>NC_057398.1:31696959-34096959 GCF_019320065.1 Cervus canadensis
ATTTTTTTTTTCAACCTGGGACATAACCAAACTCTAAATTTCATTTCTTTTCCTTTAGCTGGTTATATCAATTTAACATTTTAAGCAATTTGTTTTAAAGCCCTCTAATAAATCAAAGTTGTAGGGTCTCTCCCCTAGGAAAGACTTTCCTAATCTCTAGGAAAGTTATCTTTCCTATGATAATTTAGAGCTTCCTCATCTTGTGAGGGGACTTCCCAAGTGGCATTAGTGGTAAAGAACCAACTTGCCAATGCAGGAGAGCTAAGAGACGGTTCAATCCGTGATCAGGAAGATCCCCTGGAGAAGGTCATGGCAACCCAGTCCAGTATTCTTATCTGGAGAATCCCATGGACAGAGGAGCCTGGAGGGCTACAGTCCACAGGGTCACAAAGAGTCAGACACAACTGAAGTGACTTGGCCTAGCATAGCATCTTATTTTAATAAATCACTTAGCATTATTCTCACTGAGAGGTAATGTTAACAACAACAACAAAACCCATTCCTAAGTGAAGGAGATGGACTAGAAAGTTCAGACAGGAAATGATACCTTAATAAATATTCTCTGATACTTAGCAAAGTTTGTATTTCTGCTCAGTTTAGAACTCAGCATTACAAATGCTGTAGAAACAAAAACAGGAGCATTCCAGGGAAAGTCTTATTTTTGAAAAGCAGGAAAACACTTGCCAACCTTGCAGGAAAGGTCCAAACCTTTCAACAGTGAATCAGGAGGAGTGTGAAGTTCCTATCAGCACCAACATCAACAAAAACGGACACTTCAGAAGAGTCTTTGGACTGCCTAGTATATAGAAAAAAATTCCTTCCTGTCCCCACTGTCCCCTAAGCATGGAAAATAAGCAACAGCCTCATTAGCACGACCCTCAGTGAGGGTGCTTCTTCACAATCTAAGCACACTGGACAACTTTATTGCTGAAGAAAAGCAGGGCCTAGCTCCTCAGGCCACAGCCATGCCAAATCCCAGAGGCAAAACAAGACTGCCTTCCTTATTATGATGGGATGGAAGATGTCTCTAAGGCTTACAGTTCAACTTCTACAGCATTTCCCTTGGCCTTCAGAATTACTCTGTATTTACAAGGTATGGTCCCTTCATTCCCACAGGCAAATTTATTTGCTAAAACTGGAACAAAAAGCCAAAGTACATCGAGTTCAAAGACTTCAGGTCCAAAGATTTTTGAAGACTTTGGATTCAATTTCTATTTTGTGCCTTGGGGTTATTATCTATGTGGATTAGGTTATTGTGGATAAGGAGAACTTGTTCTTTCTTTTTAAAAAATTATCCTTAAAATTAGATGAATCTAAATTATGACAAGTCAGTGCATATATAGCATATTGGTATGACCTATTATGCTATGTCATGCATCATTGCTTTACTTTCCCCATTCAGTCACTAATAATTATGTCTTAAAATAATAAGCCCTATCTTCTATCATGAGTATTTACAAAGCACAAGTTTTCAATAACTGTAAATTTTCTTTTTAAAGAGTTACATGATATCTTTCAAATGAGCCTGCTTTTTAAAGTATCCAGTTCCATTAGGATGATTTCCCTTTATTTTAAGTGTACTTATTTTATAGTATCCTAATTTTCATATTGCCTTAATAAGTTCCTGGGACATAAATTTTCCTAATTTTTATTCTGTTTCATTTTGTGATATGTGGTGTGTGTGTATGTGTGTGAACGGATTCTGTATGCTGTGGATTGTAGAAGTATGCTTATTTTTATTTTTTTCTCTAAAGGAAGCCCTAGGGGTTTCATTCATCTACAGTAAGTTCCTATATCGATTTTTCAGCTTGAGGGTCCCCAAGAAGCAGGTCGGGTAAATTTGGATTTCTAGAATGAGATGGTTAGATAGCACACCAACTCAGTGAACAGGAGTTTGAGCACACTCTGGGAGACGGTGGAGGACACAGGAGCCTGGCGTGCTACAGTCCATGGGGTTGCAGGAGTTGGCTACGACTTAGCAACTGAACAACCTCAAAAACATGGAATTTCAATTTGTCACGAGAAGTATTTTTTCCACCAGGACCCTGGGTACTCCTGAGCTTCCGTGGAGCTTCCCTGGGCCTGTGGGGAATTTTTATTTTTATTTTTTATTTTTATTTTTATTTATTTATTTTTTTTTGTTGGTTTTATTTTTTTTTAATTTTTTTTTTCCAGTGGGTTTTGTCATACATTGATATGAATCAGCCATGGATTTACACGTATTCCCAATCCCGATCCCCCCTCCCACCTCCCTCTCCACCCGATTCCTCTGGGTCTTCCCAGTGCACCAGGCCGGAGCACTTGTCTCATGCATCCCACCTGGGCTGGTGATCTGTTTCACCATAGATAGTATACATGCTGTTCTTTTGAAACATCCCACCCTCACATTCTCCCACAGAGTTCAAAAGTCTGTTCTGTATTTCTGTGTCTCTTTTTCTGTTTTGCATATAGGGTTATCGTTATCACCTTTCTAAATTCCATATATATGTGTTAGTATGCTGTAATGTTCTTTATCTTTCTGGCTTACTTCACTCTGTATAATGGGCTCCAGCTTCATCCATCTCATTAGGACTGGTTCAAATGAATTCTTTTTAATGGCTGAGTAATATTCCATGGTGTATATGTACCACAGCTTCCTTATCCATTCATCTGCTGATGGGCATCTAGGTTGCTTCCATGTCCTGGCTATTATAAACAGTGCTGCGATGAACATTGGGGTGCACGTGTCTCTTTCAGATCTGGTTTCCTCAGTGTGTATGCCCAGAAGTGGGATTGCTGGGTCATATGGCAGTTCTATTTCCAGTTTTTTAGAAATCTCCACACTGTTTTCCATAGTGGCTGTACTAGTTTGCATTCCCACCAACAGTGTAAGAGGGTTCCCTTTTCTCCACACCCTCCTCCAGCATTTATTGCTTGTAGACTTTTGGATAGCAGCCATCCTGACTGGCGTGTAATGGTACCTCATTGTGGTTTTGATTTGCATTTCTCTGATAATGAGTGATGTTGAGCATCTTTTCATGTGTTTGTTAGCCATCTGTATGTCTTCTTTGGAGAAATGTCTGTTTAGTTCTTTGGCCCATTTTTTGATTGGGTCATTTATTTTTCTGGAATTGAGCTGCAGGAGTTGCTTGTATATTTTTGAGATTAATCCTTTGTCTGTTTCTTCATTTGCTATTATTTTCTCCCAATCTGAGGGCTGTCTTTTCACCTTACTTATAGTTTCCTTTGTAGTGCAAAAGCTTTTAAGTTTCATTAGGTCCCATTTGTTTAGTTTTGCTTTTATTTCCAATATTCTGGGAGGTGGGTCATAGAGGATCTTGCTGTGATTTATGTCGGAGAGTGTTTTGCCTATGTTCTCCTCTAGGAGTTTTATAGTTTCTGGTCTTACATTTAGATCTTTAATCCATTTTGAGCTTATTTTTGTGTATGGTGTTAGAAAGTGTTCTAGTTTCATTCTTTTACAAGTGGTTGACCAGTTTTCCCAGCACCACTTGTTAAAGAGGTTGTCTTTTTTCCATTGTATATCCTTGCCTCCTTTGTCAAAGATAAGGTGTCCATAGGTTCGTGGATTTATCTCTGGGCTTTCTATTCTGTTCCATTGATCTATATTTCTGTCTTTGTGCCAGTACCATACTGTCTTGATGACTGTGGCTTTGTAGTAGAGTCTGAAGTCAGGCAGGTTGATTCCTCCAGTTCCATTCTTCTTTCTCAAGATTACTTTGGCTATTCGAGGTTTTTTGTATTTCCATACAAATTGTGAAATTCTTTGGTCTAGTTCTGTGAAAAATACCGTTGGTAGCTTGATAGGGATTGCATTGAATCTATAGACTGCTTGGGTAGAATAGCCATTTTGACAATATTGATTCTTCCAATCCATGAACATGGTATGTTTCTCCATCTGTTTGTGTCCTCTTTGATTTCTTTCATCAGTGTTTTATAGTTTTCTCCTTTAGGTAGATATTTTTTTTATTCTTTTTGTTGCAATGGTGAATGGTATTGTTTCCTTAATTTCTCTTTCTGTTTTCTTCATTGTTAGTATATAGGAATGCAAGGGATTTCTGTGTGTTAATTTTATATCCTGCAACTTTACTATATTCATTGATTAGCTCTAGTAATTTTCTGGTAGAGTCTTTAGGGTTTTCTATGTAGAGGATCATGTCATCTGCAAACAGTGAGAGTTTCACTTCTTCTTTTCCTATCTGGATTCCTTTTACTTCTTTTTCTGCTCTGATTGCTGTGGCCAAAACTTCCAACACTATGTTGAATAGTAGTGGTGAGAGTGGGCACCCTTGTCTTGTTCCTGATTTCAGGGGAAATGCTTTCAATTTTTCACCATTGAGGGTGATGCTTGCTGTGGGTTTGTCATACATAGCTTTTATTATGTTGAGGTATGTTCCTTCTATTCCTGCTTTTTGGAGAGTTTTAATCATAAATGAGTGTTGAATTTTGTCAAAGGCTTTCTCTGCATCTATTGAGATAATCATATGGTTTTTATCTTTCAATTTGTTAATGTGGTGTATTACATTGATTGATTTGTGGATATTAAAGAATCCTTGCATTCCTGGGATAAAGCCCACTTGGTCATGGTGTATGATTTTTTTAATATGTTGTTGGATTCTGTTTGCTAGAATTTTGTAAGGATTTTTGCATCTATGTTCATCAGTGATATTGGCCTGTAGTTTTCTTTTTTTGTGGCATCTTTGTCTGGTTTTGGAATTAGGGTGATGGTGGCCTCATAGAATGAGTTTGGAAGCTTACCTTCATCTGCAATTTTCTGGAAGAGTTTGAGTAAGATAGGTGTTAGCTCTTCTCTAAATTTTTGGTAGAATTCAGCTGTGAAGCCATCTGGTCCTGGGCTTTTGTTTGCTGGAAGATTTCTGATTACAGTTTCGATTTCCTTGCTTGTGATGGGTCTGTTAAGATCTTCTATTTCTTCCTGGTTCAGTTTTGGCAAGTTATACTTTTCTAAGAATTTGTCCATTTCATCCAAGTTGTCCATTTTATTGGCATAGAGCTGCTGGTAGTAGTCTCTTATGATCCTTTGTATTTCAGTGTTGTCTGTTGTGATCTCTCCATTTTCATTTCTAATTTTGTTAATTTGGTTCTTCTCTCTTTGTTTCTTAATGAGTCTTGCTAATGGTTTGTCAATTTTGTTTATTTTTTCAAAAAACCAGCTTTTAGCTTGGTTGATTTTTGCTATGGTCTCTTTGTTTCTTTTGCAATTTATTTCTGCCCTTGATTTTTTAAGATTTCTTTCCTTCTGCTAACCCTGGGGTCTTCATCTCTTCCTTCTCTAGTTGCTTTAGGTGTTTACGAGTTAGGTTATTATTTGGTTCTTCTTTCTTGCTCTTCTTGATGTAAGCCTGAATGCTATGAACCTTCCCCTTAGCACTGCTTTTACAGTGTCCCATAGGTTTTGGGTTGTTGTGTTTTCATTTTCATTCATTTCTATACATATTTTGATTTCTTTTTCGATTTCTTCTATGATTTGTTGGTTATTCAGAAGCGTGTTATTTAGCCTCCAGGTGTTTGAATTTTTAACAATTTTTTTCCTGTAATTGAGATCTAATCTTACTGCACTGTGGTCAGAAAAGATGACTGGAATGATTTCAATTTTTTTGAATTTTCCAAGACTAGATTTATGGCCCAGGATGTAATCTATTCTGGAGAAGGTTCCGTGTGCACTTGAGAAAAAGGTGAAGTTGATTGTTTTGGGGTGAAATGTCCTATAGATATCAATTAGGTCTAGCTGGTCCATTGTGTCATTTAAGGTTTGTGTTTCCTTGTTAATTTTCTGTTTAGATTGATCTATCCATAGTTTGAGTGGGTATTACAAGTCTCCCACCTTCAATTATTGTGTTACTATAATTCCTCTTTCATTACTCGTTAGTGTTTTGCCGTACATACCTTGCGGTGCTCCTATGTTGGGCTGCATACTATATTTCATAATTTTTATATCTTCTTCTTGGATTGATCCTTTGATCATTATGTAGTGTCCTTCTTTGTCTCTTTTCACATCCTTTATTTGAAAGTCTGTTTTATCTGATATGAGTATTGCGACTCCTGCTTTCTTTTGGTCTCCGTTTGCATGAAATATTTTTTTCCAGCCCTTCACTTTTAGTCTGTATGTGTCTCTTGCTTTGAGGTGGGTCTCTTGTAGACAGCATATATAGGGGTCTTGTTTTTGTATCCACTCAGCCAATCTTTGTCTTTTGGTTGGGGCATTCAACCCATTTACATTTAGGGTAATTATTGATAGGTGTGGTCCCGTTGCCATTTACTTTGTTGTTTTGGGTTCATGTTTATACAACCTTTCTGCATTTCCTGTCTAGAGAAGATCCTTTAGCATTTGTTGAAGAGCTGGTTTGGTCGTGCTGAATTCTCTCAGCTTTTGCTTATCTGTAAAGCTTTTGAGTTCTCCTTCATATCTGAATGAGATCCTTGCTGGATACAGTAATCTAGGTTGTAGGTTATTCTCTTTCATTACTTTCAGGACGTCCTGCCATTCCCTTCTGGCCTGGAGGGTTTCTATTGATAGGTCAGCTGTTATCCTTATGGGAATCCCTTTGTGTGTTATTTGTTGTTTTTCCCTTGCTGCTTTTAATATTTGTTCTCTGTGTTTGATCTTTGTTAGTTTGATTAATATGTGTCTCTGGGGTGTTTCGCTTGTGGTTTATCCTGTTTGACTCTCTTGGTTTCTGGACTGGGTGGCTATTCACTTCCCCATTTTAGGGGAAGTTTCACTATTTATCCCTCGAGTATTTTCTTATGCCTTTCTTTTTGTCTTCTTCTTCTGGAACTCCTATGATTCGAATGTTGGGCGTTTCACAGTGTCCCAGAGGTCCCGAGGTTGTCCTCATTTCTTTTGATCCTTTTTCTTTTTTTCCTCTCTGCTTCATTTCATTCCACCATTTTATCTTCTACCTCACTTATCCTATCTTCTGCCTCCGTTATTCTACTCTTGGTTCCCTCCAAAGTGTTTTTGATCTCATTCATTGCATTATTCATTTTTAATTGACTCTTTTTTATTTCTTCTAGGTCTTTATTAAACAGTTCTTGAATCTTTTCAATCTTTGTTTCCAGGCTATTATCTGTAACTCCATTTTGTTTTCAAGATTTTGGATCATTTTTATTATCATTATTCTAAATTCTTTTTCAGGTAGATTCCCTATCTCCTCCTCTTTTGTTTGACTTGGTGGGCATTTTTCATGTTCCTTTACCTGTTGGGTATTTCTCTGCCTTTTCATCTTGTTTAGATTGCTGTGTCTGGAGTGGGCTTTCTGTATTCTGGAGGTCTGTGGTTCCTTTTTGTTGTGGAGGATTAACCCAGTGGGTGGGGTTAGACGATTGGCTTGTCAAGATTTCCTGGTTAGGGGAGCTTGCGTCAGTGTTCTGGTGCGTGGAACTTGATTTCTTCTCTTTGGAGAGCAATGGAGTGCCCAGTAATCAGTTTTGAGATGGGTCTATGTGTTAGGTGTGTCCTTGGGCAGCCTGTATGTTGATGTTCAGGGCTATGTTCCTGCATTGCTGGAGAATTTGCGTGGTATGTCTTGCTCTAAAACTTATTGGCTCTTGGGTGGTGGTTGGTTTCAGTGTAGGTATGGAGGCTTTTGGACAGTCACTTATTACTTAAAGTTCCATGTAGTCAGGAGTTTTCTGGTGTTCTCAGGTTTTGGGCTTAAGTCTCCTGCCTCTGGATTTCAGTTTTATTCTTCCTGTAGTCTCAGAACTTCTCCAACTATACAGCCCTGATAAGAAAACTTCTAGGTTAATGGCTAAAAGATTCTCCCCCGTTAGGGACACCCAGAGAGGTTCACAGAGTTACATGAAGAAGAGGAGAGGGAGGAGGGAGATAGAGATGAGCAGGAGGAGAAAAAAGGGGACTCAAGAGGAGAGAGACAGATCTACGCAGCTGTCTGTTCCCAGAGTGTTCTCCGTAGCCCAGTCACCTACAAAGATTCACAGAATTGGATTGGGAAGAGAAGGGGAAAGGAGGAAATAGAGGTGTTCTGAGGTAGAAAACAGAGAGTCAAGATTGGGAGAGAATAATCTTCGGTTTAAAAATAGGGCTTCTCTTCTTTTTTTTTTTCTGTAAGGTTATAGTGTATTGAAAATGAAAATTAAGGAGTAGTAGAGGAGTACTAGAGGACTTTAAAAGAAATAAGAGAAAAAGAAAAATAGAAAATAGAAGAGAAAAAGGAAAGAAAAAAAGAAGAAAAAAGAAAGAAAAGAAAAAGAAAAAAAGAAAGAAAAAAAAAAGAAAAAAAAATTTTTTTTTTCCCCTAATTAAAAAATCGTAAAAGTCTATGGAAATGAAAGTTAAGGAGTAATGGGGGAGTAATAGGGGATTTTAAAGGAAAATAAAAGAGAAAAAAGAAAAAAGAAAAAAAAAGAGAAAAAAGTAAAATTATATCTGGGAGTTTCTCTGGAGCTGTTGCGGTCAGTGTGGGTTCGGCTCAGTTTCAGATAGCTCCTCGTTCCAGCTTACGCTTCTCGATATCTACAGGCCCCTTCCGGTGTAGTCAATGTTTCCTAGAGGGATTTTAATCTGTTGCACCAGTCCCTTCTGAAGCGGTTCCCTTTGTTTATTTGGCTTCTGTTTGCCGGTCTCTTTAGAGCCTCATTTCCGCCCTGACACAGGCGGGCAGAGGTGGACTCTTATTCAGGTAGCTAGTTCCGTCGCTCTGCGGGGAGGGGCTTGCGCTGCAGGGAGAGGCTGGCGCTGTGGGGACAGGCTTGCGCCGCGGGGATGGGCTGGGGCTGCCGGGAGGGGCTGACGCTGCTTTCTCCGTCCGCGCTGCTCAGGCTCCCGGCTGTTCTATATGGAGCGCGCCCCGCGCTGCGCGAGGCTCCAGCCCTCGGGTGTTCCACAAAAGCGTGGAAGGAAAAGCTGCGCCTGCTCTCTGTGCCTTCCCCGTCAGAGCGGTTCAGGCAGCGAGGGGCTTGGTGGGCGCACTCTCCTCAGGTGTGGCGCGCCCACTTCCTTCCGCGGACCCAGTCTCAGCCTCCGCTGGCACCAGTCGGGTGCGCGCGCCCTCCGCCCTCCGCGTCCCCAGCCCCAGTCTCCGCCCGCGCCGGTCGGGTGCCTGCGCCCTGTGTCTCGCCGCGACCTTCCCCTCCCCCCTGCCTCCTGCCTCCGGAGGGGCTGGGCCGGTCCGCAGCCTGCGAGCTCCTCTCTGGACCCTCTCGGTCTCTTTGTTCTGCGAACGGCCGGCAGTGTGTTCGGGCCGGTTAATTTACTCTCTCTCTTTTGGTCTCCCACAGTTCAAGTTGGCAACTCACAGAAGCTCCCTCCGATTGTCCTCAGGGCACTCAGGCCCGGACCCTACCCCAAGCAATGCCGCCTAAGAGTTCCTGGGACGGATCTCTGTCCCTTTAGCTCTTTTGTCTCACTTTTTATCTTTTATATTTTGTCCTACCTCCTTTCGAAGACAATGGGCTGCTTTTCTGGGCGCCTGATGACCTCAGCTAGCGATCAGAAGTTGTTTTGCGAAGTTTGCTCTGCCTTCAGTTATTCTTTTGATGAATTTGTAGGAGAGAAAGTCCTACTCCTCCGCCATCTTGGCTCCTCCCACATGTTTTTATTGATGGCTATTATAATGACTGAATAACATTCTTGCAATACAAGAATAAAATGTTTGTTTCTTGGATAACATTTTGCTTAATTGGGGTTAAAGTTGGTGATTCATTTCATTAATTCAACTGCAATATTCATGTGGAGAAAAACATTCTCAGCTCACGGTTGGCAGGGAAACAGGCTGCAGCTGGATTTAGAGGAAGGGCTGTCATATGGGTTTCCCATGACTACTGTAACAAATTGGCTTAATCTTAATGTCTTCAAACAATACAGTTTATTATTGTTCTGTTCTGGAGGTCAGAAGGCCAACAATGGGTCTCAGTGAACTAAAACCAAAGTGTGGACAGAGCTGTGTGCTTCTGGAGGCTCCAGGGAAGAATCCCTTTCCTTGGTCCCTCCAGTTTCTAGAGGTGCCCACATTCCTCGCTCGGGGCCCCATCCAGGAATCAGCTCACTTTTACCTCTGCTTCTACCATCATATACCCTCTCAGGCTCCTCTCTTTCCCTTCTTAGGATCCTGAGCTGATTTTGCCCACCCTCCTGGATAATCCGAGATCATCTCCCATCTCAAACCCCTTCTGCCACAGAAGGTCTCATGTTCACAATTGTGGGGTGGGCTACTTGCTCATCTCTGGGAAGGACCCTATTCTGCCTGCCACTCTGAAGCCCGCAGACACCTTTCTTGCTCACTGATACTCATGTAAATGATGTACAAGGGTAAAATGACAGTGGTGTTGCAAATGAGAAATCTGAGCCCCATCCCACCTCCCATTACTTGTAGAAAGCCTCAGAGATGGCGAAATGGGGACCCTGGCTTCAGCCCCAGTTCCCACTTCCCAGCCAACCCATCACCACCTGAGACATTATTTAGCTCCTATGTGGGAAGGGCAGGGTCCACCCCTTGTCTGCAGTGCCTGGTACCACAGCTGCTGATCAGGATGTTTTCAGAATATATTCTCAGTGCAAATCAATGTAGTGGTCATTTAATATGCCTCAGGTCTGAGGAATTAAATAGAAAGTTTAACTGGAGGATCAATTTTCACCTTGATTTTTGAATGTGAGAATATGCAAACTGTAGAAGTCACAGTGATTCTGTGGCAGTCCCATTAACTATGCCAGCAAATCCCATCAGCACCAGGACTGCCCTGACCCACCAGAACCCACCTCACAGCTCCAGGGGTCATGTGACTGAGAACCCCCACAAGAGCCATCCAAACTGTGTCGCTCTGCTGCTCTCTTCCATCCTTGACTCAATATTCTTCTTTCTAAACTTTTTGTAGACTTTGTGTATTATGTGTCCTCCCACAACCAGAGGGTGAGCAGGAAACAGGTCTATCTGGTTCTCTGTTGTGTCTCCAGTTCCTAGACCAGTGCTTGGCACATAGTAGGTGCTCAATAAATTTTTGTAGAGAAAGAGAGAGGAGAGAAGAAAGGCAGGAAGGGAGGAAAGAAGGGAAAAGGAGTGAGGGGAGAAGGAAGAGGGAGGAAGAAGGAAGGAAGGAAACAGAAAATACAAGGAAGGCTCTCCTTCTCAATAAATCTCGACAGCAGATACAGAAACTCTCTTCTGAACCTGATGCAGTATGAATGCCCTGGGAGAGATGCTACTTTAAAAAGTTCTTGGTCCTACCTGAGTGTGTAAGTTCTAGAACCTTCCCAGGGTAAGTAGGAGGACATAGGAGGTGGAGAGAATCACAAGACCAGAGGGGCCCCACTGTATGGTACTGAGGCCTGGCTCTGCCCTTGGATCAACCCTTGGCTCCCAACACCCTGCTTTAATGTGCTCTTGGGAGTCAGGGCAAAGCCCCCTGGAAGGAAGCTGGGCAGGTGCCATGGTGCCCTCCAGAGGCAGAGCAGATGATGGACGTAGCTGGTCAACCTGCACAGCCTCCTTTCCAGATGACTGCTGTTAACATCTCCAAGTTTGCATGTAAGTGAACAGAGGTACAGAGGAGTTAAGAAAACTTGCCTGGGGTTAAAATATGCACAGGAAGCTTATTTGTCAGTCACAAAGTTGTTCTCAGCTCCCTGCTCAGGTCTGCACCTGGTGTGGGGGTGGAGACCAGAACACCCTCTCCCTGGCCAGGAAGTTTGTTGTCCATGATGGTGTTTCCCTGGATGTCTGTTAAGCATCTGTATGCTTTAAGTGATCTGCTTATATCATCTGTACTGTCATTCATTTAATATGTTTAATTCACTAACGATTGATTCTTTCAGGAAGAATATGGGTGCTATGGTGGCTCAGACGGTAAAGAATCTGCCTGCAATACTGGAGGCCCAGGTTTGATCCCTGGGTCGGGAAGATCCCTTGGAGAGGGGAATGGTAACCCACTCCATTATTCTTGCCTGGAGAATCTCATAGACAGAGGATCCTGGTGGGCTACAGTCTATGTGGTCACAAAGGGTCAGACACAACCAAGGGACGAACACTTTCACTTTTTCACTTTTCACCATAGATGGAAAACTGTCACTATTTGTTCTAAATGGAATATAACCAAAAATATAAATGCAATGAAACACTCAACTTTTTTAAAAAGTATTTTTAATTAAGGTATGTACATTTTCAAAAGTTTTATTTATTTATTTCTTGGTTGTGCTGGTTCTTCCTCGCTTTTGTGCAGGCTTTCTCTAGCTGCAGAGAGTGGGAGTATTCTTTTTGGCTTTGTGTGGACTTCTCATTGAGGTGGCTTCAGTTGTTGTGGACCACAGGCTCTAGGCACATAACTGCAGTAGTTGTGGCATGTGGGTTCTAGACTGAGGGCTCAGTAGTTGTGGCAGGTGCCCCTACTTGCTCCTTCAGCATGTGGAATCTTCCTGGACTGGGGATCAAACCCATGTCCCATGCATTAACAGGTGGATACTTACCCACTGAGCCACCAGGGAAGTCCCGGGCCACGTGCATGATAAATAACTTCAGTCCAGCTTTTTGTGAACCTCTGGTCTGTAGCCCACCAGGCTCCTCTGTTCATGGAATTCTCCAGGTAAGTATACTGGAGTGGGTTGCCATGCCGTCCTCCAGGGGATCTTCTCATCCCAGGGACTGAACCCTCATCTTACATCTCCTGCACTGGCAGCCTGGTTCATTACCACTAGCACCACATGGGAAGCCCAGAGAAGTCCCTCAGATTTTTAAAAATACACCTCTGTGTGTATGGCCACTTGTGGAAATCACAGATTTATTTGAAAGCAAAATTTCCCACCTATAAATAACAAGGAAGTTGTAATAACAATACAACCAGCTATGAAGTCTACATACCGAAGAAGTAGAAATGTAAAATGTAAAAACCAAAATCTTGCCACCCCAAACCCTGGCATTGGGAATAATTTCTTATGAGGGTCCCAGTCTGTAAAGTAAGTTTCCTTCCATTTCTCTGTCAGCAAAGGCATCAAGTCCACACGGAAAACAGTTTTGCCTACAAAGATAATTACTTACAACTTGTACTTATGATGCAAAAAGTGCCCATTTCCCAGATCAATGGCCCATTTTATGCGCTGCTGTGGGCCAAGGGTGTCTTCATGTCAGTCCCTGAAAATGTGCAGATGCACAAAACGGGTCGGTCCACTTCAGTTTTTCATGTGTCTGCCATTCTTTAAAAGCTCACAAAATGAAAGAAAAATTTGATTCCCATCCTGATGAGGACATAAATCCAACATCCTCTTTGATGGGTACTGCTATTTGTCTTCATGTCAAACAAAAAATCTGCAGATCTGGGAAGACAAGAAGGCCCTGTCTGGTTTATTTATCATGCTCAAGTTTATTTAGGTGAAGTTTGCGCCTCTCCTAATGATCCTTAGGATCATTTGAAGACAGGGCTCTTAGCAAAGAGAAAACATAAGACTGGAGGGATCAGCTGGATGTATAAAAATCAATATTGTTATTAAATAAAAATCTATCATATAGAAACCCGTGCTTGATGATCAAGAATTGTATGCCTAAGACACGCAGAAAACAAGATGCTTTGCACACATACCTTCTGGTGCAGAGTCAAAATGTACCAGCTAAGAAAACAAAGTGATTAGGATTCTATAACAGCAAAAAGAACTCTATATCATGTATTGGAATCTATAACATTTGTGACATTTTTAAAATCAGTTGTAAAAAGTGAACCTCCGACAGTACACCTATCACTCCCTAAATTCCCCCCAAATCTTCTAATAGTTGAAATATTCCTGCCACCATTCCTCTGGAATGAGGATGAAATGATCACACCAGATTCAGTGGTCTGATGCCAATTCTAATGCACCAGCTTAATCAGGAAAGTACTGATATATTTGTTCTCTCATCACATTATCTGCTTGCAGCTCTCTTCAAGGCATCACTGACTCCGTCAAATATTATATCCTGCATTGCCCACAGACAGCTTTCTGCTATTTGGATCAAGGGAGAGATGAATTTCAGCAAATCAAATATAGTATCTGATACAGACAATGTCTGCACATGTCTGGCTACTTGGTGGGGGAGGGGGGGGTGAAAGCCTCATCACACTGGATACCCAGCTCTGCAATGATGGTGAGTGAACACCTGAACCAGGGATGAAGGTTTTCACTTGAGAAGGAAGCATCTGACACAAGCTCAACAATGAGAATCTAGTGAGGGTCAAAATTCACTTATTCACCCAAAATGTTTTGAGTGTCAATCTGTCACTCATGGGGTCATAAAGAGTCAGACAATGAGCGACTGAACAACTGAACAACAACTATGTCACTCACTACTAGTGAGGAGCAGAATATAATACCAATATTAGGGTTAGAATGGATTGATGCTAAGGTTGAAGTCCAATATTTTCGTTACCTAATGTGAACAACCAACTCATTGGAAAAGACCCTGATGCTAGGAAAGATTGAGGGTAGGAGGAGAAGATGGTTGGCAGAGGGTGGCAGAGGATGAGATGGTTGGCAGAGGGTGGCAGAGGATGAGATGGTTGGATAGCATCATTGATGCAATGAACATGAGTTTGAGCAAGCTCTGGAGGATAGTGAAGGACAGGAAACCTGGTGCACTGCAGTCCATGGGGTCACAGTTGGACATGACTTGGCAACTGAACAGCAACAAACAATAAGTATTATTATTAGATTAATATAAGGATTTACTGATAGCTATGTGCCAGCTGCTTTACTAAAAACTTTGCATGTGTCACTGAATCCTCAAAATAACCCCAGACAGCTGTACTGTTATTTTGCTCACTTATTGATGAGAAAACAAAGGCACAGAGAAATTAAGTAACTTACCCAAGACCTTAAACAATGAGTGACAGAATCAAAATGATGACCCAGGCAGCCTGACCTCCAGCGCCACACTCAGTGCAGACATGTCTTGATGAGTAAGGCAAGGACTCTGTCTTCAAGCCACTTGCACCCTAATGTGGACTGGTGCGGGGAGACAGATACAAAGACTTTGGCAAAAGTCCTCATAGTGAGACCCTCACTTCTGATAGATAAAACAAAAGACAGGATTTAACTCTCTGGTGAAGCTGTTAACACAAATTGGACAATAGATGTAATACACTGCACTTCAGACAATGAAGGATTTTGGTCCCAGAGAAATGGGAAATGAACAAGGTGAGCCCTATGATTGTCTGAGTGCTGCATGTGCTCTGGAGCCTGGCAGACTTCTTGGGTGAAGAGACAGGGCTGAGAATCCAGGGAGACAAATGCAGCCAGTGTTTGCAAGACAGAGTTCCAGATAAGAGAGAAACGTAGAGGAATCCAGGGATTTGAAGAAACCCTAGCATTCAGCCAAGTACTAATGAGTGCACAGGTAAGGGGAAACCACCCAAGGCCAGGAATTAAAATGACCCAAAACGATTAGAGCAAACAGTGTGCCGTGCTCACACAAGGCCAGGTATAATGTCTGTTCCCACCATCCAAGAATCTTTCAGACTCAAGAAGAATTGAGTAGACTACTTGAGAAGGGTGTGCCCTCATGGTGGGGAATAATTAACCCTAGTGTGAGGATTGCTTCTGTCCCTCCAAACAAATCTTAACAGTAAGATCCTAAACCATCACACTCTTCGAAAATAATTAATTGCAGGGACTTACCTCATGATTCAGTGGTTAAGAATCTGCCTGCCAATGCAGGGCACACAGGTTTTATTCCTTGTCTGCAAAGATCCCACATGCCATGGAACAACTAAGCTTGTAAGCCACAACTACTGAGCCCACGTACAGTAACTACTGAAGCCCACACTCCCTAGAGCTCATGTTCCACAACAAGAAAATGCCATCATAATGAGAAGCCCATGCACCACAACTAGAGAGTAGGCCCCAGTAGTTGCAACTAGGGAAAACCAGAACAGCAAACCAAACTAGCAAAGAAGACCCAGAACAGCCACACAAAAAAATAAAATTAGAAAATAATTAACTGCATCCCAGAGCAAAGTTCAATAATGTTTGTAGGAAAATAACAATATTTCGTAACCAAGACTAAAGCCACAATGTCCAGCATTTAATCAAAGCAAACAAAAAGGAAAACACAGCCATGATGAGGATAACATTGATCAATTGATCACACTAACACTATCACAAATGTTCAAATTGGCAGATGTGGATGTTTAAAAAGCTACTATAACTCTGTAGGAGTGGAGGCAGGGGGGAATAGAAAAATTATTTAAAGAAATGATGGTTGAAAATTTTCTAAATTCAGGGAAGACTATAGACCCAAAGATCCAAGAAGTTCAACAAAGCCCAAGCACATGTTAAAGAAATCTCATCTAGACATATCATAATCAAATTGCTGAAAACCAGAGATAAAGAGAAAAATCTTAAAAACACAGCCAGAGAAAAAGGATACCTTATGCACAGAAAAATAAAGACTGAGATGACCACTGATTACTCACCAGAAACAATGCAAGTGAGAAGACAGAGAAGCAACATCTCTAAAATACTGAGACCAAAAACCCTGACAACCTAGACTTCTACACCCAGCAAAAATGTCTTTCAAAAATTACAAAATAAAGATCTTCTCAGGTGTACAAAATCTGAAAGAATCCATCACTAGCAGAACTGGAAATGTTTAAACTGTAGGAAATGTTTAAGGATCTCCTTCAGGAAAAAGCAAAATGATTCCAGATGGAAATCTAGATCTGAAAAAAGGAATTAACAGTCCTGGAAATGGTAACTATATGGACAAATATATGAGATTATCTTATTATTATTTACATCTCCTTGTAATATATTTGACTATTTAAACAAAAATAATAATATATTGTGGGGTTTATAACATATGTAAAAGTGAACTGTATAACAGCTACAGCATGAAGGGCAGAAATGGAGATAGAGTAGTGTAAGGTCTTCATACTAAATGGAAAGAACTATTATAGGACTTGTAGGCAGCCTGTGATGTTAAATGTATACAGTATAAAGCCCAAAGTAACCATTAAAATAACAAACGAAAAGTTGAAGCTAGTAATTCAAGAAAGTAGATTAAAAGGAGTCATAATAAATATCTGATTAATTCATAGAAAGGCAGTTAAGGTAGGAAAAAAGAATAAAGAGGGAAAGGACACAAATAGCAAAATAGCTTAAAATCTAATCATTAAAACAATCATTAAGCATAAATGATCTAAATATACCCAATTAAAAGTCAGAGATAGAAAGACTGAATTAAAAAGAAAGATTCAACTTTATGCTGTCTACAAGAAATGTATTTTAATATAAAGATAGACTAAAGGATGGAGAAAATGATATAACATGTTACCAGTTATGAAAATAAAGCAGAGATGGTTATGTTAATATTAGAAAACATTGATTTCAGCATAAAGAATATTAGGAGGAATGAAGAAGGTCATTTCATCATGATAAAAGGGCAATTTACCAAGCTGACAAAACAATTCTAAATGCTTATATATCTAAAAACTAAGTTTCAAAATCCATTAAGCAAAATTCAAAGATTTGCAAGGAGAAATTCACAGATTTATAGTCAGAGATGTCAATGTCTCCATCTCAAAACAATTGTAGAAATTATATAGATAGAAAAACAGAAAGAATGTAGACTTCGAATGGCACTGTCATCCAACTTGACTTGATATTTATAAAATACTCTACCCGAAACAGCAGAAGCTCTTTCTTTGCAAGTATACAAGAGACATGTGGCAAGAGATAAGTAATTCTATGGGCCATAAAACAATATCAACAAATCTGAAATGATTAAAGATACACAATGTATGTCCTTTCTCCCAAATAGAATTAAATTATAAATAAATTACAGATATATCACATAAAATTCCAAAGTGTTTGCAAACTAAATAGCACATTCCTAAGTAACCCATTGGTAAAGTAAGGCATGAAAAAAGAGGAATTAGAAAGTATTTGGAATGAAAGGAACATGAAACTGTTATATGTGAACTTTTAGAGATTCTGCTAAATAGTACTTAAGGGGAAATTGTAGCACTAAACACCTGTATGAGAAAAGAAATCTCAAATTAATGACTTTAGCTTTCTCCGATTTAAGAAATATATGGATGGTAGTGTCTGCAACTGAAATCGAGAACACAGAAAAAGGAGAGGGTTTATCAATGAGGCACTCTGAGTTACTCATAGAGCATCTGTGTGATTACTAGAATTTAATGGCATATGATTCTCAAACTAAGAATAACTGCAGACTGGATGTGTAGATTTGGAATCATTAGGATACAGAAGACAATTGAACCACAAGTGTAAGTTAAATTACCCATGGAGAATATGTAATGTGAAAAAAGTAAATAGCTGAGGACTGAGCCCCAGGGGACAACAATATTTGCGAGGTGGAAGGAAAATCAGAATATGATAAATTTAACAAAGAAGAAAGAATCAGAGAGCAGGGAAAACAGGGCATAGAGAGGTTTTCAGGAAAGACTGATAGTGTCAAATACAACAGGAAGATCCACAGAGGAAAAGATCACAAGATCCACTTCACCTGACTTTAGGAAGCACTTTGCAACTTCATCAAGTGTGCTTCAGTAGAGTACTGAGAACTCCAAGGCAACCAAAGTTGCTAATGGGAAGCCAGGAAGTTGAAATAGTCAATGGAGTGTTCTTTTGAGAAGCTTAGATAAATAAACAGGGGGGAGAGAAATTGTTAACTCAAGTGGCAAATGTGAGCAAGAGGTTTCCAAAATGGGAAATGCTTGAGAGTGTCTATAGGGAAAGTAGCAGAAGACACTCAAGTTACAGAGGTTGAGAATAAGGGAGGGTGAGTGAGGGATAGTAACATTCCATGAAAAAACATTGTACCTGCTATACATTGAAGAGCATAGTCTAATCAGTGGACTTTGGCCAGGAAGAACAATATGTTGATCACTGAGATGGAAAATAGGAATGACTTGGGAATTCAGGCTAGGAAAAATTCTCTACCCTTAACACTAAATTTTGTTGGGTAAAAAACTGTGAAGAGGGGAAACTACAAAACTAAATTTTAAGTAATGTGCTATCAAAGGAAATTGAATACTATACCCCCCCACCTTATCTGCAGGGAATACATTCTAAGACCCTGAATGGATACCTGAAACCGTGTACAGCCAAACTGCACACAGCCAAACCACGTATTGTTGTTGAGTCACTCAGTCATGTCCAGCTCTTTGCCACCTCATGGACTGCAGCACGCCAGGCTTCCCGCTCCTTTACTATCTCCCAGAGTTTGCTCAAACTCATGTTTATTGAGTCCGTGATGGTATCCAACAATCTCACCCTCTGTCGCCCCTTTCTCCTCCTATTCACACACACTTATGATAAAGTTTAATTTATAAATTGGGTGCAGTAAGAGATTAATAACAAATAGAACAATTATAACAATACACTGTAAAAAAGGTATATAAATTTGATGTCTCTCTCAAAATATCTTATATTGCACCTACTTTCTTCTTGTGATGAGGTGAAATTCACATCCTAGATGGGACAGGAAGGGACACCACGAGATTTCCTCATGCTACTCAGAATGGCATGTGGTTCAAAACTTAGGCATTATCTATTTCTACAATTTCCCATTTAATATTCTCTGACCCTCAGTTGACCATATCCAGCCACTGATGCCACAGGAATTGAAACTGTAGATAAAAGGGAACAACTTATACAGAAAAAAGGTTCTCAGCTGTGACCTTGGATAATTTTACATTTCTAAAATATCTTTGGTAAACATGTTTGGATTAGTTCAGCGTGCCTTGCACATGGTAAGCCCCATTCTTTACTCAGTTCAATATAACAATTGATGCCTGCTTCCAGAGTGTACACTGTTTGGAAAGGTGGGGGCGGGTACCAAGGAATTGTGTCATTTGGTGGAGGTAAAGCAAGTTGGTGTTAGTAGTTCGCTCAGAAGTCTGCAAAGAACAGATGAAAGAAATTTGTATGCTCACTAATAATCAAAAGAATAGAATTAAAACCCACAGTGAAACACTCTTCCCTTTTCTAATTGTCAGAGATTCAACAAAGATCGTAGAGCAGATAGGATCTGTTTATGGTGTCAGACTCCTTGGTCTTCTTCACTTCTTGAAATTGTGTACCTTAATTCTCCAAGTCTCAGTTTCCTTGTGTATCAAATGAGAATATGAATAATATCTTCCTCATCCAGGGATGAGATAATGCTTGCAAGGCTCTTAGCACACAGTAAGCCTACAAAAGAATTCCACACAAACATCTACTTCTGCTTCATTGACTACTCTAAAGCCTTTAACTGTGTGGATCACAACAAACTGTGGAAACTTCTTAAAGAGATGGGAATACCAGACCATCTTACCTGCCTCCTGAGAAATCTGTGTGCAGGTCAAGAAGCAACATTTAGGACCAGACATGGAACAATGGACTGGTTGCAAATTGGGAAAGGAGTACATCAAGACTGTATATTGTCACCGTGCTTGTTTAACATCTATGCAGAGCACATCATGTGAAATGCCAGGCTGGATGAAGCAAAAGCTGGAATCAAGATTGCCAAGAGAAATATCAATAACCTCAGATACGTAGGTGATATCACCCTTATGGTAGAAAGTGAAGAGTGACTAAAAAGCCTCTTGATCAAGGTGAAAGAGAAAAGTGAAAAAGCTGGCTTAAAACTCAACATTCAAAAAACAAAGATCATGGCATCTAGTCTCATCACTTCAAGGCAAATAGATGGGGAAACAAAGGAAACAGTAACAAACTTTATTTTCTTGGGCTCCAAAAAAATGGCAGATGGTGACTGCAGCCATAAAATTAAGGACACTTGCTCCTTGGAAGAAAAGCTATGACAAACCTAGGCAACATATTAAAAAGCAGAGACATTACTCTGCCAACAAAGGTCTGTATAATCAAAGCTATAGTTTTTCCACTAGTCATGTATGGATGTGACAGTTGAACTATAAAGAAGGCTGAGCACTAAAGAACTGATGCTTTTGAACTGTAGTGTTGGAGAAGAAGACTCTTGAAAGTCCCTTGGACTGCAAGGAGATCAAACCAGTCAATCCTAAAGAAAATCAATCCTGAATATTCATCAGAGGGACTGACACTGAGGCTGAAGTTTCACCTGATATGAAGAGCTGACTCACTGGGGGGAAAAAAAAAAAAACAAACCTGATGCTGGGAAAGATTGAAGGCAGGAGGAGAAGGGGATGACAGAGGACGAGATGGCTGGATGGCATCACCGACTGGAAGTTTGAACAAGTTTGAATGAGTTTGAACAAGCTCCGGGAGATGGTGAAGGACAGGGAAGCCTGGTGTGCTGGAGTCCATGGGTTCACAAAGAGTCAGACATGGCTGAGTGACTGAACAAAAATTCTACAATGAAAGTTAGCTATGTGTGCTATAGGAAATTATAAATTATGCACAACTTGTTTGGTGATAAGTTTTAAGGCAGTAGGTATTAAGAGGCTTTAAAAAGCAATTCCCCATATAGGTTTATATCCTAAAGGAGTGATGAAAAAATTACTCATCAAAGAAGTCAGGTCTGCCATCTTATCTGCTATTTCTTTAGTGATTTTAATTACATTAATATATGTGCTCTGCTGCTGCAGCTGATAAATTGCTTCAGTTGTGTCCGACTCTGTGGGACCTCATAGACAGCAGCCCACCAGGCTCCCCCGTCCCTGGGATTCTCCAGGCAAGAACACTGGAGTGGGTTGCCATTTCCTTCTCCAATGCATGAAAGTGAAAGGTGAAAGTGAAGTCACTCAGTCGTGTCTGACTCTTCGCAATCTCATAGACTGTAGCCTACCAGGCTCCTCCGTCCATGGGAGTTTCCAGGCAAGAGTATTAGAGTGTGTTGCCATTTCCTTCCAACTCTTTGCAGCCCCGTGGAAACTACCCTGCCAGGCTCCTCTGTCCATGGAATTTTCAGGCAAGAATACTGGAGCGGGGTGCCACTTCTTACTCCAGGGAATCTTCCTGATCCAGGGATCAAACCCACATCTCTTGCATTATTGGAAAGCAGATTCTTTACCGCTTGCACCTCCTGGGAAGCCCATACCACAGAACCAAGTTCAGAGTAAATATAGAGTCTAATGCATAAACAAAGATTTACGTTAAGGAGATGTTTATGGTAGTATTATTAACAAGGGGAACCTGATGAATGGCTTCACAAATTAAGGAAATCTGCATGATGGAATATTATATAACTATTAAATGACTTTTTAAGCATATTTAATAAAAGTGCAAATCATTCATAGTACAATGTTAAGTTTAAAAAAAGCAATAACTAGAAAGCAGTATTTTACATGAAGTGCCATCCAACTTTTGTGACACATATATATGTACATAGATACAGAAAGAAAGAAAACATCAGCTAGATTTAACTCTGAGTGGCTGGATATAGGGAACTTATTTTTGTTCTTTATGTGTGTGTCTGTTTCTAGATTTCCTACAACGAGCATACATTATATTTACAATCAGAGGAAAACTCAATTTAAAAAACATACAATTGGAAACAATTCATTATGGATGTTGAAAACAAATAGTATTCTGGATTTAATAAAGAGATACTTCTGAATTGTTCAACAATAACCCACAAATGACAAGTTTTAAATCCCTTGGGGTTTAAAAAATGAATGCAAATTTCAAGTACATGCATGGAATACGGTGTGAGGAAACAGCAACCCAAACACACCGTACAGCAGCATCTCCAAACGTGAGTCGTCGGTTAATAGAAAAATGTGTGAGGCTGAAGGGTTCCTGTTCAAGATGGCGGCTCACCCCACTCCCAGGACGCACTGGGTCTGCAGATACCTATGGAAGAGTTCCCTCTTTAAAAGCCTCAGGGCTCGCTGAGAGGTGACTGCACATGGCGGGAAAGAGGAGAAAATCAGGTTGAAGGAGAGGTTGGGCCACAACCTTATCATAAACCCTAACCCTTCATGGTGACCTGAAACCAGGAGAAAACTCAAAACCTGGGGCTTCTCTCTGAGGAGCAAAGGGTTCAAACCTTCATCGGATACTTCAGCTTTTAGGACCTGCAATAAAAAGACATGTTCCCAAACATTCAGCTTAGAAAACCAATGAACTTGCATCTTGAGACTTGTAAGACTGTGGTGATCTAGAGACAGCTCATAAAGGTCCATGTCCTGGGACCACCCCAGGGCCCGGTGCAGAGGTAGTAGTTGATTGCACTCAGGCTTAAAATTAAAGCATTAAATTAAAGCATCTGCAGAAGAGGCAGGTATCTAATTTAACACACACACCGAGAAGCCTCCTGGACCACTCTATGGGGACAGTGACTGGTAGGCACCGTCTTCACACTTTCACTTCCCAGAAGGCAGATTTGTTATGAGTCTGGTGCCCTGATCTACTGCCCATGGGATGATATTTTTGTAAATTATAGTTTATGTACAGTGTGTGTTAATTTCTGCTCTATAGCAAAGTAAAGCAGGTATATTTGTATACAGATATGGATTGCTGTTGTTTAGTCGCTAAGTCATGTTTGACTCTTTGCAACCCCATGGACTCTAGCCCGCCAGGCTCCTCTGTCCCTGGGATTTCCCAGGCAAAAATACTGGAGTGGGTTGTCATTTCCTTCTCCAGGAGACCTTCCCCACCCATGGATCGAACCTGCGTCTCCTGCATTGGCAGGCAGATTCTTTCCCACTGAGCCACCAGGGAAGCCTTATCTGCTGCTGCTGCTAAGTCACTTCAGTCATGTCTGACTTTGTGCGACCCCATCCCTGGGATTCTCCAGGCAAGAACACTGGAGTGGGTTGCCATTTCCTTCTCCAATGCATAAAAGTGAAAAGTGAAAGTGAAGTCGCTCAGTCATGTCTGACTCTTCGAGACCCCATGGACTGCAGCCTACCAGGCTCCTCTGTCCCTGGGATTTCCCAGGCAAAAATACTGGAGTGGGTTGTCATTTCCTTCTCCAGGAGATCTTCCCCACCCATGGATCGAACCTGCGTCTCCTGCATTGGCAGGCAGATTCTTTACCACTGAGCCACCAGGGAAGCCTTATAGACAGGGATATATTCCCCTTTTTCATACTCTTTTCCATTATGGTTTATCACAGGATATTGAATATAGTTCCCTGGGTTATATTGCTGTAGCTATGCTGAGTAGCTGATAATCCTCCTTCACAGAGAGACCGAGTTCCTAGGTTATTGCCTTTCTGTGCCCTGGGGTTAGAGTGAAGTGTTAGTCACTAAATCGTTTACTGCTTACCCATCCTGTATATGCTAGTTTGCACCTGCTGACCCCAATCTCCTACTCCGTTCCTCTCCCAAACCCTTCCTTCTTGGCAACCACGAGTCTCTTCTCTGCATCTGTGCATCTGCTTCTGTTTCGTCAACATGCTCATCTGTCTTGTAGTTTACCTGACAAAGATTTAAAAGTAACAGTCATAAAGACATTCAGCAAACTGGGGAAAAGGGTGGATGAACACAGTGAGAACTTCAACAAAGAGATGAAGCATAGCATGGATGGACCTAAGTGAAGTAAGTTAGGCAGAGAAAGACAAACGTTATATGATATCACTTATATGTGGAATCTAAAAATAATTCAAATTAATTTATTAGCAAAACAGACTCAGGGAAATTTAAAAAAAACAAAACAGACTTATGGTTACCAAAGAGGAAAGGAGGGAAGGAGAGTGGATAAGTTCAGAGTATGGGAACCCATATACATACACACACACACACACATAACATAAATAAATATATATAAATACATATATATATATACACACAATGCATGTATATATGTATATATGGGCTTCCCATGTGTGCTAATGGCAAAGAACCTGCTTGACAATGTAGGAGACATAAGAGATGCGGGTTTGATCCCTGGGTCAGGAAGATCCCCTGGAGGAAGGCGTGGCAACCCACTCCAGTATTTGTGCCTGGAAAATTCCATGGACAGAGGAGCCTGGCAGGCTACAGTTCATGGAGTCCCACAGAATCAAACACCACTGAAATCACTTATCATGTATGCATCACACACACACACATATATATATGTATATATATATATATAAAGCATTATAATATATTAGAAACATTATAACTAAAATGTCAAAAGTTAAAGACAAGTAGAGAATATTGATAGTGGCAAGAGAAAAACAACTTGTTACATACAAAGGAATTCTCATAAGACTATGAGCAGAATTTCAGCAGAAACTTTGCAGACCAGAAGGAAGTGCCATGAAATATTCAAAATTCCTAAAGGAAAAACTTCCAACCAAGAATATTCTACCTGGTGAACTTATAATTCAGAATTGAAGGAAGGACAGATAATGAATTTTCTGGATAAGCAAGGGCTAAAGGATTTCATCACCACTAAACTGATTTTAAAAGAAATGCTAAAGGAACATCTTTAACCTAAAAAAAAAAGGTGCAAATTAGTAACAAGAAAGCATGTGAAAGAGTGAATCTCATTGAATAGGTAAATATAAAGTAAAGGTAATGGATATATCACTTGTAAAGCTCAAATAAAGGCTAAAGACAAGGTAATAACAATAACTTTTTTTTTTAATTCAAGGTAAAGCATTGTATTTCCACCCTGTGATTCAGGAGACCCAGGTTTGATCCTTGGGTCATAAAGATCCCCTGGAGAAGAAAATGGCTACCCAAACCAGTATTCTGGATTCCAGTGTTGTCTCCAATGAAGGCGTCAGTCCTCAGCTGTGTCAACCTCAGAAAACTCAGTGCTACTAAATGTTAAGTTTGTCCTGTTTGAAACTTCTTTAGTTGTTGCTTAGTCGCTAACTCTTTGCAACCCCATAGACTGTAGCCCGCCAGGCTCCTCTGTCCATGGGATTTATCAGGCAAGAACACTGGATGGGTTGCCAATTCCTTTTCCAAACAGTAACTTTCTTGCAATAGTAAGTTAAGGGGCACAAAGTATGGAGAAGTAGAATATACAGTAAATAAATTATGCTTCTTGTGTTCTGGTATCTTCTGAGATTGCATATCAAAAGGGAAATATACATTTGCACAATCACCTTATATGTGAATCTAAAATCTATTAAAATATGTACCAGGCAATAATAGATTAATATACTGAGGTGTCAGATAAATTGCTAAATATTGATGGACGTATCTTGCCTTTTGAAGTAAATTACTTTTATAAAAACAGAATATTTTTACAATTCTCAACAAAAAGGGACAACAGTTCATATTCTAGTTCCATTTTTTCCAATAGAAGTATGTTTTGAATTTAGAAAAATTTTCCCTTAAAAAAGATAATAACAAAGAGACAAATTGCACTTCTGCTATTGCCAATGCTTCTGCCATCAGTATGTGATGAGGACTCTGTGGCCCAGAATCCATGGGGGCAGTGGTCCATGGATCTGACCAGCTTGGTCTCAAGTACACATCTGTTCTTCTCTGAACCAAATACTAATTAGTTTGTACTGTTCTCACAGCAGTGACAAATTTTATTTTCTTGGGCTCCAAAATGACTATGGACAGTGACTGCAGCCATGAAATTAAAAGACACTTGCTCCTTGGAAGGAAAGCCCTGACAAACCTAGACAGTGTGTTAAAAAGCAGAGATATCACATTGTCAACAAAGGTTCATATAGTCAGAGCTATGGTTTTTCCAGTAGTCATGCATGGATATGAGAGTTGCACCATAAAGAAGGCTGAGCACCAAAGAATTGATGCTTTCAAACTGTGGTGCTGGAGAAGACTCTTGAGAGTCTCTTGGTCAGCAAGGAGATCAAACCAGTCAATCCTAAAGGAAATCAACCCTGAATATTCATTGGAAGGACTGAGGCTGAAGCTGAAGCTCCAAAACTTTGGCCACCTGATGTGAGCTGACTCACTGGAAAAGAACCTGATGCTGGGAAAGATTGAAAGCAAAAGGTAATGGGGGTGGCAGAGGACGAGATGGTTGGATGCATCACCAACTCAATGGACATGAATCTGGGCTAACTCCTGGAGATATTAGAGAACAGAGGAGCATGAGGTTGCAGAGAGTTGGACACAACTTAGCAATTGAACAACATAGCTTTGATCAAACTCCTCCTTGTCTTATCTGAGGACGAGAATCTAAGCTTATGATATTTCCCACCAATTCTATATTCCATTCATTTATCTAACAAATATATATCCAGTAGGTCTAGATTATGGTGTATAAGGTACAAGGTTGGAGCGCCAAGACTAAAATATCATTTTTTTTTTGAAGAAGAAGCCAAGAAACTGGGTAAGATCAGCAAGGAGATAAGTTGCTGAGGTCAAAAGTGGTCCAAAAACTACATTTTGGATCAAAACTAATGCTGAGAGGCTTGGGGAAAAAATAGAAATCAGTAATAGAGACAGAAAAGGAAAGACCAGCGAAGAAAAAACAAAATACATGAAACAACAAGTCCTAAAATGATTAGAATTTACTGAAATGGAAGCTAAGCATTGGATGCATTTCAAGGAGGAGGGGCTGACTTTGTCAAATGTAGCCAACACAGTCAAGATTGTAGGCCCCTGTGCAGAGATGGATGGAATTGTTTTAAAGTGGAGTCATGATGGTTACGAAACTGCACATTTACAGAAAAATCAAGGAATCGTGTATTTAAATGAATGACTTTATGGCAGTAAATTATACCTCAAGAAAACCATTTCAAAATAAAGAAAGAATTGAGCATATATCTACCTAGCATTTCTACCCCCAGGTATTCTCTGCCCAGGGTAAATGAAAATACATGCTTGTAAGAAAGACAGGTGAGTTAATATTCACAGTATCTTTAATCATAACACCTCACACTTGAACTAACCCCAATGTACATTATTAACTGAATGGAAAAGTGTTTTGTGATGTGTTCATACAAGGTTAAATTACTCAGCCTTAAAAAGAGAAAAACTGCTTATTCAAATAAAAATATGTGATCTCAAAAACATTACTTTGAGCAAAAGAGACAGACATCAAAGTGTACAATGTGATTTATTTCATTTTTATGAAGCTCTGCCACTCTGAAAATCAGAGAAGTGAGATTTTATTCCGAAAAAAATTGCTCCTGTGAATCATTGATTGTACACTGGACATCTTGCATGAATTAGGGAGTTTGCAACCTAATTTTAATTTCTCGTGTGCCTGGTGCTTATCCTCCGTTATTTTCTCTCTTTAAAACCCATCAGCATAGACGAAGGAATCAGCTTCTATTTTATGTACCTAGTTCTATATTATTTTTGTGCATTTATAACTGGCCTCTGGAGTTCAGTCTCCTTAATGATATAGCTGTGCAAGATGTTAGACCAGTTTATTACAAGGAAGATGGGAAACAGACTGTGCATATTAAATGTGAAGATTTTTCTACTGCCTGCTCAACAATCAGGAAGAAGGGTGACTCTTACCTTGAACCAGATGCTTCTCTCAGAAGGGATCTCCACTGGTTGGCATGTGGCTCATTAATTCCCAAACCAGGCTGAGTCCTGTAAGATCTTTGGACAGCCTGTGTCTGATAACGGATTCTTAACATTTATCTTTTTGAACAATGCGATTGAATTGGGACTGCCACAGAAGGCTCTACTGAGATACACAAGCACACTCAAGTCTCTCCAAGCTCCAAATTAGCACACTATTCATGAAGTCCTGAAACTTAGTACTCAGGTGGTGCTCAGCCGTTCAGTTGTGCCTGACTCTTTTTGGCCCCATAGACTGTAGTCCGGCAGGCTCCTCTGTCCATGGGATTTTCCTGGCAAGAACACTGGAGTGGGTTGCCATTATCTTCTCTAGAGGATCTTCCTGACCCAGAGATTGAACTCGCGTTTCTTGCATCTTCTCCATTGGCAGGTGGATTCTTTACTAGAGCCCCCTGGGAAGCCTTGGATTCAGGTGCTGTGTGCTGTGCTTAGTCATATCTGACTGTTTTGACCCCATAGACTGTAGCCCTCCACATTCCTCTGTCCATGGGGATTCAGGTGAGGGCTCCACAAATCATTGCAATGCATTCAAAGCCCCTGTCTATTTAGTCAACAAGGCTCTTAAATGCCGGGAGCTTGCTAGATGTGCTATTTTTTAGAAACTGGAGGTGGAGTGCCAAAGATACTAATTTTCCAGGTCTACCCCCCCTAGACATTACCCCTCCCCTTCATGCCTTCCCCCACACTCTGACACATACACCGAGATGCTCACGTGGAGAGTACTCACATCAGACTGGCCTGGAAAGGGACCATGGATGTGGGAGCATCATTTCTCATCCACTTCTTTTGGTGCCTTTGGGAGACCTGTCAATCACAGAGCCCCATTCCTGCCTTCTGCATCACAGAAGTGGGTGGGTAACTCAGGCCAGCCAATGAGAATATTCCATTCACTCAACCACAGTGAAAGGGTCAAAGGTGGTCATGTGATGCCAGCAGATCCAATTAGAGACTCCTGTGTCATTGAAACTTGGAAGAGAGCTTTTCTCCTCCAGTGGTTGGGAGCTAGAGAGATACAGTCCAGGCAGGCAGGTTGGAGGTTGGGGCACAGGTGTTGTGGGCAGACCCCCTGGGTTCTGGTGGTGTTTCTGCTATTCCTTGGTTTCCTCACCTGTAAGATAGGGCAGATAACTGCATCCTCCCTCAGAGGAGCAACCTGAGGAAGAAATACATGATCTAGTGTGTAATGCTTAGTGAGCATCTGCTATGGGCCGGAACTTCCCTAGTCTTTGCTAATAATATTGTCTGGTTATCCTGCCTGCTACCTGCAGAGAGCTACCAGGGAACCCCATTGACCAGAGACAAGCAGAGCTTGAGGGGTGAAGGTGACATAAGTCACACACATCATTGGATCTCTGAATCCAGTGTACCTTGAGGTCTGTCTACCCCTACATCTCCCAAGTATGTGAGTTAAAATTCCTCCTTTACTTAAACCAGTGTGAGATGAGTGATTATTACTTGCAACACAATCTGATTACTATAGTCATCCATAACCCAATCTTATGAAAACTAAAAATGTCTTTGTTTCATGTTATATAATGCCTTTTTCCGCCTCAAAACATGGTCCCTTCTTGAAAAAATTCTGGGAGAAAAACACTAGAATTTAATTTCCTTTTCAATTCAAGTCTCAAAACTCAACCACACTGAGTCAACTGCAAGTTATGGAGCTGGTCATCTGGTGATTTTTCTCTCTTTCTGGAATATATTGTTCTTTTAACGGCAAGTATTATTTGTATTTGCTGCAAGTAGAATTTTCAATTACTCTTCTGACATCCAGATCGGTCATTGCTTTTTATTGTGCTCTGGATTTAGGAAGAAATATGCTCCTGACAGCAACTTTATTTGAATTCTCCTGCTTAGGTTAATAGTAAATAAAGGCCAGGATCACCACCAGGCCCAAACCAGCAGAACTGCTTCTGTTCTGAGAAAGGCAACCATTCAAGACACTCTTCTTTCACCTGTGCTGTGCTTGCAGTCTTTTTTTTTTTTCTTTTTCTATTAGTTGGAGGCTAATTACTTCACAGCATTTCAGTGGGTTTTGTCATACGTTGATATGAATCAGCCATAGATTTACACGTATTCCCCATCCCGATCCCCACTCCCACCTCCCTCTCCACCCGATTCCTCTGGGTCTTCCCAGTGCACCAGGCCCGAGCACTTGTCTCATGCATCCCACCTGGGCTGGTGATCTGTTTCACCATAGATAGTATACATGCTGTTCTTTTGAAATATCCCACCCTCACATTCTCCCACAGAGTTCAATAGTCTGTTCTGTATTTCTGTGTCTCTTTTTCTGTTTTGCATATAGGGTTATCGTTACCATCTTTCTAAATTCCATATATATGTGTTAGTATGCTGTAATGTTCTTTATCTTTCTGGCTTACTTCACTCTGTATAAGGGGCTCCAGTTTCATCCATCTCATTAGGACTGATTCAAATGAATTCTTTTTTTTTTTTTTTTAATATTCCATGGTGTATATGTACCACAGCTTCCTTATCCATTCATCTGCTGATGGGCATCTAGGTTGCTTCCATGTCCTGGCTATTATAAACAGTGCTGCGATGAACATTGGGGTGCACGTGTCTCTTTCAGATCTGGTTTCCTCAGTGTGTATGCCCAGAAGTAGGATTGAAGGGCTGGAAAATAATATTTCATGCAAACGGAGACCAAAAGAAAGCAGGAGTCGCAATACTCATATCAGATAAAATAGACTTTAAAATAAAGGATGTGAAAAGAGACAAAGAAGGACACTACATAATGATCAAAGGATCAATCCAAGAAGAAGATATAACAATTATAAATATATATGCACCCAACATAGGAGCACCGCAATATGTACGGCAAACACTGACGAGTATGAAAGAGGAAATTAATAGTAACACAATAATAGTGGGAGACTTTAATACCCCACTCACAACTATGGATAGATCAACTAAACAGAAAATTAACAAGGAAACACAAACCTTAAATGACACAATGGACCAGCTAGACCTAATTGATATCTATAGGACATTTCACCCCAAAACAATCAACTTCACCTTTTTCTCAAGTGCACACGGAACCTTCTCCAGAATAGATCACATCCTGGGCCATAAATCTGGTCTTGGAAAATTCAAAAAAATTGAAATCATTCCAGTCATCTTTTCTGACCACAGTGCAGTAAGATTAGATCTCAATTACAGGAAAAAAATTGTTAAAAATTCAAACACCTGGAGGCTAAATAACACGCTTCTGAATAACCAACAAATCATAGAAGAAATCAAAAAAGAAATCAAAATATGTATAGAAATGAATGAAAATGAAAACACAACAACCCAAAAACCTATGGGACACTGTAAAAGCAGTGCTAAGGGGAAGGTTCATAGCATTACAGGCTTACATCAAGAAACAAGAAAAAAGCCAAATAAATAACCTAACTCTACACCTAAAGCAATTAGAGAAGGAAGAAATGAAGAACCCCAGGGTTAGCAGAAGGAAAGAAATCTTAAAAATTAGGGCAGAAATAAATGCAAAAGAAACTAAAGAGACCATAGCAAAAATCAACAAAGCTAAAAGCTGGTTTTTTGAAAAAATAAACAAAATTGACAAACCATTAGCAAGACTCATTAAGAAACAAAGAGAGAAGAACCAAATTAACAAAATTAGAAATGAAAATGGAGAGATCACAACAGACAACACTGAAATACAAAGGATCATCAGAGACTACTACCAGCAGCTCTATGCCAATAAATGGACAACTTGGATGAAATGGACAAATTCTTAGAAAAGTATAACTTTCCAAAACTGAACCAGGAAGAAATAGAAGATCTTAACAGACCCATCACAAGCAAGGAAATCGAAACTGTAATCAAAAATCTTCCAGCAAACAAAAGCCCAGGACCAGATGGCTTCACAGCTGAATTCTACCAAAAATTTAGAGAAGAGCTAACACCTATCTTACTCAAACTCTTCCAGAAAATTGCAGAAGAAGGTAAACTTCCAAACTCATTCTATGAGGCCACCATCACCCTAATTCCAAAACCAGACAAAGATGCCACAAAAAAGGAAAACTACAGGCCAATATCACTGATGAACATAGATGCAAAAATCCTTAACAAAATTCTAGCAAACAGAATCCAACAACATATTAAAAAAATCATACACCATAACCAAGTGGGCTTTATCCCAGGAATGCAAGGATTCTTTAATATCCGCAAATCAATCAATGTAATACACCACATTAACAAATTGAAAGATAAAAACCATATGATTATCTCAATAGATGCAGAGAAAGCCTTTGACAAAATTCAACACTCATTTATGATTAAAACTCTCCAAAAAGCAGGAATAGAGGAACATACCTCAACATAATAAAAGCTTGCAGTCTTTAAGGTTGCGTGTTATTAGCCTTTCAGAAGTTGCTTGCCTGGGTCAGCACCTAAAGTGGACTCTTTGAAAGGACTTCTTTATCCCATTTTAAACTAGGAACTGTTCCTCGAAGCAGACACTGGGCTAAGCCCTTCACCTGCATCATTTTATTAATACTGTTAGCACCTGGAGATGCAAGTAATGCATCCCCATTTTACACATAAGCAAACAACCACACCTGAGGCCAGGTGAAAAGCAAAGTGGCAGACCGGGGATTCAGACCTACACTTGTTTGAGCCAGAAGGTACTTCAAGAGCCTCCAGCACCATTAAATTGTTCAGAGACATGAAAGTCCCCATACAGGTGCATTTTACATGAAAACCTACTAATACACCATCTGCTAGCAGGGGCTATCACACCTCGGTTCTCAGCCCTGCTCCTGCATTTTGACTCAACGTCAGGCACAAAGTAGTGTGGACACAGAAAAGGTGGCTTGGAGAATCACCTGCAGGGCATCTGTAAGCCTGAGGGGTCTTTGTGTGGGGTGAAGGTGAAGGGCTTTACAGCTGATGAGAATCTAAACGTCCAGCATCATGGCTCACTGAGTCTCCGGAGCTGTCACTGACCCCTCCGGGTGCTCAGATGTGGCTGCATATAAACTGTTCTTTCCGAATAACAAATTCTCCCTTCTCTCCTCCTCCTCTTCCTCCACCTCCTCCTCATCCTTATCACATGGTTCTCTCTCCCTAGCTAACACAAGACTTTCACCATCTACTACACCCTAGAAAGTAGCATGACACATTTAAAGATTTATGTGGGTGTTTGGTATGCCCTTGGAACAAACCAAGGAAAGGGATGGAAATAAAGCACATAGGTCAGCCCCTGCCCCCTGTGACTCAGGCCAACTCTCTTTCAGTAAAATTTGGATTCCCTCATTGAGGCTCTAGGAGAAACCCAGCAACAGCCCTGAGAAGTCCACAGGTATCATGACTCTTACAGAAGCATGAGAGGTGAATGTGCCCATCTCTGTTGCTGATGGCTCTATAACATTCAGCTTGAGTCATTCTTTAAACTCAGCTGTGCTCCGAGTTCTGAGCCATCACCTAAAACCCTGCAGGTAGTTGAACCAACGTTTTCCTTAGATCAAAAAGGTGAACAACTGAAGCAAAGATAATTGCTATCTATAGCTCTTCATGGAAAAATAAATACCCAGCCACATTCAACACATGCTAAATCAGCCCAAATATCAAACAAGATAGCCAGAGAATGTGCCAGGCCTCAGATATGGAGAATAGGAAATAGGACTCCGGAAAACACAGGTGATTGCCAGAGTTAGCCAAGCAGCAGACTTGGGCTCAAAATCTTCCACAAGAGCCCACTGATTTCTGATGCCAACTGCACATCAGAGGGTCTTCAAACTACCTTCAGGTTTGATAATTCTCTAGAGAGACACAGAATTCAGTGAAAGTGGTTCCACTCATGAGTACTGTTTATTTAAAAAAAAAAAAAAAAGGATATGAACTAAAATAAGCCAAAGGAAGAAGCATGTAGGGCAGAGCCTACAAGGGTTCAGAGATGAAGTTTCCACTGTTTTTTCCCTCCAGAGTCTGGACATGTGTCTGTCCTGCATCATTGTGATATGTGTGATGTATTACCAACCAGAGAAGCTCACTCTAGCTTCCCTCTCCACAGTTTTTACTGGAGTCTCATTGCATAAATGTTGGTTGCTTAGTTGGGTCCAACTCTTTGCGACCAATGGACTATAGCCCACCAGACTCCTCTATCCATGGGATTCCCCCGGCAAGAATACTTGAGTGGGTAGCCATTCCCTTCTCCAAGGGATCTTCCTGACCCAGGGATAAAACACAGGTCTCCCACATTACAGGCAGATTTTTTACCATCTGAGTCACCAGGGAAGCATGGTTGAGAGAGGGTTGCCCATGCCATTGGACTCAGTCTCCAGTCTGACTGACGCCAATGGCCAACCTTCCCCTCGGAAGCCAGAGTTTAGCCAAGCTAAACAAAGATGTCCCTTTCAGGTATGATTTTAAAAATTACTTCTCAGAACCTGAAGTCAAGGCCAAATCCCTCTTTGGGCAAAGCCCAGATTCTTTTACTCTGCAGGGATCCAGAAAAGAGACTGCTGGCCTGATGGTGGGGTGGTGTGAGAAGGCTGTAGTCAGCAAGGTCATGAGTGTATAAGCCCAGGAGTTCCATTTAGGACAAATTATATTTGATTCCAAAAGCATATCAACAAAGGCAGCCACTCAAATTCAAGGACAAGTTTGATGGAGACTCCACGGGAAGTTGTCACAAGGCTGAGGTGTACTGCTACAGTAGAAGAAGACCATGGGGAAGACTTGGAATCTCGGGATGGAGCAGGTCAGCCGGCAGAAATTAGCCATTGTTATTCTGGGACTGTTAATTGCAGCCTCTTTTCCTCTTCTCTACCCCAGGTGAGCTCCCCAGAAGCGAGGTCCACCCCTGCCCATGGTTCCCTCTTCCCTCCCTGCAATCTGAGCTAATGTGTTGTTATACACAGCCCTGCAAAGACCAACTAATTATAATGCAGTTGCTTGCCCTTATTTTATACTCTGTATTTCCCTGCTTGTTGAATTGAGGATTGTAACCCTATTATTAATTCATTAAGAAACATAATTTCATGCAAAGTAATGTGTTTACCCTCTTCTATTAAGTTAAGGTATGTGATTATGAGAGCCCTGTCAGGCAAAGAGGTTCTGCTCCCCAGGGCATGGAAGGAGCCACCAATTTCTCTTCCACCAGATACAAGAAGCCGAGAAGAGTTAACTGTGATTCTGATTTTTCAGCACATCTACTCGGATCTAAGCCAGATAACTGGTGGAAGATATTAAATGGGAGGGAGATGCTTGGGAAAATATTGTTTAATCATATTTTTATCTGGTTGGTATGAGATGATCTTCATTTGCATCTGGGTTCAGTGTGGCCTGAAAGGTTCATTTATATCCCGTAAGCTTTTGGAGAGCCAACTCATTGGAAAAAGACCCTGATGCTGGGAAAGATGAGGGCAGGAGGAGAAGGGGATGACAGAGGATGAGATGGTTGGATGGCATAACTGACTCGAAGGACATGAGTTTGAGCAAACTCTGGGAGATGGTGACGGACAGGTAAGCCTGGGGTGCTGCAGACCATGGGGTGGAAAAGAGTTGGACATGACTGAGCAACTGAACAATAACAACAAAGCTCTTGGGGAAAAGGAGAACCAGTGATGTAGATTTTAGTGTGAAAAGCAGAAATTATGTCTCAGCTTCCCTCATAGCTCGGTTGGTAAAGAATCTGCCTGCAATGCAGGAGACCCTGGATTGATTCCTGGATCAGGAAGATCCCCTGGAGAAGGAAACGGCAACCCACTCCAGTATTCTTGCCTGGAGAATCCCATGGACAGAGGAGCCTGGCAGGCTACAGTTCATGGGGTCGTTAAGAGTCGGACACAGCTTAGCAACTAAACCACCACATGTATCAGATAAATGAGTAGCTGGGAAGGGACCCAGCAAGGAAATAGGTCCAAGAAGAGTGTTCTGTGAGACCCTCAGTTTTCCAAATGGATGACCATAGATCCTCTCAGCCAAGCGCCTCATTGCCCCCTCACCAACGACATCTTGCTAAGACACCCTCCTACATCCTCCTGGTCCCCAAATGCTTGGAGGCAAATTAAGAACCTCAAGGCCTCCTACATACTAACCCTCTGGCAGCCCTGGCCATGTTGCCATTTCAGGACTTAAATTAAAATCTTGTGGCTGAGGACAGTAGGAGGCAAAATTTCATTTTGCGATTTTTCTTCTCAAAAACTTTCACTAGATCTTTGTGATTCTTGACCCCTGGAGCTGGATATAAGTTCCCTTAAAGAAAAAGGAAGACTAATGGATGTGGGGAAGTAGCAGAAACACTCCTGAAAACCAAATGGTTAGCAAGAGAGGAATGGCTCTTCCTGTGCATGAGCATAGACCGAATGAGTAAGGGGGGCGGGGGAGGAGAGTAGGCAGGGGAAGGGGGATGGCGACTTTACAAACTGTACCAAAATGGAAACTATAGCCGTGTAGGCTGGCGGTTCAGGACTGTCCAGGGGAATTATTTTCTGTCCTCTATTAATGTTTTCTGTTCTTTCTCCCTCAAATGACTAATCTTGTTTTTCACAAGGATGCTTCTCCCGATTCACTCTGCTTTTGTTTGCTTTCTCTTTGTAGCTATCTGTAACTCCTCTGCTTTTCATGGGCTGTCTGTCCCAGGAGGGCCTGGGCTTTCCAGGTGGGATTCATGATGTGAATGTAGGTGGCTGCTAGACCTGCACCAAGGCACCAGCCCCTGGGCTCTGCATTTGGCTCCAAGCAAGCAGCCATGTGACCCTGATGGCTCAGCTGGTTAAGAATCCTCCTGCAAGGCGGGAGACCCCATTTCGATTCCTAGATTGGGAAGATCCCCTGGAGAAGGAAACAGCTACCCACTCCAGTATTCTGGCCTGGAGAATTCCATGAACTGTATAGTGCATGGAGTCGCAAAGAGTCAGACATGATTGAGTGACTTTTACTTTCACTTTCAGCCCTGTGACCCTAGGGCATCTTTGCTCAGCTGTGTCCGACTCTGTAGCCCCATGAACTGTAGCCTGCCAGGCTCCTCTGTCCATGGGATTATCCCAGCAAGAATACTGGAGTGGGTTGCCATTTCTTTCTCCAGGGATCTTCCCAAGCCAGGGATCAAACCCGAGTCTCCAGCATCTCCTGCATTGGTAGGCGGAGTCTTCACCACTGAGTCACCTGGGAAGCCACGTGACCCTAGGGAGCAGCTCAGTTTGCCTCTGAGTCTCAGTTTTCTTGGCGCAAAATGAGAGCAAGAAGGGCCCGGGAGCTGACCTATTTTGTAAGCTCATCTGGGAAATCTATTTGAAAAGCCAGCTTTGTTACCCAAATGGTAATAGTGTGCTTTTGTAAGTAAAATCTGTGTTTGTTTTTCCTAAGAAGGCAACTTGGTCCTTCTATCTCTGGGGGTTTAGAGGCACTCCCTAACTAGTACTTAGGGGTGAGTTTTGTTCCTTGGGAGATGCTATCTGGAACAGACTGTGCTTGATGCCTGGCAGGACCTCTCAGAAATCCCGGGCTGTTGTTTAGTCGCTTCAGTCGTGTCTGACTCAGACCCCACGGACTAGAGTCCACCAGGCTTCTCTGTCCATGGGATTCTCCAGGCAAGAATACAGGAGTGGGTTGCCACGCTCTCCTCCAGGGGATCTCCCCAAATCAGGGTATTGAACCTGCATCTCCTTGGTCTCCTGCATTGGCAGGCAGGTTCTTTACCACTAGCACCCCCTGCATACAAAGCTCGCTTCCTTCTCCCCTTAGACTCATGTCTATTTGAAGCCCCAAAGAATGTCTGTTCACTCCTAAATTCCCAAGTTAGTGACCAATAAGAAGAGAATGTCAATCAAGCTGCCAGTCCTGAGCCAGTCAGACCAAACTGTCCATCCATTCATCAGTAAACACACTGGGACCCCCACCTACAAGTCCTGCTCCAGACCAACTAACTGCCAGGAGGCATGAGGGGTCAGGGAAAATAAAGCAGTGGGGCTGTCACTAAGACCCCAAGAGACCATGGACTGGAATGTCAGGGAGTCTTAGCATCCCCAAGAGAGAGCCAGAGGCAAAGGGTTTGGGGGCAGGGGGTTGATTTGTGGGCAGATTCCAGGGGGCAGGCAGAGTGAGAGCCTTCAGAGGAGGAGGAAAGCCTGGCTGAAGTGTGGCCTGGTGGTATGGCTGTGGAGGAGCACTGCTGTTGACCAGGAAGACCATCTGAAGTCCAGGAAGAGGGTCACCCATTGTCTTTACCACCTGCAGCATGACCTCAGGGCCCTGTAGGCCTTACCAGTGCTCCAGCTGAGAATCCCAGGGCAATGTGGAAATGCTGGAGGCAGGGCTGGGGCCAGGGGCTCAGGGAGACCCTAGGACAGAAGAAGAAGTCAGCTGGGCAGGCTCACGGGGAGAAGCAGGTTATCTGACGAGGGCAGAGGTCCAGGTGTATGGCGTGGATGCCCTCCTCATGGCTCCTGACCATTCTTGCCCAGGGAGTGGTCAGCAGCCAGGTCTCAAGCCCCCATCCGGCTCCCTAAATGCCATCATAAGTGGTGACTGGCCCTCCTGCTCCGGCACATGTGTGTCAGCAGGGCTGGCCTCTCTCTGCTGATCTCTGCTGCAGAGGCCAGTAGTGGTCCCTCCCAGGACCACCGGGTTTTCCCAGGAGGAAGACCAGCACATACCGCTTTAGGCTCAGTCGGCCTTTCTTCATCTCTCCACACAGTCGTCACAGACTTTAATTATTCTTACCACGCAACTCTTCAGTTAACCCCCCTGGGCCTTCTGAAGCTCTGGAACAGCCCCCCTCCCCAAGCTCCAGCCCACACCTCTTGATCGCTATTTCATGCAAACACAAATAACTCTGAAAATGAGCAGAAAGGGAGAGGGTGCTGGTGTGAGTGGGTTGCTTCTGAGCCCGGGCAGAGCCGCTGGCGAGACGGTGATGAGCCGGTGGGTGGTGGAGACGCAGGGAACACAGAAACAAGGCCAAGGCAGCTCGGAGAGAGGAAGGGAGAAAGAGAGATTGTTTCCATAGGGACAAGCAGGGCATCAGCAGGAAGCTAGAAGGAGCTGGCCAGCATGTGGGCCCAGCAGGGAGGCCCAAAAATGGCCAGCTCAGGAGCCAGGCCCCAGGCATCTGCCCCAGAGGTAAGGGACCTTGGATTCGACTCCGCTCTCCCTGCATGTGAGATGCTCCTCCTGCCATTCAGGGTCTGTTATTCGTCTGACTCCCATTGTAAAGAGCAGAGAGGAGCCATCCCTATAGAAAACCCCCAAGGTTCACACACCCCATGGCAGCCATTCTGAGGCACAGAGTTCCTCAACCCCAGCAGCCAGCAGGAAAACAGAAAGCAAGTCCTGGCCTCAGAGGCCCAAATCCCCTTTTTGATCCTAACTCCAGGTCTGTCCAGCTGTGCGACCCAGGGCAACTCACACACCCTCTCTGGGCTGTGGATCGGCCTACATGAAGTCATATCCTAGCACGTCCCATCTCGCAGGACTGTGTCAAGGACCCGGGACCACAGGAGGGGCTGGGTGACTGTCAGCCACTGTGAGAACCTTTTCTTTCCCTCCACAGCTCACGACTGCTGCAACCACTGTGTCTCTCCAGGGCACCAGCAAGGTTACCAGATTCTACATGGTCCTACTTGGAACCCACATTCTGAGAGCATCCCAGAGTTGAAAAAATTTCTCCATGGAGCCAGTGTTCCTGCCTCCCTATTTGCTGTCCAGGGATGTCTTGGTCAGACACTGGCTTGTCTTGAACTTGCTCCCAGTCACAGGAGGAACCCCACCAAGGGCAGCCTGGATGGGGAGTCTCAGGACCAGGCTGAGGTCCAATGGCTGGTGACTTGGTGGGCCCTGGGGCTGCCCCTCCCTTTATCTGGCCACCCAGACCACAGCTAGCCTCAGAATTCCAACTGCCCTGGACACCCTCCTGCTCTGTTGGGACACCCAAAGCTAAGATGCTCAGGCATGCTTTCAGCTGGACCCTGGCTCATGTCTGCACTCATCAGCCTGGCCTTAACTCAGCACAACAGCTTCCTCCAGCAAAGGCAGGAGGTCACGATGCTTTCTCCTGTGCCCTCTGAAACTACTCAGAGCTGCCTCCTCCACGAAGCAGTCCTTGATTCCCCCATATGGATGTAATCTCTCTCTGAACTCTTGCAGGACATTATATGTTTCTCTTTAACAGCATCAGTAACTTCCTACTGGCTGGCTACTTACTTTGCAGGGCCCAGGACCAGGTAAAAGTGCTGGGTCTTTGTTCAAAAGCAGCAAGAAAGTGCTGTTAGAGTTTTTGTTTTGTTTAGTCACTAAGTTGTGTCTGACTCTTGTGACCCCATGGACTGTAGCCCACCAGGCTCCTCTGTCCATGGAATTCTCCAGGTAAGAATACTGGAGTGGGTTGCCATTTTCTTCTCCAGGGGATCTTCCTGACCCAGGGGTCAAACCCACGTCTACTGCATTGCAGGCAGATTCTTTACCACTGAGCCACCAGGGAAGCCCCATATATGACATAGTGCTTATAATTTAATCTATTAATACTTTTCCTGTAAGTAACTATTTAGAAAAATTTGGGAATAGTTTCTCCACAATTCACAATAACCTGGTATTTTTTGGTCAATAGCTACTGTGGAATGTGATCATTCACTGGTCCATAAGACTTTACAAGAAGGTCTCTCATGAGTATGTCAATTAGAATCGTATTGTAATGTATAATCTTATGCTATTAAATTGCACAAGGAGTTAGAAAATATTTAGTAGTTTTATAAACTACTTTGACCTTGGAATTCTCCTTCATATGAATATGGTTACTAACTGTTGAAGCTTCCAACCACTGCCATTAGACTTATTAAAACATAACTTTTTCCCCTTTCTTCCACAATCTCTCTTGACTGTCACTTTTTAAGAAATTTTTTCCATTTGATTTTTTTTAAGTAAAGAAACATTAAAGTTTTAAATTATTAGCTTGTGTTTTATCATTCCTCTTTATATGGCACAATGCCTGTTATAAAGGCAAAGCTAAACTTGTACGTGGATTCACCAGAACTATTGTTGTCCAGTTGCTCAGTCATGTCCAACTCTGTGCAACCCCATGGATGGCAGCATGCCAGGCTTCCCTGTCCTTCACTGCCTCCTCAAGTTTGCTCAAACTCATGTCCATTGAGTCAGTGATAGCATCCAACCACCTGAGCCTCTGTCACCTCCTTCTCCTTCTGCCGTCAACCTTTCCCAGCATCAGGGTCTTTTCCAGTGAGTCAGTTGTTCCTATCAGGTGGCCAAAGTATTGGAGCTTCAGCTTCAACATCGGTCCTTCCAATGAATATTTAGGACTGATTTCCTTTAGGATTGACTGTTGACCTCCTTGCTGTCCAAGGGACTCTCGGGAGTCTTCTAACAGCACCACAGTTTGAAAGTATCAATTCTTCGGCACTCATTCTTCTTTACGGTCCAACTCTCACATCTGTAAATGACTGCTGGAAAAACCATAGTTTTGACTGTATGGACCTTTGTCGGGAAAGTGATGTCTCTGCTTTTTAATATGCTGCCATTCAAGTTTTGTAGCTCATGCACACATGTGTCACAGGAAGGCCAGCTTCGTGGAAGTAGGATCCATGTGGCCTTGAGAATACTACATGCAAACAGGCAGCAGGAACTATGGTTGTTACACATTTGGCATGTATTAATACGTGCTTCCTCTGCTCTGCATGTGCTCCTCTGTGCCAGTGACTTCACTTACAAAATGCAAGATCAAAGGGAAAATCATCAATAATTTCAAATATGATGACAGCAGAGCATTAAAGCCACTCTGGCTCTTCTGAGCACAAGCCTTGTGTGGCTGAACAGGTCACCCACCCAGGAAGCCGATTGGCTTCCTGCTTTGTTTTATTGTTGGTTGAAATGAGGCTTCCATCTGGCTCTGAAATAACCCAGAGCTCATTAAAGAAGGAATCTGGGCACGCTCCCATGGCCTGCACTTGGTGAATGAAAGAATGAATGAATGAACAGTCAGTACATGTGTGTAAGGACAGTATTGACACTTCATACTTGCTCCACAGCAAATGTCTGTGTTCCCTCAAAGTCATGTGTTAAACCCTAACCCCCAGAGGGGAGGCTTTTGGGGAGGGATTAGGTCATGAGAATGGAGCCCTCAGGAATGGGACTAGTGCCCGAGTTAAGAAGACCCCAGAGAGACCCCTCACCCTCTTCCCACCCTGTCCCCACCATGTGAGGACACAGCAGAAGACAGCCATCTGCAAACTAGGAAGTGGACCCTCTTGAGACACCCAACTGGCCAACGCCTTGACTCTGGACATCCAGCCCCTAGAACTACGAGAGATAAATGCCTGTTGTTTAGGCTGCCTGGGCTCTGGTGCTTTTATGACAGCACCACAAACTGACACAAGACGACACTCAAGCCCAACTTCAGCGCCCCTCTCCCTTTTAACTGCTTAAAAAAAGCATAGGATGTCACTGATTCCACTTACATGTGGGATCTGAAAAAATGCTACAAATGAAAGTATTTACAAATCAGAAACAAACCTACAGACATAGGAAACAAATTTATGGTGATCAAAGGGGGAGGAGGGAGGGATAAATTAGGAGTTTGGGATTAAAATATACACACTATTATATATAACATAAATAAATAACAAGGTCCTACTGTATAGTACAGAGAATTATGTTCAATAAACTACATTGAAAAATAATCTGAAAATACATATATATTAATACGTATATGAATCACTTTGCTGCACACATAAAACTAACACAACATGGTAAATTAATTATACTTTAAAAAACTGTAAAAAAAAAAAAAAATGGAAGTGCTTAGGTTACAATGGGCCACACTTCCCCTACAGGGAACATGAGAATCTATGCAAAAAGCCTTGATTTTTCGATTTGATACATGAAAGGAAAAGATCCCTCATCTCGGTAGAGATGAGCACTGCTCTCAGAACTGTGTTAGGAACAGAAATGAATGATCCAGACATAGCCGACCCAACATATCTGAATGTCTTTAGCTGTGATTCATTCATTTATCCATTTACTCAACAAATAAATATTTATAAAGTGACCACTCTGTGGGATATATCAGTGAAGAAAACAGGCTTGCTGAAAATTTTTCCAGTGGAGAGATAAACATTAGACAAAACTCGAAAATAAGACGATAATTACTGCCGTGAAGAAATCTGAAACAGAGAGGACAGTAGGATGCAGGCTTGGTGGGGCTGTTCTTCTAGTCCGGTAGGTGTGTTGCTGAACCTCAGCCTCTGTGCCCCTGTGCCAGATGGAAACACGAAGACAGAGTCTGGGGTGAAGTAGAAAAGGGGAGCTTTCTTGCTTTGCCAGGCAAATGGGGCCACAGAGGGCTAATGTCCTCAAAACTGTGTATCCCCACTGGAGTGGGGTGGTGAGGAGTTTTACTGTGTTCAAGGAGCAGGGCGTGGTCAGCTCATGGACACTCTTCTGATTGGTGGGTGGTGAGGTAATGGGAAGTCAACATCATCAACCTACAGGTTCCAATCCTTCTGGTGTCTATAGGCTTGTGAGCAGCATAGAGTTAACTTCTCCCACCTGATGGGGGATTCAGTGTCTGCAAAACAGCTCCAAGGGCATAGCTCCAACTATTATCTATAGTCCTTGAGAAGAAACTAAAAATACTTGACTTTGTTTAATGGCTGAAGTATTATTATTTTTCTTGCTTGACTATTTTCTTTTCTTTCTGTATTTTTCATTTCTCTGCTTAAACTTATTCTTTGGCTAAAGGTTTTCTACAGACAAAAGGCAGGCAGAGGACATGGGTGGGGGTCTATTTTGGGAAGGCCTCATAGAGTCCTGCTCGCTTACACTTGGAGAAGACCTCTCAGAAGAGGTGACCTTTGAGCAAGGATTTGAACCAGATGGGCTGAGCCATGTGGTAAACTCAAGGCTCATGTGGCATCTGGCAGGAATTACACACACTTCTGAGAAGGGAGGCCAGATGGGGTTCTGCCCACAGACGCTCTGCCAGCCCCCAGGCTTCCGGCTGCCTCTTGTCTGAACACCATCCATGCCCTCCCTGGCTCCACATGTTATAGGGTGGACACCTTCCATGCACAGAGCTGTAAGACTGCACTGCAGCTTTGGGATTTCTTTGGGATTTCTGGCTGTGACCCTACTTTCACGTGGCCTCCATCAAAAAGTACCACAAACTGGCAGGTTCAGGCCAGAGTAATTTATTCTCTCTCTCAGTTCTGGAGCCCAGAAGTCTGAAATCAAGAAGTCAGTAGGGTCGGGCTCTCTCCAAAGCCCCTTGGAGAGGACTCCCCACTCCACAACCACCTGCTTCTTTCACCTTCCAGTCACTCCAGGCATCCCTTGATCTGTAGCTACATCACTTCCATTTCTGCCTTCATCTTCACATCATCTTCTCCTTGTATGTCTGATTCTTCTTTCAAAAACACCAGCCATCGTGGATCAAGGTTACCCTAATGACCTCATCTTAACTTGATTGCATCTGCAAGATCCCATTTCCAAGTAAGTTCACATTGACTGGTACCCTGGGTTAGGACCTCAATATGTATTTGTTGTTGTTCAGTCGCTCAGCCATGTCTGACTCTTTGCAACCGTATAGACTGCAGCATGCCAGGCTCCCCTGTCCTTCACTGTCTCCCAGAGTTTGCTCAAATTCAAGTCCAGTGTGTCAGTGATGCCATCCAACCATCTCATCCTCCGTTACCCACTTCAGCATATATTGGGAGAAACACAATTCAACAAGGCAGTAGTTCAATTTAGTTCAGTTGCTCAGTCATGCCCGACTCTTTATGACCCCGTGGACTGCAGCAAGCCAGGCTTCCCTGTCCTTCACCAACTCCCAGAGCTTGCTCAAACTCATGTCCATCAAGTCGGTGATGCCATCCAACTATCTCATCCTCTGTCATCCCTTTTTCCTCCTGCCATCAATCCTGCCCAGCATCAGGGTCTTTTCCAATGAGTTAGTTCTTCACATCAGGTGGCCAAATTATTGGAGCTTCAGCTTCAGCATCAGTCCTTCCAATGAATATTCAAGAATGATTTCTTTTAGAATTGACTGGTTTGATCTCCTTGCAGTCCAAGGGACTCTCAAGAGTCTTCTCCAATACCACAGTTCAAAAGCATTAATTCTTTGGTGCTCAGCTTTCTTTATGGTTCAACTCACATCCATACATGACTACTGGAAAAACCACAGCTTTGTCTAGATGGAATTTTGTCAACAAAGTAATGTCTCTGCTTTCTAATATGCAGTCTAGGTTAGTCACAGCTTTTCTTCCAAGGAGCAAGCGTCTTTTAATTTCATGGCTATAGTCACCATCTGCAGTGATTTTGGAACCCAAGAAAATAAAGTCTCTCACTGTTTCCATTGTGTCCCCATCAATCTGCCATGAAGTGATGGGACTGGCTACCATGATCTTCATTTTTTGAATGCTGAGTTTTAAGCCAGCTTTTTCACTCTCCTCTTTCAGTTTCATCAAGAGGCTCTTTAGTTCCTCTTCACTTTCTGCCATAAGGGTGATGTCTTCTGTGTATCTGAGGCTATTGATATTTCTCCTGACAATCTTGATTCCAGCTTGTGTTTTATCCAGACTGGCATTTCACATGATGTACACTGCATAGAAGTTAAATAAGCCTGGTGACAATATACAGCCTTGATGTACTCCTTTCCCAGGAGGCAGGAGGCAGGTAAGGTGGTCTGGTATTCCATCTCTTTAAGAATGTTCCACAGTTTGTTGTGATCCACACAGTCAAAGGCTTTGATGTAGTCAGCAAAGCAGAAGTAGATGTTTTTCAGGCAATAGAGGGAAGGCAATTATTTCATTGACCACCCCCCCCCACAGATATTTCATTGTCCCGAGTGGCTCATTCATTTGTCTGACTAAAGACAGGTTACTTCTCTGTGCCAGTGGAAGGTGAGACTTTCAAAGCATCTTTCCTCTCAATTCTGGGCTCTGTAGACATGGGTGTTCAGGTTGGGAGCAACATTGTCGGTTCATTACCAGTTGCTCTTATTTCTGTGGGGAGATAATCATGTGGTTTTGTTCACTCAAAACCAGGCAGAATGTGCTACTGTCCAAGCTGAGCACCTCCACCATCTCCCAGGTCACCCAACATGTCTCATGGCTTCTGGTCTCCCACTTCTGATTTCTGATTTTCTAATGCTTCTGGTCAGCCATTCCTTGTGGTTGAATCCCCCTGGCTGCATCCTTAGCAAAGTCTTTAGATGTTGAATTTAATCTCATTTTGGTATTCATGGGAACATATTCAGAGTCTTGCTTGGTTTTGTTTTTCCAAAAGACTAAGAAAATTAACTCATGTGAACCATGGTCCCATACTCTTTTCTCATTTTGAATTCCTTCTAAACCTGTGCACAGAAGCCTCTAGGTTTTGTGTTTTTGAAACAATAACCAAAGAACAATAACTCGTCACTTGGGGTTACCACCTTCGGCAGCTGGCTCCACAATTTCTCATTATGTAGCAAAAGAACAATGAACATAGGATTTCTTTTTTCCTACCAAAGCTTGCTGTCTCTATGTTTAATTAACTATTCTGCTTTTAGTCAGTAAATCAAGCAACAAATTCCCTGGTCATTAAAGCTGAATACAAGGACCTGTAGGTAAAACTGTATGCTTCAAAGTTCTCTAAGCTGTTAAGTGCAAACTTAGGTTTAATGAAAAGAACAAAGACCAGGAATCAGGCTGCCTGAGTTGTCATGCTGACTCTGCCATTTAATCGCTGAGTGACCTTGGGGGAGTCCGGTAACCTCTCTGGGCCCTCAGGTCTCTCCTGGAAATGTGAGATCTTGCTACCTGCTCTCTCCTTAATTCACAGGGATGTTGGAAGACGGCAGTGAGGAAATTAATGTAAAGCCACTTTGGAGCAGATAAGGAGCTCTCCCAGAATGAGTATTTTATTTTAGCCCTATACATCTCCACTGAACTCATTAGCTGTGAGTCAAGGGCACAAATGCCAAACCTGATCAGAAATTATTTGGCGACGACTACAGAAGAACATGAAACACATTTCTTTGTGTCTTTGGCATGACCTTCAAAAGTGTTCCCCTTAACTAAGGGCCATGGCAAGATGGTCTCAAGGCAGTTACTATGCTTTTATTTTATATATATATATATATATATATATATATATATACATATATACACTTAATTGCTCAGTCATGTTTGTCTCTTTTGTGTATGTGTGTATGTGTGTGTCTGACTCTTTGTGACCCTGTGGAGTGTAGCCCACCAGACTCCTCTGTCCATGGGAGTCTCCAGGAAACAATACTGGAGTGGGTTGCCATTCCCTTCTCCAGGATATGTATGCACGTATGTATCTGGAAGCGACAGTGTTAGCTGAAGCATCTGAGACCTTCAATGTGTCACACTGGCTTCTCTCAAGTTGTGGCACACGTGCTTAGTTGCCCCATGGCATGTGAGATCTTAGTTCCCTGACCAGGGATTGAACTCAAGTCCCTTGCATTGGAAGGTGAATTTTTAACCAATGGAGCACCAGGGAAAGTCCCTACTATGCTTTTAAAAGACAATGCCTCCTGGTCAGAATGGAGTCTTCCAAATGTCAAGATTCTCAGGATGGAATGAATATAAGCAGGGACTGGGTCAAAGATGCCAGGATGATAGGGGATCCTACGCCCAATGCTGTGAAGTAACTTGGATGAAATACACATCTCTGGACTGTGTCTCTTCGTCTTCTCAACTGAGAAGCTGACCCACTTGTTCCCCATGGGAAGCACTGCATTTTCAGAAAACCCTGGGTTTGCCCTGTGCTGTTTTCATCTCATCTGACACGATGCCTGGGACATTGGGGCCCGGAAGGCATGTGAACAATGGTTTTCCCTCACTGGAAGGGGACTGGAATGTTTGCTATCAAGTCCAGCAGCTGGCTGCAGTGTTTACAGATCAGAGGGGAGAGCAAGGCATCCTGTCCCAGTATCCTAGGGGTTAGGAGCTGGATGGCACCTGAGGGGGTGTCGGGGGGAGGGGGGTGGTTGCTGTATCATCCATAGAGCTGAGATATTCACAACTGTTTGCTTGTCCAGTGGGGCCCTGAGCTTCTGTTGGTCCTCTTTTCCCCTCAGATGAACTCATATGCAGAATTCTATGTGTGAGATCAAGTTCAGTGGTCCAGGTGGAGGACAGGAGGGCCATCTCAGTACCCAACACCACCACCCGCCCCCCCACCATGGCTGGACACATCTCAGAATCTACTCTACACCCTCATCATGTAGATGTGGGAGGAAAGGCCTGGGGTGGGATGCATCTTTCCCAGGCTCACATGGCCAGTGGAAACTAGCCCCACCCAGGTACCTGCACCCTGCAGCCAGGGCTCTTTGAGTCCCCTATGGCAGGTGTGTGCAATGTGCCTGACACACCCTAGAACCATCACCAGCTATGCCTCTCTTCTGAGCTCTGTGAGTGTGTAAATGTGAGTACAGAGCACCCAGGAGTGACAAGAGACAGACACCAACTCAAATGTCCTTAAGCAAAAAAGGATAATCTGATGGCTTATGTACCTGATCTCTCCATCCCAGGGTCTCAAACTACTATCTCAGTCTCTCTCTTCCTCCTTCCTTTGTTCTTCACCTCTTTTTTTTTCTTCTTCATCTCCTCCTCTTGCCCCTCCCCCCATATCTCTCTCCATCTCTCTTCTCCACTCCCTTCTCTTTTATTTTGCTCCCAGACAGATTCCCACATCATGGTGACAGAATGGCTGCCAGCAACTCCAGGCTTCCGTCTTCATAGCTCCAGAAAAAGAGGTCTATCCTCCCAACTATTCCTATAGAAATCCTATCCCATGCCTGGGCACACATCAGGCCACTTGCCCATCCCTGAGCCAATCTCCATAGCCAAGGAGACTAGATCTTCTGGCTGGCTTAGCCCATTCACACCCCACCCCCAAATCTGGAATAAGTCTAACTCCAGCCAGAGCACGTGGAAGCCAAGTAGAAGGAGGACAGTCCCCGAGGACTGTGGCTTCACTGTTACAAGGAAATGCAAAGGGGAAGTCAAACAGGCAAACAAAAAGTCCTATATATTACAATCAATCTTCAGTTCCAAATTCTTAGGAAAATGTCAGGATGTTGGAGAGATCATTTATTTAAAGAAAGTGAAAATGCAATGTTTAATTTTAAATGTAATCTTTCAAAGAATTAAATAAGAATCAAAAAACCAAATTCCAGAGATGTTCATAATCACGCTATTTAAATAGTGAAACAACTGTTCTGCCACGGCTAGACATTTAGTTAAGTAAATCACGGGGCATCTTCCTAATGCAACATTATGCAGCTTTCAAAGTGATAATTATGAAGGCTATAGCAACACGGCAAATGCCTCTGAGAGGAAGTAAGTGAAGGCATAAAACAAACTGTGTCTGTGCTGTGTTTATACAACCACCAAAAAATTCTGTGCTTGGGGCAAAGATTGGAGGGGGATGTAGAGAAATGAGAGGACTTTCATTTATTGGCACAGCAAGCTGGTAGGTGATTTTGTGTGTGTTATAAGTAACTGAGAAAAGGAAAAAATCAGGAATATATTGGAATGAGTTCAGTCTCACGGAGCCCTGCCTTGGCTGTGAGCTCCTGGCAGCACTCTGCCAGGCTCCCTCCAGACTCCACACTCTGCAGCTCGCCTCTCACCACCGGAGAGACGAGTCACGACCCAGCGCCTCTCAGTTTTAATGTGTGAAGGCAGGTAGGATTAGAGGCTAGGAATAAAATAATGAGATGTTCTTACAGGTGCATGAGACACGACTGTGGGACATGTGCTGGATGAGATAGTGTCCCACCAAAATCCATTTCTTTCCCAGAACCTCATATTATGCCTGTATTTGGGATTAGGGTCATTGCACATGGAATTGGTTAAAAAGAGATCATTTTGGAGTATGATGGACCTTTTGTTATTCTTTAAAAACTTTTTATTTTATATTGGCATAGCTAATTAACAATGCTGTGATAGTTTCACACAGACAACAAAGGGGTTCAGCCATGCATATACATGTACTCATTCTCCCCCAAACTCTCCTCCCACCCAGTCTGTTATATAACAGTAACCAGAGTTCCACGTGCTATACAGTAGGTTCTTGTTGGTTATATAGCAACATGTATACATGTCCATCCCAAACTCCCTATCTCTTCCCACAATTCCTTTCCCCCTGGCAACCAGAAGTTTGTTCTCTAAGTCTGTGAGCATATTTCTGCTTTGTAATTAAGTTCATTTGTATCATTTCTTTTTAGATTGAGCATATAAAGGACATTATATGATATTTCTCTTTTTCTGACTTACTTCACTTTAGTATAACAATCTCTAGGTCAGTCCATCTTCCTGTAAATGGCACTATTTCATTCTTTTTAATGGCTGACTGATTTAATCCTATTCTACTGGATCCTTATGAGAAAAGGAGACAAAGACACATGGGAAAGAAGGTCATGTGACTATAGAGGCAGAGACTGGGATAATGCATTTATAAACCGAGGATGCTAGCAGCCACTGGATGCTAGGAGAAGAAAGGATGGATTCTTCCCTGGAGCCTTGTTTTAAGACACTCCTCCCCACTTTGTGGTACTTTGTTGTGGCAGCTTCAGGGAGTTTATCCAGGATGCAACACCCAAGGAATCCAGACAGGAAGGGCTGGGGAGGGATTCCAGGTTGGACCATGGAAGGAAACTATGGTGGCAGAGCCTGGTTCAGGGGAAGCTAGGCCACTTGGCACCTGACCACATCAACAACTAAGCAGAGGGTGTGTTTTCAGACCACAGTGCTCTAGGTTGGCTCTTCCTGCAGGTCTCAGCCCAAATTCCCACCTTCAGAACTTTTCCTTCAGTAACACCAGTGGTGTTGTCAATTCAGCCCCTCCTGACCTTTACCAGCCACCAAAAGCCACCCTCTCAATACATACATCAGTCTCAATAAAAATTGCAAGCTGGTCCTGCAAATGTAGTTCAGGATGAGTTCCAGACCTTTGCTTCAACCAGAAAGCCAACCCAAAGCCTCCGTGCCAGAATACCTGTTTTATCTCACCTCCACACTCCACGTCCTGCACCAGTCCATCCACCAAGGTGGCAAGGAGCCTGAAAGTTCAAAGTTCCCATCCCCATACCAGCCAACCCTCAGTTCAATCCTCCAAGGAGGAGCCCTGGTGGGAGGTGGGAGGGAGGTGAGGAGGAGCAAGGCTTTCTGGGTTTGGGGCTACAGCAGGAGCAGGAGCTGGTGCAAAAATTGCTTTAGGTTTCAGCTCAAGAATCTCAGTCCTAGTAGCAGCCGAATGCATGGTGGAACAATTGTGTGTGGTTCTGAGGGCCACTGCCTCATTTAACTCCTCCAGCCTTATAGGTAGAAGCAGCTTCTGAAAGCTAAGTCGCTCAGTCCTGTCGGACTCTGTGAGACCCCATGAACTGTAGCCCACAGGCTCCTCTGTCCATGGGATTCTCCAGGCAAGAATACTGGAGTGGGTTGCCATGCCCTCCTCCAGGGGATCTTCCTGACCCAGGATCAAACCTGAGTCTCTTATGTCTCCTGCATAGGCAGGTGGGTTCTTTACCACTAGTGCCACCTGGGAAGCTAAATACCTGTAACCAATACCTTCCTCTGTTTGCACTACTGGCCCTTCCAATGCCTTTGCAGACAATTCCTGTATTAAATCCTCTCTGTTCGATAACACACCAGTGACTCATTTTTCTCTCTGGACACTGGCCAACCCACAGTAATATGTAGAAATTCCAGAGTCCTAATCATGCAGCCTTCTCACCCTTAGTGTGACTATAGTTATCTTATCTACTTATGTGCTTATTTATTTTGCATCTTCCCCACTGAAATGTAAAAAACCAAGGAACTCTTTGGCTTGTTCTCCACCATATCCCCAGATTCATGCAGAGACTGCACAAATACTTCTTTGAATGGAGAAGCCCATTCACCAGAGAGAATAAGAGCAGTGTTATCAAAGGTACCAATCTGAGTCTCAGAGTGGAGGGTGGGTGGCCTTGAATTGCTTTGGTCTACTGTTGGAACAGATTCTCCCCAACGGATGGAGTTGAGGCAGGAGATGGCCTCTCTCTGTCTTCCCTGGGATGTACCATCCTCTCCTTCACTCATCCACCCCATCATCTCTGCCTCCTGGCTCCCCAGGGGCCTGAGGACCCCTTCTGTGCCCCGTAGCACCTGGCTCCATGCAGGCAGGTATAGGTGTGGCCCTTCCAGTGCTGCCTTCCTGTCCACATGCCCAGTTGGCCAGAGAGCTTCTTCATGGCCTGGCCCATGTCTTGTGAGAGTTGGGGGTCCTTAGACCTCATAAGGGGCCCAACACATCTACTGTCCTTGATGCGTGAAGGAACTGGATGGATTATCAGAGTGAGGAAGGAAAGACTGGGGGCAAGTGCCAAGGCAAGCTTCTATCGGCCCTCCCCAAATTAAGGAACCAACTCAATGAATAATAAGCATTTGCCACATTCCAGGCCATTCTCCTCCCTCCCCTCATTGTCTCCCCAGTGACACCTGGAGGTTGTTCTTGATATCTTCCCATCAGAAAGATGGTGAGGCTGGTTGCTTGTCTGCAGCCAAGCCTAGGGGTCTCAGACCCAGATGTGATGCCCACAGCACCAGCCTCCAGGTCTCCTCTTGTTCCTCTGCCTCTTAATGCTGGCCAGGTCATCAGGATAGTTGGTCCTTCTTATCCTAGCTCTCACTGATGTGTTCAGCTGAGCCCGCAGGTGTGGAACCAGGCTGCCTGGACTCATGCCCTGCCTTGTCCACACACAGGACTCGGAGCACTGGACACTTTACTAGGCCTCTCCAAACTCACTTTCTTCATCCATAAGATGGGATTCGAATGGCATCTGCTTGTGGAATTGTCATGAGGATTAAGTAACTCAACATAAGGAAGGTGTCTGGTGTGGGTACGTGATCAACATCAGCTCTTACATCATTAAAGCAACATCACAAAGCACATCGCCCATCATCAGCACCCCCTACACCCTCCAAGATCTGGTTCAAGTGATGATGGAGAAGTGAGGATAAAGCAGGTACAGCAGCTTCTTTCCTTATGGTCCAGGACTTCCCAGAGTCTGTTCCAAGCACAGTTCTGGAACCCTGAGCTCTTGCCCCAGCCACTCTGCTGCCCTTGAAGTATAACAGGAACTGTATGTGTAATTTTATATCTTATAGCAGCCACGTTAAAAATTTTCAAAGAAAAGCAGATAAATTTATCTCTATGTTATTTTATATTACATTACACTATTTAACCCAATATATCAAAAATATGATCATTGCAGCACATAATCAATATAAAAATTATTCATGAAACACTTACATCCTTTTCTGTGTGTACTAAGTCTTTGAAACTCATTGAGTATCTGATGCAGCCCATCTCAACGAGGGTGAGCCACATTCCAAATGCTCAGTAGCCACATGTGGCTCACAGCTACCATATTGGGAAACATCACTCTAGAGACATAATCAATATATTTTCAACTGAGCTGGAAAGAACTGGAATTCTGAGGGTTCCTGAGAACTGGAAGGTGGGTATCTCATTGTGTATAACAGGAAAATGGAACAGCACGGTCCATACAAACCAGTTCCAGCACTGCACACACACATAGCATCCTCTCCTCCAGGGGTGAAGGCTCTGAGAGGCTGACGACCAGCTGTGAATCCTTTCAGACAGGAGGGACAGCCTGCCTGTGATGTCACTTCTTTAAGGTTGAAGTGGAGCCAACTGCTCCATCTTTCACCATAGCTGCAGGCAACTGTGGAAGCATGAAACTTCTAGAAGCTCAGTTCTGATCTTCCAGTCAGAAATAACTCCATTGTCAAGTTCTGCTTTGATGGAGAAGACTTTGTCTGAGGCAAGAGTCCCTCAGGAAACTCCACAAAAGCTAGGAAGAGAATGCTCTGGAGTCAGACAAGTTTAGGTGGTAGGAGCCACATTCCTGAGAACAGGGGTGAGTTCTTGCCCCCTCAGGGTCCAGTCTGCTGCATACACACTATAGAACCATGGTCCCTGGGGACACAGGTCCCATGAGAGCTTGTGTGTGTGTGTGTATGTGTGTTTGTGTGAGTAGTCATGTCTGACTCTTTGGATTCCATGAACTATAGTCTGCCAGGCTTCATCATCCATGGGACTTTTCAGGCAAGAATACTGGAGTGGGCTGCCATTTCCTCCTCCAGGGGATCTTCCTTACCCAGAGATCGAACCCATGTCTCCTGGGTCACCTGCATTGCATGTGGATTCTTTACCCGCTTAGCCTTGAGACTTTGACTGGCTGATTCTCTAGGGCCAGGACTGGGCAGCTGAATGGGAAAGCCACAGGAGGTCAACACCAGCCCAGACATAGTTTTGCCTTCTGTGCTGATGGAGGGAGGTATAACACAGAAAAAAAGCTCTCGGTTTACCACCAAGCAGCCCTGGATTTGAGTCCTGGGCCTCCCACGGGGCGATGAAGCCTGGTGTTAAGAGCACGCACCCCAAGATCAGACTAGGTGCAAATCCACATTGCACCACTCAGAGCTGTGACCCTTGGGACAAGTCACTTGTCCTCCCTGAGTCTCTGTGTCCCTGTCTGTGAAATAGGGATAACAGAGGCATGTTCCTTGAAGGGGATGAGTTACCATTTAGAATCATGCTCACAACTGCCAGCTGCCTAACAAGGATCCCGTGTCCGATGATGTTGCTGTGTCATCATTGCCGTGGTTATGACACAGACTGTCAACTCATGGGGGCCTGGTCTCTATCCAGACAATAGGTACTAACATTCAGAGACATCAAGTGGTGTCACAGCTAGTCCAGATCTGGGTCCCATTTTGTGATGTTTGAATGAAGACCATCTTCATAGTGGCCTATGAACTCCAAGCCTCTGTGTGCTGGTGACAGCATAAGGTGCTGGAACCTCTGCAGCCACAGACCCTGGGGATACATGCAGAGGTCCTCAGCACCCTGGACAGGTCCCCCTCCACTCCTATTAACTCTCCAGTCCTGTAATTAGCCTACACATAGTTCCCTTTCCCTCCTTGGAAGGATACATTGTGATCATTTTATTGTAAGACTGAACTAAGCAAGGGCTTCCCAGGTGGCTCAGTGGGTAAAGAATACATCTGCAGTGAAACAGATACAGGAGACATGGGTTTGATTCCTGGGTTGGGAAGATCCCCTGGAGGAGGGCATGGCAGTATTCTTTCCTGGAGAATCCCATGGACAGAGAAGCCTGGAAGGCTGCAGTCCATGGGGTCACAAAAGAGTCAGATTTGACTGAAACGACTGAGCATGCACACATGAATTAAGTAAAATTCCATTAAGATGTCAATTTCCTTTCCCCCATCAATGTTCTTCAGTATGCTGGGCTGGAGCTCCTGGGCCCAACCCTGAACTGTCACTTGGGTGCAAAAGTCTGATCCCCAGGCTTTTCTAGGCATTTTCAGGTACTCGATAGTCAGGGCCACCTGCTAGTATATACTGTGCTTTAATGCAGAATTTCAAAAAGTCCCTTATGGGTAGATGAATTAGACAAAGGGTGTCTCTCCCTCTGAGTTTATGCCATGCCCTCGCTGGAATATAAAACTTGGCAAGTGTAGCTCAGCAGGGTTTAAACACCTACTGGTCCATTTGAATAGAAACCCTTGTGCAGTGCACAACTTGTACAACTGTACCTGATGACCCTAAAAGCAGTCTCACTCCAGGGAGTAAAACGTTCAACCCGATTTAACTCAAAACTGTGATTTTTCTCATCCACTTTGATGCTATTTCTGCCCCTGGTTTTAAACCAGGTCATGAATTCAGTGGATCACAATGAAGTACTGAGCATGGTCTGTGATTTTTCTCAATAGCTACTGCTCTGGCTCCTCTAGGGCTGGCTGGAGGGGGTTGAAGATAATATAGGATAAAGTCCACTTTGACTGGGGCCTCTACAAGGTGGCCATGACTGGAGAGTTTCTGTGAGTATAACACAACCAGGGCTGGCCTGACTAATTCTGTCTCCTGATTGAATTCTTAATAACTCTGCTCCCAAGATCCTCATAGTCACAGCCCTCTGGGGTTGGCTCAGCTAGGTGGGCAGCTCTTTTGAACTGGTTCTTCTTGAGAGATTTCAAGTCTGGGTATTTACCACAAGCCCTAATAAACTCAGGGAGTAACTATATAACTTGACTCTTCCCTACACCCTGGAAGAAGTAGAGATGCATCACTGTGATGGGCACTCCAATTAGTGTCTCCCCTCTACACTTCAAGGTGAGATTCATCTCCAATCCCAGGCTCTACAAAGTCCAGGACTCAGGTCAGATCATCCCCAACACATCAGTATCTGTGACTATACTATGGGCAGCACAGGGTGCCTTGCAGCTCTGAGGCATCAGTAATGGGGTTCTTACAGACAGGCATGTAGTATTCCTGAAGCTTCCCGTACTTGGGCTTGGTGGAACTTCACTCTAGCCCTGGCCCAGGGAGGGATGGAGTCTGGAGGACCCTTATCTTCAATCAATCCCCTTTGGCTTTCTCATCTTCTCTTATGTAGGCTGGAGGCAGGTGACAAGGTCACAGAACCAGTCCCACTGTCTCTTAGAAAGTTCTGCATGTGCAGACTAGCCTGCTTGTCCTTTGAAACTGAGGACAGGCATTACCTATTGATCTCAGTTCTGGGGCTCCACTCTGACTCCGAGACCAAGGGGAAAATCCTGCCAGATCAGTGTCCTATGACCTATTACACTGCTGCTTGCACTCTCTGTTAGAATGTGAACTACTAATATCATGTTCTACACAGGAGGAACCAAGGCTTTTTCCCAATTTAATTTAGCCAGAGAGACAAGAAGTGATGTCACCTCCACTTAACTGATAATCACCATTATTATGTGTACAACATGAACCTGACAATATTTTCAAGAGTCGTGAGCTTCCACTTGTTAAAATAAAGGTGCCAGATGGAACCTGCTGCTTCGATCAAAGCCAAGATCAGGGCCTTGCTGCCTCAGGTCTCAATGTACTGACATCTATTCTGCTGTGTTTCTCCATCATTTTCCAAACACTCTCATGTATATACTTCTGACTCTTGGTATATCTCCTTGGTATATCTATCTTCTTTCTTTGATCAGCTTTCCTTCACTGAATTTCTCTGCCCCTCTGTGTGTGTGTGAGTGTGTGTGTGTGTGTGTGTGCTCATGTATGTTGTAGCTATGCCTGGATTTTTTTCTTAGAAGGTGAAAAAAAGGAATGTTTCTAAAAATACTTAAATGTTTTTTAAAAAAACAACCTAAACCATGAGGTGATAATGAATAGGTGATGAAGTGATGATGATGGCAATGGTGATGGTGGTGATGATGAGGATGATGATGGGGTAATGATGGTGATGATGGGGATGGTGGGGATAATGATGATCACACAGATGAAGGTGATGGTGATGACAGTGGTGATGATGGTGGTAATGATGGTGGGTGGTGATGATGGTAATTATGGTGATGATGGTCATGGTGGGGATGACGATGGTGATGATCATGCAGATGAAGGTGATGGTGATGGCAGTGGTGATGATGGTGGTAATGATGGTGGGTGGTGATGATGGTGGTAATGATGGTGGGTGGTGATGGTGGTGATTATGGTGATGAAGGTGATGGTGGGGATGATGATGGTGATGCTCATGAAGATGAAGGTGACAGTGGTGGTGATGATGGTGATGATGATGGGATGATGGTGATGGTGGTAGGGACAATGAAGGTCGCTAACAGCTGTGCAAGGCTTGCTATTTGTCTTGCTGCTGAACTCTTTCCAAACATCATCTCCTCCACCCCATGATACAGACACCACAACTGGCCCCACTAAAGAGCTGAGGCACAGAGTGATTAGAAAACATTCCCAAGGGTCAAAAGCAATGCTGAGAGCTGAAATGCTCTAAAATGCTTTGGCTTTACGGAAGAAAGTAAGAAAAAATCTTGAGTGTCCTTTAAGAATTCTTGGGACTTAGATAAGAACACCTGCCTGGGCTGTGTTGGGCAGCATTAGCAGGAAGTTTCTGCTGAGATCACAGGTGGGAAAAGACAAGCAGGGTGACAAGGGAACAGCAAGAGAGATAAGAACCACAAGGCATTGGTGCAGAGGTGGAACAGATGGAGGCCAGCTGAAGGGGGAGCAGAAGGAGGCTTTGACCTTTTTCAGACACTAACTGAAAACTCTTCCTGCTCAGGTATCATCCAGCTGGTAGGGTAGGCTACTAAAAGTGGCGGCAGCCTCACAGAGGGGTCCACTGAGAAGTCATGTGAGTAGTAACTTCATGCTACGCCATTAGCCCCCAGACTTCACTGGATCAAGAGCACCCAGAATAGCCTATAACTTTACACTCTGGCTGGAAATTTTTTCATACCTAGAAGTAGTAGACAAAAAGCTGTGACATGCATTCTGGTCAGAGAGGCTTTCCACACCCCTAGTTGAGGGGGGCCCAGTCCCCAGCATCCCTAAGTGGATTTAAGCACTTGACAATAGACTGTTGGCCCATCGCTAAAAGATCATACCCTTCACTGTCAGGAGTCACACTGCGATCCAATAAAACCACAGCCTCAAAATCAGCAAGATTGTAATTTGGGAACCATCCCCCTCCCCATGTTCAGCCGGTTTCACAGGCTTCAAATAGACCTGTCTAATCTCTTATCTGTAGCTATGAAATTGTATTTCCCCCTTAATAGGCCCACAAATGTTATAGATGACTAGTTGAGGAGCTGGCAGAGCAGAAGCAGCAGGAGTACAAAAAGGGCCATCAGGTCCTCAAGCTTGCAGCCAGGGCTGCCAGGCCCACTCTGTGCTCAGAATCTCAATCAGCTCTGGCCCCCATCTGGCCAAAGGGCCAGAGACATGCAGCCTACCTACTCCAGAGACGGAGATGTGTGTGTGTGTGTGTGTGTGTGTGTGTCTTTGGGGAGGCAAGGGTGGTTCAAACAGGGAGGGAGGGGGATTGTCCCCTGGGCTCCTTCCCATGGGGGCACCCCCACCAGTGGTCAGCTCCCCCCTTTCCCTTTCTGCTCTAACACAACCGAGCTCATCTCCCTCTGCCTTAAGTCTTCCCTGGCTCCCCACTAATGTAAACACAGCCCCAATTCCTAAATTCTGTATTGTGTTCAAAGACTCATTATTTTTGTTCTGCTTCCCACCCCTAACCCACTTCCTTCTGCACCTCAAACTCCTTCACTGTGGCTCCCTGTCTCTGTCCTTCTATCTCCCACTGCTCAGAATAAACATCTCTCTTCCTTTCTTTACCTAGATGACTCCTCTTCACTTGCAAGTCTTCCTCCAGGAAGTCTTCCTAAACTGCAGGCACCTGTGCCCCCTGTATTGGGTTGAGGGACATCACCCAAAATATACCTCTAAGTCCTCATGTCCAGAACCTGTGAATGTGACCTTGTAAGGGAAAGGGGATTTTGGAGATGCAATTAAGAGTCTCAAAATGAGACCATCTTGAAGAAGGCCCCTAAATCCAATGACAGCTGTCCTAAGAAAAAAGCACTAGGAGATTCAAGATATAGAGATACATGGAATGGGCCATGTGAAGATGAGGCAGAGATTAGAGATGAGTCTGCAAGGCAAGGAGTGCCGAGGCTTGTCCTCACCACTGAAAGCTGGAGGAGGCTGAATGATCCTCCACCAGAGCATCAGAGGGTGGGTCCTCCTGCCAGTACCTTGGTTTATACCTTCTGTCCTCCAGAACTATGAGAGAATAAATATCTCTTATTCTAAGCCCCCTCCAGATTGTCCTAAATTGTTCCAGCTGCCCCAGGAAAGTCCTATATCTCCCAGATTGTACACCAAGCATCCTAGACCCAGTCTCACCTCTTCCATGCATCTGTATTGACATCATCTACCTCCATCCCTTCTTCATTGAACTGGGAGCCCCTAGCTGAGGATCCCTTGTCACTTCTGTCTGTCCTAATTCAACCTCTGTGCCTGGGGCTCACTGGGGACACAACACATGTCTACTGTGTCATAGTAGATTTTCCCAGGCAGCGCAGTGGTAAAGGATCTGCCTGCAATGGAAGAGATGCGGGTCTGATCCCTGTGTTGAAAAGATCCCCTGGAGGAGGAAATGGCAACCACTCCAGTATTCTTGTCTGGGAAATCCCATGGACAGAGAAGCCTGGTGGGCTAGAGTCCATGAGGCTGCGAAGAGTGGCCCATGACAGCGCACACAACACAGGCTCTGTAATGAAACAAAACAGAGGAGACTGGAATCTTCTTCAGATTTTAGATGAGAGGGTACCCTTGCCTCCCATGACCCCTCCTCTCATGAGTCAGGAGCCCAAGTCTTCCAAGGTCACTGGGGAGGTCAGCTTCCTCTTTGACAAACCCTCAGCATGCAGCTCCCGCCCCCAGACCCCTATTACTGGCAGCGATTTCACATCTGTATTCCCAAACAAGAAGTCTCTGTCCCTGGCAGAATCTTTCCTTCATCATGACTTCCTAGGAGGGGTCCTCTCACTTCCCAGGCCCGCAGGGACATTCCAGGCTCCATTCTGGAAGCTAACAGACTTGCTGGCACAGGTAACAAATGGAAAGAATAGCAAGAGTCCTAAAAATAGAGAGAACAAACACTTATCAAGCTTCTATTAATACCATATGGGAGGGGAGATGAACCCTTCCCCCTCCTAGGGAGAGGCAATGCAGCTTGTTGATGACCACAGGGCTTACTGGTGACACCTCGGCATCATTACAGAGGCACCTGCTGGCACTGAAATTGCTGGAACCCCAGAGTCCTGACTGTCAAGTTGCCATCATTTACTGGCTGGTCACCTTTCATCGTGCTCTGTTCTGATTTGTCCCCAGTGGGCATCCCTGATGCTGGGAAGATGTGACCTGCCAGCAAAGATGGCAGAGTGCTTCTGAGGTGCCTCCCTCTCCCCAGAGCTTGTAACTCACCCACATGGGTCATGAGCTTCCAAGGTCATCAGCCAGGGCCCAGGGCTCCTGCAGGCCCTTGGCATCATTGTCACCCACCTGCTCTGTGCCAGGTGCTCTGCCGGGCCACGGGCAGCTAGCAGAGGCAACTGAGATGCTAGTCGAACCCTCAAGAGCTCACAGACTGGTGAGAAAGTGAGAAAGACACCAGAGCACAAACTCCCAAAACTGTGAAGAGAGAAATTGTATTGGAATCTACAGAGCTTGAAACTAATTGGTTAGCTGAGAGAAGAGAGGAAGATATAGGTGAGTCCAGCTTTTGTTCCTGAGAGATGGGAAACTGGGGCATTGTCAGGAGGAAGGAGAAAATGAGGCAGAGAACAAGGAAATCTAAGAATGAGGGGAGGCTTCCGGGGTAGCTCAAACTATAAAGAATTTTCCCCGCAATGCGGGAGACCTGGATTCAATCCCTGGGTCCAGAAGATCCCCTGGAGAAGGGCATGACAACCCACTCCAGTATTCTTGACTGGAGAATTCCATGGACAGAGAAGCCCAGTGGGCTACAGTCCATGGACTCGAGAACAGTTGGACACGACTGAGTCACGAACACACACACCCAGGAATGAGGAAAGGTGGGAAGTTCAGTTTTTGACATGTTGAATTTGAACTTGGCAGGACATGTGCTTGGGCATCTTTCCAGAAAACTGGAGGACAGGAACTCGAGATAGAGCCAGGATTGCAGACCCAGGTTTCAAAGTCACTCTCATCTAGCAGAGACATAGGAAGTTGAGTAATCCTCAGGATTCTTACTTAAAAAGTGTGGAACAAAAATTGTATGTCAGAAATACTTTTGGCTGCAAGTAATGGAAAAATCAACCAGAAAATTAGGTGCTGTTTTCTTACATAGAATGAGAAGTTGGAGGTGGAAGATGCTGGTATTGATTGAGTAGCTCAGTGAGGTCAAGCTTGGTTTCTCGTGATGTTGTTGGTCTTTCTTTCCTGGTCCCAAGATGAGTGCCACCGCTCCAGATCTGCACCCAGAACAAGAGACACATAGCAGTGCTTCTGTCTGCTCTATCAGAAATGTCTCCAGAGAACATCATTTATGCTCACTGGTCAGCCCTCTGTCACCTGGCCACTATCTACAGAATTAAGGAAGCCTGGAGAATGAGATAATCTCTTCGTTACAAGGCCATGAACAAAGGAGTAAAGGGATGGTTAGTGCTGACTTAGCTATAGCCAATGTCACCTATAAGGAAAGTAAGCAAGAAGGGAGGCTGAAAATAGAGTGTTTTGGAAACCAAGGAAGGAAGATGTTTTGAAATAGGCAGAGAGATCAGGTGTACTAATGTCCTCACATACAAAAAATTTGGTGATTATGTGAAGACATGCCTGTTCTCACGAAGTTCAAGGAAAGAAGAGGACCATGGATGGGGGAGAGGGTGGTGAAGACATTTGGGGAGAAAGAACATCCCCTTTTGCCTTCCGTCTTTCCTCACATCAGGGTCTTTTCCAATGAGTTGGCTCTTCATATCAGATGGCCAAAGTATTGGAGCTTTAGCTTCAGCCTCAGTCCTTTTAATAAATATTCAAGGTTGATTTCCTTTAGGATTGACAGGTTTAATCTCCTTGGTTGCTGAAGAGAAAGCAAAGTTCTCCTGCCAGAAGACCTTTTTACATTACAACCTGGAGTGGACCATATGTCTGCATACAATTTAAAGAATATCTTTAACTTTAAAAATGTTTGAGTGAGTGAGTGATACCACTCAGTCATGTCCAACTCTTTGCAATCCTATGGACTATAGCCTGCCAGGCTCCTCCATCCATGGGATTTTCCAGGCAAGGATACTGGAGTGGATTGCCATTTCCTTCTCCAGGGTAGGATTTTTGGAAAGCCCTATAACTTTAAAAATGTTTGGAACCTATAGGCGTCATCCAACTCTCTTGGTTAACGGACGTGATATTTAGCAAGATCCAGACTAGAATTCAGCCCAATGTCAAGGAGTATATCTTTCTGATGATACTCTAACTGAAGCTCCAATACTTTGGCCACCTGATGTGAAGAGCCAACTCATTGGAAAAGACCCTGGTGCTGGGAAAGATTGAAGGCAGGAGGAGAAGGGGACAGCAGAAGATGAGATGGTTGGATGGCATTACCAACTCAATGGACATGAGTTTAAGCAAACTTCAGGAGACAGTGAAGGACAGGGGAGCCTGGTGTGCTGCCGTCCATGGGGTCACAAAGAGTCGGTCATGACTGAGTGACTGAACAAAAACAATACCTATATTACCTTCACCACCACCCTCACCCCCACTGCAACCAACACCCCCACAATGACCACCCAACATAAGACCTACTTGTCAGGCACCCACAGTGGGAGAGGTATCTATCAGTTACTTGTGTGAATTGTCTTATACTAGTTTCACAACAGGTATTAGGGTTTAGGCATCTAACATCTAAATAAGTCACTCAGTCCTGTCCAACTCTTTGCAACCCCTCAAACTGTTGCCCTCCAGGCTCCTCTGTCCACGGGATTCTCTAGGCAAAAACACTAGAATGGGTTGCCATTCCTTTCTCCAGGGGAACTCCCTGACCAAGGGATCGAACCCAGGTCTCCCACATTGCAGGTAAATACTTTACCGTCTGAGCTACCAGTGAAGCCCATTTTATTCATACCCATTTTTACAGACGAGGAAACCAAGCTTCAAAAGGCTTCCCTGGAGGCTCAAGCAGTAAAGAATTTGCTTGCAATGTGGAAGATCTGGGTTCAATCTGTGGGCTGGGAAGATCTCCTGGAGAAAGGAATGGCAACCCACTTCAGCATTCATGCCTGGAGAGTCCCATGGACAGAGGAGTCTTGTGGGGCACAGTCCATGAGGTTGCAAAAAGTCAGACATGACTGAGTGACTAACACACACACACAAACACAAACCAAGCTTCAGAGGATCTACCAAACCTTCTCAAAGAGTGAATGCAAGATCCTTGCATCCAGGACTATGTAGCCTCTGGTGTGCACACTTGCTCTCTGTCTTACAGTCAGACTTGGTCTCCAGTGACACTTTACTGTTCTCCTGCTTGGGGTCCCTGGGATGTTGCAGCTGAGCCACCATCCCTCCTGTCTGGATCCCTACCTTTGGTCAACTCATCTCTTCAGCTCTTGGTTTTGAAAAACGAATGGAAGCCAAGAGCGACCTCTAATATAAAAATATGAAATATCCACTTTTGGCAGCTATGAGAGGATTGCCACACAGTACGCTCAGGCTCCAGGGGACAGAGACATGGGTAACCCCAAGTGGAAGCAACTGGCCCTTGGGCTCACCTTGGCACACAGGGCTGGCAGGGATCCCTTCCAGAGGCCACAGGGCCATTGTGCAGAACAAGACACTCAGGTAGGAATATGGAGATCCATCACTTTCAGGGGAAAATCGGAGAAACCCATTAGCATGCCACCCATGCTATCTGAATGTACAAAGCAGGAACACCAGAGAGATTAAAGATGCCAGCATGCCATGACAAGGACCAAGGCTGCCTCAATTTGTTTCCCTCTTATCTGCAGTTGGGGGAAAGGAGGAGAAATATCCCTAGAATTGCTCAGGGATGTGCATTATTTCAAAGACTTGGAGACAAAAGGATATCAGAGACTGAGTGAGTTGAATGTGCAGGGATCTGACAGCCCTTGTCGGATGCCTAATGAGGTTTGCACTTTATCTATGGTTCAATAGCCCAGTTTGCCAGAAAACATCAGCCCACTCGGGCAGACGGAAGTTTGCATTCAGTTCTGCCACCCACTCACCCTGTGGCCTCGAGTCAGTCCCTCCCCACCCTCTCTGGACTCCTTTGTCCTCATGTGCAATAAGCCTTTTGCAAAGGGCCATTGAGGACTAAGCCACAGTGTGCCTACCGATGACCCTTTAAACTGACCGTGTCATTGGTAACAACTGAAGGAAAGCCTTGGCTGGGCCAGGTGATATGGGGGAGGGTCTGCCTCCAGGAAGCCTGCAGTGGGCAAGATTCCAAACAAGAGGGGAAATGTCTTTAGGGCAGCTCATTTGTCTCCTGAGCATCTGGTCAAGAGTCTAGCCCAGAGTCATCACTGAGCCAGTCTCGGTTGAATCGCAGGTCACACCCAACCTCACACCTGACAGAGACCATGCCAGGTGACCAAGCAAACATCATCCATCACTGCTCAGATTCTGTCGCCTCTGATCAAGGAGACATGCGCCCAATAGGGAACTCAGGCGGCTGTTTTCATTTCCATAATCAAATGTTTATGCACCATCTCCTCCTGCCCTTTCTGCTCCCTGTTCCCCTCTTATTTCTATTTGAGCAAAATGTGTTCAAACATCCCCTTTCACCCCATTGGGGACAAAAAGTGCCTGTCATGTTGGTGTAACATTTTGGAGAATGAATGCAACATTTGTGTCTATTTGCTAATCGGAATATCGATTTGTTCTTGAAATGAAATGTCATGTCCATGAAATTCACGGATGTAGAGGAGGAACAAAACTCCAGCCTTGACTCATGCATCTTCAGGAAGCTCTTACAATGGCTTAGCCAGGCTGCCTCCCCTCTGGTGTGGGGGCCAATCTCAAATATTGGACTCAGGAAAAGATAGATTACCCAGGTATCCTGTCCCTGCTCTCATCCTCTGCTGGTTGTCCAGGGCCATTTGGATTATCTAAAAGAACATGCAACAGGAGTGTTTGTCATGCCTTATTTGGTGAGTCAAGTAGCAATGTCTCTGTGCCATTGTGACTGGATAAATGGTGTAGGCTACAAAACAGGATGAAACAAGACAGATGAAAGGCAACAGCCCCAGGTCATCTCAGAGATAAAAGCCCTGTTCCTTTCACAGACAGGAGAATCTGTGACCATGAACTGACAGGTATCAGGTGGTCCATATTAAGATGCCACAGACTGCTTCAGAATGTGGGCTTCCCAGGTGGCGCTAGTGGTAAAGAACCCACCTGCCAGTGCAGGTAGATATAAGAGATGCGGGTTAGATCCCCGAGTAAGGAAGATCTCCTGGACGAGGACGTGGTAACCCACTCCAGTATTCTTGTCTGGAGAATCCCATGGACAGAGAAATCTGGCAGGCTGCAGTCCATAAAGTCGCACAGAGTCGGACACAACTGAAGCAACTTAGCACACAAGCATGCACACACACTTCAGAATGAAGCTGAGCTTTGCTTTCTGGGCACAGGTGAGAATGTGGATCAAAAGCAAATATAGAACGGGTGTCTCTTCAACTAGGCTGCTTCTTAAGCAGTGACCAGAGTCATACATTATGTTCCTGGCAAGCAGGACTCGCAAAGATGTGGCAGTAAGGTTTCCCAAGCCCGGCCTGGTTCACCCAGGAATGTGCCTACACAGTAACTAACCCTAACTCTTACCCTAGACAGAACGCAGCCCTTCTCATGTGCAATGACCTGAGGATGCCCCATCCCTGCTTCTATCTCTCAAAGCAGCTGTGATCTGATGCAACATTTTGTGTGCTAACTTTGCCAGCCTGTGGATGTCCATATGGCAAAGACTGCTAGGAAAAGACCCACTCAGTTTTTCATTCATCCACAGGCATTTCCTGAGCACCTATTGCATTGTAGTTGTTCAGTCTGTAAGTCATGTCTGACTCTTTGTTACTCCTGTCCTTCACTATCTCCCAGAGTTTGCTCAAACTCATGTCCATTGAGTCAATGATGTTATCTAACCATCTCATCCTCTGCTACCCCCTTCTCCTTTTGCCTTCAATATTTCCTAGCATCAGGATATTTTCCAATGAGTCAGCTGTTTGCATCAGGTGGCCAAAGAATTGAAGCTTCAGCTTAAGCATCAGTCCTTCCAATGAATATTCGGGTTGATTTCCTTTACAATTGACTGGTTTGACCTCCTTACTGTCCAAGGGACTCTCCAGAGTCTTCTCCAGTGCCACGATTCAAAAGCATCAATTCTTCGGTGCTCAGCCTTCCTGATGGTCCAACTCTCGTATCTGTACATGACTACTGGAAAAACCATAACTTCGACTGTACAAAACTTTGTAAGCAAAGTGATCTCTGACTTTTAATATGCTGTCTAGGTTTGTCATGGCTTTTTTCCCCAAGAAGCCAGTCTCTTTTAATTTCAGTATTCTAACTAAACACAGGCAATGTAAGAGTGAACTGAATTGAAGAGTCCCTGCCCTTCTGGGGTGGGGGTTGTGATGGAAGCCTCATCAAGCAACTAAAAAGACAAGGTTATAAAATAACTGCCAGCTACTTATAACAATAAGTGTTATTAAGGAAATGAACACAGGGCTGAGATGAGAAAGAAGGCTTGAACCAGAATCCCATTCCAAATAGGAATTAATGGAAGATTTATGGTCATAAACTGAGCCCTGGGATATTGGAAAATGAAAGAAAAACTACAAAAGAAAAAAAAAAAAAAGATGAAGGCCAGGATCTCTCAGGCTTGAGCTAAGTCACAGAGGCCAACATCCACCTCCTATCCTGTTGGTTCCTTCTGTTACTAAGTCCAAGTTAACTCTGCTGACAGAGAAGATGGCAGACTAATGTCCCAAAATAACCATCTTATCAGGGTCTGGATGCCAGTTTCTTTTATAGAACAGGGATTGGGGGGAGGTGAGGAAGTAGAGTAAAAAGGTCCAAAGTCTTACAAATATCTCTTGAAATGGCCAGCCTTGGAGAGGGGATGTGTTAATTTCTTCTTTCCTGTAGTGATCCACAGGTGGAGAGGATCCTGAACAAAGGCATTTTGGCTTAACATTCAGGCAGAGGGGCAGGGTTCTCTGAGGCAGGTCTTTATAATAACCAAAGCAATGAAAAGCAAAGGTTAAACTCAAAGATGTTGTTTTGTGGTTGCTTAGTCACTAAGTCATGTCTGACTCTTTGCAACCCCATGGACTGTAGCCCATCAGGCTCTCCTGTCCATGAGATTTCCCAGGCAAGAATACTGGAGTGGGTTGCCATTTCCTTCTCCAAGTGATCTTCCCAACCCAGGGATTGAACCCATGTCTCCCGCATTGCAAGTGCATTCTTTACCACCAAGTCACCAGGGAAGTCCCCCACAAAAAAGACAAAGAAACATGGAGTCAAAATTGACTTTTCCCTGTAACACTTCAGCCAAGGCCTCTCCTGGAGTGCTCCCACATCCCAACCTAGAGAGGTTCACTGTGGCTTGGCAACCACCATAGATAAGTTCCCAGCTCTTCATAGCCCTGCTCCTTTCTGCTAAGATCAGAGACCATGACAAGTGCTAGCCACCCCCTACACTCTATGGAAACATCCTACCCAGGGTATTGTGTGTGTTCTAAACCAGAGGAGGTGCAAGTGATGGGGATGCTCCTGAGTTACAGCTCTTCCTACGGCCCACCCTGGGAATTGTGAAGATTTACTCCTACTAAGCAATTTCAGGTTTTAAAGATGCCCCCTGAGGGCTTACTTAAAATACCAAAAGCAATAATAATAGAATCCTAATAATAATAGTTATTTGTTCTTCAATCCTCTGTTTTTCTACTCTTACCCTAGACAACCTCTTGAAAGGCTTTCCATCAATTCCTGCTTGTTCTGTTGTTTAAGAAAATGCAGGAAGGAACAAAAGCAGCCCTGGTGGGAAATAGGATTTGTGACTCTACAGAGAACCCTAAAGGTCTTTGGAGAGAAGGGGAAAGGAATTTCAAAATCAGCCTCCTCCCTCCCTTTTCAGTGGTTGGCATGAGACTTTTCTTGATCACAAAGACCAGGTGCTAATTCCAACAAGCTCCAGAAAGAACAAGAGCTCCGGTGACCCATGTAACTACAAAGTCAGCAGCAGGGAGGTTCCTGCTTCAGCTGCGGATGGATCCAGGGCTGATACGATTTCTGGTCTGTTTTCCTTTCTCAATTCTACTTGCTTTGTTCTCCAGAAGATCCATCCACAGGACATCCTGTAGGTCACCAGCAGGTTCTTGTTTGCTGCCCCAAATTCCAATACCAAACACCCACTTTGTAATACCTACAGAAGGCTAGTCTCTGCATGGAGAGCATTCATTACAGGAATAGAGTATACACCTTACAGGACCCCAGATTTTTCCTCCCATTGGGGCTTATAGAGCTGCCTGGGAGAGTCCATTAGGTTTTTGTACTAAAATTTTGGGAGAAGCTTGATTTGTCAACAGTACATTTCCAGGCAGATTGCCATTTGGGATGCACCACTTCCTGAGATCCATCAGAAAGTCTCTGCCTCCAGCATCACAATGGGATGAGGCATGGTCATGTATGAACTTCATTTAAACATTTCATGTTTCAACAGAATGGGATAGAATGGAGCCGTTTCTGGCTGCTACTCTCTTCTTTGGTTTGAATTGGAAAGTCAGCCTGGGCTGCTCTCTTAATGTGGTCCTCCGCCCTAACTGGGGCCTCAGTCTTCCTCTCAGCACAGAGAAGGATGGAGAAGGAGATACAGGTGACTGCAAGATGCACTATGACACCTCTGTCAGCAGGTTCCCGTGCAGAGCTCCAGAGCTGCCATGTATCATATTAGAGCCTCAAGGCTGATGAAGGCCTTCCTCTAGGGACTCCTGTGTGATGGGAGATTGGGCCCAGCTTCCCTTTCCCTCCAGCCTCAGTCAGGCTGTCAATCATCAACTTTGACAGCTGGGCCCCACACCAGACAACATGCTTCCTTGACTGAGGCTCAGAGCAATGTAGGCACTGGTATTCTATGTTAAGATCTGAGGTTGCCTTTCCAAGAGATGGTGTGATTATCTTTGAGAGACTGAACAGGTTAATAGGCAATGACAAGATCATAAAGAAAATAATAAAACTCTGACCCACACCTTGCAGCAAGCAGCCCAGAAAACCAATACAGGTCAGGGAGGAAGAAAACTTTTCTCTGCCTTTCTAGGTTCTTCTGGCTGATCTAGAAATTAACTTGACATGAGGCAGATCAATAAGAGAAAATCAAATTTCATTCCATACCTACAGGGGGTTTCCCAGATGGTGCTAGTGGTAAAGAACCCACCTGCCAATTTAGGAGACATAAGAGACATGGGTTTGATCCCTGGGTTGGGAAGACCCCCTGGAGGAGGGCATGACAGCCCACTGAAGTATTCTTTCCTGGAGAATCCCATGGACAGAGGAGCCTGGTGGGCTATAGTCCACGGGGTAGCAAAGAATCAGACACTACTGAAGCAACTAAGCATAGCACAGCGTAGCATAAAACGTGAAGGATACAAAGGAAACCAATAATATTAAAACATAGTTATCAAGATTGAAGGCAGGAAGAGATGGGGGTGACAGAGGACGGAGAAGGTTGGATGGCATCGCTGGCTCAATGGACATGAGTTTGAGCAAGCTCTGGGAGATGGAGAAGGACAGGGAAGCCTGGCGTGCTGCAGTCCATGGGGTCACAAAAAGTCAGACATGACTGAATCAGCTTAACACCTGCACATAAAGGAATTCACATACATGAGAGGGTCAGAGACCCCACAAACCTGAGATATTCAGAGACAAAAAGGTAAGATGAGGTAAATGCTTCTTCCTGAGAGAAGGAATTGGGTGAGCCTGGAGGGTCATTCACAGGACAATAGGAGGAGAGTGGGTGTTTAGTAATTAGATGCTTGCCCTGCCACTTAGATAAAATTTATCTCTGGTAATAAGTGTTTTTCTGGAGGAAAATAAAATTTCCAATTTAAATTCCTTTTGTTGGTTAGGGGAAAGGCAGTTGTTTTTCTTGAGCTGCAGCATCTCCACTGCCTTTAGCTCAAAATAATCCAAATGCCAAAGAAACACATGTGGAGGAGGCCTGTTCTAAACCTCTCTACCCTTATCTGCAGTAGGCAGATGGCCAGGGAAACAGGCTGCTGCAAGTCAGACTTGTAGGAAGTCAGATGATTATCTCTGGTAACTGATTCCAAAAGCCAAACGATAACCCTTGTCAGCTGAAAAAAAATATACACAATGTGAGAGATGTGAGTTAAGTTTTATTTCGGGGCAAAATAAGAACTATAGCCTGGGAGACAGTATTCCAGATAGCTCTGAGAAACTGCTCCAAAAAAGCGGTGGTGGTGGGCAGAAGTCAGTCCTAAGTGGTGCGAGTGGTAAAGGACCACCTGCCAATGCAGAAGACACAAGAGATGCAGGTTCAATCCCTGGGTTGGGAAGATCCCCTGGAAGAGGGCATAGCAACCCACTCCAGTATTTCTGCCTGGAGAGTCCCTTGGCCAGAGGAACCTGGCAGGCTGTGGTCCATAGGGTTGCAGCGAGTCAGACACAACTGTGGTAGCATGCACACCTGCAAGGTCAGTGTTATATGTGATTTAGTGAAGGGGAGGTGGGTGCAGTCAAGCACATGTTTTGGCAGAGGCTTGTTGCTAGTCATGAGGAACAGATCTCACTGTTAATGATTTTAATGCTTTTCTAGATATAAAAAGATGCAAGAATTGGGCTCATAAAATCTCCTGAAAATATCTAACAGTTTGTTCCACCAGTTTTTCCCAGAGTACAGAGCACGCTATTCCTGATCTCCACCCTGAACTCCTTTTGAGAGGTGTTGAAGGCCAGCAGCTGTAGTGGCCAGTGATTTTATCCTTATAGAGGCAGATGGCAAGTTTTTGTTGACATCCCTGCAATAATCAGCCCCCAAAGGCCAGGACCTGATTAAGAACTGCCAGCTTCTCTAAGTTTTGTCCCTATTTCCAATGTAGGACCAATCACAGAAACCCAAATGTGCCCCCCCCACAACTAATCACATGTAGCACCTTGATCTAGTCACCACCCTCCAGCTTCTTGACCACCAGCCTCATCAGGGCACACCTGAAACTCCCCCTTTTCTTCTCTGATGCTCCCCGTCTCCTCTGCCTGCCTTTGTGTTTCCACCAAAATACAGGTGTGTGGCTGACCCCCTGGGACAGACGCTGTGAATGAATGGTCTTTGCCTGCTCCCACTCTCTTTGTTCTTCTCCACACCTTTAAACAGGGCTTCACTGCTTTTCACAAATGGGGTAAAATGTGAATGGAACCCACTTAGGCACAACCACTCCAACATCCCTTCTGTCCTGTCTCCCACACTTTTTGGCAGCATGTTACTGATTTTTTTTTTCATGAGTTTCTTTTTTTATTGAAGTATAGTTTATTTACAATATCGTGTTAGTTTCTGGTATGCAGCACATTGACTCAGTTACATATGACTGATATATAGAGAACTGATATATATAACTGATTCAGTTTTATATGTATATATATTCTTGTATTTATAGTCTTATATATATGCATATATATACATGCACACACATATATATATATTTTTTAGATTTTTTTCACTTTTAGGTTATTGCAAAATATTGAGCATAGTTCCCTGTGCTATACAGTAGGTCCTTGCTGCTTATCTATTATGCATATAGTAGTGTGTACATGTTAATCCCAACCTCCTAATTTATCCCTCCCCCGTTTCCCCTTCTGTAGCCGTGAATTTGTCCTTGAGATGAACTCTGCAGATCACCAGCCACGAAGCCATTCACTCTCCCACCTCTAAAGGGTGTAACACAAAGAACTGGGCATGACATTAGTAAACCTCACAGCAGGGGTGAGCAAGGTGGCCAAGGCTTCTCGGCTGGCTTCCTCAAGAGGCAGTGAGTGTCATCAACCCATTTTGAAAACTGTTCCTGTCCTTGTTTTTTTTCCATTGTCTTTCTAGGTAAGAGACCTGTGTCCCAGGCTGCCCGGAGCATCCGTCTTCTGAGGAAGCTGCCAGGATTAGTTTCAAAGGATTGCATCAAAGAATGAGGTGTTACTCGGCTTTGGACATGCAAAGAGAACTGTAGGGCCAGAGGAAAGCAATTAGCACACGAAAAAAGGAGCAAATTCCTTTATAGAGGCTGAGCCTGGGACTCCCAGAGGTTTACCTGCCCTGGCCAAAGATTCTGTATAATTATTCCTACCTCAGGGAAACAAGGAAGGCAGGAGGCGATGTCCAGGAAGTAAGTGAAAGGCCAAAAGGAGCGGGTGGATAGGATCCAGGTTGTTGGAAATTGTGTCCCATTCCTCTCCTCATCCAGCCCAGAGAAAGTCAAGTGAATTGTAGGAGCAGGATTAATACCAGGCGTGGTAGGGCTCTGTCTCTGTTCCCCAGGTGAGACCCTGGAAAGAGCCCAAGTCTCAGCCTCCCCTCCAGCACTCCTGGGTAGGCTGAAACCACTGGATGGCCAGGGTGGCCTGACAATGTCACCCTTGTTCTCAAGTGGTAGAGACAAATGGAGAAGGTGGGAGTTTGTTCATCCCCCACAGCAAGCTGGAGGGCTGGGCACAGGACGTGAGAGGCGGAGAGGAGGGCTGCAGAGTGAGCGAAGGACCAGCCCAGATGCCACCGGACCACAGTCTCCCATAGACGGGTCTGCACTGGCACCTGGAGCCCAGATGAGGCCAAATAGCCAGAAGGGGCCAGCAGGAGAGACCCTGAGGTCCCCAGGCAGGCTCGAGCCCTGGGGTCAGCAGAGTGCCCATCAGCCAGGCAGATGGGGGCAGAAATGGATGCCCTGCCCATGGGGAGCATGGCACCATCTACCACGGGTCTTTGGAAGCCTCACTCTCCCCTGGACCACATGCCATGAGGGAAAGCAGGCAAGATGGGGGTGTGGCAGATGCCCAGTCATTCTAAAGGCTCTAAGCTCATGCAGACAGTCCCCACCTCCCTCACGCCCATGCATGCTGGGAGCCAGGGAAACATCCCCAACCCAGGCTCTGCAAAGGAGCCGCCTGGTCCCTGTACTTCTCAGCTATGAGCTCCATCTCACCATGAGTGCCCTCGGGCCATCCACCCAAGTAGAGGCTGGGTGTCGGGAAACACAGGTCATGGTTGTTCATTCAGCAAGATTTATGACAGGCTGTGTTGCTCCAGCCCCAGGAAAATGGCAATGACCCCGCTTGCAGAGGGGCTATGTTCTAGAGCAAGGGAGGGGAACAGCAGCTTATGCACGATTCCATAAATACAGCTGACTGTAGGGGGCCAGACCCTTCCAAGCTACAGGAAAGTGACTTCCCCAGGGGCCAGTGGCTAAGACTGCACTCTCAGTGCCAGGGGCCCAGGTTTGATCCTTGGTCAGGGAACTAAGATCCTGCACGCCACAACTAGGGATCCTGTGTGCCTCAACAAAGACAGAAGATCCTGCGTGCCACAAGTAAGACCTGTTGCAGTCAAATCAATCAATCAATCAATCAATAAAAATATTTTTTAAAGAGTTAAATGAGAAGAGTAGAAAAGCAATCATCAGAGCCTGATATTTATGAAGTTTTCACTACATGATCAGAAATGTCAGCCAATGGAACGTCCAGAGATGCATGAATGCAAACCACTTCCCTCAAAACCCTAGTAGTCTCAGGGGGGACTATGTTGTACATATGCACCCACACATACATTCAGGCACACTCATATACACACAATGCACACACACACACAACATTCACACATGCAATACAATGTATGATGTATGTACACATTTGTATACACATGTATATGCAATGGGCTTCCCTGGTCACTACAGGCTTCCCCGGTGGCTCAGCGGTAAAGAATCCACCTGCAATGCATAAGACCTAGGTTTGATCCCTGGGTCAGGAAGATCCCTTGAAGGAGAGCATTGCAACCCACTACAGTATTCTTGCCTGAAGAATCTCCATGGACAGAGGAGTCTGGAGAACTACAATCCATAGGGTTGCAAAGAGTTGGACATGACTGAAGTGACATAGCACACACACACGCATGTATATACAGCTACATATATACTTGTATGCATGTGTACACACATTATGCACATGCACTTGCATGCATATATAGACACACCCAAGCCCATGTACATTTACACATGTAAGTATATGCACACTCAGATGCATACAGACCTACTGGCACATACACAAAAAAGCAGACAGGCACACACAAACTCACTACACACCCGCGCGCACATATTCACATGCATGCACATGCAGAGCTGCACACACATACAAACATGCATTCATATACATGAGTACACACATACATATATGCACACACATGTGTCAATTGCTAATAAAAATGGGAAAATGTATTTCTAGCTCATGTATTGTGGTGCTAGAATCCCCCTGACAATGCAGGAGATGTGGGTTCAATCCCTGGGTCGGGAAGATCCCCTGGAGGAGGACATGGCAACCCACTCTAGCATGCTTGCCTGGAGAATCCCATGGGCAGAGGAGCCTGGTAGGCTACCCATGGGGCCACAAACAGTCAGATATGACTGAAGCGACTTAGCATGCACAGCTGATGAATTGTAGCCCATATGCTCCAATATCCCCTGCACCTCCACCCCCTTGGTTTTACCTCCCACCATCGCCAAGCTTCCGTCTGGAAGAACGTCCTCTGGCTTTTCTCTGACGAGTTTTCCTGGCATCTGAGCATCAACTCCAAGCTGACATGGGCTGACAGCCACAGACAATGGGAGCTGGGCAGCCGGCATGCCTGGATGCCTTGTGGATCCCAAGTCAACCACCGATCAGAACTCATCAGAGAGAGAGAGAGAGAGACAGGTGTGCTACATGGGACAGACTGGCCCTGGCCCCAATTCCAAGTGCACTTTATAAATCCCTGCTTCATAAACTGCCCTCTGACTGGCAGCATTGTACTGAGTAACTGTGTGAAGGTAACCTGCCAAAATATTATCCTTGGCTCTGTCCCCCAGGGAAATGGATGCACCGTGTGCCGGCCTGACTGCTGACACAGCATTTGCTCCAGAGGGGAAGTTGCTTTTTATTTATTAATCTAAAAAATTACATCTTGCATCAGGAGGTATCGAAGCAAGACTGGCCGATTATAAGTGGGTGTCATTCATTTGTCCGTCCATCCGCCCCTGAATTTATTCAGTGTTGTTGGTGAGATCGTAAATAGATGTCAACACACTTGCAAAAGCACAGAAAGAAGGGAAGAAGTGTGCATGTGAAGTGTATTCAGGAGGTCCTTTGATAACCACCAAGCTAATGTACAGATTGCATCAGGTATGTGATGCTAAAAAGTGGGAAGTGACCATTGGAAACCCAGGTGGCATGGGGAGCGGTCCCTGAAGGCATATGTCTTCCCATGGGTCACGGTTCACCATGCTGGAAGAACCATCCAATCAGAACTTCACAGAAGCTTTGTCAAAACTTCGGGGACACCAGGAAGGCAAGGTCCTACACAGCACGTGAACACCAAGGTTCTTTAAAAAGTCCATTGAATGAGTGAATGGGGATGCATGAGAAAGTCCCACCACCACTGAATAGGAGTGAATAAGGAGAAATCTCCCTGGAGGAGAAAATGGCAACCCACTCCAGTATTCTTGACTGGAGGATTTCATGGACAGAGGAACCTAGCAGACTACAGTCCATGAGGTCACCAAAGAGTCAGATGTGACTGAACACACACACCCACTCGCCTTGCCTTCCCTCTCAAGGGCCTGCCCACCTCCACCACCTGGGACCCCTCTCCAGGCCCCTCACATCCAATCAGCTCTCCGTATCTGCAGGTTGCTCATCCTCAGATTCAACACCCTTCTGATCCATCTGCATTTGGTTGACCCCGTGGGTGCAAATCCCTGACTGTAAGAGACTTGAGCATCCTCGGAGCTTGGTGTCCATGTGGGGGAAGGGCGGCCCTAGCACCAGTTCCCCAGGGTACTGAAGGGTGAGTGTCCTTTTTGCATCTGCTACCACTTGCTTCCTCTCCAGGACCTCCACTTCCTCCTTTCCTTTCTTGGCAGGTACCAAAAAAAGCTTTAGGCTTGAGTTTCAAGCTCAGGGCCCTCTCTTCCATGCCCTAGTGAAAGGAGCTGAACCAAAACTCACATTTTCTCAGCATTCTGGACAATGCAGTTTGGGTCATATTTCAGAGACACTGTGGATTATTCACCAATGAATTCAGTTCATCCAAAGGATGGACAAAGGTGGTCTTTATTTCTTATTTTGGGGACTCACCTTGTATTACTCGACTTACACACTCTTCTCATTTACCAGTCTTAGCTCTGAAAACACTCTAACTTTTGAAAAGCGCAGAGGAAAAAGGTCACCTCCCTTAATTTATTCAAAAACCCTCATCTATTCGATATCCATTCATTCAACAAATATTTATTGAGTGAATGGTTCTTCCCTAAGAGGAGTTGCAAAGTGGCCTTAAGTAACGGAGCCCACAAGGCTCCTCTGTCCATGGAATTTCCCAAGCAAGAATACTGAAGTGGGTTGCCATTTCCTTCTCCAGGGTATCTTCACAGCCCAGGGGTTGAACCCTCATCTCTTGCATTGGCAGAGAGATTCTAAACCACTGGTGCCACCTGGGAAGCCCAAGTAACGGTGCAGCATCTAATAACAAACCTCTCATCAACAGGTCATATTGTTTAAAAGAAAACATCTATTTACTTTCACAGCTGCTGAAAAAGCTTGATAAACTCCAACACTCATTCCAGGTAAAACTCTTGGTAAACTAAAAATGGAAGAATCTTTATGCCCTTAAATGATCACAAATACATACCTCAAGCCAACCAGCCCTGTATTTAACATTCAGTTTTTGAAATTAATGTGTTCAATTAAATATGCAGAATCATCCAATCTTATGGAAGTGGATCTTACGAACACACACACATTAAAAATGGGTGGCGAAAACAGCGTTCACTTGATTTCTGGGTTTGGTGATAATAAGTGAGTTTGGTCTTGTTGTTGTTCAGTTGCTCAGTCGTGTCTGACTGTTTGCAACCCCAAGGACTGTAGCATGCCAGGCTTCCCTGTCCTTCACCATCTCCCAGAGCTTGCTCAAACTCATGTCCATTGAGTCAGTGATGCCATTCAAACATCTCATCCTCTGTCATCCCCTTCTCCTCCTGCCTTCAGTCTTTCCCAGCATCAGGATCTTTTCCAATGAGTCAACTCTTTGCATCAGGTGGCCAATGAATTGGAGCTTCAGCTTCAGAATCAGTCCCTTCAATGAATATTCAAGACTGATTTCCTTTAGGATTTACTGATTTGATCTCTTTGCAGTCCAAGGGACTCTCAAGAGTCTTTTCCAACACCACAGTTCAAAAGCATCAATTCTTTGCTGCTCAACCTTCTTTTTTTGTGTGCTTGTGTCTATTTTCTATATTCTCTTCTTTTTTTTTTAAACAGCTCTAGATTATTAAAGGGGCACTTAGAACAGGATGGGTTAACATTTTCACCATATGAGTCTAGAGCTAAGAACAGCTCAGCACCAAGGCCAGCCTGGCCAGGCAGGAGCCAGATAGCCCACTGCTGCTCCTGGACAGAATGGGGGCCAGGATCACATAGGTTGCTAAAAATTTGGGTCCTTTTGCACTTCTGAGTGGCCTTGGGACACAACATTGTAAAGCAGCAATACTCCAATAAAAATTCACTTTTAAAAAGCAAAACATTAAAGTTAATGGCCAAATGAACCTTTCCTGTGAAACAAGTATCCTCATCTGTCTCTGGAATCACAGGAGTGTGAGGAGGTTCTATGCGTGAGGAGTGACATGCATGAGCCCCAGAGGCAACAGAGTTAATGTAGCTGGATTTTCATCTCCACGAAGTCTGCAGACACTCACTCAGATTGCTTTCACCATATATCTCAGCCACCCATCTTGTTACAATTACATGTCATCTGGGTACCAAGGTGAACAAACCTGCCATACAACCATGCAGTTCCCTAGGACACTGTATCAGCAAGTCAGATCAGCAGAGAAATGCCAGGATGAGGTCCACACCTGTTTGTAAAACTGGAGGGCCCCTGCTGAAAACCTGTAGCCCACACACATCCGTGACACCAAGGGGTAAGGAGGGACTGGAGTCCAGGGGTTGGTGGTCTGGAGCTACACGATGGAGCTTAAAGTGGGCAGCACTTCCTCTGAGCCAGCACCCCAAGCTGTGGTCACAACCAGCACCATGTCACACTGGCAGATTTGCCAGAATTCTTTGCTTTTGGTCAGCTTGCCCTCCCCCAGAAGCTCAGAAACAGAAAATGCCTAAAACTACACCATTTTCTCTCTTCCTGCATAACAAGAAAATATTTCTCTTGAAGGCTAAGTGGGAAACTGAAAATTGAACAAATCCTTCAAGGAGTAGAGAGAGGAGGGAGAAACACCTGGACTTGATCTTCCTTCAACCCCGTGATCTCCCACCAGGGCCTCCATTGAACCATCAGCAACCAGGTGACAAGGACATCTGGGAGGCAGGCCCCTGGATACGGAGCAGGTGCAGGAAGGACAGAGGGGACCAGAAGACATGTGAGCTACACACAAAGCCCAGAAAGAGAACCACTGGATTATAACAGTATTGTGCCAGCTGCCAGGTAATGGACATCCAGAGGAGGACAGAGAATGTTCTGCAACATTCTCCTGAAGAAGGAAAGGCTGGAAGGTCAAGTCCTGATGCCAACCAACAAGAAGAAAGAACAGGGAGGGGTATCCCCTGGCATATGTGTGCATGCTGCCTGTTCAGTCATGTTGGACTCTTTGCATACCCGTGGACTGTAGCCCGCCAGGCCTCTCTGTCCATGGAATTCTCCAGGCAGTAATACTGAAGCGAGTTGCCAAGCCCTGCACCAGGGGATCTTCCCAACCCAGGGATCGAACCTGCGTCTCTTGCATCTCCTGCATTGGCAGGTAGATTCTTTACCACTGTACCAGCCCCTGTCAAGTGCCCCCTAAACCGGTCTATCCACTGCATCCTAGTCCCAGTCTGGCACCTACGGGCTCTTGGCCACTTTAGTTTTGGAATCACAGGTGCAAATTCTCCCCTTAGAGTCTGCACTGTGCACACGATTTTGACATGTGTAAAACGAGGAAAGTAGCAGTGTTGTCAGAGTGACTGCATACCTCCCCACAGCTCTAGGGGTTTCATTCCTGAGACTCTCTCCATGTCCTGAGGGAGAGTCTCTGAGAAGACAGCCCAGCCCCCCACCAGAGCCTTGCAGCCCACTTTGCCCCGGGACAGCCCTGGGAACCTGGCAGAGAGATGACCTCCCCCAAATACCACTACACGAGCCACCCTCAAATCATGACCTGGAATGGACCCAGAGTGCTTATTAACTAGAAGCACAAGCTCAAGGCAGACAGACTGACCTGAAAGAGCCCAGAAGCCTGGACACCCACGTCTCACCTTCCCGCCCACCACCCCCCCAACCAGAGCTCAAAGATCCACCAGGTGTGCTGGAAAAGGGCAACGGCTGTTTCCCCAATATTCTGGAAAATTTATGAAATGCAACTGTTTTAGGAACCCAAAAGAAATACTGAGAAATGAGAGAACAGAACGGTCCCCTTGCATCCTCTTGGACACCTCCAGATGACCCAATGGCCATCTTCATTATTATCCACCTGAAGGGACATCTCCCTCCGGCATCACCCATGGCCCTGCTCACTTTACTCAGCTCATCTGACTCAGGAATTTTTCTCCCTGGAGTCCAACCCTGCTCAGATCCAAGAGGGAGATACATTGTGAAGACAGACAACTCAGACATTACTGTCTGCATGGAAAACAACTCCCAGTGGTGTTAAAATCCAATTACCGCCTGAATGTAACTCTGCTTCTCCATTCTGGATTAATTACCAAGCACTCCCATTTTGCACCTCTTCTTTCTTCCCCTCACATTTTTCTCAGAAGATGAAAATTGCTATACAAATCATCTTAGTTGAGAAAATGCAGTGAGAGAACCTAGTCATTTTTGGGAGAGGGAGGTCAGATTCACAGCCCATTGGAGTGGGAGGGAGACGGTGTGATTCCACAGAGGACAAGGCAAGGATGGGAGGACAGGACAGCCCTGGAGGTGAACGGGCACAGATTCAGGTTTTCAAGTCTGTGTGTCAATGGACTTGGGAATTTGAGGACAAGCACAGAGAAGGGAGCAGCAGAGGATGAGCTAGTTGGATGGTATCACCGACTCAATGGACATGAATTTCAGCAAATTCTGGGAAATAGTAGAGGACAGAGGAGCTTGGCATGCTGCGGTCCATGGGGTCGCTAAGAGTTGCATACAACTTAGCAACTGAACAATATCAGCAACTGTTGTTCCAGAAAGCAGTGAAGTGTTGGTGTGAGGAAGTGAATTGTGGGCTCTGCCCACCAAGTTTTCACTCGGTTTGGGCGCAGCATTCAGCTGTCCTCCTGCAGACTCACCTCCTAATTGCTCTTTGCTCAAACTAAGGTTCTATTCCCTAGCCCACACTAGCTGGCATGTCCACATGGGCCACCTGGTAGAAGACCATACCCAAGTTGAAGAGTGTGCCAAGGATAGCTTGTCAAGATCAGGCATCTCTTAGAAGCTCAACAAGCCACAGGCCTCAATTGCCCTCTTGCTGGGTAGAGAGGAGAATGGAGAGTGAGGTCACACAGGACAAAGAAAGGAGGGGACTTGGAGCAGGTGAGGACACCATCCTGAGACAGCAGCCTACACCAGTGAAAACAGACGGTCCTGTAGGGGGGACTGATGCCCTGCACATCTTCATCATGCTGTCAGGCAGTCAGCAAATTCTCCCTTGATACCAGGTCTTCGTCACATTTCAGCATAGGAGCCACAGAGCACGTGTGTGCAGGGGGTGTAGATGGCTTATATTCTGAGCCAGTGTCTAAGGGCACAGCCTGGAGCTCCCACCCACACCCTGAGCCTGCCTGCCGGGAGCTCTTGGCCCATTGATGGGCTCCAGGGCAACTGCCCCACGGATGTCCAGGCCACCCTTGGTTTTTACCACTATGTTCTCACCTGCAAACTTCAGACCAGAAGAGAGAAATATCTACTGAGTGTTTACTCTGTGTTCAGGCTTTATCACATTCTTTTGTTCAATCCTCCTGACAACACTATGGCATAAGTATTATATTCTTTTTAATTATTCTTTTCTATTATATTTCTATTTTCATTTTACTTTTGAGGAAACTGAGACACAGAGGTATCAAACTAATAAATAATGGGGCAAGCTGTGAAATCCAGGTGTCTCTTATTTAAAATCTATGTCCCTGACCACATGGCCAAAATTAAGTACTATGCAAGTGCCTTAAATGTATATTTTAGATATCATATATATATACACACACACACACATTTTTTGCACATATGTGCATACATTTTGTATGTAAATCACATAAAAGAAATATATAAATACATAGAAATAAAATATACACATAGAAAAAATATATAATAAACAATTTTATATATACATATAATTTTTCATTTATTGACATACATCTACATTATTTCTATTGACATTCAGTTTAGACTCCAGAATGATATCATGTTGTGTAGGCAGCTTGAATAGCTTAACTCAAATTATTTTTATAATGAAGTTATTTAAATAAGCCTAAATAGAAAACTAGGTAGAAACTGCTTGTTGTTATAGCTCTCATGCAACTATAGAAACAAAATGAATTTACAATTCAAATGCAAACAAAACTAAAAAACCAATAAATTTCATATTAACCTCACTGAGGTGACTGATGATGCTGTTTGCTGATACCACGCAGCCTGGATTGGGCAAGAAGGATGTATTTGCATGTTCTGGGCTTGATAAATCAACTCAGGTCTTCTGTTCTGGCGCATGATGAACCACCGATTAATTCATCGTCATCATTGTCTTTAACTTTCTTTTTTAACAATGAACTCATTTTTAACCAATGATCCATTATTTTAGTGGACCAATCCATTTAAACACAGTAACACAAAATGTATTACTAAAGAACAAACTAGTAAGTACTGTCTAACTTGAAATTCTTCATGGAACATTGCCTTGCTTGGCTGCCTCAGGCAGGGCAGGGCAGAACTGATTTTAGTTTTAGTGTCTTGTCCTGAGTAATGGGGCAGCTCTTTCCAGAACACAGGGCTCAGAGGTGTCTCAACCTCCCCAACCATCCTCTCTCTTCCTTGTTCTTTGAGTGACCTCCACTGGGCATCATCACCAGGGAGAATGAAGGCAAGTGCAGAGCAAACGTCCTTCAATGAGAGGCAGTCATCCCCACCATGCAGACACTGTTCAACCCTGTTCTAGGTAGTGATTCACGGAAAACATATACTGTATGAAAGAAACTCCAGAGGCCCCTGGGAGCATATCACAGACCACATCCTGCACCCTGGAGTCTGAGAAGCACTACTCTGTGCTTCTCAGAGAAGCACATAATTCAAAACAAATTATGAATCCCCCAAAAGCTTGCTCCACAACCTCAAACCAGAGCCTCTGGACGGAGAGGTATCTCACTGGAGCATCTGTCACCACTGTTTCACTTTTCAGCCACATGACTCCAATTAAAACCAGAAGACATGTTTCAGCCATGCACAATCCCAGTTGGCTACGGTCCTGCCATCTGCCATGGTGTCATGCCAGGACATCAGGTAGAAATCACACAGGTCTGGTGAAGGGACCCTGGGCTTCATTATCCAGTCCAAGGAAACAGTCAACCTCTGTCACCTCTCCAATCAGATAGTGAGTGTCCTAGTCAGCTCGGGTTGTTATTATAAGAACCACAGACAGGGAGTTTTAAACAACAGAAATGTATCCATCTCCCAGTTCTGAAGGCTGGAATCTAAGATCAAGATATCAGCAAGGCTGGTTCCTCCTGAGGTCTCTCTCCTTCAACTATAGATGGCTATCTTCTCCCTATGTCCTTATGTGGTCATCCCCCCCATGTGTGTCTATGTCCTAATCTCCTCTTCTTGTGAGGACACTGGTCAGATTGACTTACAGCCCACTTTAACGACCTCGTTTTACCTTAAGTTTCTTTAAAGATTCCACCTCCAGATATAGTTGTTACCAAGTTGGGCTTATATTGCTCACTATACAACAGGCCAATAAATTGAGATATGAACTGTTGAGGCAAGGAATAGCAACTTGATTCAGAAAGCCAACAGACCAAGAAGACAGTGGACTAATGTCCCAAAGAACCATCTTTTGCAAGTCAGAATTCAGACTTCTTTTATAAATATTAAAAGAAGAGGAAATGGGATTGGTTGTTGCAAGCTTCTTAATGTCAGAATCCTTTATTCTTGCAGCTGAACACTTAGGTCTGGCCAAAATGTTCCTATAAACCTCCAACAAGACAAATGTTATTTGTCCCAGACAAATGAAACTTTTTCAATTCATTTCTGTTCACTCGCTCAGTTGTGTCTGACTCCTTGCAACCCCAAGGACTGCAGCATTCCAGGCTTCTCTGTCCATCACCAACTACCAGAGCTTGCTCAAACTCACATCCATTGAGTCGATGATGCCATCCAACCATCTCATCATTTGTCATCCCCTTCTCCTCCTGCCTTCAATCTTTCCCAGCATCAGGGTCTTTTCCAATGAGTCAGTTGTTCACATGAGGCAGCCAATGTATTGGAGCTTCAGCTTTCACCATCAGTCCTTTCAATGAATATTCAGGATTGATTTCCTTTACCAGCTTCCCTGGTAACTCGGTTGGTAAAGAATTCACCTGCAATGCAGGAGACCCTGGTTTGATTCCTGGGTCAGAGTGATCCGATGGAGAGGGATAGGCTACCCACTCCAGTATTCTTGGGCTTTCCTGTGGCTCAGCTGATAAAGAATCCACCTGCAATGCGGAAGACCTAGGTTCAATCCCTGGGTTGGGAAGATCCCCTGGAGAAGGAACAGCTACCCACTGCAGTATTCTGACCTGGAGAATTCCCTGAACTATATAGTCCATGGGGTAGCCAAGAGTTGGATTTTCTTTAGGATTGACTGGTTTGATCTCCTTGCTGTCCAAGGGACTCTCAAGAGTCTTCTCCAGCACCACAGTTCAAATGCATCAATTCTTTGGCACTCAGCTTTCTTCATGGTCCAACTCTCACATCCATACATGACTACTGGAAAACCCATAGCTCTAACTATAAGGACTCTGCTGGTAAAATAATGTCTCTGCTTTTTAATATGCTGTCTAGGTTGGTCATAGCTTCTTTCCCAAGGAGCAAGCATCTTTTAATTTCATGGCTGCAGTCACCATCTGCAGTGATTTTGGAGTCCAAGAAAATAAAGTCTGTCACTGTTCCCATTGTTTCCCCATCTTTTTACCAAGGAGTGATGGGACTAGATGTCATGATTTTCCTTTTCTAAATGTTGAGTTTTAAGCCATCTTTTTCACTCTCCTCTTTCACCTTGATCAAGAGGCTCTTTTGTTCCTCTTCACTCTCTGCCATAAGGGTAGTGTCATCTGCATATCTGAGGTTATTGATATTTCTCCTGGCAATCCAGCTTGATTCCAGCTTGTGCTTCATCCAGTTTGGCATTTTTCATGATGTACACTGCATATAAGTTAAATAAGCAGGATGACAATATACAGCCTTGACCACTCCTTTCCTGATTTGGAACCAGTCTGTTGTTCCATGTCCAGTTCTAACTGTTGCTTCCTGACCTGCATACAGATTTCTCAGGAGGCAGGTAAGGTGGTCTGGTATTCTTATTTCTTGAAGAATTTTCCATAGTTTGTTGTGATCCATGCAACCAAAGGCTTTGGAATAGTCAATAAAACAGAAATAGATGTTTTTCTGGAATTCCCTTGCTTTTCTATGATCCAACAGATGTTGACAATTTGATCTCTGGTTCCTCTGCCTTTTCTAAATCCAGCTTGAACATCTGCAAATTCTCAGTTCATGGACTTGAAGCCTGGCTTGGAGAATTTTGAGCATTACTTTGCTATTGTCTGAGATGAGTGCAATTGTGAGGTAGTTTGAACATTTTTGGCCTTGCCTTTCTTTGGGATTGGAATGAAAACTGACCTTTTCCAGTCCTGTGGCCACTGCTGAGTTTTCCAAATTTGCTGGCATATTGAGTGCAGCACTTTCACAGCATCATCTTTTCAGATTTGAAATAGCTCAACTGGAATTCCATCACATCCACTAGCTTTGTTCATAGTGAAGATTCCTAAGGCTCACTTGACTTCGCACTCTAGATGTCTGGCTCTAGGTGAGTGATCACACCATCATGGTTATCTGAGTCATGAAGATCTTTTTTGTATAATTCTTCTGTGTATTCTTGCCACCTCTTTTTATCCCTATATAAGGGGAAACCTGTTATATACCTTTAAGGGTCAGGGCCTTGAGAATGGGCTCTCCTGCATATTTCAGGCCGTAGGCAACATTTTTTATAAAAGGTGCTGAACCAGCATGACTCAGCACCGTCAACAGAGCGCAGGGTTAGAGCTAAAGGAATAGATTCCACGTGAAGTCAGCTTTGTTCTTCTCTGTTACAACCACATTCTGAGGTCTTGAAGGTTAGGACCACAACGGCTGAATGTGTGATGGGACACAATGACAGTGGGTGACCAGCCTCATGGCATATGCCTGACACCTGCTGGACAAATGCTCCCAAAGACCTGCAACATGGGTTCTCCCCTTGGAGAGGACAGTTGGTTATACCAAAGTGTGAATGAAATGTCTCTGAGTTTGAGGAGGAGTTAGGATATGCCTGAGAGGGTCAGAGTCATCAGAGTGACTCAGAACATTTTTGCAGTGGCCATTAGCAGTTTCAGCATACCAAAAGGAAATCTAAACACATCTCTAATTACTGCAGGTTAATTAGTTCTCCTAGACATTTTAGGAAAGAAGAGTGCCTGGAGGATCATATAAATCAATGAAATCCACTTCCTGTCTGGCACAGACTGTGGAAAAAAGTCTCTGGAAAAGTCACGCATGGCTGGTGTGGCCTCTGTGGCCAGCGTGACTGGGGCCCTTGGTCTTCTGCTGCTCACCTAAATGTTATGGGAAGTCCAGACTTTTTGCCTGGGCTCAGATGATACAGAAGATGTCACCGTGGAGGATGTCATCTCCTCCATGGATGGATGCAGCCATGACACCAGAGGATAGGGTGCAGGATCTACACATATTTTCCAAAGCAGATTCCCAAAGCCAAGGTCAGGATTCCCAAGAACTCAGGTACAAGTTTATTGCTGTTTCTGCTCACACTTTTTCTTCTTCTCACCCCAAAAATGGGGAGCAGGGCAGCCACCCCATTAGACCTGTCTCTATGTTCCTATTCATGAGGAAACATGATCTGATAATACCATCTCAGTCTATGGCTGGTTCCCAACACTGACTTACATGGGACCTGACTGATTTTATTGACCTGGAAGAATGTTGGGACTTTTTAGATGCCCTCCAAGTTGAAAGATACTGGCCTACAGGAAGCAACAGAAACATTCATGGTTTATTAGTCCGGTAGGACCACCATACCAAAGTTCTATACACAGGGAGCTTAAACAACAGAAATTTATTTTCTCCTAGTCCTGAAGGCTTGAAATCTGAGATCAAGGTGTGGGCAGGGCTGGTTTCTCCTGAGGTCTCTCTCCTCTACATGTAGATGTCTGTCTTCTCTTAGATGACCACATGTAGATGACCATATCCTAACATGTCATCCCTCTGGATGTGTCTGTGTCCTAATCCCTTCTTCTTATAAAGACACCAGTCCTATTTGATTAGGACACACCTTTAAGATCTCACTTTACCCTTATTACCTCTTTAAAGACCCTATCACCAAATGCAGTTAAGTCCTGGGGGTTAAGACTTCAACATAGGAATTTGGGGAAGGGGGCCTTAATTCAGCTCAAAACACATGGCTTTGGAAATCTTGTTAATATTTATCCTCTGCTGCAGGGATTCTCAGGAGCAGCACTTTGATCTTTGGAGCCTGATGATTCTTTTTTATGGGTCTGTCCTGTGCATTGTAGGATGTTTTCCAGCATCCCTGGCCTCCACCCTCTGCTTGCCAGCAGTACCTACACCTGAATCTATACAATTGCGTCTCCAGACACAGTCAAGTGTCCCTAAGCGGAAGGACAGAGTCACCTGGTGAAGAACCACTGCTGGGACTTCTCTGATGGTCCAGGGGTTAAGACTTCACCTTTCAATGCAAGGGTATGGGTTCAATCCCTGGTTAAGGGGCTAAGATCCCAAATGCCCTTGTGGCCCAAAATCCAGAACATAAATAACAGAAGTAATATTATAACAAATTCAATTAAGACTTTAAAAAAATGGTCTGCACCAAAAAAAAAAAAAGAAAGAAAAAAAGAATCATTAAAAAAAAAAAAATGTGCCACTTCTCTCTTCAAGTGCTTTCCAAAGTGCACCGTTGATCGCAGAGGAATGAATCTGCAGAAGACTCAAGGAATACTTGTTCAACCTTCTCTGCCCTGGGAAGTATGGATGTGACAGGCATCATCACAGACAAAGCCTCTAACTCCAGGCAGCTTCCAGTCTAGACTCTTGACCAAAACAGGCAGACACAATGCAAGAAGTCCCTGTAGCAAAAATTGCCATCACAGGAAAAGCACAGACTCAGATTGTAATACCCTTGTAAAGGTAGATAACACCTTTTTAATAACAGCTTTGTAAAAATGTAATTATTACATCTACAGTTCACTCATTTAAACTGTGCAATTCTATGATTTTTAGTACATTCACAGAGCTGGGAAACCATCACCATGATCAGTTTTAGAACATTTTCATCACCTCAAAAATCATGCCATACCCATTATCAGTGACTCCTCATTTTCCCCCAACCCACGCTTCAGCTCCAGGCAACTACTAGTCTTCTTCTGTCTCTATAGATTTGCCTCTTCTGAACATTTTGTGCAAATGGAATCTTAGATGACTTTTTGTGACTGGCTTCTTTCACTTAGCATGTTTTCTAGATATATTCATGTTATAGCATGTATTGATACTTAATTTATTTTTATTGCTAAATAATATTACATTGTGGGCTTCCTTGATGGCTCAGACAGTAAAGAATCTGCCTGTAATGTGAAAGACCCTGGTTCTATCCTTGGGTCAGAAAGATCCCCTAGAGAAGGGAATGATTACCCACTCCAGTATTTTTGCCTGGAGAATTCCATGGACAGAGGAGCCTGGCAAAGATAGACATGACTGAGTGACTCACACACACAGACACACACACAGACACACACACACACACACACACACAATGTTCCATTATATGGATGTAGCAAGTTATACATATCCTTTAATCAGTTGATGGGCATTTTGGATGTTTCTACTTTTTGGTTATTATGAACACTGACACTATAAACATTCATGTTCAAGATTGCCTGTGGGCATACGTTTCATTTCTCTTGGTTTTACACAGGAGTAGAATTGCTAGATCACATGGAAACTCTAAGAATTTGAGGAAATTACAGTTCTACACCATTTTAGCTGCTTTGTACATTCCCACCAGCAATGCATGAGGGTTATAATTTCTCCACTCCCTCCCTACTTGTTGCCTGACTTTTTGCTTCTATATACCCTAGTGGGTGTGATGAGTTTCTCATTATGGATTTGACTTGCATTTCCTTTATGGCTAATGATGTTGAGCATCTTCTCATGTGCTTATGGGCCATTTGTGTATCTTCTTTGGAGAAATGTCTATTCAGCCCTTTTACCCATTTTAACTAGGTTGCCTTTTTATTACTGAATTATAAGAGTTCTTTATTAGAAACATAATTTACAAAAACTTTCTCCTACTCTGTTACCTTTTCACTTTCTGGATGGTGCTCGTAAAGCACAAGTCTTCCATTTTGATGATTTACAACCTATCTATTTCTTCTTTTGTTGCTAGTGTTAGCCTCTGGTTTTCCAGGTTTGCCTCCCCAGACATAGATCCTCCACCCTATAAACAAGCTGAGTGTGGATGACCAAGTCCCCATCATTCTGAGCTGCATCTGGAGTAGAGTCTCTTCCCATGAGCGGAGGCTGGTGGAAGAAGAAACTGCTGACCTCTCTGTGTCCCTCACTAGGAGCTTAGCTTCTCAAGATTGAGTTAAAAGGGATGAGAACTGCTGGCAGCCTGCTCCTTCTGGTGAGATGCCTCATCCCGTAACACTGAGGGCAGAGGGAGCCCCATCTTCCTGACTAACCCCCACACAGCAAGGAAGGAAGAGGAGGGAGTAGTCATGGCCCAAGTGCTGCAGAATCACTGTTCTTACCAATTTTTAATAGATATTCCTCAACAAAAGTTTCTTCCTTTGCTGTGTGCCCTTAGGACAATTTACAGAGACCTTAAATGGTTGTTTCCTTTTTTTAGCTTTATTTGCTTGTTTCGTGGAAAAGCAGGTACACGGGACTCTTCACATTGCTATTCTGGATACTGAACTCTTAACAGCCACCTTTTTAAAAGGGAAGGTCTGTGGGCTCCCCTAACAGTATCACAATCAAGCTGAAGGATGGAAAAAAGATAGACATGCAAAGAATGAGGGTATGACCACCTGCAACTGGACTGCAAAGTAGAACAGAATTTGTACAACAAAAGACAGAAAGCCAGTGTGATGATCCCAGCTAAGTGTGATAGATTGAACATAACTATTTATCTCTGCTTCCTCTCAAAACCCCACCAAAATATCAATAAAGGAATAAAAGAAGCACAGACATGCAAGAACAATGAAATCCAGGGAGGATAAGAGAGAGAAATGAGTTGACAACATTTTGGAAGCAGAGCACCAGATGATCAAATAGCAATGGATTTAGCCGACTAAGAAAGCTGAAATCTAAGCCTGCAGGGGAAGAGGTTGAGGCAATTTGTATCAAAGACCCTCAGAAAAGCTCCAGGCTTGCGTGTACCAGGTGATTCTGAGGAAGACATGAAAATAGGAAGTAGACTGAAAATAGGGGGATGGGTTTGCACAGAAGCAGTTCAACCCCAAGACTCCCTTAATCCCAGTGCAGTCAAGGGTGAGCCCTTCTTCCAGCCCAGCTGAAATAGACATCAAGGTATGGAGAGTTTTGCACATCTGAGAATAAGGATAAAACACTGACCTAAAAAGTGTGCAGGCTGAATAGGAAAAGCCCACACCACACCACTTTCTTTTCCCTGAATGCTGGAGCTCAAGTTTCAATTCCAAACATGAGATACATTAGAGAAGCTGCAAGTCTCACCAATATTTTCTATTGATCAGTCCACTGATCAGTAGGGGTGGGATCTGGTGGGGTGGGATCAGTCCACCCCACCAGAAATGGCCCCTCCATGCATGCAGATCTTCTATGGACCTGTGAAGTCCCTTTATTTTTTTATTATTAATATTTTTGCACCTCACTCTGAAATATAAGCACACAACTATTTTAGGAAAGCCTAAACCTGAAAAGTCAAGAGACCTAAACAAGAAAACACAAGTGAGGAACTCCAAGGAGTCAGAAATAATGCAAGAAACAAGAGAGAATTTCACATATACAAAATTCATGGCATTCCAGATATAAAAGAATATATCAAATCCTTGAAAAAAGAGCATAATGTTCCTTTTAAAACAGAACATATTCAGGGAACTAGGAAAAGCTTTCAGAAATTAAAAATATGCTAGTAGAAATTAAAATTTGAATATAAGGAGAGGAAAATGAAGTTGAGGAAATTTCCTAGAAAGTAGAACAGCAATACAAAGAGATGGAAAGTGGGAGAGAGAAGAAAATTAAGGGATAAATTTGGGAGGCTTAATGTCTTATTGGTAGAAATTCCAGGAAGGGAACATCAAAAATAGAGGCAAAGAACATCTTCCAAAAAGGAAGAACTTGGGTTTCTAAGCCAAAGAGACCTATTGAGTAGCCAGAAAAATGATGAACAAGACCTGCCCAAGACACATGATTGTAACATTTCAGGACCCTGGGGATTAAGAGATAATACAAAAAGCCTCCAGAAGATAAAAGACCAGGAATCAAAATGGCATTGTATTTTATGCAACAGTTTGGGAAGAACATCTTCCAAGTTCAGAAGGAAAATCTCCAGCCTAGACATTTATAACCAGCTAAACTATGAGTCACATGTGAGGGTGGAATTCAGATATTTCAGATTCAAGAGATCTCAAAAAATGTATCTCTCTTGCCACACTTTTCATGAAACTGTGAGAAGATAAGATCCATCTGAATTAGGAGTGAATGACGAGAGGGAAGGGGTTATGAGGGTACTCACAGGGTGCTAGCAGGTCTGAGGGCAGGGCGCCCATTGTAGAGGAGGAGGAAGGGGATGCCATGAGTGACATTGCCCAGAAAGGAGAAAGTGGAGCTGGCAGACTATCTGGGATTGTGGGTCATCACGTGAATGGTCTTATAACTTTGGTTGACTGTATAGGGACACATGTGTGACAGGTGCACGCAGACCCAGAAAACGGAAACACTGGTAGTTATTCATTCTAGGGAAAACTGAGAGTCGATCAGGAAAGGAAATGCAGTCTCAAAACTACTCTGTGGCTCAGCTGTGAATAATAATTACATAATTATGTAAATGCTGAATATTGATCTAGCCACAAATTATGCTATTGGGAGCATGGGGGCAGGAGCCGTGTGTGTGTTTTCTGTTGTTCTTTGGCAGGGTGCAGTTTGCTTAGTAAAATCCTTATCCTCTCAGTGGGAAATAGATGGAGAAGCAACTTAAGTAAAAAGAAAAAGTCAGATAAGCATTTATTTACTAATATCAAGGTCAGGGTAGAAGCAAGAGTATAAATAAAGGGGTTGACACTGGGAAGTGGACAACAGAAAATCTCTTGCTAATTCTGTCCTAACCTGTGTAGAACTGTTAGGCTTTTAAAGATGGAATGTGACAGCTGGGGTGGGCATAATGTGGTCAGTCACCAGGAGGAGGGAATTTGGGAACAAAGAGCCACAGCACACTCTGATGAAAGAGTGCATGCAAAGGGTGGGAGGGGAAGCTGGGAGCATGTGGGAATTTGCTCTTCAGGAGAGTGGTGCTGGGACTTGAACAAGACACAGTAGAGATGGAGAGTTGGGGCAGCTTCTGCTGTGTTTGGGGAGGGCCTCCAGGCCCTGCTGGTGAGCTGGAGGCTGGAGGGTGATGGGAAAGGAGGAATCATGTTGACTCTGAGATTTTGGAGCCTGATCCAACAGTGATCAGAAAACGGGGACAATTGAGTGTAGATGTAGAAAAGCAAAAATTCTGCTCTGTTCATTGTGTAAGATTCCTCAGGCCACCATAACAAAGTCACCATGATTTGGGTGCCTTAAAACCAGGGAAATGTATCCTCTCCCAGTCCATGAGACTAAGAGTCTGAAAGTAATGTGTCAGCAGGGCCACGCTTCCTCCAGAGGCTCCAGGGAAAACATTTCCTTCCTTCTTCCAGCTTCATGGGGTGGCTGTCCATCTTTGATTTGTAGCTTCACCGCAGTCTCTGCCTCCACTGTTATCTGGGCTTTTCCTCATGTTACTTGTTTCAAAACTTCCCTCTTCCTATAAGGACTCTAGTCATAGTGGATTAGAGCCCACCCTAATGACCTCATCTTAACTTCATTATATCGACAAAGACCCTTTTTACAAATAAGATCACATTCACAGGTGCCTGGTTTAGGACTTGAACACATACTTGTAGGGTACACAGCTCAACCATAACAAACACAAACCATGATGATATGGGTTTGGTTCTTAAAAAGCTACAAATCTCACTGGGCTCTGAGGACCCCTGCAGTCATTTTCCACTTTTTTTGCTCCAGGGATCCCCAAATGTATCTGATCATTGAGTTTGTCTTCCTATAATACTCCTTGCTAACTCCTGGGAGGAGGGGTCATGTCATGGTCTGTGCTTCGCTGTTAAACGGCTTCTGGAATTATGGAACACGAGGAGGAGGAAGTCTCCAGAGGATGCTGGGTGCATGGGGACAGAGGCGGACAAGGAATGTGGAAGTCAGCATGGCTGGAGAGACCACATAGGATCCACATCACGGCTCCCTCCTCAGCCCTGAGCCTTGTACCTTTGTTTTACAGTCTACTCTCTTTTTTCCAGAGAAGATCTGTGGTTTAATGCAACAATATACATGGTCTTCATCCTTGGTTCCTGGCAGGAAGCTCCTAAAACCTTTGGGATTTCCTGGATGATAAGAGGGTCTACTCTTTTTATTTGCGCCTTTATTTGTTTACTTTTTTTTTTTTTTTTTACTGAAGTATAGTTGATTTGCAATGTTGTGCTAATTTCTGTTGTATAGCGAAGTGATTCAGTTATGTGTGTTTATACATTCTTATGTTCATTTCCAATATGGTTTATTATAGTTCCCTGAGCTATACAGTAAGACCTTATTGTTTATCCATTCTATTGAGATATTCTATTGACATATATACTAGTTTGCAGCTACTAATCCCAAACTTCCTATCTCTCCCTCCCCTTTGGCAACTAGAAGTATGTTCTCTGTACCTCAATTTCTGTTTTGTAGATAAGTTCATTTGTGTCATATTTTTGATTCCACGTGTAAGTGATATCAGATGGTATTTGTCTTTCTCTTTCTGACTTACATCACTGAGTATGACCATCTCTAGTTCCATCCATGTTGCTGCAAATGGCATGATTTCTTTCTTTTTTATGGCTGAGTAATATTCCATTGTATATGTGTACCACAGCTTCATTGATTCATCTGTGGATGGACATTTAGGTAACTTCCTGTCTTGGCTATTGTAAATAGTGTTGCTATAAACATAGGGGTTGCTGATATCTTTTTGAATTATAGTTTTGTCTGGATATATGCTGAATTGTATAGTAGCTGTATTTTTAATTTTTTCAGGAACCTCCACATCATTCTCTAAAGGGGCTAATTCTGTCCTAACCTTTGTAGAACTGTTAGGCTTTTCAAGATGGAACATGACAGCTGGGGTGGGCAGAGTGTGGTAAGTCAGCAGGGGGAGTGAGGATGGGAACAAAGAGTCACAGCACAGTCTAATGGGAGAGTGTGTGCAGAGGGCAGGAGGGGAAGCTGGGAGCAGAGCTCTCCTAAGGCACATAGATCACTAGAGGGACCAACACCTCCTGCAAAGGCCTTGACTCTGTGAAATTTACTGGAGGTTCCAGGGAAGAACCATCAGGCCAGGGAACCAGCCATTTAGCTAATGAGATGGCTTCTTAAAGTGAAGGGTCTGGTGCCTCATCCCTGAGTGCATCCCCTCCCATCACTGTAGAAAAGGACATGTTTCATAGGGATGTGACAGGTTCCCAGGCAGACACATCAAGGGAAGGGGAGCACACTGCCCTCTTCTTCTGGTCTTCCATCCACACAGTCCGCTGGGACACCAGGTGTCCTTTTGCAGCCACAGAGAGCCCAGAGAACAGGATGCAAAAGGAAGGGTGAGAGAAAGAACAACACACTACACAGTCACTTAAATCACTCTGCAAGCCTCCCAAGGCAATTAAAAAAAAATGGTGTAAAATTTCAATGGAGCAACACCCCTCCCTAAATATCTGTCTCCCCGAATATCTCCCAAGAACTTCCAAGATATTACCCGAGCTGATGTATTTTAGCCTAGAGTCTCTCAGTAGAGCTGTCTCTTCACTACATGCTATTTCAGGTATTTTTACATTCTCTTTCCTTTGCTTCAATGACAGGAAATGTTTGGTTTTTTTACCCCTCTTTTCACAACGCAGCTTTCATCTGTGACTCATAGCTTGTGCCCGAAAAGGTAGGTAAATGAACAAACAGTACTTCTTTTCAAAGAAAAGGAAATTAAAATAAGCTACAGACTGGAAGATCAGTGTGTCCCGTCCTGAGTGCCCAGCCCTACAGGAGGAGGACGTGATGGCATTTCCAGCTAGCATGAGCATGAAACCCTCACCGTGTTCTGACCACTGGGGACCGATGACCAAGAAGCTGGAAGAGACGGTTGCCCCCATCCCTGCCCCAACACACATACATGTTCACAGAAAGCTCTGTCTCTAACTGCCACCCAGTGGGCACACATCACGTTTAACAGCGCCTGAACTTACTGCCAATTGAATAATGACCACTATTTTAGGAAATGTCAGTATTTCTCTTAAAAAATCCATTTATTGTGAGCAGCTCTGATTTCAGGCAATCTGCCTGGCAAGCTGGAACTGGGGACACATGCAGTTTGTTCTGGTGATGGCCAAGTCAGGCTCACGGGACTTCTGAGTGTGGCTGGATGAGATGCTCTGGATTCAGCATAGACGCCAGACGCCCCCTTCCTCTGGCAGTGCTCAGTGGGACAACCGTAGACATTTGGTAGGACTCTGGGGGTTTTTTGCTAGAATTCTGAAAGTGAAAGTGTTTGTTGCTCAGTCATGTCCGACTCTGCGACTCCATAGACTATAGCCTGCCAGACTCCTCTGTCCATGGAATTCTCCAGGCAAGAATACTGGAGCAGGTTGCCATTCCCCTCTCCAGGGGATCTTCCCAACCCTGGGATCAAACCTAGGTCTCCTGCATTGCAGATAGATTCTTTAGTGTCTAAGCTACAATCCTGGATCTCTCTAACTGATATAGTTACCTAGTCCAAGTTTGTTCTGCTTGCCGCATGACAGGTCAGTAAAATTGGAGACAGGTGTTGAGGCAAGGAATATAACTTTGTTTGAAATTACCAACCTAGACAACATATTAAAAAGCAGAGACATTACTTTGGCAACAAAGGTCTGTCTAGTCAAAGCTATGGTTTTTCCAGTAGTCATGCATGGATGTAAGAGTTGCACTATAAAGAAAGCTGAGCACTGAATAATTAATGCTTTTGAGCTTTGGTGTTGGAGAAGACTCTTGAGAGTCCCTTGGACTGCAAGGAGATCAAACTAGTCAATCCTAAAGGAAATCAACCCTGAATATTCAATGGAAGGAGTGTTGCTGTAGCTGAAACTCCAATCTTTCAGCCACCTGATGCAAATAACTGACTCATTGGAAAAGATCCTTATGCTGGGAATGATTGAAGGCAGGAGGAGAAGAGGACAAGAGGATGAGATGGTTGGATGTTATCACTGACTCGATGGACATGAGTTTGAGCAAAATCTGGGAGCTGGTGATGAACATGGAAGCCTGGCATGCTGCAGTCCATGGGGTCACAAAGTCAGACACGACTGAGTGACTGAACTAAACTGACTGAAAACATGGCAGACTAACGTCTCAACCCTCTTATTGGGATCTGGAAGCCAAGTTCTTTTATAGAACAGAGATGGGTAGGGGCTGAGGAAACAAAGTAAAAATGCCATTAGTCTTGTAAATATCTCCAAGAATGGCCAGCTTCAGGAAGGAGATGTATTAATTTCTTCCTTCCTGCCACATGCAAGTGGACAGGGTTCTGAAAAAAGACACTTCAGTTTAACAGTCAGGCAGAGGAGCAGGGTCTCTGAGGCAGGCCGTTATGTTTGATTATAATAACAGAGGCTATGGAAAGTAAGTAAAAAATAGTTCCAGCATGGAGTCAGAATTGCTCTTCCCTGAAACAACATGAGTGTGGCCATGGGGGGATGGGTGGGTGCTTACATTGGCCTCAGGCAGGTAGGGGTTGTCCCAGCTCACTACCCAAGTTTACAACCCTGGATTTCTGTTGGGTGGAACCACTCAGGACTGGAGACCCAGCTGGAATCCTACAGTCTGACACCCTTGCAGTCCCTCCATGGGGTGCAGTGAGGCCTAGTTCCTGCACCCCCAGCTGCTGGAGGGCATTCTGTCCCTTACAGACTGACTCCCCCAAACCAAGCCACGCCTCCCTCACAGTGCTCCAGTCCTCCTTCCACTGTGAGCAAAGCAAACTCATTCTACTCCCAACTCTGACACCCTTTGGAGATGGTGGGATCAGCCAGACATCACTAAGCATGCAGGGAAAGGCAATGGTCCGAAATCAGAAAAGAATCCCAGATTTCAGAGGTGAAAACCTTTGCCAACCAGAACTATTGTGTTTACAGAAGCATGATTTGAACAATGTTCTGCTGCTGCTTCCCAAGTCCATCAGTGATTTGGGAAGATGGATTTTAGGTGCCCAGTGGTGGATCCCCAAGTGTGTGCTGATGCCTGCTGGGTGGGTGGGTGGGGGGGACACAGGGGAAGGTGTCTTTAAAGCTGGCCCTGCCCCAGAAAACTCAGGGTCTGCAGTACCCAAGCTGTGGTGGTCCCACCCACTGCCCACCCACTGGTCCCCGTGACTGATGTCTGTTCAGGGGGTTTACCTTCTAATGCCTCACCTGCTTACACCATGGATCTGCAAGACTTAGACACGAGGGGGTGATTAACTTACCCCAGACCACAGTCTGCCCAGTTGGCTGCCCTGGAGAAGAGAGGCTGAGAGATGGGGAAAGAAAGCTAATTGGCCTCCTCTGGCCATGGGTAATTGCTGGGCTCAGGCTTCTGTAATCAGCCAGAAGGAAACATTTCTATACCTTGGGTAGGAAAGAATCTGGAAGCCTTCTTGCAGGAAACACTGTGGCTATTTGCTGGATCTGGGCTGAACGGCGGTGGGAAGGGGTCGGCTGGACTAAGGTCTGGGGCCATTCTCCTCCTTCAAGGCAGACAGATGTACAACTGTAGATCATCCACCAGGCTGGGAAGGCTCCAATCCAGGGCAGAGGAGGGCGTGTTTCAGAGCCAAGACCCTGTAGAGGTGTGAGGGGAGGGGCTGTGCAGGAGGCGGGGTCGGGTTCACCAAGCGCCATTCATCAGGACGCAGGTGAGCTGCACCTGCCTGGCCGCACACAGGAAGGGCTTGGTGGATCAGCCTGGACTGGCCTCAGCCACGATGACCGTGTCCTGCCTCTTAGGAGGAAACACCTTTCTCTGAGCTTTATTTAGCAACAGGCCACCAACATGGGGACAAGGACACAGGTGGACACGTCAGATGGTCATTTCTCCTTCACTGATCACAGGGAACCGGCCCCAATAAGCTGGTGAGTGTCCTGATGGTGACTCCTACAGGGACACTCCTTCCCCTGAGGTCAGTCACGGGTTCTCATCTTTTCCCTACACTGGGATGTGGGGGCATATCCTCAGCTCCCCTACTGGGGAAGGATGGATGGAGCAAGGAAAGCCAAGTCCACTTGGCCTCTGGGTTTGGAGGCAGTCCAGGCACCATCATGGTGGATGAGACCTCCTCACCATCAGTGAGAGCTGTGACCAGAACCCCAGGACTTGGCAGGTATTCAGAGCCTCGGAGAGTGTGGGCAGGGGGAGGAGATGACCCCTCCATGTTGGCAGAAGGCCAGTTTCATTCTCACCATGTACATGCTCACTTGTGTGAGCATACATACCTGCATACACGTGCACGCACCCACATACGTATAGAGACACGTGTATATACATCCATGCATCCACACACACTCCCACACATGTGGGCATGCACACACACATGCACACACACCTCGTGGCATTCCTGTGTTTGGGCTCCAGACTCCAGCTCTGAGTTGACCCTTGGTTCTGTCCTGGTGTGTCTCTGGTAAGTTCCTGCACTTGCCTGTGCTTCCGTGCCCTCATCTATAAAGTGGCATCAATCGTCAGAGGTACCTCAAAGGATGGCCCTGAGGGACCTGGAGACCTTAACCAGTGCCTGGCACAGAGCAGGTGCTCCAGAAATGCCAGGTATCACAGCGTTCCTTCGGATCTGGCATCCACATCCCCACACACACTCTCCCATCTTTGTGAAGCTGCCCAGATGTGCACAGTGGTGATGCTGGGCCCTCTGCTGTCTTGCCTTCAGCCTCATGGACTAAACTCTCTGTCCCGTGCAGGGGAAGGATGCTCCCCTGAGAGGCTGAGGACTGCTGCAGACCCCAGGTCCTCCAGAGTCTGGCTTCTCATACTGTCCGAGGGGAAGACTACCCAATCAAAAACCAATGCTCTTGTAAAGTATGTTTTAAGTGAATCAGATCTTAGGTGTTCTTGCTGCATACACAAAAAATGGTAATTATGTTTGATTGTGGCAATCATTTCACAATGTATACATATATCAAAACATCACGTTGTGTATCTTAAATGCATACAATTTTCATTTGCCAATTACACCCCAGTAAATTGGTAGGTAAATGAAAACTAGACATACAAGACATCTGTAAACTAGACATATGAGAGACAACCTCCAATTTAAAAAAAATAGTATTGTTGGATTCAAAGGAAATAAAATGACTGCCAAATTGCTGAAGTTTCCAGATGCTTCCTTCCTCTTTATTTCTGCACTCGTCTCATCCGAGGCCAGATGAGACTCTGGCCATCAACTCCTCATCAGCTCAGGGAGGGACACCGGGCTCCAGACTTCAGCAGGCGGAGCACTGCCCCAGGCTTTGTTAGTTTTCATCAGGACACTTCTAGGACCTGTCACATATAGGACACTCAACTTGGGTGAGGACTGGCAGGGTGAGGGAATTGGAGTTTTGGGGAAGAAACTGCCGCTGTCATTGTCAAGAGCAGATGAGGCAGGCAAGTCGCTGCTTATTCGTTGGGGGCTGCAGCTGCCTCAGACGTCAGGCTGTAAAGGAAAGAGAAATTCAAGGCAATGAGGAATGAACTGATGCAAAAGGACCACTGTAGGGAAGGGAGTGTTCTAGTCAAGGGGTGTGACCATTCTAATTGGGAAGGGACTATTCTTTACTAAGGGCATGGCCGTTCTAATTGGGAGAGGCTATTCTAATTAGGGGCATGATTATTCTACTAGAGGTGGAGAAGACTCTTGAGAGTCCCTTGGACAGCAAGGAGATCAAACAAGTCAGTTCTAAAGAAAATCAACCCTGAATATTCACTGGAAGGACTGACACTGAAGCTGAAACTCCCATACTTTGTCCACCTGATACAAGGAACTGACTCATTGGAAAAGACCCTGATGCTGGGAAAGGTTGAAGGCAGGAGGAGAAGGAGGTGACAGAGGATGAGATGGATGGATGACATCATTGATTCAATGGACATGAGTTTGAGTGAACTCCGAGATAATGAAAGACAAAGAAGCCTGGCAACCTGCAGTCCATGGGGTCACCAAGGGTCCAACAAAACAACAACAATTCTAATTAGGGGAAGTCCTATTCTAATTAGGAGTGTAGTAATTCTAATTGGGATGTTCTGGTTAGGGATGCAGCTATTCTAATTAGGGGAAGCGCTAGTCTAGTCACTTCAGTTGTGTCTGACTCTTTGCAACCGTATGAACTGCAGCCCACCAGGCTCCTGTGTCCATGGGATTCTCCAGGCAAGAATACTGGAGTGGGTTGCTGTGCCCTTCTCCAGGGAATCTTCCTAACCCAGGGTTTGAACCCATATCTCTTACGTTTCCTGCATTGGCAGGGGGGTTCTCTACCACTGGGGCCTCCTGGGCTACCCAGGCCGCTATAATAAGTATCTAATAAGGAATACAACCATAGCAAGGTCCCTGTGACCACAGGGTCTCCAAGCATCTCAAGAGTTGGGCAAAAGCATGTTTCTTTTTCGGGCTAGAAGCACCAGGTGTGGGGAAGTGTTCTGAAAGGAAGGAGAGATCAGATAATAAATCAGAGAACATTTACCTCAAGGCTGGCCTGTTCTCAGGAGGGGTTGCCTACTGGTTCCAGCAGAGGATGGGCCTGGGGTGGAGAGAAGAGGAAGCCAGGGTGGATTAATAAGCACTTTGTCCCCTTGGTGGTGGGAACAAACTGTCAGCTAATTATTGACAAGGCAAGGCATGGGCCTATGGAGGGCTAAGTCTGGTCTTTTCCCATGTAAGCAAGAGGGCACAGGGGTGTCATCTGAGTCACATAGCTGGGGGAGGGTTGCTGGGAGTGATTCCCAGAGCACCAAGAGACTGACTTCTTGACCTTGGCTGTGTTCTGTGGTCACAGGGCTGGACGTTGTCACTCCAGGTTCCTCACAGCTGAGTTCAAATCACAGTACTACTCCCTAGGGCAACTGATCTGGTCAGGAGACAGGGCTCTCTAGTCTTGGATTCCAGGCCTGTCTGAAGGCTGTAGGGAGAATTCCATCAGATGGAAAATGTAAACCTGATCTGTCAAGACTCCTCCTTAAATACTGACTTTGCTATTGTACCTCCAACTAGATAATCCAAGCAGCTCAGGGGAAAACTCTGGAATAAAGCAGAAGGTCTATTTGTGAAAGGAGTATTTACCTCTGTATTTATTTCTCATTTTCATAAGTCTTTCAGGACTTTGGGGCTGTGATGAGGTGCCCCCCCAAGACCTCCCCATAAGGGAGGTGGGTAGACCCATGGTCTGCAGATACAGCACAGAAGGGGTGCCTCTGAGAACAGGACAGGGCAATGGCGGGTCATCAGAGAGAGGCTGATCAGCAGGGACTTCGAGAAAGGAGCCCCAGGCATCTGGGTGCTGACAGTCTAGCATCGACCAAGGGAGGGGACCTTGGCCAGAGGCCCTCAATGTGCCATTTCAGAAGACAAAGTGGAGGCACAGCTTTCCTCCCCTACACCCAAAAAGCACCCGCATCCTCTAGCCGCCCTTGTACCAATTCCAGCCTCCCATGTGAAGGAGGATGGGGCTCCCTGCTGCAGGAAAGTGATCCTGCTTTCCAGGACCCTGGGGGTGAAGATGTGTTGAGCTTTCCAACACAAACTGCACTAGACTGGGGCCCCGTGAATGTTGCAGTTTTAATTGTACAGTTTAGGTTGACCTGAGTTATCTGTCTCTTGGGGCTGATCAATCTTCAGGCCAAGAGAGAGAGAAAGAGAAGGGAGAAGGAGAGGGAGAGAGGGGAGGGAAAAAGGAGAAAGGAAAGAGAGGGAGGGAAATGCGGATGGAGGGAGGAAGGGAGGGCTGGATAGAATGAAGAAGCAAGGGAGGGATGCAGAGGTGGAGGGAAGAAGGGAAGGAGTCTCTCTGCCTGAGAACTGCCCATCCCATCTGCAGATATGTCTGATTTAGTCACTCCAGTCGTGTCTGACTCTTTTGTGACCCTACAGAGTGTAACCCTCCAGACTCCTTTGTCCATGTGATTCTCCAGGTAAGAATACTGGAGTGGTTTGCCACTTCTTCCTCCAGAGGACCTTTCCCATCCAGGGATTGAACTTGCATCTCCTGCACTGGCAGGTGGATTCTTTACCAGTGAGCAACCAGGGAAGTCCTCATCCCATCTGAGTGCTCCCCAGAAAATACCCATAACCCCCTGCCTCCTCTCTTGCTGGCCATGCTATCATCTGCTCTTGGTGCTCATGGCCTTCAGTTAAGAGAAAGTTCCTTGCCAATAATGAAGCAACTTTGGTACTAAATAAAGAAGTAAACTTTAAGAAGAGGTGACCATCCAAGACCTGACACACAATTTGCAATGTTCTACAGGTACCCAGAATGGACTGGGAGATACTGGGGGAGGTAGATGCTCTTGTGGCCATGATTGTCCTCCAACAGCATCTCATGGAGTAGGAGATGGTCTTCTCCTGCCCCAACTCTGCTGAACACGATCATAATCACTTAATATGAATTAACATTGAATCATTCCTTTTTTCAAGCTAATTGAAAACTGCATATTGTCCTCATGCAAATAGCTCTTTATTTCAATTACCGAATGTGGTATCCACCATTTTTTAATTAACCCCTCTCCGTAGCTTCCTTTGAAATCTAGTTGACTGGTTCATCTTGTCACAATTACAGTCGATAAAGACCAAGATCTCTCCAAAGAATATTTCACTTTGTATTCAAAGGATTGCAGAAGGGGATCTGTGCTTTTACTTTTTCATCCAGCAGGAATGCTTCTACACACACACACACACGCACACACACACACTCACCCCTATGTGAAAATCCTACACCTTCTTTACTTTTCCTCCAAACTCATCCCAATTCTCTGACTTTCACTTAGGGGAGATATCACTTTCTCCCCTAGTGCTCCCCTGGTTTGCACCTCAAATACTGTGATTACAGTTTTCCTTCTTATTATACTCAGTTATATACACAATGGGTCCAGCACTAAATTACAATCTACCAGAGACCAGGACCTATGTTTCCTGATGAGGTCAGGATTGAGATTTAAGCCTTCAGTGGGTGTGCAGCCAAGGGATGTGTGTCAGTCAGCTATGCTGCATAACAATCCACCCCAGAGGCTGCCAACTTAAAACAAGCATTTACCAGGTTCAAGGTCTGTAAGTTAGCTGGGAAGTTCTGTCAATCTGGACAGGGCTTGGTTGAGCTCAGTGAGTCTCATGCACACACTGATGGTCAGCTGATGGATCAACTAGAGGTTAGCTGATCAAGAACGGTCCTCCGGGCCTGGCTCTTGACTAAGCGGTCTTGTAAGTTGCAGCACGCAAGCCTAGGCTTGCTCTGCTGGGGGCTGGTCTGCATTTTCTCAGTGCACCTTGCAAGAGTTTGCAGTGACCACTCTCAGCTGCTCTGCGGTGCTCCTCACATCCATCCCTGTGGAAAGGGCCTTGAGGGACAGAACACAGAGCCACGTGCCACATTGGCTTTGTCCTACACACAGAGCCCACATCACCCCAAGCTCTGCTGGCCATGACCAGACTACCCTCAGGGCTCCAGGCTGTCTGTGGCTTCTGCTTCCCTTTTGGAAGCCTTGGATCACGTGCACAACACCTCCTCATAGAGGACGTGGGAAAGAGAAAGTATATGGTATGTCTACATGTGTATGTATGGGTGTTCAAGGGCCCACAGAGAGGTAAACACTAATTCCCACATACAGCCACTGTGTGAGTAAAAACAATGGATTTTCTAAATTTATAGGTTGTCTGTTTTAAGTGTACAGATAATTCAAATTACGAAAGGCAGGGGTAGGAAGGGGACTGGACTACATGTGAAGCTCCTGATATTTAGGACCCCCTGCACCTCCCAAGCACCTTGTCGCTTTTGTTAAGTCCCTCAACTTTTCTGTATCTTGGTTAAGCTTTTTATTTAAGCAGTTCTCAGGATAGTCTGGCAGGGTTGCCATAGTGACCAGAGAAGAACACAAATACAGATACAAATGAAAAGAACACAGTGTTGTATAACTATGGGCCATTGTTATTATTATTAGTCCTGTTGGTGCTGTAAATCAACTGAAAACACTCTTAGTCCAAATTTCCAAGCAGACTCTGATATCCTTCCCCAGCCCTGTATAAACGCTTTCCATGTCATCCTAGTGAGTGGGCCAGAGGGTGTATTTCTGTCCATTCACACACCTTCGTTCATTCAAATTATTTTCACTAGGTGCCTGCTATGTGCCCAGCACTGTTATAGATGCTGAAGAGACAGGCACTTGCAGAAATGACAAGGTCTTTGTACACGTGGAATTTGCATTCTAGTGAGAAAGACAAAAACAAAGTTGTGGACAGTGATTTCCGATGCTGCTCAGTGTTGTGAGAGAAGTGAGCTGGTGGGGGTGGGGTAAAGTAGTACCATAGGGAAAAGTTGGATGAACCTCCACCCTCTTGTGGATAGGTGTCCCAGAAGCCCTCTCTAAGGAGATGGTATTTATGTTCAGTCCCGAAGGATGAGAAGGGAATTGAAACTAGTGAAAGCTCAGAGAGGCAAAGCCACCTGCCCAGGTCACACAGCTGGCCAATAACAGATATCCATCAGGTTTTGATGTTCCAGATTCCCTTCCCCTACCCCACAGCTGCTCTGCTTTTTTCTTTTTTTCCCCCCAGATATAAAGGTCTTTATTCAACAAAGTTATCTCACTCAGTAACAAAAGAACAGGATTTAACAATTCCCCTCAAGGTCTGGAGCAGTATCCAGCGCTGGCAGCAGGAAGCATGACCTGCTGACATATCAGCTGCTGCTCAGAGCCTCAGGTGACCACATGGAGGTCACAGTTGGGGTTCTTCCGAAGGATGACAAAACCTTCTAGAAAAGGGGTGACAGGAAGAAACTCCTCAGGAGCCAATTCTGCCTCCTCTCAGTAAGCCCACATCTCTGGGGTTGTGTGTGCCTGGAATCCCACGATGGTCTTAGGTTTGCCATCCTGACCCAAGCGGACATTCACTGGCAATGGCCAAAGCTCTTCATTGAATGTGACCAGCATCTGGGGCTGCACGGCAGCCACCAGCCCATAGAAGATGTAATGTGACTTGCCTAGGGCGATGTTGCAAACTAGGAAAGAGACAAGTACAGTGAGCAGTCCAGCCATGGCCCCTTGACTCACAGTGGATAGCAGCTGTGCTCACCCTGACAAAGACCAGAAGGATGAAAGCCTCTCCAGTGTCCAATCCCTCCAGCCCAGAAATGAAGCTTGGCCCATTTGGTTACATGCCAGCCATCAGCCCTGTTCCTTGAAAACCACTATGACAGCTCTACCAAAACTGTTTTCCACACCCACATGCATCTATCCCTCCTGCCTGGCATGACCACACAGCCGAAGGCCTCTGGGAGAAAGAGAAACAGGGTGTCCTCCTCATTGTCAAGCTGGTGCCACCCAAGGTTCTCTGATGTGTGTTCAGTCATCGCTTCACGAACCTTCTTCTCTGGTCAGAATCAACCCATTCATTGAGTTAGCCATTGTTGTTGTTTGGTTTGAAGTCGTGTCTGACTCTTTGTGACCCCATGGACTGCAGCACACCAGGCTTCCCTGTCCTCCACTATCTTCCAGAGTTTGCTCAAATTCATGTTCATTGAGTTGGTGATGCTATCTAACCATCTCATCCTCTGCTGCCCCCCTCTTCTCCTCCTGCCTTCAATCTTTCCCAGCAGCAGGGTCGTTTCCAATGAGTCAGCTCTTCGCATCAGGTGGCCAAAGTACTGTAGCTTCAGTTTTAGTCCTTCTAATGAATATTCAGGGTTGATTATAAAAGCTGAGATGTCCCCTCCTTCTGAGTCCAAGGTTCTGCTTGGTAAGGGCCTGAGGATGGAATACAGACTCAGAACCCCTTTACAAGAAGCCTTGTGGCACTACCCAGGAGGATGGGTTTGGTCAAGCTCAGGACAACCTGAAATGAATATAAAATAATCTGTGTCTGATGAGAGTATTAGGCAAAACTTTAGGGTCAATTTAGCTTGGTTTAAATATTTCCCACTCATTAGCAATAATTTAGAATACATTTCCTTTTCTCCCCCAAAACTTGAAGTTTTATTTTAATAGCTCTGTGATTTTGGAACAGATCATTAAAATTAATGATATTCCAAACGTTCCAGTGTGCCTGGTGGAGTCTGATCAGTGTTTTTCCCTTTATAGATCATCAGTAATAGAACACTTTAATGGCCCTAGTATAACGCCATTCTCTCTCTCTCTGTCTCTGTTAATGAATAATTGCCATAGCCAGATATGGAACCCCCCAAAAAAGGAGGAAGCATATTTCATTAGGTGTGTCAATGCTGGACCCTAAATAATTCAGTACCCTATATTAAAATATTCAGTGCTCTCAATGTCCTAATAGGATATAATGAAACGTCCCCAAACGCTGCCGTCTTAAAATTAACATCCTTTGAAATTTTGAAATCAATCAGTGGCAATGACAAGAGCCAAGTCTAATCCTTTATTGATTTGTGCAGCCAAAGAAAGGAAAAGGAGACTGGCTTAGTCCCACCCATCCAGCTGGCCGACTGCTGGCCAGCAGTGTTATTCATTCAGTCTGTGTCCTGGTGGCCTGAAAACACCAGCTGGTCAGCCCCCTGCTTGTATGTGACAGACAACACTGCTGGATCAAGCCCTAGTTCCCACTTGAAGTGTAGGTTGTGACCAGGCCTGTTCCGTGCACCCATCAGAAGACACCTTTAACTCTTGGGTGGAGCTAGACTGAGTTACGCATGGTGCAGGCTCTAGGTGGTCGGTTTATTGGGAGGACAGGTCACTTATCCCCACAACCAGCTCTGTACCGTCACTCTGTTTTATTTTTCACATCAGTTGTCACCCTCCTACATTATCTTGGTTATTTTGGGGAGGCTTCTTTGGACTCCATCCTCTGTCCTCTTATAAATTAATCTATCTTAATTAACCTTATAAATTAATCCCATCTGTGGATGGATGGATGAATAAATGGATGAATGGATAGAGGATTGCATGGATGGTGGATGGATGGATGAGTAAATGGTTGAATAAATGGATGAAGTCATGGGTAAGTCATGGATGGATGCATGTCACTCTCCTTGTGTTCTCTGCATAGAAAAACAATGCCTACTACATATTTGTTGGCTGAATGAATGACCCAGTTCCCATATCCAACAATGCTGAGAATTCCCCATCCCCATGAGCTTGCTACTACCTCTGTTCTTGCTAAGTGTCTTGCCTCACAGCTTACCACTGACCTGCTGGACCATGGTGTTTGCATCTATATTAAACTAGGAGTGTTCTCTGCCTTATTGACAGTCAACTTCTCTCCTTCAACTCATCTACATTCGACACACAGTAGGCCCTCACCCCTCCACACCTCTGATAAGAAACCACATAAACCCATACAAAGCAAATCATAAAAGAGTACTTTGAATAATTCAACAAACAGCCCCTGGAATCCAGGCACCTTTCACAGGCATTATGTGCCTATTGGCTGAAACTCAAAGGAAACACAGAAATTGGGAAACCACAAGAAGTCTCTGTATGAAGATTAAAATTGCCTGGAGACAAAGCAGCCTCATGTATCCAGTCAGACTCAAGAGGAAATAAGAAAATCCAGCACATAAATTGGAATTAGGTCAGAAGGGCTGGGACAGAATCACAGTGAAAATACCAGTTCACAAGAAGAAAATTGAAAGATGGCAGGAAGTTGGACGACTGACGACATGCTCCCTGGGAGATGGGCTGTGGTTGTCCCGGCCTTGCCTCTGGGGAGTCACCCCTGGCTGGCATGGGGCAGGCTGCTCCTGGCATGGCCCAGAAGCAGGAGAGCTCACTGGAAAGACCCAGGCAGCAAGAAGGTTCCAAGTCCCAGGACACACATCTGAGTAGCTATTTGTTAACTCAGTCTTCAGAGAGTTGGACCATAAAGAAGACTGAGTGCCCAAGAATTGACGCTTTCACATTGTGGTGCTGGAAAAGACTCTTGAGGGTCCTTTGGGCAGCAAGGAGATCAAACCAGTCAATCCTAAAGGAAATCAATCCTGAATATTCATTGAAAGGACTGATGCTGAAGCTGAACACTGTGGCCACCTGATGCAAAGAGCCAACTCATTGGAAAAGACTGATGCTGGGAAAGATTGAAGGCAAAAGGGGAAGAGGGTGGCAGAGGATGAGATGGCTAGATAGCATCACTGAATCAGTGGACATGAATCTGAGCAAACTCTGGGAGATAGGGAAGGACAGGGAAGCCTGGCGTGCTGCAGTCCATGGGGTCACAAAGAGTCAGACATGACTGGACGACTAAACAACAACCCCCTGGCTTCCACACCTTCCTTTGAGGCCCAGAGATCCCAGCCATCCATGAGAAAGGACAGTATAACCAGGCATGTGCTTACTTCAGAGGTGTGGACACAGCATCCACCATCCAGGAGGATGCAGAGACCCCTACGTAGCCCATCCACTTTATCTCCCAGTCATTCTCAGCACTGAGGACTTCAGCATGGACCCTGGGGCAGTTGGCTTGAACGAGACAGACCTTGGAGCAGAACTGCTTGTAACACACAAGGACATTGTTCTGACACATTCTTTCTTTGCCAACTGCTTTGCCTAAATGCTGAAGGGCCCCAGGCTCAGTCTCAACAGCCTTTCATGGCTTGACCACATTCTTTCCACGTGGTCCTACCTGGCACTGATCCAAATAGCCCATCTGGGGTCCCTGACACCCCCCGACACACACACACACACACACACACACACACACACACACTGTTATTGTTTAGTTGCTCAATCATGTCTGACTCCTTGCACACTCCTGAACTGTAGCCCACCAGGCCTCTCTGTCCACGGGATTTCCCAGGCAAGAATCCTAGAGTGTGTTGCCATTTCCTTCTCCAGGGGATCTTCCCCACCCATGGATCAAACCTGTGTCTCCTGCATTGGCAAGCGGGCTCTTTACTACCGGGCCCCCTGGGAAGCCCCTACCCCCACTGTTACTCCAGCCTTAATGCCTCTCCTGGGCCTCAGAGGTACATGAAGTTGCCTCCTTCTAATGCAACTCAGAACCATTTATGAACTTTCAAACCTCCTTGGGGCAAAGCCGAAACCTGGTGTCCCCGTCTGCCCATGGGTCCTGCCCCATCTCCTTCACACACCTCACTGTGCATATACTCACACAAACTCAGAGGCTCAAGCTGAAACCCTGGGGGCTCTCCTGGAGGGATCTTTTCCCATCAGCAGCCCCCACAGCTGACAGGCCAGCAAGGCCTGTAGACAGGTCTTAGAGTCCATCTGGATCCCTCTGATTCCCTCCACACACACAGATGCTGTCCCCGGTCAGGACTCTGGCCATGGCTCCCAGCAGAGGCCTCCAGTCCATCCCACAATGTTGACTGAGCCCTGCCATGGGTTGGGACAAGTCTGGGACAGGTGGCAGCAGTAAACCAAACAGAAGCCCCCACCCTGGACCCTGATCCTGGAGCAGGGAGACCAGTGATAAACACATGCGTTGTGCCGGTAAGAGCCAGGAGGACACTGGGGAAAAGGCATGATGGGAGTCAGGGTGATGTCCCCAGGGCACATGGCGAACACAGGTCATGTCTGTCCTGGCAGGACTGTGAGGACTTTGACTTTTCTCTGAATGAGACAGAAGCCGCCAAAGTGTTTGAGATGAGGAGTGAGGGGTGTTATCTGGTGGTTCAGTAAAAACTAGACCCTAGAGAGGCGGGAGCGGGAGCAAAGACTCAGGTAGGAGGCTGGGGAGGGGTCAGGAGAGACTCCTGGAGAGACGCTGCAGCCTGGACCGCCCGGTGGCAGGACGTGGAGAAGGATGGGCTTGGGGTCCACCTGCGCCCTTGGGACCACTCTGCAGCAGCCCAGCAAACCTTCAGAAACGTAAGTCAGCACATCCCACCCCTGGGACTGAATCTGTCCACAGATTCCTGCCGTCCTGAACCTCTGAAGAGCCAGCCCTCAGGGCCTCCTACCTCCCTCTTGGGCCTGTCTCCTCCTTCACTGCACCGGAGCCAAGCCAGCTTCCCTGGGCCCCTCCAGCTCATTCCTGCCCCAGGGCCTTTGCATTAGCGTCCCCTCTGCCTGGAGGGCTCTCCTTGGACACTCCCCTGCCTACTTCTTCTTTCTCAGTTCCCCCCTCTTTGGAGAGGCCTCCCTATCTTCCACTATACCCACCATCACAGCAACCCTGTTTATCTTCTTCAAAACAGCTGTCACCCCTGGAGGTTTTTCTCGGTGTTTATTTTCTGCACCCCTCTCCCAACCAAAACAGAAGTTAATGGGCACAGATGTTCTGTGGCTTATTTGCCGATGTGTCCTGCATCTGGAGTAGGACCTGGGTTCCTAGAGGGCATCATAAATATTTGGTAATTAGGGACACAGGAAACAGAACAAGTGCTCATCCTCCAGAGCACACCACAGGCTCCAGGAAACTGCTCAGGCTCCGTGGACTTTCCTGAGCAGCCAGGAGTCCAGATGGCAGGTGGAGTGACATCAGCATCATCCCGCAGGTGAGCCCTAAGGATCTCAGCTGCTCAGCGGGTGCTTGCAGAGCCTCTGAGCTCATGGCTATCTGTGGTCAATGGAGATGCCAAAAGCAAAATAAACTACCAAGGGAAATGCAAGCTGGCTGCCTGTGACCAGAGGAGAGCCTGGGGTCCTATCCATCTCCTCCCCCGGGCCTTGCCTCTCACTGCCCTTCAAGGCCACTCTGCAAAGTTGTCAGAGAGCAGAAGTGGCCTCCACCCATCCTGCCTGGCTCAACCCTGTGGGAGGGGCCCAGGCACGGAGCTGCTGGCTTGTGCTCTATTGAAGCTGCTAAAAGAGCCTGAACAAAACCAGACAAGTTTCCATGGGCACAAGAGCAGAGAGGAGAGCTCTAGGAGACTGTCACCTCCTCCAACTGGGGTGGAGAAATGAGCTCAGGCTGCTTTAACAGGGCCTGATAGCTTGCAGTGAACGATGTCGGATTCATGATCTCCAAAGAGGAAGATTTAGCTTCAGGACCAGGGACCAGCCTTGATCACTCAAGAGCTTTTGTGTAGCAGAGTTTTATTCAAGTATAAAAAGGGACAGAGAAAGCTTCTGACAAGACATCAGAAGGGGGACAGAGAGTGCTCCCACTCACTAGTCTCATCAAGGACTTATATACTTTTACCATAGCCTTGACTAGACGATTGTTGGCAAAGTGATGTCTCTGCTTTTTAAAAGTAATGTCTCTGCTTTCCTTACTCCTTGGAAGGAAAGTTATGACCAACCTAGACAGCATATTAAAAAGCAGAGACATTACTTTGCCAACAAAGGTCTGCCTAGTCAAGGCTATGGTTTTTCCAGTAGTCATGTATGGATGCGAGAGTTGGACTATAAAGAAAGCTGAGTGCCGAAGAACTGATACTTTTGAACTGTGTGGTGTTGGAGAAGACTCATGAGAGTCCCTTGGACTGCAAGGAGATCAAACCAGTCCATCCTAAGGGAGATCAGTCCTGAGTGTTCATGGACTGATGGTGAAGCTGAAACTCCAATACTTTGGCTACCTGATGTGAAGAGCTGACTCATTTGAAAAGACCCAATACTGGGAAAGATTGAAGGCAGGAGGAGAAGGGGAAGACAGAGAATGAGATGGTTGGATGGCATCACTGACTCAATGGAGATGAGTTTGAGTAAACTCTGGGAGTTGGTGATGGATGGGGAGGCCTGGCACGCTACAGTCCATGGGGTCACAAAGAGTCAGATACAACTGAGCAACTGAACTGAACTGAACTGAAGCAAGATACATTGTTAAATTGACTAAGACAAAGCAATGGAGAAAAAAAAGATTGTCCTTTTCTCCTCCTTGAGAACCCCAGACCCCTATCTCCTCCTCGAGGGCTCTGGATCTCTTTCTCTTCCTCGGGGACCCTGGACTTCTTATCAACCTACCTAGGAATTGACTCTCTCAGGTCTAAAGGGCTTAAACACAGACATTTATTGTCTCTCAGTTTCAGAGAAAAGGTCCAAGAAATCAGGGCACTAGTGGGGTCAGTTACTGGGGAGGCCTCTCTTCCTGGCTTGCAGACTGCCGCCTTCTGGCTGTGTCCTCACTTGGCCCCTTCTCTGGGCACCTGGAGAGAGAAAGAGGAAGAGAGAGAGAGCTCCCTGGTGTCTCTTCCCCTTTATCCAGGAACACCAGTTCTATTGGATTTGGGCCCACCCTTATGGTCTATTTAACCCTAGTTACTTCCCTACAGGAGGTCACACTGGGGGTTAGGGTTTCAACCAACAGATCACAGAGACACAGTTCAGTTCATAACGAGTGGCTACCTGTGTCACGATGCAATGGTTTTCTGATTCCCATTTATTTATCCTCTAACAGTGGGTTAAAACCCTCCCTGGGTATCCAAAAGAAAGCCCCTCCTCACATGAAGAAGTAGAGGCCTCAGAAGACGATATGAATGCACAAGTCATAGGAATGATATGAAGGCACAAGTCACACTGATAGAATTTTCTGGAATGATTGATAGTGCAGGAGAAAGGAAGGGTCCCTGGATAGTGATGCAGTTCATGAACTGTGGCTACTCTGTGCCAGGAACTTGGTGAGACCCCGAGGCTGCAGCAATGACCAGGAGCTCCCTCAAGGAGCTCACAGCCCCTGAGGGAGACCATGCTGACCAGGTATGTCCACCTCCAGGGCCGGTATCACAGGGAGGCACAGGGGATGCCCAGAGATCATGTCCAAGCCCGTGAGAACCTTGTAGGTGTTTGGTTCTCTTCCACATCCATTCATCCAGGGGAGGGGCCAAGATGCCTCCAGCTCTGGTCTGTCTGACTCTGAGCCGTGCTTCTTGGCCCCAAACCATCCTCTTGGGGCCCTTGCTTCCTTGATCCCTGACAGAGTGGGAGAGGATGGAGATTGGGAAACAGAATACAGCCTCTATCAGAGGAGGCCATGGCCACACTGGGCTTGGAAAGAACACTGGTGGAGAAGCTGAGGGTGGCAGTGTCCAGATGCATCCTTTCTCACCCTCTGTCCACCTGGATTCGGCCTGACTTTCATCACACCAGAGCACTGTCCCTTGCATGCTGCCCAAAGCATAGCCCACACACCCTCCTGCAGGAGAGGGGTCTGTCGAGATGAGCTGGGAGATGGAAATCGGAAGCCGAGGAGTAGGGGCAGGGCAGGGGCACCCATATGTCAGCAGCAGGTATGTCATCCTGTAGCCGATGCAGCTCCCCTTTCTCAGCACAGACCATGTAGCCTCACAGCCCACAGCTAGCCAGGCCTGGGTAGGCAGTGTCCTCTGGGTCCCCTGGATTAGGCTCGGTCCACAGGGCACACCTGCTTCCTGTCCTCGCAGACCCAGGGCTATCAGCTGTCACCGCTGCCCGTCACATCTCCAGGCACCAACGCCTCTGCTGTGACAGGTGACACCATCCCATTTGCTACAGCGAGCTCTGTCCTGCTGTCCACGAGTGTGGCAGAACTGGGTCCACAGCCAGAATACACTGGGGGCCTCGGCTCCACACTCTCCCCAGAGAGGAGTCAGTTCTTCCAGAGAAAGCCCCCCAGTCTGGTTTCCAAAGTTCTGAGACCCACCTCTGTTCCACCCCGCAAGGCTCCTGGGAAGCTTAGAGGGTCCACAGTCATACCTCGATCACTTGCCCAGGGGCTTCCCACTCCCAAAATTCCCCCACCCAGGTCATCCCCTATGGATTCCATCCCACCTCAGTCACACCCCCAGAGACCCCACCACACTTTGGTCACCTCCCCAAGGACCTCCCTCCTCTACTGATTCCTCCAAGGACCCCACTCTGCCTCAATAACTCTCCCTTCAGGGACTCCCACCCCACCTCAAGCACCCCCTCCAAGGACCTCACCCAAACCTTGAGCTGGGAGGACCCTTGTGGGGATGACAAATGTCTGCTCTCTGTCCACAATCTCCTCTCCCCTTCCCAGTTCCTTCATCCCCCTAGTTCTCACCTCTCCCACCTCAATGAGATGTCTAGACCTGGCACCCTCCTCTGACATTTGCTGTCCTCTGTCTTCCTTTCCACTCAGCCCAACCTGAGTCCATGGATCTTCCACTTCTTGCCACCAAAACTCCACTCCCTTGAGCGTCTATCAGACCCCACCTGCAAACCTCTAACCTGAGTTCCACCTGCCTGTCCGCCCTCCCCGACCCCCGCCTGCCATCGGTGCACTGAGATTTGGTACATGCACCCGCATGACCCCCACCCCAAGAGGGAGGCCTCCATGCCCCCACACTCCTGCTCTTCCATGGTTCCTGTCTCCTCCAGTCCTTCCTCAAATCTGAGCTTCCCAGGAACTTGAGAAACAACCTCAAAAAAACAAAGCATCCTAGAGGTGGCCTGCTCCCAGGAAATAAGAAGTCGTTAATGAGATAAAGGAAACTCTTCAAAGCGAAAAGAATTGGAACATAATTGATGTGCAGATGGTGGACCTCCCATAGGAAAACAATGGTGGGGTAATGATGCTGCCCAGGAGGAAGCAAATCCCGCTTTTCAGAGCCCTTCCTCTGTCCCAGCCACACATACACAACTCGCAGGCTGAACATGAGGACTCAGCGGAAATGTGCACCCTCAAGCGATGTCATTTCTGCTGGGAATTGTCTGGGCAAGAAAAGATGGTGTTCCAGGCTGGAAGGCTCTTAGAGGTCAGACTTTTCTTCTGCTTTGGGAGGAAGATGGATAAATATCACCTGGTGTTTACAAAAGGCTTCAGAGTTTGCCGAGCTGTCTGTCATCTTTAGCAGCTCAGTTGTGCCTCCTAACAAGGTGTGGTACCCGGGGCGTTTTCATTCTGACCCAGGAGAGGGGAACCTGCAGGCTTCGTATCATGATTGTACCGGGTCCCACATCTGGATCGCAGTGGAGGCAAGGTTAGGGTGGAGGCATCCTCTGACCATCTAATGTGCTCCCTCCAGACAGCAGTAGTGATGACAACACCCCCAAGGATACCTAACAACCACCCCAGGCTTACCAAACACCCTTACCAAAAACCAGCTTCTCCACCTCAGTGCTTACTGGCCTTCCGACCTGATGTCTCTCCATTCTAGGAGACTGCCCTGTGCCCTGGACAATGTTCACCAGCATCCTTGCCTCCACCCTCTAGATGCTGGTACTCCCTCCCACCCCCAGCAGCTGTGACAACCAAAAATGTCTCCAGATATAGACAGATGTCCCTGGCTGTGGACTCCCCTGGTTGAGAGCTGCTGTTCCACCCCACTATCAAATTGGACCATGGCCTTTACTTCTCTCTGTGAGAACACTCGCACCCTGAGATAAGAATTAGCTTGCTCAGAGATGCATCCATGATTCCCCTGGGTTGGCTGCCCTGAATTTGACAGCTAACTTAACACAGTGGAAAAGGAAGGGAAGGGATGAGCCCAAATCAATGACTCAGTGGTAGCAGTTCAGAAATGGCCGCAAGATCGTCCCCACGTGCATCCCTGAAAGGTAGACCAGCAGGTAACGCTGGGTTAACCTCTCAGCATCCCCAGGTCCTGAGGGAAGCAGTCTGGCTTGTGGGTCTTGGCTGAGGGGCTTCAGAACTTCAAGCACCTCATCAGGAGCTGTTCTTCCTGCCTCGCCTCAGGAAAGTGGGGCCTGGACCGCAGCCTGAGTGGGGTGGAGGCCATGGCCTCTGCTGGACTCTAGGATGGAAGCCTCTGGTAGGATGGACCCAGTGAGGCCCCTGAAGCAGAAGCCAGGACATGCCCTCACATCATGGCCCCCTCTCAGGAAGCTGGGAAACCCCGCAGTGGCCTCCCAGGAAGAGGCAGCTTTGTGGTTCCAAAAATCACTCACTCTTGCATTTGGCACAGGCTCTGTGCCCTGCGCCCAGTGGCTGGCAATGAGAACATAAACAGCGTGTGGCCCCACTCTCAGTGAGGGAGACACTGCGGAGGCAAAGTCAAGAATCATCTTGCCTGAGGAGGAGGGACCTGGTGGCGGGGTGTGGGGGGCAATGCACAGCATCCGGCTTCAGTCTGCTACAGCCCTGCAGACCAGTCTGGACTCCGCTTTGGGCCATCCTGTCTTTGTGCAGCTAACAGGCAAGAGGAATTCTCTTGCTTCAATTACCTGACATTCACACCTGCAGGCGTGGCCAATCGGCATCTAATCCATGTGAACCCCAGGAGAATGAAACGATCACAGCAGTTCAAATGGATCCCAGGGCTCAGCATCCTTTTCCATCACCCTCAGGCCTCACCTCTGTCAGTGTGTCTGCAGAGGGTCTCTGCCAGGCCATGAGCATGGAGCCAGGAGAGAGACACAAGAGGTTCTGGGAACATCAAAGCCATCACAGATCAAAAGGGAGGAGTCTTGAGGGTGTGCTGGGCCCACCTACAGCAGGGCACCCACTGTCCTTCACCTGGGCATCAATCCTTGTACCTATCACATGTCAGGTTCCAAAATGGATGGGAGAGGGGGCTTCCCTGACCTTGCTGCTGCTCCAGACAGTCCCCCAGGCTTCTGAGATGGTTGATGTACCTGTTCCCTTCAGTATCCCCCACCGCGCCCCAGGCTGCCTGCCACCCCAACGCCTGTCAGCAGAGGTGGAGTTCAGTCTCTATTAATCCAGTGAATGAATGAATGAAATATTGTTCTTTTTCCCACTGAGATATGGTCAGCCTCTCAAGTCAAACAGACTTCTAAAATAATTGTTGAAAACCATCACAACTGGGGCTCTGCAGGGAAGAGCAGGACCCCGTGAAAGCTGTAATGTGTGACCTGAAGACTGCCCAGGGTCAGGGAGATTTGTCTGACTTAATAGCCTTTCAATGGAGAAGGTGAAGGACCTCCCCAGAAGGAGCAGGAGGTAAGCATGAGGCAGAGAGCAGTCCCCATCAGGAGACCAGAGTTAAGGAATCTGGATTCTAGCCAGGACCGTGAGAAAGCTGTGGAGGTTCTGAGTGAGGGAGGGTCCTATAGATGAACCGTTTGGACCACTTGCCCAGAGGTGTCACCCTCTGCAATACCGCCTCCTCGCACCCCCCTCATCCCTCCCCTGTGCTCCCAGGTGTCATTTCAAGCCAACTGGATGGGAAATGTCCCAAGTGTGGTCTCTATAGCAGTCAGGACAGTAAATCTGCTCTCTGCATCATGGCCCCCAGACCTTGAGAGGCTCCTCTGCTGACTGGTTCCTGGTCCCCATCCCATCACCTTCACCTGCCTCCCTTCCCTGCAAACACTTTTGAAAGAGAAAGTGTTAGCCACTCAGTCATGTCCAACTCTTTGCAACCTCATGGACTGTGGCCTTGCCAAGCTCCTTTGTCCATGGCATTTTCCAGACAAGAATATCAGAATAGGTAGCCATTCCCTTCTGCAGGGGATCTTCCCCACCCAAGGATCAAACCCAGGTCTTCCTCATTGCAGGCAGACTCTTCACCATGCCAAACTTCCAGGCCTAACCCATTTCAATATGGCAATACACAATGCTCTTGGTATCACCTCCAGGTTTCACAAGGCACCTGCTTCGTATTTGGCATGTTTCACTTCCAAAGCTACGTGAGTCATCAAGGGATGGATGTGGAAACCAACTCCAGCTGCAGGAAAAAGTAGATCAAGTGAGGACCATGATCAGCTCGTGTCTTCTCACATCTGTGGATTCAACCTACTCTGGCTTCACAGTTATTTGAGAGGAGAGAGAGGTCAGGCTCACTCAGGGCTTAGGATCTTGGTCTGAATGAAACCAGCTTGATGTAGGAGAAAACACACCAGGTCACACCTCCCTAGTGGAGAAGCTGCCCAATTACGTGTCTTCAGGGACCACTCAAGGGAAGGCAAGGTGGCATCATCAGGTCAGTGGCTTCTGTTGCCTACACATGAGGGCTAAGCTTGAAGACATGATTTGTGTTATAACTTATGTTACTGGCTCAGATATGCAGATGACACCACCCTTATGGCAGAAAGTGGAGAAGAACTAAAGAGCCTCTTGATGAAAGTGAAAAAAGAGAGTGAAAAAGTTGGCTTAAAGTGCAACATTCAGAAAACTAAGATCATGGCATCCGGTCCCATCACTTCATGGCAGATAGATGGGGAAACAGTGGAAACAGTGGCTGACTTTATTTTTCTGGGCTCCAAAATCACTGCACATGGTGATTGCAGCAATGAAATTAAAAGACGCTTACTCCTTGGAAGGAAAGTTATGACCAAACTAAACAGTGTATTAAAAAGCAGAGACATTACTTTGCCAATAAAGGTCCATCTAGTCGAGGCTATGGTTTTTCCAGTGGTCATGTATGGATGTGAGAGTTGGACTATATAGAAAGCTGAGCGCAGAAGAATTGATGCTTTTGAACTGTGGTGTTGGAGAAGACTCTTGAGAGTCCCTTGGACTGCAAGGAGATCCAACCAGTCCATCCTAAAGGAGATCAGTCCTGGGTATTCATTGGAAGGACTGATGTTGAAGCTGAAACTCCAAAACTTTGGCCACCTGATGTGAAGAGCTGACTCATTGGAAAAGACCCCGATGCTGGGAAAGATTGAGAGCAGGAGGAGAAGGGGACGTCAGAGGATGAGATGGTTAGATGGCATCACTGACTCGATGGACATGAGTTTGAGTAAACTCCAGGAGTTGGTGATGGACAGGGAGGCCTGGCGTGCTGCAGTGCATGGGGTCACAAAGAGTCGGACATGACTGAGCGACTGAACTGAACTGAACTGGTTGTACTGGGAAAGGTCTCAGAGGGGCTGGAAATGGATCAGGTACCAAGTATTAATAGTACTGTATTAATACTACAAGAATTAATCCTACCAAATGGAGTAGAGGCCAGATGAAACTGAGCAAGTTCTCCTAGGTGTGTGCACAAGAATGGTTACTGATGTAAAAGGATAAAAATCACAACTAATTAAAAATTTTTACAACTTTTAAGTACTTCCGTGACAGCATTGTAGAGATAACTTTTTAAAAATTAACTTTATGATCAAATCTTTTTTAAAACCCTGCTAAGAACACATGAGATCTACCTTCTCAAAAAATTTTAAGAGCATAGTACAGTGGGCTTCCCAGGTTGCACTAATGGTAAAGACCCCACCTGCCAATGCAGGAGACATGAGAGACGTGGGTTTGATCGATCCCTGTGTCAGGAAGATCCCCTGGAGGAGGGCATGGCAACCCACTCCAGGATTCTTGCCTGGAGAATCCCATGGACAGAGGAGCCTGGTGGGCTACAGTCCATGGGGTCGCAAAGAGTCGGACACGACCGAAGCGATCCAGCACACTCACAGTGTTGCTAACTGTAGGCATGAGTCATACAGAGGTCTCCAAAACCTATTCATCTTGTATAACTGAAACTTCACACCCCTTGGTTTGGTTTTTCCCTTTTTAAATTAATTCTTATTGGAGTAGAGTTGCTTTACAGTGTTATATTATGTTAGTCACTTCAGTCGTGTCCGACTCTTTGCGACCCCATGAAATGTGGCCCGCCAGGCTCCTCCATCCATGTAATCCTCCAGGCAAGAATACTGGAGTGGGTTGCCACGTTATATTAGTTTCTTGTTATTGTTCAGTCACCAATTCGTGTCCAACTCTTTGAGACTCCATGCTGCAGCATGCCAGGCTTACTGTGCAGCAAAGTGAATCAGCTATATGTATGCATATATCCCTTCTTTTTTGGATTTGCTTCCCATTTAAGTCACCATAGAGCAGGGAGTAAAGTTCCCTGTGCTATATAGTAGGTTCTCATTAGTTATGTGTTTTATACATAATATCAATAGTGTATATACGTCCTCTCAATCTCCCGGTTCATCCCACCACCACCCCCTTTCCTCTCTTGGTGTCCACACCTTTGTTCTCTATGTCCGTGTCGCTATTTCAGTTTTGCAATAAGATCATCTATACCATTTTTCTAGATTCCACTTTTATGCGGTAGTATACCATATTTTTCTCTTTCTGACTTACTTCATTCTATATGACAGCCTCTAGGTCCATTCATGTCTCTACAAATGACCCAGTATCGCTCCTCTTTATGGCTGAGTAATATTCCATTGTATATATGCACCACACATTCTTTATCCATTCCTCTTGGAAAATCAACTCCCCATCTCCCCCTCCCACAGCCCCAGGCAACCACTGTTCTCCCTTCCACTGCTGTGACTCTACTTTAGGCTCCACATGTAAGAGGGATCCTGCAGCATGTGTCCTTCGGTGACTGACTGATTTCACTCAGCACAAAGTCCTCCCGGTTCATCCATGTTGCTGCCAATGGCAGGATCCCCTTCCCCTTTTAAGACTAAATAATATCCTGTTGCATGTGTATATTGCATCCTCACCTGTTTACCCACTGATGGACACAGGTTGTTTCTATCCTTCGGCTGTTGTAAACAATGCTGCAGTGAACACAGCAGAGCAGATACCTCTCCAAGATTCTGCATTCAATTGATTTAAAAGGAAATGATGTTCTCATGAGACATTTGTAGGGGCATCTCTGTGTGAAAACCAAGGAACACGTGTGTGTGTGTGTGTGTATGTGTGTGTGTGTGTGTGTGTGTGACCACATGAGGACGTGCTTCGCAGCTGCAGCCCAGCCCATGATCAGAGGCTCAGGCTTTGAGTCTGGCCTCAAAGCCAGAGGCAAAACTACCCACAGAAAGAAGTAGATGCCAACAGCTGAAACACACGACCCACATTACTTGAGGGAGGCCAGACACTCTCAGGACCCAGTGCCAGCTCTGGGCTCCTTGGCCTCTCTTGGCTCTGTTCTGCTGCTCTGCTGCCCCTCTCCATGGTGACCGGCTCTTGGAGGGACAGTGCAGGCCCCCTTTTTGTCCTCTCCCTCCTGTATTTCTGGCTTACACCGTGAACTTCTCTTAGCACCGAGGGGGTACCCCCAAGCTGCCCCAATAAATCTGTCCCTGCAGCCCAGCCTGGCTTCAAACACCCTCCCCCCAACGCTCCATCTTCCCCCAAAGCTGACTGCCAGGGCACTCTGCAGATGATCCAGGCTTTGAGGAAGGTCTAGCAGAGTTACGTAGGAGAGATGTGGAGAGGGAGGACGGTGATGAAGAGGCTGCCTCTATCTGCTACCTCCCATGACCCTCATCTCTCTCCAGGCTATAGTGGGAAGTATGAGCCAGCCCTGCCTGTGGACCTAGAACAGAGATGCCCTGGATTCTGGATGCTGAAGGTTCCAGATGCTAAGGCTTGACATGAGCTCAGGAAAATGTGTTTCCAACACCTGGGTATCCATTGCAGGTGCACAACAGGCAGCGTCTGCCTCTCACACCCTCCTGGCCTTTGCACCTTCCAGGAGAATTCAGGTGTGGATGTATCACAGGTGGGAGGAAGCCAGCAGGTTACAAAGATGGGCTGAGAGGTGTGGGGAGCATCCTTACCTCTGATGGCTGGTGTCGGGGAGGATGGTCACTCTTTCATCATATACTTTCAGTAAGAACTGAGTCCCTGGCGGGGCTGCCCTTATCCTAAGGTCGGACCCACGTTGCTATGACATCCCAGTTTACTAGTCCATCCCTTTCTGTGTCAACAAGATGGAGGGGCGAGGGATAGAATGTTCTTCAAATTCACTCAAAAACAAAGATGAGCACTTTGGAATGGATGACCATGTCTCTGCTCTGCTTTCACAAACAGCAGCCTCAAGGGTGAATGGCTTGTGCTCTCTGGGGACTAGGTAAGCACTCATCACTTCCGTCTTGCTTCATCCCCATGATGCTCTTTACAGGCAGCTACTGTGTCTGTCTATTCTCCACCTTATCAGAGAGGAAACCAAGGCTCAGAGTTGTCAAATTATTCAATTCAAATCAAACCACCCCAAGATGTAGAGGTTTAGAATAGCTGTCATTTATAAGCTCATGATTCTTGGCTTGGTCAGCCCAGCCTCTGTCAAGTTGCTATGACCAGTGTGGGGCAGAGCAGGGACTCGGACTATGAACCCACAGTCCCTACATGCCCCGCCTCAACCTGCTGCCTCATCCTACTCCCCAGAGATGAAGGAGTCTTTCTCTCCAGAGGGGACCGAGGCCCAGACCTGATGACCTGATGCACAGAATGTTTGTGACTAAACCTGGGTGTGAAAGGGCACCTCCTGGCCTGGTGTCCTTCCTTTTGGGAGTATTTTACCCTATTGCCCTTTCCTACTCTGCCATGGCCACCGTCTCCGCAACTGCAGAAAACCTCTGCAGGGTCCTTTAGAGGCCCTGGTGTGGGGAGAGCTGCTCCTCCAACTGTGTGGTCCCCTCCTTGCCAGCACACATCACCCCTGTCTCCAGGGATCTGAGTCCTGGAATAGGCAGGGTTTCCCAGGAGAAGTGAACAGGATTGGCTGGGAAGGGAGGAGGGAGAAATGGGCCTCAGGCCAGCGGTGGAGAGAGGGCAGGGCTTGAAGGAATGCAAGGACACGCAGCTAAGATTCCAGATGTAATATTTCATGGGCTGCCTGGTGAGAAGCAATCTTTCCTCCCTAGAGTCACCACAAGTGAGCTGCCTGCCAGGAAACTACCCCCATCCCCACCCACCAAGTTCCTGCTGCCCCACCTCCTCCTGAAAGCCAGACCCAGGAGGGCTAAGAGGGCCCTCAGCTGCTGCACCCCATCTGTGCAGGTCATGGCCAGCTCACTGAATTGCAGGGCCCGTGTCATCAGCCCAGGTCAGCACTATGCATGAGCCTTCAGCATTCTGCTGGCCTGACTTCCATTGTCACCCCCTGCCTCCATGGTGACCAGCTCCCCAGCCAACAGACTCCCTTTCATTCAACTTTTTTACTATTTACACCAGCATCGTGACCCTCTCTCTCCTCAGCAAGGAAGGGCCCCCAGTGTGGCACTTCAGCCTCTTTAGAACTTTCCACCACTCGGCGCATCACCCACATGTATGTTGCATGTGCATCTCTCTCAAGGAAGCGCATGTGCCCCAAAGATGGGGTATAGTCAGATGGATGTCTGTCACATCGCCCCACACATCAAAATTCTCCAAAGTCAGCTTCTGCCTCTGAAGTGGCTGCATCTTCAGAGATTAGTTATGGAGGACAGTTTGACATAAGCCCACTCTTTGTCATGTTCTTTAAAAAACAAAAGCCAGCTGTGAAGTGACAAATGCTCTTGGGTACCCAGTCCCCGGAAGTCTTATCAGTTTTGTCCAGAAAGCAGGAGTGGACTGGAGAAATTTCCCAGGCTGGTGAAGAGGTGCTGTGACTCTACATGAAAACACAGAGGTTGGGTTCACGCAAAACTTTCTTTCTCCTGCATTTGAGGGGTTTCGACAATCCAAAGCTGTTCTTTCATCAGTCAGCCCAGGGGCATCTCTGCTCTAGGTCCACAGGCAGGGCTGGCCCATACTTCCCACTATAGCCTGGAGAGGGGTCAGGGTCTCTTCATCACCTTCCACCCCTTCCAGAACCTGTATCCACAGCTGGTCCCCCCAAGGTTGCTTATCACCTGCCACTCCAGCGAGGTGGTCTATACAGTGAATACGTATGTGTGCATGCTAAATCGCTTCAGTCATGTCCGATTCTGTACAGCTCCATGGACTGTAACCCACCAGGCTCCTCTGTCCATGGGATTCTCCAGGCAAGAATACTAGAGTGGGTTACCTTGCTCTTCTCCAGAGGACCTACCCCACCCAGGGATTGAACCCATGTTTCTTAAGTCTCCTGCCTTGGCAGGCAGGTTCTTTATCACTAGTGCCACCAGGAAAGTCCCATAAAGTAAGCAGTGAACGGGACTGATGGCCCCAAAGCGATTCCAGCCACAGGGTTGGGAGACGGGGGGTGGGCCTGCTTGGAATTTATGCCAGGTCCTTAGCCGTTTCCATCAATCTACATGGTCTCTGGCATAGACAGATCAGGCTGCCTCTGGGGCCTCGGACAGCAGCTGCTGACTCCTGGAGCCTCAGTCCATTCCTACACAAACTGCTAAGGCAGCAACTCACTGCACTCATTCCTGATGGGTTCACAGAGGCCTTCATCTTTGCTGGACATGAGCATCTGGCTGGAGTGGGGCTTCTTCTCTTCAGTCCAAAACTGTATTCCAAAAACATGGAGGTCACATCTCTAAACAAGGGATCGGGCAACTCAAAGAGTAGAATGAGAAGAAGCAGGGGCCCTGAGTACCATGAGGCTTGAACACCACATGAAGCAGCGGGGGGGTGTGTCGGGGGAGGCGGTTATCCCAGCCAGAGGGATGGGCTGGGGTGGTCATGGTCAGAGTCTGTGAATCTCCTCTCCAAGAGGGTTGTAAAAAGTCCTGATCAGGAGGGCCAAATATAACCAGGATGTCCCCACCCCCTGGCTGTTATTCCATCCAATTTAATGTGAAACCAGCTTCCTACATGGGTGGAGCAGGGAGATAAGGAGACATGAATGAGTTTAAATAGGACAAGCACTATAAGCATGCAAGCATGTAATGAGTGCTCCTAACATCAACTTATTACAACACCAACATCCTCCTCACCCTGAAAGGCCAGCTTGAGCCCCACACCTTGCAAACCTTCCTGGACGCCTGCCTGGATTATCCTCACTTCCCCTGCACCCCTCACCCCCACCTTTGTTTGTCCTACAATTGCCCCTCCTCTAACAGGATGATGACAATAACAAGGATAATAATAACAATATTCTGTTCTTCAAGAAATAGAAGCTGAGGACTTGAGTAGCACAAGGTTTCATTCTAAGCCCCAGGTTGTGACAGCCTGCTTCCTTCTCTCCCATAGCTGACATTCCAGTAACAGAAGTGATAATAATGGTTATTGTCGTTCAGTCGCTCAGTCCTGCCTGACTCTTTTTGACCGCATGGACTACAGCACACCAGGCTTTCCTGTCCTTCACTGTCTCCCAGAATTAGCTCAAACTCATGTCCATTGAGTCGGTGATACCATCCAACCATCTCACCCTCTGCCATCCCCTTCTCCTCTTGCCTTCAGTCTTTCCCAGCATCAGGGTCTTTTCCAATGAGTTGACTATTTGCAACAGGTGGCCAAAGTATTGGAGCTTCATCTTCAGCATCAGTCGTTCCAATGAATATTCAGGGTTGATTTCCTTCAGGACTGACTCGTTTATATAATGATAATGGTAGCTGACATTCACAGAGTCCTTATTGTGTAATAGGTGTTGTGTTTATAACTAAGTTTTATGTATTGTCTCAGTGAATTTTCAAAACCACCCTGTGGTGATCAGAGGTGCTATTATCACTCTCATTCTACAAATGAGGGAGTTGATACCCGTAAAGTTTAAGACATTTGCCATATCCACACAATGGGGACAACTGGGAGGACAAGAAAGGCTGGGACCGATTGCCACCAACTGAGAATTGTTTAGAGCAGAGATCACATGTCCTTCTCCTGGTGGCCTCACTGGTCACAGAGAGGTCCTTTGGGCATTGTATGGAGTAACCAGAAGTCCTCATCCCTGCTGTGACTTTGGTGTCTGTGCCCAAGGCTGGCACAGCCTCTCCCAGATAAGACCCCCAGCAGCCCAGGAGCAGGAGGAGTGTTGAGGCCAGGTTGCAGAACCAGAGGTTCACGCTCCATTAACATTTGCATGTTTCCTCTGAGGAGTGTATACAGGCATTTGGGTTGATAAACCTGAAAAAATCTCTAGAAAGCATCTAATTAATGCATTTTCCCAAGTAGAATATTTTAGTAATTGCTGTTCAAGCAACAGAAAAGTTGAGAAAGCTTTTATTGCAAACGCAGCAGGGACAGATAGCGATCCACACGGCTGCTTCTCCAAGGCACTGGCTCTCTTGTGCTCAACCTATTGACATCCATTAACATTCTTCCAGCTATAAAAAAAAAACTGCATCTTATTCGAACACTCTCCATAGGCAGGAAGCTGGGCATTGAATTACAAAGCCTGAGTAATTGCCCGTAGTCATTGTGATGGAAAATGGCAGAAATCACAATGAGTCATGGGGTGGTGGAAAGGCAACTGCTTAGTGACGATAATTCTGTAAGGATAATTTCATTAATGGAAGTGGGAGACTGGCATCTGTGCCAGTGAATACTGTATACGTATATATAAATATCCACGGACAACGCCTCATGTTTAAAAACGGCCGCGTGCAAATGGGTAGGCATGTGTCTGCCTTTCTAATGAATGCCCAAGCCCTAAGAGCTGAATGGTAAAACATCATTCAGAAGTGATTTGTGATAATCACACAGGGATAAATCCTTTCGGTGAAAGGAGACAGGAACTAGGATGTTTCAGGTGTGGATGTAAAAAACTTCTATTTGATTTGGGGCCACAAAGGATTCAAAAACATCAAGGCAATGACAGATATAATGGCTTTCACCAAAGGGAGAACTTCCCTGTTTCAGAATTTAGCACATGAAACAAGCTGAGTTCAAATCTGTGCTCCTGGAAACTTTAGGTTCCGGAGGACAAAGCTGGATGCCGAGACCCTCAGAGAACCCCAGGTGCTGCTCAGGGTTGGATCCTTGGCTTCTGGAACAAAACAGGCTTCTGTTTTGTGAAATGAGCAGGGTCCTGCACTTTGAATGAAGGTTGCTGCTCTGTACTGCCACATACAAAGCCATGGGATTAAAAATCTGATTGTATATTTTAGGACTAAACCATGGTCTGCCTAGACAGCCTCTTACTGGCACAACAGCTGCATCCACCTCCCCCAGTATGCCATCCACTCCTCCCAGACAGCTCCTGCCTCTATCCACCAAGAGTGCAATACGACCTCACCCTTTGCAGCTGAGCCTCCAGAATCAGTTTGGGCAGCATCTTTATCTGCATCCCTGGTGGAGGGGTTTTGCCTGTGAGCCAATCACAGAACTGGCCCAACTCAGAAGAAGAGACGCACTTTTCTCCCTGAACCCTAAGTTCTCATTTATTTTTTAAACAGAGTGGCAACCCTCTCCAGTATTCTTGCCTGGAAAATCCCATGGACAAGAGGAGCCTGGCAGGTTATAGTCCATGTGGTCGCAAAGAGTCAAACACAACTGAGCACGCACGCACACACACACACACACACACACACACACAAAGTTCACATAACATAAAATTAACAGTGAATCTCTTTGAAAGTTTCAATTCGGTGGTGTTTAGTACATTCCCAGTACAGTGCAGCCATCATCTTAATCTCACGCTGAGATCTTGCCTTATCCCAAAAGAAAACACTCATTAAGTGGTCACTCCCCATTCCTTTGTCCCCCAGCCCCTGGTCACCACCAATCCACTGTCTCCAGAGTTTACCTATTCTGGGTGATTTATATAAATGGAATTCTACAGTATGTGGTCTTTTCTGTCCTTGAGCATAATGCTTTCGAGGTTCTTCCATGTGCCAACTGCGTGGATCATTTCTTTTTGCAGCCAAATATTATCCTATCCTGTGGGCAAGCTGCCTTTTTCTTCATCCTTTCATCCACTGATATATACTTGGGGTATTTGCACCTCCCAGTTATCATGGAGGATGCTGCCATGAACATTAGTGTACAGGCATCTTGAGTTCCTGTTTTCCGTTCTTTGAGGTCCATACCCAGCAATGGAGGTGCTGGGCCATATGGTAACTCTATGTTTAACTTTCTGAAGAATTCTCACAGGCTTTTGATCCCTACCTCCTGGGTTTGCTGGTGGTTTCTCTCTTTGTCCCATCTGGGGTCTGGCATATTCTGCATGTGCATCCACAGCTACACTGAATTCAGGGAACATCCCAATGACTACGTGTGGTCCAGGGACATCCCATGTGATGCACATGTGTCCTCCCAGTTCAGGTTCTCTTGCTGAGATCTCAGGTGGGTGCACGTAGAGGCAGGGGATCCACATGGACCAGCCTCTGGGTCTGCTGGGCCCACCTGTCCTCGTACATCCCCTTCCCCAAGCAAGGACTGAGGGAGCCCCAGCTGGGGAGAAACTTCATACCTATTACCTTATTTTGAGGCCATTGCAAACAGTGATTCCATGTCTAGGTCTACCAGGTCATTCTGTCACAGCAGATTCCAGGAGAACTGGCTAGACCACGGCCAAGGCCTGCAGGGAAGTCCCAAACCCTAATCCTGTGAGTCCTGTGGCTTTCTCAATCCCAGTCAGTAGGCCAGGATCCCTCGGTCCTGTTCCATCCCCAATTCCCTGGTCTCTTGGGGTCCTAAGAAGCAGATCTACTCAGTACCTGAATAGCCTATACTTCCCAACCTTTTTTTGGGAAGGACTTGTTGATCTGGCATGTAGCAAAAAGGGGGCTAAAACCTTTATCCTCTTGAGGTCATCTATCTATAGAAAAGGGGAAGGAGGTGTGGACCTCTCATACTCATCATGCTGGCCCCAGATTTCGTCACCTTAATGCCTGCTCTGGGCATGTCAGTGACTGTGAGACAGTTACTGCCATATTGTGATTTATGAGAAATGTGTATCTGGTTATTCAGATGGTCAAAATATTTTTCTCATATATATTTTGTCTTTGGTCATATATATCTGGTCTCACATATATTTGGTTCCAAGCTCCTCAAACTCTTGGAATTTCCTGAACAGTAAGAGCAGTGGGTCTTTTGTTACAATATTGGGTGTCTTGTCCTCTGTTCCTGAAATCACTTCAGAGTCACAAAGGTGAAATGGGTGACTTGGTAGAAATAACAAGCCTCTCTCCACCACACTGGAGAATATGTTAGTGAGGTGACTTTTGAGGAGCATCTAAGGATGCAGGATGGTTGCCAGGGGAACCAACCAGGAATAGAGTTGGTTGCTCCAGTTTGTTCTTTCCAGTACTGAAATTCGCAGTCCTAGCTCCTGATTTCCAGGGAGAGGAGGAGATGGAGGTAAATCAGTCTCCAATGGCCTATAGTTTTACCAATCACACCTATGCAATGAAGGCTCCATAAAAAATAAAAGAGAGAGAGGGTTCAGAGAGCTTCTAGGCTGGGGAACCAGAGTGCTCCTAGGTGCCACCATGCTGGACCCCAACTGCCACAAGGATCAGAGCACCTTTGCTCAAGACCTCAAATCCATATATCTCATCTGACCATTGATCCATTCCCTTTAACATCCTCTGCAATAAACTCATAATCCAAGGAGCAAATTGCTGTCCCAAGTGCTGTGATCCACTCTAGCAAATTCATCAAGCCCAGAGTGGGGATGGGGGTGATGGGAACTTCTGGTTTATTGCCAGTCAGTTAGACTGGCAATAAACACAAGTGACTGCTTGAACTTGTGATTGGCATCTGAAGTGGGGAGCAATCTTGTGGGACCGAGTCCCCACCCTGTGAAATCGGACACTACCTGCAGGTAGACAGTGTCAGAGTTGAGCTGCATTGCAGGACACCGGCTGGAGTCTGAGAAATGCTTGGTCACAAGGGTAAGCCCTTGGTCAATGCAGCTAGAATCCAGGACCGGAACCCTCCGCTACTGAGATAGGCTGGGACCTGGGACCCCTGGCCACAGTGCTTGCATCTGGACACAAGTCTCCTTGAGCAATAGAATACAAAGATACTATAAGGGACTAAAAATGTCTATGTGCATGAGCAGTAGGGGCAAACTACCTACAAGATACAAATGATACAAAGAGACAAAAAAAATCCAACTGCTGCTTCTGAAGAGCCAGGAGCTAAAGCAGGGTACTTCAGGGTACACCACCAAGGGGGTGGGCAAACCATCTAAGCCACCCTTTCAGCCAGGCCCTCGGACACACCTCTACCCTCACCCCATATAAGGGACCAACCAGCTAGCCACCTGGAGGAAGACAAGAAGTAGCCATGTGTGCTGTAGAGGGGGCTGTGGGTATGTTACCCACCAGGGTTCTCGGCTTCCCTAATCAATAGAAATTGAGTCAGATGAGAAATTCAGGCAAGGCTTTTACTGGGGCCCCTGCTGCAGCTTCCCAGGTGGCACCATGGTAAAGAATCTGCCTGCCAATGTAGGAGATGCAGGTTCGATCGTTGAGTTGGGAAGATCCCCTGGAAGAGGAAATGGCAACCCACTCTAGTTTTCCTGCCTGGAGAATCCCAAGGACGGAGGAGCCTGGCAGGCTTGCAGTCCGTAGGGTCGTAAAGAGTCGGACATGAGTGAGCAACTGAGCACTCACACACTGCTGCAGGAGGAGGGAGAGAGAACAAATAACAGACTCCCTTGCCGGCTCCCAAGGGCAGAAGCTTGTTCCTTATATGAGCGGAGGGGAGGGGTATGTCAAGGGTTGGGCCAGAGGTGTGGCGTAGGTGGTATTGAGTGCAGGGAGCATGCATAGTACCCTGCTTTTGCTCCTTGCTCTTCTAAAGTGGCAGTTGAGTTTTTGGTCTCTTTGTATCTTTTGTCCAGCATTTGCCCTAACTACGCATGTACGCAGTTATTCTTAGTCCCTACAGTTTCTTTGTATTTTGTTGCTGGAGGAGAGATGTGTCCAGGTGCAAGCACTGCAGCCAAGGGTCCCAGGTCCCAGCCTGTCTCAGCACAGCCATTCCCAGAGACAACAGGAAAAGCAAAACTTAAGGGGAAAGGCTCATGGGAATGAGAGATCATTAAAACAGATTCAGTTCAGTTAAGTCCAGTCGCTCAGTCCTGTCCAACTCTTTGCGACCCCATGGACCGCAGCATGCCAGGCTTCCCTGTCCATCACCAAGTCCTGGAGCTTGCTCAAACTTTTCATGCCCATTGAGTGGGTGAAACAGATTAAATATTTACAAATTATCCTAAAGAAAAATGTCTTATTAAGAAAAACTGATGAGCACATGCTATTGAGAAAGATACTGGCTGCAGAGAAGAATGGGATCCATCTCACTGAAATGACAGAATGGTCCCCTGCAAACTCATAGGCTCAGATCCTACAATACACAAAAGATATCGTTTATTAAACCCATTATGCTACCGGCCCGCAGTCAGTCACAGCTCAAACATCGCCACATTTATGAAAGACAGTTACAGTCATTTGCAAGATAATTACCATTTTAATCTCAAACCAGCCTGTAGGAGCAAATTGCTTTATAAGTAACCAGGTTTTCAGAATCTCATAATGGAATGCTGTGCGGAGCTCAGAAACAACCAGGGGCTTATTTTGTGATTGGCTACAATTGCGGGGAGGTCTGCTCTGCAGTGGGCTGAGGAGAGATGGGGGAGCCCCCCCTACCCCGCTCTGTGCCTAAGGGTGGACACAGGGAGCCTCTCGCTTACATCTGTCTGATTCATAGCTCTCTGATTAACACGGAAGGAGGAGGGAGAAAGACAGACAGACAGACACAGGGAGGAAAGAGGGAGAGAAAGGAGAAGAGAGAGAGATGCTGTCATGAGCTCAGAGAAGAGAGAGAAAGGAGGGGAGGGAGGAGAGAGGAGAGCAGACAGGACCCCTAGCTCAGAAGCTGGCCTGAACACGGAGCCAGGTGTGGGGAAGCTCTGAGATCCTGGGGCTCCAGCAAGAACACTGATAATAAAATAAGTTGCCAAGTTGATAACTTCATTTCCCAGTGCAGGACCATCCCTGAAAATCAGGAAGATCCAACTTCAGCAGATGTAGCCCGGACATTGCAATGAGGATTCCATTTAAGAAAGAAAAAAAAAAGATCTGAACAAAAAGGGGAAAGGCAGGAGCTGGGGAGGGCTAAGGAGGGGATTGTGCTGATCAAGGGACTTGTGGGAGCCCAGTGTGACTCTGAGGATCAAGGTGTAGAGCAGATGGGGCTGGATGGTTTGGAAGCTGCTGGCCATGGGGGCACCTCCAGCAGCGCTTTACCTCAGGAGTCTGAGATGTGACATTCACTGGCAGGAACACCTATCACTGCAGGCATAGAAGGGTGTGCACAGAACTGAGTCACCACCTGGGGTCCTGGTGGAACATAAAGATGAGAGAGGGCATCCCGTCACTGCCTGATCTGGAGATGTTGAAACTGCTGGGAGCCAGCCACCAACCGTCCCTTTAATTTCCTCTAAAACATTCCCATAAAACACGCCTCCAACCTTGGTTACCTTCACCTAATGGAGTCTGACATTATCTGACTGGGGACACAGATCAGATCCTAGGAAGGGAGGAGGAAGACACGGCGAGAGATGAGAGGAGGCATCAGGGAGGCAGAACCAAGAGAATAACTTTCTAGAAAGGGCCAGCAGGAGCCTCATCCAGGGAGCTGGAGATAGAAAAGCAGGCAGTAGGTGTGGCCCCAAGGCTGCCAAGGGTGACTCCGACCATCACAATTGCAGAGGAGGGGTGGGCAGAGGTGGGAAGCCAGACCAGTCCATAGAGATTGAATACAGATGAGAAGGAGGAAACTGGATCCTATGAACATATTTCCAGAGGTCTTTGTGTCACTGGAACTGGGTGGGGTGGGGTAGAGAAAAGGGCCAAGAAACAGAAGGGTTGTGCTCTGAAAGCATCTTTCCTCCTTGAGATGGCAGTGGCTGGACCAGAGTGTGTCTGTGAGAGAAAGGGGTACAGTGACTCAGGAGGCAGAGGAGGGAACTGAAGCAAACTCAAGGTTGGGGTCAGGGGCAGACTAGCTCCAGGGCAGAAACAGGGGGCTGGCAGGCCTTTGCTGGCAAGAAGTTCCCCTGTTTCACTGTGAGGCTCACCAACACCCCCACCCTCCCCTCTTCTAGAGATACTGGACGACAGCACAGAAAAGAAAAGCACAGGTAACCGCATTCCCAACCCTGCATCCAAACGAACCTTTGCTCTGGAGTTCCCATGGATGTTTCCCTCCAGCCCTTTTCTCCTCCAACCCACACCTGCTTTGGAGTTTGCTCTTCCTATTCAGGATACCGGTTCCTCTCCATTCACACGAGCTGTATCTCATCCTCACTTTGGGCTCCCACCACCACCACCCACAACCCCTTGGAGCCACCCTCCCACAGCTCCAGATCATTCCATCTCTACTTGGCTTCAGCTCCCAGCATTGACCGTATTCGTTATCTGTGGCTGATGAACAAATCACCCCAAAACTTAGCTTAAACAACAGTCACTCATGACCTCACGCTCTTCCTGAACCTCCGGAAGCCGAGAGGGGCTGAACTGGGTGTCTCTGGTTCGGGGCAGCAAGACTGCCACATGAAGCCCCAACTGAGGCGGGGGTGGGGGAGTCCTGCCTCTAGGTAGGTTTGCTTGCAGGGTTGGCTTTGGGGCTTCAGCTGTCCTTCCGGGCCGGGGGCTCTTGCCCTCCAGTCTCCTTCACATGGCCTTTCCAAAGGATATCCTAGACCTTTCTGCAAGAAAGAGAGCAAACAGGCAAGCAGGAGGGCACCCAAGACAGAAGCAGTGGTTCTCACAGGCCAGGCTTAGAAGGTTCTGCCTGTGTGCTGTCACACCAACCTCAGAGCAACGAGGAGGGGGATGTATAGGGGCGTGAGTACCAGAGGTGAAGTCCTGGGGGCCCCACTTCCTGACTCACAGCGTACGTTCTGATGAAGTCAGCCTTGATCCTACTGGTCCATGGCTCTGCAGAAGCAGAAGCATCCTCATCTGATACCTCCCAAGGTACCTAGCATGGGGTCAGAGGTCAAGTGGGGGTGCAGCAAACAGACGTTGGAGTACAGAGCTTCAGGTCGTTGTGGGAAAGCATCGCAGAGGACGTCCCATGCCTGATGCAGGTGCCAAGGTGACTCACCAGCTGTGGACGCTGTCATGGGGTTTTACACGCCCCTCCTTACTTCCCTCCCCAAAGCGTGTGCTGTACTCAACATCACACAGATGCAGCGGAGGGCAGCCAGCAGAGGTCTTGTTCGCACACCCAATGTCGCTGACTGGATTCTCACTCAAGCATTGTTTCCCAACACAGAGAAAGCAGACACGGAGATAATGCTAGGATAATTTAGTGGTAATTCAGTGGCATGCCCCTTTTGCAAAATCTCAGTCACCCGCTGTCTTATATGAAGGGAGACAAAAGTCTGGGGTCACTGGATGCGTCCTCTTCCGCTTTCTTCTCTGTGCAAACCCTGCCTCCCCATGGCCCACTACCCCCCCACCCCCACGGTCCCCTACAGGTGAGGTTATTGTTAGCTGTTCAGTTTTAATACAAATACGAAAGAGAATCAATGAAAATGATCTTAGGAGACAATAGATTTCCCATCAGACAATTACAGGAGAATTTTTCATTCCGATTTCTACAATTCAAAATGAAGCTTGGAGATGATTTTTTTCCCCCAGCATCAAACCCTGAAACTCCAATCTCCCTGTCAGTAATGCAATTCTGGAGGCTGACTTTAGAGGACTCACCAGGGTGGACTTCTTGACATTAATATAGCAATATGTCAAATAAAAGCTCTGTCTAAATGAGTCTCGGCTCCTTTAATATACTGTGATCCCCTCTGAGAGTCAGGAGGGGCCTGGAGGGGCACTCTTCTGCTAGGGATACCTCATGATTGACAGTCACACCTGCCGCTTCCCAGGAGTTTATTAACACAAAGCAGGAGGAGAGGCAAGTATTTTGAAAACAGAACAAGAGGTAGCTGTCCGGGGGAGACACTGACGGGGGCTGCTGACGGGCATTCGCCTACATCCTTGCAAATTGATGCAGGTTGTAAACTGCGGACCCCTCGGCCTTGACCGTGACATAGCTCTCATCTGACCAGAAAGTCCCTAAACCAGGCCACAAGCCCACAGCCCTGCTGGGCCCAACATTGCTTCTCCCAACTTGCCTAGGTCATGCCAACCTCCTGTTGGAGGGGGCTGTTCCTGTATTTCCCACACATCCATCTTGCCCCTGTAAGTTGTCCAGATCTACTAATCGCCTAGGATCCTGGTCCATTGATGGAGAATCACAGATGCTGCCAGCCACCCCGCTCCCACTGATGCCTGAGCTTCCAAAATTTGCACCCGTTACTGTTTTACTCCACCCACACCCCCCCTTCTGAACTTTGGGCACAGCTTCCCCATCTCAACTAATGCCACAGGGTCCATGATCCCTGGGTACGGGGGACGGTGGGTGGCAGCTTGGGGCTGGGATCCAAGAAACCGCTGATTTTGGATCAAATTCTTCACATGTTTGTCTTTCTACCTAGGAGTGGGGTCTCAGGTTCCCATCAGGTTTCCAAAGGAGCCGTGGATCCCAGAAGGTAGAACCAGGCATCCACAGCGATCAGTCCAGCTCACTCCCTGGGACCTGTCTGCCCTGATCCTGGAGATATGAATCCAGACCTGCTCAGCCAGTGGACAGATGATCTGGCACAGGACCCAAGGAGCTCAGACTGCATAGATCTGCAGCTTCGTTTGAGCAAGACCCGCTCCCCTGAAGTGCTGTGCCCCAGCCAGTCTGTCCACACCAGAATCTGAGCTACACCCTGGCTTCTGCTTGTGGGACAGGCAGGGGGACAAGCAGGGTCACTGCTGGGAAAGCAAGCAACCTGCTTCTTTGGAGGAACCTCTCCTCCATTCTCTTCCCTCCCCAGCAGGGCTCAGTGAGCCATTCCCCTGCTGGTCCGGGCAATGCCCACAGGGGATGGCCAGTATCTGCAGCATCTCAGGACAGTAGCCGGGTCTCCGCAGGACACTCAGAATATTCTTGCAGCAGGAGGTAATGGGTCTTCAGACCTGCTGTGTAGATACAGCAAGGGGACCAGTGCTAATCTTCCCATCAAAGGTTCACCTCCAATGCATTCTCTCACACCAAAGAGCAGAAAACTGCTGTGAAGAAACCAACAACCCACCTGCTACATGCAGGGCCCCTGTTTGGACTCATGTCACAGCAAAGTGCAGGGGGCAGAGCCTGCATCTGTGACACTCAGGACTGTCCCTCCCCACCCCAATCAGGAGCAGAGCTGTCGACCACACAGATGAGTGAGCAGATTTCACAGTTGGCAGGGGCTTGCTCTGTGTGTTTAGATCATCCTGTTCCCTCCCCAAATCTGCAGGTCAGCTCTGTTATCATCATCCCCCTCTTGAAAAGATGAGGAAACCGAAGCCCAGAAACGTTAAGAAACCTACCCAAGGTCACATGGCATTGGTAGATTTAACAGATTAAAATCAGGAAGCACAGTTAAATTGAAATTTGAGACATATACTGAACAATTTTTCTTTAATAAGTATATCCCCAAATAAGCCATGGGACATACTTACACTAAAACATTCCCCATCATTTATCTACGATTCCAATTTAGCTGGATGATCTGTCTATTATCTGGTGACCCTACATGGTAACAAGGGACTTGAACTCAGGCCTGAATCCAGGCTGCAATGCTCTGAGCTCATGTTCTCTCCAGAAACATCCAAGAAGCTGCAGGGAAGTGGTGAGTCCATGGTAAAAAGTACAGACCCTGATCCTTGGTTCTGACTGCAAGATCCCCTCTCCTCCACCACCCATGATAAGGGGTTAAGAGGGGAGAGAAAGAGATGGGTGGAGGGAGGTGGTCATGCACAGGGCTTGGGCTGTGGGAACACATCTCAAGATAAGGCCAGAGAACTGACCTCAGAGTCCCCTCTGGGTTCAGGGCTAGAGGAATGAATCTGGAGGGGCACTTGGGCTTTTGTCTGCTTTGTGTTTTATGTTGTTATTTAGTTGCCAAATCGCCTCCGATTCTTTGCGACCCCATGGACTGTAGCCCACAGGTTTCTCTGTCCATGGCATTTCCCAGGCAAGAATACTGGAGTGGGGTGCCATTTGCTTCTCCAAGGGATCTTCCTGACCTAGGGGTTGAACCCATGTCTCCTGCATTGGCAGGTGGATTCTTTACTATCCAAGAAGCCCTGGGCTTTTGTCTGCATCACTTAATTTTGTGCCAAGAAAGCATTTGATGTGCATACATGTGTGTGCGTGTATAAATGTGTTTCTGTAGACATGTGCAAGAAACATGTCTTAAAATGCTCTGGGAAGGCCACCTCTCAGGGGACAATGTCCTCTAGGCCAGGTGACTTGTGAGTGAGGCTCCTAGGGCTCTGCGTGCCTTGAGCTCCAGCAACTCCAGATGAAAACAAAAAACTGAGACCAGTCCCTATACCTAAACAGTAACCACATCGGACCTCATCCACTCCCAGCTCCAGAAACACATTTGTTAAATCGTCAGTTCACTCCTATGTAAAGCGTTCCACACTCCTCTGTGTTGAAGAAACAGGGCTCTTTATTAGCTGCAGTAATAAAAAATGACTTCCGCCTCCCCAGCTCTCCGGAAATGAAATGAGCCCAACCACATTTTCCTTTCCTGTTAAATTCTCAGTCTCTGCTATGTGCAGACCAGCAGAGACACAGTGTGGTTAAAAACGTCCAATTAATCAAGGGACTCAAAGAGTCGTTAGGTTCGGAAGTTCCAGTTGTCTACAACCAGGCTAATTTTTAGAAAGAAGTTTTTAAAAATTGACCACTCTTTGGGAACATTCTGACCCTGAAGCAAGATTGGGGAGCCTTGGACTAGATATTTAGTGTGGCTGTCAGAAACAGAACTTCTGAAACAATGTGGTTTCTTTTTGCCCCAGCTTGGTGGCAGCCACCCACTCCCACAGCCCCAGAGAAGGCTCAGTGCAATCCTGCAATGTTTGTTATAAGATATGTCCAGGAGTTAATGAGATAGACAACTGTCCAAATCTACTGGGCAGAGGGCAATGCCCAGCCTAGTGATTGTGCAGTGACCTTCAACTTGAATGAGCAGCTTATTTTCTCTTCATCCAAGTTAAAACCCCACCTCTTCCAGACTGTTGTCTGTGCTGCTCTAACCATCCTTCGAGCATCACTCCCTGATCTCTGACTGCTTCCTCTGATCTCTGAGTTTTCCCCTGCTTTATGAGTGCTCCCACTGGTCTATGAGTGCACCCTCCCTGATATCTGAGTGCTCCCCCATTCTATGTGTGCTCCCCTAACTCTATGAACGCACCCCTGCTCCTAAGTGCTCCTGCTGCTCTATGAGTACTGCCTCTGCTCTCACAATGCTCCCTCCTCTGATCTGTTGGTGCTCCCGGCTCTATGAGTGCTCCCTCCCTGATCTCTGAGTACTCCCTTCCCTAATCTGAGTGTTCCTCCTTGCTCTCTGAGTGCTCCCCCTACTCTGAGTGCTCCCTCTGCTCTAACAGTGCTCCCTCCCCTGATTTCTGGGTGTGCTCCTGCTCTATTAGTGCTCCCATGCCCTATGAGTGCTACCCTGCTCTATGAGTGCTCCAGCACTGATTTCTGAGTGCTCTCCCCACTCTATGAGTCCTCCCCCTGCCCTCACAATGCTCCCTATCCCCATCTCTGAGTGTTTCTCCCTGCACTCTGAGTGTTTGCCCTGAGTGCTCTGAGCCCTGTATTGGACTTCTTACCTCCACAACTTTAAGATAATAAATTTACGTTGTTTTAAGGTGCTAAGTTTGTATAATTTGTTACAGCAGCCAATAGAAACTCCTACAGTGCCGAGCTATGCATCAGACCACCCAGAAGGCCACCTGCAAACAGGGGGCCCTGTTTGACTTGGAAAACACATCACTGTAAGTCCAGGGAAGCTGGAGTGAGGCAGCTTTAATTTTTGCTGAGGATCCCAACCAGCAGCCTTTCAGCACATTTGGAGACAGACACACCGGGTTCTACACCCAGCTCAGCCACTTCCTGGCATTGTGACCTGGGCAGAGTCTCTTCTCCTCTCTGACAGCGGGTTTCTATAAACTGAGAACCCTGAAAACACACAAGCAGAGTTACTGGACGTGTCTACATAATGTGTGTGTCAGTTGGTGTGTCTACTTGACTGGGCTGCAGGGTGCCAAGTCACCTGGCCAAGCATAATTCTGAGTCATTTACGAGAGTGTTTCTGGGTGAGATTAACCTTTGAATCATGACTGAGTAGAACAGATTGTCTTTTCTGCTAAGGGTGGGCCTTGTCTAATCAGTCAAAGGACTGAGTAGTGTAAAGTGGCTTATCCTCCAGGTAAGAGAGAACTCCCCACACTTTACTGCCTTGCCCTGGGATATTGGCTTTCTCCTACTTTCAGACTCAAACTGAAACCTCAGCTGTTCTGGGTCTAGGCCCTTGAACTTGGACTGGAACTACACTATTGATCCCCCTGGTATCCAACTGGCAGAATGGCAGCTCATGGGACTTCTCAGCCTCTATAATTGTGTGAGACAACTTCTTATAATAAATCCTCTCTCTCCCTCCACACACACATCTCCTATTGTTTCTGTTTCCTGAGCATGCTGACTAATAAAACGAGTGATGTTTCTGGCTCCATGCCAGGAGCACAGACTTGCCCAGTGGTGGGGGAAGACAATGGGATCCTGACCCCTTACAAGATTCTGCACTCCACCCACCACCAACCCAGCATGCATGTCCTGCAGGAAAATCCTGAGACAGGTGCCAAGCCAGAACATTCAGTGTCTGTCCAGCATGAAGGTCAGCATGCTCCCTCGCCCATCACCACAAGAGGTCCAGCCTCCTGGACACCTGAGCGCAGAGGAGGTGCTCCCATGGCTGCAGCCTCAGTGATGTGGTAAGCAGAGAACGCGAGTTGGGGAGGAAGCTAGGCATGCAGGCAGGCCCCCTCCGTGTTCTCCATCCAGCCTCCCTCTGTCTTTGAATGCCTTCCCTGGTGTCCCATCAACAGTGCTGACCCTTATGCTGGACAAGGGCACAGAAGCTTTGTCCCCAGCATTCCCCTGCCCTGACTCTACATAAACACCCAGGCTAGACAGAGCATCCTGCCTACTAGCCCCTGCCCAGGCTGCTCTCTCCTCCAGAAACTTGCTCTTCTCCCATCCTCCCAGGACCTTCTTGAATCTCTGCTTTTGGTGGCATTTCAAAGCTGCCAGGCCAGTGACTAAGGGAATCCTTAAAAGAAAAAAAAAAGAAAGGCAACAGAACAATTGTAGTTACCCTTCATGGCCATGGGGGACTGGAGGGCCATTCCACAGATGTGTATTAACATATTGGGAAAACAGCACCAAGCAAGAGCCCCGCCTGCCCACGCCAAGTGCTCGCCTTGAGCCATATTATTTCTCTGCAACCTTCCATGTGTGTTACAGCTTCCCTAGTGGCTCAGATAGTAAAGAATCTGCCTGCAATGCGGGAGACCCGGGTTTGACCCTTGAGTTGAGAAGATCCTCTGGACAAGGAAATGGCAACCCACTCCAGTATTCTTGCCTGGAGGATTCCGTGGACAGAGGAGCTTGGTAGGCTACAGTCCGTGGGGTCTCAAAGAGTCAGACATGAGCTCCTCCTTCCACGTAGGAGGGCAAATTGCAAAGAAACGTTGGTGGAGAGCACAGCTTAGAGATGAACATGGTGCAGACTGTCCCTTCAAGGGGGCTGCCAGCCTTCCTCATGCTCACTCACAGGCATCCTGTGCTTTGGCAATTTTCAAGGCCACCAGCTCCAGAAAGCCTGTTCAACTGCTCTGATGCTCGCCAGAGGCAAGATCCACACCTGCTGGCCGCCTGGGGTTGACTGGCACATCCGGACAGGTTTTGTTTGGCTTGAGACCACAGCCAGACAGCTATTGTGTTTGATTTGAATCTTCTTGAGTTTTTCTTTCTTCTGAGACCAGGGTGTCCCCATGGCACATTCATCTCAAGCCAATGAGCTCACCTATAGAAACTCTGTTTTGCTCTGCCGGCTTCATCCATCCAAAACTCTTATTGATGTTTGGCTGTGATTTCAACCCTGCAGAAAAGTCGCAAGGATGGTACAAGGAACTCCCATGGACACTTTACCCAGAGTCACCAACTGCTCACATTTTACACCAGTTCCTTTGTCATTGCCTCTCCATTTTCCTAAGGGAAAAACATTATGATGCCACAGCCCAATTATCAAAATTAGGAGACTTAATCTTGATGCAAAACAGTCATCTAATCCACTGTCTGTTTTGTCATAGGCCACCTGTGTCCTTCCGTAGCGTCCTGCTCCCCAGGACCAACTCCCACGCATTGTTTCCCTGTCTCTTTAGCTTTTCCAATCTGAAAAAGTTCCTTATATTTCTTTCTTCTCCTTGATCTTGACCTTTCTGGGGAGGAAAGGACAGTTACTTTTAGAATCTGCCTCTGTCCCTGTTTATTTGTGCTTTCTCAGGATCAGATCCAGGCTGTGTGTTTTCTCAGCTTGCATGGGGTGATACTGTGTCCTGACCATCAGGCATGCGGTGTCCCATCTTGGGACAGATCCTTGATCCCCTGGTTAAGGTTATGTCCTCCAGGTCTCTCCCCTGTAAAATTATCCTTTTTCCTTTTATAATTAAGAAATAATTTAATTCTTTGATTCTATAAACACTCCATTCATTGTCAAACTTTCACCCACTGGTTTCAACACCCATGGATGACTTTCTAAATCCTTTCTTCTTTATTAGGTAGAATTCTAATATAAGGAGAACTTGCCCTTCTCCCCAGTTTACTTTTTCATTTAGTTATTTGTATCAGTATGGATTCATTTGTTGTTGTTCAGTTGCTAAGTCATGTCCAACTCTTTGCCACCCCATGGACTACAGCATGCCAGGCTTTACCATCCTTCACTATCTCCCAGAACTTGTTCAAACTCATGTCCATTGAGTTGGTGATGCCATCCAACCATCTCATACTCATCTCATCTCCTTCTCCTCCTGCCCTAAATCTTTCCCATCATCAGGGTCTTTTCCAATGAATCGGCTCTTCACATCAGGTAGCCAAAGTACTGGGGCTTCAGCATCAGTACTTCCAATGAATATTCAGGATTGATTGCCTTTAGTATTGACTGATTTTATCTCCTTGCTGTCCAGGGGACTCTCAAGAGTTTTCCAGCACCGCAACTCAAAAGCATCAATTTTGGATTCAGCCTTCTTTATGGTCCAACTCTCACATCTAAACATGACCATTGGAAAAGCCATAACTTTGATTATACAGACCTTTACATAACATAATTTGTGTATCCATTCTCCATGACCGTTTGGGCTATTTCCAGTTTTTATCTATTATAAGTAAAGCAGATATGAACATTCTTGTATATCTTTTTGGGGATACATGGCATCATTTCTCTTGGGTAAAACCTAGCTGTGTACTTGCTGAGTCATAAGTAAAAAACTAACTCTATAAGAAAATGCCAAACTCTTTTCCAAGTGTTGACACGACTTTTCTTCCCTGCCAACATGACACATGAGTGCTCTGGTTGCACCGTGTCCTCACCAACACTTGATATCACCAGCCTTTTTTATTTTAGCTATTTTAGCAGGTAATTCTGGGATCTCTCTTTTTTAAATTGCTGGACATTTAGCCTTTCAAAACTATTTAATATTGCAAAGATGAACATCTTAATACCTATATTTTGCCTTTAAATTTTACTATTTCCCTGGGGTAAACTCCCAGGAGTAGAATTAATTGGTCAAAGGATGTAAACTTTCAGAATTTAAATTGCCAACTTATGCTCCCGTGAAGAATGCATCAGGATTGCTGGCCACTCTGACTTTTATCAGCATTCCATATGATCATTAAGAAGAAGTGCAGCCAATTTTTTCACTGCTGTGTTGGAGTATCCTGTGCCCTTAAGAAGTGTTCCCATCAAAGTGTCTGCTGATCAATTTGTCACTGAGTCACCACAACCAGGCCAAGCAATGGAGCAGAGCAACCACCTCCAGATGTCCACACAAACCCCTCTGACCCTCTCCCACTAGAGGTGAGGGTAGGACTATGGCTGGGCCAGATCTAAGTGGGGTCTCCTGAGCCCCACGTGACTCTGACTCTCACCTGTGTCCTGCTGCCACTGGGGGAGGGTCCAGCAGGTGTGCATGGACTGTTATCCACAGTGGACATACAGGAACTTGGGTTTTCTGTGCAGACAACTCCCAGGAAAGAGCCCACGAATCCAGATGTACACTTCCTACGACATGCGATGCTGCCATCCTGCTGTGCCTTCGAGCCCCCATCATCTGGACAGGACTGTGGTTCCCCTCACAAGTGGGCAGTGAGGGGGTACATGGAGGCAGACCAGAGGGATGGTCTGGGGTTGCCTGTCCCATTCCCACTGCATTGGCAAGCAAGAGGATTAAAGATAAAACACATATTCTGATTTACAATATTGTGTTGATTTCTGCAGTACAGCAACACGACTCAGTTATACATATACATATATGTATATATATATATATATATTCTTTTTCATACTCTTTCTATTACGTTTTATCACAGGATATTGAATACAGTTCTCTATGCTATAAAGTGAGTGAGTGAAGTCACTTAGTCATATCCGACTCTTTGCAACCCCATGGACTGTAGCCCACCAGGCTCCTCCTCTGTTCATGGGATTTTCCAGGCAAGAATACTAGAATGGGTTTCTCTTTTCTTCCCCAGAGGATCCTCCCGACCTAGGGATCGAACTCAGGTTCCCACATTGTGGGTAGACTCTTTACCCTCTGAGCCACCAGGGAATCCCCCTATGCTATGAAGTAGAACTAAAATTCAAAGAGATAAATGTACCCCTCTGTTCATACCAGCACTATTTGCAACAGCCAAGACATAGAAGCAACTTAAATGTCCATCAACAGATGATTGGGTAAAGAAGATGTGGTCCATATATACAAAGAATATTACTCAGTCACTAAAAAAAAAAAAAAAAGAATGAAATTATGCCATTTTCAGTAACGTGGATGGACCTAGAGATGATCAAACTAAGTGTGGTAAATAATAAAGAGAAATACATATATCATATGATATCATTTATATCTTCCCAAGTGTCTCAGTGGTAAAGAATCTGCCTGCCAAGCAGAAGACTCAGGTTCAATCCCTGAATCAGAAAGATCCCCTGGAGAAGGAAATGGCAACCCATTCCAGTATTCTTGCCTGGGAAATCCCATGGACAGAAGGAGCCTGGAGGGCTACCATCCATGGGGTCATAAGAGTCAGACACAACTGAGCTACTAAACAACAGTGAAAACAGATCATTTATATGTGGAATTTAAAATACGATATAAATGAACCTATCCATGAAACAGAGAGAACAGACTTATTGCCAAGAGAGTGGAGTGGTGGGGGAGGGAAGGACTGGGAGCTTAAGATTAACAAATGCAAACAAGTATATATAGGATGGATTTAAAAGCACATTTTCTTTGAGTTTATCCATTTCCCATGTCCTTGGAGATTCCCAGCACAGGCACCTCCATCATCCACAGGAATTGCTCTCTTGCTCCCCAGGGCCAATGTCACTTCTTATCTGGAGCTCTTTTTCCTTTGGAACCAGGGACCCAGGGAAGCCTGTCTCACCCGGGAAAGCATCCATCTGACACCCCATTGTCTTTTCTTGGTGCAAATCAAACAGGTTTGGAGTCGACGCTAGCTGCCTCTGGCCATCTCTGGGTAAGTTTGGTTGGGGACAGCTCACTCACCCAGCTGACCACGCCCAGGGGAAGGGAGAGGACAGAGGACACGGACCACCCTTGCCAGGTCCCTCAGCAAGGTCCTGGCAGGGAGGACTCGCTGCTGTCCTACCCACCTCCTAGGCCTCCCAGCTCTGACACCACACTTTAAGACAAGCTGGAAACTGTCAGCTCAGGACAATCTCTATGGACAGAAAGCTCCTTGCAGAAACCCAGGGCTTGGTGGGGAGCTTGCGAAAGTCAGGGTCCAGTTTGTGCTACTCCCACGGGCTGCAGTGGGAAAAGGGTCTAGATGTCCTAGCATCTCTTATAAACAGGGAGGCAGAGGCCCAGAGGAGGGGATGATACATCGAGGTTCTTGCTCATCACTTTCTTCCTCCTTGAAGAGAAGGTTTGAATCCAGAGATCTCAGCTGGGAGGGGAGGGGAGAAGCCAGGCGGGCTCATTCTTTCCTCCTATCCCCCAATAAACATCAGCTGGCTGAGGGTCTCTGCAAATCCCAGGCCATTCTGAATGGGAAATGATTAGTTACATAATGCAATATTAAGGCTATAAATCTTCCCACTAGCAGAACCCATAAACCCTGGTTTTTATTATCCACTTACTGCACAGACCCTGGCTGTTCCTTCATTGCAGCACAATTATCCTACAATTACTGTTATATTGTTAAGTAAATAGTCTGCCGGAAGCAGCAATTCCAGGGCTCATAAATATATAAGCAAATACTAAGCGAGGCCCGGGAGCCAAGGGAAGGAGACAGGACAAGGGCACAGGTGCCCAGAGCCCCCAGGGTGGAAACATGACGCCCTGAGGATGCACCTGTCCACCTGCAGAGGGGTGGCTGGCACCAGGGCCATTCTGGCATGAGGGCCTCCCCTTAGGGTGGCCACCAGGGTGCCATCCTGTTGGTAGCATCAGTCTTCCTTCACGAGTCAGGGAGCATGTGGGTAGAGCACAGGGGACTGAGGAATGCGCCTGGATTTTCTTTTCTTTACAAGGACACTCATTGCATCTTTATATAGAACAACTCCAAACTGGGAACAGTCCAGGAGTCCATCAGTTGGAGGATGGGTAAACAAACTGTAGCACATTCGTATGATGAAATAAACAGCAGCACAGAGGAATGAACTGTGGGTCCAGGCAACAACAGAGAAGAAACCCAGAGAATGGTGATGGAAGACAGAAGCCAGGAACAAGAGAACAGACTGCCTGGCTCCAGTGGCCTGAAGTTCTAGACTAGATGAATGGAACCCATGATTTAAAACATTCTGACCACTGGCTACATAGGGAATTGACTAGGAGGGGCTGGAAGGAATCTTCCAGGGTCATGGTGATGCCTTATTAGTTGCACAAGGGCATGCATGTGCCAAAACTCATTAATGGCAAGGGATAATTAGGGAGTTTGGACATGTACACACTGCTATATTTAAAATGGATAAGCAACAAGAACCTACAGGGAACTCTGTTCAATGTCACATGGCAGCCTGGAAGGGCGGGGAGTTTGGCAGAGAATAGCTCAGATGATAAAGAATCCGCCTGCGGTGTGGGAGACCTGGGTTCGATCCCTGGGTAAGGAGGATCCCCTGGAGAAGGAAATGGCAACCCACTCCAGTATTCTTGCCTGGAGAATCCCATGGACAGAGGAGGCTGGTGGACTACAGCCTATGGGGTCGGAGAGTTGGACATGAATGAGCAACTAACACACATTTGCATGGCTGAGTCCCTTCTCTGTTCACCAGAAACTATCACAACATTGTTAATTGGCTATGATCCAACACAAAATAAACAGTTTTTTTTTACAATTCATCCAAATTTTTCATGGTTAAGTCTCAGATCTCTCTTGGTAAATGTCACATTGCACTTGAAAATATGTGGGTTATTTTCAAATATCTTTTGATATTGATTTCTAACATAATTCCACAGTGATAAGAGAACAGACTCTGATTTTAACACCTGTAGACAATAAAATTTTTGCACCTTGTTTTACATCCCTGGATATGTTCCAGTGTCTCCTAGTTTATAGTCTATGGGAACTTGAACAGAATTTGTATCCTACTGTTGTGTGAAAATTGCATAAATCTTAATTATGTTGAATCAGTTCATAGTGCTTTTCAGGTCTCCTATATCCTTCTACTTTTCTGTATATTCATTCTATTAATTTTTGAGAGTTTGATATTGAAGTTTCAACTAAAAATCTTTATTTATCTACTTAAAAATAATTGTCATATATAGTAGAACTATATATTGCTTGTAACTTTATATATATATATGGAACTAACTTCATTCTGTATCTTCCAAGTCTCCTGTAAATGTGTTATCATACTTTCATAATTTAAAAAATAAGAAAGGAGGAGAAAAGATCTCATCCAAGACATCTCCCAGATTTGAATGTCAAAGGCAAAACCACTAGAGTGATGGACAAAGTGGTGGCCTCCTCTGCAGAAAGCAGCCCACATGGCCAGTGTCCATTGGTAAAAGGGCTAAAAGCCTGCACCAAGTCTTGCCATCCACCCCAGGGCCCAAGTGAGGGAAGGCCAGCTCTTTTCAAAAGGGTAACTCCTCTAGCCCCTCCTGTGCCTGCTGTGGGGTGGGACGGGCCTGGCAGGTGGAAAGAATGTCCCAGAGACCTGGGTCCATACTCCTGCTGACCCTGGCCTCTGGGGACAGTGCATGACGTTTATTTGATGCCAGAAGGGAGGGGTGCCTCTCAGTTGGTTTTACAGCACTGATACTTTTTGAAGTTGTGCCACATCTACTTCCTGCTTTGTTTTTCCCCAGAGTGACCCTGTGAAGCCATCAGGACAAGTGTCCCCGTTCTTGTTGAAAGGACAGCACCCTGGCCCTCAGAAAGGCCAAGTGGACCACACCCCAGGGTCTGACACCAAATTAGTGGTGTTTCCATAGCAAAATCTCTGAGTCCCCAGAGGCCGGTAGCTTCTGTGCCTCTTTTCTCATAAAATAGATAAAATAGATCAATTAAAGCAAGCCAGTTATGTCCTAAGGCAAAATGTGGGAGGCAGAGTAGCAGTCCCCTAAAGATGGTGACGTCAAAATCCCCAGGACAGGTGACTGGGTCTGCTTTCAGGGCAAAGGGGAATGAGGGAGGCAGGTGGCATTAAGGCTGCTCAGCAGCTGGCCTGGAGCTGAGGACGGTGTCCTGCCTCGTCTGGGTGGACTCAATGTCATCACCAGGATCCTCAGTGGGAAAGGAAGATGCAGAAGCATCAGAACCAGAGGGAGGGCAGCGTGACAGACTCCACCATGCACCCCTGGCTTCAGAGAAGGAGGAAGGGCCAAGGAATGGGGAGCCTCTAGAAGCTGGAAAATGCAGGTAAACTGACTGTCTCTGGAGCCTCCAGAATGAAGGCAGCCTGGCCAATACCACGATTTTGGACCAGTGAGGCCCACTTTGGACTTAACCACAAATAGTGCGTGTTGCTTTAAAGGACTAAGCCTGGGCGATTTGTTACAGCAGCCTTGCAGAACTTCAATACTTGCTCTGAAACCTCAGGGAGAACCCAGGACTTCTCTGCTCCCTCAGCTTCTCCCCCCATGGAATGCTCTGTTCCAGAGATTCTGACACTTCAAACCAGAACCCAGAACCCTCCACCCACCCCCTTCCCAGGGCCCAGCTTCCCCACAGGGCTCAGGGTATGCAGGACACCTTCGGCCTCTCCCTGGAAAGTTTGCTCCTTGGAGCATCTGCTCCCGAAGGGCTATCTTCTCTCTGACCCCATGCTCTGAGAGGTGGGAACTGGGCCCAGTCACTCCTGTTTACAATTAATGAGGTGATTACCAAGCCCAGATTTTAGGAAGTGCAATATCACTTCTTAACAATAACACCTTCCAACAAGCTGCTTTACAAGGCGTCTCTTAGTCCCCACTCTTTATACAGAACAGATGCTTTTAAAAAATTCTATTGCATTACCTTATCAAGTGACCATTCCCTGGAACATCATAAAACAAACATTAATTAGGGCTTCAGTTGGTGCCATCTCGACTGCACCACCAGGCCATTCCACCCTGGGGATGCTCACTTTAAGAACGGCAGGTAAGAGTCAGAGCCAATATCTCAGCCTTTGGTGGAGAAGGGATGAGATTACAGGTACAGAGGGGTGGTGGGGAACAGCCAAGACATAAGCCAAGCCCGCCAGTGGCCAAGAGTGTGACCTGCATGTGGCTGGGTGACACTCACAGTCAGCTGTATCCTAGGTGCCCCCGCCCAGGGCACCCAGACCTCTGCCCAGTTCCAAGAGCACTACCCATCGCCCTGAGTGTTGCAGGGTGATGCTTGGTCCCCTGGCCAGGAGGCATTGCAGGAGGCACGGGCGTGGGAGTCAGGATAAGCTTGATGTGCTGGGACTTTCCTATTTGAGCCCAAACTGCCCCTGCTTCCTAGGAATTCCACACTGTAGAGGTCAGTCACCCTTGTTTTCCATGTTTACTCTGTCAGTGCCATGGACACCAAATGCTTAACGGGGTGAGAAAGTGCTTTCTCTGCCATTTGGAGGCCTGCATGCCTCTCAAATTCACCTTCCTCCACACTCACCTCCCACCAGGTGCCAGGCGGTCCCCAGACCCTTGAATCCATCAAGGTCCCTCACCCTGGGTGCCCTCGTCTGCTCATCCTCTCACCAAAGTCTACTGGGCTGTCTGAGGCCCCCATTCCTGCCCCAGCCCTCCCCTCCTGCCCTCGTCCCAATCTCCACACTTGCCCCTTCGCCACTTCTCCCAGCAGGTCTCAGGCACAGGTGGGGGCTATGCCTGTAGCATCTGGGGGGTCCCTGTTCCAACAGAGTTGCTTAGTAACGCAGCTGAGGAAATGAGACAAATACGATGGGGATTGTCTTCAGTCTGGGCTGTGGTGCGCAGTTCTCAGCATCTAAGTCAGGGTGACGTGGGGTCATGTTTGAAGTGCTGATCTTGCATGCAGGTGGGTCTCCTGAAATGCTTATGATGACATTTGGTGGGGATGGGAGAGAAGATGATGTCTGGTCCTACGTGGCCCCAGCAGTCAGATAGCTGTCCTGGGGCAAGGCTCTGGTTTCCAGAAAATGTGGAACTAGATTCAGCAGCTCCAGTGACCATGCCTTCAGGGGCTGCTGGAAGTCTAAGGTCAGAGCCCATCTGGAAGTCTTCAATGAGCTCTTGGTGCTTAAACGCTCAGCTTTGGACAACCCTACTCTAAGCTTCTGCCATGCTCTCTTCATCCTAAATAACATGTCCTATTCTTAGTCACTCAGTTGTGCCCAACTCTTTGTGACCCCATAGACTGTTGCCCACCAAGCTCCTCTGTCCATGGGATTCTCCAGGCAAGAACACTGGAGTGAGTTGTCATGCCCTCCTCCAGGAGAGCTTCCCAACCCAAGGATCAAACCCAAGTCTCCCACGTTGCAAGCAGATTCTTTACCATCTGAGCCACCAGGGAAACCCAGGAATACTAGAGTGGGTAGTCTATCCCTTTTCCAGGGGATCTTCCTGACCCAGGAATTGAACTAGGGTCTCCTGCCTTGCAGGTAGATTCTTTACCAGTTGAGCTACCAGGGAAGCACATCTTGAGTAATATAGTCCTATAAAACCTAAGTTCTTTAAAATCTGTGTTTACATTCTGAGGGGCTTTGCTCTTCCATCTTTGCAGATCAGATCAGGGGCGGGGGGCTGGGGGCTGCTTACCATGTCAGAGGGGGACCTGCATTTCATCCTCCCTCTCTGTCCTTCTCTGTATCTCAGGAACCAATCCAGGTCTCGGGGACTGAACTTGCCCTACTTCTCCTGAGACTCAGGAGTTCCCTGGGGTGCAAACTTTAAGTTCTAAGGCCTGGATGATCCCCTCAAAAAGAGACAACTGGTCCTTCTCTGAGCTTCTTGAGAAAAATGGGCCTAGAGACCAACTTCAAACAGAAAACACATCCACAGGACGTGGATCCTTTATCAAATACAAGACAAATAATCTGAGAGCTGGTTTGCTCAATATTCTAGAAAAAGAATCATTCTAACAATATTTATTGGAATATTCATTGGAAGAACCGATGCTGAAGTTGAAGCTCCGATACTTTGACCAACTAATGTGAAGAACCTGGAAAAGACCCTGATGCTGGGAAAGGTTGAAGGCAGGAGGAGAAGAGGATGACAGCGGATGAGATGGTTGGATGGCATCACCAACTCAATGGACATGAGTTTGAGTAAGCTCCGGGAGTTGGGGATGGACAGGGAAGCCTGGCGCGCTGCAGTCCATGGGGTCGCAAAGAGTCGGACACGACCAAGTGACTGAACTGAATTGAACAATATTTATTTACATCACATGTCAACTTGAAGGTCTAATAAAAGGCCAGGCCAGAGTGGCTGAACCCCACCTAAGGGCATCTGGGGTGAGCCTAGAGGGGAGGGCAGTCGCAGAACAGGAGAGAAGTTATTCAGTACCCCCACCTTCTCCAGGAAGTACCTTAATTCCTATGAAGGAATCTCAGTTTAGGTCAGCTCTTGAGCTTCAGTTAAAGGAAAACAAATCTAAAATAATCTCTTGCTAAATTAAATATTTCATCCTTTAATTCCACATCAACACTGTTCATTTCTCTCAAGTTTACAAAATAATAATAATAACACAATCTTTTTAACCATGCCATCCCCCAGTAGCAGGATTTGCAAGCAGCCCACTGTAACGTCACCACCTACTTCTCATCACATCTCCTGCATTGGCTGAGCTATTTTCATTGCATTATGTATATTTTACAAAGAGAGACACTGTCACCCAGAAGGGTAATTGTCCTTGCGCGTAATCCTGTCTGGATGGTGCAGAGCAGCCCTCACTTCATTAAGTGCAAAGCCTCCACCTGAGAAAATCAATCGCAGCCTAAATCATAAAGACGAAAATCAATGGCCACTACACGCCCCAGGCCTCCTCCGCACAAGCCCATTAGAGGGACACCGGGGACTGACTCCAGATGGGCTGGCCCTGTCCCTGTGACAGCCAAGACTGTACAGGCTCCAGGCAGAGGGACAGGAGGGGAGCTTTAAAAATCTAATCAACAGAAGCTGCATAAAGAGAAGGGGATCCATTTGGTACCCTGCAGGTAGAACGTGAAAAGCGCAAAATGACATCCATTTGTTCAAAAGATCACCGAGTATCTATTGTGAGCCAAACCCTAGGAGAGGCCTCCACGTTCAAGATAAACACCCAGTGTCTGTTCTCCAGGGGCTTTCCATGTGGTGAGGAGCACAGGTATATGGGCACTCATCTTGGCCTGAGTGGGGCTGGGAAACACAGAGAGCCTTGTGTATGGGGGTGGAGGGATGGGGTCATTTCAGTTGGGTCTTGAAGGATGAATAGGAGGTTGTCAGGATCATTTTTCTTCATAATAGTGTTGGGAGGGGTTGAAGGATACCATCTTCTGACAAGTTTGGATTCCCCTAAATCAACACTTCAACCAAAATTCAATCACTATTTGTTAACAGTCTTTGAGGTCCCAGTGTGGCCCTGCATAGGAGAAGTGAATGGGTCAAACCAGAAAGAAACATGAAGATCTCTTAACACATCTTTTCTTTAAATTTTGAAACTGAGCTGTTATATGCTTCCTCTCTTCTGGGGGCTGTTTGGTGAACCCCCAAAGCATCAGGTATTCTGGTTATATCCTTTTCTTCTCCTTTTTAACTCTCCTAGACTTGATTCCTTTACCATTCTTCATTTGGGGAGCATCTCTGAAATGTCAGAAGGTGAGCTTGGTGTAAGGATACAGATGCTCTTGAGAGGCCTGCAGGAGGCCAGATTCTGGGCAAAGGTGATAACAAACTACCGTTGGGCACAGAGGAAGGATTCATGATCCACTCTGGGGGAATCAGGGTGGGCTTCTGGGTGGAGGTGACTTCCAAAGTGACTCCTGAATCTGGAATTGCCTGGGTAAGGATAGGCAGCGGTTAGGGCACTCAAGGTAAATTGCTGATACATGAAGAGGAGATACCATACCCTCAGTCGCTTGCTTAGCACATTATCTTTCCCATCCCCATGGCAACCCTCAGAGATGAGCAGTAGCATCTTAAAGATAAAGAAATCTGTTAGAAAAGTCAAGGAATTTTCCTGACCTACTCTGCAAGGCAGGGACAGAGTCAGAACAAATGCTGAGCCTCTGGATGCTCCTGGCCAGGGGACTTTGTCCTCAGAAACAGTATTCAAGCTGCCAGTCCCCATATCAAATAGCTACCTGCACATACATCCTGCCAACATTAATTGAGCATCTACTACGTGTGGCCCCAGGGTCACAGAGAAGAAGTATGTGACCCTCAACTGGCATGATATTTCCAACACTAGCCTCCCTAGGACCTTGCTGCTCAAAGTAAGGTCCTTAAATTAGGGCAGCGTCAACCTGGAGCCTGTCAAAAAAAAATGTAGATTCTCGAGCTCGCCTCAGACCCATGGAATCAGAACCTGCATTTTGACAAGATCCCGGCTGACTCCCAAGTACAGTAAAGTTGGAAAAACTCTGCTCTACGGAGAGGAGTGGGTGTGGAGATGACCACCCATGGAGGTCTTCAGTGCTCCCTGTTCTGCAAACCACTCTGTACACTGAACCTCATTAAATAACCACAGAGCAAAACCCAGCCCTCCCAACATCCTATCCAGACAGGGTTACAGAGATAATTAGATAGGAGGAGAGAGGGCTGAAGTCGCAGGCGAGGTGGGTCGTGGGCAGAACTTACCGGGCTGTACATGCTACACCTACTTCTGCACGGCTGCAGAAGTAGGCATGGCAGAAGTAGGTCCAGCCTCACTCCTGAAGTCAGTAGCTCCCAGGGAATGGAGGGAGATTCAAATGCCGGTCTACCTGTTTCTGAACCTGCACCCTTCACAGCAGTCGTGACATTAAAGGGTGTGTTTGGTTCTGTGAGCACCTGCTCTCTTTCTGGCCCTGCACACAAGACCATCACCTCTGTGAAGGCAGGAACATGTTTAGCTGATGGTGCGTCCCCACCACCCACAACAGGCACTCATCAAATATCTGTCAAATAAGTAAATAGACAAAAATAACAGAGGTGACGTCATCAGCTGAGCAAAGTACAAAGCCCATTCACGGGCAGACCGGGGGCCATTGCGGGCGCCCCAGGAGCAGGCTGGGGAGGGTGACCAGCAGGGTTACTCGGGGCCACCCAGTTGAACTTGGTTTCTGTGTCCTGCTCTTCTTGCCAAATGGGAAAACAAAATGCACCGCTCACTTGGCAGCAAAAGCCCTTATGGTGTGAATTGACTCATGCAATCAAGAGGCACAAATAGGTTAGGATGAATAATGACAGTCAATATCTGGACGCAAAGCTCAGAGCGCATTGTCCAGCCAGCGTGACCTTGCAGTAAGGGTCTCCCTGCCTCTCTTTCCCAATCCCCAAGGAGCTCTGCTCCCCAAGGCTTCAGGGGCATGGGATGTGAATCCTTAGAAAAGGGTAGAACCGAGTGTCAAGCCCAGGTCCTCACTGGGTTTGCTCGGCTCTGTGGCCTTGAACCAGTAACCACACACTCCTGAGCCTCTCTGTGTCTCTCCTTTAAACATTAGACCCAGCCTCCCAGGATGGTGAGGACAGGAGGTGATTCTCCCCATGGCTCATTTTTTCTCCAAGTGAAGTCACCCGATTAAAGTGTCCTTCCTGAATGCTCTTCACCTCCCCTCCTCACAAGGCAAGGGGGAGGGACTTAGCTGATGGGGAGTGATTTAACTGATGGAGAGTGGTTTACCTGATGGGGGAATGACAGCTAGTGGGGGAGTCTTTGTTTTAATTTCTTATTGCTGCTGAAACAAATGACTACAAATAATATGGCTTAAAACAGCAAAGATTATTATCTTACAATTCTGGAGTTCAGAAGTTGAAAAGTGGATTTGATGGCTGGAGGCTCTAAGAAGAGAGTTTCTCTGCTTTTTCTGGCTTCTGGAAGCTGCATGCCTTCCTTGGCCCATGGCCTCATCACTCTCAGTTTCCATTATCACATCACCAACCTTAAATCTGACCCTCCTTCCTCTCTCTTGTGAGGATGCTTGTGGTAACAGGGACCCACCTGTCTACTCCAGGATCGTCTCCTGTCTCAAGTTCTTTAATTTAATCCCATCTGCAAAATCTCTTTGCATACACAGACATCTATGGGGGCATTATTAGCCCAGCACAGGGGAAGGACATGGACACAGGAGCCCCAGCCCCTCCCTGACGAGGTGGCACATCCTGCCCCTTGTCACAGTGTGATAAACACTCAGGTGGCCAGACCTGGGTGTAGCCAGTGTCTGTAGATTCCAACAAGCACCTTGATCTTCCTCCCCAACAGCCTTACCAGAAATGAAGACGATTTCCTTTCACTCTCTATGTGCTTGATTCTTGGGTCCTTCTCCAGAGCTGGGGGAGAGAACTAGGGGAGGGTGTGCCCTATGTCCAACCACTCAAATTCTACACCCTGTTACATTTTCAGGAATGGATGAAAAACTAGGAAGAAAATTAGATAGAATGGAGATGGAGGTTTGAGAGCCATCTGAGCAGGTGGCCAGAGCCCTCACTTCCATTACCCCCTGGGGATCTTGACTTTGTGAAAACACCAAGGCTGCATGTAGCCAGAATTTAAGGTATGATTTGTGTTCCTAGTGCAGCCTGGGTGGGCCACGTTGGGCCCTAGGCCTAAGGACACGAGCTCTGCAGGTTCTTGACCTTGGTGGGTCACTGAAGTTTATGGAGGCTTTAACCACAGGCCAGGGGCTATTTTTTTTTTTTTTTGAGCAGATGTAGAGCTTAGCTGTTGCAGGTGCATACATTCTAAGTTGCTTCAGTACTGACTCTTTGCAACCCTATGACTGTAGCCTGCCAGGCTCCTCTGTCCATGGGATTCTACAGGCAAGAATATTGGAGTGGGTTGCCATGCCCTCCTCCAGGGAATCCTCCTGACCCAGGGATGGAACCCATGTCTCCCGCAGCTCCTGCACTGCGGGCAGATTCTTTACCACTTAGCCACCTTGAAAGCCCCAGCTGCTGCAGGCAGGATGAGACATTTTTAACAAGCCCAGTGCAGCCACAGCTTTGATGATGGAGAATCTTTGGGTATAAGGTCTTTAAGGCATCAGGTGATGAAATGACTTCTTTTTTTGCTGCTTTTATAACTGTGTCTCTCAGCCAGGCTGGCAGGCCAGAGAGCCAGGATCTGAAACTGCAGGAGCAGCTGTGTTCTACCCGCAGAGTGTTAGCTGGCCAATGCCCCTGGAGGAGTGAACCAGGTCGGATCATCTGGCCAATTCCTTTCCCCTTGATTCATTATTTTTTTCTAATTGTTTCAAGGCTAAATGAGAGATAAAGGGGGACTAACCTTGAGTCTCTGGGGCTTTTACAAGTCATCGCTTACAAACACTCTCAAAAGACCAAAATTTATTAGTCATATATGTTCCAGGCATGGCTTTAGATTTCTGAGTCCCTGGATGTCTCCACATCTGCAGATGTAGGAGAACTTTAAGTGGGAAGGTGAGCATCCCTCCTGTGAAGAGTGGGATATAGGTTTGCCGCAAACCAAGGCTGGGGAAGATAATTAGGCAGAGGCTCACACCCGGCTGCGACTTCTTGCCTCTGCACCCAGATTTGCTCCATTCAGGGAGCCAAGGAGGGAGTGGGGGATTGAGAAGATGCCTCAGGATGACCCTCTCTCTCAAATCAGCAGCTAGGCAAGAAGGGAGACGTAACAGGGGGAGACATGCAAGTTCAGGTGCAGATGTGGGGGGAATCCCTGGAAGGAAGACAGAGCTCTTAGGACACATGCCAGGCCAATGGGAAGGCGGAATGAGAGTTTTCAGATCTAACTGCTCTTAACGGAGTGAGGAAAGTGAAGAAAGTTAGGGCAGGTTAGGTCAATATTAAAAGAAAATTTGTATCCTGGAGGCACAGCCCTTTAGGGGGTGAAAGGAGATGTTTGGATTCTTATCAGCTGGAAAAATTCAACCTCAGAGGTGAGAAGTGGAGACTCCCCCACAAAGAAGCACCTCACCCTGGACAGGAATGAAACTGCAGGTGAACATCAAGGCAAGTGACCAGGCCCCTCCCCTTCTAAGAACAGTGACAGCTACAGGAACGAACCCCTCAACAGCCTACAAGACAGAAAACAGGGGGAAAACTTCCAAGGAGTACCTCACTGTCAGGGCTGGTGCAGCCAGTGCCCTGATAGAGAAATTAAGCAATCAGAGCTCTAGAATGAAGCCCAGCAAAGGCAGCATCGTGGCAGGGAGGGTTCAAGCGCACCTCTGTCACTGCCTGTGTTCCAATCCTAGCTCTGTCCCCTGCCACTGTGCACCTGGGATTAAGTCACTCAACCTCTCGGTACCTCAGCATCTCCATCTGTAAAATGGGCTGGTGTGATCTCTACATTGTAAGACTGACTGAGGATTAAACAGATTCGTGTTTGCAAAGCATGCAGCAGTGCCCGGCATAGATGGGTACCATCGACTGACAGATGAATGGATAAAGAAGCTGTGGTACATATATACAATGGAATATTACTCAGTCATAAAAAAGAATACATTTCAGTCAGTCCTAATGAAGCGGATGAACCTAGAGCCTATCACACAGAATAGTGTAAGCCAAAAAATTAAAAATATTGTATATTAACTCATACATATGGAATCTGGAAAGATGGTGCTGATGAACCTATTTTCAGGGCAGCAATGGAGAGGCAGACATAGAGAACAGACTTGTGGATACAGTAGGGGAAGGAGAGGGCTGAAGATTTGAGAGGGTAGCATGGAAACGTATGTATTACCATATGTAAAATAAAGAGCCAGTGGGAATTTGCTGTATGATGCACGGATCTCAACCCAGCGCTTGGTGACAACCTAAAAGGGACTTATATATACCTGTAGCTGATTCATATTGATGTTTGGCAGCAACACAAAATTGGAAAGCAGTCATCCTCCATTTAAAAATAAATAAACAGTCATGTATTGGGAGGAGGGGGCAGGGAGGGCGACAGTCTATTCAGACCACACCTGACAGGATGCTGGCCCGGAGGGATTAGATACCGGAATGCCATCCTCTGAATCAGGAAGGTGATGAGGAAAAGATTTGTTTAAACCATGGTTTTGGCAGATGTAGGACTTATTGATTTCATATTTCTTACAGCAGGAAAGAATCCAGAAAAAAATGTCAGAAGAACAAGTGTTTGGTTCAGCAAACAGGGAAACTGGAAGGAGGGAGGCCCTGAGAGGGGGCAGACACAGCCAGCCAGCATGTGTCAGGGGGATACAGGCCACACTAAAGAGCAGGTGGACCTGGAGAAATGAGCTCACTGGGTCTCCCCCAGAGTGAGGGGAGAGCCACAGAGAGACACACATGTGATGTGCTGTCCAGGACCCCTCACTATCTCCATTCCCACGTACATTAATTGAAATGGGATAAAACACAGGCACACTGGCCACATTTTAAGTCCTGGGGCTTCCTGTGTTGGCCATGCAGAAGGAGGACATTTAGATCCTTCCAGAAGATTCTGTGGGAGAACACTGTTTTCAGATATGCACTGCTTCACACCCCACCCTTGCAGAAAAGATGTCATGGAGAGAAATCTGTTTAACCCTAAAATGCATGTCCATGGAGTCAGGGACTGTATCCTTTTTTTGTTTGTGGCTGCACACCCCATGACCAGGAATAATGGACAGAATAATGACTCCCAAAGATGTCCACGTCCTCATCACTTGAACCCTTGGATATGTGACTTTAACTGGCTAAAGGACAGGGCAGGTATGATGATGGACTTTGAGATGCAGTGATTACCTTAGAGTGTTGGGGTGGACGCAAGGTCATTGCAAGGGCCCTTATGGAAAGAGGGGGCAGTCAGAAACATGAGGATAGGGTAAAGCCAGTCCACAAGCCCAGGAATGCAAGCGACCTCTAGAAGTTGGAAAGGGCAAAGAAATGGAGTCTGCTCTCTAGTCCCTAGTGCTTCCCTGATGGCTCAGATGGTAAAGAACCTGCCTGTAATGCAGGAGACCCAGGTTCAATCCCTGGGTCAAGACAATCCCCTGGAAAAGGGAATGGCTACCACTCCAGTATTCCTGCCTGGAGAATTCCTTGGACAGAGGAGACTGCTGGGCTACAGGCCATGAGGTTGCAAAGAGTTGTGCACAGCTGAGCAGCTAACACTTTCACTTCACTTCAAGCCCCAGCTTCAGTCAATAATAAAGAGATGTTTACTTCACTTTCCTCTTGCCTACATCTCACCCTCTCAGTTGGTTCCAAGCTTGCCTAGGGACAAGCAGGATGTTACATAATGAGTAAACAGCAACCCACTCCAGTACTCTTGCCCAGAAAATTCCATGGCTGGAGGAGCCTGGAGGGCTACAGTCCATGGGGTCGCAAAGAGTCGGACATGACTGAGAGACTTTTCACTTTTATTTTTCACATCCGAAAGCCATAGAGGACCCGGGTCACCTGAGCAATGACAGGTCCTAGGGGTCCCCAGGAAGAGAGGGGTGCTATTGACTGAAAGTCTGCATACCCCCACATTCATATTGACACTTTCCCCCCAGTGCACTGGTATTAGAAGGAGGAGTCTTTGTGAGATAATTAGGTTTGAGGTCATGAGGATGGGGCCCTCATGGCAGGATTAGTGCCCTTATAAGAAGAGACACCAGAGAGTCCCCCCACTCTGTCTCTGTCTCCCTCTCTCCATTTATCTCTCCACCATATGAGAACACAGCAAGTGGGCAGCAGTCTCCAAGTCCACAAGTGGGTTTGTAAGCCAAAGAACCACATCTGTTGGCATCTTGATCTTGGACCTCCAGCCTACAGAACTGACAAATAAATGTCTGTGGTTTAAGCCCCCCCACCAGGCCCACCACAGCCTACAGTGTTTTTGTTACATCAGCTGGAGCAGACCAAGGCAAGAAGTCATCAGTGGATAAGGCAGGAGGTCAAGTCCAACATGCATGTCAGTTTAAATATGCTGTGAGGGAGCTGCAGACCAGAGAGTTTACTCATGGTGCTGGTGTAGATTGCCTCCTCCACCTTCCCCAGCTCATGCACAAAGGTAAGGGGTGTATTGTTGTCCATCCACAGTAACCAGCAGAACCCCATGGGTCAGTGACCACTACCATTCTCCCCACCCCTGGTGCTCATAGCTGTGTCTCCAGAGGAAGTCACAGCTTGCAGACAAAGGATATGATCCAGCCCCCTGATGGCTCACTTCCCTCCACCCCCCAGCACCTGGCTGAAGCTCTGGCCTCTCACTTTGAATGAAGCTGCTCACTAGTCATGTAAGAACACCCTCAGTGGCTATTCCTGACATGCCTGCCTCATGAATTACTGAAACCCATTCATTTTCAGCAGCCGCTGAGCTGAACCCAGAGACCTTTCATAATTTAACATTTGATTACATTATGGGCCAGTGGAGTTTGGTATTTAAATATTTCAGGCAGGAGCACAGGTACCCCACCCCCTTCCCATGTAGTAGAACCCCAGCCTCATTCATCACAGGGAGGGGAGGAAGTGATGGGTGGGAAGCAATGGAGTTTCAGCCTTCCTGGGACAGGTCCCATCAAACATGGTTGAAAGGGGCTGCTAGCCCCCACCCAGGCCATTAAGATGACAGGGAACTAAATTCAAGGCCACCAGTGTCCCCTTTGTAGGCAGTGAGCTCTCCAGACCAAGAGTCCCTGCTTTTCCTGTGGAGATACACCTGCAGCTCTGTCAACTGAAAAGACTACACAACCTTAAAGTTGAGAATTGTGTTTTATATGGTGGACAAAACTGTGGACTTGAGTCTGAGACACAGCATCTCAGACAGCTCAGAGGGACTTCTCTGAAGAGGTAAGGGAGAAGCCAGGGTATATAGGGGTTTTTGCAACAAGGACCGGGTAATCAAAACACCAAAAAATTGCCGTTAATTAAAGAAAACCAGACATCTCAAGTCAAAGAATGTAGTGCTTTTCTATGTATTCAAAGATGCAAAATCAAGGCGTGTTGAAATCATTCTTTGATATGCACCTCAGATACACGGGGCCAGCATCCTGTGCTTTCTCATCTCTGGGGAAAGCTCTGGGCTAGGTAGGTTGGGGTGTTTCTGTTCTCCATGAACACAGGAAGTGTGGTTGGACAAGGGGTCAGTGGTTCCTTGCAGAGCTGGGCCTGCTCCCCTTCCTCTGGTTCCATTTGCCTCCATCACCTGAGCTCCTCCCTCACCCAGGATCAGGGTGATAACTCTGCACCAGTATCAACTACAAATTGTCATTTGCCATGGGCACTTGCCATCTACCTCTACAAGGATTAAATCAGGTGCTGCTGCAGCTACTGATTCTCAACACCCCCTGAAAGGAGTTCAGGGTGGAGAGCAGGAATGAGGCCCTCCATGCTGATGTTGGGGAGGAGGGGTAGAAACTAGCAGGACAGGTCTTCAGATAGTTAGGTATTTTCAGGAGCTGATTTTATGAGCCTAGTTCTTGTGTCTCCTTTTATCTGGGGGTTTCCATGGTAGCTCAGATGCTAAAATGTCTGCCCGCAATGCGGGAGACCCAGGTTCGATCCCTAGGTTAAGATCACCTGGAGAAGGAAATGGCAACCCACTCCACCTGGAGTGGGTTGCCATTTCCTTCTCCTTATATCTAGAAAAAGCACCAAAATCCTTCATACTGATGACTGCTTCTTGTGACTAGCAGAAAACTTCTTCAAAAAAATCTGTGCTGATGCATGTATTCCACCTTCACCAAGATCACATATATACTGACCTTCCCCCTGCCTCTTTGGAGAATTTTCTCAGAGCTATCTAAAATCATGTCTCCCAGGCTGCAGTCCTCATTTGCTCCAAATAAAATTTAACTCGGAGCTCTCACATTGGCCATTTTTTTAAATCAGCATGAGGCAGCACTGATTGTCACATCAGCCCCTGTGTTTAAACATTCCTGTGCTTATCCAGAAAACATTCACCACGTGCCCGTTTGTAAGGGAGCCTGGTGCTAGGGACGAAGACATGTGAGGCTACAAACATGTCTGTCATGAACTGCCTTGAGCACCACCCCCCCTCAAAAAAATCATGTTGATGTCCCAATGTTTCTGTATTTGGAGATGAGGGCTTTGCAAGCATGCTAAGCCACTTCAGTCATGTCCAATTCTTTGTGACCCTACGGAAAATAGCCCACCAGGCTCCTCTGTCCATGGGATTCTCCAGGCAAAAACACTGGAGTGGGTTGCCATGCCCTCTGCCAGGGGATCTTCCCCACCCAGGGATCAAACCTGTGTCTGTTATGTACTGGCAGGCGGATTCTTTACCACCAGCACCACTGGGAAGCTGGAGGGTTTTACAGAGGTGTTAAGGTTAAAAAGAGATCAATGAGGCTGAATCCTAGCCCGTCTAATGTCCTTACACAAAAAGGAACATCAGGACACAGAGACAGACAGACAGAGGAAATGACACAGAGGCAGGCTGGGGAGAGCATCATACTGCTATCCCAGATTCAAAGCTCAAACCATGAATACTTCTTTTCTATAGGACTCTCTTTCTCAGAAGGCCTTGGGTAACCCTGATAAAACAGAGAAAAAGGATGTGCCGTCTTAAATTGTTATTGTCTGTTGTTGAGTCACTAAGTTGTGTCTGACTCTTTGTGCAAAATGACCTCATCCTTTGAACCAAGCCTCCGGAATCAGTCTTTCTTTGCATCCCTGGGGGAGGAGTTTATGTTTGACTGTGAGCCTGTCCCAGAACTGGCTCAACTCAGAAAAAGAGACACAACTTTCCCCCTAAATTGCAAATGCATATTTCTTTATTTTTAAAATAGAGGTAAAATTCACACAACATAAAATTAACAGTAAATTACTTTGAAAGGTCCAATTCAGTGGCACTTGGTGCATTCCCAGTATAGTGCAGCCATCACCTTTATCTCATGCCAAGATCTTGCACTGTCCCAAAAGAAAACCCTTACTCATTAAGTGGTCACTTCCTAGCCCTTCTTCCCCCAGCCCCTGGTCACCACCAATCCACTCTCTGTCTCTACAACTTACCTACTCTGGATGATTCGTTGTTGTTAGTCACTAAGTTATGTCTGATTCTTTTACAAGCCCATGGACTGTAGCCCGCCAGGTTCCACTGTCCAGGGGGTTCTCTAGGCAAGAATGCTGGAGTGGGTTGCCATTTCTTTCTCCAGGGGATCTTCCTGACCCAGGAATGGAACCCACACCTCCTGCACTGGCAGGTAGAATCTTTACCACTGAGTCACCAGGGCAATCCCACTGTCTTAAATAATGCCCCCCAAATTCAGGTCCACCTGGCACCTTTGAACGACCTTATTTAGAAAAAGGGTCTCAGTAGATGTGATCAAGTTAAGATGAGGTCATCCTCAGTTAAGATGGCCCTAAATCCACCGTGACTGGTGTCTTATATAAGGAAGGTAATTTAGACCTAGAGACACACAGGGAAGAACAGATAGGGGCAGAGACTGAGCTGATGCTATCACAAGCCGAGGATTGTGGAGGACAGTGAGGACCTTGAGAGGCTGGGATGAGGCAGGAGCAAACCTGCCCTTGAGCCTTCTGGAGGGAACGTGGCCCTCCCTGTCAACACTGTGATTTTGGATTTCTGGACACCTGTGAAAGAATAATCTTCTGTTACTTTAAGCCACTTCATTTGCAGGACTTCATTCAGCCACTCCAGGAAACTAGTACAAAGGGATCCATCAGCTCAACCATGGACGCCAGGAAACCAAAGCAGGGACCTGGCTTGTCTAAGATCCAGAGACTTGGGGAGATGGTTGCCCTCACATGGAGTAGGGAGGCTGGAAGCAATTTGGTTTTGAAGGGATGATATTGCTAAAAACATGCCCCAAACTGGGCCTACAGAAGCCTGTGTTAGGGCTTCAGGCTTTCAAATCTGGAGAAGCAGCCTGCAAAAGCTGTGCATTACCCACCCAGGAAACCACCACCCACACATATCACAGGACCTTGAAGGATACAGGACAAAGAGGACCTCCCAGGGGCAGTCTGGGCCAGGAGGTAGTAAACAGAGGGATGCTCCTGAGTGTGGTAACCAGGGAGCTCACCCCACTGCCAGGGTGGGGAGTCTTTGCGATGATTACTGCTCAGAGAGGTTTCAGAGCGAACCGCTGGACACCTCTGTCTGCTGTGATATCATCCACCCCTTTCTGAATAACAGCTGCTCTTGTAGATTTCCTCTGCTGCTTCTCAAGGGGTACGTGTCCAAGAAGATAAGATACTGGTCTTTGAGTTAACAGACCACCAGGTCCCAAACTGAACCTGAGAGAGGGCAGAGAGCAAAACACAAGGTCATGGACCAGAGCTGGATGCACAAAGGACCATGGGTGTCCCCTGTGGAGAAGCGATGGAGCGGAGACTGTCCCCATGTTAACGCAAGTTCACGCACCTAACACGCAGGAGAGGCTAAACAAACTAAAATGTTCAAGTATGGAGCAGAGGAAGGTTTATTGCAGGGCCCTGCAAGGAGACAGGTAGCTCCTGCCCTGAAAAGCCCGAAGCTCTCTGAAAGGTTTCAGCAAAGCATATTTAAAGGCCAGGTGAGGGAGGAGGTCCTCAGGTGTGTGATCAGCTCATGCACAATTCTCTGATTGGCTGATGCTGAGGTAACAGGGTGGCATCACAAACATTAACTTTATCAATCCTTAGGCTCTGGGGGCCTGGGCTGAGTGCTCAGGGTCATTAAGTAGTTAATATCTTCCATTTGTTGGAGAAGGGGAGGTTTTATATATCTGCAAAACATCTCAGGAAATATGCATCAAATACCATTATCTAGGTCCTTCAGAGAGGAACTAAATCAAAGGATGTGGGGGGAAAGGTCTGCCCCCACACCCCTCTAACTCCCACCAAGGCACCATGGGGCCCCGCTCAGTTACACCCACAGAGACCAGAAACAGAGGAAGGGGCTGGGAGCAGGGACTGCTAATAACCAGGGCTCATTCTCCTTTTGAACAACCCCCCCGCAAATGATTTTCTACATACAGATCAACTCCCCAGGCCACATGTGTTATTTATAGAGTGTCTAAGTCCCCCTACCATTTATATGTTGGTGTTCTAACCCCCAAAGTGATGGGGCGAGGACATGGGGCCTTTGGGAGGTGATGAGGTTTAGATGAGTCTGTCGGGTAATGGGGTCCTGTGATGGAATTAGTGCCTTTATAAGAGGAAGAGACCAGACCTTGCTCTCTCTCTGCCATGCGAGAATGCAGGGAGAAGCCATCCAGGAAGCAGGGTCTCAGGCTTCTCTAGTAGCTCAATAATGAAGAATCCGCCCGCCAGGCAGGAGACATGGGTTCAATCCCTGGGTCAGGAAGATCCTTTGGCGAAGGAAATGGCAACCCACTCCAGTATTCTTGCCTCGGAAAATCCCACGGTCAGAGGAATCTGGTGGGCTATGGTCCATGGGGTCGCAGAGAGTCAGACACGACGTAGTGACTGAACAACAGTGACAAAGTAGGCTCTCACCAGACACCAAGTCTCCAGGCACCCTCATCTGGGACTTGAAGCCTCCAGAACCATGAAAATAAATGTGGCCAGTGGGCTGTGAGCAGACTTGGCACCTGCAGCATTGGGGTCATCTGCCCCAGACCACCTTCTTGCTCTCCCCATCCCGGATGGCTTGGGAGTGACAACCGTGAAATCAAAGGTTTGGGGAAAGCACAGGCTGGCTCAGTCCCAGGCAGTGTGTGGAAGAGAAAGGAAAGGAAGTTCTGTTGTCTAGAAGCCACTTGATCAGAGTCCCCTTCCTTCAGCAGCTCAGCCTGAACCCCAAGAATGTGGTGACTCCAGGCAAACAATTAATGCTGAGTTTCCTGGCTGTAACACAGAGATAATAATTCACACCTGAGGGATGGAGTAAGGATTAAACTGCCTTCTCTACAGAATGCCAAGCACCTTGCGTACGCCCAGTAGAAGTGTAGCACAGCTCCTCACCGGCTCCCCACACTCAGACACACGAAGAAAGCGATGCTTCTTTATTTTCCGGAACTAATCTCATCTTCCTAATAGACCTGCACCTGCTGGGTGGTGGGGTTGAAGGATGGGGTGAGACTTGATGGAATTAAACGTACCTGTCCACAGGGCCTCAAGGAACACCACCCTCACAGCTTCTTCTCTAAGATGCTCTTTACAGGTTCACACAAAGGCTTTCAAGCTTAGTGGCTCCCTGTCTTCTCCCCAGGATGGCATCTGAGGCCGCAAGCAGCTGGCCATGACATTGGTGTGGCAGAGAGAGGAGGGGACTTACCTGTGTTCTGGTCCCTGGGGCCTCCTGGCCTCTTTGGCAATCGCACTCTTGATCAAACTGACTGATCCCCCCTTCCCCACTCACAGCCTCAGAATTTCAGCCAGACGAGGGATCTAAAACCTGGAGGAATGTTTGCAGGTCTTTCTGGAACCGGTGACCCTTCAGAAGGACTCTACCCCAGCTGGCCCTCCCTGGAGATGATCCCCTAAGGTCCAGCTGCTAGAGGACCACTGGGAAGGAAGTCTTCTTTGCAGGTATATCATGTGCCCTCCTTGGGTCTGTCTACTACAAATTGGCACCTGCCAGGCTTCCCTCGTGGCTCAGACGGTAAAGAATCTGTTTGCAATGCAGGAGACCTGTGTTCGATCCCTGGGTCAGGAAGATCTCCTGGAGAAGGGAATGGCTACCTATCCCAGTATACTTGCCTGGAGAATCCCATGGACAGAGGAGCCTGACACACTGTAGTCCATGGGGTTGCAAAGAATCGGACACAACTGAGCGACTGACACTTTCACTTTTTCATTGGCACTTGCCACCTACCTCTCCAAGGATTAAATCAGGTGCTGCTGTACCTGCTGACCTTCAACACCCCTTGAAAGGAGCTCAGAGTGGAGAAAAGAAATGAGACACTGTGCTCTGGGAAAAACTGGAAGAACAGGTCTTCAGATAGATATTTTCAGAAGCCAATATTATAAGCCCAATTCTTAAATCTCCTTATATCTAGAAAATCCCTAAAATCTTTCATGGTGATGACTGCTCCTTGTGAGTAGCAGAAATCTGCAAAAAAAAAAAAAAAAAAACTGTGCTTGGTTGCCCGAACTTCCCTTTCATGAAAATCACACACATACTGACCTTCCTGCCTGCCTCTTTGGAGCAGTTTTCAGAGCTCTCTGAAATCCTGTCTCCCAAGCTATAGTCCTCATTTAGGCCCAAATAAAACTTGACTCACAACTCTCACATTGTGCATTTTTTTGAGTTGACAGATTCTAACCAGCAGGTGAGATTCAAAATCACCTTCCTGGCCTTGTGGACTTTTTGGGAGACTGAGGAAGCCCCCCAGCCCCCCGCCCCATCAGGCTTCACTGTGCCTACTTAGACACAACCACTGTGTCCTATGCTGGCCCAGCTTTGTGTGTGTGTTGGGGGTCAGGGGACATGCAAGATGGTCGTGTCCAGGACCCCAGCGGGAAACACGACACCTGCTTCTCTGCCCTCCATCCCCCTCTGACCTATCTTCCATCTCCCTCTGTGTTTCTCCCTCGTCCCCACCCCCAGCCCCCAGGACTTGGAAGAGGCAGGTGGTCCACTTTCTTTATGCCCTATGGCCCTGACCTTTCTCTTCACTTGACAACACTTCACACAGACTTCTTCTGGACTCTAGACCCCTGACCTCCCTCTCCTTAGAGCTTTTCCTTTAGAAGAACTTGCAGTTGTTAAATCCTTTCTTGAGTCCCTTTGAGATGTAAATCTTCAGCTGCCCAGAAAAGCCTTTCTCAAGGACTTGGGAGTCATTCTTTTGAGATGTAATCAGATCTCCCTGTCTCCAGGAGGGACGGTGGGAGCTTAACTTCCCTAAGAGAAGCCACACTGAAACCAAAATTATTAATAGCAAACCCATGGGGAAGTAACAATCTTGACCAGCAGCCCCCTCTAGTGCCCAGCACTCTTCCCCCTCATCACCCAGGTTTAAAAATCCTGCAGCCTTTTCTTCTGCAGATTCAAGTCCACTCTCTCCCCTATTGCAATAGTCTTGAATAAAATTTTTGCTGCCATTTTTAGCAAGTGTCCAGTGCCATTTCCCACTGAGAATTCTTCCTCTTTGTCACAATACCCCCAGCATCATTCCTTCCTGTTTCACTTCCCTGGTGTCATCATGGAAACGGAGACAGGCCAGGGACCCAGCTCATTCAGGAAGGTCATAGTGATGGGAAATTAAACACTTAGGGTCCTCTTTTCAAAATGTCCATTCTTTTCTTGACTCCATTATGAACTCCATCCCGTCCTGCTTCCCGGACTGGATCCTGAGGGTGTCCATTCTTTAATCAACACTGTTAGACATGTAACTTCTAGTACAAGGAACAATGACTGCTCAATGGAGGAGCAGTTCTAGAAACATCACACATTCCACCCACTTTCCATGGCCTTTTAATGGGCCCAACTTCACCTCCACCATCCTCTGCCTGACGTTGCCAGATTCTTCCACTTCAAGTCCAAGCTGCCCAAACTCGAGGGTCCTCCCAGGATCATGGCATCTCCAGGCCTCAGCACAGGGCTGGTTACACTTAGTACTTGATACCTGGGCTGTTCAGCTTTCCCAAATTTGCTGGACTTTCTTTCCTTTCAGAACCAAGCCTCACACTTTCCTCCTACCATCCTAGTTGATGACCAACATCCAACTGCCATGCTATCCTCATGCACACCCTCAGAGTTTACATATATCCAAAGAGAGGTGTCCTGCAGTCCTCTGAAATCCCGAAATTTGATTCAATGTGGAGAACAAACAGAAAAAGGAAATATTCAACAAGAAGGTATCAGTTTCAAGTTTCAAGCACAGTTCAACTGTTCTCCAAAATTATCTGAGCACCTACTATGTGCCAGGAACTGGAAGCCAGGAAAATGATCCTGTAACAGATTTTCTCAATGTAAGGATTGCAGATTCTTTCTTCTTTTCCCTCTAGATCCCAGCCCTGGGACAGACCCTGCTGGTTGCCAATTCCAAATCCATTAAGCCCTGCTCTCTTATTAACAGAACCCACTGATCCCCTGAAGAAGGGAATGGCTACCTACTCTAGTATCTTTGCCTGGAGAATTCTATGGACAGAGGAATCTGCAGCCTATAGTCCAGGGGGTCACAAAGAGTCGGACACCACTGAATGAACAACACTTTCACTTTTCACACTTCTCTCTTCTCATTAAAAATAGGCACTGGGTCAGCCAAAGGAATCAGCATTTCATAGCCTCCTTCATACCTTTTACTCCTTGTCCTTCTTCTGTCTTCTGCCTAAACAAAGACACTGTACCTCAGCACCAGCCCTACCTGACTAGGAAGGATGTGGATCACTTGATACCGGTGCTGGGGGGACTCACACCTGCACCCTCAGTGGATCTTTGAGTGGCGGCACCCCTGAATCACCTATATCTAGGTTTCTTGTTATAGATATTTATTGTATCTATATGTATATATATGTTAATGCACATATTAATTATATATTAATCAGGCAACACTTCTATGGAAAAATGCAAACACACAGAATGAAATCACAGTATGTGCTCTATGCAGAGATAATCACTGTAATGTTGGTCAAATCCTCCTAATTACATGCACACACACATGGACACACGTGGACTCATGCAGAGTGGAAGTGAGCACATGTTAACATAATTTTTTCATCTACTTTTTTCTTAATATTAATTATTATTAATTATTCAGTCATTCATTAATTATGCTCTTCATTCCACATCATCACGTACTCTTTTCAGCACAATTTTTATGGCTGGGTCACATTCAAGTTTACGGTTAGTAGAAGGCTGAGTGCCAAAGAATTGAGGCTTTCAAACTGTAGTGCTGGAGAAGACTCTTGAGAATACTCAATGGACATGAATTTGAGAAAACTCTAGGAGACAGTGAAGGACAGGGAAACCTGGTGTGCTGTAATCTATGGGGTCACAAAGCATCAGGCACGACTTAGCTATTGAACAACAACCACCACCGTACTTTATATGTTTATTCGTTTAGAAACCATTTAGATCCACCCACCCACCCCCCTATATTTTTGGCCAAAGTAAACATTGCTGCATTCAAATCTTTGTATACCTCAATCTCTCTTTCCTGAGAAGAAATTTCTAGAAGCAAAAATGACAAGTGAATGGGTTTGTGGATTTTTTAAGAATTTGTACCTCTTATTACCTCCCAGAAAAGGATTTCTCAATCCACATCCTCAAGCACTCTCAGAAAAGGCTCATTTTTCTCTCTGATGGCAGCTAAGGTTTTTCTCTTTGAATCACAGTCACCTCACAGGAAGAGAAATGTGTCTATGCGGGGATTCGATTTCACTTATCCTGTCCAGAGACGCTTTTTCCATCTGTCTCAAGCTTCTCATCAAAGAGTTTCTGTACAATTCTCAGCCTTTTCCTGCCCCTGCGCTGACGCCTGATCTGCTCCTCTTGCTGGGTCTTGAGACCTCTCTGTTCTGAAAGGTTTCCCTAAGTCCCTAACTCTGGTGGGCTATCAACATGTTCATTTTTTCTTGTTTAGTTTTCTCGGGTTTAATTTCTGAGGGTCTGCTTCTTCCTTTTTCAGACACACCTGCTGTAATTTTTTTCCCCCTAATGTCATGTTCTTGCTTTTGAGCGTCTTTTCTTCCCTTTATCTCTTAAAATACTTGAAACACACTTATTTTTATGTTCCTTTGAAGTTGTCCCATTTTCAGTACTTCCCAGCGTGTAATGCATCCCTTTCATTACTTCTGCTGTTTCTCACCCGGGGTCTGAGTCCCAGCTGTCCCCACGGCAAGAGCAGTAAGCCCAGTCAGACCCTTTGAGCCCAGAGATTCCGGGGCCACTGGGTCCTCACTCCCCTCACCCTCTCCAGTCTCCTCTTGGCTTCTGGAATCGTGGGTTCTACTGTCCTGCTTTTAGTCTTAGACATCAATGCACACCCTTGCATGTGTGCACGTGTGTGTCCACACTCTTCCTGTTCTTCTGCACTGGGTGAGGGTACTGCCCTGGGCCAGCTCAGTCTCCTCTCTTAAATGGACGTCTCTTTACTGTAGATGCTCACCTAATAATTACCTATTGGTCAACTAATAATAATGGTAATAATACAAACAATTTAATATGTGTCTCTGAGCTTCCAGGATCCTTTAAGACCGTTTTAGCAATTATTGCTAATTTAGATTTTTTTAAGATTTTTTTAATTTATTTTTGGCTGTGCTGGGTCTTTGTTGCTGCACGAGGTTTTTTCCCTAGCTGTGGCAAGTGGGGGCGACTCTCTAGTTCTGGTGTTTGGGCTTCTCCTTGCAGTAGCTTCTCTTGTTTTGGATCACTGGCTCTAGAGCATGAGGGCTTCAGCAGCTGTGGCTCGCAAGCTCTAGAGCACAGACACCAGCAGCTGTAGCGCATGGGCTTGGTTGCTCTGTGGCATGTGGAATCTTCCCGGACCAGGGATTGAACTCATGTCCCCTGTACGGTAGGCAGATTCTTAACCACTAGACCACCAGGGAAGACCCTATTCTATTTACTTTTATTGAAATATAGTTGATTTACAATGTTGTGTTAATTTCTGCTGTGCAGCAAAGTGACACAATTACATGTCTGTGCATTCTTTTTTATATTCCTTTCCGTGTTGGTTTACCACAAAGTACTGAATATAGTTCCCTGTACCATACAATAGGATCTTGCAGTCCGCCCATTCTATGTGTATTATTAATTAGCCTATATCATCTGATTTGATCTTCTGAAAAACCTTCTCATTATCCTTGTCTTAAAAGACAAGAAAACTGAGGGAGAGATGGGTTCAGTAAATTGATGGTACGGATTGTGTAGCCAGCAGGTGTCAGGGCAGGTTTTAAAACAAGACCCCCTCTTTGTCTCAAGTGGACAGGAACTGTGGAGACCTGCTCTCCAGCTTTTACGACCCTGCAGGGCAGAGAGCCCAGAGGCTAGGACAGCTGTGCCTTGAACAACGAGCTCACGTTAGTGAAGGGCAGAGGAAGGTGTGGACCCAGGGGTGCCTGGTTCCACTGCCCCACATTGCCCTATAAACAGAGGTCAAATGGACAGGCATGCCCAATGCCTCTGCACAAACCACACACATGTGCGTGTGCATGCACACACACACACAGACATGCTGAGGAAGCCAAAGAGATCTCCAGCCTCATGAGACTGCCGCTCATGGGCCTTTCTCAGCCGGGACTGCCGAGGTATGGAACATGGATCATCCTCTACCCATTAAAGACTCGCAGGAAGGGGTCATTTGGCAGTATTCTGTGCCCTTCTGCTGTCCCCAGGAGCTACGCTTTATTGTTATGGGTTAAACTGGATCCCCTCCAAAGATGTGGTGATGTCCTAACCCTTGGAATCTGTGAAGGTGATTTTTGGAAGTACATAGGGTTCTTACAGACATCCTCAAACTGTTATAAGGCCATTCTGGATGCAGTGGACCCCAAATCCAGTACGACTGGTGTCCTTATAAGAGGAAAGACACAGGCACACACCTCCACAGAGAATCCCGTATTGCCATGGAGACAGAGGTTGCACCTATGAGTACAGGACTCCAAGCATCACCAGTAGAGCCCCAGCAGTTGGGGGGAAGCCTGGACCAGATCCTCCCTCAGAAGCTCTGGAAGGAACCATCCCTGCTCACACCTTGATCTCGGATCTCTGGCCTCTGGGGATGGGGCTGAAAGTAAGTAAATAATAGTTGCTCAGTTGTGTCCAATTCTCTGCAACCCCATGGACTGTAGCCCTCCAGGTTCCTCTGTCTATGGGATTTCCCAGGCAGGAATACTGGAGTGGGTTGCCATTCCCTTCTGTAGGAGATCTTCCCAACCCAGGAGAACCTGAGTCTCTTGCATTGCAGGCAGATATTTTACCATCTGAGCCACCAGGGAAGCCCATGAAGATAAAACAGTAAATCATTTAAAGCCACCCAGTGCATGTCATTTTGTGACAGCAGCAGATAGAAACTGATACCATTATCTGAGACCACTGCATTGTCCCCAGGCCTGCTGACACTAGTTGCCTTTGTTATCCTGTAACCAGGTAATTCAGTTAAATATTATATAAGCTAATCTATATGAGTGTGAAAGGAGGGCTTCTGCTCTGAAAACTAGCTTTCCCTGGAAAGAATAGATAAAGGTGAGTTCTTCAATATATTGCTGTTGATTTAGGCTAGGCAAACCAACCATAAGAGATTGGAAAATAAGTCATATGAATCTAGAAGCATTCTAACCTCAGGTTGCTTTATATACGACTTCAAGTTCTCCATCCTACAGCAGAAATCAAAGACAGAGTGTGTAAGTGTGGTTTATGAGAGGAAGCAGAGGGATTGGAATTCCCATTGGGGAGCTGACCTCAAAGAAACAGGCTTTGTCTTACACAAAGTGATCAACAAAACGATATACATGTTAGATATTTTATGCAAAAATGAAAACATTTATGGCACACATGTGGCATTTTCAAGCTTTTCCACTTTATCCAAATTTCACTTCACTGGATAACCCAATTATGTCTGTTATTTTTTCTCTACATCCAAGCTCTTTCCCAAAAGGCTAGTCGAGAACAATCAAGCCAGTGGAATAGCAAGAAAACAAAGAATGTAGGTTCTTCATGTCTAAATACTTGGCTGGGCTTATGATCGCCCTGTGAGCAGCCTTCAGATTCTATCCTGAGTTGTTTTTGTATGATTTACCCCTTGATGACCTTGCCATTTGCCAGGCAGGGACATTTTCACCATGACTGTGGGTCCATGAAACGCCCATCACAGGTCTTTTTCACATAAAAGACCGCTCATGTGCAGTGTTTGTGAGTGTAAGCCTGGGGGCACCTCCTCCAATTCTCTCTCTTGGCCAGCACCCCACAGCACAAAGAGGTGCCACTCTGTCACCAAGCTGGATGAGATGCCATAATGTGGGGAGGAGGGTGGGGTCTGACTTCACCAATAACCTCTGGGGGGCTGATAACACAACCCAAGAACAGGGATACTAGCCTTCCAATGAGACTGAGGACCAAGGAGGGACAGACCAATCCCCATCCCTCCTCCCCTTCATAGACAGCTCCCAGGCAGCATTTCTTTGCAAGCCTTCCACGGAGGTCCCCTCACTGCATGAACATGACTGCCACCTGATGTGTCTCTTCGCTGCTCTGTGAAGGGTAACAGGTCCCACCACCTTGCTTGCATTTTCTTCTTGCCTTACCTCCCTTTCCTTCTCACTCTTGCCACTCTGAATATGTACCTTCCAAACACAGCATCAGCACTTAACCCTTGCTCCAGGCTCTGCTTCCTAAATGATGCAGACTTTGATGAAGGAGTCTATGGATATTTCAGAAATAACCCCAGTGCCCCCTGGACCCTCAACCCTGCCTTACATGGGGAGCATTCATCATTTCAGGACACTGCCAATCAAGGGCATCAATAGAGCAAATCCAGGTATCTGTCATCAGATGTGAGATGCTGTCTGGCCTGATGGAGCTACATTTCTGATCACTCTTTAAAAGGTCCCAGAACTCACTGAGTCCCAGAATCTTTATGAAAAGTAGGACCTCACAAGGTCATGTTCTCCAGGTCTCATTTCACAGCAAGATTCCATTCAAGCCATCCCAGGAAATCCAGTGTTTGTCCTGATCAAAATCACCCCTGGAAACTCAGGATTCTCTGCTGTAGAGCATCTTTCTTCCTGTTGTAATTTAAGTTCCTTCTGCCTTTTAAGCTCAGTTCAGCCTCTCCTTATGTTTAAAAACTATGATTGGCTCCCCTGACCTCAGACGTTCTTCATGACCCAGGTGTCTTGTTCGGCTCGGCTGCTGCAACACACCAGAGACGGGGTAGCTCAACAGCAGACATTTACCTCTTTCCTTCCTGGAGGCTGGAGCTTCTAAGATCAAGGTGTCAGCAGACTCAACACCTGGTGTGAGCCCATTTCCTGGCTGACAGACAGCATTCTTCTTGCTGTGCCCTCACACAGCAGGAGTGGGGGGCAGCTCTGGGCCACTAATCCCATCAATTAGGACCACTGTCAGAACTCATCTAAAGCCAATCACCTCCCAAAGCCCTCCCCCCATCCAAATACAGTCACACTGAGAATTGGAGCTTCAACCTATAAATTTGGGGAGACACAAACATCCAGTTCACAGCACCAGACTTCACCTGGCAGAGCTATTTAGTGAGGCCTCAGGATGGGACAGTGCAGGCTCCTGGGACAATACAGTTCCCTGCCCTGCACAGGGGCCTGGCACGCCTCTTCTTCGCTTTGCTGTACCTACAGCTTTGACCTTCACTGTCCTCACTAACCAGAGCCCTTAGCCTGGCAAGTAAGGACCCAGCAAGAAGCAGCCAGCACTCCCTGGCCATGTCCAAGTTGCAAGTAAATAAGCCATTTGTTCCTGGCCGATTTTGATCAAAGCTTCTCTGTCTTCCAAATTAAGCCCGAGTCATTTATAAAGTGTGCAAGTGTTTGGATTTTAACAGCAAGCATCCATCCATTTTAGGACAGATGATTAAAAGGCACTAATTAAAGTCCTCTCATGACTGATGCCCAGGCCCCAAGAATGATTGGCCTGCCCACTCCTGGCAGCCCCCGGTGTTGCCAAAACTCAACCTCTGTTAACTGGTACCTAATAGAAACATGGAGACAGAATTTGGGGTGGAGTAAAAAAGGACACCTTTATTGCTTTGCCAGGCAAAGGGTGCTGCAGAGGGTTAATGCCCTCAAAGCTGTGTATCCTGCCCTGGAGGGTGGTAGTGAGGAGTCTTATAGTGTTCAAGGAGCAGGGTGTGGTCAGCTCATGGATATTTTTCTGATTGGTGGGTGGTGAGGTAGTGGGGAGTCAGCATCATCAACCTACTGGTTCCAACACTTCTGGAGTCTGCATGCTTGCAAACAGCATAGAGTTAACTTCTCCCACCTGATGGGGGATTCAGTGTCTGCAAAAAGCTCCAAGGACATGTCTCAGAATATTACCTATAGTCCTTGGGGAGGAACTAAGGGTCCTTGACTTTGTTTAACTGCTACAGTATTATTATTTTGTCTTGCTTGACTGTTCTCTTTTCCTTTCTGCATTTTCTCACTACTCTGATTAAATTTATTCTTTGACTAAAGTTTTTTCTACAGACAAAAGGCAGGTGGAGGACATGGGAAGGGTCTGTTCTGGGAAGGCCTTATAGTGTCCTGGTCAGTTACATCAGCACGTGGACTAAGGGGACAGACTCTGGAGGACAGCTGTTCATGGGGACATGGGGTGGGCAGTAACAAGAAGGGCGGTGCTTATGTTCATCCCAAATTCCCAACTCAGAGGCATTTTACCTTCAAGGTCATCTCACTTGGCAAGAGGTAGGCAACTGCTCCTCCCCCCGCATCACAGGACCATGGACAGCATTCTGTTAAATTGACATGGGATGTGTTTAAATCAAAAGTCAAGGGAATAACTCGATCATTGATGCACAACAGTGTTCTGTAGCCCTAAAATGTGCCCAACCTCAGAGCAAGAGCTGGCCAGACTCTCATGGTCTGGAAGTGAGAGAGGATCAGACGTAATAAGGAGCTGAGTACAGAGCCGTGGGCCTCAGCCACAGCCTCTGCCCTTTCCCTGACCAGCAGGTATGAACTCAGGACTTTCCTTCTCCTCCCCACCGCCCTCCCCCCTCCACCCAGCAAACATCCCCCCAGGGAACTGAACCTCTGCCACTATCACCTCTGACTCATTGATGCCCCTGGCCCCTGAGCATGTTCCCTCCAGGATCCCGACCCCTCCAGCCCCCTGGCTGCCTCCAACGACCCTTCCTAAGCTTCAGGCTGGATTGTCCCACTTTTGTTTGTGGTCTCTGAAGCTCCTTATGGCCTAAGGAAAAGCAAGACCTCACTGCAACATTCGTGGGTAGCTCCATCCATAAAAAAATACCAAAATTAATATATTACAATGGCATTGGTGTACAGATTAATATCTTGATTTATGTATTGAAATGTTTTTCTTCAACCTAAAAGCTGTTTTTTTTCCCCTCTGATTCTAAAAGCTGTGGAAACATTGCACGACCCCTGAAAGTTCTGTGGGCCAGGAGCACTGAGCCCACTGTGCCCATGGAGACATGGCCTGACTTTCCCGTCTTCTTCGGCCCGGCTTCCACCAGTTGGTGGCCTCAGCCCCTCCTCTGCCCTCTTGGCCTGTGGGTCTCCACTGAGGCTGTTCCTTTTACTTTCAGTGCCTCCCATGTCCTTCCCTGCTCCCTAAGTCCTCCACATGTGCCTCCATCCTGGCCCAAGGGTGATGCTCTGGGCCCTGTGGATAGAATCTATGAATCTTCACTGCTCTCTGATGGTGACCAAATTGCAAGCCAGTCTTCCTAGCCAGAGGATAGGTCCCTTCCTTCATCCCACAACCACCCTCTGTGTGCCTGACTCTGGGAGATGCAGGATGTATGTGTTGTATGTTAAATCGCTAAGCTGTGTTCAGCTCTTTTGCGACTCCCATGAACTGTAGCTCACCAGGCTCATCTGTCCATGAGAGGAAGCAGCTAATCAATGGATGACCTGCTCAAGACAACTGGTCAGCTCCAGCTGCTCTGACGCAGACAGTGTCAGGGAGGGGAGAGTGAAGGCAGAGGAGGAAGCTGAGGATGGAGGGGTCCCTCGAGAGTTTCCACAACAGGAGCCTCCGGGTGGACACTGAGACCCCTCCATGTCAGAGTGAATAAAAGTTAGAGCAAATCTGAGCATGAGTGGGTGACAGTCGGCTCAAAACGGTTGGCAAAGGTCAAAAGTCATAACCAGAACCTGCATGTCAGCATCTGAGCCTTTCCTTGTGTTTCTTACACCTCTCCAACTCATTGAGAAACCCACCTGGGTGAAACCCACTGCGTTTCCCCAATATTTGAACATAAAGACATTCTTGCAATAACAACCATGCAGAATGTACTATGTTTATGACACAAATTCTATAAATAACACTACTACTAAAAAATAGTAACAGAAACTAAGTTTTTTGGGCACTTACTATGTCCCAGGGCCATCTGAAGCCCTTTCCCCGTGTTACCTCAGCCCAGCCCCACAGCCCACAACACACACTAAAGTCTCAAGAGCGTCTGAGGATGGAAGCTCGGCCATCTAGGCGATGGGCCGGTGAGCCTCTGCGGGTGGTCTGGACCCAGAGATGGCCCTCCACCCTCCACTCTGTCCCAGATGCCCTCAAAGACAGGAATTACTGTTTCTATTTTAGACACTGGGCTTAGAAAGTGCTCCATCTGTTAGTATCAGAGCCAGATTCAAACCACTGGCAGGCCTCACAGCAGATTTGGCTCCAGCACTGTTTGGTACCCACAAATGCCAAGTAAGCAGACATCATCAGACGGACCAACACAATCAGGCCCGCCCTGTCTGGCTGTGAGAGTGAGTCTGTCCATCTCCAGTGTGACACTAAGGGGACCCGACATCCACGCGACCCCCAGCCTCACGGGGAGGCTCTATTGGGTGCTCAACCTGCAGGGCTGAGAAAACAGCATCTTTCTGACTCCGCTCTGTGCCCATGAGGGAAGCATCACTCTTACTGGTTCTCCCTGTGCTGGTGGCCCTCAGACGGCAGGGGACAGGCACCCGGCAGGGCAGGGGGACAGGGAGATGCCTGTGGAAACTCTTCGGTCACATCTGTTCACTTGTCCAGATTGCTTCCAGCAATTTCAGCCTGATTCTTTGAAATGAAACCATTGGCACGAGATTTACTTATAGGCTTGTCTGAAATTATTAACGCTGATGCTGATGGAAGGGTTTTCACCGAACGCTGACAACAGGGTGGAGAGAGGGAGACAAGAAAATACTGGCTAATCTGAGCGGGGCCCTGGGGTGAAGGAAGGCAGGGAAACTTCCCATGGGGTGTTCAGGGCATTCCTCGGGCTGCATCTCAGAGAATGAGTGAGTGACTTCAGGGATCTGGACAGGACACGGCCAGTCGCCTACAGTATCTGCAGGGCATCTCTCCAGCTCTCGGGTCTCAGCACCTCTCCTGATCAGAAGGTTCAGGGCTTACACATTCTTAAGGATTGATTTGAGTGCTGTTCATGGTACATAGATTGTGGTGTGTGGACCCAAAACACACCCCCAGAAAGTAATCCCTCTGTGTATTGTTGTTATTCTAAGTCCCTGTGTAATTTAAACTCAAGAGGCTTCCCAGGTGGCGCTAGTGGTAAAGAACTCACCTGCCAATGCAGGAGACGTAAGAGATGTGTGTTAGATCCCTGGGTGGGGAAGATCCCCTGGAGGAGAGCATGGCAATCCACTCCAGTATTCTTGCCTGGAGAATCCCACGGACAGAGGAGCCTGGTGGGCTGTAGTCCATTGTGTTGCAAGGAATCAGACATGACAGCAGTGACTTAGAACAGCACTCTTTTTTTTTTTTTTTACATTTTATTTTTTTTTATTTTTTTTCAATTTCTCCTTTATTTATTTATTTATTTTCCAGTGGGTTTTGTCATACATTGACATGAATCAGCTATAGAGTTACACGCATTCCCCATCCCGATCCCCCCTCCCACCTCCCTCTCCACCCGATCCCTCTGGGTCTTCCCAGTGCACCAGGCCCGAGCACTTGTCTCATGCATCCCACCTGGGCTGGTGATCTGTTTCACCATAGATAATATACATGCTGTTCTTTTGAAACATCCCACCCTCACCTTCTCCCACAGAGTTCAAAAGTCTGTTCTGTATTTCTGTGTCTCTTTTTCTGTTTTGCATATAGGATTATCATTACCATCTTTCTAAATTCCATATATATGTGTTAGTATGCTGTGATGTTCTTTATCTTTCTGGCTTACTTCACTCTGTATAATGGGCTCCAGGTTCATCCATCTCATTAGAACTGATTCAAATGAATTCTTTTTAATGGCTGAGTAATATTCCATGGTGTATATGTACCACAGCTTCCTTATCCATTCATCTGCTGATGGGCATCTAGGTTGCTTCCATGTCCTGGCTATTATAAACAGTAGCACAGCACTCTTAAAAGAGCCCTTTTGGTGTTTAGCATAGCCTACTGACAGAAGGACTATGTGACTTATACGTGTGAAACAGGGTAGTGTGTCCCCAGAGCCCACCTGTGAATGGTGGGTGCTTATCACTGCGGCTGCAGGGACTGAATATGCTGACTGTCCCTGAATCCCACTCTGCACCAGCGCTGTTATTCAGGAGGCTGCTGCTGTTATAAACATCCTGATTTTTACAGGCAGGAAACCAAAGCTCAAGGAATCATATCATTGTCCAGGTCTGCAGCATCAGTAAGGACTGGATCTGGGATTTGAAATTGGACAGTTGGACCCTAGCAAGACTGCTCCTAACAGCTGTTTTCTACCCCAGGGTTCAGTGTGACCTCATCTTATCTAATGACACCTGCAAAGAACCCCATCCTCACTAAGGCCACATTCTGGAGTCCTCAATGGGCATGTATTTGGGGGGACATCATTCAACCCAGTGCAAGGACCAATGGACCCAATATTCTCAAGCAGTTTTCACGCCGTTTGCAGCACAAGGCATTATCAATTATCCAGTCTCCTAATTCAGCCCCAAACCTCCTGCCAGAGAAGGTCACAGCTGCCTTGTTAGTCCTGGACCAAGATGCAAGGCGGAGCCGCTGTCTGGAACATCACCGGGTCTGGAGGAACAGCTCCTGGAGGGTATGGCTTGTCAAATTTGAGGCTGGAGTTGAAGACGTGGGTGTTGGCAGCCAGCATGGTCAAAGTGTGTGGGTTTCTTGCCTCGGGATGGACTGGGGAGCCTCTGCCCACGCAGCAGCAAACAGGCCCACAGGTTACTGCCAGAGAAACCATCCAAAGATGGGCGAGCATAACCATCCAGTGAGAAGCAGTGAGCCAGACCCCAGAGCTCACTTACCGATGATTTGTTGTTCAGCCGCTCAGTCGTGTCCGACTCCCTAAGACCTCACGGACTGCAGCACGCCAGGCTTTCCTGTCCCTCACCATCTCCCGGAGCTTGCTCAAACTCAAGTCCATTGAGTCAGTGACGCCATCCAACCATCTCATCCTCTGTCTGATGCTCTTCTGCTAAACAGCGGGCTTCCATACCTGCTCACAGCTGTGGTCCTTATCCCTCTGAACCTGTCTCTGAGGTGCTCAATGATTCAAGTCCAATGATTCAGGCTTTGTTTCTGGAAAGCCTGGGGAAGAAGTAATCATTAAAAACATGTAAATTAAGTTACCCCAGGAGCTTAATAGATTAGTCATCGACTTTTCCCCTCCTGTTGGATATTAACCTTCTGTGGAAATTAATCACCAAATGGCTCAAAGAAACCACCAAAGGTTGACAGGCTCTGTTCACATAGAGCAGAGGGACCCTTCCTCCCTCCATCTTCATTTCATCTCCCCCTCCCCAGAAGCCCACCGTTGACTCAGACATGACTACTGTGGGGCCAGCCCAAAGGCCCTGACTACCTTCATCCTCCTCCACAGCTGTTGCCTGGGGCAGGTCCCACCCTATGGAACAGACACATCAGCCTCACATGCTCCAAAGAGAAGGGCTTTGGCCTCAACAAGAGAGGGAAGAGAAGCAGGCTTCTGTATCTTGTGAGTTCATGCAGTCATTAGTCACCATATGAACATTTATTGAGCACCTATGGTATACTGGGGCTTCCCCAGTAGCTCAGCTGTAAAGAATCTGCCTGCAATGCAGGAGACCTGGGTTCGATCCCTGGGTCGATCCCTGGGTTGGGAAGATCCCCTGGAGGAGGAAATGGCAACCCACTCCAGTATTCTTGCCTAGAGAATCCCATGGACAAAGGAGCTTAGCAGGCTACAGTTCACAGGGTCACAAAGAGTCGGACCTCAGAGCAGTGACCCCAACCACGGAACCACATGATCCCAACAGTGTGGCTGGAGGGAACACAGAGACCCTGGCAGCCCAAGAAAGGAGGTGCAAGAGGTTCCTGGGGAAGCCAGGGAGGCTTCATGGAGGAGAGGATGCTCTGAGCTTCATCTTAAGCAGGGGCAGGCATCTGCCATGGGAGAGCTTCTCCAGGAGGGAGAGGCCTGAGTCAGGCCTGGAAGCAGCCAGACCCAGGTTCAGACTGCGACACAGCCTCTGCCTCCAACAACCAGCTGGGTCATGAAGTTGTCACTCTGTAAGCATTTGCCCTCTGGAGCGCCAGTCTTCCGGCCTAGGAAGTCTTACTTGCAGGTAAGAAGCTACACATGTTGTTACTCGTTCAGTCATGCCCAACTCTTTGCAACCCCATGGACTCCAGCCCACCAGGCTCCTATGTCCATGGGATTCTCCAGGCAATAATACTGGAATGGGTGGCCATTCCCTTCTCCAGGGGATCTTCCTGACCCAGAGGTCGAACCCAGGTCTCCTGCAGTATAGCAGATTCTTTGCCATCTGAACCACCAGGGAAGCCCACACATAAAAATGGTTACTGTTATTACTACAGCTGCCGGTGCCCCTATTATTACAGGTTCCAAGAGCTGGAGCCCTAGCGCTGCTGGAGCTCAGGCTGTGAGGCTGGAGAAACACAGAAGAAGGTAGAAGTCAGTGAAGAGTGGTAGGAAGAGAGATGAATGAGTGAATGCATGCATGCATGAACAAAAAGTGAATAAAAGGATCAAGAATGATTGTGATGCCACATTGAAGGGTTTTGTCCTAGGATCCTGGGAGGACCTGGAAGGGACCCCAGGTGGAGCAGCTGGCCCAGACACACAGACCTGGACAGGTGTGCTACAGGAGGCACGATCCACAGAATCCTTTCCAGCCCTTCTCCTGGACCATCACTCTGGCTTGACTCTTGAGGACCTGTCAGGCCCTCATTCAGTTCCTGCCAGGTCACCCCTCCAAACACCAGCATCGGCCCAGTGGGGACTTCCACCCCTGTGTCATCCCACTCTTAATTCCCATCACAGTCTCCTGCCATAACAAGTAACCACAATTGTGCCCCACAGAGGACAAGTAGGGGCTGCCTCCAGAAGAAAGTATTGATGGGACAATCCCGGGGGATTTAGCATATTCGGGAAGGGGTATGGAGCCTGTGGCTTCATTTCAGATGTTAAAGAGAAGGGGAACTTGATGAGAGGCAAGTCCCAGTCTCACATCAGTTTGTGAGCATCTCCCAGGACAAGACCAGAGCTGTGCCTGTCTGCCTGCCCACACCTGTCACCCAGCATGTGATCAGGGCCCAGCTCACCCCTGCTGACCTCCCAGGCTTCACAGTCCAGAGCAGCAGGTGAAGGGAACAGCACCCCCCTCTCCTCTCTCCTGGGAGCCTGAGCAGTGGTTACATCCAGGTCCGTGGACCAAGGGCAGCCAGAAACCAGCCCCCCGCCCCGGCCTCCTTCCTCAGCCAGGGGGCCTCTGTTGCTGAGATCCACACCCTGACTTTGCAGGAGATGCGCACCCAGCAGCTGCTTCTGGTGAGCGAGCAGAGAGTCAGGGAGATGCCAATTTGCGGCAGACGTCTGAAGAAGCTATTTCTAAAACAGCAATTACCAGAAAGGAGAACAAATTACTACTTACTTCAGAGACTTTCACACATGGAGAATCAGGGCCCTACAAAGTAATCAGGGCAATGTGTTTGCAAAACTGCATTATTTATATTGAAATATTTCACAGAGAAAGGTCAGGGACCGAAATTGAAGGTTAGCGAGGAATAAAATACCAGGGTCAACGTATCTCTGGGAAGTCTGCACAGGGCCTTGATTACCAACACATTAGGCACTTTTGAAAACTATTAAATAAATCCAGGCTGGTATCCAATGTTGGATTTCTAGGAAAATATGAGCTCCGTTGCCCAAGCCCAATGGTGGAACTACAGAGCAGGCAGAGAGGCCCGGCCCACGCCTGCGGCCCAGGGAGGGTGTGCCATGCCCAGGGAAACGGCCATCGGACACCCAGCCCATCCATCAGACCTTGGTGAGTTGCCAGGCAACCACCCAGCCTCTCTAGGGGCCCACCCAGAGTCACGAGGACATTAATAGCTGGTCCAGGGGTGGGGAGAGAAGGAGGGAGGCGGCTTGGGAAAGGGTGGAGCAGGCTGGTGGGAACTTTGACTTGGACCCTGCAAGAGGATGGCAGCAGGCAGCTCCTCTGGATTGGGGTCAAGGCCGTGGGCCCCTCTTTACACTGTAGCCCTCACCCTCCACTTCCAACCCTCCCCACGGACTAAGTGTGCTCCCAGGAGAGGACCACCAGGGACCATCAGTTCAGTAACACATAGGTATATTGTGCTTGCACTGCCCAGGTCTAATTTCATTCTGGAAACACCCCCATGAAGCTGAGAGAGGAGGAGGCTGAGTCCTCAGGGTGTCTATTCTGTTTTCCCAGGAAGCTCCGGGCCCCCATTTGGGATGTCCAGGCTGCTGCAGCTGCAGACAGTTACCTCTGCCTCCTGGCTCCAGGCACAGTCCCCAGGTCTCTATTCCAGGGTCCAACACTGAGCTCATTGAGTGAGGAGCAAAGCTTCCGGGGACTGTGATGGTGAGGGGAAGGCCAATACATGGAGTCCACTGGTGGACTTAGGTCACACCTGCCTGAATGCCTTTCTGCCTAGAGAAGGCAGGAAAGAGAAATGCCTCTGGGCTGGGTCTGCATTTCATTCAGTGCCTTGTCCTATTCATCCATCCATCTATACATCCATCCTTTCATCCACCATCCATTTATCCATCCATCATCCATCCATACCTCCATTCATCTGTACATCCAGCCAGCCAGCCACCAGCCACCCATCCATCATCCATCAATTCACCATCCATCCATCCATCCACCCATCTGTACATCCAACCATCTGTACATCTATCCATCCATCCACCCCTCTGTGTATGCATACATACACATATGCACTGAAAATAACCCAAATGGCTCTTGGGCAGACCCTATCAGAGGAGGGTGGGTCCACAGAAACAGAAATCCTTAGAGGGACCTTTGTTTTCAGGGTCTCAGAAGCTTCCATGTGGCAAATGGTGCTTGGCCAAAGGCTGAACAAGGGCTCAGCATGTCCTTATTGACCCTGCACACAGAAAAACTGTATGCTTGTGAGGGCAGGAGCCCAGAAGCAGGGGCCCAGGGAGGCCTGTCAGACTGTCACAGAAAACAGAAGGGCACTGGCAGGAAGGAGGGACCCTCCACAGTCTGTCTTCAGACAGCAAAGAAACACATCCACAAAGGTCAGAGGAAGGGGATCTCCAAGACCCTAGGGGGTACTGCTCATCTGAAACCCCAGCTAGAGAACTTTGGATAGGAAGGTCTACGCATAGCCAGTCACGTAATTTTCAAGGCCCGGTGCAAAATGCAAATGTCGCACTCCTTGTTCAAAAGGCAGCAAAAAAAGTGCTAAAGGTAAGAAACTATAAACCACTTTCTTTTCTTCCACTGTCTCTGTTTTGACTTGTCGTGGTGATTTATATTTGCTGTACAGTACCATTTTAAGTCAAGAAAAATTTAAATTTCAAATTATTAGCATGGATTTTTACCGTTCATCTTTATATTGTGCAATGCCAATTTTAAATGCAAACATAAGAGCATTTAACTCCTATGCAGAATAACCGAAATTGTACAATTCATATTTTGTAGCTCGTATATGAAGATATATTCTGTTCTTCCCAGAGCAGCAGAAAGTCTGCACAAAACCAACACGATTGCCCTTAATTCACTCTCAGATCAGGCACACTTTCCCAGCACTCTCTGCCTTTGGCACGGATTAAGGAAGCTTTCAAAGGGAACGGGGGGTGCATCATCCTTGATCCCCTTTACTTCTGCATCATTTTTTTCCCACAGAAGTGGTTGGTTGCTGACACAGGGCAGTGAAAGGAACAAGAAAGGATACAGGGCTCCTTGGTCATTCACATTTCTTGGGAGGCCAGAGCTCTCTTTCTGCTTTCAGAGCAGGTTCTAGTTCAAACGGGAGGGGGCGCCGCTTGGGATGGTCAGTGCTCCTCTTTGCCGTGGACCTGATTCGCTTCCCCTGGACCAGGTCGAGTCATGCTGGTTTCACCATGGGTCTCCCAGAGTTCTGTGCTTGTGGGGAACCATGAATGCCAAGTGCCAGTGGAGTTTTGAAGAACAGTGGACACACATCTCGTGTGTCTGTTCCACTCACACACACGTCATTGCCATAGGAGCTCACACACATGTCATTGCCGTAAGACTTTGCTCAGAAAACCCAAGTTCAAAGTTAAGAAAGCATTAAGAATTTCAATATGGAGACAGTACAGAATGAAACCAAGCTTGGACCACATTAACTGGGGAGTTCCACAGACACACAACTCCCGTGCCCATCAAGTTCCCGCAGGGTAAGGCTGCTGGTGCGAGGACAGTTTCCCCAGGAAGCACCTGCCTCCCCTTCCAGGTGGTTCTGCCCGCTTCTGTAGACCTGGACGAGGGTAAAGGAGGGAGTCTCAGAGGATGAGCCCCTTGCGGCCTCAGCTCACACACAAACCCTCATGCACGTGAACATGGTGTCAGGCTGACCCGAGCCCCCCCAGGCCCCTCACTCTCTGTGTCCAGCAAGACAGCAAGCATGGTGACAGCTCAGCTCCACAGGCCCCCACCAAAGGCTCCCATTTCTGTGTATGAACCTGCACATGTGACCCAGAGGGCACAGCTGGTTCAACAGGACCAAATGATGTTTCCAGCATCTGGGTGGGCTGAAGGCATCAAATGCAGTGAAACTGCCTCTCCTGTCTTGTTTTCAACTCTTTGAGCTATTTTTAAAATCCTTTCAGGGCACTGGAAGGGTTCCATGACTACAGAAGCAAGTTGCCCCCCCAAAGCCCACAAATAAGTGTGCAGGGGGATGCCCACTCGTGCCCACATGTGCAATCCTTCCAACGTCACATGAAATACATACTCTGTTCTCAAGACACACTCACCCTTGCACCACCATCCACGACAACCTACACCATGCGGTCAGGGCCAGGAATGTCCTCCTCGACTCCTCTTTGGAAAGCATCCTCAGAGCCAAGACACACTATTCTCAAGATCCTCAAGAGTGGACCACGTTCATCTGGACACTGAAGCTGGACACTGTTGACAGGGGATGAGATGGTTGGATGGAATCATTGACTCAATGGACGTGAGTTTGAGCAACTCCAGAAGATAGTGAAGGACAGAGGAGCCTGGCATGCTACAGTCCATGGGGTTGCAAAGAGTTGGATACATCTGAGCAACTGAACAACAGCAACAACTGTTTTCAGAAACTGCTTCAGGTTACCTGGAATGAAGACTGAGGTCTCCGGGGCATGGATGGGGGACCCACGGCTAAGTGCCTCCAGGGTGATCAGTGGAGCTTACTTTGGTGGTTAAGTGCACAACCTCCGGTTTCAGACTGCCTGGGTTTTAATCCTGACTTCATCAGTGTTATCTGTGTGACATTGGGCCAGTCACTCCACCTGTCTGTGCTTTGAAATCTCTGTCTGTGGAGATTGAATGTAAGAGTTCTTACTGCTGAGAATTCTTCTGAGGATTAAATAAGTATGTGATGTACTGAGAACACTCTCTGATGCACGGTAAACACTTTGTATTATTACATGTAAAATGAAAGAAAATGTTAGTGGCTTAATAGTATCTGACTGTGCGATCCCATGGACTGTAGACTGCCAAGTTCATCTGTCCATGGGAGTTTCCAGACAAGAATACTGGAACTGGTTGCCATTCCTTTCTTCAGGGGATCTTCCCAATTCAGGGATCGAACCTGGGTCTTCTGCAGGTGGATTCTTTACTGTATGAGCCAGCTGGGAAGCCTGATACATACTGGCTATTTTTTATCCTCACTATTCAGGAAAGACATTCACAGAGGCACTCAGAGAGCAATGGCTCTCAGGACCAAGGAGCTCCCCTTGAGGTCTCTCTAAGCTATCTTCTCAATACCAATATCTCCCCAGACCAGTGCTGCCCCAGAGAACTTTCTGGAATGATTAGAAAGTCCTTTTCCACGCTGTCCATCTCAGGATCCACCACCTAAAACATGATGATTGTGACCAAGGAAGTGAATTTTTAGTTTATGTGCATTTTAATAAATTTAAATTTACAAAGTAACTAGCAGCTGTCATGTTCAATAGCTCCAATCACTTCCAGAATTTCTCAATTTGAAGGAAAAAAATAATTTATTCAAACATGAATAGGAAATCCTGATTTCTATATGCCCCTTACAGAAGGCTCCTGACTTCTCAGGAGCTGATTAAAGTTCCTGAAAGTCCTACAGCAATTTTATTTCGTTCATCCTATTGGTTGGCAAATTTATTGGACCACAAGGTCTCTTTTCTGTGTGGATGTATACAACACTCATCAATACCCCGCGGATGATTCCAGAAGTCTGTGTCCACAAGACCAATGAATGTCATTCGGGCTTTGAAAAGCTACCAAACAAGGGCTTTTTTCAGTGCTCCTGGTTCTAGAAATCAGGAGTCAATGCTAAGTCGCTCGTGAAGTCATTCAACAGACATGTGATGTGCCCTCATCATGTCCTGCTCCGTGCTGCACCAGCAGACACATAACCATCTCTTTCTTTACAGGCCCTGGGGCTTCCCTGGTAGCTCAGCTGGAAAAGAATCCACCTGCAATGCGGGCGACCTGGGTTTGCTCCCTGGGTTGGGAAGATCCCCTGGAGAAGGGCAAGACAACCCACTCCAGTATTCTTGCCTGGAAAATCCAATGGACAGAGGAGCCTGGAGGGCTACAGTCCATGGGGTTGCAAAGAGTCAGACACAACTTAACACACACATACACATACACAGTCCTTCTCCCAGAGATGTGAGCATCCTCCCTGGAGGTGAAGGAGAGAATAAGACTAAGGACTCAGGGACCAGCTCTGCTTCCAAGGACGCAGAAACAGGGTGCTGGGCCCCTGACTGCCCCCAGCACAAAGCCCCTTAATGAATTTTAGATTAAAAAGCCCAGATACTTGCATATTCTTAAGATGCTTAATAAAGCAATTGGCCCGTAAGTCAATCTGGCCCTCCAAATGAAGCCCCCAGTGTGGAAGCCAACCAGCCTTACCAGGCCTCCTTAATGCAAAATGGGTAATGTCATTTACAAGCCTCAAAGGCAAGCTTATGAATAAAAGAACAATGCTAGAAAACAAGACCCGGAAATTTCTATGCATTGCAAACAGCTCAGAGCACATCCTCACTGTGCCCTCAGCCCAGCCATTCAGCCCAGCCCAGGGCTCTCCTGGAAGATGACTTCCCCAATCCAGCAGGCAAGCCTGCTGGAAATGCAGGAAGCCTGACCTCTCAAGCGTCAGAGCCCGCTCCTGCCCCACAACTCCTGGGGGCCCGTGGAGGCCAGAAGACACGCAGACCAGTGACAGCAAAGCACATCTAGTGCCCTCCGTCAGGCCTCCTGTGCTGCTGGCCAAGGCTGCCTGGAACTACTGCCTCCATTCAAAGATCAGCCCTCTGTAGAAATTATGTCCATCCCATGGGGACCCAGCTCTAGGACAGGGGTTCAGTGTGACAAACCCCCACATGCCAAGGAACCTGCGTAGGAACCCCTGTTCCGGGGCAGGACCCCAGCAAAGGCGCATTAAAGACAGAACAAAGCAGAGAGGAGGGGAAAACATCTCTCAGGATTCAAAACGAGGAGATGAAATGCTTGGGAAGGAAAGAGGCTTTTCAGAGAAGTTTTCATCCGGTGCCAACACTGTTTGAGAGACTCGGAAGAGATGGAAATCTGGGCGTGTTGCTGGCCAAAATTCTGGCTTTCTCTGCCCACTGAAGTCAGATAAAAAATACCGAGACAGAGTTTGGAGGAAATAGAAAGGTGGTTTTAATTCTCAGCTGGCGGAGAGGGGAACACAGTAGGCTCCTGTCTCAAGAACAGTGCCCCTGCTCCATGAGGAGTCTAGGGGCTTATATAAGATGAGAGCTCACAGTCAGGAGTCAGTGATGAGGAATAAAGGTGTGGGATCTTGTCAAAAACAGTTATAGGCTGGCGTCACTAACCCGGTAATTGAGTCTGGCAGTTCAGCCGCTCTATGGCCTTTCTCCTGATATGTAACTACAAGGCGAAGGGTGTTGTAAGGGTGAACACCAGATTGTTGCTGGTTGTTCAGCCACTCAGTCACATCTTTGGAGCCCCATGGACTGCAGCACACCAGGTTTCCCTGTCCTTCACTATCTCCCAGAGCTTGCTCAAACTCATGTACACTGAGTTGATGATGCCATCCAGTCATCACATCTTCTGTCGTCCCCTTCTCCTCCTACCCTCAATCTTTCCCAGCATCAGGGTCTTCTCCAATGAGTTGGCTCTTCAGGATGTATTTAGCATGGAGTCAGAGGGAAATAGGTGTGAAGTGTAGCTCCTGCAAAGTTAGGGGCAGAAAAGCATACTTAGTTACAGACATGCAGAGTTAGCAGCAGTTAAGGTTAAAAAAAAAAAAAAAAAAATTTAGGAATGTCCAGGCCTGCTCACTGTCCTCTTTATCTTCTTTGTTCTCAGAAAAGGGAAAGAAAAAAACTCATTCCTCTTTTTGTCCTTTTCCTTGCAAAGGGCAGATGGAGTGGATGGCTCTGAAGGCTGCTGGTTTGGTAGGTGTCCTGGGAAGAGTCCCGGCCGGGACTACATGCTCCACAACCCTGAAGGGCAAGGGCACCAAGGAGGCTCTGAAAGGTCTCCTGTCTCTGTGGATTTCACCTCCGGAACACTTAGGAACACTGGTGCCCATTTACACAGGCCGGGAAGCAGGACAAATGGCCATTCACCTCCCTCCTGAGGTCCCAAGTCTCCTTGGTCAGAGTCATGCTGATCTGGCAGGAAGACCTTCTATTTCCTCTCTAAACAGGATGCCCAAGTGGATGAATCAGCAGGTTCTTTTGAGTTCCAGCTCTCCATTGAGAACCTTTCTTATCTGAAACACAAAAACGCGTGTTAACAAATATTTATCATGCCTCTAGCCGAGCAGTTCGCATAAAGGAGAGAATTCATAGATGTTGGATCATTTATTAATTTATGTCATTCTTTCTCTTTTAATTTTTATTGGAGTATAGTTGCTTTATACTGCTGTGTTAGCTTCCGCTGCACACCAAAGTGAATCAGCTCTACATATACATATATCCCTCTTTTCAGATTTCCCTCCCATTTAGGTCCCACAGAGCCCTGAGTAGAGTTCCCTGAGACATAAAGGAAATATCTAGTTATCTACATAGTAGTGTACAAATATATGGGCTTCCCAGGTGGCACAGTGGTAAAGGATCTGCCTGCCAATGGAGAAGACCCAGGAGACCCAGGTTCGATCGCTGGGTTGGCAAGATCCCCTGGAGGAAGGCATGGCAATCCATGCCAATATTCTTGCCTGTAGAATCCCCAAGGACACAGGACCATGGTGGGCTACAGTGCATGGGGTTGCGAAGTGTCAGACATGCCTGGGCAGCTGAGGGCACACACAGTGTATATATGTCAATCCCAACCTCCCAATTCATTCCACCCCCACTTCCCCCCTTGGTGCCCACAACTTTGTTCTCTTTGTCTGTGTCTCTGTCTCTATTTCTGTTTTGCAAATAAGATCATCTTTACCAATTTTTTCAGATGCCATATACATATGCATTAATATACGATATTTGTTTTTCTCTTTCTGACTTACTTCACTCTGTTTGATAGTCTCTAGGTCCATCCATATCTCTGCAAATGATCCGATTTCATTCATTTTTTAAAAAATACTTTTGTTTATTTACTTATGGCTGTGCTGGGTCTTCGTTGCTGCACGGGCTTTTCTCTAGTTGCGATGAGTGGGGGGTACTCTCCAGCTGCGATCTGCAGGCTTCTCTTGTTGCAGAGCATGGACTCTAGGACTGTGGGCTTCAGTAGTTGCAGCATTTAGGTTCAGTTGTTGAGGCTCCTGGACTCTAGAGTACAGGCTCAATAGATGTGGCCCGAGGGCTTAGCTGCTCCGAGGCAAGTAGAATCTTCCTAGATCAGGGATAAAACCAGTGTCTCCTGCTTTGGCAAGTGGATTCTTTACCACTGAGCCATCTGGGAAGCCCCTTCATTCCTTTCAACAATGCCATTAATTCTGCCGTGATCGGCTCTAAGAGACCACCTGCTCTGTGGGGTCCCGTCCTCAACCTGCACCCAGTAACATTCTCTGAGGTTCTGTCAAGATGGGGCTTCCAAGGCAGATGTGTCCACCAGATTGGCTCTTACTTGTCCAACAAAACAACAAATGAGGACACATTATACCCCAATACGGAATTACTCCCACTGACATCAGCCTGGACTTCCTTCTGGAAACTTCACAGCTCTTCTAAGTTATTTAAATGCTTCTCTGGGGACCCAAGATAAAGGGGAGGAAAAGTTCAAATAAAAGCCAAGAGTAGACTCACTGAAAGGCGTGTTGACAACTTCTAATAGCGTGAATCTGTCACAGTCCGCCAGAGGGGAAGCGGCATCTGTATTCCAACTGTAATAACTACATATTGAACAGCTGGGATGTGATTTATTAACAATGAGATTTTACAAGCAAGCCACTATTGATGAATGGCAGCAATTTTAGACACCCTAGATCAATACCCTTTAATCGAGTCAAATCTCAGCAAATTAGATTAAAGCAAGATTCCCAAATAGCCCCAAACGAAACAAACTAATGTGTGTAAAATTCTCCGTGTGATTGCATGACATGGGAGGCACTGTCATGAGCTGACAACCACACTTTTGTTTATTTACTTGAAAATCAGGTGCTGTGGTTAAAAGGCTGTGTCTGTGGCCCTTCAGAGCTTTGTGGTTGGACACTTGTGAGGTGAGAGGCATCCAGCACAGAGAACTCTGGGCTACTGTCAAGGAAAGACCACCTTGGAAAAAATACTTCAATACCTGCTTGCCAGCACCCACCACATTCTGTCTGGCAAGGTGATGATCAGAGCTTAGAGCCCAAGTAAACCTCAAGCCCTGCTCTGTCCCAGGCAGCCTGGTTGAGTGTGGATAAATCATGCACAACTCCTTTCATCCACAAAGCAGAAATGGCATTCATCATTGCCACCTCCAAAGTTGCTGTGACTTTAAACATACTTGACATTAACATACTTGAGAGACCAGGGGGACTTCCCTGGTGGCTCAGTGGTAAAGAATCCACCTATCAATTCAGGAGACACCAGTTCAATCCCTGGTCCAGGAAGATCCCACATGCTGTGGAGCAACCAAGCCCGTGTACCACGACTACTGAGCCTGTGCTCTAGAGCCCAGGAGCTGCACGTACTGAAACCCATGTGCCCTATAGCCCGTGCTCCACAACAAAAGAGAAGCCACCACAATGAGAAGCCTTCACACCACAACTCGAGAGTAGCCCCTGCTTGCCACACCTAGAGAAAAGCCTATGCATCAACAAAGACCCAGATCAGCCAAAAATTATTTTTTTAAAAAGAAAGACCAGATATGGGTCTAGCACAAGCAGAGACGGCACACAGTTATTGGGCAAAGGAGGTGACCAGCAGGACAACAGCTAATGGGGCCGCCTCCATCCCCAAAGCATGAGAGCCGCCAGGGCAGCAGCCTCAGCCGGCCAGACCCCAGGGAGCCAGGGTCCCCGCAAAGCTGGAGGTTGACCATGTACATCCCATCACAGCCAGCATTCCCCATGATTCTGCAGGAAGCCCCAGAAAAGCCTCTCTCACTGGGCAGATTTCACTTGGGAAATTCTTTTATAGCTGGAATGTTCCAGGGTCAGACCAGGAGCCCTTGCTTCCTACATGTAAGTATGAATGCTGGCCCTATACGTGAAGGTTCAAGGGAGACCTCGGGAAGCCCGCTGCTCTTGGTCAGCAGTTCCAGGAGCTACGGTGGAGTTACTGCCACTACAACCACTGAAGAGGGATGTGTCAGAGACTTGGAGACAGTCCAGTGCTCTTCCAACCCTGGAGAGAGCCAGAATGATGGCCATTCAGACAGGGTCCTTACACACTGTCCCTGGGAGACCTGAAGGCAGAAGGTGAGCAGGACCCTCCTTTGCTCGTTCCAGGAGGAAACAGGTAGCAACATTTGAGGCAGAGCAAGGAAGCATGTTCCCCTTCTGTGTTCCATTTAGATGAAGATGACAGATGATTCAGATAGTGACTGGCTTGAAATGCTGATGTGGTTTGTGGGCTTTCTTGGCTGACCACAAAGTCTTCCCAAACATCTGCCCCTCTCGTGCTGGTCACTGTGGCTCAGGACCCAACAGAAGGGATGGGCAGCCACTTCCAGGCACCCACTAAGCACTGGGAGAGTGAATGGGGAAGAGCTCTGGCTTCAGCCTGGGCCTCCATCTCTAACGAGCTGTGTTTTTTCAAAGGCTTCCCAAGTGGCACCCATGGTAAAGAACCTGCCTGCCAATGCAGGAGACGTAAGAGACACAGGTTCCATCCCTGGGTTAGGAAGATCCTCTGGAGGAGGAAATGGCAACCCCCTCCAGTATTCTTGCCTGGAGAATCCCAAGGACAGGGTAGCCTGGTGGGCTACGGTCCATGGGGTTGCAAAGAGTCAGACACGACTGCAACAGCTTAGCGTGCATGCACATCTGGAAACTGACTGCTCACCCCTAACTAGACAAGGGGCTCCCTGGGCCCCCAGGCACCAGCAAATCCACTGTCAACACCCTGATCTTGCTTTATTATGACTCTACATGTTTCTTGCAGCTGCTGTAACAAATTATCCCTAACTTAGTGGTTTGAATCAGCAGATACATATTATCTCCCAGTTCTGGAACCCAGAACTCTGAAGTCAAGGTGTCAGCCAGGCTGTGCTCCCTCCAGAGGCCCCAGATGAGCATCCATTTCTTTCCTCCCTCAGCTCCTGGGGTCCAGCTGCTCCTCGGCTTAGGGCTGCATCTCTGCCTCCATCCGCACAGGGCCCACTCCTCTTCTCTGTCTGCATCTCATTCTCTTACAAGGACATGTGTCATTGGAATTAGGACCCACCCGGACTATGTGGGCAGCACCGAGACTTAGTTGGTTAAAACGCCTGTCTAATAAACAGGAGATCCTGGGCTCAAATCCCATGTACCTCAACTAAGCATCTTGGCTCTTTTTGGGGTCTCCCTGGTGGCTCAGACGGTGAAGAATCTGCCTGCAATGCTGGAGACCCAGGTTCAGTCCCTGGGTTAGGACGATCCCCTGGAGAAGCGAATGGCAAACCACTCCAGTATTCTTGCCTAGAGAATCACATGGATGGAGGAGCCTGATGGGCTACAGTCCATGGGGTTGCAAAGAGTCAGACACGACTGAGCAATTAAATTTTTTTTTCGGACAATCTAGGGTGAACTCCTCAAGACCCTCAGTAACACCTTTAAAGACCCTGCTCAAATAAATTCTACTCACCGTTTCCAGGGATATGGACATATCCCTTTGAGGGGCCCCCTATAAAGAGCCTTTTTTATCCTATCACATGCCAAGCACAAAAATAGATGCCTAATTCATTGGCAGAAAGAAAAAATGAACAAGCAGTTGCTACCATGGACAGCAGTCCACAAGCTAAGGGAAGACTGGCTGAGGGCAGTCCCAGCGTGGATGCAGGTGGGGTCTAAGGCCTGGATGTCCCAGCCAGGAAGGCACCATCTATCCAGCTCCAGGATCAGGCTGCAGGGCCCAGCTGTCTCACATCACACAGCCACCTCAAAGCAGGGCTCCTTCCTGTCGCCCCTGAGCCAACCCGCTGGAGTGCCCATCCTGAGGCCCCCCTCCCCCATCTCCGGGGAGGATGTTGCTCAACAAGCATGTGCAGTGCATGCATGTGTAGTTGTGTGTGTCCACATATGTCCAGGCAAATGCGTGTGTGCTATGTGTGTGCAGGTGTATGCATGTGTGTGCAAGCATGTGTGTGTAGGTATGCAGGTATATGCATGTATGTGCAGGCGTGTGTGTTGTGCGTGGGGGTTTGTTTGTATATTTAATTACATGGGCATAACTAGGAAACATCACCAGGAGACCTGTGTTCTCTTTGGGCCTGTGATTTTCAGTCTTGTCAGAATATTAGTGCTAAAAATTATGAGACATAAATGGGGCTGGTTAACATAAAAGCCATAAAATATTTGTTTCTAATGGAGCCTGGATGCAAGCAAATCTGTCTTCCAGCTGTGGAGGGCCATTGTCTTAAAAAAGAAAACTGTCTTCTTAACATCAGCAGCAAGGAAGCCCCTCTGGTTTGGGGTCGTGCCCACACTCCCTCCCCATCCCTGCTGGGGTCTCCTGGTGTCCAGGGCACTTGGGAAGGGGTGGCGAGGGAGACTGCAGTTTCTGGGCTTCAGTCAGGAGCCAGAAAAAGTGGTCAAGGCACTGAAGTCACACATATCCCTGCCCCATCCAGAAGATTCCTCCATCCTTACAGCAGATGAGAACAGGAGGCTCAGCCAAGCGGAGGCACTGGCCCAGAGTCACACCGCTGGTCCCCAAGATGGAAGCCCAGGCCCCACGTGCTTCTCAGCACAGGTGTCTGGGGGACACACACTTCCCTTCCTGAGACCCAGGGCAGGAGCAGAGCGTCCCTCTTGACACAGACTGGCGTTCTCCTTCTGCCAGGGAAGATCCAGGGCCTCTGGTCGAGTGTCTGGGGGACAAAGGACACTTTTTCAGAATGATCAGTAGACCCCAGCAGAATGAGTCAGGACTCACAGGCACGCTGGTTGGGCTGGTGTGGGTGGGGACAACACTGGGAACTTGTGTCTGACATGCATTTCTATTCACTCATCTGTTCATTCAGTGTTCACAGCTGCACCACTAAGAGCAGCCAAGATATGGAAGCAGCATAGGTGTCCACTGACAAAGGAATGGACAAAGAAAATGTGGTATAGATGCATATGTGGTATATATATACATACACACAATGGAATATTGCTGCTGCTGCTGCTAAGTCACTTCAGTCATGTCTGACTCTGTGCGACCCCATAGATGACAGCCCACCAGGCTCCCCCATCCCTGGGATTCTCCAGGCAAGAATACTGGAGTGGATTGCCATTTCTTTCTCCAATGCATGAAAGTGAAAAATGAAAGTAAAGTCTCTCAGTCGTGTCCGACTCTTAGCGACCCCATGGACTGCAGCCTATCAGGCTCCTCCATCCATGGGATTTTCCAGGCAAGAGTACTGAAGTGGGGTGCCATTGCCTTCTCCGAATGGAATATTACTCAGCCATAAAAAAGAATGAAATAATGCCATTTGCGGCAATATGGATGAACCTAGAGACTATTATATTAAATGAAGTAAATCAGACAAAGACAAATATCATATGATATCACTTCTATGGAATCTAAAAAAAAAAGTGATACAGGGACTTCCCTGGTGGTCCAGTGCTTAAGAATCCACCTTGCAAACACAGGGGACATGAGTTAGATCTTTAGTTGGGAAACTAAGATTTCACGTGCTGTGGAGTAACTAAGCCCACACGCCACAACTACTGAGCCTGCAGGCTCCAGAGCCACAACTAGAAAGCCCATGAGCTGCAAAACAAGCTCCTGGGCCACAGCTAGGGCCTGACACAGCCTAAATAAATAAGCAAACATGTCTAAAAAGGATAAAATAAAAGAATGATACAAATGAACATCCAAGACAGAAACAGATTCACAGAAAAACAAACTTCTGGCCTCCCAAGGGAACAGGGATGAGGAAGGGGCACATTGGGAGATAAGGATTGACATATACACACTGCTATGGTCAGAGGAGCCTGATAGGTGACAGTCCATGGGGTCGCAAAGAGTTGGACACGACTAAGCGACTTCACTTTCTATATATGAAGTAGATAGACAACAAGGACCTACTGTGTAACACCCGGAACCATACTCAGTACCTTGCAATAACCTATCATGGAAAAGAATCTGAAAAAGAATATGTATAGCTGGAACATTTTGCTATACATACACCTGAACGAAAACAACTATACTTCAATAAAAAATAATATATATATATATATATATATATATATATATATATATATGTATATAAACTAACTCATTTAGGGAGCACCTTTCTTAGGTGCCACATGGGGCTGGGATGCAGCCATGAGCAAAAAGTGACCCTCCCTCCTCACCAAGAGCAGAGCCTGTGTAAGCTAACAGGAGAGCAGTGCGGCCAGGGAGGGCCGAGGCGCTGCACGGGCCGGAGCGGGGCTGAGGGCAGTGAGCAGGGGCATTCAGAAACAGTCCATGGGACCACCAGCTGAGGTCACAGTCGAGGTAGCCTTGGGAGAAGAGGTAGGCTGTAAAGACCATTAACTTCTACCCAGAAGAAAGAGTCCTAGAAAACTGGGTTACCCACTGGGCTTCACAAAGAAACTTCACCCTGGCTCCCAGGTGGCGGAAAAGCTTTTGATGGAAAAACTTTTCTCTCTGTTTTGGTTTCTATGTCTGTCTATCTGCCTGCCTATTCACCCATGTATTTATCTATTTGTCTAATATCTATTCAGCTATGAATTTTTACATTATATAACTATCTAGGGCTTCCTCAGTGGCACTATTGGTAAAGAATCCACCTGCCAATGCAGGAGACATAAGAGACATGGGTTCGATTCCTGGGTCAGTAAGATGCCCTGGAGGAGGGCATGGCAACCCACTCCAGTATTCTTGCCTGAAGAATCCCAAGAACAGAGGATCCTGGCAAGCTGCAGTCCACATGGTCGCAGAGTCAGACATGACTGAAGTGACTTAGCACAACACATCTAAGTATGGATGTATCTATCCATCCATCCACCATTCATCGATCTCTTACTATCATATGTCAATCTCTCATCAGTGTATGTATATATGTATCTATGCTTCTACGTCTAGCTAGCTAGCTAATTATCCGTCCATTATCTATTATCCACCTACCTATGCATCTATGCATGCATTTATTCATCCACCCATCCATCTAGCTATGCACCCAAGCATATATCTATGCACCTAATTAAATCATAACATACATATACATGCATGCATGAAGTGCTCAATCACTTCAGTCGTGTCTGATTCTGTGCAACCCTAGATATATGTGTGCATATATATAAATATTAGATAAATGTAGATAGGAGTATAAAATATGGAAACAGAAGCTGTGATTAGGCTCTTGGTCACATTTGGATTCTTGTAGACATTTATCCAGAGCCAAAAATATTTTGCTCAATTTTGTTCTTATGAAATCATAATAAATAAGTAAATAATTGCAGATGATTCCTCCAGAACAAGCATGTTTTCCTCAAAATGATTGTGCCAGGATTATCCTGATTAAATGAATATTCTGGACAAAAAATAAAAGAAGTTACTCTGGAAATGATACTATGGATAATTTCAAATTTTTCCAAAAATTGGAACAGCAACCATTTAAAATGCTCCTCCATCAGAATGCCATGAACCAGGGTGGTCTTCCTCTGAGGCCCAGCATCTCCAAGGCCCTGCATAGACCCCAGCTGTTCCCTTGCAGCCTTCTTCCTGCAAAGAGAGGAGAAATTGGCTTCAACAGTGAGCCGGCTCTTGCTTGGGTGGCATTAACTATAATTTACTGTAAAAGGCTGACGTAGAGAGCTGAGAATATGGACAGTTTGAGTCTCAATTCCCCCTTTCTCCAGCAGCATCTTTCATGAGGAATTTCCATGACTTACTTGTCCCTGGTCCACCGGCTTGATCTCTTCTTAATGGCATTGCTGACAGCGCACAGCCCCCTGGCTAACATCCAAGGTTTTCATTTTTATGGTGTGTCAGCTCCCTTCAGCCACACCCTGCCCCCACCTTCACACGGGGGGGTGATAGTCCCCTTTCCGAGGCTGGCTCTTCATTCCCAGTTCTTCCAACAAGCCCAGGCCCTGCCTTCAGGATGAACCCATCTCCTTCCTGGAAGCCATCCACCAACTTTTTGAGGTTAGTTCATTGAGGGAATTGCTCTGATGCAGACAGGGACATGGCAGTATGTCAGCCTTGTAGCGACTGTACACACACATCAAGGAACTGAAATCCAGCCTATGTGCCTCGGGGATGACCCTAGAAAGCGCTGGGAGGCATCGAGCATCAGCTCTGGCTTCGTCCTGGGCTCTGAAAGTCTCCCTTTTGGTTTGACAAGTTAAATGTGTGGCATTGGGGGCTAGAACATGTGCTTGGGGGCGCAAAGACAGGTTCAAATCCCAAACCCTCAAGCAGGTGACCTTGGACAGTTGACCGTTTCCCCAGCTTATGGGCGTCAGTGTAAAATGGGAATATTATACTCATGGCCAGGCATTCCAGTGAGGATAAACTGATATCTTCTAGCTGTACCCCCTGGAGACAGAGTGAACGCACAGCACACGGAGGCCAGGGAAAGTGAAGGGTGTTACAGATGAGCAGAAAAAGAGCAAACCTGTCACATGCACTGAGGAGGCCAAAGAAGACTGCAGAATCCAATGAGGCATCTCTGACCAGGTCTATCTCCTTCCATTCAGCCGTTTGTGAAATATGAATGTGGCCACTGCCAGCAAGCCCACGTCCAGCGCGCTCCTGCCACAGAGTATTTATGGAGGCATCCAACCAGTCAAGGGAGACTTACGAGCTACATAAATACAAAGGATAATCCAGCAAATTTCAAGTTGTACTAAAGGGCTGCAAATCAGTGCTTGGGCTGGGTCCCAGATACAAAGAGTAAGTGTGATTAAGTGTGACTTTTTTAAAGTTTTGTTTGGATTTATTCCTAAAAGCTCCTTCACCCAGAGACTCAGATTTCTTGTTGGCACAGATGGCTGCCCTGTCATAAATCAGAGGCAGAGAATTTGAGCAGTGTCCAGAAAGAGCCAAGGAATAAAGGAAGCACAAAAGCAGGATGACTCGGAACTTTGGTGCAAAATTAAGAGATTTATCAAGACCAATCCCAGGCCTGGGGGTAAAGTGCTGTGAGGCATGAACACCTCCTGGTACTTTCCAGCTTCCTGCACAGTACCCCTGACTGGGCAGAGGCTTTTGTGGGCATCCCCGGGGCTGTGCAGGTGGCCACGGGCAGCACACCTTGCCATCCAGGGGTATCTCAGAGATGCCACAAGCCCTAGCCGGAACGTGCATGGAATGAACAAAAGGACAAATGATCAAGTGACATCAGAAGACACACAGGCCCACAAGCTTGTACACTCAGCCAGGACGACACTGGCAGTCAGGCTGGAGTCCATTCCAGGGAGGAAACCCCCTCTTCTCTGCCCAGTGTCTAGGGAATGTTTGTCCCTGGGACTAGGGTTCCACCCACTGCAGCATCCTCCCTGAAGGCGCAGGGACAGAAAGGCCGCAGTAAAGTCTCCCAAGTGACAGAGTCCTCAGCAGAGACTCTTGGCCAGTGCTTCCTGAGCTTACTCACCTGTGAAACGGGAATAACAGCCTTCCTTACATAAGGGGCCAGTCAACAAACCCAGACTTGGAAGCGATTCCTCCTAATAGTAGCAGGTAAAGAGGGTCCAGACCCCAGCTCTGCTGCACGGGTCAGTGTAGTCTCTACGTTTAAGGAGAGACACAGGACCATGTCTGGGGGACGACCACGTCTTCCTTGAGGAAGGGGTGACTGAGGTCCATCTGCCCTGCCCCCTGACGAGCACTGTGGCCTCTCTCTGCCCTGGGCTTGCTCCGGTAAGTGTTGAGGACAGGTGTTCACCATGCCTTCATTTTCTGAATTTCTGATGCATTGACATCTGGGGCCTCACCGGTCCTGGAGAGGCCACCTCTTGCTGGGCCAGCTGGTTCCTAGAGATGGTAGAAGACCAGGCTGTAAACACACTTTTTCTTACATAAACCAACCCCTGCAGAGCCGCCCCCCTCCTTCCTCTACTGGGTTGTCACCCTCCAGCCACTGTTCCCCTGATCTAAGCAGCCACACAGCCAGAGACACCCCCAGTGCCCTAGAGTCAGCTAGAATTAATCAGACTACCCAGTCCTGAGACTGAACCTGCTTTATCCATTCTTTCCTGCAGGAAACACAATGCAGGCGCTTGCCCATGCTTTCCCCTCATTCCTCTCCCTCCTGGCTGACCCTGGTGCTTCCTTGTGCAGCCCTATGTGGCGTGGCTTATCCCCTCCACTTGGGAACTGTGAGTCACAAATGACCTTTTCAATGCCAATCATCTCCTGACTTGTTGACCTCAACACATCTGAATAAGAATAAGATCTACACTGAAAACAGGAGGAATCAGGTGTGCTTGGTATATCTCCACCTTCTTCCTCCTCTTGCGGACAGGCTGGCCCAGAGTGGTCACTCTCCACCTAAGGAAGACTGTGACAGGCTGCCCAGACAGGCCTGGCACTGGGGATGTGAGCAGGTGTGGTCAGATCTGGGGGTCAGATAAGCCAGCACACTTGACCTAAGCCACATCCCCACCTGCCCTCCTTGTGCAGGAAACTGGCACCTCTGTTATACTTCCCAGCATCTCCAGAACTTGGGGAGCAAGAGGGGTGCTTTTACTCAGAGGCTTCCAAGACTCTCCATTCAGTGGAGACCACCTCTCCCCTGGGGGAGGGACCCCCAAGACTGCATGTGACTCCCCAATTCTCCCTCTCCTCCTCCTTCCAGGAACGTGGGGACGGTTCTTGCCCACTCTGTGATGTAAGGAATGAGTGGTCGAGTGACTTTCTTCGGCTTCCAGGCAGAGGCATCAAACTGCTGATGAGAGACTATACAGAACTTTCTTCTCCAGACGGAGATTCAGGAGGAGTCCTTGACAGGGAGGTTCATCTCTGAGCCGTGCCATGAAGAGATGGTCATTCTGGACAGTTCTCAGCCCTGCAGCGCCCTCCTGTGAGGGAGAAACAGTACAGCACTGTTGGGTAGTCCTGCATAGGGGCTGTTTGTTACTGCATCACAACCCAGTCCATCCTGACTGATCCAGGGCAGACAGGACCAAAATAGCACTTGGGGACTCCTGGAGGGTGGCCTCCAATAAGGCTGGGCAACAGAAGACCAAACCACAAAGTTCCAGCTGAAGAAGAAAGAGTGACAGAGATCATTCATGTCACTGCATCAGAGAGAAGCATCTTCTCAGCATCTGTCATGTAAATTGCTGGCAGAGAGAACGTTTATTAAAAGTTTTCCATAAGCATTCCCCAGCTCTTTCATCACACAGCGTTACTTTCCTTTCTTTCCTGTAAGATCTTAAGCACATTTACTGCCTTCGCATAAAGGACTTTTGCTTCTAATCATATCGATTTTACTATAATTAATTTTTAATGTATTTTCCAGAGTGTTGTGTATATACAGAGAGATATTTTATCATATATTAGCATAGCCATTTCCACTTTTAAGGTCGGTTATTAAATGAGCACTAATTTATTATTGTTTTAGAGGATACAGTGTTAACCCAATTATCATTTGCATTTTGTCGTGTACACTCTGGAATGTGATAGGGCATTGGTAATAGATGCAATAGGATTAAATGCACCAAATTGAATCTTTGGGACTCACGCTGAATTCTAATAATCGCTTGATAAGCCAGCAGGAAAGACTTCTTAGGGAAGGTAAGGACTTGCCCCCTGGCTCCATCTGATGTCAGGAACTGGGTCACTGCAGCCACACCAAATCCACCTTGGCCTCTTCCCAGCTCTAGCATATCTGCTCAGATGCCTGGTCCCTCTGAGACTCTGTTTTCTGATCTAGTAAATGATGGGCTTCCCTGGTGACTCAGATGGTAAAGAATTTGTCTGCAATGCAGGAGACCTGGGTTCAACGTCTGGGTCAGGAAGATCCCCTGGAGAAGGAAATGGCAACCCACTCCAGTATTCTTGCCTGGAGAATCCCATGGACAGAGGAGCCTGGCGGGCTACAGTCCATGGGGTCACAAAGAGTCACACACGACTGAGCAACTAACACAAATGAGGGGGACAATAACCCTTCCTTCTTTGGGCCATTCGTGGTTGAAGGAGGAAGTGCAGATGGGCTTGCAGGACCCCAACATTATCATCCTTCATTCCACGGGGACCCCTCCAACACAAACTTGTTGCATGAACTAGTTTGAGTGTCTCCACCTCCAACTCAATGCTTGCAGGAAATAACCTTCTCTGCCAAGCATGTGTTTTTGCATCTATATGTGAAAGAGGCGTCCCCCAAGTGGGAGTGTTGCCTCTTATGTAGAGTAGTCCAAGGAAGCGGGGCCATCTGTCTGATCTTCGTCCACCTGTGATTGGCTCCTTAAGGCCCAGGACCACATCAAGCCTGCAGGAAGTCACAGAAACGACAGAGAGGATACAGCAGCACTGCTAGCCCCAGAGATATTGGCCGCATGTTCAGACCCAGGCCACGGCTCTGGGCAGGAGTCCCTGTGTCCTCCCTCTGGGAGCTGAGCCTTTGACCATCCTCACCCCCGTGGGATGCCCACCACTGTCACCAGGGCACGGGGTCAGCTTGGGTCACTGGTGAAGACCAGCCTCCTTTCCAGCACCTGGGACCCATAGCAGTAGCCATGCCCTGATCTGCTGGTTTCCGATTCAGCCGCCCTGTCCTCCTTGCCAGGGAACAGGTGACGACCCATTGTGGGTTAAGCCAAAGACACTAGTCTACTCACACACCCACCTGTATTAGTGGAGACTTTTCAAGGGAGATCAGTGTGGTGGAGAGAGCCACACTCTCTCCAGGAGAGCCTGGACATGAACCCATCTCTTGATCACCAGGCCACAATGGACCGTGCGTCCCCCACAGCTGATGCAGAATGAAGTCCAAGGCTGGGGGTGCTATTGCCAGCTGCTGATCCCCAGCAGGCTGGAGACTGACCATCACCCTAGGGTCATCAGCAAGGCTTCATAGAGCCTGCAGCGCTGTGCCTGTTCCCGCTGGGGGTACAAGAAGGAAGAGGCCTGGCCAGACAAACTGGACAATGACTGACCGAGTGAGAGAAGGACCGACCAGCCAGTGGCATTCTTCACCCCCTGAAGACCTGGCCAGGCGCTGCTTACCTCTAGCAGGGGTAGCAGAGAGAGCACTCAGGGGACCTGAATTGAGAAAGACAGGACGTTGAGGGGGAGGGGAGAACCCTTCCCGAGGGACACGTCTCCCCTTCCTGAGAGCGCAGATGGGGAGAGAGACGGATGCACGGCCGTGATATAAGGATTCTCCACCATCCTGAGAGTCTGGTTCCATCCTCCCCTCTTTATGATGCTGCCTTGTGCCATGATATCGCTAAGAATGCCCAACCTCATCTCAGAGCCCAACGGCGGGGACCAGCAGACAGACAGCAGATGAAAAACCCGGGTGGCACAGGTGCCCGTAGAATCCTTGTGTTGTCAGCAGCCATCTCATTCATTATTCACACCCCCATCCCATAAAAAGAATTTGACTTTTCCCCTGACAAGCATAGCACTCCTGACCTCATTTAAGGTGGGGGAGAAACAGTGATGTCACTCTTCGCTTGGTACTCCTTCTAGAGATGTACTCTGGTTGGGGAAAAACCCTCATTGTCATCCCTCTCGCCTCCTTAGACTCACTGCTTCCAATGTCAAGGTCAATGAAAAGGTTGCTAGCTTCCTTTGCAAGCTCAGGGTCAGGGAAGAGGGGGCTGGGCAGTGAGCAGCTGCAAGAGTCCCCCCAGGAGTGCAGACACTAGGTTAATTCGCCTCAGTTGACAGATGGACCGCTGGAGACGCTTATTTATAATATTTACATTTATGCTGAGAGGAACATTCCGGCGCTGGGCCACTTATCTCATTCTTTTTGGAAGCCCTTCCTCTTTTTAACTAATGAGGAGATGGCTCACTAGAGAATTTATAGCCCTGCTTTACCGACACACCACATTTCCATGGAGAATATTCAAGTGAGCCAACTAAGGAAGTGGCTAATTGGCTCAGAGCAGGTGGCAGGAATGGCCTGTGGTCAGGTGCTCAGAGCAGGTGGCAGGTGGGGCCTTGACATCAGGTATAACTGCCCCTGAGACCCCAGAGAGTTGATACAGGATGCGTGTGATCCCGCGTCCACCCAGTTCAGGTGGGAGAGTGTGTAAGGACTGTAGTAATTCCTGACATCAGGGTAGCACTGTCTCTCCATCACGGAGTCCATGGGGTCCAGTGCTGTTATGGTAACAGTGGGGCATCTGAGGCTCCTGCAGAGGAACTTGGCCAAGGCGGTAGAGGAAGTCAAGGTCAACTCGAGACCACACAGTGGTCCACCCTGGCCCCAGTATGGGCTGACTCAATCCTGACTCCTTCTCTCCTCCACCCCACCAATGCTACCAACCCCAGGCCATCTCGCTCTGCAGCTCAGCCCGTCTGCATCCAACAAGCTGCCTGCCCATGCCCCTCTCCAGGCAGCTCTGATTTCCCACCTGGCATCTAACCAGGGAATGTGGTCTGGAGCTCTGCATTGTGTACGTTCCTGGGCTGGATCTGGGTGAGGCAGAGTGGGAGGACACAGTACGACACAGCTTTGCCCTTGAAGCTGCCCCCCCCTCCACTAACTCCTACTCCTGAGTCAGCTCCCCGCTTACTTAGGATCCCTGCATGGCCAGGCACAGAGGTTTACTCCCACTAAAAGCCAGGTGCAGCAACACCAACTGAAGACACTGCCCCAGAAGGACTGACTGGCCCTATGACCCAGGGGTAAATCTCTTCCACTCTTGGGGCCTCCATTTCCCCTGAATGAAGGGGGAGCCACACCCTTGGTTGTTGAACTTGGTTGCACATTAGACTCTCCCAAGGGGCCTTTAAACTCTGCAGGGCCTGAGGTCAGCCCTGCTTGATCACAGGGCAACTCTGGTGGGGAACTCAGGCATCTGCCTGTTTTATAATTGCAGCCAAAGGTGAGAACCACTGGCCTGTATCCGTGGTTCTCAAAGTGGGATCCTTGGGACAGCAGCCACAAGGGAACTTGCTAGAAATGCAAATTCTCAGGCTCCCACATGAAACCACAAATCAGAAACTCTGGGTTGGGGCCCTCCCTGGATTCCCACACTACCTAGAGTTTGTGAGGCTCCATCATCTAAGTCCTGGGGGTCTCCCCCAGCTCATGCCAGACCAGACAGGGTGGCAGGGCATCCAGTCCGGGAGTCCTCCAGCCTTGGCTTCACCGCTCAGCGCATGCCTGGGTGTGAGGCCTGTATCAGCAGGAGACAGCCAGCAGCCAAGATTCAGAACCTGCTCTGTTTTGCTTCTGGAGCAGGACGGGGGAAGGGGAGGGGTTTTACACAGCAATCAGGGAGAGGGCAGTTCCCCAGGTCTCAGAGACCTCGGCCCTTGCTCTTGCCCATGCATCAGGGACTGACTCCTGAGAGGACCCCCAGCCTGGGGCTATCTGCCTGGAGGAGGCAGGTGGAGAAGGGAGGGTCTGCACCAGCCTGGGCATCCTGGGTGGAAGGACCCTGCCAAAGGCAGCTCGCTGGCGGTGCATGCATTCATGGAAAGGGATCCATTCTCCATCTAAGGCGATGCGTGCCCCTAAAAGCGCCGTGCCAGGCTGGGTTCCTGCCAGGCGGGGTCCGCGTTGGAGTCCTGGACCCCGAGTGAGCCAGGTGCAGGCAACCTGCAGTGCGCAGGGCCGGCCACCAGGTGGCAGCACGACTGCCACGTGGCCCGGCTGCTTTGCGGCAACTTTCTGGAGGTGGAGGTGAGCCGGTGGGAAAGACGGAGCCCCCCACCCCGAGAACTCGCGGAGCAGAATGCGCCCCATGAGCCAAGTCAGGGCACAACGGGGAATCCCGGCGCCCTAAACCAGACAAGGGTGCTCAGCACCTGGAGGAAATGGCAACCCACTCCAGTATTCTTTCCTGAGAAACCCCGTAAACAGCGGAGCCTGGCGGGCTGCAGTCCATGGAGTCACGAAGAGTCGGAAACGACTGAGCACTCACTCACATTTTTATTTCAGTGAGTCTAAAATATCCCTTCCAGCTCAAAAGACAAAACTTTTACCAGGGAGAATCATTTTCTTACATTTCAGTCATAATGACTAAGAAAAGGTAAAATGTAAGAAAATGACTCTCCCTGGTAAAAGTTTCATCTTTTGAACTGGAAGGGATATTTTAGACTCACTGAAATAAAAGTATGAGTGCGTGCTCAATCGTTTCCGACTCTTCGTGACCCCATGGACTGCAGCCCTCTCACCTCCTAACCTTGGGACCCTACCATTCCCCCTGGCTTCTCAAAACCCCCATTCATGCCTTCCCCGTGTTTCCCCTTTACTTCCCTCCGACTGGAACTGGGGTGAGGGGGCTCTCTGATCCTACAGAATTGCTTGTGGAGAGGGTCACAGGACCTAATTTAAGCTAGAGTGTGAGTGACTGCTATGGCTTCAAAGGGGGCTTTGGGGGATGAGATTTCCGTGGAGAGCTGACCAGAGATGTTATTCAGTGACCACAGCTAATGGTGATGTTTACCCTGAACTTCTGGAAAATAGAGCAAGCCCACCAGCAACGGCTGGTCCTTCTAGCTCCCAAAGAACTATCCAGAGAGCCGTGCTGCAGGCCAGCATAGTGCCAGGAACTCAGAGCATTTGAGAAGCACCCAGAAGCAGAGGGGGTGGGGAGAGGGTCCAGAAGGCAGCAGGCTGTGCCCCCAGGCCCGACATCTGTCTGCTGCCCAAGGCTTGTTCTCTGGGCAGGGCTGCTCCTTTGTGCCTCGGGCAGCCTTTGAGGCCCCATAAATCTGCCTGTGTGGAGACTGGGACGTAATTGAGTCTCTTAGGCAAACAGGGAGAGCTGAGAGGCAAGAAACACTGAACTGATGGGCCACCGAAGGGACATTAAAGGAGTGAGTCTACCGAGCTTCAAACAAAAAACACATTCCAGAGATCGAGTCAGCATCTCAGCGTGAGGCTGCACGCCCCCGCAGAGCACCAACCTGACATCACCCTCCTTCACACGTGGCCCAGGCAAGGAGGCGGCAGCCCTGCGTGTGAGACAGAGCTGAGCCAGGCTCTTAAGAAAGAGCTTTGAGATATTCCGCAAGAGGCTTACTGGTTCGCACATCCTCAGATCTTGGGATAGAGGCGGAAGGGGAACAGAATTAAAATCGGCAGTGGGCCAGGGGTGCCTCATTCTAGATGGAATTTCTACATGCCTCAGAGCAGGCTTTCCAAGATAAATTGGACTTCCAGTGCCAGCCTGGCTTAAAAGTCATAGCCTGAAGCCATCAGCACTCGCTGTGTAGGGGGAAGCACTGACTAGGTATCCTGATTGCTATTGGCTGAATGAACTCTGAAGATGCTCTTCTCAGGCGTCAGTTTCCCTTCATTTTCAAGTTGAGTTCTGAGGGGTGTGGGGTTCTGCGCAAGAGACCCACGAGCTTTGGCGGACAGGGTCTTCCTCCCCTCTTCCATTCCCCGCCTTGTCTGTGACCCCACCTTGAACCAAAGCTCTTCTCTCTCTTCCTCTCTTTTTTTAAAATCTGCTTTATATCTCCTGAAGGAGGTTTCTTCTGAAAGCACTGAGAATTTGAAGAATCTCTAAAGCATCTTCTGGCTCTGATGTCAGGCAGAAGTGGCTGAAGGCATGTGAAGTCTGTGAAAACGCCCCTGGGCGACACAGCAGGTCCTGCACATTCCACCATTCAGCCACAGGGTGATTTGATCCCCACCTTTATCACTGGTCCCTACCTGCTCCCTGCAGGTGCCTGCTCAGCCACGCCATGGGCGCTTCAGCTGGCATGCCCACCTGCAAAGCACGTCTCCGTCCCCTCCCCCACCACCCTGGTGCTGGGCTGAGCAGGACAGGAAGACAGGTTGTCCTTTCCAGTGTGGTGTGAACTCAGAACATAGAAGGTGCTCAGGAAACGTTCACACAATGAATGAATAAATGCTGCCTCGGATTTTGCTATAAACTGATTATGTCGCCCCAGAGATGTTCACATCCTCCAGGTCTGTGAATATGGTACAAGACATGGCAAAGTGGGGCTTCCCAGGTGGGGTGAAGAAGCCACCTGCCAATTCAGGAGATGTGGGTTCCATCCCTGGATCAGGAAGATCCCCTGCAGTAGGAAATGGCAACCCACTCCAGTATTCAAGCCTGGAGAATCCCATGGACAGAGATGCTGGTGGACTACAGTCCATGGGGTCACAAGGAGTAGGACATGACAGACACTGAACACTTAGCCCATACTATTCTGCTCCACCCAGATGTCAGAGTCATGTTTTTTTGTTTTTTGTTTTTTGGTCTGGAACAATCTCCATCTCCACACACATTACTTACCAGTCGAATGACATTTCCTCTCTCATTTACATCTCAAGAGCTCTTTTTTTTTTTTTTTTGCAAAGCCTATTCATTTTAGAAGTTTTAAGAAAGAAAACTAGGAAAACAAGTCAACTTAAATCTCCTAGTCTGAATACAGTCAAATCTCATTAATTCAGGCTTACGGTAGGAAAATATTCTAGGCTACCAAAGGCTTTCAACGGAAGACGACTTCAAAAGTTTCCTTGTAACTAATTGCTTTATCCTTGTCGAGCTGAGGAAACCTGTTTTCATAAACAGATAAGAATCATTTGCAATTAATAGTACATTCGAGTGCAGAGAGCTTGCTCATGTTCTGGACTAATTATTCCCCTGGTCCGATTACCCATCCGGCTGCTGCTTCTCACCTGCATTCCTCCTCATGCTGGTTTTAGTGCACCTGGTGGGATAAACTTAACCCTCAGTCCAATCTGCAGTCAGAAGGAAGCCAGGGTGGGTAGACACCTGAACACTGCCCTTTGATTGTCTCTCGCTTGCACGTGGTCTAATCGCCTTCCAGAGAGACTCGGAGAGCAAACCAGCTCCAGATAACGCATCACGTGGAAGTCTGGATTAGAAAACAGATTGTGTGATAATTAATTCATCACATCCCTTTGAGGTAAAATAAAGGGAAGAACAATCAGGCAACAGTAACTCAGAAAATATTTTCTTCTTTTAAGTTAATGGGCCCCATGGCTTTTAATGGAGCTGCAGCCAATTCTCCCAGGTTTTTGCTTGCTTTTAAACGAGGTTATCAACTCCCCGTGCAGCAATTAAATGTGCCAGCAAAGCTCCTACTTAGTGCTACTGAAGCACTTAATTTTCATTAAAAAGATGACATTGCAAGCAATTATCAAGGACAATCCACATTCGAGGATATTTGTATTCATAAGGATGGAGTGTGACACAGAGATGCATAAATTACCTCCGTTGGCTTCTCGACTTCCTCCTAAGCGCGGCTGCAGGCCGGTCAGCTCTAATTACCTGCTTCCAGTTTCTGCATTTGCAGCGGTGTCCCGGCTCTGTTCTCTGTGTTCATCCCCCACCCCCTCCACACACACCTGCCAGGCAAATGCCAAGCGCTTTTCATTATGAACTTATTTCTTCCACATGTAACCCTTTTAAGATGTGTGCTATAATGGAAAGACACAACCGGATTCAGCCTTCTGTTACCCTGCCACCCCTCATGTCCCCAGCGCTGGTGAAGTTCAGGGCCACCGGGAACAACAGCCAGGCGCCCCACAAAGAGGACACCAGCTCTGACCCTCACAACAATCTGGAGCTGTCGCCCCCATGGCTAAGCCCAGGGTCAGAGGAGGTAAAATGACGTGCTGCAAAGTGTCTCAGCTAGAAAGTGGCGAGTCACATTTCAAACTGTGGTGTTAGAGAAGACTCTGGAGAGTCCCTTGAACAGCAGGGAGATCAAACCAGTCAATCCGAAGGGATATTAATCCTGAATACTCATTGAAGGACTGATGCTGAAGCTGAAACTCCAATACTTTGGCCACCTGATGCAAAGAGCATGCTCATTGGAAAAGACCCTGATGCTGGGTAAGACTGAAGTCAGGAGGAAAAGAGGATAACAGAGGATCAGATGGTTGGATGGCATCACCGACTGCATGGATGTGAACTGAGCAAACTCTGGGAGATGGTAAAGGACTGGGAGGCCTGGCATGTTGCAGTCCATGGTGTCACAAAGAATCAACCACAACTGAGCAACCGAGTTACTGAGCAACAACATCTCTGCTCAAAGCTCATTATTCCTCTGCTGTGCCAGATGGGGCTTCCCTCCTGATCCTGCAAATGTGAATGTGCATGCAGGACAGGTCACGTCCATGCAGGGTCCTGAGGATGGGGTGAGCACCCGTCTCCCCGGGTTCTGAGTTGGAGCGGTTTGACTGGAAAGGGGAGCAGGGTGGAGGTATCTGAATCAGGTGGGGCTTCCCTCCTAATCCTGCAAATGTGAACGTGCATGCAGTTCAGGCCACATCTATGCAGGGTCCTGAGGATGGAGTGAGCACCCATCTCCCCAGGTTCTGAGTTCGAGCAGTTTGACCTGAAAGGGGAGCAATGGGAGGTATCTGGATCAGTGCTGCTGAGACAGTCAGCTTCCGAGACAGATCAAGCACTCAGCTCCCACCTTAATAATCTTGGCTCTGAATACAGAGCAATGATGGATAAAATGTAAGATAAAAATAGAAATAAGATTAGAGTGAGAACAGGAATAAGAATAGAAAGTAAAGAAAGATGTAGTTGGGCTAGAACAAACAGTGAATAAATAAGCCCAGGGACCAGAAAAGGAACTGACATGCAGACACGACACAGCCAAGCCCTAAGCCTGTGGACTCCGGGGACTAGCAGTGGTGGAAGTCCAGCCCTGGGAGGAAAAGGACTCCAAGCTCCCTGCAGAACACAGGACATGGGAGCCAGGCCATGGGGCTTTGCCCCATAGCATCAACAAGCAGTGAATCAAAGGATACAGGAAGCCACAATACAGCCTAGCAACCAGGAACCAAGGATCTGCAACGCCTCGCCAAACACTGGGTGATGGCAGCCCTGGACTCTGCCCAAGACTGAGCATGAATCCCCTGTCCCTTGGGGTCAACCAGATGTCCAGTTGACAGGTTGGGGGTGCTCAAGGCATCAGGAGCCAGAGAAAATGAAAGACCTCTGATCCGGAATGAACTTGAAAACCAAAATCTTAACATACGTAGAAATCAAATGCTAAAAAGCCAACAAATAAAATTGAACATCCAACAATAACATACATTCACAGTAGATCAAATTAACTTTATGGGGCCGTCTGCAAAGGTTTGCAAACAAATTAGCTTATGAGGGGCAAAGAGAAAAATTAAGGAATGGCTTCCACTTACAAAGAAGAAAATGAAGCTACAAAGATTTAAATGACCCCTTGGGGACAGGGGTGAAATTGCCAGGGTCGCTCACAAGCCACTCTGGGTAGCGCTGCCAGGTGTTAGGCTGAGGTGGACATGCCCACCCTTGGGGGCTGTGCATTCCAAGAAAGGGTCAGTTAGATGGTGTCGTTGGAGCAAAACCCGGGTGGCAGGGGAACGAGCCATGCAGATCCCAGGAGAAAGTTCCAGCAGAGGGGACAGCATGAGAGAGGTATGGCTGGGAGAGGAGGGGTGTGCCTGGTGGGTTTGAGAAGCTGCCAGGGGGCCATGGGGTGGCCGGGGGAGGCAGTAAGACCCCAGATCAGGGGATAATGGGAGTCAGATCCAGTAGGGCCTTGTAAGCCCCTGTTATGACTTTGACCTTTACTGGGCACAAAATGAGGCCCTGGAGGTTCCCAGTAGAGGAGGTGTGTTAACAGCATCATAAAATTCCAGGCGCTGAAACCAAATATTAAAAGCAGGGTGACCCAGGAGGCTCTGAATGCAGGAGGCACCACCGTGGAGATAGTGAGAAGGGTGTCGGGGGATGCAGGCTGGGAGCTGGAGGACTGAGTGCCTTGTGAGAAGGCGAGGAGCCCAGGGGACCTGGGGCAACGGCCCGAGGAGCTGGACAGACTGAGTTGCCATTGACTGAATGAGTTCAGTTACATCCGTATATGTTAGGAGCCGCAAGGAGCGTGTGCTGTTGACCTAATAATTCCACTTAAAGGAATTTATTGTAAGAGAATTATCATAAACTTAGGAAAATATTACAAATATGGCTCATTAAACTGCTACTACAATAAAGGATTGGAAGCAGCCTACTTATCCAGTAGTAGGAGAAGTCAGATCACAGACCTGAGTGTCTGTGGTGAGTCAGCCAGCCTGCAGCTGTTCCCAAACCCTTCCTGCCTGCTCACCTCCCACTTCAAAGGCACTCACTTCCCCAGCGTCCCTTTAGCTAAGGGTAACCAAGTGACCTGGGCTTCCCAGCTGGCACTAATGGTAAGGAATCTGCCTGTCAATGCAGGAGACATCAGAGATGCAGGTTGGATCCCTGGGTTGGCAAGATCCCCTGGAGGAGGGCATGACAACCCATTCCAGTATTCTTGCCTGGAGAATCTCCGTGGACCCTGGAGGGCTTCAGTCCATAGGGTCACAGAGTCAGACACGACTGAAGTGACTTAGCATGCACCCACAGCCAGGTGACCTGTTCATGACAGAGGAATCATGAGTGAATGCATAGTCTCGAGTTTTGGGGAACCTACCCTCCCTGTTTTAAGGTCAGACATAAAGGGCGCACTCACAGGTTCTATTCCTTTGCCATTTTCCCCTCCATGGACACCAATGCACTGCCTGGAGCTGTGGCAGCTATTTTGGGACCATGAGGGAACAAACATAGCGGGCTGGGGGCAAGGGAACAACATTTTAAGAAAACTGAGAAGAGAGCCAGGCAGATCCTGGGTCTTTGGCAGAAGCTTTGGGCATTAGAACGGATTCCAGCTGTTTCCAGCCTCCAAACTCTTCTTTAGGAGAAAATGAGTCCCTACTGTCAGACCATCATGGGTTAGGATCTGTCTTTCATTTGTGTGTTACCACCTGTCCTGGGCTGGCTCCCCTCCTGGGTCTCTCGTGGCCTGTGTGAGGGAGAGACTTAACTCCCCTCTGGACAATCTGGGCACTGTAGCCAAGCCTCTGCCATCGGGAGGGAGCTGGCCTGGCCCTGCCCACGCTGCCCAGCGCGGGAGCTCAGGGAGAATCTGAATGTGCTGCCGCCACAGCCAACTCACACTGAATCCCCAGAGCGACCAAGGGGTGCGGGCACTGCTGTTCTCCCATTTCACAGAGGGGAAGACCAAGGTTACAAGACTGACTGTCCTGATCAGAGACAAGGGTGGAGAAGTGGGGCTGGGGTTGAACCAGGGGTGTCTGACCCCAGAGCCATCCCAGGCTCCTCTTACTCCCCTAAAACCTCTTTCCCTGCAAGGCACATGGAGCCACGTGTGGTCTTTCTGCACCCGGATGGGGCAAGGCAGGGGGCACCTGGACCCTCTCCATGGATGCCAGAAAGCAGGAGCTGGCAGCACCTGGCATTGTGCTCAGCAGAGGAAGTGGCTGGGCTCCCTTGGGAGGGCAGGTGGGCAGGTGGGCTGTTACCTGAAGACCATCTTCCAGGAATGCAAGGGGTCCTGGTGGGGGAGGGGAGCAAACCAGGACAGAACTCACTAGACTGCAGGCTCCACGTTCAAAGCCTGGCACACAGTAGGTGCCCCATGAGGAATGAGAAAGGGGGTATTACTATTCAGGTGCCCCAAGGACTCTCACAGGCAGTTCAAGATGTGAAAATTATATGTAATTTATGGCATGCTTGTAAATTAGAATTATTATCAAGCCAAAGAAATATTATTTCAAAGAATATTTTAAAACACAGGAAAATGTTTATTCCATAGTTGTTAGGTTACAGCACAATTCAGGATGCAAGTCTAAGAATCCAATATCATTTCGATTTTGTGATATTTAGAGTTAACAACCCACTTGCCAATGCAGCAGATGTAAGAGGCAGCGGTTTGATCCCTGGGTTGGGAAGATCCCCTTGAGGAAGGCATGACAACCTACTCCAGTATTCTTGCCTGGAGAGTCCCATGGACAGAGGAGCCTGGTGGGCTACAGTCCATAGGGTCACAGAGTCGGACACAACTGAAATGACTCAGCACATAGCATGCAGAATTAATATTTGTAGAATGCAATGCGGAAGATAAGAAACAACAGCCATCCCTGGAGACCCCTTGGATTGAGGACTAGTTGTGATGCTGTGTTTATACTTCTCTGCAGTTTCCAAGTCTCCATAATGAACTCCGAGGGCTTTACAGTTAGGAGGAAGTTATTGTCGACGACTGCCAGGGGCAAGTGGGCAGGCCGGGATGGCCAGTGCTGCCTCTTTCCTGGTCACCTCTTCTCCATCCTCTGGACAGTCTGTAAAAGTGACAGCTGATGACATTTCAAGCCTGCATCCTGACCCTCAACACTTTGCCGATTGTGTTGATAACTGACACCACTGCCACAAGAAACCCACTGTCTGGTCAGCCTCTGCTTCCTCCCAGGACAGACAGACAGACCCTTCCAACACAGGACTCTGAGGGGAGAGGCTTGCATCAAGACCTGGAATTCATAGCCACACCTTGAGACCTGCCGCTTCAAAGAACAATTTTAATTGAAATGGTGATGATGAGTTTCTTGCCCTCAAAGACGATGTGGGCGTTGTAAACACCCCGTGCCCTTGCCTGGAAGCTGGCCCACGGGATACTGCAGGACATAAACCCCTACTAATGAGGGCTGGCCCTGACTGGGACCCTCTGTGCCCACCCCGAGCAGACCCCCAGCTTGCTGGCAGAATGAAGGTCACCTCGCTACAGGGTATGTCACAGTGTCTGCGGGAGTGACAGGAGTGAGATCCCTGAGGTTCTAACACAGGTGAGGAATCCCACTCTCCATGGCAACCTGGCACGTGGGCCAGCCTCCCAGACTCTCAGCCATGGAAGTCTTTATAGTGGGAGGGGGAGCCTTTGCATTTGGACCCTGTGGGAAATCTGTGGTCTGCACCGCCTCTTGAGACGGGCTAGAGGTCAGGGGGCAAGGGGAGAGCCAGGGAAACCCCAGCCCCACCCCCTGCCTGCAGGGCCATCAAGGTCCAAGGCCAGCAGGAGTCCCTCACAGGAGGCCCCATCCCAACCATGCAGGACAAGAAGCAGAAGGAGAGAGATGCTAAGGCAAGAACCACATTCCCCCAGGCACGTCCCAACAGAGACTAGGAATCTACACTTGGAAGCATCTTGCCACTCTTCGGAGAGGTGTGAACCCTCAGTCCCCAGGAGACAGCAGCCCTCGGTGAGGCAGGTGGGCACTCTGAGTGGGCACTGTGGGCAGGGGTGGAGTCGTCTCCTGTGGTCCTGTCCTGAGCCCTGCCAGCAGGACTGCCGGTGAGGGCAGGACTCCCTCCCAGGAGTTCAAGGAGAACCAGAAGCCAGATGCCCAGACTATGGCTGAGATTTATTCCCTAGGCAGAATCCCTTTTAATTCCTCTATGAAGATGAGTGGGTCTCTGCATCCTGGACTCTGCTGGTCTGTCCCATCCATCAGCCAGGCAGCACTGCACAGGTGAGGCTGGCACTAATTCACAGGAGGAGAATGTGAATGGATGGATGCTGAGGCTCCCTCAAGGGCATCCATCACTCGCTGTCGAGTGCCTCACCCACGGCCTGCCCAGCGATGCCCGTGGCCTGCCCTCCATCAAGCTCGGGTGCCCAGTGATGAACAGCTCACAGATGCCCCTCCATAACACACGAGGAGGCTGGGCACAGAGCTGCACCACCAGGGGCCCTTGGAGCTGGACGTGACACCTGGACCCTGCTTCTCTGGGGTGGCCTGTCTCACCTTGGGCTCTCTAGCTGTCCCCGACATCGAGGCAGTGTCCCTTGGGGGCAGGGCTGTGGACTCTGGGTCCAGCTCGCTGAGCATAGGTGGACGCACAGCAGCACATCCTTGGGGCAGCCAGGAGCAGGCGGGGCTGGAGCTGAGGGCGCAGAGGAGAAAAGCCTGATGGAGTGGCAGGGCTAGAGCTGAGGAAGGGACCACAGGGGCCTGTGAGGCTGTGAGAAGGACTGGCTTCTGCTTCTAAGGACGTGGGAAGCCACTGGAAGCTTTCAAGGAGTGCCACCATCTGATGTGTGTTTTAAAGGATCCTCTGAGTGCTCTCAGAACAGACCTTTGGTGGGAGCCATGGAGGAGACTGAGTACCAAAGAATCGTTGCTTTCGAACTGTGGAATTGGAAAAGACTCTTGAGAGTCCCTTGGACAGCGAGATCAAACCAGTCCATCCTAAAGGAAATCAATCCTGAATATTCATTGGAAGGACTGATGCTGAAGCTGAAGCTCCAATACTTTGGCCACCTGATGAGAAGAGCCGACTCATTAGAAAAGACCCTGATGCTGGGAAATGTTGAGGGCAGGAAGAGAAGGGGGCGACAGAGGATAAGATGGTTGGCTGGCATCACTGACTCAATGGACATGAGTTTGAGCAAACTCCGAGAGATGGTAAAGGACAGGGAAGCCTGGAGTGCTGCAGTCCATGGGGTCACAGAGTCAGACATGGTTTAGCAACTGAACAATGACAAAGGAGGAGTTGGTACAGAGTCCTCCTGCGGGGGCAGGTGGGGGGACCTAGGAGGCAGCACTACCTTTGGGAGGTGATACTCCCCAGATTTGCTGAATGGCCGGCTGCAGGCTGTACAAAAAAGGAGCAGAGGTGAGGATGGTCCCAGGTGCAGCCTAATAAGAAAGTAGCCATTTATCACAGTGGATAAGCTGTGAGGACAGCAGGTGTGAAAGGAATGTCAAGAGTGCTTTTGCAAACACACCAAGTTCAGAAAAACAGGCAGTGGGAAGCACACGCCCTGTGGTCAACGAGGAGGCCTTGAGCTCTGACCATGTCTCAAATGCTGCCACTTGGCAATAACAGCAAGCAGACTGGCTTTTCTCCACATTATTATTATTTTACAATTTCTGCTCATGCAAATACAATGCATCCACCTTGCCCCCACCCCAGTGGGATTGCTCCCACCCTCTGACCCCACAGAGAGGGGCACTGCTTTGAGGCATCCAGTGGACACCAAGTGGACATGTGGAGCAGGTGGTCAAGGAGCGATGACCAAGTTCAAGAGCGAGTCTGAGCAGGACTGTGCGCTTGAGTGTTATTGCGTGTAGGTGTCACTTGGAAACATTAATCTGAATATCTTAGCCAAGAGTAGTCGGAGAAGAGACCCAAAGAGTGAACCCTGGGCTCTGACATCAGGACTCTGCCAAGGTGAAGGGGACGGAGGAGGCAATAACGTGGGAGGTAGAAAGGCAGGAAAGTGTGGCACCCAAGGGCCGTCCACGTTGTGCATAGGTCAGGTAAGATGATCAGAGAGCCTGTTCCCCTGCCCTCCCCACCTTGACCTCTGAGTCAGGGCATCAAGGAATAAGAGTCCTTCACACTCTCAGAAGCCACCTTAGGGTCTGCAAGGAGCCCTCCAGCATCCCTGAGGCATCAACAGGGGACCACACTCTTGAACAACCCCAAGGCCATCTCTTACTTTGAGAATCTCACCCCGAGAGTCTTACTGCTCAGGAGGGTGTTTGTTTCTCTGTATTCACACCTTATCATTTGTAGCAACCATCAACCAGCCTGTGCTTTCAACATTTTGTCTGGAATGTCTGGAGCCAGGCCCACCGGTTCATGATGTATATTTTCTATTTTTAAGGTGGCACTGTTGTCAAACTCTCTCCAGTTTCTGAAAACAGCACCTCCTCATCCTCCAAGTCCCTCGGTCCCAAAGGTGGTACCACCTGTTTTTTATTTTTGTGGCGGCCACTGTCCTCTTCCAGCTTCCAAATTTGTTCTGTTGTCTACAACTGAATGTCTACCATGTCAAAATGTAGTGGCTTAAAACAGGATTTATTATTAGCTTTCACCTTCCTGTGGGCTGAGTGGAACTGGCTCGGGGGTTTCACTTGGGGTCTCACTTGGGGTCTCTGCCAGCTTCGGACAGCCCCAGGATTGGTGTCATTGGGAGGCTCGGGCTTTGCACACAGAGATGACTCACTTACAGACAGGCAGCTAGGACAGAAGTGGCTGAGAGTGAAGGCTGGTTCTGAGAAGAAGTAGCCCACCTCCCACTGGTCCTCAAATCCCCAGGGCCAACCCAGATCAAGAGGGGGTGCCCACCTCTTGGTGAGAAGCGGCATGCCCCACTGGGAGCAAAGGCCTAAGGGACGGTCACCTGTGGGGACCACGGACATGATCCTTGGAGAATAGAGACCAAGGGGCTGGGACGCTGGGGTGTTGGGAGGAATGTCTCCATGGATATGAAATACCAAAAAAATGATGACACATGTGGACAGCAGGGAGCTGGTCCTTAGAGTTGCTGGCAACAAACAGTGGGAGGTGGAAGATGAGTGTCAGAGCTGAAGTCCTAGAAGGTGGGAGGAGGGACAGTCAGGATGGGCCAAAAGAAGCAAGGGGTCCTGTGCCAAAAGAAAGAACCCCATCGGGAGAGCTGGGTGGGCACGGAGAGCTAGGTTTTGATTAGTAAATAGAATTATGAGAGCATCATAAGCCCCATTGGGAAAACAAGTTATTTTAGAGATGATCGGCCATGAGTTCTTGATGACACCATGGAAAGAGGTCAGGTTTGGGGGAGGGTGGGAGATGGCATCAGAGTAGGGGGACCAGGGCTGCATAGGAGGAGGGGTGGCCTGAGAGTCCTGCACATCCTTTGGTCACAGACACAATGAGGGACAAGGAACAGAGATTAGATCTTGGCTCCAGGAAAGACGACAGTGGAGAGACGGTGAATGTTGGGAGGGAGAGAGGAAGGGAGCCACTGATGGTGGCATGGAGCCAGGGGAAGAGGAGCTTGGAAAAGCTCTCATATTGCCCATTGTGTCCTCAGGGTCACAGGTCTCAGCCTCCCAGAGAGACTTTAGACCTGTCTTGGACATGAACCTGTCACCACATGGCCATCCCAGTGCCCTGCACGAAGCAATGCTGCAGAGACACTAGACGCAGGGGGGTGGTTTCCTTGGATGCCCTGTGTGTCCTGCTGGGATGAAGACCCGCTTGTAAATTACAAGATATTTCTGGGACGGGGAGCCTGCGCTGGTGTTGAAAGATGGAATCCACTGAAAGAGACATGTGTTAGTCACTCAGTCATGTCCAACTCTTTATAGCCCCGTGGACTGTAGCCCACCAGGTTCCTCTGTCCATGGAATTCTCCAGGCAAGAATACTGGATGGTTGCCATTCCCTTCATCAGGAGATCTTCCCAACCCAGGTCCCCTGCATTGCAGGCAGATTCTTAACTGAGCCACCAGGGAAGCCTGAAAGATACATGACCTGATCTTTTTCTCACTGGTCCCAATCAGAGACAAATATTCCACAAGTTTCTTGGTGTCTGATTCCAAAGTTTGTGGAATCTGGAGGAAATAACATTCTTTGTCTCCTGGTTAACGGAGGAGGCAGGCACAATGGAAGCTTGACAAAGCTCGAGACAGTTTCTGGAAGTTTCCAGCCTCAGGATGGCCTCTATGGACCACTAGGTCCTCCCTAAACTCCCATCACCTCCTGATGCTGAGTGGATGGTCTCTGTGGACCACCAGGTTCTCTCTAAACCCCCATCACTAGAGGGTGACTCATGGATGAGGGCACCTTCTGGACCACAGGGGAAAGTGTGCTCACAGTGTCAGTGGCACAGACACTAAACCCTAGCTGCCCTGGCCAAAGCCAGCCCTGCCATTGCACACACGTGTCCCAGGACAGGAACCTTCACACGACTCAGTTTCTCTACTTGCCAGATGGGAACGATGAAAGCAGTACCGGCCCCTAGGTTGTCAAGAGTTGGCAAGTGCAAGAGCATTACAGGCTGAACATGCCCCCTCAAATCCGTTTGTTGGAGCCCTAACTCCCCAGTATAATAGCCTTTGGAAGATGATTAGAATTAGATGGGGTCATGAAGGAGGCCTCAGGATGTGACCGTCCTTCATCATTCACCATCACCTCTCTAGCCCCGCCCTCTGACAGACCTGGACCCAAGGAGGCCAAGGGTCCCTCACTGATGAAGGAACAGGATAGTCACCTGCACCTGAGAATTTGCACACGAATCAGGCATTGCAATGACCTGGAACTGTTCCAAGAACCACGGTGAGTGACGGGGAATAAAACACAGACATAAGTCTTCACACCAGCCTGCCATTCACATAGATCATGGAAGAAGGAGGGTGGAGCTGCAGGGAGGGGCACATCTGCCTCCCCCAGGACAGCCTGCTTTTTCATTGACCTTCTGTGAGCTGGAGGTGTGAGAGCCAAGATTGCAGAAGAGGTGAACAAGCATCAGAACAGATGAGCCTGGGATCTATGGGGAGCTTGACAGTTTCCAAGGCACTTTCACCTGCATGTTCTCCTTAAGCCTGAATGCAAGTGGAAGAGATAAGCAGGATTATGTCCCCATTTCACAAAAGGGGAAACTGAGGCCCAGGGGAGGTAGGTGTCCCAGGAACTCAGAGACCACCAGGCAGCCGGCCTTGGGGTCTCTCCAGACTCGAGATGCTTCTGGTGGGCACCAATCTTTCTGTATGCCCTCTAACTGGGCTGTATGGCTGCAACTTTGCTCTCTGCTCAGAGAGGCACCCTGGTATGGTCTCTGCAGGCCAGAAACTTGGCCAAGAAATGGGTGTCAGGGGCATTGCAGGGAGTGGGCGTGGGGACAGATCTGGACAGAATTCTGCTTCAGGAACCTCCTTACCACATCCCAGGACACTGTCCAAATATGCTGGGCTTTCCGGGCTCAAGAGCAGAAGGCAGGGATGGACTGGTTTCTGCCCTGCATCCCAAGCCCCTGCCCTCTGTGAGCCATGTGGCCGAGGATGTGGTACCTTTGCCCAGCCAGGAAGCCAGCCGGGCCTTCAGGCAGTGTCCAAAGGCTCTGAGTCTCCCTGGAGGTTCTGACAAAGCCCCTCAGAGACCCCAGAAGGAGGGATGTCTTCCCACCAGTAGGAGAAGGCTCTGTGAGCTTCAGGGAAGTTGGGTGGGGCAGGGAGCACAGGAAGGGGGCCAGCCCAGCAGGACCCAACCTCCCTCTAGCAATCCTACCAGGAAGATTAGAGGAGTGGAAATTATACATCCAGAGGCCACTCAGCTGGAGATTAGGGAGTGGGGGGGAGGGGGGAAGTACCCTTCCGGACATTTCCAGGGCCAGATGCTCCTGAGCCCAGAGAACCAGGTAAAGACAGGCACACAGGGTCAAACGAGGAGTGTGAGCTTAAAGCCAGCCGGGGATCTGAGGGCTGGACAAGGGCCTGCCAGGGGATCTGCAGCAGCCAAGAGCGGGCTCCCTCTCCAGTCCCTCTGCTAACTGGGTGCTCCTTGCAGTCTCCTGCACCTGAGACTTTGCACATGAATCAGGCATTACGATGACCTGGAATTGTTCCAGCCCTAACAATTGGTTAGGGGTCTCTGACCTGGAAAGCAGGAAATCTGTCTGACTCTTTGGCAATTCAGCACATTCAAATGTAGAGAAGGAAGCAACCAGCCCCTCTCATCCTGGGACACTGTGACCAAGGATTAAACAGACGCTGGAGTCCTCAACTCCAGTCCAGACCACTTCCTCTCCACCTCCTGCTTTGTCTAAACCAGACCTGAACCCACAATATATGTGAATCCCCAGATCTACCCATCTATATGTCAACTTAAAAAATGCACAGTGTGAGTTTCTAGTTAAGGCTTATTTGGGGCAAAATGAAGACTATAGTCCAGGAGACAGCACCTCAGGTAGCTCTGAGAAACTGCTCCAAAGAGGCAGGGGGAACAGTCAATATATATGTGATTTTGGTGAAGGGAAAGCACATACAATCAAGCACACATTTGTCCTAGAAGGCTCCTACTAGTCTCATGAAGTCTCTGTTAGGCATGAAGAGCAGTTATCACCATGAAGGACTTTACTGCTTTTCTAAATATGAGGAGATAAAAGAATTGGGCTCATAAAATCAACTCCTGAAAATATCTAACTATCTGAAGACTGTCCTGCCAGTTTTTCCTCAGAGCAAAAAGTGACTCATTGCTGAACTCCTTTCAAGGGATGTTGAAATCAGCAGCTACAGCAGCACTTGATTTAATCCTTATAGAGATAGATGGCAATTTGTAGTTGGCATATTCCTCTAGTAATTCATTCTATAGATCTCACCAGATGCTTTCTCCATGCAAGATAGTAAGCCTGGTAGATACAGTGCAGCCACTGGCTAAAGGGGGAAAGGGCCACAATGGAAAAGAAGATTTTTAAAAAAGAATATATAGGGCTTCCCTGATAGGGCTCAAATGATAAAGAAGCTGCTTGCAATGCAGGAGACCCAGGTTTGATCCCTGGGTCAGGAAGATTCCCTGGAGATGGAAATGGCTATCCACCCCAGTATTCTGGCCTGGAGAATCCTATAGACAGAGGAGCCTGGTGGGCTACAGTCCATGAAGTCACAAGGCATGAGACACAACTGAGTGACTAACACTTATATATATGCGTGTGTGTGTGTGTGTGTGTGTGTGTGTGTATGAATGTATAACTGAGTCACTTTGCTATATTGCAGAAATCAACTATCCTTCAATTTTAAAATTTTTCTTTAATATTTGTTTCTGGCTCAAGAAACAGCATACTACACTGAACTTTGTCATCCAACCATGGACTGACTGAGAACGAAATCAGAGCATCTGCCTGTAACCAAACTGAACAGATCTTTAACCTCTGACCCTTTTGAGTCTCCAGGTCTCGGCTACGAATTCAGACTAAGTCCCCTTAACTCACCGCTCCAGGCCGGGCTCCCGCGTCCTGGGTCATGGCAGGCAGCAGCACACACTTTGAGGCAGAGACATCTTTTTCTCTTATTTTTTAAACTAGGATCAGCAACGATACCCACATGCTGCTGTTTAGAACGGAGACCTGGCCTTGCCCTCCAGGTGCTCATCATCCGAGAGACAGGGCACAGAGGCAGTGATCGGCAGCAGCAGGGTGACCAGCAGGAACACCTCCTCTCCACTCTGAGGGCAGATGCGTCCCTGTGGGCAGCAGAAGGCAGGGGGGCTTCCTGGGGAGGAACTTTAAGCCCCCTGTTGGAGCGTGAATATTAATAAGGAAAACTAGTCAGTGGGCTGAGCTATTGCATTTGTTTTCTATTGCTGATGTGACAAATAGTTGGTAATTTGAAACAAAACAAGTCTATGACTGATAATTCCAGAGGTCAGAGGTCCAACCATGGACCTCTGGGCAAAAACCAATGTGTGGGCAGGGCTGCCTTCCTGCTGGGACTCCACAGGAGAATCTGTTTCCTCACCCTTTCCAGCTTCTACAGGTGTCCGCTTTCCTTCACTCATGGCCCCGCCCTCCCCCTTCAAAGCCAGTAAAAGGCGAGTTGAGTCCTGGCACAGCATCACTCTGACTTCCTTTCCTGCCCTTTGATGACACAGGACCCATCTGTATCACACAGTCTCCCTATCTCAAGGTCAGATGATTGGCAACCTTAATCCCATCTGAAACCTTCAGCCCCTTTTGCATGTAAGGTCACATATTCACAGGCTCCAGGGATGAAGTTCCAGACACTTTGTGGGAGGAGGGCATTGTCACAGGTGTGTGACAGGTATAGAGGTGTGTTGGTAAAAGAGACCACATCCAGCAGCAGGAAGATGGGAGAGCTTGTGCAAGCTGGTCCTACCTGGTGCCTTGTGAACTCCTTATGAACTGGCCATGTCTTCTGGGTCTTAGGAATTTCCACAAGCCAAGAGAATAATATAATAAGAAGCATGAAGATAATAATCTAGCATCCCAGTTCTCAATGACATTCAAAATACATAACTTTACATGTGTATAAGAAAAGGTAAGTTTAATAATAACAACACTAATAAGGGTTCACCCTGGGTCAGGCATTGTCCCCAGCACTTTTACCAGGGCGTCCATCAGTGAAACCCTGAGAAGATATCAGAGTGGCCAGACTGCAGGGGAGAGGCCCACAACACCGCCAGGGAGGACAAGTAAATGAGAATTTGCCCTAAAAACAAATTTAGCTGGGGGCCTGAGCCAGAGGGAGGTTGATGGAGTGAGACACTTGGTTTCAACTGCAGCAATCCTATTAAATCCAACCTTTCCATGTAGGGGTTAATGGAGTGTCAAACAGCCATACTTGGGCCCCGATTATTGTGTTTCATCAAAGTTGGCAAGCCATAAGAGGCACTGTGTGTATTGAATTTCAGTGCCATAAAAAGATCTAAAACTGATACTTACCTTTGCTGGCATCCAAGATGAAGTGCTTATTGTTGTTCAGTCACTAAGTAGTGTCTGACTCTTTGTGACTCCATGGCTCTGCAACAATAGGCTCCTCTGTCCTCCAGTATCTCCTGGAGTTTGCTCAAATTAATGTCCATTGAGTTGGTGATGCTGTCTAACCATCAAATCCTCTGCTGTTCCCTTCTCCATTTGCCCTTTGTTGCTCAGTCACTAAGTTGTGTCCGACTCTTTGCAACCCCATGGACTGCAGCACATCAAGCTTCCCTGTCCTTCACTATCTCCTGGAGTCTGCTCAAACTCATGTCCATTGAGCCAGTGATGCCACCCAATCATCTCATCCTCTGTTACCTCCTTTTCCTCCCGCCCTCAATCTTTCCCAGCACCAGGGTCTTTTTCAATGAGTTGGCCCTCTGCATCAGGTGGCCAAAGTATTGGAGCTTCAGCTTCAGCATCAGCCCTTCCAATGAATATTCAGGGTTGATTGCCTTTAAAATTGACTGGTTTGATTTCCTTGCAGTCCAAGGGACTCTCAAGCATCTTCTCCAGCACTACAGTTCAAAAGCATCAGTTCTTCGGCACTCAACCTTCTTTATTGTCCAACTTGTATACACACCTGACTACTGGAAAAACCATAACTTTGACTATATGGACTTTGTGGGCAAAGTGATGTCTCTGCTTTTTAATATGCTCTCTAGGTTTGTCATAGCTTTTCTTCCAAGAAGCAAGCATCTTTTAATTTTATGGCTGCGGTCACTGTCCACAGTGATTTTGGAGCTGAAGAAAATAAAATCTGCCACTGTTTCCGTTTTTCCCTATCTGCTATGAAGTGATGAGACTGGATGCCATGATCTTAGTTTTTTGAATGTTGAGTTTTAAGCCAGCTTTTTCACTCTCCTCTTTCACCTTCACCAAAAGGTTCTTTAGTTCCTCTTCACTTTCTGTCATTAGGGTGGTATCATCTGCATATCTGAGGTTGTTGATATTTCTCCCAGCAATTTTGATTCCAGCTTGTGATTCATCCAGTCCAGCTTTTTGCATGATGTACTTTGCACAGAAGTTAAATAAGCAGGGTGACAATATACAGTCTTGAGGTGGTACTCCTGCCCCAATATTGAACCAGTCTATTATTCTGTGTCTGGTTCTAACTTTGCCTCTTGACCTGCATACAGGTTTCTCAGCAGGCAGGTAAGGTGGTCTGCCATTCCCATCTTTTGAAGAATTTGCCCTTATGCTTTAATTTTGTCCCCTTGGGATTGCAGACTGTTGCTACAGTCTGATGCAGCTTCCTCTTTGAATTCAGAACAAGCCATGGGTTCCTTCATATGCTGAGCTCAGCTGAGCAGAGAGCTAAGACCAGTCTGCCCAGGAATGACAGGGGACACAGCCCACAGATTTCTCCCAGGGCTTGTCCTGCATCCAGGGAGGGGTCTCCTGTGCAGAAAGGCCAGGGGCCATGGATCCATGAAAGGATGACCAAAGCTGGTCCTCCCATTGCCCAGCCCCCGAGTAATAACAGCTGATCTTCACTCAGCATCTACCAGGTGAGCGCTTCTATGTGAGATGGTTTCAGCTAATCCTGCCAGCAACAGAGGATCATAGGACTGTGACTATCACCATCTTCATTTCACCTGTTAACATTTGTGTGTCCTGGAGTTTCTCTGGGGTTAGATGTAAGAATATGATTGTTGGTTTGTAAGATAAGTGCATCTTCAAATGCAGTGAAGGGCAAACTGTATCCCATGGGGCAGGTACCATCTGCATCCTCACCAGCAATGAATAAAGACCACTATTTTTTTCATGGCTTCCCAGATTCTGGCGTTGTTGTATGTCTTGGTCAGAGTCCCAGAAAAAAAGCAGATTGTTCCATGAAGAGGTGATAATGAACAGACTACTTCAGAAAGAGTGGGCAGGGATAAATGAAGGAAGGGAGGTCGTGAGGCACCTGGGGACTGGCAGAGCAGGAAGCTGGTACCACCACTAGAGATGAAGGGACAAGGCATGGCCAGAGCCCAGCAACCTGAGAGCAGGGAGAAAGGCTAGCTATAGGAGCTGTGGGTGTGGAGAGGGGCAGCTACAGCGGGGAGGAGTCAGAGAAAGCCCCTGCGCTCACTCTCCCACCTCCCAGCCTGGGCAAATCAAAGCCAGCTGTGATGGAGCCCACAGGGGCCCATCAGAAAGGCACAGAGTAGGGCAGGAAGATAGTCGGTCCATCATACTCTTATATCTATACCTATCTGTTGGGGGTGATATGGCTTCTAATTTTGATTTCAATTTATTTCCAAGGTTACTAATAAGAGTGGGCACCTTTTCATAAATCTTCTCGGAAATTTATAAATATTTTTCTATGAAATGCCTGTTTGTGACATTTGCCTACTTTCCCTATTGATTTGCAGGATTTCTTTGTGTCTTGAAGGTACCAATCCTTTATCAGTGAAGAAGTAGTAAATATCTTCTCCAGTTGGCTGTGAGCTTTTTGCCCTCTTCCTGGTATCTTTGGATAAAGAGAAGGATGTAGATTTTCATATGGTCAATGGCACCGACCTTTTCCTTGATAATTCATTTAGTGATGTGTATGCAGCTTTGTTTAGTGGGTTTGTATTCATTCTCCCATATGCGCTTCTAAAAGTCTTACCGTTTTGTTTTTCACTTTCAAGTGCTCAGTCTAGCGTGTACTCATTATTCCTGTGAGTGTCTTGAAGGTGTGAGCATATGATATCATTTTTTTCACAAGAAATAGCCATTGTTGCAGCATTATTCACTGACTGATTGATAGATTAACCCTTCCATTCTCCACTGATCAACAAGGCTGCCTCTTCAATATATCCTTTTGTCGCTTTGATAAGACCATAATGTCTTGCTTTCTATGGCTTTATAATAAATCTTTGTATCAGAATGGGAAACTTTTCACAGTCTATATTTCTTCTTCAAGGGCATTTTGGCTATTTTGGACCTTTAGTCTTTCATATAAATTTTGAAATCACAGGTCAAGTTCCACGAGGCACCTACTGGGATTTTGGTTGAAATTATACTGCATAGGTCAATTTGGAGAGAATAAACATCTTTATAATATTGCCTTGAATTATCCATAGCTATGCAATATATGTTAATTTCTTTAAGTAACTTAAGAATGTCTTCAACAAAGTTTTTAAAATTTTAGTACAAAGATCTTCCATCACTGCCATCAGTTTTATTCTTAGTTTCCCTTTATTGACATTGCTATTTGTAAATTGTATTTATTTAGTTTAAATGTTTAATTCATTGTTGCTAGTGGGTAAAAGTGTAGTTAACTTGTATATTTATAATATATCCTGTAATCTTAATAAACTGTCTAATTAATTCATAAGATTTTTCTCTACATTATTTTGGATTTTTCTAAAACAAGCATATCATTCTGGACACACAGAGAGTTCTACTTATTCTTTCTGATCTGTATATTTTTATTCCTTTTTCTTGCTTTGCTGCACTGTTCAGTTCCTCCAATACTGTACTGAATAGCAGAAAGACAGTGAGCATTTGTGGCTTGAAGAAACGCTTCAAGTATTTTGTTATTGTATATGATGCTTGCTAAAGTTTTCTAGAATATACATTGGTGTCCTGGAGTTTGAGCAAAATGAGCTTCTATCATAAAAGAGCATTGAATTTAAGTAAATGTTTTCTATATATGTATTAAACTGAACATATCGTTTTTTCCCTTAAGCTGTTAAAGTGGAAGAAATAAATTAATACGTTTTCTATTTTTGCTTTTTGGAATAAAATCAGCTTAGCCACATAGGTTATCTGTGTTATACTATGCTTCTGCATTTGGTTAGCATATTTTTAGGACTTTTGCATCCATGTTCATGTTTGAGATTAGCCTATAATTTTTCTTTCTCAAACTATCCTTGTTTTGAAATCAAGATTATATACATCTCATGTTAATTCTGTGAAACTATTCATGAAAAATAATAAGTGTAAGAATAACAGTATTTATTTTTTAATGTAAAATTTTCTGTGTCTTATGTGTTTTTTATAGGAAGATAAAGAACTGAATTTATTTTCCTTAGTGGTTATAGGAATATTTAGATTTTTCATTTTTCTTCAGTTTGGGGAATTCATATTTTCTAAGGATTTTGTCCATTTTGTATGTTTTCAAATTTACTGGCTTAAAGCTTTTCATGTTATTCTCTCATGAATATCTATCCTAATATATGATATATTAGGATAATCTATGATATATTAGGGAGTAAAGTGGTCAAAAAGTAGCCTGTAGAATATATCAAATTACACACCAAAAATATAAGAGTATTTATTGCTGAGTAATTACGCCTGATTTATTAATGATTTGACTTCTGATTTATTAATGATTTTTGTTTCTCCCTTTATCAAATTTATATTTTCCAATCTTCCATAATAAACATGTATTGCTTTTAAAACCAGAGAAAAAACACACAAATGATTTGTTCTCAAAAAAAAAGATAAGATTATTGCAGAAAAGTAAAGCTGGATTATTATTAGACAACATTTGTTCAGCCTTCCTCTCTGTCTGGACTTGACTCTCAACCACAGGCCATACCCCATCCTCTGACTCTTCCCCTTCTTTCTCCCATCAACACCCTCCTGTTGGCTGTCCCATTGCCCTGGCCTCGCTCATTGACTGAGGACACTTTACCTTGAGCAGAGGTACTCCTCCATTCTCCCTCCCCATCATCACAGACCTGCCTGTGGGGCAAGTTCCTTCCCTGATCTTGCTTTGAATCTCATGAGAGCTCTAGATCTAGCCTGCTTATTCTCAGATAATAAAAAGGCTTCCAGCCACTTTTGGTCACAAAAACCTGTCACTTTAATAATGAAAGTGTCCAACATGATTTAACAGTCAAAACTCCGAGCATTACGTAAGGCGAAAGGCCCACATTTTCAGCCAAGATCCACTCGATGGCCCAGACTCTTCTGTGACACTCCTTTCCCCGAATCCTACCCATGCCTCAGACAACCCCCTGCCTGGAGCAGGGAGGCAGGTGGGGGGTAGGAAGCCTCTCACACATCTAGGACCAATGTCATAAGGCACTGGTCTCTTCTAGCCACAGACCACCTCATTTGATCAAAGCAGCGCCCACCACTGGGACTCGTGGCAGGTCCTTCCAACGCCCCCAAGGGAACAAGTGCTGATGTAATTCACATAATTTACATGGTTCACGAGATGTATTTCCCTCCATTTGGTCATTTCTGTTTGACTCTCGTCCCCAAAAACTTGGACTCTCATTGTGTCTCAGGGAGACATTCTGGACCAGTTTTTAAATGTCTCTGCAGTGTCTATGTCTGATCTGGGAGAAACACTGAGGCATCTTTTCCCTCATTGTTGGTGGTCATGCACCTGCCCCCTGGTCACGGGGTACATATCAAGCTCTCTAAGTGACCAACTTGAAGGCCCCTCACTACAATCAAAGTGAAGGTAGCTGAAGGTCCCTCACCTCCCCTCAGGGGGTGGGACTCACCGCTGACTCCTCTTGGATATCTTTAGGCATTTAAAACTCAGTATGTCCAAAGCTGAACTCCTTTCTTTCCTGCCAGATGTTGGCTCCATCCATGTTCCTCCCCATCTCAGCTGATGGTGACCCCTTCTCGGATGAAGTTTGGGGGTTGTCCCAAACTCTTCTGTGCCCCTCCCAATCTCATGTAAGAGGAAATCCAACCTTCAAACCATGTCCAGAATCTCACCCTGGCTCACCATCCCTGGTCCAGACCACCAGCCTCTCACCTGATCCTCCTGCTTCTGCTTTTCCTACATTCTGTTCATACCTGATGCTTGGAGATCCTTGACAAAAGCCCCCCATGGCACCCACCATTGCAAACCTGACATGTTTCCCTGCTGCCATCAGGGTGAAAACCAAATCTTAAATTATACCTCCAAGCTCTCCTGTGTGACCTCATCACCTGTCTGACCTCACCTTCCCATCCCCCATCCCCACAAGACCCACTGGCTCCCCTGCTCTCCCAGCTTCACCAAAGCTGCTCCCCACTGGGGGATTAGCATGTGATGTTCCTTGAGCCCAACAGAGGCTGCCGAGCTAATTCTCTCACCTCCTCCTCCTTCTCCTTCAATTATCACCTTCTCAGTAAAGTCTGCTGCTCTGACCACTGCATTTAACACTGCCTCCTTGTCCCTTCCCCCACACATGTACACACACTCACACCACAGGTATACCCCCCACACACATCCCCATAGGCACGCCTATATACACACACTATGGGCATGCACACACACACAAGTTTGCCTATACACACACACCACACATGTATACACACACACACCACAGGCAGGTACAGACAGGTATACACCCCACAGGTATGCCTATACACACATACTGTAGGCACGCGCGCGCACACACACCCACACACCCAACAGGCATGCAGGTGCCACTCCTCCCCACCTCCTCAACCACAGCGTTTACCTCATCCTGACTCTCCAGACACTAACTCCTTGTTACGGTCATTAGGAATTAGCGACCTCTCCCCTAGTGAGATGTGGGCTCCAAGAGGCAGGCCCTTGGTCTCTTGTTCACATGTGAATCCCCAGGGCCCACAGTGCCTGCCCCATGGCAGACTTTCAATTCCTGTTAGAATCAATGAGGACTTCCCTAGTAGCTCAGCTGTAAACAATCTGCCTGCAATGCAGGAGACCCTGGTTCAATTCCTGGGTCAGGAAGACCCACTGAAGAAGGGATAGGCTACCCACTCCAGAACTCTTGGTCTTCCTAGTGGATCAGCTGGGAGAGAATCTGCTGCAATGCAGGAGACCTGGGTTCGATTCCTGGGTTGGGAAGTTCCCCTGGATAAGGGAACTGTTACTCACTCCACTATTCTGGCCTGGAGAATTCCATGAACTGTAGAGTCCATGGGGTTGCAAAGAGTCAGACAGGACTGATTGACATTTACTTTCACTTTTAGAATCAATGAACTCTCCCCAGAGAAAGCCTTGGACCTCCCAATCAGCTGAGGCTGAAAGTAGGTCCTTGAAGCCTCCACCCCACATCCAGAGCCTCACTTTGGGATGCAGCCACCACCAAAACTCAACAGGAAAGACTTTGCAGGATGTCAGGTACAGACACAGTTTCTGCAAGGGAGCAAAGCCCAACCCCAGCTGGCTACTGAGGATGGGAAATATCAGTCCCCAGGGAGGCAGACGATAGATGAAACCCCTTTGTTGGTTGGCCTTGAAGCCCTTTCCAAGGTGATTGACCCTTCTCCCAGTTCTTGTCTACTCACAGCATTGTGTCCCACACAGTGCCAGGGAGAGTCCCACATTCCAGCTTCAGAATATCCCAGGCAGGAACTCTTAGCCCCTAAGAGAGAGATGATCATTCAACTTCCCTCTGCCCCAAGCACGGAGGTTTCCCCACACTGACCGTCAACCCCAGGGCCCTCTCACAGGCATCTCCTGCCCAGATTGGAAGAAGATGCACTTTTTCCCTCCCTGACCCAACAGTCTCAAGAAACTTGTTGATGGAAAGCTGACTTGCCATAGATTCTTTGGGAGCTGTCTGGATAAGTGGCTCTAACATTCTCAACTTCCTGGTGATAAAACTCAGTGATGGGAGCTACAACATGGACGGATGTACCATCTTGAAAAACATCGTTCAGATGTAATCCATCCAAGTCTCCTGAATGGCCAGCCCCATCCTGCCTCCCATCCCAACCCCCTAACTCATGCAGAGTCATCAACTCCATCATCTAGCGGAGGTACCAACACCAAGGCTCCATGATGGAAGACAAGTTCTTGGACCCTCCAGGTGTTGCAGGTCATTTGTGCTTCAGGAACTGGCCAATCTCTCTAGAGGGTGATCAGAAACCTCATCCTGCCTTTGTTGGAATAATCAGGGGAGACAGTCCCTCCTCAGGCTGTCCCACTATTTTCTGGGATATGTAGGTGGAGCACCCACCCCAAAGGAGGCTGGCTGAGCTGGGAGGTGGGAAGGGGCTCGCTACTAGAAGGAGAGCGGAGCTGTGAGGAGCAGAGCTGCATCACGCACCTGCTGGGTGACTTCATTTGCAATCTTCAGTTTTCTCATCTATCAGATGGGACAATGCAATGTCTAGCTCCTAAGGCTATCATGTGAAATAATTAAGATACTCCATCTGTACCATTTATGGTCCTTTGGATACAAAATATGGAGTCTGACTCTGGGCAATTTAAGCATTTATTGAGAGAAAACAGAGACACTTGTTTTGTTAAAATGAGAGGGAAAAGTGAAGCACCAGATATTATGAAGGACAGGAACCAGATCTCTTCCTGTCACCTGGGCAACAGGAGCAGGTTCCCTAGGGTGACTGCAACCAGCTTCCATTTTGGAAAGAATCAGAATTCTTGGAGAGAGTCCAATTGGCTGAGCCTGGGTCCTGTCCCCACCCTTTGGCCAGGGGAGGGAGAGGCTTCTTGATTGACAAGGCTGTGTGCAAGTAGTGTCAGCTCATTCTACAAGGCAGAGTTGAGCTTACTGGAAGTTGTGGGCATGGATGCTGAGTTGGTGGTTGGCAGCAGGTGTTACTTGCCCTCCACAGGTGAAGGTCTTTCTTTGATGTACAGAGCTTGGTGACCAGATCTTTTTGTACACTCCAAGCTTTCAAACCAGACTTTGGGAAAATGAGTTAGATTGGGTGGAGTGAGGGGAACATCCTTGTGTTTGGCCAACCCACCAAGGTACTTGGGAAATTTTGCCTGCATCACCCATGAGAGGCAGGACAAGTATCCTGATTCTATCTTCAGGCTGTGGGGGTTTGACCATCTCATTTGCTTTGATTTCTATCATGTCTTCCTCACCATTGCCCATAATCCAAGACAGGACAGAAAATTCTACCTTCATATACCTAAAGCCTTGTGCCTGGCACATAGAAAACACTCAATAAATAGTTCTTGCTTCTGTTCCCCAAATAGTAAGTGACTGGCATCAGAAGCAAAGCAAGACAATGGATTGAGTAGCATTAAAATCCATTTTCCACTGGGAAAAGTAGGGGTCTTAAATCCTGACCTGCTAGAAACTCAGTTCCCTGTTTCTCTAGAATTTACCCCTAGCTTTTCTAGCCAGCCTCGTGGGCTGGTGGGTTGAGAATTGTGTTGAGTTGCCACCTGGGGCCATTTCTGCCTGGAGCTGGTTCTCCCTCCTTCTTCCCCTCCCCTTTTCCTCTCCTCTCTTCCTCTCTCTCTTCCTCCCTCTCTCATCATCTCTATCCACCTCTCCCTCTCTCCCCAACTCTCCCTAGCTCATCAACATCTACCTCACGTACCAACCCAAATTTGTGCTGGGGTTCAGTGAAGAGAAAATCTTTAGAAGAAGCAAACTAAGTTCTCCCAAGTAGAACCTGACCCATTTAGGTGACACTTATATTCCCAGGAGCACAGAATATAACAAAGAGAACATCCATGGACCTGGGAGGGTAAGCCTCGGCATCAAGTCGGATTTGCTCTCAAGGGAAAAGAAATCCAGTGGAGTGCCAAGCTGGGGTTAGATTGCTTTTGGGTAGAGCTGAGGCCTCAGAACAAAAGCCCCTGTTCCCATTTCAGGTCCAAGAGGTTGCTGAAGTATCTATCCCCCAGGGTTTTACCTAAGCAGGAGGGTGAGATGAACAACTCTTGGAGATACATTCATTTCTTCATTTCAGAGGTGGGTAGGATTGGGGCACTGAAGTCACACCACTGGGTTCAGATCCCAGCTTTTCCAGCTCTGGGAACTTGGGCTCTTTCTGAAACATCCTAAGCCTTGATTTTCCCATCTGTAAAGTAGGAATGATAAAAATGATAATATACCGCCCTCGGAGGATTTAATGCAATGGTGAAGTATCCACTCTCCCCACCGGGTCCTTGAGTGCTGGTGGAGGTGCTTAGGTAGACACGATGAGGATCACCAAGGCAGCCTCTTCCAGGTCTCCAGTGGCCACACCCACCTCCCCAGCCTCCAGGAAGTGGAGACTTATTACCTGGATGCAAAGAGGGAGGTTGAAGTCCTCTCACTCAGCCACCCCTCCATTAGAGCTCTAGTTCTGCAGCTGCCCCGGGTCCACAGGCTCACTCTGGGCCTATGACTTCCCCTTGATCCCATCAGTCATCCCAAGTTCCCCAGGCTTTCCTGGGTCCAGGAGTTCTCCCCAGCTCCCTCAATCTTCCCTGATTCCACAGGTCAATGAACTGTAAGTAGATCCTACCTCTTGACAAGGATACTAAGTGTTCTCCCTGGAACTGGGCAATGATCAATAAATGGTCCCAGCATGGGGCCCACAGGAAAGCTAACAGGTCTCATTTGGACCCTCCCCACCATGTGAGGGCCCCCATCCAACCAATCCCCTCTAACCAGTGGACCAAGACTAGGTGTCAGATCAGAGCCAGTGCCCAGGAGACCAGACCTTGGCCACTTCTTTTACCTTGTGCATAATAAGCCTGTGAACAGGGAGGGTCCCCTGGGTAAAGCTAGGAGGAAGGTCCATGTCACGCACTTGTGACACCGTTACAGGTTCTTCCTAAGCCCCCTCCTCCACCCAACGACTTTGAGTCATAAATTGACTCAGGTGTGGGAACTCTCAACCACAGAACTCAAGTCACGATTCAGACCTAGACCTTTACTACTCACTTACATATTTATGTCAGTTTACAAGTCAAATAGGCCTCAGTGGACTGCCATCTGATTTTCATTTCAAGAACCCCATGATCAATTAACCACAGCAAAGACCTCTGATGAGCAAACTGACCCTTCTGCTTTCTGTGTCCACTCCTCCTCCTCTGACAGCTGTGTATGGCCGCCAGCCTCTGATCTCCAGGGACATTTCCCACTGCCACTCTGGTTAGCAGTTTTACAAATTAATCAGTGTGCTTTCAGTGATAGGGGGCATCCCTTTGCATTCTGAGCCCAGGCTAGTGTCAACCAACAAGGAAAAGATTGGATTGCTTCTCAGCTGTTCAGGCTGGTGTGTTACATTACATCTATATTGTGTTAAATGATGTCTTTCCAAAAGATGTCTCCCAAGTACTGATGAATGAAGCTTATTTGGAAATTGAATGCTACAGATGTAACCAAGTTCAGGTGAGGTCATCCTGGATTGGAGCAGATCCCGACGCAATGACCGTTGTCCTTACAGAAGGGGGTCTTTAAGGGAGAGTTAAGGAGGGAGCAGGAACACACAGGAAGATCTGAACAAGAGAGGCAAGGATTGGAGGGATGTGTCTACAAGCCAAGGACTATCTGCAACCACCAAAAGATAGGAAGAAGCAAGGATGGCTCCTTCTCTAGAATATCCTGAGAGAGCACAGCCCTGCCAGCACCCTTGTTTTGGACATCTAAGCCTCCAGATTTTGAGAGAATATTTCTGTTATTCTAAGTCAACTGGTTTGTGATACTTTTTTTGCAGCATTTCTGGGAAACTAACACCACGGTTTCCCTGCTGGCTCAGACTGTAAATCTGCCTGCAATGCAGGAGATCTGGGTCCAGTCCCTGGGTTGGGACGATCCCCTGGAGAAGGGAATAGCAACCCACTCCAGTAGTTTTGTCTGAAGAAGTCCAGGGACAGAGAAGCCTGGAAGGCTACAGTCCATGGGATCACAAAGAGTCAGACATGACTGAACGACTAACACTTTCATTTTTACCTTCAAACCTCAACATACCTGCATCTACAGGTATCAGTTGAACCTGACATTAATCATGTGCTTCCTTCTTGGGTTAGTATCCTAAACATCCATTCTCACAGATGTGCCTCCAGACTTTTTATGATAGAAATTAGCAAACTCCTACAGTTCTTTTGCAGTACCTGCCTTCCACTACCATTTTATTTTGCAGTTGATCCCCTGGGATATGCCAAGGTCTAGTAAACTGAGGACCATGCAGAGAATTAAGTGTGATCCCTTTCTTTCCCGGGAAGGCTCTCTCTGTGTGAGGAGGGGTGGTATTCTCCAGTAAGAGCAGAATAACTTCATCAGACAAGGAGTGAGGCTGCATCCTTAGGATAGCTCCAAGGAAGGGATGGACTTCATGCTAATCAAAGGATTGCAAATCCTTCCACATATTTGTAGTCTAGTTTCTAGATTTCCATTCTTTCTGATTAGTATCCTGTGTTTTATATACAAGACTTAGGAAAACTGGATCATCAAAGCTATGGTTTTTCCAGTAGTCATGTATGGATGTGAGAGTTGGAGCATAAAGAAGGTTAAGCACCCGAAGAATTGATGCTTTCAAATTGTGACGCTGAAGAAGACTCTTGACAGCAAGGAGATCAAACCGGTCAATCCTAAAGGAAATCAACCCTGAATATTCATTAGAAGGACTGATGCTGAAGCTGAAGCTCCAATACTTTGGCCACTTGATGCAAAGAGCTGGCTCACTGGAAAAGACCTGATGTTTGGAAAGATTGATGGCAAAATGATTAGGGAGCAGCAAAAGATGAGATGGATAGGTAGCATCATTGACTCAACGGCCATGAATCTGAGCAAACTCAGGAGATAGTGGAGGCCAGAGGAGCCTGGCATGTTGCAGTCTGTGGGGTGGCAGAGTCAGACATGACTTAGTGACTCAACAACGACAACAACAACAAAGAGAAACGGTGAATTCAACTGATGGTGTAATTCAGAATTCTGCAGAACAATCTCAGAGAGTTTTAATGTTATTTCTTGTTTGTTCATTTGTTTTGCTATTTCTGCCAGCTGAAAGATAGATCCTGACAGCATAGTCATGGAATGTCCTTGAGCTTTGTACTATGCCTGGGGCTGAATATTTGGAGTTTCAACATTCTTTTGCCTTTAATAATTCCATACAGTAGAAATTGGCCAGGCCACTCCCACAGTCAGATTGTTCACACATTACACAGTTTTATGATGATACCAATGTGATCCCTCCATCTCCATATCTCTTCTCTACTGAGCATTGGGTTCTAGTTCACCGTATAAGCAACAATTTCATTAGCTTCATACTATGGACTGCTATGCTGGGAAAGACTGAAGGCAAAAGAAGAAGGGTGTGGCAGAGGACAAGATGGTTAGATAACATCACCAAAGCAATAGACATGAATTTGAGAAAATTCTGGGAGATAGTGGAGGACAGGGGAGCCTGGTGTGCTGTAGCTCATGGGGTCGCATAGAGTCAGACACAACAACAATGGGCATCTGTATTTGCATCCCAGAATATAAATCAGGCTTTGCCTGCTTCCCATCACATCCTGCAACCTTGATTTCTAATGGCTCCAACTGTTCAATCTCCCTCATAGACTTAGAGTGCTCCTACTACATGCTAGAAAAGCTTAGGGCTTACCATCTGGAGATTAGCTTTCCAGTCACCCCTGCAGATGGATGTGGCAATGTGGTTAAGCCCATAAGAGTCAGCAGACTTGATGTGTGCAGCTTCTAGATCATACTCCCCAAGAAGAAAGATGACCGCCCTCCAGTTTCTCCTTCCTTCTTTGGCATCACTTGGAACTGATGTCATCTTTAACCAAGAAGCCACATGTTGGAAATAGCAAAGCCTTCCCAGCACTCACACTGTTACATGTCTTGCTTCAGCCACTCTGCCTTGGGATCCCCGGCGTAGCATCTCAGAGACCATCTTGTAATTGATATAAACCCCAAACTCCATCCCCATCCTCAAGCATCTGTTGTGTCCACTTCACTCTTGGCATCAATTTATACATCGGAGTTCTTAGCTGTGAGCAAAGAAATGATACCAGGTAAAGTTGGTACATGCAAACACATATATAAGAAAGATATCAAGTCCTCTCAAAATCCACAGGAAAATGAAGTATTAGGCTTTAAATAGTGAACAAGCCAAAGGAGTTATGGAAGTCCAGGCAACAAAGTCATGAAGGAAAACTACCTCATCCCCATGCCCACCATTGCCACTGCTGAGAAGACCAATACCTGCATTCTTCCCATGAGTGAGAATCATTCAATGTAGATTTAACAATCTGTGAGTAAGCATCTGATTGGCTGAGAGTAGGTCATGAATGCGTCATCTGGCACCTGATTGGCTGAGAGTAGATCATGCATGCACCAGCTGACTGTGTGAGGGCAGGAAGAGTACTGCTTCCAATCAGGTCACATTCAGTATGGGACTCTCTAAAAAAGAAAGTCTGGATCCTATAAGGAGGTCCATATCTATTGTGATACAGTTTGGAGAAGTGCCCATCTCAGCACCCAGGGTCTCACTCCACATCTGAGGACTTTGGGAACCAGGATGCCCTTGCTTTAGGAAAATGTAGTAAACACTGAAACCTCACCAATTTGAAGCCCACACACTAAAAAGTTCAAACCAAGAAAGGCTTGAGTTCCCAGCAAAGCAACCATTCTGATGGGGGCTCTCCTGCCAGAAGAAACCCTGCAGCTTGTTTCCCAAGAACTTCCCAAGGAAACCATCATTTTAGACAATGTTCCAGAACCATAGTCTCACTCTCAGTCTGCAAGCTAAGAAACCAAGAGCATGGCCACCTTGTAGATGTGTATCCTAGTAGAACAAAGCCGATGGGTGTTTGTTTATGACCTAAACACCAGTGTGATAGTTTACGGAGATAAATATGCAGATGCAGGAGACAGAATACTGATGCCTGCAAGGTAAGCCCTTTCTCTCCCTAATGGAACACAGACCAGGAAAGCCGTTCACAATCAGAATGTCCTTTGCTGAGTATGGAGTCAGAACGAGGACAAACACATAGTCGGGGACAGCCTGAGGCATCCATCTCATTGTAGAGATGGACTCTCCAAGGCCCTGCTGCTGCTGCTACTGCTGCTAAGTCGCTTCAGTCATGTCCGACCCTGTGCGACCCCATAGATGGAAGCCCACCAGGCTCCACTGTCCCTGGGATTCTCTAGGCAAGAACACTGGAGTGGGTTGCCATTTCCTTCTCCAAAGCGTGAAAGGGAAAAGTGAAAGGGAAGTCACTCAGTCATGTCCGACTCTTAGTGACCCCATGGACTGCAGCCCACCAGGCTCCTCTGTCCATGGGATTTTCCAGATAAAAGTACTGGAGTGGGGTGCCATTGCCTTCTCCGAGGCCCTAGGACACTCCAAATCCACCATTTGAGACCCTTCCCCCCTGGACAGCACATAAAACAATTCAGGTGTTTGGAGAAGATTTCTTGAAGGCATGTATGTGCTACAGTGGGTCAGTCTTGGGGCTAAAATGGCATGTTCAGGGGACAGAAAGGAGCCCCTATGGCTGGGACGCACTGAGATGGAAGAAGAGGGTGGGGGAAGGATAGATAGGCAGGAGGAGGCAGCGCATGCATGGCCCTGAGCCCCAAGGAAGTGGGTTTGAAATTTATCCTAAGAGAAAGAGGGGCCCACTGAACTTGATTTATATTTCAGTGCTTTGAAGGGAAAGCCAACAGTTCCATTGGACACTATTACAGCAACCCAAAAATGCTGGCTCAGCCTGGGGAGGAGGCTGTAGACATGCTTGCGATCTGTCTGAGGGAAGAGCTGGCAGGGCTCACTGTGAGATCGGGTGTGGGGTGAGGAGCAGACGGAGAAGGAAGGAAGGAGTTGGGTCTTTGGCTTGCACCACAGGTAGAAGGTAATGCTGTTACTCAAGATGAGAAATGTGCGGTCTCTGGGATGCCTCCCCAACCTGCATTCTCAACTAATTGAGAAATGAAACTAAGTGGCCAAGTGGAATCCAAAGGTCACCTTCCATGGGAGACAATCAGAGAACTGGGCCCCCAGGGGTGGAGGGCATCTGAGAGAAGGAGGAGGATGAGTGCCACTCCTGAGCTCCTGAGTGGGCACCACTCCAAGCTCCTCCCTGATAAGGGAACCTCTTCTCCAGAGGGACTGGCAAAACAGAAAGTGCCTTATCAGTGGAGCCCCGCCACCATACAGTGGCTCCAGAAGTGGGGAAGAAGTGCCCACCCCACCCACTCCCAACAAGGAAGTGGGGTGAAACCTCTAGAACCAAAGGATAATCTGGGTTTTCTGAAGCAGACTCGCACACAAAACATGGCACGGAGCCTGGCACACACCGCACACACCAAGCAGCCGACACAAAGCCCGTCTGTAGGTTCTGGGGCTGCCTGAGCACAAAGCAGGTGTGTGGATCCCGGAGCAGCCAGCACCACAGCCGCCTGGAACAGCTGGACAGAGCAGCTTATGGGAAGGAACTGAACTTTCGAGAAGATGAATGAAACCTAGTTGGTATGCAGCAGAAGGCTCGTGCCCACTGAACAGTCTCCAAACCCCTCGCCGTGGGTCACCTGCGAACAGATCTCATATGTGCAGCTGTGGCAGCAATTTAAGTTCAGTTCTGGGATCTGGGTCATCAGCCATGAGCACGGCACAGGTGCTCCCCCACCCATTTGGGGGGTGGGAGGATTTCCGAATTAGCAGTGCAGAGGTCCAGTTTACTGCATTAGCTAGCGCCCGCTTGGATTTCAGTCTGTACACAGGAATTCTCTCTCTGTCTCTGTCTCTCTTTGCCTCTGTCTCTGTCTGTCCCCACAGCCAATTCTTTTCCTCACCTCCCACTTTATCCTGCTGCAAACATCCCGCCCCATGGGCCATGATCTTCCTCTGTGTTGGTCTCAGGGTTCATCTGCTCATAAACAAGAACATCACGTGCATGTAAACATTCATTTCTAAACTTTAGCTGGTCTCACTAACATGAGACCATATTTGTACATTTCTCTGTGTGGGATGGGGGAGTCAGACAAGCCAGGGCTGTTATATGTGAGGGACAGGGACTGTCACTTTGGTTCTGGGGAGGAAGAACAGGAGGCTGGTGACCAGCCCCCTTAGAGTGCCCCTGACAGTAGGATGACACTCCTGAATGTGAATGACACTCCCAAGGGGGCAGTGTGGGGGGCACATTTAGAAGATCTTTGCTTGGTGTAGGAAGGAGGAAGAAAAAGGTGGGAGGGAGGAAGGAAAAATAGAAACTGAGCCAAAATTGCCCATCACTGTGATGAATCAGTGCTGTTTGCAGTGGCAGAGACAGAAATGTCCATGGCTCATGAAGGGGAACCGGGAGAGAAAAAAAGAACCATATATTTTACTCCAACAAGACAGACCCCAGTAGTCATGTACGAATGTGAGAATTGGACCACATTTGGCTGAGCACCAAAGAATTGATGCTTTCAAACTGCAGTGCTGGAGAAGATTCTTAAGAGTCTCTTGTACAGCAAGGAGATCAAACCAGTCCATCCTAAGGGAAATTAACCCTGAATATTCATTGGCAAGACTGATGCTGAAGCTGAAGCTACAATGAGGCAAAGAGCCAACTCGCTGGAAACAACCCTGATGCTGGGAAAGATTGAGGACAAGAGGAGAAGGGGATGACAGAGGATGAGAAGGTTGGATGGCATCACAGATTCAGTGGACATGAGTTTGAGCAAACTCTGGTAGATAGTGAAGAACAGGGAAGCCTGGTGTGCTACAATTCATGGGGTTATAGAGATTCAGACAAAACTTAGCGACGGAACAAGAAGAAGACAGATCCAACCCACAAAGCCCAGCCCAGAGCCCTTTGAAACTGCCATCAGCGAGTTGCGTGCCTGGAAAGGACATTTTCACTGACATTTCTTCTTGCTCCATTCACACCTTCACTTTGTAAGCACGACTCTCACGCAGGGAAAGACAAACATCATATGGCATCACTGTTATGTGAAATCGAAAAAATGATATGTGTGAACTGATTTACAAAACAGAATTAGACTCACAAACATAGAAACCAATCATAACTACCAAAAGGGAAAGGGGTAGGGGGAAGCAAGGATAAGTCGAGAATTTAGGGTAAATAGATACACACTTCTATATATAAAATAAACAAGGACCTACTGTATAGCACAGGGAACTATATTCAATATCTTGCCATAAACCATAATGGAAAAGAATGGGAAAATATATATATAAGTGCATGTATGCATGCATGCTAAGTTGCTTCAGTCATGTCCAGCTCTTGTGACTCTATTGACTTTAGCCTGCCAGTCTCCTCTGACTATGAGATTCTTCAGGCAAGGATACTGGGGTGGGTTGCCATACCCTTCTCCAGGGGATCTCCCCACCCGAGGATTGAACCTGCATCTCTTATGTCTCACACATTGGCAGGCAAGTTCTTTACAACTAGCACCACCTGAGAAGCCCGCGCATATGTATACATACAGGTGGTGTTAACAGTAAAGGACCCATCTGGGTTGTAAGAGAGGTGGGTTCAATCCCTGGGTCAGAAAGACCTCCTGCAGAAGGGAATGGCTGCCCACTCCCTGGAGAATGGGGGATTCCATAGACAGAGGAGCATGGTGGGCTACAGTCCATGAGGTCACAAAGAGTCGGACATGACTGAGCAAATAACACTTTCAGTTTCACTTTCTCATATATATATGTATGTATGTTTGTATGTATATTATATATATGTGTGTATATATATATCTGAATCACTTTGCTATACAGTTGAAATTAACACAATGCTATAAATCAACTATTTGTTGTGGTTGTGGTTCAGTCACTAAGTCAGATCTGACTCTGTAACCCCAGGGACTGCAACACCCCAGGCTCCCCCATCTTCCACGATCCCCTGGAGCTTGCTCAAATTCATGTCCATTGGATCAGTTATGCCATCCAACCGTCTCATCCTCTGCCGCCCCCTTTTCCTTTTGCCCTCCTTCTTTCCCAGCGTTTATTTTTTATTTATTTGGCTGTGTTAGGTTTTAGTCGGCAGTACATGAGCTTAGTTCCCCATGGCATGTGGGATCTTAGTTCCCCGATCAGGGATGGAACCTGCATCCCCCGCAGGGCAAGGATTCTTAATCACTTAGCCACCCATGAAGCCCCTACATTCAATTTAAAAACAGAAAAGAAAGGACATGCATAGGAGGGGAGAATGTCAAGTTGGGGGATAATCAATTGCTGTTACACCATAGGCAGTTCTTTTTCCAGTGAATTTCACTGGCAGAATTTTGAACCTGTTTATTTTATCCCTTAAAAAACTAGTAGAGACACATTTCCCAGCCTGGCCAAATGTCCTTCCCTGTTAGTTAAGAAAACAGAACAGTTTGCCTGGGCCAAGCCCAGCCAGTCCAGGAGCTGGTCTCCAAAACCGGTGCCCAGGGTTGATCTAAATGGGATCTTCTTTCGATTAATTACAAATCTCTCACTTGAGGCCAGTTGGTGGAAATACCAGCATTTGTAGGACAGGAAATTGCAGACGGCAGCTCTCCGGGACCATGGCTCTCCAGTGGGGTCCCATTAGTGGAGATAAACTAGCTGTCGCCCCACAGACCCTGAACTCAGCATTCCATCTGGGCCGGCTGCCCGAGGATTTGGCAGGGCTGCTGTGTGACATCCCCCAGGAGCAGGTGGGATGGAGGAAGGGCAGCCCCAGTGGGTACCGGCTGCCAACGGAGCAGACTCTGCCCCGATCCCAGAGAATCCCTGCTGGGGGCACCCCATGGCACCCTGCTGAGCCTGGGTGCCTGTGTTCAAAAACAAACAGTCTGATGTGACTGACCACACACATCTCCAAATGCAGTCACATTCCAAAGCCCTAGGGCTTGGGACTTCAACATACATACTTAGAGGGCAGAATTCAGTCCACAACAGGCCCCACCAGGATGCCCCAGCTTTGGTCCCTGCGTGGGATCCCATCAGCTTTCTTCCCCTAACCTCCTACCAGTAACCATTGCTTGACATGCTTTCTCTTCCCTTTGTCATCATTCTGAAGAAAGAGGAAGAAAAAGGAACAGACAGGAAAATCTAGCAAATCTTCCATCACCTGGGAACCTGTCAGCAGCATTGTTGAGTTACCCAGGATTTACCCCATCCTGCTTTGGAGAAGACAGACACCGTGGTGCTTGTAGAAAAAAAGCTGACTCCAGCCAGAGGGCTTGTATGAAAGTGAAATGTTCAGAGGGTCTGTCCTGGGGGCCAGAAAAGAAAGAGCCAACATTCCCAAGACCTTCCACAGGACCCCTCAAGAAAAAGATACTGCTATCAGAATGGGGACCTGACCACCTCGGCCACCCCAGTCTCCATCAATATCCTATCTTCCTCCCAAGGCAAGGAGGGGGAAGCATGACTCAGTGATTTTCCACCACGAAACTGCCCTGAGGAGGTATGCCTGTCCCCCAGTGAACCCCAAGGTGACCAGAAAATTAATGAGGCAGAATCCCCAGTTGCCTGGAATTCCAGGGTCCAGAGGCCAAACTCCCTGTGATGGCTTGTCAGAGGCCCAGGGATTAGCTGTGCATTGATTCAGCTCCCTGGAGAACCTTTGATTTTCGCATGCATTCTCTTCCTGACTTGGGCCCTAGCCTTTGTCTAACTCTCCACATCTCTCCCAGAGCGAAGCCAAGGATTAGCTAATATTTGCTGATGGAAAGGGCTCCCTCCAGAATAAACATGAACATCATTACGCCTGGGTCTTTGGCCAGCCTGAGATCCGATTGCAAAGTCTCCTCACCCTTTTGGACAGACGTGGAATAAGGAGGAAGAGGTATACTGCATGGGGACTCGGGCTCCAACTCCAGAGCTTCCTCTGCCTGGAGGAAGAAAGGGAGTCTGTCCTGGAGTCAATGACCCCATAGATAAAGGACACATCAGCCTTGCAAACTAGCTTCAAAGCTCCACCTGGCAAAGGTGAGACCACTGGGGAAAATGTCACCATTAGCATGATCCTGCCGGAGAAGGCAATGGCAACCCACTCCAGTACTCTTGCCTGGAAAATCCCATGGATGGAGGAGCCTGGTAGGCTACAGTCCATGTGGTCGCTAAGAGTCGGACACGACTGAGCGACTTCACTTTCACTTTTCACTTTCATGCTTTGGAGAAGGAAATGGCAACCCACTCCAGTATTCTTGCCTGGAGAATCCCAGGGACAGAGGAGCCTGTTGGGCTACCATCTATGGGGTCGCACAGAGTCGGACACGACTGACGCGACTTAGCAGCAGCAGCATGATCCTGCCAGGACGGGGACCCTGGTGGGCAGCCCAGAGAGGAAGGGGAGACTCTGGGCTTGGGCCAGGCAGGCTCCTGCCTGGTGCACTGATGCCCTGATGCCTAGACTTGTGCTGCCAGCTCTGAGCCACAGAGCCCAAGGAAAAGCAGAAAATGTGCTGCGAGCAAATTGATCTCATTAGTTTATACACCCCACAAATATGAAGCCCATGCCTAACATCAGCAAGCCCAGGGCAAGAGAGCCAAGAAGGCCTATACAGAAATCAAGCTAGCCAGTGTGAAGGGAGCAGGTTCTGGCCTCCTGCCTTGATGTCCCGTTGACCACAAAGGCCAGGCTCCAATTGAGAACCCCCACTTCTTGTGGTTAAGCTTTAGAGCACACACAGCAACACAGAAGAGCTGGTCCTACCCTGGTTCACGGCTTTCAACTCAGAAATTCTGGGGCCTTGGGTTCCAGAGGGTGAGTTGAATTGGGGAGGGTATGGGGAGGACCCACAGATGCCTCACTTGGCCGGAGAAGGTCAGGGGGTCAGAAGGGCCTTCCCAGGCTGGACACACCTCTGGACCCGGCAGGCACAAGGGCACCCCTGGGCCACCTCGGCTGATGGCCTCTTAGCCAACACGTGGCTGAGGGATGTTGTGAAAGCTGCCATCTCAACTCCCAGCAGCAAACCCTCTGGGTACAGAGTGAGATGTAAACAGATTAATAATGAGAACAGTGAGAATAACACCACCACATTTCTTTAATTCTAAGACACATTTTCCCCCTCTCTTATTATCACGTCTGGAATTGAGAGAGATTTGATAATCAGAATGAATGCTGATTCTAATGGGGTTTCATGCCCTCTTCGGGATGCTGTTGTTAACTCAGGGGAGCCCCCTACAGTCAGAGGCAACTTAGAATCAGGGCTTTCCGGGATCCTGATGGAGCTGTTTCAGGGCCCAGGGTCTGTAGGGTGGAGATCCTCCCTGGGAATGTGGGGGCCAGAGGTGTCAGGTGGGGGCCACTCAGGGGCTGCAAAGGACCTGAGAAGCTAGGGGTAAGGGGGATGGGTTGGAAAGTCAGGCTAGGGTCCCTGTTGTCACTTGGGTCCAAAAGATGTCTTACCTGAAGCAGCAGCACCTCTAAGAGATGGAGAACCTGGAAACCTGGGTTTCCATGACAACCTTGCCTTCCCTGGGTGTGCAATGGAGCCACCCAGGTCCCCAAGGCTGCGAGTTTAGCTCTGTTTCACCTACATCAAAACACCAGATGTGGGGGGTCAGGGAGAGGGACCCAGGCCCAGCTCACTCTGCATTTCTTCTTCCCCTGTAACTGACCAGCTTTCTCACTCGGGAAAGCCATCTCTGCTTCGCTGCGACCAGTAAATATTCCAGAAAGAGGAGTTCATTTCCTCAGAAGCAGCCAGGAGCCACGGCTCACTCTTCCAAATCAATAACTGATTATCTTGCTTGCAAATTCAATTCACTGCCTGAAAGCAGCCTTCCTTGATGGGTCCTGACAAGTCCGACCATCTTGGCAGAATCTGTCAGAAGGAAAGGCCTCCCAGAGCTGGTGGATGCCAGGCAGACCAGTCGTGGGTGATGAATAGGGAAGAGCGACCACCTGCTCCATGCCCTTCCTGGACCTACCAACATGAGCCCCTGACCTGGGGACTCCCATCTCAGAAAAGCAGTGGATCCTGAAATTCCTTCCCTGGTGGCACAGACAGTAAAGAATCTGCCCACAATGCAGAAGACCTGGGTTTGATCCCTGAGTTAGGAAGGTCCCCTGGAGAAGGAAATAGCAACCCACTCTAGTATTCTTGCCTGGAGAATCCCATGGACAGAGGAGCCTGGTGGACTGCAGTTCATGGGGCTGCAAAGAGTCAGACATGACTGAGTGACTAACACTTTCAAGATCTGCTCCATGGCCTGGACTGCATGTGGAAGCATCACTGGGGCCCAGCATGTGAGGGATGGTCCAGGGAACTTCTGACTCAGGTGGCTTCTCCTGGTGGGCAGTGAAGGCTGCAGTTTGGACTGAAGTATGGACATGACGGGTCACTGTGGCAAGTCTTCTAAAGCCAAGGACCAGACGACGTGGATACCAGGGATGCATGTTGTGAGGATGCCACTGGGCAAGGACTCTATCCATTCATAAATTCATTCCCTGACTCACAACCATCTCCCTGGTCCTATGCCAGGTCCCCTGGACACCAGAAGAATGAACTTTCCTTGTCCGTGAGATGGGGGGGGGGGGGGGGGGGGGGGGGCGTGTCACACATTAATTCATTTATTTATTTCCCCAGTATTTATTAAGCCTGCAACAATAGCCTTAGAACTTAGTTCAACTCTAGTTTAGGACTAGGAATCAGTCCCCACCTCCTGAAAAATTCCCAACTCAAGCCCACAGTCCAAGGCAGAGTGAGAGATGGTCCCAGAAAGGATATAAAAGGTGGGTTTTCAAACTATGTATTCCAGGACCCCTCAGAATTTGCTCAAGGATTCCAAAAATGATTACACAAAATTTCACTGTAATTATACTTGAACTATTTTTAGACGTAATAAAAAAACAGCACATTCAACAAGGTGTTAAATGGAAAGTTTCATACTTCAAGGACCAGCAACCCATTTCCGGGCTGACAGGTCACCTCCTTCCAGGGGAGGGCTTGGAACAAAGTCTCGACCACCCTCCCTGTGGCTGCATCACTCATTAGGGAGGCTGCAGGTGTGCTGTACATGGGTAATTAGTCCATGCTGGCAGCATCCACCTGCAGGGCTCTATTAATGCGGGGCAGGGGTCAGGCTCAGAGTGCCAGGCTCATCCTCTGTAACCAGGTAGCGTGGGATGAAGGGGACTCTGCCCCTGTGGGGATGGTTAAATGCTTCCAAAAAACCTGAAGGTTTCCTCTGCAATTTTATTCTTGAAAACAACTATGTAAATCTGTCTTTTTAGACTTCAGCGCTAGTTTAATCAAAGAGAATCTTGAGATTGTAAGGTGGGCTTCTAAAAAGTGTTATTGTTTATGACTCTATTCCTACCTTCTGTGTTAAAAAGCAGAGGCATCACTTTTCAGTCAAAGGTCCATATAGTCAAAGCTATGCTTTTTCCAAATCATGTACAGATGTGAAAGTTGGACTGTAAAGAAGGCTGAGCACTGAAAAAGTGATGATTTTGAATTGTGGTGCTTGAGAAGACTCTTCTCAAGACTCTTCAGAGTTCTTTGGACTGCAAGAAGATCAAACCAGTCAATCCTAAAGGAAATCAACCCTGAATATTCAGTGGAAGAACTGATGCTGAAGCTGAACCTCCAATACTTTGGCCACCTGATGTGAAGTCAACTCATTGGGAAAGACCTTGATGCTGGGAAAGATTGAGGGCAGGAGAAGGGGGCGACAGAGGATGAGGAGGTTAAATAACATCACCAACTCAGTGGACATAAATCTCAGCAAATGCCTGGAGGCAGTGAAGGACAGGGAAGCCTGATGTGCTGCAGTCCATGGAGTTGCAAGAATTGGACACAACTTAGCCACTGAACAACAACATTCCTGGGAAGTGCAACCAAGAAGCCTCTGAAATAAGGTGGATTCTGTACTATCTCCCATAATTTCAAATGTCACAGGCAGCAATATATAATAGCTTTATTGTTCTGATTTGATAAGTAAATGTGATGAATTTGAACTATTAAGATCAATGGATGCTAATAATAAACTAACCTCATCTTTTATTTACTTTTTCTTATTTTTGTGATGAAAACATTCAAACGTGCAAACAAAGTACAGAGAAGACGGATGGATGCTCACATATCCACACACCTGTATTTAACCCCTGGGGTATTTCATCAGCGTGACAGCAGGAACTCTGTGATCTGTGCACTGGTGGATCCCCAGGAGTTTAAGTGCACAGTGAGTTTGTTGAATGAGTGAATAATTGTAACCACTATAACTGTTTTATGAAGGAAAACAATGTCATGTTTACAACCACAGCTGCTAGCGCCACAAATTCAGATCCCACCTCTGCCATGCATTTGCTATGTGACGAGTCCCCAGCACTTCTGCCCGTGTTTGCCTGTGTTTGCCTGAATGGATTATCCCACTAGGGGTTGAATAATGGTCCTCTTCCAATTCCAACAATCCTTCCACACTCATTAGCTAAGATTCTTAAGAACTGTCACCAACCTGAGTTAAATAATGCTTACAGAGAAGGAAGGGCACATGTTTATTTCCTTTTAATTGCCAGTTTTCAGAGTAAGAATGTTATGCTTCCAATGGCTTCCCTGGTGACTCAGATGGTAAAGAATATGCCTGCAATTCAGGAGACAAAGGTTTGATTCCTGGGCCAGGCAGATCTTTTGGAGAAGGAAATGTCAACCCACTCCAGTATTCTTGCCTGGAGAATCCCATGGACAGAAGAGCCTGGTTGGCTACAGTCCATGGAGTCACTAAGAGTCGGACACAACTGAGCAATTAACACTACTACTGCACTAATGGCTGCCGATGAATTGTCACTTCCTCTCTCTTTCTGTCTCTACCTCTGTCTCTCCTCCGTCTCTATCCCTTCCTCTGACACTCTGGTTTGGTTTGGTTTTGCTCTCTCTTTTTGAAGTAGCATTATACATTTATGGATTTTTTGCAAACACATTCCATATGCCATGGGCAGTATTTTTATGCTCAGGTTGTCCTGTCTTGGAACACTGGGAGTCCTGTCCTGCTGGCCCTTCTGTTCTTTGACAGAACTCAACAGTTTTTAATAGGTCATTGGCTTTGGGCCACAAGCAGATGTTCTAGGGCAGGCTCATTCATGTATTTCCTGCCCCACACCTGGAATCAGAAACTTTTTTCCAGAGCCCTGGCTCTGATTCATGGGGAATGGAGTATAGAGACCATAATCTGGGTGCTGATGACGCTTTTTACTTCTGAGCTTTTATAGTGGACAGCAACTGCACTTGCATTTTTAAAAAACAAAAAATATCATAAGATAATCCTGATATTTTCAATTCAGACTTATAATTATATGGGTTTTATTTAATCTCTTGATTTCATAATAGTACCTCTCTTCTTTTACATTGAAAAATCTTGGACCTTAAAATATAAACATAACATATTAACTTGCTTTATTTTCCTATATAGTACTTTTAAAATGCCAATATTATTAAAAATAGTAAGACTTTCAAAACATATTTTAATATTTTGTGTAGCCCTACTGTGCCTTGAGTATATCAGTATAGCAACTAAGGGTGTACATTAATCATAAGACTATATTCTAAAGCAACACAAAATAAGTTTTTTCACTATATACTTTTCCCCCAGCTTCACTGAAATATAATTGACACATAACACTGTTATGCTATGTGTCATGTTAAACTTAAACATAAGTTTAAGGTGTACACGTTGATGTGATAAATTTTAATGCTGTAAAATGACTACCACCATAGCATTAGCTCACACCTCCATCACATCACGCAACTACCATTTCTTTTTGGTAAGAACATGTAAGATCTACTCACTTAGCAACTTTCAACTAAATAATTTTTTGTTGTTCAGTTACTAAGCTGTGTCTGACCCTTTGCAATTCCATGGACTATAGTACACCAGGCTCTTCTGTCCTCCACTGTCTCCTGGAGTTTGCTCAAATTCATGTCCATTGAGGTGGTGATGCTACCTAATCATCTTATCCTCTATTGCCCCCTTCTCTTTTTGCCTTCAATCTTTCCCAGCCTCAGGGTCTTTTCCAATGAGTTGGCTCTTCTCAACAGGTGGTCAAAGTATTGGGGCTTCAGCATCAATCCTTCTAATGAATAATCAGGGTTGATTTCCTTTAGGATTAACTGGTTTGACCTCCTTGCAGTCCAAGGGACTCTCAAGGGTCTTCTCCAGCACCACAGTTCCAAGACCTCACTTTTTGGGTGCTCAGACTTCTTTCTGGTCCAACTCTCATATCCGTACCTGACTAATGGAAAAACCAGAGCTTTGACTATATGCACCTTTCTTGGTAAAGTGATGTCTCTGCTTTTTATACTGTCTAGGTTTGTCATAACTTTCCTTCCAAGGAACAAGAGTCTTTTAATTTCATGGCTGCAGTCACTATCCACAGTGATTTTTGTAGCCCAAGAAAATAAAGTCTGTCACTGTTTCCCCTTCTATTTGACACAAAGTGATAGGACCAGATGCCATGAGCTTAGTTTTTTTAATATTGACTTTCAAGACAGCTTTTTCACTCTCCTCTTTCATTCTCATCAAGAGGCTCTTTAGCTGTTCTTCACTTTCTTCCATTAGAGTGATAGTTATTGTTAATTATTGATAATTATACTGTATCAAGTATATAAGCATATAATATGCAAGTATATAATACAGTATAATTAACTATGTGTTAATAATTACTAACTAATAATATATGCTATGCTATGCTATGTAGCTCTTTTACTTTTTTCAATTTTTATTTCTCTTGGGATTTTAAACTTTATTTCTTTATAAATTTAATTTTATGAATGATATCAAAGTAGAAACCTAAGCCAAGATAAATTCAGAAAAGTATCACTTCCATCTTGTCACTTCCTCTATCTTCCATCTCTTCTTTGAGAGGTAACCATTTGTATTAGGTTTATTCAAAAGGTATCAAACTGAAAAAAAAAGTTTTAAACTGTGTACACAGATTTACACCTTGATTTTTTCCATTTATCCTGGACATCATTTCATATCTGCAAATAGATACCCTTCTCATTTACTTTAATTGAGAAAAAAGTAAATTCAGTATTTTGCACAGATCTTAATCATTAAGTTCAATGAATTCTGACATCTATGCCAATGTTATCATCTCAATCAAGTTATACATTTTATGAAATATATCAATCAAGATTAATATTTACATAGATCATTGTAGGAAGTTCTCTTGTGCCTCCTTCAAGTCAACCCCTACCATCACCCCAACAGACAAACGCAGGTGAACTTTCTATCACCAGATTGTTTTTTCCTGTTGTTAAATTTCACACAAAAATAAGATCAGCATGGGGTCTTGATCAGTGTAACATTTTTGAGATTCACATATGCTGTTATATGTATCTGTGGATTTTTAATTGCTTAAATGTATTTCAGTGTATGGATACATCACAGTTAGTCCATTTACCTCCTGATGGATAATTGAGCTGTTTCTAATTTGAAGCTAGTGTGAGTGAAACTGGTACTGACATTCTTATCTGCCTCTTTTGTGACCTTATGTTTTCATTTCTCTTGGGTCATACAGCAAGATTATATTTAACTGTATGATAAACTACCAAAATATTTTCCAAAGTATCTGTACTTTGTTGCATTCCTACCAGTAATGCTTGAAAGTTCCAGTTCTACATCCCTGCCAACACTTGGGATTGACAGATTTTCTTTTTCTTTTTTTAACCATTCTAAAAGGTATGTAGTGTTGTCTCACTGCGGTTTTAAATGGCATTTCTAATCATAAATGATGATGTTGACTCGTTTTAATGTGCTTGTTTTCTTTCCACATATATTTTTTGATGTATCTATTCAGATTGCTTCCCCATTTTTATTGAGTTGTTTGGTTTGTTTCTCCTCTAATCTATTCTGAATACAACCCATTCATCAGATATGTGATTTGCAAATATTATCTCCCAGTCTGTGGCTTATCTTTTCTTTCACTTGAAAGTCTTTCTTGGAGCAGAAATTTTTAATTTTGAAGAAGCCCAAGTTACCCATTTTTTCATGTAGTGATCATATTTTGTGTCATATTTGAGAAAACTTTGCTGAATTCACGTCACAAAACTTTCTCCTATGTTTGTTTCTCAAACTTCATTGTCTAATATGAGTATGATAGCAACAAACTCCATGTGACTGTATTGTTGTTCAGTCACTAAGTCGTGTTATGCAGGTCAAGAAGCAGCAGTTAGAACTGGACATGGAACAACAGGCTGGTTCTAAATCAGGAAGGGAGTATATCAAGGCTGTATATTGTCACCCTGCTTATTTAACTTATATGCAGGGTACATCATGTGAAATGCCGGGCTTGATGAAGCACAAGCTGGAATCAAGATTGCAGGGGAAAATATCAATAACCTCAGATATGCAGATGACCCCACCCTTATGGCAGAAAGTGAAGAACTACAGAGACCCTTGAAGAAATCAAAGTGGAGAGTGAAAAAGTTGGCTTAAAACTCAACATTCAGAAAAATAAAATCAGGGCATCCAGTCCCATCACTTCATGGCAAATAGATGGGGAAACAATGGAAACAGTGGGAGACTTTATTTCGAGGGGCTCCAAGATCACTGCAGATGGTGACTGCAGCCATGAAATTAAAAGACGCTTGCTCCTTGGAGGAAAAGTTGTGACCAACCTAGACAGCATATTAAAATGCAGAGACATTACTTTGCCAACAAAGGTCCATCTAGTCAAAGCTATGGTTTTTCCAGTAGTCGTGTATGGATGTGAAAGTTGGACTATAAAGAAAACTGAGAGCCAAAGAATTGATGCTTTTGAACTGTGGTGTTGGAGAAGACTCTTGAGAGTCCCTTGGACTGCAAGGAGGTCAAACCATTCAGGAAAAGACCCTGACGCTGAGAAAGATTGAAGGCAGGAGAAGGGAACAGCAGAGGATGAGATGGTTGGATGGCATCACTGACTCGATGGACATGACTTTGAGCAAGTCCCGGGAGTAATGGACAGAGAAGCCTGGCTTGCTGCAGTCCATAGGGTCGCAAAGAGTTGGACACGACTGAGTGACTGAACTCAGTAATTGAGTTCAAGTTATCCATGAGTTCAAGTTATCAAAAAAGTTGTGTCAGACTTTTTTCAACCCCTTGAACTGCAGCATACCAGGCTTCTCTGTTCTTCACTGTCTCCCAGAGCTTTCTCAAATTCATGTCCATTGTGTCAGTGATGCCATCCAACCATCTTATCCTCTGTCACCCCCTTCTCCCCTTACCCTCAGTATTTCCCAGCATCAGGATCTTTTCTAATGAGTCAGCTCTTCACATCAGGTGGCCAAAGTATTGGAGCTTCAGCTTCAGCATCAGTTCTTCCAGTGAATATTCAGGGTTGATTTTCTTTAGGATTAACCAGCTTGATCTCCTTGCTATCCAAGGGACTCTCAAGAGTCTTTTCCTCAGGTGCTTGGGGCTGGTGCACTGGGATGACCCAGAAGGATGAGATGGGGAGGGAGGTGGGAGGGGGGTTCAGGATGGGGAACACATGTAAATCCATGGCTGATTCATGTCAATGTATGGCAAAAACCACTACAATATTATAAAGTAATTAGCCTCCAACTAATAAAAATAAATGAAAAAATAAATAAAAGAAAGAAAGCAGCATACACAAAAAAATAATTATTGAGCTTCTATTATTTGCTGTGCTCTGGGCTTTTGACAGTATTGCAGTCTATGAGGCAAGCACAGTGTCTGCTCTTATGGATCTGTAGATGCCATTGTGGAGACTATTCAGGATGTCCCCTACATAGGAACCCTCATGTTGCGGACTTTCAAAGATGAGAGCATGCCCCTGTGTGCTAGCTGATGTACAGTACTACAGTACTTTTCTAGGTATTGTACTGTCAGATTAAAAATGTTTTCTTTAAAAAAAAAGTCTTTTCCAGCACCACAATTTGAAAGCCACAATTTTTCGACACTCAGCCTTCTTTATGGTCCAAGTTTCACATCTGTACATGACTACTGAAAAACATGTAGCTATGACTATATGGATCTTTGTCAGCAAAGTGATGTCTCTGCTTTTTATTAGGCTGTCTCGGTTTGTCAAAGCATTTCTTCCAAGGAGCAAGCTGCTTTTAATTTAATGACTGCAGTCACTGTCCACAGTGATCTTGGAGCCCCCAAAAAATAAAATCTGTCACTGTTTCTACTTTTTCCCCATCTGTTTGCCATCCATGTGTTTACTTAAATTTAAATTAATTAGAATTAAATAAAATTTAAAATTCTTTGGAAAGCACAGATATAGAATGGATACCTATTATAAATGGTATCTTTTATTGAATAGCATCATCTATAAATTTAAAAATTTTAGGTTTTATATTTAGGGATCTTAAGGTGAAAAGTATGTTTTCAGATGGGTTTTGTTTATTTGTTTTGTTTGTTTGTTGAACGTAGATATCCAATTGCTCCAGCATCATTTACTGAAAAGACTATCCTTTTTTTGTATTGGATTGTCTTTGCACCTTTGTCAAAATCAATTGCCATGCATATGTGGCTTATGTCTGTGCTTGCAAGTCTATACTACCCTCTAGCACCATACCATTTGGGCTATTGTAGCTTTAGATGTCTTGAAACCAAATACTATGAGTCTAAGTTGAGAAATGCTCTCTCCTCTTCTATTTTCTGAAAGAGCTTATATAGAGTTAGAATTAATTTTTGTTTAAATATATGGTAGAATTCACTTATCTAGCTGATCGAGCCTGAAGTATTATAGCAAGACTTCAAATTCAAGCAATACAAATTCAACTTCTGTAATAGACATACAACTATTAACTCTTTCTTTCTGAGTGAACTAAAGTAATGCATGGCCTTCAGGAATTTCCATTTTTATCCAAATTGTCAAATTTATAGGCATAAAGTTGTCCTTAACATTTGCTTATTATCTTTCAACATTTGGGTATCTATAATAGTTCCTCTTTCACATTCATAATAAGGGCAATTTGTGTCTTTTTTATTCTTTCTTAGTTTGACTTTTAATTTTATCAGTTTTCTTGATCTTTTAAGTAAAAATATCTTTTGGGATTTTTTACTTCTCTCTACTACTTTCTCTATTTTTAGTTTTGTCATTTTATGTCTATATTGTTTTCTTTCACTTATTATTTTCTATTTAGTTCTGCTCTTTTTTTCTGTCTTTCAAAGTATGGATGTGAGGTCTTTCAGTTTTTTAACATAATTAATTAAATGTTTAATTAATTAATAAACACTTAATATTTCATTAATTAATTTTAATGCTTGAAATTTCCCTCTAAACTCTGCTTTAGCCACATCCTATAAATTTTATTATGTTATGATCTTATTTTTACTCAATTCAAAATTTTTTCTGATTTCCCTTGGTTTTCTCTTTGCCCCAAAGTTTTAAAATGTGGTATTTAATTTCTGTTATTGATTTCTAGCTTAAATCTTTTATGATCTGAGAACGTTTCAATTCTTTGAAACTTTTGAGAACTTTTGAAACTTGAAAATTTTTCATAGAATAAGGTTTATTTTGATGAATGTCCCAGATGCACTTAAGAAGAATGTGAATTCTGCTGTTTTTGAGTAGAATGATCTATAAATGTCAATTAGGTCACCTTGGTTGAAAATGGTGCTAGGTCTTTTATATCCTTAATGATTTTCTGTCTGTTTGTTCTATTGATTACTGAGAGATGAGCACTGAAGTCCCCAAGCATGATTGTGGACTTGTTTATTTCTCCATCAGTTCTGCTTCTGTTTCATGTATTGTGAAGTTCTATTGTGATGTGAATAGTCACTCAATTATTAGATTTACTTGGTGAATACACCCCCTTATAACCTTATAATTATGCACTGCCTCTCTTTATTCCTGGAAGGAGTCCCTGTTTTGAAATTTCCTTTATCAGATCTTAGTATAGCCATGACAAGCTCTCTTTTTATTGGTTTCTACTTGAAATACATGTTTCCATCCTTGTTTTTAATCTATTTATAGCATTATATTCAAAGAGGATTTATTGTGCATAATATATAGTTGGGTATTATATTTTTATCTGATCTGACAATCTCTGCCTTTCACTTGGAATACTTAATCATTTACTTTTAATGTGATTATTGATATGGCTAAATTTAGGTCAATGATGGTATTATTTGTTTTTTGTTTGTCTTCTCTATTTCTTATTCACTTTTCATGTCCTTCTTTTGGACTATTTTAAGACTTTGTAGTATCTCATTTTAGCTTCTCTACCAGATTTTTGGCTATATCTCTTTGTATTATTTTTTAACATTTGACCTATGGATTGTAGTATATAAGTTACTACCGAACTTATCATGGTCTACTTAGACTTGATATTTTTGTGTCAGAGTTACTCCTCACTCTTGCTGAACCTTGGTATGGAGAGTCTTTTTTAATTTTAGCTAGTGTGGTGGGTGTGTAGTGACATTTCTTTGTAATTTCATTTTCATTTTCTGTCTAATGATGTTGAGCATCTTCTCATGTACTTATTTGTCATTGTTATGTCAACTTTGGTAAAGTATCAGTTTGAATCTTTTGGCCATTTTTTCCTTATTACTATTGAGTTGTATGGATTCACTATATATTTGGGATAGAAGAGCTTTAGCAGATATGTATTCATAATACCTGATTATCTATATAATGTTTGTAACACCTGCAGGGTTCTTCCCTTTCCTCTTCTCACTCCTCATATTGGTAATATATTTTCTCTCTGTTATTCTTGGTCAGTTTTAGTAGAAGCTCACAGGTTTCATTTATCTTATAAGATAACCTACCCTTGACTTTATTAGTTTTTTTCTATTGTAGATTTGCTTTGTATTACACTTATTTATGCTTTTGTCTTTCTATTACCTTCTATTTTCTTTGGCTTAATTTTCTTTTCCTTGCTTCTTGAAATGAAAGCTTAAGTTATTGATTTTTCCACATATATATAACCTACAAGTATGATGATATGTCTTCATTATCATTTAGTTTAAAATATTTTCTAATTTCCATTGTGATTTCTTTTATGAATCCTGGGTCACATAAAAATGTGTGGCTTAATTACTAAGCAGTTGGAGATTTTTTAGTTATCATTTTGTCATTGATTTCTAGCTTATTTGCACTGTGGTCAGAGAACATACTGGAGAAGGCAATGGCACCCGACTCCAGTACTCTTGCCTAGAAAATCCCATGGACGGAGGGGCCTGGTGGGCTGCAGTCCATGGGGTCGCTACAAGTTGGACACGATTGAACAACTTCACTTTCACTTTTTACTTTCACACATTGGAGAAGGAAATGGCAGCCCACTCCAGTGTTCTTGCCTGGAGAATCCCAGGGACAGGGGAGCCTGGTGGGCTGCCATCTATGGGGTCGCACAGAGTCAGACACAACTGAAGCGACTTAGCAGCAGCAGCAGAGAACGTACCCCAAAATTTTTCAATCCTTTGAAAATTGTTAAGACTGGCTGTATGAGCTACTGTATGGTCAGTTTTGGCAAACGCCCCGTGTTCATTTATTCAAATGGAGAGAAAGCACATTCTGTCTTTCTTGAGTGCCATGTTTTGTAAATGTCAGTTAGGTTAGTTTAATTGTATGGTTCAGATCCTCTGTCCTGACAGATTATTTTGTCTGCTTGTCCTATGAACTCCTGAGAAATACATCTTAACATCCCTCACTAGGATGGACATGCCTTTATAACTTTTCCATTTTTATATTTTTCTCAGTTTTGAGTCTGCCTTTGAAGTATAAACTTACAGAAGCCTCCTGGCCAGAAGTCCACTCTAATCTGCTTTATATACTGGAGTTTGTGAATTTTTCCTTTGGAAAAGAAAGCTGACTTTAAAAAGTGTTTGAAAATTGGCAGAGAGGATTTCTAGAGAGGAAACACTTATAATGGAACCTCTCCAGTTGAATAACCAAGAATAATGTAAAGCACTCAGTGTAAAGTACTCAGTGTCCTAACTACCTCTGTGTTGCTGCCTAAAATCCCATCTCTGGGGAAACATTCCTAGAACTTTGAGCTAGAACACTTCCCCTAGCTTCTGGAACTGGGAATTAAAATGCAAATGAGTCACACACACTAAGTCAGTCTTCACTCTTCTATGTCAATTGAAATCCAGGGAGATCAGTTTGCTGTCTGGAAAGAGATAAAAGGTTCCAGGGACTCAGAACAGGGAAGGAAAAGCTGACAGAGCCAAAGGAACATGACAAAGTTACTCCCTGATCATGGACTTCCAAAGAACTGGCCATGCAGGGTAGGGGTTATGTACAAGGTTCTCCTACACCTGGAATGAGCTCCCCTGGGCCAGCCCAGACCCCAGGATATTGGTTTCTGGTTCTTCATATAGCTAGGATCTCTTTCCAAAAGTGAAAGACTTCTCTGAGCAACAGTGACCCTGACTCAGTGACTAGGGGCAGGTGATACCATGGCTCAGTGACTTATAACAAGCAGGCCAGTTGAATGCTCTCTTGCGTAGACCTGGTCCCCTGGGACAGGAATGGGAGCCAGGTTTGTCTTCTCTTCACTCTGATGGTAAGTCTAATTATCAATGATGTGCAGAACACCAATTACATGCCCAGCTCTCAGCCAGGCACCCGGGGTCTACTAGGAAGGGGTCCCATAGCCCTTGCTCCAAAGGAACACACAACCCAGTTGGGAAGGCATTGGACTAATGAACAATCAGAGAATAAGACAAGCAGACCTATGGAAACTCAAGCATCAAAGGATGTCCTGTAGATATTCAGGGAGGAGGGGCTTCCAGAAGACTGAAGTCATCAGAAAAGGCTTCACAAAGCAGGCAGCTTGACCAGACCCTTGGAAGATGGTCAGAACAAAGAAAGGACAAGAAAACACCATCCTAAGAAATGGAGACAATGTGATCAGGGCAGCAAGGGAGGCTGAAACAGACTTTGACCTGTTTTTGACCAGTGTGGTCACTGTTCAAAGCAGCAAGTAGGAAAATCTGCCAGATAGAAATCTACAAAAAATAACTTCTATTCTTGGATGTTCAAGGATCTCTTTAAAAGCTTTATTGAGTTACAATTCATACGTGATACAATTCATTTCTCTAAATGGTACAGCTCAATGGTTTTTAGTTCACTGAGTTGTGTGACCATCATCACAATTTATTTTAGAACGTTTTCATCACCCTCAAAAGAAACCCTATACCCATGTCAGGAGTCACTCCCCATTTCCCACCAACCTCCTCAGCTCCACATTAGCACTAATCTGCTTTCTGTCTCTTTGTGGATTTACATATTCTGAACATTTCGTATAAATGGAATCTCTTATGGGATGAATGGTGCCCTACTTCCAAATCCATATGCTGAAGTCCTAACCCCCAGTATCTCCGAATGTGATCTTCTTTGGAAATAGGGCCACTGCACATGTAATTACCTAAAACAAAGCCACTACACAGGTAACAAGTTAATACATTGCACATATGATTAGTTAAGACCCCACCCTATTGGGTAAGGTGAGTTCCTGGTCCAATGTGACTCCCACCCTTATGAAAAGGGAACATTTAGACAGAGGAACAGACATGCACAGGGGGGAGATAATGTGAAGACACAGGGAGGATGCCAGCCACAAGTCAAGGAATGCCGAAGATCACCAGCCAAACCCCCCAGAAGACAGAGGAGAAACATGGACCGGAAGGAACCAGCCCTGCTGACATGATGATTTTGGACTTCTGGTCTCCAGAACTGAAAAAGATTAAATTTCTGTTGTTTAAGGCATCTACTTTGTGGTGCTTTCTTATGGCAACCCTAGAAAACTAATTTAATACTTGGTCTTTTGTGGCTCTCTTCTTTTATTAAGCATAATATTTCCAAGGTTCATGTATGTAGTAGCAAGTGTCAGAACTTCATTCTTTTTTATGGCTGAGTAATATTCCATCATATAGATATACCATGTTTTCCTTATCTATTCATCTTGGGATGAATATTTGAGTTGTTTCTACTTTGGGGCCACGGGAATAATGCTTCATATATGAGTGTTTGTATGGACAACTGCTTTTATTCCTCTTGGGTTGTTGTTGTTGTTTTTCAGTTGCTAAGTCATGTCCAACTCTTTGGGACTCCATGGACTGCAGCATGCCAGGCTTCCTGGTCCTTCACTATCTCCCTGAATTTGCTCAAACTCATGGTCATTGAGTTGGTGATGCTATCTAACCTTTTCATCCTCTGTTGTCCCCTTCTCCTCCTGCATTCATTCTTTGCCAGCATCAGGGTCTTTTCAAATGAGTTGCTCTTGGCATCAGGTGGCCAAAGTATTGGAGCTTCAGCATCAGTCTTTCCAAAAAATATTCAGGGTTGATTTCATGTAGTATTGACTGGTTTGATCTCTTTGCTTTTATTTGATCTCCTTGCTTTTATTCATCTTGGTTGCTTATGTAGAAATAGAATTCTTGGATCATATAGTGGTTTCTGTTGAACTTTTTGAGAAAATGTCACACAGTTTTCCAAAGAGGATGCACCATTTAACATCCCCACCAGCAAAGCAAGTGTGTTCTAATACCTCCACATCCTCACCAACACTTGCTACTATCTGTCTTTTATATTGTGGCCATTCTCCTGGATGTGAAATGCTTTTTAGAAATTTGTCCTTTGCTTTTTTCACAGCCAGGCTGCACACAGACCACCATAATTTTGAGAGGTATCATGCTATGGACAGTCATAAGACCTATGTCCTTTCTGACCAAATGCTACTTTTACCAAATTCAACCAAGGGGACAACAGCACCAAGTGACCTTGTCAGCCCCATGGTCCACAGGTCTGCAACTTGCAATTACAGGGTGGGGGCAGGGAATGGCACAGACACCACCAGCTGTGCCTCACATCCTCTCTCGCAGTTGCTATAGAAACCATCGTAGCCACAAGCTCTCCCTTCTAGATGTTAATAAACAGCCTCATTATTTTGCAGAAAGCACTTTGGAAAATCAGCAGCCCCACCATTTCATCCTGGTCCAAATTAATGAGGAAAGATTGTGGGGCTTTTTTTCTTTATCGACCATGAAAAGGGGAAGAGTTATGGTCCATTTGTGGACTTTTGCTGTATTTATGTTTTATGTATTAGAAAGTGATTTCCACCTCCATTACACATCGCTAATGCCCTCGTTACATTAAAGGTATGGACCAGGAATATTTTTTGCCCATCAAATCACCAAATAAATTGTGGTGAAAGATATGAGGAAGGATGATGCTTAATGGTCAGCTGGGCTGTGCTGCCCGGGGAAAGAGAAAGCTTTTTCTGGGTCAGATGTCACTGAGAAGAGGAGGGCTAGTGGTTTCTTTGTAAGGAATGGGTTGGTGAGGGGCGGGAAACCTCACAGGTAGAGTTTTCAGTCTGGGGTTCCCCATCAGAGAGCTGAGAATCATGGTAGAAGTGAATCTGCGCTAAATATGAGTGAGTCCCTCTATATGCCAGGGCATAACAGATGAAGGAGAGAGGGGAGACTCTGCTTTGGGGGGCTTGCATCCTGCTGCCCCTCCACAGGGTCACCATGGGGACTGAATAGCACACACAGAAAGCTCCCAGTGCATAGTAGGTGCCAAGCAAGCCGTCAGGGCCCTCCAGAAACCAGGATGTCACAAGCCCAGAGAGTGGTCCCAGGGAGAACAGTTACAGGCAGAAGCTGACAAGTTCTTACCTCTCTCCACAAGAGGTGGAGGAAGAAGAAAGGATGGGGACAGCAGAGGGCTGGCACAGGGTGAAACCATCAGCAGAAACACAGCATCGCCAAGGTCAGGGGTGCAGGCTCTGGGACCTGGACTCTGGTTCTAATCATGGCTCCACCACAGGCTGCCTCTGTCCCCTAACCTGGCTTCATCTCTGTGTCAGCATCTAAAAAGTGAAGGTTGTCATGAGAACTAAAGGGGAAAGTGTATGTGGAGGGCTGGCTCACAATAAATGCTTAGACGCTTAATAAATGTTAAGTGACAGTGTTGGCAGTAAGCGCAGCAGCAGTGGGACAAAGGTGGCTTTCAAGGCCAGAGAAAAATGGGCCAGAAACCAAGAGCCCTCCGCAGCTTCTGGAAGGATGCCGTGAAAATGTGACTGTTGGCTCTTCTTCAGCCCTGGGGACACCGGGCGTGGTGGCAGGCTCTGCTCCCTCTGTGGAGATCGGTTCCAGAGATGAAGGCATCTTGCATGAGAAAGCCTTCCTTCACTTTATCTCCAGTTTACCTATCACAAGCTCTCATGTTCCTAAGCCTAGATCCTAAGATTTGGAGGACAAATTACTTACCTGCCCTGCCAGCCTAGTGTATGTCTTGCCTGAAAATTCTCCTGTGTTTTATGGGACTTTAACCAGGTGCTTCCATGGACATTCCCTCCTGGAGGCTCGCAGAGATGGATGGGTCTGCACACATAGACAGAGTCTGGGAGGCCAGTCCAAAGGTATTGGATACAATCCGAGTAAAATGATGACCACATGGAATCAAAGGAAGTAGGGGTTGACAAAAGGAGGAGGCTGATTCCAGGGAAAACAAAGGCTAGAAGAGCCAGGGCTTGGGAAGCTGTTGGACGTGCATGCGGGCATGCTAAGTCACTTCAGTCATGTCCAACTCTGTGCAACCTTATGGACTGTAGCCCTCCAGGCTCCTCTGTCCATGGGAAGGAAGTAAAAGAGAGGATTCCAGAAAGATCCTAAGTTCCAGCCCAGGACCCATTCACCAAGACAGACGAAGGAATGAAGGGAGGGGAGAAGAAGGGCTCTGAGCGGACACAAATGGAGGAGTTGGTGGGAAATTGCAGGCGTAAAGACAACTGGATGGATTCTGTGGTGTCAGCTCTCTGGACAGGCTTCGAGGATGATCTGGGGTGGACTCTTGGAGGGTGTGGCTGGCCCTATGTGCTTAAGGCAGGGAGTCTGTAGAAGAGACAAACCATCTAGAGAGAGCTGGTGTCACAGGCGGGGAGAGTTGAACTTTGTAGGTGACGGGGATCCCAGAACATCCAATTTGAGGGGAGGGAGCATTTTTCCACTGAATTTTGCAACACGAGGGTAATTTGTGTCTCCACCTAAGAGTGAGCAGTGAGGATGTGACCAGTTTGACCACACAGGGCAGGAGAGGAAGGGGTGGGGAATGCGTGTGCTGATGATGTAGCCAGAAGTCCAGGGCATGTGGCCACGACTTGACCTACAGAACAGAAAGATACTAGAGCCTTGGGGGAGGGGGTGAAGATGCTGCAGGGAGAGCTGTGAAGTGTGGGGAGGCTCAACCAAGACCCTTGCCTGGCTCCAGCCAACTTTAGATCTCCAAGAAGAGGCCCTCAGAGGAGAATGATTGAGGGCATGATCGAGGTTCCAGGGATCCATGGTCCATGTCCACAGGGGTGCTGGGAGCCTGTCCACAGGTGGCCTGACTCAGGTCAGGGCAAGGTCACTAGGATGGGGACTGAGGCCGTGCACATGGGCCCACAGCTCTGACTCCCAAGACATCCTCTTGCAGAAACAGCAGGGCCAGAGCTCCGACTGCACCACTGCAGACTACGTAACACAAGAGAGGGAACAAATGATCACAGGACACAGTCAGAGCCTCCAGCCCCTCCTTGTAACCACCCTGGCGAGCAGTGAAACAATGAAGATTCCCGCAGAAGAGGGCGAGCAGTCTGGCGCCCACAGGCTAGAAACCCACCTCAAAGCTGTGGCCTCTCCTTCTACAAGAATCTAAAAACCAGGACTTCCCTGGTGGTCCAGCGGCTAAGACTCTGCACTCCCAATGCAGAGGGCCTGGGTTCAGTCCCTGTCAGAGAACCAGATCCCACAGGTCACAACCAAGACTCTAGCCAAAAAAAAAAATAAGAATCTGAAAACCAGCCAGCCCACGGGAGAAGGTTTCCCCCTCTTTTTTTTTTTCTTTTCTGAACCTTTCCTTAACCCAGAGGTCACGGCTCCAAGGGCAGGGGTTCTGGGCACTGGTACGAGGCTGGACTGGCCCCGTGCAGTAGGCGGAGGGGGTATGAAGAGGCCCCAGAAGGAGCACCGGCTGCAAACCTGCTCATTCAGGAAATAACTCCTAACACATTCCGTTGTAAGCACCCACGATGCCAGCTGCCCTGGTGTCATAGAAGCAGAGAGTGAGGCTGAGAGGGGAGAGGTATTAAAATGGGCAAATCCTGACCCATAACAGAACAAACCTCAAGCCTCAGGAAACAGTCAACAACCCTCTTTCTTCTGGGGTCGAGTCCCATCTTTTCATCCATGTGTCTTGTGTGTATAGATGCTGTATACTGCGCGATAAGTTGCTTCAGTCATGTCCATCTCTTTGCAACCCCATAGACTGTACCCCACCAGGTTCCTCTTCCATGGGATTCTCCAGGCAAGAATATTGGAGAGGGTTGCTGTGCCCTCCTCCAGGGGATCTTCTCAACTCAGGGATTGAACCTACTTCTCTTATGTCTTCTGCATTGGCAGGGGGGTTCTTTACCACTAGCACCACCTGGGAAGCCCTATATAGATGTTACTATAATGCATTTCATAATCTCACTCTATACACAAACTATGCATACACAAAATGTAGACAACAGGCAACATTACTACTGCTCCCAAAATGCTTGTATCATCGCTGCATTGGGAGACTGCCCATCCGCCTCCAGGTAGGAACTGTTGTGACCTCAGCAGGTGGGCAGAGCTGGACTCGGATTGAACGTGGGGTTGATGCTGCTCTCAGGACCTGGCATGGGCTTGGGAGCTCTTGGAGCCAGTAATCCTCAGCGTTCCTGGTCTGACCCACGCACGTCTTTCCAGACTCTTCTTCATCTTCGTACAATGCTCCTCCTTTGTGACTCCACCTTGTCTTCTCCTCTTAAGGACCAGTCGTTGGACTTAAGGAGCCATCCTAATCCAGTATGATTGCACCTCAACCCTGAACTAATGACATCTGTGAAGACCTTACTTCCAAATAAGGCCACATTCTGAGGTGGCAAGTAGATGTGAAGGTTTGGACACTATTCAACCCACTACAGGAAACTGTTGGAGGGTTTTGGGAAGAGGCATGACCTGCCTTCGGTTTTTTTAAGATAATTACTCTTCTAACGCTTTTTTTAAATTGATTTATTTATTTTGGCTGCACTGGGTCTTTGTTGCTCTGCATGGGCTTTCTCTGGTTATTGCGAGTGGGAACTACACTCTAGTAGCTTCTCTCTAGCTTCTTATTGTGGTGGCTTCTCTTATTGTAGAGCACAGGCTCTTGGGCACATGGACTCAGTAGTTATGGCTCAAGGGCTCCAGAGAACAGGTTCAGTAGTTGTGATGCACGGGATTAGTTCCCCCTCTGCATGTTGGATCTTCCTGGATCAGGAATCAAACTAACTGATGTCCTCTGCATTGCAAGGTGGATTCTTAACCACTGGACCACCAGGGAGGTCCCTGCCTTAGGTTTTTAAGAGTCCTTTTGGCTGTGTGGAGAATAGGCTGAAGCAGCAGAGTTGGAAGCAGGGAGGCAAGTTAGGAAGCTGCAGCAATGATCTAGAGAGGCTATGGGGTGGCTGGGCAAGGTGGGCACTGTGGAACTGAGGGAAGCAGCTGGATTCTGGTTCAATCTTGAAGGCAGAACAAAGAGGGCTGCTGATAGATCCGATTCCTTCACCTGCTAGCCCAGGCTCCCCACGAACTAATTTCTGCACTGTGGACTCAAGTCATTCCCTCCTGCTACTCAGCGCTCCTCAAGGCTGCCTATCACATGCCATTAGCTCTCCATCCATCAGCAGGCTGCTGCGGTGGCTCACTGCACCGCAGGGGTCATTTCTCATCCATCATGGCCTGCAGCTCACATGGCTCAGTCCCCTCACCCTCTCTGGGCTGGAAGCCAGCAACCTGGATCACTCTGGTCAAGGTGAGATGGCAAATGTGCCTTGGGTCCTGGATTGGGTCCTGGAGGCCAGTCCACCCGTTGCCTTATGTGGTGATGAAATAGTAACCCCCCAGAAGGGGACAGTGGTCTCTTAGCATCCTTATGGCCCCCAGGGTTGCTGAAGTCCAGATACCCAGTGTCAACTGGAGAGTCATGTTTCATGGGGTGAGAAAAAGTATATTAAAACAACAGCTTACTCTCAATACTGTAAAAGCAAACAAACAAAAAGCAGTTGCCATGCAGCCCCTTTGAATACCTGGCACCTAACCCTGGTGCATCCAGGGGCTCCATGGAAGACGTGTTCACCAAGGGCCCGAAGGAGCCCTGCTGCACTGGAAGGGGTTCTTCCCATCCAGGTGTGGAGGCTTCTGTAAGAGGTTGCATCCAGTAAGGAGTGGATGCTGTCTTGAGAAGAACACTTTCAAGGGAAAGAAACTGCTCAGGACTTCGCTGATGGCACAGTTGGCAAGAATCCACAGGGGACGTGGGTTCCATCCCTGGTCTGGGAAAAGCCCACATGCTGCAGAGAAACTAAGCCTGAGCACCACAACTGCTAAAGCCCATGCGCTAGAGCCTGTGCTCCACGGCAAGAGAAGCCACTGCAGTGAGAAGCCTGAACACTGCCATGAAGAACAGCCGCCACTCACCACCCGCACAGAGCAACAAAGACTGAATGCAGCCGATAAATAAATGAATAAAATCAATTATAAAAAAAGAAACAAACAGCAGTCGTTAGATGCTGTCCTACTCAAAGGAAGGTTTAGAGGGGGAAACACGATGGGCCAGAGCCCACGAGAAAGGTGATGTTCTAAATAAGAAACCCAAGTGCAGCTGAGGTCCCAGGAGAGCCTGTTTCATTCTTTCTCATGTGCAAACCTCTTTTGAAGCCAATCAGGGGCTGGTGGTAAGCTCTAAACCGTATTAATTACATCCAAGTCATGAAGAGCTGTACTCCCTGCCAGGCCATGAGGGAATTCAGTAAGGGCCCTCTCACCCTCAAATCACCCCAAAGCAAACACTCCTGGGTGATCTCAACACTCTCAATTAGGACTGGATTTTCCACTCCTGGCTGGATAACTGAGTTTCTCCAAATATCTAAAAAGTAGGTGTTTGGACTTCCCTGGTGGTCCAGTGGCTAAGAATCTGCCCGCCACTGCAGGGGACACAGGTTCGATCCCTGGTCCAGGAATATCACACATGCCAAAGAGCAACTAAGCTCCTGCACCTCAAGTACACAAGCCCACATGCCCGAGAGCCTGTTCTCCGCAACAAGAGAAGTTCCCACAATGAGAAGACCACACACCGAAACTGAAGAGTAGCCTCTGCCTACAACTAGAGAAAGCCTACACACAGCAAGGAAGACCTAGTGCAGCCAGAAATAAAGAATTTTTAAAAGTTTAAAAAACACATTTGATAAAATTAAGTAAAAAGCAGGTTTTCAAGCATCGTGACCCACAGGCACAGCAGGAGGCAGCTTCCGTGATCCAAGTAGCAGGCCGAGGACCCCACCACCTGCAGCACTAAGGGAAGCAGGGCCATGCCTGCCCGCATTCAGCTCAGCCAAGAATCCGATGCCAGAGCCTAACCCACGAGGCATCGGGTGTGTTCAGCCTCCTCTCCACTGGAGCATCCGTGGGCATCACCAGGCAGGGTGAGGATGAGAGAGAGACTCTCAGAGACCTCATGTGGCCACAGAGGCTGCTCACCACAGGGGCCCAGAGCTGAAAGGCTTTGTTTTGTCTTCCAGGCAGACAATGGATTTCCAAACCTGTCTGCGATACAGACTCCTCAAGGAGGGACAGGACCCCCAAATCATCTCATGGCTGCGGAAGCAAGGATCTCGCCACAAAGAATGATGTTCTTTTTCCCAGATAACACTCAGTAGGGAAGGGAACAAACCATTTTCTGAACTAATATTTTTCCAGACGTGTGTAACTACAGAAATATTTGCACGGTTTGCCTTAAATTCTTTTGGAGACAACTTCAGATTTAAATAAATAACAAAATAATAATATATCCATATAGTTAGAATCATAGGTTGCCTGTGTTTTAATCCAACCTTTTCAATTCAAGGTAAGGCATCAGGATTTCACCTATATTATTATAGATTCATAAGCCTAATTTTTAATCACCGTTCTGTTTCTTCAAGCACTATCATTTACCCGAGTCTTTTTGTGTAGTTGATCATTTATTTCCAGGGCTCTTGTGTTGTAAATGTTTCAGTGAACATATAGAACAAATTATTAATTATCAAGGCATCCATGTTTTTCTTTGCTAGGTCTCATGCCACAGGGCTCCAGGAATGAGGAACTGGCATGATCGCTATCCTCTAAGAGGGGAGAATATATACCCAGCAATGATAGAAGAGCGCGAAAGCACATATAAATAGGAGGAAAGATGGTGGTGTGAAAAACAAAAAAGACATGAATAAAAATATTTAAAAGGTAGTGCCAACCATAAATAAAAGTGTGGAGGGGGGAGTGTGTGCACCACACACTAACTCCAGAGAAATCTAATTCTTGAGAAAGACAGAGATATTGGCCTGGTACAAAAACATCCATCACAGATGTCCCCAGTGGTGCAGTGGGTAAGAATCCACCTGCAAGAGCAGGAGACACAGGTTCAATCCCTAGTGCAGGAAGATCCCCCATGCTGCGGAGCAACTAAGCTCATGTGCCACAACTATGGAGTCTGTGTTCTAGAGCCCAGGAGCCACAACTAGTGAGCCCATGTGCCTCAGTTACTGAAGTCTGGTACCCTAGAGCCCACGCTCCACAACAAGAGCGGTTACGGCAATGAGAAGCCCGAACACCACAACAAAGAGTAGTTCCTGCTCTCTGCAACTAGGGAAAGCCCTCATAACGCAACAAAGACACAGGGCAGTCAAAAATAATAAATTAATTAATTTAATTTTTTAAAAAAGCACATCAGTCACAACAGAGCCACTGCAAAGACTCTCTGGCCATACTTCGTGTGTTGCAAGAGAATGGTGTCCAGTCTGTAGCTGGTACTGAGATTCCTAGAAGCCAGGGGGGCCTGGAAGGAATGGAGGACGATCAGGCTGTGGGTCTCAAGGGGCCAGAATGCCAGGTGGACCAAGGCTTTCGCTGCACCTGCGTCTGATCTCTATGAAGTCACCTGGCCCAGAGAGGAGGCTGGAGGTGGTTACTGACCCCACGTGGCCCCTACGCTGCAGGATCGAGGCCACACCTGGCAGCTTGTGCTCCCCTGGTGCTGAGTGGGTTAATGTTCACTGTGCTGGGCAGGTTGCCCTCCTGGCTGTTAAAATTCACAGCTGTATACGGAACACAACAGACTGTGAAATGTAATAAATCTGGAGTTGCCTCTCAATTTCACCAATAATAATTAGCAAATTAAAATGGAAATGTCACCACAAACCCATAAAAAATTCTTAAGTGCAGGATGGAAAGCCCTCTCAGGAACAGAAATGGCTTTTGTCCGTGCAATACTCAGGGCAGACATGCCAACAAATGTGACGCGGGACCGTCATTGTGTCCAGAGAGCCAGCTTGGAGCTGATTAATCCCAGGGTCTGCTGTCTTTACGTGTCAGCGAGCTAACATAACTGTGTAATCAAGCCTGCTTTATGGAGCCTGTAATATGTGGATGGGGGGCTGAAGCCATTGCTCCAACAAGGCAGAGGGGATCAGAAAGCATGCCAGCCACACCTCAGCTTCTCCGTGGCCAGCACCCTGGCCGCCATGCATCCATTTGGTCAATAAGGGGAGGATTGGGAAATTATGAGCAAATTGTGTACCATCTGGGTTGCATTTTGGAGAACTGGAGCCAGAGAATATGCACCACGCAGAGCAGAGTTCCACCATGGAGGTGCTCTCCACCCGGTGCTGACCCTGACCCTGAGTGCCAGCCATGTGCCCTCATGGTGGCCATGATTTCTCATGAGGAAACACAACTGGAAACAGACCCAAACTTTCCCCAAATTAACAAAAGATGGGGAAACTGTCCCCATCACACAACATCATTCTTCGGGTCAAAAATCACAATATTTAGCACTCTTGACCAAAATAGAATAACAAAGACCGTACTTACCCTCCTGCTTGAAACAAATAAAAATCTGTGTGAGTCAGGGTTCTCCAGATAAACAGGACAAGTGGGATGTTTATATAAATATGCGTTGTTGTTATTTTGTTGTTGTTGTAGTTTAGTCGCTAAGTCATGTTCAACTCTTTTTGCAACACCATAGACTGTCCATGGGATTTCCCAGGCAAGAATACTGGAGTGGATTGCCTTTTCCTTCTTCAGGGGATCTTCCCAACCCAGAGATCAAACCTGCATCTCCTGCATTGCAATCAGATTCTTTACCACTGAGCCACTGGGAAAGTCCATATAAATATGCATGTATATAGAAAAAGAGTTATTATAAGGAACTGACTCATGTGATTAGATAAGCTGACCAGTATCAAAATCTGGAGGCTACATAAGCAGATGGAGACCCAGGATAGTCAATGTGTAGATCAAATTTTAAAATGACCAAGAATATGCACGACTTTGGATATGAGCAATGATACCACCCTGAGAGATGGGAAGGGTTAAGTCCTAAAATTGCCTCCCTGTCTGCCTTGTGTCTCCAGATGAAGGCACAGACAGAAAGTGCTGAGCGCTGCTCAGCACAGGTGCATGAGGAAACTAGTCAAGTCCATAGAAAGACTCAGCAAGGATTAGAGGGAACAGAATTCTGTGCTCACACGAGGCAGGGCTGCTGCTAATGACCCCAACTTGACCAAAAAATCTTATAATTCATAGGGCCTTGGGTAGAATACACACAAGGGTCTTGCTTCAGTCATGGGGAATTATTATCCCTAGACTGAGCACAAATCAATGACCTCAACTTCTACTTCAAGAAACTAGAAAAAGAAGAGGAAATTAAACCCAAAGTAAGTAGAGTAAAGGAAGTAATAACAATTAGGACAAAAGTGAATGATAGATTGGCCAAAAAGTTTGTTTGAGATTTTCTATAACATCTTATGGAAAAACCCTAATGAATGCTTTGGTGAACCCAATAGAAGAAAAGTGGAGAAAATCAATGAAAGAAAAAGTTGGCCTTTGAGAAAGTGAAAGTGTTAGTCACTCAGTTAACTTTGACTCTTTGTGACCCTGTGGACTGTAGCCCAGCAGGCTCTTCTGCCCATGGGGTTCTCTGGGCAAGAATACAGGAGTGGGTTGCCATTTCCTTCTCCAGGGGATCTTCCAGACCCAGCAATCGAACCTGGGTCTTCTGCATTGCAGGCAGATTCTTTACTGTCTGAACCACCAGGGAAGTCCTATAGAAAACCAATAAAATTGGTCAGCCTCTAGCCAGACTGATCAGAATAAACAAGAGGGAAGACAAAAGTTACCAATACCAGGAATGAGAGAGGTGACATCACCACAGATCCTACAGATGAATAAGTGAGTTTAGCAAGGCTGCAGACCCAAAATCAGCATATGAAAGTTAATTGTACTACTATATATTGACATTAAACAATCAGACATTGAAATTTTAAATAATAATATTATTAGCATAATATCAAAATGAAATATGAATAAATCTGATAAAAATGTGAAAAATATGTACCCTGGAAACTGTAACACACTGCTGTGAGAAATTAAAGAAGATCTAAACAAATGGCATCAATTCTTTGACACTCAGCTTTCTTTATAGTACAACTCTCACATCCATACAAGACTAGTGGAAAAACCATAGCTTTGACTAGACGGATCTTTGTTGGCAATGTCTCTGCTTTTTAATATACTGTCTAGGTTGGTCATAGTTTTTCTTCCAAGGTGCAAGTGTCTTTTAATTTCATGGCTGCAGTCCCACAGTGATTTCAGAGCCTAAAAAAGTCTCTCACTGTTTCCATTGTTTCCTCATCTATTTGCTATCAAGTGATGGGACCAGATGCCATGATCTTAGTATTCTGAATGTTGAGTTTTAAGCCAACTTTTTCACTCTCCTCTTTCACTTTCATCAAGCGGCTCTTTAGTTCCTCTTCACTTTCTGCCATAAGGATGCTGTCATCTGTGTATCTGAGGTTATTGATATTTCTCCCAGCAATCTTGATTCCAGCTTGTGCTTCATCCAGCCTGGCATTTCACATGATGTACCCTGCATATAAGTTGAATAAGCAGGGTTACAATATACAACCTTGACGTACTCCTTTCCTGATTTGGAACCAGCCTGTTGTTCCATGTCCAGTTCTAACTGTTGCTTCTTGACCTGCTTACAGATTTCTCAGGAGGCAGGTCCGATGATCTGGTATTCCCATCACTTAAGAATTTTCCACAGTTTGTTGTGATCCACACAGTCAAAGGCTTTGGCGTAGTCAATAAAGCAAAAGCAGATGTTTATCTGGAACTCTCTGGTTTTTTGAGACAGATTGCCTGAAGAACTATGGACGGAGGTTCATGACATTGTACAGGAGGCAGTGATCAAGACCATCCCCAAGAAAAAGAAATGCAAAAAGGCAAAATGATTGTCTGAGGAGGCCTTACAAATAGCTGAGAAAAGAAGATAACAAACAGATGTAACCAGGACTCTTCCTTCCTTCCTTTTTTGCAGGATAACACAGAGTAGCAGTTAGTAGATCAGCTCCCAGATGACTTGAGATCAAATCACAATTCAACTGTTCACTGGTTCTATGTGTGTTAGTCACTCAGTCGTGTCCAACTCTGCAACCCCATAGACTGTAGCCTGCCAGACTTCTCTGTCCATGGAATTCTCCAGGCAAGAATACTGGAGTGGATTACCATTGCCTTCTCCAGAGGAACTTCCCAACCCAGGGATTGAACCCTGGTCTCCTGCCTCACAGGCAGATTCTTTACCATTTGAGCTACAGGGAAGTCTAAGCTGAAGGCAAAGGAGTAAAGGAAAGATATACCCATTTGGATGCAGAGTTCCGAAAAATAGTAAGGAGAGATAAGAAAGCCTTCCCTGCAGATCAATGCAAAGAAATAGAGGAAACCAATAGAATGGGAAAGACTAGAGATCTCTTCAAGAAAATCAGAGATACCAAGAGAACATTTCATGCAAAGATGGGCACAATGAAGGACAGAAATGGTATGGACCTAACAGAAGCAGAAGATATTAAGAAGAGGAGGCAAGAATACACAGAAGAACTATACAAAAAAGATCTATATACAAAAAAGAACTATACAAAAAAATTACCCAGATAACCACGATGGTGTGATCACTCACCTAGAGCCAGACATCCTGGAATATGAAGTCAAGTGGGCCTTAGGAAGCATCACTATGAACAAAGCTAGTGGAGATGATGGAATTCAAGTTGAGCTATTTCAAATCCTGAAAGATGATGCTGTGAAAGTGCTGCACTCAATATGCTATAACAGTTACTGATATGCAAAAAAAAAAAAAAAAGCAATTGATTCACACCTGCACCATATGTAAAGATTGATTCAAAATGAATCAGCATTCTAACCATAGCACCTAAAAGTATAAAACTACAAAACTTCTAGCACAAAATTTTTGTGACCTTGGGGCGGACAAAGCATTTTAATATGAAACCAAAATCATGATCTCACTCATTAGTAAACTAATAAGAGCTCATCAAAATGTACAACTTCTGCTCTTTGAAAGACACTATTAATGAAATGAAGAGACAGCTACAGATTGAGAAAACAGTAACTGCAAACTATATCTGATAAAGACCTTGTATCCAGAATATATAGAGAATGTAGTTTTTAAATGACCCAATTTTTTTTAAATGGCAAAATATTTGAATAGATACTTCACTGAAGATGATGTCCAGATGGCAAATGATTATGTAAAGATGCTCAATATCACAAGTCATTAGGGAAATGCAGATTAAAATCACAATAAGATCCCACTACACATCCATCAGAATGTTTAAAATTAAAAAGGCTTACCACAGCAAGTATTCATGAGTATATGGAGGAGCTGGGATCTCTCATGCACTGCTAATGGGAATGTAAAATGATACAATTATTTTGGAAAACATTATGGAATTTCTTTAAAAAGTTAGGGCTTCCATTGTGGTTCAGCTGGTAAAGACTCTGCCTGCAATGTGGGAGACCTGGTTTCCATCCCTAGTTTGAGAAGATCCCCTGGAGAAGGGAAAGGCTACCCACTCCAGTATTCTGGCCTGGAGAATTCCATGGACTGTATAATCCACAGGGTTGCAAAGAGTTGGACATGACTGAGCAACTTTCTTTCACTTTTAGGGCTCCCCTGATAGCTCAGTTGGTAAAGAATGCACCTGCAAGGCAGGAGACCCCAGTTTGATTCCTGGATCGGGAAGATCGGCTAGAGAAGGGATAGGCTACCCACTCCAGTATTCTTGGGCTCCCCTTGTGGTTCAGCTGGTGAAGAATCTACCTGAAATGCAGGAGACCTGGGTTCAATTCCTGTGTTGGGAAGATCCCCTGCAGAAGGGAAAGGCTACCCACTCCAGTATTCTGGCCAGAAGAATTCCATGCACTGTAGTCCATGGAGTAGCATAGAGTTAGACACGACTGAGTGACTTTCATTTCACTTAAAAAGTTAAGCCATGTGATTTAAACATTCCAAATCTGGGATTTTCATTTACCTAGGAGGAAAGAAAGCATATGTTCATACAAAGATCTGTATACAAATATTCTTAGGAGCTTTATTTATGTTAGTCAAAAAACCGGAAACAGCCCAACAGTCCAGCAAGTGAATGGATAAGCGCTCCTTGGAACACTACTTAGCAATTTAAAAAAGGAATAATGACACTCAGATTGCTTCCATGTTGGATATTGTAAACAGTGCTATATGAACATTGGGGTACATGTGTCTTTTGGAATTATGATTTTTCTCAAGGAATATGCCCAGTGGTGGAATTGCCGGGTCACATGGTAGCCCTATTTTTAGTTTTTTAAGGAATCGCCATACTTTTCTCCATATTGTATCAATTTACATTCCCACCAACAGTACAAGAAGGTTCTCTTTTCTCCACACTTTCTTCATAAGATAAATGCTAGTGGGGGTGGGGGTGGATATGTGTATCAGTTCAGTTCAGTTCAGTCTCTCAGTCGCGTCCGACTCTTTGTGACCCCACGAATCGCAGCATGCCAGGCCTCCCTGTCCATCACAAACTCCCGGAGTTTACTCAAACTCATACCCATCGAGTCAGTGATGCCATCTAGCCATCTCATCCTCTGTCGTCCCCTTCTCCTCCTGCCCTCAATCCTTCCCAGCATCAGGGTCTTTTCCAATGAGTCAACTCTTCGCATGAGGTGGCCAAAGTATTGGAGTTTCAGCTTCAGTATCAGTCCTTCCAATGAACACCCAGGACTGATCTCCTTCAGGATGGACTGGTTGGATCTCCTTGCAGTCCAAGGGACTCTCAAGAGTCTTCTCCAACACCACAGTTCAAAAGCATCAATTTTTTGGCGCTCAGCTTTCTTCACAGTCCAACTCTCACATCCATACATGACCACTGGAAAAACCATAGCCTTGACCAGACGGACCTTTGTTGGCAAAGTAATATCTCTGCTTTTTAATATGTTATCTAGGTTGGTCATAACTTTCCTTCCAAGGAGTAAGCGTCTTTTAATTTCATGGCTGCAGTCACCATCCACAGTGATTTTGGAGCCCAAAAAAATAAAGTCTGACACTGTTTCCACTGTCTCCCCATCTATTTCCCATGAGGTGATGGGACCAAATGCCATGATCTTAGTTTTCTGAATGTTGAGTTTTAAGCCAACTTTTTCACTCTCCTCTTTCACTTTCATCAAGAGGCTTTTGAGTTCCTCTTCACTTTCTGCCATAAGGGTGGTGTCATCTGCATATCTGAGGTTATTGATATTTCTCCCGGCAATCTTGATTCCAGCTTGTGCTCCTTCCAGCCCAGCATTTCTCATGATGTACTCTGCATATAAGTTAAATAAGCAGGGTGACAATATACAGCCTTGACATACTCCTTTTCCTATTTGGAACCAGTCTGTTGTTCCATGTCCAGTTCTAACTGTTGCTTCCTGACCTACATACAGGTTTCTCAAGAGGCAGGTCAGGTGGTCTGGTATTCCCACCTCTTTCAGAATTTTCCACAGTTTATTGTGATCCACACAGTCGAAGCTTTGGCGTAGTCAATGTGTGTATACACAGAGCTGATTCACTTCATTGTACAGCAGAAAGGAACACAACATTGTAAGGCAATTATCCTCCAATAAAGGACTGAACTATTGCTATATGTGACAACATGAATGAATCTCAAAATAATTATACTGAATAAAAGAATCTAGACCACCACTGGCCCTGAAAACAGAGTGGGTACACTATGATTCCACTTCTGTAAAATGCAAACTGATCTATAGTAACAGAAAACAGACCAGTGGTGACTAGGAAAAGTTAAGGGAGGGGAACATGGGAGGGGCAAAAGGAAAGGTTTTCAAATCACCACAAGGAAATGTTTAGGGTCATAGGCATGTTCATTGCCTTTATTGTTTTGGTGGTATATTAGTTTGCTCAGGTCACTGTAACAAAGTACCAAGACTGAGTGGCTTTAAAAAATTACTATTTTCTATAGGGGCTGGACGGAGAAGGCAATGGCACCCCACTCCAGTACTCTTGCCTGGAAAATCCCATGGACAGAGGAGCCTGGTAGGCTGCAGTCCATGGGGTCGCTAAGAGTCGGACACGACTGAGCAACTTCACTTTCACTTTTCACTTTCATGCGCTGGAGAAGGAAATGGCAACCCACTCCAGTGTTCTTGCCTAGAGAATCCCAGGGATGGGGGAGCCTGGTGGGCTGTGGTCTATGGGGTCGCACAGTTGGACGTGACTGAAGTGAGTTAGCAGCAGCAGCATAGGGGCTGGAGGGGCTTCCCAGGTGGCTCAGGGGTAAAGAATCTGCCTGCCAAGCAGAAGATGCAGTTTTGATCCCTGTGTCAGGAAGATCCCCTGGAGAAGGAAATGGCAACCCACTCCAGTATTCTAGCCCGGGAAATTCGATGGGCAGATGAGCTATAGTCCATGGTGTTGCAGAGAGTCAGACATAACTTAGCGACTAAACCAACCAACCAACCAATGGGGACTGGAAGTCTGAGGTCAAGGCGTCAGGAGAGTTGGTTTCTCCTAGCCATCTCTCCTTGCTTTGTAGGTGGCATCTTCTCTGTGCATGCCCTTCTCTCTGTGAGTGGGTCTTTCCCTCTGCGTGTCTGGGTCCGAATCTCTTCTTCTTATGAAGATGTCAGTTATATTGAATTAGAACCCACCCTAATGACCTTATTTAACTGAAATGCCTCTTAAAGACATTTTCAGTCACAATCTTTGGCTCTGGGGGTTAGGACTGAGCATGTGAATTTGGGAAACACCTGATTTGGTTCATAAGAAGTGGTCTCACAGGTGCACACCAACGTCAGATTTGTTCACCTTAAAGATGTGTGATTTCTTATACATTAATTACACCTCAATAAAGCTGATTTTTAAAAATAAACATTATTTTCAGACTTTGTTTGTGTTTGGTTAATAAAGAACTCTTCCATTGCATAGGATTTGGTTCATCCAAGTCTGGTTGAGCACAATTATTAGGAATGAAGTCTTCCCAGGTGGTTCTAGTGGTAAAGAACACTCCTGCCAATGCAGGAGACATAAGAGACGTGGGTTAGATCCCCGAGTTGGGAAAATCCCCTGGAAGAGGGCATGGCAACTCACTCCAGTATTTTCACCTGGAGGATCCCATAGACAGAGGAGCCTGGTGGGCTTCAATCCATAGGGTAGAAATGAGCCAGACATAACTGAGGTGACTTGGCATCCACGCATGAAATAGCTTCATATAATAAGACCTGCCGGTGTGTTTCTTTTCCCCTTTTCTTGTAACTTTCCCTGCTTCACTGCATTAGCTTCACCCTGGAGACAGATGACCCTATAGTCCACATAGAGGACAAGCAGGGGTTGTGGTCCTGAATAGTTGAGGGAAAGGAGCCCCTTCCTTTCCAGTTGAAAGGAGCCTTTTCCAGGCTCAGCTTGGACTGGCAGGGCCTTTCTTGCTAACTTGTCACCTCCATTTATCAGAGGCTCTGATAGCTAAACAATCTCTCTGCAAGTCTTCCTGGACACAAATTAAGGGCGTATTGCTTCTATGTAAGCAATTGACAATTTCTGGAGAGAAGAGATAAGTTTGTCATCACCCTCAATCTGTCCACAAATGTTCACACATGTATGACATTTTAGTCATCTTCAAGGGAAAAAAAAAATGATGCTTTACAGATGTCTCTTCTTCTATCCATCCTCCCCGGAAGAGGTCTCTGCCCCTCTAATTTGCTTCAGGGCAATCTCCGCCCAGGACTTGCTAGACAGAAGCTCCTCGGGGGCCTCTTTCAGGCAGTCCTTGGGATGCTTTAGTTCTAAAGCCATGACACCATGGCTTAGAAAAACAAGCAAGCCTGGAAGAGAAGGGCCACATCCAATTCAAGCATAGGGAGCAGGCCTTCCCATGGAGAATAGGGCTTCCTAAAGCAGCCTCCACTCTGTTCTCTATCTCATTAATCTGTTTATTTCCTGCACAGCATTTAACACAATATGCCGGTGTCACTCATTGGGATCCAAGCCCTATAAAGTATGGGTCTTGTTTTTCTCATCCATTGCAGTATCCCAAATACCTAACAAAACCTGACATATGGTGGATGCTCAATAAATGTTTGTTAAATGAATAAATTGGGCCATAAACTCTTATGGGGAGTCCTGAGCCAATGAAGGCTCCTGTCTGGAGCAAATTCCATGCACAGCTTCCCCTGTATTTATAGCAATGGGCTAATATTTTGCTTTGTACCAAATTGCCAAAAGTATTGGAGCTTCAGTTTCAGCCACAGACCTTCCAATGAGCATTCAGGTTTGAATATTCCAAGAGCTGGCTAACTGGAAAAGACCCTGATGCTGGGAAAGATTGAAGGCAAAAGGAGAAGGGGTCAGCAGAGGATGAGATGGTTAGATAATATCACCAATTCAATGGACATCCGTTTAAGCAAACTCCGGGAGAGAGCAAAGGACAGGGGAGCCTGGCATGCTGCATTCCATGGGGTCGAAAAGAGTTGGACATGACTTAGTGACTGAACAACAACAATATTTTGCTTAGAAGCTGCCTTGGATGTCTGCAGGGGTTGGCGGGGGGGTTACCTATACCTGTCCCCTATCTCAATCAGAGCAATTCATTTTTGCCAGCTTTGCGTATTATAATTCCATGAAAAATTTTGTTCAGAAATTAGAGAATATAATTATTTTTAAGTGTCTACAAATCACTGATCTAGACTTATACTGAGAAGGAAATCATGCCATTTTAATTAGATGTTTTTGCAAAGCAAAAGCAATGACACCTTTCAAGAGGATATTCCCTTGAAAGATATCACAAGCAGAGTTCTGCAAATATTCTCAACATCACCACATGTTAAGAAAGCTTTACAAACCAACAAATTTGTTGATTCCAAAGTCAGGTTGGACCAGAGAATGTCTATCTTGTGTAATTGGTGCCTCTCTCTCCTTCTCTGCTTTCATCAAAGGCTGTGCAAGACAGGCAAAGTGCTGCCCAGATAGAAAGCAAAAGAAATTAAAGGAACAAAAGAGGTGGCAGAGGCAGCTGAGAGGAAATTTGGCTGCCTGCAGGATGGGTTGGAAGGTGGCAGTGATGACAAAGTAGGTTCAGGATGCCGGGAAGCCAGGAATCAGGCTCTGATGCTGATAATGGAGAGAAAAGAACTGGATTCTTCCTCCAAACAAGAATGCTCCTGGTTTCCCATCATCTCACTCTCCACCATGAGCAATCTGAACCTTTCCAGAGGGATCATTCCAGCCTGCAACAGCTCTAGTCAGGTTCACTTTCTGAATGATGAAGGGGATGGCTAGAATGGGATGTGCCATCTTGCACAAGTTGTTGCTGTCATTGTTGTTCAGTCGCTCAGTCGTGTCTGACTCTGCGACCCTTGGGCTGCAGCACGCCAGGTTTCCCTGTCTTGCACAGGGCACGCTACCAACTCACCATCTGGATGGTGATGGGTGATTCTTGACCACGCCTCTTTCTCTCTCATCCTGTCCTCCTAGTGGACAGTGGCACTTACGTGTGGGACACAGTGCCCCAAGCACAAGACACAGGAAAGATTCTAAGATTGACTCCTGGGTTTGCTAAAAATTACAAAGTGGGGTTTCCCTAGCGGCTCAGTGGTAAAGAATCTGCTTGCCAATGCAGGAGACACAGGTTCAACCTATGAGCCAGGAAGATCCCACATGCTGCAGAGCAGCCAAGACAGTGGGCTGCAACTATTGAGCCTGTGCTCTAGAGCCTGAGGGCCACAGCTACTGAAGTCCGTGCACCCTAGAGCTCATGCTCCTCAATAAAAGAAGCCACCACAATGAGAAGCTTGCACACCACAACTAGAAAGTAGCTCTTGCTCACCACAATTAGAGAAAAGCCCATGTAGCAATGAAGACCCAGCACAGCCAAAAATAAATAAATAAATAAAATTATTTTTTAAGATTACAGAGTGGTGAACTCAGTGCTGAAAACAGTGTAGGCGCAGCCCCACTGAGATGGCCTTCCCCCCACACATAAGAAGGCAGACTTGTGTCCAAATGGGGGCTTGTTTCTGCAAAGATCAGAACCTAGTCTTCTGATGGAAAGTGTCTGGCTAAATGCTGAGTTTTATCACCACATGAACATCATCCTTTGCAGCCCCAATAAAATGAAACAAGACAGTAATGGCCATCAGCAGAGAAGCACGTACCAGAGTCACGCACTGGATTCCTATTGGGAAGATGCTAAAAGCCTGCCCTTTAAACTCTCAAAAGAGAATTTCCTGTGCCAATACTCTGAGACTTCAGAAATTTCCATGTAACCTGTGTACCATTTAATCCATTCCCCATAGCCCCATGAAGCAGCCATCTGCGTGAGTCTTACCCACGTCAAGCCAACCTCTACTGGGACAGCCCCAGGGGCAAGGCTGTTCATTGCCTGGCTAGGTGGTCTGTTCCAACTTTAAGCAGCTCAGACTTTGAGAAGCTTCTTTCTTTTATCAGATGAAAACCTATTTCTCTGAAATCTCAGTTCTGTCCTCTGAGGTCACAGGGAGAAATGAGTTATTCCCCATCTACAGAAATATCCATCCAACATTCAACGGCAGCCACCATGCCAAACACCCAGCCTTTCTATTCCAGGATAAACATTGCTAGTTGCCTCAACCCTTTCAGAATTGTTTAGACTTATAAATAATACCATTCAACACTAAAGACATCATGGGTAGGTCTAGCCAATACAGAATACAGTGAGACCATGACCTCTCAGCTTCTGGACACAGATTCAAATGCCTTCTGGCCTGCAGAGTTTCTAGAATCTGCCACTCTCCTCATATTGAAATTGGAACATTTTCTTTCCTCTAATTTTCTGGAAGCTATTCCGTTCTCTATGATTGCCAATTGCTGTCTATAATTAAACCTGCAGCCTCCGTGCTAGGAAGGAATTGAATAAAAGCTGGAGACATGAATGTGCCCCAGCAAAGCTCTAGACAGTTATTTTCCCTGCTTAATTCAAAACATCACGCACAAGTTCGTCTTTCTTCCAGATCACTCCCCACAGTGACAAATGCTTTCACCCATTTTACTGACAATAAAAGCAAGGCACAGAGTTATAAGTGATTCCCAAGGGCCCAAGGACAGTCAGTGGTAAATTCTTGATTCTACCCCAAACCTTCAGGCTCCCAGCTCTGAGCCTCATTGTTAGGAAGAGTAATTCTGGAACACCCCACCAACAGGGGCAGCTGCAGAGACTCCAAAGGCTGTTGTCAGTCATTGTCTCCATCTTTGACCGAGGACAGTAAAAGACGTGGGATCACCAAGGGAACTTTTGGAGGTTGCAGATAAGGACTGAGCCTGAGGGCTAAGGACTGGCTTCTGATTTCTGAATTCTTCCATGCCTCACTGCCCCTTTACCGCTCACAAGAGCCAGGAAATTTCACTCCTCATGACACAGGGAAAATATTCGCTTCCTCTTGGTAATAGAATCCTAAAGGCTGTCCCAGCCTGTCCCTCTCTGTGTTGGCACAGAGGCAGGATGTCTGATGACAAATGCGTCCCGCCATGGAGTCTAAAATGGGGCCCGAAGGTGGCAGAAACCGAGACTTTCCAGTGACTTTTATGTCCCCACTCAGAATGGCTGTAAAGAACACAAGACATAAAGTACCTCCCTGTATAATTTGCGGGTTTATAGGTAGTTTCATCACTTTTTTTTTTAATGGCTATCCAAAGTGATTTTTAAGTTTCCCTTATGGCTGAAACCAAATGCTCTGAAAAAGCCAGGAGAGCTGAGGAAAGAGGGAGACCCTGGAGGAGGGTGCCCACTCCCCTTCCCAGTCTGTGGTCAGGAGGCTGGGGGTGGCAGAGAGGGACAGGGGGGTGATGCTCAGGACACACAGCTCTGCCTGCTCAGAAATTTCCTGCAGGAACATCCATGGGCAGAAGCTTGATGGTTCTTCCACCTCCAACCCTCCAAAGCGGAGGCCAGGGGCTTCCCTTGGACTTGAACTTAGAGCTGAAAGGACTATACACACCCGTGAGGACAGGATAAAAATAAGGTGAGGGTGGCACTGGGATCATCCTATCTCACCCTGACCACGTGGTAGTCAAACAGCTTCCTTTCTCGCATCTATCCCAGAACCCGTGAGCCGCTTCTTAGCACTTGTGGGAAGTTGCTGTCATTTCGCTGATTTTGTGCTTCCTTGGTTATTGTGTGTGTGTGTAATTAGGGATGGAAATCATCTAAAAACTTTGCCAGTAAATGATTTAAATATCTAAACCACCTACAAGCATTTGCTTATTGCTATTTGTATTAATTTATTATTATATTAAATTTAATTTATGTTTCATATCAATTAAATTGAATTAAGACAAATACACTAAATGTTCAGAAATGTATTAAATGTTAAATTGTTAAATTATATTTATACTTGACATAATTACAGGCTCACAGAAGTTGCAAAAACAGCACAGAGTCCCCGATGTACTCTGGCCTCAGGAGAACATCTTACACAATTGGAGAAGAAAATACCAAGCAGGAAACGAACACTGCACTCTACAGGCAGTTGAGCTGATGTCTGTGTGTGCGTGTGTACAGATGTGCATGTGTGCATGTCTGTGTCTGCATCTATGTGTGCTGGGCATCTGGCAGTAAGTGCCTGCCTGGGTCTGTGCATGTGTGTGTGTGTGGTTCTACACAATTTCATCATATATATCAACTCCCATAACCACCACAGTGCAAATACAGAACGGTTCTGTCCCCACAAAGACCCCCGCCAGCAGCACCTGGTTACACTTCGTGTATCCATGTACTCCAAGCCGGAGAGGACCACTCCCCTCCCATCCAACATGCATGTTCAGCTTACAGGGCACCCACCATGTTCTAAAGTCCCCACCAGGACCTCCTCTCCAGCTGTGGGCGTGGAGGACTCTGAAGGTAACCTGGGGATGGAGAATCTGGTTCTCGGCGTGAGACCTGGTGAGGGTGATGGAGGCTGCAGCCTCCCTTCTGGAGCTGATAGTGGACTCCTCTGACCCCAGAGTGGTCCCCAGAGGCCGTACACTCCACCCACTCCCCTCCCCAGCCTCCTCCTCCCCCACCCTCCCACCTACCCCTCCAGTGATACAGGACCACTGGAGGGATGATTCGGGGATGCTTTCCAGGGCCAACTTTCAGGTACAGGAGATTATGAAGGCCACCCAGTGACCCAGCCCCACGGGGGCCTCCAGGCTTTTGAAGAGGGATCGAGAAGAAGGAAGGCAGAGACTGAGGAAGCAGCAACACTGCCCACAGCTGATACTGCTTTCCCGTGAGTCCCCCGCTGCCAATGTCAATGATTGAGGGCCCTCCCCCACCCCGCACTCTGGCATTAGGCAGTCCTGGGGGCCCCTCGCCCTCTCCTCCCTTCGGAGGATCTCTGGGCGTTCACACCAAAGCAGCGCCCCCTGGACTACAGAGTGGAGAATGCCCTTGGTCTCCACGGGGCATGGCAGGACCAGAGCCTGTTCTCCACGCATCTGGGCTAAAACCCAGGGTCCTCCTGCAAGCCTAGAATGGTCTGGATGCCTCAGTTCCTCTTGCCACCTTCTGGAACCTGCCAGGACCCCAGCTCACATTCACCCTCTCCCGGGTTCCCCAGGGCACCCACGAGCAGGGAGGCCACAGCTTCTCTCTGGGGCTCGGATGCAAAGTGATGGCTCTCAGTTCCCCATAACCATCCTTGTCCATGGCAACAGCAGCACTCAGCCCTCCCTGCCTTGGCAGTCCGCTCTCATCCCAATTTCCGAAAGGAACAAGGCCCTCTGGCCTCCCCTGAGACCACCACTGAGTAAAGGAAGCAGAGGCCTCCAGCAGAGCAGCCAGCAAGGCTCAGAAGGCTGCTGGCAGGACATCAGGTCTCAAAGGCACACAGATGGTGCCAGCAAGGAGTCTGGTCTCCCAGGTGGGAGCAGGGGAAGGGATGAGTGCGTTTTTTAAATGGCTAAAGTAACGCAGCAGAGGTTCCATCTGTGGGTGGGGGCGGCCATTCGGGGCCTCACCATCCCCAACCAGGCAGAACAAATCTGGGCTCTGATGGCCATTAACACATGAACCTTTCACTCCATCTGCAGGAGCTTAAACAAGACAAGACCCACAGTCCCTAAAGCCTCACTGGACGGGAGAAGGGTACTGTACCAGTGATGTTGACCTCATGCTTGAGAGCTACTGCCTCCCTGAGAGTTATGGAGGCTAGGCCTCTAGACAAGGTCATGGTCAGAGGTACCCTCATCTGCAGCCCCCAGTTCCCTATCCCCCTTGCCAGTCATGGCACCTACAATTCCAGAAGCTTCTTGAGAGCCCAGACCATGTTTCATTTTGCTCACCACTGATCTTCATTATCAAGCCCCATGCTTGATAAAACAGACAGCTGTAATTAACAATACTGTATTGGGTGACTTAAAATATGTTAACAATGTAGATCTCATGTTGTGTTCTTACCCCACACACACACAAACGTAAGGATACTTTTGGAGGTTATAGATATGGTTAGTACCTTGACGGTATCATGAGTATTTTGCATATGCCCAAACGCATCAAAATGTATACACTAAGGGAACTACAGTCAATGTTTTGTAATAATCTATAAAGGAAAAGAGTTTTGAAAGTATATTATATATATATAAATCACTTTGCTGTACATCTGAAACTAATACAACTTTGTGAATAAACCATGCTGTTGTTAGTCACTCAGTTGTGTCTGACTCTTTTCAACCCCATGGACCCACCAGGCTCTTCTGTCCATGGAATTCTCAGGCAAGAATACTGGAGTGGGTAGCCATTCCCTTCTCCAGGGGATCTTCCCAACCCAGGAATCAAACCTGTATCTCCTACATTGGCAAGAGGATTCTTTATCCCTGAACCAGTACTATACTTCAATTTTTTAAAATAAAATGTATACACTAAAAATGTGCAATATTTTTGTATATTAATGGTCTTTCAGTAAAGCTAAAAAAATGTTCTGAAAATGTGCTTGTTGAATGAATGAAAGAGTTAGTGAGTCAATCAGTTAGGGAACTCATTTGCTAAATATCCATAAGCACTCGTGGATGTTTAGTGGATGTTCAGCTGATTGTTTGTATCCCCCACACACTGAGTAACCTTCAGAATAATATGAAGGAACTGGTCTCTGTCAGGTAGGAATCTCCAGCCTCTGCAGGGGGTAGGCACTGAGTTTCCAGAACACCCATGGTGTTTGGAGACACTGATCATTATAAAGCTGTCCTTTATGTCAAGCCACATCCAATGCGTTGAGACTCAAAGCCACTAAAGTTCACGGGAGAAAAAACTGTGTCATTCGATTTGTTCACCAAAGAGCAGGTCAGACAGAAAGGTTACCGTCCTCTTAAAAATATTCCAACAACTTTTTTTTTTAATTTTAATGTTACCATTTTGCCTTTTCGGAGAAAGGGTTTCTATTTATCAGCAATGAGTAAATGCTCCCAAAATCAGGGATTACGGACTCTTACCTTCTCTTTATCAGCAGGTAATAAAATGAATGGGCAGATGACAGCAATGTGATTTGAGGACTACAAAATTTATGAGGAGGCAGCACGCTGAGGAGGAAAGTGATGACGACATGAGCGAGAGAGGGAGAAGCAGGTGGAGGACAGGAAACCCAACAGAAATACTTTCCCCTGGACTCTTGGCTTCAGAAATGAAGATGTCTGCCTCCACAACCTGTCCACTGCCTGGCACAGGGGAAGAAACTCTAAGTGTGTTTTGAATCAGGACATCGGCTGGTGAACGGCTCCACTGTGGGGCCATCGTGGGAATTAAATGAGACGATCCTCAGAAAATGTTTAGTTCAGAGCCGGACACCGGGCATCACTCAGTGAAGATCACCTTCATCATCACTGTCAGCCTCCTCACCTAACGACATTGTGTATGAGAGCAGAAAGCCCCGAATCAGCCATGTCCTCCCTCACCATTAACTCCTTGCGTTCAAAGTACAGGGACACATGTACAGCCATGGCTGATTCCTGTCAGTGTATGGCAAAACCACTACAATATTGTAAATTAGTTAGCCTCCAATTAAAATAAATAAATTTAAAAAAAAAATCTAGTTGAGCTTTAAAAAAAAAACAAAGTACAGCAGAGGCCTGGCTGCAAAGTCAGGTTTCTCTCTCATTGTCATGTTTGTGTCCATCAGTGCTGTGGGTTGAATTGTGTCCCCAGAAAGACCTGTTGGAGTGCTAACCTCTGGGATCTGTACACACGGCTTTACTTAGATGAGGGTCTTTGCAGATGTAATTGAGTGAAGATGAGGTCACACTAGCTATTGTTGAGCCCTAATGCAGTGACTTGTCGCCTTATAAGAAGAAGGAAATTTGGACACACACAGAGATGCATACAGAGGGAGGTGGCCAGGGGAAGATGGAGCAGAGACTGGAGTGGTGTCTCTACAAGCCAAGGAACACCAAGGATGTCGACAGACAACAGAAGCTGGGAGAGGAAAGTAAGAGCCCTCCCCCAGGGAGCAGGGCCAGCCGACACCTTGATCTCAGACTTCTGGCCTCCTCATTAGTGACAGAATGCATTTTTGTTGTTATAAGCACCCAGTTCATAGTTCCTTGTTATGACAGGCATACAAAATGAACACAATAGATGCCTTCAGCTGATCTGTTGGCATTTACTCTGCACCTGCAGGGCATCACGATGGGGCAGGAGAGAAACACGATAGTCCCTGCCCCCGCTGTGTGCCGTGGGCTCTGGGTACCACAAACAAGAACCAGGCCTCAGCCATAGTGGACCACACAGTGGGAACAGAAAACAAAAGCATACATTTATCCATGTGACTTGAGATCAGTCTTCTGAGAGAGGTGCTAGGCGAGGGAAAGCCATTTTCTGATTGGATGGGACAGCTGTCACTCACTGTGTACTGGGCTCCTTTGAGCTGGGCTGTGGTCCTCAGGGCTCCTTTGGGGACACAGCTGTCCCTGGTTTCTGTAACAACAAAGGACAGCAGTCACCACAGCACCTTGCTGGGTTGTAGGGTCTCAGGTAGGCTCACGCTTTGTTACATTGAGAGCCTGCCCCATACAAGTCAAACCCCTTTCCTTAGTAGATGATCTTTCTCAAAGTTCTTAAACTCAGGACCCTTTTGGCAAACACAGACATCTCACAGACTAGATGAGGCACAACTGGAATCAAGATTGCCGGGAGAAATATCAATAACCTCAGATATGCAGATGACACCACCCTCATGGCAGAAAGCGAAGAGGAACTAAAGAGCCTCTTGATGAAAGTGAAAGAGGAGAGTGAAAAAGCCGGCTTAAAACTCAACATTCAGAAAACTAAGAACAAGGTATCCAGTCCCATCACTTCATGGAAAATAGATGGGGAAACAATGGAAACAGTGACAGACTTTATTTTCTTGGGCTCCAAAATAACTGCAGATGGTGACTGCAGCCATGAAATTAAAAGACGCCGCTCCTTGGAAGAAAAGCTATGACCAACCTAGACAGCATATTAAAAAGCAGAGACATTACTTTGCCAACAAAGGCCCATCTAGTCAAAGATATGGTTTTTCCAGTAGTCATGTATGAATGTGAGAGTTGGACCATAAAGAAAGCTAGGACCGAAGAACTGATCTTTTTGAACTGTGGTGTTGGAGAAGACTCTTGAGAGTCCCTTGGACTGCAAGGAGATCCAACCGGTCAATCCTAAAGGAAATCAGTCCTGAATATTCATTAGAAGGACTGATGCTGAACCTGAAGCTCCAATATTTTGGCCGCCTGGTGCAAAGAGATGACTCATTGGAAAAGATCCTGATGCTGGGAAAGACTGAGGGCAAGACGAAAAGGGGACGACAGAGGATGAAATGGCTGGATGGCATCACTGACTCAATGGACATGAGTTTGAACAAGCTCTGGGAGTTGGTGATGGATGGGAAAGCCAGGCGTGCTGCAGCCCATGGGGTCGCCAAGAGTCAGACACAGCTAAGTGACTGAACTGAACTGAAACATCTCATGGTGTGTCCCACAGCCCCCTTTGGGTCAGGCCCCTGGCAGGGCTTGCCCCCCGCCCCACCCCAGCTTCTGTGTTACTTTGCAGCTAAGAGGACTTTGTAGAGTAATTTTCACAGGCTTGGTCACTTCGCCTGTGCAGCTCCTCCAGAACTTAAACACACACGTGCTTCAGCAGGGCAGCCCCAGTCTAGCAGGCTCTGCACCACCCAATCCCATCTGGTGACAGAGCAGCTTCCTATGTCACTGTTGTAACAGGATTAAAGAAGCAAATAGCTCAAAGGTTTCCAATATGAAATACAGTTCCTCAAGGCTCATTTTAATATTTCAAATCAAAAGAGGGAAAAGGCTGCTGGCTTTCAACTCCCAAATTTTTATTAAAATGTAGTCAAGGACTTCCCTGGGGGTCCAGTGGCTAGGACTCTGAGCTCCCAATGCAGGGGATCTGGCTTCGATTCCTTGTCAGTGAACTAGATTCCACATGCTACAACTAAGAGTTCACATGCTCAACTAAAGATCCCATGTGCTGTAACTAAGACCCGACACAGCCAAATGAATAAATGAATACTTAAAAAAAAAAAAAGTAAGAAGATCACGTAGTTGTTGTTTAGTTGCTAAGTCATATCCAACTCTTTGTGACCCCATGGATTGCAGCACGCCAGGCTTCTCTGTCCTTCACTGTCTCTGGGAGCTTGCTTAAACTCATGTCCATTGGTCAGTGATGCTATCCAACCATCTCACCCTCTGTCACTCCCTTCTCCTCCTGCCTTCAGTCTTTCCCAGCATCAGGACCATGTGCTTCTGTGGCTATCCTCTCTCTTTTCATTGAAATTTCCCTTCTTCTCAACCAGGACCTCAGTTGACGTCTCATCAGTTCAGTTGGTTCCATTCCAAAGGCCCAGACAAGGTCTCAGATCATGGAGGGACATGTTCCACCCTCAACTGGGTAAGACACACTGCGGGTGGAGTACCTGATGGCGTCAAAAAATATTCACTGAGCGCCGTGCTTCTGGGCTGCAGGTACAGTGGTTAGCCAAGCAAACGGCAGTCCTGTCCTCATGAAGCTTACACTGGAACATGGGCACTCCTGGGGAGGGAAGGACAGAGCCCCACGCTACATATGGAAGCCCTTTAAAATAAAGGTAAAGGAAAGAAATCCAGTTATTTGCATTTTGCAAACCACAGGGGAAAACTTTATGTGACAGCTTCCTGGCTCCTGAGACTAATGAGGAAGAGTGATCTTCCTCCCGGAAGGCATTGCAGAGTATCTGGGGTGCAGGAGTGGTAATTAGATCTCTCTGTTCGTCACAAAGAAGCATGGATGGGTTAGCTCTGTTATCAATTTCGAACAGATGACACACGCACAAGGGAAAGCGTTCTGACAGAACCAAAGGGTAAGCGCAAGAAGGAAGTTTCCTGTGTATTCTAGATGAGCTGTGCATCCATAAGCATGGCTGCAGGTACACGAGAGCATGCCATGGTGTCTGTGTGTTACCATCTTAGGGCTCTCTCCTGAAGACTGTCCTGGACCCAGATGTTTAGCTCTGCCTCTTTCTCTGAAGGGTGAGGGTTAGGGTTCAAATGGTTCCACTGTAAGGATACTCCACAGTGCATGGATCCAGTCCTTTCTTGGTAGATGTATGTATCTTTCCTTTTTTCCTCCCATGTTTATTCTTGTGCATACATCTTTATGCACCTGTGCAAACATACCTGTAAGATGAAATCCTACATGAACTTGCTGAAATGAAGGGCATGTGCATCTTGCCTCTTGATACTGTACCTCTTTGTGTTCAATTGTGTGTGACTCTGCAACCCCATGGACTGTAGCCTGCCAGGCTTCTCTGTCCATGGGACCTCCCAGGCAAGAACACTGGAACACGTTGCCATTTCCTCCTCCAGGGGATCTTCCCAATCCAAGGATCGAAACTATGTCTCTTGCGTCTCCTGCTTTACAGGTGGATTTTTTACCACCTGGGAAGCCCTACATCTTGATAGATGTCAGCGAATTGCCCACCCCTCAAAGAAAGGTCATTCCAATTGACATTCCCACCATAAGGACAACTGTTTCCTTATCCTTATTGTCAATCAGACAGATTTAAAAACACCATTTCAGGGAAGTTTTAACACTAAGAGTGAAGTTTATCATCTTTCGTACATCTAAGAGCCATTCTCTTTTCTCTTTGTGAAATGTGTCCTTGAATGATGGCTTGAGGAATTGAGAGCCCTGATCCATCTACCTTGCCTCTGCCACAACCACACTTCTCACTGCAGACCCAGGTGAGTTACTGCCTCCTCTCCTGCATCCAGAAAACGCAGGGCACATTTAGAAAGTATTAATAAATCGTAACCAACTCAGTTGTGATGGTTTGGTGCCCTCCTCAAGACAGCTGAGAGCCTGCTGGCATCTTTCAGGATGAGGATTTGAGCCAAAAGGTCTGGGGATGTCATAGGAGCCAGCTGGCAGAGGAGGGACAAGAGCAGAGGGTGAGGAGAGGGCAGAGACTGTGCCCCCAGACGGCTGCTCACCCAGCTCTCGGCTGGTTCCTGGGCCACATGTCCTGGGACCCAGAGCTGCGCCCTGCTGGTGGAGCACCTGGGCATCTGCCACTCAAGTAGAGTAGCGACATACTGATGCCTACAGCAGCCATGCATCCCTGCAGAGTCCACACCACTGAGGCCACTTCCTGGGCGGGTGCTGTGCCCACCTGGTGCTGACAGCTCTGAACTCTGCTTCTGGGTGGACATGGAGAAGCGTCTCTGGGTAACTGGCCAGGCTCTGCTTCCCCTAATCCAGCACCCCCAGCAGCCCACAGCTCTGAGCTTGTGATTTCATTGCGGGGCCTGTCTTGCTCCTGGGATGAGGACAAAATGAAGACTCAGCAAACCACAACAGGACGACTAAACCATTGGTTGTAAAAATGCATCAGTATGGTTCCTCAGTTGTAACAAAGTTCCACACCAGGACCAGATGTTACTCACAGAAGGAACTGTGGTGGGGGAGTGGGTGGAGACATGGGAACTCCTCACACTCTCTGTATAATTTTGCTATCAACCTAAGACTGCCCCCCAAAAAATACAGTCTAAAAAAAAAGGAGTCAGAAAAGATTTTGATCCAAAACATGCTGTGCTTTCCTCTGTTCTCTGGTATTCATGGCATCTTCCTGGGGTACTTGTCCCCACTTGGGGCAATTAGCAGGTTTCACTGGGGGTGGGGCTGAGGCTAGGATATTTAACACCTAAATTCTTTTTTTTAAGGGCTTCCCAGGTGGAGCTAGTGGTAAAGAACCCGACTGCCAATGCAGGAAACAAGAGACAGTGATTCCATCCCTGAGTCAGGGAGATCCTCTGGAAAAGGGAATAGTAACCAATCCCAGTATTCTTGCTTGGAGAATCCCATGGACAGAGGAGCCTGGTGGGCAACAGTCCATGGGTCACAAAGAGTTGAGCACAACTGAAGCGACTTAGTATGCATGCACATTGAGGGTGGGGCTAAGGTTGGGATATTTATCACCTAAATTGTTTTTTAACATATTTATTTGTTTGTTTTGGCTATGTCAGGTCTTAGTCGCAGCGCCCAGGATCTTTGTTGCCTCATGTGGGGTCTTTCATTGCAGCCCAAGGGCTACCTAGTTGCACTGCTCAGGCTTGGTTGACCCACAACATGTGGGATCTTAGTTCCTCGACTAGGGATCGAATCCATGTCACCTGCTTTGCAATATGAATTCTTAACTGCTGAACCACAAGGAAAGTTCCTTAACACCTAAATTCTAAAGCCCACATAGCAAGAAGGAGCAGAATGAAGGGTGGGAGGTATAAATCAAACAAAAGGCAGAAATGAGAAGGTGAGAACAGAAGGCAGATGAGATGAGACTGATCTCAGAAGTGACTCAGGTGATGCAGGCAGAGATGTGCTCTGAGTGGTGGGGGAGCTCTGGGAAGTGATACCCGGGCTCCTGGAGCCCCCTTCCCTGCATCTGATCAGTCGCCCCCAGAAGGGACAAAGGCCAGCTCCCCTTCCAGTGTCTGCCTCCCATCCTCCCCATTCCATCACCCCACCCCCATGCTCAGAGTCTGGACCTCAGTGTGCACATGGAAGGAGGGGGCTGTGGCAGCAGGGGCATCACCCCCAACCCCTGCCCTTTTCTTTGTCCATGAGCAATAATTTCCAGGTGCCTAGGATGTACCCAGCCCAGAGCTGAGTCCCCACCCCTGTGGCTCTCAGAGTCTGTGGTTTTTTTGTTTTTTGTTTTTTGAGTCTGTGGTCTTGAGTGAGGGACCTGTCAACCCAACTCAATCTGATGATGAAGGTAGGTGGGGAGGGAGCCTCCTGGGGATTTGAACAGAACAGACTAAAAGCCAATCCAGGGTCCTGGCCCTGCCAGGAGGCCTTAAAACCCTGTCATCAGAGAGCCTGCAAGGTGGGCAGGAAAAGAGCTGCTGGGACCCAAGCCAGAGACAAGGGAAGCAGCCTCATGACCTTGCCCAGGGACGTGTAGTTAGGGATTCAGGAGGACCTAGGAGAAAGGCCTTTGCACCCAAGTGGCATTTGCTACACCCTGTTGGGACTAGGGTTTTTTTAGGCCTAAAGGTAGGGAGCAGGGCCTCCTCACTCAAGAACATCACAATCCAACTTTCTAGTTGCTGCAGAAAAATGCCCCTTTTCCAAACCCACACATTCCCCACTCTGCTTGGCCCCAAATTTGGGAGGAACAAGCAGCAAGATCAGTGACCAAAACTGAGAGATACACAGACAAGCCTCCTGGGCAGCCACCCTTTCCAGGAGTACCCACTGAACCCCGTCCAGCTGCTCTATGTGGGGGAACACTGGGGCCAGACTGTGATGGGACCAGTGATGTGCACCAAACAAGATACACCCGGGCGTGGCCAGGCGCACACACACCACAGCCCGGGGGAGCCCTCCAAGTCACTCGCTGTCAGCTACAAGGACACTGTCTTCTGCCTCCTCCTGGACTGGTCCACTTCAGGACTCCTTCCCCTGAGGATCGAGTGCCTGCTCCACCGGCTGACTCATCCGATGCCCCGTGAGCACAGAGCCCTGTGCTCCGCCAGGAGCTCCTCCAGCCCCCAGAAGCTACAGTGAGTGCCCCACCCTCCTGGAGCTCACCACCCCACAAAGGACTCAGCATGCGTGTGCAGCTGGGGTCACCTACAAATGCAAGATGCCCTGCAGAGCCTGACGGGAGTGTCTAAGGAGGAGGAGGAAGGGGCAGCAGCAGAAAGTCAGGATAGGCGTCTGGGAACAATGGTGGACACAAGTTCAGGGAGGCTGGAGAAGACCCCCACAGCTTGAGGGAGGGCCCGCTGTGGAATAGCATGACCCGGAGGTTTATAGGATGGACATGGAGGGAGAGGAGGCTTGTGAGGAAGCAGGCTGACACAGGATCCCACAGGAGGAGATGAAGGCTCTGCAAAGGCAAGAGAACTCGAGGGAGGGGCTGGACCTTGGAGACTGATGAAGACGGAGTGAACAAGGTTGGGGTGGACAGTGGGAGGAGATGGAGCTGGAAAGAGTGGAGTGTGTGCACTGAGATTTTGTTTTTAATTTTTATTGGAGTGTAGGTGCTTTACAATGTTGTGTTAGTTTCAGGTGTATAGCAAAGTGAATCAGTTTTACACATGCGTATATCCACACTTTTTCAGATTCTTTTCCCGCATAGGTCATTATAGAGTACTGAGTAGAGTTCTTTGTGCTATATAGTAGGTCCTTATTAGTTATCTCTTTCATAGATAGTAGTGTAGTAAGCCCAGAGACAGGTTAAATTTGCCCCAGGCTCCTGGGATATGATCCTTAAGATAAGAGAGTCCTTGTTTACCTGGGGGGCTTGACTACCAGACAGTCTAACGATGTGACTGGGAGGAGGGCTTTGCATCACGAGGTATCATCCTGACAAGCTTGCAGTAGTCATGTGAGTGACCAGCCAGGTCTATGTGACTGGATGGGCCCCCAATAAAGACTCTGGACATTGGGGTTTGGGGGGTATCCCCAGGCTGGCCTGCCCTGTGTGTTATTGTTACTTGTGTCATCACTGGGAGAAATTAGCACTGTCCAAGCATCCAGGGGAAGCTCCTGGACTTTCCTGGCCTCTGTCCTGTGCATCCCTTCCCTGGGCTGATTTTAATCTGCATCCGTTCACTGTGACAAATCATAACCAAGGGTGGAATGGCTCTCAGGGAGTCCTCAAACCTGACAGTGGTCCTGCAGACCCCCAAACTTGCATTCAGCACCAGACGTGAGAGTGGTCTGAGGGACTGCTCCCTGACACTGCAGCATGAAGGGCAAAATGGATTCCAGTCTGGAAGGCTGGAGAGTGAGGGTGTTTGCAAGCAGAGTGCCCAAGTGGTGGTGAGGAGGCCCGCTGATACACAAGGAGTTTGAGGTGCTCATGGGGCGTCCAAGGAGAGACCCTTGGAGGGAGCAAGGAGCAAGGGGAGCTGTTCATTCACCCGCCATCCATCAACCATCAAAGACAGGATGTGTGGCCGGGACCCAAAATGCACACAGGGGTCGCCATGGGAATGAAACACACGTGGACAGACAAGCAAAGCCATTTGCACAGAAGTGTGCTCAGAAACAGCAGTCATGGAGGGATAGGATGGGTTCAGTGAGTGACAACATTTATAGGCTGGTGGGTATAAAGAGTCTTGGAGGAAGAGGCCATTTGACTGAGAGCCAGACTAACCAGTTGAGAAGTGGGGTCAGAATTTCAGCCTCCAGGAAGTGGTTCCAGGAAGGTCCTGGCACTGGGAGACCTTGGGCCACTCAAGAGACAAAAGAGCCGAGATGTCAGGGCCAGTGAAGCAACATTTCCAGAAAGAGCCGGAGAGTAAATACGGGAGGCTTTGCAGGGCACGTGGTCTCTGTTGCAATCCATGGGCTCTGCCTGGACAGCATGGAAGCTGCCAGGGGGGACATGGATGTGAGTGGGCATGGCTGCCTGCCAACCAACCTGTATTTCTACAAAAGCAGGCCAGGTCAGATCTGGCCAAGCACACCCCCGTGTAAGGTTCTGAAGCTCATGAGAACCCTGGCCGGGACTCCCTCTGAGTTGATCCAGCACTTTTATACAGTGCTTCTTCCCAGAGCCTCTTCACCGGCTGCAATTCTCTGGACACACAGGTGTTTATTTCTGATATTTATCTCCTTTCCCCTGACCCTGTTCCATAAACTCGACCTCAAACCACGTTGACCTTGGGCAGTGTCCCCCCAGCACCCCATGCATTCACTCCCGGGCTCTGTATAGCCCATGGCACTCAGAATCCACAGCGTCTCCACCTTGTAAGCACGCCGTGCACTCAGGGACCCAGGCACAAGACCTTACATTTTCCCTGTTAAGTTTCATCCTGTTAGAATTGATCCTATCACCGAGACTGTCAGAGTTGCTTAAAGTCCTGGTTCTGTCACTGGAAATTCTACCCCTGCTTACAGCTCTCACAGGAGACCACGTGGGAGGAGGTGAGGAGTGTAGACTTGGGCCAGACCACCTGAGTAGGAATCCTGATGTGAGCGCAGGAGATCTGTGGCCCTGAGCTCCATTTTTCTCCAAACTTTAAACTTTTTATTTTGTATGAGAGTATAGCCAGTTAGCAATGTTGTGGTAGTTTTAGGTGAACAGCAAAGGGACTCAGCCATACACATACATGAATCCATTCTCCGCCAGTACCCCCTCCCATCCAATCTGGCACATAACATTGAGCAGAGTTCCACGTGCTATACAGTAGGTCCTTGCTGGTTATCCATTTTGAATATAGCAGTGTGGACATGTGCATCCCAAACACCCTAACTATCCCTTCCCCCATCCTTCTCCCTGGCAATCATAAGTTCGTTTTCTAAGTCTGTGAGTCTCTTTGTGTTTTATAAGGAAGTTCATTTGTATCATTTTTTATATTCCACAAATAATGGGTGTCATATGACATTTCTCCTTCTCTGTCTGACTTATTTCATTCAGTATGACACTCTAGATCCATCAATGTTGCTGCAAATGGCATTATTTCATTTCTTTTAATGGTTGAGTAATATTCCACTGTATATATGTCACATCTTCTTTATCCATTCTTCTCTGAGGGACATTCAGGTTGCTTCAATGTCTTGGCTGTTGTAAATAGTGCTGAATGAACACTGGGGCACCTGTATCCTGGCCTCTTTAAAATGCAGACACACAGTGAACCTAGAGGATCTTAGGTGGACCAGCAGTAGCTCACATCCACTGTGCACTCACTACACGCCAGGCACAGGCCAACACGGGGGTGTTGCAAACTCACTTAATTCACCATCACCCAGAAGATAATGTATTGCCATCACCCTTCTGAGCTCAGGGGGCCTCTCAGAACCTCAGTTTCCTCATCTATAAAGTAGAAATGATGGTACTCCCTCCCACACACGGGGCTTATAAAGATTAACTGAATAAACACATATATGGTACCCAGAGGAGTGACAGCCCACAGCATATGTGCCATTAGTCACCTCCAGAAGTAAGGCCATTACTCCTCCCCCAGAAGGTGAGGGCAACTTCCAGGCTCCCTCCACTGGTGAAAGCAGAGCTGGGATTTGACCTGGAAGCCCAGCCCCAGCTCATGCACATCTCCTGCCTCTCATGGCCTGGAGAGTACCTCAGAAGATCCCCTTCCTGGACTCTCTGAGGTCACCTTATTTCTGGTGGCTGCAGGGCTGGGATGAGAAGGAGCACCTAGAGGCCGAACTTTGCCTCTGTCTTCTTCACTGTGTCCCAGGCTGTAGCGTCTTCTTTCCAAACGAATCAGATAATCAATACACTCTCCAGAGCATCCAGGCAGTGAAAAATAGAAAAACATCTTCAGGCCCAGAGAATTCAGTAATTAAGTGGAGCGTGGAAGCCAGGGTTTGTTTGGCCGGATGTAATTGGTTTTTGGAAGAAGGGGTGGGAGTGCTGATGAACGACCCCAAACTCCCAGCACCGGCCAGAGAGGCCCTTGCAGGGGATGCCAAGAATCAGGGGCCCATCTCTGCTAGAACAGAGGCCCTGGTCTCCCAGAGCCAGGAAAGGGAAATTTGTCTCTGACAGAGGCAGGAACTGGCTGGGCTGGCTGACTGATGGCCATCTCCTGCTCTGCACACACACCATTAATCTCGCAGCCAGCTCGGGCCTGTGGGAAGACGGGATGGCTCCGGACAGCCTGGGGTCACCTTTCCCATCACAGAGTCCTCAGCCAGCCTGGGGCGGCCGCTGCACTTGCCCAGCCACCTCCTGCTGAAGGTCAAAGGGAGCACAGCCACCAGGACAGCTGGGGAGGCTCCAAGGGTACCAACTGGAAACGAGTGGGTGTAGGAGGAAGAAGAGAAGGGGGTGAAGTGGAAGACATGGACCTTCTCACCCCGCATGCCGCCCCAGCCTGCCCGGAGAGCAGGTCTCAGTGGAGGACACCACGCCAGGCCACCTTCATGGCCCCCAGGGAACTCTCAGGGGATGCAAGGCAGGGTGGGTGAGTTCAGGGTAACCAGACAAGCCCCTGGTACATCTTAACTGTCATGACTTAAGCATCCCGACAGACAGGAGTGAGAATTCAAGCTCGGATACTTGCTGCTGGACAGCTGGACTCTGACCTCCAGTTTTCTCTAAGCTACAGTGGGGCGAGGAGACATTCTGGTTGATTACATAAGAGGGCAGGGCTGTGAAAATATGGTAGTGCCTGAAACGCACACGGGACAGCCCCTTGGCGGCGCCCTGCCCTGTCCAGGCTGTGGGGGAGGAGGAGGAGCTGGAGGACCACAGGACTCAGCGGTGAAGGTTTCCAGGCAGAGTGAGACATGGGCTGGGCCATATGGGGAAATGTGGGATTCATGTGGACCGGAGGGTGTTCCCAGCTGGACACATCGCCTGAGAGGGCCGGAGGTATGAGCAGCTGACCAGGCACAGAAGCAGTCGAGGCTAGTCCAGGGCCCTACCCACTGGACAGCTGAGGAGCCAGAGCTGCAGGAAGCAGCTGTCCTAAAAGCCAGGATGACCCCACGGCGTGAGACTCAGTTTTCCCAATGGTCCCCCAAGGAAAGGCTTTAGGCGTCAGACCCATCCGAGGGGTCAGCTCCAGAGGCTGCGGAGTGTTGGTGGGAATCAGGACTATGATTCAGGCATGGGAGATCAGGTGTGAGCCCCAACACGGGAGCCACCTCTGCAGAAGAGAATCCTTCCAAGTGGGACTGAGACACGAATGCTGCCGTTTTCTGAGCGCTCCATATGTGTCAGGCCCTGGGCTCGGCACTTCCTGACCTTGACAACAACCCAGCTAGCAGGTGTCGTCACCCCCACTGAGCATGTGAGGAAATAAGTTCAAAGAAGTGAGGTACCCGGCCCAGATCACTCAGTGAGTAAGTGGTGGGGCAGAGTTTGAACCCAGGTCATTCTGGCTGCAGATCTTACAGACTGTTTACAGACATATGTACCTTTCTCTTCCCAAGAAGTCCTCTGCTAAGGCACTAAAGATAAGTAAGTTACAGTATCATAAAGCTAGACAGCATATTAAAAAGCAGAGACATCACTTTGGCAACAAAGGTCCATCTAGTCAAAGCTATTTTTCCAGTAGTCATGTACAGATGTAAGAGTTGGACCCTAAAGAAGGCTGAGCATTGAAGAATTGATACTTTCAAACTGTGGTGCTGGAGAAGACTCTTGAGAGCCCCTTGGACTGCAAGGAGATCAAACTAGTCAATCCTAAAGGAAATTAACCCCAAATAGTCATTGGAAGGACTGATGTTGAAGCTGAAGCTGTAGTACTTTGGCTACCTGTTTCAAAGAGCCAGTTCATTGAAAAAAGGCCCTGATACTGGGAAAGATTGAGGGCAGGAAAAGAAGGGTGACAGAGGATGAGATGGTTGGATGGCATCACTGACTCAGTGGACATAAATTTGAGCAAAGTCCAGGAGATAGTTAAGGACAGGGAAGCCTGGCATGCTGCAGTCCATGGGGTCACAAGGAGTCAGACACAACTGAGCGACTGAACAACAACGATGATGTCAGTATCACCTTATACCTTGGACCACTGAGAACAGCAGTTAATCGTTAATGTAAGCAGGAGTTACTGAGTATTGGGGACCAACCTAAGCACCTCCCCTTTAGTGCATCCCAGAATCCTCATAACGACCTTCAGAGGCAGGTACTATAGGCATCCCCATTTTGCAATGAGGAAACTGAGGCCAAGCAGTCAGGTCTGTGCCCACGGACACACAGCTCATCAGTGGTCAAGCGCCTGACCACGTGTCCCTGCCCGGAGTGGAGGCCGCTGGAGCACAGGGATGGCTGAGGACCACTCCCAGGCATCCACGCCTCCAAGTCCTGCCTTCGAAAAAGCATGAACCAGAATGAGCCCTGAGACAGGGCCCTGAGAAAATGATTAATGTGACTCAGGCTGGGGAGATAAGGGGAATAATGCACTGTCTGAATGTACTGTTCCCTGCTGACTGTGGGGTGCAGTCAATGTGGGTGCTTCCAGGCCATAGAATACAGGAGGTGCACCCCCACTCTGCCCATCCCTGCAGCTCCTCCAGCTGGTCTGGGGTCCAAACTACACTTGCTCCCCTTCCACCAGGATAATCACAGGGGGAAGCTGCTCCAGGAATGCCACCTGAGCTCACTGTGCAAGGAGGTTGCTGAGAAGCATTGCTAGGAGACAGGAGGGGTGGCTGAGGGCATCGGGACCAGGGGCTCCACAGCCCATCAGCAGGCATCGTGGCCAGGTCCAAGGAGCAGGAGCATATGTAATGGACACAAGTCTTGGGGTTTTGATGGGCTGGATCCTACCTGACATTGATGAGGGCTCAAAGGATAAATTGAAATCTAATTGCTGGATGCTTTGGTTTAATATTAGAGCTGCTCCACTTGGTAAATATCAAGGAGCTGGATGCCTTTTCTGAGCTTCTGGGCAAAGTTTAGTGGTGCTGCCCTGGCAGTGAACAAACGACATTCCAAAGCCAGAGAAAGACAGAGGGAGGAAGGTAGGGAGAAGGGGCAAGGGGAAAGACAGCATTCCCAGGAAGTGGGGGTGGTAAAGGAAGCCTCCAGGCCAACCCCCCTAAAATCGTCTCCTCACAAAGCCATACTCTATGCTCTGTACGGGAAATGAACATTCCAAGGATGTGGCTTCATGGTGGATCTCTGCATCTGCCCTGCTCCCAGCACAGCCCAGCCCTGCATCTGAGCACTCACCCTCCACCCAGAAGAAAAGACAGGGAGAGACCCTGGTGGATGTGCTAATTCTTGGGCAACAGGAGTGTGTCGGGGGGAGGGAGCCAGAGTCTAGGGAGCAGGGGTGGGAGTTAGCTGTAAGCCCTGGCCAGGGTAGAGGCAGGGAGGGTTTAGTACAAAATGTCCCTGGTAGAAAATAGCTCTATCAGATTTACATCTTAGATAAATCACCCAGGAGTCATCTGAAAAAAAGAAAGAAAGAAGAAAGTTGGATCCTTACCTCATACCAGAGGAAATAACAGATGGGCCAAAGAGTTAGGGGGGCTTCCTTGGTGGCTTGCCAATAAAGAGTCTGTCTGCAGTGCAGGAGATCCAAGTTAGATCCCTGGATCAGAAAGACCACCTGGAGAGGGAAATGGCAACCCACTCTAGTATTCTTGCCTGGGAAACCCCATGGACAGAGGAGCCTGGCAGGTTACAGTCTATGGGGTTGTAAGAGTCAGATACAATTTAGCAACTAAACCTACCTAAAGAGTTAGGGAAGTGATGGAGAGAGAGGTAGGAAGGGAGTAAAGAAGGGAGGAAGGAGGAAGGAAGAGAGAGAGAAAGATCATTAAAGTAAGTATTTGCAGAAACCATGGGTTTGTTTTTTGTTTTAAGGTAAAGATCCTTCTAGCAAAGACACAAAATCTAGGCGTCCCAAAAAGATAAATGTTAAAACAATCACATAAAGATGAAACTTTTCTGATATATAAAAGCCACCATAAAGGGAGTTTTGCTTTGTCTTGTTCCCTAAGGATAAACTCCAAAAAGTTGCAAGTCCTATAAACACAGACTTAATTTTTTATCACACGAAGAGTTCCTATAAAAATAAATGAGAAAAAAGTCCAGTAGCCCAATAGAAAATGATAGCTTACAGGAAAGGGACTATAAATGGCTCTTAAATATATGAATGTATGACCCACCTCACTCAGAATAAGATAAAAGCCAGTAAAACCATATCAAGATAACATTATTCACTCATCAGCTTGGCAAAGATAGAGAGTTTGATAAGCCATTGTTGAAGCAGTTGGTGGGAGGATACAGGGGTGCTCATTTATTGCTGCTGGAACTGTAAACTAGAACACGTTTTATCCATTGTGATTGAACGATAGCTACCAAAATTCCAAATGGATGTACTCTCTGGGTCTGCAATTTCACTTCCAGAAATTTCCCCTGCAGATACATTCTTGATATCTGAAATTACATGTGAATCAGACTAAATATCACACCATTGTTTTAATAAACAAAACCTGGAAATCACCTGGGTTATTCAATAGAAGATTGGTTTTTTAAATAATGATCATTCATAGTAGCATCCAATACAGCTAGTTAAAAAAAAGAATGAATAAAGAAAAGACATTCAAAAACAATGTCCAAGGGACTTACCGTGTCCCAGCAGCAATACTCCATGCTCCCAATGCAGGGGGGCCTAGGTTCAATCCTTGGTCCGGGAACTAGATCCCACATGCTGCAACTAAGAGTTCAAATGCCTCAATTAAGGCTTCCCCCACAGCTCAATGGGTAAAGAATCTGCCTACATGCAAGAGATGCAGGACACCCAGATTTCATCCCTGAGTCAGGAAGATCCCCTGGAGGAGGAAATGGCACACCATTCCAGTCTTGCCTGAAAAATCCCACAGACAGAGGAGCATGGCGGGCTACAATCCATAGGGTTGCAAAGAGTTGGACACGACTGAGCACCCATGCGCACACACACATGCCTCAACCAAAGATTCCCCATTTGGCAACTAAGACTTAGCACAGCCAAACAATTTTTTTTTTAAATGTCCAAGATAGTCAGTTCAGTGGCTCACTCATGTCCAACTCTTTGAGACCCCATGGACTGTTGCATGCCAGGCTTCCCTGTCCAACACCAACTCCCAGAGCTTGCTCAAACTCATGTCCATTGAGTCAGTGATGCCACCCAACCATCTCATCCTCTGTCGTCCCCTTCTCCTCCTGCCTTCACTCTTTCCCAGCATTGGGGTCTTTTCTAATGAGTATGTTCTTTACATCAGGTCAGCTTCAGCATCTGTCCTTCCAATGTATATTCAGAACTGGTTTCCTTTAGGACTGACTGGTTGGATCTCCTTGCAGTCCAAGGGACTCTCAAGAGTCTTCTCCAACAGCACAGTTCAAAAGCATCAATTCTTTGGCACTCATATTTCTTTATAGTCCAACTCTCACATCCATACATGACAACTGGAAAAACCATAGCTTTGATGAAACAGACCTTTGTTGGCAAAGTAATGTCTCTGCTTTTTAATATGCTGTCTAGGTTTAAAAATGCCACATGGGGAACTCTGGGTAGAACATGCCTCCATATCTGTAAGATAGTAGCTCAGTCATGTCCAACTCTTTGCAACCTCATGGACTATAACCTGCCAGGCTCCTCTGTCCATGGGATTCTCCAGGCAAGAATACTGGACTGGGTAGCCATTCCCTTCTCCAGGGAATCTTCCTGACCCAGGGATCAAACCTGGGTCTCCTGCCTTTCAGGCAGATTCTTTATTGTCTGAGCCACCTAAGACAGGGGTGTATGTAAATACGTGGAGGATCTCCACCAACTGATAATTCTTAACAAATTAAAATTCAATACGAGCAGGGTCTCTTATTTCTTTTGTAATTTCTATTGAGTTATAATTTATATACCACACAATTCATCTGTTTTACTTATACAATTCAATGGTTTTTTGTATTTTTAAAGAGTTCTGTAACTATCACCACAGGCATAAAGGGTTTTGTTTTGTTTTGTTTTTTTCTAATTTGGCCACAATGTGGGATGTTAGTTCCCCAACCTCAGAGCAACTGAGCTCCTGCATTGCAAGCATGGAGTCTTAAAAGTTGAACCTCCATGGAAGCCCAAGGGCCTCTATTTCTTTAAAAAAAAATCCACAACATTCAAGGATGTCCCAAGACATACACCAATCCACCATTGAGTTTACAGACTCTTGGAGACATAGTTCATGAAAAATTAAGTGTTCATAGTCTCAGCTACCACTGTTTGGCATATGATTAGAAAGACCTGTTCTTTTAAAATTTATGAAACTTATCCATACACCCATCTGGGCCCGGTGCCTCCTTTGTAGGAAACTGTCTACTCTTCATTTTATTTTCTTAATAGTAGAAGACCCCCTTAGGACTGCTATGTCTTCTGGACTCTTGAGTCAATGTGGGAACCACTTATAACCACTCAGGATGCCTGGGATCAGAGCACAGTCAGAGAGATGACAGGCCATGGCCTTCTTGTCCACTGCTTTCCAGGGCCCCAGTGGTGCTGCCTTGTGGCTTTCTTCTTCCTGCCATATTGTCACATTGTCCAGTGTTCACATTCCGGAGCACTCAGGGACCTACATGTAGCCTGTCATTCAAAATGCCCATCTGAGAGCTTCCAGAACACAAGTCTCAGGCAGTGTAGTCATGGCTATTCCCTCCCAAATCAACCCCTGTCACATGGAGAGGGCTGATCCCTGCTGCCAAGTTCATTCACTTGGGGGCCTCAGTCTCAAATGACACCCCTATGGGGGTCGGCCTCCATATTCCCACTCTACCATGGGTCTCAGAGGATGCTCCAATGCTGAAATACAACCCCAGTGTTTCACATTTGGCCTCATTACCCATGTCCCCATAGGCACCCACTGTATCACAAGTTAATTCACTCACTTGTGTCACTGGTGGCTCAGACAGTAAAGAATCTGCCTGCAATGCAGGAGACCCAGTTCGATCCCTAGGTTGGGAAGATCCCCTGGAAAAGGGAATGGCTACCCACTCCAGTATTCTTGCCTGGAGAATCCCATGGACAGATGAGCCAGGAGGGCTGCAATCCATTGGGTCATAAAGAGTCAGATATGACTGAGCGACTAATACTTTCACTTTCACTGGCTCCTGGAAGGATATGCACTTGAGATTCTGGGCAAGGATACAAGGTTTGTATTGTCAAAGCTCATCAGGTGAGAGAGAAAAACTGAGAGACCTTCCATGGCCACAGAGCCTGGGAGAGACTAGGTGGTGGCTAGAACCCAGCAGTTTGGCGCCATAGGATGGGGCATGGCACACACAGAGCTCCCCATGAAGGATGAAGGGTATCACTCTTCCTAATGACAGAGTCCTTCCTGCCTGCCTCCTGGGGAATTCCCTTCTCTCTGAACTCCAGGCCCCTCTCGACCTGCCCCCTACAAGGTTGATGCCCACAGGACTGACCATCAACTCGAGGGCTGCAGAGCCCCCTCCGCCCTGCAGACCCAACCCAAGCCCGTGCACATGCTGCTCCTTCTCCCTGAAATGTTCTTCCTGTGGGTCTTCTCACAGATGCCCATCCTGGCCAGTCCAGGCTCAGCCCCAGGGTCACCCAACTGGAACTTCCCTCTTCTGACCTCACAAATTCCAGGACTCAGCTTGTGTTCCCCTGAGCACATGCCACTTGCTGAAATTGTCTTGACTTTTTCATGATCTGCCTCTCCCATGAGAGTGGAAGCTTCCAAGGCAGGGGTCTCGTCCGTCTTAATCACCAGTCTACACGCAGCACTCTGGACAGTTCTTGACATACAGCAGGTTCTTAGTGAAGGCTGACTAAATACATGAAGCAGCAATCAGATGTGTTCATAGCCCAGAGGCCACATTCACCCAATCTGTCATCCCTACACAGGGGCCAGGAGACCCACTCACCTGGGGAATAGGTCTGCAGCTCTGTCTAAGGATTTAGCCAAAACTCTTTTATTTTTTAATTTTTATTGGAGTATAGCTGATCTATAATGTTGTGTTAGATTCAGGTGTGCAGCAAAGTGATTCAGTTATCCATACACACATACTCATTCTTGATCAGGTTCTTTTCCAATATAGGTTATCACAGACTATTGAGTAGATTTCCCTGTGCTATACAGTAGGTCCTCTTTGGTTATCTATTTTATATATAGTACTTGTTGTTACTGTTCAGTTGCCAAGTCATGTCCAATCTTTGCAACCCCATTAACTGCAGCACACGAGGCCTCTGTGTCCCTCACCATCTGCTGGAGTTTGCCCAGGAGTTCGTGTCCACTGCATCAGTATTATCATCCAACAATCTCATCCTCTGTCACCCTCTTCTCCTTGTGCCTTCAATCTTTCCCAGCAATATATATAGTACTATGTGTATGTTAATCCCAAGTTCCTGATTTATCCCTCCCCAACACATTTCCTCAACTAAGAAATGGGTAAAAGATCTAAATAGATGTTTCTACAAAGGTGACATATAGATGGCCAAGAGGTACATGAAAATATGCTCAACATCACTATTAGAGAAACACGAATCAAAACTACAAAGAGGTATCACTTCACACCAGTCAGAACAGCCAACAATGAAAGATCTACATATGATAAAAGCTGGAGAGGGTGTGGAGACTAGGAAACCCTCTTATGCTATTGGTGGGAACATAAATTAGTAACAGTCACTGTGGAGAATAGTATGGAGGTTTCTTTAAAAACTAAAAATAACAGAAACTCTTGTTGTGGACAGGAGAAGCAAGAGGTCTGCTTGCCGGGAGGTGACCGAGGCTCCGCTCAGGCCAGGCAATTACCCAAGGAGATAGCATTGATTAACACATTAATAAATAACCTTGTTATTAAAAAGCAGTCTCCATCCCTGAGGGATAACTGCCTTGGGCAGTGAGGGCCTCTGCCAGCCTCCTTCCTCCTGCCTCCAGTCCTGTAGTTCTCCCCAAATGTCCTCCATGTGTCCCTGGCTGCCCGGGGGAGGCAGGAGGCCTAAGCTGAGCCTGGAACAGGACTGGACCAAGGGGGTTGGAATCTGGACAGTCCCCTGGCATCCTGACAGCAAGCCTCATGAGGAGGGGCCTGGTCTTCCCTTATTCTGCTCTCACCCAGCCCTGTCTCGGTAATGAAGCCAAACAGAGTGATTTAAAACCACAGATGTGCACTGTCTTGCAGGCTGGAGGCTAGAAGTCCAAGATCAAGGTGTCAAAGGGCTGGTTCTTTCCAGAGGCTCAAAGGAGACTCTGTCCCAGGCCCCTCCTCAGCTTCTGGGAGTGGATTGGCCATCCTTGATGTCCCTTGGCTTGTAGACACATCACCCAGGTCCCGATTTCATATTCACACTGCATCCTTCCTGTGTGTGTTTCTGTCCAGAATTCTCCCTTTTACAAGGACATCAGTCATGTTGGATATGGGCCACCCAACTTCAGTATGACCTCATCTTAATCAATTGACCTTATTTCTACAATGACCTTATTTCTAAATAGTATCACATCCCAGGTGCTGGGAGTTAGGACTTAAATGTGTGAATTTGGCACACGTGCATGCTAAGTCCCTTCAGTCATGTCTGACCCTGTGACCCTATGGACTACAGCCTGTCAGCCTCCTCTGTCCTTGGGATTCTCCAGGAAAGAATACTGAAGTGGGTTGCCATGCCCTCCTCCAGGGGATCTTCCTGACCTAGGAATCAAACCCTTATCTCTTACTTCTCCCACATTGGCAGACAAGTTCTTTTCCACTAGCATCACCTGGAAAGCCCATGTGAATTTGGGGAAGACATAATTAAACCTATAGCAATAAGTAACTCAAACCTTGGCCCCAAACTCACCTGGAGGCTAGAACTGCTGACCCGAGGCCTTGGCCCCTCAGCCCTGCTCTGCCTGTCCCACCCCCAGAAGCCCAGAAGTCCTCTGGCACCTGACCCTTGGCTCTGCAGTTTGGACCCTCCTATCTCAGGTGGTCTCTTGTTATCTGCTATCCCTGGAGAGGTGGGTGACATGGTGTGAGATGCTCAGAGAGACATGGGTTCAAACCTCACCTCCTCCACTTGATAGGGTGTGACTTTGGGTGAAACATCCCACATCCACAAGCTCCAGCCTCCTCTCAGGCAATGAGAAGCCCCCACCTCCTCGTCTTGACACCCTAGGTCCTGCTGCTTGGGCCCATCTGGTCTGGACAGTCTCTGACCACCCCTCCAAACACACAGGTCAGGTCAATGTATTCCCTCATAATGGGGCAAACACACAAATCAGTGCATCCCTCAGGGAAAATTCTGGTCTCCAGCTGTGAGCCTGGCAGAACCTAGAGTCAACTCTCTTCTGCTCCTGGCCATGTCTATACCAGTGCTCAGAGCCTCATGGCATTGGGGGAGCTGGGGGTCTTTCCCAAGTGTCTCCTATGCATGGACGTGGGGAGTGGGAGCCCACACAAGCTCGCTCTCTCTCTCTCTCTCTCTCATAAGTTTGCCTCCTCTACCTCCAGGGAAATTTGCTCAGCTCCCCACCCCATGCCACCATTTGTATAACAGCCTTGTTCCTGCCAGAAGCCACCTCCTATTGGATGCCCAGCACTACCTAACCATCCTGTGACTTGTACAGACACACACATACTCATTAAGTGCAAATGAGCCTCCGTGATTATTGTTATCACCATAATTACTAACGAAATTAATGACCGCAAGCTGCCTGGTGCCCCACCCTGGGGGCCCATATGCAGCCTGGCCTCAGCACCCCTGGATCCCATTTCCACCGGGACACAGGAGCCAGGCCTCTGGGCTCCAGCCCCACACTCCACGCCTTTCCTCTAACCCTGATTTGCAGCAAAAATCAGGCAGGGGGATGACCACGGAGGCAAAGCTGGCTTCTGTGTGACAAGTGTGGGGAGAACCATCATCCTGTCTACAGAGGGGACGACCCCATCTGAGAGAGCTGGCGCTTACTCTTGGCGGGACCCAGAGACTTGTCACTTAGGACCCTCACCTGCCCTACTGTCAGGACAGCCTTTCAGAGCAGACCATTCCCACACTTCTGAAAGCCCTTGAACTGGGGACTATGGCCAAGGCTCTCAGTAATGAACTGGCCCAGAGCAAATGGTCCCAGAAGCCAAGAGTAGGACCTGGGGCCTCACTCCAAAGCCTGGTCCTTTCCACCCTCGTGTTCCTGAGACAATAAAACACCCCCCTGGGTGACAATGTCCAGTTCCCGGCCAGCCTCACCTCCCCACCAGGACAGTCCTCCCTAACATCTCATAAGGGCTCCTTGGCAGGTCCCCCCATTCACTTTGCATTCATGGTCCAGCCTCCCCAGGCAGGCCCCAATTAATTCAATTACAAACTCCTCCTGGACGCTTGTGTTAGGAGCACTAATATTACATATTAGGAGCACTTCATTCCTGTCCAGCCCTTCAGTGTGTGTTAGTTGCTCAGTCATGTCTAACTCTGTGACCCTATGGACTGTAGCCCACCAGGCTCCTCCGCCCATGGATTTCTCCAGGCAAGAACACTGGAGTGGGTTGCCATTCCCTTCTCTGGGGGATCTTGCCAACCCAGGAATGGAACCCAGATCTGCATTACAAGCAGATTCTTTACCACTGAGCCACCAGGGAAACCCATCCACCCCTGATGGGATGTCAAAGCTCCTCTCCAGTGGCCGTTGACAAGGCCCACTTCCTGGAACCCACGTGGGCTTTGGGCTTCAGGAGGGGGAGACTCAGGAGTGGGGTTGTAATCACTTTCTTGCGTTATCCACAGGCCTGCCTGGCAAGCTTACACCAGCTAAGGACTGTGGGGTCCAGCCAGACTGCCTCTCAGCGCCTCTCAGGGGCTCCCCGAGCTGACCTGCCAGTGGGACCTCCCTTGAGGCCTGGGGTCTGCCAGCACCCCCTCCCAGCCTTGGCAGGGACTCCAAGTGCCTCTTGGCAGACCCCAGGCCTCACCCACCTGGGACCCAATGGCTTGGACCCTCCCGGGGGTCCAAGGGGAGGGGAAGGTGCATCCTGCCTGCCCTGCCCCCCAAACACTCACATACCTCAGGTCACCCTCCCCCTAGGGGAGAAGGAGCAGAACCCGGACCACTGGGAAGACACCCTGCCTGGTCCCTTCCTCCCTCTCTTCCGCCTGCAAGGTAATAAGTTGAGGGTGGGGGACAGCTCTGCAAGGAGGGGCTACAATCCTCCCACTGGTCTGTCCAGGAGACCCTGATTATCCCCATTTTACAGGTGGGCAAGCTCCCCACACAGGCTGAGTCTCCTCCCCAGGGTCTCACAGCCAGAGTGGGGCAGAGCTTGCGCCCCAGATCTGCGTTTCACCTAGAAACCCAGCTTCCGGGACACTGAGGCATCACCAGATGCTTGTTAGACATTTCCTAAAACGTCTCCTCTATGCTTGCGTCTATTTCCACTTTCCAAGTGAGGTCATCTGTACCGTTTTTCTAGATTCCACGTTACCTGATCTTTGTTTTTCTCTTTCTGACTTATTTCACTCCCATACCGGGGTGGGAAGGGGACAGGATGAAGTGGAGATTGGGATTAACACATATATCCTGCTATGTATAAAATAGATAGGGCTTCCCTGGTGGCTCAGAGGGTAGAGAATCTGCCTGCAATGCAGGACACCCAAGTTTAAACCCTAGGTCAGGTAGATCCCCTGGAGAAGGGAACGGCTACCCATTCCAGTGTTCTTGTCTGGAGAATTCCATGGACAGAGGAGCCTGGTAAGCTGCAGTCCGTGGGGTCACAAAGAGTAAGACACAACTGAGTGACTGTCCCTCACTCACTCACATAAAATAGATAACTAACGAGAATCTCCTGTGGAGCATAGGAAACTCCGCTCAGCGCTCTGACGATCTACGTGGGGAGGAAATCCAAAAGGTCGGGGGGTAGAATACATGTATAAGTATAGCTGATTCACTTTGCTGAGCAACAGAAACTAACAGCAGTGTAAAGCAACTACACTCCAACAAAAATTAATTTTAAAAAAGTGGGTCTCCTCCCCTGAGAGCATGTACTGAGGGCACACCTGCCTCCTCCCACCCAACCCCCAGCACTCCTGCCAGAACCTCTGCTGGGTATACCGACGGGCATGCCCCGGCAGGGGCTGAGGGCCTCCATCCCGGGCAGTGGGTATCCTGGTGTCCCTGCTCAGGACAAGATGCTGCTCAGAGGACCCCCACCTTCCAGACCAAGAGTGAAATAGGCAGGGGGCACTCCGCTCACCAGTGGATCCAAGTCAGTAGCGTGCATGCATGCTGAGTCGCTTCAGCTTGTGTCCGACTCTTTGCAAGCCCATGGACTGAAGTTCACCAGGCTGAATGGGATTCTCTGGGCAAGAATGCTGGAGTGGGTTGCCGTGCCCTCCTAAAGGAGATCCTCCTGACCCAGGGATTGAACCGCAGGTTATGTCTTATGTCTCCTGCCTTGGCAGGAGGTTTCTTTACTGCTACAGCCACCTGGGAAGCCCCCAAATTAGCAGGAATCAGCCTGAGTGCACAGACCTCACAGAAGCCAGCCGGACTCAGTGAACCCCAAGGCTCCCCTCTGGCCTCACAACCTGGGATTTGACAGCTGGATTAAAACTGCCCAGGAAAATAAACACTCACCTATGAAATATGAATGAAAGGTTCAATAAAACCTGTGGTTGAGCAAAGTGGGTTTGTCCGCAGTGCAGTGCTAGAGACAGAAATTGGGACTGACACATATACATAGGAAGCGGAAGCATCAGAGCCCAGTGGGAAAAAATACCTGCAAGGACCAGATCCCCAGTCGCCTGCCATGAGCCAGGAACATGTGCATCTGTGGGTGCATACATGTCAGGGAAACACATGCTAACACGTGCACATGTTGTTCCTACGCATGCGTGCTTGTGTGTGCATGTTGCACATGCGTGTGTGTGCATGCATCTCGGCTCACTCAAGGTGGCAAGTAGGCTGGTGTGTCATGTGCTTCTGAGGCAGGAGGAAGATGGGCCCCCAGGGTAAGCAATTTGGAGATTCATTCTCTACTAACCAAAACTCCAAGATGAGAATAGCAGGGCAATTACAGGAGGAGGCTGGACCCTGCAAAGACCCCATTATTTCTCGTTCCCAAAGTCAGGAGACCTCCCTGACCACACACGCATGGAAAAGGCCTCTTGGAGGCCAAAGGGGAGTCATGTCAAGGGATGTTCTACTGAGACAACTTTTCAGTAGGATCCATCTTGGCTAAGAGATGTGTGCACACACAGGGAAGGATCCTGAGATATACCAAATACAGACTGTGAACCAGGCAAATCAGAATGATTGGACAAAAGGAAACCTGGAAGAAATACCCCATAAAAGTAATTCAAACTACCATGAGGGTGTGACCCAGCAACCCAGGACTCGCCCTCTGGTCCTGCACATGACTCTATCCACAGGTACTATACTCTTTTTCCTCTTGGTAGATACTTTACTTGCTTCATTCCTTCCAACTTTGTGGAAATCCTTTTCTGCAAAGCCAAAGGGCTAGGCCCTTGTCACTGACCACTGGTCTAGTGGCTGGGATCTAGTGCTTTCACCGCCAGCACCCAGCCTAATCTCTGGTTGGGAACTAAGCCCCTCTCCAGCTGTTGCAGGCCCAGGCCACCCAAGATAACTATCTTTTTTGTCCTCCCAGGGAGCTGCTGAGCTCCCAGCCCAGGGCAGCAACATTGAACCCCGGCTCCCTAACTGGCTGCTCAAGCAGGAGTACATCCCAAAATCACTAGTGATAATGCCAGGTTCGCTTTTCAAGTGCCTTCTCCCGCATAACACATTCGAAACTTATGATCGCTTTTAGAAAAGGAATAACTTGGCAAGTGGGATTATGATTCTCTCCTACGTCTGAACCTCTAAACCAGCCCATCCAGTGAGTCATGCATGGGTTCCTGAGAAGCCAGAGAGCTGCAGCGATGACTTATGGGAATCCTGCCATAGCCTCTGGGGTTAGACGGACCTGGATCCAGAGCCTGACCCTGGCTGTGAGAGCTTGGGACAGCTGCTGACCTCCCAGAGATTCATTTTCTTCATTTGTGAAGTAAAGGCAAGGCCATTTGTCCCACAGGCTGTGCTGAAGGTCAGTGGGATCTCACGTCAGTCAGGCTCAGCAGTTCATACTACAGTAACAAAATGACAGAAGCATCTCAGCCACTCAACCATCAAATCTGGCTCCACTCTGTTCTTGTGTCCATCACAGGTGGAGAAGGAGAGACAGGTAGGGCTCATTGGTGTCACTCAGGGGCTCAGAGAAATAGACACCCATCTCAAAGATGCTCCTCAGTTCCAGAGGCAGAGAAAAGAAAATGTGACAAGCCACAAGTCACTGCTTAAACCTGCCCAGAAGAGGTACCATCACTTCTGCTCACAGGCTGTTGTGCAAAACCAGCAGGCTGACTGGCCACACCCCACTTAAGAGACTCCAGATGAATCATTATTCTATTAGAAGGAATGGAAACAAAGATGCAGATTATTTACATCAAATATCCAGTATTTCCTACTGGCTTCTGCCCAGCCCCAACTCACTCCTTGGGGTAAAATTTCCTATGTTCATTACCAATTTAGTGCCTCCCGTGCCCAGATGCACCTTCCTGTGTGAGCATTGTGCTGAACAACCAGACTTCTCTCAGTACTTCTTCCAAGTGAGCACAATCTGGGGCTTTCTTAGTAGAGGAGGCTGGAGAGACTTGGTTGAGAAAAGAGGCATGGTGATGGGAGAACCCAGCCACAGACGTGATCCCTTTGCAGTCTCGTGGTCTCCACCTGGTGATCACTATTCTGCACGGTCTTGACACAAACCCCAGACCCATGTGATCTGACGGTCCCTGCAAGGGCCACCCAGACTCCCTCTGCATGCCCCATGAAGCCATCACACCCTCACATGTATCCTGAAGGTCCACACTGAGCCAGTCCTTCTGCTGGACCCCACATGGCTCCTGTGTCTTGCAGCCTCGTGCCCTCCAGCAACTCCATCAAACTCCAGAGTGTGGTCAGCAGCTCCAGGCCAGCTCCATCCTGGACAAACCCACAAACTCCTCTTATCCAGGGTCTGAACTACGTCTTCACCAACCATGTCTGGACCCCTTTCAAGTTTGTGCTTCCCTGGAGTTTGGGGCTTTTTTAGGGCATAAACCATCCATCTCCTTGCAAAGCCTTGCAAAAAGCCTTTTTCTGATCAAAAAGAAAATGTCAAAAAAAAAAAATCTTGTGCTTCCTTAATGCCCTCCCGCAGCCCTAGAGGACCACATAGGGTTTCCTTTTACCTTATAGCCACTGTTTTTTTTATAAGCACTAATAATCCTTTACATTAAACTTTCCCATTTAATCTACTATGTGGTTCTATCTCGAGCTTGGACCCAGACTTCTACCCATCTGAACTCTTGAAAACCTGCACTGCAGTCTTCCCCATCATTGATCCAAGATCCTACTTCCCCATTCCTCTCTGTCCCCCAACTTCCTTCCCTTAAATGAAAGCCCATAAATGTCTGTGCCTGAAGTTACCCTCCTTCTTACCCAGGCATGAAAGCTTTAGGCTGTGAGAGACAGAGAACTGGGTGGGGGGAGTTGAGGGAGCTGCAGGTACAATGTGAGAGTTGGACCATAAAGAAGGCTGAGTGCCTAAGAATTGATGCTTTCAAACTGTGGTGTTGAAGAAGACTCTTGAGAGTCTCTTGGACTGCAAGGAGATCAAACCAGTCAATCCTAAAGGAAATCAACCCTGAATACTCATTGGAAAGACTGATGCTGAAGCTGAAGCTCCAATACTTTGGCCACCTGATGCAAAAAGCCAGGTCATTGGAAAAGACCCTGATGCTGAGAAATATTGAAGGTGAAAGGACAAGAGGGTGACAGAGGATGAGACAGTTGGATGCCATCACCGATTCAAAGAACATGAACTTGGGGAAACTCCAGGAGATAGTGAAGGACAGGGAAGCCTGATGTGCTGCAGTTCATGGGGTTGCAAAGAGTCTGAAACAATTTAGCAAATGAACAACAACAGGAGAATTGATTCACTGCCTTTACTTATACACAGACGTTGGTATTTCCAGATTGTTCAAAGAATAGATATTTGAAGTATAAGGATGTTTGGTGATTGGCCCAAATTCCCATGGAAACATGATGGCAGAATTGGAACCAAAGTTCAGGTCTCCCAAGTGTCTGTCCAGTTCTGATGTCTCCAGGATATGGCCTCCTGGGAGAGAAGGTGGGGAGGACCTGCTCTTGCTGACTACGCAGTGGGACACAGGGATTAAGGTAGGGTTGTGGCAGGCTGCATCATACCAAAATAAAGCCAGACATTTTAGAAAATAAATAAAAGGGATACCTTTACATAAAAGGGCTTACCTAGTGGCTCAGTGGCAAGAATCTGCTGCCACTGCAAGAGACTTGGGTTTGACCTCTGGATTAGGAATATCCCCTGGAGAAGGAAATGGCTACCCACTCCAATATTCTGGCCTAGAGAATCCCATGGACAGAGGAGCCTGCCGGGCTACAGTCCATGGGGTAGCAAAGAACTGGACAACTTACTTACGACTAAACAACAATGCACAGCCATCACATGATGGATGTGACAGAAAGAAACAAAGTCAGAAGAGGAAGAAGTTGATGCCTGGGGAGGAGGAAGGGGAGGAGTTGGATAAAACCTCAGCCCTAGATGAGTACAAGGGACATGACTTTGGTGGTCACATGGTGGAAGAGTGGGATCAGTCCACTGCAAAGGCTGGAATCTCAAGGTCTCCTCTTCCTTACACACGAGAATAAAGCTGCCCTCTGGGTCAAGGAATCCAGAGGAAATGTGTCTTCAGAGGTTTGGGGAGGAGGGGAGAAAAAAATCAGCCTCAAGAAGTTGAAAGCCCATCACACATTGAAGGCAACAACAGCACATGGCCACTGGGCCCACCCGTGAAACTTCTCCCTGCTCCATGACCTCTGGTGCAACCACGTGACCTGCTCTGGCCAGTGGAATGGGTTCTGAGCAAGTCCCAATGCCCAGAAATTAAGAGAGACCTCTGTGCCTCCTTTTGTCCCCACCAACACCCACTTCTGCCTTTGCCAGGAGAAGAACATGCCCAGGCTAGCCCTGCTCCCAGGAGGGGAGTGAGAGATGCCTGTGATACTGATCCAGGCCCTTGGCCTCCTTGTGCGTGCTCAGTCGCTAAGTCATGTCAGACTCTTTGCAACCCCATGGACTGTAGCCCACCAGGCTCCTCTGTCCGTGGGATTTCCCAGGCAAGAATACTGGAATGGGTTGCTATTTCCTCCTCCAGGAGATCTTCTCTATCCAGGGATCGAACACATGTCTCCTGCGTTGGCAGGCAGATGCTTTACCACTGAGCCATCAGAGGCCAGAGAAGAAATTCAGGCAAGGCTTTATTGGAACTCCTGCTATAGAAGGGGTAGCAAAAACAAACAACAGGTTCCCTTGTTAGCTCGCAGAGTGGGGCGAGGTGGGGAAGGGGGACAAGCTGATTCCTTATATAGAGCAAGGGTAGCAGTGTGTCCATGGGTCCGGTCAGAGGGGCGGCTTAGGTGGTTTGCCCACCGCTTTGGCGGTGTTGTATGCAGGGGACATGAGCAGTACCCTGCTTTTCCTCCCATTTCTTTGGACATGGCAGTTGGGTGACTGTTGGGTTGGTTTTTTAGGGTTTTTTTGGTTTTTTTTTTTTGGTATTTTTGTTTCTTATTTTCCCTAGTTTATCCCAATTGTGCACACATATAGCTATTTTTAGCCCCTTATAGTTTCTTTGTATTTTGTTGCCAAAGGAGACGTTTGTCCAGGAGCAAGCACTACAGCCAAGGGTCCCGGGTCCCATCTCACTTGGAGCAGAGAATGCTGGCTGCTGCCACCCACCTACCCCACCAGCCCCCAGACTCAGAAGTGAGAAACGCTTCCCTATGACATAGGTCTCTGAGATTTGGGGTCGTTTGTTATGCAGCATGATTTAAGAAATACAGATACCTATTCCATGTTTCCTACAGAACAAACAGCTAAAGGATTTAAAAAATACAATAGGAAAAACAAATTTTCAATTTTTTGAAGAAAATTGGGCACAACGTTTTTATGACAACAGGATGGAGAGGCCGTTTTACAATGAGACACAGAAAAGCCAGCACCGTGCAGAAAAATACTGACAAATGTAGCTACGTTACAAGTGGAAAATAGGATCTGACAAAAGAGGCTATGAATAGAGTTAAAAGACAAAGATAATGCACAGCTAGAGAAAACATGTTTTTCAGATATTTGGCCACAAAAACACTCTTCAGCTCACACACAAACACACACACAGCACATAGAAGTTAGCAGGAGAATCCAAAGATCCAGAGATGAAAATGCAATGCGTCAGTGAAGAAACTCAAAGGACCAAGGGATACAAGGCTGGACAGTATCAGGAAACCTCACATTACAACAAGGAAATGTTATTTCACACCCAAGAGATTGGTAGGATGTTAGAATATGAAGATGAGCAAACAGGAAATTGCACGCTGCTGATGAAGCTGCAAAGGGAAGCTTCCATCTTGAAGATCAGTTGGCTGTGTTTCATCAGCAGAACTGAAGATGGAAGATCCCAAGACCTCAAACCACACTGTGAAGGTGGCGCGGGGGAGGACCAGAGCATCAACATCACCTGAGGGAGGCAAGAGCACCACTTGCTTGTCAGATGTGCAGAATTCTAGACACATCCAGAAAACGTTGGTGAAGGGAAAAGCAAACTATAGAAGAAACTGTATGGACAACTTGTATAAAATTTCACACATGAAAAAGATTCTATTTTCTTTATGGACAGGCATACTCAGTATTAAAATGTGGATGGGAGGAATACACACTGACTTCAAAATAGTGGGGAATGTGGGGGGAAGCTGGCAGACTAGATAAGGGGCGTAAAACTCATGCTTCAATTGAATCCGTCATGTTTTATTCCCTAAAAAATAAACTCTGAAGCAAATGTGTCATAAAGCTGCCAGGCATTAAGTCTAACTGGTTGGTACATGAAAGCTGGATATCATTATTCTGCACCCTGTTTGGTGTGTTTGTAAGATTGTGTAATAGTTTTAAAGAGATGAAATGCATGAAAGGAAGCATGCCTGAATGATGACAATGGTTATCATTAGGTGGTAGGCTTATAGATAGCTTCTTTTTTCTTTTTTTTTTTCTGCTTTTATATTATCTTTTTTACTTTCATGAGAATATATTACTGTTATGATAGAAAAGCGTATATTTTGACCCACTGTGTCATGAGCACGGCACACCCTGGGTTGGAAGGATGCTGAGGCAGGAACACAGTCATTCACCTGTCCAGTCCCTGGGGCAGCTCTGCAGAGAAAGATATGGACACTCATCCCCCACAGCCAGAGTTAAGAAGGCTCGATGTGAAATGAATCATTCCAGGAGAACTAAATCCCTGCCTTATCTAATTTTGTATCCTGAGGCTGATTAATTTAAACTCCAGAATAAAATAAACATCGGCCTTAAGTAAGGATTAAATACTCGGCAGGGTCCTTAATCGAACAAACTGACATTGTACATTTTATGGTATGGACTGAGGGGGTCTGGGGTGGCAATAGGGGAGCAGAGGGAATGCCCTGAGCTTAGGAGAGAAAATAGCAATGTTTGGGGATTCTGGAGTGTATTCACCTTTGATCTCTTGTCTGGACACCAACAGAAAATGCAAGAGGCACAGAATGATGGCTTTTCACCGAGGAAGAGGCCTCATGCTCTGTGTCCCCATGTCCTGTCCTCAAGGGGATGGTGTAATCAAGGAGTGAGGTCTGGAGAATGGAAGAAGTGCCTATGTTCTTAGAAAACAACAGAAAAGAGAATTCTCCCACCTAGGCATTACCACCAAACAGCTGCTAAGTGCGTGAACTAACAGCAAACATCCCCGGGTCTCTAATTGCAATGGGCAACCAAGAACAGTGAGATAGGTAAAGGATGGGGTGGCCTGAGTCGGGAGGAGGGAAGCAACTGATGGATGCTTCCAGGCCTTCAGCACAAAGCTGGACCATTATACCAAGGGTGAGCTCCATCTGCAGAGGGATCCCACATCCCCACTCCCATAGTGGCAGTAGCACAGGCACAGCAGCTATGAGAGGCCTGTGCAGCATCAATATAGTGGCAGAGCAGAGCCCAGAAGGCCTGGACTCAGGTCTGGCTGAGCCTCGACCAACTGTGTAACCTGAGCATCTCATCAGCCTCGGGTCCCCTGCAGGCACAGCAATGATGAAATCCCTCTGCAGGTATATATTAAGCAGATGCTTCATGTGCTATTGGCTGGGGCATAAAACAAGCCACAGTCCCTCCAGAGAAGGCATTTCCATAGTTGAACAGCAAAGTCAAGTTACTACAGCCAACCTGGGAGGGGGTAGGTATTGGGTAAAGAGGCAAGAAGCCTGGCCCCAAGTCCACCTCAGGGCATCAGGAATGTTTATGGATGGTCCACAAATGGCATCTTCTCTTCTCCCTCCTGAAATGCATAGTCATCCCTGTGAAGTCTCCCCAGGGATGCAGTGCATCTGAGAAAGAGAGGGCACAGAGTGCGCCTTCTTGGCATCACCAACCTCAGACTTCCTACAGGAAAGCAAGCAACCCTCCTGGGTCCACAGGTGGTAGCTAAATGAACAGTAAGATGTTTGTGAAATCTTCAGTTCATGGACTTGGAACACATGCAGAGAGAGAAGCCATGACTCTTCCCCACTGAGACAGCTTGGGTGTGGAAGTATCAAAAGGGATCCAAGTAGGAGAGATGGGGAGTCAGGACAACGAGAAGGAATCTCTCAACGTGACTTATAAACACTGTCTCTGCCAATAGCAGCAATCATGAGTAGTAATGAGTGCTTTCTGGGGTGTAGATATCATATGTGTTGGCAAGCCTGTGTGCAGAGACTGTTGTTGTCTGGCCACAAATCTGTTAAATAATTGAGCACAATTGGTGGAACATGAGAGAGTTGGGTTCAAACTTGTCTTCTCACCATTTGCTTTCTGTTTACCCTATCTGATATTTATCCCCTTTTTCATCTTTTCCTGTCTCCTTTTGGGTTGAGTATTTTTATTCCATTTTATCTTCTTGGTTGGCTTATTAGGTGTAAATATCTGGTTTGGTTTGGCTTTGACTTTTTAGTAGTTGCTTTACAGTTGATAGTGCACATTTTAACTTATCATAGGCTACTGTCAAATGACATGCTGCTTCACATGTCAGTTTTTTTTGTTTAGTCACTAAATCATGTCCGATTCTTTGCAATTCCATGGACTGTAGCCCACCAGGCTCCTCTGTCCATGGGATTTCCAGGCAAGAATACTGGAGTGGGTTGCCATTTCTTTCTCCAGGAGATCTTCCTGACTGAGGGATTGAACCCAAGTCTCCTGCATTAGCAGGCAGATTCTTTACCACTGAACTACCTAGGAAGCCCTCACATATAGAATAAGAGCCCTAAATTAATACTTTCATCTCCCCTCTTTGGCTCTTGTATTATTGTTTTCATGCATTTTTCTGCTACATACACTATAAACCCCATAACCCATTGTTATTTTTATTTTTATTTAAACAGTCAACTATGTTTAAAAACATTTTTTCTGCTTTCACTTTTACCTATGTATTTACCATTTGGGGCATGCTTCATTTCTTTGTGTAAATCCAAATTTCCATCTAGTATAGTTTTTCTACTGCCTGAAAGCTTTTGTTTATCATTTCTCACAGAGATAATCAGCTAGTAATGAATTCTTTAAGCTTTTTAAGTCTGAAAGCCTTTAATTTACTGCTATATTTGAAAGGCCATTTTGCTGGGTATAGAATTCTAGATTGACAATTGTTTCATCATTCATAATTTACAGACATTGTCCTGCTATCCGTTGGGTAGTGCTGTTACTGACTGGAAATTTGCCAACACTTTTATGTTTGTTCTTCTCTAAGTCACGTATTTTTTCCTCTGGCTTCTTCTATAATCTTTTCTTTTTCATTGGTTTTGAGCAATTTGATTATTATGTGCCTTAATATTGTTTTCTTTGTGTTTCATATGCTTGGGGTTCATTGGGATTCTTAGATATCTGGGTTTATACTTGTCATCAAATTTGAATTTCTTTATAAGTTCTTCAAATATTTTTTCTTCTCTCATTCTCGCTTCTTTTGGAAAATCTAGTTATACATATATTATATTTGTTGGAGCTGATTCTCTGTTCTTTTTCAGTATTTTCTTCCTGGTTCATTTTTGATAGTTTCTATTGCTTATGTCTTCAAGTTTACAAATCTTTTCTTCTACAATGTTTAATCTGTTGTTAATCATCTCATCCAATTTTTTTTTATCTGAAACATTATACATTTCTTCTCTAGAAGCTCAGTGTTGGTCTTCCACGTCTCCACTTATCATGCTAAAGTTTCCTTTACCTTCTTGATGTGGAAAATCTAGTGATATTAAGAGTTTTAATGTAATTTTCTACTCATTCTAGTGCTGTTTCTGCATCTGTATCTTCTTACTGACTTTTCTTCTCATTACTGATTGTAGTTTCCTATTTCTTTGCATGCCTGGTAATTTTTATTAGATGACAGACAATGAAAATTTTACCTTACCATGTACTGGATATTATTGTGTTTCTATAAATATTCTTGAGTTTTATTCTGGGATGCAGCTAAGTTAAGTGAAAAGATGTTGGTCCTTTGAAGATTTTCTTTTAATCTTTTTTAAATGGGACTAGAAAAACTTTGTCTTGGCATTAATTTTCCACACAACTGCAACTTTCTTTCTTTCTTTTTTTTTTTTGGGGGGGGGGTGGTACTCTACCCAATGACCCAGAAACTTAAGGTTTCTTCACCATTGCTGGTGAGAATATGAAGTGTGCCTAGTTCTGTGTGATTTCAAGCACTGCTCCTTTTCTTCCTTCCAGGTGATTCCTTTCCCCTAGACTTGAGTGATTTATTCACATACATACACTGACCAGTATCATGCTAAGACTAGAGACTTCCCTTTTCAATGTTCTCCTCTCCAGTATCTGGGTACTCACTCTGCATAATCTGTCTGCCTTGGTCTCCCCAGAATCCCAGCTCCAGCTCCCTTTCCACAACTTAGCTATATCACCAGACTCAGCCCAGAGTCTTCATCCCTGGGCCATGTCCTGGGAATTAAGCAGTTATAGGCAGTAAGTTGGAATAATCATGTGGCTCCATTCAGTTGTTTATGCTCTCTTAGGGACCATTGTCCTACACTGCCTGATGTCTCTGATAACCTGTTGTAGAGTTAGGATTTGAGCCTAAATTGTCTGACACTAGAGGGCTTCCCAGGTGACTAAGTGATGAAAAATCTGCCTGCCACTGCAAGATGCACAAAAGATGTAGGTCAGTCTCTGGGTTGGAAAGATCCCCTGGAGAAGGAAATGGCAAGTCACTCCTATATTCTTGCCTGGAGAATCCCATGGACAGAGGAGCCTGGCAAGCTGTGGTTCAAGAGGTCACAGAGTTGGACACAACTGAGCGACTGAGCATGCAGCAAACATGCATGTCTGACACCAGAGGCCACACTCTTAACCACTGGGCCATACCTGTCCCTCAGTCTCACCCTGAGGGTTTCACTAGCTTCCTAGAGAGGAGTGGTTGGGAGTTGCCGTCAGCACTATTCTATGTGTTATTAGTTGTTAGCTGACATTGGATATCCTTATGTTACTGCTTAATAAGCTGCCTAGCACTCACTCCACAGTATGCAGCCTATCATGATTAACTAATCTTAGCCCCTCGTATCACCATTCCAAAGGTGCTGAGCTAGATCCACTTGGGGTCATTACCAGCCAAGATCTGGATGTTCAACAATTACAGTTAAGAGCCAGTGCTCCGAGTCAGCACATCAGGATGGCAGCCCTGTGAGAGAGGAGTCTCATGAAGACCACTCTCAGCAAGAACTCCACATGCTGCGAGTCTCGTCTCGGGGGTCTCATAGTACTGAATTGGGGAATTGAACGTGATGGTTTCTCAGACTTTCTCCCTTAACAGCTAGGAGTTTATAATTATCCAAGTCCCCTCAGGGAAATGAAAACCATGATCCCTGATTCACCAGTGAATTTAGGAAAAGGAGATAGCGAAGAGTGGATCAGACCTATTCCTGGAATACACTAGACAGCTTCTGGAGATTAAAATAATGACCGCTAATGGATATACATGTTTAATGTTTCAGTTACTGGTAAAATTAATACCCTGTTTAATATTAATAGAAGCAGTGGATGTCTCTGGAGTTGTTAATCTGCTACCTTTCCACTACATCAAGTATAAAAATAGCTCTCTGTGATTAGCCAGGTGGGCACAGATGGGTGGAGGGTGGAGAGGAAGGAGGGAGGAATTGAAGAGTAATAATGGGATGGTGACAACAGCATGCATTTTAAATGCATTATGGCTCATCAGGATTCTGAGAGAGAACATTTTCTTCCAAGTACAGTTACTTTTTCAAACTTCATTCATGGGTTCTTTCCTATTCAATAAATATTTATTGGATGCTTTCCAGATGCCAGACACTGTGCTAAGCTATTTCCTGTTGTACCTTACTTAATCCTTGCAGCAACCTTTTGATGGGGATGCTCCTATTCCCATTTTAGGGATGATAATACTGAGGCTCAATGTCCCACAGGTAGGAAGGTGCAGAGACTGAACTGGAGCCCAGGTCTCTCTGAATCCAGAGCTGGAACTTCTAACTCCAAGCTTTCAAGGGTTTATTTTTTTTTCTAAATTGTCTTTAAATCCAGGATCATATAAACACTGCAGGAAATAAATAGGATGGTGAGACAGAAGATGACATAGCTGAGGTCCAGAAGGTCAGCACTTAGGCCCTGATTCCAGAAGAAGACTTGGAAAATTTACTTTCTTAATCACAATTTCAAATTTTCATCATAATTAAGCATATATGTGTTGAGTACCTACTCTGTGCCTGGCACTGTGCCAGACACAGAAATTGATGATCAAGATAGATACAGCCCCTGCCCTCAGGAAGCTCATAGTTTATATTCTACTGGGAGAGACAATAAACATATGCAAAGACATTGCCGATAGAAACCAAACAAGTGCATAAACATAAAATAAAACAAACACAAGCTGTGTTGATTGCTATTAAGCAAACAAGGAGGAAACTGAGGCAGGGTGGGGAGGGACTGACTTAAAGAAAGTCATCACAGAGATTTCCCTGGTGGTCCAGCAGTTAAGACCACACTGCCACCACAGGAGGCATGGGTTCAATCCCTAGTCAGGTAGCTAAGATCCTGCATGCTGTGAGGCATGGCCAAAATTTTTTTAAAAGAAAGGAAGTAATCAAGTCTTCTCTGAAGAGATCTGTCTGTTAGGAGCCTTTGGATAAGCAGGAAAGACCACCTTTGTGTCCATCAGGGTAAAAGCGCATGATGTAGGGGCCAGGGTTCAGAGGAGGTCAGCAGTGGGGCTCTCCAAGGGTCCAGCAGAAGAAACCACCCTTGACAAAGCTACTGGAAAGTACACCTTCCAACCATATATCTACCTCCCTCCTTTCTTCTCTCTACTCAAGACCAAAACCCTAGGAAATACAGTGAAGAAGGGAGAATCCAGTTGGTCTCACTTGTGTCATGTGCCTGCCCCTTGGATGGGTAACAAAAAGGCATCTTCATGTTTGCTGCCCCATCAAGGTTATTCCTAAGCGGGGAGAAAAGATTATTTTTAAAAAATCAGGTGCTATTAGGCATGTAGAATAGATGCAGCAGCCCCAGAAAAGTCAACCACAGGAGGAGACACTGCCTAGAACTGAGACTGAAGAATAAAGAACATTTGAAAGTGGAAGGAAATTCAGTCTAAGGAACAGCATGTACAAAGGCTCTGAGATGAGTGTGTATGTCAGGTAATAAGAGGTGAATTCCACTGTCTAAAGGAAAGGCAGTTGACCTGTAGATAAAGATATACAGATAGGGTAAATATGTGTGTGTGGATAGATGACGATGACAAAGCATAAGAAGAAGGAAGAAAATGAGAGGAAGGAAGAAGGGAGAAAGAGAAGAAAGAATGAAAGATAATGAAAGGATTCATTGAAAATATAAGCTTGCAAAAGCAGATAGGTAGATGGGTGGATCAATGTGTGGAAGGATAGGTGGATGGATGGATGTGTTAATGACTGGATGGATGTGTGAATGAATGGATAGATAGTAGGTTGGACAGATGGGTGGATGTTGGATGGATAGAAGGTTGGATAGATCTTCCTGAGATGGTCTGTCTCCAAGTCTTCAGTCGTTCAGCATCACTTTCCATGGTCCTAGTCATGATTGAATGTCAGGTCTAATATAAGCTGAACTGTATAGAGGGGCTCACTCTCAGAGTCAGGCAAGTGCTCTCAAGTAAACACCTCTTGAATTTGATGCTCTAGGAATCTTACTCATCTCACCCTAATCCTGGCCCCATTTAGCATTTCCCATAAACTTCTACTTCTTCTGTAAAGGAAATTGACATTCCATCAGAGACAGATGTCTCTGTAAGTGTGATATGATGCAAATGCTCAAGTGTTCCAATGGTCTGTTCCACCTCCTGTCTTTTGATCCTTCACTGAGACAAGATGATGTAACAGAACAACTGTCTGCATGGTTCTAGACCTAGAACCATCAGCCTATTTTGCCTCTCTGGGCTTCAGTCTTCTTCTATGTAAAACAAGTGAGGTTGGACTCATCTCAAGTTCAAAATGAGAGTGGAAAAAAAAGGCAGAAGACCCCAAAAAACCTTTAGGGCAACCTCTCCTTAGATGGCTTGCACTGCCTCTTACCTACCTTCCCAGTACGATTTTACAAATATTCTTTCTACATGTCCAGCACTGGACTAGACACTGGGGCACACAGACACTATCCCTGCCCTCCTGAAGCTTAGAGTCTGGATGTCAAGTCAGATTGTAAGTCAAGAAGGTTGAAAACCACAGTTGTAATATTTGCTCTGAGAGTCCAGTGGGCATCAGGACCCTGGACAGGGAGCCTATCCCAGACTTCAGTCAGAGAGGCTATCTGGAGGAGGCAACTATCACAGATGAACAGGAAAACATTAGGCAGATGATGGGGAAGAGATGACGAGCACACTCTGAAGTCTGGGGAAATGGAACACACTGTAACTCTGTGGACCCCTCATCAGGCCCCAGGGAATTTGTTCAACTGTGAGAGCATACTACCTCCAGCTTAGAGCATATGATTTCAGAGTCCTTACAACCCCTTCCCTCTGCCTCATGAGACTGGATCTTGCTGAGCACATGGAGGGACTTTTCAGCTGTGATTTGTTGGAGCAGAAGAAGCAGAGGGTGTCATGCTTAACACACATGCCCTGTGGCAACCTGGAGTGAGATCTTAGAAAGATGATTAGGGTGTTTGTTCAAAGGACATGATTGCTACATTTTCTCTTCCACGTTAGATGTTTTGACTCCTTTTCTGTCTTCTGAGTGCTCCTACACCGGGCAGAGCTCACTCTTCAAACCTCATCTCATTATCCATTTTCCCCTCGATTGCATATTTTAGGGGCTGGTAATAGGGCTGCCTACAGTGCTATGTATTACAGCCGAAGGATCTGCAGGACTCCAACACCCCCACACTCCCCCGCCAAGCAAAAGAGACAAAATATTTTCATTTCTAAGCCTCTAAGCCTAGAGGAAAAGAGTTATGCAACCATGTGACTGCTATGACTTCTTAAGAGCCTTTGGTGACTGGAGAAGAAATCCAGTCTTAGCTGGCTTTTCTTAAATAACAAGTGTCTGGGCCACCTGACACTGCCAAAGGACTGAGGTGTCCTAAACATGTCTGCCATCATGCTCAGCTGCCTGTGCAGAGGCACCCAGCCCTTGCTCAAGACAGATGGCTTCTGGGATGAAGATGGGGGTAGGGCCATGCTAATTAAGCCCCTGCTCTGCAAAGGTGCTGTGCCTTCTAGTGTCTAGTTTGCGTTAGTTTGCATGTGTATTAGTTACCAAAGCTGTGTACTAAATTATCACCAGCTCAGCAGATTTATCACACCACCCATTTATTTTTTTTAATTTTTATTGGAATATGTTGTTGCTCAGTTGCTAAGTCAAGTCTGACTCTTTGAGACCCCATGGGCTGCAGCACTCCAGGCTTCCCTGTCCTTCACTATCTCCCAGAGTTTGTTCAAACTCATGTCCATTGGAATATAGTTGATTTAAAGTGTTGTGTTAGTTTCAGATGTATAGCAAAGTGAATCTGTTATACAAACACATATATCTACTCTTTTTTAGAGTCTTTTCCCCTTTAGGCCATTACAGAGCAATGAGTAGAGTTCCCTGTGCTATACCGTAGGTCCTTATTAGTCATCTATTTTACATATAGTAGTATGTATGTCAATCCCAATATCCCAGTTTATCCCTCTCCCCCTTTACCCCCTGGTAACCATAAGTTTGTTTTCTCTATCTGTGACTCTATTTCTGTTTTGCAAATAAGTTTCTTTGTACAATTTTTTTAGATTTCACATATAAGCAAAACACCCATTATTATCATCTCATAGCTTCCAGGGTCAGGAGTCTAGGTTCAGTTCAGGCGGGTCCCCTACACAGGGTCTCAAGAGGCTGAAATCAAGGTGATAGGGAGCTTCTCATGTGAGAACCTTGGGGTTCTCTCCCAAACTCACTGGTTGTTGGATGAATTCAGTTCCCTGTGGTTGTAGGACTGAGATCCTCGGCTCCTCAGAGCCACTCACTGTTCCCTTCCATGGAGTCCCCTACACAGCAAGGATATTTGCCTCTTCAAGGTCAACAGAAAGGTGTCTGCAGCTTCATCTCTGACTTTTTCAGTCTTTGGTTTCTGGGCTCTTTTGTCAAAAGGCTCCCTGATTAGGTCAGGTCAGGCTCACCCACGACAATCCCCTTTTTCATGAACTTAAAGTCAACTGATTAGGAACACTTATCATATCTTTGGCCACCTGATGTGAAGACCTGACTCATTGGAAAAGACCCTGATGCTGGGAAAGACTGAGGGCAGCAGGAGAAGGGGGAGACAGAGGATGAGATGGTTGAATGACATCACTGACTCAATGGACATGAATTTGAGCAAACTCTGGGAGACAGTAAAAGACAGGGAAGCCTAGAGTGTTGCAGTCCATGGGGTCCCAAAGAATCAGACACAACTTAGCAACTGAACAACAATCATCTCTTCACTCACCATGCCGTATGCTGCTGCTGCTAAGTCACTTCACTAGGCTCCTCTGTCCCTGGGATTCTCCAGGCAAGAATACTGGAGTGGGTTGCCATTTCCTTCTCCAAACCATGCCGTATAAAGTAACCTAATTAGACAAATGACATCCCATTGCATTCACAGCCCCTCCACACTCAAAGGGAGGGGATTATCCACGGGTGTGCCCCAAAAGGCCACCTTAAAAATATGCCCACCACAGCTTACAACAATTTTGTACTTGGGCTGCCTGACTTCTGTGGCACTGCAGCTCAGGCTGCCTGGTTTGAACCTCTGCTCTGACTCATAATAGCTGTGTGACCTTGAGCAAACCATCTAACCTCTCTGTGCCTCCTTTTTCTCATCTGTAAATTGGGTTCAATAATAGTACACACCTGCTAGGTCATTTTGAATGTTAAAGGACACAAACATGTGGCCGAGGGTATAAGGAGGACTCACTAAATGCCTGACTTTGCCTGCTCCCATCCATCTTCCCAGGGTGGGATCAGCACCGAGACACACTTTCCTCAGAGCACCACCCTCCCCTCTCCCCACCTCCAGCATCCCCCTCCATCCCAGGAGCACGAGGAGATGGAGCAATTAGCCTTCAGTAATGAAAGTACACAGAGCCATCAGCTGGGCTGCCATAGGGATTTATGAACTCCACAGAAGCTTGTACCGCTACAAGAGAGGTCATCAGGGGACCACTTCCGAGGTAAGAACAAAAAACATCTCACCCATCACTGCCAGGCCCTCCCCATGGCAAGACATTAAAGCATGCCTATCCCTTTCCACATTTTCCAAACCTTCTACAGCAAACCTGCCTTATTTTTATAATCAGACCAAAAAAAAGAAAAGAAAAGAAACGCAGTAAACCTGATTTTTCATAGAAAAGCTTTGTGGTCAGAGACACCAGCTCCTGCCAGGTTGCGTCTGCAGGTGGAGCACTGCCAGGACGCCTGAGAGCTTGCATTTTGTTCTTTTCTTTTTTTAAAACAAAGATCCATTATGCAAATCGATCATAAAATTTTTAAAGCATCTTGTCCTGTCTCAATTAATTACAGCCTTTGTGGGCCCAGCTTCAGAAGCAGAGAAATTCTCGTGGTTCAGGAATGCTGCCCCAAGAGACAAAGCACTGGTCTGGTCCTGCCCCGGGTACTCTCTTGTCCCTTCAGCCCAAGCCTGCCTGTGTTCCTGACCACATCGACCTACTCATCACACTAGCCAGCTGGCCACCACACCCCACCACCATCTCACACACACACGCATGCACAACCCTTGGCAGCTGCTGCTCCTCCATCCTCCAAGAGGGTCCTTCTCCAACTGGACTGAAACTAATGGTCTGTAATTTACGGCGTGGCCCCTATGCTGCTGGCTAAGTGAAAGCAGCCACTTGGTTTAGTTCCACCCAGAGTGGAGAAGAGAACCAAGGCTGCAGAAACAGTAGTAATGACCACTTCTGTCCTCAAGTCTGCCCTCTGTCCCCTCCCCAGAAAGGAGCGCAGCCATGCCACTCCCCACAAGCCCTTTCTCCATCCTGAGAGCCATGCAGGACTGCTGAGACCAGCCCTGGCACTCCCAAGTCTGGTGGCCAAGTCTTCTCTGACATCCAGTCTCTCTTTCCCGAACATCCCATTCACTCACCAACCTACCCACCCAACCTGCCTTCTGCTTGCCAGAACCACTTCTGCCTTATTCTACAGAACCTCGTTCTTAAGATGGGATTCTCAAAACTCATTCTCACTGTGGTCTAAGTGACCAATAACCAATGAAAATATTGGCTGTGGATTCTCATCCCATTCTAGTCACATTTTAAGAGGAAAGGCAACGGAGGATGAGGTGACTGGATAGCATCACTGACTCAACGGACATGAGTTTGAGCAAACCCCAGGAGATAGTGGAGGACAGGGAACCCTGGCATAGTGCAGTCCATGAGATCACAAAGAGTTAGATACAACTTAGCTACTGAACAACAATAACAACAACAAAAGGATGAATTCTTTGTACTAGTTTAATAGAATACTTGACATGTCAGAGCATAAAAGCGAAGTGTTTTACTTCCCTCCCAATAGCTGCTCCCTCTGTTCATCTCCTCCACTCTTCCTACTGAGTATCAGGGCCCTTGCTGACTTCATGGAAGGGATCACAACTTTCCTGCTTCACTGATCAGAGCAGCCTTTCATTCAAGGGCGTGTGTTTGGGCCAGTGCAGCAGTACACCTGCTTTTTCAAAGCATTCCGGACATAGAGGCTTAAACCAAAAGAGTAGAAAGTCCAACTGGGATGAGAAGGAGAGCCCAGGGCTTCCAGAAGACCCGTCAGTCACCCACTCCCACCTCACCCTCTGGCCCAGCAAGTCCATCCAAGAGCAACTCCAGCCTTGAAAACCCACCTACCCACCCCCCAACTCATGAGCTCCAGGACCACGGCTCTAAGGAGCGAGACCTCGGACATGTATGATCAGTTGCTCAGTGATGTCTGACTCTTTGCGGCCCTATGGACTGTACCCTACCAGAGTCCTCTGTCCATGGACTTTTCCAGGTGAGAATACCGGAGTGGGCTGCCATTTCCTACTCCAGGGGATCTTCGTGACTCAGGAATCGAACCCACATTTTTTGCATCTCCTGTGTTGGCAGGTAGGTTCTTTACCACTGTGCCACCTGGGAAGCCCTTCTCACCCATCTTTCTTTCCTTTCCTCACCCTACCCAATCTTCAGTGAATTAAGTCAACGTCAATTTTATGACATCCTCTCCACCCTGTAACACCTGTTGTTTGTTCACCTGGCTGGAGTCCCAGTCCTAACTAACTTGTCTGCATTGCCCATGTCACCTTCTAACTGTCACACTGTGTTAGCAATTAGCCTCATGTAAAGCTTTGGAACTGAGAACCTCGTGTTGAGTCAAAACCAATGAAAGCAGTCATATTGATTCAGGAGTCATGGACCAGGCCCCAGGCTTCGGGCTGCCTGCCTCACCCTCCCCGCAGCCTCACTGAGTCACAGACACCACCAGTGTGTAGAGAACTCTCCACACGCTACATGCTGACGAATGCTCTTCCCACAATGTCCCCCGTTCACATCCACGGCCACCTCATTTTATGTCCCCATTTTGCAGAGCTGCACATTGAGGATCAGCCTAACTAAGGAACTGACCCCAAGGTACAGAGCTTGTAAGCTGTGCGGCCAGGATTTGAACCACTTGGGTTCTGGAGCCTGGGACCTTAAGCAGATGGCTTCCTGTTTCCTGGTACAAAAGGACAAACAGCCTTTGAGAAGATGCACCAGCAATTAGGAGAGAAGGATCAAGGAGAGAGAAAGAGCAGCCGGGAGCCGCCTCTGCCGAAACCTTTCCAGCCCCGACTCTGTACCCAGTGTTGAAAGGCCTGCATTTTAAAACTTACAGTCTGATATTTTGAGCTCAGGTTTTGAGCTCAAGGTTTGGAGCAAACTGTGTCTAACACTCCAGCTCAGGACAGCAGTGTTCACTGGAGAATCCATCCTGACAGAGAAGCTCCTTTGCAAAGATGCCAAGGGGAGAGAGAGAATGACCCTGCTCCTAGCAGAAGGATCCACGTGGGAACTGAATGTTGAAAAGTTGAGCCCCAGGCCCTGGTGGAAATGGTAACAGTTGTCCACGGCTCAGCACCCCGGGCTCCACTCTGATATCAGCCAACAGACAGAAAGGCACCCAGTTCTGCAGACGGTTACAAAGCGGGTGGCTCTGAGGACCACACAAAGGCATGACCTGTCCCTTCCCTCGGGATGTCCTGAGCTCCCAGCCCAGACCTAATCAGCCCACCAGCAAGAGACACAGTCGAGAGTTCTAGAATCCCACGCTAGGAGGGCGTGGCCAGTGCTTCATGAGCTGCTCTCTGAAAAGCTAGAGGGTGTGGTTATCACTGTGCATCTGTCTGGTTTTTAACCTGGATCCGTTGGTCAGGCTTGTGGAGTCTGGGAGGACACATCACCCTGAAGTTTCCACTCATTCCACAACAGAAGGCTCACAAGTCCTGCAGGAGAGTCAGTCCCTCTGACAGCGATCCCAGGCAGGACCTCCTGTGGCCACAAGACTTTCAGGCCGCAGCAGCTCAGCATCAGCCAGTTCACCCAGTGCCAATCACCCCCAGCATTCCCCTGGTCATCTTTATCTGGAGCCCCAGTAGGAAGCCAAGTGCTGGGGACCCCTCCGTCCACAGAGAGCAGGCAGGGACCACTCTGTTCACGGGGAGCAGGTGTTTTCTAATGCATGAAGTAGCAGCAGGTGTGTTACATGCCTGGCTATAGGAATCACAGCCTGGATGTGACACTTTCACAACCATCTTAGATGGATGACATTGCCTCTTCTCACTTTGATCAGAACCCAGGCCAGGACTGCCGAAGGCCTTTGCAGGATGGAGATGAAGCAAGAAGCAGCAACTGGTTGTGAGATGTTACTTTAGGCCCAAAGAATGGAAGCCCCAGCACACACTGCCTCACTAGGACAACTCCTGCCTACTCAGGCCTTGTTGGCAGGACACCTCCCACAGTGTCCAACCTGGGCAACCAGACATGGCAACCCTGCCCACTACTGTGGGGCTCCAATGCCAGCAAGTGAGCAAAGACGTTCTCAATGCATAGACGAAGAAGTTAAATTCCCAAGCATGAATTGAGTCAGTTCTACATCTCAGGCATAGAGATACCAAGTGAAGTGAATAAGACCTGGGAGAGCCCAGAGAAGGCAGGTGGATCCAGTAACCCTCAGTATCAGAAAGACACAGTAACCCACCCCAGTCTCATATGAGCTAAAAGGGGAAAGAGAACACACGTAATGGGATGAGGGGTCAGACAGACACCTGAAGAGAACATTCCAGAAACCCAAAGAAGAACCCAGCACTCCTCAGTCATATAACGCCCTGAAGATGGGACTCTGCTTCTGTTTCCCTATCCCAATCCATACTCTGCTACACATAGCAGGACCCTCGATGCTCTAGATGCTTCTCTCTGTCGCACCCCCAGCTTTCCACCTCTCTCCATCTTTGTGGTCCTCTTCCAGCAGCGTCAGTTTCTGCTGGAAGCTTGCTGGAAATGCAGAGTCTCCAGCCCCACCCAAGAACTGCTGAGGCAGAACCTGCCCTTTACCAGATGCCCAGGGATTGATGGAGAGACACTGGAGAAGCCACAGTGTGGCCTGCACACAGACCCGGGTTTCATCCAGTCTCTCCTGGATTCCAGAGCCTTTCAGCTCATCTGTGACGTCTTCCCCTCGGATGAAGAACAGCTGATATCTCCCTCCTCTGCATGGCACCAGGCCCTGCACAGAACCTGCCCACCCGCCCCTGCACGGAGCCACGCACACCTGCTCACCTCTCCCTGCCAGCAGACCACATGCCTCTGGAAGGTAGGGATCAGGTTTACGCCTCTACACATCTCCAGAGTTAGCCCGCTGCCAGGCATGTGTGAGGTGGGTTGTTCAGCTGAAATGCACATTTGTGAATGGACGAATAAACTGTGTCTTAGCTGTTTTATCACATCACACACTCTCAGGACATTGGCCAGAGGAGATGTGAGGACACCAGGCATAACTATCTTAAAGTCATGTGATTTGTTCACTGCCTTTTAAAATGTTGGAAGAAAAGGCTGTGACCTTTTGGAGAGAACTGATTGATGGTGGGGTCTGGGGCGGGCTGTAAAGGCCAAGGCTGGGAGGGAGCCTGATAAAGCGGCACTGCAGACTGAGCTCAGTTGGACGAGGGATTCCATTTGTCATTTTGTCCTTTTGTCCAGGTTTTTAAAGGTTCCTCTGAAATGGCTCTTTTGTGTGGGGCTGGGGCAATGGGAGAGGGGACAATATGGCAGGCAGCACCCCCACCCTGGTTCTTCCTGGCAAGACAGCAACCATCTGAAAAGGAAGCGTCACTCTGCTTTTCAAAAAAATAAATTCCCAAAGTAGGAAGTGAGCCAATGCTTCAGCTCAGGCACAGAAATACAAAGATCTCAAAGGCTCAGAGATACCTTCTTGGAGAGTTTGGCTGGAGCGTTCTGTGCCTATACCTCCTTCGAGTTTCGGGAGCTGAGCTGAGGGAATCCAGGCTGTAAGGAAGAGTCCAGTGGGCCTGGGAAACAGAGCATGACTAGAATTATGCACCAGAGAGGTAAGACATACCACAAGGGGGTGATGGGGTGTGGGGGTGGGCTGTAGTTACTAATTCATTTGGATGAAACCTCTAAACTATAATTAAGGAAGAATCTCTCCAACTCTGGAGCACACCGAACAATAAACAACTGCCTGCTTTGATTAATAGCCAGACCATTGCTGAATCTAGTGCCTGGAAACCAGAGCCTGCGGCAGTGTACTGACTCTGGAAGGCTTTCTCCACTGGGAAGGGCCAGCCTCTGGTCCTGGGACAGTGGTCCTTCCAGGCTGCCCTGCCCTGAATGGGGGAAAGACAGGGCTGTCTCATCAAATAGGTTGGGAACACACCAAATTGAACAAAACAACAAAATCCAAGTGCAAGGAGTATCTTGACTACGGAGCTTCTCAGAGCCCCAACCCACACTGCCCATGTTGACTGTGACACCGCAAGAGAGGAAGAGGAGGGGCACGGATCCATTCCAGAACCCCTCCTGGGTGGGGAGGTGGGAGTTTGAAGTGAAATCTAGGGAAGCAACCTGAAAGAAAGTGCCCTCTCCTTTGGGGACACAGTGCTTCCAGCACATCCCTTGTCTGCACTGGCCATTCTTACACTTGAACCATTATATGGACATAAAATACACCCAGCCTTGTTCTCTACTCTTCCCAAAGCACTGACTCTCAGCTCCAGAGTTTGTGTTAAATGTGGATAATAGCTTATAAGCAGAAGACAGAGAAACTGAGGAACCCAGAGAAGGCTTCTGGAAAGAAGCTAAGTCTAGAATATTATCAGAAACAGTTAAAGGAACTGAGTCTTTATTTGGCAGGCTTCTGCTGCTGCTAAGTCACTTCAGTCATGTCCAACTCTATGCCCCCATAGACAGCAGCCCACCAGGCTCCGCCGTCCCTGGGGTTCTCCAGGCAAGAACACTGGAGTGGGTTGCCATTTCCTTCTCCAATGCATGAAAGTGAAAAGTGAAAGTGAAGTCACTCAGTTGTGTCTGACTCTTTGCGACCCCATGGACTGCAGCCTACCAGGCTCCTCCGTCCATGGAATTTTCCAGGCAAGAGTACTGGAGTGGGGTGCCATTGCCTTCTCCGTATTTGGCAGGAGTGCAGATCAAAGAGAAACCACTACTATTGTTTAAAACCTATATCCTTTAAAGAGTCTCCCAACATCCAGGTTTTTTCCTTCTGATCAGAGGCTCTGTTCTTCCCACCTTTCCTGGAGTTAGGTATGTTCATGTTGACTTGCTCTGGCCAGTAGAATGGGAGCACAAGTTAGGTGTGGTCATGTGACCTGCTCTGGCCAATGGAATGGGAGCCCAAGTGAAGTATGATTATGGACTTGCTTTGGCCAGTGAAGGGAGCAGAAGTTAGGCGTGGTCATGAGACTTGCTTAAGTTAGGTTTGGTCATGTGACACACTTTGACCAATGGCAGGGGAGCAGAATCCTGTGAGCCACCATGCTGCCTTCACCAGTCCATTGGTACCCAGGAACACTGCAGATGGTGAAGCCTCTGCACCCTGATTCCCAGAGGGAGGACAACATGCTTCAGAGCCCACAGCCAAACCAGCATGGACAGGGAGTGTGAGAAATATGTTCAAGCCACTGAAACCTGGGGGCTGGTTGCTACCTCATCAAAATCAAGCCCATTTTAACCAGTACAGAGGTTGACCCCAGAAGTAAGATGCTGCTGCCACAAAAATTCAAAATGTGTGACTTGGGCTTCATGATCAGGCAACGAGTTTAGAAAACTCAAGGCTGGAAAGATGGCAGCTGCTGTTAGGTGGTGGTGGGCACTTGACAACACCATCATCTGTGGTGACCTGAGAAGTGAATCATGTACCCAGCACAGCTACTGCCCTGAGGGAGGAGCTGGAAAGGAGACTGAAGAGCCTGTGCTGGCTGCTGTCGGAATTTAGCAAAGTGTTGAAAGAGAGAGGTGAGGTCAGAAAGGAAATGGCTAGTTTGCAAACACAAATGAAAGGGGGAACAGGGAATTCCCAAATTCAGGAACTCCTGGGTCTGGAAGAGTCAAGCTCTTCCCAACCACAAGTGGTAAAAGTAAACATTTTGAGAAAAGACTGCAAGTGAGCCACATGGTGAAGAGAGAACAGTGTCCCATCCAGAGATAAATGAATGGATTTGGAGGCTCAGGATAACAGCCCCAGTCAGGGGTGTGGCCCCCAGGTCATCCTTCCAGCTGGACAGAGTCACCCATGGAAAAAGTCTGTCCATGTGGTGCTCCCAACCAAGCCTGATTTCATGGGAAAGTGTGTTTCATTCTGAGGGGAAATCCTGTCCCTGTTCCACCCTCCTGTCGGTAGAGGGGAGCAGGCCATTGGTCTTTGTAGCTCATAGACACCTGAGCCAGAAGAGCCATGGGCAGGCCTGGGATCAAGGCCCCTATGCCTCCCCCGAAATCCTGGCCAAGCTCTGCTGGCAAGACTGAGGTTCCAGGGCTCCCCTTCCGAGTGGGCTGATAGCTGGCGAGGCCCCTTTATATTTATATTTGGAAATACAGCATTTGCTGATTAAAAATAGAATTAATGATATCTCTGTTCAACAGAAGAAGACAATTGTTTGGAGGAATTATAGTTTCCCTCCCCTTCAAATTTTCTGCAATCTATGGCATTTCCAAGCATACTGAATTTTTCAGACTTTTCTAAGAATAGCTTCTCCCAGGATCCACAGAGAGGGCATGAAATTTACCCTTTTCAGTAGAAGGAGAACTGTTCCCAAACCCTTGAAAGAGTCTGCCTGTGTTTGAAGCCACATGAAGTCATCAGAACAATAGTTCCTGGAAAATGTCTTTTTAGCTCACAGAATTGAAAGATTGCCCTTTTGTGTGCAAACCCACCAAGGAGCTGTGATGCCCACTGCTCTGCCCTCCAACATCCTTACCACCCCCTCTTCCCCACAGATGCCCACCCCCCAACCCAGGCCAAGCGTGGTTGGGACCCTCCAGCTCCAGCCTCCAAGACCCACCCCCACCACATGGAGTCCCATGCACGTGTATAAATCACCACATTCCTCTGAAAACAATGTGCAGTCACCAGTGATAGAAACACATCTAGAAGGAGGCAGTGAGAAATAAAGAGGAAAGGAGAGAGTTGTCCAGTGAAAGCACACAAAACTAGAACAAAAAGAAAAACAACAGGCCGGGGGAAATAACAGCATCGAACATGACAGAGTCGATATCCCAGTGAGACAAAGACCTTGTACAGCCCGGTGTCTGTTTGGAGACAGTCATAAATGTGCAGACAAGCAAACGAAGCAAAGCATAAGCCCGAGAGAGAGAGTGGGTGTGTGTGCATAAATGTGCAAGTATGTGAGTATACGTATTAATTGTGGGTCCATATAACTGTGTGAGAATATAACATGTGAGACTGTATGTTCACATATGGAGTGTGTGTGTGTGTATGCTCCAAGGTGACTGGCAGTTCTGAAGTGAGAACATGAAGCCAGTGTGGTCCCCAGCATCCACCCTGACAGAGCAGGAGCTCAGATCCCAGCTCTGATGCGGTTCACCGACAGGCCTTAGGTGTAATTACTTAGCATCTCTAGTTTTGCTTCCTCATCTGTAGAATGGAAATAATCATTCAGCAGTGCAGATGAAGGTGATGATGCATTGACTGGGCACGCTAACTTTCCCCTCCATTTTGGGGAATCTCCTTGCTACAGTCAGATATTCAGGCTGACCAGGTTTCCCTCTGGAGACTTTGGGCTGCTCGTCTTCCTTGGTGGCAGAGACACACGGGTTCCAGCTTGGGTTTTAACAAGAGAAAGGAACCAGTTTAGGCCTCGACCTGAGTAGGGAGGACCTCCATGAGCAGCAGGAGCCTCAGAAAACAGAAAGTGCCCAAGGAGTCAACTTCCCCCTCCTCCCGTGTGGACCCAGCCCTGCCACATGCAGCCAGGAGGTCACAAGGGCATGGATCTGGGGCTCAGGGTCTGACTATGAGGTTCAGGCCCTACCTCAGCCAGCTCCCAGCAAGATGGGGGCAAGTTGCTGGAGTTCTTTCCCTGGTGGGGAGGACCGAATGAGACGCACCATGGGTCTGATGCCCACCCCCCGCCCCCAGTCTACACTGTCCCTGTCCTCATGTGAAGCAGAGACAGCTGGGCAGAGCATGTGGTTGGAGTCACACCAGGTTGGGGTGGGCGAACTCTCAACGCTGGTTTTAGTTGGCATCTACACTCTCTTTTTGGAAGAATTCCTTCCTGTTTCACAATGAACTCCCACGGGGCTATGAGAACATCCTCAAGACTCAGTGAAGAAAGGACAAAGGCAGGCTGGCACCATTCAGGCAGGATGAGAGCAAAATATGAGAGATATGACCCTCCTTGTTTAAAGAAATGTAAAGTGCCATACTGATGAAGTGTCGCTTTCAAAGTGCAGACAAACACTTTTATGATAATGAGGTTGAGGGGGGGTCAGTGCTGACATTTTAATATACAGTGAAAGTTTTTACAATAATTCAAACATCCAACCTGGGGAGAGCATTTAAATAACCATGCAAAGGAATTCCAAGTTGCCATTTAAATGATTATGGGTGGCTTTTGTCTTATAATTTATGCTTTTCCGGACTTTCTGAATCATCTATGTCCCAAGATGAGTATGCATGATTTTATCAAAAGCAAATAAATTAATTTTTTAAATTTATGGCCAGGGTTAAGAGTTAGGCATTTGAAAACAGTTGTATAAAGATATGAAGACTCAGCATGAAGTTGGCCTTTTGTCAAATTTCCCCTAATGCTGCAAGGCTGTACTCTTAACAACAGAGAGAAATGAAGGTAAAACCTATTGGAGATGGTTTCTCAAGATTCTAAAGCAGACCCCATGGGGCCCAATTAATCCAGGCCCTGCCCTGGTGTCCTCCCAGGCCACCTCCTGTCCCAACCACCTCCCCTCAGACCTGATCATGACAACACAACTCATTTCAGTGTCTCTCACATCTCCCCCTCCTCCCAAGAAGACATAGTAAGGTCCTCACCCCCAGGACCTCAGATCAGAACGTTATTTGGAGAGGTGATCAGGTTAAAGCCAGGTCATCATGGTGAGCCCTCATTCAGTAGGACAGTGTCCTTATTAAAAGGGGAAAGTTGGACCCGGAGAGAGACGCACACTGAGAGGAAATGCTGCAAGGACACGGGGAGAAGGCCAACATCTGCAAGCCGAGGGGAGAGGCCTCGGAAGGACCCTGACCTGCCCACACCGGGATCTCAGATGTCTGACCTCCAGACTGTGAGAGAGAATGGATTTGCACCGTCTAAGGCTCCCAGTCTGTGGTCATTTGTGATGGCAGCCACAGGAAACAAAAATAAGGCTGTCTCTAAAAGGCAGTTGGGGACATTTTTAAAAACCTGAGCCTGTCATAGCAATGACACACAAAAAAACACATCTAAAAGCTTCCCATCACACTGCCCTCAGCAGAGGCTGGAATCTCAGCAGAGATCACAGCCCTGCTGATGGGGCTTCCCATCTACTTCAACCCCAGGACCTGCAAGGGCACCGGCTCCTCCCAGCCCCCCTTGCAAGGACCTTCCTGCTTGCCTCCCAGCTTTGTCCACATGTTCTCTGCACATGACACTCTTCTCATGTCCTCCCTCCCTTCCCAACACACAAATATGTGCACACACACAAACACAGGCTCACACCTGCCCCTGCTAATTTCCCCTACTCCTTCAAGTGTCAGTTTAACCAGACACCTCGGCAGTTCCTGCCTGAACCCCATCTTCCTCCCAAGAGCTCTATCATCACGGGGGCTGGATCAGCCTCTGGGAACTGCAGGGCGCTTAGCCACATGCAGGCATTTGCTGACAGCTGCCAGTTGAATCCCTCCTCGCTCACAGTGTGATAAGCAGAAATGATCCAGACTTAGCCAGGCGTCCCCTGGGGACAGGACTCCCCATGACCAAGGGCCACTGTTCTCCAACCTGAACTCCACAAAGGCGTGGGTGGCATCTGCCTTCCTTCCCACCCTATCCATCACCGGGCGCAGTTCCTGGCATCCAAGCTGGCCATGTGCGCCCAACCAAAGGGTTGGAGGATAACGAACCAGCCAGGGCAGGGCAGTCTCTGGTGGCTCAGCTGTAGCCTGACCTCACTGATGCTTCTGGTGTTGGAATGACCCTTGCAGGACCCCCAAGCAACCTGGGCCATGCCCACATGAAACCCCCCATGGGGTTGCCTCTTGGTTCCTAGGTCTCTCTATCCACCAGGACCTTGTATACACATGCTCTCCATCAAGGTGAAAGCTACATAAATAAAAACAAAGAGACAGAAGTGCAAATACCATCAGATCCCTCCCAGGCAGAGAGAGAATATGCTGGCACTCTGATGGTTGTATTAACAATTTAATGGAGCCCCTAGAACGGCGGAACAGGCAGGTCTTGCCAGCAGGAGCAGCAGTGTCCTGCTGACATCAGTTCACACACACAGGAGATGGGCCAGGCCAGGACTCCTGGGTGCTCAGGAATGGCTCCGCTGGGCAGTCTGGGAGCCTGACATTTTGGCATCCTCCACACCCTGGACGGAGGAGTCCCTGATGCTGACAAACCCTGAGCTCTGCCCATTCACCGCACTGTGGCCTCAGCCCTTGGGAGATGGGCTGGAAGCAGGACCCATTTCTAGAGTCTGGTGTTTCTCATCTCAGCACCATCCACACTGACTAAGCAAAAGGCCAAGAGCCCTGATGGCTGGGACCACACACAGCCTCTTCCTCTTTTTAAGCCTTTTTCCAGTGGCTTCCCTGATGGCTCAGCAGTAAAGAATTCGCCTGCAATTCAGGAGACTCAGGAGGTGTGGGTTCAATCCCTGGGTTGGGAAGATCCTCTGCAGGAGGGAACAGCAACCCACTCCAGTATTCTTGCCTGGGAACTCCTATGTACAGAGGAGCCTGGCAGGCTACAGTCCATGGGGGTCACAGAAGAGTCAGACACGACTTAGTAACTGAACACCCATGCCAATACAAAACTTGGCATTCAGTCAGTGCCCAATAAATGTTTGTCTAAATCGAAAGTGTTAGTTGCTCAGTCGTGTCCGACTCTTGGCGACCCATGAAATGTAACCCACTAGGCTCCTGTGTCCGTGGGATTCTCCAGGCAAGAATACTAGAGTGGGTTGCTAGTCCCTTCTCCAGGGGACCTTTCCAATCCAGGGATCAAACCTGAGTCTCCTGCATTACAGACAGATTCTTAACCACTTGAGCCATATGGGAAGCCCCAAATGAGTGGAAAACAATAAAGGGGGCAGGAAAGAGTTCATATGTCTGTGGTCAGAAAAGGCAGATTATGGCTTCAGGTAGGATGCTCAGAGGCAGCCCCTTATGCATGTTCCCCCTCTGATGCTCCTTTCCCTCTAACCAGCTCAGAAAGACTGAATACAAAGGGTGGGGCTCAGGGGGATCTTTGAAAACTGATGCAAACTTGGGAACATGGACAGGCCCTCTGGAGGACTGAGGAAGGCCGAAGGGAGACAGTGGGGTCAACCAGGATGTTCTGCGACAGCAGATGGGTCTCCATGGCACCCAGACCACCCTCCCCCCAGCAAGATCTGGAAGATCAGTACCTTTGCCCCATTGATTGGCAGCGCTTAGCAGGGCCTGTCCCACAGAAAGCAGTCAACAAACATTGTTTGAATAAATGGATGGATACCGCCATGGGGGAAGTCCCCAGGCCCTCCCACGAGGAAGTTACTAATGCGTGTTTCTACAATGCGTGTTCAACCCCTGGGTCAGGAAGATACCCTGGAGGAGGAAATGGCAACCCACTCCAGTATTCTTGCCTGGAGAATTCCATGGAGAGGAACCTGGAAGGCTACAGTCCATAGAGTCACAAAGAGTCAGACATCACTGAGCAACTGAGCACACACTTCATCCTGGAAACACCTCACACTGTTTGGATCACTTAGAGCCAAGGAGGGGCCAAGTCTGAGAACCCAGCTGCCACTTCCCAGCTTCCTGATCTTGGCAAGCCGGGACCTCACTGGGCCTCGCTCCTGCCAAGGAGTTCCAGGGGCTTCCTCATTGTCATCACTACTGTGTGAGCTCCAGGTCCCCAGCAGGCAGTTTCAACAAGCAGAGCGTCTCCTGCAAGGAAGGAGGGGCTGAGCTGCAGCACATCCCCAGCAGGGTCTTCCAGGAACTCTTATGTCCCCCCAGGGTCCTTGACAACCAGTCCAGCTGCCCTCCCTGTCCCTGCCGGAGCCCACTTCCCAGGCACAAAGACTTGCTTTGAATGGCAAGCTGTTTTCTTTATCCATCTCATCTCACAGGGATGTGTCTTTGAATGAAGACCTGGTTACTTTTCTGTAAATAGTCAAGTCTGGGCTCAACATCTTCCAAAATCTTTTCAAAAGTTATCAAAAAATGTGCACACACACATACACACATCCAGGGTGTTTGTATCATTTTAATAGGTTTCAGCTTTTCTGTTCTGCTGAGAAATACTGCAAGAAAAGTTGAAGGTTTCATATCTCAAAAATCAAATCAACAGGCACTTTTGAAAAACTGACACAAACAAATAGAAAAAACGGAAAAGAAGCAGAAAGAAAAGACTTTGTTCAGATGCCTTTCCCAGAGTCCACTGTGTTTCCGCTTAACTTCCTTTAAGTCAGAGGTTATCCTTATTCTGCTGCCTCCACCTGCTAAGCAGAAACCACACTTTTAACATAAAGGGAGAAAGTCCACATGTAATTTAGTGGTAATTATTCATCAATCATCCCTGAAAACAGATGCCCATGGCAGTGAAGGCCAGCTGATTTACCAGGAGGGAAAGATCTATATTTCCTGCACTAGAGTGATGTCACCAGGTTGGGTAATTGCCGCATAAACAAGAAGATAGTTACCCACCGACGAATTGAGCTTCTAGGATTTCTGAGTGCTTTTCATGCAGACAGTTGTGTGGACTCAAACAGTGAATTGAAATAGTCAAAGTCCTAGGGACCCATCCCCAACAGGAGAAAACAAAGGCCACTGACAGGATTGCAGAAGCTTCCATCTATTCCACAAAGGTACCCATGACAATGAGGGACTGGACACACGAATCCTCTCCATCTGTAAAGGGTGAAGACCCAGAGGAATCGGGTGGAGAGGGAGGTGGGAGGGGGGATCGGGATGGGGAATACGTGTAAATCTATGGCTGATTCATATCAATGTATGACAAAAAAATAAATAAATAAATAAAATGAAAAAAAAAAAAGCACACTTTCATGAGACACGAAGGCACATCGACTAGAGTGCCTAGAATCCAGGACACTGATGACGCCAGATGCTGGAGATGTGGAGCAGCAAGAACACTCATTCACTGCTGGTGGGGATGCAGCCTGGTGCAGCCACTTGGGAGGAGAGGTGGGCAATTTCTTACAAAAGTTAACTTATCTTACCATACACTCCAGCAATCATGCTCCCTGGTATTTATCCAAATATGTTGAAGACTTGTCCACACAAAAACCTGCATGAGAATCTTCATAGAAGCTTTATTAGCGATTGTCAAAAACTAAAAGCAACCAAGATGTCCTTCAGTAGGTGAATAGGTGAACAACCTATGATAGGTCCAGACAATGGAGCATTATTCAGTGCTAAAAAGAAATGAGCTTGTCAAGTCACAAAAAAAGACATGGAGGAACCTTAAATGCATAGTGCTAAGTGAAATAAGCCAGTTTTAAAAGACTGCATACTTTATGATTTCAATTAGATGACATTCAGAAAAAGGCAAATCTATGGAGACAGAAAACAGTTCAGTGGTTGTCAGAGGTTTAGGGATGGAGAGGTTGAAATGGTAGAGCACAGAATATTTTAGAACAGTGCACTAATCCTACGTGATACCATGCACTTCTCAAAACACACAGAATTTTTACATCACAAAGAGTAAACCTTGGAACTTCCCTGGGGGTCCCCACCTTGCAATGCTGGGAACACACATTCTATCCCTGGTCGGGGAACTAAGGTCTCACATGCTATGGAGTAACAAAGCCCATGTGCCTCAACTAGAGAGTCTGTGTGCTACAATGAAAGTTCCCACGTGACCCAACAAAGATTCTGCATTTACAACTGAGATACAATGCCACCAAATAAATAAATATTTTTTTAAAAGAGTAAACTTTAATGCACATAAAATTTTTAAAAAATCAATGAGAAGGTCAGGGGATTCCAGGACGGCATGGAGATTGTGACAAAAGAATTTAACTGTAATATAAGTGCATGATATAACCTCACTGAAGGGGTAGTAGGGAGATGTTAACCTAAGGTACATTTGAAATTGAGTAGTGTCTGTTGGACTAGAGATAAAAGACATTGCACATAGGCATTGTACTCCAAAATCATTGCAGACTATAGCCAAGAAATGAAAGACACTTGCTCATTGAAAGAAAAGCTATGACAAACCTAGACAGCATATTAAAAAGCAGAGACATCACTTCGTCAATAAAGGTCCATATAGTTAAAGCTACGGTTTTTCCAGTAGTCATGTACAGATGTGCGAGTTGGACCATAAAGAAGGCCAAGTGCCAAAGAATTAATGCTTTCAAACTGTGGTGCTGGAGAAGACTCTGGAGAGTCCCTTGGACTGCAAGGAGGTCAAACCAGTCAACCCTAAAGGAAATCAACTCTGCACATTCATTTGAAGGACCAATGCTGAAGCTGAAGCTCCAATACTTTGGACACCTGATATGAAGAGCCAATTCAATGGAAAAGACCCTGATGCTGGGAAAGATTGAAAGCAGGAGGAGAAGGGGGGCAATAGAGGATGAGATGTTTGGATGGCATCACCAACTCAATGGACATGAGTTTGAGCAAACTCCAGGAGATAGTAAAGGACAGGGAAACCTGGTATGCTACAGTCTGTGGGGTCACTAGAAGTCGGACACAACTGAGCGACTGAAAAACAATACATTGATACACAGGTTAGTGTGATATTGTGATTAAAAGAAATACACATTTGGTCTTTGTCTCCATTTCTGACACAGAGCTCCTAAAACCTTGGGAATTTCTTAGTGATGAGAGCAGCAAAGGTATCTCTTACGTTAATGAGGTAACTTTGGCTGCACACTGTCTGAACCTATCTATATATCAATCTCAGTTCAGTTCAGTTGCTCAGTTGTGTCTGACTCTTTGCAACCCCATGGACTGTGTCAATCTAGAAACAGAAACATCATAAGGACAGAAATCAGAGCTGGGTCTTGGGGGAGAGATTAGATGGTATAAGTACCCAAGGAAACTTTGGAGGGTGATGGAAATTTCCTGTATCTTGAGTATGACGATTACACTTACTGTATATGTTTATAAAAGCTCATCAAACTGTACATTGAAAAGAGTAATTTTGCATACGTAAATTGTCTTAATAAATCTTACTATTGCAAAAAAATTTAAAAAATCAGATTACTTTGGCACCACACATAAGGATGGGGACTGGTGGCCAAGAGAACCCACCATGTGATTAGAATCTGCCAATCCTCGCCTCCTCCAGGCAGATGACATGACCTTTGTTATAAAATGGTACATACATAGGCTAGAATAGGTGCCCATGACTAATGAGGAGATAAAAACCAAGCTGGTTTTGGAAAAGACACATGGTTAGCCCGGGCAGAGCAGGGGGGATCCAGCCACAGTGCAGGAGACTGAATCTGAGAGGGCAGATGGAGGAGGCAGCAGGAGCTGGGTGGGAAGGGAGGTCGATAGGGGGTCTGGGGGGCTGTCAGGAGTTTGCATGATACCCCCACCGCCGTGTTCATCTCGCTGCTGTTTTTGATGCCATGTCCATTCTATGAAGGGCTCTGCATCATAAGAGGGAGTCTGTGATTGTCAGCTAAGGAGAGGTTAAATACTGTTTGAAAAACCTTTTTCGTCCAATTTATGCTGTGCCTTTGAAGATGAAGAAGGGAGAGGAGAGACCATAACATCTTAGACCAGCAGAGGATGGGGGAGGGCTGTAGAATATCAATTCCAACCAATTCTATTCCAGCCCATAAAGGAGCCAGGACTCACGGAGAAAATCAGCCTTTCATAAAATTTCTTGGAAATCTGGTCAAGAAAACGTGCGTGTCTCCCGCAGATAACACTGCTGTATTATAGGCATTTGACTTGATCAGTGGGCTATGGAAAAATAAAACACCCATTTTAACACAGTGTCTGGAAATGCTGCCTAGCCATGGAAAGCCTGGGGGCTGGCAGGCTTCAGAACGGCCGGGTGGGTGGGTGGCACATGCTGCATCCTTCAGAACAGCCCCAAAGTCCTTGAAGGACCCAGCCTTGGCTCACCTGGGGTGCCACTCAAGCCTGCAGTTTCCTTGGCCCCACTTCAGCCCTGCTGAGCCAGACACTGGGACTTCCCTAGTGGCTACAGCTTCTCTGGTGGCTCAGACGGCAAAGAATCTGCCTGCAACTCAGGAGACCCAGGTTTGATCCCTGGGTAGGAAGATCCCCTGGAGGAAGGAATGGCTACTCACCCCGGTAGTCTTGCCTGGAGAATCCCATGGATAGAGGAGCCTGGTAGGCTACAGTTCATCGGGTTGCAAAGAGTCAGACACAAGTGAGTAACTGACACTTCAACACTGTCCCCAGGAATCCTCCTTTGTAACACTTCCTCAGACAATTCTCTGCGCTGGACAGGATGCCACAATGGATCTTCCAACTTGGCTTCTGCTGAGGGCCAAAATCAAGAGACACCATGGTTACCCCCACTGTCCACAGCAGAGAGCCCCAGCATCTGTGTGTGACTGGCAAACCGGTCCCAGGTCCTCAGCCCAAGCCACCTGGAGGGCACAGGGCATCGGAGATGAAGAGAAGGAGGCTAAAATCAGCAAGTCCACTTCTTGGGAAAGAGGCCAGTCTGCTGTGAGCCCCTCTAGACAATGGGTGGGAGTGTCCCTACCCTCCCCTGGAGGAGCAGGGGGAGCTGCTAGGAGATTCTGGGAGAATATGACATGGTTCCCCAAAAGAGTGTGGAGTGGAGACAGAAGTCAGCTGAGTCCTAAAGAAGAGTCCAGAGCAGATGCTGTGAGCAGCACCTCCTCCAGGAGGCCGAAGGCAGAGAGGGCTATGGGGGTCATGGGCCACCCAGTACAGGGCCAGCTGTGGGACTCCTGAGGACGAATGACTCCTGGGGCCAGTTTTAAAAGATTATTCTCAGGAGGCTGCCTGAAAGGGTGATGGGTTGGGAGCATCTCTGGAGAGTGGGTGGCAGGTGCCCTGGGCTGTCGGGGAAGCATGGGAGAGTGAGGATGGCCAGGCTAACTTGGAGGAGCCAGAGAGCGGGGCCTCTCCAAGAAGCCCCAGAGCCTCAGCACCAAATGCTCTCTCTGTCCCACTGTCTTCCCTCCCACTCCAACCTCAGAAGGACCACAGGCCTTGGAGCTGAGTGGGCAGTGGGTTCGGGTTGGCCAGAGCAAGGAAGGCCGCAAGCCCCCAGCCAGCCTGCACCACAGCTGCGGCCTCAGCCAGGCCTACCTCTGGGAGCAGACACTGATGTGGGACAGAGATCAGGTTTCGAGTGTTTTACTGGCCTAAACACCCTGCTTTAAAGAAAAGTCAGACAGCTGTTGAAACTAACACAGACAATAAGACTGTATTTTCTTTATGTCTGTGTCTCCTTACTGCCCTGCACGTAGGATCATTGGTCCTATCTTTCTAGATCCCATAAAGAACAGACTTTTGTACACAGTGGGAGAAGGAGAGGGTGGGATGATTTGAGAGAATAGCATTGAAATATAAACATTACCATATGTAAAACAGATAGCCAGTGGGAGTTTGATGTATGATGCAGGGAACCCAAAGCCGGTGCCCTGTGACAACCTGGAGGCATGAGGTGGAGAAGGAAGGGTCACATGTGTGCCTGTGACTGATTCATGTTGATGTATGGCAGAGGCCATCACAATACTGTGATTATCCTCCAATTAAAATAAATTAATGAATTTTTTTAAAAAAAGACTTTATTTTCTGAGAGGGACCAGGACATCACGGGGGTCTGAATGAGTTGTACATGTCAAGTGCTCAGCATACTTCATGGATTTTCTCCACTCCAGGAAAGGCTTCTGCAGCCTGCAGAAGAACCAGAGGCCACCTAAGTATTGAAGGACAGAAGCAACTCTCCTGGGCCCTGGACACCCCTTGGAAGCCGAGATGACCACTTGAGAACTCTAGCCATCAAGTGACTGAAAACACTACTATGGCCCACCTCAAGGAGAGTGGGGTGGGACTCCCTGCTGTTGTCTCATGCCCACCCCCTCCCCCACACACCACACCTAGCATCTTTACACACACCACCAGGCTCCTCTGTCCTTGGGATTTCCCAGGTAAGAAAACTGGAGGGGGTTGCTATTTGCTTCTCCAAGGGATCTTCCTCACACAGGGATCAAACCCACATCTCCTGCATCTCTTTCATTGTAGGCAGATTCTCTACGCACTGAGCTATTGGAGAAGCTCCTCACATACACACTGTGTACCCCCAAATCTACTCAGGCCCCCACTGCTGAGAGGCAGCCAGACAAGTCCTTCGATAGAGGTGGCAGAGGCTCCTAATTCCCTGCTCAATACCCAATCTCATCATCTTCTTTAGAAACAGAAGCCAGTTTCTAGCTGGGCAAAGATCAACCCAACTAAAAGACTACATATCCCAGCCCTCCCTTGCACTAAATGTGGTCTTGTGATCCAGCACTGACCAATGAGATGTGAGCCTGGTATGGTACTTCCAGAAAGTCTCCCTAAGGGCCATCAATGAAATGGCAGGAGTTCCAGCACCATATTGCACCGTGAGGATGAAGGCATGCTGGAGTGTTGATCTTAAACAATTTCCTACAGACGCTCACCTCCAAACCACTGTTATACAAAGAGTGATATAAAATATTTATCTTGCTGCTGGGAAGGAAGCTTTTGATTAAATGCTGCTGAATTTAACCAAATCCAGGTTGGTGGATATACACAATCAAGGACCCCTCACATATATCATCTCACCAAGCACACTCCCAGCCTGGCATGCAATCAGCGGATACCCAGGGCATGGTTAGCTTGGCCTCTCTTGTTTGCCTCAAGTAGGAAAAGCATGGTATAGGGATTTCACTCTCTATGCCAAGCCAAGGTGATTCACTGAGTTTACTAAAATCAGTACCGAATGGAACTCGGAGGCAGGTGACAATGTGGCATTTGCTGGCTAACTCCATTAAGATTCCATGCCAGGAGAGAAGGTCTGAGCTGTGATTGGACCTGGATCTCCAGGTCCCAGTTTGGCCTAGGATGGCTCTTTGGGAAGATAAAATATTCACTGGAAGGATTATTGCTGAAGCTGAAGCTCCAATCCTTTGGCCACCTGATGCAAAGAACTGACCCGTCAGAAAAGACCCTGATGCTGGGAAAGATTGAAGGCAAGAGGAGAAGAAGGCACCTCAAATGATGCATCCTCACCAGCTCAATGGACATGAATTTGAACAAACTCCGGGGGATAGTGAAGGACAGAGGAGCCTGGCATGTTGCAGTCCATGGGGTCGCAAAGAGTCGGACATGACTTAGCAGCTGAAAAACAACAATACAGCAGGCATCATGGGTTGAGTTGTGTCACTACAAAAAACTTAGATGCAATTAGTTAAGAGGCGGTAAATAGGATGAGCCCTAACTCCATATGAATAATGTCCTAAAAAAAAAAAAAAAAAAAAAAAAAAAAAAAAAAAAAAAAAAAAAAAAAAAAAAAAAAAAAAAAACAGGAAATTTGGACACAGACAACACAGAGAAAGAACTCTGTACTGAGACTAGGGGTGATGTCAACACAAGCCAAGGAGCCACCAGAAGCCAGGAGAGAAGCCTGGAATATCCTTCCCTGGAGCCTCCAGAGGAAACACAGCCCCATCAACACCTCAATCTCAACTTGTAACATCCACAACTGTGAGATAATAAATTCTGTTAAGTCACTCAGTGAGCCTAAACAGACTCACTTTGGCAGGTTACACCCACACCATCCTTGTCCTGCAGTTTACCTTCTAAGCATCACAGCTCACTGGCTGTCTGGTACTCGATGTTTCTTGGGTAGGAGGACAGATGGGAGGATGGATGGATGGCTGAATAGATGGATAAGTGGATATAATGACATGGGTGCGTGGATGGGTACGTGGGTGGGTAAATGAACAGATGAATAAGCAAATGAATGAATGAACATACAGGGCAGCCACCAGAAGCCTCAAGGAGTCTGCCAGATGCATGGCATGCCTATACATGCTCACAAATCAGTGCAGAGTATGCAGCTGGGAGCATGCATGTATCACACCCCCAGATTCCATGGAGATCAAGGCAGCCTCAACACCAGGAAAACAATAGGTCATCATTTTCTACATGACTGTCACAAACCACCCCAATCAATGATGACATCCATCTGGTTTTACTTTCCACATCGCCTATTTTTATTTCTTGTGAATAACAAAGGGGTCTCAAAGGAGGAAGCCATAGGAGGGTTTGCTGTAACGTGACTGGTGCCTGTCCCCAGGGAGGTGATGGGGCAGGTCCTTTCTTGAAGGACGATGTCCTGCAGAATCTCTTTGTGAGACAGCTGGGCTGAGCAAGGGGCAGCAAGAAGGGGATGCCAGCTCCCAAGTGTGCCATCCTTGGGAGGCACCTCAATGGCACATGCTGGCCGACAACATGAGGGGGTCCAATTGCTGACGAAGATTAGATGGGACCAAGACCCTGGGGACAGAGCCACCTGTCAAGGTGCAAATCCAGGCATTAGAGAATGAGAAACCAGTCTCTCCCACTATGAGCACTTGGAGAGTGAACCTCACTGAAGCCTTGGCTTGGGACACTGTCCATCCTATTGACTTTGACTTGAGTCCAGAGGAACGGATGCCCAGCCGCTCCAGGAGAAGGAGAAAGACTGAGGGAAGTCTAGGAGGAAAAGCAGCCCCAGAGGGGAACCCGCACTGCGATGCCAGAATAAGGCTCCTGCACCTCACTAACCCTTCTGGGCCCTGGGCACAGCCTGGCTGAGCAGCCAACTTAAATAAACTGGCATGGTTGGCACCAGGCTGCCCCATGGGGCTCCAAACACCTAGCCTTATGGGTCCCCAGTGCATAGGCCACTGATTCTCTCTCCTCCAAAAAGAATAACTATTGGAAAAAACCCTATGAGAGATGAGAAATTTCTGGAAGCTGCTGCCAGAAGAAGCGGTTCTGCTATAAAGCTGTGGACTCATTTGGCTGGGCTTCTGGGGCATTCGCTGCCAGCACAGCCTCGGTTAATAAGTAATTAGAAGATAATTAACATTTGTAACATACAATGGGAAACATCTGGACCTACCGACTTATTAAAACCAAAGAACCTGATTAATCAATTGTGCAGTGAGATGGAAAACAGACTCAGGTTCAGGATCGGCTCCCCTGGGCTCGGCCCTCCCCACCTACCCCCAGGAAGGGTGTGCATCCCAGCCCAGCCCAGCCCATTCTCAGGTCTCAATGTCAGAACTCTCCCAGGTGAACTCTGTCCATCCAAGACATCCCAAGCTTCCCACTCACGCACGTGTCTCCAAGGATTAGAGGGAAGACGAGACCCAGCTCTCCCTCAATGTCTCAGTTCTCCTGGGATGGAAAGGCCAAGAGATGGGGAGTCACCTGTGTCCCTCTCTCCCCCTCTCCACTCCTCCTTCCCCAGACACTCACCTGGGAGTCCTGGGTGTGGCCGCTCACAAGGTACATCATGGAAGAATCAAAAATGCCTTTGACTGTCAGCCCTCACATCACCCCTGTGCACAGAGGAGACAAAAAATAACCAATGCAAAGCAGCCCAGCAGCCAGGACTGTGTCTGTGAAGATGAGTTGGTCCCCCCGCCCCCCCATTCCTCCTGCTTCTCCCTTCATCTTCTCAGCAGTGGGGCGGGGGGAGAGGGGGTGTGATGTGTGGGAACACATGTATCTGATGAGCCCAAACGCTCTCCCCAAGTGCCTTGGTTTTCAGCCAAAACATTAGGATGTTGCTCTACCAACTAATCATCCTCCCTCAGACAGGAGGGAGCTAAAATGAAAAACCTGGTGTTCCTGGGAACGTGGGGGAAAGCCAATTACAGCTGCGGCAATTCCCTCCTGTGAAGTTGGGCACAGTGGAAATCCTGAGGCTGTTCTCTGAATGTCACAGGAGCCGAGGCCTAGAGTGTGTTCTTTGAGAAATCTGGTCTGAGCTGTCTCCATTTTTTCTCCTCAGGGAGAAAGCAGCACGAAGAGAAACTCCAGAGGATGCACATAAGGTTCCTGAATGCTAGGATCCCCTCTCCCCGCCTGGGGCCACATTTATGTCTCCTCTTTCCTGCTCTGCTAGGGTCCAATCACTTGATTGGTGGGGGGAGCTGTCCATCATACATTTGAACCCTGAGGCCAAACTGACTGGGCAAGGGGTGGGAATGCAATATGAGCTGAACCAATGAGATACTTGTCCTGGGATTTTTCTCCCTCCTGGTAGGAGAAGGGAGTGTCTTGTCCAAGGCTGGAAGATGGCAAAGGAGGTCATTTGTAGCCCTGGCTCTGGTCGTAGAAAGGCAACATGTCTGAAAGAACAAAACCCCATGCAGAACCGAGGCAGGGTGTGGCTGACAGCACTCACACCCCATTCCCTTGGACCAGCGCCATCCACTTCCCTGCTTAGACATGGTGAGCTGAAGGCAGTGTGGGCTGTGTTCCTGCTATTATTATTTCCAACCACAACTGACAAACGCAAATACCCTACTTTGGTTCTGATCATTCCTGGGAAAGGTATAGTCACTCAACTGGAGGGATCGATTCAGAGAAAGACACAATAATTTTTAAAAGAAGATATGAGGTGGAGTAGGAAATGGCAACCCACTCCAGTATACTTGCCTGGAAAATTCCATGGACAGGGGAGCCTTGCTGGCTACAGTCCATGGGGTCGCAAGAAAAAAGAAGAAAAAAAAGAAGAAGAAGAAGATATGAGGAAAAAAAGATAAAAGAAAGTGATATTTAGCAAGTTACTATGACGAATCAGCAAGGGAAAAGGTTTAGTCTACTTAGAAAAACAAACCAATTTAAGTATTTTTAAAACCTCATTTGCCTACAGCTCATGAATGTTTTAAGCAGAAATCATCTTACTTGGTTGTTTGCAGGCAACCTGTCTCTACCTAACTTCTATATGGTCTTGGGTTTGCAGCAGATTCTCTTTTTTTAAATAGCTATTTTTCTTCCTTCCCAGTGGAGCAAATGAAATAGGTGCTTCTTGAGGGGAGATGAGAGACCCCACGGGGGATATGGACAGCCCATGGAGAATGAAGGAGAACTTGAGCAACTGGCAGATCCAGTGCCAAGATTCAGGGATCAAGGGAAAACTCTTCTACTTTGGGGCGGGGGTGGGGGGGAGTCAACATTGCCCCCCATGCCAGACCTAGAATCCTGAGATGTGGACAGGTGACCTGAAACCACCCTGGGCAAGACAGCCACCCAGGCAGAGGCACCAGCTATGTCCCAAGCTCTCCATTTTGCCTGGAACCCCTTGTAGTTTCACAAATACCCCAGAAGCCAGGGTACCCCTGGCTCCCATCACATATGGGAAACCTGAAGCTCACTGCCGAGAAGGAGCAAACAGGATTCACACTCAGGTCCAAATCCAAGATCTGGCTCTCAAACCCGTGTTCCTTCTGCCACGTGCCCTGGGTCATTGCTGGGTCATGACCCCCAGCCTCCTGTTCCCTCATTAGGGTCCTACCTCTTCGTGGTCAATCAAGACATAGAATGTAGCAGCAGGGCACCCCCTAACCCACCCCCTAATCCACAGTGGCAAGTCAGGCTGGCAAGGGTGATCATAGGAGGCAAAGTGGGCCCTCAGCCAACCCCAGAAGGGAAACTGGCCAAGAGAGAAAGTGCAGTCACTTAGGGCCATGAACTTACTAGTAACCAATTTGCAGAGAGCCTGTGCCACCGGCAAGGTCTGGACTGGCAATTGGGGTTCATCAGTTTTTAAATTATAGACGGCTGTATCGCTCCGTCAGGCCTGCCGCAGAACTGAGATGGAACGGCTGGGCGATGAGTGACAGCTCCAATAAACGCATTCCTGCCAGGAAAATAGCATTACCATGTGGAGGTGCTTTGGAAAGTATTGAACTTCAGGAAGAAATAAAATAAAAATAAAATGGCTCTGGCACTCCCAGGCGCTCTGTCATTATTGCCAGACGCAGTGGGGAGGAAAAGAGCCCTACCATCAGATAAATCTCTCACTGTCCTTGGTGGAAAGGCACTGCATCACGGCTCATGAGCAGCTGGTCAAAAAGCTGGCATCTGGCACATGTGGGAACTTTTACCCAGCAAGGAAAGCCCCCCACCCCACTCCCTCCCATTGGGGTCATTTAGGGCAGCTGCCTCCATCACAGGAGGGGAAACTGAGGCCAAAGTCACCCAGCAGTCGAGTCAGTGGACCAGAGGTGTTTGAATGGGAAAGCACCAGGCAGGCTCCCCAGCACGCTCTTAACTGGGGGTGATCAAGGGCCTGCCCCCAGACTCGGGGACCTGTACAGTAGCTGTGCAGCCTGTGTGGGATGCTGTCTGTGACCTTGAGCAGTGATGACGTGCAGGTTAAAACCAGAACAGCCCCCAGACAATCCCCAGCCTGTGTTCGGAAGGCCCCAGTGATGGGCTGAATGCCAATCCTAAAGCCCAGCATCCATCCATCTGATCAACCTGCTCCTCTGTTCCCTGACCTCCAATCCCTGTGTCCTTTTCTTTCCTGGCAAGTGAGACCCATCCAAGGCGCTCCTCCAGCTCCTTCTCTCTGTACCAGGGTTTTGGGAAAAGCATAGGGTAAGCTCAGCGAGAACTGACTGCTGTCACTCAACTGCACCCCCAACCCTAAGGCAGCACCTGGCACGTAGCAGAAGCTCAGCAAACTTGTGAACAGAGATTCAACAATAGACTTTGACACCAATAAGAGACTGGTTCCCAAACCTTTATCTCTGTGATACTCTTACCTCCCCCATGAAATCCCCTTGTCACCCGCGGCACAGAAGACTGATGATTGGGTGGCCAGACCTCCATGTGACTGCCAGGTCAGCACCTGGAGCCTGCCACTCTTCCACCTTCCACACTGCACTTGTCTTACCCAATTCCCAGAGGAGGTGCAACTCTCTGGGGACCCACGAAGTATGCACCTCTCTTGCTTCGAAAATCAAGGAGGAACCAAAGAAGGGGTAAGGTACAAGAAGGCTAAGCTGGACCCAAGCATGTCCCTAAAGCCACAGCCAATGTAACTGGGCAGTCACTTTCCTCCCTGAGTCCACTTTCTTCAGCCACAAAGTGGAGGTAATGGCTTTACCTTGAAGACTCTAGTAGGGGAGAAAGCAGGAAATGCCCACCTACAGGCCCTCATCATCACTAAGGACTTGAGTTAATCCCTGGTTCTCTGACACCCCATCCAGCCACCAGGCATCTCTGCAAAGAGTTTTGATTCTAAAAAAGCATGCCTTATGTCTGGTCTCTTGTTACACAACCTCTCTGGGTTTGTCTCCTCACTCTTAGCATGTGATGCTGTTCCCAGTGATGTTTTTACAGCTGCCTTTTTGAGCTATACAACCAGAAGTGATATTCGGGGCCTGGGGACTGTGTACCCTCATAAAGGCAACAGGGAATTTCCAAGATGGGTCATGGTCTTCCTGGTGGGGAAAGCCTCTGAAGATGTTTTCACCTAATTTTCCTTGACTCTGGGTTGGCTACCATTCACACCCACCCAACCCTGGCAGTGAAATCCCAGCTCAGTGCCGCAGGAAGGTCCTATTGACAGGAGGAAGGATCTTGTTGACCTGTCTCAGAGGGGAGGGTAGCTGGCCTGAAGAGGCAGCCTCATGAGCAGGAGCCTTCACTGTGGTTTATGTGGAAGGGACCAGCAATGGGGCAAAGAAAGCAGACTTAGGATCAGCTGGTTTGGTTTGGATCATTTCAGTGGGTTCCGGGACACCAGCTGTCCTTCGTTGGCTAGCACCTTCCCTAGGGTAACTGAAGCAGATGGATAGTAGCCAAGAGTCTCAGGGTCTAATAAAGAAGGTGCGTGTGGGAGGAGCTCTGGACTTGAAAGTCACCGTCCCCCTGGGTCTGTCTCTGGGAACTGGTTGGTCCTGGGAGGGGGAACCCCCAGGCTCAGCAAGGCCCCAGCTGTCAAAGCATCAGAATACAGCAACTAAAAGATATGCCTAATACATATCCCCTCTGGAATCAGCCCAGGGAGGGTCCCAGTGCCCCCCACACAGAGGTTTTTGTGCAAAGGAGAATGTTCTCCATCCTCCAGGGGACACGGTAGTGAGCCAAGCACAGGGCTTGGTAAGCAGCTGCAGGCTGGACTGCAGCACCAGCTCCCCAGCTAGGCCAGGGGCCCTTGAGCAGTGCACAACCAGCACAACCGTTCAAGGGACCTGGGAGGCCTTGCCCTCCCTACCCAAGGCCTGATCCAAGCAAGCCAGGGCCAGCCAACTGCACACCATGGAGACACCTGAAAGCACCCCCAGGCACAGCCCACCCTTGACCAGCTTGAGTTGTGTGGCTTGTGTTCTGCACACGAGTCTAAAATTTCCAAGTCAAACAAAGCTATGTTTCAAAACCCTTGAGGAATAGACATCTTACTCATAAAAGATCAGGGCTTCCGAGGTAGTCCTAACAGTAAAGAGTCTGCCTGCCAATGCAAGAGGCATAAGAGATGAGGGATCAATCCCTGGGTCAGAAAGGTCCCCTGGAGAAGGCAACCCACTCCAGTATTCTTGTCTGGGAAATCCCATGAACAGAGGAGGCTGATGGGCTTCAGTCCATGAGATCACAAAGAGTTGGACATGACTGAAGCAACTTAGTCATGATGGAGTGACTGAGCCATAAAATATCAATGAGGGATGGGAACCATCAGAGAGGAGCAAATGCTCCCTTAAGAGCAGTGCTATATTACAGTGGCCAGGGAGGAAGGGTGGGAGGATGGGGTAGTTAGGAAGTTTGAGATGGACATGTACACACTGCTATATTTAAAATGGATAACTAACAAGGACCTACTGTGTAGAACATGGAACTCTGCTCAATGTTATGGGCAGCCTTAATGGGAGGGAAGTTTGGAGGAGAATGGATTAATGTATATGTATGGCTGATTCCCTTCACTGTTTGCCTGAAACTGTCACAGCATTTGTTAATTGATTATGGCCTGGGCTTAGTTGCTCAGTCATGTCCAACTCTTTGCGACCCCATGGACTGGAGTCCACCAGGCTCCTCTGTCCATGGGGATTCTCCAGGCAAGAATTCTGCAGTAGGTTGCCATGCCCTCCTCCAGGGGGTCTTCCCAACCCAGGGATCGAACCCAGGCCTCCCACATTGCAGGCAGATTCTTTAACATCTGAGCCACAAGGGAAGCCCTAGTCAACTATATCCAAATACAAAATAAATTTTTTTTTAAAAAGAGAGAGAGAGCTGCCGTGTTCTGGGGACTGCCGCCTCCCCAGAATTCCCAGGCCAGACCTGGACCCCTTCTGGGGGTCCTGCCAGTGAACCCCACCTCTCAGCCTTCTTTCCCCAAACTAGGAGGAGATCTTGGAGAAAGCAGCAGCCTCCATTAGAAACCAGAGAATAAAGCGTCCCCTTCAGTCTCCCTCTGCGAGGACCAGAGGGACCCTCCGGAGTACAGCAGCGTGTGGTGTGGCTGAATTGTCAGTGTTGTGAGTTCTGTTTTTGCAGAGTTGTTTTCTTTTTTTTTTCCAAGCAAGAGAATGAAATGAAGGGACATCCTAACCTCAGGCTGTAACATGTTCGGTGAGAGGCAATTTCAAAGCAGAAAGGTCAGCCAAAAGGAGAACGTGGTTTCTAAAACTAGATCCTGCAGAAAAGCAATCACCAGGATGCAGCCTGGACACAACTCTCTGGATGCCAAGGAGGCCGAAGCGAGTTCTGGTTCATCCAGGATGTGTCAGTGGAGTCCCCCAATCTAGTTCTGATCTTTTAATGACAGGTGTTTCTGGAAGCGATATTTGACTGTGGACACCCCACAAAGGCCAGATTAGAGGAGCCCCATCCACTCACCAAGCCCAGCCTCAGAGAAGACTCGGACCCCAGTGGTCTGTTCTCCAACACTTCCTCCTGCAGCCACGTTGCTCCTGAGACACTGGCCGCAGATGCTATGGTCGGAGCCCACATCTGAAAACAGAGTCATGGCTGGTAGAGACAACAAGCTCAGCCCTACAAGGACCCAGCCCCCTCTCCCCTTCAGGCAGTCTTCCCTTCAGGAGAGCCAATAGCCCCACAGACTAGAATGTCCTGGTCAAAATCCACAGTGTAGAACTTCACAAGAGAATGGTCTTCAAACCAAAGCCAAGCAGTCTCTGTAATAAAACATGTCTCCAAACACAAAACTTTCAAGTGTAAAGAGGCGAGCTTGACAGAGAAACTTAGAACCAAACAGGACCCTAGAAGTCACCCTAGAAGTCTGTGATGGGAGACAGGCCCAGACACCTGTGTTGTCATGGCAACAGAGATGCAGGACTGGGGCCTTCACCAGGCCCTGCCCCCTTGTCCCATCGTGTGACTTCCACAGGCAGCCGCCATCACTGTGTGAAGAAGACCCATCCTTCTCCTCAACCACCCTGGATCCAGCCTTTGAAATCCTGCATTTTAAATTGTCAGGAATCGCCTTAGTGACACATGCTGTCCCGGCCTCCTTGGCTGAGAGCTAGTCTGTGATGGTTGATATTGACTCCATGCATCTGACCAGCTGCTAGAGTAAAAGGAAAAGTTACAGAATCAAGGGTCTGACTCGCTGCAGGGATTAGAAGCGGCTGAGAGTGTCCAGAAGTCACGTGTGTCGCTGCAAATAGACATGCAGAGCAGTCAAGCCACTGGGAGGGTAAAGGGGCCCCCGGGGCCCCCACTGGCATTGTTGTCGCTGCCGCCACCACTTGCCGCTTCCTCGCCTCTGGAACTTTCCACCGGGTGCCATGGTGGCTCTCATGACAATGCCACTGCCACCGAAGCACAAAACCTATCCAAAGAGGCATGAATGGACCTAGAGACTGTCACAGAGTGAAGTAAGTCAGACAGAGGACAGCAAATACTGTATAGCAATGTTTATGTGTGGGACCCAGAAAAATGGCACTGATGATCTTATACGCAGAACAGAAATGGGCTTTCCTGGTGGCTCAGCTGGTAAAGAATCCACCTGCAATGCGGGAGACCTGGGTTCAATCCCTGGGTGGGGAAGATCCCCTGGAGGAGAGAACAGCTACCCACTCCAGTATTCTGGCCTGGAGAAGTCAATGGACTGTATAGTCCTTGGGGTTGCAAACAGCCAGACACAACTGAGCGACTGTCACTTCAGACGCAGAGAACAAACTTAAGTATACCGAGTGGCGGATAGGATGAACTGGGAGAATGGGATTGACATATATATACACTACTATATGTAAGGTAGATAACTAACGAGAACCTGTTGTGTAACACAGGGAATTCAGTGTTCTGCAGTGACCTAAACGGGAAGGAAATCCAAGAGAGGTGATATATGTATACGTACGGCTGATTCATTTTGTACAGCAGAAACTAACACATTGTAAAGCAACTATTCTCCAATAAAATTTAATTAAAAAATAAAACTAATGCAACACAGGTTGCATATAAACATGTCAGCCTAGGAGCCCCAGCTCTGAAAAAGCCTGGGCACCACTGGAGGACACCTGAAGACCCCATGGCCCTCTTCTGTGAGGGGGTGGGAGGGGGCTGCTGGCTGGCCTCGAGCAACGCCTGCAGCAGCCCTTCTGTGGGGGCCCAGAGAGCCCCATGGCCAGGACCCCATGGACACTGGGTGGCTCCACATAAGCTTTGAGCTGAAGGGAACAGTCATGTGCCTAGAAACCCAGCTCTTCCATTTTGGGGTATTAAAAACCCCTTTGGGGAATGCTCCCACACTGGCGGTGGAACTGTAAGTTGGTGCAGCCAAGATGGAGAACAGTATGGAGTTTCCTCAGAAAACTAAAAATAGAGTTACTAAAAAGGATTCAGCAATCCCTCTCCTGGGAATATATCTGAACAAAACTCTAATTCAAAAAGATACATTCACCCCTACATTCATAGCAGCACTATTCACAATAGCCAAGACATGGAAACAATCTAAATGTCCATTGATAGATGAACGGATAAAGATGTGGTCCATATATGTGATGAAATACTACTCAGCCATAAAAAGCAACTAAATAATGCCATTTGCAGCAACATGGATGCAACTAGAGAATGTCATACTAAGTGAAGGAAGTCAGAAAGAGAAAGACAAATGTCATATAATATCACTTACATGTGAAATCTAAAATATGTCATGAATGAAGCTATCTGTGAAACAGAAAGAGACTCACAAGGGATGGGGGAAGGAGAGAAATGGACTAGGAATTTGGAGTTGGTAGACAAAAACTATTATATTTAGAATGGATAAACAAGATCTCACTGTATAGCACAGGGAACTATATCCAATCTCCTGGGATAAGTCATAATGGAAAAGAATATTTTAAAAAGAATGTGTATATGTATCAGGTTGGTCAAAAAGTTTGTTTGGGTTTTTACACTACGTGTTATGGAAAAACTCAAATGAACATTTGGCCAACCCAATATAAAACTGAGTCACTTTTCTGTACAACAGAGATTGGCACAGCATTGTAAATAAACTATGGGAAGTGAAAAAGTGAAAGTGTTAGGCACTCAGTCATGTCCAGCTCTTTGCAACCCCATGAACTGTAATCCATCAGTCTCCTCTGTCCCTGGGATTCTCCAGGCAAGATTACTGGAGTGGGTTGCCATTCCTTTCTCCAGGGGATCTTTCCAACCCAGGGGTCCCCTGCACTGCAGGCAAATTCTTTACTGTCTGAGCCACTATGGAGTTTAACTTCAGTTTAAAAAAAAAGAATATTTTTTTAAAAACCCTTTGGTTGGTGAAGCAGGAAGCAGCACCTTCACCCTCAGGGAGAGAGGTCACAGCTAGAGTGCCCTCCTGTGATAACTTCATAGAACCCTCAGCTCCATCAGACTACAGCCTAAAGAGCCACAACCACCCTCCCCAATGGAGACAAGGGAGAGGTGACTTCTCAGGACAAGACACACATTCAGGGCATCACCTCCAGGAAGCCTACCTTGACTTCCTTCTGCTGCAAGACAGGGGCCTTCCCAGTTCTCCTGGAGAACCTGGGCATATCGCCCGCCATCCTTGCTCTCAGCACACCTTGGTGGTGGTTTAGTTGCTAAGTCGTGTCTGACTCTTGCGATCCCATGGACTATAGCCTGCCAGGCTCCTCTGTCTATGGGATTCTCCAGGCGAGAATGCTGGAGTGGATTGCCATTTCTTCTCCAGAGGATCTTCCCCAACCAGGAATCAAACTCCCGTCTCCTGCATTACAGGCAGATTCTTTACCGAATGGGCTATAAGGGAAGTCCCCAGCATGCCTTATGGCTACCTTAATCCCATTTGGAGCAAGATGGGTATAAAAGCTAACGTCACCCTGAATTGTAATCATTGGTTCACTTATCTCCCCCACAGGCAAAGACTGTGTTTGCCATGGCATGCACAGAACTTGGCAAGGTGCCTGCCTGTCATTAGGGCTGACATAATAAATGTCGCAGGGCTAATAATAACAATAATAATGGCCGACATGGACTGTGGGCTCTGGGCCAATGCAAGCACACCCTTTACCTTCCTGAGCCCTGCTGCTCTGTGCCCTGGGTGGGTGTGATGGGCTGTTTAGATGGGTTAAATCCCCCAGCCAGAGTAGGCTCACTGCCTACAGACAGAGGCTTTGGGTCCATGCACCCTCCACCCAACACTGCTGTGAGCTCACCCCAGGGCAGGAGGGGTGAGGGGAGGGAGTTTCGTCCTTGCAGCAAGGCAGGACGCAGGCACAGGGGCCTGGGTCAGGAGGCCTGAGACCCAGCCCAGTGTGTCCTGGAGAGGCCACAGCCTCACCCCACTCCAGCTGTCCTTTAAACGGTATAATATGAGTGAATGTGACATGAATTCTAGTGCTCTCTCAGGGACCTGTGGGAAACCCCTGAGCCTGGAAAGCGGAAACTGTAGTCAGAGTATGCAGTGAAGACAAGAACCCAGAGATGGGGGGACGTGGGGGCAATGTCATGAGACATTGCCTGGTGAGGCTCCTGGAGGGAAGAACAAGCCAGTGCCCCATCTGCTCCCGCGGCCCCGTCTGCACCCGCGCCCTGCACGGGGAGGCATCTGGAAGCATCTGGCCATGGTGTGAACAAATTGTTCCAGGCCTGTGGTGTGTTTGGACAGACTGATTAAGTTTCATTAAGTGTCTTTAAACAATTAATGCCTTCAAGAACACTGAAAATCATGATTAAGTCTGAACTAAATTCCAGGGACTTCCTTGGTGGTCCAGTGTTTAAGACTTCACCTTCCAGTGCTGGGGGTACTGGTTCAATCCCTGACTGGGGAGGGATCCCTCACAGCCAAAAAACCAACACACACACACACACACACACACACAAGTAATATTGTAACAAATTCAATAAAGACATTTTCAAAAATGGCCCACATCAAAAAAAAATCTTATAAATGAATAAATGTCATTTTGAAATTTCACTTTCAGATCTGAATTAGTTACTGACAATTCTATTTGATTGGACTGAACTAGTATTTAAATGTAAAACTGAGCAGGGACCAGGACACCCAGAGGCATGGACAATCACTGTCTCAGAGTCTGAGCACTGAGGGTCCAGTAGGTTTGGTTTTCCTCAGTTTCTGCTGGACTACACGTTTTGCTGTCATGCTCTGTCTGGCCAATTTCCTCTTCCTCCCACTCATGCATCCTGCTCACTGAGTTTCAACTGCATATTCATTCCAACCCTGGTTGCAGATGTGAACATGCGACTCAGACCTAACCAATCAGAGAACTGCATTTCTCTGGCCGTAGTGATTGGTCCAGAGAAGGGCATGTAATCCCAACTGAGCCAACAAATGCCATGGAATTTCTGCAGTGCCTGCTGGGAAGGAGATCTAGAGGATGGTGAGATCGGAGCAACAGCAGTCATCTTGCCATCATGAGGATACAACCAATGACAAAATGGAAAAGGAGCAGAATCAAAGCAATAAAGGGAGAGAGTGGACCTGGGGAGTCTATCTGAACCCCTGGATGACATCCTCCTTTCTAGCTGGGTGGTTGAGTTTCCTGTCACTGGTGGTAGTTAAGTCGCTAAGACGTGTCTGACTCTTGCAACCCCATGGGCTGTAGCCCACCAGGCTCCTCTGTCCATAGGATTTTCCAGGCAAGAATACCAGAGTAGGTTGCCATTTCCTTCTCCAGGGGACCTTCCCAACCCAGGGATCGAACCTAAGTCTCCTGCACTGCAGGCAGATTCTAGTGGGTAAATAATTGCTCTGTGGGAGGGAATTGGAAGGGCACAGGAGCCCTCCCCCACCCCCACCCCCCCCCCAGCTTGCTTCTCTCCCTCACGTTCATGGACGGGGCCAGGCAAACAAGATATTTGCAAGACCCTGAGAGTGAGCCTGTCCTTAAATTTCACTTACCTGCCAAGTCCTAGCCTGGTGTGGACAGCACATGACCTGCCAGAGCCGAGTCGGGCTGTGTGCCACTAGGGGGCACTTAAATTTGTTGATCTCAAGTTCCAATCCCAAGTTGCCCACCCCAACTGACCCCTAACAGGCCCCTCAGGACTTTGCTTTTCCCATCCACTTGGTGATAGAGGTGACAGGGTCCTCCTGGTATAATTCTTCTGGGACTGTTGTCAGCAAGCCGGTTCCAAAGCCCCCAACTCGCCTGTCTCTGGTCAGCCTGAACCTTCGAGGGACACAGCTGACAACTGCCTGCTATTTGCTCACTGGGGACCTCAGTGAAACCCAACATGGGTTTTGCTCTGTGGCTCCTGGCGATGTCTGCCCTGGGAAGAGCCATTCAAAGAGGTGACTCGTTTCTGCACATCCTCTGCTGAGGCTCCCGGGACACAGCTCCCCCAGGTCTGTCCAGACTAGCAAGTCAGGGCTATGACACCCCCGGCCCCCAACGTCCAGGTCACAGAGCTGTCCTCCTCTGCCCAGGACCTGAGTACCGCACTTGGCACCGCTTGAAGCACGTCTCACACCCTAAGTGCTGGATGGCCTGCAGCTAATTAAACCCCAAGCAGCATGTCAGACACTCTACAGACCCCAGGGAAAAAGAGAGACAACTTGAAACTCGGGGTGTGATCTGTGGTCAGCCTGCAGGGCACGGAGCAGTGAAGCTTGAGGAACAGCTCAGGCCCTTGCTGGCAAGGGAAGCAGCCCATCTCCTCAAGACAGAGGGACCCACACACCCACCCTCCTTCCTGTGCCTCCAACTCCACAGCCAAGAGTGGGTCCTGATATGGAGAAACGAGAAAGAATAGGAGGCGCTGATGGAGAAATCCAAGTTTTCCCAGGTCTCTCTCATTGCTGCCACTTGCCCAGGGCATTGATGGGTACCCACCCAGCTCCGTCCTCATCAGCATCATCCCTCACACCATGAGGTCTTCACCGAGAGCTGCCATGTGCCCACGGCCATCCTGGGGGGCACAGGGAGCCAGTCCTGGCCGGCTACCCCTTCCCCGGTCCACAGCCCAGCCCTACCGTGGAAGCACTTACTTCTCCACTCACAGCCTCTGCCTCCTCCCGCAGTGACAATAGAACCATCCATTCATTAGACTATTGTGATCACACATGGCCAGCACTTAGTGGGGAGCTGGCACAAGTGGGTCCTCAGCCTAGCAGCAGTGTATTAGGGTCTCGGTGGGGTCATGGACTTCACTAGCACTTAGCCCAGGAGTGATTCCAGGGAGAATCGTCTGAAGGCTGAACATAGCACTGTGCTCTGCGATGTCACAGAACAGGATGGAGGAGGGGGGTGGGCAGCCTGGCAGTGGGGAGGAAGGGGGTGGTCTTCTGGAAGGGGGTGTGGCCCAGGGGCAGACAGAGAAACCCAAAGATGGGGTGACCAAAGAAGGTCCCAGGCCCTTCTAATTCCCTCCCACAGAGCAATGTTTGAGCCAGGGGTCCGGTGCTGGGTCTGTTTGCATCTCAAGAAGGGCATAAACACAAAATAAACCTTAGAGCAAATTGCTGGGACAGGCAGGGGCAGTAGCCAGAGCAGCCAGAGGGAAGGTAGGGGTATGCTTTGCCCCCCAAGTTCCTGCTCTGAAAGGCCATAGGATCCCCCAGAGCTGGGAAGGGCAAGGCCCTAAATGAGGGTCCGGAGGGTAAGAAGTCTATCAGTCCTGGGACTGTAGGGTGTGAGGAGAAGGGCCCACTGCAGGAGCCACAGGAAGGTAAATTCTGGGGGTCCTCAGCCACATACCAACCTATCTGTCAGAGACAAGGTTTCAGGTGAGCAGAACATAGAGGGTGGGCCACAGGGTTACAAGGGTCAGGCCCCCATCTCCAAGTTCTAGCCCAAAGTCCTTCATGCCTCAGGTACTGTGGGTGTAGCGGTTCTCACCTCAGGACTATTGATGTTTGGGGGGATAAACCTCTGTTGTGGGGGGTTTTCCTGTGCATTGTGGGATGTCTAAGAGCATCTCTCCCCTCTACCCCACACCCACCACACATCCTCCCCATTGTGACAACCAATATGTCCCCAGACCAAATGTCCCTTAGGAGGCAAAATAACCCTTGATGGAGAACCACTGGATTAGTGAGAGGACAAGTTAAGGTCTCCTTTTCAAAAGAGAGAAAAATAATAAATGCTCTTTCATTCCTTCCACAAATATTTATTAGGCAGTTACCCTGTACGGGGCACAGGTAACCTGTAGAGTTCACAGTCTCACAACATTCATCTACAGTAGAGGAGGCGCTCAGATGTGCCTAGATATTTAGTTCTTTAAATCTTGCTCCACATCTAGCATCCTCTTAGCTAGGAAATGCAGTCTTCAGGAAGCAGCTTGCCATCTCCTGGAAATCGTCCCCAAGCCCAGAGTTGGGGCCTCAGGACCCCTCCCCTCTCCTCCAAGTACTCCCAGCACTGAGTCAGCTGAACCTTCTCTGCAAGACCTGAGACTTTTGATCTTTACTGGAGTACAGTTGATTAAACATGTCGTGTTAGTTTCTGCTGCACAGGAAAGTGAACCAGTTATACACACACATATATCCACTCTTTCTTACTTTATCTTGTTTTGTTTCTGGCCACACGTGAACAGCAACAACAGCATGTGGGAGCTTAGTTCCCTGACCAAGAATCAAACCCGGGCCCCTTTCAGTGGAAGTCCAGAGTCCTAACCACTGACCACAAGGGGAAGGAATCCCCTACCCACTCTTTCTAAGATTCTTTTCCCATGTATCATTACAGAGAACTGAGTAGAATTCTCTGTGCTAATACCGTAGGTCTATTCATTATCTATTTTATATATTTGTTGTTGTTTTTCAGGTGCTAAGTTGTGTCTCACTCTTTGCAACCCCGTGAACTGCAACATGCCAGACTTCCCTGTCCTTCATTATCTCCTGGAGTTTGCCCAAACCCACGCCCATTGAGTCGGTGATGCCATCCAACCATCTCATCCTCTGTCACTCCCTTCTCTTCCTGCCCTCAATCTTTCCCAGCATCAGGGTCTTTTACAATGAGTCAGCTATTTGCATCAGGTGGCCAAAGTATTGGAGCTTCAGCTTCAGCATCAGTCCTTCCAATGAACATTCAGGGTTGATTTCCTTTAGGATTGACTGGTTTGATCCCCTTGTTGTCCAAGGGACTCTCAAGAGTCTTCTCCAGCACCACAGTTCAAAAGCATCAGTTCTTTGGCTCTCAGCCTTCTTTATGGTCCATCTCTCACATCCATACATGACTACTGAAAAAAACCACAGCTCTGACTAGATGGACCTTTGCTGGCAAAGTAATGTCTCTGCTTTTTAATATGCTGTCTAGGTTTGTCATAGCTTTCCTCCCAATGAGCAAGTATCTTTCAATTTCATGTCTGCAGTCACCATCTGCAGTGATTTTGGAGCCCAAGAAAATAAAATCTATTACTGCTTCCAGTTTTTCCCCTTCTATTTGCCAAAAAGTGATGGGACCAGATGTCATAATCTTAAGTTTTTGAGTGTTGAGTTTTAATCCAGTTTTTTCACTCTCCTCTGTCACACTCATCAGGAGGACCTTGGGTTCGCCTTCACTTTCTGCCATTAGAGCGGTGCTACCTGCATATCTGAGGTTGTTGATGTCTATAGTAGGGTGTACATGTCAGTCTCAACCTCCCAGTGTATCCCTCCCCACCTCTTTCTCCTCTGGCAACCGTAAGTTTGTCTTCTACGTCTGTGACTCCATTTCTATTTTGCAAATAAGTTCACTTGTACCATTTTTTCAGATTCCACATATAAGCAATATTATAGGATATTTGTCTTTCTCTGTCTGCCTTCCTTCACTCCGAATGACAGTCTTGAAGGACCCTGAGTCCTTACTCCCGCTACACACACTGTCTGTGTCCCCTTTCAGGCTAAACAAATCTCCCCTGATCTCTTTTTCACTTTGCTGTTTTGTATAAGCTGTTGGCATTAAATGGAAGTTAACTTGTAAGAACTCAGCATAACACCTTGGGGTTTTGTGTGTGTGTGTGTTCAGTCACTCAATCATGTCTGACTCTCTGCAGCCCCATGGACTATAGCCCACCAGGCTCCTATCCATGGAATTTTTCAGGCAAGAATACTGGAGTAGGGTGCCATTTCCTACTCCAGGGGATCTTCCCAACCCAGAAATAGAACCCACATCTCTTGCATCTCCTGCATTGGCAGGCAGGTTATTTACCACTCGTACCACCTAGGAAGCCCTTGGGGTTTCATGGAAGAGAATAAAGAACCATCACTTTATGAGCTTGTCTCACAGCCCCAACTCTGTCCAAACTAGACCTTGGTCCTATTCATTCAGGGAGGACAGAGCTAGAACACAGAAAAACGGAGGAGGAGACCTCGGGTTCTGAACTTCCATGGACTCAAGTCCAGGGATTGAGTGGTAGTGATTTTTAGTACTTGCCCTTTTTTGAAACCTGTGCCGACATTAGAACCTACATGTACCCCCGTCTTGCCACAAGGAGCCCTGCGGTCTATCCTCAGATCCCAGGCGGGCAGCACAGAACCCAGCACTTGGTGTGTGCCCAGCAAAGGTTTGCAAGCTGAAATGAATTGAAGCCAGTACTATACTTTGTGATTTCTATGAAGCTTTCTAATTTCATAGAGAAAGCTGCGATGCTACAATCGACATGAAGCAGTTCTCAGCTTAAGGAAGCCAGTTGTTGATTCCATGACCCCAGCTCATGGGTAGCAGCTCCTGAACTTCAGGTAACCCATCAGAGGGCCAACAAATGCCCCTCACATCACCAGCCTGCAACCCCAGCCCCAGGAACAAGGACTCGGGTGACCCTCTGACAATCCACTAACCCTGAAGAGGAAAAGCGCCTCCCTTGCTCTCTCCTAGCAGCAAAGCAAAGCCCAGGTCACCCTCCAGAGGAGGTTGGCCAGCCCATAAGCCCTGTTGAGTGGGGACCTCGGGACCTGCCACATAGAAACGTGGTCCAAGAACTTCCCCCAAGATGGGCAGAGGGAGAGACTGACTCTATATGAGGCCAACATGCCAAGTGCTCTGTGCTATTAATTAAAATTTGAAAATGAGCTCTGGAATTTAATTAACTATCCAAGTGCAAAGAATAGAGGTTTGGAGGTGTTTTTTTTTTTTCCTAACACATCTAGAATCCTTCATTAACAGCTGGAAATGTAGATTGCTTCACATAAGCGATGAACAATAAAGCAGAAAAGGCACTTCTCATCTCTGAGAGTCGCAGTCTCGCCAGCCATCAGTTACCAATCACCCCGCACTGGAGAAGGGCGTGCCAGCCAGGGCGCCTCAGGTGGCCCAGGGTGCAGCACCTAGAGCAGGGGTCCCAGCAGATTGAAGCTGCTAGGAGACACCAACTGCAAACCAGCAGGAGAGCTTACAAAATGACCAAAAGTTGATGGGACCACCCACATCTGTAAATCTCCTCCTCTGATTCCCCTACCCTTACCACAGGCCAGGGGAGAGGGGGAGGGGGAGGATTGTGAAGAGGGACAGCCAGTATCAACATCTGGCTTGAAGGAACCCTTGGCTCTGGGGGGCTCCACTACTGTCCCTTCTCCAGATGAGGGGACAGGCTCATGAGTTAGGATGAGGTCCTAACTCAAGGCATAGTTCTCCCTGGCCTCGGGTTTCTGTACATCTCAGAGAGGTACCCACAGCTTTGGTTGCAGACTATCTTGCCAAGGGTGTTTAAAATAGCAAACAGCATCATAGGGACAAGGAGACCATCTCTCTCCAGGGCAGAGACAGGTTTGTCTGCATCAGTATCGTAAAGATAATGTCTCTCTCCAGGGCAAAAGGAGGCAGGTTTGCCTGTAGCTTATTCAAAAAGATAGCCCTAGATGTCCATCAACAGAAGAATGGGTACAGAAATTGTGGTACATAAATGCAATGGAATGTTACTCAGCTTTAAAAAAGAATATATTTGAATCAGTCCTAATGAGATGGATGAACCCTAGAGTCCATTGTACAGAGTGAAGTAAGTCAGCAAGAGAAAGACAAACCTTGTATGTTAACGCATGTGTATGGAATCTAGAAAGATGGTACTGATGAACCTATTTGCAGGGCAGCAATGGAGACCCTGACATAGAGAACAGACTTGTGGACACAGTGTGGGAGGGAGAGGGTGGGATGAATCGAGAGAGTAGCATGGAAACATATACATTACCGTATGTAGAATAGATAGCCAGTGAGAATTTGCTGTGTGATATAGGGACATCAACCCAGTGCTCTGTGACCACCCAGACGGTTGGGATGGGGAGGGAGGTGGGAGGGAGATTCAAGAGAGAGGGGACGTATGTATACCTGTGGCTGATTCATGCTGATGTATGGCAGAAACCAACACAAAATTGTAAAGCAAGTATCTTGCAATTTAAAAAAAAATTTTTTTAAGCCTGAAGTCAGGATCCTGCACACTCAGCACCTAGGTCACGCGGTGTCACACTGGGGGCTGGGGGACAAAGAGGAGACAAGGAGACCAGGGAAGCTGGTGCCGCCTGCTGTGCAAAGAGTAACAACAGCTCTGTCTCCGTGCCAGGGAGACCCTCTCTCATGTCTTCTGCCAGCGTCCATGAAAGGGTGGTTGGGAAAAACATTAGACCATCCACAGTCATTAGCGGGAGACACACGTCCAAGGTCACACAGTCGAGAAATAAGCTGCAGGGCACTCTCCTGCACTGTCGGTGGCAGTGTAAGTTGGTGCAGTCACTATGAAGAACAGTGTGGAGGATCCTCGGAAAACTAAAAACACAGTTGCCATGTGATCGAGCAATCCCACTCCTGGGAATATATCTGGACAAAACTATAATTCAAAAAGATACATGCATCTCTGTGTTCGCAGCAGCACTATTCACAACAGCCAAGACTAGGAAGCAAACTAAAGGTCCCCTGACAGAGGAATGGATAAAGACGTGGCACATATACACGATGGAATATTACTTACCCGTAAAGAAGAATGAAATATGCATGTTTCAATGCTGTTCTCTCGAAACATCCCACCCTTGAATGGCGAATACATGTAAATCCATGGCTGATTCATGTCAATGTATGGCAAAAACCACTACAATATTGTAAAGTAATTAGCCTCCAACTAATTTTCCAATAAATGGAAAAAAAAGAATGAAATAATGCCATTTGAAGCAACATGGACACAAATAGAGACTGTCATACTAAGAGAAGTGAAAAGAAAGACAAATATCATATGCTATCACTTATATGTGGAATCTAAAATGTGACACAAATGAACCTATACACGAAACAGAAACAGACTCGCAGACATCAAGGACAGACTTCTGGCTGCCAAGGGGGAGGTGCAGCGGTGGGGGTGGAATGGGAGTTTGGGGTTAGCAGACGCAAGCTAGTACATAGAAAACAGATAAGCAACAAGGTCCTCTGTGTAGCACAAGGAGCTATATTCAATATCCTGAGAAAAACCGTAACAGAAAAGAATATTTTTTAAAGGTACATATATATGTTTAACTGAGTCCCTTTGCTGTACAGTTGAAATTAAACTACTACACAAGTGCACTCATTTCACACTCTAGCAAAGCAATGCTCAAAATTCTCCAAGCTAGGCTTCGACAGTACGTGAACTGAGAACTTCCAGATGTTCAAGCTGGATTTAGAAAAGGCAGAGGAACCAGAGATCAAATTGTCAACATTTGTTGGATCATAGAAAAAGCAAGAGAATTCCAGAAAAACATCTACTTCTGCTTCATTGACCACAGTAAAGTCTTTGACTGTGTGGATCATAACAAACTGTGGAAAATTCTTAAAGAGATGGGAATACCAGACCACCTAATCTGCCTCCTGAGAAACCTATATGCAGGTCAAGAAGCAACAGTCAGGACCAGACATGGAACAATAGACTGGTTCCAAATTGGGAAAGGAGTATGTCAAGGTTGTCTATTGTCACCCTGCTTATTTAACCTCTATGCAGAGTACATCATGTGAAATGCCAGACTGGCTGAATAACAAGCTGGAGTCAAGATTGCTGGGAGAAATATCAATAACCTCAGATATGCAGATAATACCACCGTTATGGTAGAAAGCAAAGAGGAACTGAAGAACCTCGAGATGAAGGTGAAAGAGGTGAGTGAAAAAGCTGGCTTAACAACCTAGATGTCCATCGGCAAATGAATGGATAAGAAAGTTGTGCTACATATACACAAAGGAATATTATTCAGCTATTAAAAAGAACACGTTTGAATCAGCCCTAATGAGGTGGATGAAACTGGAGCCTATTAAACATAGTGAAGTAAGTCAGAAAGAAAAACACCAATACAATATATTAGCGCATATATATGGAATTTAGAAAAATGGTAATGACAACCCTATATATGAGACAGCAAAAGAGACACAGATATAAAGAACAGAATTTTGGACTTTGTGGGACAAGGCGAGGGTGGGGTGATTTGAGAGAATAGCATTGAAACATGTATATTACCATATGTTAAATAGATCACCAGTCCAAGTTCAATGCATGGAACAGGGCACTCAAAGTCGGTGCACTGGGACAACCCTGAGGGATGGGATGGGGAGGGAGGTGGGAGGGGGGTTCGGAATGGGGGACACATGTACAGCCGTGGCTGATTCAGGGCAATGTATGGCAAAAACCTCCACAATATTGTAAAGTAATTAGCCTCCAATTAAAATAATAAATAAATTTTTTTTTAAGTTGACTTAACTCAACATTCAAAAAACAAAGATCATGGCATCTGGTCCTATCACTTCATGGCAAATGGATGGGAGAACAATATAAATAGTGACAGACTTTATTTCTGGGGGCTCCAAAATCACTACAGATGGTGACTACAGCCATAAAATTAAAAGATGCTTGCTCCTTGGAAGAAAAGCTATGACAAACCTAGATGGAATATTAAAAAGCAGAGACATTACTTTGCCAACAAAGGTCCATCTAGTCAAACTGTGGTTTTTCTAGTAGTTATGTATGGACATTAGACTTGGACTATAAAGAAGGCTGAGCACTGAAGAATTAATGCTTTTGAACTGTGGTGTTGAAGAAGACTCTTGAGAGTGAGTCCCTTGGACTGCAAGATCAAGCCAGTCAATCCTAAAGGAAACTAACCCTGAATGTTCATTGGAAGGACTGATGCTGAAGCTGAAGCTCCAATACTTTGGCCACCTGATGTGAAGAACCGACTCACTGGAAAGGACCCTGAGCCTGGGAAAGATGGAGGGCAGGAGGAGAAGGGGACAGAGGATGAGATGGTTGGATGGCATCAACAACTTGATGGACATGGATTTGAGCAAGCTCCAAGAGATGGTGAAGGACAGGGAAGCTGCAGTCCATGGGGTCTCAAAGAGTCAGACACAACTGAGCGACAAAGCAGAGCGCAGCGCAGCGCAGAACTTCTCCATCTTATGCTGCAAAGAATACAATTAATCTGATTTCGGTATTGACCATCTGGTGATGCCCATTTATAGAGCCGTCCCTTCTCCTCAGCTCAGCAGAGTCCCCCACTCTGAAAGCCCCCCCTCCCTCCCACAGTCTGTTGGGCTCTTGGGTGCACAAGCCATGGACATCTGGACTCACGGGGGTCCTGTCCAGCCCCACAGCAGGAAATGGAGCTCTGACCTCTACTGTGACAGCCAGAACCTGGAGGCTCTTAGGGGCTTACCACCCGGCTCCAGGTCCCTCCCGGTAGCAAATCCAGTGGGGACTTGTTCTGTTTTCTGCTGAATCCCCAGTATCTATAAGAATACCTGGCACCCAAGAGATGCTCAAAAACTGGAAAATTGGGAAAGGGGAGGGAGAGATGAAGACAGGAAAGAGAGAGAGGAGGGCCAAGAGTCAAGGGCAGGAACGCTTGAAGACCAAGATGAGCTTTTTGGCCAAATCTCAGAACCCAGGAAAGCTCAGTGTGGGGAATGTGCCATGTGCAGCCTGCTCAGCCTCTGCTGTGCCCACCTGCCAGGCCCTCTCATGGGTGCCAACACCCTCAGTGCCCGGCCTTAGGAACACCATGGCAGCACCCAGGAACACCATGGTGAGTGAGCCTGTGAGTGAAGGAAGGACCAGCCAATGCAGCCTCACTGAGAGCATAAAGGTGTGGGGCCCAGATGATACACCTCTGGGCTGGAGGCAGCCACAGATCCCAGAATTGTCTGTGTCTCTGCTCAGAGGGGACACAGGTATAAAGAGTATCCCTCACACCTAGGCTCTTAATGAACACCTCATAAGGAAGTCAGCTCAGAGAACAGAGATGCCTTGCCCAGGAGCCAGCTTCTAGAAAGTGGGGGAGGCAGGACGCGGCTACCTGCCCTCCTGTTCCCCTCAGGACGCATCCCATCCCAGGGGGGGCTCTGCCCCTGATGCTACCTCCCACCCTGAGTAGAACAGGCTCTGAGCTGGTGGCCTGCGAGCAGCAGAAAAAATGGATCCTCCAGCAGCCATCTCTTGATGGGCTATTAAGCTGCAGAGGCCACGTCCTGCCGAGGCGTCTTGGGCCCTAATGTCACCTTATTAAGCTTTTCTGCTGGCATGAACGGTTATTCACATCCGGTCTCCACTCACAAGGCCCGCACCCCACGCAGCGCGAGTGCTGAATAATTAAAGGGAAAACAGTTCCCCAGCAGAACCGTGTGACCTTCTCCAAGAAGACACAACCCCCAGGGCGCAAGCTTCTGACCATGGGTATAAATGACCCCACAGCTGGGCTGCTCCTCCTCGCCCAGCCCCCAGTTCAGAGCAGCCAGGGGCAGCAAGCAGGGGACGTGAACCATACCCCCCTCTGCGTCCCCCAGATGATGCTTAATTCACTGAAAACAGTTTGCCTGGGGATTGTGTTTTCATTGCGATGCTTTCTGATGAGTTTGGTTTGGGATTTCAGAGAGATAAAGATTTTTTTTTTTTAAGCAAACTGTCAGGCTTCCTGCTTGCCTCACCCTTGCAGGGCAGTGGGGACCTGGCCAGCTCTCTGTCCCCTGAACTGACCTCTGGCCCTGGGGAGGAAGTTTCCTTGGCTTTTGTCTGATCTGGCAGGCCAGCTGGCTGTCTATGACACAAACCCAAGGGCTCACGTGGCTGCGTGTGTGTGTGTGTGCACGTAAGAGCTCTGATCTGGGGCCAGGAGATACAGGCAGGGGACTCCCCTCCTAACACGCACACATGCCATTGTTATGCAGCCTCTGGAGTCCACAGGTAAATCGGGTGAGGCCTTGGGAATCCCACAGCCCTGGGCTCGTTGATCTCCCAGGAGTAGGCCACGAGCGCTGGTCCTTTGGGTTTGGTCCTGATGGATCCCGGCACTCTTCTCATGTCTGTAGTGTGTCCACGACCTGTGCCCTCCCAAGATTTCTGCAAGTCCCTGAGGTTTCCATCTTCAGACTTCCATCTGCTCGAATCCTGGCCTTCTCCAAGCTCTCCAGCTCACTGTCTCTCCCACTTCTTTCCTCTTTCGTCTCCAGGATGGAGCTTCCCTGACTCTGTGCCCCCATGCACCAGACATCTCAACTCATCAGTCCTTTCTTCCGAAGGCTTTTCCAGGGGAAAAGTGGAGGGGACAAGTGGAACCAGCCAGAGTGGAGGAGCAGACATCCCTTGGCCACCCAGCTACTTCCCAAAGGCAGGGGTCCCTGGAGGATTCTCCTGGGTTGTGAAACAATCAAAAGCACCCACAAGTCCTGATCTTCACGGCAGGCCCAGTCGCCTCTGCACCATCAACCTCATGGCTGATGTCCTCTGCATGATCTGGTTCTTCCCACAGGCCAGAGCAATTTACCTGAATCATTTATCAGGTAAATGATATTACCATATCATTTATCATCAAGCAGCATAAAGTGAGGAGAAACATGGAATCCTGGGTGGCCTTTCCCAACCACTGCCTCTTAACAGTTTTCCCAGGAGCCACCAGCTCTAAGCTGGACTGGGAGTTCTGGGAGGATCCTGTTCCTAGAGCCCACCACCCCCCACTCCCCATAGGTCTTCAGTAGACTTCATCCTAAAGTAAATTTAATGTTGGAAATTAATTCAAATGAACCATCAAAGCCGTTATGTAAGCAGCTTACTTCTAAAGACCTGGGTCAGAGAGGAGACCTCAGGAGGCATTTACAGAAGCTCAGAGATAATGATCTGCTGCAATGAGCAGCCCCACATCTGCACCAGGCCTTCCAGTGCAGCTGTGGAAGGCAGAATGGGGCACTCAGCACAGGGTAAGCCAGAGCGGGGCCACATGGGACCCCAGGGGCTCCCACCATCCACCTGTAGACCCTGCAGACGTGGGGGGCCCAAAAACAGAAGCAAAACAGGGCATGTTAGTAAACCAGACTTAGCACATGCCTGCCAGCCCCTCTGCAGGGGCTCCAGGCTTGAGAACCAAGCTTCTCTGCTCTCTGCTCCCTCCCTGCCCTCACAGGTCCAGCCCCTCTGCTGTCCATAAACATGCTCTGCCCCCAGCAGGGAATTTCCTGCAGGACATTTTTATTTCACAAGGGAATTTCCTTCCTGTCCTTTGCATGCCTATAATTCAAGCTTACCCCTGATTTCTTCTGCGTCGCACTGAACAGAACGTCTCAGAAATGTTTCCAGCACTCAGTAGGCACAAAGAAAGAAAGAGAAGCAAATGACAATCACATGTATGTTCAACCTCCCTGCTAAGCCCAGAAATGGAAATTAAAATGTGATTCCTTTTCACCTTTCAAATTGATCAAAAAGTTTTAATAAATTAGAAAGAGACTATTCCAGGCAGATAAAGATAGAGTGAAACAGACACTCAGAGACATTGAGGATGGGAAAGTAAATTGGCATAACCATCTGGAAAACAATCTGTCACTTTGTATCTATCAGCCAGGCCAGGCCAGAGTGTGCTACAGAAAAAACAACCAAAAATTGCAATGGCTGGTAAGAAAGTTTTGATCCATTCTTAAATCACATGTCTGAAGGAGTACAGTTGCTATACAGGGGGAGAGGGTAGTTTGCAGGTCATAGTGGTCCTCACTCAAGGGCCCACGTACACAAAACAGGAAATACCTAGAATGTGGCAACCTCTGTGCAGAAGAAAAAGAATGTGGCAGAGCAAGAATTGCCTCCAAACGTCTGCCCAGTGGTGACACGAATCACTCACTTCTGCTCATATTTCATTGGCCAAAGCAAATCATGTGCTTTGATTTCTAACACAGATATAGGATGACTGGCTGGAGAGATGGAAGGATGGATAAGTAGGTAGATAGATGGATGGATGAATAGATACTTAGATAGATAAATGTATATAGGTGGATGAGTGGATAAGTAGATGCACAGGTAGATAGATATAGATACATAGACGGGTAGATGGATGGGTAGATGGATAGACAGATGCATGAGTGGGTGGATAGATAGATACATACTTGGGTGGATGGATGTGTGGATAGAGAGAGAGAGATAATTGTCTACATAGATGTATGTTCTATAAGAGCATGGATTTTGATCTGTTTTTTCATGGCAATAGGTTTTATGTTTGAACATCATTTGGGGTATAGTACACTTTTTGAGGCTTCCCAGGAGGCACAGTGGTAAAGGATCTGCCTGCCAATGCAAGAGACACAAGAGATGCAGATTTGATCCCTGAGTTGGAAAGATCCCCTGGGGAAGGAAATGGCAACCCACGCCAGTATTCTTGTGAAAAATTCCATGTACAGAGGAGACCAGTGGGCTACAGTCCAGGGGATCACAAAGAGTCGGACACAACTGAGTGACTGAGCACACACACACTTTTTTAAAGGAAAAGATAGACAGATAGATGGAAGAGAGGTGAAAAAAAAAGCAATAACAAAATCAAAGGTGAAGGCAGAACTAAGAGAAAACCTATCAAGGGGAGAATGGTCCAGAGCAAAGGTATGTAATCTCTTAAGGGCTGGATGATGTAAGGAAGAGAAGACTATGGCCAGGCCAGGACCACTGGCCCAGGCACCATACGTGACCAGAGTTGGACACAACCCAGCAAGATCCATCCATGAGAGCTGCTTCTTCAACGCGGCCAGAAGAAATGTCTCCTCTCTGGGGAATGAGACTCCCCTACACTCTGGGGGAGGCTCCCCTGGGGCCAGGTGGGGCTAAGACCTGGAGGAGGTCAGAGCTCAGATCCAGTTGTACAGGCAGCTGACTGAGCCTGGATTCCAATTACCTGGGCCATATGGTGTGTATGCATGTGTGTGTGTGTGTGTGTGTGTGTGTGTGTGTGTGTGTGAGTCTGTATGTGCCTGCCTGCCTGCATGTGAGCATATATGAGTTTGTATGTTTTCGTGTGTGCCTGTGTGTGCACACACACATTCTTTCTTTCCTTTATGCCTCTGTTTATTTATTTAATTTTGTACAAGCTGCTTTGATGCTTTCAACTGAAAAAAGTTCCAGCCAACCCACACATGAGACAGCAAGCCTACCTTTCCAGAACATCCTGTGCTCAAGACAAGGACTGGTGTTGAATGTGTCTGGAATTCTGAGAATCCAGAGGTCACAGTGAGCCTCTACTGCTTCTGCCTCGGCCCCTCCCTGGACCTCAATCAATCCCCGGCCAGAGCCACGTATCTGAGCTCAGAAGTCTGACGTTCAGCTCCAACAGCCAAATCGAGACACACACACACACAGGCGCACACACACACAGTCATCCTCACACAGACAAGATACAGACACACACATCTACGAGGGGCTTCCCTGTGGCTCAGATGGTAAAGAAACTGCCTGCAGTGTGGGAGACCTGGTTTCAATCCCTGGGTTGGGAAGATCCCCTGGAGGAGACCATGGCAACCCACTCCAGTATTCTTGCCTGGAGAATCCCCATGGACAGAGGAGCCTGGAGGGCTCCAGTCCGTAAGGCTGCAAAGAGTCAAACACAGCTGAGCAACTAGCAAGCAGCACACAGAGACCTGGCCAAGGCTGGAACACCTGGGCATCACCCCACCTACCTGACTCATCAGAGGCCTTGAGATTGCCTGAAAGGCCAAGTTTGCATGAGGAAATCCACATTTTCCTCCCAACACGGGCCTAGCACTCGGGCAAAGCCTTTTCCAAGCTGACATCAGCTCCACACAGAAGGTGTGGCCTTAGCATCACACCCCACACCGCATCTTCCTCCCTCTCTCCAGCCACCTGCCAGCTCTGGCCCCGCAGGAGTGACTCTGGTGAAAACCAGACACACAGGCAGAACCCTACACGACGGCTCTCACACACGCATGTGCACATTCCAGGGAAGAACAGAAATCCCTGCTCCCGTTGCCACGGCAACCCAGCTCAGTGCTGTGGCAAGTTCTTTCACTGGAAGCGCTTATTTGGCTGAAGCCCCGGGAATCATCAACAGGAGATCGGGGACATTAAAACCCAGCAGGGGCCGCAGAGCATCTTGGAGGAGACGGCGACAGAAAGGACAGTCCCTCCGAAAACGCTGTCAACGGGAGCAAGAGCTGTCTTCGCCGTCTGCTGAGTGATGGCAGCGCAGCAGGCCCCGGCTGAGTGCCCCACTGAATCCTTCGCTGGCTCATTTCTCCCATTTTACAGATGGGGAAGCTGAGGCTCGCAGAGGTTAAAGAGGTGGCCCAAGTCCACACAGGATCTAAAGCCATCTCAGAATGACTCCAGAGTCCACCATGCCCCTAAGCCGCGTGATGGGCCTCATGGCTCCTGAAAGTCACCAGCGGCAAGACCCTAGGACCCCCGGTGCCTGCAGCTCTAGAACGGCAGCTCATCTCCCAGGACACCCCAGCCCACAGCTCAGCTGGCCAGAAAGCCTGGAGTGGGTTGACCTTCAACACCAATAAAATCTACATCCAGGTTGCCACTGGTTTCCTCCCCCGGGCTATCTGCCCCTGCCCCTAAGGCTGCTTCCAGCCACCCAGCGTCCACCCTCCAACCTGCTGTGAGCCTAGTGACCCCTGGTGGCAGCTAGGGGGCACTGCACCAAGATGTGGGCCTCCTCTCAGACCCCACACAAGGAAGGCACCAGTCCCAGGGGCTCCCTTGGGAGAATCTCTTGGAAGGTGCTTACAGCAGGGCAGGAAAGGAAACTTAGCTGGCGCCCAGCATGTTTTAAGGTGATCAGGAGTGAACAGAGAAGCCAGTAAGCACCCCCAGCATCTGCTGGAAACTGAGATGCTGTCTCATTTCAGTAAGTGGGCTGAGGCCCGTGGTCCTTCCCAAAGGGCACCAAGTGATTCTGCAGGCACAGGAGCCCATGCTGGATCCCAGGCAGGGTCTTAGATGGAGGAGGGCCCTGCATACCCCCCACAGGAAGGGACCCCAGACCCCAAGGGCTGATGCTGGTGCCGGCTCACAGCAGGCTCCCCAGGAGCCACCCTCAATTCAAGCCCCCCAAAACCCCTGCTTGCTCTGTGCACAGATGGCGCTGGGCTGCGGTGCTGGACGCGAACACTGAGCAGCGCCCAGCGGACGGTGCAGACGGAGCCACCACGGCGGCAGCCACGAGAAGGGTCCTTTCACCCAAATGTTTATCCACCCGTCACTCTAAAGTTCTTTCTTCAAAGCCCCTGGCATTTACTCAGTTGGCATCTGATTAAATTTCCCCTGCTTGAACTATTCAGATGTACAAGTGCGTGTTATTCCAAATAAGAGGACTTACAATTCAAACAGTGAGGGAGCAAGTGTGCAGAGTGACCGCCGTCCCCAGGGGGTGTCAGACCCAGAAGGCTGCCGGCCTGTCTCTGCCCATCCTGCAGAGCTGTCCACGGGGAGCCTTGTGGTGCCAACGGCTTCTGTGTCCCGGTCTGCAGGGACCTGGGCCAGCAGGGGCTCTCAGGGCTGGGGGAAGACTCTGAGGGACCCACACCCTGGTCCCAGGACCCAGGTCTCTGCTGCTGGAACTGTGGGCTCTGGTATCCTAGGGTTCCAGGATCACAGCAGCTCCACATGGGACCCTGCAGAGAACAGAGATGTCTGCAGGTTCCCACGTCTTTACCAAACATGGAGATCCAGGCTATCTCTACCCGCCTTGGCTTGCCATGCCTTTGGTGGGCAGCACTCGGTGACCCAGACTGTTGGGTGGGAGCCACGGGCTGTCCCTTTTCACGTCCCTCACAGAGAAGTCAGGGCAGGCTGGCCTGAGTAAGTAGGTGGCATCCCCTGCCCCAGGCTGTGGGCACCACGTAGAGAGAAGACCAAGTGGCTCTGAGGCTCAGGCCTTCACGCAACCCCCAAGGTCCTAGGCAGAGCCCCCTGTCTGGGAAAGACGGGCCCCTGAAGGCACTTTAGTAGGTTGATGGGAGAAGGGAGGATAGAACGACATGGATCCAGGGGTCAGAGCACAGTCTGCTACTAATGTGACCTTGGGCAGGTTCCCTCCGTCTGATCTTCCTGTTTCCCCAGCTATTCAATGGAATCGAAGTGGCTCCTCCTCACAGGTTGTTTGAGGACCAGATGTACAGCTCACTGTGAGCCCCACACGAGAGCTGCTCAGTGAGGTTCATGCGTGGCCCTCCTCCAGGCTCTTCTGGAGGCCTCTCTCCCCTTGAGGCTGCCCTGGTGGTCAGCCGGGGGACAGCCGCCCTCCTTCCCCACCCAAGGCTCGGCCTGGCCCCACTCCCACCCAGCATACCTGCTCCACTTCTGCTTCTGGCCACATGAGGCAGACCTCCCGGGACCCCTGCTTCCTCCAGCTCCCCAGTTTTTCTCCCACCAGCTCCTTCCTCCAGACTCAGGGACACACTTCTGCTCATCTTGGGGAAACCTGAGACTTTGGGGAGGGGGTAAATGAAAGAGAGCAGTCTCCGTGAGCCCAGGTGAAATAGGTAGAGAGCATGGGTGGGTGGGAGCACACTTGTAAAGGCCCCCATGTGGTTCCAGGGCTGTACCGGTGAGTCACTTTGAAGGCTATTACAACCATTCAAGGGCCTCCCTGGTGCCTCAGACAGTAAAGAATCCACCTGCAAGGTGGGAGGTCTGGGTTAGATCCCTGGGTTGGAAAGATCCCATGGAGGAGGACACAGCAACCCCACTCCAATATTCTTGCCTGAAGAATCCCCATGGACAAAGGAGCCTGGCGGGCTACAGTCCATGGGGTCGCAAAGAGTCGGACACGACTGAGCGACTAAGTGCAACACAGCAACCATTCAAAGCAGCACAGTCCTCAGGAAACAGGACGGGAGAATGGCACTGGCCAATCAGACCACACTCTCTCTGGGGGTCCCTGGGGGGGAAGCCCCAGGACGCCATGCAGGCCACCTGGGCTGCCAACTGGCAACCTCCATGTCTGACCCCCAGGAACCTAGAGAGGTGAATGGCATCAGCAGGCCCCCAGATGATGCTGAAGAGAGTCTGGGAGAGCCTGGAGCCCCAGCCAAAGAGAACGCTCCTGTTGGAAAACTTGGTGAAAGACTGTGACCAGGCTCCCAGCACACCACAGCAAAGTCTCCTCCCCAAGTCAGCAAGGCTTGCATACGTGACTAAGTTTCCCGGAGATGCCAGAAACTTTGCCATGACGACAGGGAGCTCACAGAATCTGGATTCAGAGAATGGTTTAACCCCAGGGTGGGAGCATGACTCCCTCTGTGATGGGGCCACATGGGGGCTCCAGGCCATCTGCCCCCTCAAGCATTGGGCTGATCTCCCCCAGCTCTCAAGTCTGCCTGGAGTCAGTAAAGTCTCTGAGGTTCACGTTCATCAGTGCTTGACACTCTGGCTCCAACCACACCCCTCAAACCTAAGAAGAGCCACAGTCACAGTGTTAAGAGGGATAATTGCCATTTACGAGTGTCTGTGACAAGCCAGGGACTTGGCATCAGGTCACCGAATACTGCTCTAAACCCACATGAGCTGGGTGCTGCTCTAAGGTCATTCTCACTATTATTAGTGACCCAACTTAGAAATGAGAAAACCAAAGCCACAGGGAATTTGAATAACTTTCTCTGGAAGCAGCTGGACCAAAACGCAGACTCAGACTTGCCTCTGATCTTTGCCTGGGAGAAGTTCCCAGGTGTACCTCCACTTGCAGGCTGGGCCCGTGATCCTGATCAACTGCCCAGGATGGAAGTTGGGGGTCACCATGAAGCCCTCCTTGGCACAGGACCCAAGTCCAGAACCACAGTCCTAACTGGTAGTGGCCGGTCCCTCCTGCCCTCTGGGTCTCCTCCAGTAGCCTCGGGTTTCTGCCGGGCCCAGGGCACACTCCCGGGAGAAACACACACTGGGACCCACTGCCATGCCAGTCAGCCCACCAGGGCATTTCACCCTCATCTGGGTGCTGGGCCAGCCAGAGCCAGCGAGATCCCCTCGGACACAGCTGGAGGTGCGGCGGACAAGCACTCACGGTGCTCCTGGGGGCTTTATTGAGCACCTGCTGTATGTTAGCACGTGGGTCAGAGGCGCCGTCTACAACCCCTGCCCTCCCGCGGCTTTCAATTCAGTAGAGAGGGGAGGACGGGAGTGAATAGACAATTCTGCAAGGGGATTAGAGCTGCTATTCAGGCCAGGAGAGAAAGACAGGGAGGAGAGAGGATGGACAGAGAAAAGGAGAGGCCCAGGGGTGAAGGTTACACTACAGGGGAGCAGACTGTGTGTCCCACCGGAGAAGAAGGGGACCAGGGTCAGTCCCACCCCAGGACACCCCAGGACACTGTGCCCCCACCCAGGCAGCTGCTGGGCTTTGCTTGGGCTTGGTGCTCGGGGACAGCCTGTCACGTTCTGAGGTGTGGCTACACCTCCCCCTCAATGTCCAGGTTAAAATTTCCCTCTAGGCACAGGGCGAAGGTTCTAGATTCCTTCTCGGGCCCCACCAGCACCTGGAGCATCCCCCTCTGCAGTACCTCCCTCTTGCAGCCCCTCCAGCCAACCCAGCAGAGATCCACTCAGCCCTGTAACCAGGTCTGGCCTGCCTGGGACACCACGCCCTCTGTCTGTCTGTCTGTCTACACCTAGCCTCTTCCTGGCCTCCTCACCCTAATCTCCAGGAGCACCCTTCCCCAAGCAGCCCCATCAGTCAGCCCCAGCCAAAGAGTCTAGACTCTTCCAAATTGTTCCTGAGAGCACATCTGTATGTCTAAGGCCACACTTCACTTCTTCCCGATGGAAGAAGGAGCTGCAGTGTGTCGGGGTTCAGACCCCAGACTGGACACGGTGGCCCATAGAACCTGTTCAGGTGAAGGCAGGAGTGAGAAGGACTCTCTGAGCATCACCTGAAGCAGACCCAAAGGCCCTCCTGTGATGGGGACCTCTCCCCATGCCTGGAGGACAGAAACATCCACATCCCCAAGACGAGGGGATCCCAGATCACAGGAGTGATCTGAACAAACAGCCCCACCTTGGTTCACTACCCTGAGTCCACACCCTTGTCCCATCACATTTCCCCATAACTTTTCACTCTTCATCCAACCTAACACAAAACCACTCAGGCTTCATCGTTTCCTTGAGTCTTCATTCTCTTATAAAGGTTCCCACATCACATAAAACTTATATTGAATAAACCTATATGCATCTCTCTTGTTTGCTATGGAGTCCCAGCGGACACCCTAGAAGAGTGGAAATAAAGGTGTTTTCTCCCCCTACAGGTGAGATCCCACTCGGGGGCCACAGGGAGGGGAGCGGGCAGTCAGCAGGTCCACACCTGTCTCACCTTAGCCCCTCCAAAATGAGTTTGTGATGCAGGTGCTTTTATTACCCTTATTTCACAGATTGGAGAAGGGGCTCCAAGACGTTAAATAACTGTTCCAGGGTCACACAGCAAGTATCAGCAGAGCTGGGGTTTGAACTCAGTGTTGGTTCACACACTGTCTCCATCCCATGGAGGGCGAGCCAAGACAGAAGCAAGAAGCCGGCGCTCCAAGTCAGCAGGGCAGGCATGGGGAGAGGGAACTGACCCACGCAGCTCGTCTTGGGGCTGAAAGACCAACATATCCCCAAACCCACCGTCCAAAACCTTAAAAGTTCACAGAGGCCTTGACGGGGCTCAGATGGTCTTAACAATACATATCTCTCTTGGGGCTGCATGCTTAGAAATGACTCTGACTGCAAGAATGGGGTCCCAGCAGACATCCAAGAACAGGGAGGGGTGCAGATCCTCTGATGGCCAAGGTCCAGCTTGAGGGTCACCCGGGGGTCACATCCTCACAATGACCAAATCCAAGGGCTTCTCTCTCCTCTGTGCCTCTGCCACAGTGCCCAGTTCACCTCGTCCAGAGTCACGCACACACATAACACAATGGCAGCACTTCCTGGGCTAGTATCTTTGCTTCTCAAAGTCAGGAGCTGCTCTGGTTCCCAAGCCCAAGGATGGAGGTGCGTTGCCAGGCTAGGAATAAAAGTCCTCCAAACTGCAAATCCCTACAAAGGCTCACATCTCTTTCACATTCTTAGGGCTTGGGTGGGCTACCCAGGTGGCACTAGTGGTAAAGAATCTGTCTGCCAGTGCAGGAGACATGAGAGACTTGGGCTCAATCCCTGGGACAGGAAGATCCCCTGGAGAAGGGAATGGCACCCCACTCAGTCTTCTTGCCTGGAAAATACCAGGGACAGAGGAGCCTGGTGGGCTGCAATCCATGCGGCCGCAAAGAGTCAGGCAAAACTGTGTGACTGAGCACAAGAAAAAGGCTTGTACCTTATCAGTCACAGCCTCTGGGACAACTCCTGAAAACCTTTTGGTGGTTTTCTGGGCCTTGCTTTTCTGTGGGTCCACTGCCCATCCTCTTCCTCACAGATGGTCCAGTCAAGCCTGCAGAGCACCCTCAGCAGAGGCCAGTCTTCGTGTGCTAACACTGTATCATCCATGTAAGGGCTGTTCTTACTGATGTGGGGAGGGAGGAGGGGACAGGTCCTGGCTGCCATCCCATGGCATATAGGGGGTGCTGTGCATGTACCCTTGGGGATGCACCTGAAATGAGGTCCCTATTGCCCCTCCCATAGGAAGGCAAATTGATTTTAGTTATCAGAAACCTGTACTTGTCAGTCTTTTCCATGAATCTCCTTGAAGATGAAGACTTTTATCAGGAACACTTTTCCAAAAACATGAGAGTAAAACAAAAATTGTCCGTAAATGACAAAAAAAAAAAAAAAAACCTTCTTTTATTTTTAATTAGAGGATAGTTACAATATTGCATTGGTCTCTGCCATACACCAACATGAATCAGCCATAGGTATACATATGTCCCTTCCCTCTTAAACCTGCCTTCCACTTCCCTCCCCATCCCAACCCTTTAGGTTGTCACATTAAAATAGTCATGGTTAAAATCTGATAAGACTTCATTATAATGAAATTGACAAGGAAATTGGATTGTTTCTGTGACATACATTTCAAAATTATAACTGATAACATTATATCAGGACATATCAGATTTTTAGAAATTTCATACAAATTTACCCTAAAGAAAGTTGAGTATCACTCCTCATTTGACAATGCTTCCTGTGTGATTTAACATATGAAATAAGCCTAATTAGTTCACTATCTTCTTTTATAATGTGAGAAAAACACATCTTTTGAGATGTTCCAGGAACCTTCTGGAAAATCCCAAAGTTCAACATCAACAGACATTTGTTTAGAATTTTATTTTGGGGGGAGTGAAAGTTGCTCAGTAGTGTCCGATTCTTTGTGACCCCATGGACTATACAGTCTGTGGAATTCTCCAGGCCAGAATACTGGAGTGGGTAGCCGTTCTCCCTTCCCAACCCAGGGATCAAACCCAGGTCTCCCATGTTGTAGGCGGATTCTTTACCAACTGAGCCACCAGGGAAGACCCTTACTTGGGGGAAGCTTATCAAAAATATCAAAGGCTTAAAACACTTGATTAAATAGGATTACAGGTCATTGTGATACAAAACTTAGTTATCCATTTAAACAAAGGGACAACTAAAGACTTCTCAGGCAACAATAGAAAGTTACATAGTTATTAAAAATAATAATAACTGGCTCTTTTAATAGAGAAGATTTGTTTTCCTTAAGTAATCAAACACAAGATGAAGCACAGGAAATTATGCTAATAAAACACAGAATCTTTGTTTTTTAGGCATACAGACACAAAGTCATAGCTTTCATTGCAAAACTGTTAATTGTGAATCAGGTATCCACTCACATGGCTAAATGCTAATATTTGTAGAGAAGAGTTTTAAAATTTGTATTGTCCTTGACAAGTCATCTTATGGTGGCTATAAACTAGATTCGGGGCAAGGGAGCTTGTATAGTAGTCTGTATTTATAAAAAGCTTCCTTCCCCCTTATTTCAATTTTAAGCAAGCATGGGCAGTGTTTTAGTCATTTCTCAGGGTACTTACACCTCAGATGTGATAAGAGTTACAACTTTAAGGGACAGTGAAAGGATGCAAGTCTCCTCCCAGAAGTTTTAGAATACATTTCTCTATCACCAAAAGTCTAGGGTAATTCCTATTTAGAATTTTCTTTGTGTTGGAGGTTAGATGGTAGGGGGCACCCTGCCTCTCTGTCAGTCCCCACAGCATCCTCACCTACATTCTCCTCACTTTCCCAGAGAATCTACCTCTTAATGTCTTGATCACATTTGTCATAAGCACTTGGACTTCCCTAGCTTTGCAAAATAGCACACTAAGGTCTCCTACTTATCCTCCTGCTCCCCACCTCATCTGCCAGCCCAAAGGGAGCAGAGAGGTGGACATGCACACATCCTCCTCTAAACTAAGCTCTGCCCCCCCCCCCAACTTTCTGACTCAAGCTTCAGCCTCTGTTTGGGTATCAGGGTCCAGCTGACCCACCCATGGTGGAGGCCAGTCCTTTGCATAGCCATCCATTATTCTCTGTCGTAGCATGTTCTGCCTGGCTTCTCAAACTAGTGTATTAAAGCAACCAGTGTTTTCAGCATCTCCGTACTTAATGCAGCATCCACAAGCATCTGACATACAGGCTCTCCTCCTCACATAGAAGGTAATAGCCAGCCCAGAACTTCTCCTGAGGACACTCTTGTCCAAGTTCCCTGTTTCATGCTGATCTCACCAATGTTGATTCACCAATTGGCCCCTGAATATGAAGGGTGAGGAGAAACTAAAGAGGCTGACAACCCAGATTGGCAGGGGGCAGGTCAATGCACAGAGAATTTACTCACATGGCTTATCTTGGGCACCTGCCCACTGAATCTTAAAGGTTCATCAGTTCAGTTCAGTTCAGCCACTCAGTTGTGTCCGACTCTGCAACCCATGGACTGCAGCACCCCAGGCTTCCCTGTCCATCACCAACTCCCAGAGCTTGCTCAAACTCATGTCTATCAAGTCGGTAATGCCATCCAACCATCTCATCCTCTGTCGCCCCCTTCTCCTTCTGCCTTCAGTCTTTCCAAGCATCAAGGTCTTTCATAGAGAGGCCTTAAAGGGGCTCAGATGGCCTTAACACCTTGCTTTCTCAGGGCTGCATCCTTGGAAACAGCTCCCACTGTGAGAATGGTAGACTTTCAAGGACAAGGAGAGGTGAGGAGACTCTGATGCCTAAGGCCAGCTCAAGAGACCTGGCAGTCAGGTCCTCTAGGTGACCTCCTCCAACCCCCTGCTCCCACCAGGCCCTCTGATGCCACAGTCTGAGTTCCTTTTGCTATTTCTGAAAATCTGATTTTTTCCTCTTTGGTTTCTGGTTCTCAACTCTCTTTATTCTGAGAACACTGTCTTCTGTTTTTAGGACAGACGGAACAGTCAGTAAGGGAGTCTTGTGTGAAAGAATCCCCAGCAGGAGCATCATTTGGAAAGCAGGTTCACCCTAGAAATACTTTCCATCTTTTCCCTGCCGGTGACCAAAAACCCCTTCCAGGAAGAGAATGTCACAGGGCGAATTTTGTCACTTCCAAAAGGTATTATGGGCTTCCCAGGTGGCACAGTGGTAAAGAATCTGCCCTCAGTGCAGGAGAGATGGGTTTCATCCCTGAGTCAGAAAGATCCCCGGGAGAAGGGAATGGCAACCCATTCCAGTATTCTTCCCTAGAGAATTCCATGGACAGAGGAGCCTGGTGGGCTACAGTCCATGGGGTTGCAGAGTCAGACATGATTGAGCAACTAACACTTTCACACTTTCAAAGGCTTTGAAGTCCTAACCCCAAGTCCCTGTGTGTGTGGCTTTATCTGAAAGCAGAGTCTTTACAGATAATCAAGTTAAGATGATATCATTAGAGTTGACCCTAGTCCAAGATGACTGTGTGCTTATTAAAAGGGGAAATTAGGACAGAGATACACACATAGGAGGAGCATGGACTGAATTCTTCCTCACAGCCAGAAGGAACCAACCTGCTACCTCAGGTTCCTCTGGAACTGTGAGACAGCAGACCTCTGTTGTCTAAGTCCCCTGTCTCTGGTACATTGTTTCAGCAGCCCTTGTTTGTTGTTCAGTCACTCAGTCATGTCTGACTCTTTGTGACCCCATGAACTGCAGCATGCCAGGTTTCCCTGTCCTTCACTATCTTCAGGAGATTGCACAAACTCATGTCCATTGAATCAGTGACGCCATCCAATCATGTCATCCTCTGTCATCCCCTTCTCCTCCTGCCTTCAATTTTTCCCAGCATCAGGGTCTTTTCCTATGAGTTAGCTCTTCGCATCATGTGGCCAAACTATTGGAGCTTCAGCTTTAGCGTCAGTCCTTTCAATGAATATTCAGGGTTGAGTTCTTTAAAATTGACTGGTTTGATCTCCTGTAGTCCAAGGGACTCTTAAGAGTCTACTCCTGCACCACAATTTGAAAGCATCAATTCTTTGGTGTTCAGCCTTCTTTATGGTCCAAATCTCACATACATGACTACTGGGAAAGTCATAGCTTTGACTATATGGACCTTGGTTGGCAAAGTGATGTCTCTGCTTCTAGCAGATTAATATAAATGACCAGACCAGGGTTTCTACAGCCCTCAGAATCTGGTAGAAACTCTGATAAGTAGAATAATGAGCTACCAACCCAAATGTTCTCTAGAATAGGGGCCCAACCTCTGGGCCACAGACCGGTACCTCCTATCAAGATCAGTGGCAGCATTAGATTAGAAATAAAGTGCACTATAAATGTAAGATACTTGAATCATCCTGAAACCATTCTCCCAACCCCGCCCCAACCCCAGTCCATGGAAAAATTGTCTTCCATGAAACTGGTGTCTGGTGCCAAAAAAGTTGGGGACTGCTGCTCCAGAAATATCACTGCCCTCACCTCATTCTGAGTAGGAGCACCCAGCCAGTTGTGTTGAACATGAAGAATCTTGAAAGGTTATCTCAGCCCTGTGTCCATGGCACTCACCACTTCGAGCAGGAATGTCGTCTCACTCCTCCCCAGGAAAGAGCCCTGGAAGGGCAGAGGCTGAGGACGGGGATGGTGAGAGGCAGCTATTCCCTGGAGCATTTGCAGCAGCCCAAGCAGGGAACTGATTTTCCAAAACCAGAGAGAGATTGAGATGCTTTGAGCACAGGCACTAACCAGGGTCACAGAACTGTTTATCTGGAATTGTTCTAAATAAAGCCTCCTGTCTGCCACTCGGATCCAGCATGTGCTGCTCCTACAATAGCAACAAGTTTCCGTTATTAAGAGAGACAGCTCTCAGACCTGAAGGAGCAGGAATATTTGCAAATCCCATGCAAATTCTTCCGCACAAACCAGCTACTTAAAAAGCCTTTTGGGGAGAATAAGCTTCCTGATTAGACACTTGTTCACCCTCTCCATTCCAGGGACAAGAGCTCCCCCCATTGTCACCTGCTGGCCACACGCACAGAAGCACCCACAGGCCTGAGTTGCAGCTGTGCCCTGAGCCAGATCCCCCCACTGTCAATTCAAGGCCATGAGTCAGGTGGAGGCCAGGCACCCCCTCATCCCCTCAGGCCCTGAATGCCCTCCCTGAGGCAGGGGAGGTGGAAGTAAGTACAAAGGCAAAAAGGCTCTAACCCTGTTGGCCACAGTTCTAGGTTGACCAGATGGCTCAGTGATGCCAATGAACTGAAGAGAAAGCAGAGATCCCAGGAACTCCAGAAAGCAGGGGCACCAAGCCCTGGTGCCAGAGGGAGCAGACAGAGGTATCAGGAGCTGTGGGTGGAAATCAAGTCACCAGATTTCATAAGAGGTTGAGTTGGGGAGGGGATGCTGGAGATTGCAGCCTGCTTCCTAGAGATCAAGTGACTCACAATAGATGCAGCCATCCCACCCCAAGGCCAATGTCATGGGCATTCAATAAATGGACAGCCTGAGCCCTTTCTGCCTCGGGTTCCCTGGGTCTGAGTCAGGCATACAAAGTAACATCTACCGTATGGCACTAAAGCAGCCACTGTGACTACAAATTGCCGTGTCCTTGGTATCCAGAGCTGACGCTTCACACCCAGGCCCCTGAAAGATGCCCAGTCATGATGAAGAGAAACCAGGAATGGTTGGAACAAAAGCTAAAAGTCATACTGATACAAAGAACAGCTGAAGTTATCTGTGAGATAGTGAAGGACAGGGAAGCCTGGCATGATGCAGTTCATGGGGCCACAAAGAGTCAGACATGGCTTAGCACCTGAACAACAACAGCTAAGTTATTGAAAGTTTCTACTAAAATTAAATATGGCACTTAAGCACACAACAACCCTGGAAGTAGAAACTATTACTACTCCTATTTTCCAATCCAAGAAACCAAAGCACAAGAAATTGCATCATTTTCCTAAGGTCATCACAGCCCAGTCAGGAGACAAACTCAGTCCCTCTGGCTCAGAGTCTTGCCTGCACTGTCCTAATCTGCTCTCCTTGCCCTGAGTCTGCCCTTACCCATCACTGGAGACCCTACCCAGCACCCCCATGCTGAAAAGTTGTTGGGTAAAGCTATGAGATGGGGGATGCTCAATATTGTAAAGAAAATAAATAAATAAATAAAACTGGAAAAAAAAAAAGTACTAAACCAGACCAAGAGAGCTTAAGGCCCATTTCACAGGGGAACAAGCTGAGGCCCAGAGAGGAGAAAGGATTGCACACATCAGATTCTGACTCCGGGATGGTCTTCATCCTTGCATTACTGAACAGATGAGCAAGTAAGACTAAACAGATGAGCAAGTAAGAAAACCGGCTTCTGACTTGAATCTTGGGGGTGAGTGAGCCTTCTTGCTCAGGGTCTTGGGGTGACATGTTGGTGGGGCACTAGCCCTCAGGGATGAGAAAGGGGTGGAGGCAGACCAAGCCTGTGAGGGGACTGAGCTCTGTCCCAGGACAGAACATCAGCCCTGGCACCTGCCGACCCAACACAGAGCTGAGGCCACAAACAGCTTCCAGTTCTCAGTTCCTTAACCTGTCCCTGGAGCTGGGGGGTGGGCAGCTGCTGGCCCTGCCCATCCTCAAAGGGAAGTGTGAGCCTGGTGGAGAGATGATTTCCCGAAACCATACACATAGCCCTGGTAGGGATTCTAGTCCTTAAGCTGCAGATTTTCAAGGCACTTTCCTCAGCTCATCTATAAACTCTCCCTTCTTGTGGACACTTGAGTCCAATGTGTGAACGGTCCCCTGGAAGGTGATGAACCAGGACGAGGAGGTGGCCAGGAGCCAGCAGGCAAGTGAGAAAAACATGGCTGAAGACACCCCACTCCCACCAAGAACCTCACACTTAACAATGGACTGTCATGCCCAACACCAGGCTTCCTATGCCTGCAGAGAAACTCCAGGAACAACAAAGGGCATGACCTAAGGTTCTCAGGGACCCCTGCCCAAGGCACCAACTGAAAACCCAACCATCTGTAAAGTTTCCTGTTTGAGCTTTGCATTCCACTCTCCTTTGTATATCTATCCCTTTGAACAGAAAACTGATGCTCTGCCTCTAAATCTTGGAGAGAAACAAATGTTAGAGCTGCCTCTTATTCACATAGGTGTAACTGCAGAGCAAGACGCTGGGCCCCTCCCCACCCTGGCATGTGTCCCTGGTCCATATGTACAGGGAACTCTTTGCGGGGGCCAGAGTCCCACTGCCTGAGCACAAATCTTGGCTCTGCTACTTTCTTAGCTGAGTGACTTTGACAAAATTGAGGCACCTCTCTGTGCCTCAGTTTTCCCATCTATAAAATAGAGGCAATAATAATGCCTCTTACACTGAGAGTCCAGGCTTCCCTAGCGGTTCAGACGGTAAAGAATCTGCTGGCAATGTGGGAGACCCAGGTTTGATCCCTGGGTCGGGACGCTTCCTTGGAGAAGAGAATGGCTACCCACTCTAGTATTCTTGCCTAGAGAATTCCATGGACAGAAGAGCCTAGCCAGCTACAGTCCAAGGGGTCACAAAGATTTGGACATGACTGAGTGACTATCACTTTCACATCCTGAGAGTCCAAAGGCTAAATTATGCAATTCAGAAAACAGGTTTAGAGCCCTGCTAGACCTGATGGTCATTGTTGGAGTGAGCAGCTTGCAACACTGAGGGAAGTCAGGATGGCTGGAAAGGAGGCCTCCAGGCGTTTCTCTGCAAAGCTCAGGAGCTGTTCAGGTTCTGGAAGACAGAATAAAAGGTGGGCATAGCAGGCAAGCCCCCCAGCTCTGCTGACCCAGTCCCTGGAAGCCAGAGCAGGTGTGGTGGCCCAAGGTAGGAGGCTTTGATGCCTATGCTTGTCCTCCATCCCTGGAGAAGGATTTCCCTCTCCTGTCTGTTCCCCAACAGCACTTCTGAAGATGAGATTTCACACCAGAAGAGGAGCTTTTAATGACAGTGGCTGCAAACCTCTCCCCATTTTGACAAGAGAGCAGGTACTTGTCAGAGCTACTCGGGGATGCTTCACAGGCTGGTCTTGAGGAGGTTTTGAGATCATCCTCAGCTCTGAGTGAGTGGGGGGCAGGCTTTCCCCTGTGCATCCTCAAGGAAACACCTACAAAGGTGGCATCTGGGAGGCAGGGGGACAGGGGAAACTTCTAGAAATAAGATCCAGTTGGAGGCACCAGGTGGGCCGTACTTTGACATCAGGAGGCTGGAGATGCTCCCCTCTCCAAAGCATCAAACCCACCCACCAAAATCACACCCAAGAGCTGGCAAGAGGGACCCACAACTTACATAGGTAAGGCAGGCCCATGACTGGAACTCACTCCACACACAGGCTGCAGGAGGAGATGCTGGGGGCCTGTCCATCTACCAGCCCTTTTTGAGTGAGAAAAGCTAAGAGCACCTGCAGTAATTTTCTGTCACTACCATACAGACTGCAAACTCAGAGACAACACAAATCCATTATCTCATAATTGAATAGTTCAAAAGGATGACACAGGCCTCACAGGGCTTTTCCAGCTCCCAGAGGCCACCTGTCACTCCTTGGCTCTTGGCCCCCTCTTCCATCTCCAAAGCCAAAGATGCTCTCTGACCCTGTTTCTGCCATCATCACATCTCTGCCTCAGACTCTGCCTCCTTTCACTTATAAGGACCCGGTGGCCACTTTGGATCAAGCTGGATAATTCAGGACATACACTCCCTGGGTCAAGGTCAGCTCAGGAGCACACTTGATTCCATCTGCAACCTTAATCCACACTCTGCCAAGTAACCTAACACATTTACAGTTGTGTGATTCAGACGCGGACATCTCTGAGGCTGTTACTCTGTGTACTGAGGTACCCATTGCAAGACAACAATAACAATAACACTTACTTAGTGTTTATTGTCTTCCTGGGCTTTAGATGCATCATGTGTTGCTTATTCTTCTAATTGGGCCCCTTTCTTGAATGAGGGACCAGAGGTTCTGGCAGGCTAAGGGATTTGCCTAAGGTCACAGCCTTCACTGTTGAGCCCAGGGATCGAGCTCAGGAGCCCAGTGTCAAAACAGCTCTCAGCCAGGCCCTGAGAAACCAGGACCACACCGACCACCCAGGGTGTGCACAGCTGGAGTCAGGGCCCCAGGCACACACCAGCCCCACCCCAAAAGCCCACATGAGTGTGCACTGGGGGCTGGGGGAGTGGGAGGGGTTCTGTGACAAGTCCTCAACCCACTGAGGGGCCTGCGAAACCTACGCACCCCAAGAAGATGGACTTTTCAACACTTGGGCAGCACGAAGGTGGGAGCCAAGATGCCTTTGAGGAAGGAAGCCCGTGATTATCTCAGCAACGGCTCCACCACGCCCCCGCGGTCTCTGGGCAGAGGAAAGAGCGCAGCACATTCTGGTGGCAACTTCATCTAAACACTGCCACAGCTCTAGGCCAACTGTTAGAATAACTTTTTGGTTGTTATTACGAAGTAATAGGTGTTTATTGTAGAAATTTTAGAAAAAGGAGACAAGCCAGATGAAGGGAATAAAAATTAGCCCAAATCCCAAACTGCAAATGTACCACTTGACATGTTTTTGTACATCCTTCCAGTGATTTTCCTAAGCATTCATTTCTGTTTTTCTAAAACGAGCTCTCTAAAAATGGGCTCACACTTTCTTCCTATCTGGCAAAATGCCTGCTCTCCTGAATATGTCACGAATATGTAAGGAGGAAACTTGTCCCCCTTCTCACCTCTACTCCACCTCAATCCCTCCCCAGACAAGGAAACTGATGCAGCCAGAATCTGAATCCCAAGAGGGCTGCACTTCCTAATGAGCAAGGTGGCCTGGTGTTAAGAGATCACATACCCACATACAGGCATGTATACATATATACACATACATACACACATACACATTTACATAAACATCTGCATACATATCTGCACACACATGCAGATATGTACACATTTGCGTACATAAATATATACATGTGCATACATGCACATGCACAGGTGTACATACATAGGAGTACAAACACATGAGCACACATACACACATGTACATATATCATCATACACACGTGTGTGCATATGTGTACACACATACAAATATATGTGTGCATGCACACATGGACAATGCCTATATTCACATGCACGTGTGCATACATATATAAACATATTCATATACAGATATATATGAACAGATGCAAATACATGTGCACATATGTATATGTATACATATAATGCATATACGTATGTACACATATACAAATGCACATGTGCACATGGGTACCCATATGTGCATACATATATACATGTACACATGTGCATGCATATATACACATGCACACACATTCACATGTGATTGCATATGCATAGTGCATGTGTATGCACATACACATGAAATCATGTGTATATATACATGCACAAACACATATAGTCCTGTGTATTCATGCACATACATGTATATACACACACATGCACTCACACACAGGCACTGCTCTCTCCTCTCCCTGCCCGGGGCTGCCCTCTGGGCTTTCCCTAACCATTTTGCTCTGCTCTTGTGTCCACCAGGGCCCCCTTGCGCCCTCGTCATGGTCTCTGCAGTCTGGCAATTGGCAGACTTGGCCTTCAAAGGCAAGTGAGCCCTACCTCAGCCTTGAGCCCAAGCTCTGCCTTCCAGGCTGCAGGGCAGGTCACAGGCCTGGGCCAGCCAACAGGACACTGTGTGTGCGGCCTTTCTGCTCCAGCTCCCGGGGCACACCGCTGCCCCAGGCTTCTGGGTCCCGGCCACATGCCACGTAAGATTCCTAGTGACTGTTTGGCCATGGTGTCCTTCCCACCCAAAGATCACAGTGGGAAACTTCAGGGCCTGTGTGGTGTAGATTACATAGCCATCCCCATTGAGGGACAAAGAGACAGCTCCCATGTCCCAAGTCAGTACCCACAACATCGTGATCACCACCACACTCCTGGTGGTTTCCTGAGGATGTAGTGGTGAAATTATAGTGGGGAAAGGGCCCCCCCAAAGATCCCAAGCAGGCATGATAAAGGGGGGGTCATTGCAGGGAAAGCTTGGGGGAGCCCAGCGCATGGGGGCAGGGTGATGCAGGCCTGAGGGTCTAGACAGGAAGGCACTGCTAAAATCTTAGTGCAAGAAAATCACTGAAAGATTTTAAAAGCATGGCTCTGGCTGCTGTGGGGAGAGTTTCAGGGACTTCCTGGCCCAACTTGTCCCTCCAGTCACTCCCCATCTTATCACTGAGGATGGTGCCCCATGCAATGTTGGCCTTACCAGGGCAGAGTCAGAAACTGCTCATTCTTTCTTCCCCAAGCCTCGTATCTGCTGGAAGGATGCAGGCTCCCTGTGGGCAAGGCCCGACCTCTTGCATCCAGCCTGTGCCCACACAAAGAAGCACCTCACAGGGAATCCTGGCAGTACCCAGGCCGGAGCCTTGCCTCTTCATCCTTCCCAAGGTAGGCTGCCACTCATCTATGCTGAGAACTTCCCAACTTGGACAGGAGGATGAACAGCAGAGCAGCTGGGAGCTAATGGATCCCAGAACCAATCAATCCCCCATGGATGATGAGGGACAACCACATTGAGTATTATCTGATTTTGATGGACAGTGAGGTGCCTACTAAGAGCTTTCTGATGAGGCAACACATCTTTATTGGCAGTATATACTATGTATATACTATATACATACAAACTAATGCTGAACATGAATGGCTTAGCAAGTAAAGAATCCACCTGCAATGCAGCAGACATGGGTTCAATCCCTGGATCGGGAAAATTCCCTGAAGAAAGGAAATGTCAACTCACTCCAGTATCCTTGCCTGGGAAATCCCATGGACAGAGGAGCCTGGTGGGCTACAGTCCATGGGGTTGCAGTCAGACACGACTGAGCACACTGACATATGCACTGTGTATATGCTGTATACAAACAGTAATGCTGAACATGAACTCTTACTTAAACTTCCTTCAAAATATCTTTTTAATTAACTTTTTTTTTTTAAGAAGTTGAATATTTTATTATTAAATTGTTTATTCTCCTGCAAGGCTGTTGCTTCACTGTATAAAAATAGCACCAGCAAACACAGTATACTGCAAAATTAAGACAGTAATATTCTTCACTGGACACTATACAACTAACAAACTTTTCTCCACTGGCAGTTATTTCTAGTGGGAAGATCATTTTGACCCAAATCCAAGGATAGCTGTAAGCAAGTAACAATGTCATATAAGGTATAAGATAACCATGTTATCCTTGAATTACATAATTTTTATAATTAGTTTTATCAGAGATAATTTCAGGAATTCTGAATATTATAACTGGAGCCTAGCCTAAAAATCACAGGATGCTGTGGAAAAGATACACAGTGTTTATCTGAAGGCATTAGAAAGTTAAGGGGTATTTTCTTCAGGAAACATTGTTACAAGTAGTTTCTTTTGCTAAAAGTTGCTTTTTAAATATCTATCCACCACTAATTTAAGACAACTATGCTAGATTAAGTTGTTTCAAAGTAGTTTATTTAGGGGTTCCATTTTCATTCCTCAATAGATTTTATGTATTTCTCATTTGCTTCTTCACTCATTAGTTCATCTAGTTCTGAAGGGTTACTGAATGTCATCTTGATCAGCCAACCATCTTCATAACAAGACTTGTTGACAAGTCCTGGATTTTCTGCTAGAGCTGTATTAATTTCAGTTACTTCTCCTGATAGAGGGGAATAGAGTTCACTAGCAGCTTTCACACTTTCCAAAGCACCAAACTCCTCTTGTTTGTTCAACTTTGTCCCAACTTCAGGCAGACTACAGTAAACAACATCTCCCAAAGCTTCCTGTGCAAAATTGCTGATTCCCACTGTTCCAACACCGTTTTCTGTTGTTACCCATTCGTGTTTTTCTGTGAATTTCCGCACCGACAGCAGAGCAGGGCCGGTGCGCAGTGCCCGGACTGCACCCGCCCGCAGTCCCCATGGCCGCGGGGAGCAGGGCGCGCTGGGTGCCGAGATGGCGCGCAGGCTGCCGACCGCGGCCCGCACGCTCCGCACCGCTTGTAGCGCCATGTTCGCACGGGTGCAGAGGGTCTCGGCGCGGCACCTCTTAATTAACTTTTTAAAGATAACTGGAGATTCAGATGAAACTCTTGCTCAAAAAGATATATGCACTCCAATTTTCGTAGCAACACTATTCATAATAGCCAAAACATGGAAACAATCTAAATGCCCATCAATAGATAAATGGGTAAAAAAGATGTGGTCCATATATACAATGCAGCCATAAAAAAGAACAAAATAATACCATTTGCAGCAACATGAATGGACCTAGAGATTGTCATACTAAGTGAAGTAAATCAGAAAGAAAAATATCATATGAAAATATGATATTTCAAGACAAACACCATATGATATCACTTACATGTGGGATCTAAAATATGACACAAGTGAACTTATCTATGAAACAGAAAGAGACTCACAAACATAGAGAGCAGACTTGTGATTGCCAAGGGGGACAGGGTTGGGGGAGGGGTGAAGTGGGAGTTTGGGGTTAGCAGAGGCAAACTATTATATATAGAATGAATAAACAACATGGCCCTACTGTATAGCACAGGGAGCTGTGTTCATTAACCTGCAATAAATCATAATGGAAAAGAATGTGAAAAAGAATGTATACATGTGTATATGTATGTATAACTGAATCACTTTGCTGTACAGCAGAAATTAACACATTGTTAATCCCCTATACTTCAATAAAATATTTTTTTTAAAAAAAAGACCTAGGCATTGATATAATCAAGATAGAGCACCTTACCATCAGGACAGAATTCCACATGCTGCCAGTTTATAGCCACACCCATCTGTAAGCCACGTCCTAGAGCTCCTACAACCATTACCCTAAGTCTCCATTCCTACAATTTTGTCTTTTCAAACATGTTACATAAATGTAATCATATAGCAAATAACCTTTAGGGATTGGCTCTTTTCACTCAGTGATATTCTCTGGGGAGTCATCCAGGTGTAGTAAATATCAATAGTTCTATGGCAGGATACTATCACATGCTAGGGAGAGACCACAGTTCACTTAACCATAGACTGTGAATGGACATCTGGGTTGTTGGAGGTTTTGATGATTACAAATCAAGTTGCTATAAACATTTTTATGCGGTTTTTGTGTGTGAATATAAGTCTTCACGTTTCTGGGATAAATGCCTAGAGATTTCATCGCTAGGACATTTGGTAGTCACAAGATTAGTTTTTTTAGAAACTGCCAACCTGCTTTCCAGAAAGTCTGCACCATGTTACATTCCCAGCAGCCAGTTTTTCTACATTCTCACCAGCATTTGGTATCAGTTCAGTCAGTCCAGTCGCTCAGTCGTGTCCGATTCTTTGCGACCCCATGAGTTGAAGCACGCCAGGCCTCCCTGTCCATCACCAACTCCCAGAGTTTACTCAAGCTCATGCCCATTGAGTCGGTGATGCCATCCAGCCATCTCATCCTCTGTCGTCCCCTTCTCCTCCTGCCCCCCAATCCCTCCAAGCATCAGGGTCTTTTCCAATGAGTCAACTCTTCGCATGAGGTGGCCAAAGTATTGGAGTTTCAGCTTCAGCATCAGTCCTTCCAATGAACACCCAGGACTGATCTCCTTTAGGATGGACTGGTTGGATCTCCTTGCAGTCCAAGGGACTCTCAAGAGTCTTCTCCAACACCACAGTTCAAACGCATCAATTTTTTGGTGCTCAGATTTCTTTATAGTCCAACCCCCACATCCATACATGACCACTGGAAAAACCATAGCCTTGGCCAGACAGACCTTTGTTGTCACAGAAAACTAACCAATCTGATCACAGGACCACAGTCTTGTCCAACTCAATGAAACTAAGCCATGCTGTGTGGGGCCACCCAAGACAGTCGGGTCATGGTGGAGAGGTCTGACAGAATGTGGTCCACTGGAGAAGGGAATGGCAAACCACTTCAGAATTCTTGCCTTGAGAACCCCATGAACAGTAGGAAAAGGCAAATTGATAGGATACTGAAAGAGGAACTACCCAGATCAGTAGGTGCCCAATATGCTAATGGAGATCAGTGGAGAAATAACTCCAAAAAGAATGAAGGGATGGAGCCAAAGCAAAAACAATACCCAGTTGTGGATGTGACTGATGATAGAAGCAAGGTCCGATGCTGTAAAGAGCAATATTGCATAGGAACCTGGAATGTTAGGTCCATGAATCAAGGCAAATTGGAAGTGGTCAAACAGGAGATGGCATTTGGTATAGTCACTTTTTAAAATTTTAGCCAATCTGAAAGCTGTGTAAGAATACCTCATGATGGTTTTAATTTGCATTTCCCCAATGAGTAGTCAAGCTAAACATCTTCTCATGTGCTTACTTGCCATCTGCAGGTCTTCTCTGGTGAAAAGCCTGCTCATGACCTTTGCCCATGTTCTAATTGGATAGTTCTGGTCGTTGAGTTTTGAGAGGTCTTTATATATTTGAGATACTACTCCTTTGTCAGATAAGTGGCTTACAAATGTTTGTCCCCACTCTACAGTTTGTCTTTTTATTCTTGTGACAAGGTCTCTCACAGATCAAAAGTTTTACTTTTGATGAAGCCAAATTTGTTCATTTTTCCTTTAATAGATTATGATTTTGCTGTCAGATCTAGGAACTCTTTGCCTGGACTATTTCCCCAAAGATATTCTTATATTTTCCTACATTTATATTTTACATTTAAGTTCATAATTAACTTTTAACTCATTTTTGTGTAAGGTGTGAGATTTAGTTCAAGCTTCAGTTTTTTGGCCTCTATGTCCAGTTACTCCAACAGCATTTGGAACGATGCATTTTTCTCCCATTGAATTGCTTTTGTATCTTTGTCAAAAATCAGTTGGACAGGACTTCCTTGATGGCCCAGTGGTAAAGAACCTACCTGCCAATGCAGGTAGGGACACAGGTTCAATCCCTGGTCCAGGAAGATCCTACATGCCACGGGGCAACTAATCCAGTGCACCTGTGTTCTAGAGCCCGTGAGCCACAGCTACTGAACCCATATGCTGCAACTAGTGAAGCCCGCCTACCGCAGCTACTGAAGCTCGAGTGCTGCAATTTCTGAAGCCCACAAGCTCTAGAGCTCATGCTCCAAAACAAGAGGAGCCACTGCAAGGAGAACCCCACACACTACAACTAGAGACTAGCTAGTTGTAGCTACAACTACAACTAGCCCATGCTCCCCATAAGAGAAAGCCTGCACACAGCAATGAAGACCCAGAAAGCCAAAAATAAATAAATAAAAATTTTTAAAAATGAGTTGGGCATGTTTGTCTGGATCTATTTCTGAGTTCTTCATCCTGTTCCATTGATCTAGGTGACTTCCCTTTGCCCCTATGACACAATCTTGATAATAGTGGCTGTACATTTAGTCTTGACTCATAGACTGATTCTTTCATTGTGTTCTTTTTCAAATTTGCTTTAACTGTTCTAGTTCCTTTGTCTTTCCAAATAGACTTTTAGAATAATCTTGCCATATCTACAAAAACAGTCCTGTTGAGATTTCTATAGGAATTGTGTTAATCTAGTATATCAATTTAGAAAGAAATTATATCTTTACTATTTTAAGTCTTTGAAACCATGAACAAAACATACTGCTCCATTTATTTAGATCCTCTTTGATTTCTTTTATCAGAATTGTGTAGTTTAAACATACAAGTCCTACACATGTTTTATTAGATTTACACCTAAATGTTTCATTTTTGAGCAGTTCTAATAATATTGCAGTTTTAATTTTGATGTTCACTTGTTTGTTGCTAGTATATGGACATATAATTGATTTTTGTATGTTTATTTTGTATTCTGCAACCTTACTGAATTCATTTACTAGTTCAGGAAGGTATTTTTTGTAGATTCCTTGGAATAATCTGCATAACAAGATTATCGCTAAACAGGGATGATTTTATTTCTTTCTTTTCAATCTGTATATCTTTTAATTCCTTTTCTTGCCTTGTAGCTCTGGCTAGAACTTCCAACACTCAGTTGAATAAGAATGGTGAAAATGGACGTCTTTACTTTGTTCCTGATCTTATGTGAAAATTATACAGTCATTAAGCAGTAAACACAAGCTTAGTTTTTATTGATGCTCTTTATCAAGTTGTGGAAATTCCCCCCATTCCTATTTTTTTGAGAGATTTTATCAATGGGTATAGAATTCTGTCAAATGCTTTTTTTCCTGCATCAATTGATTTGGTCACGTAATTTTTCTTCTTTAGTCTGTAAATGTGGTGAGTTGTACTGATTGATTTTCAAATACTGAACCAAATTTGCATTCCTGGAATTCCTTAGTTACGGTGTATAACTATTTTTACATATTGTTAAATTTTATTCGCTAGTGCTTTGTGAAGATTTTTAAGTCTATATTCATGAGAAAAATTGGCCCTTGGTTTTCTTCTTTGTACTGTCTTTGGTTTAGATAACAAGGTAAAACTGGTTTCACAAAATGAATCGCTAAGTTTTCTTTCCATTTCTACTTTCCTAAAGAGACTGTGAGAATTGATATTTAAATGTTTCACAGAATTCTCCAGTGAAAGCTTCTTAGCCTGAAGATATCTTTTTGGTATTTTTAAATTAAAAATTTAATTTCCTTAATACTTACAGAGCTACTCAATTAATCTATTTCAAATTGTGTGAGTTGTAGTAATTTGTGGATGTGGTTCATTTTTGAGGATGTGGTCCAATTTTTCTAACTTATCAAATTTACATGCACACAGTTTTCTGTAGTTATTCCTTTATTGTCCTGTTGATGACTGGGGAGTCTGTAGTGATTTCCCCTATTTCATTCCTTATTCTGAGTCCATCCACCAAGCGTTTTATTTCAGTTATTTACCAGTTCTAAAATGTCCATTTGGTTCCTCTTTATATCTTCTATTCTTTTGCCTAGCCTTTTTAAGTTTGTATTTGCTTCAAAAGTATTCACAGTTTTTCATGAAGCATTTTTACCACGACTGCTTTAAAATCTTTGTCAGATAATTCTGATATCTTTGCCATGTCAGTGTTGATATTCATTGATTGTAATTTTTCAATCAGTTTGAGCTCTTACTGGTTCTTGCTACAATGAGCAAATTTTGATTGAAACCTGGGCATTGTTGTATTCTGCTGAGACTCTGGATCTTACTGAAACCTTCTGTTTCAGATGGTTTTCTCTGGCACTGCTCCAGCAGTGGAGGTGGGAGAGGAGTGCTGCTTCATCCCTGCCAGGTGAAAGCTCCTCGATCTGCCTCTGTGGGCACCTGACTAGAGGAGAGGAGGCTTTTATTACTGCTGGGAAGGGATGGGAGTTCCCAGCCCCACATGGTCTCCACTGACATCACACTTGGGGTGGTCTCACTGGTGCTTGGTGATGGTGAAGATCCAGACCCTTCACTGTGTGCATGCATGCTATGCTTCAGTTTTGTCCAACACCGTGAGACCCTATGGACTGTGGCCTGCCAGGCTCCTCTGTCGATGGGATTCTCCAGGCAAGAACACTGGAGTGGGTTGTCGTACCCTCCTCCAGGGGATCTTCCCAACCCAAGGACCAAATCCACATCTCTTATGTCTCCTACATTGGCAGACACTTTACCACTCACACCATGTTGGAAGCCCAGACCCTTCCTTAGACCTCCTCTATTAGCACTAGAGAGAGGGGAGGGAGGGGCACCTCAACACATCCAGGTGGTGGCAGAAGTTAGGACTTCCCTGCTGATACCACAAGAAAGGGGGACCTCATAACTATCTGGCAAGGATGACAGTCCCTGTTCTCCACCTGGCCTCCTCCTGTATGGCTCCAGTGGTGTTTGAGGGGCATAATCTGTGGGCTTTTTTTTTTTCATTCATTTTTATTAGTTAGAGGCTAATTACTTTACAATATTCTAGTGGGCTTTGTTATACATTGACATGAATCAGCCATCTGTGGGCTTTTAAAGCGTTGCTCTTCAAAGCAAGCAAGCCTCTCCAACTGACATTCAATGTGGTGCTATTGTGTTTTCCTGGGTGGGTCTTGAGCTTTGCCCGAGGACAGAAGGACATTACCTGTGCAGATGGGGCCCTTACACACCCTTCCTGCCAATGTCAGTGCTTGAAAAGTTGCGGGGGGCAGGGTTCAACACAAAGACGATCTCATCCTAAGGATACAATGATTATGGCCTAAAGATTCCAGAGAAAACATAGTAGGAAGAGGACTTGTTCTATGTCTAGGCTTGTTATTGTTCAGTCACTCGGTCGTGTCCAACTCTTTGTGACCTTGTGGACCGCAGCACGCCAGGCTTCCCTGTTCTTCACCGTCTCCCTGAGTTTGCTCAAATTCATATCCATTGAGTCGATGATGCCATCCAACCATCTCATCCTCTGTTGCCCCCTTCTCCTGCCCTCAATCTTTCCTAGCATCAAGGTCTTTCCCAATGAGTCAGCTCAATCTCTATGCTATGTCACTGGAATATGTCTATTTCAATGTCTGTGTCAATGAAATTACAAGCGTGATTGTAACATGGGAACCAGAGAGCAGATTTTTGTTCCCATCTTCCTACAGCTCTAAGTAAGACTAGCATGTGTGGTCATCATCAATGAAGCACAGGGTCCTTTGAGACAAAGAGTTGCTGGAAGCCAGGGTTCACAGCCTTCACAGTGGATAATGCAGCATCATGAGTGATGATGTAGCTGGCAATGACTATATGGAATCAGGAGGTACAGGTTTGAGGTCAGGCTCCAAAGTGCCATGCTGCTGAGTCATCACAGTATTGCCACCTCTTGCTCACAGCTGGAGAGATGAGATTAACCAAGAATGATGCATCTAACAGTAAAGACCAGGTGGAGAAGGTTTCTGAACCTCAACAAGAAGAGACAGCCCCTGGACACTGAAGAATTCTCATGCTTATGGCACAAATGGACAAACAAATATTCTTCCCCTCTGTTATTCTAAAGCTCCATCAGTAAATCCCTACACCTCACAGAGGCCCATACCTCATTCAGGCTTCTGTGAAGGTTAAACTGATCACAGATGTCCTGCCCAGCCAAGGGGGAATGGAGGCAGGAAGGCCACCCCTCCTGGACCAGATGAGGATGAAAATACAAAACAACAGGGGAGCTGGATGAGAGGAGGAGACTCAGACCAAGACCTCCCTCCTCCCCCATCCCCAATTTCATCCCCACACCCGGGGACCCCTGGCAGGAGGGTCAGGTCAATGAGGACCTACTTCCCACCCCGGGATGGAGCCTTGAAGCCAGCCATGACCACGGGGCAGGAGGCAAAGTCAGCCATGTCCAGGTTCTCATGGTGGTGCTCTGGCCTGGGCACAGCATACGTGGCACTTTCATAGAAGAGGCTTGGAAGGGGGATCGGAGGACAGAGGCCCCCTCCCCAACTAGGCAGAGGGTCTGTGGATAGCGCACTGTGCCTGACCAAAGCCACCTGCGGAACCCAGCTTGGTTCCCCGAGAGTCAAGTTCTGTCCTTGTTTGCTTTTGTTGAATGTGTCTGTGTACAGGGGACAGGGAAGCAATTGTTTTTTATTAACTCTCTTTCTTAGCATTATGAACACGCGTTTGACAAAAATCAGCAAACACAGAAAAGGAGGGGAAAAAAACACTGATAGTTTTATCACCCTAATAAAAACATGAAGTAATATAAGCTACATAATAGAAAGCTTAGAACACAAAAGAAAGCCAAAAAAATCAGAGGGAGAATTGGACTGAAGGCAAATGCATTCATCTTTCCAGCTCCCAGCACCCTCCCTCACCCTACCTCCCGGGACCCCCTGACCCCTCACACCACCCCCAACTCCTGGCAACCACTGGTCTACTTTCTGTCTCCAAGGATTTGCCTGTTCTGGACGATTCACGTAAATGGAATCAGACTGTATGTGGTCTTTCATGACTCAGTTTCATCACTTCTGTTCATGTAAATGGAATCAGACAGTATGTGGTCTTTCATGACTCAATATCATCATTTCTGCACCCAATACAGGGAGGTGGCATGTTCTGTTTACAATAAGAGTGTTCACCCCCTCTTTTATTCTTTGTTATGAAGTCTACCATCCATGAGTGAACCTAATATTTGGCCACATTCAGAATTCAGAAATGAATAAATCTGAAGCCAACCGCACACTCCGAAGGGGACTGGCCATTCAAAGTCAAAGGCGGTTTCCCCACAATAATGTTTCTCCCCATGGGCACTCTTGACCCTGGGGGTGACCACTCTGCGCTGGGCTGTCCAGCTCACTGTGGGATGTTTTGCAATATGCCTCTCCTCCCCCAGGGCTTCCCTTGTGGCTCGGTTGGTAAAGAACCCACCTGCAGTGCGGAAGACCTGGGTTCGATCCCTGGGTTGGGAAGATCCCCTGAAGAAGAGAAAGGCTACCCATGCCAGTATTCCGGCCTAGAGAATTCCATGAACTATACAGTCCATAGGGTCGCAAGAGTCAGACACTACTGAGCGACTTTCACTGACTGTCCTCCCCCAGGGGATGCAGTACCAGAGCTCTCTGTAGGGGGCAGCAGGGCGCAGCGTGAGGAAGCTCAGACCACCTGGGCAAGAATCCCCTCTTTGCCCCTTAGCTGCCTAGTCGCCTGGGCACATGGGTCAGCCTCAGTTTCCCCATCTGTAAAATGGGCACCCACCTCCCAGGGGTGTTGTGAGACTCAGATGTGAAAATTAATATAAAGCTCTCGGTGGCGAATCCAGCATGTGCACTGGACTCCCGGAGTTCAGCTCATCCTCATTATCGGCTTCATCTGAGAGGCCCACCCTTGTTACCAGGCACCTGCCTAGAGCTGAAGGAAAGCGGGCCCACTGCAGCCTCAGATGCTCAGGGAGGCCCCTGCCAGCTGAAGCTCCCAGCCCCTCCGCCCATCACCCTCCCCAGGAACAGCCACTTGCAGGCTGGAGTCACTCTTGCTAGGCACCTCCAGAAACCAGCCCCGTCCTCTGATGAGAAGGCCTGACCCTTTCAGCACAAGTAATTCAATCAGTGGAAGGAGCCTCACAGCAGAGGCACAGCTACTGACGTTTAACACGCCACACCCTCCTGGCAGCCAGCCTCTAGGACTAGCTCCAGCCAAATGTGCTTTTGTTTTGTTTTGTTTTCAAAAGGCAAATAAATGGGTTAGAAGCCAACCAGGAGAACCAGAAGCTGTCTCTGAAGGATAAGTTCCAAAGGATAAAGTTAGAGACTCGATTAAAGGAGATTTAATGAGTTAGAAAGAGATCAGAAACAGGACAGACCCAGGGCGTAAATCAAATATTAATCATCATAAAGGCAAGGCTTGCTAAGGCGTAAATCAACAGCACTGGGCCGACTTGCAAACATCTGCCTCTCTAAAGAGCTTCCAGAAATCCAGGGCTGAGATGGCAGGGGAAATGGGAGGTTGGAGGGGGCCACAGTCTCCATCAGCCAGAAGAACAGCATCCCCGGGAAACAAGGGGACTGTGTCGGCTGGCCCACTGCCCCTTGGAGCTTACATTCCCTGAAGTTGCTGGGCGGGACCCTGGAAAGGAGGAGCCCCACTCAGTCTCCCTGCTCTGCTGACCCTCCTTTGTGCCGGGCTGCCCTAGATGATGACATGCATCGTCTCTAGCCCACAATCCTCCTGTCATTGCACTCTTGTGCCACCAAGCAAGCTGAGGCTCAGAGGTGTGAGTTAGCAGTGGAGTCAGTCTTCCTACCTGGGCCCTTTGGTTTCAAGACCTCCCTCCTCCCAGGACTCTACACTCTCCCCATCTCTCCCCGGGAAGTCTCTCCATCTGCCTTAAAGGGGAGAGTGACACATCCCTGTGGGTTGAAGAGGGGTTAAAGAGCCTGTCCCATCGCTGTTCTCAGTGCTGCCCATCAGCCTGTGCCTGCTCAGAGCACCAGCTCCTCACCCTCCAGGAAGGGACCTGGTCACCTCTAAGCAGGATGGGAGCAAGGCCCACCCACCTCCCCTTGGCATGGACCACTTCTGCATCAAAATCCCGCACCTGCTGACCTTGGTCAGTTCCCAGGTCTGGCTGAAGATGCTGGAGGGCTGGGGCCCCGGATGGCTCCCTCACCTTCTAGCTACTGTATGACCCTCCCAGGGCAGCCTTAACAATGCCACAGACTGGAGGCTTTAGAGCAGCAGAAGTTTATCCTCTCACAGTCTGGAGCCAGAATGTCTGAGATCAAGGTGTGCGCAGGGCTGCGGGCCCCCTGGAGTCTCCAGGGGAGAGTCCTTCCCGTCTCTTCCAGCGTCTGGTGGCTCCACTCATTCCTTGGCTCATGGCAGCATCATTCCATTCTCGGCCTCCATTTTCATGTGGTCGTCTTCCCTCCTCCCTCCATGCCTGTTCTCTTCTACTTTTAGGGACACCAGTTAGGGTTAGGGTCCACCCAAACACAGTAAAGGAAATCAACCCTGAATATTCATTGGAAGGACTGATGCTGAAGCTGAAGCGCTGACTCATTGGAAAAGACCCTGATGCTGGGAAAGATTGAAGGCAGGAGAAGGGGACGACAGAGGATGAGATGGTTGGATGGCATCACTGACTCAATGGACATGAGTTTGAGCAAACTCTGGGAGATAGTGAAGGGCAGAAGCTTGGTGTGCTGCAGTCCACAGGGTCTCAAGGAGTCGGACACAACCGAGCAACTGAGCAACAACAGATCCAGTATGCCTTGGTCTTACCTCGATTATGTTGTATTAGAAAAAACCTTTCCAAAAAGGTCACATTCACAGGTGCAGGGTTAGGGCTTCAGCATGTCTCCTGGGGACACAAGTCAAGCCCTGACAACTGGGAGGTGCGTCCAGGGCCGTGTGGACTGTGCACTGGCAGCTTCAGCTTCATCGGGAGTTTGTCCGAGATGCAGGATTCAAGTTGCCCCAGACCTGCTGGGCCAGGATCTGCACCTCACAAGCCCCAGGGCCCCCCAAGATACCCTTCTGCACAGCGTGCAGAGGTCCCCAGGGAGACTGGGCCAGTGGTCACAACCCCACCACCTTCTCAGCCCCATCATATCCCCTTCCCCAGAGTCCAACTCACCACCAACAGCTCACAATCACATCCTTCTCTCAAAGTCTGCTTCAGGAGACCCCACCTAAGAGAGGGGTTGAGGGCCCAGGACTATCTGCCCCAGAGACCCTGATCCTTTCTAGACATCACTGCCCACAGCTGCCGGCTCACCAGGAACACAAATGCTCAGGGGTTAACTCACTTCACCCTGGCCAGCGATGGATGGAAGAGAGAGGCTAGTGGGGCAGGGGTCCACTGCTGGGAAGGCCCTTTCAACCTCCAGCACGAAGCGAGCCTATAGTGAAGGAGACGCTGGTGTGCAGCAAAGGCTCTTCCCCTCTTCCCAGCATCGACCATGACCCTTTCCACTGTCTCCCTGGCCCTCCCCGAACCTCACAGGATTCAGAGGGGGAATGGGCTGTGTGGTTGCATGGAAGCAGGTCCCCAGCCCCCAACTGGCCCCAGCTGACCAGTTTCTCTGGATTTTCTCAGGGACTTTTCTGGAAATGAGATCACCTGTACCAACTGCAGCTTTGAGCTCTCAGACCAAGGAAGACATGCAACGCTTCTGATCTTCCTTAAATTGCTCCAAGTTTACCACATGGGGCCAAGAAGCCCGATTCACTCTCTTTCTTCAGAACACACCTCCAGCCTCTTTTAAAATCTCCCAAAGAACAGGCTGACAGGACTGTCTCTGTTCCCATCAAACAAGGAAGTCGCTTCTTAATGGGAACAAGGCGTCTGCAGACTCAGTGCAACAGTTTCTGTCTGAGCTGACTTTAAGGGGACCCAGCCCATCTCACTCTCTAATGGCTCACAGACTTGTTCTGAGAATGCATCTCAACGCCTGGAGACGTGGTGTTGCTGAAGTGTCCATGGTCTGGCTGTGGGATGTCCAGTCTCACCATGTGAGGACCTTGGCTGAGGGGCTCAGCCTCCATGAGAACCCAGGAGCCAGAGGCAAAGGGTTTGGGCACGTCCAGAGCAGACACCCAGATTCCAAAGAAGGAAGAGGAATTGGACTCGATTCCCAACAGCCAGGATGAGTTTAATTCAACGAACACTTATTTGATGCCTCTGATGGGCAGCTGGGGCCCGGGAGGTTCGTGTGTGTCCTCAGCATGGGCTCTGGGGTGAGAGCACTGGGCTCGGATCCCAGCTCCGAGCCTGAGCCAGAGCTCAGCGGGTGGTGTCACCTCTCGGTCTCGGTCTTTCTTTTCTGAAAGAATAATAAGAATACCTACCCCTGAGGGTCACAGTGAGAATCAGAATTCATGACACACATGTGGCTCAGCTGGTAAAGAATCACCTGCAATGCAGGAGACGTGGGTTCGATCCCTGGGTTGGGAAGATCCCCTGGAGAAGGGAAAGGCTACCCATTCCAGTATTCTTGCCCAGAGAATTCCATGGACAGTATAATCCATGGGGTCACAAAGAGTCAGACATGACTGAGCAACTTTCACTTTGACTTTCATGACATGCTAAGCATGGCAAATGGAAAAATATAACTGATACTGCACAAGGACAGGCTGGACCAGAGAGGGGGTGCACTGGCCTCCATCACTGGGACATCTGAGGGTGGGGCCGACCTTGAAGGCTCTTTTTAAGATGTCACTGGGTGCATGTGTGTCTGTGTGTCCACCCTTCCTCACACGCTCTATCTCCCCGCCCCTCTTAGCTCCCCATTCCTCTGCATTGCTTCATTTTCAGATAAGTTCTCCCCACATGGCAGCAGGATGGCCCCCAGCAGACCAGGAGGTCCTGGCTTTTACTATGTTATGGCAGGTGAGGAAAGAGAGAGAATGAGAAAGAAAAAAAGGGCATCTTTCCCCATTACTCCAGCAAAACTCCCAGAGGTGACTCTGATTGGTTCTGCTTAAGCCTTGGCTAAATATAGATAGAGCTGGTCTCAGCTAACACAAAAATGCAATACAGTTTATCTTTCATGCTCCCTTTATTTCTGCTTTTCAGCCATTTCTACTACTCCAGTCACCATGGCTGAGGGATAGAGTTCTGCAGTTGGCTGACTGGGAGCATGTGATGCAGGCTGGACTGATAAAGTGATCAGTCTCTGCCACAGTGTCACAGAGTAAATGCTTAGTAAACATTAACTGCTCCTTTGTTGCTTCACAGAGAGGGCGTGCAGGCACCCAGCCAGGAGCTCCCCACCACGACAACACCCAGTGCTGAGCGCAGCAGGAGTCCGGGACAGCACCTGGCCCGCTCCCCTCCCACCCTCCCCCACCGTCTCTGCACTTCCCCTCCCATCCCGCCCTCTTCTCTCCTCCCCTCCTCTCCCTTCCACTCCCCTAAGACAGTACACTATCAGCTGGGGCTCCCTGGCCCACAGAGCCCTCTGTCTTCTCTGTTGCCCCACTGGTGAACATCTTCACCCACACGACCCTGGCCCTGCCCGGGGACAGCAGCCCCTATTGTCTGCTTGTACATCAGAATCATCTTCTGGGAGGTCAGGTGCTGGTTGGCGTGTCGATGGCCCTTAGGTCTGTGCTAAGACTTCAAGTCAGAGGGACAGGACAGGGCCTGGGCTCTCACTGCCTACAGAAACGAGTCTTTGAGGGCACTTCCCATAGAGAGCACAGCCCTGGCTGCCCACCACCCTCACCCAAAAACATCATCAGAGCCCAAACACAGAAGAGCCAGGGAACTCCTAGAGAACCTGGTCTAAAGCCAAGGGTCCTGCCTGGAGGGTTGAACAGTGGCTTGAGAAGAGGACCAGCCCCTCCACTAAGCCTAGCAGGGACGTCACAGAAGAAACACAGATGTCACAACTAACAGCTACCAGGAGAGGCTCCACCAGCGCTGGGGGACCACAGCCCCATGGCTCCCTCGGTACAGAGGTCAGGGCCCCGATGCACAAGCGCTGCATAGACTCTGACACACGGCTTCAGCCTCCATCAAAGGAGGTGATGATGAGATCACTAGCATTCATTGAGCCAGGCTATGGGAAATGGTTTAGATGCACAAATGCATTTAGCCTTCATCCAATGACCTTTATTCCCACTTCCTTGCACCAAGAGGTTAAACAAGGCACCCACAGCCCCACAGCCAGCAGACCAAGGCTGGAATTCAGCCCAGGCCTTGGACTCCAGAACCTATCCTCTGCCCACTGCCCACTGCCTACCACCCACTGCCCAGGACAGCCCAAGAAGACAGCCAGCAGGACTGGGGGACAGGGAGCTCTGTCCATGCAGAGGTAAGAGGGGCCGGCATTCCAGGAGAAGGAAACCTGCCAGATGGAACCCTGCCAGGGCCACAGGGACCCTGAGGCCCTGCCAACCTCTAAACTTGATGCCTTTGACTGGGGAACATCTGACACTCTCCTAACCTGCTCACCACTCCGTGTGGTCAGTGGCACTACAGTCTCCACTTAGCAGATGAGAAAACTGATGACCATCAGCTTTTACGTGATGAGCAGGATCCTGTCTGGCTCAGTTCTGCCCCGGATGACTGTCTGAGCACTGGACACTCTGCCCTGGGCACTCAGCCCCTCGGCCAAGACTCCTTCTCCCACATCAGCCCCAGTGGAGTGATGGGAGTGTGTTGGGCTGTCCCCTGCAAGGGTTTGGGAGGAAGGGGCCCGGCTGGGAGGCGAGGGACAACCTCTCCCTTTCATGTCCGTCTCTTTTCTGCACATCAGTCAGGGGAAAGGAGAAGAGCTCACAGTGAGCATGAATCTGGCCAGTGAAGTGCCGGAGACACTGCCTCATTTGCCCCCTCTGTTCCCTGGCGCTTCAGCTCTGCCAGGCGACAAGCCACTGAAAGCGACGTGAGACTCACGCTTCACTTGCAGTCTGTACCCCCAGGTTTCAAAAGGGCTGTCTGGCGTCAGATCTGTGAGTTGTTTAACAGGATTAATCCAACATGTGAGTGCTCTCCTGCTGCCTTGTTCCTGACAAGATGAGCTCTGATTCGAAGGAGCCAAAGGGGCTGGAAATCCAGGGATCCCCGCTCCCACGCATCCCCTGGAAGCTCCCACCAACCAGAGCTTCAGCCTGTTGTGTGTATTGCTGAGATGCTCTCAGGGACTGGGGGGCTGCTGGGACAGAGGCAAGACAGCCCTGCTGTGGGCAGCGGAGACCGAGAGCCCTGGTTCCCACCAGCAGTTCCCATTCACCCTGGCTTGCTGCCCTGCCCAGCCGCCATGCCCCACCCATTCCGCTTTGTCCAAAAACCCCAAGATCCAAGATCTGCTGGAGCTGCAAGACCCCAGGAGAGCTTCAAGCCTCAGATGCTACAGTAAATGTCAGAGGTGAAGGACTTGGATCCCAGGAGTAGAGGCGACAAGCTGGTGTTTACACTGAAAACAGAAGCGGAAGCCAGATGGCTTATGTTCAAACCCCAGCTCTGCCTCTTTCTATTGGAAAACAGTTGGGCATCTTAACCTCTCTGGGCCTCCATTTCATCATCTGTAAAATGAGGGCCTGATGCTGAAAGTGGGATCTGCATCCCAGGGGCTGTTGTGAGAATTAGATGAACTAGTCCAGGTCCAGACATTCAAGACAAGCATTCAAGCACACAGGATGTGCTGGATATTGTTGTTATTATATTAGAGCTCTTAGATCATAGAATTATTATATGTTATGTTCAATTCTGTTCAGTCGTGTCCAACTCTTTGGAACCCCATGGACTGCAGCATGCCAGGCTACCCTGTCCATCACCAGCTCCCAGAGCTTGCTCAAACTCATGTCCTTCAAGTCGGTGATGCCATCCCACCACCTCATCCTCTGTTGTCCCCTTCTCCTCCTGCCTTCAATCCTCCCCAGCATCAGGGTCTTTTCCAATAAGTCAGTTCTTCGCATCAGGTGGACAAATTATTCAAGTTTCAGCTTCAGCATCAGTCCTTCCAATGAATATTCAGAACTGTTTTCCTTTAGGTTTGACCGGCTGGATCTCCTTGCAGTCCAAGAGACTCTCAAGAGTCTTCTCCAACACTACAGTTCAAAAGCATCAATTCTTCAGCACTCAGTCTCCTTTATGGTCAAACTCTCACATGACTACTGGAAAAAACCATAGTTTTGAATAGATGGACCTTTGTTGGCAAAGTAATGTCTCTGCTTTTTAATACACGTCTAGGTTAGTCATAGCTTTTCTTCCAAGGAGAAAGCCGTCTTTTAATTTCACGGCTGCAGTCACCATCTGCAGTGATTTTAGAGCCCCAAAAATAAAGTCTCTCACTGTTTCCATTGTTTCCCCATCTATTTTCCATGAAGTGATGGGACCAGATGCCATGATCTTAGTTTTTTGAATGTTGAGTTTTAAGCCAACTTTTTCACTCTCCTCTTTCACTTTCATCAAGAGGCTCTTTAGTTCTTCGCTTTCTGCCATAAAGGTGGTATCATCTGCATATCTGAGGTTATTAATATCTCTCCCAGCTATCTTGATTCCAGCTTGTGCTTCATCCAGCCGGGATTTCTCATAACATGCTCTGCATGTAAGTTAAGTAAGCAGGGTGACAATATACAGCCTTGACGTACTCCTTTCCCAATTTGGAACCAGTTGTTGTTCCATGTCCAGTTCTAACTGTTGCTTCTTGACCTGCATACAGATTTCTCAGGAGGCAGGTCAGATGGTCTGGTATTCCCATCTCTTGAAGAATTTTCCACAGTTTGCTGTGGTTCACACAGTCAAAGGTTTTGGTGTAGTCAATAAAGCAGAAATAGATGTTTTTCTGGAACTCTCTTGCTTTTTCTATGATCCAGTGGATGTTGGCAATTTGATCTCTGGTTCCTCTGCCTTTTCTAAATTCAGCTTTTATCACATAAATTGATTGCTGTTTTTGTTCAGTCACCAAGTTGAGTCTGACTCCATGGTTGCAAAGAGTTCTTTGCATGACTGCAGTACACCAATCTCCTCTGTCCTCCACTATCTCCCAGAGTTTGCTCAAATATATGTCCAATGAGTCAGTGATACTATCTAATGAACTCATCCTCTGCCACCCCATTTATGATATTGTTGGACTGCAAAGAGATCAAACCAGCCAATCTTAAAGGAAATCAACCCTGAATATTCTTTGGAAGGACTGATGCTGAAGCTGAAGCTCCAATACTTTGTTCACCTGATGTGAAGAGCCAACTCATTGGAAAAGACCCTGATGCTGGGAAAGCTTGAAGGCAATAGAAGAAGAAGGTGGCAGAGGATGAGACGGTTAGGTATCATCACTGACTCAATGGACATGAGTTTGAGCAAACTCTGGGAGACAGTGGAGGACAAAGGAGCTTGGCATGCTACAGTCCATGGGGTCACAAAGAATCAGACATGACTTAGCAATTGAACAACAACAAAAACAGATTATTATCATTGCCAAGTGATAGGCCGTAGACTAAACTTTTAACATGAATCATCATCTCCTTTAGTCCTCCCAACCACTCTCTAAGGCTGAAAACATTTATCCATTGTACAAATGAAGACCAGAGACTCTAAAGGTCAGGTGATTTGACCATGATTCCACAGTGAGCAGTCAGCCAACCTAGATTCCAAACATAGGCCACTGGACTCATGAGTGACTTGACTTAATCCCAATCCTACTGTCAAGGGTCAAAAGCTCAAATCCCAGAGTACACCGTGTAAAACACTGAGAAAAACTATATGGCAGACAGACACATGGGCTTAGCATTGCAAATGCTATAGGGAATGGTAGTGACTGTGGCAAACCACGGGGTGTGTCCAGGTGAAGGGGGCAGCTGCTTCCCAAGTCCAGGAGATGAGGACCATGGGGGAATATAGGCTAAGTGTGACCAGACCTTCCTGTTTTTCCAAAGAAATATAGACTTTGATTTGACTTTTTAATGTTGGGAAATTATTTAATATTTTTTAAACACAGGATGACCCAAAATATATATATTGTTTAAAAACTCTCTAAGGGCCAGATTTTACATGCAGTGCCCCAGCCTGGGGTCCCTGAATCTGTAGGGCCCTCACCTCTCCACAGGCTCATACAAGGGGTACTGGGCTCCAGTCCCCTGACCTCCCCTAGCGCCCTGTCCTTTCAGCCAGCCCAGTTTCTCCTGGCAGGAAGAAGCAGGCCTGAGCTGCAGGCCTGGGCTGGACCTCAGGGCACAGCTCGGTTGTGTGCCCCAAATCACCGTCCCCCAAGCTTCCTGCCAGAGCAGTGCCTTCCCCAAGCCTGGCCCACCCCCACAGACCACAGAGCCAACCAGGGCAGGCAGGGTGGGCAGCAGCCTCTCCAGGGGAGGAGCCTGCGGGAGCAGCTTGTCCACTCCAGGCCCTTGAGTCCTTCTCAGTGTCAGCTGGATAAAGGGCACCTCGAAGCTCTGGAAACATTCCAGGGTCTCACAGAGAAGAGGTCTCTACCGAGGCCCCGAGCGCCTATGTTTTGATTCCTGGCTCACGCCAGGGCTTCCTCTGGTCTCTCATGGGTCCACCTGTGTCTCATGCATCAAAGTACCTCCTGGCCCCCAGGGCTGGGCAGTGTGTCTGGTGGAGAAACAAAGGAGCAGGAGGAAACACAGAAAGACAAAAGGAACAGGGGGGCCAGAGGCAAAGTGGGCCTGCACGTGCAGGATGGAGGGGAACACGACCCCAGACCCTCCCTCTGCAGCAGGCAGGCCCTTTCTGGAGCCCTTGGCTCACCAGCCCCGGGCAGGGAACACAATGGCCTCTAGTGAAAGCACAACCTGGGACACATCAGGGTCATTTCCCCAGGGTGACTTTGAGTCCAGTCCAGAAAAGATGGCCCTCCCCAAAGACCTAGGACACGCCCCCCCCATCTACCAAGCCCACCCTCAGTGGCAAACCACAGTTTTGTTTTCCTAAACCAGCTTGAATTTCCAAACCCATCTCCTGAGTACTGACCATTTGGCAAGTGCATTTAGGTCAATCACAAAATAATTTCCGTGAAGTTAGTGATCTCAGGTGGCCTCGGCCTGCAGCAGCTTGAAGCGGGGCTTCAGTTCCCAGCCAGAGACTGAGGTCAGGCAGTTAGAGCACCAAATCCAAGCCACTGGAGCAGTGGTCAGTGACAAGACCCTGGCTCTTCCACTTTGCAGAAAAGAATTCCCACAGAGATGGGAAGTGGTGAAAAAAGTAAAGCAATTACTAGGAAGAAAAAGAGTACCGTACATATGGACAGACATACAAATAGGCTCAGAGAGCCCCACCCTCATGGTAGTTTAAATCACTTTTAAGGGGCATTTCTTCCAGGTTTCTTTTTGCCAATCATATTCCTTTGCCTGGTTCTGAGTCTGTATTTGGGACTTCCCAGGTGGCCCTGGGAACCCACCTGCCAATGCAAGAGATCCAGGAGACGCTGGTTTGATGCCTGGGTCGGGAAGACCCCCTGGAGGAGGAAATGGCAACCCACTCCAGTATTCTTGCGAGGAACCTGGTAGGCTACAATCCATGGGGTTGCAAAGAGTCGGACCTGACTGAGCGACTGAGCCCGCATGCAAGAGCCCATATTTGGTTTATCTTGGGCTCCTTCCATGTGTGAGTTCTCATCTCTCAGCCAAGATGGATTCTAGCAAGGAAGCCTATGGTTAGTTGCATCACTTACTATGGGGTGATGCTCCCTCTCTTTTGACCTCTAAGGAGCCTTTCTTTGTGTCTGTAAACGGGAGGTCTTCTTAACTTGGAGAATGAGGGACATTTGGTCTTTTATCTCTCGTCTGGGCCTGTCCACCCTCCTCCATCATCCTGCTTTTATGCAATTTCTGCCCACAGGGGAGAAACTGTTCAGCCTATCTCCTGCCTCACTAGGAAGGAAACCACAGCTGAGAGACTGGCTGGTGAACACCAGCTCTCTGTGCCCCAGGACAGAAGCAGAGAGGGGTCAGACCCCCACATCCTCTCCTTATAGAATTTACTGCCAGAATCGATGACACTCACTTGGAGAAGCCCAGAGGCCTCGTGAAGCCCAGCCCCTCTCCCCCCACAACACACTGTGCAGAGGCGCAGGCCCAGGGAGGGAAGGACCCTGCCAAGGTGACACAGAGGCACGCCACAGAGTACTCCCAGGGCCAGTCACCCTGAGTCCTAGGCCACAGAGCAGACAGGCTGGCCTCTGCCTCTGGGGTTGCACAGGAGAAGCCTGCTACTCTCCCAAAGAAAGCAGACTGGACTCCCAGAGACCATCCACAGACCAGCCTGTCCCCTGCCCATCGGATCCAACAGACACACTGCCTCATATCAAAGCCCGTGAAAACACTTTGAACATTTCATACTTTGAAGCTCCCTTTGACTCTAAACCCAGGCCTGCAAAATACCTCTGCAGAAAAATAACCTTGATTTGTCATGGCACATTTTAACACATTTGTATGGTCCCTTGATCCAGCCTGGGCTGACAATAGCTCCCCGGTTTCACTTTAAATAAGAGCATTCACACGCAGACAAGAAGAATGGGGGTAAAATGGGCAATTACTTTAAAAAAAAAAAAATCACAAATGCAAAGACAATTCGCTCTGCTGAGAACCGAGCCCGGCTTCCCGTGTGACAGATTCATAACCAGGCGGCTCTAACAGCGGATGACAGGCCCCCAACCTCCGAGGGAGAGAAGAGAATGAGGGTGAGGCGTCTGTGGAGCGGGAAATGGGATTTGAGGCCCTTAATTTGCAGGTCACTGGTTTTAATTTATCCCCAACGCCCTGTCACTAGGAGTTCCTACGTCTGGCCACTGGGGAATAGCAGGCAGGCCTGGATGTTGATGGGCAGTGGGGGTCTGGGGGAGCTGATCCAGGAAGCTGCTGGTGGGAAGACTTGGCTGCAAGCGTTCAGGCACCTGGGGACCCTGGTTGGAGCTGAAAGTCTGTCTACAGCTGGCGGTGGAGGGGGGTGGGGGCTGCAGGTGCAGGTCCCCCTTCACTTCCGTTAGACCTCTAGTGCCTCCAGCCTAAAATCCGTGAGGTCCAGACTGGCCCAGGATCCCAGGATCCTTTACCACCCCCCAGTTACTTCACAGGGAAAGTAGCTGCCCTCAGGCCTCATGTGCAGAATGTGGACTCTCCCAGTGACCCCAGCAGGTGGACCCATCTGTGCTCCCATTTCTCAGAGCTCAGAGAGGGCCAAGGTTTGCCCCAAAAGGGGGCAAGAGCCAGTCCTCAAACCCATGTGAGCCCAGCTCCAAAACCAGGGTGGCCACTGGCTCAGGCCACCTCCCACCTTCACAGCCTGTGTATACAGGTGAGTGGGTGCCTTTCAACACACAGTGGGAGGGCGTGCAGGCTTCAGAAGGAAGGAGGTTTGGGCACCTGCTACAACGAGGGAGAACCTTGAGGACGTTATGCTAAGTGAGCTAACGTGAAAGTGAAATCGCTCAGTCGGGTCCGACTCTTTGCGATCCCATGGACTGTAGCCTACCAGGCTCCTCAGTCCATAGAATTTCCCAGGCAAGGGTACTGGAGTGGGTTGCCATTTCCTTCTCCAGGGAATCTTCCCGACTCTGGGATCGAACCCAGATCTCCTGCATTCCAGGCAGACGCTTTACCATCTGAGCCACCAGGGAAACCCGAGTGAACTAAACCAGACCCAAAGAGTCAGATAACAGTATGATTCCACCAGTGTGAGGTCCCCAGGGGAGTCAAATTCACAGACACAGAAAGTAGAAGGGGCGGTGCCAGGAGAGGGGGAGTAGATGTTTAATGGGGACAGCGTTTCAGTTGGAGCAGATGAAAAGATCCTGGAGACCAACAGCAGTAATGATTGCATAACAATGTGAATGTGCTTAATGCCACAGAACTACATCTCGAAAATGGTTAAAATGGTGAATTTTACATTGTGTCTTTTCTTGATTGGCATGTGGTTGCTTTACAATGTTGTGTTGACCTCTGCTATGCAACAAAGTGAATCAGCTATACATATACATATAACCTTTCTCTGGGATCTCTTTCCCACCCCCTCCCCCATCCCGCCCCCAACCCTCTAGGTCTTCAGAGATCACCAAGCTGAGTCCCCTGTGCTACTTCCCACTAGCTATCTATTTTACACATGGTAGTGTATATATGTCAATGCTACACGCCCAGTTTGTCCCACCCTCCCCTTCCCACACTGTCTGTACATGTTTGCTCTCTGCATCTTCATCTCTATTCCTGCCCTGCTGAGAAGCTCATCTGTACCATTTTTCTAGATTACACACATATATGTGAATACTCACTGGAAAGATTGATGCTGAAGCTGAAGCTCCAATACTTTGGCCACCTGATGCAAAGAGCTGACTCACTGGAAAAGACCTTGATGCTGGGAAATATTGAAGTCAGGAAGAGAAGGGGGCAACAGAGGATGAGATGGGTGGATGGCATCATCATCTCAATGGACATGAGTTTGAGAAAACTCTGGGAGATGGTGAAGGACAGGGAAGCCTGGTGTGCTGCAGTCCATGGAATTGGACATGACTGAGGGACTGAACAACAGCAGCAGCAATATGAAGCTTATTTTTCTCTTTCTGATTTACTTCACTCTCTATGACAGACTGTAGGTCCATCCACATCTCTAAAAATGAACCGATTTCATTCCTTTTTATGGCTGAGTAATATGCCATTGTATATATGTACCACATCTTCATTTTTCATTCGTCTGTCTATGGACATTTAGATTGCTTCCATGTCCTGGCTACTATAAATAGTGCCGGAACAAACACTGGGGTACATGTGTCCTTTTGCATTATGTTTTTCTTAGGGTACATGCCCAGGAATGGGATTACTAGGTCATATGGTAGTTCTATTTTTAGTTTTTAAAGGAACCTCCATACTGTTCTCCAGAGTGCCTGGTTACATCCATTTTACCACTGACTTGGTCTCTTCCAGCCACTGTAATAAAACACCACAGACTGGGTCACTTGTGAACAACACTCACAGATTTCTCATGGTTCTCGAGGCAGGAAGTCCAAGAACAGGGTGCCAGCAAGGCTAGGTTTTAGTGAAGGCCTGCTTCCAGGTTGCAGATGGCTAGCTCCTCATGTCCTCACGTGTTGGGGAGGCAACAGAGCTCCCTGAGTTAGTCACTCAGCTGTGTCCAATTCTTTGCGACCCTATGGACAGCAGCCTGCCAGCCTCCTCTGCCCCTAGAATTCTCCAGATAAGAATACTGCAATGGAAAGCCATTCCCTTTTCCAGGGGATCTTCCCAACCCAGGAATAGAACCCAGGTCTCTTGTATTGCAGGCAGATTTTTTACCATCTGAGCCACCTAGTAAGCACCAGGAGAGCTCCTTGGTGTGCTCACTTTAATTAGAGCACTAATTCCAGTCTTGAGGGCACCATTCTCATGACCTAATCACCTTCCAGAGGCCTCATCCCCCAACACCATCACCCTGGGAGGCTGAGATTTCAGTAGAAGATTCTGGGGACACAAACATTCAGTATGCAGCAGCCATAGAAAGAAGATGCATTGCGGAGCCTGACATGTCTCCCTGCACTGCTTCCCTTCCACTCAGTCTCACTAAAGAGTCATTTCATAAGCAGGATGCTCTGCCAAGCACGAGGGCTAGAGATGAAATATGGTTTCTACCCAGAGAGACCAGAGACCCAGTGAGGGTGAAAAGGCTGGAAAACTCATAGCCCCTCACTGTGCCCACAGGTATGTGGCTCCATGCGGGGACACCAGGCTGGGAGCCTGGCTGGTGTCCGGGAAGAGCCATGAGGGCCACGGGGCATCCTCCACTGCAGGAAGGGTCTGCTCAGACCTTCCACTGCTAATAAAAAGTGCAGCACGCAAACATGAACACTTTCTCGCCCTTCATCCCAGAGCCCTCCAAGGCCACGTGCAGAAGTTGAAGGTGCGCTGACACATACCTGCCCATGAGGTACTCTGTTTCCATTTGGGTCTCCATCAGAGTGAAACTGTGCTCTCAGCATGTGAAGAATGTGATGTTTACCCATCACCTCCCTGGCCATTCTTCACGCTCCATCTACAGGGATGGTAGGGAGAGATGGATGTGACCAGCGCCTCTGGCTCACAGCACCAGATGGAGCCGGGACGTCAACCCAAGTCTCTCTTCGAACCTCGCTTCAAATGTCGTCCATCTCGAATTTATTAAATCTTGACCATGTCTCTTTGAGGTCTTTGTCATTTCCCATGCCCAGGCTTATCTTTTACTTTTGGCAACTTGTCGAACGAGCTTTCCATGGAGCTATTGTTTCATGTAAATAGAAGCCCCTCAGTCTGGCTGTGATGGAGCACGCCTAATAGAATTGCTCATGTCGTATAAAGATTCTGTATCTGATTGTTGACAGCTTTCATCTTCAAAGAACCCATGCCATGAGGCCAGCCACACTGCTCAGCAGTGTCGCCAGATAGACACACTGGATCACATGGTTGGTGCTTCTCCAGGGAGTCAGGACAAAGGCAAGGCTGATTCCCATGCCAACAACCTGGTGCCCCAGCAAGGAGGTTCTTATCTTTAAGACGCTTTCACATGAGTATGCCTTTGATGAACCTGATCCAAGGTGACCCACTGAAGTTGATCCCAGGATGGCCTGGGCCATCGGGGGATCATTGAGCATTACACACAGCTCTGAATATCTCCATTAACTAGTTGGTGCTGCAGGGCTGCAGACTCTGCTTGGCTTCAGGTAGAGGTGGGACGCAGCAGTGGGCAGTCCAGACCATGGGTAGTTGGCGAGCTGACTGTGACGACCCTTTGATCATCAGCTCAATGGGTTGGACAGTCAGCCATAACTGAGAAATCTCCCAAACACTGTCCTATAGATACGGCTGCCCACAAGGCAGATATCTCCTCCCTGGGAGGTGCCCCTGATCTATAAGTTGACCCTTGGCAGCTCATATGTTCCACATGATCCCACCCCTGAGGGTAGCTCAGGAGCACACATCTGACCCAACTTGAGCTGATTGGATGGCCCCCCAAGGATGGTTGGGTAGGAGCTGAGTGAAGAAATTGCATGTCCAAGCAGCTAGTGGGTAACCCACAAGTTCACGGGCCAGGGCAGCCACAAAGATGGAGGAGAAACCTGGGCCATGTAGTCAGGGAAGAACAAAGAGGAGAAGCAGAGGGGGAAGGAGAGGTGGAAGCTGCCTGTCCTGCCAAGCTGAGGTTGTTTTATGTCCCTCCCTGCATTCCCAGGGATGTGCCCTAGGCTGGAGCAGCAGTGTTCTTGTCCAAGCTCTGTCATGCTGGCATCATTTCCATGGGGTCAGGAAGGTGAACCATCAAGGCAGGGCTGGTCCAGCCAGAGGAAATGGCAGGTGAGCCCAATTCTCAATTTCAATATGGAAAGCATGTGAGTTTCAAACCTGCTTTGTGTAAAAATCTAATTTTCACTTAATCATGGGTGGTAATGATATTGATTTATGGAAAAACATCTTATTTGAGGCAATAAGTAGCCAACTTTGCCAGTGCGTGAAGAGTCAAAGAGAACCTGAATTCTCGAATTCATGAATGAGTCTCCTGGAATGACATTACTGGGTGGGTGTTTGATCTTTGGTTCCCTCTGAACATGTCAAAAGTCTTTGATGGTATCAGATCTGTAGATGAGAGGAAGAGGGAATGGACAGCCCAGAAGAGCCCAGAGCTAAGACTCAGGACATGGGTTCATCCTTTAAGAATAAAACATAAACTAAAAAAGAAGAAGAAGGCTGTGAGAGAAGGGATTAATTAAAACCTAAACTAAGAATCATACCAAAAATAAAGAGATACATAAATAGATGGATAGATACATAGATATAGATGGATGGATGGAAGGATGGTTAGATAAACATGTGTGCATGCTCAGTCAGTTGTGTCTGACTCATTGCAACCCCATAGACTGTAGTCCGTCAGGCTCTTCTGTTCAAAGAATTCTCCAGGCAAGAATACTGGAGTGGGTTGCCATTTTCATCTCCAGGGGATCTTCCTGACCCAGGGATTGAACCTGCATCTCCTGAATCTCCTGCATCAGCAGGCAGGTTCTTTTCCACTGAGCCACTTAGGAAACCCAATAGATAGAGAGATAGATATAAATGGATGGATAGATAGATCCTAAGCTGGCTTTAACCACTTCTACTTTCTATTATATCTATTGCTGCATGACTAGTTAATACAAATGTTACCGGTTTACAATAACACACATTTCTTACCTCTCTGTATCCGTGCACTGGGATTCTGAGCACAGAAAAGCCAGACCCTCGACCCAGGATCTCAGAGGCTGAAGTCAAAGTGTTGGCTGACTGTCTTCTCATCTGGAGCCCAAGGTCCTTTTCTGGCCCCATTCAGGGTGTTGGCAGAACCCAGTTCTAGCACTTGTAGGGCTGAGGTTAGTTCCCATCAGTCTTAGCTCCTGCAGTCCACCCTCAGGTTTGAGCCGCCTGGCCTGATCACACATGGCAGTACTCTTCTTCAAGGCCAGAAGGAGATTGACTTCTGGAAGGTCCAGTCTCATTCAAGAACTCACCTGATTAGGTCAGGCCTATGAATTGCATGCTCAACTGCTCAGTTGTGTCCAACTCTTTGTGACCCCATGAGCTGTACCCTGCCAGGCTCCTCTGTCCATGGAGTGGGTTGCCATTTCTTACTCCAGGGGATCTTCTTGACCCAGGGATCGAATGTGCATCTCCTGCATTGGCAGGTGGATTCTTTACCACTGAGCCACCTGGGAAGCCCTTTATCATGTTAAGTGACTTAATCACTGACACTTTAGTTCAGTTCAGTCACTCAGTAGTGTCTGACTCTTCGCAACCCCATGGGCTGCAGCACACCAGGATTCCCTGTCCATCACCAACTCCCAGAGCTTGCTCAAACTCATGCCCATTGAGTTGGTGATGCCATTGAACCATCTCATCCTCTGTCGTCCCCTTCTCCTCCTGCCTTCAATCTTGCCCAGCATCAGGATCTTTTCCAATGATTCAGCTCTTCGCATCAGGTGGCCAAAGTATTGGAGCTTCAGCTTCAGCATCAGTCCTTCCAATGAATGTTAAGGACTGGTTTCCTTTAGGATTGATTGACTGTATCTCCTTGCAGTCCAAGGGACACTCAAGAGTCTTCTCCAACACCATAGTTCAAAAGCATAAATTCTTCAGCCCTCAGTTTTCTTTATGGTCCAACTATGGTCCAAAGCTATGACGACTAGAAAAACCATAGCTTTGACTAGACAGACCTTTGTTGGCAAAGTAATGTCTCTGCTTTTTAGTATGCTGTCTAGGTTGGTCATAGCTTTTCTTCCAAGGAGCAAGCGTCTTTTAATTTCATAGCTGCAATCACAGTCTGCAGTGATTTTAGAGCCCAAGAAAATAAAACTCTGTAATAGGTAAATATAATAGGTAGATAACTGAATCACTTAGCTGTATACCTGAAACTAACATGACATTGTAAATCAAATACACACTTTAATTTTTTTTCAGACTTTAATTTTTAAAAATAAAATACTGTATTGTACTTTTGAGTCTAGCTAAAGATTTTGATGTTCTCACCACAAAAAAGAAATGGCAACTGTGCGACAGGAGAGTAGTGTTAGCTGAGGCCGTCAGTGGTGACCATTTTGCAATATACAAATGTGTCAAATCACCAGATCGTGCACCTTAACCTTGCACGATGTTCTATGTCAACTATGTCTCAATAAACCTGGGAAATAATGGACTTCAGCCACTCTGCCATGTGAATGAACTTGAGACCAGAACTTTTGGCTCGAAGGACAAGACCTGAGTGTCTCAAGAAGCTCAAATCCTGTCTCTGCCAGAAATGAGGGCGTAGCCCTCTGTGCTGGTTCTCCAAACTATTATCCTGGGGGGTCTTCGTAACCCTTTATTACGAACCACAAAGTATTGTTTGAAAGAAAATGAGTTGTGTTGAAAGAACCTGTCAGTAGGGCTCGGAATGCTTCCTGAGGTCACCTGAGAAAATCATTCTACAGGGAAGCGAAGGAATTACACAGGGTGGTCGACACTCCTGGGCACTCACGTCGCAATGCAGGTATTGGACAGTCTTTCAACAATCCCCTTAGAGAACAAGAGTCCACGGTGACCACTCAAAGATCACACAACTGCACTTATATGACAAAGTGAAAATGAATGATTCATCTGTGTTAGAAAAATAGGTACATGTGGCCTAGAATAAAACTTTCAGCATCGGACACAGGTTCAAGGAGTCCTATAATCTTCTCTTCCTCATCCCCGACTTAACAGTTCAGTCCAAAAGCCCTTAGTCAGGGCCCAGCCAGGCAGCTGCAAGGGCTGGGGCAGGGGCTTGGGGGGGCGGGGGTTGGTAGGGGCCATAGCCACATAGCACAACATGCCAGCTATGAACAGGAATGAGAATGGGAGGTTGGCCCCTGGAGTGGGAGCAGCTGGGAATTGCCCTGGTAACAACCTACTGCAGGGTGTTGGAGCCCCTGCAGGGTGAGGATAGAATAGGGGTTTGGAGCAGCCAGTGTAGGATTCTGGCACCCAAGCAAAGCAGGGTGGGGGGTGGTGCAAGAGCTGAGGAGAGACAGTTGTGATAGAAGGAAGATTGGTTACAAACCAGTTCTAGCCTGCAGGGTTGGCTGAATAAATTATAGTCCCTCCATACCACAGGATATTATGTAGTCATTAAAGCCGACGTTGTAGAAAAACATTTAATGACATGAAAAGATGCTCATGAAATATTGAGGGGGATAAAGCAAGTTGAAAAAAACTATACGCAATGTTCCTAATGATGTCTATTGCGACTCCCTGCTGCTGTGTAAGAATCCAGCCAAACACTTGGTGTCCTATGGTTCTGCTCCTGGATTCTGTGGGCCCAGCATGGCTAGGGGGCATGGAAGGTGGGCTCCTCTCTACTCCCGGGCACAGCAGACCCTGGCTGAGATGGTGCACACAGCTCAGGAGGAACTGGAGGATACTTACAACATGGTGTCTTGAGTCACATGCCCAGCACCTGGGCTGGGGTGCCTGAAGGACAGGGCAGCCAAGACGGTCAACCAGAGGGCCTACAGTGGACTCCCCAGGGCTCCTAGGGCCCGTGTTCTGCTGAACTAGGGGCACAGAGCACGGCCTTTTATGACCTAACACGGAAGCCATAGGGTCACGTTCGCCTTACTCTATTAGTGGGGCTGGTCACAAAGACCCTCCCAGATGAGGGCACTGACCCCACTTCTCACTGGGAGGAGAGACCAAGCATTTGCAGCCATGGTTGAAAACCACCACATCCTTCCTCAAAATAAGCAGAATGGCGCCTGATGTCAACCACTGATTTCTAAGAGTGGTGAGATCCTAGGTGGGGTTTTCCTTCCTTATGCTTCTCTGGGTTTTTTAAATATTCTACAGTGATGATGAACTACTCATTAAATAGGAAAAAAGGTATAAAATTTACCCCAAGGGTTTTCCTTCCCACAGGCTACTCACCACCATTTGCACCTCCTGGATGCACAGATGCCCTCTTCCTGTGGGTCTGCAGGGCGCCTGCGCCCATGAAGGAGCCCTTGTTGGGGGAGGGGGAAGGCTTCTCTCTCCTGCAGTGTTCCAGGGACAGCCTCCATGTCTCCTGTGGATCGTGGATAAAGACACAAACAGAACGGAGTTTAAGTCAGAGAACAAGGTACCTCAGACAAGTGGTAAGAAACCTCCATAAAAAGGAACAAAATCATGCCATTTGCAGAGATGTGGATGGACCTAGACTGATGCTTTTGAACTGTGGTGTTGAAGAAGACTCTTGAAAGTTCCTTGGACTACAAGGAGATCAAACCAGTCCATCCTAAAGGAAATCAGTCCTGAATAATGATTGGAAGTACTGATGTTGAAGCTGAAGCTCTAGTACTTTGGCCACCTGATGTGAAGAACTGACTCACTGGAAAAGACCCTGATGCTGAGAAAGATTGAATGCAGGAGAAGGGGATGACAGAGGATGAGATGGTTGGATGGCATCACTGACTCAAAGGACATGAGTTTGAGCATGCTCTGGGAGATAGTGAAGGACAGGGAAGTTTGGCGTGCTGCAGTCCTTGGGGTCACAAAGAGTCAGACATGACTGAGCAACTGAACTGAACTGAGATGCTGGCAGGAAAGCCAGGAAGGTTGCTGCTTCCTCCTGTTTCTGCAGACTCTGGGTTCACTTGAGAAAGCTGAAGGTTTGATGACGCAGGCTCATCCTCCTGCAGCCTCCAACAGGTGACACCTGACTGACTTGCTCCAGGTCCGTAGGCCCCCAAGGGAATTCCCAGGTGGTGTTAGTGGTTAAAAAAAAAATCTGCCTGCCAATGCAGGATACAAAAGAGATAAGGCTCCATCCTGGGTCAGGAAGATTCCCTATAGGAGAAAATGGCAATCCACTCGAGTATTCTGGCCTGGAGAATTCCATGGACAGAGGAATCTAGTGGGTTACAGCTCATGGGGTTGCAGAGAGTTGGACATGACTGAACACACATGCACACACCTGGGCCCCCAAAGTGCCACGTGGGCACTCACACCTGGCTGTCACTCAGCCACATGATGGGCAAAGACTCCAGAAACAGTGGCTTTGCTATCCCAGACTCTCAGCAGTGGGAGGGTCCTCAGAAGTACCCCCACCACTTTTAGGAAAATAGCGTGCCTGGCAGATGCTCATCACATCCCACCTGAATACCTCTGTGAGTGGGGAGCTCACCCCATTGTTTGACAGTTGTCATGAGAGCAATTTTCCCATCCAAAGACAAACATACTTCTATGTGGGTCAGATCAGGCCACTCCTTTGGCTGAGGTCCCCAAGATATCTTTCTACTCCCAGAACATAGCCAGTGGGACTCGCTGTGATGCACAAGGCTTGGCCTCCACAGAACTGCCTAACTCTCCAGCCTCAATTTGTTCCATCAGTGTGTGAACACCATCTCCCAACTTCTTGGGTATATCTCTCTGCCTCTTCCACCAGCTCCCCCTTTCCCAAACACCCTCAACAATGACTCTGTATTCTGCTTCTGGTCACCCTTCCCCTGACCCAAAATCAATCCTTCCCAATCTTGATTTTCTTCCATTTCATAGCCCTTAGCATAATGTGGAATTTCTGTACTTGATTACTTTCTGAGGTATCTTCCTTCTCTATTAAGTTGTCAGCTCCTGCAGGGCAGGGGCTGGCTTGCTTTGTTCCCTGTTATAAACTTAGCAGCTGGAAAATGGGGGCCCTATTATAATAATCAGTATAATAGGTGCTTAAGGCAGGTGGAGAATGGATGGATGATGGATGGATGGAAGATAGATGGATGGATGAATGATGGATGGATGAAAGGAAGATGGATGGATGGAAAGAAGGAAGATGGACAGATGGAAAATGGATGGAAGGAAGGAAGATGGATGGATATACTGTTACTTTTTAATTCACACTCCCATTTAGTGAATACAGGCAGACATCACCTTATTGGGCTTTGCTTTATTGCTCTTCAAAGATATTGCATTTTTTACAAATGGAAGATTTGTGGTAATCCTGCACTGATGAAGTCTATCGGCACCATTTTTCCAACAGCATTTTCTCGCCTCATGTCTCTGTGTCACACTTTGGTGATACTCATAATAGTTCATAATTTTTCATTATTATTATATTTTATGGTGATCTGTGATTAGTGATCTTTGATGTTACTACTACCAGTCACTGAATGCACAGATGATGTTTAGCAGTTTTTAGCAATAGGGTGTTTTTTAATTAAGGTACGCACATTTTTTAGACATAATGCTATTGCACACTTAATAGACTACAGTAGAGTGTAATCATAACTTTTATATGCACTGGGGAAAAAATTCATTGACTCATTGCTTTGTGATACCCACTTTACTGCTGTGGTCTGAAGCTGGATCTGTAGTATCTCCAAGGTGTGCATGTGTTTCTGTCTTCCAGAGACAAAATTCTAACCCTGTCGATGGAAAAAATGGAAACCGTGACAGATTTTAATTTCTTGGGCTCCAAAATCACTGCGGAAGGTGACCACAGCCATGAAATTAAGACGTTTGCTCCTTGGAAGAAAAGTTATGACAAAACTAGACAGCATATCAAAAAAAGCACAGACATTACTTTGCTGACAAAGGTTCATACACTCAAAGCTATGGTTTTTCCAGTAGTTATCTATGGATATGAGAGCTGGGGTGCTGAGTGCTCAATTGATGCTTTTGAACTGTAGTTTTGGAGAAGACTCTTGAGAGTCCCTTGGACAGCAAGGAGATCAAACCAGTCAATCCTAAAGGAAATCAACTCTGAATATTCATTGGAAGAACTGATTCTGAAGCTGAAGCTCCAGTACTTTGACCACCTGATGGGAAGAGCCAACCTTGATGCTGGGAAAGACTGAGGGCAAGAGGAAAAGGGGTGACAGAGGATGAGATGGTTGGATGGCATCACTGACTCAATGGACAAGAGTTTGAGCAAACTCCAGGAGACAGCAAAGGACAAGGAATCCTGGTGTACTGCATGGGGTTGCAAATAAACAGACACGACTATGACTGAACCACAATACTGATGGGAATTATTAATACATGAATGTGGTTGGCCTTGCTCAGGACCACATTGCAAGTATTGGAAGATTCCCAGGCACCAAACGATGAGTTCCTACTTAGTCACTGGTGACCTTTGCCTCCTCCGATCATCCCTGTTGCCCTGTCCCCTCAGTCCTCTGTTCAGACCACTGTGCAGGGCTTCCAACTTTCCCTGACTGCTGTCCCTAAAAATAGGAGTGTCCTCTACATCTGGCTTATCCATTATCTATGGAGAAAGACAGTTTTTTATTTTCAATTTGTCACAAACCTGTACTTTTGTAAAATATGGTAAAAATGAACTAGAAAAATGAAATGAGGAAAAGACACAAAATAAGAGCCCCCAATTTTTTATTAGATTCAACAGACATAAAATTACTCTGAAAATTGCTACACAGACTCTAAACACTTACTCTGAATGTCTGTGCTTATCTTGTCCAAACTGACAAGTGAGGGGCCGCCTTGGAGCAGCTGTGTGGATTTTGAGATGAGAGAGCAGGTGTGGGGCCGGCTGTCTGTGGCCCCAGCATGAGGCAAGGAGGCCAACAGACAATGCCCCACCTGCTTCCCCCGAGCCCAGAGAGCCTGACCTCGACAGCCCACCTGCCCTGAGGCTGGCCCAGCTCCTTCCTCTTGCCGAGGGCCAGAATCCAGGCAAAATACCTGCCTTCAGCAAGCCGGTATTCAGTGTGGGGGAGGCAGAAAAGAGTTAATAACTAGATACAGGGATGTTGATGCTGAAAGTTGGATTCTGTGCACTGATGCCAGATTGAATCTCAGAGACAAGAGTTTTGGGTGAAGTAGAAAAGAATGGTCTTATTGCTTTGCCAGGCAAAGGGGGCCACAGCTGGTTCCTGCCCAGAAAAATTCTGTCCCCACCCAGGGGAGTTTGGCACAGAGTTTTATAGCAATAGTTCGAGGGCAAGGTTGCTGAAAAAGGATCAGGGTATGTACAGGGCCTGCACTCCTTTAAATCAGGCCCCAGGTGGTTTCCTGATGGGCTTCTGTGGTTTTTGAGGTTATCGAACTGTGACTTTCTCTCTGGAATGAAGAGTGCTTCATCAAGTAGTTAACATCTTCCATTTGATGGGAGTTTAGTTCTGCAGAACATCTCAAAGATGCTGCTGTGTGTATCCCTTGAGGGGAACCAGGACCTGCCCCAAAGCTGCACCATTCTTTCTTGACTGCTCCTCCCTGTCTCTGCATCCTCTCCCTTCCCTGACTGGCAAATGCTTGAATCTGCCCTTTGGAACCCAGGGAAGGTCACGGAGACTGAAGTCTACTTCCTACAAACAAGAAACGGGGGACCCAGAAGGGCTTCTGTGCCCAGGAGCCCCACAGGGCCCTGCTTGGTTTCAGAGTCAGGCGGTGTATGTGAGAGGGCAGGACCACAGGAGGGTGATCTGGAAGGGCTGATGGAGATCACAGCGACCTGAATGCAAGCAGGACGGTGCCATGCCGACACCAGACAGAGCATCCCAGGCAGTGGGAAGAGCAGATGCCGAGGTCTGAGAGGAGTGTTCCAGAAACACATCTTCCAGGAAGAGAAAGGAGGATGGGCGGAGGGAGGGAGGCCCAGCACTGCCAGTTCACCATAGCTGAAAGCCTTTGGCCTTGAACCTGAGGGTGAGAAGCAAGCACACCTTGCCCTTCAGTCCCAGGTCGGGCTGTTTGGGATTAAGGCTAGCAGTCTCTCTCTCTCTCTCTCTCTCTGATGGCTTCTACATGTGTTACCTTGAATTTGATGCTGACTACAACAGCCTGTTTGTGGCCAATCAAACATACATTGCACATCTGCTTTAATTATTAAAGAGAACGGCGCACTTACCAGAAGTAAGGAGTGTCTATGTTAAAAATAAAGATTAAATGCCTCTCTTTCTGAGACAACAATGCTGGTTACTCATTTGATGGTCAGATTCCCTTCCCAGGTGCCAAGGCCACACTGATGACCTGGGTATATGGGGATGTGGTTTTCTGAAACCAGAAGGAAGGTCTCCCTGACTTGATGTTCTCTGTTCTGACAAGACAGAAAACTGTGCTGAAAACCCTGCTTCTCTAGAGCAGATGCTCAGAGTAATCTGAGAGACTGGCTGCTGGGCTACAGTCCTCAGTTTGGCTCAGGTAAACTCATTCCTAATATTATTGGTTGTTTATTGATGATTTTCATCAACAGGAACAAGTCAGATCTTTACACCCTATCATAGAGGGCAACTTCATGTGTCCCCACTTCAGTTTTATTGTTGGCACCCCCAACAAGAGAGTGTAGAACAGGTATTAAAGTAAATAAAGGAAATATTCTTCTTTTAAGGAGAATATAAGGAGATAAGGAGAGCAACAAGTTGTCTTTCTCAGGGCCAGCCACCAGGAGCAGAGGAAAAGCTTCCAGAAGCTTTTACTGGGGTTCATGCTTTGGGAATGGACCACTGAGGGTTCTGAAGGGCTTCCCTGGTGGCTCAGCTGTAATGAGGGAGACCTGTAATGCAGGAGACCTGGGTTCGATCCCTGGGTGGGAAGATCCTCTGGAGAAGGGAACAGCTACCCACTCCAGTATTCTGGCCAGGAGAATTCCATAGATTGTATAGTCCATGGGATTGCAAAAGAGTTGGACACAACTGAGCGACTTTGACTTCACACTCACTGAGGCTTTTGTATCACACTCAGGAGGCCAGGGCCCCATGCAGCATCTGAAAGAGAGAGAAATAAGAAGAAAACCATAATATTCTCCACTAATAAAAAACAATGCCTCCCAGAGTTACTTTGGAGCAGATGAGGAATTGGAGGGCATTTAGCCCTTACAGAGTGAAATGTTCTGTTAAATTACTAAAAGGAGAGATTCCGGTTCCTTTGAACCTGAAAGATACAGTAATTACTGAACCAGATCTCTCAGCAGGAGATGTTTTATGGACCTAATTAAAGCCAAGAGGGAGGAGCAAGTCATGAGAATTGGGTAAGAGGATCCATCACGGGGCTCAGTGAGCAGAGCTTGGGCACAGCCACCAAGGTGGTCTCCAGGGATGGATGCGACCCACCCATACAGAAGCCAAAATGGTAAGGACCAGGGCTGGGGCTGCTCCCAGTCCCAGAGTGAGGCCAGGCTCTGCAGTGGTGCAGGGTGCATGAGTATCCCCTCCAGTGTCCTGCTTGAGGGCAGGTCATTTGTTCACACACAGGGACCCACAGAGACATGTGCACACACACACATGCACACACAAGTACAGAGACACATACACACAGATGCATGCACACACAGACACAAGCACATACAGGCACAGGGACATATCCACATGCAGAGGGATATATGCACACACAGGCATACACACACATGCACACACAGACACGTGCACACACACACAAACACATTCATAATACACACATATGCAGGGGTATGTGCATATCCATGATTTCCCTGGTGGTTCAGCTGGTCAAGAACCCAACTGCCAATGCAGGAGATGCAAGACACAAGTTCGATTCCTGGGTCAGGAAGATCCCCTGGAGAAGGAAATGGCAACCCACTCCAGTATTCTTGCCTGGAGAACCCCACAAATAGAGTAGCTTGGAGGGCTACAATCCACGGGATTGCAGAGTCAGACATGTCTTAGTGACTAAATAAGAACAACAAATGTGCATGTTTACAAGTGCACACATATACACACATGTACATAAACAGTCAACCAAAGCCCCGTGTGAGCCCAGCACTGCAGCTCTCCTCTTTGCAGTCCCATCTTCATCACTCACCTAAGCGGTCCACGCCCACCATGAACCCACTACCTTGTTGGAAAATCAAGACCACACGTGTCCAACTGAGACACACAGAAGAACCCAGAATCCCATTTTGTCCTTCAAGAGAAAAAGTTTCCTAGAATCAAGAATATAAAACCATCTGCATAACTGAATCGCTCTGCTGTACACTTGAAGCTAACACAGCACTGTAAATTAACTATCTTTCAGTAAAAATGTTTAAAAGGAAAAGAAAATCCTGGGATTTTTCTTTAATGGAGAAATGAGGTTTAACAAAGGGAAAGCGTCAGCTTGAAGCACAGCCAGAGGCGAGGCCCTTGGCAGGCAGGTGGGGGAGTCGGCTCATCTGATCGACTTCTAGTCCGACTTAGCAGAGACAGTGTGAGGTGAAGAGGAAGGGGACATGAGAGACTTGGGGAGCTCTCCTTTGAGCAGAGAGGGGCCAGCTCCTGCTCTGTGCTCCTCAGCTGAAGGGAGACCCCCACCCACCATTCCCAGAGAGCTCCCGTGTGGCAGCCCCGACCCCTATCAGAGAGGGCCCCACGCCTGCCATCTCCAGGGAGATTCCAGAGCTCTGCTGTAAGTTCTCCACCTGCAACTGCTTCAGCCCCCCACCCCCAACCCCTATCCCCATCCCCAGGAAAGGGTCAAGCCTCTACCAGGCAATCAGCAGGCTCCGTCCAAAGCAATCAGGCATGCTGACAGCTCTTAGAAAAATGGGAGAAACGTGAGGTGAGCAAGGACATCATTTGGCTGTTTTTTCCCCTGAGGCATTTGTATTCCCATGGCATTTGGGCTGTGATTGCACCCAGCACTTTTGCCCCCATCCATTTTGTTTCACTGGCAGCTGCCAGCAGGGTGATGGAGTGCAGAGTGCCCAGAGTCAGGTGCCATGGCCAGCCCCTGCCCGCCTCTGTGGCCTCTGACAGACCCTTAACCTTATCAGCCTGCAAATGAGCAACATCAGGTTGGAGGCTTTGGACTTGTCATAGGAGATGCTCAGCACCCAGAGGCCTCTCCCAAGGTTGCTGCCAAGACCCCTAGGGGAAGAGGGATTAGGGAAGTGGGGAGCCTTGGTGCCGAGGAAAAGGGTGAACCGCCCAAGGGCACACCCTGAAGCTGCTTCCTTCTCCTTGTTCTGAAGCCCAGCGTGGACCTCCCTGACCACCACTGCTCTTGCTGAAGCCCTGGGGGCACATCCAGGCTCGTGGAGGGGGAGGGGGAGTAGGGAGCCATGCAGAGCTATGAAATCTCCTCTACCCGGGTGGGGCGGAGGTCCCAATGCTCCACCAGGGACCCCAGGCCCCATAGGGGCTGACTCAGCACAAGCAAAGACAAGCTCAGTCCCGCAAGTCCTGGAAAGTGACGAGCGGGGGAAGGAGCCTCTAATAGTTCAATAACCCAGACATCATCCTGGCAGAGCCACCTGGAGACCCTGGGCAGAGACCCTGGGGACCATGCTGGCGAGACCTGTGACCTGGGTGCAGGGTCTCAGAGAGGACAAGAAGGCAGTGCTTAGAGAGCAGGGATCCGGCTGCCTGGAGGAGCGTCTCAGGCTAGGAAGGTGCAGGTAGAGCCAACTTTGAGGGTCAACTAACAGGGGTCCATTTCCTGACAGCTGCCACTAATTAGGACCCGACTTGGGGAGACAGTTACCCCAGGTTCTCCCACTGGTCACAGGTCCACCTGCACACCTGAGCATCAGCCGGGGTCTCAACTCTGACCAGAAAGCTCAGCCTCTCCCAGCAGATGAATGCCTGTGTTACATCAGCAGGATGATGTAGGGGAGGCTGGAAAGGCCTTCCCTGTTGACAAGCAGGTAAAACCCAAACCGAAGGCTTTAGAAAGCTGGCTGGGAGCACCGATAGCCATGGGGAGAAGGAAGCCGGGGACAGAACGGCCTCCCAGGCTGGGCCTTGTCCTGAGAAACACAGAGTCCTGGGAGAAACTCAAGGAGCCAGAGTGGAGTCAGAAGGGACCCCGCATCCCTTGCTGAGGGCAGAACAGGTAGCTGTGGGTGGACAGGGAGCCAGGGCATCTCGGGGGGCTCTGCCAAGCCCTGCCCCCAGCTCTGTTTTCTAATTGCCCAGAGCCAGGACTGGGTACAAGGCCCTGGTTCCCCAGAGCCTTAGAGACATGGATCTCTCTGCCAATGCCTGGACCCTGCCAAGCCAGGTGGTGGGTAAGACCAGCTATGGCTCTGCGTGATGTGGCCAGCAGCAGCTGGAAGCCCCTGACTGCATCCCTTCAAATCGTATGAGATCCTGATTTCCCTAGTCCTGACCACAGACACTCAACCTCTTGGGGGTCCTGACAACTCTCAGAGTCATGCCCTCAAGCTCAGGACCTGCAGAACCAGGCAGAGGGCATTGACCCCAGCAGGTGGCCGCAGTCTCTCCTTGCTTCTCATCCCTGGCGGCAGACACAGGCTACACTGACGGTGCACGACACGGAAGAGCCCTGCTGTGCTGTTTAAAGGAATCAGACACACAAGACCACAGATTTGTTTATATGAAACACCCAGAATCAGTAAATCCACAGACTCAGAAAGCTGCTTAGTAGTTAACAAGACTGGCGGTGAGGTGGGAGAGGGTAAGGGGGAGACTGCTACGTGGTACAAGGTTTCCTTTAGGGATGATGAATTGCTTTGGAACTGGCGATGGTTGCCTAACGTGTGAATGTATCAAACAGCACAGAAGTATTTGCTTTGCAACGGTTAATTGTATGTTATGGCAATTTTACTTCTCTGGGAGAGTGGAGGAAGAAGAGAGAGGGAGAGAAAGAAAAAGGAAGGAAGGAAGAAAAGAGAGAAAGATGGGGAGAAAAGAGGGAAGGAAGATCAAAGTGGGTGTGATGAACACTAAACAGAAGACACCAGAAAGACAGGTATAAATCCAGACAGCCCCAGAAACAGGATTGCATAGTCACCTGCCCAAGGATATCACCCGAGGACAGGTGGCTCGGGCAGCCAAATGTCCCCAGAGATGCAAGCATGTGCTAGTCAAGTCCCAAGTCCCCAGCCAGCAGCCCAGTTGGGAAGGGCACCTGAGGCTGGCTCACAAGGGGCTGGGTGCCATGGGGTGCCCCCTCCCAAACCTAAATGAGAACATCCGGGAAATGGCCTGCCTGCGCTCTGACCTCAACCACAGCCTCTCTGCTGACAGTGTGTTTCACCACAGATTTGACCTCAGTTAGAAATGAGCCTTTCTAAAATGCTTAGAAACACACCTGCATGGGGCTCAAGGTCCCCTCTGCCGTCTCCAGAGTGCAGTGGAAAGAGATCTGAGCTGTGAAAGTGAAGCCCAGCTCCCCGTCCTGACCCCTCTCCAGGCAAGAGCCTGATTTTGGAAAGATCCTCCCAGTCACAAGAAACAACAGTGGCTCTAGGAGTCCCTGGAGTCCTCCCTTGGACACTGCTTCCCAGAGCATCAACCCAGAAGCGACTGCAAGAGACGCTGGAACGAGGGACCACTGGCCCTTCTAGACACATGAGGATGTGCTGATGCTGAAATCAGGTTTCAAGAAACAATTACAGCCTGTGCTGGACAGAAAGCATAACACGATGGAAACCTTCAAAAATGGAAGATGTTGCTGTACCAAGGGAATTACAAACCAGCGGAGACTGATTGGTGAGGGACTGCAGAGGGACTGTGATTATTCTGGGAGCCTGGAGGAGTGCACGGACACAATCAGTGAGGTCCATGTGCTAGCCACACCATTATTTGAAAAGATCCCTCCCCACCCACGGGAAGAGGAATAAACCCAACTCTGCTCTCCTCAGCCATTTGGCCACCTCCCTGTACACTGAAACTCTGGAGGAAATGTATTTCTGGTATTCAGACCAGGTGAGTCCATGAGAGATGAGAGTAGTAGGTTCAAAGGTGACCCCCAAAAAGATATGTCCTCTTTTAAAGCTCCCAGAACCTGTGAGTGTTAATTTTGGGTGGCAGAAAAGGTCTTTGCAAATGTGACCTGAAGTTAAGGATCTCCACGTGAGGTCATCCTGGATTCTCTGGGCAGACTCTGAATCTGATGACAAGAGTTCTTATAAGAGACACAAAGGAGAGACATGAGGAGGAAAGCCGGTCACCTGAATACTGAGGCAAAGATCCACGTGATGCTCATGGGACTCTGCTCAGTGTTAATGCAGCAGCCTCTGCATAACACTGGGAAGGGAGTTTGGGGGAGAATGGATCCATGTATATGTATGGCTGAGTCCCTTCGCTGCTCACCTGAAACTATCATATTGTTAATCGGCTATGGTGGTGGTGGTTGAGCTGCTAAGTCATGTCCAACTCTTGCAACCCCATGGACTATAGCCTGCCAGGCTCCTCTGTCCATGGGATTCTCCAGGCAAGAATACTGGAGTAGTTGCCATTTCGTTCTCCAGGGGATCTTCCCAACCCCAGGATAGAACCCGGGTCTCCGCACTGTAGGCAGATTCTTTACTGACAGTCACCAGGGAAGCCTAATCTGCTATCAGTTCAGTTCAGTTGCTCAGTCGTGTCTGACCCTGTGCAATCCCGTGGACCGCAGCACGCCAGGCTTCCCTCTTCATCACCATCTCCTGGAGCTTGCTTAAACTCCTGTCCATCAAGTAGATGATGCCATCCAACCATCTCATCCTCTGTCATCCCCTTCTCCTCCTGCCTTCAATCTTTCCCAGCATCAGAATCTTTTCCGAAGTGTCAGTTCTTCACATCAGGTGGCCAAAGTATTGGAGCTTCAGCTTCAGCAGCAGTCCTTCCAAAGAATGTTCAGGACTTTAGGATTTCCTTTAGGATTGACTAGTTTGATCTCCTTGCTGTCCAAGGGACTCTCAAGACTCTTCTCCAAAACCACAGTTCAAAAGTGTCAATTCTTTGGCACTCAACTTTCTTTATAGTCCAACTCTCACATCCATACATGACTACTGGATAAACCATAGCTTTGACTAGACTGACCTTTGTTGGGAAAGTAATGTCTCTGCTTTTTAATATAGTCTAGATTTGTCACAACTTTTCTTCCAAGGAGCAAGCATCTTTTAATTTCATGGCTGCAGTCACCATCTGCAGTGATTTTAGAGCCAAAAAAAGAAATAATAAATTCTCTCACTGTTTCCATTGTTTCCCCATCTACTTGCCATGAAGAGATGGCCCCAATAGAAAATAAAAAGTTTAAAAAATAAAGGATCCATGTGATGCTGCCATGAGGCTGGCTGGTAGTCACCAGAGGCTGGATGAGGCAGGATGGATCCACCTCCACAGAGCCTCCAGAGAGACCACAGCCATGCTGACACCTTGATACAGGACATCTGCCTCCAGAGTTGTGGTAGAATCAACTTCCTCTTATTTATGATCATTTGCTATAATGGCCACAGGGAACTACTGCCTGGAGCCTAACCCTGTGAGCCTGACTCTCCCTAGGTCTGTGCCTGGCCTTCACCTGCTCAGGTACTCCTGTGGCTCTCTGTCAGCCCCAACGTAAAAGTCAAATTCCTTCGAGGTGTCCAGAAATGTCTGCGGTCAGGCCCTACGTGCCACTGTGGGGGAGTCAGCCCACTCCAGCTTCAAGCTGCCTCAATGCACCCTGATAAGCTGGGCTGCCAGAAACGGGGCATGGACTAGGTCCCTTATGGGATGCTCCTGGATTTTTTTAAAGTATTTATTTGTTTATTTGGCTTTATCAGGTCTTAGTTGCTACGTGGGGAATCTAATTCCATGACTGTGGATGGAACCTGGGCCCCCCACACTGGGAAAGCAGACTCCCAGCCACTGGACCACCAGGGAAGTCCCACTCCTGGATTTAGAGACTGTAAACAGGGCAGGACAAGAGGATCCTGAATCCACAGAGGACATCTTACTTTAACCAGCCGTGGGTCCAGGTCCTCCACTGGCCTTGCCGGGCACCACGTCTGGATGGTCCAGAGCCAAGGGATGGAAGCGCCAATTAATAGCAGGCCCACAGCCAGTCTTAGCAGATCTCAGAATCACCCCACTAGGACAAAGCCATCGGGGATGCAAGAACATTGTCTGCCTCGGCTGCCCATGGCTGGCACCGCTTGGCCCCATGAAAGCTAGGACCCAGCTGACAGCATCTTGCCTGTGGTGAGCAATGGGTGAGCCCAGCTTCCCACCAGAGCCTTTCTGGTGCTTCTCCACAGAATAGCTGAGGCCCCAGCCCATCGCTGATGGGTGCAAATAGACGACCACCCCTGAGACCCTTTTCTGTTCATGGCTGGGCTCTGAGCCCTAGTGGCCAGAAGGCTCAGGACTGTGCCCTCGGGTAGGTGAGGCCATGGCTGTGGTCTGTCCCTGGTGGGCTCCCTGGTGGACTCTTGTTTTACTCAGGGAGTGGTCAGAAAGAAAAGAAAAAGCCCTGGGGAGGCCGTGGCTTACCACTGATAGTGCTCAGTGAGGGAATGACAGTCCCCGAGCACTCAGCCAGGCCCCTCCACCTACAGCGCAGGAGAGCGGCGCGGGGTGGCCCTGGACAGCTCGGACTTTGCTTTGAATCCTGGGTTAGCCACCTCCTGGCTGTGTGACCTTGGGCAAGTTACCTACCCTGTCTATGCCTGGTTTCCTCATGGGTAAGTTGGAAGTGATAATACTAATACCGGTCTCACAGGGTTATTGTGGGGGTGTGTCAGCATTTCCAAAATTAGGAAGAAAGAAACTCTTTATGAGTCATGGCCATCCCACCTATCAACTCACAGAATTGTCCTGAGGAAAAACAAAAAGTGATATGGTGGCTATTTGGCACAATCCCTGGAACACGGCCCACAGTGAAGAGTAGCTACAATCTGTCATCATCACCACCATCAGCTTTTTCATCTCGCTTTTCATGTGCAGCAGAGTCACCAGTGTCTCTCGCATGGACTTCACAGGGCTAGAGGGAAAGCAACAAGTTAAATAATACCTCATAAATGCATTGTTTTAATTGTTTCTGATCACAAACGAAGCTGAGTTCTGTTTCTTTTAACCCCCTAACAAGGTTTTCAGTTTTTACCCTTCAGTTGTCAGCTCCGTTATCCAGAAGTCTCACACCTTCCTCAGCTCAGGAGTCACTACCTCATGGTCTTTATGAGTTGGGGGCCCATCTATTCCTCAGGATGCAGGCAGATTCCCCAGAGTCCACCCAGCCCAAACCAAGCCTCCCAGAAAAAAACACCCATTGTATGTATTGAGCCTCTGACCTCTGAGCACTCAGCCATCCTCCATCCCCCAGCCACAGTGAACTCACACACACACACACCTTCACACTCTCTCTTGCCTGCCACAATAAAATGCCACCCAAGTCTCTGGCCCTTCCCGATGAACCACTCTCATCAGTGACAGCATTTGGGTATCAGCTGGCATCACATGATGTATCTGAAAATGTCAAGCCCATTGAGTCAGACAGGAACAGCTTAAGAGAAGCTGAGCGAGTCTCTATAAGACTCCACTCTCTGCTGGAGCCTCAAGTGAGCAGAGAGAGAAGATGATTTCCCTCCTCAGATGGAGGTCAGTGCTTATCAAGGTGCTAAACACCTGAGCCTCCCCCACCCCAGCAAGCACTGACTCAGAGCAAAAAAAAAAAAAAAAAGATAACAAGAGGGTCAGGAGTCAGGGACTTCCAGTCTTTTCCACAAGCTTGGGAGTATTGCATAGTTCTATGGCCCACAGAAGTCCTTCCTTCTTTCTATCCATCCATCCATTCATCTTCCCCTCTGTCCATCCATCTGTCTATCGAGCCATCCTTCCACTCATTCTTCCCTCTGTCCATTTCTTTGGTTCTCTCGGACGTGATTCTTAGGACTTTCCTGGTGGTTCAGTGGCTAATACTCCACTCTCCCAATTCAGGGCGCCCAGTTTCAATTCCTGGTCAGGGCACTAGATCTCACATGCCACACCTGGGACCCAGAGCAGCCAAATAAATAAATAATTTTTTTTAAAAAAAAGAAGTGCTTCTTTCCCCCAAGGGTTTTGCACACAGACTAGACCCTTCCACAGTACCCTGGTCCTTGTAGGAGATTCACATAAATGTGTCATCCTGTTCTGTGTATCAACATTTCGGAGCTCCAGCTACAAACGATTCCAGAGGGCATTTTTAAACAGCAGTAAAAATATAAGACTAAACCCTGCGGGGGTTGTTCTTCAGAAAACATGACTTTTTAAGCACATCTCAGCAATAAAATAATTGTTTGGAATACTCCCACTATGTTTCCGTTTGACCCAGTTTTTACAAGGTTATCACAGCATTTGGATAAGCCAGATCTCCCTAGGGGAAGAGTATGAGGCAAATGCTACAGTCTGCTCAGAAACCTCATCCTGTTACCAGGAGGGGATGCTGCAGACCTTGGCTCACCAGGATCCCTTGTCCCTCATAGCAGAACCTCCATCACAGTATCTCATTCTTTCAAATGGGACCATTTCACTGGCAACCACATGGCTCCCACCTCCCCCTGATCTTGCCAGAGCAGTTGATTGAATGATTCTAGGTGGTGGAGAGTTTGAATATACCAAGTGAGAATTTCACCCCCACCCCACTCCCAGGAATACAGAAATAATGTAAGCAAATTAGAAAGAGAAGTATCAGATGTTGCTCTATGTAGCTTTTTTTTAATTCTAAAGCTAGGCCACCAAATTTTTGTGTATCTTTTAACAAAAAATCAGCATAGGATCCTCCAGGTTGTCTTTTTAAGTTCTGGCCAGTTGGGACTTTGAGGGAGGAATATCAAAAGAAGCAGATGTCAATGCTACCCCATTCCAGAAGTCCCCACGGAGAAAAGAGTGGTCAAGGTTTAGAGACCAGAATTACAGAAACAAGCTCCAAACTACCCTCATTTTCCATGAGCTACACCTTCCCCAAAACTTAACAAAATAAGCTGCGTTAAATATTTTGACTACCTTCATCTCTCTTTCTGCAATTTGGATCGACTTCAAGAGCCTTTCAGAATTGATTTGATGTAGTGCTGCTCTGTTTCATTATCGATTTCAGTTCCAGTGTAAAACAAGAAGTTTATGTCCACATTTAGAACATAAATGCTACCATGCTGTCTAAATATTATACTTCACTGTCAGACTGCATCAATGAAAGCGTAAACATACTTTTAATTGACCTTCAGGCACTTTCTGGAAACAAAATTCATAGAGATGCCAGGATGGGAACCTCCTTTCAATACCGAATGGCTATGCAAACACTTGCAAAGCCATTACTCTTCATTAAAAAACAAAGACACGTGGAATCTTCCTTGACAAGAGCCACCTCCACCTGTTTACTCCACGAAAACTGAAGGGACAATGAACATGTGATGTATCCTCCAACGTGAAGGGCATGGTGTCTGGTCTTCAGCCACCTAAAAATCATTTTGGTTTTTCTTTTCCCCACCTCTGGTAACAAACAATGCTTTTAAGAAGTCAAGGGCAAGCATGTCCAGTACCATGGACAGAGCATTGAACTCTCCATGAAGTTTCCCAAAGGAAAAGAGTGTTTTGTTTTGCTTTTTAATTTCTCAATTTTTATCTTTTTATTATGTTTTGGCTGTGCTGGATCTTCATTACTACATACAGGCTTTCTATTGTTGCAGTGAGTGGGGGCCCCTCTCTAGTTACAGTAGTGGCTTCTCTTGTGGAGCACAGTCAGTGGTGCTCAGCCTTCAGTAGTGGTGATGCACAAGCTTAGTTGTCCTGTGGCATGTGGGATCTTCCTGGACCAGGGATCAACCCCCTGTCCCCTGCACTGGCAGAAAGATTCTTAACCACTGTACCACCAGGGAAGTCTGTAAAAAAGTTTTAGGCTTCTTCATGTCCATTTTCTTCTGGGGAGGAGGGGAAGAAGAGGGGGTGAGTTAATTCTGAATTAGATTTTTTTTCACATTCTGTACTTTAAACTGGAAGTCAGTAAACATTTTTCTTTTTTCAAATTTATTTTATTAAAGTATGGTTGATTTATAATGTTGTTTGTTTCTGCTATAAAGAGATTAAGTTATATATATATATTCTTTTTCATATTATTTTCCATTATGGTTTATCACAGGATATTGAATATAATTCCCTGTGCTATACAGTAGGAGCTTATTGTTTATGTATTTTACATAGTTTGTATCTGCTACTCCCCAAATCCCAGTTTATCCCTCCACACCACCCTCCCCTTGGCAACCACAAGTCTGTTCTCTATGCTGTGAGTCTGTTTCTGAAAAAACATTTTCTCAAAGAACCAGCTGCAAATATGTTGGCTTTGCAAACCTTAAGATCTCTGTCAAAACCACTCAACTCCAAGGGCTTCCCTTGTGGTTCATTGGTTAAGTACCGTGGACCATGGTACTGCCATGGTTAAGTACTAGCATGGTTAAGATACCATGCTTCTACTACAGGGTGCATGGGTTCTATCCCTGGTCAAGGAACTACAATTCTCACGTGCTATGGGGGAAAGAAACTACTCAACTCCCATGTTGTAACCCCAAAGCAATCAAGGACAGTATGCAAGTGAATGGCCAAGGCTGTGTTTCAATAAAACTTTATTTTTCTAATTTATTTATTTTTTAATGGAAGGATAATTGCTGTACAAAATTTTGGTGTTTTCTGTCAAACCTCAACATGAATCGGCCATAGGTATACATATATCCCCTCCCTTTTGAATCTCCCTCTCATCTCCCTCCCCAACCTACCCCTGTAGGTTGATACAGAGCCCCTGTTTGAGTATCCTGAGACATATTACCATTGGCTATCTATTTTACATACGGTAATGTAAGCTTCCACGTTACTCTCTGCATACATCTCACCCTCTCCTCCCCTCTTCCCATGTCCACAAATCTATTCTCTATGTCTGTTTCTCCATTCAGTTCAGTTCAGTTGTACAGTTGTGTCCAACACTTTGTGACCCCATGGACTGCAGTACACCAGGCTTCCCTGTCTGTGACCAACTCCCGGAGCTTGCTCAAACTAATGTGCATTGAGTTGGTGATTCCATCCAACCATCTCATCCTCTGTTGTCCCCTTCTCCTCCTGCCTTCCATCTTTCCCAGCATCGGAGTCTTTTCCAATGAGTCAGTTCTTCACATCAGGTGGCCAAAGTATTCAAGTTTCAGTTTCAGCATCAGTCCTTCCAATGAATATTCAGGACTGATTTCCTTTAGGATTGACTGGTTTGATCTCCTTGCTGTCCAAGGGACTCTCAAGAGTCTTCTTCAAAACCACAGTTCAAAAGCATCAATTCTTCAGTGCTCAGTTTTCTTTATAGTCCAACTCTCACATCCATACATGACTACTGGAAAAACCATAGCTTTGACTAGATAGACATTTGTCAGCAAAGTAATGTCTCTACTTTTCAATATGCTGTCTAGGTTGGTCATAGCATGACTACTGGAAAAACCATAGCTTTGACTAGATGGACCTTTGTTGGCAAAGTAACGTCTTGCTTCTCAATATGCTGTCTAAATTGGTCATAGCCTTTCTTCCAAGAAGCAAGCATCTTTTAATTTCATGGCTGCAGTCACCATCTGCAGTGATTTTGGAGCCCAAAAAAATAAAGTCTATCACTGTTTCCATTGTTTCCCCATCTATTTGCCATGAAGTGATGGGACTGAATGCCATGATCTTAGTTTACTGAATGCTGAGTGTTAAGCCTACTTTTTCACTCTCCTCTTTCACTTTCATCAAGAAGCTCTCTACTTCTCCATTGCTGCCCTGAAAATAAATTGTTCAGTACCATTTTTCTAGATTCCATATATATGTGTTAGTATATAATACTTATCTTTCTCTTTCTGACTTACTTCACTCTGTATAATAGACTCTAGGTTCATCCACCTCATTAGAACTGACTCAGATGTGTTCTTTTTCATGGATGAGCAATATTCCATTATGTATATGTACCACACTTCTTTATCCATTAATCTGTCAATGGATATCTAGGTTGCTTCCATGTTCTAGCTATTGTAAATAGTGCTATGAACAATGGGATGCATATGTCTTTTTCAATTTTTGTTTCCTCAGTGTATATGCCTAGTAGTGGGATTGCTGAGTCATATGGTGATTTTATTCTTAGTTTTTAAGGAATCTCTATACTGTCTTCCATAGTGGCTGCATCAATTTTCATTCCCACCAACAGTGCAAGAGGGCTCCCTTTTCTCCACACCCTCTCCAGCATTTACTGCTTGTAGACTTTTTGATGATGGCCATTCTGACTGGTTGGAGGTGATATCTCATTATAGTTTTGATTTACATTTCTCTAATAATGAGTGATGTTGAGCATATTTTCATGTGTTTGTTACCCATCTGTATGTCTTCTTTGGGATGAGTAGTAAAGTGGGCCTTAGGAAGTGTCACTAAGAACAAAGTTAGTGGAGGTGATGGAATCCCAGTTGAGCTATTTCAAATCCTAAAAGATAATGGTGTGAAAGTGCTGCACTCAATATGCCAGCAAATTTGGAAAACTCAGCAGTGGCCACGGGACTGGAAAAGGTCAGTTTTCATTCCAATCACAAAGAAAGGCAATGCCAAGGAATGTTCAAACTACTGCACAGTTGCACTCATCTCACATGCTAGCAAAGTAATGCTCAAAATTCTCCAAGCCAGGCTTCAACAGTACATGAACCATGAGCTTTCAGATGTTCAAGCTGGATTTAGAAAAAGCAGAGGAACCAGATCAAATTGCCAATATCCATTGGATCATCGAAAAAGCAAGAGAATTCCAGAAAAACATCTACTTCTGCTTCACTGACTACGCCAAAGCCTTTGACTGTGTAGATCACAACAAACTGTGGAAAATTCTTCAAAAGATGGGAATACCAGACCACCTGACCTGCCTCCTGAGAAATCTGTATGCAGATCAAGAAACAACAGTTAGAACTGGACATGGAACAACAGACTGGTTCCAAATCAGGAAAGGAGTACGTCAATGCTGTATATTGTCACCCTGCTTATTTAACTTATATGCAGAGTACATCATGTGAAATGTCAGGCTGGATGAAGCACAAGCTGGAATCAAGATTCCTGGGAGAAATATCAATAACCTCAGATATGCAGATGACACCACCCTTATGGCAGAAAGTGAAGAAGAACTAAAGAGCCTCTTGATGGAAATGAAAGAAGAGAGTGAAAAAGTTAGCTTAAAACTCAACATCCAAAAAACTAAGATCATGGCATTCAGTCCCATCACTTCATGGCAAATAGAAGGGGAAACAATGGAAACAGTGATGGGCTTTATTTTTTTTGGGCTCCAAAATCACTGCAGATGGTGACTGCAACCATGAAATTAAAAGACGCTTGCTCCTTGGAAGAAAAGCTATGACCAACCTAGACACCTTATTAAAAAGCAGAGACTTTACTTTGCCAATGAAGGTCTGTCTAGTCAAAGCTATGGTTTTTCCAGTAGTCATGTGAGCATTGGACTATAAAGAAAGCTGAGCACTGAAGAATTGATGCTTTTGAACTATGGTGTTGGAGAAGACTCTTGAGAGTCTCTTGGAGTGCAAGGGGATCCAACCAGTCAATCCTAAAGGAAATCAGTCCTGAATATTCATTGGAAGGACTTATGCTGAAGCTGAAACTTGAATACTTTGGCCACTTGATTGGAAACTCATTGGAAAATGAGTTTTGGCCACTCATTGGAAAAGACTCTGATGCTGGGAAAGGTTGAAGGCAGAAAGAGAAGGAAATGACAGAGGATGAAATGGTTGGATGGCATCACCGACTCGATGGACATGAGTTTGAGTAAGCTCCAGGAGTTGGTGATGGACAGGGAAGCCTGACATGTTACAGTCTGTGGGGTCACAAAGAGTTGAACACAGCTGAGTGGCTGAACTGAACTGATGTCTTCTTTGGAGAAATGTCTGTTTAGGTCTTTTTCCCACTTTTTGATTGGGTTGTTTGCTTTTCTGGTATTGAGTTGTATGAGCTGCTTCTATATTTTGGAACTTAATCCTTTGTCAGTTGTTTCATTAAAACTTTAATTTGAAAGCAGGCAGATCTGGTCTGTGGACTGTAGTTCACTAAAGCCTGCTTCAGGTTAGTAGTAAAAGTCCTAAGAAATGGATAGGGGCATCATGCAGATGAGAATGCTAGGGTATCTCTGATTTTAGAAGAACCATGACTGTGTAGCCAGGTCATGACTGCCCAAGGGATTTTCCAGAAGATCCACTTTGTATCTCTTGATACTCAACAAGGACCTAATGGTTTTTTGTTTTGTTTTGTTTCAGTTTATCATGCATTTTGACCTTCTTGAGTTTTGCCTCACAACCTTGAATGTGAGAAGGAAGAACTGAGACAGGGAAGAAAAATCTAGATACCAGTGAGCATCTTTCTAAAACTCACTCCTCTACCCTGACCCAGGCAGTCTTCCTGGAGCCAGAGTGAGCGTCAATATTCAGGAGAGTCAATATTCAGGCTACTAATCTCTCTCTAGCATCCTGGTAACAGCAGCAGTGACAGCCCACCTGCTGCCCCCCACCCCACCCGCACCATTTGCCTCTGAAATGCCACAGGTCTAAACAGAAGGTTGGTAAGGGAAAAGCTTGTTCTTTGTTTTGGGGTTTTTTGTTTTGTTTAAAAAAAAAACAAAAACTTTTTATTTTGTGTTGGAGTATACTGGTCAAGGCTATGGTTTTTCCAGTGGTCATGTATGGGTGTGAGAGTTGGACTGTGAAGAAAGCTGAGCACCAAAAAATTGATGCTTTTGAACTAAGGTGCTGGAGAAGACTCTTGAGAGTCCCTTGGACTGCAAGGAGATCAAACTAGTCAATCCTAAAGGAGATCAGTCCTGGGTGTTCATTGGAAGGACTGATGCTGAAGCTGAAACTCCAGTACTTTGGCCACCTCATGCAAAGAGCTGACTCATTGGAAAAGACCCTGATGCTGGGAGGGATTGGGGGCAGGAGGAGAAGGGGACGACAGAGGATGAGATGGCTGGATGGCATCACCAACTCGATAGACATGGGTTTGAGAAGACTCCGGGAGTTGATGATGGACAGGGAGGCCTGGCGTGCTGCGATTTATGGGGTCACAAAGAGTCAGACACGACTGAGCAACTGAACTGAAGTGAACTGATAACCAATTAACAATGTTGTGATAGATTCAGGTGAACAGCAGAGGGACTCAGTCATACATATACATGTATCCATTCTCCCCCAACCTCCCCTCCCATGCATGCTGCCACAGAACATCGAGCAGAGTTCCATGTGCTATACAGTAGATCTGTGTTGGTTATCTGTTTTGAATAGAGCAGTGTGCACATGACCATCCAAAACTCCCTTACTATCCCTTCCCCACATCCTTCCTGCCCCACCCCTGGCAACAATAGGTTTATCCTCTATGTCTGTGAGTGAGTTTCTTTCTGTTTTGTGAGCTCATTTGTATCATTTCTTTTTATTTTGAGGGATGTCATGCCATATTTCTCCTCTGTCTGACTTAGGGAAACTGATTCTTTAGAGAATAGAAGTAGGAGGCAAAAAAGGAAAGAACAGGCAGAACTGGGCTGAAAAGCTCCTTCAGGAGGGCTTTACTTGGTTGTAGATCTGAATGCTTCTCTCATAATTAAACACTTTACTAGCTAATTGGCTTCAGCAATTAAAAAAAAAAAGACTAGATTCAATTTCCACTCCCTTAAAATGCAATTTAGGCAATTTATGAAAAGCAACCAAATATACTGCAGAGATGAATAGACTTTTTCTTGCCATAACCTTCCTTAAAAGCACTTGGAGAGGTAAAAATATTCTAAATCTAAAGGAACGCCATACTCAATAAAATGGAAATTGGCATAATTTATTTAGTGGCTCTCTTACTATCATCAGGGACAAATAAAGAGGTCTGCCTCTACCCGTTAGGGTTCTTCCTGGATGAATCCACTTAGTAAGGTCACTTATGAAATAAGGAAGGATACAGCTGCTAGAGAAATGTTCAGAACCCGCATTGAACTTCCTGCTATTCAGAAAATGCACAGCCTTCGCAAGAAGAACAATCCTTAAAGAGAATGAGGCTGCAAATAACAGTCTCCAGTTGGAGTGAAGAGAAGTAGGCGACTGGTGTCTGAGGAATGAAGAGCAAAGCTGAGGCGGAAGATTCTAGAAGAGGGATAAGGATGTAACCAAGCAGGACCCTATGGGAACCTTCCTAGGACAGAAACCCCCACCATGTTCTCCATATGCCTCTTGTTTGTAGAAAAACTTTAGCTTCCTATGCCTTTCCTGAGTCCCAAAGAATAAATAGCATCAGAGACATGAGAAAATGTAGAAAGAAAGGAAAGCAGTCAAACAAGACAATACAATAAGTTGAGACACTAAACAAAGTCAAGGACTTTTAGTTTCTCCCCAGGGGCTTTAGATAATATCCTGAACCATGTCCTTTGATCTGTTTTGCTGATGCTGAAACCTCCACCAAGTGGAGGAAGTTAACTGCATACAGAACACAAACATGAAGACCCCAGATGGGTTGGAACCAGAAGGATGATGATACTGACTTCACTACCAACCAATGAGAAGAATTGGCCCCGAACAAGTCCAACAAGTAACCCACCCGGGCCCATTGCAAAGGGTGCTCTCTCTGCCTGGATCAGTCTTCCCCAGACACCTGCATCCAATCCCCATCCCTTTCAAGTATTTTCCCTAATGGCATCTTCTTCTGGAGCCAAATTGGCCACCCTATTTATTTATTTTTGGCTGCACTGGGTCTTCCTTACCACACACGGGCTTTCTCTGTGTGCTGTGCTTAGTCGCTCGGTCGTGTCCGACTCTGCGACCACAGGAACTGTAGCCCTCCAGGCTCCTCTGTCCACGGAGAGGCTTTCTCTAGTTTTGCAGGACAGGGGCCACTCTAGCTGTGCTCGGGCTTCTTACTGTGGCAGCTTCTCTTTTTGCGGAGCACAGGTGCACAGACTCCAGGCATGGGTGGAGTAGCTGAGGCCCACAGGTTTAGTTGCTCAACGACATGTGGGATCCTCCTGGACCAGGGACTGAACCTGCGTCCCCTGCATTAGCAGGCAGATTCTTAACCACCAGACCACCAGGGAAGGCCACCCTATTTTCTACAGCTATCTCTCCCACTCCAATCCTGGCACTGATACTCCTGGGCTACACTATTGTCCATTGCAGTGTCCCTTTCTAATCTATTACATAATTCACTGGTGTATAATGTAAATCTTTATCCACTCATATATCCCAAGCACTTAGAACAATGCCTGCCACATAGGCAGCCCCACTAAGGACTGGATCAATAGATGAGTGAATGGACTATGGATCGAATGCTGGCTCTTCTGTCGTGCTCAGCTTGGGAGGTAAAAGGTCAGAAAGAACAAGTCCAGTGGTTATGAATCCAAGGTTCCACTACAGGGTCACTAGTTTGATCCCTGGTTGGAGAACTAAGATCCCATATGCTGTGCAGGGTGACAAATTATTTTTTTAATTTTTAATTAAAAAATAAAAATAAGAAAGAACAAGCCAGAGGTCCAACATCTCCCCCACAAGAACCTCTTTCTCTATTCTCAAGAAGCTTGGTTGTTGTTGGAGTTTTTTCCCCATCTCAGGGACTTGCCTAAGGCACTCAATAAATAGCAGAACAAGAAGTCAAATCCAGGACTTGAACTTCAGACCGTGTGCTCCATCATTGAAGCCACTGGAAGAAGTTCCAGGAGTTGTTCATGGGCATGCTCTATAAGCTCCCCAGGGCCACAGTGTGGGCAGGGGGAAGGAATGCAGTTGTTAAAGGTGCACCTTATTTTGAATCTCAACAAGGTTGACCTGATAAGCAAGCACAGTTCCAAATGGGAGCAAAATCAAAGGCGAGGATCCAAAATCAGTTAAAAGCATTGGTAGGAACATTTAAATAAATCATTCACCCGTTCGTTTCCCTCCATTTTTCATACCTGCCAGAGCCACAAGATGCATCGTTTAAAAATTCATTCTAAGGTCAAAGAAGAAGAAAAACCTAAATTCGGGGAGTGTGAGAGCCCTCTGTTTTATTCTTTGTATGAATTTTTTTTGCATGGATTTTTTTTTTAATGAAAATAAGCTGTGCGACCCAGGGGTGGGTGCTGTGGGAGGGGAGTCTAGACTCCAAAGGGTAATCAGAGACCGGGGGTATACCTCTGCCCTGAAGCCTGTATTGGGCAGGGGAGGTGGGCTAGGGGCTCACTCACCCTCTAGGAAGGACCACCTCTCTCTCATGTTACATGGCAACAGTGCTCAGGAGGAAGCCTCTTCATGGCAGGGTGCCCCTGCTCGCTGGGTCTCTCCCTCCTTGATTTAAGATGATATCATTTTTATTACCCTTGACCCACAGAGAGTCTGTCAAGTTTCCATCGTAAACCCTCTTCCAATTGACACCCTCCATTTAAAGGTCCTGTGACCTTGGGCCAGTCACTTAACCTCTCTGGGCGTCCATTTATCTCCCTGGCTCACTGTCAAGGCTGCGTGGAGAATCCAGTGGGAACAGGAAGAGGGATCCCCGCCCCCCACCTCAGTCATCTTCAACCTTCCTTGAAGGCTGGCTAACCCCCTTTCCTCTACCATCTCCTTCTAGAAACCAGTTTCAACCTTTCATCTGCTTTCCTGTGATGGCTTTTCTCTGCAGTTTCCCCAGGCTTCACACACAGACACACACACACACACACACACACATGCCCATGCTCATATACTCCACCCTCACTCTGTCACACACCCACATTCATACACATGCTCATTGTTGGTGTTCAGTAGCTCAGTACTGTCTAACTCTTTGTGACCCCACAGACAAGAGCACACCAGGCTTCCCTGTCCTTCACCATCTCCTGGAGTTTGCTCCAACTCATGTCCATTGAGTCCGTGATGCCATCCAACCATCTCATCTTCTGTTGTCCCCTTCTCCTCCTGCCTTCAATCTTACCAGCATCAGGGTCTCTTCCAGTGAGTTGGCTCTTCGTATCAGCTGGCCAAAGTATTGGAGCTTCAGCATCAGTCCTTCCAATGAATATTCAAAGTTGATTTTCTTTAGGATTGACTGGTTTAATCTCCTTTCTGTCCAAGGGACTCTCAAGAGTCTTCTCTAGCACCACAATTTGAAGGAATCAATTCTTCGGCACTCAGCCTTTTTTATTGTCCAGCTCTCACATCCATACATGATATGGGGAAAAACCATAGCTTTGACTATACAGACCTTTGTAGGCAAAGTAATGTCTCTGCTTTTTAACACACTGTCTAGGTTTGTCATAGCTTTTCTTCCAAGGAGCAAGCATCTTTTAATTTCATGGCTGCAATCACTGTCCACAGTGATTTTGGAGCCCAAGAAAATAAAGGCTTATATACATTCCTATATGCTCACACACACTTCATATACACACTCACGATTATCATGTGCCATAGTTTCTCACACACCATATGATCTCACTCCCATACTCACTCACGTACTCACATATACTCACACTCACACACAAAGATTCATACACACTCACATACATACCATGTACTGGCACACACTCACAGCATGTTCACCTTACCCCTTCATACATATTCACACACACACTCTCACACCTCCACACTGCCACACGCATCCACCCACACACCCTAAGGTGCAGAAGTTTGTGCAGAACCTCTCCCCTCCCCTCCAAGACTTGCAGCACCTGCCAGCACCAGCCAGATAGATTCACCCCCACCAACATGCCCACCAGATGCTTCTACCTGAAAAGAACCTGAAAAGTTGACACCCCCTTTCTGATTGCAGCACGTTTGCAAAGAACTCCCTCTCTCTGGTTAGTAGACTGACCAGAAGATAAACAAGGTGGGCTCTTGCCCATCAGGGCTGTGGGCCAGTTAGGAATCTAGAGAACTGTAGCCTCAGCGTGTCCATCTTGGTAAAAAAGAAACAATCCATCTCCCTCCCAGCCACTGACCCCATAAATCCTCATTAGAGTGTCTGGGACCAGGTGGTCAGCCTCTGCTAATGGCCTCCAACACGGTCAATGGACAACAGCACAGCTAGCCTGAGGGCTCAGTAACTGCCTTTGGCCATTTCAGAACCATCACCGCTCTCCCCAAAGCAAGTCTGCCTTCTCAGGCTGCAGGTGCACTCTGGAATCCTCCCAAGTTGGAAATCTCTCAAAAGCGGAGCAGAAGGAAGGCGTCTGTCAGAGCTCTGACATGCAGAGGCAATTTCTAGATGCATTTGTCCTCTCTCAGCTTTGCAAAGTTCAATGCCCATTTCAATAAGGAAGGAGCCTCACGAGACTCCTTTGACACCAGGGAATTCTGACTTTATTTGGCTCCACTGGGTCAAAGAGAATAAGGATACAGTTTGGAGATTTAAGTTTGGGAAGTAAAATATTTTAAGTCAAGGCAACTTGAAAAGAGAAATCAATTGTGCACAACTATGAGAAGATACCTTACCCAATATAAGATACCCCCAAGGGATCTGAACAGACAAACCCCATGTCTAAAAATGAGGTCACTCAACTGGAAATGCCCTCAGAAGCCATTTTTAGAATGAGATGGTATTGTGTATCGATCAGATACTGAAGACCTGAAATTCTGCTTCATTGACTCCAAATGTGAAATAAGATGAAAAGGGGTCCAGGAAATAGAGGCTTTTAAAACAAGTTACAGGCATCACCAGGGGAAAATTAAATGTGAAATTGGCTGAGTGAGTACTCAGATTTCAGAGTGAGCTTGCCACAAGGGGGGTTGTATGTTTTTCATCAATTGAGCTAATACGGGAACATTTTAGATCACCAAAACCAATACCACTACAACCTGCATTTTTTAGAACAGTTTAGTCAAATGCCTTATCTTTTCTCTTGCCTCTGCATGGACATCTGCTGGGTTGACCAATGAATGGAACACACTATTCTTCCCTCCAAAATCTCTTTATGACCTGTTTAGATTGAATGGATAAACACATCTAGCGTGATAGTAGGAAGATGAGCCTGGAATCAGACAGACCTACATTCAGGCTCTGTTCTCACTGCCTGAGTAAACCTTGCTGAGTCCTTGTTTTCTCATCTGTAAAACAGAGATACTAATGCTGACTTTTCCTCAGACTGTCATGAAGATTAAATAAAATGATGTGAGGAAGCACTGACTCCAGTGCCTGACCTAGTAAGTGCTAAATAAATATTAATATTTGACTAAGACAGCACAGCTCACTGCATCTCAATCTTTATTAACAATGATTATCAGAGATGAGTGTTTTTGGGTTAATAGGATTCTCTGGCTAAGTGGACATACAAGATAATTAACACCCAAAATCTCAACATTCACATAATACCGGTTTACATCCCTCATCACATTGTCCAGAGTAGGCAAGATGGCCCCTTTGGGGCCTCCAAATGGTGACTCAGAACCACAGGCTCCTTCCATCTTGTAAGAATACCCTCTTGATACCTGGCCTCCAGGGGTGCCAAGAAGGAGAAGGGCAAGCAGGGACCACCGTGGCCAGAACTGAAAGGATGCACACCATGGCTACTCTCATCCCATTGGTAGGAACCGAGTCACAGGACCCTGATCAAATGCAATGGACGTTGGGAGATGGAGGCTTCCTGTATGCACAGAAAGAGAAAATGGAATCGACAGTCCTCTAGGCAGGTCAGCCAGGGAGGATTAGCTGGAAAATACTTTTTGTTCAACATTGTCATTTTACAGTTTTCTTTTTCTTTTTTTCTCTTCTTTATCTTTTTGCTGTATTTAACTCTTCCTTTGGCTTTAGTAAGCAAAATCTTCTGAATATAGTCCAGACTTTTTTGGTGAAGATAGGGTCATCACTCAAAACATCAATGGAAATAAACTTGTTATCAGCAAAAAATAGATATGATAAATAGGTATTAACAGATAGATATATCTATTTATCTAAATATACATGTATATGTATATAAGAGAGACTAATGGATTTTGGAAACAAACTTTCCAACAGTTTTGGAAACAAACTATCAATGGAGATATACAAAATTTGTGAGTTTAGGTCTATGAGTATTGACAATGATATAGTCTACGGAAAAAATTTTTATTAAAACTTTGGTAGAAACAGCTTATTTTCTAGACAAACATTGATTCATTCAAATTATATTCTGCTCCAATCTAAATTTGACTTAGAGATTTCATTTAGAAATCAGTCTTATCAGGAATTCATTTCAGTTTTCAGAAAGCCAACCAGGAGATCAGGTGGCCACAGAGAAGTAGTCACATGTGTGTTCTGGAACACATGTATTCACGGGCTAACACACCTGGACAGGTACCAGAACATATGTGCAACTGGTTAGAACACAACTTTCTGAATCGCATCCCTAGTGACTGGATTTGGAGCCAAGACAGCTGAATATTTTTTCAGTATTTTGTGAGTTTTTTTGTACCTTTATTATTTTTATTGCAGTATAATTGATTTATAATATTATATGTTATTAGTGTACAACATAGGGATTCACAGTTTTTATAGATCATACTCCATTTAAACTGATTGTAAAATATTATTTATATTCCCTGTGCAATGTATCCTTGTAGCTTATTTCTTTTATATTTAATAGTTCGACCTCTGTATCCTCTACCTTTATCTCGCTCTTCCCTCTCCCCACTGGTAACCATTAGTTTATATCTGTGAGTCTGCAAGGTAGCAGAATATTAACACATTCTACCAGTGTTGATAGGGCTCAACAAAGCTTGAGAATCCACCAGTGTTGTAGGAAGAAATAAGCCTTTGGGAATGAGAAAGTCTTGGGTTTTGATCTAGGCTCTAAATCTGACAAAATGTGTTCCTTTGGTGGAGGTACTTAAACATCCCAAATCTCAGTTTCTCCATCCCTAAAATGGAGGTGACACCTCCCTGTAGGTTATTGAATTAACCAGACAACAAGAGCAAAGCCCTAAGATCAGAGTCTGGCACAGCAGGAGAGTGATCACTAGTGACTGCTTGAGAATGATCTCCCCACATTGCAAATGGCCACTGAGGATCAACTTTCTAGCCTGGAAAACGAGGACTGTAAGGGTGAAAAAGTTCCCAAATGTGCATGGTGAATAAGAAAGGGAGAGAGAGATGTGAACAGCTGCAATTGCATCTCTAAATGCCTGGGGAGAATCAGCATGAACCATTCCCAAGAAAGACAATGAGGTGGAGCTGAAAAAGGGGTGTCTTCAAGGACATGCCTCTCCCTGAACAGCCTGATGGATAGAAAAAAGCAGCTCCCAGACAAGCTAAAACTAAGCCACCCCAAGTGTTGCAGAGGGTCCAAGGAAGGTGGGTGGGGAGGAGAAGAGGGAGAAAGAAGTTTAGGACATGCTCTCCTCCTTGCTGTTTGTTGGTTCTGGGGAAAGTTCGCCTATGTGTGAGCATCAAAGGCCCAGGGTGTGGGGAGGGGAGCCATGCCTCAGCTTGATAGAATCTATCTTTTAACATCTCTCTCTAATCCATCTACTCTTCCTTCTTATGGAGACAGTGGGGAGAGAGAGGATAGGAACAAGAAGGAGGAGGTTGGAAAGGAAAGAAAAACCAAGCCAAAGCAAAGATTCTCTTGGATAAAAGCCAGTATTTGCTACAGTTAAAAGCATTGTTTTATCTTCTCTTTTTACAGTCACCTGCTATTTTGGAAAAGTGAATTCTGGTCTTTAATGTTGGATAATGATACACATGCCAAATACAATACATGTATTTAGCTCAAAAATCAAATCCATTTAAAGAATAGTCATGGTAATTTGGTACAAGCAGTAAGAGACAAAGCCAAAACTATGGACAAGGTAAGAAATGACTGGGATCCTGGCTGGGCTGCCCCCCACCACCACCCCCATCACCACCCCCATCACCCTGGGAGTGAGGACAGTAGGTCTGATTAGAAAGGTGAAAGTCGCTCAGACGTGTCCGAATCTTTGCAACCCCATGGACTATACAGTCCATGGAATTCTCCAGGCCAGAATACTGGAGTGGGTAGCCTTTCCCTTCTCCAGGGCATCTTCCCAACCCAGGAATTGAACTGAGGTCTCCCACATTGCAGGCGGATTCTTTACCAGCTGAGCCACAAGGGAAGCCCAAGAATACTAGAGTGGGTAGCTTATCCCTTCTCCAGCAGATCTTCTCAACTCAGGAATCGAACTGGGGTCTCCTACATTATAGGCAGATTCTTTTTTTTTTTTTTTTTTTTTATTAGTTGGAGGCTAATTACTTCACAACATTTCAGTGGGTTTTGTCATACATTGATATGAATCAGCCATAGATTTACACGTATTCCCCATCCCGATCCCCCCTCCCATCTCCCCCTCCACCCGATTCCTCTGGGTCTTCCCAGTGCACCAGGCCGGAGCACTTGTCTCATGCATCCCACCTGGGCTGGTGATCTGTTTCACCATAGATAGTATACATGCTGTTCTTTTGAAATATCCCACCCTCACATTCTCCCACAGAGTTCAAAAGTCTGTTCTGTATTTCTGTGTCTCTTTTTCTGTTTTGCATATAGGGTTATCGTTACCATCTTTCTAAATTCCATATATATGTGTTAGTATGCTGTAATGTTCTTTATCTTTCTGGCTTACTTCACTCTGTATAATGGGCTCCGGTTTCATCCATCTCATTAGAAACTGATTCAAATGAATTCTTTTTAACGGCTGAGTAATATTCCATGGTGTATATGTACCACAGCTTCCTTATCCATTCATCTGCTGATGGGCATCTAGGTTGCTTCCATGTCCTGGCTATTATAAACAGTGCTGCGATGAACATTGGGGTGCACGTGTCTCTTTCAGATCTGGTTTCCTCAGTGTGTATTAAAGGCAGATTCTTTACTAACTGAGCTATGGTCTGATTAGTCCAAAGCCCAAACACCTGTAGCACTTCCTTTTCCCAAATGCCTTGTACCTCCAGATATAAATATTTCTCTAAGCATGAACCTCAGCTTTCTCTTCCAAGTGATACATGTGTGCTAAGTCACTTCAGTTGTGTCCAACTCTTTGCAACCCCATGGACTGTAACCTACCAGGCTCCTCTCTCCAAGGAATTCTCCAGACAAGAATACTAGAGTGGGTCTAGTGGGATCCCCTCCAGGGGATCTTTCCAAACCATCTCTTAAGTCTCCTGCATTGGCAGGCATGTTCTTTGCCACTAGCATCAGATGTGGCCTTTCATCCCACCCAAGTGACAAGGTCTGGGACAAAGGTTTAGGGAGTGGGGGAGAAGATGGAACTGTGTGCACTCAGACCAGCTGGCCAGAGACCTGCCAGGAAACTGGGCCAGAACTGCAATTGGTAATAAAGCATCACTCTGCTTCCCCTGTCCTCCCCTAGGCATCTCCCTTAGGGCTTTACAGGGAGGAGAGGGCTGGACTGAAGCAGAAGGTGGGGATCCGGACTCCCTAAACAACATATCAATCCTAACAACTGCTGCTCCCCATCACTGACACAGAGCAGTCATCCCTGAGTTAGATACGCGTGTGTATCTCAGTTAAAGGGTGTCCAAATTCTCCGAAATATGTTCAGGTGGCCTTGGGGTGCCATAAACAGGTTGTGCTTGGTTAGGAAACTGACCAAGAAAGAAGCGATTTGAACACACCTTCATCTGCCAAGATTTTCTTTCACCAGCAGAGTGACCAGAACCAGCAGTTCCGACATCCTTTTATCTGCTCCATTATAACTAGGGATTCATCAGAACCAGAGGGTACTCACTCTGCCCAGGCGTGACCTTCACAGGACACCCACCCACACAGAAGTATTCTTCCCAATAGCTTCTCCCTTTTCTCCCAGGTGAGGGCAGACTCAGAAAGCCCAAGGCAGGGCCTCCTTTCAAAGGCAGCAAAATCATCCAGTCATTTTCTGGGGTTTTTTTTTCTCTATATCTTTATGATGGGTAGGAACTTCATATATGCACATTAATAATAAAAAGGTCAATCCTAAAGGAAATCAACCCTGAATATTCACTGGAAGGACTGATACTGAAGCTGAAGCTTCAATACTTTAGCCACCTAATATGAAGAGCCGACTTATTGTAAAAGACACTGATGCTGGGAAAGATTGGAGACAAAAGGAGAAAGGGAGGGCAGGGGATGGGCTGGTTGGATGGCATCACCAACTCAATGGACATGAGTTTTGAGCAAACTCCGGGAGATAGCAAAGGACAGGGAAACCTGGCATGCTACAGTCCATGGGGTCGAAAAAATCAGACACGACCAAGTAACTGAACAACAACAACAACAATAAAAATGTATCCCAAATGTGGGGAAAGGAAAGAGGATGCCCTCTGGCTTTGCCAGTATCCAGCTAGAGAATTTTCTAAGTCTGCCTGAGCATCAGACTCTCTGGGGAGTGTAGCTTTGTTTCCTGAATGCTATACAATGACTTGAGAGCCCAGTGTTCTGCAGCCCTGGAAGGTTAAGGGTTTTAACCTGTAGAAACTGGCAAGGAATAATGGTTTTATGGCCCAGAAGAGAAGATGGCCCAAAAGGTTATACTTTTATTTCCCTCCCAGGCTATTAGCCGATTTTGCATCTAACTTAGCAAGTTCGTTTCAGCTTGCCTCTCCCAGCTGACTTATAAACCCCTGCTCTGGCTGTACTCCTCAAATCAGCTACTTTTAACTTCCTGCTGGTTCATTAATTCATTCATTACTCAATTAAATTAAGCTTTAACATGGTCTCACCATCTATTTGTAAAAGAATTCTGTTTCAAACAGCAAACAATTGATATGGACCATTACTTGTAGGACAGGTAGAATAATAATAATCAAAATTCAACGTTTATTAAATGCATACCCTTTACCAGGCAATGTGCTAGAGGCTTTAAAAGTGTTATCTACTTCAGTCCTCATAAAAGCCCTACACTGTGTGGCATGCTGTTATTGTTGTTGTTTAGGGGCTAAGTCATCTCAGACTCTTGCAATTCTATGAACTGTAGCCCACCAGGCTCTTCTGTCCACAGGATTTCCCAGGCAAGAATACTGAAATGGGTTGCCATTTCCTTCTCCAGAGGATCTTCCTGACCCAGGGATCAACCCTGTGTCTCCTGCATTGGCAGGCGGGTTCTTCACCACTAAGCCACCAGATAAGCCCTTGTGTCATATGATTTTGTCTATTCAGTACATGATAAACAGAAAGGAAGTAATTTGCCCAAAGTCACACCTCCAAGGAGACAGACTGGGATTCAAAACCAGGTAGTGTGGGTTCCTTTGCAAAAAAACAAATAAATAAAAGACACACTTACCATAATACAAGTAATGCAATCCCTATCCCATGAGCTTTTTGCAAACTTAAACACAGAAGTTTGCCATGTGCCAGAAGGACTCCAAGTGGCCAAGAGTGAGCAGCCACTGAGATGCTTGAGCCAGTCTCAACCTGACTGATGTCTCGGATCCATTCCAGAGGCCAGCCTTCCCCCACTCTAATCCTTGCCACCTTAGAAAAGTGCAATGTCCAGGGCTTTCCCGGGTGTGTGGGTTTGGGGTACTGGCTCTTTCCATCTGTTTCTGCTATCTTCCTGGAACTGGAAGAGCTAAAACTACATTTCCCAGAAGCCCTTGCAGCTTGAGCTCAGTGTCAGATGCAGATTCCCCCAATCAGATGCACTTCCGTGAATCTCACCTTCAGAACTGAGCTGTGTGTTGGGTGGGCTGGCCTGCCTCCAAGGACAGCTTCTTGACCTTCACCTGCTGGTTGGTCCAATTCTGTGATATCACTTTAAAAGTCTTTCCTGGAAACCCAGACTTGATCCCATGAGCTACTTAATACCCTGTAATGAATCACTTTCCACTACACTAACTGGAATAGATCTTTTTTCTTCCACTGAGACCTAAGCCTCACAGAGATTGGTACTGGAAGTAAAATCTGGGATTGGTTATTCTGATCTGACTACATACAGCTAAAGGACATACCAACATTCAAGGATAAAGTGGTGGGGAGAGGGCTCCAGGGTGGACAGAGAGAAGCAATTACCCTGGGATCTCAGAGTAGCAGCACTAATGTCCCAGAGGCCAGGAGGCACAGTGACCCCTATTGGCAGCACAGTCAGAATGCATATCAGAATTACTCAGATCATAAGATTCTTTGATAGAGGTCGGTTGATCATGGGGCCCCTGGGGCTGAAATAGGTGGGCAGCCTGCTATGGTCCTGCTTGACCTGTGTAACCAAAAAAATAAAATTCTCTGGGCCTGGTGAACAGAGACCTAATAAGGGACCACCATAGACAAGCCCCTCATTCAGTTCCCAGAGTGGCTCACAAACCCTGAGCCCTTTGAATGAAGAGGAGGCCAGGCTCTGCTGGGGATTAGTGCTGGGCCACCACCTATGATTCTGAGGGATGCTCAAAATTCTCCAAGCCAGGCTTCAACAGTACATGAACTGAGAACTTCCAGATGTTCAAGCTGGATTTAGAAAAGGCAGTGGAACCAGAGATCAAATTGCCTATATCCATTGGATCATTGAAAAAACAGAAAAGTGTCAGAAAAACATTTACTTCTGCTTCATTGACTATGCCAAAGCCTTTGTGTGTATAACAACAAACTGGAAAATTCTTCAAGAGATGGGAATACCCGACCACCTGACCTGCATCCTGAGAAACCCGAACACAGGTCAAGAAGCAACAGTTAGAACTGGACATGGAACAACAGACTGGTTCCAAATCCGGAAAGGAGTACATCAAGACTATATATTGTGACCCTGTTTATTTAACTTATATGCACAGTACATCATGAGAAATGCCGGGTTTGATGAAGCACAAGCTGAAATCAAGATTTCTGGGAGAAATGTCAATAACCTCAGATATGCAGATGACACTACCCTCATGGCAGACAGCAAAGAACTAAAGAGCCTCTTGATGAAAGTGAAAGAGGAAAGTGAAAAAGTTGGCTTAAAACTCAACATTCAGAAAACTAAGATCGTGGCATCTGGTCCCATTACTTCATGGAAAATAGATGGGGAAACAATGGAAACTGTGACAGACTTTATTTTGGGGGGCTCCAAAATCACTGCAGATGGTAACTGCAGCCATGAAATTAAAAGATGCTTACGCCTTGGAAGAAAAGTTATGACCAACCTAGACAGCTTATTAAAAACAGAGACATTACTTTGCCAACAAAGGTCCATCTAGTCAAAGCTATGGTTTTTCCAGTAATCATGTATGGATGTGAGAGTTGGACTATAAAGAAAGCTGAGCACCAAAGAATTAGTGCTTTTGAACTGTGGTGTTGGAGAAGACTCTTGGGAGTCCCTTGGACTGCAAGGAGATCCAACCAGTCCATCCTAAAGGAAATCAGTCCTGAATATTCATTGGAAGGACTAATGCTGAAGCTGAAACTTCAATACTCTGGCCACCTGATGCGAAGAACTGACTCATTTGAAAAGACCCAGCTGCTGGGAAAGATTAAAGCCAGGAGGAGAAGGGGACAACAGAGGATGAGATGGTTGGATGGCATCACCAACTCAATGGACATGAGTTTGAGTAAACTCCAGGAGTTGGTGATGGACAGGAAGGTCTGGCGTGCCGCAGTCCATGGGGTTGCAAAGAGTTGGACACAACTGAATGACTGAACTGAAACTAAAGCCACCTATGTCAGCTAGCCCTTGGTGTGTAACAGACTGCTCCAAAACCTAGAAACTTGAACATTCATTGTCACTAATGGGTCTTCACATCAGCTGGGAAGTTCTGCTTGGCTAATCAGGCTCCGCTCAGCCTGGCTGGCCTCTCCCATGGTCTGGAGCCTCAGAGGGGCTGGCTCGTCTCTGACCCATGTGTTCTCACATCCTCCATTGAGCTAGCATGGGTTTGCCCATATTGAGAGAGTCAATTCCTAGGTAGGTTGATAAGAAGTCCAGGGTTCCCGAGGAGGAGAAAGTGATCTAGGGCTCTCAAGGAGAAAAGGACAAATGTTCTTTTCTACATTGCTTTGTCTTAGCCAATATAACAATGTATCTTGCTCGAGGACATGTTTCTCCTTAACAAGAACCTTCTGACTAATCCTGTCATCTTAAAATGTATAAGTGGGTCTGGTAAGATCTTTCTAGTGTTCATTCTAATCATGTTAACTTAAGATGTATGTTGTGGGAGTGGGTCTGAAAAAAGTATATAAGGCCTTGATAAGACTAGATGGGGGGCATTCTCCATCCCTCTTCTGATGTCTTGTCAGAAGCTTTCTCTGTCCCTTTTTCACTTTAATAAAACTCTGTTACACAAAAGCTCTTGAGTGATCAAGCGTGGTCCCTGGTCCTGAAGCTAAATCTTCTTCTTTGGAGATCACGAATCTGACCTCGTTCACCGTAAGCTATCAGTATAAAGGAGCAGGGTCCCAAGAGAAAGAATGGAGGCAGGCAAAACCTTCAGAAGCCTTGGTTTGAAACTAACAGATGTCATCTAAACACTTCATTCTTTTCATCAAAGCAAGTCACAAGGACATCCAGATTCAGGGAGAAATATACTCCATTCTTGGTGGGAGGAGCTGCAGTCACATAATAAAGGGATGTGGACACAAGGATTAATATCCGCCAGTCCTGCCAACAACCTGCCTCAACACTTGGGCTTACCTAATGGCTCAATGGGTAAAAAATCTGCCTGCAATGCAGTAGACACAGAAGACACTGGTTCAATACCTGGGTCCAGAAGATCCCCTAGAGGAGGAAATGGCAACCCACTCCAGTATTCTTGCCTGGAAAATCCCATGGATAGAGAAGCCTGGCTGGTTACAGTCCATGGGGCCACAAAGAGTTGGACACAAATGAGCAACTAAACAACCTCCCAAAGCACTGAATGTGATGCTGTCAGCCTTCCTCCCAGCCTTCCACAAAGGGACCTGCAGACACTGCCCAGTGTACTGCCCACAGAGGGACAGAACACCCAAACCTCTGAGGGCTGTTGGACTTTGTCTTTGAGTTGATGCTAATCCCTGAAATCTTCCATCCACTGTGGCCTCGGTCAGAGCTGGAACTTGTGGAGGTCAGATCAGGCTGGAGCGTGAGCCTGAGTCTTCACACAGTGAAGCCAGTAGTTTATTTCTGTACTTCCCAAATATATGGTTGGAAGACACAAGCTTTGAGCTGGCACAATCCTGCACTGGCCCCAACCTGTGAGTGAGAGTTGTTACGGTGGGAGGGGCAAGGAGAAATCTCCATCCTTTCCTATTAAAATAGGAAATGAAAGCACCCATGCCTCCCTGAGGGAGATTCAAGTGTTGGGTCCCATCAAGACTCAAGAGTCTTCCCACATCCCCTACTGGACCTGCTGGACCCACACAGAAGATGTGCAGGTCCTGGCTTGTGACTAGGCATCTTCACAGAGTTACTCAGCTGGTGACTCCATCAGAGTCGCTGCCCCAGATGTGGTTTCCTGGCTGGAACACCTGACACTTGGCTATTGATGTGTCAGGTGTTTTTCTCCTCTGAACCTTGACAAAGGCGGCCATGCCATCCCATTGTTGTATGCAGAGCAATGTCGGGTCTCTGTCTCGGAGTCCTAATTTCATGGCTGGGTGCCTTCATCTCCCCCGCATCCCACAGGACACCATGCTGGTCCACTACACTGATGACCCTGAGGGGACAGGATCTTGGGGGAAAAACTCCTAGGCAGACACTCTGAAACCTTGCTTACACCCAGGTGAGCCAGAAGGGAGGAAACCAACTTCTGGAAAATTTCTCTAGATCAGGGACCTGATCTAGGTTGTGTTTGGTTATCCCCTCCAAAGGTGGGGGGAGAGGGGAAAGCTTGCCACACCTTTCAATTCATCACTGAAAAAAGGGCACAAGGAGCCCATACCTTGAGCAAAGAGACTTTCATCCCCCTCTCTCTGAGCGGGGCCCAGAGCAGCAGGAGGCTGGTTGGCTGGTCTTGACTGCAGCATAAGCAGCTTTGCCTCTTGGCACTTACAATCCTTAAGATCGAGCAGGGCTCCAAGTGTGGGCGACAAATGGGAGACTGTGTGGAGAATCAGAGCACCTGGTCCCCGGGGTTTTGAATCAGAGTCACAACCTCTGCATCGAGCAGAAATTCCCTTTGGAGACACAGTTCATCAGTTGCTCTCAGACCTAATGGACACTGTACTTCTAGTCCCGGGTCCCTAAGGAGCACCAAGGGACCCTACATGACTGGAGGGGACACGGTCCACCAGGCCACACCCTGGGCCATGCCAAGTGGCAGCCCCCACCTAAGGCATATACAAGAGAGCAGGGCAAGCAGACCCTGGAAACACAAGAAATTGTACCAGGGAGTGACTCACGCTCCATTCACCTCCTCCAGTATCTCGGCCACCTCTCTCTCCACCCACCTCCATTGTCCCAGGGGTCACCCTGTAACTAGCTGACTGAGGAACAAAGAACTCAAGCGTGGCTTGCAGGCTCTGCGTGAATCTCCCTGGCATCAGCCATGAGCAGATGCCATCACACCACAGCTCCACCCTGAGGTTGAGTGGAAAAGGGAAACATTCCCGGGGTGGGAACCCCAACAACACAGCGATTTTCCAATGGGTCCTGGAAGGAGCAATGAGAGGAGATCTGCCCAGTGAACATGAGGACTGCCAGAAGGTGTGGCCATGTGGTCAAGGCCTGTGAAGAACAAGGTTGGAGGAGTTGTGGGGTCAGGGGGCAGCCTCTCAGAATGACCCAGAGTGATAGGCTGTCTGGTCACATAGCAGAGGAGGCCCTCGTAGCAGATGGACAAGCTGACCCACTGTGAACCTCTTTCCCCAGCCATCCTGTACCTGCTCAGTGGACTCACGGAGGCAGGGTTGAAGATTACAGCAGGAGCTCGGTGCCCTGCTCTCCCCTCCCTGAGGTAGCTCCACCCTCCCAGGTGCAGCAGACATAGCAACTGAGCCCCACAGGAGCACACACCCCAGGAGAGCCAGGCCATTTGCAACAAAGGCGGGTAGACCAGTTGGCCCCGCTGGAACAGGCATTTATCCAAAATATAGGTTTGCTTTCTCTGTCACTCTTTGGATTGGTGACTGCCTTCCACAGCATCTCACATGGGATTGTTCCTGGCAAAGGAACTCATTTCACAGACAGAGAAGGAAGCCAGTGGTGTGACACATGGAATCCACTGCTCTTTCCCTGCATCCATCACCCAGAAGCACTTGGCACTCAAGAATAGAGGAGCATGGTAGAAAGATCCTAGAAAGACTTAGTTATAGGTAGAAGCCAATGATGTGTGAGGCTGCTGGCTGTCTTATCCAGGGCAGTGCATACTCTGAATGAGCAAACCTCACATGATGCTCTTCCTCCCCTAGGCAGGACATCTGGATCAGCCAGACAAGGGAGGTATGCACTCAGTGACTCATTGCAAATAGGTTACATTCTAGCTTTCCCTTCTCCAAATCCTTCAACTCTGCTGTTTTAGGGATCTAGTGCCCAAGAGAAGACGTACCCAGAGGACCCATCAGTGGCATAACAAAGTGAAATTACCACCTGGCCATGTGGGGCTAATTGTGCCACTGGATTCACAGAGAACAATTTGGCTGCATTAATTAATCCTGAATATCAGGGGGAAATAGGGCAGCTTCCCTCAACAGGGGCAAAGTGACTATTCTGGGTCCCACATGATTTCGGGAAATGCTTCCTGTTATTGCAGCACCTTGGGATGGAGGTGATGGAGTAACCCCATACAGGTAGGACCACAAAGAGCCCAGACCCCATGTGAATCCTTTGGGTTAAGAACCCAACTCCTCTGAGATGCTGAGGACAAAGAACATGGAATAAGCATTAGGAAAAAGTTATGAACATCACCTATGTGGCCCCTGGGCTGGTTGCATAAACAAGGCGTGTGTCCTGGATTTCCTTTTCCCCCTCCCTTTGCCCTACTCCTGTGAACCAGTGTGACATAGGTGGCTGATTTTAGCTTTGGGTGATGGCTGGGGTCTGGTCTCTCCTTTCCAGACTAAGGAGAGTTGCAGTTTTATGAGGGATGTTTAGGAGTTGAAGCTTGGGAAGCAGTAGGGATGGGGAATAGTGGCTTCAATGGGTGGTCTGCGAGGGCCTGTGCACTGGCCAACTGGTGTCTGCTTCCACCTCCTTCTAGAGACCACCTGGTCCTGCAGAGGCTGAAAGGTAAAACTACGTCTCTCAGGATTCCTTGTAGCCCAGGCTTCAGGTGCAGTATCTACCATCAGCGGGAGGCAATCCTGCAAGGAGGGACCAACTTCCTGATGAGAACTAAAATACTGCTGCCGTATCAGTAAACAAAGGATGCTGCAGCCAACAAGCCCTCACATTACAGCCACCCAGATGGTGAGCCCTGTGGGAACTCAGAATGGAAACAATACCTGCCATCTAGCAGTCGACCACTGTAGCCCCGCCCCCACCAGTGGTGCAGCCAGAGGAGACTTAAGAAGGCACAAGACGTTGGCCCCATGTAGCTGAGATGCACACGAAGGGAAGGATTTCAATAAACCCAGACTCTTGCATCTTCCTGTACATGTATTGTGCTTAGTCGCTCAGTCGTATCCAACTCTTTGTGACCTCATGGACTGTAGCCCACCAGGCTCCTCTGTCCACTGGGCTTCTCCAGGCAAGAAAACTGGAGTGCATTGCCATGCCCTTCTCCAAGGGATCTTCCCAACCCAGGGATCAAACACAGGTCTTCATTGCAGGCAGATTCTTTACCATCTGAGCCACCAGGAAAGCCCTGTACATAGAGAAGTGCAAAATTCCTTAACTTGAGATACCTAGTTTTCTTTTTTTAATATAAGTTTATTTTGACTGCACCAGGTCTCAGTTATGGCATGTGAACTCTGAGTTGCAGCCTGTGGGATCTAGTTCCTTGATAATGGATTGAACCCCCTGTGTTGGGAGCACAGGACCAACCAGGAAGTTGGTTGGTCAGCCACCAACCAACTGGACAGCCACTGTCCAGCCAGCTGGACAGTCCACAGTCAGCCGCTGGACCAACAGGGAAGTCCCTGGTTTTCTTTTATTAATGGTAATCTTTTGATGTTCCACTACCTAGTCTTTGTTGTAAAAACTCCTATATATCCTGGTTCCCCACCTCTCTTGCCCCTTCAGAACAGTTTTCTCAGCATTATCTGAGGAAACAGGCTTGAAGTCCTCAGAAGGTCCTCGGAAAGTCCACCAAACAAAACGTACAAAGCAAATTGAGTGTTCTGCCCCCACTCTCACCCCTGCCCCACCCAGGCCTCACTGTACACTGAGTCACTGTCACCTCCCCTGGCCCTGCCTAGAGAGTCAACAAGGCCGGCAGGAGCCCAGGTGCCAGGGAACGGATGGAAGGGAAATACTAGCACTCATGGTCCATGACAGAAGCTATTCTGACATCCTTGGGAACACAGAGAGCCTAGGGGCCCTTCTTCAGATGAGATTTTCTTCAGACCAGGGATCTTGGCTACATTAAGGACTGTCTCAATTAGATGGAAACACAATCCAGACTTGTTCAGCCAACCCAGGGTACATTCTTGGCTCGCGTTAGTGACAGTTGCAGGATATGCTAAGACGACCCCAGCAGTGTCATCGGGACTCAGTTTCTCTCTGCGTCCTTTGGCTCTGCTCTCCTCCTGCTGACTTCATTCCCAGCAGGCTGACTCCTAGAGACTGTCCTTGATGCTGTGAGCCTATCCTTCCCCAGCTTCAAGATCAGAACAACATTTTCTCTTTTCAAACAAATCTAGCAAAAGTCCTAGGGCTGAAGCTCCTCAAATCAGCTTGCTGGAGTCAGCCTGGGTCAAGCATCCAGTTCCTTTGGGGAACCCGAAGGAAAACTCTCAGTGGCTAGGTCTGGGTGCCGTTCTTACTTCCAGAATAAGGTCATGAGGCAGGGAGGAGGTGTCCTGACCATGTGACCCATAACAGACAGAGTGAAGGAAAGCATGCATGTGTGCTAAGTAGCTTCAGTTGTGTCCGACTCTTTGTGACCTTGTGGACTATAACCTGCCAGGCTCCTCTGTCCCTGGGATTCTCCAGGCAAGGATACTGGAGTGGGTTGCGGTGCCCTCCTCCAGGGGATCTTCCCAACCCAGGGATCGAACCTACATCTCTTAACATCTCCTGCATTGGCAGGTGGGTTCTTTACCACTACTGCCACCTGGAAAGCCCCACATGAAGCCATAATCCCAAGTTAAATAAAAACAGAAGAAGGAGAATAGATGCCAGACCAGCACAAAGATAGCGGTGCCCCTCACTGGCTGTGTTGGACCAGGGCTCCTTCAGTTGCAGGAAGCCAGATCATCAGGTTCTAGGAAGCGGGGCAGAGCAATGAGGGCAGGACAGGAATCCCAAAGAACAAACCAGGATGGAGGCCAACCAGAGTGGGACTGGCCCTCTGTGGCATATACAGCCAAGCTCGACTCCGTGCCAAGTCCCAGCCCTTTAACCAGCTATATGGAAAACACTCCATTGTTTACAAAACCTGATAACTCTACAGTGTTCAGCTGCTTGAAATGAACACTGCAGAGCCCACTCACCTGTTAAAATGTCATTAAATAAAAGCTGCAGATGGGCTCCTGGTTCCCCAGCAGAAAGAAGAAAAGCACCTTATCCTTCCAGGCCAAGATGCCTGTCCTGACCTGCTAGGAGGTAGGCCTCCATCTCTCCCCCTCTTCCAAGAGTGGGTGTGGCTGAGCATGTAGCCACACCCTCACTCTCATCCAACCCATCCTCTTCAATAGATTCCCTTCATCATAAAAGCTGGGCCACCCTGGTGGCTCAGACAGTAAAGAATCTGCCTGCAATGCAGGAGAACAGAGTTTGATCCCTGGGTCAGGAAGATCCCCTAGAGAGGGGGATCCAGTCCAGTATTCTTGCCTGGAGAATTTCAGGGACAGAGGAGCCTGGTGGGCTACAGTCCATGGGGTACAAATAGTCAGACATGACTGAGCCACCATCTCCAAGTTACATCACCTTTTGTTAATCACAGAGAACTTTTGTGTCATTTGAAGCTCAGAGAAATCCTATCTACAGAGAGTGGCAGTGGTCGTGGTGGTGACGTGGCATGGTTAGGGGTAGGTGCCAGGGGTGTGGTGGGTAACAGTGCTGGTGATGGGACTGATGACTGCAAGGGGGTGGTAGTACTACAGTGGCCATGGTGAGCAATGATGGTGGTGATGTTGATGGTGGAGGTAACAGCTGGGAGGACACGTGATCATGGTGGTCCTGGTGTTATGCCCACTCTTCTGACTGTGACTTGAGACACTTCAAGCTCAAAATGTTTTATTCAGGAGAGATGTAAAGGTTTTTAGAGACTGCCCTAGCAACCCAGCAGTTAAGACTTCACCTTCCAGTGCAGGGGGTATGGGTTCAATCCCTGGTCGGAGACCTAGGGATCCTAGGTGCCTCATAGTCAAAAAAAAAAAAGGCATGGAACAGAGGCAACGCTGTGGCAGTTCAATAAAGACTTTGAAAGGATGGCCCACATCAAAAAATAAATACTTTTAAAAAATAAAAGGTTTAATTATCCCTAATCTAGCCCATCCAGCAAATACACAGGTGGGACTACTCCAGAGGTGTTTAAACTACTTAGGAGCAAGTGTTATTTTGGCCATGCACGTCACAGGCTTCCTGAGTGACTGACACATGCAGAACCAATTGTTTTTGTCCTTCTGGGAACTTACCCTGGGAACCCAGCCACCATGCCGTGAAGAAACCCTAGGCCTCTATGTCTGTTTCCATGACTGGAGGAGACATAAACAGAGCCGAGTTTTAGCCTGATCTTCCTGTATATCAGAAGCTCCTTGAATGTCTGGAAGTGTTTGGAAAAAAATGGGTCTAAGTATGTTTCTGGGACAGGAGTCCATATGTACTGGTTATCTTTGTTGTTTTTGTTGTTTAGTCGCTAAGTCGTGTCTGACTTTTTTGCAACTTCATAGACTGTAGCCCATCAGGCTCCTCTGTCCATGGGATTTCCCAGGTAAGAATACTGGAGTGGGTTGCCATTTCCTTCTCCAGGGGATCTTCCCAACTCTGGGGTCAAACCACGTCTCCTACATTGGCCAGCAGATTCTTTACCACTGAGCCACCAGAGAACCTTGTATTAGTTATCTATTGTTACCTAATGCATCATCTAAGCTTAACAGCAAAAAACATTTATTATCTCACAGTTTCTGTGGGTCAAGAGTCAGAGGGTGGCTTACCTGGGTGTTTCTGGCTCAGAATCTCTCATGAGATCAAGTGGTCAGCTCTCAGGAGAGGCAGACTCTGAAGGCTTTCCCAGGGCTGAGGACCCTTCCAAGATGGTTCACTCACCTGGCTGTTAGCAGGAGGCCTCCAGTCCTAACTGACTTTTGGCCAGTGAGACATAGTTTTGCACCATAGGGACTTCTCCATAGGACTCCTTGAGCATCTTCCCAGCATGGCAGCTGCCCTCTCCCAGAGCAAGGGATCCAAGAGAGAACAGGGCAGGGGCTTCTCTGGTGGTCCAAGGCTAATACTCTGGGCTCCCACTGCAAGGGGCCCAGGTTCAATCCCTGGTCAGGGAACGAGGTCTCATACAGTTGCTGCAACTGAAGATCTCACATGCCACAATGAAAGATCGAAGAGCCTTCCTGCCGCAACCAAGACCTGGTGCAGCCGAATAAATAAGTAAATTTTAAAAAGAGAGAGAGAGCAGGGCAGAAGTCAGAATGACTTTTATGACCTAACCTCAGAAGCCGCTCTCTCACTTCAACAATATCCTATTGTCTACAGAGGATGGCTCTAGTCAGTGTGAGAGGGGGACACACAGGGCATGGATATCGGGAGGTCCACATGGAGGCTGGCTACCAGAGCTTTCATCATTCTCAAAGAGGTCCTGACCCCCAAAAAGCTTAAGCATCTCTGAGTTCTTCAAAACTTCAGCGCGGGCATCTGTTGCTATTACTGATTGCTCCCTCTGCTTCGCTGGAAACCAACAGGGAAAGTGATGTGGCCAAAAATAGAAGAGTCCATCTCCTCCTGATCTGTCCCGTCTCTGGTAGGTGAATGAGACCAGGGTGGAAGAGGGACAGGGGAAGGTTGCCCCTTGTTTTCCGCCTCTCCTACCAGCCCCATCACTGCCCCCGGAACAAGCCATCCACACACTTTCCACTGAGCCAGCTTGTCCCAGAGGAACTTTATGGTCTTCTGTCCCATCAGAACATCTCTGCTTTCTCAGGACGTGAAGTTTCAAAGCACAGATATGCAAGTGTCTGTCTGAAACACTCAGAGCAACAGTCCCCGAGAGGAGAGAGACAGGCTCCACGGTGACAAGCACAGTTTGGAGATTGATGTGTCTGAATTCTGACCCCAGCTCCGGAATGTGATGGCTGTGCCTGGGGTCAACGCCTCAACCTCCATGAGCCACCACGCCTGTCCTCACAGGACTGTTGAGGATCATTTTAATAAGAAGAATGAACTGCCGCTATGTGTCCAGGCCTGGTAATAAGTATCTGACACCTCTCACCTCCTCTGGTCCATGGCATCAGCCCCAATTTATAAGAGGGTAAAGTGAAGAGAGTTGGGTTCTGCTTTAGGTCAAGTTTCCAAATAGCAGAGCCAGAAATGAGACCAGGGAAGGCTGATTCCGAACCTGAGTCTTTCACCACCAGATGAGCCCTTAGGCTAGAATGAAGATAGTCTTGGTGACGGTGATGATGGTGGTGGTGGTGACGCTGATGCTGATGATATGATGATTATGATGGTGATGATCCTGATGATGGTGATGATGCTAATAATGATGGTAGTGGTGAAGATGGTGATGATGATAATCATGGCGGTGATGCTGTTGCTGCTGCTATTTATGATCATGATCATGGTGATGACAATGACAGTGATGTTGATGACGCTGATGATGGTGAGGATGATGGGGAGGATGGTGATGATGTTAATCATGATGATGAAACAGGGAAAGAGACAAGGTCCCAGGGAAAGAGACAAGGTCCCAGGGACAGGGAGGGGCTCTTAGGCCAAAATGACAAGGAAGAGTTAGGGGACATGTAAAGCAGAAGGCCTACAAGGGTAACTCAACAAAGAGAATAAAAGCCTGAACCCAGGACGGAAAGGAATCTCTCCCAACACCAGAGTGGAAAGGAACTGAATCTCATCCAGTTCTTCCGTTTTCCAGATGATCAGACTGAGGCCTAGAAAGAAAAATTATTGGTCCAAGGTCCAATACACCAATACACAATATGTGTGTCCTGCATCCATACACAGGCCCAAGCCCCACCTCCCAGCTCCTAGTGAGCAGTCAAGCATCAGTCTCAGAGCCCTAGGCAAGAAGGAGACCCTCTCCACAATAAGTTGAGTGCCAATATGGTACTGGGCTCCTGGAGGACTTCCATTTGTATCAGCTGAATTCTTTCAACTTAGAAAAAGTTCCCATGTAGGTCAGAGGTCTGGAAGGATGTCAGGCTTGTGGCCAACAGGGCACCCAGTTCTGCTTCTAAGAAAGGCTGAGAGGTCGCTGGGGTGCCAGGAAGGCCCTGGCAGGAGGCAGGCCAGGACAGGTCTTTTCCTGCCAACTGCAGGTATCGTCTCTGGGAGGGGCAAGTTGTGGGGCCAGCCCAACAATCAGACCCCAACCGCTGAGCCTGGCTGCTCTCCCAACCATAAGCAAACCCCTTGTAGAAGACCTCCCCAGTTATAAAGAAGTGTCCCCAGGCTGCCAGGAAGCCAGCAGAACAGGGCCCCAAGTCTGGAGAGAAGATGCTCGGGCCTGTGAGCCTGGAGGCTAGCGGTGGACAGAGCGGAAGCTGTGGGTTCCCTCAGCCGGACCTGCTCCATCCCGCTGCTCACTGTCCAGCCACCATCCTCGCTGCCACCGAGGAAGGCTGGGGACCTTGACAAGACTCGGCAATGGACTCAGGCCAGGAAGCCCTCTGGGGGGAAGGGAGAGGGCTGGCTGCCCGCAGGGCTCCCCTCCCTCCATCCCTTCCTCCCTGGCCTCCCGAGGCTAGCAGAGCCGACTGCCATGGTGCCTGGCGTGAACCAACAGTGCCACCATCAGCTGCCAGCTGGGAAATCCACCCTTTGGCTCCACCAAGCCCCGCACTTTGAACAGGGGCTCAGCAGCTACAAGTCAGCTCTGCCTTGGGAAGCACAGACCTGAGAGAGAGAGCCTTCCAGGCTGGGTCTCGGGGCCACGAGGAAGCCTAACAACCACGCCCGTCCTCCTTCCCAGCTGTTAGGTGGGAGCAGCGATGGTGAGGCTGAGGGCAACAAGGGCAACGTGGGCCCAGCAGAGAATCTGGGCAGACAGACCCAGCCTGAGCAATGACAGTGAAAAGAATCAGGAACTCTGCCTGATGGCTCCGGGGCGCAGAGGGCAGGCTTCACTGGGGCATCTGGGTATCTCCTCGTAGTGACTTTCGTCCACCCTGCTCCTTGGTTATAAATCCCCACTTGTCCATGCTGTATTCAGTTGTTTAGTCACTCAGCCATGTCTGACTCTTTGCAACCCCGTGGACTGTAGCCCTCCAGATTCCTGTGTCCGTGGGATTTCCCAGGCAAGAATACTGGAGTGGGTTTCGATTTCCTTCTCCAATCTCTCCCCTACTGCAAAACACCGCTGCAGGTCCCTACACCTATCTCACGTTCCCTACCCTCTTGAATGAAGTCTGTCTGACCATTCTTGAGCAAGTATCACCAGATAATTTTTTTTTAACAAAATCTTTAGGAAGAAAGAATGTGTGAAGGCACGCCAAACCGAAAGTTTGCTTGGAAAGTCCTGAGTTCAGAAACAACTGTCTGCCCCTCCTACCCACCCCCTCAGAAGTTCAGTTTCTCCCAGTCAGCCCAGCCTTGAGTCCCTCTCCACATGGGCATCAGATGGCACCAGCTTGGCAGGGCTGGGGCTGAGGGTGCAGAAGAGGGGGTCAGGGGTGTGCCAAGGCTGGGAGCGTACAGTAGTCACTGGCTCTGTGGGGAGAGGGTCTCTGGTCAGCCGTGCCCCCTGTGACAAGGGACACATTCAGACCTCACTCAGTGGATGAAGGGGGCAGACGCCACTCTGACAGTGAGGCTTCCAGAAGGAGCAGAGCTCTCCTGGAAAGGACGGGTCCCAGAGCAGACGACAAGCGCACGCTGGACCCCGGCTACAGCAGCCAACACCTGGCCACCTGTGGGTACAAAGGCCTCAGAACAGTGTAACCGTGACCCCCACCGGGGCAGGGAGACCCTTTGCTCCCTGTCTTCTTGGAAACCCAGTGGGCCCACCGCCGGGAGTCTGTGGTGGGACAGCTGGCTGGTGGGATGCAGGAGAGTGCAGAGAAGGACAGCGGGGGACGTCAGCTCGCCAGGAATCACCTGATGTCTGGAAGATGCCGCTCAAAGAGACAGACGCAGGCATCCTGACAAAGAGGAGCCAGGAGGGTTTCCACGGTGACGGAGCTCCCCAGAGAGGAAGACGGATGCACAGCCACGGAAAGGCAGCCTGGCAGTTCGCGCTGCTCTGGGTCCCCTCACTGTGTCCCAGACATTCTGCTCCCCCTCTAGCCCAGGGCTGCCTCCAGGCTGTGGAAGCCCCTGAGGCTGTCTGTCCTCCCTCGAAGATGCTGGCAAACCCTCGTCACCTAGGTGCCTGAGCCCAACCACCGCTCAGGCTCCCGGGCCGTCACTGTCAGAGTCAAGTGGCCTGAGCCTCAGGGAACTGGGAGCCCCAGGTCTGAGCCCAACAGGGTCAGATCCTCCTCTTTTCCTGCAGTGCTCTCCCCTTCTCCTGGCTTGTAGCAGACTTACTTCTTCCCTCCACCCTCAGGACAGGGTTGAGTCAGGCTCTGGCCATGACAAGGAAATGGGAAGCAGGGCCAAGAAAAGAAACAGCCAGGCATTATTGAGAAATGCAAATAAAATATGCAATGAGATACACCTCACACCTGTCATAATGGCCATGATTAAAAAAATATATAAACAATAAATGCTGGAGCGGGTATGGAGAAAAGGGAGCCCTTTTGCACTGTTAGTGGAAATGTAAATTGATACAGCCACTATGGAGAACCGTGTGTGTGTGTGTGTGTGTGTGTTAGAAGATTCCTTAAAAAACTAGGAATAAAACTACCATATGATCCACAATCCCACTACTAGGTATATACCCTGAGGGAAAAAATAATTGAAAAAGACACATGTATCCCAATGTTCACTGCAGCATTAATAACAATAGATAGGACATGGAAGCAATGTAGATGTCCATCGACAGATGAATGGATAAAGAAGCTGTGGTACATATACACAATGAAATATTACTCAGCCATAAAAGGGAAACATTTGAGTCAGTTCTAATGAGCTGGATGAACCTAGAGTCTATTATACAGAGTGAAGTAAGTCAGAAAGAGAAAAACAAATATCATATATGAACACATATATTTGAAATCTAGAAAGATGGTACTGATGAATCTGCAGGGCAGCAATGGAGACACAGACGTAGAGAACAGACTTACGGACTCTGGGCATGGGGAAGGAGAGGGTGGGATGAATGGAGAGAGTAGCATAGAAACATATGCTCTGCCATATGTAAAACAGACAGCCAGTGAGAGTTAGCTCTATGACTCAGGGAACTCAAACTGGGACTCTGCGACAACCTAGACGGGTGGGATGGGGTGGGAAGTGGGAGGGAGGGACGAGAGTGAGGGACCATATGTATACCTGTAGCTGATTCATGTTGATGCATGGCAGAAACTAACACAATATTGTAAAACAATTATTCTCCAACTAAAAATAAATAAATCAAGGGGAAAAAAGAGCCACGGGCTGGTTACTGCCCTGACCCCTGGGTCCCTGAATCTCACCCAGCGTGGGTCTCCTCCCCACTCTGAACAGCCATCCCCACTGTCACCAGGGCGCCTCCAATCAGCTCCAACACCCACTTCCTGGAGCTTATTCCAGCCTCAGCATGCCCTGTGCTTTCTGCCCTCCAGTTCTTCCCAAAAATGCAAAAGAAAAAAGAAAAAAATTGAAGACTGGCCTTACCGTGGGGTCCAGAGCTCTCCCTCTGGTTTGCACAAACCTGTTGAGGCTCTGGAGGCCCTGATGTGTCCACTGGTTAAACTCCCTTTCCCAAAGGGTCTGCCCCACCCCCTCCTCCACCACTCAGTAGGGGACCTCCGCCCACCTGCCTCCCCTTCCTCGGGGCAGCGGCGAGGACAGTCCTGATGATGCAGTATTATCCAGGCCATCACTGCTGTGACTTCCTCAGGTACTGCTTTAGCAATCAGGTTTCAAGCACACATGCCTGCTGAGAGCTTGGCCCGGGGAAAGCCGGGAAAGCGAGGCTGCTCCTTGGACTTTGTTTAATGTCTCATTTCTGCCCCACCAAACTGCATCTGTTTGGGGCCCAGAAAGCTGAGTCTGGCTCACACCTGCCCAGCACCAGGGCTAAACCACACAGAACATCAGCCTGTTTCCTGAACTTGGGGTGGACTGCTCTGTTCACACAAATACACACACACACATACACACACACACACACACACACCCTCCTCCCCACCGGCATCATAAGACCCTTCCTCAGGCTTTGTCTACATTGGTACCAACTAGACACAGTTTGGGGAAGGAGCAAGAGCTGTGCCAGGACAGCATAGCCAGGAAGCATCTCTGCCACAGCCCAGCCTGCCAAGCTGGAGCAGGAATGCCCTGACCCCTGGCACAGCCTCACCTCAGCCTCCACTTCCCTCTTCCCTCCCAGCACCTCCCAGGAGCCACTGCTCAAACCACTGGGCACAGGCCTAGGGCAGGGCATCCCCCTATCCTGGGTGGAGGTACCCACCAGCCCTCCAAGAAGTGAGGATGCTATATTCTTGGAAATTTTATTAGTAGCTCAGCAGTTTCTGACTCTTTGCGACCCCATGGACTGTAGCACACCACGTTTCCCTGTTCTTCACTACCTCCCAGAATTTGCTCAAACTCATGTCCATTGAGTCTGGGATGCCATACAAATATCATCCTCTATCATTCCCTTCTCCTCCTGCCCTCGACCTTTCCCAGCATCAGGGTCTTTTCCAATGGGCTCTTTGCATCAGGTGACCAAAGTATTAGAACTTCAGCATCAGTCCTTCCAATGAATATTCAGGGTTAATTTCCTTTCAAATTGACTGGTTTGATCTCACTGCTGTCCAAGGGACTCTCAAGAGTCTTCTCCAGCACCACAGTTGGAAAGCATCAATTCTTTGGTGCTTAGCCATCTTTATGGTCCAACTCTCACATCCATACATGGCTACTGGAAAAACCCACAAAATCCAAACTTTACCAGTTCAGGAGGTAAAAATTCTCCCCCAAGAATGATCCACAGGGAGCCCATCAGCGGCCAGCCCCTGGCATTTGTCTTATTTCTGAGCTTAATCATCAGCTTCTAAAAAGCAAAATAGTTGAGCAGAGACCAGAAAGGAGACATCGCTCCATCCTAAGTGGTCTCACAAGAAGGGGGCTGGGGAGCAGGGGAGGAGGCAGAAGGGGTTTATCATTTCCATGAGCTGAGCTTGTCTTAGAGCAATGAAAATAATATTATAAAAACTCTCTTCAGAGGTAAGCACGGTACTTTATTTAGTCTGAGCTGCTAATGTGCCTCAGTGCACCATCCAGCCCTTTGTGGCCAGTTTGGGCACAGCTGGGAAGACTTAACTCAGGGATTCCAAGTGCTGGGCAGAGACCCTGGGGACGGACAGCTCTCGGGAACTCTAGCTTGAGGCACTAGCCGACTCTCCCCTCCCACCCACCCTGGGGAAAGGGGAGGGGGAATATCCTAGCTGTGAATTCATTTGATCGTCACCAGAATCCAATTTTCCTCCTGATATGGAGGAAATCGTAGGAGAATAATAAGACAGGCAAGCAGCAAGCAGGGAGTGATATGAGCACATTATTGGGGACAACTTCATCAGGCAGCCTGAGCAGAATGTAGATCACACTGCCTCCCGCCAGGCCGGCAACAACGGGAGACCCCGTTTTCCCCCGTCAAACTGCCTGGGCCCCGGATCCCGCAGGTGCTGTGGGTCCAGTCTGGGCCCAGGGAGGCGGGGATGCTCTAGGACTCCACAACCACTTCCTGACAACGTCTTCTATGAATTTCACTCTGGGGCCATGGCCAGAGGGAGCCCAACCAGGACCCCTTTGGACAGTTTGGAGTCCAAAGCTCTAAGGGCAAGTGTTAGAGGCATCTTGCTGCAAAGGTAATGAGGACAGATTAACGGACTTGCGAGAGTCCTGAGAGCAGGGCAGGATGGCCCTTTGCAGGAACAGGGGAACCTCCTGTGCAAAGCGGCAGCACTAGATATCGGGGTCACAGTCCCCTGGCCTCAGGGCAGCTCTGGGCAGGGCTGTGCTGGGCCTGGCAGGAAGGGGTGGGGGCCGAGATGCCTGAGCACAGAGTGGGGCTTCCTGCCCGGATGGTGCCCTGCTTGGTGACCAGATCAGGGAAGGAGTGGGAGGTGACGGACCACGGGCGGCAACTGTTGGGGCAAAGCTGGTCCTCCCAACACATTTACTCATTCCTTCTCTCCTTAGAGTTCACAGCCTGCAGGGACCCGGGAGGAGCCCTTGCATCAGGTGGGATTCAGGGCCGGGAGCTGGATCGGTGCTCGGCACCTTAGGGCAGAAGCAGACCGCCGGGAATGCTCTGTCTGATCAACTGTTCGGATTCTGCCCAGAGTTCCTGGGCTCCAGGATCCACTTGGAGGTGGGCCCGTGAGGGGAAGATGTCCTTCATGAGGGAGTCGCCTGTCTTCCGTCCCGTTCACAAAGATTCACGCCTGGCAGTGGTGTAAATCCTGCCGCCATGCCATTGCTCATTAACTGGCATATACATTTGTGAACAAAAGTCCCCTCTAATTAAAGCTGTCACATTAGGGCTTTATGTATCTCACCCAAGCTGAATGCTGAGAGGGCCTTCACTGCCTGTGGAGCTGGCCTCGATGTTCATAGAAAGCAGAAGTGTGCGGGGACTGGCCACCCTCCTGTCCCCACGGGTAACAAGTCCCCAGTGCCTGGATTCCAGGGGCAGCCCAGTCCCCAGAGAAGCTGCTTTCCCCGCTGCACTCTCAAGCCCCTCCCTGCTGTCTGCGGCACGGGGCACACTGCCCCACGGCCCCTGGGCCTCCAGCTCCCTGGGTGCCACCCCTCCTGGCCCAGGACATGCCAGCTTCCCACCACATGGCCATGCTAGATGGTGAGCCCCAGGGGTGGGCAGGGCCCCAAGGTTTCCTCCCCATGGGATCCCTAGGGCCTCACCCATTTGTCCCCACAACTCTTGGGTAGAAGGGTTAGCTCACCCTGGCCCTGCCTGGGTCGCCCTCTCCTGCCCACCGCCACCCATTCTCGGCACAAGCTTCCTCCTCCAGGGATACCCCGGCCCACCCCAGCCCTGCTCAGATTCCCATTGCCCCGTGCTCACCGCGAGCATCTCAGCTCCATGTCAGGAGTGAGTCTCACCCACTGCTATTGAGCAGCACAGAGCAGGGGCGCATCTGCCTCCCTTTCCTCAGCCCTAGTCACAGAGCATTCTTGGGATCACTGGAAGCTTCCCTGGAGCGACCCCAGCAGAAGCCAACATTGCAGACCACATCGTCCCCACCAAAGACCCCCCACCCCCCGCCCCGTGGCAAGAGTTCACAAAGCCCGGCTCCACTAGCAGCCCCACACAGCTGCATCTTCCAAGAGTTCCTTCCCTACTCACCTGGCAGTTGCTTGACAGAGCATGAAGCAGAGCCACCAGTGTGACTTCAGAATCGTGAGCAAAAAAGAAATGTTGCGGTTGTAAGCCACTGAGTTTGGGGAATGTTTGTTTTGCAGCATTGTTTTAGCATGAAGCTGCCTAATACACCCTTCTTCTTCCCACCATCTCTGAACCAGCTGAGAAAAAGGGACCATCAGGCTGATGGAAACAAATGTCAGGTTTCTACTGACAAGGTGAGTTCAAGGTAATGGCTTAGGTGAGGGCAACACCAGCTTCCTGACACTCCCCAGATGTGGGTAGAATCGCCTACCTGTCCCAGGTAGAGACATGCTGACCAAAGCACAAGCTCACAGCAGGCTGGCAAGTCCCCAAGACAGAGGGCAACGGGGACAAGCTGAGCTGCCCAGACCCAAGGCTCCTCCCAAAGTCTCCAGTCAGGGGTTCTCAACACTTTCCTAGAGAAGCCCCATCCCAGAAGAGAAGGAAACAGGGCCAACTGCATTGTTTGCAGGGCCCCCCACAAAATGTCCTGGGGGAGGAAATGACAACCCACTCCAGTATTATTGCCTGGAACATCCTATGGACAGAGGAGTCTGGCAGGCTACAGTCTATGGGGTCGCAAAGATTCAGGCACCACTGAGCATGCACTCCTTCCTGCAGCAAAATGAGAACATGGGGCCCCTTGTTAGAAAATTATTTAGAATTTCAAGACAGCAATGGCAGGGCATTAACCAAGTATGGAGCCCTCCTGAGCACAGGCCCCCATGTGACTGCCTGCCACACTACCATGAGACCTTCCCAAGTGGAGGTGTCTCCACCACCATCATCACCACCATCACACACCCAGCCTGGGCTGGACAGCGGCTGGTTGACTTTCTCCCTGCACAGAGGGGCTTCAGAGCCATAGGCCCTCAGAGGGCAAGAGCCAGGTGATGGTTCAGAGTTTTGCCAACCTGGTTTTCAATCCCTGGACTTGAAAAAATGGGCATGTTCCTGTCTCCTTGGGCCAGGGACACATCCTCAAAGGATGGGGCCAGAAAGTCACCCCACTCCCAGATAGTTAACACTTCCTGCAGGTGTTGGGGACCCCGTTCAGCACCTCCCTGTATCTGGAAAGAGTCACAGGGATCAGAGGGCAGTGCCCCCACTCCCCAGGCACCTTCTCCCAACTCCAGCCCCACAAACTGGAGAAAGTTAGTCAGAACCCCATTCAGGACACCCGGAAGTCTCCTGTGGGCTGACCCCTGACCAGAGCCAGCCTCCCTCATCCAAGGTAAAAAACCCAAAGACCCAGGGGGACAAATCTTTGCCAGGTTCCCAGCATCACAGTCCTGGGCATGTTCCATTTCCTCAGTTGTTCTGCATGGAATATCTTAGCTACATTGTGAGTGAGCAGCTGGAAATCACAGTTTCCAATCACATGTCATCTGCACGTGACTCCAGAGCTGTCCATCTAACTCTGATCCATATGTCTCATGCAAACCTAATTGTCTCTGCAGCTTTAGACAGTGACGCGTATCCACCCTCGGACACGTGTGGCTCGTGGTAGCTGAGGAAAGTCCAGGGCTCATCCATAATCCTTAAGAAATATTATTATCCTAGGAAAATTATTCAGTTAATCTACTTTAATAACCCTGTGTAGGGCCCTTGATATACTGTAGTCTTTACAGAATTCATTTCAAAAATATTACCTGTCACTTTCCAACCAACTGAAGCAACAGGGAGGTGCCCAGCGTGGTCTCTGAGAGGGGTGCCCATTTGTCAGCTTAATATGCCATAAAGAGCAGTGACATTGCTCCCCTCAGGGCATAAATCTCCCCAAGTCTCAGCAGGGCTTTAAGAGAGCAGGAAGGAAGAGCAGTGAGAGACTCCTGCCAACATCCAAGGCCCTTCCTTGCCCAAGGAGGGCACTGATGAGTGTCTGTACCTGGGGCCCACCTCACCTCTCGCAGCATTCCAGGGCCAGCTCTGCCCAACACCCAGGGAAGCCGGGGCCAGCCTCCATCAGCCTGCTGGCCTCAGGTTCTGTAATTGAGGAGTGGTGACCTGGCTGTGGGCTTCCCAGGTGATTCAATGCCGAAGAATCCGCCTGCTAAGCGAAGATGCAAGTTCGATCCCTGGATTGGGAAGATCCTCTGGAGAAAGAAACAGCAACCCACTCCAGTGTTCTTGCCTGGAGAAGCCCGTGGACAGAGTAGCCTGGTGGGCTACAGTTCTTGGGTCTCAGAGTTGGACATGACTGAGCGATTGAGCTCAAACACCGGACCTGGCTGCATAGACAAAGAGATGTGTCTGGGATGGAAGGATAGCAGCTGGCCCATCAGCGATCTCTGGGACACAGCTGTTGAATGAAGGAAGGAACCAACCAGCCATCTGACACAGCCTCCGGGAAGGGCCACAGGTACGCGCTTGCTGGCCTTCAGTGTCGGGTGCCCAGGGAGACTGGCAGGTGCTGAGACCATGCTCCGTTATCTACACATCCCATCATGCTAACGCTCACCTCCGTCTCTCCCCGGAGGCCCCGGCCCGTAGCGCCTGCAGCCTGCGGCACCGAGGACCAGCTGTGACAGCTGCAGCCTAAGCCCAGGGGGTCTGGGAGAGGTCCTGGGGGCAGCTTCTAACTGCCGTCTAGCCCAGGCCTCCCTCAGGGCACCGACTTCAGATCTCTTCCAGGCCGTGCTGCTTCCAGAAATAAATCGTTTCCCGCAGTGTCTGTTTCCAAATCCTCATTGATTTTTGTCTCTGTTTTCCCAGCTTCCTGTCACAATGGGGTATTCCAGGTGATGGATCAGAACTCACCCTGCACTAAGAGCCTCTTCAAAGTTGTCTGAGGCAGGACCCAGGCCCAGGGCTCCTGACAGCCTTGGGGAGGGGTTAGGAGAGGGGGTAGTGTGGAGGCCTCTCCCCTTACTCCCCCAGGCAAAGGCACCATACGTGGGCCCCATGAGATGGGCTGCCGGGTACACCTGACTGGGGTCCAAGTATCCCCTCTCGTATGACCTTGGACAAGCCACCCAACCTTGGGGCCTCAGCAGCCTCACCTGCCAGCCCCAGGGGCCCAGGACCAAACACGACACAGCAGGCTATGGTCCAGGGTGGCCCAGCCACTCATGGCGTCAAGGACCACACTCTCCAATCTTCTGTTCAGGCTGTGGCCTCTGCATCCCCAGCCCCCAGGAGGGAAGAGGAGCCTGCATCCTGTCCTGGGGGTATGTGTCCCCCTCCTCCTGCTGGAAACAGCCCTGCCCACCCAGGCTCTCCCTCTCCTGCCGGGCAGGACTCCAAACACCTGACATGGGATCTCCTCCATCCTACAGCACCCACAAGGCTGCAGTGCTGTTTCCCCCTCTTACAGGGAAGGAAGTCGAGGCTCAGAGAGGTGAAGAGCTTGCTGACATCACCCGGTTGGTGAGTGACAGGCAGTGAGGGGCAGAGATCAGCTTAGAGGAAGACCATGCCACTTACGTCATGAAGTGCTCATCCAGGCTGGTGGACAAGGAGGCTGAGGCTCGGAGTGTTTAACCAGTTGCCTGGGTGGATGGTGGGAGGAACAGGTGCCAGGGTCTCCTTCCTGGCTCCATCCTGGACTTTCCAAGCTGCTTCTCTGCTGCCAGGGAGCCTGCTGTGCACACCAGCCATGGGGATAGAAGGGGCGGTGGAGAGCAGGTGCTGCCCAGACCCGGGCAAGCAGGCCTGAGCATCTTCCTTGAGACCTGACTCACAATTCTGTCCTGACTCTAGAGAGAGAGGGCAGTCAGGACCCCCACAGACCCACAGGTACCCTAGATACAAGTCCAGAGAGTGGCAGTTACAGAGGCTTGGAGCTACTAGGAGGGAGTAAGGGGCTTCGAGCTGGCACCACCTGCCCCTAAGACCTCTAGTGAGTGTTGAAGAAGACAGTGGGGGCCCAGCATCTTCTCTTGTTCAGGAAATGATCAAGCAGAACAGACAGCACAAGATAGAGAGGAGGTGCCCAGCAAGGCATGCAGGATGCAAGTTGTGGGGAGAATGGCCCGTCAGCTCCCTCCTGGGCCCCAGAGCCCAACTCTGCAGAGACCAGAGTCTCTGCAGTGACCAGAGTCCTCCCCAGAGAATGGGGGCAGCAGCCAGGCCCTGATTGGAGCCTTGAGGTCAGGTGAGCAGAGCCTCTAGGCCCCAGTTTTCCACTTCTGGTTCCCAAGGCATCTTATCTTAGAGCTAACAGCTCAGCCACCAGTCCAGCACCTCACAGCTTGACTCAAACCAGAAAGAGACTCCAACATGGCAGGGGGTGGGAGTGAGGGTGCTGTGGCTTGGGGGTGCCAGGACAGAGACAGGCTAGGGGAGAGACATCACACTAGGGAGGGAGAGATAGAGACACAGCACGAGAGGCCCTTGCAGAGAGGGGCAGAGTGATGGGGACAGATGGGGGAGCATAAGAGAGAAGACAGGTGCCCAGGTGCCCAAGTGGAGGGGGTGGGCTGGGAACCTTTGACAAGGATGCCCCTGCAAGTCCAGGCCTCTCAGTTCATGACCAAGTGGGACAGTGAGTGGAGAGGCCAGGGCTGGGGTGGTGCTGAGGTTGAGTTTGGGTTAAAAGCAAGACCCTGGTTAGGAGTGCCAAGCTCCCCCGTAGCCCAGCAGCCTCAAGGGAAAGTTGTGAGATGGTGTTTGAGTCCCTCGGTTCTGCTCTTTGAGGATCATTTGGTAAATGAACGCCAAAGATGGGGGTGGGAGGAAGCGCTACAAAGGAAATCAAACAGAAGCAGCTTCCCAAGCGAGCACATTCATCACCGAAGATGACAGCCAGAAACTGAAAGGCTTTGTCCCAGCTCGTGCTTCAGAGAAACACCAGCTGAGCGTCTACTACAAGCCTGGCCCTGGGGGCCAGCCAGCAGCACCTTGAAAATGGATTAGAGTCTCCTCACCACCGGGAGTTGAGATTCACCTGCCCTGTCCAGCTCCATCTCCAGTCTAACTGTTCAGTGTATTTACAGAGGAGTTGAGCCATCTGGGAAACAGCCAGGTGTGGGGTCCTGCCCTGAGGCCAAAGAAGTGGAGCACAGAACCGAGGTCACCTCTGATGCTGACTGAGCCCCTCAGCAGCAGTTGCCAAAAGACCCCCTGATCATCACCAGCAGGCTTCCAGGCCCAAAATTAGGCAAGAATGCCCACCCCAGTAGTCACGCTATAGTGCCCTAACCAATCACCTAATGCCAACCTTCCAACAGAATTTTTCTTTGTCTCGAGGCTATAAAAATTGGCTACTAACCCACTAAAAACATCGGCTCTCCCTTGGTTGATTCTCCCTGGCCTCTTAGGAGGTCGGCCCACTGCGCTCTCAGTGCCCTGATTATCTCTGCTCCTTGTTCTTAGTAAACTCACTCCCTTCTGAAACACTCTGTCTGGAAGATCTTTCCCAACTCGCATTCAGACTGTCACGACACCAGGCTCCATGACCAGCTGGCCCCGACTCGCCCAGCAATCCATCTGGGCAGCAGCACGCCCACCCCCACACCTAGCTCCAGGCTGTTGGCACCTTCCAGCCCCTCAGCAGTCTGGAGGGACGTCCCTGCTGTTATCTGGCGAGAGGAGGGGGTTTAGTCCCAGCTCTACCTCTGGAGCACTGGGTCTGGCACCACTGGTGCCAGGACCTGCAGGCTGAGCTCTGGAATCTTCCCCCACACTTGGCTGGTCAGTCTCCTGACCCTCCTGCATCCCAGCTGTAAGTTCAGAAGGAAACATGGAGATGGTGGCAGGCCTGGCAGACCCTCTGTCCATCCCCATTCAGTCACTGCTGGCAGCCTGCTGCAGACACCCTCAGCTCACCATCCAGTCTGCACAAGGCTGATCAGACCTCCAGGAGCAGCTGGGTGTGGATGAAGTTGGAAGGGGAGAGACCCGGCCTTGTCATCCTCTGTGGCCCATCAGTGAGTGTTTTCTCCTGCAGCCCAGGGGAGCCCGCTGATCACAGTGGAAGAAGCCTGATGTCTCCCTCCAAGGACCCCTTCCCTTCCTCTGCCTGGACACACTACCTCCCTCCAGTCTGAGAGCTGGGAGGCCCCACTGCACAGGAATGAGTCCCAGGAGCATTGGAGGGCTCAAGCTGTTTTTCAGTCACTAAGTCCTGTCCAACTCTTTGCAACCCCATGAACTGCAGCACGCCAGTGCTCAAACTCACATCCATTGAGTTGTTGATGCCATCCAACCATCTCATCCTCGGTCATCCCCTTCTCCTGCCTTCAATCTTTCCCAGCATCAGGGTCTTTTCCAATGAGTTCCGTTAGATGGCCAAAGTATTGGAGCTTCAGCTTCAGCATCAGTCCTTCCAATGAATATTCAGGGTTGATTTCCTTTAGGACTGACTCGTTTGATCACATTGCTGTTCAGGGGACTCTCAAGAGTCTTCTGTAGCACCACAGTTCAAAAGCACCACTTCTTAGGCACTCAACCTTCTTTATGGTCCAACTCTCACATCTGTACATAAGTACTGGAGGCTCGAGACCAGCCTGCAAAAGTTTTGATGCAAATACACAGCCATCAGGATTCAGGAACCCAGAGCATTATGCCCCACATTCACTCTCCTCACTACTAAGTTTTCATTAAAAAAAAAAAAAAAGAAATGTCATCCCTCTCTTTAAAACAAAATTTAGGGACTTCCCTGGTGGTCTAATGATTAAGAAGCCCCCTTCCAGTGCAGGGGATGCAGGTTTGATCCCTGGTTGGGGAACTAAGATCCCACATGCCACAGGTCAACTAAGCCCAAGTGCCACAACTGGTGAAAAGTCTGCCTGCTGCAACAAAAGATCTCACATGCAGAAATGAAGATTCATGCAACCAGATAAAGAGATATTTTAAAAAACAAGACAAAATTGATCCAAAATAATTGATCCCTAGGCTTACCTGCTTGAAGGAGTAATAAGCTGAAATAAAACCAAACTTGGTCTTTATTTAAGTCATTGACCCAAACCAATCTTCCCTATGATCAGAGCCTCAATAATCAGTTCACAGTCTGGGAAAGGACAGAGTTTGGGAGCACTCCCCAGGGGATCATCCCGGGGTCCCTGACGGTGGGATACACCGTGACAGAGGGTGAGATGCTGCTGGTTCCCTATAGGTCTCATGGGTCATCTCCATTTATTTTTAATAATTATGAAACATAGCTATTTAGAGCTTTCTTTAAAATATATATATATATATTTCTTTTGGCCACACTGCATGTGGGATCTTACTTCCCCAACCAGGGGTCAAACCCATGTCCCTTGCTTTTGAAGTGGAGTCTTGACCACTGAACCACCAGGGAAGTCCCTCATCTCCATTTTCACTCCACACGTGGACACACAGCAGGATGAGTCATAAGCAGACATCAGCTTAGCAGCAGAAAACTTCTCTTCACAGATTTATCAATACTTTGTATTTCCTTCCTGAAAAGGCCCCAAGGTCTGGGCTACAAGACTCAGGAAACCTATTTCTCAGCACCCATCTTGGCTTGTTGAGTGGGGCCGTCAGATTCCCCCTGAGACCAGTGCCCCTTGAGATACTAGAGACCTTCGTTTTGTTCATGGCATGAACGGGGAACGGAGCACAGCTGGTGTTCCAGGAGGATTAACCCCACTGGCCACACACAGCTGGACCAGTAAGATCCAGCAACATTCCTGAGGAGCCAGGGTTAAAAATATAAGGGTGCTTCCTGGTGAAGTCAGTCATAGTGGGGCTGTGCCCAGGGCCATGAGCCCCATTACTGTGAGAAATGGTCAATCAGGATTCAGAAAGATACATGTGAACTTCAGAGTGGAAAAGTACAATCTCCCCTCACCCCACCCATCACCACTAAAGGACAAAATCCGGACTCTTTGATTCCAAAACCCTGCAGAGAAGCAGTTTCCAAAGAGACTTCCACGGAACCCAGGTTCTGCAGGGTGTTCCTCAGACAGGGTGCTGTGGTTGCACAAGTTCGTGTGGTGATAACACATGGACAACATCTTCTTTACAAACAGGGCCAAGACAAAGATAGTCCTACGGAGCATTTTACTAGAAAGCCTGGCCCAGTACATTAGAACGAGCAAGAGAAATAAAGAAGAGATAACAATTGGGTATAAAGAAAGCTGAGCGCCAAAGATTTGATGCTTTTGAACTGTGATATTGGAAGAGACTCTTGAGAGTCCCTGGGACTGCAAGGAGATCAAACCAGTCAATCCTAAAGGCAATCAGTCCTGAATATTCTTTGGAAGGACTGATGCTGAAGCTGAAGCTCCAATACTTTGGCCACCCGATGCGAAGAGGTGACTCACTGGAAAAGACCCTGATGTTGGGAAAGACTGAAGGCAGGAGGAGAAGGGGACAACAGAGGTTGAGATGGTTGGATGGTGTCACTGACTCGAAGGACGTGCGTTTGAGTAAGCTCCAGGAGCTGGTCATGGACAGGGAAGCCTGGCGTGCTGCTCTCCTTGGGGTCACAAAGAGTCAGACACGACTGGGCGACTGAACTGAACTGAAGGACTAGACAGGGAGAGAGAAGGCTGTCGGGATCACAGATGACATGAGTATTCACACGGCCAACCTAATATACCCCTACAGCCAAAGAATTATAATTAATAAACAAGTTTAGCCATGTTGCCAATTATAGAACAAACACAAATGGCAACTGTGTTCTTGAGATCAGCCTAGAGTTTTAAAAGGAAAAAAATTTTTTAAATACCATTTCATTATATAGTGGTTTCAAAAGTATTCTCTGTAGTAGTATTTTTTAAACCATATTTAAGTTGTAGATACTCTTCTGAATACGTATTTTAAAACAAAACCTTTAAATGTGTATGGTAAGACATTAGCAAGAAGTATTAATAAATATGTAAGACTCAGCAAGATCTGTATGCTACATTTTGAAAAGATTGCTAGGAGACAGAATTAAATGAGCAAATAGAATTCGATCCCATGTGGATATAAAACTATATATATTTATGCACAAAATGCATAAACATTTCCCAGAAGGATCTAAGAGAAATGGTAGTTTCCTCTTGGAAGTGTTACTGGAAGCTGCAGGTAGAGGAAAGAATATTCAAATTTTTATTTTATACTCTTCAGTGTTGTTTGAATATTTTTACAAAGTGCACATATAACTTTAAAAATAAAAAGATGTTTCCACAGTGTGAGGCCTTAGAATCTCATGTTTGGACTTATTTCTTTACCAGGGTCCTATAATTGATTCTAATTAAGGAAAACATTAAGTAACGTTTTTCCAATTAGCTCACAGACCGTTTTCGTCCTGTGGTAGAATGCATGTTTGTTCTTCGCTGGGGACATTGCTATTATTAAAAGCTTATAAAAAGAACAAAATAAATTTTAAAATGTTTCGATTTTTAGGGGACCTAGTAAATTCAATACTAGGATCAGTCGTACGGAGCATTCACAGGAGAACATAAAAGTACAAGAAAAGGTTGTTGATTGCAGCATTTTATTGGAGGAACATTGGGAACATCTCAATTCCCATCACAGGGGAATGGCTTGAAAGATGGACCCCTGGGTGAACAGAAGATCTGGCAGCAAACAGGGGCCACCTCTAACCAGCAGAATTAGGGAACCATCTACAGAGAAGCAGCAGGCTTGGAAACTGCCCAGACAGCAGCCAGAGGCAGTGTTGGAAGAGGTTGGGCAGGATACGGGTGTGGGGGTGACAGACGTGGTCATGCTGTTTCGAATCATGGAACAAGAGGCCGCCACCAGGACAGATACCATGAGGACAGGTAGCAGCCAAAGGCTGGGCTGAGGAGGGGACAGAGGCTGGGGGGACATGGCCTCCTTGACTCCAGGAGACCAGGCAGCGGAACCCTGGTGTGGACAGTGGCTGTGGACACGGCCTCTTAGTGGCCACAGGTAAGCTTGTAGGTGAGGTCTCTATGGAACAGAAGAGAGAACAGTCGGGTGGGCTGGGGAAGGAGAGTGGCTTTAGACACTGGCCGTAGACAGCACTGGCAAGATTTTCTGTACAGAGGAGCAGAGAAGGTGGTAGCCAGAGGGGAGAACAGACAAAGAAATGGCTTTTCTTGTCAAGATGGGTGATGGAGAATGACTGTGTGTGGAATGTTCCAGAAGAGACAGAGGGACAGGAGTGAGGCCCTCTGGAGTTAGCGGGGTGGGATTCGGGCCCCCTGGGGGCCAGGACACCTGGTCCTTGGTTGGGGAAGGGGAGGCACAGGCCAGGTCACAGATCACAGTGGGACCACAGGAAGGGTTTGGATTGCTGGCTTCTCTTTTCCTCCCTGAAGAAGGAGGCCAGGTTAGCAGCTGACTCTGAGCGTGGGAGCTGGGAGGTTTGAGAAGGAGCAGGGGTGGGCCTCTCAGTCAGGATCCTGGAGAAAAGATGGACCTGGAAGGCACAGTAGGCCCATGTGCCTGTGGCCCATCTGAGAGTTGGGGCCACAGATCCAAGGAGAAACTCGGCACGTGGCCGAGCCTGCCTCCCTGTTCTGCTGCCAGGGGCAGACAGAGGGGCACTCTGCCCAGTGGTTGTAATGACCAGTGATCTCAGGGCTTCAGGGTGTGGTGGTAATGATGGGAAAGGGCAGTGAAAACAAGAGGCAAGAGAAGGGGCTGAGGTGCAGAGGCAGGGGTGGAATGAGCATGAGGATCGCAGCCAGAGGTCAGTGTCATGAGCTGAACTGTGTCTCCCAAGTTCATCAGCTGAGGTCCTAACCCCCAGGACCTCAGAGTGTGACTGTACTTGGAGATGGGGTCTTAAATGTGGTTAACTAAACTGAGGCCATAAGAGTCCTAATCCAATAGGATTCCTGTCCTTATAAGAAGAGAAAATCATGCTATAGATAAATACAAAACAGACCATAGGAAGACTTAGGGAGAAGATAGCCATGCACAAGACAAGGAGAGACCTCAGGAGAAACCAGCTAGCCAGCACCTTGATCTTGGTCTTCCAGCCTCCGGGACTAATAGAGAACTGATTTTATGTGGTATGTGTTAGGATAGGTGACTAACTAGATGGGGAGGAAGCAGTGACTGGGGCCACGTAGGCCAGTGAATTGTGAGGTCAAGGTGTGGGATGGTCATCCCCTGGCCTCATGACCTCCTGGAAAAACCACAAGCCCGGTCAAGCACTGTGCACTTCAGAGAGATATGGATGATGACAACTACCCACACAAAAATCCACATTCACTTTCTTTGGCCTGAATGTGTGCAAGGCCTGCAATCAGCGTGAAGGACACAGCTCCCAGAGCGGGTACTGCACTCAGTGCTGTCTGGTGGGACGGCAGTGGTGTTTGGGACAGTTCCGGGGCTACCGCACTGGACCTGTATGGTCCTGAGCTCCTCCTCCGCATGAACTCCAGATCCTCACAAGATCCTAAGTGGTAGGAGCTCCTAAACCCTACCGAGGGCCCCACCTCACACAGGAGACCAAGTGGCCACAGTCCAGGCAGGATTCAGGCCCACCTGGATCCAAGTCCAGCCCACACCCACTGTACAGCCAAAGTCAATGGAGAGGGTGTTCAGAGCCAAGAGAAAGTTCTGGGCCTGCAACCTCTGCAGGATTTCCACCCCCGTCTCCCATCCTGCAGAGTGGAGGCAAAGGAGGCCAGGGAGCAGGTGTGTTGGTATCACTCCTGCTGGCTATGGGGCCTTGGGCTGGAGGCTGTGAGAAGCAGAAGAGCAGGAGGAGGAGGCGTGCCCTGATGGAGGACCTGGAAGGACAGTCTTGCCTGCAGCCCGGGGCCCTTGCCTGGTCTTGGTGACCTCAGCCCTTCCCCCTGGCTTCACCCCCAGCCAGACCCGGCGTCCCAGCTGAGCCTCAGGCCGACCTCCTGCACGCTCAACTTTTGGACTCAGGGAGGCTGTTCTGACTGTTCTTTTCCCTGCAATGTCCTTGGAGTCCCCATTTTAGTGACTTTGTCTCCTGGAAAAGAGCTCATCACTTTGGTGTGAGATTATTTCAAGGTTGAATTCTTGCAATGAAATTTATCTTTAGACCTTGATTCACAGATCAATTCAGGATGCTGACAACAGAGATGACAGACACGCGAGGCTGACGCTGCTTCTCTGAGCAGCCCCACTGCTGCAGGAAGCCACCTGCCAGGGGGTTGGGATGGGGGTGGTCTCCCTGTCAGTGAGTCACTCCTTAGATTTATATCGGGCCCTCCCTCCCAAGGACTAGAAATCCATGATTCACTGGTCACATGGATACTTAGGACCCCTGGGGCTGCCATCACAAATGGCCACCAACTTGGTGGCTTCATATAACATAAGTATATCTTCCCACAGCTCTGGGGGCAGAAGTCTAAACTCCAGGTGTGGACAGGCTGGTTCCTTCTGGCGGCTCTGAGGAAGAAGGGGTCCCCAGCTCCTGTCCTAGGTCCTGGTGACCCCAGGAATCCTTGGTGGTCCTGGGCCATGATCACTCTTATCTCTGCCTCCACCATCTCATGACCTTCTCTGTGTGTCCTTTTCTGTCTCCTATAAGGACACTCACTGGACTTAGGGACCACCCAAACCCAGTATGGGCTTCCCTGGTGGCTCAGACGGTAAAGAACCCACCTGCAATGTGGGAAACCTAGGTTTGACCCCTGGATCAGGAAGATCCTCTGGAGAAGGAAATGGCAATCCACTCCAGTATTCTTGCCTGGAGGATCCCATGGATAGAGGAGTCTGGCGGGCTATAGTCCATGGGGTCGCAAAGAATCAGACACGACTGAGTGACTACACACAGTTATCCAACATGACTCCATCTAAGTCCTTACTTTAAAGGCATCTGCAAAGACCCTGTTCCCAAATAAGGTCACCTTTTGAGGTTCTGGGTGGACATGAATTTTGTAGGGACACTATTCACCTCACTGCAGGTGGGGTGACTTCCTCACATCACTCTGTGACTTGCACTTGACTTTCAGGTCCTCCCTAACAGCTTCGGAGGGGCGAGGAGTGGTGTGGTGGCACAGTGATGCACAGTTGGCTGTCCCCAGATGGGCATCCCCCGACACAGCTGCGCCTTTGTCCCTGCACAGCTTCCCATGACAGCTTAGACCTGGCTCTGCTGTAGGATCACGGGAGCCACGAGAGACCATGTGTCATTGCCAGCAGACGTGTCCTGATGACAAGGTTTCTACTACATGTGGCATCCCACCCCCTCCACCAGCAGGAAGGGCCTCCAAATTCTCTCTGTCCCCCAGACTCAACGGCCGCATCCCACACGGGTCCAGGGAGACCCCACGATGCTTAGATCACACCAGACACCGGCCCACTTGAATGACTTCCTGAAGCCACTGGCTGTTTCCCTCCATCCCCTCCTCCCCTGCTTATTCTTTGTAAAGGTCTCAGCACACATCCCTGAAAATAAAACTAAAACTGCTGCAACCCAGATCATCAGGGGTCAGAGTTGCATGCACCCCAACCCTCTCCACCGGGAGGAAAAAAGGTTGATGAGGAAATAGAATGGTTGTTTTCCCCAACCTCGTCGAACCTGAGGCAACAATTTTAAAAGGCACCTTAATTTATTTCTAAAAAGAGACAAACATAGCATTAAATCATTATCAGATGTGAGCAAAGCAAAGCCGCTAATCTGGCTTTTATTTGACTCCATTTAGTTAAAAGTAGCTTTCTGCTGGGGTAGGAGGAGGACGGGCAGGAGAGAAGAAATAAAATACTACTACTAAAAAATGCCCTTGATGGAAATGATAAGGTTCCCTTTGAAAGATGGTGCGTCTCTCTGCGTGGAGAGAAGGCAGCAGCTCCCAGCCCTTCAGAGATCCGGGGAGGCGGCTGGGCCCGGCTTTCTTATGTAAATCACCCACCGCCACGCTGCCAGCAGTACCAGCTGGCCCTGGAACTGACTACTAGGAAGACAGAAGCCAGACGGAAACACTAGTCCACACCTCGGGCGTCGGTGCAGGACACCTGGAGTTCATAGAGGACGGAAGAAGGCCCGTCTTTTGCAACCCAGAGTGCACAGTGAATTGGACTCAGGGTTTGGGATCCAGCAGAAGAGCCCCAGGATGGCAGAGCACAGCCACGGCTTTTATTTGACATTGAAAATTTATCACAAAACAAATCTCGGTTCTTTGTGAGAAAAAGGAAAAAAAGAAAAAGAAAGAAAGAAACAGAAGGAGGAAATGCTCAGAATGGCATAAAGTTTTCTTTTTTAATTTTTTAAAATTTTGACTCTGCTGGGTCTTTGTTGCTGTGCTAGGGCTTTCTCTAGATTTGGCAAGCAGCGGCCACTCTCTTGTTGAGGAGCGTGGGCTCTAGAGGACACAAGCTCAGTGGTTGTGGTACACCGGCTTAGTCACCCTGAAGCATCTGGGATCTTCTTGGACCAGGGACTGAACCTGTGTCCCCTGCATTGGCAGACGAATTCTTAACCACTGGATCACTGGGGAAGTCCTGGCATAAATTCTTGACAAGCTCAAGCCCCACCTTGTGCCCAATCCTCACTCCCCGGAGGGGCTTCAAATCCTCACCTGTGCCCAAGAGAGGGCTCTGTGTGCCAGAGTGACCGAAGACCACAGTCCCCAGGGGAGGAGGTTTGGCATGGGAAGAAAGGCAGAGGAAATCCCCTCTGGTGTGTAGAGAACCTGCTTTTCAGACTTAAAAAAGCGTGGACCACCTTCCCACCCCAGCTGAGCCCAGCTTCACCGGCCCCAGCCCCTATGGAACCAAGGCCATGGTCACTGGAAGAAGGCGGGTCACTAATTCGGCCCCCAGTCCTGGTCCTGAGGCAAAGTGGCTGTCCTCCTCAGCCCAGTCACCTGTTATCAGCCAAGCATCAGCTCACCCCATAAGCCTGAGACCCTCCCGGCCCCCGCACCTCTGCCGGCTTCCTTCTCACCCACCCTCCTCTGAATCAACTTCTTTCTTTCTACCCTCTCCCTGCCCTTCTCCTGCTTTTCCTCTGACGGACTTTATCACCAACCAATCATCGATGCTGTAGCCTAGTGGTGTCTGAGCACCACCAGGAGGTCAGCTCCTGACCTGCGGCAGGGATGGGGGTTGTCTCAGGGCACCACAGTGTCCTGACTCCTGCACAAGCTGGCCGGGAGGAGTGCCCACAATCCAGGTCAGATGGATGAATGAATGAAGTAACGAGGGAGCGACGATAGACAAGCAGCAGCCCTGGCTGATGGCCTCTCTCCTGCCAAGGCCCCTTGCTGCTTCCTCGAGCGCTCAGCCTCCCCTGGCTCCTGCAAACCTGTAGCCCGAGAGCTCCCCGGGCACACCATGGAGGGGCGCCCCCCCCCACTTCCAGTCAGGGCAGGACTGCCACCAGTCCCGCCACACAACTTGCTGGGACAGTGGCCTGAGCTACACAAGGGCCTGTAGGGCTCCCTTTCCAGTCTCTGTTTTATAGACTAGACGTGAGGTAGGGAAGTAGCTGGGCCACCATTTTGCATGGACGGAACGAACTCCTGGAGGATCTGCCTCTAGGAAAAGAGCAGACCCTTGACTTTCCAGTTCTTAGAAGCATCTGGAAATGGGAGCAGATGGAAGTGAAGGATCCTATGCCCACCCCCACCCCCCCACGGTGCACCCCCTCCCCACTTCCTCCTCCTCCACCTCCTTGGCCTCCAGGACAGAAAGCAACTAAGCTCCAGACCACCTTCCTTCCTGAAACGCACTCCTCGCCAGGGCCTGGTCCCTGGAGACGAGGTCTGGGCCTGGACTGGCCTGTGTGGACAAGCCGAGATCCCGCCGTGCGTGCAGCGGGCATGCAAAATGCAGGGGCTGCCCTTGAAAAGACAGCTTGGAGAATCTAAACAACAGCCAGGGACGCCCTTTGGTGGGTTCTCACACTGTAAACTCAGCTCTTTTGGCCACACAAGCACTGGGATGGGGGTGGGCAGAATAATTCCACCGACTCCAGCTGACCTGATCCCTGGAAGACATGACTCAGTCATGTGGTCAAAAGGATGGAGTTAAGGATCTTGAGATAGGATGGTTGTCCCAGACTCTCCAGGTTAAGTCCAGGGTCATCAGAGGGCCTCATGGGGAGGCAGGGGGATGAGAAGCAGAGCAGAGGCAGAGATCAGCACTGCCCTCCCCTCAGGTCAGGGCCAAGCACACTCTCCCAGGGGCCACAAGCCACAGGCCACCTGACTGCCCTCAACCACGTCAGCCTCCAGGGAAACCAAGCTTATGCTGTGGACAGAAAACCTCTGACGAAGGTGAAAACAGCAGAAAACACAAAAACTGCCAAAAGAAAAAATGTGTAAAAGTTAAGTATTTTTGTAGTTTTTTTAAAAGATGTGAATAATACCAGTATACAAAAATATTACATACCAAACAATACAGTGTTTGTATAAAACTCAGTAAAAAAAGCATAATTTTATCATTTAAAAATAATTCATAAAATACATTTTGCTGAGAGCAAATCCTAACATCATAGACAGGGACGACTCCCGTGTGCCACAGAGAGAAAGCGGCCTGGGTTCACCCGGGCGCTCACATCTCCCACGGGACTGCTGTGCAGTCAGTACTGGCAGCAGCCTGACGGGACGGGACAGGACCACCATACACGGTCGGGGCGTGGGGACCCCCGATCCTTGGCCGAGTTCACGGAGCAGAGTCCTGGGACAGGAGCAGCTCCTGAGAACGGCGGGACAGCCCCGTCCTCTACTGGTAGATGACCTTCACACAAAAGGTCTCCTCGTTTTTGTCTTCGTGGTCGTTGATGTAAATCAGGATCTCCTCCTCCCCGGCTCTCTGACGGGACGCAAACCGCAGGCCGATGGTGTAGGTCTCACCTCCCCCGACCTGGAAAGAAATGTCGCCATACTCTTGCCCACCCCGCTGGCTCCACAGGCAAACACACACACACACACCATACTCGTGTTCCCCACCCCCCCCCCACCCGCCGGCTCCTCTCTCTTCCAGCAGCTTCCACATAGGCAAATTCACACACACACATACCCCAGGCTGGCAGGCTTCAGAAAACACAAGTACGTTCGGAACCGAACCTCCCATGTTACTGTCAAGCCCTCTCCCCCATAGCTGCTCTTCCCAAGTCCCTGGGAGACATGTCACTAAGCCCCCTCCCCTGATTGACAGACTGATCCACTCTGAGCCACTGCTCAGTTTCCCTAAAATAGCCACAGTGGATCAAGGCCTCACTTGCCAGACAATCTGGATGAAACTGCTATGAAACTGCCGAGGAGGTAGGGGCCTAGGTGTGGGGTCAGAGGCCCAGGCAGAGTTCAGCGGGGGTGCCCCTGGGGACTGCAGGCATCTCCCTGTTTCCCCCAGGACTTCCTGGAGCCCCTCCCCTGCCCCTGCAGGGTCCCGCCCCCGAGCAGCCCGCACCTGGAAGGCGTCCTCCTTGAACTGCAGCAAGTGGGGGTGATCGCTATGCAGGCGGTAGGCCCTCCGCAAGGGGTAGGGGTTGGTGTAGGTGATGCGCTTGTTGGCGCCCCTCCCGCCCCCCGCAGGCAGCTTGATCTCGAAGGCCTGCAGGGAGTGCAGGAGTTGGCCCCTGGCTGCTTCTCCGGCAGTTCCCAAGCCTGCCCTGCGTTCGGGGCCCTTAGACGCTGGATGGCTCCATAAATACAGCAGACAAGCCGCCCGAGGTCCTGGCCGAGGAGGCTCACAGTTCAGAAGCCAACACCCCCCAGACCCCCAGCCACTGGGCAGGCCAGGTCAGCGGACCAGGTGACAATCAGGGGACACCCCAGCCCAGCCGTGTGGCCCCGCACCCCACATCAGACCTTGGAGATGAGAGGCGGCCGGCAGGAGAGACACAGGAGCCATGAGGCCACCAGCTGGTGGGCGTCCACGTCGACCAGGTGGAGGTGCACGAAGCGGCTGCCCGGCCTGCGGGGCCTGACGCTCACATGTAAGTCCTGCACCCCGTGAGGGGGCAGCACGAACACACCTCTGGGGTCCGTCTTCCGGGGGACAGGGGAGAAGGGGGGCAGGAGGTAAGGGCTTCATCCGAGGGAGCCCAGTGGTTCGGGGCGACCACCTGTGCTGGGCGGGAAGCCCTCCAGTCTGTATGAAGTCAACCTTGCCACTGGCACCAGTACCAGCGGGGCACAGTCCATGTCCCCATCCTTGGGGTTGAGTCCCCTCCCCCACAGCAGGAACCCCTAAGTGCTGGAGCAGCCTCGGCAGAGAAGAGCTGAACCAGCCCAGCCTCGAGCGAAGCATCCGCATCATCCCATCATCGAGACGTACAACTGCGGCCACGCTGACTCCAGAGTCACAGTTAATTCTTCCCATGACATACAATATATACTCCCATAAATACGGTAATATATACTCCCAGCAATTCTACGAGTTGGCCCTTGGGGTCTGTAAATAAGTCAGTCATCCCACAAAGGCACATCTGGCAAAGGTGATGTGAACTAAGGCTCCATTGACTTTCAGGAACCCCCTGAGTCGAAGCGCCATTCCCATCCCCTCCCCAGGTGGGCAAGGATGGGAGGGCCCAGGGGACCTCCTCGAGACCCAACAGCCCCCACCCAAAGGCCATACCGTCAGCTCCTGGGGGTGTGAGCTGAAAGCCTGCACTCTCCTAACTGTCTGCGTCCCCCGGAGGACGAGAGCCAGGCGGGTCCTCTGGCCAGTGATACAGGAGACATCCACTCGCTGCAGCGAGTGCAGGTGGACCTGCCAGGTCTGGACAGGTGTTGCCAACCAGCGGTCTCTGTGGGCAGAAGCCATTCACGGTCAGTGAAGACAGTACACTGACTGTTGGAGAGGAGCCCCAGGAGGCTGAGAAGGCGGCCAAGAGGGCAGGTGGGGCCCAGATGCTGTCACCCCCACAGCCCCCTTCCCTCTGAGGCTGAGGCTCTCAGGCAGGGCTGTGGCCTCTGGTGGCCTTTACCCTGAACAGAGACCCCAAATGTGTGGCACCATGGGCTTCTGCACACTTGCACCTGGGTCAGCAGAATCCCAAACCAGACCTAGAGCAAACCCCATGGACAGCATGGCATGGACAAGGATGTGGGCTCAGAGGTCACATGGGCCTGAGCCTGGGCTCTGCACCAGCCGTCTGGGGCCAGGGACACTGACCCTTGGTGGTAAATGGGCCTCAGGGACACCTGCCCACAAGTCATCATGAGGACAACACTCTTTAGCCACCACATGGCACCTCCAAGCCAGGCACTGACCCTCGGCTGGGGTGGGCACTCAGTGCAAGGGACACCCCCCAACCTTCCCCATTCCCAGACAGGCTGCAGCAAACCCTCCAGCTTGCCTGTACTGGTTCCAAAGGCTCTCAAGGCCTGGGAGATACGACCCACAGGGAGAGGGAAAGGGACTGAGGTCATTTCCCTGGGTCCTCAGGCATCACAGGAAACGACACCACCTTCCACCTCCCTGGGGAGCGGGGTAGGCACAACCACAGCCTGCATCCCTCAGACACGGGAGGGGCCACGGGGACAAGGCTGTCTGGCCATTCTGGCACGTGCTGCAGCAAAAGTGGCCTCCTGCCTGGGTCTGAAGCGTCCCACCAGCTGGTAATGCCAGCTGAGCAGAAGCTCCTTGCAAGACCTCAGCCAGTCTCAGCTCACGTGGCCAAACGCCTGACGGCCTCCTCATCACAAGTGTAGAAGCTGCAGGGCTGGCTACTTCCAGGGCCACCAGCGGTCCCCAGCCTGCCTCCTCACCACCACCCCCCCAACCCTCCACACTACCAGGGCCCACACGCTCACACATAGATGATGACAAAGAAGTTCTTGACCTCCGGGCTAGGGCCACTGGCCACCTTCAGGAACACGTCACGGGGCTCCCCGGGGCCCTGTCGACAGGGGGGCGCATCACAGCAACACTGGGCTCCAACCCCAGCCCCCCAAGTCCCCAGGAAGCAAATGCAGGTGTGAACCAGGCCCCCTCCCCCAACACATTTTTAATTCTCTGTACTCGTCAGAATTCATTATTTTTGTCACTGCAAAAGAGAAAAATCCTTAACTTCTTGATTTCATATTGAGTTTAATAATTATATTCTGCAGGAGATTTTATCCCATTTCCTAACCAGTCATAACATAATTATGGCCATTATCCTTGCACAATGGCAATTAATAAGTGCCTTAATTACCACTCACTTTATTCTGTTTGCCTCACACATTTTTTTTTTTTAATTTAAATTCAGATAATCAGGGAACTGATCTGCTAGCAGGAAAAATGAAAACTCATTCATAAAACTCTCATGAGGATGTCAAAATAGCCCTTTAGCAGCTTAGAAACAAGCCACTTTGGTGAAAACCTAAAATGAAGAGGCTGCAGGACACCCGGGATGCAAACAGTAGGCAGGGCCTGGAGAGGGCAGGGCTACAGAACTTACCATATTCTGTGTCTCACAAATGATGTTCGGGTCACTACATCGAACATGGAGTGGGGGGTCCTCACTGGACGTCCCTACAGGGGCACCTGGAGGGGGGAATATGAAAGCAAATGTCTTTTCCCAAAAGCCAAGGCCCCCGTAGGTGCTTAACAAAACCCACGAGGGGACACAGCTGTCTGCGTGAACACCAGCACTTCTTTCCCACCCAAGAGAGTAACCAAAGGAAGCAGGGCGGGTACCATGGAGCCAGGAGCCAAATACAAAGGCTCAGTTCTATTCTGAAGGCACCAGGGAGAAGCGAATCAGCAGGTGAAGCCCCAGGCCCAACACGGAGGGCAGCACAGAGCCTGACACCCAAGGCTGGAGATCTTCCCAGGGCTGTGGATTTCAGGATGGAATCTGACGGCCACGGGCGCCCTGCCACTGAAGAGGATGTGAGAAGGTCACCGTGTCAAATGGTCAGGCAGGAGGCTACGCTGGGTCGTTTAAGAGCATCCCGAGTTGATGGAAGAAGAATACTTGTCACCCTCAGGGAGAAGCCTTTTCCACCTGCTGAACCTGCCACAGGCCGGCCGTGGGGAGAGTGGGACGTGCCTGGAAGCGTGTGCCAGGGCGGCAGGCGGATGGCCTTCTTCAGGAAGGTGAGCTCCGGGTGGTAGAAGCGGAAGACCTGGTCCACCACGTGGGGCTGCAGCTCCACAGTCAGGCAGAGCATGGCCAGGGGCTTGCCGCTGCCCGCGCGAAACAGGACCTGCCGGAGAGCGGGCAGCGCAGGGTCAGGACCCACACACGGAGTCTCAGGCAGCTGCGTGCATGGCACCTCTCTGGACAGACAGGGTGGGGGTCCCCGTAGGGTCTGCTCACCCCCAGGAGGTGGGAAGGGCAGGCAGAGTCAGACACACAGGGTCTGCAGTCGTGGGTCCCCACCCGAGGTGACCGGCCCAGCACAGGTTCTTACACACATGGACCACATACGGCTGCCGCTCCTGCCACTTCCTGGAGGGAAGGGAAGTGCTCAGAAGGCCAGTGAGAAAGGTCTGCAGCCCTGAATACCCCTCCGATACTCACACTGCCTGCATGTGCTGGGAAGTCATTCTAGAAGATCTAGACACTAACCCCACCAGGTCCTCATGGGCGAGAGCAGAGAACGTCCCCCAGATGGTAAAAAGAGGCTGTGCCTAAACCCAAATGGCTACAAATGCAAACTTTCTTTTTTTAAAAAAATGTTATTCACTAAAAAAAAATTTCTGTGTCCAAGAGAGGTTCTAACTGGGGAAGATGATGGAGCCAGTGTCTTTATTTCGGAACTCAGCCGGCCCAGCGAGCTCTCGGGAGGCAGGATGGAGAGCGGCACATCGTCAACCCCAAAGTTGGACAACCTTCCCACATCGGCGCAAAGCTCAGGCCTCCAGACAGACCTTCCACATGGAAACGTCATTCTCCCACTTTGTGGGTTTTATTCTGAAACCTTTTATATGTGTAACTGGACACATTATAACTGGACAGCTACCCATGAGGCCACTTGGGCTTGAAACTGCCCCCACTCTGGGCCCCCAGCACTCGGCCGCCCTCTCCAGGGAGCCCTTCCTGAACTCACGGTCACTATCCCTTGTCTGTCTTCACCGTTCCCTCTGGGTCTTTAAGTGACTCCGTGTTGGCGCCACCTTTTTGGAGGGTCACCTGAAAGCCACTGCCCCATGCAGCTGTCCCCAAGTCTGTTGCCATGCCTTGTGTGTGCCCACCTGGCTTCATGATCCACTGGGAAGGGCGGCCCACCACTGCACCCACATTCCTGGCAGCTGCGCCCTGACACTCCTGCTGAAATTTCACTGCTATGCTGGGACCTTTAGCTCTACAATGACCGACTGTTTATTTAGAGCAAGGATCTGTTCAGAGGGATCAGGAGCAAGGGCACCCCAGTCATAATGAGCACACCCAGCACCAGACCTTAGTTTCTAAACACCATTCTCCACTAACAGGGACCTTAGATAACTGGCTGATCCAGACACGGAGCAGAAAGTCTAAGATGACTCAGGATGGAACATCTCATGTGCCAGGCACTGAGGAAGAGATCCAACAATGGCAGGGACCTGTCAAAAGGACACAGGGGCCAGCTCAAAGCAGAAGCCCCTGGTGGATGAGCAGTAAACAGAGAAAGACAGTGACAAATGACAACCTGCTGAACGAAACAAGAATTCATGCTCCAAAATGGTGACAAATAAACTACAGGAATGAATGGAGGGAGGCAAAGCTCTGCCTCACTTAGAACGTAGAAGGGACGATCGAATCCGAAAGTCACCGACAGCCAACCAACCATCACGCAAGAATCATCAGTGAAGAATTATTTTAAAAAGAATGTCTATATGTGCAAAACTGAGTCACTTTGCTGTAGAGCAGAGATTGGCACAACACTGTAAGTCGACTATACTTCAATTAAAAAAAAGAATCATCAGTGGATATGAAAACTAGCAGCGGAAGTTGCATGAGGAGCAAGATATTGACATAGTCTGAGTATCTCCTGACAAAATACATAGTCTGAGTATCTCCTGACAAAACTCAGATATTGACATAGTCTGAGGAGCTCCTGACAAAACACTATAGTTCTAATTATCATCTATAAAATACTTGTGAATTAATTTTACATTGAAGGAGCCTGGCAGACACCATCTTAACCAAGTTAGAGAGTTAAATTAACATCACTGGAAATAGAACAAATCAACATTGTGTCCCTCCCGATCAGAGGCTCTGAGAACACAGCATACCATCTGTGCTCGTCCAGCCCTGGATGCACAGCCTGAACCCACTGACTCTCGAACACCAGACAAACCAGACTGAGGGGCAGGTGGAAAAATTGGCCTTTGTGCATCCAAAGTACTAAGGTTGTGGAAGACCAGGAAAACTGGGTGGGACCACCCGATGCACCATGGGACCCCGGGTGGGTGAGGGGTCCAGGGTTGGGATATTTGGTAAAATGCAATCCAGGTCTATGACGAAATTGTATCAGTGTCAATTTTCTGATTTTCCAAGGCTGAGCACTAAAGAACTGATGATTTTGAATTGTGGTGTGGAGAAGACTCTTGAGAGTTCCTTGGACAACAAGGAGATCAAACCAGTCAATCCAAAGGAAGTCAACCCCGAATATTCACTGGAAAGACTGATGCTGAAGCTAAAGCTCCAATATTTTGGCCACCTGATGCAAAAAGCCAACTCACTAGAAAAGGCCGTGACACTGGGAAAGACTGAAGGCAAAAGGAGAAGGGGGCAGCAGAGGACAAGATGATTAGACAGCATCATCCACTCAATGGCCATGAGTTTGCGCAAACTCCAGGAGATAGTGAAGGACAAGGGAGCCTGGCATGCTGCAGTCCATGGGGTCGGACATGACTGAGTGACTGAACAACAACTGTAGTTGTGGAGTACAGAGTCCTTATTTTCAGGACATACGAGTTCTAAGTTTCAAGGAGCAACCAGGCATTTTGCCCATAACTTATTCTCAAAGTGCTCAGAATATATATATATATGTGTGGATAAATATAGACACAAAATGATAAGGTGAAGGTAAAATGTCAACAACTAGGAATGTGAGTAAATAGTACATGGCGATTCTTCACACTATTCTTATAACTGTTCTCTAAGTTTGAGATTATTTCAAACTAAAAAAGAAGGCACAAAAATAAATAATTTTTTTTTTAAAAAGGCAAAGGAGCTAACTTGAAAAGGATGGCCATGGCCAGAGAGAGGACAGTTTAATGGCCACTGCCTGCTACACAGCAAATATAAAGCCACGAGTTCATAATGTGACTCCCCCAAAAGACTGACCATCTTTGAAGGTTCCTAGGGCACAACTCATTATTTTAAAAATTGATAAGTAAAGGGAAAGAATCCAACATTTACCCCAATCTTCTGGTGTAAGATATATTTCATGGTAACCAAACTGCTGACGGCGGAAGCTCTTATTTATAGAAGAATCACAAGCAGTAAGTATAGGAACAATGAGCAAAGTGGAATTTCACCATTTTCCACCCTGATGGAATAATGGGTGTGGACAGTGGGCCTTTAGTGGACACATTAGCCACCAGGAATAGCCAGCTGCCTCGGCCTCTGCACATGAGGCCACAGTCAGCCCAGTGAGGCTGGCCCATGGTGGCCGGCCCTCGCCCAGTGACTCCAGGGACAGAGTGCCGAGGACAGTGGGCCCCGGCTTCCACAGACCAACCACAAAAGGATGAGTGAGTACAGAATGAACATCAGGCCATCCTGAGGATCTGCTGCTAACTTGGGGGCAGTGATGATGGCACAAAGCCAGGTTAAAAAATTAGTTCTCATCAGTTTAGAGATACATATGGAAGTAATTATGAGTAAACTCGTAAGGTGTCTGGGATTTGTTTTAAAACTGCAAATTCACGTAAGGAAAAATTAGCCTCTCAGATTTCATTTATAGCCCTAACTAAGAAGTTGACACATTCCTTAGACAAAGGCAAAGCTGTTGGCTCCATGTTTAAATAAAATACAGCAAATTTTCCTCGGTCATGGGTCATGGGCACAGGACTGCCCCTCAACATGGAGAATCAGGGATGCAAGGCTGCCAGGTTCTCAGTCTTGGAAATCTGTTCTCGGGGCAGGGGGTGGGGCAAAAGTATTCTTGTTTTTACTTTCATTTACTTTCAAAAGGCAATTTTTTTTTTGGAAAGTCACTCAGTCATGTCCAACTCTTTGAGACCCCATGGACTATACAATCCATGGAATTCTCCAGGCCAGAATACTGGAGTGGGTAGCCTATCCCTTCTCTGGGGGATCTTCCCAAGCCAGGAATCAAACTGGGGTCTCCTGCATTGCAGGTGGATCCTTTACCAACTGAGCTATCAGGGAAGGCCCTTCAAAAGGGCCTGGAGAAATCCACGGACTCTACAGTCCATTGGGTTGCAAAGAGTCACACACAACTGAGTGACTTTCAAAAAGCATTAGTCTACCAAAAAAAGAAAACAAAAACAAATTTCTATAAAACAACAGTTTCCCAGGTAACTAATAAGGACCTATTGTATCGCACAGGGAACTCAATACTCTATAACGACCTATATGGGAAAAGAATCTCACAAGAGTGGATATATGTAGATGTCTAACTGATCACTTTGCTGTCCATCTGAAACTAACACAACACTGTAAATCAACTGTACTCCAATAAAATTTAAAAAGAACACGACAGTGTACCAGGCTCCCCTTAGGACATCCTATATCAGCAGGCGTGTGATTGAGAAGTGCACCCTGCAAAGCCACCCCCAGAGATGGCAACGGGTGAGTCCTACTTCCCAGAAGTAACACACAGACACACACACACCACCCTGATTCTACACAACACGGGATGCTCTGTCAGGGTCAGAAGGCCCGTCTGACCCTGAGTGTGGGGGCTATGTGGTGCTGGCTACAGCGGACACTGGGGGCGGGATGCTGGCTTCCCACTAAGCAAGTCTCCAGGGAGGTGTTTCCATGCTAGACCTCTGCCTGGAGCCCATACCAGCATCTGGCTGAAGCTGCCACTGCCCTGTTAGGACACGTAATGTCCACCTCCATGGGCCCTGCCTCACCCCCACCCTAGACCTCTCCCCTCCAGGAGGTGCAGAGAAGGGCACAGGGCCCTGAGAAACAAACCACAGAACCCATGACACCCTTCACCCTCCACTCAGAGGACCCCTGGCCGGCACTGCCAGACCTCAGACCATCCAGACGGGAGGCTTACTGTCCTCTGCCCCTTACCTTGGCGTGTTTGGTGGGCATCGTGCTGGACTTACGAGGTGACCCAGCATCCGTGTCCTTCTCTGATCTCAGCTCAGCAGAGGCCTGTGAGAAACCATGAGCCCCCGGGGTCATGAGACGGAGGCCCAGGGTGACAGGTACTTCTTCCCACCTGTAAGACAGTCTACCTGTAGGACTTTCTACCTGCAGGACCTTCTACCTGAAGGACTTTCTACCTGTAGGAACGGCTGCCACCCTGAGTCCATGGCCTCAGGGGCCCCTTTATTCTCCCAGTGACCCAACCCCTGGCAGCTGCTGTTATTAACCAACCTCCACACCCCAAAGAGGAAGCGGGGCATGCTGAGAGCTGTAAGGGGGATCAGAGCCCATAACCCAGCTCTGCTCAAAGCCAGAGCCCTGACACCTTCACTACAGTTCAGACAACCTCTTGCCCCAAAAGTGCATCCAAAAAGCCTGTATTGAAAACTGTGAGCCCCTCACGCTCATCTCAGTGGTGAGCACTGCCTTGCAGAGCCGACCTCACAGGGTCAGAATGGAACACGCCCACGGTATCTGCCCCATCACAGCATGCGCTCTGCTCACACCCCGACAAGAAACCACCAGATGTCTGCAGTTCATGTTGGGGAGCAAGCAGCAGTGACGAGAGAGTAGAAAACCCTAGAAAGTTTCAACCTGCCAGCTCCTCTGAGATTCAAGAAAGGCTCTTCTACGAAATTAGGAAAGAGGATGAAGAGGAGGCAGTCCAGCTTTCCTGAGCGCTGAGTGACCCGTCAGGGCTGCTGGATCACAGCACAGATGCTGGGCATGGGGTGGGTGGTGGGGGCACAGGTGAGACAGTGACAGCCAAGAGCTAACCGTCTCCCACCACACGGAACGAGGCCCCCACCTCCCACGTTACTTGGCAAGTGGGCTTTCCCAGGTGCCAGGCCAGCCCCTTGGCATGAGAAGACTGGCCTTCCTCACCTGTGCCGTAGCCTGTGGGCCCACAGAGAAAGTCTGGAACTTGAAGGGGATATGGGCAGTCTCCCGGGGTCGCAGGAAGAGTTGGGGGGCCAGGTTGCCCCGCAGGTGGAACATGTCCTCCTCCAGCGGCGTGTGCAAGTCAGCTATGTCCTTGAAGTACCGCCACTCCTGACCATCCAGGATGAGGCTAGAGGGAGGGAGGGGTGGGGTAAATGCCCCCACCCACTCAGACCCGGTGGCTGGGACCCTCGAGGACAAAACCAGCTCAGCTTTCGGTTGGAGCTGAGGGCAAAGGCTGGGGGCCTCACAGGGTGCCCGCAATCCCACCTGAGCTCGGGGTTGTCTATCTCGATGGTCACCGTGTGCTGCGCGTTGTGGGGGTTCCTCAGGGCAAACTCGAAGAACTCGGCAGCGCCCAGCGCGGCGTGGATGGTGTGCTGCGTGGTGATGGCCATGCTCAGCGCGCTGGCGATGCTCTCCGCCTTCGTGCGCTCACGGTAGGCGGCAATGACCTGCAGGTCTCGGGCGTGCTGGGCATGGAGGCTCTGCTGGGCCTGCAGATACAGGGACCGAGGGGGCCATGGTCCCGAGGCTCAACACAGCTCAGGGACTGTTTTCTGGCCACCTCCCCTTCTCCACCCCAAATGCCAGACTCCTTTGGCATCAATACCACCTCCTCCTTGGACTCGGGGTCGGGTGGGACTGGCTGCCTCAGACCCAGGATCTGGGGAGGTGCCATGTGCCGGGGAGGCCACGAGGGCCTCTAAACACAGAGGAGGCCTGGACAGCTGAATGCCTTCAGACTCTGACACAGAAGGTAAGGACCAAATTTGACTTCTGACTTAAATTAGTTTGGATATTGACTTCCCTGTGTCCAACACTCTGGCCTTTCCCCAGGAGGAGATTGACGCTGAGCCATGTGTCTCCCAGGGGCTTTGAAAAGAGGAGTGCAGTAGTGCTGACACTTGAGACCTCCCTACGTGGGCATTTTCTGACCAGAGCTTCTCTATGGAATGGAACCTCTGCCAAGCTGGGCTGGACACCACAGCCAGACCTAATTCAGGGTAAGAAACAAACAGAGCTGGGCTTTTCAACCTGGACTTGAGACAGAGGGCTGTTCCGGCCTGTCTCCAAGTGGAGGGGACACAGCCTATACTGCCCACCAGTTAGAAGCCCCAGGACGAGGGCTCTGGGGGACAGGCCCCGTGAAGATGGGCGCAGGGCTGGCCCATCTTCAGACTGACCGCCCAGGTGAGCACAGCGACGGCCACTCCCCGGTTCACTGTAGGCCAGGTGGGTAAAGCCACAGACAGAGACAGTGTGGCCCAGAGCATAAGGTGCCCACACTGTTCCAGGTCAGGGGGAAGGGCTGGCAAGAAGGATGGACCTGCCTGTGGGGTCTGGCACCACCTGCAGCTGCCTGGCACCCAGCTCAGTCTCATACACACATGAGCCAATCCTCCAGTATTAGCTTTATAACTGGTGAAGTGAAAAGTGAAAGTGTTAGTCACTCAGTCGTGTCCAAGTTTTTGCAACCCCATGGACTGTAGCTCACCAGGCTCCTCTGCCCGTGGAATTCTCCAGGCAAGAATACTGGAGTGGGTTGCCATTTCCTTCTCCAGGGGATCTTCCTGACCCAGGGATTGAACCTGGGTCTCCTACACTGTAGGCAGATTCTTTACCATCTGAGTCATTGGGTATGCCGAGAGCCATCAGTAAAACAGAGGCAATGTCTTGGTCTTTTTCTGCCATAGTTCTGTCTTATTTCTTAATTCAGAACCCACGCAGGCAAAGGTGATGACACGTATTGGATGCCTCTGACTCCCAGAGGCAGCAGTTGGTACTGTGGCCCCAAGACTGGTCCAGAGGTGGGCACGCCACCCACCAGCACATGGACACTCGTGAACCACATGCTGGAATTTCTGGAAAGTAAAGCCCTCTCTTCCGTGGCACTTGGCATAGTCTGACAACATGGAACATGGGACTAGTGCCACCAATTTGCTAGTGTGAGGGGCAATCCTGAGATGCCAGGGAGACGGGGCAGTGACCAATCGCAGTCACTAGGGCAGCCGCTGACCTGGGCATTGGACACAGGGTAAGCTGAGTGCCCCTCACATGGAAGCTGTGGCTGCCCCAGGGCCTGCCAGAGGTTCTGACTCTGCACTCCTGGCCCCAGGCCAACCACCTCCCCCCAGAAGCCGGAGACCCACAGCCTTGAGTCTGACCATCAGGGAAAGAAAGCTGCGCCCCTAGCTGTCTCCTGACTGTCCTCACATGACCCCCAGCTCCTGGGGTCCATGGAACCACATGATTCCATGCGCTACACATGAGCAGGGTCAGCCAGGACACCGTGCCTGCCGACTCTTCCCGAGGACCCACTGACTTCACAGAACTTCCATCTCTGCTTCAAAGATGAGAATCTTTCCAGAAAGCTCTGGAAGAGAGAGAGACTACCGTATATTTGATAAATCAGGTTACTTTCACCTCAAAATTCTCCAGGGCTATGAACCCAGGAAATCATCACAATTTAGCAGAAAATTTTCTTATATTTGGAAATCCAGTTACTTCCAAATTTACTGCTGTATTCAAAACAAGGGTTCTGAGCTGTTGATTTTCTCTATCAGAACATATCAAATAAGAGGAAACCAGCCAAATTAATCATAATAATGATGTTGCTAACAACAGCACTGGCAGTTGTCGGGCGGAGGACCTGCTGTGCGTGTGGCCAGCCACCCAGAGGCTGGGACCCCTGGCATCCCCGGGGTAGCAGCTGATCGGCCCTCAGAGGCTGCACAGGAGGCAGTGGCCTGGATGCCCTGTGACCCGGAAGGAGGCCTGCCCCCAGCCCAGCCCTGGGTCAGCCTCCCCTCAAGGCATCCTCACAGCCATAGCTCTGTTCCGCAGCAGCAGGACTCTGCCGCACTTGGCTCCCATGGCCCACCGGTTGTCTGGGCCCCATCCAGCCATGTCCCCTCTCACATCCCCTCCTGCTGTGCTCCACGCCCTTTCTCCCCACAACCAACTCAGGGTGGTTACTTGTCCACCTGTGGGCACCGGGTGAGGGCCAGGCATGGCAACTCTGCTTGTGTCCACCAGGCCACGGGCACAGGCCTGGCTGGAGAAGGCTGTCATCTGTTCAGACACCCATCTGCCTCGATGTAGAGGCCCCTAGGGCCCCTGTGGGCTCCTCATCCCATAAACTCATAAGGTACAACCATGTTCTCCTGTTTCTTAGCTGCAAAATACTATAGGGTCTTACTTAGATTTTTAGTCCAAAGTGGGAATTCTGATCATCACGGTTGTTCTGACACCTGTGATAAAAAGTCCTCATGACTTTGCTCCCCAAACCTGGGGAACCCTCAGAATCCCTCTCAGAGCTGTTTTAAAAGTTTAGGCTCCAAGGACCCCACCCCGCACCAGAAATTGATTAAAATGGAGCCCAGGAATTGGTTTTTATTCAAAGTACCGCCATAATTCTGGCTTGAAAACCTCCCCTGATGGCTTAGAAGTCGAATCTCTCATGTTCTATAATGAGGACGCAGAAGGGACAGGGTGGCTCCTGCAATGTTCCAGTGAACCCGCCCGCTCCTGCTGGGAGACCAGGGACCCAGACTCACCAGCACGCCCAGCCCACGGCGGCCCAGCTCTGATCCACACTCCCGCAGTCGCACGGCCCTCATGCGCTCCAGCTTGCGCCTGCGGACGGCATCCCCCTCTTGACCGACGCCCTGGGGCCCCCGGGCTCCCGGTCTCGGGGGTGTGAAGAGCAGGGCAGCCAGTCCGCTGTCCACGTCGGCCAGCTTCTGGGCTTGGACCACATTTTTCACTGCTGGAAGGTTCAAAGAGAGGGTCGGAGGTTAAAGGGCAGAGTTTACGCTGTCTAAGCAGCCAGGGCTCCATGCCTAGCAGAACACTTCGCCCAGCGAGGGAGCCCAGAAAGCACCCAGCTTCTTGTGAACCCTAGGGTGCTGACATGGGTGGAAATGGTGCATCCTGCCCTGGTCGGCATCCTTCCCTTCTCCAGCTTCTCACATAGAGGGGATTCGGTCTCGGTCCCGGGACACAAATGTATGAATCCCCCTAGGTGATCATCTAGGAAAAATCTCAGTGTTGCAGAAGCTCACGCCCTCAGGATGCCCCAGGGCCATGACCCTGCTCACCCCCAGTCCCTCCAGCAAGCACCCTCGACACCCAGCACCACTCTGAGCTCTCAGGCACACGGTCCCGGCAGGTCCTCAAGCTCACCTGGGTGGGGGTGTCACAAGCCCCGAGTTCAGATCAGGAACTGGGGGCTCTGAGGAGTCCTGTCCCTCAGCCTGAGGTCCCTGGACAGCATGGTGGGTGAAGACTGGCCCACCCTGCCTCGTACCCCAAGTCCTCTGCCCTGCACCTGCTTCCTCTGACTGGTGGAGTCTCCCGAGCCCTGTCTCCTCTGGGGGTTCTACTGGAACCCTGGACCCAAAGGGAAGTGGTGCAGCCGACAAACAGAAGCCGCAGCAGGCAGGCCAGGCCCCTGTAGGCAGGAGAGCTGCACTGCGTTCCTCCCGCCCGCGGTGCTCCCGGGACACGTGCACATGGCATGAGCCACATCACAAGCTGACACACAGACTCCTGGGCAATCGCTACACCAGGCACAGGCGAGCAGGTGAGCGGGAGCCCCCGACGGGGAACTGGGTACTTCCTCCAGGCACTCCCAGCATCACAGGATGTAACCTCTAGCCTGAACTCCGCCGGCCGGGCGCCCACTCCCCGTCCTCGTGTGTCTCCACCTCCTGTTGCAGCGCTCCACATCCTCCCTCAGTAGAGACGAGCACTATTTCCAGGTTCTGGGTGCCATGAGATGGTGCAGACGTCTCACACCGTCATCCCAAAAGAACACTTGTCCTGTGTCTGGGGTTTAACTCCACAGGGATAGGAGCTCCAATCTGGATCAGGCTCGAGCAGCCCGAGGCCCACAGTCCCACGAGGAGGAGGCAGGGTGGGAGATGAACAAGGATGGGGGTGATCGATCAGCTCGTGTGTTCAGACTGCATCACCCCGATAATCACTTTCCCGGTTCCAATGAAACCAGAAATGAAATTCAGCATGACCATGCGGGACCACATTGCTGAAGCCAGGAAGCACCTTGTAAAGCTCAGCACAACTTCCTGCTTTCAGAACCTTGCCAGGGGGTGGACACGGCTTCTGGGGGAGCACTCCTACCCTCTGGTTTTGATTAAAATAGGGATTGGAGGACCAGTGACCCTAGAGGCTCTCAATCCCTTCAACAAAACCTCACTATTGTAACTCCCCGCACTCCCCAGAGGAGCCCCTGACCTGCCAGGCCCCGAACCATTCGTTTTACAAAACCACTCCCACTTTTTTGGCTTTATACTATACTGTTCATGCAAAAAGGCAAAATGGTTGCCTAAGGAGGTCTTCCAAATAAGTGAGAAAAGAAGAGAAAAGAAAGGCAAAGGAGAAAAGGAAAGATACACGCATCTGAATGCAGATTTCCAAAGAATAGCAAGGAAAGATAAGAAAGACTTCCTCAGTGATTAATGCAAACAAATAGAGGAAAACAACAGAATGGGAAAAACTAGAGATCTCTTCAAGAAAATTAAAGGTACCAAGGGAACATTTCATGCAAAGATAGGCACAATAAGGGACAGAAATGGTATGGACTTAACAGAAGCAGAAGCTATCAAGAAGAGGTAGCAAGAATACACAGAAGAACTATACAAAAAAGATATTCATGACCCAGATAACCATGATGGTGTGATCACTTGCCTAGAGCCAGACATCCTGGAATGCAAAGTCAAGTGGGTCTTAGGGAGCATCACTACGAACAAAGCTAGTGGAGGTGATGGAATTCCAGTTGAACTACTTCATATCCTAAAAGATGATGTTGTGAAAGTGCTACACTCAATATGCCAGCAAATTTGGAAAACTCAGCAGTGGCCACAGGGCTGGAAAAGGTCAGTTTTCATCCCAATCCCAAAGAAAGGCAATGCCAAAGAATGTTCAAACTACCACACAATTACACTCATCTCACATGCTAGCAAAGTAATGCTCAAAATTTTCCAAGCCAGGCTTCAACAGTACGTGAACTGAGAACTTCCAGATGTTCAAGCTGGATTTCGAAAAGGCAGAGGAACCAGAGATCAAACTGCCAGTATCCGTTGGATCATCAAAAAAGCAAGAGAATTCTAGAAAAACATCTATTTCTGCTTTATTGACTACACCAAAGTCTTTGACTGTGTGGATCACAATAAACTGTGGAAAATTCTTCAAGAGATGGGAATATCAGACCACCTTACCTGCCTCCTGAGAAATCTGTATACAGGTCAAGAAGCAACAGCTAGGACCAGCCATGGAACAACAGGCTGGTTCCAAAGTGGGAAAGGAGTACGTCAGGGCGGTGTATTGTCACCCTGCTTATTTAACTTATACGCAGAGTACATCATGAGAAATGCCAGGCTGGATGAAGCACAAGCTGGAATAAAGTTTACCAGGAGAAATATCAATAACCTCAGATATGCAAATGACACCACCATCATGGCAGAAAGTGAAGAGGAACTGAAGAGCCTCTTGATGAAAGTGAAAGAGTGAAAAAGTTGGCTTAAAACTCAACATTCAAAAATCGAAGATCATGGCATCCGTTCCCATTACTTGATGGCAAATAGATGGGGAAACAATTAAAACAGTGAGAGACTTTATTTTCTTGGGCTTCAAAATCACCACAGCCATGAAGTTAAAAGACGCTTGCTCCTTGGAAGAAAAGCTATGACCAACATAGCATATTAAAAAGCAGAGACATTACTTGGCCAACAAAGGTCCATCTAGTCAAAGCTATGGTTTTTCCAGTAATCGTGTATGGATGTGAGAGTTGGGCCATAAAGAAGGCTGAGTGCCAAAGAATTGATGCTTTTGAACTGTGGTGTTGGAGAAGACTCTTGAGAGTCTCTTGGAATGTAAGGACATCAAACCAGTCAATCCTAAAGGAAATCAGTTCTGAACATTCACTGCAAGGACTGATGCTGAAGCCGAAGCTCCAATACCTTGGCCACCTGATGCGAAGAAGTGACTCATTGGAAAAGTCCCTGATGCTGGGCAAGATTGAAGGCAGGAGGAGAAGGGGATGACAGAGGATGAGATGGTTGGATGGCATCACCGACTCGATGGACATGAGTTTGAGCAAGCTCCAGGAGTTGGTGATGGACAGGGAGGCCTGGCATGCTGCAGTCCATGGGGTCACAAAGAGTCAGACATGACTGAGTGACTGAACTGCACTGAACTCCCACCAGTTACCTGGGATGGGGACTTCCTGCTCCATCAGCCAGCTCTCCATCCATCCTCTGGGTGACCAGAGGGACCAGCTGGGGGTAGAGAAGTACTGGCCCCAAAGCAGAGAATCCAGACTCTAGTCCAAGTTCACAACCCTTAACCACACCGCCGGCCAAGTCACCTGACCTCTCTGTGTCGGCTTCTCTGACATTAAAATGAGGTGCCTGACTCATGCAGCATGGACCCCCTGGAGCATCTGAATGTACCCAGGCACCTCTCCTGGGAAGAACGAGAAGGACCCACGAAGTTTGGGCTGAAGTTCCAGGAGACTGTGGGATCCTGGAGGCCTCCTTCTCCTGAGCTCCTCAGCTCTGACTTCCCACCTGGGGCACAGATTCAAGGCCAACAACATCAAGGGCCATCAACACAAGAAGTTCATGGTGGTTTTGAATTCACATGAGATGACCCACAACATTTGGGGGGGGGGGGCTCCTCTACGGGCACCCTCCACTTTTCATTCCAAGGACAGTATTTGACATTCAGGTCTGTGGGTCATTTGCCAGAAAATCTTCCTGGTTATGCAAGATTTTCACCAAGCCCAGGTCTTTATCACCCGAGTTTCCTAACTGGTTTATTCTTCTCTTTCTGACATGAGGAGTTTCAAACTAGTTTTAAAAATCAGTCTCTGTGTATCCTGACCTTTATGCATTTCCTCTTCCCTCACAAAGCAGCAGATGCCTAAAAACAAACGTCACTCATAGAACTGTGAACTCTGAAGAAGAACAGTGGCTTCCACCATCTGGAGAGGGCAGGGTGGAAGGGCATGGTGACTCAACATGGCCTGCAGGTCACTGAGCCAGATGCTAAGCCACCAGTCCACCCCCAGATCCAGGACAGCGGGCACCACACAGCCTCACATGTGTGTACCTGCACACGCATTCACACACGCACACACAGCCTCCCTTCCTTCACTCCATCCCCCCCACCCCCCCAGCCCATCACACCAAGCACAACCCTCCCCTCCCGCCCGCAGGTTCCTTGCCCTCTCCACTCACGTCTGGGGCCCCCGGGTGTCAGGAGGCTGCCTCCCGTGAAGCCGCCGACGCCATCATTCGAGATGACCCTTGACCTGGAAGGTGGCAGTGAACTGGGACTCCCCACTCTCTGTTCACACAAGTGACCTGTATGAAAACACCCCCCACACACACCACCCCGCACAGCACATTAATACCAGAAAAGAGTCTGACAACACACATACACCCCTGATAAGGAGATCTGGCTTCAAATACCCCCTGACCCACCATCATCCCCACATTCCACTCTTGGCCTGAATTTGTTTTGCAACAGAGATGGTGGGTGGCCAGCAGAGGCCTGCGTTCCCTCGAGCACCCTGCTCTCCAGGCCCACACCTCCTCTCCTTCCCCTGAGCAGCCATCTGCTTTCCGGAGAGGAGTTGGGGCTCAGGACCCTCAAGGCAGGTCTCCGGGAGCCCAGCTTGTGCTCTGGGATGGTCACAGACTCTGTCATCAGCCCTCGAGTGTCACGCTGCTGCAGGAAGGCCTTTGTACCCTTCTGCAAACATCTGTGCCCAAAAACTCCTGGCGGGGAGGAGTCTCCATGTGAGACCCCCCTGGGGAGAGAGGAGACCCCCACAGAGCCCCTGGGGGAAGGGTGAAGGAGCCTCAATAGGTGGCCCTTGGGTGAGAGAGAAGCCCCCATGCAGGGTCCCTGCGGGTGGAGGAGAGGAGACCATGCAGGGCCCAGGGGCTGTTTGCTGAAAGAGCCCTGGAGGGGACAAAGTCGCTTCAGGGGACAGGGTGTCCCAAGGGCCAGCCCCACTTCCCTCCAGCTGAACCAGGGCAGGCTTCACTACTGTCAGTGTCATCGGGTCCCAGGGATGACAAGTGTTTGCCGCAGACGTGCTTCGCCTGGGTGGACGGGCCCTGTCCTCGGGACCACCACCTCTCTGCGTGGACCTGACACCCCTCAGGGTGAGGCAGACAGAACTCAGCTGTCAGACCCAGAAACAACCACCAAACACAAGACACGCTATCATCTCTCTGATTCCAGCTGGGAGCTGAACACCGGCAGTCTGGGGTGTCCGACGGTCTTTCTGGGAGGAGATAGAAGGGGACCCCTCCCCCGGATGGGAGCCGGGGGAGGGGGTGACTCTCCTGCTCAGCTCAGCAGCCCCCTTCGGCCCCACCTCCGCAAGTCTACTTGCTGCCAGGAGGCTGCTGTTCACGGGCAAGCCCAGGGCCCAACCATCAGCACGCCCCTCTGCCTGCAGGTGTCAGCTCGTCCTCGCGGGGACGAAGGTGGGGCTTGTGTCTCCAGCAACCTGATGAGAACTCTCTCTGGGCTGTTCTCAGCCAAGGCTGGAAAGAGGGTAGCCATCCTTCCAAAGGAAGTCAAGGTCCCTGCACTGCTCCAGAGGGGGGCCGCCACCCCCAGACACCAAGGAACAGTAGCAGACCCTGGAACTGAAGTTGGAGATCCCAAACACATCGGTGCGATAGCAGACCATCCCCCACAAAAGATGAGTGAAGACAAAGGCCTGCTGTGGGCATGGGAAAGGCCAGATTCAGAAATGAAAAACCGAGGGACTTCCCTGGTGCTCCGAGCTTCCATGACAGAGGGCACAGTGTTCGATTCCTGGTTGGGAAACTAAGAACCTTCAGGCCATGCAGCAGGGCCAAAAATAAAAATGACAGACAGAAATCGTCTCTGGTCAATCAAGGAGCAATTCACTCGACAAGGTTTAAAGGCTGGTGACACAGCAGTGAGGGAGTCCTGCCCTCAGCGAGCTTTCGTTCTGATCCTCTTGAGCATTTTCTGGGAATCTCGGCTCCCCGAGGCCTTCCTGCCTCCCCTCCTGTGATGGGAGCTGCCTCCGTCACCTGCCCAGCCACCACACACTCAGATGCAGTCCTGGCAAACTGGAGGTTCCGCTTCTTCCACATCCTCCTGGGGAAACGGCCGCATGGGCGGGTGTGGAAGCCCATGGTCCAGAGCCCCTGTGGGCGGCGGCAGCCCCACAGAGCCTGCGGTCAGAACTGTTCTGTCGTTGCTCTGGGAACCAGCAGGAAGCCGCCCCACCGTCCACTCTCATCGCCCACAGCTGCCCCACGCCCTTTCCAGGGGTCTTCCATCTTCCCCTGCAAACTGAAGCCGCTAAGCATTGTTCTCATCTCCATGGTACCTATTTTTGACCTGACAGCAGCTATCGTCCTAGGATCGTGAACCTCCTCCCTGAGAAAGGAACCTGGTATCGACCCCTCCTCACTCAAGAGGAGCTCTCACATCTGAGGTTGGCTTCATCCCCTGACGTCCAAGATGACGGAATCCTGAGGCCAGACAAGTTCTCAGACTGGCCGGCGTAGCGATTACTTCCTGAGTCCTCCCACGGCTGTGCTGGGTCAAGGGCAAACATCACAAGGGAGAACCAGCAGTGTCCTTGAGGGCCCACTGCCGTGACTTTCTCCACCACCTTAATCCTGCAGCGAGTGGGTCCCTGGGTCGTGGGCAAGGAGGCCTATGGTCCACCCGGATCCAGTTGAAAGGAGGCAGGCGTGTTGTGAGCCTGATAATAGCTCCACTGAGACCCACAGAAACCCAGGGAACTGCAGCAAAGCCCAGATCTGCTCCACCAGCTCGCGGGGGCAGGTGACAGCATCCTTGGAGCTCCAGCTCCCAGGAGGACCGACTATCACCACAGCGTGCGACCCAACAGAACACATGGCCACCTCCCCCACACACAAGAGCTGTCCTGGGTTTCCTGACCACTTCCTCCCACTGTATTTGTATTTGGAGCATCGGTTTGTTTAGAAACATGCTATCGTGCTGGTGCTGTCACTTCAGTTGTGTCCAACTCTTTGCGACGCTATAGACGGCAACTCCCCAGGCTCCTCTGTCCATGGGACTCTCCAGGCAGGAATACTGGAGTAGGTGGCCATGTCTTTCTCCAGGGCATCCTCCCAACCCAGGGACTGGACCCATGTCTCTTACGTCTCCTGCACTGGCAGATGGGTTCTTTACGACTAGCGCCACCTGAGAAGCCCTTGTTTAGAAAGGGGATAGTAAACTTGAGAAACCGGGTTTACATTTGCACACCTGCTCGAGGACTGCCTGGAGTGAAGGTGCCGCATCTCATGGGGGTACAATTTGCAACCTGAAATTGCTGAGTTTTTCTTCCCCTTCCATGAGACGGAAAGCTACATCTGGGGACCAACACCTGGCTACAGAGCAGTGTGTGTTAGTCTCTCAGTCAAGTCTGACTCTTTGCAGCCCCATGGACTGTAGTCCACCAGGCTCGTCTGTCCATGGGATTTCCCAGGCAAGAATATTGAAGAGGGTAGCCACTTCCTTCTCTAGGGGATACGGAGCCAAGACAACCTCAAATCTGCAGGGCTCCCAAAGCAGCCGGGTAACCGCCCTCACTTCCATTGTGCTAACAGAGTGATCACACTGTTCGACTCCAAACCCAGGTCATCCATCAAAGTCCATAGCAACGGGTGCTCCCATAACCCCGAGAACATCAGTACTTGACTGTGGAGCCAGGGGTCAGGTCCCTCAGGAGGCCTGCAGATACAGTGCAGTGGTCACACACACAAGCAGGATCCTGGGATAAAAAACTCTGAGATCTCTAAATGATGAAAAGGAAGTGTTGGTCTGCTCAGCTGTGTCCGACTTTTTGTGGCCCCATGGATGTAGCCCGCCAGGCTCCTCTGTCCGTGGCATTCTCCAGGCAAGCATACTGGAGTGCGTAGCCATTCCCTTCTCCAGGGGATCTTCCCAACCCAGGGATCGAATCCAGGTCTCCAGCATTGGCAGGCAGATTCTTTACTGTCTGAGCCACCAGGGTAAAGCAGCAGAAGCGTCTGGCATGAAAGGAGTATTAAATAGCTCGTCTGAGCCGAGAAGCCGCAGAGCACAAGGACAGCCCTCTGCCACAGAAAGGTTCCCAGGGGACCCAGGCGTCATGCCTCGATCCGCAGCCTCACACTTGAACTCGGCTGTGAATGCAGAGGCCCGGGTGCCACCCAGGCGGGTGCTGGCCCCACCTCTGTCCCCTCAAAAGGCCCACACAGCCATCACCGCCTCTGCCAGCCCGCGCCTGCTGCTTGGCTCAGAACAACCAGTTTTATAAAGAAATAAAAGCCATGACACTTTTATTTTTCTTTTTTCAAAAACCGCAGACTGTACAGAGGAAAGCACAGTGCGGCCGCGTCGTACAAGTGGGCTGCGCGCTGCGGCGCTTCGTTATCCATCCCTGCTCGGCGACAGCGCAGCCTCCCAGGCAGGCTGTCTCAGGCTCCTTCCCACCGCCTTATCTCTGTCTTGCAGGCAAAGTATGAAAATGACAATTTAAGATAACATATAATGGAGCTAATCTTTCTTCCGAAGATAAGATTTTAAAACCTGGAGTCACTGCATATTTGTGGGCTGGTGAATTAAATATAAAAATAGCCAACACAATCTCAGAGGCAGAAGAAGGCTTCTAGCAACTCCCCTCCGTCGTGGGCACTTTTGAATAATGTCTGCTCCTCACACGCAGCTCATTTATTTCTCTAGGACCTAATTGAGTTTTGCTGTTTCCATCTTGTCTGTTTTCCGGGCTGCCTTGGATCCGACAGCTGTAAACAAGCGAGCAGAAGCCTCAGACCCGGCTTAATGAGCTCCACGCTGGTTCCCGCTGCTCGGCTCTGGCTCTGGGCACGCGTCGGTGAGGCCCATGGGGCTGCAGGCTCTGAAATCAGGCTGGGCTGTGAGGAATGGAAAATTCCCCAAGAAAGCGACAGAGAGGCTGAAGTCCAGAAGCCTCAATGGCTTGGCGGTGTCCTGCTTTCAGTCCTCCCACGGTCCCCTGGAGGGGATGGAGCAGGCTGGTCACTAGGCCCCGGGGGCTCATGCTGCCCTCTGCCCTGAGGCAAGCACAGGCAGGCCTGCAGGCCTAATGTCCCCTGTCCCATCAGCGGCTTAGTGGAGCCACGAGAATGTCCAGGCAGGACCATGCCAGGGCCAGAGAGGGCTTTCCTCGGGGCCTCTGCCGAGCAAATGTTGGGATACCATCTGACATGAGGTCAAGGTGCTTGACTCTGAAGGAGAGCATCCCTGTGCTCCTCTGTCCCTCTGTCTCCCTGTCCCTCTGTCCCTCTGCTCCTCAGTCCTTCTGCTCCTCTCCCCAAGCTGTGCGTGTGGAGCTTAGGAACAGTTCTCTTGTCTCTCCCCCACAATGAGGCAGTGGTATGAGCTGACCGAGCTCGCTCCTGAAGCCAGGCATCTTATGTGAGAATCATCACGGAGATGTCCCATGCACAGTACCGAAACAGAACCTGGGCAAGACCAAGACAGCGAACAATCCCAAACCCCAACCAGATATCAGGAACACCAAACAATCAGTGCCAGGTAAGGCTCAGTGGTCGAGACAGAGGCTCTGGGATCATGGCAGGCACTCAGTGGACAAGGCTAGACTCAGTGGTCAAGGACAGACTCGATGGTCAAGGGCAGACTCAGTGGTCAAGCTAATGAGAGCTGAATTCCTACCGAGAGCTGCTGCCTATGTGACCACTGTCCTGAGGGGGCTCACGCCCCAAATGGGAAGCAGAGTGGCTACCTGGGAACAACAGCCAAGCTTCTGGGGATTCTTACCCACATTGGCCAAGGTCAAGTGCAGTTGGCCCTTCACCACTGTGTGGACGTCGATGGGCTTGACGCAGCCAAACCTGGTCACGTCTCCACTCACCACCATGGCGTCCTGCTCGTATTCAGTCGCCACAACCTCCAGCTCGTGCGAGACCTGCACGGCTGGCCGCCCTTGGCGAAGGAGGTGCTGCAGAGGAGAAGGGATGGGTCAGAGGGCGGCTGAGGCAGAGGCCATCTGCTTCTGAAAACCCGAGTCCTTGACGTTGAAGACTGATGTCAGGTTTTTAACAAAGTGCATCCTGGTCCACCCACTGAGCAAATACGAGCAGGCCTGGCAGCCCCGCACGGAGCCTCCTCTGCAGGGGAAAGTCGGGAAGTGCACAACAAGGGGGTCCCTGAGGAAGCCCAGTGAGAGCCCCGAGGAGTCTCCACTGGGCCTCCGCGCAGGGAAGGCGGGGGGCATGCCAGGCCTGGTTCGGGAGCACTCCAGAGTGGCTGAAAGATGGGCAGCGGGTCCAAGGAGGGACCACAAGGCAGATGGAGCCAGGTCAGGAGGGTTTCCAGGCCAGACCTAGGCTCAGAGCCAGGCCAGGCAGACCCAGGAAGTACTGGGATATTCTAGAGCCCACTCTTCTCTGCTAATCAAGTTTAACCCCTCAGTCCTCAGCCTGAGCCCAAGGGCAGTGGGGCCGGGTGGGACGGAGGGCTGGGCCCCTCCTCCTGCATGGCCTGGGGAAGGTGACCAGGCCTCTCGACTTCATATAGCAATGGAAGCATGGGGCCAGGTTAAGTTCCTGCTTCTGGAATTCTGGCCCTGTCCCCCCAGCACCCATCTCTGGGGTGGACACACTCAGACCAGATCCCTCCTTAGCAGGTCTGGGGGCTTCCAGATGCATAGACCCTGCTTGCTCAGCAGTGCTTGTCCACATGATGCCAACACAGGCATGGTTCAGGAGTCTCGGTGGCCGGATGGGGTGAAGACTCCTCCAGAGGGACACTGGTCAAGGCAAGAGGTGACACCCAGCTGCCCAGGGAGCAACGATGGCAATTAAAACACAGTACTGCTTCTCACCTCAGAAACTGCAGAGACTTTTTTAAAAGCTAATAACCCATAAAGGGTAGGACGGTAGTAGGTCAGTCCTCCCCACCCAGTGCTCTGCACACACTGCCCCTGGCTCCTTCCACTGCCCTGGGGCCTCACCCCCGCAGGGATGGGCCCTGAGACCCAGGGGGTGGGGGCAGTTACAGCCGGAGTCAGCTGAAAGAGGGAAGAAGGGAGGAAGGAGCAGGTGGCTCTCTGAGGATGGAGAGCACAGGGTCAGAGCCACTGCAAGGGGACATGCAAGTACCAGAGCCATGAGCTCCTCAAGGGGACAGGGCGCTGAGGAGCAAGGGGGGATGGGAGCGGCCCTGCAGGTCTCAGGGACCAGCCATGCAAGGCTCAGATAGGGTAGCCTAGGGGGCTGTGGCCGGAATCCAGAAGGAAAACAGCTGTGGGGCTTCCCTGGTGGCCCAGTAGTTAAGAATCCACCTTGCAAGGCAGGACCCATGGGTTCAATCCCTGGTCCGGGAACTAAGACCCCATATGCAGCAGGGCAACTAAGTCTAAGCACCACAACTCCTGAGCCTGAGCACCACAACCAGACAGACCACACGCCAAAGCGAAGGATCCCATATGCCGGAACTAAGACCTGATCCAGACAAATAAATAGATAAATAATTAAAAAAAAAAACGGGATGAAGGAAAAGTTGGTGAAGGTCAGAGAGATTCCAGAGCCATAGGGATGGCTCTGTATCCTCTTCCACTCCACCCCAGGGCGGAGGGTTGGGGGGCAAGCTCTCATGACGGCACATGGGCAAGTGGATGTGATCCAGGGCCGGGTCTAGAGGCTGCCATGTGACCCCATGCTGACCCTCTGGGGTCCTGGTCACACGACAGGGAAGGTTCGGGGAGAAGCCCCAGAGAAGAAAATTGAATTAACATGTAGATTTCAGTTTTAGCCTATGAGGAGAATAGAAAGCACAGTTAGAAAAAGGATGAGATTCTAATTCTCGTGATTCATGGAACTGAGAACAGGCATCGGGAAACACTTCCCCAGCCCATCACTCACTCATCATGTCCTCCATCCTGAGGGTGCACCTCAATGGGTGGGCCCAGCCCCTGGGGAACAAGGCCGACCCCTTGCTGCTCTCAGGGAGCTGTCATGCTCACCGTCAAGGGAGCAGAGCCAACAGTACCTGCTCAATTGAGGGTCTGATGACGGATGTAACCTAGCGTGATGGAGTTTAGTCTCTGTGAACATCACTTCCTTTGGGGAAGGCAAGGACTCGGCAGTGTCGGAATTTGTGAACCAAGGAGCCAGGCCGACACCCAGCACTGGGCAATGACCAACACCGCCAGGTGACAGACCTTGCAGGAGAGACTGTGGGAAAAACCTACCTTCAGCTGAACGGCAGCAGATCCGACAAGAAGCAGGGAGTCCCCATCCCAGACGTCGATCTGCAGGGTCTGCATGGCCAGGTAGCGGGCAAACCAGCGCTGCTCCCCGGGTCTCAGGAACCCAGGGTCCACCAGGTACTTCCGCTGAAAGCCCGGAGACCCTGTGCAAAGAGGCCCCAAACAGGCCCAACAGTAACTGGAATCATTTATCATCTTTATACACTTGGAGGACTTTCTGCTCTGAGCATGATGAAAAATTTCCACTTCTAGCAGAGCCGTAACTTAATAAATATATTAATCAAAACATTACAAAATACCCAAATTAACAACAGGAAGAGTAGTGTTCAGAAGACTATATTTCTTTCCAATATATGCAATAAGCTACTCCTCAAATAAGACAGATGTGTTTCACCAAGTCCTGGTGAAACAGTCAATGCTGAACAAGGACAGATGCCCTGATGGGGCCAGCCAGGGAGTATGAAACCCGATGCATAGGATTTAGGGAGAAATACCATCTACTTCTTCTGTACAAACTGGGACATTCAGGGACTTTCCTGGTGGTCCATTGCCTAAGATGTCACCTTCCAAAACAGGGGTTGCAGATCTAATCCCTGGTCGGGGAGCTAAGACTCCATATACCTCAGGGCCAAAAAGCCAAAACAGAAGCAATGCTGTAACAAACTCCAAACTTTAAAACATGGTCCACATCAAAATATCTTTTAAAAAAAAAAGAAAAAAAACTAGGACATTCACCAGAGACAGAAGATGTGATAGATAGGTAGAGAGATAGATATACAATGGAATATTACTTGGCCATTAAAAAGAATCAAACAATGCCATTTGCAGCAACATGGATGGACCCAGAGATGATCACACTAAGCAAAGTAAGTCAGAAAGACAAATATGATAGAATTTCATTCATATGCAGAATCTAAAACATGACACAAATGAACCTATCTACAAGACAGAAATAGACTCAGAGACATAGAGAACAGACTTGTGATTGCCAAGGGGGAGAGGAAGTAGAGGAGGAAAGGGCTGGGAGTTTGGGGTTAGCAGATGCAAACTATTATATATAGGATAGGTAAATAACAAGGTCCTACTGTAAAACACAGGGAGCTATATTCAATATCCTGTGATAAACTGTAGTGGAAAAGAATATGAAAAACAATATATATATATATATACGTACAACTGAATGAATATACTTCAAAAAGGTTTTTTAAAAACTGGGATATTCACACACAGGCATGTGCAGAGCTTAAGCTGAAACAGAGCTTAGCACGTGGTGCTGAGCCCACCCCAAGTCACCCCCCAACCCCAACACACCTAGTCCCACAGGAACCCAGGCCTCCCTGGGGTCCCCCTGGTGTCAGGCTTTTCAATATGAGACAGCAGTTGGACTGTGACTCCTGCCTTCCCTTTCCAAAGTGGCATCATCATTAATCCGTGATTGACAAAAATGTCACTGAAATCACCATTAGTTAAAGTGCAGGAAGAGCAACATGGGGGTGAGACAGTCAATTCCTAGGCAGGTTGATAAGAAGTCCAGGGTCCCCAAGGAGGAGAGAGGGGTCTGTGGCTCTCAAGGAGGAGATAGGGGTCTGGAATTCTCAAGGAGGAGGAAAGGACAAACATCTTTTTCCTCTACATTTCTTAGTCTTAGTCACATAAAGTGTTTTTTTTTTCTTTAAGCCCAGAGCTGATGATTACACAACAAACAACTCAGCTTAAACTCTGTACTAAGGGCTTTCCTCATAACTCAATCGGTAAATCATCTGCCTGAAATGCAGAAGACCCAGGTTCAATTCCTGGGTCGGGAAGATCCCCTGGAGAAGGAAATGGCAACCCACTCCAGTATTCTTGCCTGGAGAATCCCATGGACAGAGAAGCCTGGCGGGCTACAGTCCATGGGGACCCAAGAGTTGGACACAACTCAACAACTAAACCACCACCACCAAGGATTATATGACAACAATGAATCCTGCTTGAGGACAGTTTCTCCTTCTTGAAAACCTTCTGACTAATCCTGTTATCTTAAAATGTATACTTTGGGAGTGGGTCTGGTAAGATCTTTCTATTGTTAGTTCTAATCCTGTCATCTTAAAATGTAAATTGTGGGAGTGGGTCTAGTAATATCTTTACAACCTTGAGACATTCTTTTGATTTATTGCAATAACCAATTTAAAAAGTACATAGCTCCCTTCCTAAGAATAGTAAGTGGGAGCACTCTCTGTCCCCCTTCTGATGTCTTGTCAGAAGCCTTCTCTGTCCCTTTTTCACTTTAATAAAACTCTGCTACACAAAAGCTCTTGGGTGATCACGTCTGGTCCCTGGTCCCGAAGCTAAATCTTCTTTGGAGATCACAAATCTGACATTGTTCACCCATAAGCTATCAAGGGAAACATACTGAATACAGCAGTTCTTCCCTTTCCATCAACCATATAACAGTATTTTAAAAGCAGTCCATATAATCAAAGCTATGGTTTTTCCAGTAGTCATGTATGATGTGAGAGTCAGACCATAAAGAAGGCTGAGCACCAAAGAATTGATGCTTTCAAATTGTGGTGTTGGAGAAGACTTTTGAGAGTCCCTTGGACAGCAATGAGATTAAACCAATTCAAAAGGAAATCAAACCTGAATATTCATTGGAAGGACTGTTACTGAAGCTGAAGCTCCAATATTTTGGCCACCCTGATGCAAAGAACAGACTCACTGTTAAAGACCTTGATGCTGGGAAAGATTGAGGGCAAGAAGAGAAGGGGGAGGCAGAGGATGAGATGGTTAGATATCACCAACTTAATGGACATGAATTTGAGCAAACTCCAGGAGATAGTGAAGGACTGGGGAGGCTTGACAGGCTGCAGTCCATGGGGTCGCAAAGAGTCAGACATGACTCAGCAACTGAACAACAACAAAAGCTGGGGAGGAAGGCAAATGTTCACTCAGCAGCCTGAGTTACCAGGCCAGGCTTAGCCCCTCACCCCTGCAGCCACCTCAGCCCATTGGCACCCACATAGCGCCCCCTCCACTCTCCTCAAGGCCAGGACAGTGGGAGCAGTGAAGCAGGTCAGGACAGTACCCACCGGGCGTTAAGGGGGAATAGGGGGTGGTCCTGGTGGGCCCAGGGAACACAAAGAAAGGTCCAGACACATGCTGACTCCAGCCAGAAGCACCCCCGCCCCCCCCCCACGCCAAGGCAGTGCTGTGTAGCAGGACAGAGGCCATGGGAGGGGCTTGGAATGATGTCATATGTGGCAGGCCAGGCCCCAGTGTCCCATCTCCAGTGACCAGAGCAACTCACCAGGCCAGTGGAGGTCAAGGACCCTGCTGCCCTGCCCCAGCCCCACCAGCCAGCTCCAAGAGCTAAGCAGCCTAGGCATCTGGTCAGTCTCACGACACCCACCCTGAGGCTGCTCATCCAGGTGCCCTGGGGACTGGAAAGAGGACCAGGCAACGTGGAAGGTCAAGTTCACAGCACCGGGTAGCACCCACCTGCTGGGCCCCTGGGCTACAGAGAAGGAGTATCGGAAGCACTGACCCCTACACTGGTCAGACTGCTAACTCCAGGACACGAATTGTGTGGGCTGACCTCCCAAATGACACCACAGACACCCTTCCCGGGGGGCCCTCTACACTGACCTCCAACACCCCCAGCCCCACTGACCCTTCACCCAGACTTGCACTTGTGCCTGAATGCAGCCCATCCCAGCTGGACCCTGCATCTTCTTCCTCAGCCAGATCCTCCTTGCGTCAACCCAAGCTGCCACCGGGCACCGTATCCTCCCAACACCCCTGCTGGGCTCCATCATCACCACATCCCTTCGGGAGACAGGTGCTCTCAACACAACAATGAATTCACACGCAGTACATGCCCCAGGCCCCGTGTGGGGTCATGTGAGGGGACAGGATGGACAGGCCCCTGCCTTGATGGGGCTCATGGTCTCAGGGGACACACCGAGCCCAGAGCTGACAGTGTGCTGAGCATCACACACGGGAGCCATCCTTGTCTGGGGGCAGCCCAAGGCCCCTTGTGCTGGATCCTCCCAACTCCTCCCCACTGTAGGCTTGGACCCCTTCACTCCTGTCCAGTTCAGACAACTGGCTCCTTGGTGGCCTTCCCTGAGGCCCAAGCTCCCCACAGTCCATCCCATGGCAGTGCCAAAGCACCCATTAAAGAACCCTGCATCATCTCCATCCCACTCAAAAGTCTGCAGGGAAGCTGACCACTGACTCCCAGGGGCAGTGGCACTTCAGGCTCCCCGGCTTAGCTCCCTCAGTCTGTCACAAGCACCATGCCCCAGCCCAGGTGGGATCCTGGCTGCACCTTCAAGACTTTATATCCCGAGAACCAAAGAATTACAGTAAATGAATTAAGCAACAAATAACAATAGAGAACACCTCCAAAACAGAAGCAAGAAAGTAATATAAAGATAAATGCAAAATTTAATTGATTAGAAAATAAGAAAAGAGAAGAATCTGTTTGAGGTACAGTTACATGTCTTCAGAAGACAGGGAAGCCAAAATAAGAGATTGGAAAGACATCTCCATTCCTGGGGAAGGTCAGCTCCCATCCTGTGAGGGCAGTTATCCCCACCGTTCATCTGTGAATGCTCCAGAACTCCAGTGAGGAGTCTAACAAGTTTACATGGGAAACCAAACCAGCAAGAATGTCCAGGAGAACCACGCAAGGAAGAACAACGTAACGCCTCTGATAAACAGTGCGACCTTCATGCGTAGACATTCTAACAGTCTGGTAAATTACAGCTCACAGGCCAACCCACTATGAGCTAAGAATGGCTTTTACAGGACTTTACTGATGGTCCAGTAGTAAAGACTCCGCCTGCCAATGCAGGGGACACGGGTTCAATCCCTGGTACACAAAGATTCCACATGCCGAAGGGCAATGAAGCTCATGAACCACAACTACTGCAGCCTGAGCACCCAGAGCCTGTGCTCCTCAACAAGAGAAGCCACCGCAGTGAGAAGCCCACACACAACAAAGAGGAGTGCCTGCTCATTGCAACTAGAGAAAGCCCACGTGCAGCAACAAAGACCCAACACAGCCAAAAATAAATAAGAAATAAGAATGGCTCTTTTTTAAGTGTTGTGGGAAACAAAAATCAAAATAAGAAGAAAATGATTACACAGAGAGCATATGTAAAGCCAGAAAGTCTAAAATATTTTGTTCTGGCCCTTAAAATAGTTTGCCAACCTCTGGGCTAATGGAACAAGCAAGAGAATCCAAAATGACACCGAATCATTAAAAATTAAAAAATGGTATATGATAAGTGTGGCTCTCAAGTTACTGGGGGAAAAGATAAACCTTTTAATAAATAGTGCCGGATCAATTGGAGAGACATTTGGGAAGAGATAAAGCTGATCCAAATCTGCCATCACACAGGATAAACTGCACAGAGATCAGAAATCTACATGTGAGAAATGAAACCTACATGTCGCAAAAGAAAGCATGCATGAATCTCTTGGAAAGGAGAGAAAGCCCTTGCATCTATGACTCAGGAATCTAGAAGCAACAAAATACTGACGCATTCAACTACAGGCAAGAAACACCTTTACATGGCAAAACCCACCCTAAGCAAAGCAAAAAGACGAACAACAAAGTAGAAATCATATTGGCGATTTATATCACAGGCAACAGGCTAGTCCTCCTAACAGAGTTCCCGAAACAGGACAAAAGAAATGAAAAATCTGGTAGAAAAATGGAACGGAAATTAGCTGCTAATGACAAAAGACATTCAACTTCATTCATCTCACATCAATGAGATTATAAAAATCCTAAAGTGTAGCAACCTGGGACTTTCCTGGGGGTCCAATGGCTAAGACTCTGGGCTCCTAATGCAGGGGGCCTGGGTTCGGTCCCTGGCAGGGGAACTAGGTCCCACAGGCTACAAGTAAGAGTCAACGTGACACAACTAAAGATCCCGCCAGGAGAGAAAGACTGACAATCCTGGGTGCTGCAGCTGAGACCTGATGCAGACAAATAAACATATACTTAAATTTTTTTTAAAGTGTAGCAACCCATTTTGTGGGGGAGGCTAACAGAGAGAAGGTTCAATCCTATAAACCCACTGCCAGCAATCTGGCCCAAAACACACCTTCAGACACAGAAAACCCAGAAACACAGAGCTGCTCATTGCCTCGTTGTCTGAAATAGCAGAACCCTGGAAAGACCGAAACCTCCATCAGTCAGATGATGGTTGAATAAACCACAGAATGTGCACCCAACACAGGACAATGTAGCTGTAAAAACAACGCAGGTGGTTTCCACATGGAGTAGAACTCGGGAGGATGGAAAGTTAACTGAAAAAAATCATGCTGAACACATGTATTTGGTATGCTACTTTTTGAAGAAGGAAAAAGGAAAAATAAAAATATAAATATTTGCTTAAGCCAGAAACTAGAAACCAGGTTACCTCCAGGAGGCTGAGCGGGTGGGGACCATCTAAAGGGACGACGATGGGAGGGAGCTTTGAGTGTAGAGTCAACTATGGTTTTGTGTTTTGAGCCATGTAAATATTCCAACAGATTAAAGCAAAGAAGAAAGCAAGCTGGGAACTCCTCAGCCGTCTAGTGGTCAGGACGCGATACTTTCACTGCCATGGCATGGGTTCGATCTTTGATCAGGGAACTAAGAGCCTCAAATCACATGCCACAGCCAAAAAAATAAAGAAAGGAAGGAAAGAAAGCAAGCATAAAAGTGAAAACAAACTGAAACAGGCAAATCTGATTGAACATCGAATTGGGAACAGCACGTGCTTTTGGCTGCACTAACTCACTCTGCATCCTGTGGGACACAGCCCAGGACCACGGAACTTTCATCAGCCATATACTGCTTGTACTCTCATTAAGAGGAAAGAGATACAAATATAATATTTTAAGGAAAAAACCTCTAAATTTGAATTAGGAATATCAAAGTGAAGTCATGTTTTAATATACGCCTCAACTCTGCCCAAGGAAAGCCCTGGAAGCAGTTGAGATCCAGATCAAAAGCACCTGCGTCATGGCCTCTAGCAAGCACTCACAGTGTGGGCACCAGGCTCCCAGGAGAAACAGGAGACCCAGGGAACGGGAGACTTTTGCTCCAGAAAGTGAGGCCCCAGCCAAGTCCAACCAGAGTGTGTCAACAGACCCAGGCCAACCAGAAGGGTTACCACTGGCCAAATGGGGGGAAATTAGGGCATCAAAAACTAGCAATAATGAATAAATAAACATCCGAGAGATCTGAGTGCTACCCCAAAGACGAAACAAAGAGCCAGACATATAAAACTTCAACTGTCACTACTGGAGTAACTGTTACAGTAACTTCTTACTCTGAAAATCAGAAATTAAAGGAAAAGGATTAAATATTTGTTCTGTCTTTTTTGGAGGATATAGATATAGTTCACCACTGGTTGACGACAGAAAGTCTCTCTTTATAGAAGAATGTCAGCTAATAAAGGGAGACCACATGCTAGCATTAGAAGAATTACCATTTCGAAAGTAAAAGTGTTAGTTGCTTGGTCTTGTCCAACACTTTGTGACCCCACGGACTGTAGCCTACCAGGCTCCTCTATCCATAGAATTCTCCAGGCAAGAATGCTGGAATGGGTAGCCATTCCTTTCTCTAGGGGATCTTCCTGACTCAAGGATCAAACCCAGGTCTCCTGTATTGCAGGCAGATTCTTTACCATCTGAGCCACCAGGTAAACCCTTTGGAAAGTTTCATTAAATAGCTGATTCAGGCACACCACAGCCGAGGATGTTAGCACAGTAGAAAAAGGGGCTGAAGGGGTCAAATATTCACAAGGAACCAAAGAACAGTCCCCAAGAAATCTTCCAAATGCAAATGGAAGTGCCTCCCTCTTCCCACTGGAGACATCTGGGGCGCAGGTGCCCCAAGGAAGTGCTCACATGAGCATCCCCACAGTGACACAGACTGAGATTGGTGCCTTCGATGGGATGCACATGCAGCACGAGACTTCAACAATGACGTGTTCACGCCAAAATCCAAAAAGGGACGGAGCCTTCAGCCCTCACCCAGCCAGTGGACAAGAACTGCTGGGGACAAAGGAGGTCGACAACTGGTGCAGAAACAAGACACACATGGAACATGGGACATTCTACGACTCGCTTGGTCTCTTCAAAAAGGCACCATCATCAGATAAAGAATGCAGGGGACAAGTCTTGATGCAAAGAGACTAAAGAGATGATTGCAAATAATACATGGACCTGGACTGGATGTTGGGCTTCCCTGGTGGCTCAGCTGGTAAAGAATCTGCCTGCAATGTGGGAGACCTGGGTTCAATCCCTGAGTTGGGAAGATCCCTTGGAGAAGGGAAAGGCTACCCACTCCAGTATTCCAGTTTGGAGAATTCCATGGACTGTATATCCACGGGGTCGCAAAGAGTCGGACACGACTGAGTGACTTTCACCTCACTTCACTGAACTGGATGTCAGAGCAAAAAATAGCTATAATGGACATAAGAGGGGAAATGGGAAATTTTGACTATGAAATTCTTATCATCTTTAGAACTGTGTGCACAGAAAAGGGCATCCTTATTTTTAAGTAATGCAGATCACTGTATTTATTTAAAGGTAGTGTCATCATGCCTGCACTTTACTTCCAACTGACTTGGTGTGGCGAGGGAAAGGGAATGAACACATAGATAAAGCACATATTCCCAATCGCACTGATGCAACTTCTGAAGGTGGGGACACAGGATTAGGCCTATTGAAGGAAGCACAGAAAAGAAGGCAGGAAATGGTGGAAGAGTGTCAAAGGGTCCACACTTCCAGCAAGGAAGAGGAGAGCAAGGCGGTGCTAGAGGGTCCAGACACCAGACACCTGACACATGGCCCCCCGGCCATGACAACCCAGGGATAGGAAGATGAACGTGAGTTCTTTAGGACAGAGGATGCTCTTGGCTGACCCGGACTCCAGCCTTCACACTAAGGAAGATCCCACTAGATGAAAACACTGAGAGAAGCAGGTTAGAGAGACAACAGCCTGGACAAGGGGAGTAACAAGCAAAGACAGTCCCATGCATGTGGTGTGGAAGGACAAGGGCCAACGCAGGCAGACAAAATGGCCACAGACTCAGGGGAACCTTCCTGAAAGGAGAGGGGATGGTAGTAAGAGAGGAAACTCCAGAGGCACACTCTACTCGTGAAGAAAAAGGAGAAACAAAAAGAAATTCTTCTCACAACGTAGAACAATGAATAGTGTGGCAGAGGTGGCCGCCAGGCCCACGGGCCCCAGGTTCCACAAGCTATGATTCCTACTGCAGGACCTCAAGAGCCTGCTCAGAGCTGCCCATGAGGGAGCGTGGGAACAACACCATGGGCTCTAGAGACCAGGACACAGACCTAGAGAGGAAGCGGTGCCCTCCATGAGAACAGCAGTCGGGGCTGCCAAGACTGTAAATGTCCAGTCTTTGCCTGGAGACAACAACGTCTCGAATGCTGCTTTCCATAAGCGGGTCCAGCCACCAAGAAAAGGCAGCTGTGTGGCGGAGCTGAGACCGAGGCTTTGTCCCTCTGCCCTCATTCATCCCAAGTCTCCGCTTTCGTCTTTGGCAAAACCAAACTTTGGATCCTAGGAACATCATTTTGCTTAAGACAACTATTCAAGGTTGAGTAATGACTCACTTTTCAAGCTTGGTGGGTACGGAGTCAGTGCTTTTTAAAACCTTTTATGTCCTATTAACTCTCTGGAATCTTTATGAAGGTCACAAACCTCCACCCCCCACCTCACAGGATACACAAAATCAATTCCAGATGGATTCTAGGTGTGAATATTAAAAAAGGCTTCAAGAAGACAACACAGAGGGTATCTTCAAAACTTTGTGCAGACAGACTCATTTTGGAGTGCAGCTTAGGTGTGCTGTGTACTCAGTCATGTCCCCATGGACTTGTGACTCTTGTGACCCCGTGGACTGTAGCATGCCAGGCTTTTCTGTCCATGGACTTTTCCAGGCAAGAATACTGGAGTGGGTTGCCATTTTCTTCTCCAGGGGATCTTTCTGGCACAGGAATTGAACCGATAATTCTTGTGTTTCCTGCATTGACAGGTAGATTCTTTACCACTAGCGCCACCTGGGAAGTCCACAGCTTAGGATATCTATACATTAAGGAAAAGACTGATAAATTGAACTTAATGGAAAACTACAGTTAACCAAAAGACACCATTAACAGAATCAAAGGCAAGGCACAGAGTGGGAGGAGCTTTTTGTAACATCTCAAGAAGGACTGGGATCAGGATATACACATAACACCTACAAACTGAAAAACCGCACAATGAAAAGTGGGCGAAGCACTTCACAAGAGGATCACCCTAAGGCGATAGTGTGTGGAAGGTCATTGGTCATCCAGGAAGCTGCACACAGGGAGACGCCGGCACCCACCAGGACTGTGAAAGAGACTAACAGAATCACACACACTCCACAATCGGAAGGACACAAGTGGTTCAGATGTGGCATCTACTCTAGTGGGTGTGTAAGCTGCTTGGGGAACCCACCGAAGTTAGACCTGTGCTGCCAGAGACCCAGCGACTTCAGTCCCAGACACAGAACAACGTGGATGCACCAAAAGGATGATCTCCAGTACTGGCTGGTACTGGAGAGGGCGTGGAGAAAAGGGGACCCTCATTTACTATTGCTGGGAATGTAACTTGGCGCACCTACTATGAAAGCTCTGTGAAGGTTCCTCAAAAAACTTAAAAATAGAATTACCATATGAACCAGCAGTCCCATTCTTGCGTATTTAACCAAAGAAAATAAAGAAAAAAAAAAAAAACACTAACTCGAAAATATTCTGCAGCCTCATGTTCACTGTAGCATTATTTACAATAGCCAAGATGTGGAAGAAACCTAAGTGTCCATCTGTGGATGAACAGATAAAGAAAATGTGGTGTGGGGACTTCCCTGGTGGTCCAGTGGCTAACAATCCACCTTCCAGTGCAGGGGATGTGGATTCGAGCCCTGGTCAGGGAACTAAGATCTCACAAGCCCAAGCGACACAACTACTGAGCCTATGTGCTCTGTAGCCCACATGGCAACTGGGGAGCAGCCTGTGCACCGCAGTGAAGACCCTGTGTGTTGTAACTAAGACCCGATGCAGCCAAATAAATAAATAAGTGCTTCAAAAGAAAGAAAACATGTTATGTATATATGTGAATTATTATTCAGTCATTAAAAAAGAAGGCAATCTTGTCATTTGCAACAATGTGGATGGATCAGGGGGTTCCCAGGTGGTGCTAGTGGTAAAGAATCCCCCTGCCAATGCAGGAGATGCAAGAGATGCAGGTTAGAGACATACACCATATGATCTCACTTATATGTGAAACCTTAAAAAAAAAAAATCAGGCTTGTTAAATACAGAGAACAGACTAGTAGTTGCAAGAGGTAGGGGCGGAGTAGGTAGGTGAAATGGTTGAAGGAGTCAAAAGGTACAAACTTCCAGGTATAAAATAAGTAACTCATGGGGATGCAATGTACATCCTGGTGACTATACTTAATAACACCATATTGCACATTTGAAAGTTGCTGAGAGAGTATATCATAAAAGGTCTCACACAGGATTAAAAGAATTTTATGATTCATATGTTTGATGATGGATGTTACCTAGACTTGTGCTGGTCATTTTACAATTTTTATAAATGTTCATAGCAGTAGTATTCAAAACAGCCAAAACCTGGAAATGATTCAACAGACTGTGAACAGCAGAATGGGTAAACCCTGTGGAATATTCCAATGATGTATTTCTATACAGCCAAGACCACAGATAAGCTACTGCTACATACAGCAACATGAATGAATCTCAGACATGAGGCTCAGTGAAAGAAGTTAGATTCCAAGGGTACATACAATATGCTCCTCTTTAAGTTCAAAAAATCTAGAATGATAGACCTCAGAACAGCAGCCTCCCTTGTTGCTGCTGTTCAGTCACTAAGTCATGTCTGGCTCTCTGCGAACCCATGGACTGCAGCATGCTAGGCTCTTCTGTCCTTCACTATCCCCAGAGTTTGCTCAGATTCGTGTCCATTGAGTCAGTGATGCCATTCAACCATCTCATCCTCTGCCAACCCCTTCTCCTTTTGCCTTCCATCTTTCCCACTATCAGAGTCTTTTCCAATGAGTCGGCTCTTCACATCAGGTGACCAAAGTATTGGAACTTCAGCACTAAATCTTTCCAATGACTATTCAAGGTGGATTTCCTTTAGGATTGACTGACTTGATCTCCTTGCAGTCCAAGGGACTCTCAAGAGTCTTCTCCAGCATCACAGTTGAAAAGCATCAATTCTTCAGCATTCAGCCTTCTTTATGATACAACTCATATCCTTACATGACTACTGGAAAAACCATAGCTTTGACTAGATGGAACTTTGTTGGCAAAGTAATGTCTTGGGTTTTTAATAAGCTGTCTGGGTTGGTCATAGCTTTTCTTCCAAGGAGCAAGTGTCTTTTAATTTTATGGCTGCAATCACCATCTGCAGTGATTTTGGAGCCCAAAAAAATAATGTCTGTCACTGTTTCCATTTTTCCCCATCTATTTGCCATGAAGTGATGGGACCGGATGCCATGATCTTTGTTTTTTGAATGTTGAGTTTTAAACCAACTTTTTCACTCTCTTTCACTTTCATCAAGAGGTTCTTTAGTTCCTCTCCGCTTTCTGCCATAAGGGTGGTGTCATCTGCGTATCTGAGGTTATAGATATTTCTCCCAGCGATCTTAATTCCAGCTTGTGCTTCATCGAGCCCTGCATTTCACATGAGGTACTCTGCATAGAAGTCAAATAAGCAGGGTGACAATATACAGCCTTGAGGTACTCCTTTCCCAATTTGGAACCAGTTGTTGTTCCATGTCCATTTCTAACTGTTGCTTCTTGACCTGCATACAGGTTTCTCAGGAGGCAGGTCAGGTGATCTGGTATTCTCATCTCTTGAAGAATTTTCCAGTTTGTTGTGATCCACATAGTCAAAGGCTTTGGTATAACCAATAAAGCAGAAATAGATGTTGTTCTGGAATTCTCTTGCTTTTTCGATGATCCAACAGATGCTGGCAATTTGATCTCTGGTTCCTCTGCCTTTTCTAAATCCAGCTTGAACATCTGGAAGTTCACAGTTCACGAACTGTTGAAGCCTCACTTGGAGAATTTTGAGAATTACTTTGCTAGCGTGTGAGATAAGTGTAATTGTGCCGTAGTTTGAACATTCTTTGGCATTGCCTTTCTTAGGGACTGGAATGAAAACTGACCTTTTCAGTCCTGTGGCCACTGTTGAGTTTTCCAAATTTGCTGGCATACTGAGTGCAGCACTTTCACAACATCATCTTTTAGGATATGAAATAGCTCAACTGGAATTCTATCACCTCCACTAGCTTTGTTCATAGTGATGATTCCTAAGACTTACTTGACTTCGCATTCCAGGATGTCTGGCTCTAGGCGAGTGATCACACCATCGTGGTTATGTGGGTCAGGAAGATCTTTTTTGTATAGTTCTTCTGTGTATTCTTGCCACCTCTTAATATCTTCTGTTTCTGTTAGGTCCATCCCGTTTCTGTCTTTTATTGTGCCCATCTTTGCATGAAATGTTCCCTTGGTACCTTTAATTTTCTTGAAGAGATCTCTAGTCTTTCTCATTCTATTGCTTTCCTCTATTTCTTTGCATTGATCACTGAGGAGGGCTTTCTTATCTCTCCTTGCTATTATGTGGAACTGCATTCAAATGGGTATATCTTTCCTTTTCTCCTTTGCCTTTCTCTTCTCTTCTTTTCTTATCTCAGCTAAATGTAAGGCCTCCTCAGACAACCATATTGACTTTTGCATTTCTTTTTCTTGGGGATGGTCTTGATCACTGCCTCCTGTACAATGTCAAGAACCTCCATCCATAGTTCTTCAGGCACTCTATCAGATCTAATCCCTTGAATCTATTTGTCACTTCTACTGTATAATTGTAAGGGATTTGATTTAGGTCATACCCAAATGGTCTAGTGGTTTTCCCTACTTTCTTCAATTTAAGTCTGAATTTGGCAATGAATTCACGTTCTGAGCCAAAGTCAGTTCCTGGTCTTGTTTTTGCTGACTCTATAGAGTTTATCCATCTTTGGCTGCAAAGAATACGATCAATCTGATTTCAGCATTGACCATCTGGGGATGTCCATTTGCAGAGTAATCTCTTGTGTTGTTGGAAGAGGGTGTTTGCTATGACCAGTGCATTCTCTTGGCAAAACTGTTAGCCTTTGACCTACTTCATTTTGTACTCCAAGGCCAAATTTCCCTGTTACTTCAGGTATCTCTTGACTTCCTACTTGGAGAAGGAAATGGCAAACCACTTCAGTATTCTTGCCTTGAGAACCCCATGAACAGTATGAAAAGACAAAAAAAATAGGACACTGAAAGATGAACTCCCCAGGTTGGTAGGTGCCCAATATGCTACTGGAGATCAGTGGAGAAATAACTCCAGAAAGAGTGAGGAGATGGAGCCAAAGCAAAAACAACATCCAGTTGTGGATGTGACAGATGAGGGAAGTAAAGTCTGATGCTGTAAAGAGCAATATTGCATAGGAACCTGGAATGTTAGATTCATGAATCAAGTCAAATTGGAAGGGTCAGATAAGAGATGGCAAGAGTGAACATCGACATTTTAGGACTCAGTAAACTAAAATAGACAAAAATGGGTGAATTTAACTCAGATGACCATGATATCTACTACTGTGGGCAGGAATCCCTTAGAAGAAATGGAATAGCCATCCTAGTCAACAAGAGTCCAAAATTCAGTACTTGGATGCAATCTCAAATATGACCAAATGATCTCTGTTCGTTTCCAAGGCAAACCATGCAATATCACAGTAATCCAAGTCTATGCCCCAACCAGTAATGCTGAAGAAGCTGAAGTTGAATGGTTTTATGAAGACCTACAAGACCTCTAGAACTAACACCCAAAAAAGATGTCCTTTTCATTATAGGGGACTGGAATGCAAAAGTAGGAAAGAACTCTTAAGACACAACAAATAAGAAAACCCAAAAAATGGGCTAAAGATCTAAACAGACATCTCGCCAAAGAAGATATACAGATAGCAAGTAAGTAGATCATCGTGAGGGAATCATAATGAAAATAACGAGCTACCCTACGTGGGCTTCCTGGGTGGCTCAGTGGTAAAGAATCCACCTGTCGATGCAGGAGACCAGGGTTCGATCCCTGGGTCAGGAAGACCCCCTGGAGGAGGAAATGGCAACCCACTCCAGTATTCTTGCCTGGAGTATTCCACAGACAGAAGAGTCTGGTGAGGTCACAAAGAGTGGGATACAACTGAGTGACTAAACAACAACCACAACCATGACACACCTACTCGGACAGCCCGAATCCAGGGTACCGACGACGTCAAAGGTTGGCAAGGCTGTGAAGCACCAGGAACTCTCACTCGCTGCTGATGAGAATGCAACATGGTGCGGCCACATGGAAGACAGCTGGGCAGTTTCTCTCAAAACTCAACCTACTTTTACTATGTGTGTGTGTTAGTGGCTCAGTTGTGTCCGACTCTTTGTGACCCCACAGACCATAGCCCACCAGGCTCCTCTGTCCATGGAACTTTCCAGGCAAGAATACTGGAATGGGTGGCCATTCCCTTCTCCAGGGAATCTTCCCAACCCAGGGATCGAACCCAGGTCTCCCACACTGCAGGCAGATTCTTTAACGTCTGAGCCACAAGGGAAGCCCATATGATGCATCAATTGGGCTCCAAGGTATTTACCCAAATGAGCTGAAAATGTTTGTCCACACAAAATCCTGAACAAAAATGTTTACAGTAAGTCACTTGAACCTTGAAGTTGAAACCTTCAAAAATGTGAACGTGCGTCCCATCTACTTCAGGCGTGAATGAAACTGCAGCTTGCCCTCTGTCTCCTACTGCTGATGCTCCTGCAACTCTGCTGTCTCCCACCTCCTCTCCCTCCTCCAGTCAGTAACTCTTCTTGACTGTTCATTCGATGCCAGCCCATGTGCCAACTGTTGTGCTGTACTATTGTACTGTGTTGTAGGTTTAAAATGTCTTGATTTTTTCATATTTGTTTTTTATGTATTAATTGTGTGAAAAGCATTATAAACCTATTACAGTAGAGTACTGTACAGCCGATTGTGTTGGTTGGGTATCTAGGATAATTCTGTTGGACTTAAAATGCGGTCTCAGAATGGAACTTGTTTGTATTTTGTATATAGGGGATTCACTGTATAGCAATTTTGTCCATAATTGTCAAAAACTAGAAGCAACCAAGGCACCTTTCAGTAGATGAATGGATAAATAAACTGAGGTACATCCAGACGACAGAGTATTATTCAGTGCTGAAAATAAATGAGCTATCAAGCCACAAAAAGACATGGAAGAACCTTAAATGTGTATTACTTAGCAAAAGAAGCCATCTGAAAAAGTATATGCTATACAGTTTCACCTGTATGATATCCTGAAAAAGGCACAACTATGGAGACAATAAAAGGATCAGGAGCAGACAGGGTGGAGCACCCTGGAGGTTTCAGGCAGTGAAATTACCCTGGTTGGTATGGTAACAGTGGATATATACATTTGTCAAAATCCATAGAATGTACAACATCAAGAGTAAACCTTAAGGTAAACTATGAGCTTCAGTTAGCAACAGTGTATCAATATTGGTTCATCAATTATAACAAAGGTACCACATTAATGTAAGATGTTACTAATGGGGGAGCCTATGGGGCAGGCTCAGGATCATTTCATGGCAATAGATGGGGAAACAATGGAAACAGTGACAGATTTCATTTTGGGGGGCTCCAAAATCACTGCAGATGGTGACTGCAGCCATGAAATTAAAAGACACTTGCTCCTTGGAAGAAAAACTATGACCAACCTAGACAGCATGTTAAAAAGCAGAGACACTACAAAAGCTGACAAAGGTCCATCTAGTCAAAGCTATGATTTTTCCAGTAGTCATGTACAGATGTGAGAGATGGACCATAAAGAAAGCTGAGCGCCAAAAAAATAATGCTTTGAACTGTGGTGTTGGAGAAGACTGAAGAGAGTCCCTTGGACTGCAAGGAGATGAAACCAGTCAATCCTAAAGGAAATCAGTCCTGAATATTCATTGAAAGGACTGATGCTGAAGCTGAAATTCCAATACTTTGGCCACCTGAAGTAAAGAACAGACTCATTGGAAAAGACCCTGATTCTGGGAAAGACTGAAGGCAAGAGAAGGGGACGACAGAGGATGAGATGGTTCGATGGCATTATCAACTCGATGAACATGAGTTTGAGCAAGCTTCGGGAGTTGGTGATGAACAGGGAAGCCTGGCGTGCTGCAGTCCATGGGGTTGCAAAGAGTCAGACACAACTGGGCAACTGAACTAAACTGAACCGATGGGGACAGGAAGTATAAGGGGAATCCTGACTATCTGCTCATTTTCTCTATAAATCTAAAACTGCTCTGACAAATAAAATCTATCAATTTTATAAAATCCATGGAACAGTGCACTTTGTTGTAGGCATGCTATATTAGGTTGGCCAAAAAGTGTCATAGCTTTTTCCATAATATCTGGTGGAAAAAATCTGAACAAACTCTTGGACCAACCTAATATTTCAACAACAAAAGAAAACATGTCTTAAGTGAGGGCCATGAAAGCACTGGTGTTGAACCAATCCAACTTCTGAAGCCTTGAGGGACATCCACAGAGGACCCCTGAGTTTAAGCTGCTGAAGGAAGAAGCCCAGATCTGCCTAGTCAGAGGCATCTTTTGCCAAGACTCAGCTGTGTAAGAAACTGTAAAGCCTTTCTGGACTTTAAGATTAATTTTAGGCTTTGAATTTTAATTCACCCTGACAAGGAAAATTTGATTTTGGAGTTTAATTTCTTTGGACTTCCACTTGCAGGGAAATTTAATTTTTGGACTAATTTCTCTCTGGGCAATTCCTAATGGAAAGGGGTTTATAGTCAAATCAGGAGCACCTCTAAGTGGTTGGCCTTTTTTATTGAATTATCTTCAGGCTATCATTTAACCTCACAGCAGAACCTCTGATGAGCTAAACTGGATCAAGGGACTGGACAGAACTTAGAATGGGAAATAGGGAATAAATTCTCAGCAATGGGTGCAGAGGAGTCTTGAAATCTATGCATTATTCTGGTCCAATTCAAAGCCTTCTGAGGATATAAGCTATAAACTATCCACCACCTGGTCCTGGAGGACGGACAAAGGAAAGATGGTTGGTTTGGGAGAAGTGGTCCCAGGGAGGCTGGGAAACCTCCCCAAGATGACTAGTCCCACAAGGAAGGCCACACCCCCACTGACCATACCCTCAATGGTTAAGCCATTGAGGCTTAAGGGGGTAGAGAGAACAAAATGCAAAAGGTTGCAGGAGCCCATCCTTCCCCAGCCCCACCTCTCCACAGAGGGGCCTCCTGTGCCCACCCTCTGCCCAGCACATGCCCCTCCCCAGGGCAAAATTAGCTCATGGGCTACTGGGTTTGGCAGAAAGAACAGGGCCCGAGCTGCTGACCCTTTCCCCTGCCTATTCTTTTCAGATTTATCCACAGGAAGAGAGGATGCTGTGGTCCACAGGCAAACAGGGGTGGCAGCTCTGCCCAAGGATCAAGGCTGACTGTGGCTGCCAGCCTGACCTCTGCCTGCCTCTCACCTGATGGGGGCTCAGAAAGCCTGACTTTCAGACTTAGCCCCACACCCACGCCTGCTCTGCTGCTCCCCACTGATGCTGACCTTGGGCAAGGGAACAGAGCATCACCTGTGTGCCCATGAGCCCTAGCACCTAACAATCTGGCTGATCCTTCGCACTGCTTCTTTGTTTTCCAACCATTTATACTCATTTTTAAATTTTTTTCCTTCTACTTTTATTCGGTTTGTTCTGTTTTTCTTTTTTTTTTTTTTTCACCAGACTTCCTGAACTGAACAATTCAGTTCAGTCGCTCAGTCATGTCTGACTCTTTGCGACCCCATGGACTGCAGCACACCAGGCTTCCCTGTCCATCACCAACTCCTGGAGCTGGCTCAGACTCATGACCATCGAGTCGGTGATACCATCCAACCATCTCTTCCTCTGTCATCCCCTTCTCCTCCCACCTTCAATCTTTCCCAGCATCAGGGTCTTTTCCAATGAGTCACTTCTTCAAATCAGGTGGCCAAAGTATTGGAATTTCAGCTTCAGCATCAGTCCTTCCGATGAATATTCAGGACTGATTTCCTTTAGGACTGACTGGTTTGATCTCCTTGCAGTCCAAGAACTCCAAGCATCAATTCTTTGGTGCTCAGCTTTCTTTGTAGTCCAACCCTCACATCCATACATGACTACTGGAAAAACCATAGCTTTGACTAGATGGAACTTTGTTGGCAAAGTAATGTCTCTGCTTTTTAATATGCTGTCTAGGTTGATCATAGCTTTTCTTCCAAGGAGCAAATGTCTTTTAATTTCAAGGCTGTAGTCACCATCTGCAGTGATTTTGTCTGCAGAGAAAGATTTTGTCTGCAAGAAAATAAAGTCTCTCACTGTTCCCATTGTTTCCCCATCTATTTGCCATGAAGTGATGGGACCGGATGCCATGATCTTTGTTTTTTGAATGTTGAGTTTTAAACCAACTTTTTCACTCTCCTCTTTCACTTTCATCAAGAGGCCCTTTAGTTCCTCTTTGTTTTCTGCCATAAGGGTAATATCGTCTGTGTATTTCAGGTTATTGATATTTCTCCCAGCAATCTTAATTCCAGCTTGTGCTTCATCGAGCCCTGCATTTCACACTGGGGTACTCTGCATAGAAGTCAAATAAGCAGGGTGACAATATACAGCCTTGAGGTACTCCTTTCCCAATTTGGAACCAGTTGTTGTTCCATGTCCATTTCTAACTGTTGCTTCTTGACCTGCATACAGGTTTCTCAGGAGGCAGGTCAGGTGATCTGGTATTCTCATCTCTTGAAGAATTTTCCAGTTTGTTGTGATCCACACAGTCAAAGGCTTTGGTATAACCAATAAAGCAGAAATAGATGTTTTTCTGGAATTCTCTTGCTTTTTCGATGATCCAACAGATGCTGGCAATTTGATCTCTGGTTCCTCTGCCTTTTCTAAATCCAGCTTGAACATCTGGAAGTTCATGGTTCATGTACTATGGAAGCCTCGCTGGAGAATTTTGAGCATTACTTTGCTAGCATGTGAGATGAGTGCAATTGTGCTGCAGTTTGAACATACTTTGGCATTGCCTTTCTTAGGGACTGGAATGAAAACTGACCTTTTCAGTCCTGTGGCCACTGTTGAGTTTTCCAAATTTGCTGGCATATTGAGTGCAGCACTTTCACAACATCATCTTTTAGGATTTGAAACAGCTCAACTGGAATTCCATCACCTCCACTAGCTTTGTTCATAGTGATGCTTCCTAAGGCCCAGTTGACTTTGCATTTCACGATGTCTGGCTCTAGGCAAGTGATCACACCATCATGGTTATCTGGGTCAGGAAGATCTTTTTTGTATAGTTCTTCTGTGTATTCTTGCCACCTCTTAATATCTTCTGTTTCTGTTAGGTCCATCCCGTTTCTGTCTTTTATTGTGCCCATCTTTGCATGAAATGTTCCCTTGGTACCTTTAATTTTCTTGAAGAGATCTCTAGTCTTTCCCATTCTATTGCCTTCCTCTATTTCTTTGCATTGATCACTGAGGAAGGCTTTCTTATCTCTCCTTGCTATTCTGTGGAACACTGCATTCAAACGGGTATATATTTCCTTTTCTCCTTTGCTTTTTGCTTTTCTTTTCTCAGCTATCTCTAAGGCCTCCTCAGACAACCATTTTGTCTTTTCGCATTTCTTTTTCTTGGGGATGGTCTTGATCACTGCCTCCTGTACAATGTCAAGAACCTCCATCCATAGTTCTTCAGGCACTTTGTCTATCAGATCTAATCCCTTGAATCTATTTGTCACTTCCACTATATAATTGTAAGGGATTTGATTTAGGTCATACCTGAATGGTCTAGTGGTTTTCCCTACTTTCTTCAATTTAAGTCTGATTTTGGCAATAAGGAGTTTATTTAGAAAGATGGTCTTATATAAAAACTGATTATTCATTGATATGTGTATACATCTCAGGTCACCAAGCAGGTATTGCCATATACGCAATCTAATTTTACAGCATTCTTTGACTGTCATACCTCAAGGTCAGAAATCATTCACTGCCTTTCCCCCAGAAGGCTCAGTGCTCTGTGGTGACCTAAATGAGAAGGAAATCCAAAAAAAAGGGGATATGTGTGTACGTGTGGCTGATTCACTTTGCTGAACTATAAAAACTAACAACACTGTAAAGCAACTCTACTCCATTAAAAGTTAATTCTTAAGAAAGATACTTTCTTCATTCCCAATAGAAGCATTTAAAGCTGCAAATTTCCCTGGAACTGCCATTTTACTTATTAGTTTTGATGCACAATATCATTTTTTCATTCAGTTTTAAACAGCCATCTCTATATTGATTTCTTTATTGACCTACAGGAAAATTAGAAGTGTATTTTAAAATTCAAAAATCCAGCAGTTTGGAGCCTTCTAGGGGAAAGGTAGTGAATGATGATTTCTGACCTTGAGGTATGACAAAGAGTGCTGTAAAATTAGATTTCATATATGACAATACCTGCTTGGTGACCTAAGATATATACCTATATCTATGAATAATCAGTTTGTATAAATTTTAAAGTATACCTGAAAGTAATGTATGTTCTCTAAATTGGTTGTACAGGTTTTATAATACCACCTTTCTAAACTGTATTTTATAATACCATCATTAATTTTTTCTGCTTTATCTATCAATTCACTGAGAGAAATGTATCAAAATCTATGGTTATAAGTTTGTCAGATTCTCCCTATAAAGTCCATTAACTAGCCCTTCATATTTGGAGGTTGTGTCTGTTGGAAGTTCACGGACTGACAGTCATTTTTCCTGGTGAATTACTCTCGATTATTATTTCACAGGTCTCTTGATTCCCAGCAATGCATCTGCCTTGTCACTTTTGTCTGATGTTAATGTTGTTAAGCTACTTTCATTTAACATTTTACCACTCCTTTCTCTACCTGTTACTTTCTACTCAAGAGGCAGTGGTGGTTCAGACCTCAGCTCTGTCCCTTACGAGCCATGTGACTGGCCAGAGGCGGGGCAACTGGGCACCAAAAACAACACCATATTTGGTATATTCCAAGCCACTGCAGTGTAAATCCATTAGTTTATAATGACATGAGAAAAAAAAAAAAAGCCATTGGAGCCATCTTTGAAGGATGCTGGTAACTGTCTGGTTACTTTGAAAATTAGCAAATAAAGGGGAAAACATGCATTGTTTGGCTTCCCTATGTGAATTGCACCTCTAGGTAACCAAATAGTTGATGAGGAGAAGTTTCTTTTTAAGGAAGCATCCTGGCCGATAAATGAATTCGTATTCTAGAAGTAGTATAAGAAGTAACCAGGTGCCACCAGAGATGCGGACATACCACCAGTGACAAAGACTCTTTGTCCCATACGAAAAGCAGGCATCTGCTCTTGCACCTAGATCTCACTCCAATTTACAGGAAAAACGGGGATGAGAGGAGCACTGCAGAAGCCACCCCTGAGCCTTGAAGCCAAAGTGCAGGCTCTGGGAGGCTCTAGGGAGCCAGCAACTCTATGGCTTCAACAAATAATTTAAATGAAAAAGCAGGGATGGGAAGGTGATGACAACTATAGATAGAAAGAGACTCGAGAGGCACACCTTCCCAACATATAGACTTCAGATCTTGATTTGAACAAACTATTAAAAATTTTTATGACGTTACTGGGGAAATGTTAACATTGGCTAGATATTTGCTAATATTAAATCATTCTTTGTTGAGTGGGGTAATATCATTGAGTTTATGTTTCTCAAAAAAAAGACTCTAGGGACTTCCCGGGTGGTCCAGTATCTAAGACTCCGTGCTCCCAATGCAGGGGGCCCGGCTTCAATCCCTGGTCAGGGAACTGGGTCCCACAAGCCGCAACTAAGAGTTTGCATTGATCAACTAAAGATCCCACATGCGGCAGACGAGCCTGGCAGGCTACAGTCCATAGGACTGCAGAGTTGTACACAGCTGAAGAGACTTAGCACGCATGCTGCAATGAAGATCAAAGATCCCACATGCTTCAACTAAATAATAAAAAATTTTTAATGGTTAAAGCTAAAAGGCTTTTTTAAAAAAAGACTCTACTTTTTAAGATACACATAAGGGAACATCTAGAGATGAAATTATATGTGTGGGATTTAGTTCAAATAGCCCTGGTTTCGGGAGGGGTCTGGGTGGGGTGTTGTTGACAATCATCAAAGCTGATTGGCAGAAGCACTGATTATTCATTATACTAGTCACTCAAATTCTCTGCTTGTTTGAAGATTTTCATTTTTCAGCATGTTTTAAATAATAAAACCCACAGACAGAGCTCAGCACTGGGTTCTGTGTGTGCCGGACCCCCGGGCTCACCCGCATCAAAGGAGCCATCCTTCTGGATCTGGGCGAGGATGTGCGACAGGGAGGCAGAGCCAGACTTCCCGGCGTCAGCCAGCTCCACAAGTTGCAGCCGTGGCGTGGTCTCGGGTGGGAAGCGGTAGAACTGGAAGGTGAAGTACACAGTCTGTGGCCATGGAGCTGCCTGCTCGTCCTGGGGCACCCTGGATCCAACGACACCCCAAGTCAACCAGGCATCCCAGTGGAGAACCGGGCTTTCATCACACACTCTCGGGGAGACCATGGGCGAAAGGCCACCTCCTCCACCCCCACAGCAGCCACACGGTGACCTCAGGGAGCCCTCTGGGCATCCCCCCTTCAGGCGTGATCGAGAGCCCTGCCCTTGGGGCTACACCAGCACCCGAGGACTGGGCAACATGCTGTCCGTGTTGTAACTAAGGACCATAGGAGTCCAGGTAAAGCAGAGTTTATAGAATTTGGAAACGGCTGGGGGTGGGTCCGAGCCAGACTGAAACAAAGACACAGGGCATTCTGTAATTGCTTAGACCTGGTCATAGGTTTCTGCTGGGTCAGAACCACATGGAAGCTTTCCCTCGACGCAAGAAATGCAAAAGCCAGGTAAAGAGTAACAGGCGAAATAATCAAGAATTTACCTGCTAAATGCAAGAAATCGCAGCACTATCTCATTGCCTTGCAGACAATCTGATTCTTCCTTCTGAGGGCTGAACTTCACGGGGTCTGTAGGACTCACAGCCTCAGCTGGTTGCTTGTTGGCATCCAGAATCTCAGGAAAACCAGCAGACTGCAGCAGCGCCAGGGAGGCCCGTGACAGCTTCCCTCCAGAGCTGGAATGGATGGCCCCCTGAGCCAGCCTCCAGGAGAAGGCTGACCGAGGGGCAGGACCCGGACAGTCACCTCTCTGGGAAAGCCTGCTGTTCAGGGAGTCACAGGGTCTTGATGCTCAGTGCTTGCCCGGGGTCCCTCCCAGACCTGCTCCTCACCTCCGAGTCTGGGTTCCTGCAATGATCGGGGCGTGCACAGGCGTGAAAGGCAGTTCCTGCAAGTGGTCAGCAGCGGACGTTCCCAGAGCCAAGGCCGTCTGGCTCAAGTCAGCCTCCAGGTGAGAGATCCTGCCCTCCAAGGGAAACTCCTGTCAAACACAGTGGGGCCCCAGGTAAGGCCAACAAGGAGCCCCACTCGTAACCAAGGAAGCTGGACGTGGGGCTCATGGATGAATCACCCCTGCCACATGGCAAATGAAAACACAGGAGGCTCAGCTGCATTGCAATCTCAGCTAAGTGGTGAATAATTTTAGTATAAGCATGTCCTGGGCAATATCCGGGACATACACTAAAAAGTGATTGTTTATCTGAAATTCTAATTCACCTGGGCATCCTGTATTTTATGTGAGTTGAAAAGCAACAAGGAAGGAACCACTGATTTTATGAACAGGTCAGTAGTCTGGGAGACGCCTGATGCCTGAGAAGACAAATTAACATTAAAATCATGTCCATGTAACAGGAAGATGAAACTGTCTCCAGCAATGCAAGGGAGCCTGTGGGACAGAGCCCTCACATGTACGGATGCTCCCTGTCCCCACGTCACCCAATGCTCTAGGCACCCACCTGCATCCACCTTCCACCTCTGTCTAAGTGAAGACTTTAATAGGATCCAGGATACTCTCTCTGGAGCTGGCTTCCCCAGCTTCTCATCTCATTCAGAAGGAGCCCCAAGTGATTTGGTCGCCAGTAACAGAAGAGATGTAAGATCTTCCTGACTACACGAGCCCAGGGATATTTTGGAATAAGGTACTGCAGCATGAGGATTTTTAGGTAAGTAATTAACTAGAGCTGCTTTTCCTCGACAGGCTTCCAGGGCAAGACTGAAGTCTGCAGGTGAACCAGGAAATTCTATGTGGGTCCTCCCAAGGCCAGTGGAAGGAAACAGGCCTATTTCGGCCCATTAGCTCCAGTGGAATCTGGGGTGGTGAGCTTCACGGACTCCTCCGGCCTCAGACAGGAAGGCGAGCATCCTGGAAGGGGAGCTGGCAGCTTGGGTCAGCCTCTAGTTACATCTCTAGGGAAACTTTTCTTTTTCTCTTGTGTTCAGAGGTCTAAGGGCACTTTATCTTCTCGGGTAGAAGAAAGGCAGAAATCAAGCCCTGTAGCAGGAACACCTCCCAAACCAAACCCTTGGTCACCAAGACAGATGGTGGAAGATATCTGGAACCTGGAAAGGAGGCAATGTCCAGCCCCTATCCCTATGCCTGCTTCACAGGGACCCCATGAACGTCTTGACCACCTCGCCAAGGGCCAGGGCAGCCAGCTAAGTCAGAGACTTCATCCGAGTCGGGAGTCTGGAGCCATTCTCAGGAAGGAGGCAGGGCGGGGGGAGGGGCGGGTTACTTACCCCTGGGACCAGGGAGGGCGCAGGGCTCCCAGGAGGCCGTGATGAGGGTTTGGCCAAGCGGTGGCGCGGAGCCGGGGATGGTGGGGAAGCCGCCAGCTGGGAAAGCGACAGCTGAAGGGAAGAAAGCTTGGGTAAGATGACAAAGGGCACCCCAGTAACTTCACAGAGCCCCTCCTGCCCTCTCAGCACTGACCCTCTAGGGGAATAGGACTCTAGTTGTGGCCCCAGGAGGCAGCAAGGTCTGGAATCTCCTGGTCACCAGCTGCTCTGGACCAGGCACTGAGTCTAATTGCTTCTACTCTCATCACCAAGAGCTGCAATTAGGTGATATCTTCCACACCGCAATATTTGAATAAAAATAGTATTAATAAGGAAAAGCTTGCTTAATAAGGAAGGGATGCTGGGTTCTCTCCACTCAGGCTGCAGGTCTTGTCTCTGAACTTCTCTGGGTTTTAGCCCCATCCCCGGGCTGAACTCCTCCATGACCCCTTCTGATTCTAACCACCTGTGTTCCTACGACAAGAACCTGCCCGTTATGGGATGACCCTGACGGCAGCTGATGTGGGCCCTGGAATCCCCGCTCCACCACTTGACTGCCACATGATGTGGGCAAGTCACCTAACTCACTGGTTTAGCCTGTCTCCTCACCTGTAAAAGGGGGATGCTGACAGCAGCTAAATCACAGGGCTGCTGGGGAAAAGGACCTGGCATGTACCCGACATGGAGTCAGCCTTCTGCAGACGGTACACAGATGCGGGGAGTGAACGTCAATGTGAAAGGCTGGTGTGGGGAGGTGAAGGGCCCTGACCCTACTGAAGACCCATCTCTCAAATCCTGTTTATAATGTAGTACACGTTACTCATGGGACCTCTGCCATCAGCAGTGACCGTCAGCCCAGGGGTAGCAATGGCGGTGGCGTGGCAGGTGGTGCTGATACAGAAAGGACCCAGCACATGAAGAGGTGTTGAGGAAATGGGCGGGGGCCCTGGGGGATCCAGGCAGCATTTTGGGGCAGAGAGGAATGTAGGGTCGGCTCAGCTCCCCTGGACCCCAGCAGCCATCCTGAGCCTCTCCAGCCTCTGGGGGCAGACGGTGCTGTTCTGTGGCCCCCAGCACTCAGAAGCACCATGCCAAACACTGCAGGGGATACAAGGACAGACCAGCAGGGGCCGGGAGGCTGCCCTGACCGTGCCTTCAGGCAAATGCAACATCCACTCTGATCCAGTTTCCAAGCTGCATGGTGCTCGTTAAAGACCTGTCCTGGGCCAGCCTCGGATACTGAACAATTCAACTTTTCTAGAAAGTCAATGTCCAGGATGGTGCTGGCAGACAAGGTCATCAGGAAGACAAACCAGCTCTGACCTCATTCAAACCACGTGGCCAGAGCCAGCCCAGAGCTACGGGCAGACCCACAGCCAGCTCAGGATCCCCGAAGGGTGGCTGCACACTCCCAGACCAGAGGAGGTATCTGCTCTCTGACAGGCCTGCAGGTCAAGGTCCTGTCCCCACCAGCACCAGCTGCTCAGGGTACCTGCCCGGCTGCTGCCCAGGGACGCTGCAGCTCAGCCAGCGCACTCTCCAAGCAGAGAGGTCAGGAGGGCACACCCCAGGGTCTCAGAAGAAAAACCAAGGCTGACCAGTCCTGAACGATTATCAGCCACCAAACGTTAACTGCCAAGGAGAACACATTCTGAGTGGGGAAACAGGCCTTCAATGGTTAACAACCACCAGAGCCACTGCCCCGACAGCCGGCTCTGGGACCCGCTGCAGAGACAGGCAGGGGGACGGCTGAGGACACCCCGGCTGCTGTCCCTGGGGGCCCATCCCCTCGGGCTCGCCGGGATCCTTCCCACCCACACACGTAAACAGGATATCAGGTGTTCTTAAAGATGCCAAAAGGACTTTGCTGCACCGAGAACCTTTAAATATGTGATTTTAGAATTCTGAAGCAGGCCTCTCAGGCCTGGACTTACCCCTGGTCCCATGGGTGAGTCCTGGGGAGCGATGAGCCCCTGGGGCGGCGATGCTGGTGGGCCTGCGAGGAAGCACAGGGGGACGGGGAAGGGACACCAAGAGCCCGGCTCAGTCAGTCTGGGTGCGCATCTCCCCCGACCCCACCCAAGCTGTAACCAGTGCTACAGCCAGGCAGTGGCCACCCCACAGTCTCCCCGCCTGGTGGGCAGACCAGCGCATGCGTCTGGGGTCACTGCCTGCAGGATGGAACCCGAGCTCACTCCCCACTTCCACAGCCTCCTTATCCTGCTCCTGTGGGCACTCTGCCTGTGCTCAGGGAGATGCGAGGCTCTTGGAAGGCTCACCCTTCCTTTCACCCTCTCACACACCCCTGCCTTCGGTGGGCCAGGCTCTGACATCTGTCCAGACTGGGACTTCCCCAGCTGTGGCCCACTGGCTGTTTAGTTAAATAACAAACTTCTACGCAGACACGCACACACGGCAAATGCCACAGCTGGGGGTTCTGCTCACGCATCACTCACGGCCCGTCCCCCAAGGCTCACTCACTCTAGGGGTGCGAGTGCCATACCAGGAAGAATCCAGGCCAGTCCTCCTCAGGGTCCTCAGGGCGAGGGTGCCCCTGGGTGACGCCAGGCTGGTCCCTGCAGTGCCCAAGATGCCCATCTGCGGAGGGAGCAGCCGCCCCCACAGTACCATCCCTAGCCGCAGAGCTCGGTCCCATGCGGCGGTCCAGGGCAGGGCCGGGCTGGGTTTGTCTGTGCTGCTTCCACCCCCATCCCGGGCCCTGAACTCCAGCCCAGAAGCCCAGGCATCGCTCGAGTCCCAGAAACCCCCAGCCTCTCGGCACCGAGCTCCTGTGTTTGGGGCCACCGCCACCTCACCTTCACCCCGCCCACACCATGACTGTCCTGCCTTCACCTGCCAGTGCCACCACCTCCAGCCCGCCTGACCCAGGCCCACACTGACAGGGTACTCCTCACCCACCCGAAGGCCCAGGTGTGACCGGACATCTGTCTGAGGTGACCTGCCTGGTTCCCCTGAGGACCACACCTGCCTCACACACCACAGTCCCCTTCACGGGGACCTGACTCTGGCCACTGCATGTGAACACCACCCCCTCTTGAACTTCAGGACATGCTGAGACATCACGGCCCTCCCTGAGGTAACCAGCCCTGCTCCAGTCACCCCCACGTGGCCCTGAGGACCTAACTTTAGCCCTTCCTTCTCCCCCTGTGGTCTCTGCTGCCCACGTCCCTGCACAAGAAACCATCAGAACGGCTCACACACTCCTGCAAATGGAAGCCCTGAAATAAAAGCCGGTCCATCCGTGTGTGGAGCCTGGAAGCAATTAAAAAGCGGGAGGTCGACGGGTGAATCGTGAGGTGGGACTTTGCCAGGCACACTGGGCAGCTCAGGGCCGCGCAGTCTCAGGAAGGGCTGAGTCAGTAACGATTTCACACCACCCGCGCCAGTCACGATAGGGTCGGCCACGCCGTGCAGGAGACAGAGAACCTCACACTTGCAGCTGCAGCCACTGAGCCCGTCTGAAGATTAATTTCCTGACAACTGATTACCTCCCCATCAGCCTCCACTCGCTGAAAAGTCCTGTCGACAGAAGCTAAGGTGTCTAGTCCTCTCTCGGCTCAGCTTCTAGAAGCCCAAACGCTCTACACCTGACTGAAAAGGCCATGAGGGGGCTTGCAGCCTGCCCGGAACCTGGGCTGTCCACATCCCACAGGGTCGCATAACTGCACTGAGCACTTCTCTGCACTGGGCCTGGGGTGGGTGTGCAGACTATGCAGGTCTGAAGCCCACCCACACTCAAGGGCGAGGGGGACTACTTTTCAGGTCAGCCCTTCTTGTGAGTCGAGTGGGTGGGCAAGCATCACAGAGAGACAGAGAGTAAGTGCATAGACACATTGAGTGCTCAGGCACTGGGCTTGGCAACATCCTCCAGGCTGGAGAGGGCAGAGGCCTCACCCGTGTCTCCCCTGGAAAGGCTGGGGTGGGAGGGCCTCCATGCACAGCTACCAGCCAGGAGCCAGCCCTGCGTGAGAGACAGCATTAACGCCCTTTGCCCCACGTTACGAGCTGCCTTCCAGAGAGCACTTTTGCGTGAACATAGCTGTGTATTTGGCTGGGGGTGGGGGGAGGGTGCTGGGGAAAAGACAATCAGCTGGCAGGGCCTGATGAAGGGGGTTTGTGGAGGAAAACGCTGCCCTGCAGACAGACCTACTTATGCTTAACCTAAGGGAGAGGTGGTTGTTGCTTAGCAACCGTGGAAACTGAGGGCCAGGCCCCGGACCAGGAGGGTGGGGGTCTGGGGGTGTTCCAGCATGGGGCCAAACAGCTGGCTCCAAGGGCAAGGGGATGGAAGGGGTCATCACAGCCAAAGACACAATCGCCATAATTCAAATAAGAATTTTGAAAAATAGCTTTCCCCATCAGACCTTGAAAATAAAGGAGGAGTGTTTCATGGTACCTGGGACACTAAGAATTTACAAGGCAGACCCATTTGAAAGGCCTTTATTCCTAATTATTTGGCCTTTGAAAGCCATTCTCTTGAAGACTTTGATCACAGAAATGGAGGAAGTGAGTAAAGTCTAGGAAGACATAACGAGATGCTGGTTGATGCAGCAGGCATGATGGGCCTCTGTGCTGAAGGAATCCAGACCTCAGGAGGCCGAGAACCAGAAGTGCCCCACCTAGTTAATCAGGCCCGAGAGCGGTGAGGAGCACCGGATGTGCCCAGAGCCCTAGACTGAGCCACCTTCAAGGCCCAGGCTCAGAAGCCGGGGCTCTGAGCTGCTCACTGATGGTCTCCTGCAGAACGCACCCTCAGAGAGCCAGCACTGACTTCCATCCCCTGGGTGACATCTTTTGCTCTCCCCACCGCTGCCTCATCTTTGGATGACACGTACCAGGGCACAGAGAGGATGCTCCCGAGGGTGTCGCCAGCACAAAAGTCAAGAATCTTAATTCCTTATTACTCTGGGAAACACCATGATTACATACTGTCAACGACCCCTTCTGCTTTTATATCTATTAAGCAAATGCACCAAAATTCCAACACCACCAGAACATTCGAAAGCAAAATGTGGGTCAGGGAGATGCTGAGTTCCAAAAACTGGAGATGGAGGGCCCTCTAGCGGCCCCATGCACACCCTCTCGTGCAGGGTGATGAATGGACCTTTGCTCCCTGGTAATTTTGCAGAAAGAATAAAAAGGACAATTCATAACAGGAAGCCAAAGCACCTCACTTAAAGTGACAGCCGCATATCATTAAGATTTCCAGAGGAACCATATAAGTTGGTAAAATACTGAAGCAGGAGAAGTTTCCATCATCAGTTAAACACCAGCAGATATTTGTGTCTCCTGTATTAGGTCTTGGGAAGCAGTGTTTTCAAATGCTTGGAACCTGGGGTGAAGGCGAGCACATTAATGCGACGTGAATGTGGCAATAAATCCAAATTAAATAAACCAAATGTCCCATCCGTGCAGATCTGCTGGTCCCCAAACGATAGCTGAAAAGCAGACAACACTTCCACGGGCCACCTGCGCCAGAACTCAATTCCTGAGGTCCCAGCAGCACAAGCATCCCCTCCTGTGTGCTAAGAACACAGCAATAAATCTCTGGGGAAAGAACTAAGGGGTGTGCACCCAGCACCTCTGAATCCCAGGAAATCACGCTGCGACTCAGTGAGCCCCACACATGGGAGTAACACCCTCGGCCCGTCAGCCAGAAAGAGGCTCAGATCATCTTGAGCCCATAACTAGCTGCCTTGTGGGGAAGCCCTTCCTGGGGGGTGGGGAGGTGTCCCCTGCTGCTTGAACTGCCACAGCGCTCCCTGGAGCCCATGCCCTGCTCTGTGCCCAGCAGACCCTCTGCAGGTCAAGGTGGTGAGCTTCCAGAGGACAGGCCAGGTCCCACGGGCAGGAACTCTATTCAATCAAAGATGGGGAAATGCAGGAAAACATGGTTACAGCTGGGAGGCAACCTTGTGGTAGAGGCAGCCGAGTGCAGGGAAAGTCACGGGACATGAAACCAGGCCCCTGATCCATCGGGTGGCCACCTGAAAATACCCTCTCTTTGAGAGCAGGACCAAGAGATGGTTTCCCTTTGGGGATCACCCTCCCAGCCCTTAACCCTGGGGTCAGTGGGGCTGGAAGTCTGAGCCATCCCGACAGAGTGTGTGACCCAGGACAGATGTCCCTTGCCCACATCCCAGTCATTCAGGGTAAAGACAGGGGATGCAGCAGAGGGCGGGGACTCCGGCTCGGGACTTTGACTGGACAACTGGACAACAGAAGTTCTTCATTCTGGGATTCCTAAGCCCGAGGATGACAGAGAAGCTCCCAGACCCACCCTGTAAGGAAACCCTGCCAGGAAAGAAGCCGACGGGGAGAGCTTCCCCAGATGGATGGGGTGCGGGAGACAGACAGACACACCAAGTCATTACCATATCACTGAAGTGCCAGGACAGAGCCAAGACTCACACGCTCAACAAAAGCCATCCCTTCTTACACTGTATGTATATCCCATTGGTTCTGCTTCTCTAGGGAACCCTGACTAAACACTCATTTTACCCACCTTGTTGCAGTTGTTCAATCACTAGGTCGTGTGCAACTTTTTACGACCCCATGGTCTGCAACATCCCAGGCTTCCCTATCTATCCTTCACTGCTTCCTGGAGTTTGCCCAAATTGGCCCACTGGTCAAATCTGACCCACAATCTGTGCTTATAAATAAAGTTTTATTAGAATATAACCATGCTCGTTCATTTACACATCCTCAACGGCTTTCACCAGCAGAGATGACTAGCCATGACAGAGGTCATCTGGCCCACAAAGCCTAAAATATCTCTTCAGTTCAGTTCAGTTCAGTCGCTCAGTCGTGTCCAACTCTGCGACCCCATGAATCACAGCACGCCAGGCCTCCCTGCCCATCACCAACTCCCGGAGTTTACTCAAACTCAAGTTCATCGAGTCAGTGATGCCATCCAGTCATCTCATCCTCTGTCATCCCCTTCTCCTCCTGCCCTCAATCCTTCCCAGCATCAGGGTCTTTTCCAATGAGTCAACTCTTTGCATGAGGTGGCCAAAGTATTGGAGTTTCAGTTTCAGCATCAGTTCTTCCAATGAACACCCAGGACTGATCTTTAGGATGGACTGGTTGGATCTCCTTGCAGTCCAAGGGACTCTCAAGAGTCTTCTCCAACACCACAGTTCAAAAGCATCAATTCTTCGTCACTCAGCTTTCTTCACAGTCCAACTCTCACATCCATACATGACCACTGGAAAAACCATAGCCTTGACTAGACGGACCTTTGTTAGCAAAGTAATGTCTCTGCCTTTTAACATGCTATCTAGGTTGGTCATAACTTTCCTTCCAAGGAGTAAGTGTCTTTTAATTTCATGGCTGCAGTCACCATCCGCAGTGATTTTGGAGCCCAAAAAAATAGTCTGACACTGTTTTGACTGTTTCCCCATCTATTTGCCATGAAGTGATGGGACTGGCCTTAAAGTCTGCTGACCTCTGCGAGATGGAGTTCAAATATGGAAAGAGAAACATAAATCCTGAACATAAGTTAATCAAATCAGGACAGGCATAACTGTCAAGTAGCCCACACACCATTCTCTATCGTATTCTCTAAGAGGAACGGTAGCCCACCAGGCTCCCCTTCCAAGGAATTATCCTGGCAAGAATACTGGAGTGGGTAGCCAGCCCCTTCTCCAGGGTATCTTCCCGAAGTAAGGATCGAACCCAGGTCTCCTGCATTGCAGGAGGATTCTTTACTATCTGAGTCATCAGGGAAGCCCCTTTATTTTTAGACCAGTTTTATATTCACAGCAACTGTGAGCAGAAAGGACAGAGAGTTCCCACGTATTCCCTGCCCCACAGACACACAGCTTCCCCCACTATCAACACCCCACACCAGAGTGTGACAGTATTCTTTTTGCTGGTCCTTTGTGTATTGTCTCTTTTTAAAAATGTGACCTCTATGAGGACAGGAGCCTGGAAGTTTACCTGGACATCACAGACTCTCAGTACGGCTTTCTGAATGGATGGGGTGTGGGGGTTAGTGCTGAGCAAACCTATGTGAATAAACACTCCCTCACTTTCTCTCAGAGTGCTTAATAAAAAACACTGGAAGCAGGGCCAACACGGAACTCTGCAGCCGGGCAGGAATCCACTTCCCTGGATGGCAGCACAGGCACAGGTGTGTACCCATCAAGGACTCTGGAGTCCAGTAAGTCTGCACAAATGTTGCGTTTGCTCCCGATCTGGTGGTTGCCTTGTTTCCACTGAGATTTGGGATCTGTATTTATTTGGGCCAGTGATTGAGAGAGGTTATGAACATGTGGCCACTGCCCACCGATGCTGCCAGCTAGGAGGATGATAAGATCAGTGTGACTGACAGCCACTACAAAGCATGTGCCCCAATTCCAGGCCGTCCTGAGCACCCTGACCGATCTTCACTCATCTGACCCTCTCTATAATTCCTGAAAGCCTCTGCCCGTTTTTCTTTCCAGTTGTTTATCTCCTCCCTGTTGATCTTTCCATCATCGTTCTTCTTTCTAATCTTCTCATTCCTTCAATTAATTTTTAATGGTTTTACGTACTGCAAATATCTTTCAGTCTGAGGAACTGCTTTTTAACTTTGTTCATGGAATCTTCTCTCTTAGAAAACTTTCTTTATATGTTAACGTAATCACATTTCTCAATCTTCTCTTGTTGGTTTACACTTTATCTTGTTTAAGGAAGCCTTCCCAACCCCAGGGTCATAAAAATATTCTCCAATTTCTTCCTAAGACTCCTCAAGTGTTCTTTTTCATCTAAACAGTCCTTTCACCGATCTATTTTATAACCGAGGACACTGAGGGACAGACACAAGAAGCCACTGGCCTAAGATCATCCAGCTGGCAAGTCTGAATTGTCTTCAAAGCCACTTACACGCCACTATGTGTCCACTTCCTTTCAGAAACCACCACACTTTCAGAACTCAGAACACCAGTGTGAAGGTTCAGACATAACAATATGCAGAGACCTATCTCAGCATCATGGCTGCTATGCAACACCCACTGTCCAAATAGACCAGCTCACTCCCCCATCCCCCCATCGGGGCACAGGCAGGTCATTCCTGCACTTCAGCCACAAAACACGGAGGCCTTGTGAGCATCCTCATCCAGGCCCTGTGTCACAAGGACTCTCTGCAACAGGCACCTAGAAATGACAGTTCTCTGCTGTAAGGTATTAACTGTACATGCGCATGCGTGTGTTCTCAGTCGCTCAGTCGTGTCCAGCTCTTTGCAGCCCCATGGACTGCAGCCCACCAGGTTCCTCTGTCCGTGGGATTTCCCAGGCGAATACTGGAGTGGGTTGCCCTTTTATCCTCCAGGGGATCTTCCCAACCCAGGGTATTAACTAAACACTACAAAGTTGCTCTTTTAAGTGGTCCCTCCCCCCCCCTCCCCCCCCCGTGTGGTGGGAGGTCCTCTTTTCCCAAATTCTCAACCTCATGCTGTCATTCAGCCAGCTCTTTCCAATACAAGGGAAATGAAATGAGTTCTCACTTTAATTTGCATTTCTCTGATTACTAGTGAAATTGAGCACTTTTTCATACATTTTGGTTATTCTGGTTTCTCCTCTGTGAACTCCCTTTTCATATCCTTTGACCATTTTTCTGTCTTGTCTTTTATTATTCCTTATTGATTGGGAACAGCTCTTTTTATCATTTTTCTTCTCTCTAAACATCTAATTAAAATTTCTAAAGTTCGGTCTTATAATCCATCCAGAACTTATGATCTGTTATTGTTGTTGTTCAGTCACCAAGCCGTGTCTGACTCTTTGCGACCCCAGAGACTGCAGCACTGCAGGTTTCCCTGTCCTTCACCATCTCCCAGAGTTTGTTCAAATTCATGTCCATTGAGCCAGTGATGCCATCCAAACATCTCATCTTCTGCCACCCCCTTCTCCTCCTGCCTTCAATCTTTCCCAGCATCAGTGTCTGACCTACTTGCAGTCTGAGGTATGGTTTGTATACAATATGAAATTGGGATCTGATTTTCTATTTTCCACAAGGACAGCAAGACCAATGCTGTTAATTGACTGGTGTGCCCTTACTCCCGTGGTGGGCGGCATAATAGCAATCCCCCAACCCAAAATGTCCATATTCTAATTACCAGAACCATGACTATGTTGTATTAACACTGCTAAGGGAACCAAGGTTGCAGATGGAACTAAGGTTGCTTATCAGCTGACCCTGAAATGCAGAGACTGTCCTGGATGGTCAGGGAGGGGGTGGGGGGTGCAGTAGGCAATGCTACTATGACAGTCCTGATGAGTGAAAGGGAGGCAGGAGGGAGAATCAAAGAGAGATTTAAAATGTAACTCTGGGACTTCCGTGGCACTCCAGTGGCTAAGACTCAGAGCTCCCAGTGCAGGGGACACCAGTCTGATCCCTGGTCAGGGAACTAGATCTAGCATGCCACATGACCAAAAATAAATAAATTAAATAAAATGTAACTCTGTTGCCTCTGAAGATGGAAGCAGGGGTTGAAGGTACAGCTAGCCTCTGGGAGCTGGAAAAGGCAAGGAGACAGATTCTCCCCCAGAGCCTATAGCAGGAACACAGCCCCAAGACCTGGATTTCAGCCTGTGAGACCTCTGAACTTCTGATCTCCAGAAATGTGGGATAGTAAGTGTACAGGGTCGTGCAGAGTCGGACACGACTGAAGTGACTTAGCAGCAGCAGCAGCAGCAAGCTCATGCTATTTTAAGCAACCAAGCTTATAGTAATTTGCTATAACAATTAAAGGAAAGCAATATGCTCTTTATCTATAATTTGTCATGTATCACACTTTTTATCTTGTCCCATTATCTACTGATCTGTGTCTGTAGCAGTGTCACACTGTTCTAGTTACTATAATTTTATACTAAGTCTGCAAGTCAAGAAAGGGGAAGCCTCCCTTCTTCACAACTGCCTTGGCTGTTCTTGAATGGACTTACCTGGTGGCTCAGGGGTAAAGAATCTGCCCGCAATGCAGAGACCCGGGTTCGATCCCTGGGTTGGGAAGATCCCCTGGAAAGGGGAAAGGCTACCCCCTCCAGTATTCTTGCCTGGAGAATCCCCATGGACAGAGGAGTCTGGTGGGCTACAGTCCACAGGGTCACAAGGAGTTGGACACAACTGAGTGACTAAGCACATACACACATACGCACACATTCTTGAATATGTAATTTTTTAATTTAAAAAGAAAAGAATACATCTTAAAAGAAAAATAAATGCAGTGCACAGCGAAGATGCTTTCTAGGGAGAGGGTGTGAGCTAAAACTCAAAATCATGAAGTAACGACACAGTCAGTGAATCACACACAGCACAAAGCAGCTAGGAAAAGCTTCGAAACCACTGGACTTATCACCCCTGGGGTGGAGGATTTCAACAGCCTAGAAACTGTCAACAGCAGGCAAAAACTTTACTTCTGACCAAACTCATTCTCCTGACTGAAACAAAAATTATTTAACTAACAAAATACATAAGACAGCAGTTTTAATGACACTGGAATTCAGCAAGAAATGGTCCTAAGGAACTGGAAACAAAGAAGTAAGCCCTCCGACGGTCCCAAAATTAACATGTTGAGTGATTTTGCAGATTGCAGTGCAGGAAAGGGGAATGAAGAGCACAGTGGATCCCTGACTGGAAGGCTGGGCTAAGAGTTCAAGGAGACCAAAGAAACTGAAGTTTGCAGGGCTGAGCACAGACAGGAGAGGGGCACAGAGAGGGAACTCCAGCCACTTATAGAGGGTCCCCCTAGGATTCAGTAGGTCACTGACTCGGAAACTACCCAAGGATGGGGAAAGAGTCACCCCAAATATTAGAGGGGCCAGTACCCTGTGCTCACATGGGGCCATTCTCACAGACTGGTAAACTTCATAATTCAAGGCCATCAGGCAAAGTTCCGAAGGAGGTCTTCTCACTTAGTAAGGAGTAATTAGCCCTAGACTAAATGCTCATGGGGTCTCATCTCACAACTCTTAAAGGCAAGGCCCTAAATGACCAAATAATTTCCAAAGTTCAGAAGTGTTTACCAGCTACCTGGACTTCCCTGCATGTCCAGTGGTTAAGACTCCAAGCTTCCACTGCAGAGGGAACTAAGAGCCCACATGCCATTGGGTGTGGCAAATATATATATATACGTATATATACATATATATATATATATATTTGTCAACTATAAAAATATTTAGCAACCAAAAGGAGAAAACTCAAAATATCTAGAATCCAATCAAAAGTTATGACCATAGAGAAGCTGGAAGATAAAACCCAAATCAGGACAAAAACCAATCAATCAAAACTAATGTGCAACTGACCAAGATTTTAGAATTGGCAAACAAGGACATTAAAGTAGTGACAAACTTTGTAATGTTATCTCCAGATTCTGATACCTTGAAACTAAACTAGGTTAAAGTGAGAATTACTATATGGGTCATTTCAAACAGGATAAAATACTGGAATTTTAATTGTTGCACAGGTCTAAGTTCATCTACCTCTGCCACCTTAGGAGAGAAACACAAAAGCGTAAGTTTGTCAGTAGTTATAGCTATATTTCACTTCTGGAGATGAAAATGACAATATCTGTGAGGAAAATGCACTGGGTGGGATTCATGGCAGATCAGAGGCTGCAGAAGAAAAGAAGAGTGAACCTGAAGATGCAGCAATACAAAGTATCTAGGATTGGAGCACAGAGAGAAAAGACCACCAGTAAAACTGAGCAGAAGCTCAGCAGGGTGGGGCTTCCCGCAGCTCCGCCACCTGATAAAGGCAAGACCGGGAGCCTCGAGGGAGAGGAGAGAGGAAGACAGAGAAAATAATCCAAGAAGGAATGATCAAAATTGTTCCAACTTCGATTTAAAAAAAAACAGAGCTCCAAGAAGTTCCATGAACACCACCAAAATTAGTTAAAGGACCATTTTGGGAAACAAAGGTAGCAGCACACTAGGCTTTAAATCTCCTCCAAGGACTTCTCTGGAAGTCCATGTTCCCAATGCAAGGGGCCCAGGTTCGAACCCTGGTCAAGGAACTAGATCACACATGCTGCAACTAACACATGCTGCCAAATAAATAAATAGAAATAAACATTTTAAATAATAATAAATAAATCTCCTCCAAGCCCCGCATGAAAACAGAAGGGGCAGCTGGGAAAGCAAACACAGAGCCCACAGGCCATGCCAATAGCCGGTTAGGCTGGAAAAGCCAACAGGGTCATCCTGTCCTGGCTGAGTTAATTCGATTAGAAGGCCTTCACACAAGCTGTCTGTTTACAGTGTCATAACTACACCAAAGTGTCATAACTACACATGAAAATTCCTTTCCAGAAAAAGTACTTATTATTTTTCTGTTAACGATAGCTGTAGAGGTTTCTTCTCTAAGAAAATGATCTCTTCAGGTATTTCTAAGGGCCACAGTAAACTATATTTATTATTTTGAACTGCGTTTATTACATTTCACCACTGCCCTTTTGGGCTTCCCAAGTGGTTAGTGGTAAAGAACCTGCCTGCCAACAAAGGAGATGTAACAGACTTGAGTTCGATCCTTGGGTCGGGAAAATCCCCTGGAGGAGGGCATAGAAACTCACTCCAGTATTATTGCCTGGAGAATCCCATGGACACAGGAGCCTGGCGGACTACAGTCCATAGGGTCACAAAAAGCTGGACACAACTGAAGTGACTTAGCACGCACAGCACGCATTATCCTTTTGAATAGCTTAATTAAAAACCAGAATAATCATGTTTATATCAAATTAGAAAATACACATATTTTATAATTTCGGATACTATCTTTCTTTCATACTAACATTTCTTAGAGGTTGGCCTTTGTTTTATTTTTAAAATGTAATTGTGAATATGTCAAAGAAAGGAAGATACTAGAGTTAAAAAAGGGAACGGGTTTGACCTTTTGGTATTTTTTAACTATGTATTCTATACTTTCAATGCATTTAACTTTATCCAATAAAATTGTAAATTCATTCTAAACTAACTCTGGTGGAAAACACATGCCTGCCACCCACCATTCCAGGGGATTCTGGCAGATATTTCTCAAGTACAAGTAATGCTGCACATTTCAGTACCAATTATGTGTGTGTGTGTGTGTGTTAGTTGCTCAGTCGTGTCTGACTCTGCAACTCCATGGACTGTAGCCTGCCAGGCTCCTCTGTCCATGGGATTCTCCCAGCAAGAATACTGGAGTGGGTTGCCATGCCCTTCTCCAGGGGATCTTCCTAACCCAAGGATCAAATCCAGGTATCTGGCATTACAGGCAGATTCTTTACTACTGAGTCATTTGGGAAGCCCATCACTTACATAAGATGTGATTATACCTGAGAATATTCTGATAAGCACAAAAAACTGTAAAGAATAAAACAATTAAAAACAACAAATGCACTGCCTTTTTGGGGAAAAAGGAAAATTCTTAATAATACAGTTTTTCCCGAAGCAATAAACGATCAAGTTTTGGTATCTGAATATTTTTAAACGTCTCAGAAAATCCTGGAGGACCATGAAGATGAAGGTCAACACATCCAGGACAGAGAAACAAGTGTGCTGCTGCTACCAACTGTGAGATTAAATTCAATGAGACCAGTTTCCAAAAACCAGAATCTCAACTGATAAAAAAAAGTCACTCCCAAACAACAGACTCACTGGCTCCTTTGTACCAGCAGCCAGGACCTGCTGCCCGAGAGACACTGGCCAGCCCTCCCTGGACACCCAGCAGCATCCATCAGAGGAAAGCCATCCAGATGGAGGATAGATGGACACTCAGCTCCCCTCTAGGGCTTCCACATTTGCTCATCCCCTACCTTTCTGACTTTCTAAGAGCCTAACTGCCCATGATTGAGAATGTTCCTTCAGCCAGTGAGATCCTCAGAAGCCAAGAGCCAAGAGCTCAGTGCTCTTTCAACCCTCCTGCTAACCTCCCTCTCTTCTCACCACCGGTGGGATTCCCCATTAGGACGCTGGCTTCCTGTCCTTGGGGATAAACTAAGAGGCCCTGAACACAAGGTACCAGCCTCAGCAGAAGGAGCTGGTACAGCCAACATGAAGCTGACAGCTGCAGTCACACACATGGGGACGGGGACATTGCCATCCATCATCATCCATCATCGACAGCCCTCCATCCCTTTTTTAAGGCCACACCCTGAAGTCGTGGCCTCCCCACTCCCAGACTGCACACCAAGGAAATAAAAAGCAGTTTTTAAAAACAACAAACACAAGGCTACATTATCAGTGCAACATAAAGTTGGCAGAAAAGCTATGACAAACCTAGTGAAAAGTGAAAGTGTTAGTCGCTCAGTCATGTCCAACTCTTCGTGATCCCGTGGACTACAGCCCGCCAGCTCCTCTGTCCATGGAATTCTCCAGGCAAGAATACTGGAGTGGGTAGCCATTCCCTTCTCTAGGGGGATCTTCCCAACCCAGGGATTGAATCCAGGTCTCCAGCATTGCAGGCAGATTCTTTATCATCTGAGCCATCAGAGAAGCCTAGACATCATATTAAAAAGCAGACATCACTTTGCCGACAAAGGTCCATCTAGTCAAAGCTATGGTTTTTCCAGTAGTCATATACAGATGTGACAGCTGGAGCACAAAGAAGGCTAAGTACAAAGAATTGATGTTTTCAAACTGTGGTACTGGAGAAGACCCCTGAGAGTCCCTTGGACTGCAAGGAGATCAAACCAGTCAATCCTAAAGGAAATCAACCCTGAATATTCACTGGAAGGACTGATGCTGAAGTTGAAGCTCCAATCCTTTGGCCACCTGATGTAAAGAGCTGACTCACTGGAAAAGACCTTGATCCTGGGAAACATTGAAGGCAGGAGGAGAAGGAGGTGGTAGAGGATGAGATGGTTAGATAGCATCACCAACTCAATGGACATGAATTTGAGCAAACTCTAGAAGACAGTGAAGGACAGAGGAGTCTGGCGTGCTATAGTCCATGGAGTTGCATACAGTCTTATCGATTGATATGACTTAGCAACTGAACAGCAACCATAAAGTTGGCAGTCCATGGCTGTCAGCTTTTGATTCTTGAGCCCTGTGTCTGCAGGACACCCATGAGAGATGCCCCTTTAAGTGTCACCAACAGACCTTTCAAAGCCTTCAGTCAGGGAGCTAACTCATGGCTAAAGCACAAAGTGTTGGGCCAGGCTTTATCACTGTCCAATTCTATACCTCTGTAGTCAGCAAAAACTCAATCAACTGATTCCAGTTAAAGCAATTTACAGCAAGTATCTGATAAATGCCATTTACCTGGGCACACAAGGAGCTATGCCGTGAGCTTGAAGACTCAGCTCTCAGCACACACTTACTTGAAGGGGACACAGGTGGCTTCCTAAAAGACCGCCGCTCTGCCTTGGGGCCGCTTGCATTCCCTGTGGGTATGTCCGGGTGTTCTTCCGGGCTCAGCGAGTACTGGAACTGGACCGTCCCTGACTCCACCTGCTTCACCTATGATGGACCACAACAGGAGAAGTGATGGCCATGCTCCCTCCAACAGCACTGTGTGGTCAAAATAATTCAACCAGGAACGTCCGCCCAGTCCTAAAACAGTCAGTGTGGATTACCCTCAGCCAAGCAGAAACCAACACCACTGCTCCAGTTTGAAAGCATTTTTACTTAACCTATGTTATGCTGACTCTTCTTATTTTGAGTTTAAACACATGTAACCACCACCAGCACCAGGTACAGAGCAGCCCCACCACCTAAAACGCTCGTCCATCCTGTGCATACCCACACCCAACAATCACTGAACTGCTCTCCACCTCTGTCTTCGGTCCTATAAACGGGGTCTCATGCTACAGAACCCTTGAGACTGGCTTTTTTCACTCCCTGGTAGGTGGATGAGACTCATCTGAGCAGTACCGTGTAAGCACAGCCGTTCTTTTTCATTACCAAACAGTTTTCTATTGTACCATGTGCCTCAGCATACTTATCCATTCACCCACTTAGAACATATGGGCTGTTTCCAGCTTGAGTGGTTATAAATAGAGCTGCTGGGAACACTGGTGTACATATTTCTGCATGGACATAAGTTTTCATTTCTCCATGTTTCATTTCTCTAAGAGTAAGATTGCTGGGTCATATGGTGCATGTATACTACATTTTACAGGAGACTGCTAAACTGTGACTTACTTCTGAACTCTGTATTCCATTCCATTAGTCTATGTGCCAATGCTTTTACCAACAGCACTTTATCTTGATTACCATAGCTTTAATGAAAGTGTTGAAATTGTGTAGCATGAATCTTCCAACTACACTGTTCTTTTCAAAATTGTTTTGACCCTTCTAATTCCTTTGCTTTTCTATATAAAGTTGAGAATCAGGGGTTTTCCTGGTGGTCGAGCGGTTAAGAATCCACCTGCCAATGTAGAGGACATGGGTTTGATCATCCCTAGTCCAGGAAGATCCCACATGCCAAAGGGCAACTAAGTCCATGCACCACAACTGCTGAGCCCGCACCCTGAAACTAGAAAGTAGCCCCTCCTCACCACAACTAGAGAAGGCCCTTGTGCAGCAACAAAGACCCAGTGCAGCCAAAAATTAATTACAGTTTAGAATCAGTTTGTCTCTATTTATTAAAAAATTATGTAAGGGTTTTGATTGAAATTGTATTAGATCTATAGATCAATTTGGAGAGAATTTGTATCTTTATCATGTGAGTCTTTCGATCCATAAAGAAGACCCTCCATTTATTTAGGTGATCACCTAAGAGTAATCAATGAGAAAAATGACATGCAGCAAAAGGAATATTTTATCATTTTCAGCACACAGATCCTGTACATATTTTGTTAGATTTATTTCATTGAGGTGGGGGTGCTTTGGAAATAATACTGCTTTTTAGATTTTGCTTCCCAACTGTATATATTTTGTTAGTATAAAGAAATGTCATTGATTTTCCATCTTGACCTCCTGCTGTATACTACAATCTCCCTAAATTTACTGTTTATTCTGGGAGTTTTTTTATAAATCCTTCGAGATTTCCTACACAGAAAATCATACTGTTTGCACATAAGAAGAGTTTTGTTCCTTTCTTTCCAATCTCTATGGGTTGTTTTTTTATTCTGTTTTATTCCTCTATTGTACCAGCTAGAACTTCCCATGCAATGTCAAATAAGATGCTGAACACTATGAGTGGGCATTCTTCACTTGTTCCTGACCTAAGTAAGAGGGAAAGCATTCAATTTTTCACCATTAAGCATGATGCTAGCTAAAGAATTTTAAGTTCGTCTTTATTCCTGTTTGCTCAGTTTTTGTCATAAATGGATGTTGAATTTTGTCAAATGCTTTGCCTGCATCAGTTGTTATTATTCATATGGTTATCCTTCTTTAGGCTATTAGAGTGAATTACATTTTCCAAAAGAAAATAGCCTTGCATCCCTGGGATAACCCCCCTACTTGGTCATGGTGTATTATTCTTCTTCTATACTGTTGGATGGACTTCCCTGGTGGCTCAGATGGTAAAGCATCTGCCTACAATGTGGAAGACCTGGGTTCAATCCCTGGGTCGAGAAGATCTCCTGGAGAAGGAAATGGCAACCCACTCCAGTATTCTTGCCTGGAAAATCCCATGGACGGAGGAGCCTGATAGGCTACAGTCCATGGGGTCCCGAAGAGTAGGACATGACTGAGCGACTTCACTCACTTATACTGCTGGGATTCAATTCACTAATATTTTGTTGAGCATTTTGCATCTGAGTTCATGAGGAAAATGCATCTATGATCTTCTTTTCTTATATTGTCTTTTTCTGGTTTTGATATCAGGATAATGAAGACCTTGTTACATAAATTTGGAATTGTTCCCACCTATCCTATTTTCAAGAAGAGAATCTATACAATTGGTGTTGGTTTTCCTTTAAATGTTTAGTACAATTTATAGTGAATGAAAGTGAAAGCCGCTCAGTAGTATCCAACTCTTTGCGACCCCATGGACTATGGCCTGCCAGGCTCCTCTGTCCATGGAATTCTCCAAGCAAGAACACTGGAGTGGGTTGCAGTTCCCTTTTCCAGATCTTCACAACCCAGCGATTGAACCCAGGTCTCCCACGTTTCAGGTAGATTCTTTACCATCTGAGCCACCAGGGAAGTCCTCTATATTACATATTATAGTGAACAGGCCAGGATATTTCTTTATCAAAAAAAATTTAATGATGAATTCATTGTCTATAATGAATTATAGGACTACTCAAGTTACACACTTCATCTTGGGTAAGTTTTGATGGTTTGCTGTTTAAGACAAACTGGTCCATTTCATCTAAATTTTCAAATTTATAGTATTTCCCCTAACATCCTTCTCATACCTGTGTGGTCTGTAGTGGTTATCCTTTCTTCCATTCCTATTATTAGTCATTTGTGTTCTCTCTTTACTTTTTCAGTCTTGTTAGAGGCTTGTCAAAGAACCAGTTTTTTATTTCACTGGCTTTCTCTAGTTTTTCCTCTATTGTTTTTCTGTTTTCAGTTATATTGGTTTCTGCACTTATATTTATTATTGATTTTTCTTTTACTTGCCCTAGGTTTATTTTCTGCTTCTTTTTCTACTTTCTAAAAGTGGATGATTAGATTATTGATTTGAGACCTTTTTCTGTTCTATAAAAGCACTTAATGCTATAAATTCCCCGTAAATATACTTGAGCTGCAACCTACAAATTTTGATATGTCATATTTTCACTTTTGTTCAGTTCAAAGTATCTTTTATATTTTCTTAAGGCTTCCTCTCTGACTTACGGATTATTTAGAAATGCATTAATTTCCAAGTGTTTATAGTTTTTTATGCTATCTTTTTAATTGGCTTCTAGTTTAATTCCATTGTGACCACAGAAAATACCTTGTGTAATTTAAATTCTTTTAAAATTACTAAAATTTGTTTTCTGATCCAGGCTATGGTCTTTCTTGGTAAATGTTCCATGTGCACTTGAAGAGAATATGAAGAGAATATATCCTGACATTGCTGGGTGGACAGTTCTATGAAGGTCATTTAGATCCAGATGCTTCATAATATTGTTCAATTCTATATACTGGTGATTTTCTATCAGTGTGCTTATAGTTTAATCTAAGAGGAGTGCTGAAATGTCCAAATGCAACTGTGAATTTGTCTATTTCTTCTTTCCATTCTATTAGCTCTTTGCATTTTGAACCTCTGTGTTAGATACATACACTTTTAGGTTTATATGTCTTTGTGGTGAATTGACTCTTTTATCACAGGTGACATCCCCCTTAATTCCTGGAAATTTCCTTTGCTCTGAAGTCTACTTTGCCTGGTATTAATATAGCTACTCAAGTTTTCTTTTGATTTGTGTTTGCACACAATGTTTTGCCATCCTTTTGCTTTTGAAGTGAGTTCTTGACAGACAGCACATAGCTGGACCTTGAGATTTTCATGTCACCTGAAAATTTCTGACTTGAATTTGGTGCGTGCAGACTATTTACACTTCATGTAATTATTGGTGGGTCTGGGTTCAGGACCATCATTTTATTATGATTTGTTCCTTTTGTTTCTCATTCCTGTTTCCCTTTCCTGCCTTATTTTGAATTATTCCATTTTATCTATCTATTGGGTTTCTTACTATCTCTTGGTAGCTTATTTTTAGTGACTGCTCTAGGGTTTACAATGTAAATAATTTTTTCACAATCTACCCAAAAATCTATATTTTATTACTTCAAGTGGAATGCAGAAATTTTATCACCCTACAGGTCTCTTTATATTCCCCTTTATTTCATAGCTATCTTACCTATTATACCTACATACCTTAAAAACCCTAACAGACACAGTTATGATTTTTGCTTCAGCCATCAAACCCATTTTAAAGAACTCAAAAGAAGGAGAATAGTGTATTCTATTCATCATTTTTGTTGCTCTTTCTTCATTCCTGATGTACCAAGTTTCCATCTGGTATAATTTTTCTTCTGTCTAAAGAAATTCCTTTAGCAATTCTCTAAGAGCATCTCTACCTGCCAATGAATTCTCTCAGTTTTAGTTCATCTGAGGATGTCTTTATTTAACCTTCATTCCTGTAGGACAGTTGCTGGAATAGAATTCTGAGTTCCGGGGTCTTTCTGTTAGTGCTTTTAACATGTTGTTTCATTTCCTTCTGCCTCCATGGTTCCTGCAAAGAACCCACAATATTCAAATTATTCTCTATAAGTAATGCATCATTTTTCTACTGCTGTCTTCAAGACTTTTGTCTTTTTCAGCAGCTTGATTGTGATATGTCCAAGTGTGGATTTCTTTGCATTTATCTCTGGGTTTTGGACCTCTTCGATCTGCAGGTTTAAGTCTTTTGCCGAATTTGAGGAGTTTTCAGCCATCATTCCTTCAGACATTTTTTTCTGTACTGTACTCTTTCTCTCCTACTGGGACTCTGATGACATGGGTGTTAGCCTTTGTGGTCCTTCCCCACAGGTCCCTGAGGCTTCGTCCACTCTCCTCCAATCAACGTTCCGTGGCTCAAGTTGAATAAATTCCACTGATTCATCTTCAAATTCATTGATCTTTCTTTCAGTCATATCCATTCTGCTATTGCGTCCACCTAGTGAGTACTTTATTTTTACAATTTTATTTTTCAGTTCTAAAATTTCCATTTGCTTCTTCTTTATCTACCTCTTTGCTGAGACTTTCTATCTTTCCCTTTGTTTCAAAAGTGTTCACTCTTATTTATTGGATTACTTTTATAATGCCTGTTTTAAAGGCTTTGTCTGATAATTCCAACATTTGTGTCATCTCAGTATCACTGCCTGTTGAATGTCTTTCCCCTGCAAGGTGAGGTTTTCTTGGTCCTTTGTTTGTCAGTTAAGTATACACTGTGTCATGGACATTCTAGATATCACTTTATAAGATTCTCTTTTCAATATCACATTATAAGAATCTCTTTTAAAGTTTATGGAGAATGTTGATATTTTTGCTGGGTCAGAAATCAACCCAGTTGGGTTCAAGCCCCAGTTTCCAAGCAACCTCCTGTGGTCTCAATATCAGTCACATTCTCAAAACCTGGGCAGGGCTCTTCAGTCCTCTCCTAGCCGTGACGCATGCAGGGGCAACTCCGTCCACAGTCCAGTTCTCAAAGTCTGCCATACGTTGTTAGGGTCAGATTCAGGTACATGAAGCTGAGGGTTAACTTAGCATTTCTTTTTTTTTTTTTTCCTTTATTTATTTTTTTTTTTTTTCAGTGGGTTTTGTCATACATTGATATGAATCAGCCATAGATTTACACGTATTCCCCATCCCGATCCAATTTTAGCATTTCTTAAGCAACTTTACAGGGCACTTTCCAAGATCCTCCCTCTCCAGATCCCCCTTGTCGTTGTTGTTGTTGTTCAGTCACTAAGTCATGTTCAGCTCTTTGCAACCCCATGGACTGCAGCACACCAGGCTTCCCCGTCTCACTATCTCCCAGAGTCTGCTCAAATTCATGTCCAGTGAGTTGGTGGTGCTATCTAACCATCTCATCCTCTGCCACTCCCTTCTCCTTTCGCCCTCAATCTTTCCCAGCATCAGGGTCTTCTCCAATGAGTTGGCTCTTCACATCAGGTGGCCAAAGTATTAGAGCTTCAGTTTCAGCATCAGTCCTTCCAATGAATATTCAAGTTGATTTCCTTTAGGATTGACTGGTTTAATCTCTTTGCAGTCCAAGGGACCCCAGATCCCACTAGTTCTTTTCAATTCTCAAGGGTTCCCCTTCCAATCCTCTGGTAAGATCCCACTGGGCTGCAAGCCTCTGACAACGGTACCTGAATGCAAGGTCAAGCAGAGCAAGGAAGTGGGGAGAGGGCAGAGTGTGGTTGCTGTTTAAGTGCAAGAGTGTATAAAAGAGCTTATGTTCTCATCTATCATTATTATAAGTCAGTGTACAATTTATTTGAGCATTCTTTGGGATTGCCTCTCTTTGAGACTGGAATGAAAACTAACCTTTTCCAGTCCTGTGGCCACTGTTGAGTTTTCCAAATTTGCTGGCATATTGAGTGCAGCACTTTCACAGCATCATTTTTTAGGATTTGAAATAGCTCAACTGGAATTCCATCACCCCCACTAGCTTTGTTCGTAGTGATGCTTCCTAAGGCCCACTTGACTTCCCATTCCAGGATGTCTGGCTCTAGGCGAGTGATCACACCATCGTGATTATCTGGGTCGTGAAGATCTTTTCTGTACAGTTCTTCTGTGTATTGTTGCCACCTCTTCTTAATATCTTCTGCTTCTGGTAGGTCCATACCATTTCTTTATTGAGCCCATCTTTGCATGAAATGTTCCCTTGGTATCTCTAATTTTCTTGAAGAGATCCCTAGTCTTTCCCATTCTGTTGTTTTCCTCTATTTCTTTGCCGTGATTGCTGAGGAAGGCTTTCTTATCTCTCCTTGCTATTCTTTGGAACTCTGCATTCAAATGGAAATATCTTTCCTTTTCTCCTTTGCTTTTCGCTTCTCTTATTTTCACAGCTATTTGTAAGGCCTCCTCAGACAGCCATTTTGCCTTTTTGCATTTCTTTTCCATGGGGATGGTCTTGATCCCCGTCACCTGTACAATGTCACGAACCTCCGTCCATAGTTCATCAGGCTCTCTAGTGCCTATCAGATCTAGTCCCTTAAATCTATTTCTCACTTCCACTGTATAGTCACAAGGGATTTAGGTCATACCTGAATGGTCTAGTGGTTTTTCCTACTTTCTTCAATTTAAGTCTGAATTTGGCAATAAGGAGTTCATGATCTGAGCCACAGTCAGCTCCCGGTCTTGTTTTTGCTGGGAAGCTTAGAGCTTAGAGCTTAGAAGCTTAGAGCTTCTCCATCTTTGGCTGCAAAGAATATAATCAATCTGATTTTGGTGTCGACCATCTGGTGATGTCCATGTGTAGAGTCTTCTCTTGTGTTGTTGGAAGAGGGTGTTTGCTATGACCAGTGCGTTCTCTTAGCAAAACCCTACTAGCCTCTGCCCTGCTTCATTCCATACTCCAAGGCCAAATTTGCCTGTTACTCCAGGTGTTTCTTGACTTCCTACTTTTGCATTCCAGTCCCCTATAATGAAAAGGACATCTTTTTTGGATGTTAGTTCTAAAAGGTCTTGTAGGTCTTCATTCAACCATTCAACTTCAGCTTCTTCAGTGTTACTGGTTGGGGCATAGGCTTGGATTACCATGATATTGAATGGTTTGCCTTGGAAGCTAACAGAGATCATTCTGTCACTTTTGAGATTGCATCCAAGTACTGCATTTCGGACTCTTTTATGACCATGATGGCTACTCCATTTCTTCTGTGGCAGGAATCCCTGCCCACAGTAGTAGACATAATGGTCATCTGAGTTAAATTCACCCATTCCAGCCCATTTTAGTTCGCTGATTCCTAGAATGTCGACATTCTACACATCGCACAATTACATTCATCTCACACACTAACAAAGTAATGCTCAAAATTTTCCAAGCCAGGCTTCAGCAATATGTGACCCGTGAACTTCCAGATGTTCAAGCTGGTTTTAGAAAAGGCAGAGGAACCAGAGATCAAATTGTCAACATCCACTAGATCATTGAAAAAGCAAGAGAGTTCCAGAAAAACATCTATTTCTGCTTTATAGACTATGCCAAAGCCTTTGACTGTGTGGATCACAATAAACTGTGGAAAATTCTGAAAGAGATGGGAACACCAGACCACCTGACCTGCCTCTTGAGAAATCTGTATGCAGGTCAGGAAGCAATAGTTAGAACTGGACATGGAACAACAGAGTGGTTCCAAACAGGAAAAGGAGTACCTCAAGGCAGTATATTGTCACCCTGCTTATTTAACTTATATGCAGAGTACATCATGAGAAATGCTGGGCTGGAAGAAGCACAAGCTGGAATCAAGATTGCTGGGAGAAATATCAATAACCTCAGATATGCAGATGATCCCACCCTTATGGCAGAAAGTGAAGAGGAACTAAAAAGCCTCTTGATGAAAGTGAAAGAGGAGAGTGAAAAAGCTGGCTTAAAGCTCAATATTCAGAAAACTAAGATCATGGCATCTGGTCCCATCACTTCATGGGAAATAGATGGGGAAACAGTCGAAACAGTGTCGGACTTTATTTTTGGGAGCTCCAAAATCACTGCAGATGGTGACTGCAGCCATGAAATTAAAAGACGCCTACTCCTTAGAAGGAAAGTTATGACCAACCTAGATAGTATATTAAAGAGCAGAGACATTACTTTGCCAACAAAGGTCCATCTAGTCAAGGCTATGGTTTTTCCAGTGGTCATGTATGGATGTGAGGGTTGGACTGTGAGGAAAGCTGAGTGCCGAAAAATTGATGCTTTTGAACTGTGGTGTTGGAGAAGACTCTTGAGAGTCCCTTGGACTGCAAGGAGATCCAACCAGTCCATCCTAAAGGAGATCAGTCCTGGGGGTTCATTGGAAGAACTGATGCTGAAGCTGAAACTCCAATCCTTTGGCCACTTCATGCAAAGAGTTGACTCATTGGAAAAGACCCTGATGCTGGGAGGGATTGGAGGCAGGAGGAGAAGGGGATGACAGAGGATGAGGTGGCTGGATGGCATCACCGACTCGATGGACATAAGTTTGAGTAAACTCTAGGAGTTGGTGATGGACAGGGAGGCCTGGCGTGCTGTGATTCATGGGGTCGCAAAGAGTCGGACGTGACTGAGCGACTGAACTGAACTGAACTGATACAATTTCTAAAATTGTTAAACTAAGAAGTAGCAGTAGACACATATTATTTAGAAAACAAGGTAAATACCATATGTCACAGCTAAGAGTTGAAACTGGCTACCTCTGGAGATATTAACTTTTTTAAAGACAATTATTTGTTTGAGGGAAAACTACAGGAGCTGTTTAAGAAGGAAAACATAACACAAGTGCTCGGGCCTGGTGCACTGGGAAGACCCAGAGGAATCGGGTGGAGAGGGAGGTGGGAGGGGGGATCGGGATGGGGAATACGTGTAACTCTATGACTGATTCATATCAGTGTATGACAAAACCCACTGAAATGTTGTGAAGTAATTAGCCTCCAACTAATAAAAAAAAAATTAAAAAAAGAAGGAAAACATAAACATAATACACTACTTACCTTCACAGTAAATAACACTAAAATAATCTTAATAACATAAACCCCAAAATTTACTTAGCAAAAAAATTATGGGATGTTTATAATATGTATCTTTTTTCTTTTGATTAATATCTGTCAGTACTGGAACTATAAGTTCCATGGCATTAGAGAGTTTTCCTAGAGTAGATACAGGTGCTTGGTAAAAATTCACTGAGTGAATGAATAAGATAAAGAATTGACTGGTGTCCAGGCACAGACCAGGCTTACCTAGGAGTCCACCCTTCTGATGCGGTAATGCACTACTACATGAGATGAGAAACAGGAAGATGCAAAACAGTGCCTTTAGAAAGCAGGAGAATAAATAGAGTTTGTGATCAGTGGCAGTTTATTATTTTAGTTAATAATATCTGTTTACAGTAGTGGTCCTCAACCGGGGGCAATTCTGCCACAGAAGAACACATTCAGCCATGTCTATGAACATCTGGGCTCTGATAACTGGGGTGGGGTGCACTACTGCCTCTAGTGGGTGGAGGCCAGCAATGCAGTTCAACATCCTCCAGGGCAATGCTTGGGACAGACCCACAGCAAAGAACAGTCTGGCCCCAAATGCTAACAGTGCTGAGTGGAGAAACCCTGATTAGAAGTGATATTCCTCATGGAAGATGATGGTATTTGATACATTTGTGACCTTGAGATGGTCCAACCTTCACAACACTTATGTTCCAATATAGTTTACACACTTAAAAAGCAAAGGAAATGTAGTGGATATGAGAAGGCAAAAATTAAACAGAATAAGGATTTATTTACATAGGTACATACACAGCAAGACAGAATGAGAATATGGCAGTAGCTTCAGGATTTCTAATGGCAAGTTTATAACAAGGGCTGAAACCAGACCATGTGGGAATGCAGCAAAATGTAGTCCTGTAATGAGGGACATTCCTTATAATAAGAGAAGCTGCACGATCAGCTGCTCGCTGATTCAGGTCCCCAAGGCATAATCCACATCATAAATAATAGCACTGAATATGATGCTTGTCACTGGAGTCAGCACACGAACGACATACTGAAATAACAGGTATGGTCCTTTACCCAAGAAAAATGAGCCAATTGAGTCCTAGAAGGCTCCCATTTGATCTGCTGAGACAGGACAGGCGTATCTCAGTAATGTCAGCAGAAGAATAAAACACACCCCCAGGCAGAAACCCTGCCACAACCCATTAGTGTCAGAAGGACCCAGACGTCAGCCAGAGCAGGGATGTCACACAGCATCTGTGTCCCGGGGTCCCTGCTCCCCACCCTGTAGGACTGCCAACAGGCCAGGGGAGCCCATGGGGTGAGACCCACACACAAACATGCTTCCACTGGCCCTGCCCCACTTCTGTTTGCTTTCTACAGTGGGGATCAGAGAAAGCTTCATTTCAAAATGGATTTAAATAAGTTCTGTTGTGGTCCCTCCTCTCTGGACACAGCTAGAGAGAGTTGAGGTCGAGTGAGGATAAGTGATGAGCCACAAAGACCAGCCAGGGGGATGCCAACTGCCCAGCTCCCACTCCAGCCTTGTGCACACAAGCTGCAGCCCCCAGTGTACACACATTTCAAAAGGGCTTTTTTATAGGGAACCCTCCTCTACGGCTGGTGGGAATGAAAGCTGATGGAGCCACTGTGGAAAACAGTACAGAGGTGCCTCAGAAAGCTAAAAATAGAATTATTACATGATCCAGCAATTCCACTCCTGGGCAAACATATGGAAAAAACTGTAATTCAAAAAGATACATGTATGTTCATAGCAGGACTATTCACAATAGCCAGGACATAGAGAAAACCTAAATGTCCAACCACAGAAGTATCGATAAAGACGACGTGGTACATATACACAGTGGAATACTACTCAGCCTTGAAAAGGAATGAAATAACGCCATTTGCTACAACATGGATGCAACTAGAGATTATCATACTAAGTAAGACAGAAAGAGTAAGACAAATACCATATGATATCACTTATATGTGGAATCTAAAATATGACACCAATGAACTTATCTATGAAACAGAATCACAAACGGAGAACAGACTTGTGATTGGTGGGGGAGGGAAGGATTGGGGGTTTAGGGTTAGCAGATGCAAACTGATACATATAAAATGGATAAACAACAAGGTCCTACTGAATAGCACAGGGAACTATATTCAATATTCTGTGATAAACCATAGTGGAAAAGAATGTGCAAAAGAATGTAGATATATATGTAACCAAGTCACTTCGTTGTATGGCAGTAATTAACACAACACTGTAATTAAACTGTATTTCAATAAAAAATAATGTTTTTAAAAAAGAGGGCATTTTAAAAAGCACAGAAGTGCATCTCGTGGCTCTCTATGTAAAAATAAGAGGCACAGGCCACCTTGAGAAATGGATACATAAGCAGGGACATAATAAGACCCCAGATAACACCACCTTCAGGGAGGTCAAAACTGATTATAATTCAACAGTCACACATATTTTTTTCTTTTTTTTTAATTTTTTTCTTTTTTCTTTATTTTTTCCTTTATCCAGTCATCATTTTTTAGTCATTATTTTTTTAAATTTGTTTTTAATCAAAGGATAACTGCTTTACAATACTGTGTTGGTTTCTGCCATACATCAACATGAACCAGCTATAGGTATACCTACATCCCCTCTCTCTTGAACCTCTCCTCCCACCTCCCATCCCATCCCACCCCTCCAGGTTGTCACAGAGCACCGGGTTTGAGCTCCCTGTATCCTACAGCAAATTCCCACTGGCTATCTATTTTACATATAGTAATGTGTGTTTCTGATTATGACTCAGCAATCATACTTAGTTTTTAAGGGCAAATCTGTGACCTAAAAAATACTGCTCATGAAACATTGACAAACGTTATTTGTCAGCTCTGGTGTTGAAAGTGCATGAACTTGCTAGAAGCATGTAGAAAGCAATCACACTTATGGGGTCTCTAGCATTTACCTCTTTGGAGCTCATGCTGGCTGGGGGGACCTTATAGACCAGACAGTGCGAAGGGTTGGATTGGATGCCACCCTGGAGAGGTAACATCACCCGCCCGGAGACGGCTTCCAGCGAGGGGTTCCAGACAGCCCAGCGAACCATGTGCATGCATGCCAGGCTGGACAAGGAGGTGAGGGAAGCTGCCTGGAACGGAAACAAAGCACATGGGTCAGAGGTTGTCGCCAAGCCTACGTGGGTGGGGGAATCAACAGTGCTTTCCCGGGACAATCTCGTCACAGGGCAGTGGAGCAAGGCAGGGGGTCATCACGAAAGAAGGCCCACCACAGGGGAGGATGTGGCACCACGTCGGTGGCTCAGAGCGGGCAGGAAGCCAGCCTCTGATTCTGAGACCTGCCCCACCCCCACCCCAGTCTAACCAGGACCCTCCTGAAGACCAACACTGCCTTTATGATTTCTCCTCTTCCGTAGGATCTTTATGCAGGTTTCCTTTTCTTCCTTTTTTTTTTTTTTTGGAGTATAGTTTCTTTACAATGTCGAGTTAGTTTCTGCTATACAACAAAGTGAATCAGCTACATGTATACATACATCCCTTCCCCCTAGAGCCTCCCTCCCCTCTCCCCATCCCACACCTGCAGGTCATCACAGAGCTCACACTGAGCTGAGTGTCCTGTGCTTTACAACAAGTTCGCACTAGCTGTGGATTTTACACATGGGAGTGTATATATGTCAATACTACTCTCCCAGTTTGTCCCACCCTCTCCTTCCCCCAAACCGTGTCCATATGTCCATTCTCTAGCCTGCATCTCTATTTCTGCTTTGCAAATAAGTTCATCTGTACCCTTTTTCTAGATTCCACATATATGTATTAATATTCAATAACTGTTTTTCTTTCTGACTTACTGCACTCTGTATGACAGACTCTGGGTCCATCCACATCTCTACAAATGACCTAATTTCGTTCCTTTTACCAACTGAGTAATATTCCATTATATACATGTACCACATATTCTGCAGGTTTTCAAACACTCTGCACTTTAACATCCACCCAGATCCATGAATAAAATACCAGGAGTGGCACTTTGTGTTAGTAATGAGACACTTCATAAAATAATGAAGAATATACATTCACATTCAATTTAGGGTTTTAGCACACATTTTCTCCAGCAAAGTTTCAGCTCCTCATTCTATGTTCTATATACGTAGCTTATATGTAACTTATGTGTAACTAGGAAATTACCCAGGCCAAATGTTTCATGCTGCACCTTCTTTCACTGTCTCTATCACTGGCCAGATGAAAGGGAGGACGCTAGGACCCCCCTCCCCATAATTAGCCTCCTCCTTCAGACAAAGCCATTTTCACAAATATGGTTTCAAGGCTTGAGTCAGTGGTATTTTAAAGAAACCACTTTCATCCATTATTCAAAAGGAAACAAGAATAAAATGGAACTCGGAGTGAGTCCTGGTCAGGTCCTGACATTCCTGCTCGGCTGGGCAATGACACTCATGATCTACCCCCTTAAGGCAGCTCCAGAGACACTGGCTCATTCCCTGGCAGGAGACACACAGTCACCCCCAGGAAGGCCATTCCCCGACCAGAGGCCACCGGGCACACGACAACAGCAGGTGAGACGGGAGCCCGGGAACAGCACTCTCCACCCCAAGAGCCCAGTGGCATCAGCTGAAGTCAGACTGACAGCCCAGACTCAGGGCAGCAGCCACACCTACCTCCACTCCAGATTCCCAGCCTCCCTGGGGATGTGGGGGAGAAGCCACCTGAAGGCGGCAGGTATGAAATGGAACACGGTCGTGAGAAGACTGAGGCCTGGGACCTGGGACCTGAGACCCTTGGCTGCAGTGCTTGCACCTGGACACACCTCTCCTCCAGCAACAAAATACAAAGAAACTATAAGGGACTAAAAAATAGCTTCATGCATGCACAGTTGGGGCAAATTATGAACGAGATACAAAAAGACCAAAAACCCAACTGCCACTTGCAAAAAGCCAGGAGCAAAAACAGAGCACTACTCACGGCCCTTGCACACACCACCACCAAGGGGTGAACAAACCACCTAAGCCACTCCAGCCCAACCCCTAGACCTGCTCGACCCTCACCCCATAGAAGGAACCAGCTCACCCGGTCCTTGGGGAACAAGCAAGAGAAGTTGTTGCTTGGTCTCACGCCCCTGCAACCGACCAGAATCCCAATAAAGCTTTGCCTGGATTTCCTGTCTGGCCTCTGATCAATTTCTATTGATCGGGAAAGGCCAAGAACCCTGATCAGTACCAAACTCAGCATCTTCCTTCCTGATGCTCTCCACACCCCGGGGCACTAGGAGAGCAAAGGACTGGATGGTTCCTCACCAACAGCCCTCCATCCCTCTTGACCACCAACCACGTGAGCTAACCCAGCAGCCCTCCAACTCAGGCCGTGGTCACAGGGAAGCAGACAACCTGCAAGGAGGCGGTCTCAGACTCTCAGAAGGGGTGGAAGCCAAGGCTTGTCTGCAATGGTGCAGAGCAGGGTCCCCAAGGAAAGGCGATGCCAATGGGAATCTTTTGACCTGAGTTGTGTCTGGGACCACGGAGCCCAGGAAGGCTCCAGCAGAGTGCCCTGGGCTCCCCACAGACCCTGCTTGATTGGCTGGACACAAGTGAGCCGTGGGTCACTGTCACAGCCAGGACTTGAGGGAACTCAGGTTGAAAGCAGGTCTCACATACACACACAAGGACTCTGGCTGGAATCCAACACAGATGAATTGATGGTCAACTGGGTGAGACCTCAGCAGGGGGTGTGTGCACATAATATGGAACAGGAAGCACTGGGACTTCCCTGGTGGTTCAGAGGTTAGAGCTCCACACTTCCACTGCCGGGGGGGTGTGGGTTCGATCCTTAGTGAGGGAACTAAGCAGGGGGGTGAAGAGAACAGGAAGTTCAAGTTTCATCCAAGTCGGTCTTTAAAGACTGCTCCAGATGATGGCCCATCACATCACATCCTTTGTATCCACGTGGGGAACATCCAGAACCAGTGTCTGGCTGTGAATTAACCTCTCTTTCCTAAGGTCCCCTCGTAAATGGACCTCAAACCACCCGTTTTAGCCTCTTCTGATCCTTTACTGGAGCCAAACCCATTTCAGACCACGGGTGAGGATACCACCGTGTTCTGCACAGTCACAGGGCTGAGCAGGGGTTTGGGTCAATTCAATGAGCAAAAACCCACATCCTGGAAATACAAGCCAAGAACCAACCAAGTAAGAATCCTAAGCGTGAGTCTGTCTGCCGCACCTCCAGTGTCAAATACGTACTTCTGGTGTCTGTCAGATATACAGAGGACACCTGCCCTTCCCATCCCTCAGCCGGGTGACAATAAAACAGCCCTGAGCAACCACAGTGTTATCAGCGGAAAGCTGCTAAAAAATATCCACTGCTTTTTAAAAAATAAATGATAGGGGCTTCCCTGGTGGTCTAGTGGCTAAGACGCCATGCTACCAATGCAGGGGGCCCAGGTTTGATCGCTGGTCAGGGAACTAGATCCCACCTGCCACAACTAAAGTCCTGCAGGCTGCAACGAAAATCGATAATCCCATGTGCCGCAACTTAGACCTAGTGCAGCCAAATAAATAAAGGAGAAAAAGTTTAAAAGCCAAATTAAGGAATAGCATCACAATTATATTAAAAATAAAAATACTAAATGTATTCACAAAACTGGCCAGAAAAAAAAAACTGTGAGGACTCAGTGATACCTATACTACTTTACTATAAATAGCCATCTCCCCCAAATTCATAAGTTTACTACAGGATCAAAGTTAAAATAAAACACATGCCCCCAGTTTCATGCTATTTGTGTCAGTCCCTTCTGGCTTAACCTCTCAAAAGCAGCAACCGATCCCCAGCTTCCTAGTTTCAGGCTTTCTGTTGATTTTCTTGTCCTCGGACTATACAGTGTTTCTCTGTGTGAAGCAGATGTCAGATAAACAAATAGCCACTTCCCCCACTTTGTTTCAACATCTCTAACAAGAAGGGAAGGTCAGTGAGTTATGGCTCACTCCTTCAGTTGGACAATGGCTTGGTGGCAATCCACTGGCCCTTTATTAGTCTGTACTCTCTCCCAACAGGCCAGGGCAATGCCTGAAAACAAGACCCTCCCTAAGCCCACACTCCCAACATGCACCCCCAGCTCAAGGACAAGGCCAGGTGCAGCCAAGCAGGTGGGCAGAGCAAGAGCGGTATTTCATCCGTCAACATGACAAACCTCCTCCTGTCTGTGAAATTTAGTGGGTGAGATCAGATCTGTTACTTTAAAGTGTCTTATCCTGCCAAAGTGGGTTTGATTTCATGCAAACTGTAAAAAAGAAAAAAACAAAAACAGACACACATTGAATTGTTGCCATTCACATTTTCAATTACACTAGGAGACAACACACAAAAGGCCAAAGGAATACACTTGGATCACCAGTCAGGTTTGCCATGGAACAGAAGAGCATGCTGACATTCCCCAGGCAAGGGGCACACAGAACCTGACCCCGGAGATGCTGCAACCCAGGGTCCCCAAAATAGGCTGAATGGCGGCCCCCAAAAGGCATGTCCACTCCCCAACCCCTGGACTCTGTGACTGTGACCTTATTCAGAGAAAAGGTCCATGCAGAGGTAACTGAGTACCACGAGATGATGAGACCTAATGATCCAGGCAGGCCCTAAACCTAGTGACAGGTGTTAGTACAAGAGCAGGAGAGAGAGACCCGAGACAGAAAAACAGAGGGAGACGCACAGAGGGAAGGCCACGTGAAGACGGAGGCAGAGGCTGGAGCGATGTGGCCGAAGCCTAGGAACAAAACCTAGGAGAGGCAGGAAGGATGCTTCCCCGGAGCCTTCGGAGGGAGCAAGCCCCTCCTGATGCCTCGATTTCAGCCAAATGGAATCGATTCTGGATCCAGGGCTGGGAGAGAATAGATGTCTGCTGTTTTAAGCCAAGGCATTCGGGGCAGTCTGTTCAGGCCACCCCAGGAGACTGAGGGAGGGGCTCCCCTCGGCCGCTGTCCCCAGACCAGCTCAGAACTCCCCTCAAGGCAGGCAAACATTTCTGGATGTTTCACACAGCTGACTTTTGTCTAGATCTTCAGTGAGAACTTTCTCCTCCTGGAGGGGCCCCGTGTCACCTGCTGAGCCCCCTCCATGCCAACTCCAGGTACCACAGCCCAAAGCCCAGAAACACACTGCAGAGGTGATGGGACACCCATGGGGTGGGGGTTCCCCTGGCCTGAGGCCACCTCCAGAGACAGAATTGGACCCCCACACCCCAATGGGGGCGGCCACACCAGGGCCCCTGGTGAACACAAACGAGAAAAGCGAACTGTGATGTCAGAAGGAGTCCAAACATCCCCAACAGCAGGCCCATCACAGGATGGGAGGCAGGGGACAAGGGAGCTGAGAGACAGAGAGAGATTTAGGAACCTTGGGACAGATAGAGGAGCCGGGCAGAAGGCAGCCCAGCCCAGGTGGGCACAGGCCCCTTCTGGGGTGTCCACCACATGCACTGGCCCACGTGACCCTCCACACAGCTCACAAATGCCAACCACGGAGGGTTTGCAGCCGCCCACGGATAGTGGGCCCAGGCCTGACCCGGGCAGCACAGACCAAGATGCTTCCACCTGCATGGAAGTCAGGCTGGCCCACATTGGCAGCCAGCAGCTCTGGAGTCTCAGGGCTGGGCCATGGGCAACACCTAAGTATAAGGTGACTGTTTCCATGTCCTCTTTATAGCACCCTGGGTGCCTGACCACTGAGAACTTCACAAGGCCTGAGAGCCTGAAACCCATCCAAGGGGCAGAGTTAGGAAAGAAACATGCACTCAGCACCAGGGTCTCTGTCCTCCTTCCTGCCAAGGAGCACAAGGCCCCTAGGACCACAGGGCAAAGAGAAGGCTCACTGACCACAGACCATCAGCCCGAAGTCATTCATTCCTTCCAGAAATGGATTGATTATACGCCAAAACCTTTTCCAAACTTGACACACAGTGAACTCAGCAGCTGCTGCAGAATAATTTCCTCCCCACACATCCAGGCTGGAAAAGGAAACCTAAGGACGTGTAATTAAAGTCGTTTAATCTGCTCGTATAGGACACAGTATACGCAGAGTCATTTAAAAGCCCAGTAATCACTTGGCAGGCAATATTTTCATTTCCTTCTACGGAGTACAGTAATTACTTTTAAACACACACATGTGCAATGAAAAACAATGGGGTATGGTTTTAAGGAAGTTCTACAACCTAGAATTACTCTGCATGCTGGCTAACGGGCTCATAACACTCTGGTCCTCTTTGGAAAAAAAGGTATCAACTCAACAAGGCTTGAAAGGAGCAACAGGGAAACCATCATGAGTGGGGCTGAGAGTGGTGAGGTAGACAGGTGGGCAGCCTCTTGCCCTTCAGAGTCTGCAGCCCGGAGACCAGCATGTGGCTACCCCAGGGCCTTTGCATCTGCTTCTCCAGAGAACTTGCCCCTTGCCTAGGTCTGCTTCCCTTCCCCGTATCTCCCACTGGGTCCTACAGAGCCAGTGACAATGGGGCTCAGGCTTAGCGACCTGGCACCCCTTCCCGTGGGCATGGCCCCTCTACTCCATGGGGCTGTGACCTCAATGCAGGGAACCCCACAGCCTGAGATGTAGGTGTAGCAGCTACCCCTGGGAATGAAAGCCAGTCCTAGTTTTTCTATGAAGGGCTCCTTGGTGTCTCAGGAGAAGGCAGCTCACCTGCACTAGGGGAAGAAATGAAGCTGCCCACAGCCTAGAGCCCTCCACCCCAAGAAATTCTGAGCACAGCGAGAGGGGAGTGGACAACACAGAAACACGCAGGACAAGCGGGGGGCACACAGGGGAGAGGGTCAAGGGGAGCAGCCCCAAGGTCAGCCAGGCAGAGGCCGTGCAGAACACGCAACGCCTGAAAGAACAAGTGGGCCAGCTGGACTTAACGCCAAAAGACAGCTTTACCACTGGGGCCAACTGGAAAAAGGACATGGGATCACTCTGCTTATTTCTTACAACAGCATGTGAATCTGTAATGACGTCAAAATAAAGCAGAATTTAAAAAACAGTGAGGGGGACTTCCCCCGTGGTCCAGTGATTAAGACTCCACACTCCCAGCACAAGGAGGCCCAGGTTCCATCCCTGGTCAGAGAACTAGGTCCCATATGTCACAGCTAAAGATCCCACATGTCGCAACTAGGACTTGGAACAGCCAAATAAGTGAATATTGAAAAAAATAAAAAACAGTGAGGTATATGACAAAAGCTATAGAAGGTGCTGGTTTAAAAAAAACTGTTTAATGACTATACACGAAAAGAAAACCCATGGTGTTAAGTTAGAATACATGGGAGAGAAAATTCCACTTAAAACAGTAGCACAAAAATTAAATATCTGTGAATAAACTTAGTAAGAGCTATTCAAGCTGTTTAAAATCTACACTGTAAACCCATCTGAACCCATCTGGGGGCTACCCAGGCCACGCTAATGGTAAAGAATCTGCCTGCCAATGCAGGAGACGCAGGTATGACCCCTGGGCTGAGAAGATCCCCTAGAGGAGGGAATGGCTACCCGCTCCAGTATTTGCGCCTGGGAAATCCTATGGACAGAGGAGCCTGGCGGGCTACAGTCCATGGGGTTGCAAAGAGTAAGACACACCTGAGCACAAACAATCCTATTTTAAAATCACCCCCAAATACACCAAAACAGAAGCGGACAAGCAGAGAGACTTCCCTTCTGCCCAGTTAGGACATCACAACTTCCACAACACGTCAATTCTCTCTAGTTAGTTAATAAATGTAATGCACTTCCAAAAACACCAGTAAACTCTCTCTACGGAGCCGGACCTGTTGATACTGAGGTTTCTTGGGAAAAGCAAATGCAGGCAGAGCCATAGGAGCCATGAAGGGAAGGGGCTGCAGATTGTTGCACCACTGAGTGACCCAGCAGCCGCGGGGCCCCCACCACTGTGCTGCGCTCCCAGCACAGAACAGACAGAGCGGCCCCGGGCAGAACAGAGGTCTAGGGGCGGGGGGCGGGGGGGGGGGGCGGGTCGTGGAGGGGTGTGTGTGCTCAGTCCCTCAGTTGTGCCCGACTCTTTGCGACCCCACGGACTGTAGCCCACCAGGCTCCTCTGTCCATGAGATTCTCCAGGCAAGAGTAATGGAGCGGGTAGCCATTTCCTAAACAGAGATCTCGTGTACGATTGAAAGAAGCTAAAATCACTGGGCACAAAGGACTTATAATAAGTAGCATCGGGACAACTGGAAGGACACTGTACAAAGATGAAATGAGATCTATTCCTCACACCACAAATGCGATCTAAACATAAACATGGTAACTGCACCCATACTAAGAGAAAACATGGATGAATTCTTCTTCTACAGGAGTAGGGAAAGGCTTTTTCACTACAATTCAAAATCCACATGCAAGAGAAGAAGAGACTGATAAATTTAACTACATCAAAACATGTTTTAGCATTTACATGATGTCATGGACTGAATGTCTGTGGTCCCCACAAAATCATACTGATGCTGAAACTGAAGCTCTAGTACTTTGGCCACCTGATGCGAAGAGCCAACTCACTGGAAAAGACCCTGAGGCTGGGAAAGATTGAAGGCAAGAGTAAAAAAGGAGGCAGAAAGTGGGATGGTTGGATGGCATCACCAATTCAATGGACATGAATATGAGCAAACTCCGCAAGATAAGTGAAAGACAGAACAGCCTGGCATGCTGCTGCAATCCAGGGGGTCACAGAGTTGGACACAACTTAGCAACTGAACAACACTGCTTTTGTTGACACTTGGAATGTCCACAGAGCTTTTTAAAATGAAAGAAAAGGTAAAAAGGGATTTGCAGGCTGAATGCACCCGAAAACACGCTCCATAATGGACTGCGAGGAGGAGCAGGAGCAAGCCAGCAGCAACCCGCCCCCTCCAAGGCCAAGCCCTGACCTTGCAGGAGCCCCCGTGGCTGCATCCCCTCCTGGGACACGCCAGAGGGAATGAGAGCCCAGGCCAGCAGCATCAGGGCTGTCTTCTCCGCTACATCTAAGTTTGGTCGTGACGGGAATGCCTGAGTCAGCGCTCACCACCAGAATGCTAACCCCATACTCGCTGCTTCACGCAGCAAGTAATTTGTGCAGAAAATCATTTCAGACGCCAGAACATTTCCTCTCCAGATTACACTGAAGAAAGTACACTTGATGACAGTAAAATGGAATCCAATATTCCGTGTTAAGATAAACCTCCACATCAAAAAGAATTGATGAGCTATTACAAGCCACATTCCAAGAGCTCCACGAAGCAACAACGCGTGGCGGACCCACCTGCCAGCCGGTGAGCATTTCAATGAAGAGTTAAAAAATAATAATAATCAAAAAAAAACAAAAAAATAATAATAATAATCAAGTGTTGGTTAAGTCATATCAGTTTCAGCACATGGACTTTATAATAGCAAGTGGATTATAATTAATGTTCTCAAGGCGACACAATCTACATGTAAATGAGTGGCGAGCGGCATGGAGCCCCCCACAGAGGCATCAGGCCTGCTGCTCCTCCAGGGGTTCCGTCTGCATCGACTCCAGCCCAATCCCAAGACAGCAGGGGTACCCTGCACCTCTCCAGGGTGGGGAAGTCCCTGAAGCCCCTCCCTCCTGCTGTAGCCCCACCCTAAGCCAATTTTGCCCACCCCATGAAGACAAGCTTATCTGCACAGAGTTGCATGTTGGCTGAAACTTCTGGAAACAAAGAAAGAAAAGCAGAGCTGGAAACAACAGCTTTGTGAGAACAACGGAGATCACTCGTTCGGCTGCACTCAGAACACCCACCTCTGGGTCAGCTCACCTGACTACACGACGGGGAACAGACATCAGAGGGGACCAGGAACTAACATAGCAGCTGTGCTGATACCCCATTCTCCTTCCGAAGGCCCCCAGGATCACCCTCTGTCCCCTGTTTTTCCATCAGCTGCACAGTGATGCAAGCAGACTGACCACCACAGAAGGCATCTTGTGGCCTTTATTTATTCTTAATTTGCTTGTTAAATGATCTTTTCTTTTTCAGTAGAGCTACCATATGTTTCCCTGGTGGCTCAGATGGTAAAGAATCTGTCTGCAATGCAGAAGAGCCGAGTTCAATCCCTGGGTCAGGGAGATACCCTGGAGAAGGGAACTGCTACCCACTCCACTATTCTTGCCTGGAAAATCCCACCAGAGGGGCCTGGTGGGCTGCAGTCCATGGGGTCGCAAAAAGTTGGACACAACTGAGTGACTAACACTACTACCACTACCATATAACCCTGCAATCCCACTCCTGGGCATATACCCGGAGAAAAAGTTAGTCCAGAAGGACATATGCACACCAGTGTTCATTGCAGGACTATTTTCGATAGCCAAGACAAGAAAGCAGCATAAATGTCCATTGACAGATGAATGGATAAAGAAGATGTGGTACATATACACAATGGAATACTACTCAGCCATAAAAGAATGAAATAATACCACTAGTAGCCACATGGATGGACCTGGAGATTGTCATACTGGAGGGAAGTAAGTTAGACAGAGAAGGAGAAGGATAAATATCATATGACATCCCTTATATGTGGAATCTAAAAAGAAATGATACAAATGAACTTAATTACAAAACAGAAACAGATTCACAGGCTTAGAGGATGAACTTATGGTTGCCAGAAGGGAAGAATGGAGGGAAGAGTTAGGGAGTTTGGGATGGATATGTACACACTGCTATATTTAAAATGGAAAACCAACAAGGACCTACTGTATAGCACAGGGAACTTTGCTCAGTGTTATGTGGCAGCCTGGATGGAGGGGAGTTTGGGGGAGAATGGATACATGTATGTGTGTGGTTGAGTCCCTTCAATGTCCAACTGGAACTATCACAACATTGTTAATCAGCTATACTCCAATATCAAAGTTTTAAAATTTTTTGAAAATAAATAAATAATGATATTTGCTTTTTCAAGAAAAAACCTGAATCTTAAGAATAGCATGGTTTGGATTTTCTAAAAAATCTGTATCAATGATGTAAATGATGTCTCTTTGCTACCTTTTCTCCAACTGAAGCCTATAAATTCTTGCTCTTGGTTCTGAGACAGGCACATACAAGGTCCAATCAAAGAAAATATCCATCTCTTGTGCAGATTCAAGCTTTACCACACTTCGTATCATTTGAAAAATGCACTAAAATGGCCTCATTTTTCAAAATAATTATTGATTCAATAATTAGAATTAATGCTATCATGAAGCCTGCTGCCTTCTGAACTATTCACACCATCTGCCAGCAGAACATACTGTTTCCATAAAGAAGGAAATGATCAGAACAGAGCTATCACCAGAAAGAAGTGATTTCTAGTCATGTTCCATGCTTGTTCTCCACACTGTTAATAATCATCACACTGCTTTTAACCAAAAGAATATTAATGGTGACTATGCTTATCCTCCGTGCTCGGAGCCCATCACTAGGTGGGAACCCAGTGGTTCTTACGTTGCCGTCCGCCCCCGAGGGGCTGTTAAACACGTACTCCAGCTGGAAGACAATGGCGAACGCGGGGTGACGGACCATCTCAGGGAGTCGGAGACGGCTTCTCAGGACCAGAGCCTGGTTTCCAGAGCTGGGCCAAGAACATAGAGAAGGGTTGAATCAGGCGGTGGCTCCCACTGCCCGGCACCCAGCACCCCTCATCAGCTCAGGCCCTGGGGCCCCTGGGGCTGCATGAGTCCCCCTGAGCACTGCCCCCATGCTCTTCTGGGCGTTTGGCCACCAAGGGAATGTCCCAAACCAGAGTGTTTTTTAGGTGCCGCAGTCAATACTTGACTGCCAGCACTGGGGATGGGAGGACGGAGGGTCTCCAGCAAGGTGCCCCCTCCAAGGTCAGCTTCTGCCCAGCCTCACATGTGGCACCACTGGGGGACATCTCTGATGGTCATCTGAGGAGCCCGGGACTGAACCTAGCAGCAGAACTTCCTGCCCTCCGGTTCCCCGTCACGTGAGGGTCACAGGACACTTTTGGAGGGAAGCGTGTGGGGGCTCCACAGCTGGAAGCATCTGTAACACTAACCCCAAAACCATCAGGGCACAAAAACAGGATCTTTCCAACAGCAGGATGCTGAGGTCTGCTGTGGACCAGATGATGGAGCGGGAGGAAACAGAAGCACCAGGGAAGAACCCAGCTGGGAAAGTGCATCCCTCACATGAAAGAGCAACAGCCTTTCACTCTGATCCCTGGTCGGGTGCCCACCCCTGATGCCCAACTCCACGGGGGGCCAAACCCAGGGCCCCAGGGGGAGATACCTGGCCTTGGAAGAGGAGCCGACCTTCCGGCTAAAGCTGGCAGAGCGTGTCAAGGCCACCTCCAGCTCGGGCACCAGCACGAGGACCTGCGGCCGATGCACGAAGCCCAACCCATTGTGTACACCCACGCACAGGCGCCGCTCCAGGATCTCCAGGGCGCCAACGTCCAGCGGGCTGCCCGCCTAGAAGAGCACAGAGTGAGGCCGGCGCAGAGCAGGGGCGGGAGCCCGCCAGAGAAGCCCCCAGCAGAGAGGCCGACAGGGAGACAAAACTAGAGGTGTCAGACATTCCAGACCAGATGGAGCTTAGTGAAAATATGATAAAGTGTTAGCCGCTCAGTCATGTCCAACTCTTTGCAATCCCATGGACTGTAGCCAGACAGGCTCCTCTGTCCATGGGATTTCCCAGGCAAGAATACTGGAGTGGGTTGCCCTTCCTTTCTCCAGGGGATCTTCCCAACCCAGGGATCAAACCTGGGTCACCTGCACTGCAGGTGGATTCTTTACCATCTGAGCCACCAGGGAAGCCCACCCAAGGAGCTTAGTAAAGTACCATCCAATCAGGGTAGGTTGGCCTTAGGGCACTTTCTTGGTACTTTGGGGGTTCCTCAAATAGCATCACCTTGTAGAGGAATTGCCCCCTAGATTCCCAAATCAGCTAACTCTCACTTTCCAAGGCTGAGCTATGATTCTCAAGATGCAGCAAACTAGCAACAAGGGGACCCGGCTCCTCCAACAGAATCTGAGGCTCTGGGGTGTAGGGGCCCCCAGAGTCAAGGGCAGGCAATGACACAATGACAGAGGTGCTTAGAAGCTGAACACAGAGAGTGTCAACACCTCTGCCCTCCCCCGACTCAGACACCTGAGACTTGGGGTGGATTGGGCAGCAGTAATCATAATCCAATAAAAATGGAATCTGCCCCAAAGTTATCTCTGGATATTAAAATGTTTCATCTTAACAAAAAATGTACAGGCATGCTAACAAATGGGCAAGGATATTCCTCCAGGATATTATTGTTTATTAAATTATGTGATTGGTGCAAAATGATCCCTGAATTTTTGAGTTTTCTTCATTGCTCATTAATCATGCTGAACTGACCTAAATGCAGCCCATTAGTATTTGAGTAATGAGAATAAAACAGAGGCAGAAACAGTATCTACCGACTGACTAGGAACAAAAATACAAAGAGAGTAAAAATATGTAATAAAGTGATCTTTATGGGAACATATAAAATTCAACAATGATACCGTTAAACATCTCAGTAGTCATATAGACAATCTACTCTGAGCAACAGGAAAACAGCAGGAACTACACCAAGAAAATGTTTGCTGTTGTTTCAGTTCTCTGCTTTGCATTTCTGTTTCTTCTGGGACTATGTTACACGGAGCGACATTTTCAAGAATGGGTTGTTGTTCAGTTGCTAAGTCATGTCTGAATCTTTGTGACCCCATGGACTACAGCATGCCAGGCTTCCCTGCCCTTCACCATCTCCCGGCATTTGCTTAAACTCATGTCCATTGAGTCGGTGATGCCATCCAACCACCTTATCCTCTGTCACCCCCTTCTTCTCCTGCCTTCAATCTTTCCCAGCATTAGGGTCTTTTCCAATGAGTCTTTTCCAATGAGTCACATCAGGTGGCCAAAATATTGGAGTAGAGTGTGTAGAAAGCAGAAAAAAAGAGTCCATCTTTTAAAAAATTCCACCTTATTCATGCATAAACACATATTTGTGTGTGTGTGCAATTAATCATTTGCAAGCTTCATAATTTGCTAACTTCAGGATGGACGCCAGATGACTGAATCATTCATTCTCACAAATAACAACTCACTGGACATGAATTTGAGCAAACTCCAGGAGACGCTGAAGGACAGGGGAGCCTAGCAAGCTGCAGTCCATGGGGTCGCAGAGTCAGACACAACCTAGAGACTAAACAACATGTCAACTGTTTGGGGTACATCAGGTACAGTGTTGTGCAGTGTTGACTTGAACCAAGTCCCTGTCCTCCTGGTGCAAATACTCCAGACAGGGACTGACAGTCCCTCAGTTAACAGGCAAGTGCACCAGGTCCTCTCCACAGCCAAGCACCCAGAGAAACAAAGCAGAGTGGTGCTCCAGAGAGCTCGCTGGGCGGGGGGATGGGGGTGCTGCCCGCAGCTCTGGCAGGGCGGCTGGGTAGGATAGCAGATCTGAGACTGAAGCCTGAAAGGGATTGTGCAAGGATCCAGATAAGGAATATGTGGGAAAGTGGGCCATGTGCTCATGGGCCCATGTGGGGACAAGGTGTCACGCAGGCAGGCAGACCTGGGCAGTGCCTGGGGGAGTGCCCCTCCCAGAAAACCACTTCAGTGAGCCAAAGTGGTTGAAATTTATAGTCATCTCCTTGGAAATACCCTCATATACTCTGAAAATGTCCCTTATAAATGTAGACTATTTTATAGGTTTCCCTAAGCTCATTTGGTGATTTAATTTACTTTTAAATGAGGAGTGATTAAGATACATTAGGTCTTCCCTGCTGGCTCAGACAGTAGAGTCCACCTGCAATGCAGGAGACCCGGGTTCCGTCCCTGAGTTGGGAAGATCCCCTGGCGGAAGGCATGGCAATCCACTCCAATATTCTGGCCTGGAGAATCCCATGGGAAGAGGAGCCTGGCGGGTTATAGTCCATGGGGTCGCATAGAGTTGTACAGGACTGAGCAACACACACACACATAAGATACATTAACATGTGTGTGTGTGTCAGTCACTCAGTCGTGTCTGACTCTTTGTGACTCTATGGACTGTAGCCCACCAGGCTCCTCTGTCCATGGGATTTCCCAGGCAAGAATATTAGAGTGGGTTGCCATTTCCTACTCCAGGGGATCTTCCTGACCCAGGGATCAAACTCACATCTCCTGCGTGGGCAGGCTAATTCCTTACCACTGCACCACGAGGAAAGCCCCTAAGATATGTCAAAGTGAATGTTAATTAATGTCTCAGGTTAATAGCACTCTCTCAGCAGTAAAGTTAAAACAATGGGCTAGTGCCCCTCTTTGGGCACAAAGAGTCAAGAAGACAGAAACAGGGGCATCCCTGTGACCACCCACATCAGGGGCTCAGGAGGCCGGCATCTCCCAGTCTGCCTGCTGTTCCCTCCCCACCGTTCAGACTAAACTCCCCAACCCTGGACTGTACCTCCCGGAAGCGATCGCTGATCACGAGTTCCAGAAGCTCCTCCTCAAACTTCTCCAGCGAGGGATACAGCGTGAAGAACACATCGTCCAGGTAGCACGTCAGAGACTTCTGCAAGCGGGGCTTCCGGAGGGCATCTCCTAGACACAAGAGGCTCAGATGGATGACCCGTGGAAACACAACCACCGAAGGGCCCTCTCGCCCATGGGGGTCCAGGCCAAGGGCTGAGCACCGAGAAGGTGTGGGCATCGCTCAGACAGGACTCAGAGCCAGAGGCCCCGTCAGCCCAAGCCCAGATGCTAAACAGATCAAATGAGTGCAAATTTCATTTGGTCCAAATTCCTCCCCAAACGTCTTCCAGAAACAAATTTCCTAACTCAGCTATCCAGGGCAGACAGGCTGCCAGAGGCAAGGTGACATCTGTTCCCTTCCCCACGGCTTCCTGTCCAGCGAGAACATGGCCAACTGTGTCATTTCTCATTTCCTTATGTTTACCCTGAACAATGGGCTTCCCCAATGGCTCAGCAATAAAGAATCCACCCGCAATGCAGGAGACGCAAGAGACGCAGGTTCGATCCCTGAGTGGGAAAGATCCCCTCGGAGGAGGAAATGGCAACCCACTCCAATATTCTTCCCGTGGACAGAGGAGCCTGGCAGGCTACAGTCCATGGGGTCCCAAGTGTCAGAAATGACTGAGCAAGTCAACGACAGAAACGACACCCTGAACCATGTGGAAACACTCAGGCAAACGTGTGAGCATGGCACACATAAGCAGAAACAAAGGCTGGGCTGGGAAGATGAGAGGGAAGTCCCATCCCTATCGAGAAGCACCCAGACCGTGAGCTCCATGAGGGTGAGGACAGAAAGGGAGGGCGGCCCCTGGCATCCAGCCCAGCGTCCACGCTGAGCAGGTAAGTGGAAACCCAGCCTCGAGAGGGGAGCATCACACCTATTTGGAGAGGCTTCTCCACGGGCCCTAGAACAAAGGCCACCACAGCAGGAAGAAGGCAAAGCCAGCTGCCCCTACAAACACACCCCCAGGGGGCGTCTGCCCCTTTACATCCCCATCTGTGTCATCTCTCTGGTTTTGGTCTTCTCTGTGTCTTCCTAAACTTTTATGATTATTTAAATATTGAGGTACAAGGTCTTAGATTTTTTTTTTCTAGGATCTTTTTTTTTCTTTTTTTTTCCCAATTATTTTTATTAGTTGGAGGCTAATTACAATATTGTAGTGATTTTTGCCATACATTGACATGAATCAGCCATGGATTTACATGTGTTCCCCATCCTGAACCCTCCTCCCACCTCCCTCCCCATCCCATCCCTCTGGGTCATCCCAGTGCACCAGCCCTGAGCACTTGTCTCATGCATCCAACCTGGACTGGCGATCTGTGGTCTTAGATTTTTTAAAGCCAGTACCAAAATTAAAAAAAAAAAAAACAATTGATGTGAGACACAGTGCTGATGAAACCATGCCGGAAAGAACACTATCTTACTGGAAAGTTATCAGTCACTGCAGCTGAGAGGCGGTTGTCTCTGTAACTTAGAGTGTATCAAGAGCCTTAAAAATATACATATCCATAACCAACAAGGACCTACTACAGAGCACAGGGAACTCTGCTCAACGTCATGTGGCACCCTGAATGGGAGGCGGTGTCGGGGAGAATGGATACACGTACACATGTGGCTGAGTCCCTTCCTGTTCACTGAAACTACCACAGCATGGTTAATCGGCTATACCTCAACACAAAACAAAAAGCTTAACGTTTGAAAAAGAAATCCATATCCACCGTCTGCCCCAGCAATGCCACTTTTGAATCTATTTAGCAAAATAATCAAGAGTTAAGAGTTCACTCAGTCGTGTCCGACTCTAAATAATCAAAGATGGAAGAAAAGCTTTATTTGCAAGAATACTCATTAGAACATTATTTATAACAGACAAAAGTAAGAAACCACCAGATGTTCAAGAATATGAGAATGTTAAATAATCTCTTGCTCATCCATATAAAATGAGAAAAAAATCATATTGTCAGAGATTATTTAAAAGCAAATCAAAAAACAAAGAAAGAAGGAAATAAAAACAAACAAAAAAGAATATTTAATAATCAAAAAATAATATGACATTGTAGGTGAAAAGAACAACATATAACAACATATAAAACTGCATATTATTAGTCCATTTGATGACAAGATTACTTAAAATATATGCATTTGAGACATTATTTTGCCAACAAAGGTCCAAAAGCTATGGTTTTTTCAGTAGTATAGATATGAGAGTTGGACCATAAAGAAAGCTGAATGTCAAAGAATTGATGCATTTGAACTACGGTACTGGAGAAGACTCATGAGAGTCTTTTGGACTGCAAGGAGATCGAACTAGGAAATCAGTCCAGAATATTCACTGGAAGGATAGGTGCTGAAGCTGAAGCTACAATACTTTGACCACCCGATGTGATGAACTGACTCATTGGAAAAGACCTTGATGCTGGGAAAGATTGAAGACAGAAGAAGAAGGGGACGGCAGAGGATGAGATGGTTGTATGGCATCACCATTAGAAGGGGACGACAGAGGATGAGATGGTTGTATGGTATCACCGACTCTATGAATATGCGTTTGAGCAAGCTCTGGGAGTTGGTGATGAACAGGGAAGCCTAGCATGCTATAGTCCATGGGGTCACAAGGAGTCAGACACCACTGAGCAACTGAACTAAACTGATGCATTTGCATGTATACACATATATCTTTTTTCTTGGAGTAGTACTCTCTTCTTGTTTTTTTTTAACTGAAGTATAATTGATTTTCAGTGTTTCCAGAGTAATTCACTGTGAATCAACACATATACCTGAATCACAGCAAAGTGATTCAGACATATATATTCTTTTTCAGATTCTTTTCCATTATACATTATCACAAGATACTGAATAGTTTCCTAGGCTGCATAGTAGGTCCTTGTTGTTTATCTATTTTATTTATTTTATATATTTTATATATAATAGTGTATTTGTTAATCCCAATTTATCCCTCCCCCAGCTTTCCCCTCTGCTAACCATAAGTCTGTTTTCTATGTCTGTGAGTCTATTTTTGTTTTGTAAATAAGTTCATTTGTATCATTTTTTTAGATGTCGCATATAAGAAAAGTCATATGACATCCGTCTTTCTCTGTCTGATCTACTTCACTTGGTGTGATCATCTCTAGGTCCATCCATGTTGCTGCAAATGGCATTATTTCACCCTTTTTATGGCTGAATAATATCCCATTGTATTTTTATACCATATCTTCTTTATCCATTCATCTGTTGATGGACATTTAGGTTACTTCCATATTTTGGCTATTGTAAATAGTGCTGCAATGAACACTGGGGTGATATATCCTTTCCAACTAGAGTTTTCATTTTTTCCAGATATATGCCCAGGAATGGGATTGCTGGATCATGTAGCAACTCTATTTTTAGTTTTCTGAGGAACCTCCACACTGTTTTCCACAGTGGCTGCATTAATTTACATTCTCACCAACAGTATAAGAGGCCTCCCTTTTCTCCATATCTTCTTCAGCATTTATCATTTGTACTTTTTGATGGTGGCCTATACATGTATGTCTGTAGACAGTAATCACATTACTTTATTCCCCTCTTTATGGTTTTCTATACCTTTCCCATCACAAATACACACTAAGGTTTGATACTTCTGGAAAAGTTTATGTATTCCTTTCATCATATTGTTAAGTGTTTAAAGCAGGTCAGTTGATGAATCAGACCCAATTTAAAAGTACAGATATCTTTTTTCACAGTAGACAAAAGGTGGAAACAACTCAATGCCCATCAAGAAGTGAAAGAAAGACGAACAAACTGTGGTCCATCCACACAACACAGCATCATTCTTCCCTGGTGGCTCAGAAGGTAAAGAATCCACCTACAATGCAGGACACCCAGGTTCAATCCCTGGGGTGGGAAGATCTCCTGGAGAAGGGAATGACAGCCCACGCCAGTATTCTTGCCTGGAGAATCCCATGAACAGAGGAGCCTGGTGGGCCACAGACCACAGGATTCCAGAGAGTCGGACATTGAGCTACTCACACTTTCACTTTAAAAGAGGAAGGAGATTCTGACGCATGTTACAACATGGATGAACCTTGATGACATTTTGTTGAGATAAGCCAGTCACAAAAAGACAAGTACTAGATAATTCCATTTATATGAGGTGCTGAAAGTCATCAAATTCCAAGACAGAATGTAGAAAGGGGACTGCCAGGGGCTGGGGCAGGGGTGGGGAGTTAGTGTGTCTGCAGGGTCTAGTTCTGCAAGATGAGAGCGTTCTGGAGATGTGGGGTTGCTCAACGATGTGAATGTGCTCAATGCTCCTGAACCACGTGTTGAAAAATAGTTAGAAAAGCACATTTTATGACATGTGTATTTTACCATGATATTTTTTAAGTGCAGAAATACACAAAGTGCAACCTTTCATAAAATGGTCAAGCAAGTGTCCGAAGCACATCCTGAGCTGGGAGCCTCGGTCAGAGACAGAAGGAGAGAGGTAGGGCCCAGCGGGGAGGCGGGCACGGAAAAGGGACCCCTCTCCCAGCAATAGGCAGGAACTCAAGTTTCCTCCACCCATAGGGAGCACATGAATCATCCATGCAGGATTTCAGGGAACACAGCAGAAAATCGCCAGGCAGCGGGTCCCTCTGGGAGCTGAGGGGAGGGAGGGGGTGATGCTGGCAGGACCTAGGGCAGCAGGAGGTGAGGGAGCAGAGGGAAGGGAAGGACACAAAAAGGATGCCTGTCACCCCCTTATTCTTGCAGATGCATATTATTCACATTCTGCAAGTTAATTCATGCGTCTACATCATAGGGCAGGACACATTTCCCTCCAGTGATTTCAGCGTTTTTAACACACAACCGCTGTCTTCTTCCTTGACCTTGATCCACAGGACCCTGTCGCTGGCACATGCTCGCTGCTTTAGAGCCCAGATGGCTCATTTGCTGGTTACCAAACAACCCCTCGGCTCTTGATCACAATTAAATTCTTGGCCGAAAGAGGTGCTCAGGGTCAAGTGGCCCAGGGCTCCATGGGCAGTCACAGGAAGGGGGAGGGCTCCAGGTAAGGCGGCCACGACCCCCACCCCAGAGGGAGATGGCAGTGACCCCCGAGCTCCCTGTGCTCCTGTGAGACTCCCCCACCCGCCCCCCACCCCACACTCGGAGCTGCCCCACACTCTCGGCCTTGATGCCATGGAGACCATATCATCCTGCCTCCCACCTGGGCTTCCATCATTCAGTCCAGGGAGCCAGAACCCCCAGACACACCCCAACCTCTGGGGCAGGGAGCATCCTGGGGGCTCCCACTGAATCCATGGAAGGACATACAGACTACAACTGGCACCCTCACCCTATCCATGCTGGGCAGCAAAATCACCCAACCCCAAAGATACACCCCAGCATGTTACCAGCTCATGTCCCCCAATGCCAAGTCTTGTTTCCATGGAAGCATGAACGGGGAACAAGTGCCCTTCCCTGAGGGTTGCTCCCTCAAAGGGTCTGTGCGGCCCCCAAGCCAGAGGTCACTCCCTGGTCAACAAGCACTGGGACAGTGAGAACAGCCACCAGCCAGCACTCCCCTCCCCGCCATCTTCAGGTGCAATGGAAACAGAAGGAAACCCAGAGCCGACCCATTGCCTTTCCCAATGCAAGAGGCCCAGTTCTGAGCCTAGCTTGGCCAGAGACCTGTTCTGCGAACTTCCAGAAGCCACGACCAAAGAAAGAACAGCTCTGAGGGGCCCTCTGACACGAGACAGATCAGACCTCCAGACGCCCTGAAGCAGCCACAGGGGGACCATGACAAAGGAGCCATCCCAACTCAAGACAGAACGTTCCAGACCAAAGAGTAGCCATTCACCCTTGCCAGGCACACCCCGTGTGCCCAGGGCAGGGCTTCACTGACCCAATTCACTTGCTCCCCAAACACATCTCTCTGGGCAGGTCCTCACAATGTCCCCATTTTACAGACGAGACCGACCACAGCAGAGGCTCGGAGTGGTCACGTGGGGCCAGAGTGGAGCCTGCTTACCACCACAGCCTCAGGGCACTTCCCCAGTGTGCCAGTACCACCCATGGGCACAGCTTCACCGCCTGACACTGTCGTTCCCTCCTTCAACCAGCACCAGCAGCCAGCACAGACACAAGGGGCAGCCCTGCTCCTACTTCTCAACGATGCCTTTTCTCCTGAGACTCCCCCGAACACAGCGCAGAGAAAACTAGACGGTGAGAACCCCTCCCTAGAGACATCCTTCAAGGAAGCGCTTGGTAACACATCCCCACCAGAGGACCTCAGACCCCCAGGGACATAGCTCCCCTGCGAGGGTGTTTCATTCACCAGAACACAACTCCCAAGACAGAGAAAACATGGCAGCAGCAGCAACAAAATGAAAATGAAATTTAGGAACAATTTAGACAGGAACATAAATGAACTTGAGCTGGTCTACATTTGCTCTAGATGACATGAATGCTCAGCATGTCAGACTGTTTTCGACCCCATGGATTGTAGCCTTCCAGGCTCCTCTGTCCATGGGATTTCCCAGGCAAGAATACTGGAGTGGGTTTACCATTTCCTCTTCCAGAGGATCTTCCCAACCCAGGGATCAAACTTGCATCTCCCGAATCTCCTGATTGGCAAGCAGGTTCTTTACCACTGGGCTACCTAGGAAGCCCCAGGTTTGCTCTAAAACACCTTCTATGGCCTGTGAAGACCGCTGTTGGACTTGAGGCCAGCCCTCACCCAGGAAGCATGCACTAACTCTGTACTGGGAGCACAGGGGTGCAACCACAGCCCCAGCACGGGGCCTGCCGCCCACAGGATCTACTCTACAAATACATGTTGAGTATTCAGTAAATCAATTACTATATAAAAGGTATACACCAACCTACTAGCAGCAGTTATCTCTGGGGAGCGAGGTTGGAAGGGAAAACTTTTAGTTTTATGAATTTATTGGATAAAGATTAATTCTGTCATTTTAACTGTCCTCAGCAAAGGACCAGAATCGAAGCTGTAGCGCACTGGCCCCTGACCCACAGCAGCTTCAGGGAGCACAGCCCTGTCCCTGGTCACTCCCTCACCGCAGAGGATCGAAGTCACTATCCAGGAACTTAGAAGACACATAGCCTGATTCCGGAGGGTGGGCAGTCAGCTCGACTTGGGAAGCCTGGTGGGAGAACCCCATCAGTACACAAGGTGCTCAGGCTTGGGGCACAGGGCTCCTCCCAGGACCCATATGTTGTTTGTGAAAGTGCAGCATCAGCAGTTTGGGGCTGGGGAGGCACCTCAGTAGGTGGAGGGCCGGCCCAAGGACACACCAGTCAAGAGGGGTCACCACCACGTGGCAAGCCTGCAGGTCAGTTCTTGGGAAAGCTCTGCCCAGCTCGGTTCAATAGATGAGAAAGCAGGGCTGGAGTCAGTGAGCTGGCGGGTCAGCCCGGGGACAGCCCCGCACCAGCACAGAGTTGGCATGCCGATGCTCGAGAAACAGGAGGGAGGGAGGATGGGTTCCCGGGGAGCAGAGGGCAGTGAGCCGGGCCAAGCAGGAGAGGAGAGATGACTGACAGCACAAGGGCCCAGCAGGGCAGCGGGCAGCGGTGAACCCCTGCACTGACGGCCCAGCACAGTGCTCTGGGGCACCCCCTCACCACCCCTGCCAGCCAAACCTCCTGCAGCTACCACACTTATGAAAATCACATGTGAACCTACAGTGACCTCCATCCACATTTCAGCTGAAAACAACCCACTCCTAGCACTGACATACATCCACTACCATGCATAAAATAAATAGCTAGTGGGAAGCTGCTATATAACACAGGGAGCCCAGTCCGGTGCTCTGTGACGACATAGAGGGGTGGGATAGAGTCGGAGGGAGGCTCAAGAGGGAGGGGACATGTATACACTTATGGCTGACTTACAGTGTTGTATGGCAGGAACTAATGCAACATTGTAAAGCAATTAACCTCCAATTAAAAATTTAAAAAAAAAACAGTGAAAGCAACTCACTTCTCCCACATTGTGGTATTTTACAAATGAATAAATAGCCGAGTCCCATCACGACATCAAAATAAAACCAAGCCCTCGGCAAGTTAGACATGTGATTCCCACCACTGAGGCCAGCACCAGCCCCTGCCTGGGCCCCTCAGGGCCATAAAACACTATCCAGCAAAACAACTCTTTCAAGAGTGAGTCACAAAAGCCCATGAGATCCTGTGCAGAATTTGTAACAGAAACAATAACCGCTGTCAGACCGTGGGCTGGGTGCCTGGGAGGCTGCGCATGGGGGCTGAGCAAGAGGGTCTCCGCTCCCAGGTGGTCTGGGGACTAGAGAGGAGGCTGCCCTGGTCCCCTCTCCCTCAGAGGAGTGAGCACAGCTCCTGCCCACTGAAGGCAACTCCCGCCCACCTGCTAGAGCGCATTCTGGTCATTTGTTTCTAAACAACAACATAAATTGTTCTTCATTTTTGCCATTTTACAGGCACCACCTGCATCCGTCAAAGGCCCCAGTGCCTGCCACTCCACATCAGAGGCAAACCGGAAGCCAAGGGGGCTCAGCTCCTCCAAAAACGCAAACTCAGGGTCAGGAGCTGAACTCAAGCTCCTTGAACCCAGAACTCCTCTCCATGACGCAGCCCTTTACCCCTCCAGCCCGACCTGAGATGCCGAGAACAAACACGGGGCCTGTCTAGGCCCCTGAGCTGCTCCTGCGCCTCCCAGGAGGGACACAGAAGCCGGTCTGCGCTCCGCTTCTGTATCCTCATGTTTTAGCTGCAGTTCTACTGACCCCCGCTGGTGACAGACGCACATCAGGCCCCAAGAACATTCTGCTTAAATACCCAAAATCCCAGGTCAGAAAAACTCATCCGCTGACTTCCTACTTCCTGCAGGTGCCCACTTGGGTACCTAATACCTTCGCTGTCCACGGGGGCCGGGCGGGCGGGGCGGGGGGCGGGGGGAGGGTGCCGCGCCGCACCTCCCAGACCAGTGGGCAGGGCGGGGCGGGGCGGGGCTTAGAGCCGGACGTAGGTGTCGCATTCTCATCACTCAGTCCTGCAGCACAACCAGGAGGTGATCTCTCCAGCCTGTAACTCTTACTACTCCTCCCTCTGGGCTAAACACGGGCGCCTCACCGGGGGCAACATGGCTGCTTAGAGGGGGTGCTGCAGGGACGGGGGTTAGGGCTCAGTGACCCAGGACAGATCCAAACCTGGAACACACACACACACACAAGAACATGCTCCTGTTCATGGCTAATTGGTCATTTCTGATATATTATCATCTGGTCTCTGAGACGTTGGAGAAACAATGAGCTCAGGATGGTGACAACCACCATACTCCCGTCCCAGGAGTTCGTGACCTCAGATGACAAGGTCTGCAGCCCAGCCTAGACCCCAGCACCCAGGCCACGTGCGCAGACGCCGCTGCTGAGACACACACTCCTTCCTGGACCTGAGCCTCCTCTTTGGGTCCTGGGTGTTTCTGTTCTGAGCCAAACACTCGGCACCTCCCACCTGTCCTCCCCGCTGCTCACACCCAAAGCCACACCCTGCCTCCCCTGGATGGAGCAGGGAGCCAGCTCCCCAAGAACAGCGGTTCCAGTGGCACCAGGTGGGAAAGGCTGGTGCAGTCCCTTCTCCTAGATTCTTCCAGACGGCCAGAAGAAAGCCCCCAGAAGTGCCCAGAAGGAGCAGGAGACCAAGGAGGTGCGGCCCATCAGTAGAACCTAAATGCAGATCAGCCCCCAGAGGGATTCATGGTTGTGAAGGGCTGACCTTTATCAACCAGGAGAATCAACTCCTAAATCACACCAAGTCACAGCCCTGAGCCTGTCCCATGGATTTCACTTCCAAAGTAATCAAGCAGCTTCACTCGCAAGTCGAAAGGTGGACCAGCCCAATGTCAGTGGACAGGTAAATGGATAAACAAAAGGTGGTCCTTCCATACAATGGGATACAATTCAGCCTTAATAAGAAAGGAAATTTTGACACATGCAACAACACAGATGAACCTTGAGGACATTATGCCAAGTGAAATAAACCAGTCACAGAAGGACTGACGGAAGTGCAGGATTCCACTTCTGTGAGGTCTCTAAAGGAGTCAGTTCATAGGGACAGAGAGTGGAATGGTGGGGGGCAGAGGCTGGAAGTGGGGGGCAGAGGGGGCAGAGAGATGGGGAATTGGTATTTAATGGGACAGAGTTTCAGTTGAGGAAGATAAAAAGGCTCTGGAGATGGATGGAGGGATGGCTGCACAACAGTGCGAGTGGACTTAATGCCACTGAGCTGCACACTTAAAACTGGCTAAAATAGTAAGTTTTACGTTATACCTATTTTACCACAATTAAGAAGTTACAATAACCAAGCCACTCATATGGCGGTCCAGCACAGGTGGGATCCAGTAACAGTGGTTTTCCTGGTCATGGTCGTAAAGACATGAGCTAGCTGCCTCATGAGACCATTTCCCGAGGAGAGAAGGCGGAGAGGACCCAAGGGATGCGAGGTATGTTCAGGAAGGGAATGCCAGTGAGAGACACAGCCACCCTCCTCCTCCTCCCCACTTCCCCCTTTTTCTCCCCCACCACCACTGGGCTGTTAGCCGGAGGGACTCAACCAGCACTCACCCCATGCAGCCCAGTTCCTACAAGATCTGAACTAACAGAGACTCATCAAGTGACCAGAAACAGAAGAGTCCTCACCTGATTCTCCGTGAGCTGGAAGGAGGCCAGGTATCTGCTGCAGACCGGACACCAGAAGGTTCTCGGGAAGAAGGTGGAACACGGGCTCCAGAAGTGGGTGTGGCCTCAGCATGTACTGCAGGCTGCAGTTCTCAATGAGGGTCATGTGCTTGTTCTCTGGGGGAGAAAACACCTCCTGTGACAGCTGAAACCAAGGCACCTTCAGTCAAACCGGCCAATAAGCCAAGCACCTTGGGAAAGAGCCAGACAAACAGGAAAAGTATTTTTCTAGGGAGAGAGGGGAATTGCTCTGTTCGTTCAGCCAAGAGCAAAAAAGAATCAACCCTTAATAACACTCTTTGGTAAAACTGCAATGAAAGAGACACCTGTTTTTGATCTGACATAATAGAATCTCTGGACTCACCTCTTCCCCTGAGCAGTGAAGTCAGGTATGGCTCGCTCCCATGATCAGAGGGACCCTGGAGGGCGCTCTGACAAGAATATCTCTTCTTCAGCCTCAGCCTCGCATTCATTGAGCCCCACAAAGCAGCAAGACTAGGTGCTGGGCAGCCAGCAACCTCCAAGACAGAGTCCTGTCCTCAAAGAGGACATAAGCCTGTGGTGACTAAGATACAAGCCCACTGACACCCATAACACATGGGAGAATGGGATCCAAACCCCAAGAAAGTTTTGGATAACACACTGAGGAAGTGGGAAGAAGGAGAGCATCCTGAGAAAGGAATCGCTGGGAAGAGCTCAGAGTTCTCAGGGAGGTGGAGGGAAGGCGTCAGCAGAAACTAGGTGCAGGGCCACAGGGCCTGGGGTTGAGGGGGACACAGACACACCCTCAACACATGGCCACCAAATGGTGCATCTTGCTACCACTTGATTTCCTCCACTGACAGGGGACTGACCACCTCCTGAGGCGCACTAAGTGATTTCATAAGAACTAAATGTGCATTCATTAGAAAATAAAACTGTATTATTGAAAATTGCATTTTTAATATCTGACCACTCCACACATGGGATCTGCTTACTGTAAGATGTTAAATGCTCTAAAAGGCACTCTGCTACATGGCTGGCTGGAGAACACATTGGTACAACCTCCATGGAGGGCAAACAGAGGAAATAATACAAAACTGCACATGGAGGGGCCCCCAGACCAGCAATCCCATTTCCAGGAATTTACCCTATGGATTCACGTGCACATTCACAAAAGGGCAGATGTTCACTGCACCTTCAACCCTCTGCTCCTACAGAACAGCTCCGAGTGTCTGTTTGGCGGGGGGTGGTTCAATCACAAACAGCAATTCAACTAAATGCCACCCAGTGGTAAAAAAAGTAAGCATGCTTCCTAGTGCTGATATGAAACACCATTCAAGATAAACAGTTAAGGGGAAAAACAAAGGTCTAGAATGACTAGACGGGGGCAAAAACAAGACCACGGGTATGCACATTTGCTCGTGTGTTATCAGAAGACACGGAAGGACCCACAAGACCCCAGAGAGGACATCACCTGTGATGCAGGCGAGGAGCTGAGCACAGGGGTGAGGAGACCTCACCTGAACCTTCTCACACTGTTTCATACTTTGAATTCTGGATTATGTGAGTACATCACCCAGTCAAGAAAAATACCCCACATTTCTAGAAATGCCCCCTGAGAGGATGAGCTGTCAGTCTGTGGCTGTCCCTCCTCAGGCCCCTCATACATCCATAGCCCCCATACCCTCCACCAGAACAGTGGTCCTAAAATGGACCTGGAGGGGGAGGTGGGTGCTCCTTGCTGTTTAACAGTTGCTGAGTCTAAGGATACTTTAGGAGAGAAAATGCTGGCAAGTTGATGATTAAATTCAATTGGGAAATAACCTAAAAGGGCTTCCCAGGTGGCTCAGACAGTAAAGACTCTGCCTGCAATGTGGGAGACACTGGTTTGATCCCTGGGTCGAGAAGAAACCCTGGAGAAGGGAATGAATACGCACTCCAGTACAATAAGGCTGTATATTGTCACCCTGCTTATTTAACTTATATGCAGAGTACATCATGAGAAATGCACAGCTGGACGAAGCACAAGCTGGAATCAAGACTGTCAAGAGAAATATCAATAACCTCAGATATGCAGATGACACCACCCTTATGGCAGAAAGAGAAGAAGAACTAAAGAGACTCTTGATGAAAGTGAAAGAGGAGAGTGAAAAATCTGGCTTAAAACTCAACATTCAAAAAACTAAAATCATGGCATCCAGTCCCATCACTTCATGACAAATAGATGGGGAAACAATGGAAACAGTGACAGACTTTATTTTCTTGGGTTCCAAAATCACCACAGATGGTGACTGCAGCCATGAAATTAAAAGACACTTGCTCCTTGGAAGAAAAGCTATGACCAACCCAGACAACTTATTAAAAAGCCAAGACATTACTTTGCCAACAAAGGTCCATCTAGTCAAAGCTATGGTTTTACCAGTAGTCATGTATGGATGTGACAGTTGGACTATAAAGAAAGCTGAGCACCGAAGAATTGATGCTTTTGAACTGTGGTGTTGGAGAAGACTCTTAAAGAGTCCCTTGGACTGCAAGGAGATCAAACCAGTCCATCCTAAAGGATATCAGTCCTGAATATTCATTGGAAGGACTGATGCTGAAGCTGAAACTCCAATACTTTGGCCACCTGACGCAAAGAACTGACTCATCAGAAAAAACCCTGATGCTGGGAAAGATTGAAGGTAGGAGGAGAAGGGGATGACAGAGGACGAGATAGTTGGATAGCATCACTGACTCAATGGAACATGAGTTTGAGCAAGCTCCGGGAGTTAGTGATGGACAGGGAAGTCTGGTGTGCTGCAGTCCACAGGGTTGCAAAGAGTCAGACATGACTGAGAAACTGAACTGAACTGAACTGACCCACTCCAATATTCTTGCCTGGAAAATTCCATGGACAGAGGAGCCTGGCAGGCTACAGTCCATGGGGTCGCAAAGTCAGACACAACTGAGCAACTAACACTAAAAGCCAGTCTTTATCATTAAAGCTAAGTTTCTGACCAACTGTTCCTCGATCACGAGATTTTCACCAAATTCAGGGAGTGGAAGGAGGCTCAGGGTTTCACACAGGCTGGAAGGCAGACACCAAGTTCCCACCATGGAATTCAGGCAACATCTCAGAGACAGAAAGTCACCCCCCCCAACTGTCCCCAAACAGATCCACCTCCACTGCTAGAACCCTGTTCACATCCCCCAGGTCAGAAAAGAGCCCCACACCAGGCCCCTGAAATGGCTTGTCAGCTCATCCCTCTGCTTCACCGGGCACCCCTCCGTCCACCCTCCACTCAGCCAGCAGCCAGGGGGCGCCTCACATCTCTCCCAGGAGCACCCTGGCTACTCTGGGGGAGAAGCCACAGAGGCAGGCAGGAAGCCCCCACTGCTCTAAGGCGGCCGTGGGCGCTGAGTCCACACAGAGTAGGCACTCCTGCAGGATGTCCCTGTAATTGGCACCACTGGATACCTTGCTGTGCTGGAGACGACCCATGCACTTTCTGGTCAGAGGCTTCCAGGGACAGCCGGTGACCATGTTCGACAGCAACTACTCACGTGGGGGCAAAGCTGCTACCCAGAGGCCGGGGGGCCAGCAGCCCTCCCTCCAGGTGGACCCCACGGGGTCACCCTCACAAAGTTATGTGCTCCCTTCAGGCTCGTATGTCTCAGGTCTTTAAATTTTCATTTTTTTTTAACTTTTTGGCTGCACCACTCAGCACGCAGGATCCCAGTTCCCCGATCAGGGATGGAACCTTCAGCCGCTGCAGTGGGAGCACAGAGTCCCAGCCACTTGGCCATCAGGGAAGTCCCCGGGTCTTTAAGTTATATCAGACTCCAAGCCCACATTACACGTTCCTCAGATCTGTTAACACCTGAGCTAAGCTGGTGACGCTCTAATACTCAGGGAAGTGACATGACGAGCAGGTGCTGTGGAGGCCCGGCCAGACGGCGTCTCTTACGTTCTATGGGGTCCTGAAGGAGCGGGTGGAGGAGGGCTCGCGGGCTCCCGTGATACAGTCTCAGCCTGCAAAACAAGACGTGTGAGCCGCACGTCAGCACGTTGCATTCAGCCACAGGACCCCAGCTATGCTCTTCAAAAGCTAGGCCTGCGGGGACCTCCCTCCACCCCTCTGGGAGCTTCCTCCACCCTCTGCGGGAAACAGGGACGCCTGAGCACAGCAGCGGCTCCATGAGCCCACAGCGCTGGTGGGAAGGTTGTCCAGAGTACACTCTGCATGGTCCGAATGCAGCCTGAGCAAGGGCACTAGAAACAATGCCTGGGGAGCGGCTTGTGCCTGAAAGCGTCCCAAGATTTGAAACAACATTTGAGGGGCTTCCACGGCTGTGTGTCTAGAGTGATGGTTCCCAACCAGGGAGGATTTTGCCCCGTTGGGGCAACTGGTAAAGTCTGGAGATGTTTTTGGCTGTCAGAGCTGGGTGGGGAGGGGACAACTGGCGTCTCATGGGCTGTGAAACCATACATTGTTCAGGACAGCCTCGTAACAAAGGCACACCTAGCCCAAAGTGTCCATGGAGCCAGGGTGGATAAGCCCCCATCTACAGTGACAATGCAAACCCCACCATGGCTAAAATGATCACACACCGTCTCACCCACCTGGGCACGTTCAGGTCCTAACATAGCAGAGCCTGGTACATAGCGGCCCCCCAGCCAGTGTTTGCTGAGTGAGCCCCTACTGCTCCCTGGGAGCTTGCCTGGGAAGAACCTACTGCTTACACTCCGGACCCTTAGGAGGTGGACACTGCTGTCCATCAGGCACAGATGCCGAATTCAGAGTCAAGAGTTTAAACAGCTGGCCCAAGACCCCACAGGAGTAGGGATGGAGCAGGACTCAGCCCTTATCCTCCTTACGTCAGATCGCACCACCTTGGCCAAAGCCAGTCCTGCTCCCACCTGGGAAAGGATGGCTGGGCTTACAGCAAACACAGTTACAACCTGAAGCAAAAACATCCCCAGGAGACTGTGATAAACACACACGAACTGACAAAGTCAGAGCTTCCTATTGGGAATGAGCCGTTAATTCACCACAGAGAGATGCTGGGAACCCTAACAACTGAGGAGACGAGGCAGATACCGTTTGTCCTGGGAGGTGGAAGTTGGAGATTCCGGCTTGTGGCTGAAGATCCGAAGGATTCCAAACCCACAGGACAGAGTCTGGAGGGTCCCATCTCGTCTCCTGCCTTCAACGACCACCTCCACCACGGCCACGACATGAGGGTGGTTCAAGGATGTGTGAAAATACAAGGGCTGCCAAAGAGAAGGGGACAGAGTGAACGCTCTTGACCTGCAAGAAGGAAGCTCAGGGACAGAGGCGGGCGCCCTCCTCACCCTCCACCATTTTCATGTCGATGCTGCAAACACACCGTGTGGGGAACAGCATCCCTTCCAGGCACGAGAGGAGAAGGGGCCAGGAAGGGAGCCCCTCAGAGACAGACACTGGGGTCACAGGTCCTCCTTCCAGGACACCCAGCATCTGGATGTAAGACTGCTTGCTCCTCCTTTAGGAGTTTTTCATCCACAAAAGATGCCAGAAGACATCAGAGCCTCTGGAGAGGATAGGGGTTGCGGCAGCCGCGCTCCCCACCCCTGTCACCCGCCAGGACCATGAGCCCAAAGATGTAAGTAGCCCATGGCACCCATGCATCCAGTGAACTGCCCACCACACCCACACGTCCACTGAGCCACCCACATTGCCCACACGTCTGCAGAGCCCTTTCATGCAATGCCCAAACTTCAATCACTACTCGCCAATACTGACTCTAATCCCTGTTTCCTGTGGAAATACCATGAGGCTGCATCTGAATGAATTCTGTTTTAACTAAGCAATATCCTGGGATTTCCTGAGGATTTCATTCTGTCATTTCCAACCCAGAATGAGATGGTTGGATAGCGTCACCAACTCAATGGACAAGAGCAAACTCCGGGAGATAGCGAAGGACAGGGAAGCCTGGTGTGCTGCAGTCCACAGGGTCACAGACAGTCAGACATGACGACTTAGCAACTGAATAACAACAACAAAAATCTTTGTTTATAACAAATAGCCTTGAGAATATTGAAGACACGATTTGGTGAGGCGGGGGTCCAAGCCAAGCAGAGGATACTCAAATTGTTACTAAAAGGTAACTTCTTTTAGTAGCTTCTCCATGGGGTGGGGAGTGAGAAAGACAACACAGACGGGTCAACCCAGCTCCCATCCTGAGATGCACATGCCCACATGGGAACAGAAACACCTTCCTTCTGCCACTGTTTCCAATCTCCTGAAATCCAATGCAGTCACTCTCATATAAAACTAACAAACATCATAGACACAGATGACAGAAAAGGAGGTGCTAACTGGGTTTGCGAATCTTCAGGGAACAAGCCTCCCGGGAGCCCAGGTCAGTACTGAACTGAGGCTCTGTACTCGAGGGGTCCCTGGCATCCAGCATCCTTGTTAGGGTGAAGCCCAGGTGGTAGGGTCACCAACTGAGCACAAAGACCACCCCCCAATGCAGGGCCGGCCAGCCAGGCTGCAGCAATGTGATTTAAACTTGGAATAATCCCCCACTAACGAGTCATTACCACGGTGTCACCAAGAAAACGTTTACTGTAATCACAGACTGTCAGCCCAGGATAACAGAGAGACACATTAAAACATCAGCCATGAGATATAAATCGTTATTCTATTATCTTTTATTGCAAAATGATGAAATAATGACCACTTACAGCTGACAGGTGGTTGGACCAAGAGAGAATTATGTTTCCGTTTCTAAGACTTGAGGACTGTTTTAAAAAGCCCCACCGTAAAGTCAAGTTTGTCATTATCTCACCTCCCACATTTACACCTGTGCATATCGGTTTTATGGACACTACCCACTTTTCTTCTTGGCAGTTTAACAAACATTGTCAGCTCTGATGCAGAGCAGGCATAATCCTCCAGCTTAGAGGTCACCTTGAAATCCTTTGCCCGGAGGCGGTAGGACCAGCTGCTTTGGGCATGTCCCAGGTACCAACTGGACTTCCCTAGTGGCTCAGCTGGTAAAGAATCTGCCTGCAGAGCGGGAGACCTGGGTTTGATCCCTGGGTTGGGAAGATCCCCTGGAGAAGGGCACGGCCACCCACTCCAGTATCCTGGCCTGGAGAATTCCATGGACTGTATAGTCCATGGGGTTACAAAGAGTCAGACACGACTGAGCAACTTTGACTTTCACATACCAATTCATGGCTGTTGCCTCTCCATTTCCTTTACCACTGCAAACAATTACTGAGACCAGACTAACCACAGAGCCCCACTCTGGTCTGTCCCAGAGACTCCACTTTCACCAGTAGGGTCAACCTTGGAAGCTCAGCGTGTTACAAGGCAACACAAGGTCTGAGTGCCTCATCCCCTCACTACTGATGGGTAAGGACTAATGCTTTTCCAGACGTGATTTACTGCCTCTCTAATGAGCACGCTGTGCATATTAAAGAATTTCTAGGGACTTCTCTGGTGATCCAGCGGTTAAGACTTCGCTTTCCAATGAAAGAGGCGAGGGTTCAATCCCTGGTCAGGGGGCTAAGATCCCATGTGTCTCTCAGTCAAACAAAACAAAACACAAAACAGAATCAATTTATTGGAACAAATCCAATAAAGACTTTTTAAAAAATGGTCCACATTAAAAAAAAAAAAGAATTTCTAAGGAACCTGGAAATAGGATCTAGCCCTCAAGAAGTTCTAATGTAAAGGTTAATTTGTTGTTGTTCTTCAGTCACTAAATAGTGTCCAACTCTTTGTGACCCCATAGACTATAGCACACCAGGCTTCCCTGTCCTTCACTATCTCCCAGACTTTGCTCAAACTCATGTCCACTGAGTCCGTGATGCCATCCAACCATCTCATCCTCTGTCACCCCCTTCTTCTTCTGCCCTCAGTCTTTCCCAGCATCAGGGTTTTTTCCCATGAGTCAGCTCTTCGCATCAGGTGGACAGAGTATTGGAACTTCAGCTTCAGCATCAGTCCTTCCAATGAACATTCAGGACTGATTTCCCTTAGAATTGACTGGTTTGATCCCCTTGAAGTCCAAGGGACTTCTCAAGAGTCAGCTTAGGCAGGTAGAAAATGCACACCCTGCCCAGGGCCGACCAGCTCGGAAATTCTGTGCAAGTAAAAGCCCTGGGGATGAACCACACAACTCTGTGGCTTCAACCCTTCAGACACCCGGCCGGGAGATCCCCAGAGGAGCCCAGTCACCTAGAACCCAGGTCCCCTACCCCCACCGCACCGCCGTGGGCTTGGTCAGACATCCCAAGCATGATCAAGCAGTTCTGCTAACAAGCCCTCCAGGAACTTCCCTGGTGGTCCAGTGGTAAAGAATCCTCCTTCCAATTCAGGGGACACGTATCCAGTCCCTGGTCAGAGAACTGAGAACCCTGTTCCACATGCCACAGAGCGACTAAGTCCATGCACAACTACTGAGCCCATGCACCACATCAGAAGACCCCGCATGATGCAGCTAGGACCTGACACAGCCAAGTAAACAAATATTTTAAAAACCAAGCCCTCCAGGGTCAGGATGCCTGGCGGCGGCCATGCAGAATACCTGGAAATGCATCAGCTGTCACCGCGGGATTAAACGTTGAAGTCAAGCCCGTCCAATTACCTAGAAAGAAGCCGTGGGACACAGCAGAGTGGGGCTCTGGTCCCCCCACGCCACAGCTCACTCATCCACCCTTGACAAGGTGCCCCCCTGACAGGATAAACTGGTTAATAAATCACAGAAATGCTCCTGTCTTAATGCCTTCATCTTCAAAAACGCCAACATTTTGCCTCAGGGCCGAGGGTCCATTTTTCACACACGTGACAGAATCAAAATTGGGCCTCAGATGAAGACAGGTATTTGTGTAGAGGCTTCGTCCGTGGCTGCCCAGCCGCTCGACCTGCCCTAAGTGACATACACTCTTCCATCCCAGGCTGAAGACAAGGCCGGGGAGAGAGGCACAGAAATTAAACTAGTGCCTTCCAAACAATTTTGTTTTCCTCTTCTTTGACCTCACCACGCTGCCTGTGGGATCTCAGTTCCCCAACCAGGGACTGAACCTGTGGATACATGGTGTCCTAATCACTGGACCACCGAACAACTTTCTTTAGTAAACCTTTAGTAGGGTAGCTTCAGGAAGGTAAATGCACCACATATCCGTCTGCCGCCACAGTCTGTCAGCTCAGCCTTCCACTGGAGGCTCTGAACAGTTTGCTGCACACGACCGGCCGCAAGACTGACTGCTCCAAGAGCAGTGAATCCACGAGCAAAACTCTCCTCCGGGAGATGCAAAATCTCTAATTCCAGTCAGAAGCTTCCACTCATCTGGGGTGGGGCCCGCCATTATTTGCAGGAAAAGAACACAGCTCTGGAGACATCGCCACCCTCCCGCCCGGCCCTCACACCAAGAGCATTATCTGACTCTAAGCGTCTGTGGAGCCAGGGTTGACAAGCTCCCACCGACAGTGACAACGCAAACCCCACCACGGCTGAAATGACCACACATCATCTCGCCCATCTGGGCATTTCCAGGTCCTAACATAATAGCCAGGCACAGAGCAGACCCCCAGCCAGTGTTTGCTGAGTGAGCCCCTACTGCTCCCTGAGAGCTTGCCTGGGAAGAACCTACTGCTTACCCTCCGGACCTTTAGGAGGTGGACCCTGCTGTCCATCAGGCACAGATGATGAATTCAGAGTCAACAGTTTAAACAACTGGCCCAAGACCCCACAGGAGTAAGGATGGAGCAGGACTCAGCCCTTATCCATCTTACATCAGATCCCACTCCCTCAGCCAAAGCCAGACCCACTCCCGCCTGGAGAAGGATGGCTGGGCTTATTCAGAAACAGCAAACCCAGTTACAACCTAAAGCAAAAACAGCCTCAGGAGACTGTGATGAATACACAGAAGCTGACAAATTCAAAGCTTTCTATTGTCCCCACATGTATGTCTATGTGCTCAGACGCTCAGTCGTGACCAACACTTTGCAACCCCATGGACTGTAGCCCACCAGGATCCTCTGTCCATGGGATTCTCCTGGCAAGAATACTGGGGTGGGGTGCCATTCCCTCCTCCAGGGAATCTCCCAGACCCAGGGATCGAACATTCAGCTCTTAAATCTCGTGCAGTGGCAGGCAGATTCTTTACCACTAGCACCACCTGGGAAGCCCACATGGTAGACAATTCAATCACCAAACAACTAAATCCCTATGGAAACATTAAGGAGAGATATCATTTCTCCTTCTATTCATTCACTCACTTCTCTACACGCTCCCGCCCCATTTCTGGCTCAGCGTCCCCAGGAATTGTTTCTGTTGAGCCAGACAGGAAAGAAATCCTCCTAGGTGACATGGCTAAGACCAGGCGCTCTCAGCAAAGACGGCACCCTGGAGCCATGCTGGATTCCTGCTTTGCAAATGGTTTACATCAGGAGCAGCTCCTGGAACATGAGAGTGGGTAAGGAGAGCAGAGGGCATGCTCAGGAACCTGGCGATTAACCAAGTCACTGGGCAGAGCCTGCTGGAGTTTCACTTGGATACACTGACATTTCTTGACAGCATCTACTTGTTTTTTAATTTTATTGAAGCAGAGTTGATTTACAGATGTTGTGTTAATATCTGCTGTATAGCAAAGTGATTCAGTTATACATATATTGTTGCTGTTGTTCAGTCACTACATCATGTTGGACTCTCTGCGGCCCCATGGACTGCAGCAGACCAGGCTCCTCTGTCCTTCACCATCTCCTGGAGTTTGCTCAAACTCATGTCCATCGAGTCAGTGATGCCATCCAACCATCTTATCCTCTGCTGCCCTCTTCTCCTCCTGCCCTTAATCTTTCCCAGCATCAGGGTCTTTTCCAGTGAGTAGGCTCTTTGCATCAGATGGCATATTCTTTTTTATATTCTTTTCCATGATGGTTTATCACATGATATTGAATATATCAATAGTTCCCTATGCTATAAATATAAACCAGTTTGAATCTGCTAACCCCAAACTCCCAATCTTTCCCTCCCCAGCCCCCCACACACCCCTTGGCAACCACAAGTCTGTTCTCTATGTCTGTGAGTCTGTCTGTTTCATAGATACGTTCACTTCTGCCATATTTGATCTGGGTTCTGGCTGCCTGTGAAGAACCACTAGGATTCCTACCCAGTGGCCCGAGTAAAATAAATACAGGAGGAAAAATGAGCCTGTCACTGCAGGCTGAGCGTGGTTAGTTAAGGAAAGAATTTAAGGGAGAATTATGTCCATCGCAGAAAGAAAGTGCAGGAACTGCATGGTGCTTTGGCCTCCCAGATTATTTTTTAAAGATAGCTTTTGAGAGGCTGAAAGAATGATCGACCATCTCAGCGCAAGTGAAGGGTGATTCCTCTCCACCGAGGGCAGCCTCGGAGGAGAACACAGAGTCCTGAGCTCAGAGCTGAGAGGCCTGGAGCTGGTGCCCTGTGGTCCGCCAGGCAGAGCGGGGAGGCTGGGACGAGAGGGGTGTAAGGAATTCATCACTCCCGGAAAGAAACACCTGGCTCGGCTCAAGGCAGGACTCCTTTAGTCCACGGTCTTTCCTACAAGACATTGTTTGCAAAGTAATGAAATAGCATCTTCTGTCAGGGCTGTGCATTACAAGGACAACTCAATCAAAACCCAGAGCCCACATGGTTGATTCATGAGTCTACACAGAGACCAGACAACCACATTGATTTCCAGATGGGCCCCTGCTACCGGCCGCTGGTAACCTCCATCACATCACCCCTGCTGCTGCGGCGGCTGCTGCTGCTAAGTCGCTTCAGTCGTGTCCGACTCTGTGCGACCCCACAGACGGCAGCCCACCAGGCTCCCCCATCCCTGGGATTCTCAAGGCAAGAACACTGGAGTGGGTTGCCATTTCCTTCTCCAGCACATGAAAGTGAAAAGTAAAAGTGAAGTCGCTCAGTCGCATCCGACTCTCAGTGACCCCATGGACTGCAGCCTACCAGGCTCCTCCGTCCATGGCATTTTCCAGGCAAGAGTACTGGAGTGGGGTGCCATTGCCTTCTCCGCATCACCCCTGAGCCACAACCAATGGGTAGAATCAGAAAAGCCCAGGCGATCAGTAAAATCAGAAAAAGATCTTCACCAAATTTCAGAATCATCTCTAAAAAGGGCAAATTGTGTTTCTCTCTATTCCCATAGGTGTGTACACAGAGCTTTGCTCAGATGACACAACCCCATAACCAGACCCTCCGCATATCCAGGCCACCCCGGGAACAAGCCACATTTCATGTGCACATGTACGTCCATGTATACACACACACACACACACACACGGCAAAGGGGAATCTCTGTAGTTCACTAAACTCTGAACGTCAAGGACAAGAGGACAGTGCTGGTGGGGAGGATGCTGCCAAGCGGCCCATCAGGATGGACCGTTCCTGGGGCAGCACTGGCCTCTGCTGCCTGCCTGGGGCATAGCACCTGAACACAGCTCTGGCTGAGCAAGTCCGGGGCCTTGGCATCCCCTCCCAACCAAAACTGCTCTGTTCCCCAGCACTAGCCTCACTTCGATCAGTAACTGAAGGGTGCAGATTCTTCTGAAAACATTAAAGACTGTGGTCCTCCCTAACACATGGCCCTGGTCCCCTCACCCCACTGAGCAGAGCCCAGATGACTGAGCGGCACTCAGCTCCCACAGCTCGGACCAGACATGAACTGAGCTGAAAAGGCCTAGACCCACAGCTCCCAGGATAGGGGGACACCTGAGAATCCTCTCTGGCATGGATGCTGAGCCCTTGATGAGCCCAGAAGGTGGAGCAGCAGCTCTGAAGGCCGTTTCTTACAATGCACCTTCTACTCTGCAGGGCTGTCAGCCACCGAGCTGGTCGGGGTGACAGCAGGCCCTCCGCATGTGGCCTGTCTTGGCGGTGACCGCGCCTACAAGGAAAGCCATGGGGAAGGTCACAGGAGGAGGGTTCATCTTGGGACCCCAGTGGTGGCAGAGTGCTCCTCTGCTGATCTCAGAGGATCACCATCCCCTCGACACAGCAGCACTTCCAACAGAACCTGCAGAGCCCCTCCAACACCAGGGTTAAAACAAGGCTTGAGAACAATCACTGTGGTCAAGGTGTCTGTCACTTACGGCCTCTGACCTGCCAACTGCTCTTCAAGACAGAGACATATATACCGACCTCCAGAGGCAAACAGCAGGGCTGAAACCTCCCCAAGAAGCTGGGAGCCAACCATCCCGTGGTGACTCCCCAGGAGAGGACACAGTCACCGTAGTATCTGTCACCAAGCCAGGTTTTCCAGGTTGTGACTGTCCACTCGAGAAAAAGAATCCAAACAGCCTAGCCCAGGAAGGCGGCACCCCAGCCAGGCTCCCAGCAACATTGGGGCCACCGCACTCCTGCCAGGCCTCGGCAACCCCCAACTGCCCGCCCCAAGACAGAGGCGCAAAGGTGACTCAGTGCAGAAGCTGGGACAGCACCCTAAACAGCTGCCCACGGTCACATGTGGTTTACAACACACAGATTCTCTCTCGATTCAGACACCAGACTGAGGGGCTCAGCATGGGCCATCTGATGGCCGGAACACACCAGTCAAGGTCCTGGTCCCCAGGACACACGTCCCCAAGGCTGTATCTAATTTCCCTGAACCTCTGGGCACAGCATCTCCCTCTCCTGAACGTTCAGTAAGGACTAGTAACGTCAATCCACACTGCACATAGCATCCTGACCGTGGGTGACAGCCAATGCAGAGAAGCCTGGCGGCTTCATGACTGGGCAGGACCATCCCCCACAAACAGGGCAGCTTGCTCGGTTTGGTCACGTACGAGACCTTCCCCAGGACGGCTGCGGCCACCACCACCACCTCTGTTACTCACTGTATGGTCACCTACTGGGCTTCCCTGACTGCGCAGAGAAGAACAAAATCAACACCACACCGACCCTCCAATACTGTTCCCTGCAGGACCCACTGCATTCACGTGCAGCTTGAAGGAGCAGCTGGGAAGAAGACCGCTGGGACACCTCCAGCTCTTGAGGAAAACCCCGTTGTCTCAGGAAGGCCCCTCCCAGCTAGCTACCCGCCAAGCCTACCCTCGGCCGCCCTCCTGCCCCTCACCCCGGGACACAGCTTCTGCCACTCCACTTATCCTGGGCTGGTTCCCTCCATCCCATAAGCTCAGCTACCTGAGACCCTCCTTCACCACCTGCTTATGTCTCCCCTTCTTCCCTAGGGCAGTGGCTGTCAGTCTCCTCTGAGAACTCACCACACCTACACTTGCTGCCGCCTGCCTGGTCAGCAGACTGTAAGTTGTCCAGGGTGAGAACCACATCTGTCCCATCCACCCAGCACCATCGCCTTGGCACCCAGCCCCATGGCGGGCAGACGGCAGGCGCTGGAAGAGACGCTTGTGGGTTTGGTGCAGCTGAACGAGGATGTGACACTCGATCTGCAGGGCGGCCAGACATAGGGTTGCTGCGTGGGCAAGTCTGCAGACACAGACGGGGGCTCCGGGCCCCGCCACCTTCTACCTTGGCAAGGCACCTCATTTCTAAGTCTCAATCTGCTCATCTTAAAAAAAAAAATCCTAAACTGAAAAGAAAGAAAAAGAAGAGGGGAAGTGAATGAGGAAGAAAACTGGGGAAATCTGATGAGATCAATAATTTCCTAACTTTGTTGCCAAAGCTGGAAGTTTCCATGAAGGTGATGAGACCTACATACGTGCCCTCCCACTCCACCCGCCCCCTGCCACCATCCACTCAGGGCACATGGCTGCCACACAAGTTTCTGTCTGGAAACAGATGCTGGCTGCCAGGATGAGCTTTGTGGGAGCTCGGCCTGCTGCTTGGGGCATTCCTGTAGTCTGGGGTGCACTGGTGGTGCCCCCAGGTCTGGGTGGAACCCACACACCTGCCAGCCACTGCACCCACCTCATTGAAGACGATCCTGGCCGGCTGCCCGCTGAGCGGCTCTGCGGGCCTCGACGAGCTCTTCCACGTCCTCCCGAAGAAGTGCCGATAGGTGACATCGAAGAGAGACACACGCAGGTGGCAGCCCACCTCCGATAGCAGCTCCAGCACGCCCTAGGAGACAGAGGGATGGCCCTGAAGGATCCTTAATGTTGCGAGCCTCCCCACAGATGCTGTGGACCATTTGGAGGAAACTGGGCCACTCAGCATCCATCCCCTGGTTTAGGTATCAGGCCCTTCCTTCCAAGGGACGACCTCCCTCCATGGCCCTCCCTTGACCTCTGGAGTCCCACCCAGAACCAGCAAGGCACACAAGAAGCCAAAGCTGTGGAGACAGACACCCATGACACCATGTGGAACCAAGGAAGAGCAAGTTCAGGTGACAACACATGAGATCCTGGATCAAGCCACACCTGAAGCTTATGCTAATGATAGGTCTGTCTTTAAGTGAGTTAACAAATTATCTTTCCTTAGGCTATTTTACTTGGGTTTTTTTTTTGGGGGGGGGTGGGGAGGAGTTATTTGTTATTACCGTTTACAGCCAAATTATTCCCAGTATAACCACAAACTCTAAATCCTCAGCTTGTCAGAATTATTTGGGTGGGTTGGGGTCAGGGTATAAATAAAAGAAAAGCCGATCTTTGAGAACCACAGATACTGACAAGGCACCAGAAACTATACAGACCTGCCCTGTGCCCAGCGGTACCACCTACAGAGGGTTCTGCCTGGGTCTTCAGTGCTGTTACCACCAGCGCACCTGGCAAGAGGGCAGCTCTTACTGTCTATCCAGGACCAGGAATTCTGCTTTCCTTTCACGCAATCATTTAATAAATGTTATTTAAGCATCTATTTTCTGTGTCCACTCTGTGCCAGACACTGTTCTAGGCACTGGAAATGCAACAGGGAATAAAACACACAAAACCTGCGTCCCTGGGGTTCATGTGAAGACAGTGAAACTGGGAGCAGGGGAAGATGGGTGGGTCAGCTCTTTGAAGAAGACGGCCAGGGAAGGGGCTCTGAAAGAGGACATCTAAACTGAGAACTAAGGAGGCAGGGTGGGGTGGACGGGAACCAGGAGTGGACCCTGGGAGAATGAAACAGGCAGAAGGAAGCTCTGGGTGCTCAGGAAAATCATCCTGACTACATGTATATTTTTTGTTGTTTTTAGTCACTAAATCATATCTGACTCTTTTACGACCCTATGGACCGTAGCCCACCAGGCTCATCTGTCCATGGGGTTTCCCAGGCAAGAACACTGGAGTGGGTTTGCCATTTCCTTCTCTAGGGAATCTTCCTGACCCAGGAATCTTCCCACATCTGTTGGGAAGCCACGTATGTTATTTTTGTTGTTTTTCAGTCGCTAAGTCATGTCCGACTCTTTGTGACCCCAGGGATTGCAGCATGCCAGGCTCCCCTGTCCTTCACTATCCCCCGGAGTTTGCTCAAACTCATGTCCATGTATGTGTATTTACATTAACTAATTGCTCTCACTTTCTGGTTCTAAGTGTCCCTAGTGCTCTGGCACCTGGAGCCTCCCTGATGGGAAGAGGCTGTCCTGCCCAGGGCCAGCTATTTCCCAGTGATAGTAAACAACCTGCTTTCAAGTCCACACCCCACTTGCCCTCGTCTGGCTCACACTCGAGGAGACAATATCTTTCCACCCCAACAATCCCAGAACTAGACCCAGGCAACTAGTTCCTCCAACCCAGAGGCCAATGAACTAACTCAAACTGGCCAGTCCTAAGTGTGTGCAGCTGCTTACCCGGCCTTGCCCATCCCTTCCCACAAAAACCATGAAACAGGCCTTTTCCCCAGCTCTCCCCTCACCCCACTGCCTCCCTACTGACCCAATCGCTTCCCAGTGGGACCCTTTGGGGATGTGTGCCCCCTCCCCTGGGGAGCCCAGAGGAAGAAACTATCTTTTCAGTGGCAATCACCCCACTCTGCTGGCCCCACCACACCTGAATAAAAACAAAAGCCAAGGTGCATTTCAAAACAGAGCACCCAGTGATTTCCCTGGTGGTCCAGTGGTTAAGACTCTGAGCTTCCAAGGCTAAGGGCACTGGATTGATCCCTGGTCAGGGAACTAAGATCCCACATGTGGCACACAGTGGCTGAAGTTTTTTTTAAATACTAAAACAAAAAATTTAATAAAACAGAATGGGATTGCGTTTAATCGGAGAAGGGGCAGGAGCCACCCATGCAGGCCACTTCTACTCCAAACAGGATGACGGGTCAGGGAAAGAGCCTGAGAGGCAGTGACACCACCTGATTCGGGATTCCACGGAAATCAGCCCAACGTGAGGTGAAGTGTGTGTTAACTAAATCGGGGGTGGGATCCTTCCACAGTTTATGTGGATGTCAGATCATCATGCTGGGCACTCCAAGTATCCTATGGCTTCATCAGTTATACCTCAGTAAAGGAGAAAGAAAACCACTCCAGCTCCATGTGGGGATGAGAACACAGGGGGAGGACGTGAGGAGTTGGGGTGAGGAGGTGGCATATTCGGGGTGTCCGTGAAGGAACTGCCGAGGGCCCTGGCGATGGCGGGGTGTGGAATATGAGGGGAAGAGAAACAGGGAGGACCAGCTGGTGGCCGCCTGCCCGCCCAGCCTCCCAGGTCCAGCAGGTGAGTCCCAGCAAATGGGAGCAGCTGGCAGAGGGGTGGTGTCGTGTGTGGAGGTGGGGAGTGTGCCAACAGGTCTGGGGGGATCTTGAGCCCAGACCCTCATCTCTCCCCTCCAGCACTGTTCCTCACTCTGCTCCCTGCCCCCATGGAGCCCCTTTACTGCACTCACCCCCACTCCCATGAGGTCCTGACCAAGGAGGCCCTCCCTGACCCCCACCATCCAGACCCTCATCCTCTGATCCCGCTTTATATCAGTATCTCCCATGCTTCTAAGTTGTCTGTTTACGTCGGTCTCAGCTCTGGGGGGGGGAGGGATGAGAGCCTGGAATATTCTCCTCCTGCTGATGCTCAGGACTGGAGACCAAACCATGTAAGGGGTGGGGGGGCTCAGTGTGCACACCTCCCCAGGGCCTGGGCCTCCCCTCGCTACAGGTACCACCCAGGGCACCACCGTTAGCCCCCTTGGCCCCCTCACCACGCTCTCAGGGAGGTGACCAGCAGCCAGGACCAGGGAACTCCCAGATCACCGGGGAGCTGGGTCTTCTCCCAGCCTCCACACCCCGACCACCCCCTCCACCTCTCTGAGACTCTGTGCTCAACTCTACTCAGGTAGGTTTCTAGCTGTCTCCTCATGCTGGACAGAGAGCTATGAAGATAGAGTTGGGCAGGGCGGGGGCGGGGGTGGTCACCCTCGTGTCCCCTGCACAGCTCCAAACACACAGTAAATACCAAGTGAAACAGTCATTCCAAAGGAAAGAATTAGGTTGGTCCAAAAGTTTGTTTGGGTTTTTCTGTAATTATCTTACGGGAAAACTTGAATGAACTTTTGGGCCAACCCAGTAATCAACATTCATGGTAAAATGAAACTAAACCAAAAAGGTAAATAAAAAGTAAGAAAAACATACCAAAATGACTAATAAGTGATTTGAGTTCAAAATTAGTATGTAATATTTTTAGCCAACACCTTTTATAGGGAAGTTTGCTATTATCTAAAGCTACCAATTCTCAAAATAACTAAAACTTTACAAATCTGTAAGATCATCTAGACTGAACTTTTGACTTTTTCCCTACTCAATCTTTTAATCGTGGCTGATTTTTGTGTGTAAAACCAACTTTGCATTCCTGTGATAAACCCCACCATGATGTCTTACCTTCTGTATACATTGCTGGATCTGATGTCCTAATATATTAAGGAATTTTGTGTCAGCATTCATAAGAGATGGCAATCTGTACTTTTCATGTCCTTGTCCAGTTTGGGTATCAAGGTTATGATGGCCTCAAAATAAACACCTGAGAACAATTCCCTCCTACTCTATTTTCTGAGTGTTGGTCTACAATTGGTATTATTTCTTCCTTTAATATTTTATTAAATTCAACAGTGAAGTCATTTAAGTTTGGAAATGTTTTAATTATGAATTGAGTTTCTTTAATAAATGTGGGGCTATTTAAGTGGGAATTTGTTGTATGACTCAAGGAACTCAAACCCAGAGGGGTGGGATGGGGTGGGAGGTGGGAGGGAGGCTCAAGAGGGAAGGGACATATGTATACTATGGCTGATCCATGTTGATGTATGGCAGAAACCAACACAATAGTGTTATTATCCTTCAATTAAAAATAAATTAAGAAAAAAATGAATAAAGAAAAAATATACAGGGCTATTTAGATTTTCTATTTCTTCTGGTGTCACTTTTGGTAAATTGTGCTTTACAAGAAATTTATCCATTTCATCTAAGTTTTTATTGGCACATAAGTTACTCATAATGTCCCTTGATTATCTTTTTAATGTCTGTAGGATATGTGGTGATCCCCCTTCTTCCTCTCCTAATAATGATAATCTGTGTCTCTTCTCTCTTCTCATGATCAGTCTTGCTACAGGTTTATCAATATTATTAATCTTTTCAAAGAACCAACTTCTAGCTTTACTGATTTTCTCTATTATTTGCCCTTTATTGATTTCTGCCCATATATTTCCTATTTCCTTCTTCTCTTTTCTTTGGTTTTAATTTATTCCTTTTGTCTAGATTCTTAAGGAGAAAGCAGAGATTGTTGATTTTACACAGGCAGACCTCAGAGACAGAGGGTTCAGTCCCAGACCACTGCAATAAAGCAAATATCACAATAAAGTGAGTCACATGGATTTTTTGTTTCCCAGTGCATATAAAATTATGTTTATACTATACTGTAATCTATTAAGTGTACAGTAGCATTGTGTCTAAGAAAACAATGTACATACTTTAATTTGAAAACAATTTATTGCTAAAAAATACCAACTATCATCTGAGTCTTCAGTGAGTCATCAAAGATCATTGATGACAGGTCACCATAACACAGATAATAATAATGAAAAAGCTTGAAATATTGCAAGATTACCAAAATGTAGCAGAGAAATAAAATAAGCAAATGCTGGGAAAATGGCACTGATGGACTTTCTCCATGCAGAGTTGTCAAAAACCTTCAATTTGTGGGGGGAAAAAAACAATATCTACAAAGCACTGTAAAATGAGGTATGCCTGCATTTTTCGTCTTTTCTAATGTAGTTATATAAAGTTGTAAGTTTCCCTCAAAGGGCTGCATTAACTGCATCCCACAAATCTTGATATATTCTTATACCACTTAGTTCCAATTACTTTCTAATCTCTCTCTGAATTCTTTGACCCAAGGGTTACTAGTGACCAGAGTGTTGTTTAAATTTTCTACTATTTGGAGATTTTCTGGTTATCTTATTGTTACTGATTTTTTAACTTAATAATATATTGGTCAGTGAACATATTCTTCATAATTTCAATTCCTTTAAATTTATTGGGATTTATTTTCATGACCAAGCATATTATCTATTTCTGTAAATGTTCCACAGGCACTTGAGAAGGTGTATTTTATTTGTTGGGTATAGTGTTTTCACGATGACAATTCAGTCAAGGTGGTTGGCGGTGTTCTGATCTTTCACACCCTAATGATGTTTTTTTTTGGGGTGGGGGGGAGTCTATTCGTTCTATCACTTATTGAGAGAGTTAAAAGCTACCAATTATAAAGGTGAATCTAAATGCAGTTCCCTTTGGTTCTACAAACTTTGCTTCATGGATTTGAAAGCTGTGCTGCTGGGTGCTGGGCACAAATGAGATATAACAGCAGGCCAGTTAGTCTTTAATGTGCTGGCTTACAGGTCTGGCCCTTGGCTGGAGTTTGCAGTCTGGGGACACAGACTTCCCCACCACCCTAATGGATTGGAATGGCTTACTAGTACTAAACTTCTTGTACAAAGTGATTTATGCTGATCACTTGCTTTCCTTCTGGAACTCTGGAATCCTACTACGTGCTAGGCAAAGTGTGTCTACATGACCAGTTCCCAAAAAGCCTGTTGGGAGTCATACATTACAACCTATTGGCACTGAGTCTCTGACAAGCTTCCTTGGTTGGCAGGATGTCACAGGTATTGTCCCAGCTCGTTGCTGTAATGTGTCTTGTGGGAATCCCATGGCAGAGGACCCTGGGAGTTCATACCCATTGCCTCCCATATGCCATTCCCTTGGCTGATCTTACTCTATTTTTTCACTGAAACAATTCTTTCCTTTGAAGATGACTATGTGCTGAGTCATGTCAAGTCCTCCTAGTCCATCACCAAACCTGAGGGTGACTTTGGGGGCTCCCATCACAGGCACACACACATTTAGGGCCGTCACGTCTTCCTGTCACTGTCAGTATGAGACATCCCTTTATCTCTGGTGATATGCTTCACCTTGAACTCTACTTTGTCTGAAATTAGTACAGCCACAAAGCTTTCTAATACTTAAGAGTTTACATTGGTATCTTTTTTTCCATTCTTTTCCTTTCATACATATGATTTGAAGACATATATCTAATGTCTTCATGTTTAAACTGTGATTTTTTTATAAACAACCTAGAAGTGGGTTTTAAATGTTAGCTTTTACTGTATGACTCTATTCTACAGACAGTGTGCATTTTTAAAAATTATTTCAGTGCCATTATCCATTATCATAATGTCTATAAAAGCAAACACCTGGAGTCAGAACAAGTGGTCATTTTAAGGAAGGACCAAAAGAATGGATGACAGGTCATTCATACAGGAAAAGCTATGCTGTCTTAAGGAAGAATAAGAAATTCTTTATGAAATGACATGAACAGTCTATAACATATATGTGAGGGAAGGGGGAGTTGTTTGTTTTTGTTTATTTTGTTTTTCAAAGAATCTCATTTTGATCCTTTCTTTCCCAGAAATCCCTGAAGAAACACAATTATGTGACTTTCGTGAAAGTATTGACTTTATCTTTGGGAAGGAAGTAAAGATGACCCACATTTACCAATGTATAATACATACTGTTAAGAATATTAAGATATAGAATACAGCAATAAGCGACCATTCATGCCAAAAAAAGAGAAAAATATACAAGCATATTTATTTGTTGTGGTTGCTTAGAATGTCTGAAAGGTTGTACAGAAAACAGGTTAATACCGGCTATATCCAGGATGAGACAGCCATAGGACAATACACTTACCCTGTGTGCCCTCTTGTATTTTGAACTATAGGAATTACCTTTTTGAAAACAAGTTAAAATGCATTAATAAAGTAAAATAGAAAAATAAAAGAAATTTCCTTTGTAAAATTCCTAGGAAAGAGGCAACTGCCGTCTACTATCTCATGAGCCCCTGGAGGCAGGGCTGATGGAGCCAATCTCCCTAGCTTGGAGTCCCAGCTGGCCAGCTCCCAGCTGGATCTGTGTTACCCTAGGCATCTGACTCCACGTCTCTCATGTTGCTTCCTCTTCTGTAAAATGGGGATAATAATGTTACCTACTTCGTAGGGCTGTCGTGAGGATGAAGTGAACCAATACAAGTAAAGCGCTAAGAAGTAAAGTTGTTGGGGACGTCCCTGGCAGTCCAGTGGTTAAGCCTCTGCACTTCCAATGCAGTGGACAGGGGTTCGATCCCTGGCTGGGGAATGAGGATCCTATATGGCACGCAGTGTGGTCAAAAAATAAAACAAGTAAAGCTGTAACAGCAGTAATCACTGCAGTATCTACACGGCAGCAAACACACAGCAGGTGCTCAATCACGGGGTTTGAAGTGATGATGTAGGATGTGAGCGATTTAACATTAGGTTATTCTCAGACCTAGTGCTCAGACAACTCTGAATGCAAGGAGAATTGCTCTGCCAATTACAGAGGAAGAAGATACGGTCTCACCAAGCCACACCCTACAAGCTGCGTGCTCACAGTGGCAGGCCTGGATCCTTCCTGTGCATTCCCCCAGGACCCTGGGCCTCCCCAGGACTGTACAATCATGTGGGTGTTCCGTGGAGGCACAGAGACACCAGCTTCTCCAGCAAGTTCCCTGCCAGCTGAGGGCAGAGATGGACACAGGGCCCCAGAGCGAGGGCCTGAGTGTGCAAAGGCGGTAATACCTCCACCTCACATCTCCCAGGATGCCCAGAGCTCCACCCCTGCAGTTCTAACCCCCAGGCCGTGCTGAGCCACGCACAAGGCCAGCCTTTGCAAACAGCCTGGCCAAGAAATAACTCAGGAAATCGAATTATCCGAGTTTTTGGATTGCTCCACTGTAGGCAGCAAGAAGCCTTGAGTCAGGGTCAAAAGTGCTGACTGAGTCGCTGAATCACGTACCCTCTTTGCTGATGGGCCACTTTGCCTCCAAATGCTGCTACCACCTGGAGTGATGGGCCCAGTGAAAGACTCAGATAAACACGTGAAAATCGATATTGTATCAGCTGAGAGCGGTGACAGCATGCATTTGACAGTAAAGAGTCGGTTTCTTTACCTGCTTAATTTGCGGGCCATCGAGCCACTTCAGAACACACTGAAACGCCGTCGACTCCTTCGCAGGCTGGCGTGCTCTCTGTGGGTGCGGAGGGACCAGCAGGTTTTGGTCAAAGATCCTGCGCCAGTCGTGCATTCTGCTGGCCCCCAGGTCCCTGGGGCCTCTGGGATTACCTGCACCACTGGCGTTCAAATAAATAATAGAGTTATGAGGGCCCCAGCGCTTAGAGAACCTCCCACTAATACCAGGGGAACCACCATCCCGGTGACCCATACTCTGCGACCTCCCCAACCCCCACTGCAGCCAAGGACTGGCATCCATGCCACCTTCCCCTGGCCAATCAGAGCACGCCTACCCCAGCCTCAGTGACTGGTTTAGGACGACCACGTGCTCTGTCCAGCTATGGAGGTGGAGCCCTGCACAAGGGCACCAGGCCTTGGGAACTGGGGCGCTTAGAGGGGCCTGGGGGGCATGACCCACTCAGAGCCAATAAGATGTGAGCTCAGAGCTTCTGTTGGTTCTGTTGCAAGAACACTCTCCTCTGGGGCCTTCAGAGCAGAGAGGCCATCAGCTCGGAGCTTGCAAGGGGGACACCACAGGAGTGGCCGCCTTGAGACACATACAAAAAGGCAGGCAGCGTGGGAGCAAGGCCAGCAGTCCAGATGTCACCACGAGCCCTGGCTCAAGGGGACCCTGGAGTCCAGCACCCAGGACAGCCAAGCCACAGACAGTCCTGCTGGTGGAGCCAAGTGGGGACAGACTGGGTGTTCGGGGTGTCTTGGCAATGAGGTTCAATCAAGATTTTATCTGCCTTCTGGCAGAGGAGGATCTGAACCTTCTCAAGACTGTCTTCAGCTGAAACAGAATCGTAAGTCCTTGGCCTTGATAAGAGGCCGAATTCTACCAAAATGGCCAGCAAGGAGAAAGAGCAGTGGGTTTGGTCTTCTAAGACAGCAGGTCTCTAAATGCAGTCCACAAACCCCCGAGGTTCCCGGAGGTGGTCAAGGGCTCCAGAGGCCTAGAGCTATTTTCACAACCTCCAGATGCCATCTGAGTCTTTCACTGGGTTGGCATTTGTGCTGACAGTGCCAAGGCAATGGTGGGTGAAGCTACTAGGGCCCCATCACCTCCCGAGACAGCGGCAACCAAAGCCCACAGCCACGCTGTGCTCTGTGCCCCTCACAGCACAGAGTCCAGCAGCTTTGCTTAATAAGGTCCCTGGGGAGGCTGTGCACACTATGGATTTTATTACATCTTGACTTGACCCTTGAGGATGCGTGCTTTTAACATTCCGTGATAAAAGGGGGTAAAGCACAAAAAGCATTTCTGCTGCCAAATGAAGGACCAGGGTCACCCCAGGGTAAGACAGGCATGATCACTGGGCTGCGTGTTGAACTGCCTCCTTCCTGCACTCAGCAACACCATTCTTACTAAAAGAACAGCTCAGAGACAAACAATGGTGATTCAGAAGTGGGAGCTTCAAACACAGTCTGAACAAAATGAACCTGTCACTTCAAGGTAAACTCATAAAAACTGAGCTTTCGGGCAAAATTCAGAATTGGGAAAATCTGTGCCCTCCACTGTGAGCCTGACAGCTTCATAACTCTTGAAGACTTTCCTGACAAGATGGGTAGTGCTGGGAACGAAAAGTGAGCTTTTGAAATTGTGTGAGTAGATGTGTCAATATTTGGAAGATCTGCCTAACTCAGAAGCAGTTATTGTCCAAGAGAACAAGCACAATGATGTAAAATCTTGCATGGGGGAATGATCCACCCAAAGTGCGATGCAAACCAGAGGATTTAATGTAACAGTGTGAAAGTTTTCAGACAGGGTGTCAACCTCTGCTCGCAAGAAACCCTTAAGGAACGATCGCTTGAGTTTGGGTACAGCATAGAAGCAGTTCTCTAAGGGCTCCCCCCTGCCCATCAGCATCTCCTTCAAATCCTTCAAGCAAAATGACTCAACACAATAGACTCAACAGAGAAGCTGTACCAGTGAAGCAGCGCCCAGCAGTCTGTGGGCCAGACGTTAAAGGGATTCACAATCATGCAAAAGAAAACAAAGCAAAACCCAAAAGGGGGTCTTCCTTGGTGGTCCAGTGGCTAATACTCTGTGCTCCTAATGCCGGGGGTACAGGTTCAATCCCTGGTCAGGGAACTAGATCCCACATGCTGCAACTAAAGATCCTGCATGCTGCAACGAAGACCCGGCACAGCCAAATAAAATATTTCAAAAACAAACACACAAAACAACCCCACTCTTCTTGCTAATGTTTTTGTTTCAGAAAACATGGCTGGCTTTCATTAAAAATATATTTTTTTATGTTAACACGTAACAGGTCTACTGTTTTTAAATGAATTAATAACACTGTCAACATTTCTCCACAATAAATGTTGTTAGGCATCACTCACATTTTAGGAAGTTATTTGGAGTCCTCAATCATTTTTTAAAGCATAAAGCAGCGTGACACTAAAACGCTGGAGAGAGGTTGCTCTAAAGGGACTCGAAATGCAGGGCTTCAGGCAGCCGGCCCACCCTCTACACTCACAGGCTGTGCTGGGAATGCAGGGGGGCCCTGGAGGTATGAATGCGACTGGCCCCCCTGAGATGCTCTCCCATACCCAGTGGGCCTCAGTGTGGGGTCCGGCCCCCATTGGAACACCACCCCGACCCTACACACATCTCCTTGGGCCTTCAGATCCAGACTGTTACTGTATGAACAATAAGGCACACACGCCGGTTTATGTGGGGTTTTTTCCTTTGTGGGTTATGTCTGTCTGCTCAATACCCCTTGTTTTGCGGAACTACCCTCCCCAGTTCTGGCCTGAGGGCTTCGGGGCTGGTCTCAGAGATGACATACACTGTGTGTGTCTTCACTGGGACCCCAGCCACGGCGCCCTCTGGACAGGCTATCTCCCAGGGCCAGCTCCTCTGTGCTTCTGCACCCAGCAGGCTTCTGTGCTTTTGGTCAGAGCACATATCAGCTGCACATATTAGCACATACCTGCTCCCTGGCCCACTGCTTGCAGAAGGAAACCTACTCTCCTGGGGCCTTGATACTGCACTTAGCATCAGAGCTCAATTAATTCAGCCCTGAAACTGAAGTTTCAATAAACTTGTCTCCCCAGTTTTTCTCTTTTTCAGGGAAATGTTTCATCATTGACATTAGTTATAAAATTGAGAGGTTTATTCCTGCAAAGTGAGAGCCTTCACAGGCTGGGGGATAACTCCACAGCAAAGCCCTTTCGGCCTCAGAAGCACATGTAGGGAAACACTCTACGGAAGGAGCCCCCAATGGCGGTGTTTCCTGGCTCCAGGACAGCGCCTCCTTTGTAGGTGGCTCCAGATGTTGCTCCCTCGCCCCAGATCCCTAACCTAGTACATCCCCCGACTTCCCTGGGTGACGAGGGGACCCAATACCACATTTGGCAGGACCAGTTGTGATGACAGGATGGCACTGCAGGAGACGCGCTGGGACGAAAGGCAGGTCTCCCAAGATCAAAGCTCTGAGCCAGGCAGGTGGAGGCAGATGGTGGAGATGGAGCGACTACTGGAGTGAGTGAGGGAGGGAGAGGTGACTCCTGAGACACAGGCTCCTGGGAGGAGGAGCCTGGATGGTCCCCGGGGCTCCGTTACACACAGAGGTCTTCCCCTCCTGCCCCACCCCCCACCCAGGGCCCCAAACGGCTCTCACCCAGCCCACACTCCCGTACACTCCATCCAGCCCGTGCTTCAGTTCCTCCCATTCAGCATGCCTTCTATCCCCCCTGACAGGCACACACACCCCTGGATGAGTCTTCCTCTGGTGCCACCTCCCCAGGAAAGCACCTCCACCCACACATACACCCTCGAACTGGACCCTATCACAGAAGAGTCACCCAGCTTCCCCAGGCTACATGGTCACTGTCATCCTGCAGGACTGAGCTCCATGAGGTTAGGACTAGGTCCTCAGTGTAAACCTTTCTAATGATTAGGTCAATCATTCAGTTATGCTGGAGAGGAATGAAGAAAGCTGCAGAGGAAGGCAGAGGGGCCTTTGGGGCCAGATGAACCATAAAGAGAAAACTAGGAGGGCCCCGTGCCTTGAGGCCAAGAAAAGGGCACAAGGGGCTCTCCAGAGGAAGGAGGAAGAAAAGGCACCAACTTTTATTGAGTCCTTATCATGAGCGAGGCACTCACATTTTCATATTTGCTATTGCAATAACTCTGGAAGATAAGTACCACTATTGTCTCCTTCTTACAGATGTGAAAAGTGAGATCCTGAGGTTAAACAGCTAGCCTGAAACCATATAGTCAGTCGTACAAACGTCAAAGCCATTATAACCTATGCTGGCCCCTCTGCCCACCAAGGCCAGGAGAAGCCCCCAAGGGCAAAGTGAGAGCAAAGAGGTCGAGGAGCCTGGGCTGATCCTTACTCTCCTCTCTGACTTCTGCAAAGTCTCTTGCCCTCCCAGCATCTATCTCCCACCTACAAAAGGAGGGGGGCCTCTGAAGCTCCCTGGAGGTCTTTGCTGCTGCAGACCTACCTGATCAACAAATATTCACCAAGCACCTGTTCTGTCCTAGTACGGTGAAGCGGACTGTCAAATACCCTGTCTTCAAGAATCTAAATATCCAGTGGAGAAAAGACTAGGGGGCAAGCCTGAGCAGCGCACACAAGACAAGCCTAACCCAGTCTCCTTTTTTTGGGCAAGGTGGGGGGATGGAGAAGAGGAGGGACCCAGGCACTGCAGAGGTCAGCTGGGCTGAGGTCTCATCAGCAGTGGTTCACCAAGGAAAGGGAGGGACAGGAGCCACAAGGAACCTCCCAGGCACAAGGAAGCTTCCCTCCCAGACACGAAAGAGATCTGGCCTGCCTGAACCCTGAAAGCTTAGGAGCTTTTTTGAGAGTAGACACCAAGTGCATGTGTGTGTGTGTGTGTGGTCAGTAGTGTCCAACTCTTTGTGACCCCATGTGTCACAAAAAGGAGCCCGCCAGGCTCCTCTGCCCATGAGATTTCCCAGGCAAGAATACTGAGTGGGTTGCCATTTCCGACTCCAGGTAATCTACCCAACCCTGGGGTCAAACCCACATCTCCTGCATTGGCAGGCAGATTTTTTACCAACTGAACCACTTGTGAAGCAACGCCCCCCTCCCCCCCACGCAGCCTTTATTTTCTAGAGTAAGCAGAAGTCTAATTAAGCCCTGCCTGGAATTCCTCTTTCAAGGAGTATTCTTTGAGTACCTACCGAGTGCCAGGCCCTGGAGAACACTGCAGACAACCTCCTTGCCCTCCAGGAATGTATCTGAAGGGAGGCAGGAAGACAGGATACAAGTTAGACACAAAGGAGGTGGTTGTGACCTATGAAAGTCACAGAGGAGAGGAGGGTGCAAGGAGCTGTGATGGAGACCCGGCTTGAAACTAGCGGCGACTAGGCACAATCATCTAAAGTACACCTTTTCCAACTACACAAGCTTGTGAGACTTCCGACCTGTGCTTCAGTCAAAATGACACAGTGCGACAGAGAAGGCAGGACCAGGGTTGCGAAGGCATCTGTCTTCTATAGAGACAGACATGGAAAGAAATGTGCAAAGGCCTGAAGAAGACAGCAGGAGACCGAGCACTGGGGGTCTCAAGAGCACAAGGGCCCAAGTTGGGAGCTCGGAGGCGGTCAGGAGGTCGGCGGGCTGGCCAGCGGAGGGGAAGGCGGGAGCAACTCCAGGGTAGGCCTTCAGCAGGCAGGACCTTCGAAGCAGGGAATCCCGCGATGATCAGGGAGTCTCCAGATCTCCACTGGGCAGCGGCGCGGGGTCGGGTCGGCAGGACCATCAGGAGACAGCTACCCAGCAGGGACAGGCAAAGCAGGGGTCCCCAGCAGGGGTCCGAACGGGAAAAGGGGAGGGCCAATGCCGCGGTCTCAGCAAAGCCCAAGCCGGCGGCACCGCGGTCGCCGGAAGCTGAAGCGCTGCCAGCGGGTGCGGGGTCTACGCGGAAAGCGCAAAAGTTGAGCCCCAAGAAGCCCCGGATACCCTACAGGACCCGGCGGCCCGGGCCACCAAAAGTCAAGGAGAGGGGGAGGAAAATGCGACCGACCCAGGCACAGCCCCGCGCTCGCCGGATTGCCGCGCCCCTCAGGCCTCGGACCCCAAGAAGAGTCGGACGGAGCACCCCACACACACTCCGGGTCAAGGCCTCGGGCCGCTCGGGGGCCCCTGAGCCTCTGGACTGAGTCCAACCTCCCCCGCGGCGCCAGCCAACGTGGTTCCGCCCGTGGCGGGCAGCGTTACCTAGGAGACGCGCCTGCAGCGGCCGCACCCGCCCCCGGGCGTCGAGCCCCAGGCTTCTGAGGAAGTGCCTCTACGACGGATCCAGAGGCCCGGCGCTGGCCGGTGCCCACCGGAGCCGCAGACCCTGCGGGCCGAGGACCGGCCAAGGGGCGCCCGATCCCCTGCCACCAGCCGGAGGAGTCTTGGAAGGGGAAGAACCAGCTCTCCGTCATCCGCGTCAGCAGGACGCAGGGACCAATCAGAGCCCAAGTCCAGGGTCTCCGCTCCAGCAGCGCCAGCCAATCGGCGCGGCGGCGGGCCCGTCCTAATTTGCATGGTCGGCGATCCCTCAGCCAATAAGAGTGTGACTGGCGTGAAGAACAGCCAATGAGAATCTAGAAGAGGAGTGGCCCCGGGCGTCCCACGAGGTGAAGATGCTGCGGGCGGAACCTGGTGGAGCGAGCGGGATTCGGGGGCGCTAAAGTCGCAGGGGCAGGGCGGGAAGGAAGATCCGGAGCGGGATAGAGGATCCGGAGCTGGAGCCCCCAGGTGAGTGCAGGGGGAGACCCCAGCCGTCCGCGCAGTCCCCTGCAGTGCGCCGGGAGAGCGGCGGCGGGCACCGCGAGGCCCGCGCTGACTCTCCATCTCCTTGTCTCCAGCGCGTCCCCGCACCCGCCTCCATCCTCACCTCCTCTCCAGCCGGCTCACCTCCTTCTCCATCACATCCCTTCCCCCATTCCGCCCTCCTTTGCCTGCCCTGTCTACCAGCCTGCCCGACCTTTTAGCTCCCATCCCGACCCCTGTCCTAACTTCATCCCTCCCTGACCCCTCCTTTTCCCGCAGCTTCGCCTCCCCCTCCCCCATCCCTCTTTCCATTCCCTCTTCCAGCCTCAGCGCACCCCCCCATCGGAGCGCTCCTGGTCCTAGTCCTCCCCATCTCTCTCCCAAAGGCTCATCCTGCCTCTCCTTTCAGGTCCCTAGCCCCGTCTTCCCACCCACTCTGCTCCCAATCCCTACGTTTCCCCGTGGGCGCCCTCTCTCCACCTTGCCCTGCTCCCCAGGACCTTGGCACTCCCCTCCTGCACCAGTTCATCTGGCTACCTGCACACAACACCCCACCCGGGTCCTTCTGCCCCTACCCCATCTTCAGGTTCTCTTAGCTCCCCACCTCCCCTACCTGCTGCTGCTCCCGCAGGACGCTGGACACAGAGCCCCAGCTGCTGCACCGCGTCCTGCTGCAGTGGCTGTCCTGTACCTGCCCACCTTTCCACCCTGTCACCCAGGCAGCCTACCCTGGCTCTGCTCACCCTGGCATTTGTCCAGGGGCTCCTTTGGGGTCTACACTTTGTCTAGAGCAGCCTCAGGGGGTCTCCAGGTGAGAAGTCCCTTAGCGTCCTGCCTTCCTCCCTGGCCATGATGTCCCTCCCCACCCCACCCCCACTTTCCTGCTCAGCTTACTTTGTGATTCAGCATTTTTGGGGTGGTAACTTTCTTTGCCTCCTGGCATGATAGGGACCTGGTTGTGGGCTGAAGGCAGGGGGTCTTGACCCTGAATTAGAGGGGCCACGTTAGGGAACAGTCCTGAGCTACCTGGTGGGGTCAGGGTTGGGGAGCGGGAAACCCACCGTTAGGGGCAGTCCTTTCCTTTTTCATTTGTCTGCCCTGTGTTGAAACGCATCCAAGGGGAGATGACATAAGTAATAGCTCTTGGGGAAATGGGCTATTAGCATTTATGGAAATTAATACATCCACATCCGAGGCACAGGAACACCAAGTTCAGGCCACAGCTGTCCCACTGTCTGTCGTTTCAGGATTTCTCCTTTCTCTGCAACTTCTCCTCCCCCTCAAAAATGCCATCCGCCTTTCAATGCCAACAGCAAGCCCCTGCTCTGCAAAACAGAACCGCATTGAGGCCCCACATTGCAGGGTCTGGGGACTGTGGAGAGTCGTGTCTGCCCTCTCGATTGTTGCTTGGTGTGTGGATCTCCCTGCAGAGCCCAGGCTCACATGTGGTTCCTGGGCTTCTACCCCTGAGCTGTCATGACGGGGTGCCCAGAGTGCATTGGCTACCCAGGTCCTGTCCATGGGGCACACTCTCCAAGCCCATGCCCAGCCTCAATGACATTGAGGGTGTTCCAGCTGCAGTGCATTCCTACCTCGAAAGCAGCCTGCTAGAGGCTCCCCTGCAAACCCGAGGTCCAGTTCCTTGTGGCTCTTTCTGCTGCCCCGGCCGCCAGACCATGTGGGGGCTGAGCCAGTGCATGAGGAGGAAGGGTCTTGAGCAGTGTGAAACCAGGTCTCATGCTCAGAACCCTTTTGGGTCTGGACGTGGTGCCTGGACAGGGATGAATGAGCACGAAAGCAACTGTACACAAGTGTGACACAGACAGCACGTTTCTTGTCTGCTGAGGGTCACGGGCCGTGGCATTGAGGGACACAGGGGCGAGCAAGCTCGGGTGGGGCAGATTGAGAAGCTTCACACCTTGGGGCTGGCTGGCTTTCCTTCTTCAATGATCTTCTAAACCCCAGATGATTCAGGAGGAAGTGAGTGGTACAAGTTTTGGTTTGGCACTTTCCGGTAAGGGAGGGGGCCTCCTCTCAACTTTCCTGTTTGTTGGTGCTGGGGCCATAGCAACTAGGCAGCTCCACGCGTGGCAAAGGAAGGCCTCCTCCGCTTCTGGAACCCGGGGGAATGTGTATGGTTTCCCAGGACTCCAGCTGGAAGGAGCATGTGTCTAGTCCTTGACCTCCACTTCTCCATGACCTTCACATCACCAAAGATCCCAGAGCCATTTCCTGGAGTCCCTGAATTACAGGCAGAACAGTGGCACTTCTGGCAGCATTTGGGGAAGACTGTCTCTGACAGTCTTCAGGGCCAGAGACACCCCCCTCCATCCCTTCCCAGCAGCTAGGGGTCCCACCTCATAGAAGTGAGCATGCTAAAGCTGCAAGGGGCTTGGGCATCTTCCACTTGGGAGGCATCAGCAGAAGCCCAAAGGCAGAGACTTCTCCAAGGTCACTCAGAGGTGTCAGACCCTTTGCCTCCTGCCAATCTGAGCCAGGCATTTCTTTCTGCCCACTGGAGGAAACCAACACCCCATGGATGTGCCAACCAGTGGCCCTTTGGGAAGCACTTGTGAGGTCATGCTGACATATGTGGGGAAACAGCACCATGGGTGCTTCTGAGTCACTGGGGCTGTTGGGAGTCAGAGATGCCACCAACTGCAGAGAACCCTCAGCCACAGCATCCTGCCCTTCCTGGCAGCGCCCCAGAGCCAGGGCCCTGTCGTCCCAAAGATGTCATCAAAGAGATGGCCACTGGGTGAGACAAAGGGAAGAAGGGACACTGCGCTTTGACCTTGCTTCGCTGCAGGTCCTTGTAAATAACCGTAAACCCACCCCCTGCGAAGGAGGCTGATTGGTCTGGATGGGAACCAGGCACAGAGAGGTGGCGAGACAGGCCCGGCCTCCAGATCATGAGGAACGTGGCTTCTCTTCCCACTGCACCAGCCCCCTGCCTGACCCACCAGGCTCCAGCCCATCCACAAGTGCCAGAAATCCTTACCCCCTATAGATACATCTCCTCCAACGTGCAGGAGGGTCAGGTTCAACCCCCACTCGTGAGGGATATGGAGGCCACCTTTCTCATGACCAGGAAGCCCAGCACGCTTAGCCCCCTAGCGTCTGCAGGTTCCCCCTTTCATTGGACAACTCTAAGGGGATGTGGTCCTTGGCTCAGCTGGTGCAGAGGAGAAAAAGGGACAGGGCCTCCCCCAGAGGGCACACAAGGGGCCAGCTGGGGACATCACTAGATTGGTCATCCCATCACTGCTGGGGTGAGCTTAAGCCTTTCCATCCGACCTGGCCTTGACAGGAATGTGAGTTTCCTCCCCAGGCGGAGGTGAGCAGCTACTGGGTCTTCATACCTTTGGCCACATCCCACAGGGCTGAGACAGGGCCAGCCTTCCTCTCTCTACACCAAGGGATGCACTCCAGGCCCGGCCACCCCCACTCAGATCGTGCAGTGCACCCGCATACTTTCTAATCATCAGCTAGAAAATGGAGTCTCTGGAGGTCCCCCCCTGCTCCACCAAGTGATCAGGTGGTTAGCCCTGGAGACTGGGGGCATCTGGGGTTGTATGTGTCCCTTGCCACAACACCTGTTCGCCCGCATCTCTGGCTCCCTCCTCCATTGAACTTCCTCTTTGCAGGCAGCCCATCTTCCCTCTCACTCCAACACACAGGCACTTGCAGAAACGACTGTCTTGGTGCCACACAGGGTATAGATAAAATGGGATTGGGAAAAGGGGGAAAGCAGAGATGGGCCGGGAACATCTCCTGTGCTGCAGATCCACTTGGGGGCCTTTTCTCCACCAAGATCTTGAGACCTGTTAGGGGGTTTTCCACACCTAACTTGATCATGGATCTTGAGCCCAACTGCTAAGTAGCTGAGATCCATCATCCAACTCAACGGATGAAAGCCAAGTGCATGTTACTCCTTCTCAGATCCCCACACCGGGTTCAAAGCAAACCAGCAAACTGTTCATCATCAGGCTAGTTTCTCCAGTGAGCAAGCAATTTCTGGGTCCCGTAGATACAGGATCTGGCCCGCAAGCACAGCGGTCCTGGCCTGTGGCTCCCGGGGAAGAACTAGCTCTCTGAATGTTCAGCTCTCACTCTCCCAGCTGCTTGACCCTGTGCTTGCATCTCCCTTTTTCAGGCTTGGTAGAATGATACAAGTAGAGGCATAAGAACAGTCCCTGGCATAGGGCAAGCCCCTCATCAACTTCCCAGCCTCTGTGTCCAGTCACAGGCTAAGCACAAACCTTTGCCATACCTGGAGCCCAGGCGGCTCCCGGGAAGGCTCAATCAGAGTGACTCAGGTCGCCCTCTGAGTCATTTCGGGAGCCCACATGGGGCTCCTCAGAGAGGCTTATGCTCCTGGAGAGGAACCTGGGAGAGCCCAGCTGGTGGCTCTTATGGAGGGAGGAGGGCTTTACCTATCTGTGCAGATCACAGCCTCCCGGTGAGTGGAGGGACACGCCCCGCCCTGTCCTCCCTACCCCAGGCCTCCTGGAGGACACCCGTCTGCCTGCCTGCCCACCTGTGCAGTGGCCCGTGGGCACCAGGAGGCTGCAGAGCCCCGCCCCCAGCTCACCCACCCTCCGCACCACAGCATGTTTTCATCTTCCATCCCTCAGCAGCTTTATGATCTCTCAGAGCAGACTCCAGTCTGATGTCCACAAGCTGTCAAATGCAGCCCAGGGCAGAAGGAGCTAGAATTCTGCCTGGGAACATTGCATTCCCATGATGGAAGGGGCTCCCTGGAAACAGTGCCCTTCCTGCCCCTTCTGGATGGAAGAGACTCAGAAATAACTTGAACAAGGAAATTCTGATGAATCCACAGATTAAAAAGTAAATTAGAATTAAACATTGTTTAAAACCTGTAATACCGCCAATGGGGAAAGGCCTTTGCGGCAGACATATGAAGGGCCAAGAGTGAGCAAGACCCACCTCACCTCCACCTCTAGAGGCCAGGAGCCAGGAAGGGGAGGCAGTAACCACAGACCAGGAACCATCAGAGATGCCTTTGCTAAGAGAGAAGAGATGAGGGCAAGTGGGGTTGACCCTTGACCCAGACCTTGAAAGGAGGCAGGGTTGTGACAGCAAAACTGGGAAAGGACTGTCTCGGAGGGGACCCTGCATGGGCAAGACCCTGGAGGCAGGACAGTGGGGGCGGAGTGCATTGGACAATGGCCGAGATCCAGGGGAAGCACAGGTGGAAGGTGCCTATGGGAGTCGTTGGAGGGGAAGGAACTGGGGTCTGAGAGACCAGCCGTCGGATGAATGGGGGCTTTGGAGCTGGCAGTGACATGTCCAGGCCAGGATGGAGGAGGCAGATGTGTCTATGACATGCGGTGAAGACCGGGTATGGTGGTGGAGGAGACCGCGTGTCTTCTTAAGGGGAGACTGTTGTCTCTATTGGGTGCTTCTGTAGACCCAGCGTCTCACACAGAGCAGGACCCCATAAATATGTCTGGAGCCGATGAATAGAATGAACAGACAGGAGGGCAGCAGAGCACAGCCTCTGTGGAGCTGGGCGGCAGTGGGATGTGGAAGGTGAGAGGAGCCTGGGACCCCAGGCTTTCATCCCTGGGTGTCGTCAGCCTGCACCCTGCTGACCCTGCCTCGTTGGGTCCAAGTTATGTGCCTTGGCCTTCAGTTTGGCTATGGGCATTGAATGGGGAGCCCTGGGTTCAAACGGGGTTCAAGCCAAACGTGATCGCTAGCACCCACCTGTCACAGCCCGGGCAATGGACCGGGTCACCCTGCAGGTGGGGACAAGAGTGAAGGGGGCAGAAGAAGGAGCCCAGGGAGTGGTCCTGAGTGCAGGATTCAAGAGAGGAGACGAAGGTCAGGACAGGAGGAGACCCTGGGTTACCCTGGAGCCCAGGAGGAAATGGAGACGGAGCAGGATAGGTGTCCATTGCGTCAGGCGGGCCCCATGCTGCGGGGACCAGTCTCTACCAGGAGCGGAGGTGATGGAGCTCCCCACCCCCACAACAAGTGCACGTGCCACCCTCTTTGCCCTGTTCTATGTCGACTTCAGTTTAAGGAGCTGATATTGTCCCCCTTTTACTGGTGCAGAAATAGGCCCTAAAAACTGAGGTGATTGTCCTCAGGTCACAGAGCATGAACAGGAAGGAGTCAGGATCTGAACCCGGGCTGTTGGGGACCAATGCCCTCCCTCCTGACCTTTGCACTCTGCTGCCTAACTGCATGCTAAGTCACTTCGGTCATGTCCAACTCTATGCAACCCCATGGACTGTAGCCCACCAGGCTCCTCTGTCCATGGGATTCTCCAGGCAAGAACACTGGAGTGGGTTGCCATGCCCTCCTCCAGGGGGTCTTCTCAACCCATGGGTGGAACCCGCGTCTCTTACATCTCCTGCATTGGCAGGCAGGCTCTTTACCACTAACGCCACCTGGGAAGCCCAGGCTCCTGAGAAATCTGACCATGATAGAAGGAAGGACAAGACAGTGAGAGAGGCAAGCAGGTCAGTGGAAAGAAAAGTCACTCTTCTGGTGAACTGGGTCCATCAGCCTCATCCTCAGTCTGTTCATTCATAAAAGATGGTTTCTATGGTGGGTGATTCTGTGTCCTGTCCTAATAGGGACATTTCTGGGGATGCCTATGAACTGAGGGGCTGGGGCTCATCCTTGCAGTCTCACTGATGCATGTGACATGACTGCAGAGAAGGGGACCTCTCTGGTGGCCCCAGAGGGGCCAGGAGGTCCTGAACCCTGAGACACACATTAGGATCACAGAGGGAGAATGAAAACAGCCCTCTCGAGTCCTGGTGGGGCTCAGTGGCCACTGGCCTGGGGTTCTGAGGCAGCACTTTGAGAAACACTCAAAGTTTTCAGCAGACTTTCCCATTTCCACTTTGTAAAGTGATGCCCAAGGACATACACCTTGACCATTGGAAGCTTTGATGAGCAGGGCTTCCTGGGTCTGCTTCAACGCTCTGGAACTTGGGAAGCCCTCACTCAACTGGGCCACCTGCTGTGCTTTTGTCAGCTTCAAATCCCAAATCCAGCTTGATTCCTGCCGTGGGTGGGGAGTTGCTGATATCAGCCATGCCCCAGTCCTCCTGGGACGACACTTGGCCAGGAGGCTGACTCTCTCACCTGTCCTGAGTGACGGAAGCAGGTGCTCCACTTAAGAACGGGCTGGTCCCTCGGAACTGAACCTGTGGCATCCCCTCCTCTTCTCGTGAGGCCCACCCTCCCCACAACACCTCCGCTCAGCAGCTCCCTCACCCCCCGGGGAGTGTTGCCTTTGTCTCTCACAGAGGAGAAGGTGTTTTTTGTCACCCAGTCCAGGAGGCCTGGAGCCATCTCTGCCCTTCTGCTATTGCCAAGGTCACGGGATGGCCAGAAAAGAGATTATTGCAAATCCCAACAAAATGCCGCCCCCTTCCGCAGGGACACATAGCCCTGACCCTCCTGTGTCCCTGCCGGGGGCACAACAGGGACTCCTGGGAGGCTGTCATGCTTCCTCCTCAGCTCGAAGGTTGAAAGTTGGGTTGGGAAAGACCACTGGTGGCACTTGGGGCAGCTCCTGTGGGGTACATGTGGACCACGTCCTAGACAAAGGGCCTATTCAGATGAGACCCATCCGCCACCCTGGGCCTGAGGTCACAACACGAGGGACTCTCATTGCTCGTAGGAGCAACCCTGCTCCTGAGCCTCACCTTGTGCAGGTGTGGCCTGTGCTCCACCCCGTCCTTCACTGACCCAAGAAACAGGGGCACAGACAGGGCCACTGCCCTCAGGCCCCTCAGTCAGCGGGGGAGGAGACGTGGGCTCAGCGGAAGTGACTGCAGGCCCAGTGGGCGCAACACGACAGAACAAGGTGCATCCACGTGGTCAGGAAGGGAGGAGGTGAGGCTGGAGCTGCTGTGGTTCTTACTGAAGGCAGAAAGGACAGGGCGGCTTTCTGGGCAGGGAGAGCCACACATGAAGGTGCAGAGATGGCTGGCGGTTGCAGCGGTGGTGTGGGGGGCTGGGGGGAGTCCTCATGAGATGGCACGGGGTTAGTTGAGGAAAGATCTTGGAGGCTGCTCATCTGTTTTGGTAGAGACCACACCAAGCAACATGTGGGATCTTAGTTTCCCAACCAGGGGTTGAGCCCACACCCCCTGCATTGAAAGCACAGTCTTAATCACTGGACCAGGGAAGTCCGAGGCGCTGCTCATCTTTATTTTTTGTTGTTGTTGTTCAGTCATTCAGTTGTATCTGACTCTTTGCGACCCCATGGACTGCAGCACGCCAGGCTTCCCAGTCCTTCACTGTCTCCCAGAGTTTGCTCAAACTCATGTCCATTGAGTCAGTGATACCATCCAAACATCTCATCCTCTGTTGTCCCCTTCTCCTCCTGCCTTCAATCTTTCCCAACATCAGGGTTTTTCCCAGTGAGCTGGCTCTTTGCATCAGGTGGCCAAAGTATTGGAGCTTCAGCTTCAGTATTAGTCCTTCCAATGAATATTCAGGGTTGATTTTCTTTCAGATTGACTGGTTTGATCTCCTTGCTGTCCAAGGGACTCCCGAGAGTCTTCTCCAGCACCATAGTTAGAAAGCATCAGTTCTTCAGCACTCAGCCTTCTTTGTGGTCCAGCTTTCACATCTGTACATAATAACTACTGGAAAAACTGTAACTTTCACTATATGGACCTTTGTCAACAAAGTGATGTCCCTGCTTTCTGATATTTATTTATTTATTTAGCTGTGTTGGATCTTAGTTGCAGCATGCGGGACCTTTGATCTTTGTTGTGGCATATGCAGGATCCTCACAGCATCTTCTGTTGCATTGCCCAGGCTCTCTAGTAGTGGCTTGGGCTGTGGAGCGCATAGGCTTAGTAGCTGTGGTACATGGTCTTAGTTGCTCCACGGCACGTGGGATCTCAGTTCCCTGACCAGGGATCAAACCCATATCCCCTGTGTTGCATGGCAGAGTCTTAACCACTGGACCACCAGGGAAGTCTAAGAGGCTCCTCATCTTTAAAGGAAAGATGTGCCCTGGCTGGGACATGGGAGGGTGTAAACAGGTAGGCATCTCTGCACCTGAGAGTCAGAGCACCTGTTTCCCTGCAGAAAGAGGGCACTGTTTTGTTGGGATTTGCAGTGGTTTTTTCCAGGCATCCTGTGACCTTGCCAAGAACAAAAGAACAGATGAGGCTCCTCTGTGGGTCTGCGCTGGGTCATGCATCCAGAATGGGGGAGAGGGAGCTGACAGGTCCCTGGAGGCCCCCACCCTGTCCCCTGCTCATAGTTCCCTTGGGAGCCCTGAGCTCCTCAGCTGCCATGATTGCCATAGCCCCTCCCCACCCCCCCACCACAAAACACATGCACAAAGCCTGTGTATCAGACTGGGCCCTTACTCCCTGCCTCACCCAGGGCTGGAAGGTTCTGGCAAGACCCACTGGGGTACTGCTGGGAGGGATGTAGAGGAGAGGGTTTCTCCCCACCTTCTGGCACCCTGGTAACCATGGTAACAATGGGGAACTGCTGGAGGCTTCCAGCCACCTGCTGGGCTGTATGGATGCCGAGGGCCTGGCGGGGACCCATGGTACAGGCGTGTGGGCCCCTGGGCAGCAGCCTTTGTGAGCAGCAGGAGAGGGGGCAGCAGATGCAGCCCCAGTCACCCAGACCTCTGCAAAGCAAAGGGCCCTGGGTCAGGGGCCAAGGGAACAGGACAGGGGACACTTCCCCAGTCCCTTGAGGGGATGAGAGAGCACTTGCCCTCAGGTTCATGCAGAGCCCCTGGTCTCTAAAGCAGCCCTGAGCCAGCAGGCATATAAACTGTTATAGGGTCTATTTAATTTATTATCGAGCGGCTGGGCTGAGCTCGAGTAGCCAGCAGTCCTCAGGAAAGTCCCTTTGGGCTCCTTACTCTTTGACACCATGGGATCCAGCCACTCATTTGAGGGAGAGAGGAACTGGGGTTCATGGAGGAATCAGACTTGTTGGCAGCATGAGACCCCCAGGCAACTCTGACCGCCAGCTAGTGTCACTCCCTGAGCCCCCTAGCCAGCCTCCCGTAAGTCTCTCTGAGCTACCGGTGTCCGGTCCCCCCTAGAGCATGTGCCCCCTGAAGATAGGTCATGTCTGTCCAGTCACCTCTGTACCCCCAGCTCAGCCCTTGGGCAGGCACATGGCAGAAGCAGGTACTTGGCAATGATCAGAAATGATGGACCCTCCCAGAAGGCAGAACAGGGGAGGCTGGTGGCTGCCACCTCACTCAGGAATATCAGAGAAGTGAAACCCTTGGTCAGAAACCAAGTGCCAAAGCACCCCCAGAACCTCCTCCATTCATGAGAGCACTTTCAGGGTGCACCTGCATCCCCCAACCTGGTCTCTTCCCTTCTTTTATTAACCAGACAGCCCGTGCCTGGTCCTCCAGGGAGATACTCACTGCTCTGTCCATGTGGGTGAATGTGGGCTTCCCAGGTAGCACTAGTGGTGAAGAGCACACCTGCCAATGAGGAGACATAAGAGACTCAGGTTCGATCCCTGGGTCAGGAAGACCCCCTGAAGGAGGGAGGAAATAGCCATCCACTCCACTATTCTTGCCTGGAGAATCCCATGGACAGATGAGTCTGGTGGGCTACAGTCCATGGGGTCGCAGAGTCTGACACAACTGAGTGACTTAGCATGCAGCACATGGGTGAATATTGCTGGTGGGGTAGGACCTCCAGGGCCGTCACCCTCCCTTTAAGCCCAAGGAAATCTTGCCTCACCCAGGCTGATTTCTTCGACTTCCATGAGACCTTGGTCCTTCAAGCCACTGCATCTCAAGTGTCCAAGGCCCACCCTCACAACCCATTCCCTCACTGTGTTGACATCTCCAGGGCTCGGAGCTGCAGGAGGTGATGCCACAGTCTTGAGCATCCTCCACTCCTCCATTTCTTGTGAGGCTTCACTCCAGGAATGAAGTCCTAGTGTCGGTTCTGGCACTGCCCACGGGCAAGACTGCCCTCCCGCCTCCCCTTCAGTCCACTCATCTGCCCCAGGAACTTCCAGAGTCCGTGCTTGAAGGAGCTGACTTGCAATGCTCTGGCCACCTAGTGAGCTTTGAGTCCTTGAGCTGAAGCCATGGGACCAGGCCTGGGCTACCTGGAAGCAGACACAGGCCGTCCCCACTGTAGGCTCCCTTATTCCATCTCCCTCAGGCAGACCGCTCCATTGATGGATCATCTGCAAAGTATCATATCCCTGGGGCACAATCCTGCCGCACCTTGAACAACAGGCAGTGCCTCAGGGAAGGCAAAGCAGCCGTGGCCTCTGGGACCTGGCACCCAGCCAGAGGTGGCAGTCGCAGGGATACATCCCTGCAGCTGAAGGTGAGACAAAGCCAGGTGTCAGAGCCTGTGTGCTGAGGCAGCTGTGGTCCAGGGACTGGCATGACAGGCTGATGGCCACAGGCTCCCAGCCACCTGGCATCTAGACAGATGAGCCGTGTCCTGCAGCCCGGCAGCCCCACAAACAGACCACATGCTTAGTGCCCAGCAGCCACATTCATGTGTTTATAGCAGAGCCACTTAATTATGTGAAGATAATTCCTTCGAACTGCAGAAACCATCCCAGGGCATCCAGATTGAGTGGTCCCAGGTGGCAGACAGAGAAGGCCATGTCCTGTGGGCAGATTTCCAGGGAAGCTGGTGGTCTCCAGGAGGGAGGCTAGATGACCAAAAGCCTTTGCCCTGCTGCAGAAAGGAGGCAGGTGCTTCAAATGATGCTGGAAAAGGATGCTGATGCTGGTGTTGGTAGTGGTGGTGGTGATGGTGCTGGTGGGGATGATGATGGAGATGATGGTGATGGGGATGATGATGGAGATGATGGTGATGAGGATGACGATCATGTTGGTGATGACAACAGTGATGATGACCATGATGATGGTGCTGGTGGGGATGGTGATGATGGGATCGGTGGTAATGGTAGTGAAGGTGGTGATGGTGTCGATGATGTCGATCATTTGGTGATGACAATGATGATGATGCCCATGATGGTGGTGCTGATGAGGATGATGATGGAGATGGTGGTGATGAGGATGATGATCATGTTGGTGATGACAACAGTGATGATGACCATGATGATGGGGAAGAGGAGAGCCAGGGTGATGGGTTTCCTGTCATTATTTATATCAGCAGCTGCCCTTGGTCCAGGATTTGCTCTGTCAGGCTCTTGCTTAAACCCACAAGCATTTACTCTTGATCCTCCAGCCACTCCCGAAGTTGGTGCTTCATGGGTGAGAATGGGTTTCATGCTTAACCTCAGGTCTCACAGCCACCAGAGGACTCTGGGCCTCAGGTCACCTCACTCCTGGCCTCCCCGCTGGGCCAGAGTGACCAGGATGCCTGGTAAGGGGAAAGCGCAAGAAGGCCCAGCCCAGCCCTCAGCTCGGTGCTGGCAGAGCCCCATGTGGGACTCCCCGTGCTACCCCAGAGTCTGTCTTCCCCTGCCTCATACACACAAACACCCCACCAGAAGGGAGTCACTGAGTCAGCAGTGATGCAGTTGGGAGGTTGGACCCCCTCCCCACATCCTGGATGCCTTCCCCTCCCACCTTCAGAATCATGGGGCTCTCCACTTCCCTGACTCACATCACTGCCTGAGCATCTTCCCAACAGGGAGTCATCACTGCAAGAAACCGACTCACATCCCATCATTTTTCCGTAATTCACTTAAACATGATCTCCTTAGGGGTTTAGCAATTTTTCACCCTTCCCAATAGTGCCATCATGAACACTGGTGTGCATCTAAGTTTATTTCCTCTTGAATGGTTGTTGTTATTCAGTTGCTCAGTCATGTCCGACTCTTTGCAACCCCATGGACTGCAGCACTCCAGGCTTCTCTGTCCTTCACTATCTCCTGGAGTTTGCTCAAATTAATGTCCATTGGGTCAGTGATGCCATCCACCCATCTCATCCTCTGTTGCCCGCTTTTCCTCCTGCCCTTGATATTTCCCAGCATCAGGGTCTTTTCCAGTGAGTTGGCTCCTCTCATCAGGTGGTCAAAGTATTGGAGCTTCAGCATCAGTCCTTCCAATGAATATTCAGGGTTGAGTTTCTTTAACATTGACTGGTTTAATGCCCTTGCTGTCCAAGAGACTATCAAGAGTCTTCTCCAGCACCACTGTTCGAAGGCATCAATTTTTTGAGGCTCAGCCTGCTTTATGGTCCAACTCTCACATCTGTACATGACTATGGAAAAACCATAGCTTTGACTAGACGGACCTTGAACAGTTAGGTTATGTTTATATAAGTCGGATTTTTGGATCCAAGGCTCTGGGCTTCTATTACCGGATTGCTTTCCCAGAAAATTGTGCCGCACACCCGCAAAGCAGCAACGCCTCACTGGAGTAGCTTCCTCGCAGCTTCACCCTCAATGAGTATTTTCATTTAAAAATGCATTTTTTTTTCCTGTTCATTACAAGATTGCAAAGGTGCAGTGCCTGATGGCTTTCTTTTGCATCCCTTTTAATTTCAATAGAGCCTTTAATGGATGGGGTGGAGTAAACCTGGCTTTCGAATTGCTAGTATAGTGCTGCATGGGCAAGATATTAATCTTTCATGCCTCTGTCATGTGGTCCCAGCAGCGTAATCCTCTTTGAAATCATTTGTTATTTATTCCTACAGTCCTCTGAGAGCAGGGAGAGCCCCAGGAGCCTATTCACTACACACGGAGAGCTGCAGAAATTTGCCTGCAGACACCCCCTCCCCCAAGGTGTGGAACTGAACCAGGGCTGGGGACACAGGCCCCCAGCAGAGGGTCACCACCCCCATCGAGAGCAGCCTCTGCCTACAACCTGCTAAGGTTAGGGGGTTTCTAAGGGTGGCCGGTGAGTCTGCTTTCCAGGGGTGTTGGAGAAAATGACCACAAGTGGGGGAGTTAAAAATGGCTATGTTTATTCATTGGCCGCTCTGAAGGCTGGAAGTCTAAAATCAAGGTGTCTGCAGGGCTGGTTCCCTGTGGAAGCTCTGAGTCTGCTCCAGGCCTTTCTCGACATCCAGCATCACTGGTCATCCTTGGCCCTCCTTGCTTTGGTAGATGCATCACCCCAAACTCTACCTCCGTCCCTTGCCTCCTTTTCTGCGTCTGTGTCTTCTCCTCTTGTAAGGAAACCTGTCACTGGATTTAGGGTCCACTCCAAGTGATCCTAGTGGTAAAGAATCTGTCTGCAATGCAGGAAATGCAGGAGACATGGATTCAATCCCTAGGTCAGGAAGGTCCCCTGGAGGAGGGCATGGCAACCTAATCCAGTAGTCTTGCCTGGGAATTCCCCTGCACAGAGGAGCCTGGTAGACTACAGTCCATGGGTCACAAAGAGTGAGACACAACTGAGTGACTAACACACAGGTCAATCCAGGATGTGCCTGCACATGCTCAGTAGCTCAGTCATGTTCGACTCTTTGTGACCCCATGGACTGTAGCCCACCAGAGTTTTCTGTACATGGGATTTCCCAGGCAACACTACTGGAGTCAGTTGACATTTCCTTCTCCAAGGATCTTCCCAACCCAGGGATCAAAACCCACGTCTCCTGGCAGATTCTTTACCACTGAGCCACTTGGGAAGCCCCAATCCAAGATAACATGCCTTAATTATATGTGCAATGACCTTTTTGCTGCAGAAGGGCATATTCAACCGAACCAGGGATCAGGACTTTGACATGTCTTTTGATGGGCAGGTTGGGAAGATCCACTGGAGAAGGGATAGTCTACCCACTCCAGTATTCTTGGGCTTCCCTGGTGGCTCAGCTGGTAAAGAATCCACCTGCAATGCAGGAGGCCTGGGTTGGAAAGATCCCCTGGAGAAGGGAAAGGCTACCCACTCCAATATTCTGGCCTGGAGAATTCCATGGACTGTATAGTCCATGGGGTTGCAAAGAGTCGGACACGACTGAGCAACTTTCACTTCACTTCACTTCTTTGATGGGCAGGGACATGGTTTGAGCCACTACAGCAGGTTTCTGCCACTGATTCCCACCACCACCCCCAGAGCCCCCTCTGTGGCTTTCTTTCTGGTCTTCTGATTCTTCGTCATTGGTAGGGACTGCATGTCAGGTGTTACTGTCTACGGGGCAAGAGTGGAAGAGTGACAGGCGGACCTGGGGTTGAGCTGGGTTGAGTTGGATCATCCTGCTGAAAAGCCAGCAGTTGCACCCAGAGCCGGGGCCCACGGTGAGGAATGGGATCCAGTGTGGAGTCACCCTGCCCACAGCTGCCAGTGTGCTTAGAGGGCAGAGTCGCCTCCTGGCCTCAGAGCAGTGGGCAAGCAGCCTGGGGAGGCCTCACGGAGCTCACCTGTGGGTGACGGTGAGCAGGTGAGACAGGACAGTGTGTTCCATCAAGGGCAGATGGGAGGCGCTCAGAGAGGCCCCCCTTTTCAGGATGCGAGCCTGTGCCTCCCCAGGGAGGGGCAAGTTTATTCTACAGCCTTTAGGGGTCCCAGATCCATCAGACACTGGCAAGCAACCTTTTTCTCAGCCTCCCTATTCCCTCTACAAAAGGCACCAAGGTCTGTCCCCCAGCATCTCCTAAGAGTCACCATTAAAATCCACCTGAATTCCAGGTGTCCAGCACCGCCATGTGTGTGATCATGCAAAGTTCTGGGGATCAGCCACGGATAGTCAGCCTCATGCTGTGCCAGGCACTGTGCCAAGTACAGGGAAGGGGCTAGCTGGACACGGTGGCCAGAGGTCCCTGAGCAGGACTGGCCAGAAGTAGGTGGCCCCCATCCCCACAGCCCATCACCAGCCCCTCAGTGTTACCTCCGCGGGTGAGAACACCCACCACTCCCCAAGGCCTCCCGGCCCCAGGTCATCCAGAGCCCCAGAGAGAGAGACCCCCGCATGCCTGGGGGAGGGGACAGGGGACTGTGTGTCCAGGGACTGCTTGGTGGCACAAGAGGGCGCCAGTGCGCCCACTTAGACTGGAGAGACCTGCTTTGAGACTGCCTGTCTGGGGGACTCCAGCATGCCGGCCTCTGCCTTCTGCTGCCATCCTAGGGGGTAAGCAGTTAAAAAACCCACCCCTCTCCCCAGACCAGGGCAGCAGCTTGGAGCTGCTTCATCCATCCGCCTGCCGGGAGCTGGGGCCGCCTCTGCTCTCTCCCGTGGCATCTGCTGAGTCAGGCTTTGAATCACTGCAGGAATCACAGCCCTGATCACTGGTGGGGGGGCGGGGACGGGGGGTGGGGCAGTCCTTCTTCCCTACCCCCAACTCTGTGTTTTCCTCCCATCTTGACTCAGCTGGAAAGACCCCAATCCACTGTGATAGGAGATGAGATGTCTCTCTGTCCCTTCTATTCAGGATGCCCCTCAAAGAGTGGGGAAAACCAGGTTCACTGTGGGTCTGACCACTTGGGGGGAGGGGATGCGTGTGCTTGGACCTCCTCCCCTCCTGTGCCCCTACCCACCCCCCCCCCCGGGCCCCGCAGTCCTTGGGCTCATTGATTATCCCGCTCAGAGGTGGATGCAGAGCTTCTGTCTCTGACGCCCCAGCCAGGTACTCACAGCACTGCAGCCTCAGCCAACCGACTGGAGATGCGCACCGTGCTGGCCGCAGGGTGCCCTGGGCTCGGTTCTGCCCGTGGGTGCTGCCTGGAGTCCTCTGAGATTGCATGGCCACCCCCCAGGGAGCTGGTGAGTGGTGGTGCAGAGGGAGCCCAGCCTCACCTACATCCTCACCAGCACCGGTGCGAAGGGAACCCTGGAGGTGGGCCGTTTAGACCTGCAGCTGGTTTTCGCTTTGGGATGAAGGGCAGGGCTTGGGTTTCACAAGGAAAGGCCTTTCAGGCAGTCAGCTGAGTCCCTGTTCTGCAGCAGGAAGCCCCAATCCCCCTGCTGGTGGCCAGCACAGGGGACAGAGCTTTCTGGTCCCACTGTTCTTTATCTTTAAGACCCTCTCCCCCTGAAGGACAAGCTCCTGACACCAGAATGGAGGAGAGATGCTCTCATCATGAAAAGAGAGCAGGGGTGGGGGAATGTTGGGGACACAGCTCTGCCCCCCAGCACACCCCCACTCAGATCTCACACTGTGTGGGGCCCCCTGACCCCCAGCCTCCTCCAAGGGGCTGCTTCATGTGGGGCTGCCTGGTGGGGAGATGCCTGTTGACTTGATCGTGGCCTGGCTTCCCAGAGGGAGCAGCCCCTCCTCCATCGCTCTGGGAGCATCCACTGAGGCAGGAGAGAGAGGAGAGCAAACACACCCCTGGGTGCACTTCATCCCAGGGGAGGTGGGAACGGGCCCAGCCCTTCTGCCTCCCCGCAAAGGTATGGGGCACACTCTCTGAGGGTATGTTTGAAATGTTCTCTGGCTGGATGTCTGGGTCACCTAGGTGGCTCTCAGGACCTTGTGGCCATCACCGCCTACCTGGTGGAGACCTGAGTCCTTCGTCTTCACTGGCCCTGTGGAGTATCTGCTTTTCAGAGCAACAGGAAGCTGCCTGGGGCTGGCCTGGGCCATTGACCATGAGGTTGTAGGTCCTTCCACGTGTGGGGCTCGGTACCACCTTCTTGGACTGTGCAGGGTGGAGCGTGCAGGCAGTAGAAGGAGAGGGCTTCCCTGGCATCTCTAAGGGTATGTGAACGGACAGCAGACCTTGGGCTGCTGGGCTGATAGATAGAGTGGGCCCGTGTGTGTGTCTGTGTGTGTACGCACACATGTGCTTGTGTGTATACACACACACACACCTTCAGAGGCACATCCCCCACCCAGACCTTCATTAGAGCACCTCCCCAGGGCTGGCCTGGAGCCCTCCATCCTGCTGGGGTTCTGGTCTCTCCCTAGACTGTCTTGATAAACTTCCTATAATGGGAGGAACTCTGATACACTTTCACAAAAGGGCATTTAATTTAGTTTTAATAAAAAAGAAAGAACTGCATGACCCGGAATTCACTTTGCCCTGTGCAGTCTATGCACCTCCTCCTGGGATTTCCAGAGATGAAATTCTGATGCCATAGGTTCAGGAAGTACTGTCTCTCCTGCACTCTGGTCCCCCTGTCTCTCTATCTCTGTCTGTCTGTCTGTCTCTGTCTTTGGCAAGTATTTCCACACTCCAGCCACCAGCCTTTCATCTGCTGCTATGAGTCATATGTGCACACAGCCAGATCTGTTTCTGAGTTTGCATTTCTCTTTTAGCTGGTTAAACTTTCTTCTTAAATAAGCTTATTTTGAAATGAAACTCACTGTTCCTGCAATCAAGGGAAAGCCAGCATTACTTGTCATAATTCAGAGATCACTAGAAAAATAAGTAGATAAATTTTAGATTGAAGAACTATCTAAAGTGTGACCAGAACACACAGGCTTTGAAAAATCCCTGTCTTGGGGATCCCATAGGGATTGTTTTCTGGGAACTGGGGGATTGCTGCCTGCCGCTCACCCTTCAATCATCCCCATCCCCTGGTCACAGGTGGAATGCCTGGTCCAAGGTTATTCATGTTCCAAGGACAAGTTAACGAGTCCTTCCTCATCCCTGCTCAGGTGAATTAAAGGGGTGGGAAAGCCTGAGGTGCGAGGCGGGGCGGGGGAGGGGGGGGCTAGTACATTGGCCCCTTATATTTCCCAGTTGGATTTAGGCAAGAGAGGGAGATTTTATTGGAGATGAGGGTGCCCAGAGGCTGGGCTGGTATTTGAATATCAAAGATTTAGACCAGAAAGCTATAGGGAGCATTCTTCTCCAGGAATCATCATGAGAGTCTAGAAAAAGATGGCAGGAGGTCGCCTTAAGAATCTTGGCTTTGGAGTCGAGTAGACCTGCCCCAGCTGTTTGCTTCTCGGAGCATCAAGAAGGGTCATTTAGAAGATGTAGATGACAGAGGTGTTAGAAATGAAAAGTGCCAATTCCTCCCCACTGTTGGTTAACCACTGTAGTATGATAGTGTGGGGTGACCCATGCAGGCTGGAGAAGCAGCCATGGCATTGGACCCCAAGGCTGGTGACATTGCCAGCAGATGATGTTGCTCCCCCAGGGGGAGTGGCAGGAACGAGGGCCGGGGCTGCCATAGATACAGGAGCATCAGGGAATGGGACTCTGGTGACAGGTGGACAACCCCAGGCCAGCAGTGAAGATGGGCAAGAGAGGGAATGTTCTAGAGGCAGCCATGTGGATGGAGCCAACAGGCCGCCAAGGTCCTGAACCTGGGGCTCAGGTCAGAGGGGTGGGATGGAGGTGCAGCTGTGGGCTCATGGGCATCGAGGTGAGAACTTAAGCTCAGAGGGTTGTTCAGCAGGGGAGATTCCAAAGTAGCAGTGCTTGGAGGAAGAGGAGGCAGCCTGGGGTGAAGATGGAGGGTGTGATAGAGGTGGAAGTTGTAGAGGTACTAGAGGTGGTGGAGGTGGAAGTGATGAAGATGAAAGTGGTGGAGGTGATAGACATGAAGGTCATGGAGGTGGTGGTGATGAAGGTGGAGTTGGTGGAGGTGGAGTTGGTGGAGGTGGAGGTGATGGAGGTGAAGGTCATGGAGCTGGTGGAAGTGATGGAGGTGGAGTTGGTGGAGGTAGAGGTGAGGGAGGTGAAGGTCATGGTGGTGGAGGTGATGAAAGTGGAGTTGGTGAAGGTAATGGATGTAAAGGTGGTGGAGGTGAAGATTGTGGAGGTAATGAAGGTGGTGGAGATGGTGATGGTGGAAGTGATGGACGTGAAGATGGTGAAGATCATGGAAGTGGTGGACATGATGAAGGTGGAGTTAGTGGACGTAGAGGAGGTAGAGGTGGTATAAGTGATGGAGGTGAAGGTTATGGAGGTGGTGGAGGTGATGAAGGTGGAGGTGGTGGAGGTAGAGGTGATGGACATGAAGGTGGTGGAGGTGATGAAGGTGGTGGAGATGGAGCTGGTAGAAATGATGGATATGAAAATGGTGAAGGTCATGGAGGTGATGGAGGTGATGAAGGTGGAGCTGGTGGAGGTTGAGGTGATGGACATGAAGGTGGTGGAGGTTGTGGAGATGGAAGTGGTGGAAGTAATGGAAGTGAAGATGGTGAAGGTCATGGAATTGGTGGAGATGATGAAGGTGAAGATGGTAGAGGTGGTGTGTGAGTGTACATACGTGTTCACACATGCATATACATGTGCTCTATGTCCGTGCATGCATGCCTGGCTTTGTACATGCATCATGAACCAGAGATCGCCCTGGTCAGGAACTCCAGACCTAGTAGAGACTGTCAAGTCCAGTGATGGCCTGCTATCCCAACCTGGGCCTGTGCAGGCTACACTCTCCCACCGTGAAACCCCTTGGTGGAGGTGCTGAGGTTGCAGGAAGCAGGAGCACATGATCATGCTGGGTGGGCGTGATCTGCCTGCACATGTTCAGCACCACCGTGTCCCAGGACAAAGGATTCCCCAGGGAATGAGATTGACCCAGTGGCTGCCCTCTGGGCTCACCGTCTGCTTGGGGGACAGCCAGGTGGTGTTTCCACAGGTTAAGGTACAAGCTCCTCAGGAAATGCACATGCTGACATGGTGGACGGGCCCCTGGAGAGGTGACATCTGAGTAGGGACACACAGTAAGAGTGTCCTGGGCAGAGGGGTGGCACCTGCCAAGGCTCAGTGGCAGAAGAGAGGAGAGGAGGACCCCAGCCCCACATGGGTGTTCCATGCACTCCTTGGACTGGACACAGCCACCACCAGTCTCCAGAAAGCCCCCAACCTGCTGCACCCCGCCACTTCCCCCATCTCAGGAGCTGGCAGTTCTTCTGCAGAAACCTGAGGGTCACTCTGCACCTCAACCTTCCTCTAAGGCCCCACATCCACCCACGAGCTGACCCTTTGGTCTCCACCTCCCAGCTCCGCTGGTCACCCGGTCACTCCAGCCAGGGCCTCCCCAGCTCCCACCTGGATCATCACTGGTCTCCTAATGAGACCTCCCACCTGACTCTGCCCTTTGTCCCCCCACCCTGCCTACTCTCACCCTGGAAAGCACACTGTCTCACCTTTGTCGGGAGGAGGTATTCGGCTGTTCCTCTCTGCTCGGGGCAGCACAGGGCTGTGGCTCAGAGGAGGGACTCACAGGGCTGTTGGGGGGCCATGGCCAGACCGACTTAACCGCCCTGAGCCTCAGTTTCCCGGCCATCACCAGTGATGGGTAGTAAGTAGTATGAGCTTCACAGGGTGTGGGGTGAAGGTTGAGTGAGTGAGTGCACATGGAAGCCTTTATCCTGGCTCCTCAAACCTCCGCACTCGGTCCCCAGCAGCTTGGACTGGTCCTCGCTCAGGGATGAGGTCAAGGATGCTGCTCAGGTGCACGTCTGGTGCCTTCTCCATCCACACCCCTCAGAGGACACTCAGATGTCCTGGACCCCAAGCTATTCTAAGCCCAGTGTCAATGCAGGACCCTGAAGGCCCAGCCTTTCCCGAGGACTGGACAGGTCACTGTGCCGAGGAGAGTGACGCAAGGCTGCAGGTGGGGCTGCAAGCCCCACCTCCGATGGCAGCACCTTCCAGGTACCATGTTGAGGCACCATGAGCAGGATTTTAAAATTCTACACTTATTTCATCTCAGTGCAGGAGCAGGAAAGAGAACATACAGTCTGTGTGAGCAACCCAAATCAAAAATAAATGAGACAAGAAGAGTAACCAAAAATAGTCAACATCAGAGGCAGCAGCCTGCAACGGTGGCCAGCTGTCCCCAGCGAGCGGTTGGGAGAGCGGCTTTACGTGTATTACTAGGAACAGATTAATCAGGCCTGCAGTCTGATGATAAATCAGAATTACTAGCAAAGTAAAAGAGGTTAATGAGGACTCAGGGGGCACAGTGCCTCTGTGCCTTCCCCCCTCCTCCCCAGCACCTCCAACCAGGCAGTGGGGCACAGGCTTGGCCAGCAGGCAGCATCAGAGTCATCTATAAGTGAGGGGGTCCCCTTCCTGACCAGAATGTCCCCACAAAAGGACAGAGCAGAGCTGCAAGTGCCGTGGACCTCATAAGGATCCACATTTTCATCTTTTTTTGGTGGATGTCACCTCTTTTAATTGTTCAGTCACTCAATTGTGTCCAATTCTTTGTGACCCCATGGACTGCAGCACACCAGGCTTCTCTGTCCTTCACCAACTCCTGGAGTTTACTCAAACTCATGTCCATGGAGTTGGTGATGCCATCCAACCATCTTATCATCTGTTGTCCCCTTCTCCTCCTGCCTTCAATCTTTCCCAGCATTAGGAAAGGGTCTTTTCTAATGAGTCAAGTCTTCGAATCAGGTGGCCACAGTATTAGAGCTTCAGCTTCAGCCTCAGTCCTTAGAGATCGAAGTTCTGCAAACTATGACCTGAGGGCCAGATCCAGCCCACCACCTGTTTTTTGTTTTGTTTTTTTTTTAAGATTTTTTTGATGTGGACCATTTTTAAGATCTACTGAATTTGTTATGATATTGCTTCTGTTTTATGTTTTTTGGGGAGGGGGGTTCGGCCGAGAGGCATGTGGGATCTTAGCTCCCAAACCAGGGATTGAACCCACATCCCCTCCATTGGAAGGCGAAACCCACATCCCCTCCATTGGCAGGCGAGGTCTTAACTACTGGACCACTAGGGAAGTCCCTGTTTTTGTATGTAAAGGTTTAGTAGGGTTTGTTTTCTTTTTTTTCATTTTTTGTTTGTTTGTTTTTTCCTTTCTTGGCCATGCCTTTCGGCAAATGGGATCTTATTTCCCCAACCAGGGGTTGAATCCATGTCCCCCACAGTGGAAGCTCAGAGTCTTAACCAATGGCCTGCCAGGGAAATCCCTATAAATAAAGTTTTATTGACACACAGCCACACCCTCTCATTCACAAATTGTCTCTGGCTGCTTTCACAGGGCAGAGACTCACAAAGCCCAAAATATCGCCCTCTGGCCCCTTGCTGCACAGGTTTGTGGTCCCCACCATAGATGTCTTTCATCAGATGCTCCAGCATCCAGAGAGGTATACAATCCATCAAAAGACATCTCCCAACAATGGGGGTTTGTTTAGTGGTGTTTCAGTTTGCTGATGTTGATTTGGACTTTGGAGATGTCGTTTGTCAAAAAAGATTCTGCAGTAATTTGCTTTCTCTCGTGCAAGGAACATCTTTGGGGCAGACACATTTGAGTCACATGATTAACCTCAGACCCCGAAGGTTAACAGCCACAGGAAAGCCCTGGGCCCAACCTGCTGGCCACCCTCCCCACTCTGTTCCCCAAACATCTGAGGGGGAGGAGGAGGTGGACCCTCACTGGGCAGGGCAGAGCAGGCCCTCTTGGGGGTCCTCTTTCCTATGATGTCCTTGGGGCCCACCCCCTACTCCACGAGTCACACAGAGTCCTTTCAAAGCTTGAGCCTTGCAACACGTCCACCACTTGGGAAGGAAAGGACCCTTTAGAGAGACTGTAGTGCCCGGTCATGATTCTGAGTAGGCGTTTTCCCATGGCCTGTGTGGAGCACTTGGAAAGTTTGCATAACATATCACCAGGGAGGTTTCTCCCAGGAAGAGAAGAAAAACCACAGGGAGCTTTTCAACTGTGAAGCTTTGCATTTCTGTGATGCTTCCAGGAGACCCCTCACTCCTGACATGAGCTGGGTGGGGACTACAGGATGTAGAGCTAGTGTGCACCGGTGGTGAATCCCCCGGATCATGATCAGGGGCCCCTCCAGGCACCAGCGTTGACAAATACACCTCCTGTGTTTGTCTCCCGCCCCAAGAGAGGTTTTGAACAGAGCTGGGCAAAACGCTACACATTACACCACTTTTGAGATGACTCTGCTTCTGGGTATCAGTTATTAAACTGGATTAGCGTCCAATCCCCAGAGAGGAGGTTGTGATCTCATATGCTAAAAACTCAACTGAATCCCAGAGTTGGCTTGAAAATCACCAAACCACCCAAGCTCACCTAACCACACGCGATGAACAGGGACCAAGAGCTCCCGTGGGGGCCCAGCTGAGCACTTTCTGCGGTGACCTCACTCAACTGAAGCACCACATGGAGAGAAGTACTGCCCAAGATGTGGACCCAAGAAACAGGTGTGGGCTCACAATGGTGGGGATGGAGTCCTGCCAGGGGGCCGGGGAGGGGGGGTCTGTGCCTCCAAAGGGTGTGTGTGAAGGTTGCCCACAGCCCCTTTGCTCAAGGAGGGGGGTGTGGCCTCAGTAACTCCTAAAACAGGGCTCTTCAAACCTTTTCTACAGAGGACCAGAAAGTAAGCATTTTAGCCTTGCAGTCTGTGCAGCCTCTGTCCCAGCTTCTCAGCTCTGCCATGTGATGTGAGAGCAGTCATAGCTGATACATGAATAAGTGTTCTGGCCTGAATGTCTGTGTCCCCCAAAATTCATATGAAGAAATGAACTGCTCAGTCGCTCAGTCATATCTGACTTTTTCCGACCCCATGGCCTGCAGCCTGCTGGGCTCCTCTGTCCATCAGTTCTTCCAGGCAAGAATACTGGAGTGGGTTGCCATTTCCTCCTCCAGGAGATCTTCCCAACCCAGGGATCGAACCTGTGTCTCCCACATTGGCAGTAGATTCTTTACCACTAGCCCCACCTGGGGATGTTAAAGCCCTAATTCCCAATGGGATGCTCTTTGGAGTTGAGATCTTTGGAAGGTGATTGGGCTTCCCTGGTAGCTCAGTCAGAATAGAATCTACCAGCAACTTGGGAGACCTGAGTTCAGTCCCTGGGTTGGGAAGATCCCCTGGAGAAGGGCATGGCTACCCACTCCAGTATTCTTGCCTGAAGAATTCCATGGACAGAGGAGCCTGGCAGGCTACAGTCCATGGGATTACAGAGTTGGACACAACTGAACAACTAACACTGGGTTTAGATGAGGTCCTGAGGGTGGAGGTCCCATGACAGTTTGGTGCCTTTATAAGAAGAAGAGACCACAGCAAGCTTGTTCTCGGCCTCTGAGGACACAGGGAGAAGGCAGCCGTCCTCAAGTTCGGAGGAGAGTCCTCAGCAAACACTGAATATGCCCACACCTGGATCTGGGACTTCCAGGCTCCATAACTTTGAGAAAAAAATGTCTGCTGTTGACAGCCCCACCATCACCACCACATGTGGCATTTGTTATGGCAGCTGAATGTGCATGGCTCTGCACCAATGAGTTTATTCATGGACACTGAGATTTGAATTTTATATAATGTTCATGTCCCAAGAAATATTCTCCTCTTGTTTTTCTTCCAACCACTTGAAACACGTGAGAACTATTCTTAGCTCAGAGGCTGGAGAGCGGAAGTGGACCCCGTGGGTGGAAGTTACAAGGATATAGATTTCAACTCCTCATTAAAAAAAAAAAAAAAAAAAGGACCTTTTTCATAATTTCAGTTGTCCCCAGAAGACTAATCTGCTTAGAGTTCCCTGCAGGTGGAGGTATATGCAGCTCAGCAATGTACAGAGGAACTTGTGTGTCTCTGAAGCCCTGGACCCACTCTGTTCTTCTCAACCTTGGGAGCAAACAGGACACGTGAACCCAGTTCTCCCGCTACACTTGGGGGATGTGCCCGCCACCCAGGGTCCCGACCCAACGAAACGTGAATTACCATGAGGCAGATCTATTCAGCACTTGCTCCTTAAGTTGTGAACACAGCTGGAACCCCTGTGTGGTCTGCCCTTAACAGGAGCATACTTGAGACACTCTCAAGACCCGCCTGGCACTCCACCTTGGTCTGTAGTCAGACAGAGGGCACAGAAGAAGATGACTTGCTACAGGTAACCCCATGCAGGCCACCTCCTGCCCCCTGCCCCAGCCTGAGACACCCCCACCCTGCATCACTCCTTGTGCTGAAAATGGAGGCAGAGAACTTCCCTGTGGTCCATGGATAAGACTGTGCTCCCGACACAGGGGGCACAGGCTTGATCCCTACTCAGGGAACTAAGATCCCACATGCCACAAGGCACGGCCAAGAAGAAAAAGAAAACAGAGGCAGAACTCAGGAGGCAGTCTCCTCATGAGGAAGAAAAATTCCAGAAGATTCCCTTTGCACAAGGAAAGCAACATTTCCTGGAACCCCGCCCCCCAACCAGGATCCTGCTGATAGACTGTGTCCCAGCCTCACCAGCTGGAAGATGACTCAGGAAGTGAGGCCCGTGGGTGGCCAGTGGACCACTCAGCAACTCTGTCACATTTATTGATCCAGCTCAAATCTATGGCTCAGACGCATCCACAGAGAAGCCCCTGAGACTAAATGAAGTATCCTGAACTTCGAAGCCCAGCGTTTAGCGGTGGCCTGCCCTCCCACTTCCAAAGGAACGTCTTGAAGAAGCTTTGGCAGATGCTTGAAGAAAAACAATTTACTCTTAGGGGCCACGAAAGAAGCTGCAGTTTGAGGCCTGACTCATTGTGGCTTCCCTGGTGGCTCAGACGCTAAAGAATCCTCCTGCAATGGGGGAGACTTGGGTTTGATCCCTGGGTCGGGAAGATCCCCTGGAGAAGGGAGTAGCTACCCACTCCAGTATTCTTGCCTGGAGAATCCCATGGACAGAGGAGCCTGGCAGGCTATGGTAGCCTTGAGTAGCATTTAGGATTCATGGGTCTAGAGTCCTGACTGTAAAGGCACCCCCACCTTCGAGGGTTAAAGGCAGCAAGGGCTGTGTGTGACTGGGGATGCTCGGTCAGGGGGCTCTCCTCCCAACCCCCTCTCCAGGGTTTCTCTTTTTTTCTCTTTGCTCTCCCTCTCCCCTCCTCTCCCCCCTGTTCTCCCCCCAGCACCTGCTCTCTTCAGTCAGTCTCGAGATGATCCTGAGCCCCCCAGGCTGTTTACTTCTCCCTTCTCTTTACCCTTTGTTTTCCGTCACCCCTTCTGTGTCTTCATCCTGCCAGGACCCGCAGCAGCCTCAGAGCCCCGTGCCCACCCCAGGGCAGAGAGGGGCCCACCCGGGGGCAGGGGGGAGAATCTGAGGTTGGGCAGGTGATGGGCCGTGCCTGGGGCTGCAGACGCAGCACAGCACAGATGGAACGTTCCATCCACACCCTCCCTCTGGCTCTCCCCTCCCTGCCCCCCAGAAGGGGCATCCTCCTCACCTGTCCTCCCGGGCTGCCCCACCCCCATGTCACCTGCAGGCACATGCTGTGTCCTGGCAAAGTGCTGGGACCAGGACTGGGATGTGAGTGAGGGGCAGATCCCTGCCCAGATTCACTGTCCCCCGGGGTCGGGGTGGGGGGCATCCTAGCAGTGCCTGACTCAGAGCGTAGCTCTGGAATCAGCCCAGTCCTGGGTTTGAATCCTGGCCATAGGCCTGACCTCTGACTCTCAGGGTCATCATCCGTGCAGCAGTAACCCCCACCCCCACCCCAGGGCTATGAGGACAATCAAATGAAGAGACGAGGGTAGAGGGTGTGTAGCCCAGCCCTGGCACAAAGCTGGCGCCAATAAGCAGGAACTCTTTTTAACAGCCCCAGAGCTAGCTGGTGGCTGCATGGTTGTATATCTGTCCCCACCCCCTGGCAGAGAGGGGGCCCCCTGGGCTGTCTGGGGCCCTCCTCAGGACACGCCTGGGACTAGAAGCCACACCCCGTCTCGCCAAGCATCCTCCACGTTGTCGCTCACGCCACCAGCTTCCTGGTTGGCCCGTGGTCCCGCCGTGTTCACCTTCCACCTCGTAGACACCAAGATGTTCTTGTCTCCAGCCATTCTGACCCGAGAGCAGGTACTCAGGGCGTTTCGGGGACTCTGCTTCCCAGGATGGGTTCTGTGCTTGAGGGGACGGCAGCCCAGCTCCCTCTGCAGGGTTGGGGTGCTCCCCTGACTTCCAGGGTTCCTCGGCCCAGCAGCTCCCTGGGCCCTGTGCCCCCACAGGACTGGCTGCAGCTGGGTCCCTGCTGGACCCAGGCGGAGCCCACGTGGCCAGCTGTCACAGCAGCTGCAGGCGTCCCCCCACCCACCCCGGAGAGACTGGCGAGCCTCCTCGGACCCAGTGACTGCTGAGCGGCGGTTGGGGCGCTGCGGGCAGCACCCACTGGAGGTGTCTGACACAGCTCTACCTCCCGGGTGTCTGCCTTCTGCTTTCATCGCCCGGTCAAGGAGCTGCCGGAGATCAAGGGCTCAGCGGGGCCTCCTCTGTGGGCCCTGGGGGGTGAGGGGGCAGCTGCCGAGTGGCCCCAGCAGCTCCTGGAGAGGAGCCTGCCAGACTGCTGTCTCCAGAAACTCCCCAACCACCACCCCGGGCCTGGGTTCCCATCTCTGAGCAGAGAGTAGTTTCACAGCCAGAAGGAGCAGGGGTCCTGCCTTAAAAACGATGAAAGGGGCCCCATCCCTCCCCTCTCCTGCAGGGCAGAGTTCAGGGCAAGAGGGGGTGGCAGGAGGACCCCTTGGATCCCTTCCCCACCCTTCAGGTCTGTCCTGGCAGAGCACCTGTGGTCACCACGTGGAGGGGCACAAGGCAAGCTCCCTGGGGCCTAAGGGGCCTCCTCCAGTCCCGGAAAAGCGCAGCTTCTCGGTACCTCCCTCCCCCACCTTGCTTTCCTCTCCACTCTGGGCCCCAGCAGGATATCGGTGTAGGCTGTGGTCACTGTGGGAGGCCAGGGCGGTGGGTGGGAAGGAGACCCTGAGCTTCCTGGGCTGGGACAGGAAGGCTCTGATGGTTGCTGAATGAATGACCGCAGGGAGGCCTTGGCCTGGGCATTCAGGGAAGGTTAGGGAGATTTCAGAGCATGTGTGGGATTTTGTTTCCTGTGTCTTGCCCTGACCCACTGCAGCTCACATGGTTTGTAGAGCACCAAGGCCCCTCTTCCCAGGATCAAGTGACCACACTCTTCCACCTGGGGTCACCAGGATCTGGATAGTGCTGGGGGAGCCATGGCCGGGAGATGAGCCCCCCACCCCACCCCATGAGCCAAGCCTCCATCCCCTCCCAGGGTGTCCCCAAGCCTGGGGGTCTTTGGCTGCTGACCCCAACTTGCCATCACTACATGCAGTTGGGACATACCCAGGAGCCACAGTGAGGCTTCACCTCAAGTGGAAGGCACCCAGCCAGTAGGTGCATGAGCAGTGGGTGTGGACCTGGGTGGTCTACACTAGGGGAAAGGCCTTTCATTGTTGCTTTGGGAGAGGTGGGTTTGGGGACTGTAATCTTTTTTATCATGGCGCTAATTATATGTAAGCAGGAACTCTCCCTGAAACAGTCCAGCCCCGGCTCTGTGCTGACTGACCCGTTTGTAATCAGGGAACAGACATCTGAAGGTTGCTCTGAAAAGATGGAAACTTTTAGTCTGTGATCTTGATAAGGAATTCTTAATGGGGCACCAATCAGACATGTGAACAGATGCCATCAGGCAGTCTTGCCCCTGGGCTCCATGACCGGTCCAGATTTCTCCACTGTTGTCTGACCACACGTGGGCCATGCTATGAAGTGTTGAGTTGGAGGGGTCACCGTGCCACCCGTCCCCCCGGCTTAGGCCTCTGGAGCTGAGAGGAGACTGTTTCTCATTGGCAAACAGCAGGGCGTCCTGGCTGTGACCCCCAGTCCCTAATAAAGATTGCCCCGTTCTCCCCACCCCAACCCCATCTGACTCAGAGCAAGATCTGGATGGTGCTGTTTGGGAGTGCTGCTGTTGCCCCTTCTGGCAACCAGGCCTCTCTGCTTGTCCCCCTCAATGACTCCATGAGCACAGTGGACACCTCAAGTGCACACAGATTCGGTAGCTCTCGCCCTTTGCTGCCCATCTTGCTCTTAGGGGAGGAGTCGTCTCCTATCTTGGGGCTCCCGGCTTCTGGGAGAGAGAGGAAGGGGAGTTACACAAGCGCCTTTCCGGATCTGTGTGGTTTCAAGCAGTTACACCTCTTCCTGTCTCTTCTCGAGGCACCCTGTGGCCGTCGTGGCTCCCGCAGGCTCTGGGCCCATAAGGACGGTGGTTTTATGCTGTGTCACAGTCAGAGTGATACCTCAGGGCTTTGGTAGGAAGGATTTCCAGGGTCCGAGAAGCAGCATGCAAAGTGACATCAGTTCGAGAAGCAGGAACTTGAGTCCTAACCCTGAGGCCTGTGTTTCCGGGGAGATCACCCAACGCCCGTCACATGCCTGTCACACCCAGGCACCATGAGCTTCTCCCTGGTCCCCCAGTCAGTACTCACAGAGCATCTTCCGTGTACCTGATGCTGCTGGGACAATCAGTGGGCACGGGAAGTGACGCCCCCTCCCCTGTTGGAGCCAACATCCCTGTGGTCTCAGGGAAAATGTTGTTGTTCAGTGACTCAGTTATGTTGGACTCTGCAGCCCCGTGGACTGCAGCATACCAGGCACCTCTGTCCTTCACCATCTCCCAGAGTTTGCTCAGATTCACATCCATTGAGTCAGTGATGCCATCCAACCATCTCATCCTCTGTCGCTCTCTTCTCTTCCTGCCCTCAATCTTTCCCAGCATCAGGGTCTTTTCCAGTGAGTCGGCTCTTCATATCAGGTGGTCAGAGTATTGGAGCTTCAGCTTCAGCATCAGTTTTTCCAAAGAATATTCAGGGTTGATTTCCTTCAGGATCGACTGGTTTGATCTCCTTGCAGTCCAAGGGTCTCTCAAGAGTCTTCTTCAGCACCACAATTTGAAAGCATCAGTTCTTTGGCCCTCAGCCTTCTTGAGCCTTGGGATTACAGCCTTGTCATGGCGAAGGGACTTGCATAACTCAATGAAGCTATGAGTCTTGCTGTGCAGGGCCACCCAAGACAGGCAGGTCGTAATGAAGAATTCCAACAAAACGTGGTCCACTGGAGGAGGGAATGGCAAACCACTCCAGTGTTCTTACCGCAGGAACCCTATGAACAGTATGGAAAGGCTGGGAAAATGAGGACAGAGTAAAGATGAGGAAGAGTCTGTCGCTGGTGTCTCCATGGTGAACCACAAAGACGGCCTCAAGGGGCCCTACCTCCTGGTCCTCACACCCTCCGTCATATTTGGGCTGGGCTTTGTGACCCATAGATACATCTCCTGAGTCTCAGTCAGGTAAGACACAGCAGCTTCTCTCTCTCCATCCCTCACCCTGAGGGAAGCCAACTGCTTTGACCTGAGAGATCCAGGGAGTACAGGACTCATCCTGTGCACGGCCTCATCCAGGAGATGTCTAAGAAGAGGAGCCTTCAAGGGAATTCCCTGGAAGTCCAATGGTTAGGACTCTGACCTCTCACTGCCAAGGGCCAGGGTTCAGTCCCAGACCAGGGAATGAAGATCCCGTAAGCTGCATGGTGAGGCAAGAAAAAAGAAGAGGAGCCTTCAAATGAGACTGTGGCCCCAGCTGACATCCTGCCAGCAGCCTCAGGAGAAACCCTGAGCCAGAATCACCCAGTCAAGTCAGTCCCAGACTCCTGATTCCAAAACTGTGTGAGAATCCTTTGTTGTTGTAAGCCACTAATCCTTGTCATGTGGCAATAGATAACTGATACAGTGTTATCATTCCTAAGACCTCAGCGATCTAGGGCCAAGACTTCTGGACCCTCCGAGCTCCCAGGATGGTCCGGAATGAGGTGCAGCCCCAGACGGCCCCCACCATGACACTGAGTCATGCCGGTGCATGGTCTCTTCGGTAAGCAATGAGACTTTTTCTGGAAATGTGAAAAACGTGAGAAGACTTCTGAGAGCAAGGGAGAGAGGCAGCAAAGAAAAAGGGTTGTAGTGAGTCTGAGGACCCTGAAAAGTGATTTTTCTGGAAGGCAGGACCGCTGCCCAGGAGCAGGCTGCCTCTAGGATGGACACACCTATGCAAGAACGACCTCACCTGCCGTTGGCTGAGGACGCACATGTTCAGGAAGGAGCTATGATCTCAGACTTTCCGGCCCTGGGCAGCACTTTCCCTCAGGCAGGCTGAGAACAGGCAGATCCCAGCCCCCGAGGCCCTCACTGCTCACCCCACCTGGTAACGCATCAGCTCCTCCCCGACTCCTCTTACCATCCCATCTCACAGACGGAGAAACTGACACTTGGGAAGTTCGAGAGATTTGCCCAAGGCCAGACACAGGTAAAGAGCAGTTACAGCTCAAACCGAGGGGGCCTCGCCTCCCTCCCCAACACCAGGAATGGTCTCCCGGAGTCACTCAGAGTGGAGCCCTGTTACCCACCCAGCCCTAGAAGAAGATGGAAACGTGTATAGGCTCCCGCAGGATTCTTTCTAAATATTAATTTTTATTTATTTGACTGCACCAGGTCTTTAGTTGCAGCGTGTGGGATCTAGTTCCCTGACCAGGGACCAAACCCGGACCCCCTGCACTGGGAGCACAGAGTCTTACCCACTACACCACCAGGGAAGTCCCTCCAGCAAGATTTCCATTTAGAAACAGTTACCCTCTCCAGAAGGGCTTCCTGGGTGGCGCTAGTGATAAAGAACACACCTGTCAATGCAAGAGACATAAGAGATGTGGGTTCAGTCCCTGGGTTGGGAAGATCCCCTGGAGGAGGGCATGCCAACCCACTCCAGTATTCTTGCCTGGAGAATCCCATGGGCAGAGGAGCCTAGTGGGCTACAGTCCATGGGGTCACAAAGAGTCAGACATGACTGAAGTGACTTAGCACTCATGCACCCTTTCCAAAGCTCAAAGGGCTAACTTCGCATCAAGAAATCTCACTTACATGAAGTTTCCCGTCACCTAAGTTTTGGGCTCCAGAGTCTACGGTAGAGAGACAGCCTGACGTCCTTTTCCAGTAACTGGAAGTAGCTCCCCGTCACCCACTGGAGTTATAATTTAGTGTAACAAGAATGACCCTGAATACCAAAGCACAGCAGAACATGCCGCCAGCAGTACTAAAGGTAAAACTCCACCTTCTGGGTAACAGTCCTGGTGGCAGGTCAGTGTGTTCCTGGTTCTGCCAGCTCCACACCACAGGGCAGCTGGCGATGCCCAGTTAAGGCCAGGTGGCTCTTGCATGGGAGCCTGGCCTCTTTGGACCATAGCGGGTGGGAGTTGTCTCGGGCAGTTTCGTCCATGACAATGGCAGAGGCTCCAGTGCAAGTCTCCTATGGCTGAGGCTGGAGATGATACCTTGTCATTCTGCTCATTCTCCACTGGCCTGAGCGTGTGTGTGTGCACGCGCGCACACGCGTGTGCGCATGATGGGGGGAAGTGGCAGAGTCATTTAGCAAAGGACCTGTTTATGGGAGGAGTGAGTAATGGAGACTGATGACTCAGTCTCCTAGACCCTCATTCCCTCCTTCTATGCAAATCAGATGCCAGCTCATCAACCAGAACATCTGAGAAACCAGAGCAGGTGGTCCGCCAAGCAGACTCAGTCAGAAAGCATCTCTCAACTCATAGGCTTGGTCTGAACTTTATGGTTTCTTGGCTTCATTGTGAATTCTTTTTCTTCTCTCACATGGATGCGCTGAATTCTTCCCTCTCGTGCAAGTAGCTCTTATCAAGTCTGAGAAGTCAGATTTCATCTTTAATGCTGAGGGTGAAGGATCAGAGAAAGAGGGAGAGAGAGGGAGCCACTTCCAGCTCTGAATTGGACACCCTCAGGGACATCAGCCCCCAGAATACTATAGTCATTTATTCTGAGCTGCAACAGAGAAATTGAGGGTCTTATAGGCCAGTCACCCATTCTGCAGATGAGAAAACTGAGGCTTGAAGACAGAGCTCGTGTGTCCTAGTCAAGGGTGCCTCACCATGGTCTTCTATGACCCTGAACTTTTTGCCCAGTTCATCCAGTTTATTCTGGGGCTTTCCCTCTGTGGGTGTCAGTGCGCGTGTCCATGTTTAAAATCATGTCATGGGTCCACTTGCCCAGAAGGCTGTCAGCCCAAGTCTCAGGTCCAATCCCACCGCTCTGGAGCCCTCGGTCAAGTCCCTGAAAGAGTCTGACCATCAGGGCCTGGCTGGGGTTGCAGCTTTGATGACAGCCTGAGACCTGCAGGAGTCCATGTTTGTGTTTTCTTCCCATTTAAACTCGGCCTCCAGCCTCTCATGTCATCTGCGCTCGGAGCCTTAACCGGCTGCATAGCGGCCTTTCTGGGAAAACTGAAGTGGGAAACACACTTACAGTGAGAGGTTGCAGGGGAACTGGATCCTCACGCAGCCTCAGAGAGGCCTCCTTGTGGTTACCGGGTAATTATGAAGGAAGGAGTGCACCGCGCCAGGTGGAAGCCTTCTTAACCAAGTGACAGAACCTGGCTTGCCTGTCATGGGCAAGCACACGTGTGCGTCCTGTTTAGATGCTCCAGAAGGACACACCTCGCCAAAAAGGTTTCAGTTCAGTTCAGTTTGGTCCAGATCTAATCATCAGGCTACAGTCAGACAAACCATGGGGCCCTCTGCAGGACTCACGGCCTGAGCTTTGCAAAAACCTCAATACCTTGAAAAGCAAAAATGAAAACATTTTGTGTGGGGGGTGTGAATGGGGGCGGTGCTAGCTCAGGAGAGACAGGAGGGAAATAACCGAGGCCATTTGTGAACCTTGAGTGGATTCTGGAATTTTTTAAGCTGTAGAATCATTGGGAAATTTTTAATCATTTTGGAATCATTGGGAAATTTTTAATCTCCATTTTATTTATTTCTTCTTTGATCTTTATTACTTCCTTCCTTCTGCTGACTTCAGATTTTGTTTGTTCTTTTTCTAGTTCTTTTATTAGGTGGTAGGTTAGGTTGTTTATATGAGATTTTTCTTTTTTGAAGAATGAGGAACATTTTAACATAGGCTATATATCAGATTGTTGTTGTTGCTAAGTCGTGTCCTACTCTTTGCAATCCCATGGATTTGCAGCCCACCAGGCTCCACAGTCCATGGGATTTTTCCAGGCAAGAATACTGAAATGGGTTGTCATTTCCTTCTCCAGGGGATCTTCCCAACCCAAGGATTGAACCCATGTCTCCTGCATTGACAGACAGATTCTTTTCCACTGAGCCACCTATATGGGGTGGTATTGAGTTAATTGCCTTAGTCATGATCCTAGTATTGGGTTATATAAGACAGAATTCTTATTCTCAAAAGATGCTTGTTGCAGTGCTGAGGGGTGACGTGCATGAGCTCACAACTATCAAATGGTTCAGGAAAAAAATGTGTGTGAGAAGAGGGGGGAGAAGACGTGAGAGAGGGGGAGGGGAGGCAGTGCGTGCAAACGGGGCAGATGTGGACCGTGGGTAAGTAGGATGAAGGGTAACAGGTGTTTGCTGCTGTTCTAAGCTTTTACAATCTTTCTGATGTTTGAAAGTTTTCAAAATAATAAGTTGTAGAGAAGACTGTCCCCACTTGGAGTCTCCTGACCCTCTAGGTTCCCTGTCGTCCCTCAGCTCAGCCTGCAAAGGGTGCGAGCTGGGACTGACTCAGCATCTCTCCTCCTGGGCTCAGAGCATGTCTTCTCTTTGCTTCCTTGAGAAAGTATGAACAGGCCTTTGTGAGCACTCCGTGCTGTTGTCTCCAGGTGTAAATCAGGTAGTTTGTTCAAGGTCACAGGTAGATCCAGTCGGCATGCAGGAGACGGGAGGGACCCAGCCTTCAGACTCACAGCCTGGACCCCGAGCCACACCCTCTCAGCTGCCCCTCCCGTCCCTCTTGAGCCTGGTGTGTAGGCACATGGTTTCTGAATAATCTCGGGGAGTGGGGGGCATGCCTGCCTGCCTGCCTCAGAGGTGCGGGAGCCCAGTGCAGCCTGGGAGTCACAGCATCCCCACTGGGATGTCATGTCCTCGGGGATTGGCTGCCTGGCAGATGCAGTGGCTCCTGATTGGATGGTAGCAGCTGCAGAGCAAGGAGGTGGGCTCTGGGCACGTTGGCTGTGCCCCTGAACTGTGTCCTGAATGCTAAGCAGGGGGCTTGGGGAAACCTCACCAATCCTTTGTCCCCCTGGGGCAGCCAAGGTGCTGACCTCCTCAGGAGGAATGAGACAAGCACGGATCGTAGCTTGTGGTTCTTTTCCTCATAAGTGGGCATCAGAGCATGGGCAGGGCCAGGCTGTGAGCCGAGGAGCTCACTTATGACCCTGAGGGACCTGACCTTCCAAAGTCCGGGCTAGGGAGTAGGGCGCCTCCCTAAGCGACCACTGCCACCTGTAGCTGCCGTGAGCGCCCCTACTGGACAAAGCGGGCATTGCAACCCCAGAGAAGACTGCCCTGTCGCCTGCTCCTCAAGCCCCAGTCCCTAGCCCTCCCCCAACCCGAGGTGTGCCAGGCACAGCTGTGAACCCAGCAGACAAAACTCCCTGCATCCATGGAGCTGACATATCGGGGTCATAAATGAGACAGCAAGTGAAATATAAGATGCGCTGGAAGGTGACAGGTACCAAGGAAGGGTTAAGATAGTGTCCAGAGAAGGGGCTTCCCAGGTGGCTCAGTGGTAAAGAATCTGCCTACAGTGCAGGAGACTCCACAGATGCAAATTCAATCCCTGGGTTGGGAAGATCCTCTGGAGAAGGAAATGGCAACCCACTCCAGTATTCTTGCCTGGAACATTCCATGGACAGAGGAGCCTGGTGGGCTACAGTCCATGGGGTTGCAAAGAGTTGGGACAATACTGAGCACATGCATACACATCCAGAGATGATAATGTGACCTCTGTATCAGGAGGTGAAGGCCAGGGTCCCTCAGGTGGGTCTGGGGTCAGAAAGCTTGGACAGAAGGAAGAGCAGGTGTGGACACCCTGAGTTGGGGGTTCTGTGGGGTTCACAGGACCCTATGGAGCCCATATATCTGTGGCAGTGAGCAAAGAGGCAGGAGGCGGGGTGGGATGTCAGAGAGGTCGTGGCTGAGGCGGAGGCCACTGTTGAGGCGGAGGCCACTGTTGAGCCTGAGGCTTTCACTCTGGATAGAAGGGAAACCACTGGAAGGACTGAGTGGAGTAGCATGATCTGTGCCCCTCCCCCCTCAGTGGGCTGGGGTCAGGGAAAGGGCATTCATACCATGCAAGCTAAGTCACTTCAGTCATGTCTGACTCTTTGCAACCCCATGCGCTGTAACCGGGCAGACTCCTCTGTCCATGAGATTTCCCAGGCAAGAATACTGGAGCGGGTAGCCATTTCCTCCTCCAGGGGATCTTCCCTACCCAGGGATTGAACTCCAATCTCTTGCATCTCCTGCATTGGCAGGCAAATTCTTTACCACTAGTGCCACCTGGGAAGCCCCAGGGAAAGTGAATTATCCAGTATGATACTGGCTGACCGCGGTGTTACTTCCTGGCCTGAGGAAAACAGCCCAGACCCCAATTCCACAGATTGGCTCTGGTCCCCCCTTCTCTACAGAGTTTGGGCAACAGAGAAGTACTCCCAGAACCTCAGGAAAGCAGTCAGGGAGGGGTGGGGTAGGAGCGTGGAGGGATGGAGTGGAATCTTCACCGGCACTGAACCGGGTCTCAGGCTCATCTGAGCCCCCGTGGGTTTGTCTGTTTGTCTGATTTGTATGTGTGTGCTCAGTCAGTCGTGTCTGACTCTTTGCAACCCCATAGGCTGTAGCCCGCCAGGCTCCTCAGTGCATGGAAATCTCCAGGCAAGAATACTGGAGTGGGTAGCCATTCTCTTCTCCAGGGGATCTTCCCAGCCCAGGGATCGAACTTGTTTCTCCTGCATTGGCCGGTGGATTCTTTACTGCTGAGTCAACAGGGAAGCCCTGACTATCTGACGAAGGACGTACAGATGCCCAAGGAACCAGGCTTCAGGATTACAGAGCATCTTGACCATACCTGACTGGTCTTTTTTAACCAGCTCCCCTCTTTCTCTGCTCTCCCTTCAGAACCTCGCCTCCGTGAAGAAGGGAGTGCATCAGGACGAGTAAGGCCGGCTCCATGTATCCGGAATCAACCACAGGCTCCCCAGCTCGGCTCTCCCTGCGGCAGACGGGCTCCCCCGGCATGATCTACAGGTGACCCCCCTATGCCATCCCCCAAGCCCCTCCCAGGATCAGTCCTGCCTCTGAGGAGGGGTCCCCAAGCGAGCCACCTCCCCATGACCCAGAGAGAAGGGACTAAGTGAGCCCACAGGGTTGTAAGTTGCATGCAAGCCAGCCATTTCTCCATGGTACCCCGTGAACTATAGCCCACCAGGCTCCTCTGTCCATGGGATTTTCCAGGTAAAAATACTGGAGTAGGTTGCCATTCCTTCTCCAGGGGATCTTCCAGACCCAGGGATCAAATCCGGGTTTCCTGCATTGTAAGCAGATTCTTTACCATCTGAGCCACCAGGGAAGACTTTAAGACCAAAATGGGAAAGAAAAATATGAGAGGTTTGACCAGGTGGGATAGAGCCAGGATTATACTCCTGCCTTGTCTCTGACTCTTCTGAAATATTCCGTGGGAGGTAACAGAGACCCTTCCTGGATTCCGTTTCTCTTTTACACGTCATGGCTCCTGTGGTCCCACCAGCTTCCCCGACACCCTGAACGAGGCTCAAAGCCTTATAGCCAGTGTGGAGCCTGTGGACAGTGGGGGTGGCCAGGTGCTCACTGGGCCCATGAGAACTTCTCCTGGAAAGGCCACTTCCAGATCCAGCCCTGGGTCTTTCCGTTTGGAAAATAGCCCAGGCTGAACCACAGGGAGGCTGTGGGGGAAGGTGTGGGGTGGAGGCGCTGGCTCCATGGTCAGAGCATGGACCCTGATGGCGTTGCTGGCACAGAAGACTGGGGTGTGAGTGGAACCCTGGGGGCTCATCAGCCCTTCAGCTGCTGGATCTTCAGGTCACTGTCAGGGCCTGAGCCAGAGTAAATGTCTGCAAAATTTGGGGGAACAGGGGCATCCCTCCTTCATCGAGATCCTAAAAAGAACCCCATGGTCACGTGCAGACTTGCCAGCAGGTGGATGTGGGCATTTCCTGGTTTGAGTGTTTTCAATCGTTGTTATAAAGCATGATTCGTGAAAATCCAAAGACTCCCCCAGAGGTTAACCTCTAGGCTTCACTTCACCGCCTGAATGAGAACCAGGCCAGACACAGAGACGCCCCCGTCCAAATAAACGGGCCTCTGCCTCCCTGTGCCACTGGGTGGCGCTGCCGCCGAACGCTCGGTACCCAAGCGGAGGGGGGCGGGGCCGGGGTTGCGGGGCGTCGGTGATGCTTCCCGGGCTGGCACCTCCCTGTGCATGGCTGATGACAACTGTGGCTTCTCTCTCTTCTCTCCCTGTCTCCTTCTGTCTCCTCCATTGCTGTCCGCAGTACTCGGTATGGGAGCCCCAAAAGACAGCTCCAGTTTTACAGGTAATGAGCTTCTCCGTTTTCCCTAAAACCAGCGGCAAGCACGGGAGCGGGTGGGAGGACCCCGCCATCCGGGCCGGGGGCGCTGGTGATTTCTCCGCGCGTGAAAATCCTCCCGGTGAGACTCAGGCTCTGGTCCTCTCTCGGTGTTGCGGCGGCATCATGATGAAACCGTGCAGTCGGGCTTGTCGTGTGGGTTCATCTGGAACTTGCTTTGATTTGAGCTGGGCTCCCGCCAGATCTCTCTTAAAACCTCGCTCCTCCGGCAGCAGATCGAGTCCTTTCCTGTGACCCCAGCTTTGTGCTCTTGGGTGGTCAAAGTGAAAGACATGCCCCCAGCCCCTCATTCTCCCCCTTGTCCTTGAATCTGAGCTGATTTGCAGTCTACAGAGCTCCCTGGGGTGTGTGGCTCCGTCGGGACCTGGGTCAGGGTGGGGTTGGATGTGCTGGCTTCTTTCTGATTATTTCTCTGAGGAAAGTCAGCACACCCATGTCCCCAGGGGGAGAGGCTGTCACCAGACGTTCAGGCTTGCAGTCCAGCCTGAGGCACGTCCCATCAGCAGAATCCTCTGGGATAGATCCCTTTCTCCCTCTGTGCAGCTTCTTCCTAACCTCTAGGGTAAAGCATGCACCACGAACACACATGCTCTTGAAAATCTCTAACTCCAGGAATTTACTTCGACATTTTCCTCCATGGGGAACACGTCAGGCTTATGGAACTCACGGGGCAGCGCCGCCAGCTTTGGGACTAGGCACGCAGTGGGCAGGGCTCTGTCTGTGTTGCATCGTGGCCTCCAGGCCTGAGAGGTCTCTGTCCAGAGCCAGCTCCCTGGCGTGTGCACCCCAGAGGTGACAGAACAGTGCCGTCTTATTGGTGATGTGCCAGGGGTCTTGCTTGGGCAGTGGATGCACCCCAGCAGTGACAGAGCCGAGGTGTCTTATTGCCAATGCGCCAGGGGTCTTGCTCGGGCAGTGGGTCTGAGGGTCGGCACTGGACTTCCGTGTGATTCTTCCTTCATGCAGTCTTGGGCCTGGGTCTGAACATGACTGTGGGTCTGGGTCCTCAGGCTCATTTTCCCACTCATGCTTCGGTGCCTCCCATGAGATCTCTCCCCTTAAAGAGAACTCTAAAGTGAGGTCGAAATCTGATTCTGCTGGAGGTTTGGCTAGATAAGGTCTTGCTCGAAATAGTTAGGGCTGAACTTATTAGGTTTGCAAATGATCTTACTGGATACAAGTGTTTATCATCATATACATATGTATGTGTATGTGTGTTGTGTGTATGTGTGTTTGTATTTGTATGTGTGTGTATTTGTATGTGTGTACATGTGTTGTGTGTGGGGGGGTATGTGGGTATGCGTGTGTGTATATGTGTATATTGTGTATGTGTGTGTGTGCACGTATGTATGATGTAATATGCCAGAATGAACATGTGCCATCCGCCCAGAAGGATTCAACCAGTGAAACCAGACATGCGCTTAAACAGCATCCTTAGACGCTGTTCTGAGGCCTGCCTCACTCCCAGAAGGAAAGGAGTAAGGTGAGATGACAGCAGGTCGGGCCAGCAGCTGATAGGGCTCATAGGAAGTTCCCAGTAAGTCGAGTGGAAATGAAAGGGTGCCCCACGCTCCTTGATAACCCCAGAACCCCCCAGATCCACCCTTTTGTCCACCCTCTGGGGACCCTTCTGGGTGAGCATCTGATCCCTGTGAGGCCTTCTTGCCCCGAGGAAGGGCTGTGTGGGGGAATTGAATCCCCGAATCTGAAGACACCCCCCACCCCACTCCCTGCTCAGCCTCTCAGCTCCACTTTCAACACCACAGGCTCTGGCCTTCCTGCCCTTTGAGGCTCCAGTGTGATTACTTCACACAGACACTCAGGCGTCTTTTGCAGGGCCTCTGGTGATGACCTTAATGGGGTGTGATCATCCAGCATACTGGGTGCCACTCCCAGTGGGGTATCCTCATCACCCAGCTCTGACATGGCTGGGGGATGGTTATTTAAGTCAGAAGGGTGGCACCCCTCCTCCAACAGGGCAAAGTGTCCAAGGCCCTGCCCTCCAGCACCTCACAGACAGGTAAGAGGGAAGACCGTGTACCTGTCAGCTCGTACACAGGAGGTTGCATAACAAACTACCCCAAGACTCAGGGTCTTATGTGTCTGTGGGTTGACTGAAGTCAGTTCATCTAGGCTGGACTCAGCCGGATTGGTCTCTGAGCTTCAGGCTGAAGGCAGGTTTCACCCTCTCTCCATCCTTCCTAACCAGGGACCATCCCAGGTCTCTTCTCGTGGCAGAAGTGCCAGAGGAGAAATGTCTGTGAAGGCCAATGGTTAGAACAGGCTCAGTCACTGCTGCTCATTCTTTGGGTCAAAGCAAGCTCATGACCAAGCCCAGTGTCAAGGGGAAAGTATACTCCCCCACCCCAGGGGAGAATCACAGTCACGTGATACAGAGAAGGGGAAAGGATGGGCCACAGTCACGTGATACAGGGAAGGGGGAAAGGATGGGCCACAGTCACGTGATACAGGGAAGGGGGGAAGGATGGGCCACAGTCACGTGATACAGGGAAGGGGGGAAGGATGGGCCACAGTCATGTGATACAGGGAAGGGGGAAAGGATGGGCCACAGTCACGTGATACAGGGAAGGGGGGAAGGATGGGCCACAGTCACGTGATACAGGGAAGGGGGAAAGGATGGGCCACAGTCACGTGATACAGGGAAGGGGAGAAGGATGGGCCACAGTCATGTGATACAGGGAAGGGGGAAAGGATGGGCCACAGTCACGTGATACAGGGAAGGGGAAAATGATGGGCCACAGTGGTGCAATCCTGCTGTTCCTGTTGTTCAGTTGCTAAGTCGTGTCCAACTCTTTGTGACCCCATGGACTGCAGCACACCAGGCTTCTCTGTCCTCCTCTATCTCCCAGAGTTTGCTCAAACTCATGTCCATTGACTCAGTGATACTATCTAACCATCTCATCCTCTGTGCTGTGCTGTGCTTAGCCGCTCAGTCATGTCTGACTCTTTGGGACCCCATGGGCTGTAGCCTGCCAGGCTCCTCTGTCCATGAGGATTCTCCAGGCAAGAATACTAGAGTGAGTTGCCATGCCCTCCTCCAGAGGATCTTCCCAACTCAGGATCTTCCCAACTCAGGGATCGAACCCAGGTCTCCCGCATTACAGGTGGATTATTTACCATCTGAGCCACCAGGGGAGCCCAAGAATACTGGAGTGGGTAGCCTATCCATTCTCCAGGGGATCTTCCCAATCCAGGAATCGAACCTGGGTCTCCTGCATTGCAGGCGAATTCTTTACCAGCTGAGCTACCAGGGAAGCCTTCTCATCCTCTGCTGCCCCTTTTATGACATTGTTGCGCTGCAAGAAGATCAAACCAGTCAATCCTAAAGGAGGACTGATGCTGACTACAATCTATCCCAAACCTAAGTCACTCTAATAGCATCTAGGAGGCAAACAGGTCTTGGGAGAGTCCAGAGAGCTGTTGGAGGTTCGAGGATGAAGTGAGTGGTCAGCTGGCTGAGAGTCAGGGAAGGTGTCATAGAGCCTGTGAGCTGGACCTTATTCAGGCTGGACAGAATTCAACACACACACCAGTAAGAGCATTCCAGTAGAGGGGACAGTCTGAACACAGCTCAGAGAGGTACCCAGAGAACAGGAAGTGGCAGTCACATCATCTGGGCCTTCAGGGACAGGACAGGAAAGAGAGTGACCAGAGGCCAGGCTAGAGAGGCAGATGAGGATCTGAGGATGGAGGGCCAAGAATGCCAATCAGAGGAGCCTGACTGCCTTTGGTGGGCACTGGGGAGACATCGATGGTGTTAGAGCAGGGCAGGGGGCAGGGCTCTGCTGCAAGAAGGAAGCATAGGAGCAGGGGATGAGAAGGGGGGAATGGGGAGGCTGGATGTGGGAGCCAGGAGAGGTGAAGAAGGGCTGAACCACTGGGACCATGGGAGGACAGAGTGGAGGTTATGAGGAGCCAGGTCCACAGGGCTTGGTGTCCGAGGGCAGGCGTGGAGGACAATGTGATGAGAGGGAAATGGTGCCCAGGAGAAGGAGATGGGCCTCATTCCAAGCAGGTCAGGCTAATGACCACCACCCAGCAGTGAGGCCACAGTGGCCACTTCCAACCTGGGCATGACATGTGACACAGAGGCCACGGAACTGACTGTGGGCTTCGGTCTTTAAGAACCATCCCAGGGGCTTCCCTGGTAGTCAGTGGTTAGGACTCTGTGCTTCCACTACAGGGAGTATGGGTTCAGTCCCTGGCCAGGAAACTAAGATCCCGTAAGCTGCATGGTGCAGCCAAAACAAACAAAAATCTAAAGAAAAGAGAGAGAAGGAACCATCCCAGGTCCATCATGAAGACCTTTCCAGATCATCCCCCACTACCAGTCACCTCTACTTCCTCATCCTCGCCCAGCCTCACATTCTTTCCGCTCCAGATCTGGGGGTGTGATCCCCCCACTCCTTGCAGCCACCCCGATTAGCAGGTGTGTCACGAGGTGATCAGCTCGGCCTCTGTCCAGAACCCCATGCCACTGGCACGATTTCTCAGCTGGAAGATAGTGTCATACTGAGTCTTTGGGGGGCAGGGATCCCAGGATGACATGAAGGGCCCCTGTGGCCATGAGCCCAGAATGGGGACTCAGCATAGATCACCCCCAGGCTCAGCCGCAAAGCGTCTTCTGAACCCTAGCTCAGGACAGTGAGGAAGGGTCTCCGTGTGGTGTCTTCACAGCGAACTGCAGAAACCTTCTGTCCATATGTAGGTCCTGGCAGCATAGGACATACAATCTGGGGCGCGTCCCGGAAGAGGGAGGCAGGGCGTCCATCTGTGTGTGCTGAGGGCCTGTCTCGCCAGACCCCCACCCATTCACTGTGGGTGGTGGTCTTATGCTGTGGGCCCCTGGGCTCCCCCATTTGCAGATAGTTAAGAACGTGGTGGGAAGAAAGCCAACCAGCCTGGATCCCTTCCTCAAAGACCAGAAAGCCCAGCCTGCGCCTCCTCCCAGGGTCCAGTCTCTCCAGGCAGGGGAGCATGCGCCCAGGGGAATGGCAGGACCCCAGCCGGTTCCCCCTCCCAGCCAGAGCGCAGGAGGCTGCCTTGCCAGACTGCACTACGGAACCGCACTTCCCGGGCTTTTAGGGGAAGAGGCGCGCTCGTGAATAATTCAGCCTCTCTCACTGAGATGCAGACGCCCTAATAGGACTAATGGACTCACTGCCTCCAAACCCGACCCTTGTGGGACCTCTCATTCACCAACTGCTTCTGACGTCCTGCAGTGACACTCCCTAATGAAAGAGCTGCCGCATCAGCTCTGTAGATGCCTGGTGAGCCCTAGTAAATCAGACTGTGTCCCTTTTAACCAGCAGACGCCAGCGAGGCAGGTGAGTGGTCCCTTCAGCTCAGGAGGCAAGTGGCAGCCGCCTCCTTGGTGGGGGGGAGATGCTGCTGCGGGACAGCCACCCCGGGAATGGACAGCATTTGGGATGCATTTGGCTGATCTGAAAGTAGACCCTCTATATATTTTCAAAGTGGGAAACCTCAAAAAGAAAGCTAGTCCTAGGTAACCACAGGAGGAAGGAGGGTGGGCGTTCTGCTGCTTAAGCCTGCTTGCCTCCCAGCCCTGCCTCTCTGCCCATCTGGGGGACCTGGACTCCAGCTGGTACCCCGTTGGGTTCCCCATTAAGACCCAGCATTTTCGAGTTTCCCCAAGAATGATGGCAACAGGAGGCTGGGTGCTGTCTGAAAGGTCTGTTTGGAAACACAGGCCTGAGAGAGCTGGGGGCTGTTTCTTTGGGCCTTGGCTTACTGATGGTTCTCGAGCAAAAATGATTTTGTTTTTCCCCTGATGCAATGCCCTGCATTTTCGAGTTGTGCCCCGGAATGATGCCGCATCAGCTCTGTAGACGCCTGGTGAACCCTAGTAAATGATGCCCCCTGCCTCCATGCGCGCCCGCTTTGGGAACTCTGGCCGGTTTCTCTGGTGTCCAGACACATGTTGCCATTTCAAAGAGACCTTCCGGGTTCCTTCTGGATCCCACATCTCGGGCTGTGGTGGCTCCCAGTAAACAGATCTCGGTTCAGGAATCCCAGGTGGAAGGCTGTTCAGCAAGGTTGCGATTCCCGCGGCTTAATGAGGTTAATGTCTTCTTTCCATTTTTCTGTGTCACGGGGTCCCTTCACATGAATTCCCCAGGTCCCCATCCACAGGGACAGATTTGCAAAAGGCAGGCCCCAGTGCAGAGGGGACCCTGTAGGGTCTTTAGTTAGCAATGGTTGTTAAGGAAAGCTAATTCTTCTTGAGGTGAGTGGGCAGAGTGGCAAAGAGGAGGAGAGAGAGGTTGGGGGTCACTGAGAAATCAGGTGGCCAAGGGAGGAGTTCCAACAAGGGGTGTCTTCCTGGAGCCCCTCATCCGAGCACCCAGCCCTGCTTGCCTGCGCAGGAGCCAGCTTATTTCCCTGTCCTCTCCTGCTGGGCAGCACTGTCACCGCCAGAGTCCCTCTGTGTCTTGCCTCCCTCAAGGACCTTAGGACGAGGAAGGTGTCCCAGCTCCATCCTCACTGTGCTCTGCCCCTGGGGCACAGACCCCTTGTGAGCACTGCAGCCTTGCCCTCCACCCCAGGCCAGGGGCCACTGTGCCCACCCACAGCCCACGTCTCCTCCCACAAGTCCCCTGACCTGAGCCTGCCCTGTGCCGGGGGGACCCTTTCACCCAGCGGCAGGCTCTGGGCTCCCTCTGTGTGGCTGGTGGCCCTACCCCACCCGCGGGCCCCTCCCAAGGCCACTATAACACAAGATAGGAGAGATGACAGGCAGGGGAGACCCCAGTCCCCACAGAGATAGTTGCTGTTCAGTCTCTAAGTCATATCTGACTCTTTGCAACCCCATGGACTACAGCATGCGAGGTTTCCCTGTCCTTCCCTATCTCCCAGACATGATTGCCAGGTGGCAGTAGTGGTAAGGAACCCCACTGCCAATACAGGAGACCTAAGAGACATGGGTTCAATCCCTGGGTCAGGAAGATTCCCCGGAGGAGGGCATGGCAACTCACTCCAGTACTCTTGCCTGGAGAAGCTCATGGACAGAGGCGCCTGGTGGGCCAGAGTCCATGGGGTTGCAAAGAGTCAGATATGACTCTTGAGCAATTTAGCATGCACAAGATTTGGCCTGCACGAGAACCCTACAGAGAGGCTCCCTCCAATTCCTGGCAGCACCCACCAAGTTTGTCTCATTAGGAATGTGTGACTCTGCAAGACCAGGGGCAATGGATAGAGTTTACATTTCGTCCTGCATGGCCCCTAGAACCACTCAGGCCCATGGTAAGGCTCCTGCCTGCTGGCTGGTCTCCCCTCCACCCTGTCTTGTGTATTTTTGTGCCCACGCCACTTATCATGACTGGTACCACGTTCCACGTCTCATGGTTGGCAGCCACCTCCCACACACAGCACTCTCCCACTGCAAGGCCAGCCCCTGTCCAGTTATCCAGGATGGTTCCATTTCGCCCACAGCAGCCAGCACAATAGGCCTCTGCCTGTCCCAATTCACAGATGTGGAAACTGAGGCTCAGAGTGGTCCAGGTACCTGCCTGGGTCACACCAAGCAGGTGACACACAGGGCTGCCCCTGCCCATAACTGGGCCACTCAGCCACACAGTTACTGCAGCCCTGAGGCTGTGGCTAGATTTCTGGAGCCAGACCAGGATGGCTTTTTGCGGGTAATGTCTTGAAAGCTAATGGCTATTGATCTCAGCCTGGCTGGGCTGGGCTGGGAATGTGTGTGTCTGAGTTTAACCCTGTTTTTCGGGAGGTGCCCTGCAGCTGCTCCCCACCCAGCTGGTCTCTCTGAACACAGACCCCCAGGGAAGCCAGTAGTGGTCTGCTTTTGCCCCACGCAGGCCACGAGTCACAGGCTACACAGCTGCCTCTGAAGCAGCTGCTTGACGGGTTGTGGGCAGCGTGCATGTGGAGGGAAGGAGGGAGTTGGTGCTGCCCACCCCGAGGGCTTCCGAGGTGCCATTTCCTGGGCCACCCCCCCACACCTCGAGCCTGGGGCCCCTCTGTTGTCGGCAATGTGATTCTCCGGGAAAGTGGGGATTTTTGTGTTGGGGTGTGCCTGCCGGCAGAAGCACCCATCAGAGAGACCTTAGTCTAAACCCTGTGGGAATCCAGGGGTTCCAGGCCTTGCAGCCCCCTCCCCGTGGGTCTGAACCATGGTGATGCAAGTCCTGGCCAGGAGAAGGCAGCCTGTAGAGAGCTTGGCCTGATCAGGGGCCAGCCCAGCCCCTCCCCATCAGCTGGGCCAGCCCAGCCCCTGCTCTAGGTGCTTAGCGTGCTTGTACACAGTAGTGAAGGTGGACAGAAGAGTCCCTTTCTTCTTGGACCTGACTTTCAGGAGGATCAGCTTAGCAAACAAGGTGATAGAGATACCTGTGGTCTGACAGGTGATGACACCTGCCACGGAGAAGGGGCATTGAAGTGTCAGGTGGGGGTGGGGAGCTCACATGAGGAAGGACCAGCCCAGGCGGCTCCAGCACCATCTCTACCCTCAGGGACTCTGCAGCTGTCTCAGGCCCCAGGATAGCCCCCAGCCCTTCCCAGGATAATGGAGCTTGTTCTCCCTTGGGGCACAGGTGGGGACAGAGCTGGTCCCTCCACCTCCCGGGCTGGCCCAGCTGACCCAGCTGAAAAGGTGAATCTCACCTGACTCAGTGATGGTGACAATACTGGGGCCCCTGTGCAGGCATCTGGGCTGGGATGGAGGTCCATGGTCGGTGTAGGGGGGAGAAGGGAGTCCCTGGACTGTAGCATAGCCCCTGCCTCCTGTGACCATGTCCGCGTTGCCCGGTCAAAGCCCCTGTAGGATGTTAACGTGCAACCATGGTGCAGCCCTTCACTGATCCGTTCACATGTGTGTGTGCATTGACACAGGGCAGCATTCCATGCACACATGTGTTCCCCTCGCCTAGTCTTTCTTGACTCTGCCTCCTGGGGCTCATTGCCTATCAGTTCACGCAGAGACACCTCACTCCTGAAGGCTGCACAGATTTCCATTCTATGGATGGACCATCATGTACATAGCCAGTTTCCCTATTGATGGACACTTAACGTTTTTAGTTTCTGAGTATAATCATCCCTTCAGGTGACGATTTAGCAGTGGGTTTTAACATTTAAGCTTTGCAATTTCCCAACCTTTTCCCTCCCCCTGCCCCCGCCTCACTCCCTCCTTAAATGCATCCGCTCAGTTTTCTGTTGCAAAAACTGAACTGTGACATAATTCTTTTGCGCATGGAGCCAAAGAACTGCGCTGGCGCAGTGGCGCTTTCTACAAGCAGAGAATGCCGGTGTGGATAGCACTGCTTTCACCAGTCTGTGAACAAGTAGGGCCTTCCCCGGGGGTGCGACACCCCCGACAAAATCACACGAGAGTTTGCTTCAGCGACAGGTGTGCTTACGCTGCTTCCGGGTTGGCCCTGTAGCTGATTTTATCCAGCGAACAGCTCCTGGGGCGCCGTAAAGTCCTCCGCTCTGGGGGCCGGGCTCTCTGCATGCTCCTGCCCTGTTCTCATCTGGAGCGCTCTTTTGACATCGCCCACCTAGAACACAGCTTCACCCGTGCTTGTCTCGTGGGTGCTGGGGACAGAGCGGGTGGCTCAGCCAGAGTTCCCCGCCAGCACAGCTTTGAGGACCAAGAACCTCATGTCAAGAGGTGGTTACATCCCGGGGCCGGGGCCCTGTCCCCAGGGCCCAGGACCCCTGGGTGGCCGCTCTAGCTGGAGGATGTGTCTCTGCCGCCGCCCCTACCCCCAGGGCCAGCGTCCAGCCCAAGGAACTGAGGTTGGCATAGCTCTCTAACCCATCACCACTGGGCGTTTCCCATCCGGACAGCGGCGGCTCCCAGGCCGGGTGGGACCATGTTGTCCATGACGTACAGCGAGAGCCTGAGGAGCGTGAGCAGCAGGTGTCACTCGGACTGGGCCCTGCACCCCGTCCGCCAGACCGACACGCTGGAGCTGCAGCGGCTGCGGGAGGTGCGGGCGGCCGCCCAGGCCAGGAACATGGAGAGCTTCCTGCGCATGCACGGCCTCTCCCTGGAGGGCTGCACCGCCCGGCGCACTGGCATGAAGTACCGGTAAGGGGCGGGGCAGGGCGCTGGGCGGGGCAGGAGGTCCCCTGGACGAGGCGAGGGCTGCGGCGAAAGGGGTGCAGCCCAGGAAACAGGGTAACCACTTTGTTGTCAACTGAGGTAAATTCTTGGGGTTTAAGAATACTGACCGTAGGGCGTCCCTTGGCGGTTCAGTGGTTAGGTCTCCGAGCTTCCACTACGGGGGTCATGGGTTTGATCCTTGGTCAGGGAACTGAAACCCCACATGCTTCGTGGCAGGCCAAAAGCAAAAGCAGAATGCTCACTGTGGAGGAATGTGTAACAGAGGAAAAACGAGGGTCTGCACAGTCCTCTCCTCCAGAGATAAGCACTGCAGTGTTTGGTGTCTCTTCCATGGGGAGACGGTGGTTTTTTGAAAAAACTTTGCAGCAGAGTATACTTACTATGTCATCCGTCTTCTTGCTATCTCACTGGGATGTGTTAATTATTACGGGTTGACTAATACGAATTGCTCCCCAAATGGCTCAGTGGTAAAGAATCCGCCAGCCCATGCAAGAGTTGCAGGAGATGCGGGTTTGATCCCCAGGTCAGTAAGATCCCCTGGAGGAGGGAATGACACCACACTCCAGTATTCTTACCTGGAGAATCCCATGGACAGAGGAGCCTGGCGAGCTGCAGTCCATGGGGTCGCAAAGAGTCGGACACGACTTAGCAACTGAGCACAAGCACGAAGCACTAATTAGGGGAAAGTCCTCGATTCCTCATCTCTACCCACAAATCCATGGCAGTATCAGACCATGCGAGGTCCCAGGGACCAAGATGTGCTTGGGTTGGGCTGTCCTTTCCATGGGAAGTGTTTTTCAATAGGTGGCCTCTGAACTGGTTGCTGTGACTACGCTTAAAGCTGTGATTAGCAAAGGCTGTGGTTTGGGTGTCCCTGGTTCTCGGATGATGGGCTTGTAGGGCTCATTCTGTTGGAAACTCAGAAGGACACTCTGTTTAGCTCGCTTGTCATTGGAATCAGCATCTGTGACAGTGTACCGACCCACCCCCTTTCTCCTCGGAAAGTGGCCAGAGAGCCCCAGAGCTGGCAGCTGAGTCTGTAAATGACCAATATTCAGCTTTATTCCTGTGCCTTCCAGGGACAAGCACTGGCCAGAGCCAGTCACCCAGAAAAAGCCTCCTCCCCACTTCTGCTCAGTCTGTGTTCAGTTGCCAGATCTAGCAAATAAAAATACAGAGCACCCAGTTAAATCTGAATTTCAAACAAATAACAAGTTTATGCCCTAATCGGGACATACTTACACCAGAAGTTATTTGTTGTTTATCTCAAGTCTAGATTTACGTGGGTATCCTATATTTGATTTGATTTCCACCTACCACAGACCCCAGGCGTTATCTGGCTATTCTCTGGAGACTGGAACAGAGACCAGCCCTGTTGCTAAAACATTTTCTCCTGTGGACAAGTGTTTGGGTCTTCAGGGGTCATTGCATGAGCACGTGGTTGTCATTTAAAGATATAAAGCACTTCTGCCCTGAGTCCAGTAGGTGGCAGAATTCTTAAGGCTTTGCATTCTAAAAATCCAGACGTAAAAGAAAGACAAAGGGTCAGCGAGACTGGCCCTAAGGACCTCCTGATTCTGTTGGAGATTTCTCAAGAGGGAGAAGAGGGTCTGAATTTTCTTCTTTTTTTGGGTGGGGTGGGGAGCTATCCATTGATGTTGTTCTTGCTGTTCAGTCACTAAGTCATGTCCGACTCTGCAACCCTATGGACTGTATCACACCAGGCTCCTCTGTCCACGGGATTCTCCAGGCAAGAATACTGGAATGGGTTACCATTCCCTTCTCCAGGGGATCTTCCCAACCCAGGGATCAAACCTTCATTTCCTGCATTGGCAGGGGGATTCTTTACCACTGGGCCTCCTGGGAAGCCCAAGTCATTGATTGTTGCTGTTCGGCTATTTGTTGTTCAGTTGCTAAGTTGTGTCTAACTCTTTGCGACCCCATGGACTGCAGCACGCCAGGCCTCCTTATCCCTCACTATCTCCCAGAGTCTGCCCAAGTTCGTGCCCATTGAATCAGTGATGCCTTCCAACCATCTCATCTTCTGTCACCCTCTTCTCCTTCTACCCTCAATCTTTCTTTCCCAGCATCAGGGTCTTTTCCAATGAGTCAGATCTTCACATCAGGTGGCCAAATTATTGTAATATCAGCATCCTTTAATTAATTCAGAAATATTTGAGGACCTACTTGACTCCAGGCAACAGGCTTGCAGACATTGCATAACCAGGACAGACAGGGTCCCTCCCCACCCTCTTGGATGTTCCATCCTGGTTGGGGGGTGACAGAGAAAAAGCAGATAAATGGCCTAAGAGAGTCAGGGAGGCCAGGGACAGCTGAGACTCCAGCCATCTGAAAGGAGGACCACTGGAAGTGGTGGGGAAGAACCTTCCAGTTCAAGGGGACAGGGGAACATTTGAGAAAAGAAGGCCTGGGCCAGAGTGAGGAAGACAAGAGCAGTAGAGGGGAGGCCAAGGGAAGAGGCCAGGGGATTGTCCTCCTCCTGGGAGACCCCAGCTCCATCAAGTATAGATATCATTTGTGATGGAGGGTGCCCTGGGGTGAATTATGTCCCTCCAAATTTCATCCACCCAGAAGCCTAGATTGTGAGGCTACTTGGAAATAGGATCTGTACAGATGTAATTAGATGAGCTTACACTGGAGTCGGGTGGGCCCTAAATCCAATGCCTGGTGTCCTAATAAGAGGCCCAATGAAGATGCACAGGGAAGAGGCTTTGTAATGGTGGAGGCAGAAATTAGAGTGATGTGGCCACAGGCCAAGGACTGTGGTCACCAGAGGCTGGCCAAGGCCAGGACAGACCCTCCCCTGGAGCCTACAGAGAGAGCCCTGCCATGCCCACACCCAGATTTCAGCCTTCTGGCCCCCGTTGATGTGAGAGAACCAAGTTCCGTTGCTCAAAGCCCCCCAGTTCGATGAACTCTCTTGCAACAGCCCTAGGACCCGAACACAGCTTAGGGTTGTGGATCCTAGGAAAATGTCCTATTTTCCTGACACTCTAAGAAAAAGGTCTGTGTCACATCTGAAGCTTGATGGACTAACAACCGTGGGGCTGAAACACCCTGAGAACCTTGCTTCACAAGCAGCAGGGTTGACAAGAAAACCACTTGAGCCTTTAGCATCTGATGGGCCAGAGGTAGTCACACTGTGGGGCCCTTTATTCATCTGGTGGATTTCATCTGGCTGTACCCAGGAATTTCAGTTAACTGGGAAGAGAGCCTCTGGAACCATGGCCACCAGTTATGAAAGATCCCAGATAAATGCCCTTCCAAGGTTAATGTTCCCAGCAGCAGCTGGGCTGGGACTCTGTTAAACCTGGTCTTAAATATTAATGTAAAAAAGATAACGCCTCCAGATAAGTGCTGCCTGGTGGAGCAAGGCGAACACCATACCGCTGGCCCAACACATTATCAGTTGAACTGAGCCTGCAGCTGGGAAAAGATTTCATGTTAACTTCACCCTTTTTTTAAAAACGGTCCTCAACTCCTGCTGTTTAAAAAAAAAAAAAAAGGCACTGAATTTTAAAATCTCCACAGTCCCTGTGTCAGCTCCCCCTTCCCACATCCAGCTGGCTGCAGTGATGGAGGGTCCGGATGTGTGGCCTGAGACAGGGCAGCAGCTGTGGTCGCGGGCCCACGTGGTGCCAGGTGGACACTGGACCCTGGTTCAAGGACGCTCCTCTTCTGCCACACACGGCCCTGGGAAGGAACCCAAACTCCCCACTGGATCCCGCACACGCTGCCTCTGATTTTGGCCTGTACTCCTTTTTTTCCCGCTCAGGGTGCGCCTGTCTTTCATTCATATCTCAAAGGAACTCACTGCATCCCGCAGTCCTTGCACATCCTCAGTGTCCCCCAGAGGGTGCATCCTCCAGATTTTCACAGGGCCGGCTCCCTCCCATCAGCACAACTTTGGCCTCAGAGAGACTTTCCCCACCACCTGGTCTAAACAGATGCCCAGTGAGTCACCCTCAAGCCCACTAACCTCTTGCATTGTTTTTGCGCGTCTGCATCCCGCTGACAGCATGACCTTTGTCTGTTCTCAGCATCTAGAGCGGTCCAAACTTCTATAAGTACTGGCTGGCTGGTGTTTCCCAGTCTTAGTCTTAACCCACTTTTCAGAACATTCTCCTTCTGGAAATGTCTCTTTCCTGCTGCTTCCTCGGCAGCAGGACTGGAAGCTGCGTTTGAGACTCTCTGCTGCGGCCTGGAGGGCAGGGAGCCCTGGGCAACGAGCCTTGGCCATGAACTTCTGGCAGGGTGCAGGGTCCTACCTTCCTGCAGTTTTTGACTCTAGAGTGTGGCCTCTTACCACTAGCCTCTTACAGGAATCACAGACAGTATCTGATTCGTGGTCAAGTTCATCAAACAGACTTGCTCATTTATTCACAGGAGGTCACTTCAAGCTTGGCCAGTCAGAGAAAACTTCCTTGAAAAATCTGGGAAGCCAGGTGTGTCTTAAAGGATGGGTAGGAAGAAGGAGGAGGGGCAGGAGGAAAGACAGGCGAGGATTGGTGAGTGGACCAGTCTCGGGTGACAGGCAGGGCAGGTCTACCTTGAGCTGGTCCTATATCAGTGTTAGGGGTTGCCCTAACACAGCACACACCACACAGAAGCCCAGAACAGCAGCTATTTATTCTCTCACGATCGGGAGCCCAGAAGTCCAAAAGCCAGGGGTCAGCAGGGCCACACTCCCTCTGAAGGCTCTCGGGAAAGATCCAACCTTGGCTTTTTTTATAATTTTAATTGGAGAATGGTTGCTTCACCATGTTGTGTTAGTTTCAGGTTTACAGCCAAGTGCATCAGTTATACACACGCACATATCCAGTCTCTTTTAGATTCTTTTCCCATTTAGGTCATTACAGAGTACTGGGTAGGTTCCCTATGCTGTGTAATAGGTCCTTATTAATTACCTATTTTGTATATAGTAGTGTGTATATGTCACTCCCAATCGCCCAATTGGGAGTGGAAAACAGTGACAGGTTTTATTTTCTTGGGCTCCAAAATCACTGCAAATGGTGACTGCAGCCATGAAATTAAAAGACATTTGCTCCTTGGAAGAAAAGCTATGACAAACCTAGACAGCATATTAAAAAGTAGAGACATTACTTTGCCAACAAAGGTCCATATTGTCAGAGTTTTTCCAGTAGTCATTTATGGATATAAGAATTGAACCATAAAGAAAGCTGAGTGCTGAAGAATTGATGTAATTCTTTCCAATTGTGATGCTGGAGAAGACTCTTGAAAGTCCCTTGGACTGCAAGGGGATCAAACCAGTCAATCCTAAAGGAAATCAACCCTGAATATTCATTGGAAGGACTGATGCTGAACCTGAAGCGCCAATACTTTGGCCACCTGATGGGAAGAGCCAACTCATTGGAAAAGGCCCTGATCCTGGGAAAAATTAAAGTCAGGAGGAGAAGGAGGCGACAGAGGATGAGGTGGTTGGATGGTATCACTGACTTGATGGACATGAGTTTGAGCAAACTCTGGGAGATAGTGAAAGACAGGGAAACCTGGTGTGCTGCAGTCCATGGGGTCACAGAAAATAGGACATGACTTAGTGACTGAACAACAATAGCCCTTCCCCTTTGGCAACCATAGGCTTGCTTTCTATAATATGTCTGTGCTTCCTTGACTTTGTCTATAGACACATCACTCCAATCTCTGTCTCTGTCTTCACATGACTGTTTTCCCTCTGTGTGTCTCTGTCAGTCTCCAAATTCTCCTCTCCTCATGAGTACAGCAATCATTGGATTTAGGGCTCACCCCAATCACCTCCTCTTTATGTCATGACATCTACAAAGATTCTTTTTCTGAAGATGGTCACATTCATGGGTGCTAGGAGTTAGAACATGGACTTGTCCCTTTGGGGGACATGTTTCAACCCACGCTAGGTCACCAGGGCTGACTCAACTCCCAAGCCTGCAGGAATGTCACTGAGTGTCCTGGCGGGGAACCCAGCTCTGGACAAGTCATGTGGTCTCCCCAGGTCTCAGTGTCCCCATCTGGAAAGCAGAGACTATAGTCACTTCCTCATAGAATTGTCCTGAGGACTAAATAAGGTAGTGATGGAAACCAAAGCTCCAGGCTTGGCTCCTGGTGAGAGAGAAACCGTCTTGGAGTATCATGGGTACCAACAGAAGCACCTGGAGAAGCATCTCATGTTCTGTGTGGCCATCAAGCAGATGGGAAGCGAGGGAGGGAGGGAGAGAAGTGGTGAGACGAGCCAGTCATTCTGGAAGAGCTGCCGTGCCATGATCCAGGGGTCTCCCCAGCCCCCTGGGGCAGGTTGGGATGGATCCCAGGCACCATGCCAGAAGCTCCTGTTGTAAGGAATTCTCTTTGGTGGCATTCTGTGGACACAGCAGGGCTTTTACTCGGGGTGGCTGCCCCTCAGATTCATCACGGCAGGAACCAGCCACTTTGTTTTAACAACAGCAGGTCCTGGAGAGGCAGAAAAAGAACCCCAAATCTGCTGTGGCTCAAAACCATCCACACTTCATGTTTCTACACCAAGCCCTTTTCTGGGTCTCACTTCTTCACCAAAACACGTTTGAAAGGAGAGACCCTTTGGAGTGACATTTAATTGTAGCAAGTTCAGGTTGAGGTCTTATGCTTTTGGTTTTCCCCTCTTGTCTTTTCTTGTGATTTTCTAAGTACATTAAGAGTTTGTGACCCCTGTCTGAGGCACGTGGAAAGTTCCAGCTGTGCAAACCCACCCGCCCAACTCCTCCGTTCAGCAGTTCTCTGCTGGACCCGCCACATTTGCCCTGGGTTCCCGGGGCAGGTTCTGAGGTCAGACGTCCATTCCCACCGTCCCCACAATGCGTTACAGAGGCTTGAGCGGAGACTGGGGACTCTACACCGGGCCAGGTGCAAGAGTCCTGGGAGAGTGGCTCCTGTGTGGCCCCCAGGCCTCTGGTATCACTGGGGAGGCTGAGGTCTGACACCCAGAGGAAGGAAGGTTTATTGGTGCTTGAGAAGCGGGGGAGACTGCTTCACACGGCATGTACTATCTCAGCTGATGCCAGGGGATGACAGGGAGTTAAAAGGCAGGGAAACAGGAAGGGCACTGCCATAGGGAACAGCAAGAGTGCAGGCCCAGAGTCTTTTGAAAGCGTTGACATTTTTTTTCAGTAACAGCTATACTGAGATATAATTCACATACCATATACCCATTTGTTGTTCTGTCACTCATTCATGTCCAACTCTTACAATTTAATGGTTTTAGTATATTCATATAACTGTGCAAAAATCGCCAATTTTGGAACATTTTTGTCACCCCCATAAGGAAATCCCATACCCACATTAGCTATCATTCCCTGATTCTCCACTCCCCCCACCCCCTAGAGTCACTAATCTGCTTTCTGTCTCTATGGATTTGCCTATTCTGAATGCTTTTTTTTTTTTTTGGCTGCACTGGGTCTTCATTGCTTTGTGCGGGCTCTCTCTAGTTGTGGTGAGCGGGAGCTACCCTCTAGTTGTGGAGCACGGTTTTCTCACTGCAGCGGCTTCTCTTGTGGCCAAGCGGAGCACGGGCTCTAGGCACATGGGACTGATTCAGCAGTTGCAGTGTGCAGGCTCAGTAATTGTGGCACACGGGCCTAGCTGCTCCGAGGCAGGTGGGATCTTCCTGGACCAGGGATCAAACTCGTGTGCCCTGCATTGGCAAGCGGATTCCCAACCATGGCACCACCAGGGAAGTCCCCTGAACATTTCATATGAATGGAATCATACAGTACATGGCCTTAAAGAACCCGCCTGCCAATGCAGGAGACCTAAGAGACACAGGTTTGATCCCTGGGTCGGGAAGATCCCCTGGAGGAGGAAACTGCAACCCACTCCAGTGTTCCTGCCTGGAGAATGCCATGGACAGAGGAGCCTGGTGGGCTACTGTTCATAGGTTCTCAAAGAGTCAGACTCGACTGAAGCGACTTAGCATGCCCATGACTCATTTCCTTCTCTTAGCATGATGTTTTCCAGGATCATCCATGTTGGGACCTGTGTCAGTACGTCATGCTTTGTATGGCTGAATAACATTCTACTGTGTGGATATAGACTACATTTTGTTTGTTCGTTCGTTATTTTATCTGTTGTTAGACATTTGGGTTGCTACAACTTTGGGGCTGTGATGAGTAATACTGCTGTGGACATTTGTGTTCAAGTTTTGGCATGGGCGTTATGTTTTCATTTCTCTGGGCACATACCTAGGAGTGGAATTGCTGGATTGGGAGGTGAGATGGGTGACCTTTTACACACTGTGGTGACTAAGTCTTTGTGAATCTCACTTAAAGCTCAGAGGACACCATCTGGTTAAGAGCAACCCTGAGGAATCCATAGTGAGATGCTGTCCCCTGTGGGATCCATAGTGAGATGCCGTCCCTTGTGGGATCCAATGATTTGCCAGTGCACAGAGAACCGAGTGAGATGGAATGAAGTAGAGGATCTCCACACCCTTCAGGCCAGTGCATAGCATCACTCAAATCTCTTGATAAAAACACAGCTTCCCAGGACTGCTCTGGCGGTTCAGTGGTTAAGACTTCACCTTCCAATGCAGGAGGTGCAGGTTCGATCCCTGGTCGGGAAGCTAAGATCCCACATGCCTCGGGGCCAAAAAACCAAAACATAAAATGGAAGCAATATTGTAACAAATTCAGTAAAGACTTTAAAAATGATCCACATCGGAAAAAGAAATGCATTTTCCCAGGCCCAGCCCTAGAGCTGCTGATTCCGTAGGTGTGGTTGGGGCCCAGGAATCTGCATTTGTAACAAGCTCCTCTAGCATCCTGCTCAGGTATTGAGCACCCCTGCTGTGGACTGTAAGCTCCACAAGCCTGGGGAGGAGCCAGAGACAGGGTCTTTGCCACCTGCAGCCTCTTCAGCAGGTGTGTGGGCTTCCTGAGAGCCAGGGTCTATTGTCTTCAAGTGCAGGGCCCAGTTGGTAGAGGGCCCAGCTCGTAGAGGGGCCAGCACTGCAGCCTGCCCTGCCTCCTTCCCATCGCCCGTCACCCGAGGGACTCAGGGACCCACGCCAGGCAGGTGGAAGAGGAAGGCAGCACTGGCCTGTGGATCCTGAGGGGCCCCTACTGGCCTCCACAGGTGGCGTCTGTGACCTGCCAGGGCCCCCTTGGCAAAGGTACCAGCTCTGCCCTCCTTTGTCCCCAGGACCAGGTCCCCCCCTGGGGAGTGGTTCCTGCTGCCGAGTCAGGCCATGGGGAGGACAGACAGGGTACACTTACCGATTGGGGGTGGGGAGAGTCTCTCCCAAGGGCCTCTCCTAACTCCATGGCCAGAAAGCCCTTCTTCTCTGCTGAGGGATAGTGGGAGTGCTTCCTGAGGACCGGACCCCAGTGTGAGCACTTTTGTGATCTGAATGCCCTGGTGACCTGCACTGGACCCAAGAGCACTGAGGCTTGGGGAGGGAGTCACTTGCCCCTGGCTGCCCAGCTCGGGAGCAGCGGGGCTGGGACTGGACGGAGCAAGGTTTTATTATTAACTTCTCAAAAAGGCAGGGCCAGATCTGAGAGCAAGTGCAGCCACCGTCCTCTGTGAACATCTCAGGGTGGCTTCTTCTCTGAGTCCTGTCAGAGCACAGGCTAGATAGCCAGCAGGCGTGCAAGGTTCCTGCAGAGCCGGCTCCTGAGGGACAGAGTGGTCCTCGGGCCAGCCACCTCATTCTGTCAGTGGAAGTCCAGAACTCAGAGATGGCGGGACACTCGCCTGGGATCATACAGCAAATTAGCAGCAGAGCCTGACCACCTGCCTCCCATCCACCCTCTCCTTCTCAGTCACAGGGCAGGAAGGGACCTAAAAGTCAGCCATGGCGAGGGCCACCCTGCAGGGTGAGAGTGGCATGCTTGGGGTCAGAGAGCAAAGCCAGCCCTTCCTGCCAATGGGGGCATCTCTCAGGGTTTCAGGGAAGCCCTTAACCTTGTTCCAGAAGAGCTTGTTCCCATCTTCATCCTGATCCCCTTAGTGTGGGAAAGGAGGCTGGGCTAAAGCAGAGGATTTTCATTCATTCATTCATCCATCCTTCCATCCATTCATTCATTCCTTAGTTTATTCATACATTCACTCTAAAAGTGTTTATTGAGCCTCAGCTGCAAGCTAAGTACTGTGAGAGGGCTGGAGCGTCTCAGGTCTCTGAGACCGCAGGCTTCTTTCCTCACTTCACCTGGGTCATTACCATTCAGAAAGAGTGGCCCTCTCTCCTCCAGATCTCTGGTGATTTGACTTCTTGTGCCAAAACCTGGTTGCAGCCTTGTTTTCTTGGATGAGAATCGCCACGGGACAGAGTTGGCCAGGCCGACTGCCTGCACGCTCAGCCGTCCACTCGGCTGCAGTGCCTGCCTCGTCCAGTCCCAGCTGAGCAGCTGTCAGCCTGGAGCACCCGTGCCGGCCTCCCGGGGATCGGCCAGGGCAGCCGGGCGGCTTGTGCATCCGCTTCATTAATAATGAATCGCCAGACGCCTCCCACACCTCCCGCGCCTCTCGCCAGTCACCTCATTGACTTGGTGGGAGTCTCAACAGCCACGGTGAGCAGACCCAGGCTCCCTCTGAGAGACCTGGGGAAGCCTGGAGAAGCAGCTGCTTCCCGAACCCCCTGGCTGCCACACTGATGGGAGACACCCTCCCTCCCCCTCCTGCTGTCAGAGGACGGCAGTGTCGCTCATTGGTCGCGAGTTACTGGCAGCCCAGCCCTGCTGGACACAGCTGGGCTGGGGGTTCAGGCGGGCAGAGCCAGACCAGGGTGGGGCAGAGGACGGACCCGCAGAGAAGGGAGAGAAAATGGCATTCCCCCCCACCCCTGGGTTTCTGAGTTCTATCTGATCAGATCTTCTCTAGCACATTTCTGGAAATTTGACTCTCTTCTGTCTGAGACCACATGGGCTTTTTCTACATCATTGCCTTTGGAAATCTTCACTTCTGGCAGCTCCTTCAGCTTCTGGGATAAAGTCTTGTCCCAGGCGGAGAGGGGCTTTCAGGGGCAGATGACCTTGGAGCCCAGAAAGAGAGGGGACGTGGTCAGGAGCTGATCGCCGGCGACATGCAGGTGTCCTTCGTATGCTCGGAGCACGGCCTCAAGGGCCGGGGCCCTGAGGAGCGGCTGGGCCGGCCAGCGGCCAGCAGCCCCAGCCTGGGCACCCGAGGCCGCTTCCGTGCAGTGGCCATGGTGGCCCGGAGCCTGGGACAGCTGTCGGTGCAGAGCCTCCCGAGCGCAGGCGACGCCAGCGTGAAGCAGCCCGGGATGAAGTATAGGTATGCAGTGCGCGGGGCTGTGCGGGGCAGGGTTGCCCTCCCCACAGTGTCTGGGGGAGCTTGGCAGATGTGGGGGGAGAAATAAAATCGAGGTCAGGGTCAGGCCCCGGTTTCTTCCCCATCGTTGGTGGGGAGGGATGATGATGCCTTTTCTCTCCTTCTGCCTGTTTGTTTCCCTTCCTGGGGGCAGGGGCTGGGGGTTGTCACTAGAGCTGAGCACGCCCCACCCCATGTCAGATACTGTGTGATACTTCCTCTTCCTGGCAGCCCCAGGGCAATGACCACAGGTGCCCTGCCCTCCCCCTGGGCACACAGGCCTCAGGAATGCCCCCTGAGTGGTCTGATACCTTTGCAGCTAAGCCACCTTGACAAACCTCAGTTTAAGAGTCAGGGATATAGGGTGAACCATGTGATAGAGTTAATCTTCCCCCACTCCTTGACCTGAGCCGAACCCCAGACCCAGATTCCTCTACAGCAGGATTCAGCCTCTGCAGGGCACAGGCAGCAGCTGGAGTTCTCTGCTAAGGGCTCAGACCTGGCTTCTGTGTGTCCCTCTGCTTGGGCCCAGCCCCCCACGTGCTCTGGGGGGACTCTGTACGTAGAGAGCATGCAAAGGTCCAGTGTCAGCGGGGCCTTCCTGACATTCCTTGCGGAAGCCCTTCCTTCCTTGCCCTACCCAGGGTCTTGCTCAGATGCCCAATGGGATGCCCCCAGGTGCAAAAGGAGGGCTGGATCTGAACCCTGGACCCCTGGGTCACCCAGCTAGAGGTCTGGCCTTCCTATAATTTTCTTAATAATTTTTGTTGAAGGAGAGTTGCTTTACAATGCTGTATTAGTTTCTTCTGTTTACAGCAAAGTGAATCAAGTTTATATATACATATACCACCTCCTTTTTGGATTTCCTTCCCATTCAGGTCACTGCAGCATGTTAAATAGAGTTCTCTGTGCTATACATTGGGTTCTCATTAGTTATCTATTTTATACATAGTATCAATAGTGTATATGTGTCAATCCCAATCTCCCAGTTCCTCTTCCCCCTCTTTCTCCCTTGGTACCCATATGTTTGTTCCCCACATCTGTGTCTCTATTTCTGCTTTGCAAATAACAATGGAATATTATTCAGCCATAAAAACAAATGAAATTGGGTCATTTGTAGAGACAAGGATGGACCTAGAGAGTGTCACACAGAGTGAAGTGAGTCAGGAAGACAAAAGCAAACATCATGTATTAGTGCATGTGGAATCTGGCCTTTCTTACTCACGAGTTTCTCTGTACTTAGAGCCTTGAGTGCTTTGAGAATGATGTTCCAGGGAAAGGGTAGTTCTTACCACAAACCATCTTCATGAACCAGAAAAGCTAAGTTAGGTCCCTGGTTTCCAACTCTGCTCTCTGAGACTCAAATCACATGGGCCACCAACCTCAGAAAAGGCTGCAGAAGAATCTGGTTGTATTGGAGGAGGATGGGTTTCTAGCTGGTATTGCTGCTGCTGCTAAGTCGCTTCAGTCTTGGTTGGTACCAACTTGAAAAGTATTGAAAGAATGGATCCTAAGAAATGAGCTGTGTGGCTTAAACCTCTAGCTTAAACCTTAAACCAGTGCCCAGAAAATGGACCTCATGTGAAGGACCCGTGTCATAAGTCCCAGGCCTCCTCAAGATGAATTCTGGGATAACAAGGCCTTCTGCATCTCCACCTGTAACCCTCCTGCCCTGGATCTTTGGGGACATTTGACATGCTTTTATGGGTCTTTGGGGTACAGAGCTTTTGTTCCCATCCATCCTCTCAATTCAGTAAGGACAATTCAGAGCAGAATTCTCTTCTAGAAACTCTGGTGGTTTATCTTTTGTTAAGTGGGAACCAAAAACAAAGAGTAAACAGAATCTATTTTTTAGTTTAGATACATGTTACCTGCCGAGACTTTTAAGTCAATCCTAAGATCATCAAAAGAGTGAGACCATTTCTAAAAGTATGAAGGATAATGTACACAGGAAATGTGGCTATTGACAGGATTTCCCTGCCAAGATCTTAAGATCCGTTGAAGATTGGACATCAAAGAGCCTGAATGCTTAAGATTACTGTGTGCACCTATGTGTGTACATCTGTGTGTGTGTGTGTGTGTGCATCTATGTGTGCACCTATGTGTGCATCTGTTTATGTGCACTTGTGTGTACATCTGTGTATGTGCACCAGTGTGTATGGATCTGTGTGTGCATTGGTGTATGTGCATCTATGTGTGCATCTGTATGTGTGCACTTGTGTGTGCATGTGTGTGTGTGCACCAGTGTGTGTGCACCTGTGTGTATCGATCTGTGTGTGGATCTCTGTATATCTGCAACTGTGTATGAATCTCTGTGTGTGTGCACCAGTGTGTGTGTGTACCTGTGTGTATGTGTATCTGTGTGTATGCATGCCTGTGTATGTGTGTGTGTGTGACATGTTGGAGGCACTGAAGGCAAGACAGGCAGTGTAGGGAGGTGCTCGCTGGGTCAGAGGGTTCAGAGTCTGAGACCCCAGCCCCAGCTTTCCACCCTGGGGGACCCCACCTGTCCTTACAGGTGGCAGGGCCTGGGGAGCTTGCCTTGGTGGTAAGAGGGAGAAGGTGGGCTCATTTCCTTGTAGGTGTATAGTCTCAGAGCTGAAATGGAAGTCAGAACCCAAACCACCAGACACCTCTGCTGAGCACCGGATCCCTGCCTGATGGGGTTGTTCCATGATGACTCTCCCAGGATCACAGCCAGGGTACATGTAGGTGGGAGCTACAGGGGGCCTGATCCAGGAACACCCACTACTGACCACCTCCTTAAGGAGCTGGCCCTTCACAGTGGCACTGAGCGTGATGTGGCCTGTGCCACCGGGGTGCACATTCTTGCCAAAGGGTCCCTTTGGCACTGAGCAATAGAGATGCTCAGTGTGGAGGAGGGGAGACCCCAAGGCCTGTGAGTAAAAAGAGGGTCCAGCACTGGATCCTGAGGGTCTGGTCCCAGGCCTGGGCTTCTCAGCCCCACTTTAAACCAACAAGCACCCCCAGGACCTGTGGCTGCCAGATGCAATCTGATGGCAAAGGTCTGGTAGCCCAGGTCCGTCGTAGGAAGCCTGGAGTCTGGGGGCGGGCAGGGCTGTAAACAGATAATCCCCTGCAGGGTGACAGCTGACAGGAAACCCCAGCATCCCTGCCCATCAAACCTTCTCCAAGGCCAAGTTGCTTTCCATCACCTGACCACATTTTTGTCCCTTGCCCAGATGGCTGAAGTTAAAGGCCCTGAACAGCTATTTTTAAAGGATGCATAATTGCCTAGAATGTGAAATGCAGTGTTTAAGGGTGTGGCCCATTGGGGTGGAGGGGGGCGGTGCTGCATGAAAAACGTCACTGTTTTCCTCCAGCAAAGGTTAAATCCCTGAGTCCTCATTAGCCATTTTTCCAGACCACAGGAGGGCCAGGAGACAAATTAATAAAGACTAACATTATCGGGGTTTAGGGATTTAGCCAACTATTATATCACTGTGGCGAGTTTTAATTAGGGGAAGAAAACCTGTAGGAAATGCTTTCCCCACGTAGAAAGTTGTGAGTGGCAGCGTGTCTCCAGCCCAGGTCCACACGAAGCTGTGCTCTGTTGGGCTGCCCCCACCCCCACCAAGCTGCCGTATTTATAAAGCTTCCAGCCCGGAGATACCCTGTCCTTTCTCATTCCTCCTCCGGAGGCCTGGCAGCGGATGGCAGAACTAATACCATCATTTTAACAGGGAAACAACTTGAGCGGGGTAATTGCAGCATGGCGTGGTGTCCTAGTTTTGCTAAATTATTCCTGTGGGCGGTGGGTGGAGCCACAGCTGCATCACCAAGCACCCTACATCCGTCCGAGGAAACTCGGAGCCCCTTCTGATGGGCAAGGGCGGTCGCCTCTCTTCAACCACAGACACAGGTGGGCTCAGCCTGCTGTCCTGTGTCCTCACCTGTCTGCTACTAAAGCCGCCCAGCCCCTGAACAAGCTGTGCATGCAGGCACTTAGTTGCACACTGATGAAGGGCAGTTGCAGGAGGACAGGCCTAAAACTTCACCTTCTGCAGAACCTGGCCGGGAAATTGCTCCTCCACCATCATGCCTGAGGGTGGTTTTAGAGAGGCGGGGGGCTCAGTCTCCCTCCCAGCACCTGGATTTATCCAGACCAGGTGCCCAGGTCTTCAAACACCCAGGCATCACAAACAGGGTTCTAAAGGTTTTCATGACTGTGCTCATTTCCAGGGAAGGCTTCTCAAAGGGGTTTATGACCCAAAATGGTTAAGACTACTGATTAGAACTTTTAGTCCCTGATGCTTTGTTATCGGACCACTCCTAAGCAGCATTCTAATTTCTCACCCGAAGTATTTTCTCACTGGTGTAAGATAAACTAGCTAACCTGCTAAAAAGAACTGGCCTGATGCAGGGTCTATAAGTGATGTCATTGTGCTTTTCTTTCTTTCTTTAATTCCTTTTTAATTCCTATTTCTTTATACATAACAAAACACAAGTTCACTTTCTACTTAGCAAGCAACATCAATTCAAGCATGATTTAAACTATATAAGAAAATATTTAAAGAATGTGTTCGAGTCATCAACTCTGGAATTTCATACATACTGTATTTCAGATCTCTCCTCTCAAGTCTGAAGCTAAATCAAGAATATTCCAAGTATTTTTTCCCTGTTTTTGGAGATATAATTGACCCATAACATTGCATAAGTTTAAGGTACAATGTGATGATTTGATACATTTACCTGTTGTGACATGATCGCCACCATCGGTTTAGTTAACATCTATCACCTAACGGAGTTATGAATCACGCCTCTTTCTAGGGTCACAAACCAAGTGGCTCTGGGTTGGAATATGCAAGCAATGCTGAGGGCATTAGTAGATTATTTCACTGATTTATAGAAAAAAAATAAACACAAGGGGAAACTTGAGTTCCTTTTTTAACGTGGTAACATTTAAAGCCTATTTGATTTATACATTGTTTCTCAAATAAGGAAAAGGCTGCAGTCCACCCCACCCCACCCCAGTGCTGTGCTTTCTTGAAAATGAGACTCCTGCAGAGTCAGTGTTCTGTGTCCCTTTGCCCAGGCGCACATGTTATCCCATTTCATCCTCACAGCAACCCCCTGAGAGAGGCAGCATCTCAAGCCCATTCTATAGATGAGCTCACTGAGGCTTCAGGTGGTTACATGATACACCCAGGGGCAGGCATACAGCCAGGAAGGTCGAAGCAGAGTTTGAACTACAGCTTCTGAGCCTCTGCCTGTAGCCACTGCCGATCCACTCCCCTCTCTGGAAAAGAAAACAGCTGCTATCATGTCCTCATTTAGGAAAAACTACCAGCATATCCTGTAGGAACAGTGGGCCAGTGGCTGGGCTGATTTTCATGGAAATGTAACGAGAAAGCTGGGCAATTTAGAACTACTTAAATTTGGTGACAAACTGTTATCAAACTGCTTAGGAGTTTATTCTATCCACCCCCAATCAACAACCAGCTGTGATGTGGGCAGGGTCCAGGGATCTTGTAACCGGGGAAACTGAGGCTGCAGAAGGTCAGAGAGGGGAGGGTCAGGCTAGCCCCACATCTGCTTCCCAGGGGGCCACCCACGTGGGGTAGAAAAACAGGACACAGCACCCACTGAAGTGAGAAACATCCAAGGGCCCTGGGAAAGGAGGCTGGGGTCCACCCTGTGCATCTCTCACAGCTCTCTGGCTTCCCACCTGTAGGGTATCACAGCCAAGGCAGGTCCCAGGACCGGGATGTCTCAGGAGGGAGGTGGACTTGTGCCCTGCCACTTGTTAACCTCACCATCCAGGCGGCTTCCATAAAAGGCTGGAGAGGGGGCCACCACTGGGGTGGGGAGCGTGTTCTCAAAGTCTGGGTGGAATCCAACTTTCTCCCAGGGTGCTCTTCTGTAAAACAGGATATCAGAAAAAGGGGATTGCCTGCCACACTGAGCTTTTGGGGAATCGGTGACAGGGCCACCCTGCCCGCTGCCCTCGGGCAGGCTCCAGCCCAGCCAGCCTTGGCGGGAGGGACAGGCCAGGCCGGACAGGAAGCCCAGGCCTCAGCAGGGCACTGCCGCCCTCTGTGACCCCCTGAAGGCATTAATGACAGCCTGCAGCTGGTCCCCATGGGCCCGGGACAGGCCCCATCTGGCAGGCACTAAGCAGGCCTGTGGTGGGGCCCCAGGCAGCCCACGCAGCTGTGGCCACTAATCCTGACCAGGACGTGTGCCACCAGGGGTCAGTCTGGCTCTTGCCCTCCTCCGTGGCTCTGGCTGGGGGTCAGGCCTGCTGCGGGCACGGGCGCCCCTCCATGGAGCTCTCATCTCCCCTGATTCCTCCTACAGAGAGACAGGTCCAGGGGCCACATGGCCCAGGGGATGTGAGACTAACTTGTCCTGTACTCCACGAAGAGGGGAAGTGAAGATACACAAAACGCAGATGTGGAACTAAAGAAATGCAAAGAGAAGCTTCTCACGAGAGAGGGTCCGCAAGGCCTGACCCAGTCTTGTTTCAGCCCATGAAACAACACGAGGCCCATTCCATGTTCTCCCCCAACGGTGGCTTCCAGGGCCCTGCGGTGGTCACAGCATGGCCTGTCCCAGCAACATGGCCATGCCCTGGTGTGTGGGGTGGGGGACAGATGGACCTTTACCCCAGGGTGGGTGAGCAGCAGGCTTCTCTCCAAAGGACCCCTGGCCTTCAGAGCCTTAAACGACATGCGTGGGGGGTTCGGGAGACTGGGCAGTGGAAACAATGGGTCCTGCCCTTAGCTTCCGAGAACTCACACCATGTTTGTCTTCCAGGAACCTGGGCAAGTCGGGCCTGCGGGTCTCCTGCCTGGGGCTCGGTGAGTGTGGGGGCCTCTCAGTGCCGTGGTGCCCACAGAAGCAGGGGTGGTGGGAAGGCTGAAGGGGTCACCTCTGGGGGTGAGGGGAGGGAGTTTCACCCGGAGCCAGGGTTGGGGGAAAGGAGAGGCTTGGTTGCCATGGCAACCAAGAGGCCATGGGGGAGGGGCCTAGGACAGGGAGGGGGACAGAGATGCAGCCTTAGTGAACACCAGGGCGCTCTGCACACACAGCCCCCTGCCCAGCAGCAGAGAACCAAGGAAGCCCCCTGCCCCCCAAGCCAGCACCTTCTTTCCTTACATAACAGGGTCCCTCATGAAGAGCAGTCAGATTTTGCCCTTTTTTTCCTTTTGCCAGATATGATCTCTGTTCTGAGAACATGCTGTCTCTCCACCTCACAGTGCACATGTACACACACACACACACACACACACCACCCAGCAAGTGTGAGGACACAGCTGTCAGACCAGCGCATCTTCAAAGAGACAGCCCTAGCCCTGCTGCCCACAGGGTGTCCCCGGAATAGGAGTTGCAGTGGCAAGAGCCCCAACAAACCCGTCACAGCCCACCAGCCAGCTGCCTGCTCTGGGCGCTTACTGTCCCCTTCGTTCCTTGGCCCCAAGAGACAGAGACTTGCCCCAAAGGCCAGGAGTCCACACGTGCCCAGCACACGCTCACACAGAGCAGCAAGGTGGCCCATGGCTGCCTTCTCCCCGCACTGCCATGTCCGGCTACCTGAGGTCTAAGCACCCTGGGAAGAACTAGCATCCCTGGGGGCATTCTCTGACTTCAGCCTGTGTCTCTCCTTCCAGGAACATGGGTGACCTTCGGAGGCCAGATCACCGACGAGGTGAGATGGGGCTCCCTCGTTCCCCCAGGCCCCGGGGAGGGCCACCAGCGCCCTGGGTACGTGGTAAAGTCTTCCAAATGTACCAGGTGGTCTTCGCTCAGGGCGGCCTCCATGGCTCCCTCCTTCTGTTTCTCCAGGGTGCCCTGGGGGACAGCAGAAAGGGTGAGCCAGGCGGCAGTGGTGCCAACACCTAGCAGCTGGGTGCCTTGAGGCTTCAGCAGATCCTTTAAAGTCCCAGAAACTCAGGTTTCTCATCTGTGTGACCCCCGCCTCACAGTTAGGGGAATTCCAAGAGAGGTCACTTTCCAAATCATCAAGCCCTATGCGATCTATGCTGCTGCTACAGAGGATGCCCATGTGGCTTTGAAACTTCAGTAAATGTCTGTCAAGAGCATGCAGATTGTGGGACTTCCCTGGTGGTCCAGTGGCTAAGACTCCCCGCTCCCAATGCAGAGGGCCTGGGTTCAATCCCTGGTCAGGAAACTAGACCCCACACGCCACAACTAAAGATTTGTGTGCTGCCATGAAGATCAAAGGTCCTGCATGCTGTAGCGAAGACCCAACACAGCCAAATTTTAAAAAATTAGAATGTAGATTTGCAGATTTGCTGCAAACTGAAGACCAAGCAGATGAACATTTGACTGAGCTGCTAACTGCGCATGCCCCAGAGCCAGCGTTCGTGGGATACACTGCCATGGGATGGACCTGCTAGGGCTGCTCTCCCCACCCTGAGATGCAGCATGGCCAGTGTCTGTCCTGAAGAGGATGATGATTCCCAGGCTGGTATGCACTTCTGGGCAGGAAGTGAGTATCTTGGAAGTGAGAACTGTGGTATTTGCTCAGAGAGCTCAGAACCTCTACACGAGATGCTGTCTGCCTTCGCGTCCGCCCTGATTACTGTTGGGAAGGTTGCATTTAAAAAATGAATGGGCACCCAGTCATGTCCAACTCTCAAAGACCCGGTGGACTGTAGCCCACCAGTCTTCTCTGTCCATGGGATTCTCCAGGCAGGAATACTGGAGTGGGTTGCCATGTCCTCCTCCAGGGGATCTTCCCAACCCAGGGATCGAACCCGTGTCTCTTGCATCTCCTGCATTGGCAGGTGGGTTTTTTACCACTATGCCACCTGGGAAGCCCTTAAAAATATAAATTAGTTCATTTGAGACATTTATCTATGGTTGCTCAGTTACTTTTCAAAGGAAAAGCTTGGCTTCTGTCACCATCTAGATGCATTTCATTTGCATTCTGGTTCCTTCTGTGACCATAGCTGTTATAGAACTGTTGATATTCGCCCCTGCTCTGAGGTTCCAGGTCTGAGCTATCTCAGACTAAAGTTGGCAGTTTTTAAGGTGCAGGCAATTGTTTCGCTTCAGCCACCAGATTGTTTCCGAGCACTTAGAAGGTTGGAGCCCTGGAGTCCATGTGCTTTACCCCAAATAAATTGAGTCTGATTCCCCTGCTTCCCTTTCAATGTGGAAGAATTCTGTCAAGGATATGGCTTCATTTCCGAATGGCATTATTAGCTACACTGTGTGTGATGTCCTTGTTGGAAAGATACAGAGAAGTGGTCGGATGGTAACCATCCAATTAGGTGACTTTTTCAGCAACAGATCCATCGCAGCCAAAGAGTATTGATTAATGATCTGATGACAGCCACAGCTGGCTCCTGCCTCCCCCATGTCCCCATCAGGGACATAGTGACACGTATGAAGACATTGGAAGTCGTTTGCAAATGACACAAAGCTGGAAGGACGGTGGATACAATAGATGACAGATTCAGGGTTCTAAAAGGCCCTGGCAGGTGAAAATGATTGAACAAAAGAGCAAGCAGAATTTTTGTATTAAATCCTACAGTCAGTGTCCCAAAAAATCAATACATCAAGACTAAGGGGCCCACCTTGCCACAGTTCAGATGAAGAATGCCTGGATTTTATTCTTTAGCTGACTGCCTGGTCTGAGCCAGCAGGATTAGTGCCGCAAGGAGGCAAAGCAAAGACCATCTGGGCTGCAGAGGAACACATGTGCAGCCCCAGGCCCACTGGGCACTCCAGCTGGGTGACCCCACCTGGAATACTGTGTCCCTTACTAAGTTCATGTCCAAAGGAAGGCATTCAGCATGCTGTGGAATTCAGAAACAGAGTTCTGTTTTTAGAGTGGCTTCCTGTGTACAAGACACTGTGCCAGATGCCAGGGAGACCCAGAAATGAGGAACCAATGGATTTACTGTGGCAAAGGGGTGTTCCCTGGCTGGACTTGGAAAACATCAGTAAGTGATGGCCCCAGGGCCAAAGCTGGTCCCCAGCCTGTATTCTTTTTATTTTTTGTTTTTCCTTTCTTCTTAAATATATGAAACGTAAAATTTGCCATTTTAATCACTTTTCTTGTGGTTAAAATAAGCATAACGTAAAATGTACCATGTTAACCATTTTTGAAGTATACAGTTATCTTGAAGTAAACAGGTATTAAGTACATTAACTTTGCCGTGCAACCATCACCACGTTCTATTTCCAGCATTTTTCATCACCCCAGATAGAAACTCGGTACCCAGTAAGACAGAACCCCCAGTCCCTGGTCACCTCTCATCCACTCTCTGCCTCTATGGATTCCACAGCCATTTTTGTAAACAAAGTTTTTTCGGCAGGCAACCACATCAGTTCAAATTGTCTGTGGCTGCTTTCAGACTATGAGGGCAGAGTGGAATAGTTACCACAGAGACCATCTGGTCTGAAAAGCCTGAAATATTTACCCTCAGCCTCTTTACAGAAAAGGATTGCTGTCAGCCATCCTTTGGGGTCACAGCAGCATCTGCAAATATCTGTGGGTTGTTGTCCCAGGGAAGGGGACTTCCGTGGGTCAGGCAGGGATGCAGGAAGCACTCGGTGTTAGCAGACCTCACATCTCATGGCAAAGTGCCAGAGCTGCCCTGGACAGAATCAGGTTTCCAAACTCTAGTTCAGTGTCCTTTCTGTGATCTCACACAGCTGCTCAGGCAGAAAATGCCCCCTCGGGCCTGTGTTCCAAGCAGCCTGGGCAATAAAAACTTAATAAAAACAGTGGCTGAGAACTTTACATTTATTATGGCTCTCAATCCTCTATCAACTCAGAGAGGTGGGTGCTGTTATCCCATTCCAAAGAAGCAGAACCTCCAGACTGAGCAGGTACCCGCGGTCACACCTGGAGAGCGACTCAAGGGGACGCCACCTGGGCTCCTGGCCTCAGAATCGGCAGCCCCTCCCAGATCTGGGGCAGGACGCTGTCCCCTGGTGGGGGTGACAGGGAGGTGGCCCACGTGTCTTCCAAAGTTCCTTCTGCCTCCAGCCTCTGAGACTCTGACATTGGAAATAACTGAAAAGTCACAAAACAGAAGCTCCATTACACAAAACCGGATTCACCCACAGAGAGGAAGTCTTTAGAAGCCGTGTTTTGATGACTAACACGGAGACAGGACCATGATGAAACAGTACAGAAGACAACAGAGACAGCCATCTGTATGTCACAATTGCAGTGTTGCAGGGAAAACCCATATGATTGTTGTTCAGTCGCTAAGTCATGTCTGACTCTTTACAATCCCATGGACTGTGCACACCAGGCTTCCCTGTCCTTCACTATCTCCTAGAGTTTGGGCAAACTCATGTCCATTGAGTCAGTGATGCCATCCAATCACCTCCTCCTCTGTTGCCTCCTTCTCCTCCTGCCCTCAATCTTTCCCAGCATCACGGTCTTTTCCAAGAGTTAGCTCTTAGCATTAGGTGGCCAAAGTATCAGAGCTTCAGCTTCAGCATCAGTTCTTCCAATGAATGTTCAGGGTTGATTTCCTTTAAGATTGACTGGTTTAATCTACTTTCAGTCCAAGGGACTCTGAAGAGTCTTCTCCAATACCACTGGAAAGCATTTACTTAGAAAAACCTGGAACAGAAATTACACCAAAATCATAGCAGAGCAAAAATCAGCCCTGAAAATTCCCAGATTCCCCCATTCTCTTTCTGTTCACAGTCACTCAGGCACTGTCCTGGGTGTACTTAGGATTGTGTTCAGATTTTTCTTCCTTCCTCTGTCAGCTCATGCTGTCTGAGCACCTGCTGAGGGCCAGGTCCCTGCCCTCGGGCTGCTCTCTGTCTGGAGAGTGGGACAGATCACAGATCCTAAGCATATCCTTAAAAAAAAAAAAAAAAACTGAATAATCAGAGTAATCTGGTTTTTTATTTTATTTATTTATATATTTGGTTTTGGCTGTGCTGACTCTTTGTTGCTGTGCACGCGGGCTTCCCATTGCAGTGGTTCTTCTTGTTGTGGAGCGTGGGCTCTAGAGTGTGCAGACTTCAGTAGTTGCAGCCTGTGGTCTCAGTAGTCCCAGGCTGTATAGCACAGGCTTAGGTGCTCCGCGGTGCCTTCCCGGATCAGGAATCAAACCCTTGTCAGGGATCAAAGCCATGCTTCCTGCACTGGCAGTTGGATTCCTTACTACTGAGCCCCCAGGGAAACCTCGTAAGCACATCTTAGTCCTGATAAGAATACGTTAAATGAACGATGAAGAATGCATTCTTTTCCTGTGGCTGCTGTAAGAAATTAACCACTAACTTCATGGTTTAGAACAGTAGACATTTATTCTCTCATGGTTTCGGAGGCGAAAATCCAAAATTGGTATCACTAGGCTGAAATTAAGGTCAGCAGGGCCACGCTCCCACTGGAGGCTTCAGGGGAGAATCCTTCCTAACTCTTGCAGTGTCCAGGGGCTGCCTGCAGTCCTTGGCTTGTGGCCACACCACCCCAGCCTCTACCTCTGTGGTCACATTCTCTTCTGTCTGTGTCAAATCTCCTGCAACCTCCCTCTTATAAGGTCACCTGTGGTGGCATTTAGGACCCATGTAGCTCATTCAGGCACTTCCCAGGTAGCGCAGTGGTAAAGAATCCACCTGCCAATGCAGGAGATGCAAGAGACTCGAGTTCAATCCCTGGGTCGGGAAGATCCCCTGGAGAAGGAAGGAAATGGCAACCCACTCCAGTATTCTTGCCTGGAGAATCCCATGGACAGAGGAGCCTGGTGGTCTACAGTCCATGGGGTCGCAAAGAGCTGGACACGACAACAACAGACACAGCTGAGCCACTAAGCATGCATAGCTCATTCAGGAGAATCTCCCTTAATTTAATCACATCTGTAAATGTGACACGAATGTTACCTAAGGTGACATTCACAGATTCTGGGACCTGATATCTTTGGGAAGCCATTATTTAGCTGACTACAGAGAACAGGAAAACAGAGAAAGAAGGACTGTGAGGCAGACGTGAGAGAGTAAACCACTTGATGACCAAGAGCATCCCAGCCCAGGGGACAGAGAGGAAGAAAGGAGGAGAAACAGGAGAGGAGGAGGGAGGCAGGGCTCATGGAGGGGAGGCAGTTATTTTGGAGACATTGTTACACTTGAGGCCCAGGAGGGAGGAGAGTAGCCAGTCCACTCTGCCATGGAGGGATCCAGAAAACTCCCCCACCAAGGAGCCTTCCTACTCCGATGACAACAGCTGACTAATGGGAGTAGCTTTGACCTTCCCAGCCTCTGAAACCTTTGGGATTCACTGCCAATATTTGAAAATCAGATTTTACACCCGCTCCCCAATATCAACACCCTCAGATAGGCAGATGACACCACCTTCCTGGCAGAAAGCGAAGAGGAACCAAAGAGCTGCTAGACGAAGGTGAAAGAGGAAAGTTAAAAAGCTGGCCTAAAACTCAACATTCAGAAAACTAAGATCATGACATCTGGTTTCATCACCTCATGGCAAATAGATGGAGAAACAATGGAAACAGTGGCAGATTTTCTTTTCTTGAGTTCCAAAATCACTGTGGATGGTGACTGCAGACATGAAATTCAAAGACGCTTGCTCCTTGAAACAAAAGCTATGACAAACCTAGACAGAGTTTTAAAAGGCAGAGACATCACTTTGCCGACAAAGGTCTGTATTGTCATAGCTATGGTTTTTCCAGTAGTCATGTACAAATGTGAAAACTGGACCATAAAGAAGGCTGAGTGCCGAAGAATTGATGCTTTCAAATGGTGGTACTAGAGAAGACTCTTGAGAGTCCCTTGGACAGCAAAGAGTTCAAACCAATCAATCCGAAAGGAAATCAACCCTGAACTTTCATTGGAAGGACTGGTGCTGAAGCTGAAGGCCCAATACTTTGGCCACCTGATGTGAAGAACTGACTCACTGGAAAAGACCCTGATGTTTGGAAAGATTGAGGGAAGGAGGAGAAGGGGCGACAGAGGATGAGATGATTGGATGGCATCACCAACTCAAAGCACATGAGTTTGAGCAAACTCCAGGAGATAGTGAAAGATTGGGAAGCCAAAGAGTCCGACACGACTTAGCGACTGAACACAACCCCAGTATCCTGGATTTCTGGCTTCTCTTGAAAAATAAAGGGATTTGGTTGCACCAGCCACCTTCCCATAGGCAGCGGTTGAATGCCCCCTTCACCCCACTGACACCAACCGGGCAACGCCCTCCCACTCCATACCTTCCTGGCCAGTGGGGCTTCTGCGTTTGGTGTTATGAGAAGCTCCTAGAAGCCACAAATGGCTGGTTTTCTGTCCTACAGTTTTTGAGGGTTAAATATGAATTGGCCGAAAAAGTTCATTCAGATTTTTCCATAGGATCCAGGGACTTTCTCCGTGGTCCAGTGGTTAAGACTCCATGCTTCCAATGCAAGGCGCATGGGTTTGATCCCTGGTCAGGGAACTAAGATCCCATATGCTGTGCAGGATGGCCAAGAACAAAATTTTTAAAAAAAAAATCTTATGGAAAAACTCGAATGAACTTTTTGGCCCACCCAGTATTATTCACCGAACCCTGGGCTGGCCTGAGAGAGAAGCTCAATGCTCTGAGCTGAGCTTTGAGAAATGGCTAGTGGAGGAGTTTGGATCCATGATCCTGCTCAGAAGGATGCCTGCTCTGTCCAGAGATCCAGAGTTCGTTCTCCACTGCGTCTTGGAGGGAGCTGTCAATTGCAGGCAGATTTCCTCAGCTCCTCGCCTGGAGAAGCACAGGCCAAGGCCAGAGAGTTATCTGAGGACGACAGTTTCTCCATCTGCAAACAATCACTTCACCCCCTGCAGTTGCTGGGAAGAATTCGAGGGATTTGACCTCACAGGCACATTCTAGCTGTAGTTTGCATCCGGTCCCATCACTTCATGGCAAATAGATGGAGAAACAATGGAAAGAGTTACAGATTTATTTTCTTGGGCTCCAAAATCACTGCAGATGATGACTGCAACCATGAAATTAAAAGACGCTTGCTCCTTGGAGGAAAAGCTACGACCAGCCTAGACAGCATATTAAAAAGCACAGACATTACTTTGCTGACAAAGGTCAGTCTCATCAAATAAAAGTCGCTGTCATGTCCAACTCTTTGCGACCCCATGTTTTATACAGTCCATGGGATTCTCCATGCCAGAATACTGGAGTGGATAGCTATTCCCTTCTCCAGGGGATCTTCCCAACCCAGGGACCGAACCCAGGTCTCCTGCATAGCAGGCAGATTCTTTACCAGCTGAGCCACCAGGGAAATCCAAGAATACTGGAGTAGGTAGCCTACGCCTTCTCCAGTGGATCTTCCTGACCCAGGAATCAAACCAGGGTCTCCTGCATTGCAGGAGGATTCTTTACCAGCTGAGCTACCAGGGCAATGGTTTTTCCAGTAGTCATGGTCATGTATGGATGTGAGAGTTGGACCAAAAAGAAAGCTGAGCACTGAAGAATTGATGCTTTTGAACTGTGATGTTGGAGAAGACTCTTGAGAGTCCCTTGGACTGCAAGAAGATCTGACCAGTCAGTCCTAAAGGAAATCAACCCTGAATATTCATTGGAAGGACTGATGCTGAAGCTGAAGCTCCAATACTTTGGCCACCTGATGCGAAGAACTGACTCATTGGGAAAGACTCTGATGCTGGGAAAGATTGAAGGCGGGAGGAGAAGGGGACGACAGAGGATGAGATGGTTGGATGGCATCACTGACTCAATGGACATGAGTCTGAGCAAGCTCCGGGAGTTGGTGATGAACAGGTAAGCCTGGCATGCTGTAGTCCATGGGGTCACAAAGAATTAGACACAACTGAGCAACTGAACTGAACTGATCCTGCCAGGTTTTATCATGCCCCTGTTGTGGCCTGTTTGTTTCCCAGGACAGTCAGAACAAAGTCCTACAAACTGGGTGGCGTGAAACAACGGAAATTTCTTCTTCACAGTTCTGGAGGCCAGAAGTCCAAAGTCAAGGTGTCCACAGGGCCACACTGCTTCCAAGGCTCTGAAGGAATTCCATTCCTGTCCTTCAGATCTCCTGGAGGTTGGCTGTTCTTGGCATTCCTTGGGCTGTAGACCCTTTACCCTAACCTCTGCCTCCATCTTCACATGGGCTCTTCCCTGTGTGTCTGCGTCTATTCATATAAAGACACCACTCATGTTGGATGTAGGACTCACCCCAATGCAGCGTGACCTCATCTGAACTGACCACATATGCAAAAACCCCACTGGCAAACAAGGTCACTTTCTGAGAGCCTGCGTGGACATGAATTTGGGGGACAGGATTCAATTTAGTACAGGTGCTAAGCCCTGTGATGACCCAATAGGCAGGGTCGCTGCTCGCAAGAAACTCACAATCCATGGAACTTCCCTGGTGGTCCAGTAGTTAAGACTCCACACTTCCACTGCAGGGAGCACGGGTTCAATTGCTGGTCAGGGAACTGAGATCTCACTTGCCGTGTGCTTGCCAAGTCGCGTCGGTTGTGTCCAGCTCTTTGCAACCCTATGGACTGTAGCCCGCCAGGCTCCTCTGTCCGTGGGATTCTCCAAGCAAGAATACTGGAGTAGGTTGGCGTGCCCTCCTCCAGGGGACCTTCCCTACCCAGGAACCGAACCTGCACCTCTTATGTCTCCTGCATTAGCAGGTGGTTTCTTTACCACCAGTGCCACCTGGGAAGCCCACTAGTGCAGCCGAAAGAAAGAAAACTAAATTCACAGTCCAGAGGCTGTTGCTTCATTCTTCCTGGCTTCTTTCTTCTCTATGGGTCTGTGGTTGAGCTGCTTCCACATTCACCCTGCGGCAGGAGAGGACTTGGGGACACAGGGCCTAGGCATTCAGAGGACCTCCCCAGACCTCGAGGTTGAGCTCTGAGCCTCTGGGCCCCACTCCGCCTGGGTTGGCAAGACAGTGCTGCCTGTGAGTAACCCAGATTTTCTTATTTCAGATGGCAGAGCAGCTAATGACCTTGGCCTACGACAATGGCATCAACCTCTTCGATACCGCAGAAGTCTACGCGGCGGGCAAGTATGTTCCTTTTCTCACGGGAAAAAGCGGTGCAGGCGAACCATGGCTTCCTGGGGGAAAGCCGGAGCTTCTGTTGCTCCCAGGCTGTCATTCGTTCCCAAGACAGTTTGCACCTCCCACATCCCACGTGCTCTTCCAAACTCTAAGTGGCTGGAGGAGGTGTTGTTTTCATGGGGTTAGAATCACAGAGCACTCGGTGACTTGCCAAACTCACGTGTGTTCAAGCGGCTGACCACAGCCCCTCTGGTGCCCAAGATGCCACGCTGGGCAAGAGCATGATTAAGCTGTAGTCCCAGCTCTCCTGCCGTGCCCGCGACCTGCAGCCAGCCCCGCATGCCTGGCACTCTCACATCTTAATGGTGCAATTAGGGCTGCAGGGAATGCGGGGCCCCTCAGGAGCCGGGGAGAGCGGGGTCTGCTGAGCCGAGCCCAGCACTGTAGGAAGCACTTCCCATCTTGGCAATGAACTTTCCTACTCAATTATGTAAAAGTGCTCTTCAGCCAAGGCCGCTGGCTTCAGTTTTAAAGACTGACTGTAATCAAATCATCCACTCTCCTGCATTGGGTTTCCAAAAGTCAGCTTTTGTTTGTGAAATCATTTGTTGGCTCGCTCTCCGTCCTCCCTCTGGCCCCCTGCTGCCTAGTGCGAGCCAAGTTCCCATCAGCTGAGCCACTCAGCCTGGCCCGCCCTGTGCCATGGCCTCGGGGCCAGCACCTGCCTCTCGGGCTCCGGGTTATTACCTGCAGCCCAGGATAGAGTCCAGAGGACCAAGAATCAGGACCCCAGCTCCGCCTTTGCTCCAGTCCTGGCCCAGGGGCCGAGGGTCTCACATCCCCAAGGGCCTCTGCTGGGACCCCCTTCCTGAGTCTCCTCCAGTCCCCATCAGTGGCCTCTGTCCCCTGTTGCCACCACCCCCCAATCCCTCTGCACTGGCAACCACTTTCGATCAGAGTGAAACGCTCTCCAGACGGATGAGCCAAGCCGAAGGGTCAGAGTTGGAAAAGCCAGGTGCAGATGCCAAGCCCAGAGGCAGCCCCCATCCCAAGCACCCCGGCCTGTTCCCTGGCCCTGCGCCTGCCTTGGCTTTGCTGCCCACAAGAGCGTGTGAGTGGCAGCTCCCCACAGTCTCCCCCAACTCCAGATGGCACTGTGTCCAAGTCCCGCACACCCCCTTTCATGGCAGCCACACTCCTCAAGGCATTGCTTTCACTCCCCTCAGCCTAACTGGACATCCAGGGTGGCATTGCAGGCCAGCACACTGAGTCCCTCTTCTAACCAGAATGCCAAGCACCCATCTTACTGAGTCCCCCTGCTTCTCATGCTCTGGGCACTTCCCAGAGAGCTGCAGGATTTCTGCACCCCCGCTGGACAGAGGCCAGCCTTACCAAATTCACGGCCAGCAGAATTCAAAGCTGAAAGCAACAGGCTTCAGTTGTCACTGCCTACAGCTCCTATGGCCCCAGGACTGCTGCCTGCTCCCCATCTCCTTCCTTCTTTCCTAATCTTTTGTCCCACCAAGGAGAGACCCAGGAATGAAAGGAAAGAGGCTCGGGGCTGAGTGACTTTCTGTGCATCTTGACCATAAATGAAGAGCCTTCAGAATGGATGCTAAACAGCTTGCAAATTAGAGCCCATGATTTCTGAGTGGATGACTCAGGCGCTGTTATAATTGGAATGGAGCACTGGGTATGGATCATTCTCCGTCTGTTGTTTTTTGCTCAGAAACATTTTGCCACGAGCAGAAAGTTCTTCAAAGTTAATCCAGTGCTGCAGTGCCAAACACGGCTGGAACGGTCAGCGCATGACCCTGGCTGACACGAGTTTGGTGCAGGGCCCAGAGTGACACCAAGCAGAACAGACAGCAGTCAGCATGGCATCCTTCTCTCTATTGTTAAAAAAGCAAGAAACAAGAGGGACACACACACCCACACTCAGTGCACACACTCATGGGTGCACACTCCCACACTCATGGACACACACCAACACTCGACACACTCACACTCGTGGACACACACACACACACTTGTGGATGCACACAATCACACTCGTGGACACACACACACACTCATGGACACACACGTAAACACGAACACAATTTCCGCTGGAAATTCAGCCCTGAGTTCTTGTTGATTATCTCTGCAAACAGAGAATGTGCTTGGTGAATAATCTGTTTTTTTTAAAAAAGAAACACACACTTGTCTGTAAACTTTGCCCATGTAACATTGCCAAGCATTTTCCCCAGTGAATTTCCAAGGGGCCAGGGAAGCGGCTGCTGCTGGTCTTTCCAAGCAGGACGTCGCTCCTCCCTTCTCTGTGGGAGCTGGAGCCACTGTGCTGGGACAGTGGCACATGGCCGTGGCCACCTCCACGGGGAGCAACCCTCGCTGCTCCCAGGTGCTCTTCTCACTCTGGAATGAGCGGCCCGAGTCAAGGCAGACCTTAGCAGCCCTGGGCCGGGTGGTGTTTTCACCAGGGGCCCCTGTGGCTGATGAGCAAGGTGGGGTGCGGCTTGAGGTTTCTGTTACCCAGTAATGAATTCCCCACGTCTCGGTCTTTTCTGCAGAGCTGAAGTGGTGTTGGGAAACATCATCAAGAAGAAGGGATGGAGGTAATTAGTTCCTCTGCTCACGTGCTTCAGCTCCAGGGCACATGCATGCACACAGGCACAGGGAGAAAGTTGGAGAAGGCTGCTGGGAAGGAAGAGGCCTGCTCTGGGGCCCCGGGAGGGGTGGGCAGGCTTGGATCCCGTGGCTGTTCCTTCCTGTTTGCCGGCAGAGTGCCCACGGTTGGCCTGACGGCCCTGTGCAGCCAGCCTGGCTTACTAAGACCTGGTGGTCCCAGAATTGTTCTTGCTGGGAGGGGGAGAATGTCCCAGAATAGAGGCAGTCCCTGTGTTTCCTGCAAGGGGAGCCAGCGTTCACAGTATGGGTGGCCACCACCAGGGAGCCAGGGCCTGAGCCCGAGGGTCAGGAATCTCCATCTGGCTTGACACAAAGTTTCCCGCCCGCCTGGGGTCAGGCCAGGCTGAGCACTTGACTGCACTTTGGGGCCACTTGTGGCCTGTGTGTCTTCATTTTCAGCAAAGTCAGAAGCAGTTAGAAGGCTGGGCCTCCCCCACCTCCACCAAACCCCCCCACCCCCTCCCCTGGTGCACACACTCAGAATCTCCCTCTCCCCCAGCTCCCTCCCCTGGTACACACACTCAGGTGTCCCCCACCGCCTCCCCTGGTGCACACACTCAAGTGTCCCACACGCCCTCCCCTGGTACACACACTCAGGTGTCCCCCACGCCCTCCTCTGGTGCACACACTCAGAGTCTCCACCAGCCCCTGGGGCCTGGATAACTGACACCCTCCTCTTGACCCAACCCAAGTTGTTTCTTCATGGCTCTAACTGATCCCCAGATAAACCCCTGCTCACTCTGTAAGTAAAAGAAACTGCAGGTATGAGTGAGTCCCAATTGTGTCCTAGGTGAACACACAAGGAGATGCCTACCAGGTCATCCCACCTGCCCGAAGGTGATCCTGGCCGCTACCAGGATCAGAGCCCCTGGCTTTGAGGAGCTGTTTCCTGAGCAGTAAACTGACACCGCCCCCCACCCTCATGGGAAGAAAGCACAACCACAGGGGCATTGCCCCCACCCCATCCCTTGGGAATGGTCAAGCTCAAATGTGGACAGGAGGAGCCATCATCACCCCACCCACCTGTCCCTCCAAGACAAAGTCAGAGATGTCAGCATTGCCTCTTGTGAATTTGCAGCGGGAGACCTGAATCCATTCCTTTCCCCCAGGCTTTCAGCCACCCAAATCTGAGCTTCCAGGAGCATCACCTGCCTATCTCTCGGGTCAGCCCCACCCCAACCTCTCCCCCAACCTGGTGGCACCCAGGATGCTCCCCAAGGCTGTCCCACACAGCTTTTCTGAAATGCTGCCTCAGCCAGTAGAAAAGAGCCATACTGGGTAGTCCCTTGTTTCACTCCATCCTCACCAGAACCCTCCAACCTCTGGCCAGCCCTGACACTTGACCTCCTCCAAGTCCCCACAGAGGAGCAGCCTTCTGTTCCCTGGACCATGTCCCCCCCTCCTAAATGTGCCCCCTCCTCTAGGCTCCAGGCTCCAGTCACACTAGACTCCATCTCCACCCAGCCCTTCACTGTCCAACCCTAGTTCCACAGTTAGTTAGTTGCATCCACATAGTTAATTACGTCTGTAGGTTTTCTCCTGGCTCGATCCAGGCCCCTGGGCTGGGAACACCCCAAACATTGAGTGATAGAAAAGCACCCTGTTTCACACCCTGTGCTCCAGGGTGAAAGGGTTTAGGACTCCTGGGTTAGGGCTGAAGACAGTGGGGAGGGTCAGGGAGGAACGACCCCAAGGGGTCACACCCAGTAACAGCCCTCCTTCTCTTGTCCCACAGACGATCCAGCCTCGTCATCACCACCAAGATCTTCTGGGGAGGAAAGTAGGTGCAGCCACAGGCGACCGCCTGGCGGGGGGCCATGTCTACAGAGACCCCTGGGGGTGGGTAACGGGCAGTCATCCTGGAGGAACGGAGGCTGCCCGGGGTCTGTCCTGGACACGCCAGCCTCAGCGCCTGGGCAGCACGCTTTCCCATCTCCTGGGGTGGGAAGCAGGGGACGGGCTGGTGTGCATGTGGCCATCTTCTCTGACTTGCGCCGTCCTTGTTGAGGGGCCCCAAGTTCCAGAAAAGCAGCTTTGGCTGAGTTGCCTTGTGCTCAATCCTTGCTTCCCTTTTATTTTTACTTTTGTGGTTTTGTTTCTGATTACAAAGGTAACATTTTAAAAACTTCTGGAAAAAGCAGAAAATTCCTGAACTGTCCTGTTCACTCCACTTACCCTGAGCCACAGACCACCCTTGCTATCTTCTGGGAATCTGGCCCCATAGTTTCTCTGGGGCTGGACAAAAATGGGCTTCATAGGAATTAGAAATATGATTCATTTTAAGTTTTGAAAAATCCAAGTCAGAGAGAGGGCAAATTGAAAAGAAGACACCCCCACCCCACACTGAGCCCCACCACGCCCAGGGCGGCCTGGGTAGAGGGCAGCCCGGCACTGCCACATCTTCTCCACATGAGCAAATCCTCATAGCCTCGTGGTTTTATCCCCAAAGTGGAATCAGACTACAAGTGGCACGCACTGACCTACTTTTTTCACCTAACATTGCGTCATAAACATTTTCCCCAAAAACCACTTGAAACATCACACACACTGTCGCCTGTTTTTCAGAGCTGAGACGGAGAGGGGCCTTTCCAGGAAGCACATAATAGAAGGTGAGGAGGGGGTGGGCCTTAGGATGCCCCTAAACCCTTGCCATCCTCCTGTGGATGCAAAAGTAAAGAAACCACTGTGCCCCGGCCCCATCCATGCTACAGGCCTGGAGCTCTAGGGACGGCCCAAACCCTGGTCCACCCGGGCTCACAGTGGGTGGTCCCTCTGCGTCAGGAGAGAGGGGCAGGGGTATGAGCAGGTGGGGCTCACGTGACCCTGGGAAGACACAGACAGGCCTGGGTTTCAACCCAGACTGGGCCCTGTGCCCACTGGGTGACCTTGAGCAAGGGACATCATTTCCCCAGGCCTCTGTGGCAGCATCTGTTAAAGGGCAGGGGAATAATGCCCACCTCTGGGGCCACAGGAATCGGGAAGGACCCCAGCAGGGTCCTGTGTGTCGGACTCAGCCTGGGGCCCAGCACACGGGAGTCCCACACGGGGGTGGGGAGTGGGCTGGAATGCCTTGCATATCCCAGTTGTTATTGTCTCAGTACCTTTTTTCCCATGTTCATTTTGTCGAAGTAATACAGTCACTCCATTAAAAATAAAATGATTAGGAGGCCTCGCTGCCTGCCCTGCCCTGCCCTGCCCTGGCCCCCAGCCCTGCAGCTCCGTTCTGAGCTGCTGCCAACTGCTCATTGGGCCCCATTGGCCTTCCATGCCGTGGACGATCCACTCCGTGTCGGGTGGCCTATCTCCTCCCAGTTCCCTCCCGGGCCGCTTTAGGAGGGGTCCCCTCCATTTGGTCACAGGACTTTGGGGTGTGCCACCTCTTCTCTCGTGGCTGTTCGCAATCTCAATGGCCTGTGCCCACACATGCGCCCCACCGTCCACAGCACCCAGGGCCAGGTGCCTTGTCCCTTTCATCTCTTGCTCACGGGGTGAGGGCCCAGGAATGTCTGTGAAGATTGTAACGCAACCCCTCCCACCCCCGACTCCTCCCCGACCCAGGTCTGAAAGCTTCCCTGGAGCGGCTACAGTTGGAATATGTGGATGTGGTATTTGCCAACCGCCCAGACCCCAACACGCCCATGGAAGGTACGTTCTCCTTGGAAGCACCTGGCCGGACATTGTGGTTCCAAAAAGGGCAGAAGGTTCTGAACCTGAGGCTCTGATGACACCATCCCAGGGCCCGCTGGGCACCCAAGCCTGGTGGGGTGGGAGGTGGGGCCCACCCAGTGTGGGGAACTCAGCCTCTGATCATTCCCCCAGGTGCCCCCGGCACCTCCAGACTGAGTCCCACCCTTGCTCCAGGTTCCCGCCCCATCCTGGGCTTGAACGCATGCTGTGTTAGCTAAAGTCATGATCCCATGACTCCTTGCTGCATTCTTTTCAATTCTTTCAGTCACCATCCACATTCTATTGGGAGGCTTTAGGGGTCTTTTGCTCTGGGAAATAAACTATTACTTAGAGGAGGAAAAGAAACGTGCAGTGCTTTGAAAAGCAGTTTTGGTTTCTTGGGCGCTTATTTATTCTTTGACTCCTATAGTCTCAGTCCCTCCTATCTCCTCCAACTCTCTGCTTTGGGCATCTTCTCATCTGTGCTTCGCTGCTTCAGGGTCTTGGAAAATTCAGTTACATTCAAGTTACTTTTTCTTCATTTGTTTGTATATATACATGCACCCATGCATGTGTATATGTGTGTGTGTGTGTGTGTGTGTGTGTCTGTTATCCAAACCAGTAGTCTACAAAAAGTGATTTGAGCCTGCGTCCCCATGCCCTTTGTCAGACTGCACCCCTCAGCATTCCCACAGCTGTGAACTCTGGTTTCTTTCGATCTTTCTTTTATCACCAGGGGATCCATTTAGTTCCTCCAAGTCAAGGACTTTCATCATAGAAGGTACACAGTACCCTCGGCCCGACCACTGACCTCTGTGTCTGAGTTGCATTTTATGAGACAGTGTTTTTATTTACACAACTCTCTTCCCGCCCCCATGACAAAACTTCTCCATAAAATGCACAAAGGAGAAATAAGTGCCTTATGGGAACATCTTGCAAGTGAAGAAAAGCAAAGCAGAGCGGACCCCCGCCACCCCCCCTCCCATCCCCATCTATGCTGTCACCTCTTTCCTCCCATCCTCCCTCCCATGCATGCACGCCCCCCTCCTTGCCCCGCCTTGCATCACCATGATCCATGATCCAAGGGGGCTTCCTCTTGATTTGGGGATGCTGTGATCAGTGCCTGACACCTTGACCCCGGATGGTCTGGGAGAGGGCTGGGGAGACCAGGTTTCCAGAGGAGTGAACACACTGGGGACCCCAGAACATTGGGCCCCGGCAGATTGTATCTTCTCCATAGTCCAATTTGCTAAGCCCCCACCTCAATCAAAAACAAAAGGACCAGGCACCAGCTGCTCCACCTCCACCCTGGGCAGGCTGGGCCACCTGTTACTCTCACCCCATGCAATGCGGTCAGAGCTCACCATTGAAATACAATCATTTTTCTCCTGAAGAATACCTACATGAGCTGGGGAAACTCTGACACCCGGGGCAGCCTCTGGCCAGGCAGTGGTCTCTGCCCTGCCCTAAACTAAAGGACCCTGGGTGCCCCCACACCAAGGGCAGACTTTGGTCTCCCTGGAAGCTGGGCTGCATCCCACAATGGAAGGGCTCCCGCCTGCCAGCTGGCACTGCCACCTAACCCCTCCCATGTATTATTTGTGACACAGCAGGAGATGCCTTGGGTTTTGGCAGCAGCTGGAAGGATTTGGTCCTCCTGCTTCTATTCAACAGCATTAAATATTGAGGTAGACAGTCATCCCTAATTGTCCGTTTCTGGTGTCATGACACCCAGCTTAGGCAGAAGCACAAGGGCCATGCTCCTGTGCACGGGCTCCATGCCCAGCCTGCCAAGGCCATGGACCCTCGAGGTAGCCAGCAGCATTTGCCCAGGACCCCTTCCCTCCCAGGCCAGCCGCAGGCTTGCACACCACCCTGGCCCCCAGTCTCCCGCTGGACCCTCCTCTCTGCATGGAAGGGAGATAGCTGTGCTCGAGGAAGCCAGGCTGGTGAACGGGGTGTTGTCTGCTTCCCCAACTCCAGCATGTGGGCCTGAGCCTTGGCTGAAGACTCGGGTGATCACGCTGCATGGTCACAAGTCCCCCCAAGGCTGTTTCTAAAGAACCCGACAAGGACGGCCGGGCTGGCAGCCTGGGCGCAGGGCTCGAATGTGGGCAGGTGCCTTCCTGGAACCCTCAACCTTGCAACCAAGTGCTGCTCTTCATGTCAAATAGTGTTGGCCATTAAAGTGGTGGCCTGCTCATAGCCCATGGGCAGGGGGCTTCCCTGCCAGACTTCCTCTCTGGGATGGGTGGAGAGGAACCAGGCCCCAACCTTGGAAGGAAAGAGAGGGCAGGACTTGGCATACAGACCTGGAAGCTGAGGTATAATTTTTCAGGGGTCCTGGGCGAGGCCACCGAGACCACCACCCCAGAAGTCCCAGCTACATTAGTTTTCTCCTGAAAAAGGGGACCTTGGCAAAGGGGCACTCAGGGACCAAGAATGGGTGGAAGAGACACCCCAAAAGAGAGGTACCACTCTGCCAGAGACTGTCCCCGTGGGACTGGGGCCTTCCAAGGTGGAGCCCTCAGAAAGGACCTGCATCCTCCTTTCTTCCTTCCTTCCACCCATGCTATCTTCAGGGACCTCAGCTTCCCGACATCTGTGGCCACTTCAGGAGAGGTGGGATTTTCAAGGAGCAGTGTCCATTTTGGGAAACACTCATTCTTCAGCTGAAATTCTGGGACTACCCTGGGCAGTCTTACATGCAAGCACTATGTGTGGGATCTGAGAAAAGCCTGATGGGTAGCCTGCTACCCTTAGCAAAGCTGAGAGAGAGACATCTGAAATTTTAAAATTTGAGGCCAAGTTCAGTTGTAAAGACCATAGCATCCCCCTGGGGCTGAAGCAGCCTAGGGGCGACTCTGGCAGATTTTTATTTCTCAGAAAAACTTCTTTTGAACTGAAGAAAAATATGTCACAGTGGAGATAGGGAGAGGGTCCCTTGCTGGATAGTGACTGGTTTGAGAAGCCGGGGCATAGTCCACAGGGGGCTTTCCATGTTTCCTGCTGGCTCTCTTGGACATGAGGGGAACTCCGCCCTACCGCCCCACCCTCTGGGACCAGCCAGGGCCCCTACCCTGCCCTTTGTTGGGACAGACACTGTTATTACCTCTACATTCAGTTCTCCAGATCCCAGTGACAGTCTGGAGTAGCCCCAGTAGGTGGCTCAGACAGTAAAGAATCTGCCTGCAATGCAGGAGACCCAGCTTCGATCCCTGAGCCAGGAAGATCCCCTGGAGAAGGGAATGGCAACACACTCCAGTATTCTTGCCTGGAGAATCCCGTGGACAGAGGAGCTTGGCAGTCTACAGTGAATAGAGTTGCAAAGAGTTGGACATGACTGAGCAACTAACGCTTTCAGAATACTAGAGAAGGGCAAAAATTGAGTTTATTTCCTGTTGCCGCCTGTCAATCTGATCATAACCTTAATTTGTTTATCTGGTTCTTCCTGAGCAACAAGAGTCCCCAAATCTTGCCCAAACTAGAGAATGCCCCCCATTCTAGAGTCCAGAGTCACATTCTTTGACCTCACCTTTCCTTCATCCCTCTAAGCTGCCATAGAAACATCTCAATCCATCCATAACCCATATTTTCAAACATTCCATAAGGCCTGTAACTATCTGGGGACACTGTTTTCAAGATCAGCTTCTTGGACAGCAGCTCACTTTTTTCTGTCATCCCAGAAAACCCCGGCCACCCACGCCTCTGGAGCCAGGAAGCACACTGCTTACAAGCTGTCCTGGCAGCATCCTCTCCCTGCTCCTGGCCTTTTTTTTTTTTTTTTTGCAGAATATCCCCAGATGGGGCCCTGTGCCCTCAGTCATCCCCCCAACCTGCAGTTTCCCCTTCTCTCCTGACAGAGACAGTGCGCGCCATGACTCACGTCATTAACCAGGGGATGGCCATGTACTGGGGCACATCGCGCTGGAGCTCCATGGAGATCATGGTAATGTGACCTCTCAGTGTGTGTGCATCCACGGGCTGGGCTCCCGGCCCCGCTCCGTGGGTGACGACCCTGCGGCTCTGGCAGGTTTGGTGCCGTTGGTCCCTAACGCAGAGACTACTGGGTACCAAGAGGAGGGTCAGTATGGTGACTTGTGGCACTGATGTCTGCAGACTTTGCAGATGGGGCTCTGGGCTTAAATCCCAGCACTGTGTGGCCCCGGACCGATGGCTTCAGCTCTCTGAGCCTCGGTTTCCCCACCTGTAGAACAGGACTGCTAGGATGACCTACTGTCATGAGGCTGTGTGAGGATTATCTGAGAGATCAGAGGTGAAGCTTTTAGCAGGGGTCCTGGAGCTCAGCCAGCACCCAGCAGTGCTGACAGTGCCAGCCACTAGGCTGAGCTCCCGCAGTGTTCCAGGTGCCGTTAGATTTGAGGGCTTCGTGCGGACTAACTCCCATTTCATCCTACAGCCTGTGAGGTAAGTGCTGCTGTCACCGTTTCTCACATGTGGCCACTGAGGCACAGAGAGGTTAAGTAACATGCCCAAGCTCACGCCAAATGATGGGTGCCCCAGGCCGTGCAGCTCAGAGCCTGAGCTTCCATCTCATAATCCATGATGTTTCTCCCTCACCCGCACTTTCAGGAAGGCATCCCCTTCCTTGTAATTTCCCTCCATGGGAGCCATCAGAAGCTGAGGGTAAAAGACATTTTATAATATTCCTGGGGTATGCCAGAATGGTTGGCAGAGCAGCTCCCCAGAGGCAGACAGCTGGTTGGTGGGGGGAGGGCAGAGGCCTGGGGACTGCATCTTCTCAGACTAGCTCTCAGGCTGACTCCCTCACCCTCAGCTCCAGGCCTCCTCCCCATCCCAGCCCTTCCCATGCCCCACCTCCCGGAATTTCCCACATCTTGGCATGCCTCAGAGGGGAGTTTCTCCCCTAGTGAGTCCCAGATTTCTGGTTCATCTAAAAAAAAAAAAAATTAATCAGGATCTTCAAGTTGAATACAACTCAAGAATCCTATGGTATCAATCAGCCTTCGGCATCTGTGACTTTCGTATCATTTGGCATTTTTCTGAAGCTGCCTGGACACAGTGCAGAACTCACTGAGGTGTCAGGATCTCATACCCACTTTACAGATGTGAAAGCTGAGTCTCAAGCTAAACGGGAAAGGGCCTCTCAGACTGGCAGATGGGCTTCCCCAGGAGCTCATGCCCATTCAGTCTGCAGAGTGGAGGCCTTGGCCTCAGAGTCCCAGAACTGGGCTGATGCCGGCCACTCTCCCGTCCCGACCTAGCATTTCTTGCCCCTGCTGTCATTCTGGGTCCCAGCCCTAGACTGACAATAATGATAAAATCAGTAACAAGCAGGCTCTGTCCTGAGAGCGGGCAACACATGACAGATGGGGAAGCTGAGTCACAGAGGGGTGAGCCCCTTGCCCAAGGCCAACCGCCAGTAAGTGCCAGAACCTAAGCCTCACTACAGAGTCCTGCTTTTCCCCCAAATCCCTTCGTCCTTGGGGTTCAATAGCCCACCCGGTGTTCTCAGTACATGGAGGGGGAGCCTAACAGTCTTCCAGGGAAGCTGAGAGGAGCGGGCAGGGGGCAGGTGGGCTAGCCGGTTTCCTGGAGATGCCTTTATGTCTTCTCCCTGCTACTCAAGAGGGCCCCCAGATCGGCTGGCCCGCCTCCATCTGTGCCCCTCTTTGCTTCCACAGGAGGCCTACTCCGTGGCCCGGCAGTTCAACCTGATCCCGCCCATCTGCGAGCAGGCGGAGTACCACATGTTCCAGCGGGAGAAGGTAGAGGTGCAGCTGCCGGAGCTCTTCCACAAGATAGGTGGGTTCCCCGCCCTCGCCCCGCCCTCGCCCCGCCCCTCTCCTCTCCATCGCCCCGCCCCTCCCCAGCCCTGCTCCAATCTTATCCCCAGTCTTCCCCCATACCTCCCCAGCCCCTCCCCCTTCCGCCCCGGCCCCGCCCCTCTCACGCCCTGCTGCTCGGCCTCGTCCTGCCCAGCCATCCCCGCTCTCTTCTGCCACGCCCCTTTCCCTGCTCCCTGCTCCTTCTCGGGGCCCTGGGCTTGACCTCTCCCCGCTCTCCTCTCCCAGGAGTGGGCGCCATGACCTGGTCCCCTCTGGCCTGCGGCATCGTTTCCGGAAAGTACGACAGTGGCATCCCGCCCTACTCTAGAGCCTCTTTGAAGGTGAAGCAGAGGCGGGGGCTGGGGGAGGGGACAGGCAGGGACAGGCATTTTGGAGGGATGGAGCCTTTGGGGCTGGACACCTTCCCTGGGCCACTGTCTGCGGAGCGGTTCCAGGCGTGGGAACTTGGATCCCCCAGCTGGCCTGACCCCATGTCTAGAAAGGCTGACCATCTGTGGGACATCTGCCAGCTGCCCTCACTCCCCCGCTCCCCTGCCCTCGCCCCAAGTTCAACACTCACAACCCGGGCCAGGGCTGCGTGTTCCCTTTCAGATGCCTCCTCCCCTATAGACACCCCTACACTCTTCTGGCCCATCACTGAACCTCTGGGTGGAGGGCTGCGGAATTTCTTCAGTATCCCTCAGAGGTGCCCCCGGGACAAGTGAACACCCAACACATACACCTCAGAGTGGGGACTCAGAGGGTCCCCAGACTGAAGGGTTTGGCGGACAAGGAGCAGGCAGAGAAAGGCCTGCCCAGGCCAGGACAGAGCGAACACTGGAGCCCCCAGCCCTAGGGATCGGGATGGCCTGCCTCCCCCATTTCTCCCCAAACCACAGAAGCCTCCCAGACGGCTCCCTGACCTTGCTATGGGCACACCTCCTGGGCCGCCCAGCCTCCCAGAAGAAGGGAAGATCAGCTTGTCCACCTCCTTGTCCAAGCTCATGGGCCCAGCCTCAGCTTCCCCTCAGACAGCAGCCTTCAAATGCAGTGGCCCCCATCCTTCCACCTGCCTGGGTCTGGACTACAGCATCAGGGCCAGGGGGTGCCACCCCAGCACAGATCGTCATTTGTGCCGTGCATGCAGTGGTCCAGGTGACCTGCCCTCACTCATGGGCTGTGCTCTCCCCACATCCCACAACCAGGGCTACCAGTGGCTGAAGGACAAGATCCTGAGTGAGGAGGGCCGGCGCCAGCAGGCCAAGCTGAAGGAACTGCAGGCCATCGCCGAGCGCCTGGGCTGCACCCTCCCCCAGCTGGCCATCGGTAAGAGGGCTGGGGCACAGGGCAGGACCAGGGTCCCCAGAAAAATATCAAGAATCCCTGAGTGCCTGGGCCACCCCCTCCATCAGCCAGCCGTGGGTAATGGGCTCCCATATTCATGGGGAGGGGATGAGGGGGTCCCTGAGCACTTGGGCCATCTCTCCACTGGGGGCAGCTGGTGCCAGCGTTGCTGAGCCCCTGGCTTGCCAGGGCCCTTCTGGGGCACCCTCAGTCCTATGCCTGAGAGGCTGGGTCTCTCTGGCCCCATCATGGGTAGGAGAGAACCAGAGAGGGCCCTGTGTGGGGGTGCCTTCCTCACCTCTGGTCTTGCTGCCCGCCCCCAGCCTGGTGCCTGAGGAATGAGGGGGTCAGCTCCGTGCTCCTGGGTGCTTCCAGCGCAGACCAGCTGATGGAGAACATTGGAGCAATACAGGTGAGTGGCGCCTGCCAGCCTTGCGGGCCCTGGACAGAGTTCAGGGTCTCAGCCAGGCATCTGTCCAGCATGTACTTATTGAGCACCTACTACATACCAGGCACGGTTCGAGGCACCTGGGCTACAGCAATGAACCAATAAAAGCCTTGCTCTTGAAGGGCTGGCTTTTTATCTGGATAAACAAAAAACAGAAAATGCAAAGAGTAAGATTAGAATGTGTGTCAGAGGGTGATAGGCACTCTGGAAAAGGAGACCTAGAGCAAGGTCAGGGGTATCCAGTAGGGGCAGAGAAGGGGGGAACCATGAACCCCAGTTAAAGGGGGCTACAGGGTAGCCTTGTTGATAAAGTGACTTGTGAGCAAAGGCTTGAAGGATGAGAAGTGGGCGGTGCAAATACAATCCAGGCTGATGCGAAGGTGCAAGGTAGGCACAAGCCCAGGACAGCAGCAAGGCCAGAGGCCCGCAGCAGAAGGGCACCTTTCCCTAAAGGTCCTCTGGGCACTGCATGCCCTCTAAGGACCTCGGCAACAATCGAGTGAGCTGGGAGCAGAGGAGGGGCAGTGTGACTTAGATTTTAAAAGGCTGCCTCTCGCTCTCTGGCTGCTGAGTGGAGGAAAGAGTTGGGGAGCAGGAGGGGGAGCAGGGAGATTGCTGGGAACTGATGACAGTCTGGGGCGAGAGATGGCCTTGGTACAGATGGACAGCTAGTTGGGTCCTGGATTTCTGGAAGGTGGACTGACAGGACTGGCTGACAGACTGGATGTGAGGGTGTGGGACAGTGGGCCAGATCCTGGGGACAAACCACGGGTTTGTCACCTGGAAGGGGGGGTGTTGCTCTCAGGAGGGCTGGAAAAAGCAGTTTGGGGGTGTAGATTATCAGATGTTATGGTCCTGAAGTCTGCAACTTATGCCGCCACTGTCCATCCATTCAAGGGGCAGAGCTTAGACTAGGGCAGGCTTCCCTCTGCCCCAAACCTGGAATACAGAAGCAGCAAGGCCCCCTCTGCTCCACAAGCTGCATGCAATGAGGGTGGGACAGGCCAGGGCCAGCAGATAGCTGGAAGAATGTCCCCCTGTTACCGAAGTGAGGTTTGACTGCTCATCATTCAAGAATCCAATACTGAGAGATAAGTGTTACGTAAAAGGAAAGACATCTTTATTGAGGAAGCCAGCAGTCCCAGGGAGAAGGTGGACTCCTGTCCCGAAACAGACTCCCCCTTGTCAATAAGGGAACAGGAGATTTCGAAGGGGAGTTTCAGGGTACACAGGTTGAGGAGTGGCTACAAGCAGAACAGCACAGTCAGCTCCAGCAATCATCTTGAAATTGATCATGTGATCATCTGATCAGGGTCATCTTTTTTTTTAATTGGAGGATAATTGCTTTACAATATTGTTAGTTTCTGCCATACATCAACATGAGTTAATCAGGGTCATCTTAATTGTTTCAAGCACAATTAATCTTCAGTTCTGTCCATGGGATTCTCCAGGCAAAAATACTGGAGTGGGTAGCCATTTCCTCCAGGGGATCTTCCTGATCCCCTGGCCCACAGTCCATGGGATCGCAAAGAGTTAGACACGACTGAGCGACTAACACACACACACACTCTTCAGTTCTAGGGTCAGTTTGTTCCCATTTCCCTGAGGCTGGTTCTCAGAATTGTGCATGATGGAGCAGTTCATGTCATGGCTACAGTCTGGTAATGATGTTGTTAACTTCTTCCACCTGATAGAAGTTTTAGTATCTACAGAAGAGTTCAAAGGGCATGGCTCAGAATACAATCTATAGCCCTTGAGGAAGAACTAAAAGGTCCCTGACTTTGCTTAATGGCCACACTATTATTATTTTGTCCTGTTTTACTGCTTTTCTTTGTTTTTCATTTTCTCACTTCTCCAATTGAACTTATTCTTAGGTTAAAGTTTTTCTACAGACAAGAGGCAGGTATGGAGGACATGAGAGGGGTGGGTCTGTGCCAGGAAGGCCCCATAACTTCCTGCTGCATTACACATCACCTCACCTGCAGGTTGATTCTGACTAGCTCCCGCCTTTGCACACAGGTCCTTCCAAAACTGTCGTCTTCCATCATCCACGAGATTGATAGTATTTTGGGCAATAAACCCTACAGCAAAAAGGACTATAGATCCTAAGAAGCCCCCAACCATTTGCCTGGACAGTTTCATCTCCCTCCTAGCCTCTCTGTTTGCTCGCTTAAGCTATTTTGAAGCCAAGAGTGTGGTTTGCATCAAAAACAAAACAACGCACCAACATGTCATCAGGAGAAGATCTCAAAAGTCGCTGCCACACAGCACCCGCTGCTTCACGGGACTAACGTCAGATTCATGCCGGAGGGTCGGCATCAATTCAAAGGCGTTTGAGCCGTCCCGCCCAAGCCTGCCGCCTCTGCTCATCTTCCACCAAGAAACGACATTTCTCCTAGCCACGCCCCATCTCAGAGACTCAAGTCCAGGCCAGGCCGAGACCCGTTGGGGCCTGGGAGCTGGCAGAGCTGGCCTCTCCTCTGCCGAGAATCCCACCTGGTACTGGGGAGGGGAAGAGGAAGCCAGGTCTGGCTCTTCCTGTGGCCCCTCGGCTGGGCCCTGGTTGGGGTGGCCTCCCACCAGGGTCTCCCTCATCCCCCCTCTTGCCAAGGGCTCCAGGTACTGTCATTGGGCCTGACATCAGATTCTCCCACACCCGCTTCTCCACACCACCTGCCCTGCTGGGTCTCCAAGGGGCCTTCAGAGCTGTCCTTTGATGCCCACCCCTACTCTTGCTGGCAGAGGCAAGGATCCAAGGGGGTTCGATTGCTCCAGGGGGGACCCACAGGAAGTCAGGGGTCTGACTTCAAGCTCGTCGCCCCACTGGCTTCCTCATCCTCACAATTGATGAGCCCCAGTGCCCAGACTCCAGCCCAGGTCCCTCCCCACCTGGTGCCCAGTCCATTGCCCCTCTGTCCTTGCCCTGGAAGGCCCCAAGATCATGTGTGCTTCGCTGGACTGTGGCTGCTGACCACACATGGTGTGGCCAGCCTCTGCTCTGCCCGGGGTGGTGGCCTTGGGGTCTGCAGAGAGGACATTCTGGGACCTTTCAGTGAGGGAAGGTCCCTGGGGTTTTCTGTGCTTCATGCCCAGGGCCTGGGCAGCAACCACCCACAGTCCAGCAGAAGACCCTCGTAGCCTCTCCCTGGAGCAGCATCCCCAGCAAGGGCTCAGACCAGGTCAGGTGGGGTGCTCAGAGCTTGTTGCCAGGGCAGCTAAGCAGCAGTTCTACCCCCAGGACACCCTTACATGGCCTCTGAAGAGGGAGGGATGGCTGGGTTGATCATTCCTTTCCACACCCCACACCCCAGCCTGGAATAGGCTGGGCACAAGGACAGAGGGCAGGACCTTCAGAAGTGTCAGCCCCTCTACAGCCAGGCCTGGGGCTGCAGGGAAGGAGGAGGGGGGGGGGGCCCTCAGCCAGGAGGCCCAGCCCCCATGGTCCTGAGTGGCACCCCAGCTTTTGCTGGCTGTGCAGGGGACCCGAGCCAGGCTCTGTGAATGCACTGGCCTTCTGTGTATGGGCCTGGGTGACTCCTACCCTGGGCACTCCCTACATTCTCACTCACCCCTGGGCAGACATGGACCTCCCTGCCATTATTCCCAAAGGCCTGCCGTCCAGTCCTGGCAGAGCTGAGGCCTAGGAAACTGACTTTAGGAAAGCCACAAGGTGGGGGGAGAACAACTTCCTCCACTCCAGACCTTTGTGCTGACCCTGGAGTCTAGAACCTTCTCCCTCCTTGTAGACTAGGCCCCTGGGGGTCTTCTTCACCAAGTCTCCTGCAAGTTTCACCCTAATGAGCGTGAGGAGGGAACAAGCCTGTCCCAGCAGAGTTGCCACCATCACATGGGTGGGGGGCCTAGCTCCAAGGACAAGATGCTATAGTCCACCAGGCAGAGCCCAAGTTTCCCAACAGCTTGCCACGCTCAGGAGCCAGGTCACCTGCCCCTCCCTGGAGAGTCTGGCTGGACCCCCTCCACAGCGCTACCACCCTGCCCACCCACCAATGGAAGAGGGACCTGGGCTTGCTGTTGGGCCCATGTTTGGGCCTGCCGCCCCCACCCCACAAGCTTTACATCTGGGAAGGACAAGCCCAGTGGGAGACGTGGGCTCTCAGGGCCAAGCTCTTCCAAGGCCAAGATGCCCAGCACCAAGTCCCAAGCCTGTTCCAGACCCTGGGGTGCTGTCTGCAGCCTAGTTCTGCATTGCACCCCCTGCAAGTGGGTGTGGAAGGATGGGGCTCCGCTTGCTGAGGAGCAGTCCCCAGACTTAGTGGGAGGTGGCTGGAGTGGGGAAGGGATGGAGTGGGGCTCAAGAGCAGGGAGAGCCTGGAGATGAAGAGCTTGGCCAAGGCAGGCCCTGGAGGGGAAGCCTGGGCTTCGGCATGGGTTTGAGGCCAGCCGTCCTCACCCTACCCTGTTGAGGAGAAGCCCCCCTGCGGTCCCCAGCCATCTGCCAGCCAGCCTCTCACCCTCCCCTGGAAGCAAAGTTTGCCCCCAGGGGTCCACCTTGGGAGTTCCCCCCCAGGGCAGAAGGCCCAGTCTGCGTGGGAGCGGGACCAGTCTTCCTTGCTAAGGACACATGCAGCCCCTACCATTTTTCATCCCAAATCTACAGCAAGTCTGAGGTCCCAAGAACAACAGAGGGGTCTGCCCTGTCTCCTGTTCTCTCTGGCCGTGTAAATAATGTGCTGTTTCTCTCCCCCCCCCCTTTTTTTTTAATAACTGTGGCTCCTCAGCTAACTGCATCACCCCACCCGCCCCAACAGGCAGAAACACCATATGCCTCGCGCTTCCAATGACACTCAGTGGAGACACAGCGCCGTATTTATGGAATGACAAAATAAAACCCGAGCCCATCAGGGTCTGCTCCTCTCTGCTCCTCTCCTTTGCAGGGTATTCAGGGTCAGGGCTGGGTCGAGGGCAGTGGGAGGAGGTATCTTTGAAGGCCAGCAGACCGAATCCTGAGCTTTGAGCCAAGGGGAGATTGGGAGACATGGGCCCTGGGGGGAGAAGCAAAGACTGGGGACCAAGCACCCAAGTCTGTCCCAGGTGATTTGGAGTGAGAATGCCCTGCCTGCCCCCCTCACCAACACTGTCTCTCTTGCCACCACAGATTGGTGGCAGGCTGCTGGGCCCCTGGGGACAGAGAGGTCAGGGTCCAGGGGGCCTACGGGCCCCTCTGGGGGCTCAGTGTTCCCAAGCAATGTGATTTCAGGGTGCAGGGGAGAGGGGCTGGCACCACCCCTCCTGAACACCCCTTCTCGGGTGCCCCCCATCCCAGTAAGCCCCCCAGCCTCATGGGGTGTGGCGTGTGGCCGTGTCTTCTCAGGTGGGAGGTAGCTTCAGGCAACACCCCCTCCCCCCAACATCCTTTCCCACCCCCATCCTAGATCAGTGAGAAGCTAGAACACTCTGATTCAATCCTTTCCCAGAGGATTTATTAAAACACGGAAAACCAAGACATACACACGGAGTACAAAGTGAAGGGGACGGTGTCGGGTACAGTCCTTGTCAAGCCTCCCACACATCCTCGCGAGGACCGGATAGGTCACCACGCACAGGGGCTCAGCCTCCAGCTCCAGCTCCTGGCTGGGACCCCCCACCCTGACTTGCCCCAGCGCCCCGGCCCCTTGGCCAGCCTGGGCTTGTGCTGGGGAAGGGGCAGGCGCTTCTCAGCAGGGCCAGATGCCGGCCTGGGTGGGGCTCTGCTCCCTCACCCCCCCCACGCACTGATGCCTGGGGAGGGGGGCAGTGCAGGTGGGACCCTCCCCGCATGCTCAGGCCCAGAGGAGCATAGGAGGCTCGGATTCCCACCTCGGTATCAGGGGTTCAGGACACACACACACCCAACGGGCCCTTTCTGGGTTATCGCACCTAAAAAAATACTTTGTTTAAAAAAAATCTGAAAACTAAGAAAAAAATCCCAAAACACAAGCCAATGACTTTGGGCTGATGCACCACAACCTGTAAACTTCCAGAAATATAAAATTGGGGTGGAGGTCGGCTTCCTCAATAGACAGGTCATCAGCAGAGGACAGCTGCAGGTGCAGAGGGGGGACACTGGGTTGTGGCCAGGCCAAAACCTCAGCTCCCACCTCCCACCCAAGCTCCTTCCTGCCACCCGACTCTGGAGGTTCCCGAGCCCACCCTCTACACGACCTCCTCAGGCCCTCAACATCCCTGGGACCCAATAACTGGGAGCAAAGGCTGCAGGTGTCCATGGGGTGAGAGTCGGTCAGCCCCCCACCTGGGCCAGGGATCCCCCAGAGGACCCTGGGAAGGGACCCCCAGCCAGCAGGAGGCAGGTGCCTGCACCAGTCATGAGTACCAGCAGGATGGGCCCATGGTCATCACTTGCAAAAAACAAAGGAGCTTCTGAAGGCGGCTTGCAGGGAGGGTCTCCGTGCACGGGGTGGGGTCTCAGGTTGTGTTTCCATGGTGGGCGTGTGCGAGGGGACCCCAGACACAGTCCAACCCAAACTCCCGTGGTCACCGGGGAGCCCAGGAGGCAATGCTCTCCAAGACTGTGCCCAAAGATGGTTCAACAGAAAGCCTACTCAGCACTGGTCTAAATAATAAAGTGGCAAAAATGAGGCTGGCACTTTGGGGCTTCCGCTTGCACAACAACCTCCACTGTGCCAACAGCAAAAACAAAACCAGCCTGAAGATGTCCAAGAGCGCGGACGCCCCACTCCCCACACTCCACTACAACTCTGGGAGGGAGATAACTGATAAACCAAGAAAAAACATTCTCTAGATCCTTTTTCCTCTCCAAAACCAGAAATCCACTCCCCAGCTGTCCGCAGCCCCCCTCCCAGGCCTCCCAGGTGCTGGTCTTGGAGAGCTGAGCCCTTCCTGGACCAGGCAGTGCAGATGGCTAGGCCGATCACTGGTGCCTGGTTCCAGCTGGTCATGGAAAAGGGCAGAGGCCTAGGGAGAAGACGGAGGAGGAGGGGAAAGCAAGGGCTGGTGGGGAAAGGACCAACCGCTCTTGGAGTTGGGCAGTGGGGACGCAGACTCCTCTCCTCCGCCAGGTGCCCCCTGACACTCAGGACCCGTCCACCATGTTCCCCACCAGCCCAGCCGCAGGACTGACCGCCTGCCTGGGAGGACAGTCATGGGGCCCTGGGTGGGAGGCTCGTGGTGGTCACCCGGCCCATGGCCTGAGCCAAAGCCTTTGCAAGGAACACACAGGCCCACGTGGGACTGGAAAAACCACAGTGGGCAGGAGTGACCCAACCCTTCCTGGAGGGCGAGGTCAGCTGCTGCCACACGTGTCCTGCCACACGTACACCTGTGTACCACTTTCAGGCTGCCTCCCATTCCTCCACCCACAATGCCAGGGTCAGTCAGCCTGGAGATAGACGAGGCCTTGGGGTCCAGTCCTCTAGGGGTTCAGGGAAAGCCATTTATAGATGAGGGCTCTGGGAGGGCTGGCCAATGGCCCCGTGTCCCCAAGACACCCCCAAATCCTGGCCCTAGTCCTGGCCAGGAAGCTGACGGAGGCCTCCCATGGTGCCCCACCCCCCAGGCCCACCCTGTCTCTCACTTGGACAGGATTCTGCACCAGGGCTCCACTCCAGGAAGGTCAAGGCTCCCTGGTCAAGGCGCAGAAATCCCTTCCAGGCTGAGGCTGGGCCAGAGGGAACATTAGACACGGACGGACCCAGGTCCTGGCCCATCCCTCCGCTCCTCTGAACTGGAGACATCAGAGGGCACCACCAGCTGGGTGGAAGGCAATCAGGATTCCAACAGGCCGCTCCTGGCAGGAAACAGGGCAGGAGGCTGGGGACACTCCAGTTGGGAAGACTGGAGAGGCCAATGGGTCCAGTCCCCTGCCTCCAAGCTTTCCCCAAACCTTTGAAGAACACAGTGAGGGCTGTCACGGGCCTGCCCCAGATGGCAAGTGCCGGGATCGAGGCCTCTCCAGCGACAGGGGAGGGATAAGTACAGGCTTGAGGCGGCTGGCCTGGTTTCTCCGTGTCGGCCACCAGAAGACGACATGGGGAATGGGTGTGAAGGGCCTCCCAGGGCACAGGGCAAGACCAGGGGCTCCGGGGCCACGCTCAGCACTGCTGGGACAGCAGCCACACCCGGGGAGGGAGGGTAAGCCCCTTCCCGCAGCGGCCAGAGACCAAGGCCCCAGCAGCCCCCAGGCTGACACCTGCCGTCTCTTCTCTCCTGGGAGCACATGCCGTGACCTGCCACGCAGGGCGGGGGCCACAGACCCTCCACGGGTGACGACAGAATCCAGGGGGCCTGCGAGACAGGCTGGCCAGGGGCAGACACGTGCCGACGGAGCCCTCTCCCCCACAGAGAGAACACATTACCTGTGGTCTCCAGCCTTGCAGGACGCAGCCTGGCCTGGCCTGGACACCAGCCAGGTCTCTACCTGCAGGCCAGGCGGCTCCCCAGTCCTGACCCACCTGGCACTGGGGGGCCCCGGTGGGCCAGGGTCAGAGTACAAGCAGTCACACGGTGCAGACGGGACAGGGGGGAGGGGCACGCAGAGTGCATCCAGGGCGGGCGCCGCGTCCCCCTCCACCGGGCCAAGTCCAGGGCTTCCCTCGGGTCCGGAGACCATCCACAGAGAGAGGCCTAAGTGCTGCAGGTCAGACTCCTCCACACGTCACTCAACTTTTATCAAGACAAATTTGTTCAAGTCTTCATAGGAAAGTGCAAAAAGATGTACAAAGAAATGAAATCTCTTCTAGGAAGTCGTCCTGGCAGAGCTGGCCAAGGTGGTGTGGGGGACACTGGGATTAAGAGCAGGTGGCACTTCTGGCTGGGTCTTGTCCCCAGCAATGGCATGACTCAGTTTCCCCTTCTGTCCTTGGGTGGCCTGGCTCTAGAAAGGCGGCAGCTTTTCTCTCCTGTGGGGGTCAGGCAGGGGGCCCGGCAGGCGTGGCTGCAAGAGGTGGGTCATGGGTCACAGAGCTGGGTGCTCACATCCCCATTGGGGGTTCACCCAACCCAGGACCACCACTGCCACCTGTCACAGCCAACTGTGACCAGAGGGGCTCCTAGCCCAGACCTCCCACACCTGGAATATAGGAAGTAAGGACCGCAGGGAGGGCCCATCTGGAAATCACCCCCACCCCAGGGCCTCTACCCTGAAGCAGTGGTTCTACCAGGACAGACAGCTTAGCAAGGGCTGCCGGCCAGGTGGAGGAGGCCAGAGTGGACTGGTGGCTTCTCATGAATAAAACCATCTCCCAGCCAGTGACACTGACCCACACACACCCTGAGCCACCCTCCTGGTCCTGGGCACAAGGTGGGGTGACCAGGGAAGGGGGGCGATGTCCCAGGGCCCCCACCACCCAGCAGGAAAGTGCAGGCAGAAAAGGGTTCCAGGCTGGGGGCAATGGTCCCTGACTCACTACCACGGACATGCAAGCACCCTGCATATGTGCACACAGACACACCCATGTACACAACAGAGCATCCCCACGTGTACCTGCCCATGTCCCACCTCCCAGCCTCCCAGGGGACTGTCTGGAAGCCTGGGAAGACACGCTGGCCGCAAGATGGTCCCCAGAGGGTAAGGGCAAGACCCACTGAGCCCCAAGAGGCAGCGGAGACCCCCAGACTCAGGACTGTGGATACGCGCAGGGAGCAGGGACTGACTGGTGCAGCCATGGAGGGGAGAGGGACCGCGGAGCCCCTGGAGAGGCCTCACCTCCGCTGGAAAGGAGCGCTGCACCAGAGCGAGGTCTCGGGGCCGGCTAGATATCTGTGCAGAGAGAGGGAAGCTCGGCTCGCTGGGGCAGCGGACGCGGGCGGGGCCCGCGGGCGCCCCTGCACATGCCGCCGGGGAGCAGACGGGCACCTACCGGTCACATAGGGCCCCAGGGGCATCTGGTTGTAGTTGACAATCCCTCCCGGTCCAGGGCCCCGGAAGTTGGGCCCAAAGTTGTTGTTGTACATCTGGGAGGAGCCGAAAGCGCCCTGGAGGCAAGGACTCAGGTTTAAAGGTCCAAGTCCCGCACCGGCCCGAGCCCCGCCCCAGGGCGCCCAGGACGTGCGTGCGTGGGGGGCTGGGGCCCAGGGCGCGCGCCGAGCCTGACCTGCTGGATGGTGGGGTCGCCGGCTCGGTTGGTCAGGCGGCTCAGGATGCTGCGCTCCGACATCTGGAGGCGGGCTGCCACCGGGGGGATGCGGGACAGCATGGAGGGGAGGCGCGTCACGTCCGCCTTCATGTCACTCAGCAGCTCCTCCAGCTGGTTCAGGACTGGGGAGGGAGGCAGGGAGGGGGAGAAGCTGGGACGCGGATGCCCAGGCCGGTGCTTAGTAACAAGGTTGTGTTACCTTGTGACGTGCACGCCGCGCTGCGGACGCCAGGGGGCGCCCCCCAACTCAGCCCTCCCAGCCAACACATCAGAGACCTGCCCGCTGGACAAGAGTCCGGTTTTCCAAACAGCTTCTCCCAGGCTCCGAGGGCTGCGGAGGTGACAGCCGCGAGTTCTGACCCAACACTGGGCTTCCCTCCGGACCCTCGGCCAGCCTCCTGGCGCCCAGGGAGGTCTGCAGCCCTGGCCACACCTCGAGAAACTTCTCCCAAACGGCCAGGGCCACAGAGTCCAGGGCCCTCGGGGTGAGCTTGGCTCACCCTCCCCCTAACCAGCCTGGGCACTTTCTCGGGATTAGGATGGCAAGGGCCAAAGGTCTGAATCCCAGGAGACCTTGGGCAATTACTCTCTAAGCATCAATGTCCCCAACTTTAAAATCAGATAAGAAACCTCACCACTTAAAAACATTACGAAGAGTAAAGGGACAATGTGTTTAAAGATATTGCCATAAATTGGGAGACTGGGATTGACATATATCAGTACTATATATAAAATAAGGATTTCCCTGGTGGTCCAATGGTTAAGAATCCACCTTGCAGGGCAAGGGATGTGGGTTCAATCCTTGATCGGGTAACTAAGATCCCACATGCCACAGAGCAACTAAGCTTTCCCACCACAATTCTGAGACCACACACCACAGCTCGAGTCCATAACAAAGATCCTGCACGCCGCAACTAAGACCTGGCACGGTCAAATAAATATTCAAAAAGGATTAAATAGATAACCAATAAGGACCTACTATACAGCACAGGGAACTCTGCTCAATACTCTGTAATGACCTATATAGGAAAAGAATCTAAAAAAGGGTCATTCAGTCATTCAGTTGTGTCTGACTCTTTGTGACCTCATGGACTACAGCATGCTCAGGCTCCCCTGTCCTTCACTATCTCCCAGAGTTTGCTCAGACTCATGTTCGTTGAGTTGGTGATGCCATCTAACCATCTCATCCTCTGCCGCCCCTTCACCCCCTGCCCTCAATCTTTCCCAGCATCGGGGTCTTTTCCAATGAGTCGGATCCATATGTATAACTGATTCACTTTACTGTACAGCAGAAAGTAACACAACATTATAAATCAATTATATGTCAATAAAAACTAAAAAATTTTAAAGGGTCCTTATCTCTTTCACTAAAAGAAGTTAAAAAATAGAAATAAAGCATACTGTCAGGGCTCAATAAACAAATCTGTACAACTTAATATTCTGCTATATCACCTACCCCCCTACCCAGGACCTACATGGCACTGACTTTCAGAAAAAGGCCAGAAAAGCAAGGGCCTCACTTTCCCCACAGGTAAGAGCAGAGGCTGGGTGACAGTCTGTCCCATCTGGTTTGGAGGCTGTGCCCTCTGGGCTGATGTCCTATCCTCAGCCCCACGCCCCCACCTACTGCCAAGGAGTCACTGGGCGGGAGCGAGGTGTGGGCCCATCTCCAGGGGACGGGCTCACTCACCCTTGTGCAGGACAGCATTGGCAGGCTTGTTCCCGGCAAGGGACTCCTTGGACAGGTGCTGGTGGCTCTCGGCAAGGCACTCCACCTCGGCCAGGCGGGCGTTGAGGGCCATGGCGGGATGGTTGGGGTCCTGGGTCATGTTGAGGTATGCGGCCCTCCGGAGCTGTTCCTCAATGACCAGCGCCTGCTCCAGCAACTGGTGGGGTAAGGGGGAGGGGGTCAGGGTGAGGGGAGGGACTGAGTGCTGGCCTGGCTGCCTCCCCACCAGCACCCACTCCCACCAGCCAGGGCTCTGAAAGAAAGGAAGGAAGGAAAAAAAAAAAAAAAAAGGAAGGAAGGAACACAGCCCCTCCCCACCCAGTTGTTGTCTACCCTCTTGGCCACCCCTCAGAGCCCTCCCCAAGCTGGATCCTCTGCACCCATTACCCAGAGCAGGGACACTCGCCCAGCAGGGTCTGGCTCCAGAGCAAGGAGCCAGCACCTGTTGGTTGACTGACTCAACAATTCCCTTTCATGGACGGTCTGGCCCACACCCGAATATACGGGCAGGGTATAAGAAATGCTTGCTCGTTTCTTTGCCCCAGGCCCTCCTATAACCCACCCTCTTGCGGCCCCGTCACCCTCAACCTCTGGCCCCTGCCAAGGACTGACCTTGAACCTGCGGGCCAGGAACTTGTTCTTCATCTCCAGGTAGTTGCCCTTGTGGATCTCAGACTTGAAGGGCTCGTTGAGGATCATGTATCTCGGGTCGTTCTGGATGTCCTGCCAGCGGGCGTAGCCGTGCCTAGGTGGGGGCTGTTAAGGGCAAACCTAGCCATGGGGTGGAGGGAGGGGGTGGTGGGGGACCAGCCCAGGGCTTGGCATCTTGGCTCTCCACTTTCCAGACAGGCATTAACCTTGGCTGCAAGAGGATCGTGTGGGTAACAGTGACTTGACAATCAGCGGACTCTGACAGGGGCCCCCAGGGGTCCAGATAGGGCCTGAGGCTTCACTGGATGAACTTCTTCATCCCCCAGATCCAGAGGGTGGAGACAGCCGAGTCCTAACCCCCAGCACCTGTGCTGTGACCCTAGCTGGAAATAGGGCATTTGCAGATTAATCAAATCAATTGATTAAATTAAGAAAGGGTCATCCTGGGGTGGAGTGGGCACCAATCCAGTGACTGAGGTCCTCATAAGAGGAGGAAATTTGGACACAAAGAGATACCCAGGGAAGAAGGCCCTGTGACAACAGAGGCAGAGATGAATGATGCAGCTGTGAGCCAAGGAGCACCAAGGAGCCGGGGACAGGCAAGGAAGGGGCCTCCCCTGGAGCCAGAGGGAACAAAGAAACACCACGAGGTTTTCTTGCCAAGGGCCCACAGTTAGAGAGGGGCCAAGTCAGGATCTGAACCCAGGCAAGCTGGCTCCAAGCATCTTTTTTTTGTTTTTTAACTCTATGTGTGTTATTTATTTATTTCGCTGCACTGGGTCTTGGTTGCAGCATGTGGGATCTGGTTCCCTGACCAGGGATTGAACCCCCATCCCCTGAACTGGGAGCACAGAATCTTAAGTCACTGAACCACCAGGCAAGTTCCAGCTCCAAGCAACGTAACCTCAGTAAACTGTGGCCTACAGGCCAAATCCAGCCCACAGCCTGGTTTTGTAAATAAAGTTTTATTGGAACATGGCCATGCTTGTTGGTTATGTATTATGGTTACTTTTGCTACCCTGGCAGAGTGGAGGAGTCCTCTATGAAGTTCAAAACATCCACTCCTGGGCCCCTCCAAGGAAAGATCTGCTGATTCCTGACCTACAACTTTCCACCTCTCATTATGATGACTAGTCTCACCCAAGACTGTCATCAAGGCCAGCTTTGCTGGGGGACTCTCCCCAGGTAGTTGTGTGCCCCTCTCCTTGTCTCTGGAAGGTCTGCACTCAAATATCACCTTCTCTGACCTTCCCACATTAAACACAACCCCCACCCCCAAAGCTCCCTTTGCCTTATCCCCCCTTCCATGTTCACTGAGCCCCACACTTAGCTAATTTATGTTTTTCACCATCTACCCCTAGTTGGGTATGAGCTCTGGCTAGACAGAGATTTGGGGCTGTTTCATTCATGACTGCATACTCCATGCTTGGCACATGGTAGATCATCAGTAAAGATGGAATTGAAGAATGAACAAATGAATGAAAGCCCTCCTAAATGATGAAGCATCCTTCAGGTGTCATCACTGAGAGGAGGTGAGGTCTAGATCAGGTAGGAATTAGGAGCATTCATTGTAGAGTCAGATGGAAGGGCTGTGTTGTCCCAGAGCAAGTCACCTGGCCTCTCTGAGCACCCATTGCTTCCTCCATATAATGGGGATCACAGTAGCAACCCTTTGGGAAGGCTGCTGTGAGGATATGGAGTGAGTACTGAGTATAAAGGGACAAGCTACCTTTATGATCACGTCACTGTCATCATCACCACCACCAGGAAAGGGTCCTTGGTACCTGGTCAGGCGCACCAGCCCAGACTCCACCCCACACCAGCCCCACAGCCCTCCCTGAGGCCCACGGAGGGAGAGACAGGAGCCCTGCCCCGCTGGCGTGGCCAAGGATACGTGACGATGCCCGCCAGCAGCCAGTAGTCATGGCGCCGGTGCCAGATGTCATAGATTTTCCCCGAGGACACAGCGGCACGCTCCTCATTCTGCCACAGCGTGTGTAGCTCTGGGAAGCCAGCCGAGGGAAGCAGGATGAGGTGCCCCCATCCCGCATAGGGGTGGGCCTGGGTAAGCCTCTCCCTCACCACCCCCACCTCCCCACCCCAAGCACTTCCGTATTCCAGTGCTACGAGGAAAGGTTATACCATGGACTTTGTCAACCATTCACTCGTTAGTATAAAATAACCATCCACCCAGACTCCTGGGACCCACGGTCAGGAAGCCTGTAGCTCTCTCTGCCCATGGCCCCACCCCCGATACCTGTGAAGCCCCCGTCTGCAATGTTGAACATAAATTTGAACTTCCCGATCCTGTCCTCCTTCTTCCCCTCTTCATCTTCCTCTTTGTCACCATTTTGCTGGGTCTCAACAGGCTCCTTCTCCTCGGCTTTGGTGTCATCTGAGGGAGGACAGACCCAGGCTCACTCGTCCACCCCAAAGACAGTGCCCGAGGGAGGGCTTGCCAGCAAGCACTGGGGACCCAGAGGCAAGCAGGAAACACACCTCCCCACCCACAAGGGACTCACTGCCCCCAAGGGTTTTAATCAGCAGGCCCCTCTCTCTGTTCTGAGCAGGGAGGGCTGCTCTGGGCCTGGGTGCCCCTCCACCACCAAGTCAGGACCACCTGGGGAAATGGGGCAGGGCGGGGAGGACTGTAAAAATGTAGCTTATGTTGAAGGACAGCAATGCTGCCTCGGGGTTCTGATCTGGGGGCAACTGTTACAGAACATTCCAACACTTAGAAGGACACAGGCTGCCAGCTGAACCCCAAAGCTCCAGGCCAAACTCTGTGACCAGCTCTCCTTCCTCCTAGTGGTGGCCGGGACCACAGGAGGGGTCAGGAGATAGGTGGAGGGTCTGTCCCCTAAGGGCTGGCAAGTCCAGGCTCCCATCCAGCAGCTCTAATCAGGGCCTTGGGTCGAGGGAAGGCTCAGGAGGCCCCTTGTGGCTCCTTCAAGAGACCAAGGGGGACATGCGACAGAGCAAAGTCCAGGGCCCCAGACCTGGCCTGAAGTCGCTGCTGTCGCCTCTGCTGTGAATCAAGCTCAGTTCCAGCTTGTCCAGAACCTTCTCCTTCTCAGGAAGCACTTCTTCTGCAAGATAAAGGGTGTTCAGAGAGCAGGGAGGTGTCCAGAGGACAGAGGGGATTCCGGGCTGGTGGCTTCCCAACAGTATTGTAGCCACTCACAGAATCCACTCTAGCATCTTACTCAGGAGTCCAACAGGTAGCATCTGGGAGGATCCACTGGGAAGGCAGGTAGGGATGGGGCCTCACTCCACCCACCCATCTCAGCAGCAGCCTCTCCCAAACTTCTCTCAAGGCACAGTCCCCATATCCTCTCTACTGTAGTAACAACCAGAGGACTCAAAGTTCTGGCAACATGTCAGGCCTTCATCAACACAAAGCACCTCTTACAGACACCCAGAAATGTCAGGCAAAACCTATCACATTAAAAAAAAAACAAAAAAACAAAAAAAAACACATAGGTGTGCTCACAAAACTAAAGAAAATTATCAGGTGCCATAAATGAAGACGGAACTTCCCTGGTGGCTCAGAAGGTAAAGAATCCACCTGCGATGCAGGAGACCCGGGTTCAATCCCTGGGTTGGGAAGATCCCCTGGAGGAGAAAATAGCAACCCACTCCAGTATCCTTGCCTAGAGAATTCCATGGACAGAGGAGCCTGGCAGGCTACAGTCCATAGGGTGGCAGAGAGTCAGACACGACTGAGCAACTAACACATTCACTTTCTATAAATGAAGGGAAACTAAAAGCTCAAGAAGCATGCACTGGGGTCCTGGGTTGGGGGTGAGTGGACACCAGAAAGAGGCTTGCAGGACTCCAGCTGTGTCTCAGCACTGAATAGGAAGGGTGAGGCCACAAAGATGCAGTGAACTGGAATTAAATCAAGAAACTAACACTCTTCAACTAGTATGCCTCTGCAAAGGAGAAAAAGTGCCATCTACCAGCTGATGGCCAAGTTGTGGAAGCCGGGCTCCCATGTGGAGTCCAGGGTCAAAAAGTCTCCAGTGAGGAGCCAAACCCAACGCACAGGTGTGCAGCCTGTGGAATCTGAATTGTGCCATAAGACTGGCCCCAGACCAGCCAGGCCACTAGTCAGACCACGAGGCCCCGGAGTTCTGGAGACAGAACGGGGGACATTCCTGCTACCCAAGTGACATGGGTTCTCAAGGATAAAACAATCCCTGATGAAGATGCACCCAAATGAAACTCAGGAAACAATACCCAGACTTCCCTGGTGGTAGAGTGGATAAGAGTCCACCTGGCAATGCAGGAGTCACAGGTTCGATCCCTGGTCTGGGAAGAATCCACATGCTGCGCAACAACTAAAGCCCATGGGCCACAACTACTGAGCCCATGTTCTAGAGCCCACAAGCCACAACTCCTAGAGCCTTCAAGCCCTAGAGCCTGTACACTGCAGCAAGGGAAGCCACTTCAATGGGAAACCCACACACCACAATGAACAGTAGCCCCCACTTGCTACAACTAGAGAAAGCCCACGTGCAGCAACGAAGACCCAGTGCAACCAAAAAATAAATAAATAAATAAGAATTGTTTAAAAAAAAAGAAAATATCCATCAGCCAGACAGAGAAGGAAGAGAATCCATAGGAAAAGTACAAGTCAAAAAAAAGGAAGTAGAAAAAGCTAGATTAAAAGTTCTAGAAATGAAATACATAATCACTAACATGTTGGACATTTTGCTGCATATTTTTAAGGTGTCCTCCCAGACTTCCTGGCCCTGGAGTACAAGCCTTGTACATAATCCTTGGAATTGTGAATGTGATGGATTCTACTCTCCTGAGCAAGTCATGTGACAAGGCACAGGTGACCTTAAAAGACAGAGATTATCCAGGTGGGCATGACCTCATCACACCAGCCCCTTAAAAGCAGGGTTTTCTCTGAATGGTCACATAAAAGGACATCAGAGATCTGAAGTATGGTGGGGATTGGTGTACCATTGTTGGCTTGAAGATGGAATGAGCCCCGTGGCAAGAAATGTAGGCAGCTTCTAGATGCCGAGAATGGCCTCCCGCTGAGAGCCAGCAAGGGAAGAGGGCTTCAGTCCTCCAACCCCAAGGAGCTGAAGTTAGCCAACAAGAATGACCACGGTAACAGATTTTCCTCCAAGTCTCCAGATGAGAACTTAGTACAGTCAATGCCTTGACTTCGATCTTGCAAGTCCCTTGGCAGAGAATCCAGTCACACCACCACAGACTTCTGACCCATGCAACCATGAGCTAACACATGGGTGTCATTTCATGCTGCTAAATTTGTAATAATTCACTGTGCAACCATAGAAAATAGTACCAAAGGTTAAAAACAGGTGTATGAAGAAAGTAAGAACCGAAGCTAGATCTGAGGGTGATTCAAAAAGCCTTGCAGAGAGAAACAAATCTTGTACCTGCTTTGTTTTTTTGTTTTTTTTTTCTGCTTTGTTTTCTTTGTTGAATCTGAAGCCTTTTGTTAAACAAGATCTACTTGTGTCTATTGTTAATCACTGGGGTCCCCCACTAGAATACAAATTCTATGTGAAGGCTTTGGCTTTGGTTCACTGTCTGTGTCCCCAATGCCTGGGACAGCTCCCAACACACAGTGGGTGCTCAAAACATATTTGTTGGATGAATGAATGAATAAATGAGTAAAAGGAATTCCAGAAGAAAATAAACATAGTGGGAGGAAAGATAACATTAAAGGAGGGGATGACTGAGAATTTGCCCATAATCAATAAAAGACACAATACTCAACTTTAAGAATCACAGCCAGTCACAAGCAGGAAAAATAAATATTTCATTGTAGTGAAACTGTACAAGACCAAAGACTAACAGAAAGTCTTTAAAATGGTCTTACCATGTTAGTAAAGATAGGAAAGGCAAGTTTCCTACAAAGGAGCAGCAATTACCCTGAGAGCAGCCTTCTCAGCACAACGGAAGTCAGAATACAAAAGAAATAACATCTTCAAAGTGCTGAGGGAAAACTCCTAACCCACCTTGAATTTTGCTAACTATTATTCAAGAAAAATACGATAAGGCATAAAGGAAAAATAACATACAATGAGAGAAATTTGCTGTCCACAGAAATTTGTTGAAAGCACCATTGAAGGGTATATTTTGGGAAGAAGGACATTGAACAAAGCAACAATGAACAAACTAGAAAACACAAAATTGTTAAGAGGGTGGGAAGATCTAAATAAGGATTATAGTTTAGAAATAAGCAACAGCACATGGGAGATAAGAGGGAGTGGGTCAGAGCTAAAGTTGCCTGTAGTACTTATTACATTCAAGAGGCAACATGTTACAAATTTAAGAGTACAAAATAGAATTGACAGCAAACTTTCCAAAGGAGTTGAGAGTAAAAAGGGAAACAGAAAGAAATTCTGATCAGTCCAAAAGATGCTAGGAGAAAAAAAGAAGAAAAGGCAAGGGTGATATAAAGCACAAAATAAGAACAGAAATTCATTCAGATACCTGGCTATTACAATAAATGTAAAGAGAGTAAACTTGCCAGCTAAAAGGTAGAGATTCTATGATGAGATTTAAAACAACAAGTCCCACCATATATTATTTACAAAAGGTATACATAAAACTCAATTATACAAATAAAAGTTAAGAAATGTAAGAAAATACCTGCAAATCATGTACTTGATATGGAACATGTATTATAAAGAACCCTTATAACTCAATAATAAAAAGATAAATAACTCAATTGAAAAATGGACAAGGGACCTGAAAAGACATTTCTCCAACAAAGATATACAAATGGCCAATGACATTTGAAAAGATATTCAACATCTTTAAACACAAGGGAAATACAAATCAAAACCACTTGAGCTATGACTTTTCACCCACTAGGATGGCTAAAATCCAAAAGAGAGATAATAACAAGTGTTGACAAAGATAATGGGGAAATTGGAACCCTATGCACTGTGGGTGGGAATGTAAAGTGGTGCAGCCACTGCAGCAAGCAATCTGGCAGGTCCTCCAAATATGAGAGTTACCAACCGATCCAACAATTCCACTCCTAGGTATATACCCAAGAGAACTGAAGCCTATCCACACAAACACCTATACACGAATGTTCACAGCAGCATTATTCATAATAGCCAAAAAGCAGAAATAACCCCAAAACCCATCAACTGATGAATCAAAAAATAAAATGTGGTGTATCCACAGGGTAGAATATATTCAACAAAAAGGAATGAAGTTCCAATACGTGCTACAACACAGAAGAACCTTGAAAACTCAAGTGAATGCTCAGTGAAAGAAAACAAAAGTGTTAGTTGCTCAGTCATGTCCAACTCTTTGCAACCCTGTAGACAGTAGCCCACCAGGCTCCTCTGTCCATGGGATTCTCCAGGCAAGAATACTGGAGTGAGTAGCCACTCCCTTCTCTGGGGGATCTTTCCCGACCCAGGGGTCAAACCTGGGTCTCCTGCATGGCAGACAGACCCTTTACCATCTAAGCCACCAGGAAAGCCCAAAAGTAATCTCAATCCACATAAGCCTAAATAAACCTTAAAGCAAAAAGAATCAGGAGGAATAAGAAGGTTATTACATAATAAACACTTCACCAGAAAATCAGAAAAAAACCTGAATTAATATGTACCTAACAACCCAATCCCAAACAAAAGCAAAATCTGGCCTTAGGAGAACAGAGACTAACCCACAATCACAGAGATTTTAACATGTGTCTCTCAGACTTGACTGATCAAAGCAAACCAAAAATGAGAAAGGGTATAAAAAATCTGAACAATATAATGATCTAATGCAGTCTTTTTGGCACCAGGGACTGGTTTCATGGAAGACAAGTTTTCCCATGGACCCAAGGGGATGATTCAAGAGCATTACATTTACTGTTCACTCTATTTCTATTATATCGACTCCATCTCAGATCATGAGGCATTAGATCCTGGAGTTTGGGGACCCCTGATCTAATGCACATATTTAGAACCTTACATCCAGCAATAAAAGAATAGATATTCTTTTCAAGCACACACGAGCATTTACAAAATCTGACCACATAAAGCAAGAAAAGCAGGTTTCAACAATATCATACAGACTCATGTGTTCAGATCACAATGCGATTGATTCAGAACTCACTAACAGGGATTGCCCTGGTGATCCAGTAGATAAGATTCCATGCTCCCAATGCAGGGGCCCTAGGTTCAATCCCTGGTCAGGGAACTAGATCCCACATACCACAACTAAGAACTCGCATGCCTCAACTAAAGATCCCACAAGCTGCAACTAAGACCTGGTGTAGCCAAATAAATAATATTTATGCTTTTTTTTAAAAAAAAAGAAACCGCTAATAAGATGTAGCCCAATAACCCCCAAACTGTACAGCAGGAAAAGTTAAAGCCCACATGCAGAGAACTGAGCCCCCGGCCCTCGCCTCATCCTGGGCCCTAGGCCACTAGGACACAGCAGTGCACGGCCCCCCACCCAGCCCAGGAGAGACAGGCCTGGCGCCCCATCAGGGTGCAAGCCCGCACCTTTCGGTCCTTGCTCTGGGGAGGGCTGGGCCTTCTCCATCTCCTCCAGCCGCTCCTCTCGGGCCCTCTCTTTGCCATTGGAGCTCTCCTGCTTGTCCTCTCCCTCCACTCTGTCCAGGGCAGTTGGCAGGGCCTAGGGAGGAGAGACTCAGGAGCTACAGGGCCTGGGCCTCCATAGCAGCCAGGGAAGGGGCCCTGGGCTTAGAACCCACTCTCTGGTTCCCAGTGCTTGCCCTCAACTATGCTCCAGTCCTGGGGGCTCAGACTTGGAGCCAGGAGGCCTAGCTTACAGCTGCCAGGGCAAAGCCTGAGAGGGTCCCTGGACCCAGCCCCCACCCCACACCCACAGGGGTCCAGACACCGGCATCTTCCCTACCTGGATTTCTGGGGGCTTCTTTGGCTTCTGCACCCCCACCTCCTTCTCATCCATGTAGCCTAGTGGGGCTTCCATTTTGTCTGAAAGAACAAGGGAGAAGGGTGAGACAGGTGGGCTGGGGTTGGGGGAGGGAGAAGGGCAGGAAATGGGGAGTCAGAGAGGATCCTGGGCCAGGCACCTGCAGAAGGACAGGTGAACCAGGGGAGCCAAAGAGCCTGGGCCAGGCCTGCAATGTGGGAGCCTTGGAGGACCCTGGGCCCAGTGAGGTCAAAGCCAGGGGCCGACAGGACAGAACTACCGGCTATGGAGGCCTCCCGTCTGGAAGCAGTAGGTGAGGTGGGTGGAGGCCCAGACTGGAAGCCAGCATAGCAGCTGTGGTCCTGACTTTCAAGCTGGCTGACTGGCTACCTGCCTCTTCCATGCTTAGTCAGTTCTTGACACTGCAAAGGGCCAGTGACCCATATGCTCTGAGGAGCCCTGGGAGATGGTCACTATCCAACTCCACATCACAGATGAGAAAACAGAGCTCCTTGGAATAAGGGACCTGCCCTTATTCCTCTGCCCATGGGCACAGGGCCAGGAAGAAAACTAGGCATGTCCACCTCCAGAGGGCACCTGTGCCCAGAAGCAGGATGTCCTCAGAGGCGCTGAGCCTCTCGGGGCCTCACCTGTCACCTGAGACAGAGGCAGAATGCCCCAGGCCTGAGGGGTACAACAGGGAAGATGTTTTACCCAGATAAATACACAGATCACCAAAAAGACACTCAGAGACAAATAATCCATTAAGGAAGGGCAAAGGATGTGAAATGATGTTTCTCCAAAGAAGATGCACAAAAAGCTCAGAAGCACATGAAAAAATTCTCAACATCTTCAGCCACCAGAGATGGAAATCAAAACCACCAGGTTTCCCTGGTGGCTCAGTGGTAAAGAGTCTGCCTGCCAATGCAGGAGACAAGGGTTCGATCCCTGGTATGGGAAGATGCCACATACCTCGGAGCAGCTAAGCCTGTGTGCCACAACTACTGAGCCTGTGCTCTAGAGCCCAGGAGCTGCAACTGTTGAGTCCACGTGCTACAACTACTAAAGTCCGAGAACCCTTGAGCCCATGCTCCACAACAACGGAAGCCACTGCAGTAAGAAGCCTGCATGCTGCAACTAGAGAAAAGCCCAAATAGCAACAAAGACCCAGCACAGCAAAAATAAATAAGTAAATAAAACACAATGAGACTCCCCCCATCACACTCACTAAGATGGCTATAAGCAAAAAGTTAAATAAGTGTTGGTGAGGAGGTTTAGAAATTGAAACCTCATACATGGCTGGTAGGAATGTAAAATGGTGTAATCACTGTGAAAAAGTTTGGCAGCTCCTCAAAATGTTATGCCAAGTGAGCCAGAGATTCTATTCCTAGCTATACACTCAAGAGAAATGAAAACACCTATTTCCAATTGAACACAAAAGTTCAAAGCAATGTTACTCACCACATTATTCACAATAGCCAAAGGTAGAAACAACCCAAAATCCATCACCTCATGAATGGATATACAAAATGTGGTGGATCCAAACAATGGAATAAATATTATTCAGCTACAAAAAGGAATGAAGTGCTGACACCCTAAAACCTGGATGAATCTGGAATACATCACATGCTAGTGAAAGCTGGGCACAAAAGGCCGCATGGTGCATTTTATTTACATGAAATGTCCACAATAGGCAAACCCATGGAGACAGAAAGATCAGTGGTCGCCAGGGAAAGACATAAGGAGAAGGAATAAGGTGTCAGTACTAATGAGTATGTGTTTCTTTGGGGGTTAATGAAAACATCCTGGAATCAGAGGCAATGGTTGCACAATCCTATGGATATGCTAGAAACAACTGGATAATACACTTTTAAAGGCTTTTGGCTTCCCAGGTGGTGCTAGTGGTAAAGAACCCACCTGCCAATGCAGGAGACATAAGAGACACAGGTTCGATCCCTGGGTTGGGAAGATCCCCTGGAGAAGGAAATGGCAACCCACTCCAGTATTCTTGCCTAAAGAATGCCATGGACAGAGGAGCCTGGCAGGCTACAGTTCATAGGGTCGCAAACAGTCAGACATGACTGAAGCGCCTCAGCACACACACACAGATTGAATACTGTGAATATTGTGGTGTGTGAATAACATCTCAAAGCTTTCATTAAAAAGAAAATCTCTTAGGGGAGTGATACTTCTTCAGGTGGAAGTTTTGTGGGGGTGGGATGTGGGGAGGATGTGGGGTCTCCTGCCATGACCTGGGTACCCAACCCTCCTCATTGGAGTCCAGACCTGGCAGGCCCAGAGGGCCAGGCAGGAGGTGGGCAGGGCTGGCGGGCACTGGTGTGTTGGGATCCGAGGAGATGACTTCGCCTGGCTTCTTGCCCTCAGGCCCCTCGGGGATCAGATCCGGGGTGCTGTACTTCCCGTTGACGTGCTCAAACTCCTGAACCTGGGCAGGTGGGAGTGAGGCAGGAGGGAGGTGGTCACAGCTCAGATGTGAGGGCCTCAGGGTGGCCAGCAGGACTGGGGGTGTCCCTGGCTTGGGGTGGCTGCCGACTCCACCCAAGGCTGACTGCAGACCCCCACACCAGGTCCTACCCCCACCCATCCCCACCTGTCATCCTGGCCTCTAGTCCCTCCCCATCACTGCCCACTTCCCCACCCAGAGATGCATTCTGGGTCCATCCCTCTAAGCTGATTCAGACCCTGGACAGCCAGGCACTTGCTCTCTACCCACTGACCCCCCTGGGGCACACCCAGGCCATGGGCGACCACCAGGAAAAGCCCAGTAAAGGTTACTCACCCACCTTCTTCCTAACTAGTGACATGACCCCAATGCGCGTGAGCACGTGCTGCCTGGAGAGGCCCTCGCGGGGCACGCCGTCCGCAAAGGTCTCCGCGCCGTCAGCCCCCGGCTCACACAGGTGCCGCATGAAGAGGGACACATAGGCTCTGGGGTGGGGGGGACTGGGGCTCAGGGAGTGGGGGGCCGGCAGGACCCCGGGGGACCTCCTGGCTGGAATCGTCACCCATCACCTGCCTCCCAACCCGGCCTGCTGGGTCAGGCCCCAGGGAAGAACAGAGGGGGCCCCGGGCAGGGGACCCTCTTGGGACAGCCCTTCCCCTGGAGAACCCAGATCCTCCGTGCTTCCGTTAACACCAGCTGCTCTGGCAGAGGCGACCGGTCATGGTCTCTGCACAGGAGCCCTGCCCAGGCCTGGACTTCAGCTACAGATATCAGACAGCAGTGAGTTCTCTGGCCGCCCCCAGCCTGGCAGTAACACCGCCCAGTGTGCTGGCCCGTCCAGAGGAGCCTGCCCACTCCAGGCGGGCGGCCACACCCTGGGCCACCACCTTGGCCCCTTTACCTAAACTCCTTCTCGCTCTTCCCACGAAGGTCCCGCACCAGCCAGTGGGAGTTGAAGGCATCCTGGGGGGGCATGCCCCAGCGCATGATGGCGTTCAGAAAGGCCTTCCGCTGGCGGGCGTTAAAGCCTAGCACCTGGGCAGGGCGGGCAGCGGGGTAGGGGAGCAGGGAATTCAGAGTTGAAGAGAAAGACACAGGGAGGGGAGGAGATGGGGAAGCAGAGGGGGAGCAGTGGGAGACGGGGGGGGACCTCCACCTGGGGCAGGACCCAAAGGGGCTCAGCCCAGACCGAGGGTCTGTCCCAGCCCCCCCACCTCCACTTGGCATGTAACCCAGTGTAACCCCAGCCCTCCTGTCCCTCCTCCACACCCCAGGGTGGCAGCAGGGGTAAGCTCTTTGCTCTGAAAGATGAGATAAATTCCGGGAAAGAGAAGTGGCAAAGTGGGGGTGCAGGCGGGCCCCACCTCAATGTTTCCGCCGACCCGGGCGAGAAGAGGGGGCAGGGGCTTGTCCCTGTCGCTCTTCAGCTGCCTCCTGGATTGTCGCCGTCCACCTGGGGGAGAAGCCCCGCTACAAGCCCTCAGTGGGGCCCAAGATGTCCTGACCCACCCCATCCCACAACACGCCCCAGAGAGCATGACCCTTCAGGGCCTACTCCAAAGGACGGATGCTGGTCCCGATGCCCCAGGGACCCCCAACCTGATCATCAGCTCCCCGACACACAGCCTGGCCCCAGCCCAGAGTCAACAGCCCTGACTCACTCTGCCCTTCCGGCCTTTCCTCAAAGTCCTCGTCCTCATCCTCAGAGCCAATGGAATATTCAGACTGGTTGTCTGAGAGCTCGTCCTGCCACTCTGTCGGGGGGTCAGGAAGAGGGGGCACAGAGTGGGCTGTGCAAGCAGAAGCCCGCCGGAGCCCCTCACACCCCCAATAACAGTGATGATAAAAACAGCCACCGTGCACTTCCTATGAGCTCACTTAACAACCTTACAACCTTATACTACGTTCTCAGGCTTTATACCATCAATGGCCCTATTTAGCAGATAGAGAAACTGAGGCTTGACTAAAACCACTAGCAGTGAAGTCATTGAGTCACTACCCATCTCTTTCCCCCCAAAACCCAACACCCCACACCAGCTACCAGCCCCACTTCTCCAAGAAGCCTTCCCACCGTCTCCCGGCTCAGGCACTCCACAGGACTCCCACTCTCCCGCCCCGAGAACTCCTGCCACAGCGATGTCCTCCCCGCCAGCAGGACCCTGCCCACCGGTCACGCACCCTGGTCCTCCTGGGAGGCGTCGTTGTAGTTGACCTGCTTGCGGATGCGCTTGCCCTTGCCCAGGTTGCGGGCCAGGTCCTCCTGCTGCTGCTCGTAGTGGTGCCGCAGCAGCTTCTCCCAGTAGTCGGGGTCCACGTTCTCCTCCTGCTTGATGATCTCCCGTTCCACCTCCTCCTGGGGGCGCGGGGGCCGCAGGCGGTGAGGGTGGGGCCAGCGAGCATCTCCACTCCCACGGAGGCCTCACTGCCTCTACCACAGCTCATCCTCTAGCGGCTCAAGGGGAACTGGAAAGCCTGCCTACTCCAGGTGGCCCTCCCTGATCACCCCAGCCCTAGCTGGTCTTCCTCTTCCTGCTCCTGTCTCAGTAATTCACTCATCCATTCATTCATGCCACAGTATGCCCTGGCCTTGTGCCAGGCACTGAGATACAGAATTGAATAAGCGCCACCCCTGCCCTCAGGAGGCTCCCAGTTTCAAAATGAAAAGTGGCACTTAGAAGAATAATTAACACCCACAGTCTGCGCGTAGGGCGGTGGAATTTGAGAGGTAAGGAGAGGAGCCACTCAGGAGAGACCCAGGAGCCGGAGTTTCTCAAATGGAGAAGTCGTAAAGGGGTGAGGGCGGGGCCGCTCAGGGGCGGGGCCTCGAGGGGCGGGTCCTCGAGGGGCGGGGCCGCGGAGCGGGGCTTACCACGCCATCCTCCTCGCGCACCACATACTGCGCCACCTTGAAGGAGCTCAGGTATTCATTCATATTCTGGAGCTCCGTGTCGTCCGTGGCATCCTGGTTCCGGTCCAGCAGCTTGGAGATGGCCGCATCGTCATAGTGGATCACACTGCTATCCTCCACGTCCTTGTTGTCACCTGGGGGCAGTCAGGATGCAGTCAGGGGACCCCACCAGAGCAGGTTCCAGACAATGATGCTTCCCAGTCCCCGCCAGGGGCTGCTGCTTAAGAGTAAGTGACCACAGAGAGGAACCTCTATTGTCACAGCCCCTCGGCCCCTCCACCTAAGGTCCTCAGGCACCCGAGGGGGGCAGGCAAGGGAACCTGACAAAATGGGCTTGGGGGCCCACTTCCTTCCAGGAACAGCCATCCAGGATACAGGAGGAGCTGGGGGCTGGGCTGGGAGGGCCCCTACCTGGAGGAGTGCTGCCATGCTTTTTCTTGGCGCTGGCTGCCAAGGCTCCCCCTTTGGAGGACTGGATATCAGGGATGGGCGTGGCGGGTCTCTGGCCCTGAGACATCATGCCTATAGGACACAGGGATGGGGAGTTGCAGGGCTGGGGGGTAGCACCAGAGATGCCACCCTGGCCCTGCCCATCCTGGCCAGGAGTGGGGAGCAGAAGGAGGAGAGACTGGGCACTGGGGGTGCCCTGGGAGGGGAGGGTCTCAAGCAGGTCCACCCCCCACCATGCCCAGCACCCAGGACACCCACCCTCCACATCATCCTTGAAGAGCTCCTCCGTGCCAAACTTGAGGATGTCATCCAGCTCCTGCTTGGTCATGGAGCCGGACTTGGAGCCCAGGCCAGGTCGCACCACCAGGTGGGTGAGCATCATCTTGCGCTTGGCCACCTGCGTGATGCGCTCCTCCACCGAGGCCCGCGTCACGAAGCGGTAGATCATCACCTTCTTGTTCTGCCCAATGCGGTGGGCGCGGCTGAAGGCCTGGGGGCAACCTGCAGCTTAGCACCCGTGTTCAACAGAGGACTGGGGGCCCAAGGCCAGCCACCAGGGGGCGGGGTGGGGGGGAAGCAGGGAGGCATGCAAATACGCTCATGAGCACCCTCTGCATGGAATGGGCTGTGTGACTGCCCGTGGAGATGTATGTGCACTAGGGCACCTGCATTCCCGACCTGTGTCTGCTCTAGTGCGGGCCCGGGTGCCTGTGTGTGTGCAGGGGTAGGTGTGAGGGGCAGTGTGGCCAGTGCACTTGATGTAGGGAAGCCACACAGGGCGCTGATGGCACTCATGCCAAGGTGGGGGATGCACCTCCCAGGGAGTGACCACTAGTGGGGCTGTGAGCCCCCCTGTTGGAGAGGGATAGCTACCCTCCAGGGACAGGTGAGACATGAGGACAGGCTTGAGGCTCTGTGCATCAGGCATCCACATGACTTGACCCAGTGTAATAAGGTCTGTGTGGGCAACTGTACACAGGTGCACACACGTGTGCATGAGACATGAGTTTGTATGTGTGCCCCAAGAGTGTAATGTGTGTATGTGCCTGGTCCCAAGAAGGGTGGGGAGGAGACAGCAGAGTGTGTCTCTGCTCCTACACCCCCTAACCCTCCCATCCTTCCTCACCAGCTCCAGTGCCCCTTCCTCCCCCCACCTCCACAGGCCTTGTCCCCTCTATTTTCCTGTCGTTCCCAAACTGGCCCCCTCTGGGTCCCAGGATCCCTCATCCTGACTCCCTCCATGGCCTTCATCCTAAGAGTGATGGGACAGAACAGGGGTCATGTTCACACAGAGGGCTGCATGTTCTTGGACACATCCCCTGCCCTCCCTGGGCTGTTTCCTCTTATGTACAATGGTGGGGGGCTCACCTTCCAGGTGGCCCTTGGGGCTGGGACTCTACGAGGTGGGTCCAGGCAGAGGTAAAGCCCTGAGATAGTCTGGGGGTGGGGGAGAGGGGACGCCCACAGAGCCAGGGGCAGCAAGGGACCCTCTGAGAAGGTTCTGCTGTCGGGGTCACATACCTGGATGTCATTGTGCGGGTTCCAGTCCGAGTCGTAGATGATGACCGTGTCTGCCGTGGCCAGGTTGATCCCCAGGCCACCTGCCCGGGTCGAGAGGAGGAAGCAGAACTGCTGGGCCCCAGGGGCTGAGGAAGAGAGGCGGGTGCCCAGTGGGGTGAGTGAGGGGCATACCCAGAGGGGCGGGATGGGGGACAAGGGGGTGGCAGGCAGGAGAGCAGAGGGGAGACCAGAGGGAGGCGGCAGGAACTGTGCCCCCATCACAGGCCACAACGGCCTCAGCTGTGCTTGGGGAAGCCAGAAGAGGCCTGGGGCCCCTGGGCATGGCACGGGGACAGGGCAGCCCACCTGAGCCCCACAGAGCCCCCAGCTGTACTCCGAGCCCTGACCCAACAGGAGGGACATAAAATGAGAATGAACTGATTTTCAAAGCCCAGGGGGGCAAAAGAGAAACTACAAACAGCCAGCAAAGACCAGCAGAGCCCCTGAAGGTCAGGCCCCTGGGAGGTTAGCAGAGCTCAGCCTTCATGCCTTCCCAGCTACCACCACCTGCGATGCTGTCAGAGTGACCACTGAACACTCAGGGTCACAGCTCCAGGGCACAGGCCAGCCCTCTGGTCAGTCCCCACTGCCCCAAGACAGCTGGGTCTCAGGCCCATCCTGGCCTTTCATTAAGTGACCTGGGACTGACCGTGGCACCTGCTTGAGCTGCACACAGGTCCCCGATCCACCTGATGCTCCCCACTGCCATGTGCACTGGGACCACGTCTACATCCTGAAGCCACACTTGCTTTACCTCTGACATGAGTGGGCAACAGGAATCGCTGCTTTGGGTTTGGGGGCGGCAGGGCCCCAAACCTGCTCTGAGGGTGGAAGGCAGGAAGCAGCCACAAGCCCAGAGAAACAGACTTCATCTTTCTGAACACCTCCCACTAAAGAGGTGCTGGACCATGTCTTCAGACATTCTCTCCACTCCAGAGCCAGCTCCCAGCCTCCCAGCATCACCAAGGAGAGTTTGGGCTGGGGTGGCCCTGCCCCTTCCTCTGTCCTTCCCCCAGGGCAGTCTGCTCAGCTCTGTCCCTCCTTGCAGCAGTCTCTATTGCAGGGACAGGCCCTCTTCAGCCCTGCTCATAACTGCAGCTTTAGCTGGTGTCAGTATCAGAAGCCCAGGGGTGCTGGCCAGACCCTCTGCACCAGCTTCATTTAGTAACAGAGGAATTTTCCTCCTCTTCTGCCCTCCTCCTAATTTCTCAGTTCTAAACACCCAAGCAGGCCCCTGGAAAGTTCCATGGGATGAATTCTTTTTATCACCTACTAGGACCTAAGGTTGGGTCTGCTTTCTTCAGCAGTTTGAGGAGTAGCTAACCTGACAATAAATTGGGTGGTCTGGCTAAGATCCTAGCCTGGGAGGAGAGACAGGGGTCCCCATCGAGAAGTCCTGGGTAAGGCTAGGTACCATTGAATCTGTCAATTGCTTCTTGCCGAAGGCCCCCCGTGATGCCACCGTCAATCCGCTCATACTTGTAGCCCTCATACTCCAGGAAATCCTCCAGGAGGTCCAGCATCTTGGTCATCTGCAGGGGACATGGTATTCCTGAGGGGCTGCCCCAGAGGAGGGGCCCCCATAGGGATCATGGGCAGGGACCTCATGACAGTTGGGGAGAGACAAAGCAACCTACTGAGTGGGGAGACAGGTGGGACCCAGGCAGGCCTGACTTGGGACCATTCTCTGAAGAAAAATGCAGTCTCCAACCTCAACCCCCAGAGCCACCCCATCCCCCATACCAGCCCCACAACCTTCTGCCTAAGACACAGCTCAGAGCATGTGCCACCCTGCTGTCACCTCTCAGAATAAAGTCCCAAATTCTCATCTTAGCATTCTAGGCTTGACAGATTGGTGCCAGTCCATTGGACCTTATATTCCAGTGCTTCCTTTGTATCCCACAGCCATCCCAGATTACCTGGACTTTTTTCCCACCCCCTTACTGCCTAGGGAACTCAAACAGCACCTCCTCTGTGATGTCTTCCCTGATTTCACTCCTCCCTATGCGAAGAGAAAGGCAGGCCCTTCTGAGCTCCCATAATCCTTCATAATCAATCCTGAGAGATAGTTTAGCTAGACATAAAATTATCAGTTGCAATTTTCCCATAGTGTAATGAAGATATTGCCATTTTCTTTTGCCACTTCTATTGCTGATATAAAATCTGAGGACAGTCTAATTAATTGTCATTCCTGTGTAGGTATAAGATCTGAAAAGTGCAGCATTTTCCTTACAATGTGCCTAGGTTTTCCTTTCATATTAAAATTTTTATTTATAGTTCTTGGTACTCCAGAGTGTGCTTCATACCTGAGACCACATGTCTTTCTCTAGGTGTACAGACTCTCATTAAATCTGACTTCTTTACCATTTTCTCTAGTTCTTTTTCTGCAACTCCTATTATGGATACATATTGAATAGTTACTAGAGCCTCTCAAAGTGTTTTCCATGCAATGTCTCATTTTTATCTTTGTTTTTCTGTGCTGCATTCTGGGAAAATTCCTCAATTCCAGGTTCCCATTCATCAGTGTTCTCTTCAACAGTGCTGAGAGTTTATCTAATCTGTTGAAATGTTTTGTTTCCATGTTATGCAGATCCTTTCCCTGGTTAGGGGCTTTCCTGGTGGCTCAGTGGTAAAGAACCTGCCTGCCAATGCAGAAGAAGCAGGTTCCATCCCTAGGTAAGGAAGATCCCCTGGAGAAGGGAAAGGCTAACCATTCTAGTATTCTTGCCTGGAGAATTCCATGGATAGAGGAGCCTGGTGGGCTACAGTCCATGGGGTCGCAAAGAGTCGGACAAAACGGAGTAACTAACACTTTTTCTAGTTAGTTATTATTTCATTTCTTGCTGCTTGTGCTTATTTATTTCATTGGAGTTTTTTGTTTTGGTGGGAGTTTTGCCCATGCCACACTGCTTGTGGTATCTTAGTACCCCAACCAGGGATTGAACCCAGGCCCCCGGTAGTGAAAGTGAAGAGTTCTAACCATTAGACAGCCAGGCTCATTCTGAAGACTCATTCTGGATGTCAGGGCCCTGTCTCTTTCACTTTCTCTTTGCACACACTTCTAGGAGTTGTGCAGTTCTCTCTACTTGGTCCCTCAAGGCCTCAGTTCAGAATCATATCTTATGTTAGGGGGCTAGAGGATTCTGGAGGCTTCCCTGGTAGCTCACTGGTAAAGAATCCACCTGCAATGCAGGAGACCCTGGTTCAATTCCTAGGTCAGGAAGATCCCCTGGAGAAGGGACAGGCTACCCACTCCAGTATTCATGGGCTTTCCTGGTGGCTCAGACAGTAAAGAATCCACCTGCAATGCGGGAGACCTGGGTTCAATCCATGGGTTGAGAAGATCCTCTGGAGGAGGGCATGGCAACCCGCTCCAGTATTCTTCCATCCAAGTACTAACCAGGCCCAACCCTGCTTAGCTTCCGAGATCAGACGAGATCGGGCACGTTCAGGGTGGTATGGCCGTAGACGCGCTCCAGTATTCTTGCCTGGAGAATCCAATGGACAGAGGAACCTGGCGAGCTACAGTTCATGGGGTCGCAAAGAGTCAGACACGACTCAGCAACTAAACAGAACACAGGGAATTCTGGATCCACTGTCCAGGCCAGCCTACAGTCACAAGCTTGATCTGCTTTCCCCAGATCCCTCGGCCTGCTGCAGGCCGCTGGTGGGATCAGGGGCTACAGGCAGGAGCAGCTGTTACCAGCAGACTCTTATCCAGAGTACACAGAGAAGCCACATCTTAGTCCCTGGTTTGAACAATGGACCTGGCTCAGGCCTATTATCAGGTAGCATTTTTCATGCCAGGCTTGAGCAGCATCACTGACTCCTGTCACAGACATGTGTCTACTTCCGTTTCGCACTCTAGACTAAGTGTCTTGAGAACAAGAGCTGGACCCCTGTGGCTAGCACAGAGCCTGACATACGACAAGTGCAAAAGGACAAAGGAACAAGTGCACTGATGAACAAATCTCTGAGGCTAGACAGCCCTGCCTCTAACCACCCCAAAAGCGATGCTGCAAGTGCAACTTCAAGATCAAGCTTCAGAGAGGACTTCCCCTAGCTAACCCAACACAGGGCTCCTCGTGAACCAACCCAAGGGGCCCCACCTTGGGTTGGTTCATGAGAAGTGGGGCTGCAGGGGTGAAGGGTGAGGGCTGTTGTCCCAGCCTGGACAGAAGCTCCAGGAGGAGCAGGCCAGAGGGTCAAGTAGTGGGGAGGACACTGGTCCCCACAGCCAATGTGCCCTGAGTGCCTTGAACTTGGAACCCAGCCAGCTCTCCTTGGTTGCCTCATGCCAAGGCCTGGAGGAGTGTCTTTTAACACACAACCCACATAGGGATAGCATCAGGCCCTGAGGGCTGGAGGTGGAGAAGCCAGTCAGCCATCTGCAGGCGGCTCACCTGGGAGAAGATGAGCACACGGTGCCCTTCGTCCCGCAGTTTCTTGAGCATCTTCTGTAGCAGCATGAGCTTCCCCGAAGACTTGACCAGAGAGCTGCCGTCATAGGAGCCATTGGGCAGGACGGGGGCCTCCTGCAGACACAGCACAAGGTGGGGTCTTGTGGGGGCTCCCCTCTTCTCTCTGACTCTCCACCAAAGAAGTCTGGAAGGCGGCAGGGGCTGGTGGGGATGAGGGTCCAGCAATGAGCTGAGCACCAAGCCTAAGCCCAGGTCAGGCCAGCCTCTGCAGGAACATACGAGCAGGCCACACAGATGCCCCCTGCACTGTGTCCCCAGGCAGGGCTCAAACTCGCCAGCCCTGGCCTCTGTCTCCCGCTGCTGGCACTCCACCAAGACCACAGACATAGGTGGATGGATGGATGACAGTCTTGAGGCAAGCTGGCCTTCCCAACAAGGTTCTAACCTGGCCTCTGCAGTCTTGCAGGGCACATCCAGGGAAGGCCAACCGAGCCTCCCAGCTGGGAAGACACTCAGCTCAAAGGCTCTGCTGGTCCAGAGTGGTGAGAGCAGCCTGGGGTTGCTCAAGTCTGCATCACCCACAGCACAGCCTCCATGCTTAACTCAGCATTGCTCTTCTTGTTTGGGGGTGGGGTGGGGGTGTGGGGAGGTATAAACTCTGTAGGGTTTAAATTAGAACCAGAACAGCTGTGAGGGTGATGAGTACTGGTGTCCCAGGCTCTCCATGTGGGCACCAAACACGGACTTTCTCATCTGGTCCTCACTTTCGAGAGATGCTGTCATTGCCCTCATTTTATAAAGGATAAACCTGGGGCTCCAAGAGGACCACTGATGGTCCTGAGACCACAGGCTGGGGCCAGGTGTCTGACTGGGACTCTGGTCTCTCACCTACGACTGCACATCACAATCACCACCCAGGCCTGCCTCCCTGACTCCCTCAGTGACTGAATGCAGCCAGGTCATCCCTCAGATCCCTGGCCTGGGATCCCTGAGGCTGTAAGGAACTCTTTGATGTAGCCCATCACTTTATGGTCACACATAGGGGCCCAGGAAAGGAGAGGGCCTGTCCGAGCACTGGACAGAGGTAGGTTTACAGAAACTTCTGGCACGATGGGGACCTGTATCACCTCCCAGTCTTCATACTCGGGGAGGACTGGGGGCTGAAGGCTTGAGCACCTGTCCCAGCAGCCAGGGGCACCATGGCAGCCATGACACTTGCCATGAGGGCCACAGAAAGCCCCCCACAGCAGCCACGTGTATGTACCATAGTCTCAGGCCCCTCACATGGCAGCCTCAGGCACTCACCGTGGTGGCCAAGGGCCCCTATCACGGTGGCCACAGTGGCAGCCACAGGGCACCTACCCCAGTGGCCACAGAGACCTACCACAACAGCCATGGGGGGACCTACCACAGCAGTAGCCAACAGGGGACCTCCCACAGCAGCCACAGGGGACCTCCCACAGCGGCCACGGGGACCTACCGCAGCAGCCATGGAGACCTCCCACAGTGGCCATGTGGGACCTACCGCAGTGGCCACAGGGACCTCCCACAGTGGCCACGGGAACCTACCACAGTGGCCATGGGGACCTCCCACAGTGGCCACAGGGGACCTCCCACAGTGGCCACGGGGGACCTACCACAGCAGTAGCCAACAGGGGGCCTCCCACAGTGGCCACAGGGACCCACCACAACAGCCACAGAGGACCTCCCATAGCGGCCATGGGGGCCTCCCACAGCAGCCACGGGGGACCTATCACAGCAGTAGCCAACAGGGGACCTAACACAGTGGCCATGGGGGACCTACCACAGCAGCCACGGGGAAGAGGTAGGGGTGGTTGCAGCACTTCTTCAGGTCCATCATGATGTTGAGCAGTGACACCTGGTTCCCACCCCCCTTGGAGTTCAGCGCCTCAAAGTTCCGCGTGAGGATGAACTTGTAGTACTTCCTGTCACAAAGCAAGGAGGAAAGGCAGTCTGCATGCACCTGGCCATGCCAGCCTCCGAGAGGACACTCTGCTCTGCAGGGAGGCTGGGAGCTAGCAGCCAAGCACAGTTGCAGAGAGACCAAGGGGAGCCCCAAGAGGTGAAGCCACAGGCCTGACATCACCCAGCAAGTTACTGGGGGACAGGACAAAGTTGGCAGCCCCAACTCTGATCAGTGAAATCTAAGAAGAGGCCCCAAGAAGGGAGCTTGTGCAACAGTTGAGTGGAGGCAAGGGCGAGGCCAAAGGCCATTCCACCCACCCCAAGCAGTGGCCCAGGAAGGCCCACTCAGGCCCTTCTGGGAGAAGACAGGCCCAGGGGACCCAGGGCAGGCCGCTCACTTCTGCATCTGGCTCAGCTCCACGCGGACAATCAGCTCAGTCTTCGCCGGCATGTTCTTGAACACATCAGCCTTGAGCCGCCTCAGCATGTGCGGCCCCAGCAGGTCGTGCAGCTTCTTGATCTGGTCTTCCTTGGAGATGTCAGCAAACTCCTCCAGGAAGCCCTCCAGGTTGCTGCAAGAAAAAACTGGAATGACAGCCTGGAGGAGGCCAAAGCCCTCTGTAGAGGGAGCCAGGACTAGGGTGGGGATAAGGCCAACCAGCCCCCTGCCACTTGCCAGAGGGTCAGAAGGCAGGCCAGCTGGCTGCTGGGCCAGGGAGCACAGGCCTTGCCCTTGGTGTTCTTCCAGTCTCCATCTAAGCCTGGGTCACCCCCACACATTGCAGCTGTCTCAGCCACGTAGGCTATCTTCCTGTCCTCAAAGCTGTCCTGGACATGCAGTCTCTAGGACCCTTACCCATATTACAGAGAAGGAAACTGAGGCTGGAGGGTGCCCATGGTTATACGGTCCAGCCTGCCCTTGAGTCTATATCTCCTGACTCCAAAATCAGCATTTTTTACCCTGAATCCCCTTTCCAAGCAGGAACATGGGGGTAGGTAAGCAAGGAGGCTGGAGCTCCATCTTCACCCCCGTTTCCACCATCACCCCCAGTCTTCTGCCTCCCAGCACTGTCACTAATGTGATCACTCAGGTCTTTGTGGAGGGACAGGGATAATCTGAGGCATGGGGGAGGGACAGGCACCAAGGGGGACCCCCAAGGTCTTCTGGGGCAAAGTCAGTGAAAAATCACAGGCTGACCACCAGCAGGTGTTCCTCAAGCGCTCAGCTTGTGCCAGTACACTGCTAACACTCCCATTTTACTGACAGGGAAACTGAGGCCCAGCGAGCAGCCCCAGAGCCGGACAGGCACTGATGCCCCTTCCCTGACTGCACTCGCTCCGCCTCCCCGGCCAGCCCCTCTGACTCACTTGAACCTCTCTGGAGTCAGGAAGTTGAGGAGGTGGAACAGTTCTTCCAGGTTGTTCTGAAGGGGGGTCCCTGTCAGCAGCAGCTTATAATCGATCTTGTAGCTGTTCAAGACCCTAAAGAACTTAGAGGGGAACAGGGGGCCCGTCAGGGGGCACAGGGTGGCCAGCCCACCCAGATGGCTCTAGGGGCCAGTGCTCAGCACCTCCTACCTTGGACTGGTTGTTCTTGAGCCGGTGGGCCTCGTCCACCACAAGGCAGGCCCACTCGATGGAGCCCAGGATGGCCTGGTCGATGGTGATGAGCTCATAGGAGGTGAGCAGGACGTGGAATTTGATCTGCACTTCTTTCTGGAGGGAAAGGGGAGTGTTTGGGAGGAGAGCTGGGAGCGCAGTGGATCAAGGTCTCCAGAGAAAAAGGAGCGAAAAGGAATGTGGACAGGACCCCCAGAGAGCTCAGGGAGCCTGGAGACCGAGAGGAAGTCACGGGCCACCAAGTCAAGGGGTCAGCTGAGGCCCAGAGCACTGTCCCCAAGAGAGGGGGGCAGAGATCAGAGGGGCAGAAGGAAGCCTGTAGGCAGTTTGCACTCATCCCTGCCAAGCAGGAGACAGGGATTTGATCCCTGGGTTGGGAAGATCCCCTAGAGAAGGAAATGGCTACCCACTCCAGTATTCTTGCCTGGGAAATCCCATGGACAGAAGAGCCTGGTGGGCTACACTCTATGGGTTCGAAAAAGAGTTGGACATGACTCAGCAACTAAACAACAGCAACAACTGCTATTTTGAGCTAGACCTTGGTCGAGTTAATTAACCTCCCCGAGCCTCAGTCTCCTCACCTGTAAAAAAGAAGCAATACTGTGTTTGGTAAGAATGCCACAAGAATTAAAAGAGCTAAGTATGTGCCTCAAAAAGTTACACATTCTATATTCCTTTTCCTGAATTGGCAGGTGGGTTCTTTACCACTAGCGCCACCTTGGGAAGCCCATGGAGAACATGGAACCTATGGAGGTTCCTTTAAAAACTAAATCAGAGCTACCATATGATTCAGCAATCCCACTCCTGGTGATGTGTTAGGAGAAAATCATAATTCAAAGAGATACATGTACCCCAGTGTTCATTGTAGCACTATTTACAATAGCCAAGATGTGGAATAAACCTAAGTTTCCATCAGCAGAGGAATGGATAAAGATGATGTCATCCAGATATACAATGGAATATTACTCAGCCATAAAAAAGAACAAAATAATGCCATTTTCAGCAACATGGATGGACCTAGAGATTGTCATATTGAGAGAAGTAAGGCAGACAAAGATAACGACTGCTTATATGTGGAATTTTTAAAAATTGCACAAACGAACTTGTTTTTACAAAAGAGAAACAGAGTCACAGATGTAGAAAACAAACCTGTTTTTTGGGGGGGAGGGGGAGGGATAAACTGGGAGATTGGAATTGACATATATACACACTACATATTAGATAGATCATAAATAAGAACATACTGTATAGCACAGGAAACTCTACTCAATACTTTGTAATGACCTACATGAAAAAAGAATCTAAAAAAGAGGGAATATATGTATGTGTATAGTTGATTCACTTAACTATATGCCTGAAACTAACATAACATTGTAAATCAACCATACTCCAATAAAATTTTAAAAAAATAGAAACAAACAAAATTATACATAGAATTACTGTAGCATCCTGCAATTCTGCTTCTGGGTATAGACCCAGAAGAAATGAAAGCAGGGATATGAATGAATATTTTTGCACACCCACGTTCATAGCATTATTCACAAGCACCAAAAGGTGGAAACACCCAAGTATCCATGGGCTGAGTGTCCATTCATACACATACAGGGAATGTTATCCAATCTTGAAAAGAAAACCTGACACATGATACAACGTGCTGAGTGAAATGAGCCAGACACAAAGGACAAATATGGTATGATTCCACTTACACAAGGTACCGAGAACAATCAAAGCCAGAGACCAAAAGGACGAGGCTGCCAGGGGCTAGGGGTAGTCAGTATCTAACAGGGACAGGGTTTCAGTTTGACAAGATGAAGTGCTTGGGAGATGACGGAGAGATGGCTGCAGAGAAGTATGAATGTACTTGGTGTCCCTGAACTGTACTTGTAAAAATGGTGAAGTTGATAAATGTTAAGTTATGTGTATTTTACCACAATTTTTTTAAAAGACAATAAGTTAAACAACTGAATCAGCAAAGCACCCAGCCCATCACACAAGCCCAGTGTGAGCTCAGAGAGAAGTTGTTTCTGGAACCATTGAGATTATCACCCTCATTAAACAAATGGTAATGAGAATTCCCTGGCAGTCCAGTGGTTAAGGGCTTCCCTAGTGGCTCAGACAGTAAAGAATCTGCCCGCGATGCAGGAGACCCAGGTTTGACCCCTGGGTCAGGAAGATTCCTTGGAAAAGGGAATGGCTAACCATTCCAATATTCTTGCCTGGAGGATCCCATAGAGAGGAGCCTGGCAGGCTATAGCCCATGGGGTCACAAAAAATTGGACACGACTGAGCGACTAATACTTTCCCTTCCACTTTCCAGTGGCCAGGACTCAATGCTTTCACTGTTGTGGCCCGGGTCAGGGAACTAAGATCCTGCAAGCCTCACAGCACAGCCAAATAAAAGTTACTGGGCATCTCCCGGGGCCATGATTGTTCCTAGAGCATGGAGAAAGCCAAGGTGAGAACCCTTGGGGAGGTTGGGGATGGTCCGCCAGCCCCCAGCACTGCAGCTGGCGTGAGCGCCACAGCTGCCCAAGGGCCCCCATGTGCCAGATGCAGGAAGCACTGTCCACTCTGTGTCCTCGCTTCTCAGACTGCAGCCTGAGGACCAGAAGTGTGCACATCGTCTGGGACTTCACCAGAAATGCGGAATCTTGGGACTTCCCTGGCAGTCCAGTGGTTAAGATCCTGAGCTTCCATGGCAGGGGGCATAGGTTCCATCCCTGGTTGGGGAACTAAGATCCCACATGCAGTGCAGCATGACCAAAAACAAATTTAAAAAAAGAGAGAGAGAGAGCTTCCCTGGTAGCTCAGTGGTAAAGAATCCTCCTACCAATGCAGGAGACACGGGTTTGATCCCCGATCTGGGAAGATCCCACAGAGCAACTGACCCTGTGCACCACAACTGCTGAGTCCGAGCGCCCTAGAGCTCTGCAACAAGAGAAGCCACCGTAATGAGAAGCCCACGCACCGCAACTAGAGAGTAGCCCCTGCTTGCCACAACTAGAGAAAAGCCGGCGCAGCAACAAAGATCCAGTGCCACCAAAAATAAATAAACTAAAATCAAATTAAAAAAAGAAGAGGAGACACAGACACACACAGGGGAGACAGCCACATAACAACAGAGGCAGAAACCGAAGAGATGGAACTGCAAAACAAGGACAGCCAAGGAAGAGCAACCAGATGCTGGAGGAGATGCGGAAGGGTCCACCCACAGAGCTTCCGAGGGAGCAGGATCCTGCCCGCAGCTGGGTCTCGGACTCCTGGCCTCCAGAACAGTGAGAGGGTGAGTGTTATTCTCAGCCCCACAGCACCCTGTGCTACTGCAGGCCCAGGACATGGATACAAGGTAATCCTGCCTTAAAAGCAACTCTTCGCCAGCTGCTGCCTCCACTGGAGCCCAAAAGGAGAGACCCCAGATAAACCGCAGAACCCCTGTGCACCACCCCCCAGGGCAAACTGGGCTCCTGTGCAGAGTCCTTCCCGGGGGGAGGGGTGCTCACCTTCATCCGGAACACCTTCTTTCCACTCCGAATGGCATTGTCCTCAAAGGAAAACTCGTTCTCCCGGATCACGGAGCGGCTCTCCTTGTCCCCCGTGTAGGTGACCACGTAGAAGTCAGGGGCCCACATCTCGAACTCACGTTCCCAGTTGATGATGGTGGACAGGGGTGCACTGACCAGGTAGGGCCCTTTGGAGTGCCCCTGGGGAGGGAGATGGATGCACTGAGGCTGCCCAGCCACAGCCCACACCGGCCACCCTCCCCGGCCGCCCCGCCCAGCCCTCAAACCTCCTTGTACAGGGAGTAGAGAAAGACGATGGTCTGCACAGTCTTGCCCAGACCCATCTCGTCGGCCAGGATGGTGTCGGTTCCCTGGGCCCAGGAGAAGCGCAGCCAGTTAAGGCCCTCCAGCTGGTACGGGTGCAACGTGCCGCCCGTGGAGTCGATGTACCATGGCTGTTTGTCAAACTTGACCGTGGGCTGCAGAAGAAGCAGAGGTTCAGTCATACCCTGGATCCTGGGCCACCAAGGTCCACCGACAGGCCTCTGCATGCATGATTCTTTATGCCTGAAATACTCTTCCCACTCCTCTTGTCCCTGCTAACTGATTGATCCTTCAGGCCTCAGATGGAATGCCTCTGCCTCCAGGAAGTCTTCCTTGACTCCAGGATTGGCTTAGGTGTTCCCACCATGCTCTCCCAGGGTTGGCCCCATACATCTATCAGGGCAGTTTCCCAATTGTTGCATTTTCTGATTTTGAGCCCAGCATGTGGTCACCATACTGGTCCTATTCTGACACAGCGGGGACTGAGTCAACACCCATTTGATGCTTGCCCAGGGTGCCTGATCTCAAACATCACCCTCTTTGAGTCTTTTAGTCTACAGCTCAAGGCCGTCATCCCCATGAAGTCCCCCTGATACCCTGCATCTCAGACCCAAGTCAAATCCCCATTTCTGTTTGGACCTTCCATGAGCCCCTGGAAGATGAGCACTTCGTGGAACAGGTGGGTAGGGCCTTGCCCCCCAGAGCCAGGTACTAGCAAACATCCCAGAGAGGTTTGCTAAAGGAATAAAAGCCAACCTTCCATTCCCCAGTAGGCTCAAAGCTCCCAGGTTAAGTCCTGGATCTCCTCCCCCTGAACTGATAAGAATGGTGTGCAGTTAGCAAATCAGCTGCTGTACTCCTGAAGTGAGGGGCACTTTTTGATTTAAAGACTTGAAATTACAGATCCAGTGATCCAGTGGTTAAGACCACGATTCCACTGCAGGAAACATGGGTTCGATCACTAGTTGGAGAACTTAAGATCCCACGTGCCACGCAGTACAGCCAAATAAATAAGTAAATAAATAAATATTTGGAATTCACCCATCTAAAAGAACACAAGTTCATAAACTGCTCTGAGAAGAGACTCTCTGCTCCCCAGTTTGTGCACCGAGACCCGACCCATCCTTCAAATCACTCTGTCCCCTGGGAGCTGCCACTCTACAGGACTCGGGACCAGGACCCCAGGGTGTGAGCCTCTACTGAGGGGAAGGCTGGGTCCCATCATCTCTGTCCCACCAGGTACCTGGCAGGAGTGGGCTGAGCCGCAGCGCCCCCTTCTGCAGAGACACAGACCCACGGCAGAGTTCTCCAGAGACCTTGCCCTCCTCCAAGGCCCAGCCTGGGTGGCAACCCCACCCTGCGACCCTTTCCCGCTCACATCCACAATGGGTGTGTCCGGGGGCTTCTCCTGTTTGTCATCCTTCAGCTTCTTGCCCTTCTTGACCAGCCTCTTGGGCAGCCTGGCGTCCTCTCCCAGCATCAGCTCCCTGGGAAAGAGGGCAGGGTGAGAGAGCAGGGCTCAGGCCGTTGGGGAGGCGGAAGGCTCCACCCAGTGGCCCCAGCGTGGCGCACCTGTGGCCCCAGTAGGCCTGCTTCAGGCTGTCGTAGTAGGGGATGTCAATTTCGTCAATCTCCCAGGTGCACTGGTCGTAGGGCAGGTCTTTCCACTTGATCAGGTAATGCACGTCCCCTTTTTTATCGAAGCTGCAACACGGTAAACAGATGGAGGAGGGCGGGTCATCCAGGCAAGGGTCCACAGAGGGTACCTCGCAGGATGCAAAGCCTCTCACCCTCACGGGTCCCCAGGAAGCCCCAGCCAGGAGGGCAGCACCAGGCAGAGACTCCCAGGGCCACACAGCTAATAGGAAGGAGGTAGGAGGGCACGGGGTGAGTGGCAGAGCAGAGGGACATCTGGGTCCCCCACACTAGCAGAGGAGCAAAGCTAGTGTCCTCTCCATCCTCAGTTGCCATGAGTCCCATTCCGTCATGAGGAGTCCTCCAGAATTCTCCACTGCTGAGTCAGACAGTTCTCCCCTGACCGAAGACCTTTGTTTTCTCACTTAAGAAGTCCCAAGAAGGAACCTCCCTGGTAGTCCAATGGCTGAGAATCTGCCTACCAGTGCAGGGCACGTGAGTTCCATCCCTGATCCGAGAAGATTCCATATGCGGTGGGGCAACTGAGCCCGCGTGCCACAACTGCAGAACCCATGCACCCTAGAGCTTGTGCTCCGCAAGAAGCCAGCACCATGAGAAGCCAGCACACCCAAACTGGACAGTAGCCCGCCGCCCGCAGCAACTAGAGAAAGCCCAAGCATAGCAACAAAAACCCAGTGCACCCAAAATATTAAGTTTTTTTAAAAACTCCCAAGCTATAGGGAGTTTGGGGTGGACATGTACAAACCACTATATTTAGAATAGATAACCAACAAGGACCTACTGTACAGCACAGGAAACTGCTCAATGTTACGTGGCAGCCTAGATGAGAGGGGAGTTTGGGGGAGAATGGATACATGTCTACGTAAGGTTGAGTCTCTTCAACGTTCACCTGAAACTATCATGACATTATTAACTGGCTCTACCCCCCCATACAAAATAAAAAGTTTGAAAAGGAACAAAGAACTCCCAAAGACTGGAGAGGGGTGTCCATCCCCATGAAATAGAGAAGGATGTGATTCCTCCTGGTGGGCTGTCCTCTCCCAAAGATCCCCCGGGGACCCGGGGACCTGACGGCCCAGCCAGCAGCACACAGAGGGTGCGCCAGAGAAGCCTGTCACACACTGCAGCTTGAATACAGCTCCTGGGAGGGTCTCGGGACCTCCCCCCCAACACAAGTGCACTGAGCAACCGAGCCAGGGCAGCCCTGCAGGCAGGGGTGCCATGGCTGCCCCAGATGGCAGTGGCTGGGCCTGGGGACCACACACAGAGAGGTACCAATCTCCGTCACCATGGAAACCAACGGGTTTTTTTGTTTTTTTTTTAAATAAATGATTGGTTGTTACTCAGACTCCATTCAGGTAATATATTTGGAGGAAATTCACCTGCCCCACTTTGAAGGCAGGGAGAAAAATCAGCATTTATGTTTAGAACGTGCAATTTAATAAAGGTAAAAAAACTGTGGATCAGTTCAGCTGTGGAGGGGGCCTCAAGTCACTGTCAGTGAGGCCAGGGGATGGGAGGAGGAGGCATTTCATAATCAAGGGGGTGGCTTTTTCAAATTCTCCCACACCCCCACCACTGCTTCCTGACGGCCCTGCTATCAGGCACTGGCATCCTCCTTGAGCCCCCACAGCAGCCTGTGGGGTTGGTACTCTCACAGTCCTGTTTCCCATTAGAAACACAGAGGCACAGGGGACTTCCCTGGTTGTCCAGGTGCTAAGACTCCACACTCCCAAGACTTCTAGTTCCCCAACCAGGGGGGCCAGGTTTGATCCCTGGTTGGGGAACTAGGTTACACACACTGCAAGTAAGATTTCACATGCCACAACTAAAGACCCAGCACACTCAAATCAATAAATGAAAAAGAAACAGAGGCTCAGAGCCCAGAAAATGGGAGCCAGGGTTGGGATTCGAGGGGAAGACTCAGGTTCTGAAGCTCTGCTCTACCCAGCTCCTGCCTTCAGGACACATGTGTTCTGTTGGACCCCAAGTCGCTCTGAGACAGAGCCTCCATGGACCCTACCCTGTGCCCGCCTGTCAGCCACCACTGGTTCTCAAGCACCTGAGCTCAAGAATCAGCAAGAGCTCCCACCACCCACCAGACCAAAGCCAAACTCTCGGAGGCCTTCTGCCTTTGTCTTTTTATCTGGCCTCTGCAGCCTCTGACCACTGTTACCTAGGGAATTTTGGATTGCTCAACAAAGAGCTATCGAGGGCACTGGAACTTGGAATAGTGGCCAAGAAAGCAACTCCTGCCATCAGGAAAGAACTGGGTTCCAATTCCAGCACCCCTGCCTGTTGGCTATGTGACTTTAGGCAAGTGACTTAACCTTGATGGTGTCCACAAAAACAAAGGCGGAGGTAAAAGGCCTACCTCTTGGGTAGATGGCACTCAGTGGTGATAGCTATGTTATAAAGAGGAGCAAATGTGTACCCACACCCACAGCTCAGGTCCACTGTGGTCCCCCAGACCCTCCCGCAGGTATCAAGCACTGACTTCAGCAGAGGCCTAGGAGCACAAGGGTCCTAGCCCTCCAAGTGTCCCATCTGCAAGTTTCACAGGCCATTCATCAAGTTGCCCTTTTATACACATGACTAAGGAACTGTTCACCATGAGTGTAACATGTGCATATGCAAGTGTAAACATGGGTGCATACATGTACCTACGTGCATGAAAACCCCTCCAGCTGGATGGTCAAATCGCCTGAAGCGGGTGTCCTCAGCCTCCCCTCCTGCCCCCACCACACCCATATGTGGTTCTGTGCCCATTTAACAGACTGAAGGGGCCGCGTGTCCAGCGCAGCTCATGCTCGGGGCACACACCTGTGGTTCAGGATGCGGTGGATCATCATCCACTCGGGCTTGATGCCGTAGCGGTAGAAGCGCTCCTCCATCTTGGCATAGAGAGGGTCCTTGTTCTTCCTCTTCTCGCTCTTGCCGTCCTCGTCGCCAGAGCCGTAGTCAAAGGGCGGCGGCTCGTCCATGTCGTTCTTTCTTTGGTAGTTTCGATACATCACTGTGTGGTAGAGCTCCAGCTGCTTGCGGAGGGGACAGAGGTTAAGGAAGGCAGATGGCCATGACCCACCCCCCCCACCCCCGTGTCCCCAAACCCAGCTCCTCCCCCATCCCCCCAGCCCCCAGCCTGAGTCCCAGGCAGGACAATCCTCACCTTCTTCCTCCCCCTCCCCAGCGCCCAACAATGTCCCTCACTCAGGGAGCTGGCCAGAGCACCTCACGTCCTAAGCACAGCCGCACCTGCCCAGGTACCTCACCTGGAGCTCCTTCACCCAGGAGCAGTGCCAGTAAGAGAGCCCAGCCCACTTGACGAAGAACTCTCTCTCTGGGATGCCCTCCAGGGGCTTGGGCGGGGGTACACCAGGGTCCACATCAGGCCCCGGCAGCCCCACCATGAAGGGGGCTGGGGGCTCTGTCCACCGCCAGTGCAGGATCCGCTGGACTTTGCCCTTCAGTGGGGGACACTGTGGACAGAGGAAGGTCCCCAAGTTCAGGGCTTAGCTTCAGGTCCCCACCCCAAGGCTCCCTCCAACAGGCTGCTTTGCTCCCCAAGTCAGACAGCACCACAGTGACTCCAAGACACCATCCTGTCCTCAGGAGCCCGCCCATGCCGTGCGGGCAGATGAGGCAATGTGTGTCTGCACACACACGCATGCACACACATACACGCACACGCACAACGGAAGCCCAGATGCACACAGGGTGACCGAGGGCTGGCCCAACCCACAGGGTGGGGTATCCAGCACTGGGGGAGGGCTGGGGACATCTCAGAGCATGGACACCTTCAAACACCTATGGTGACTGGAGGGATGCTCTCCTCTCCCTGCTGAAACTGAGGCTACAGCCCAAGAGACCTTGTGTGACCTTGGGCAAGTCACTTTATCTCCCTGAGCCTCAGTTTTCCCATCTAAAAAATGAAAATAACAAAAGGCCTGGCACTTGAAAACTCAGTAAGCATTAGAGAGACGCCCAGTAAACAGTGGCTGTCTATGGGCAGTGGTAGGTTTATGACCACCTCTCTTTTCATAGCTGTTTCCAGCGAGTCTGAAGGGAATTGAGAAGCGGCGCAGGCCTAGGTGAGGCGATGGGCGGGACTCGAGGCGACTGGAGAGGGCTTGGGACTGAGCGGATGGACGATGGGGCGGGGCCAGAACGGGCAGACGCCTTGTGGGCGGGACCTGGAGGGCAGGGGCGGGTCGAGGCCTTGGCAGGCTGGGAGCTCAGAGCTGGTGGGTGGCCAGCGGAGGCGGAGCCTTGATGGCCAGGGCCTGCTGGGGCGGGGCCTAGGTGGGTGGAGGCTGGAGGGGGCTGGAGGGGCCTGGGCGTAGGCCGTGGTGGGCGTGGTCTGGATTGGCGGAGGCGGGGCCTTGATGGATGGGACCTTTGTGAGCGGGGTCCTTGCCGCAGGAGGGACCTAGATTTGTCGGGGGTGGGGCGTTCGGCGCGGGCCGGCGTAACACTCACAGTACAGCGCGGGCAGAGCCATTCACCGTTTGGGATCTCGGGAAGCGGCGGGTTGAGGCAGTGCAGGTGGTAGGAGGAGGGGCAGGCGTCGCAGCAGAGCAGCTCGCCTCCGTCCTTGCACACGCGGCAGAACTCCATGTGGTCGTCCTCCTCCTCCTCGCAGCCGCCCTCGTCCTCGTCGTCGTCGTCGTCCTTCGGCTCCCACTGGATCCCTTCCTTCTCCTGGAGGTGGGGAGGGGGGGAGGCGGGGAGTCCAGGTGGAGGCACCCTGGGCAAGGACGCCCCTCCACCATGGTGCAGCTCCCTCCCTCACTCGCACCGCCCCATGTTCTGCCCCGAGAAGACCATGCAGGGGTCTGGAAGACCAGGACTGACAAAACCCCCACCCCCGTCGTCTGCCAAGGGCTTACACAGTGGGGACAGCTCCACTTGCCCTCAGGAGCTTTCTCCAGCTCGGGGTCCAGACAGACGAGGTGGTAGGCCCTCGGGCAGGTGTCACACAGAATGATCTCCCCACCCTGCTGGCACACCTCACAGTAGTCCTGGTGGTCCGTCTCGTAGCCATCGCCATCATCAACTGGGGCGGGGGAAGAGGCAGTCATGGAGGGCCGTGTCCCCATTACCCATGCACAACCAATCACCACCACGGGCTGTCCTGGCACATACTAGGCACTCAATAGATGGATGAATGGATGGCGATGGACAGACAGGGTGAACAGAATGATTGAAGAGTAAAGAGGGAAAATCCCTGGGGATCCAGTGGTTAGGACTCTGCACTTTGACTGACTAGGGCTCTCATTCATCCCTAATCAGGGAACTAAGAACAAGCCATTGTGCCCGGCTTCCCTGACAGCCTGCAATGCAGGAGACCCCGGTTCAATTCCTGGGTCAGGAAGATCAGCTGGACAAGGGATAGGGTACCCACTCCAGTATTCTTGGGCTTCCCTGGTGGCTCAGCTGGTAAAGAATCCACCCGCCATGCAGGAGACCTGGGTTCGATCCCTGGGTTGGGAAGATCCCGTGGAGAAGGAAAAGGCTACCCACTGCAGTATTCTGGCCTGGAGAATTCCATGGACTGTATAGTCCATGGGGTAGCAAAGAGTCGGACACGACTAAGTGACTTTCACTATGACTATGTGCAGCCAGAAAAAAAGAAAAAATGTAAAGGAGTGAAGAGATGGATTGAAAACAAGTAAAAGGAAAGAAGGATGAGAGGGAGGAAGGAGGAATGGAAGAAAAAAGGTGGGTGGAGGGACAGAAAGATGAATGGATGGATGGATAAAGGGGAAGGAGGAAGGACCAAGGGATGGAAAGAGGGAGGGTGGGTGGGAAGGCTGGGGTGTGGGGGGATAGATGAGTAGAGGGTGGATGACTGAATGGGTGGATGGTGGATGTGGTTAAGAGACAATTCCTTCTCCTGTGCCCCTCTGCCATGCAAATGCCCTGGGGTGACTCACATTATGGGTCCCTAATAGAAGTGGGCCCACTGAGACAGGACCCCCCTCTCCTAAACACAGAGAGGAGGGTGGTTGAGTAAACACAGGGGACCTGCCTGGCCTGACTGAGGCCTGAGGATGCCCCTCCCTGCTGCCCAAAGGGGGCTCTGCACTCCACATCCATGTGATGCCCACAGGAACCCTACAAACAGGAAGTCTTACTTCTCTTCTTCTTGCGCCTCCTCTTGCTCTTCTTCCCCAGAGCAGCAGAGCACTCGGAGCGCACGGAGGAGCTGTGGATGCTGGCGCTGTCGAAGTCCGACTCCTCTCGCTCATCCTCCTCGCTCTGCAGGGGCAGGGGAGGGCCCTATGAGCCCAGAGCTGGCCCAAGGGGCTCGTTTCAAGGCTTCTCAGGCCTGGGCAGAGGGTAAGGTATGGCAGGGTACCATGGATGCTCCGGATACAGGGTGCTGTCTGCAGTTCATCTCATCTTACCACCCAGCTAAAACACCCCCTAGCCCACTGGTCCAGGCTGATGGCCTGCCACCCTCCCCAAGCCCTGCTCTCCAACCCTCATAACTCTCCCAGGCCCTGCCCTCCACCCTGCCAAACTCCTACACACCCCTCAAGGGGAAGCCCTAGGGAGCCTCCCCCAAGGAGCCTTCCCAGATCTCTCCCTGATGAGACCTGTTGCACAGCCTGTGTGCCAGGTCCAGCCTATTCCATTTGTATGTCATTGGCTCTCTCCCAGTACATGCACCCAAAACCTTCCAGACTGTGAGCAGCTCCAGAGCAGGGTGCACCGAAGTGGAGCAGAGGGCCGAGCACCTTAGTCTTGGCTCAAAAGCTAAGCTGAGTGGAGACACCTGCGGCTCTATACTCCCCTCCACAGCAGCTACACTTGAGACCTGTTACTTGCCTCTCCCAAAGGACAAAGAGATGGCTTCCATCCCTGCCCCTTTGCAGGGCTGAGCAGGTGAGGGAAAGAGGTAACCTATGGGAGCAGGAGGGAGGCATGAATGCCCCCATCCTGGAGAAAGAGGGCTCAAAGGCTCAGATACAGACTTAGGGTCATTCTGAACTGAGTGCCAGAGCTGCCCTTGAAGGGCTGGAGCCCTGCCTGCCCCCACCTGCAGGCCTCCTTCCTGGGCCCACTCTCCTAGCAGACCTGGGCATCCAGGCCCCACCAGGACTCTCCCGCCTGCTGCCCAGATAAAGAGGCAGCTGGGGCCAAGGGAGCTGGGACTGAGCCTCCAGCTCAGCAGGGTGGGCAGGAGAAAGAGCTAGAGGCATGGACCACCCAGAGGCCACACTCCAGGGACCCTTGGAAGGATCCAGGCTGACCTCCTCACCAGTCAGGTGGGGATACAGACCCAGCAGGCAGGCATGTAGCACAGGAAGAGAGAGTGGGGAAGGGGAACAGGACCTGCCCCCTGCCTGGTACAGGAGAATGAACTGACAGCCTGCTTTTCAGTCATCCAATCTTTGCGTGGTGTGCACTCCACACACACTCAGGCTCACACTCGCACTCACCGAGGACCCCTTCTTCCTCTTGCTGCCGACCCCTCCAAAGCGGAACTTGAGCCCAGTCACCTTTCTCCCTTTGCCCTTTTTCTTTGCATCCTTGGAGCCTTTGATCTTCTTCCTCACTCCAGGCCCTGAAAAGCAACACGGCTCGCTCACTTACCACCATGCTTTCACTCAGCCTCACGGGAACCCGGTAAGGAAAGGATCGTTTCTGCTGTCACCCCTTTTCCAACCAAAAAACTGAGGCTCAGAGAGGTGAAATCTTTGCTTAAAGCTGCACAGCAAATAGCAGGGGAGGCCAGAGCATAACCCTGGTCCAGTCCTGGTCCTAGCCACTGCACTGCCATCTTGGAAACAGCCTTGTTTCATCCCTCTCCCCAAAAGGAGCTGTCCCCAGTAAAGCCACAGACCCCCAGGGCCAGCAGGGCCACCAAGGGCACACCCACCTACCTGCAGTCCATACCTGGGCCCTGGAGGGGTGGGCTAGAGCAAGAAGCCCTTCCCCCAGCAGCCAGCCTCCAGGTTGCCCGCTGTACCCCTACACTGGCACCACTCAAGACCTCCCCCACCTCTGTGGCCAGTAGAGGTGAGGCTGTGTTTTTATGGGGCTGGCCACAGGATAATTATCCACCTGGGGAGTAATGACCCGCCCCCAGCAGCCTTTCCCACCAGGCTGAGCAGAGAAGGTGGGGGCCTGGAGGCAGATGGCCTCGCCCTCCTCTATCCACATTCACACAGAGAGATGGGGCTGGCAGCCCAGCTGTAACCTCAGTGGCGCCACGGAAAATCTATTTCAATTTTTCAGGCTCTGAATAGGCAGCTCAGGGAATCGATAACTCAGCAGCTGGAGCCCAAGAGGAAATGAGAAAGAAGGCTGGCTGGGCGGCAGGCGAGGGAGTTGAGCGGGAGCAGATGCTGAAGACTGCATCACTTGCCCACCAGGGTCCCTGCAGGACCTAGCAAAGGAATGCATCGTCCCAGAGACCAGAGCTGCTTGGGGCAGAAACAAGAGGTCCCCACAGTCTCCTCCACCCTCCATCAAAACCCAGGTCATAGCACCAGGAAGGTGAGCTGCAGGTGAGCCCACCATTCAGAGTCTGAGGGACATCAACGGCCCTACCCCCAAGGGGGCCAGAAACCCTCCACTCAGGGCAGAGAAGCCCCTCCCAGAGAACTTCAAGTCGCAGACAGCCTCTTCTGTCCCCAGCCAGACACCACCATGGAGTCCGATTTTGTATCTAGACCTCCTTCCAGGTCTCCCTGGGAGGCCGGCACTGACCATGCCCATGCCCACCTAGGCCAGGCCCTCAGAAGAGGGGATCAATAGGTCATTTTAGGACCCCTTTCCCTGGGAATGGTGCAGCCTCAAACACAAGAGCCCCCCAACTCCCAGCAGCCTGGGCCACCACAGTCCCTTCCTCCATGACCGGGAAAACTCCCAAAACTCTGAGCCCACTGTCCCCTCCACTTGTCCACCAGCCCCAGAAGGGAGGCAGGACAGATGCTACCACATAGGTGAGAAAGGGCGTGTGGATCCAAGGTCAATCAAGGCACTGGGTCCTGGGTAAAGACCTGCCCAGCTGTCCCAGCCACCCCAAGCTATAGGGTCTGGGGGGGCCTCAGACAGCAGAACTGGGTGCCACCCACCCGCAGCCATACCCTTGCCCTCTTTGGTCTTGGCCTTGCGGATGGGCACAGGCTGGGGCGCCTGCTGGGGGCTGATGGCCAGCGGAGGTGCGATGGTGACCGTCTCCACGGCCGCGGCCACTGCCGCTGCAGCTGCTGCCGCCGAGCTGCCCTTGAAGGGGTTGTTGGCGCTGAACTCCCGCCACTTGGCACCCAGGACGGTCATCATCTTTGACATGGGGATCTTCGGGTTCTTCTTGGCGATGAGCGGTCTGCAGGGGGGTGGGGGAAGGCAGAGGGTGAGGGCAGCCCCATGGAGGGGACGAGACCCCCATGTGACCCCCCAAGGCCCACCCATCTCCTCCCACATTTGGAATATGTGGCAAACTGGGAAAAGTGGGACGAATGGAGGGCCAAAGAAGAGGACCAAGCCAGAGACAGCTGTCCACCCTCAACACCCCTGATTTCCTATTTATAGGGCTGGTCACCTTCTAATTGGGTTTCCAGACCTGATAAGACTGAAGACCCAGAGGCAGGGGCCTCCAGCAGGACCCTGGGAGTCCAGTTCCATTTCTTCTAGAGCTGAGAGTGGCCACAGGGGTTTAAGACCTCGGGACTGACTGGGGCCATCATTCCTGGGGGCAGGACCAGCAAGGGAGGGCAGGACCATCTGTGGAAGTGGAAGGTCCTGTCCCTTCTGCCAGCTCTGCCCAGAGTCAATGTCAGCCTGACACTCCCCCCACCCCAGGAACCCAGGGCCCTGTCCCTCTGGCTCCCCACTGGGTTCCCGCCCATGGTGGCCCCAAGGCCCACCTGAGGAACTGGCTGAAGGCCTTGTAGTTGGTCAGCGTGTGGTAGTCGGCCTCGGAGAACAGGTAGTCCACGTCGTCCAGGCCCCACTCAGCCATGAGCTGCCCCGAGGACTTGGGCTCCTGCAGATACAGGGGCCAGAGATGGAATCAAAGGTGGGGGTCCTTCTAACCTGCACCGCCATCCCTGGGGCCCCACCCAGGAGGCCTGGGGAAAGCCGGGGTGATCATGTCTGCAACTTGCAACTTAACAAGAGCAGTTCACACCCCAAACTGAAAATATCCTAGAGCACCCCAGGCCGCCAGTCCCTTGGGCAGTGGGAATGGCTCAGATGCCAGCTTACAAGGGGGTGCGGGACCATGTGTCTGGGTTTAATGTGGGGGGAAGCCATGTGCATGCCCAGGGCAGGAATAAGTACAGGACTCACTCTCTCTGCCCCAGGCTATCACCTTGGGGTAATACAGTCACACTTGGACCTCGTGAAAGGACAGGCTGCTGCTGGGTTCTGGGGCCAGGAAGGTGTGCCCTGGCCAGGGTGGGGCATGGGGCAGTGGCCCAGCTCGGGGCAGAGCCCAGAGAGGGGCCCTCAGCAACTGTTTCACTTTGGGAGCAGGGGCACAGGGAGGTGTGTGAGTTCCTAAGGGCACAGAGGTGGCCAGCCCGGGCATCACGTCACCAAGCAGACCCAGGCTAGCTAGGAAGGGGGATGGCGGGTAGTGCTGACTATGAGATTAGAACCTGCCAGACAGACTCAAGTACCAATCCAGGTTCTGCCACACACTGTCAGTGAGAGGTGAACAAGCTAACATCACCTCTCTGTGCCTCAGTTTCCCCATCTGTAAAGCGGGGATAAAGCACCTACTTCATGGAAGGGAAGGAGTTAGCAGAGGTCCTTGGAACAGCACCCTCACTCTGATTCCCCACTTGTTCCAGATAGCCCAGCCCCGACCACCGGTCCATTCCACCAATCAGCACACACCACTCCCAGGCTGCATCTTTGGTCCAGGTGGGCATGTGACTTACCCAGTCCAGGCAGGGGCAGCCCTAGGTCTCCTATAAGTGAGACAAGCCAGCTTCCCCTCCTGCTGGACGGGCCAGTGGGAGTCCAGGAAGCCCTGAGCTGCTGCTACACTTGTTCTCAGCCATGAGCATGCCTGGCCTGAACCCAGAGCTGACCCCACAAAGGCAAAGAAACAGGGCCCTAGATCACACCATCGGGTCCCCTGAACTGGAGTCCCCTTACCTCGCAGGTCTTGGGGCTGCTGATCTAACAAACCCCTTTGACTCCCTAAGTCCCTCAGGGTTGGGCTGTCTGCTCCAGCAAGAGAAGGCCATCTGGGCAGGACACACAGGCTCCCTCAGCCCCAAGGGACCCGCTTCCTGGCCTCCAAATCTCTGTGATGGTTCAGAGGCCCTCCCATGTGGGACCTCCTCCCTGGGCCGACCTGCCCCTGACACAGTCATTCCTGGAGGCACATCAGGCCTCTGCTCCCACCAGGAAGCAGAGCAACAAGTGGGCAAGCAATGGCATCGCTCCAGGATCACCCTGAATCGCTCCCGTCAGTTCATCTTCCAAAGCTGTCAGCCTTTCGGCTGCTATCAGTCACAGATGACTCACAACACACCAGCCAGCTAATGAGCTCCCCCTGGGTGTCAGGGCACCGCGGGCACTTCCCAACTTCAGTGCCTGACAGTCACCACCTCTGCCTCACCCATCAGCCTCTGTACTAATATTTACGGAGTGCTAATCCTTCAGATCCACAGCCACCCCAAACAGAACCTCGGGGAAAGATGGATGGAAGCAGGAGACTCCCAGGTGTGGTGCTGTCATCTACCCCTGCCCACCTTACCCTCAGCCCTTCCCCTTCTCCACGGAGTGGCCTTGAGATTTCCGGAGCCTTGGCTCAGTCACATTGCTCCCCACATTCATGTTCATGAGGAAGAGGCTTCTGCCCCTGGGGAGAGCTATAGGCCCATCGCTAAAGCTGCCCTGGCTCACGCTCCCTGGGACACTCTCCTAGACACCCACACGGGCAGAATTTCAGAACACGTGCTAAGTAAATCCCCCTTCTACAGTAAGCAGAGCTGTCCAGCTGCTGCAGCTTTTTTCCTTTCTTTCTTTCTCTTTTTAAGTTTTTAGTTGTACCATGTTCAGTCCCTGCATCAGGAATATCCCCTGGAGAAGGGCATGGCGATCCAGTCCAGTATTCTTGAGTGGAGAATTGTATAGACAGAGGAGCCCGGTGTCCTATGGTCCATAGGGTCGCAAAGAGTTGGACACGACTGAGCATGCACACATGCAATGTATGGGATCTTAGTTCCCAAACTAGGGATTGAGCCCATACACCCTGCACTGGAAGTGCAGAGTCTTAACCACTGGACCGCCAGGGAAGTCCCACAGCTGCTGCTTCTTGACAAAAGCTCCGTTTGTTCTATTTTCCCAAACTATTCTAAATGAGAGGCTCCTGACACGAAACTTGAGTTCAGACCATCACTCCCCTTGGAAACAGCTCTGCACTAGGCCAGGCAAGACAATGGGCATCAGCAAAAGGCTGCCTGATTTCCTCCCCCAACTCCTAATGGTCATCCCATTGTTGTTTCTGATGTGTCTCGAAGACTTGTGGATGCAGTATTTCTCACAAACTCGTGTCCACTTCTCCACATGTGCACATGGATACACTCACACCCCCAGACCCATCTGTCTCTACACCCACTGGTGGGAAAGGAGGCTCTTCAGGCAGGGGCTCTGGGGTCAGAAGGCAGAGAGCTGGCAGCAGGGCCTCAGCCCCCCTCCTGAGAACCCTCCACCCCCAGCCAGGCCTCAGTGTTACCTTGAGGCACCCATCTTCATTGTCATCCTCCTCATCGTCTTTCTTTTTCCGCTTAGCTTTTTTCTCCTTCTTGTCCTTGAGTTTTTTCTTCTTCTTTTTATTCGGGGAGTAGTCACTACCTTCACTCTCTGACTTCTCTTCCAGATCCTCTTCATTTTCTGACAGCTCGTCATTGCTCCCCTGGAAGAGAAAGGGGGATGGTGAGGACAACAAGGGCCCCCAGTCTGAGGCAGCAGCACTGCCCTGCAAGTGGCCTCCTGGAAGAGTCAGTCGGCCCATGCTTTCTGGATAGTCTCAGCCACCAGATCACCAAAGCTCCGATCACCTGGAACCAGCATGGGGCAAGGGTCTCGTCCCCGATGTGACAAACGGTGCCATGCAGGTAAGTCAAGTCATCGTGTGATGCCAGGCTTCACCCTTACAATACACAAGCACAGGGCAGCTGTTTGGACAGCCCCAGAGTGAGGTCCAGGCTCTGCCTCAGGTTTCTATGGACTCAGATTGTAACACAAGTGTCAGGGATGACCCTTGGACACACAGAGGATGTGATGCCCAAAGCCAAAAAACAAAATGCAGGCTAGGCTGGAGAGGAGCCCCTGGCTTCTGCCCCGGACCCCACCTCCGCACCTCTCTGCTTATCTTTGCATCCTATGGAGTTGTTTGTGTCAAGTGAAACTGTGGTTAATATACAGCGCACGTGCTCAGTGCTCGGTCACTTAGGTTGTATCCAACTCTTTGCAACCCTGCGGATTGTAGCCCACCAGGCTCCTTTGTCCATGGGATTCTCCAGGCAAGAATACCAGACTGGTTTGCCATGCCCTTCTCCAGGGGATCTTCCCAACCGGGGGATCCATCCTACATCTTCTGTGTCTCCTGCACTGCAGGTGGATTCTTTACCCACTGAGCCACCAGGGAAGTCATGCCAGTCTTATCTGCGTGTGGGCTCTCCAGAAGCTGCTAAGGAACAAGCCCACCTTCCCCACGGCCCTCATCCTGGCTGCTTCATCTCAACATGAGACAAGGTAATTTAGGCAGCTCTTAAGCTTGGCTTCCTTGATTTAGTTTCCTGTCTGTACAGGCAGAAAATGGCCCATTTATATGGAGATAAGGGTGTTTACAGACAGAGCATCCCCTATTAGAAAGTCACTGTCCCTCTGAGAAAGCTGTGTATTTGGGGTTTTGAAGATGCAAGTAGGCTGAGGGGGCCCCTCCCAGGCAGGGTCTGCAGGAGAGGCCGGGCACAGATGCTCCAAGGAAGATGATGTTTGGCATCGTCATGCTGGTGGTTTACTCTCTCTTCAAGGTGAGCAAAGAGAGGCACAGAAGAGATGAAGAGAGAACTAGGGAGATGAAGGATGTGAGAAGAGGAATGAGGGAGGGAAGAAAAAGAGGAGATGGAGAGGGAGGAGGAAGGAGGGGAGGAGGGAGAGGAGGGCAGGTGGGGGAGGGAAGGAGCAGATGGAAGAGTAGCCAAGCAGATGGAGGGCAGTAAGGACAGTGGGTCTGTCTGTCCAGGCCAACTGCTGCCCTGTCCAGCCACGTTTACAGTCTGAGAGTCTCTTTCCAGGAGGGAGGTTCTCCCTGAGGTACATCTGGGAAAGGACCCACCGATGGGGTCCCTGCACTTCCTGACTCTTCTGCTTGCTCAGCTCACTCTCTGCCTAGGCCGGCTCCCTGCTTCCAAACCATTTATGCTCATTAAGCTGCTGAGTCAGTGTGCTGGCTGGTGGCTGGCAGGCAGCAGGGCCTGGGCCTTTCCGGAACCCAAGTGTTTCTCTGAATACTGACTCAGTTGGCCACACTGGGCCCCAGGGGCAGTGCACCGGTCCTGGCGACTGCCAGAGCCTGCCCAGGATAGGACAGCCTCACACGCAATCCTGTTCCCAGGGCTCATAGCCACAGCTCCCTGCTCTGCCTCTGTCCTCTGGGGAAGCAGAGGTCACACAGTGATGTCCATTTCCTCTGAGGGTGTAGAGTTCGGCCAGCTTGGAAAGAGCACCCTTCGGAAGACCTGAGAGACAGGGCCTACATCCCAACAAAGGTAAGGATGGGAGGAGGCAGCCACCACCAGCTTCAGCACCGCGGACAGAGGCTGTGGGGCCCGCCAAGGGAGGGGCTTGGGGCTGGCTCTCACCTGCCTACAGACCAGACCAGGGATGAGACAGGAGGACCCACGACAGGTCCTGGGACTCCCTTGGGAGGCTGCAGGACAGAGGCTGTCTCTGAGCTATGAAACCCTTGCTAACCAGGGAACTGGGCAAGTCACTGCAACACCCTGATCTCAGTCTCCTCATCTGTAAAATGGGGATGTCTTAAATGGCAGTGAGAGGAACAAAGGAGGTCCTGTGAGAGAAGGCTTTAAACATTTTGAAACAGGGGAGACTCAAGTACCCACGATGCCCCCAATTCTGCTTGGAAGTCGAAGATGCGACCAGGACCACAAGCTGGAGGACCCAACCAGCCTCATCTCCCTCATTTCTGCAAATCCAGACTGGATTAAAGTCAAGTGCATGGACAGTGCCTGCAGCGGGACGACAATTACAGTGCAGCTGGGGCTTCCCTGGTGGCTCAGCGGTAAAGAATTCGTCTGCCAACGCAGGAGACACAGGAGACAGGCATTTGATCCCTGGGTCAGGAAGAGGCAACCCTTCCTTCAACTCTTCCTCCAACTCTTCAACGGGAGGAGGAAATGGCAGCCCACTCCTGTATTTTTGCTTGGAGAATCCCCATGGACAGAGGAGCCTGGTGCACTACAGTCCATGGGGTCACAGAGAGTCAGACATGACTGAGCACGCGTGCACGCACACACACATGCGCACACACAGGCAACAAGAAGGGGCTGTTGTGGCTGCGCCTGTGGGGTTTTTCCCTGGGCATCTGCTGGGAGCCGGCACTACCACATCCCAAGTGCAGGAGCAGTGAGCGGTGGCTGGCGCAGTTCTGAAGGCAGGGCCCAGAGGGAGATAGAGGGAGGAAGAGGGGCAGGGAAGGCCCCTCTGGCAGACACTCTGTCTGTATGTGCACAGTGCAGGAGGAGCAGGCCTGGCAGAGGGCCCCAAGCTGGGCACTGCCAGGAGGATTGGTCCAGCAGCCACTTTGGGTCTAAGTGGGGGAGCAGGAGGGCAAAGTTCCTTCTAGAGGAATGAGCTGGAGTGACACAGGGCACGTCAGTGGCCCCAATCACCCACTAGGGTGACAACGATGGCAGCCTCCCATTTCACAGAATGGGGAGACCCTCCTCACCCCATCTACCTGCATCAAGGAAAGCCAGTCAGAAAGAAGAGGTGGTTCCCCAATTCTCCAACTCCCCACCCATTCCCTAATCTCCTCTGTGCCCTTCCTTCTCCCCCCACCAAAATGAGGCTCAGCTTGCCTGGTCCACCCCTATCTGTACCCCAATCTCACCCAAGCCCTCTTGCTCACACAGCCAGGGGCAGGGGGGTTGGTGGCCGGTAGGACAGGTCTTTGGGGATGAGTTTCCCACTGGTATAATAATTCTGTACCCACAGCACCTCTCTGCATCCATCGAGACCAGGGCCTCCTCTCTCCTGTGTTTTGTTTTTCCAAAATCTTCCCTTGCAGACAAAGGGGCAAAAGGAAGGGCAGCACATGGTTCTGAAAACAACTGGAAGAGGGGGCACCCATCAGCAGGACCCGGAGGGATGCAGAGCAGCCAGTGGCCAGAAGGGCAGGAAGGACCAAAAACTAGGAGTAGACCAGCCATACGGCATCTTGAAACTTTCGGGGGTGGTGCGGGCCAAGCCACATTCACAAGGTAGGTAAAGGCACAGGACAAAAATGCCCTAAAAAAATCCCTAAAGCAACCTCAGCCCCAAGCCACACCTGGGCTCTGAACATCAGGACTCATCAGGCTGTGACCTTGACGTTGTCCTCTGGGCTGCAGCTGCCCCGGGTGTGACTCCAGGGGACGCCCCTGATGGTCAAAGAACCCAAGTGAACTTGGAGTCCCAACAGAATCCATGTGCAAAACTGCCTTAGATGCTACTCCCAGGCTGGGCATGTGAGGACTTGGGGGTAGGCAGAAGGGGGTCTCTGCCCTGAGCCTTGGGCCCACGAAAGGCACAGTAAGCCACCAGTGCAGGCCCTGGGGATCCCTAGCGGGCAGCCAGTGTCCACCCTCCCCCCCTCCCCGCAGCTCTGCAGATGTCTCTCCATCCAGGCCTTCCATCTCCCTCTCCCTTCCTTCTATGCCTGAGCTTGGCACACACCACATCTCTTAAAAAGGAGGCATTTCAACTCAAAAGGAGGGACTCGGAGAGTTGGTCATTCTCAAATTGGGGTCCTTCAAGATTGAGAGGGAAAAAGAAAGAATGAAATATGAGCCTTCCCATTCACGAGTGTTATAAACAGTTATAATTTAGCACTGAATAATTGGTTGCTATGGTAACCGCTGCAGTACAGGTTGAAATCATCTCTCCCTCCTGCGCTGGGTCTGACAAGGAGCTTCATCTACATATGCTCAGGTTCCGGCCGAAGCCCGGTTATTTTATGTAAATCAGAATTCACGACTCGCTGCCTGTCCCCCGACCCAGCCCCCCCGCCCAGAAGCCTGCTGCTTCATGGGTTCCACCACCTGGGGGGCCCTCTGCTCCCTCCACCCATGGTCTTGGGTTGGGGCCACCTGGATGGAGATGAAAAGGAGCAAAGGGGTGACATCCCCCTCACCCACATCATGAGAACTCGGGTCTGCAGGCGGGTGGAGGAGCAGGCAGTGAGCACACAGTGACCGAAATCCCTCTCTCCCGCAGTAGCGTGTTTAGACCTTGGAAATCTGACAGCTGCCAAGCCAGGCTCTCAGCAGTGCGGTGGTGGGGGGTCGGGGGGCAGCCATGGTCCGAAAGCCACATTGGGGGCCTTCCTGGCACTGCCCAGGCTCCTGCAGCCCTCCAGTCTCCCCTGGCCTCCATTCCCTCTGAGATCTGGAATTGCATCTCAGTGGAGAGAGGAAGGAGAGAGAGTGAGGAAGTGAGAGGAGGGAGAGAGGAAAGGATGGGGGAGAGGGCAGGAAGACGATGAGGTGGGCAGGGAAGAAATGCAGAGGGGTGAAGAGGAGGGCAAGGGAAGCCAGGGAAGAGGTAGCAAGAGATGGGTCCCTCACAGAGGCCAAGTTCCAGCCATGGCAGTGAGAGCTGGGCTCAGAGACAAAAACAAAACCCTGTGTCCAGGTAGGGCTGGAGAAAGGAGACGAGAGACCTGGGTGAGCAGGGTGATCCCAGCGTGCGGATGGCAGGCACCAGCCCTCCTGTCCTCAGAAGCCACCAGCCCCTCTCCCCTGGCCACACGCCCCTCAACCAGCCCCCGCCTCACTGCCGCCAAGACTCTGCCCACATCCTGCCTCTTTCCTGACCAGGGCCTCGGGGAGGGGCCTGCTGTACCCAGTATCCAGGAAGGCCAGAGAAAGCTCACCCCCACCTGGAGCCAGGAAGGGAGGCCACAGGCCCCTGGTGCTCCCCTCATGGGCCTCCATCACCATTTGGGAGCCGGGCAGAGACCCAGCCTGAGGCCTGAGACCAAGGGCCAGATGGAACAGCCCACGCTGGCCCAGCCTCCCTCCCTGTCCCAGGAAAGAAGCTGAAAGAGAGAAACCGCTGAGGACGCGGGGAAGGAGGTGCCTGTGCTCAGCCCCAGGACCCAGAATCCCCTTCCACCCGCGTCCAGGGAGCCCCGGGTCTGGGGGGTGAGCCCAGTGGCCGCAGCAGGTCCAGATTTCACAGCTTCGACCAGGAAGTCGACCCCTGCATCTCAGGGCCCCACCAGCCCCACACCATCTATTCTCTACTCCCAACAAGGACAGACCTGCAGGCCAGGGTGGGGAGAGGAGCTGCAGCAGGTCCCCCCATTGCAGGGGGCCCGGTCCATTGCATCTCCCTAACGGGAGCCTCCAGGCAGGGGTCCCCCTCTTCCTCTCTCCTGCCTCCACTTCCCCTCTTGGATAATGGGGACAGGATGCTTCAGCTCACAAACGTTCCCACACACAGCCCTGGGTTTAGGGGTGGGGTGTCCTGGGAGGGGACAGACCTGCTGATCAGGGAGCCCAGGATGCCAGGAGTGGGCGGTGAGGACAAAGCTGAGGTGCAAAAGTGATGCAGAGCAGAGTGTCGGACAGGGGTGGTGCTGGGCCCGGCGGAGACTCAGGCCCCTCCAGGGGCAGAAAGGGCAGTCTAATGCACCCGAGGAGACGAACAGCCTGGCAAGGCCTCAGAGGGCAGGGAGAGGCTCAGGGACAGCCGAGGTCAGGAGCCTGGACAGGGCAGCTGTCCTATGGGGACCTCCCAGAAGCAAGGACAGCAGCACAGCGGGCAGTCTCGAGAGGAATGCTGACCCCTAGCTCCAGGAGCAGCACAGACAGGACACACCTGTGAGGTCCCAGCTGGAGGAGGCGGGGCTGACCCCTCCCTGCCTCAGTCCCCGGGCTCCTGACAGGCCAGCCCCGGCTGACCACCATGAGAACCCGGGGGCACGGTCCAGGGCAGGGCCCGCCCTCCAGACACTTGTAAGGTAACACTCTGGATGTCCCCAAGGCTACTGGCCTTTCCCGTGGCACCGGTCATATGAAGGCTCCCCTCTCCCGGCCCACATCTGACTAGCCCCCGAACAAGGGGCTGGGGGCAAAGTGATCACCACCCCCTTACCGCAGACACAGAAGTGAGGCTCAGACAGGTGCGAGCAATGGTCTGGGGAGATCTGGGGAAGAATCCAACCCACCATGGCCTGCCCGGCATCACAGGCCTTTTGTCTTCAGGGGTCTCCTCCTCCCCACCCACTGCAGCATCTTCAAGGACCTTCCATATTGAAGTCATAACACTCCCCCCCCCACCACTGCCCCCACACAAAGCCTTGCAAGGGACAAGCCAGAGGCCCATGGTGGCCTTTGAAGCACATCAGAGAGTTCCAGCAGGCTCCACATACAAGCACATTGCTACTCTACCCCCAGGGTCACCAAGCCCATTAACACCTCCCCCACAGCCTCCCCTGCGAGGCTGGACCAGGAAGGTTTCCTCTGGACAGAGGAGGCGAGAAAGCCAGAGAACTGACAGCGCTTCCCCTCCAAAAATCCCACATGCCAGGGAAGGACCAGGCTAGGGGGACAGGCTGCTGGACATCCCTGGGGCCAGATCTCAGCCATGTCGCTGTGACCCTGGGCAAGTTCATCTCTTGAGCCTCCTCTGTAAAGCAGGGTGAACACCACCCCCTCCCCATAAGGCTACCTGGAGGATGGGGTAACTCCAAGGAGAGGTGGCAGCTCCCACGTAGTGGGAGACAGGAGTCCCCACGTTGCCCTAGGATCATCCCCTCTGAGTGCGAGGGGCTTTAAGCTGCAAGTCAGCCCCAGGTTGCCCCTCTGCCAGGAGGTGATGATCATCTGACCCCGATTCCCAACATCGATGCTGAGGATAAAGTGATTCCGTGTGGAGTGTTCTGGAAATGTGCACTCAAATTACTCGTAAGAGACCCATCCCATACTCAGGTCTCCTTATTCTTCTCCCACTTTGATCACATTCCTCAGGACCCCAAGTCACAACAGGTTGGATGCAGCAAACCCGAGGGACAGACGCCTGCCAGCGATGGCAGAAGGTGCTGCCCAGGGCACCGAGGAAGTGGACGCGGAGGCAGGGGACACAGGTGCAAGCGGGAATAAAGGCCCTTCCGTGAAGAGGTGCAAGCGCCGGGGACCCCGTGTTGTCATGGCCCAGGTCAGCCACCAAGGGGAAAAGAATAAACACCCCAGAACACCCTGATTAAGAAGACAGCACACCTGGGAACTCCCTGGCGGGCCAGTGGTTAGGACGCTGCACTTTCACTGCTGAGGGCCTGGGTTCGATCCCTGGTCGGGGAACTAAAGTTGATGGGACACAACGTGAGATCCATCTAGGGCAGGTATCGGTGGGCACTGCGCATGGCAGATGCCAGTTTTGGTGTTCTCACACAAGCTCAGATCTCAGGACACACCCTCCGTCGCTGGAAGGTTCTGGGAGCCCAGGTCTTTCTCCACAGGCCCAGGAGGAGCAGCCAAGGCCCCCACGGCCCCGGCCCTGCTCACCTCTTTCTTCTTCCTCTTCCCTTTGGACCTGTTCTCCTTGAGCTTCTTGGGCTTTTTCTTCTTGGGGAGGCTCACAGGCTCCTCCGGGAAAAAGTCATCAAAGACTTCAAGGCCACCATCTTCTTCTTCTGAAGGAATAAGAAGGGGGAAGGAGTTAACTCTGCTTCTTCCTTTAGGGAGAGCCACTCCCCAACCCAGGAACAGAGTGAGAGGCAGGGCCATTGGACAGCAAGCTCCTCTGCCATCCAACTGTCCCAGGCCTACCCACCCCTCCCTGCCCCCACTTAAAGCCCACCCCTTCTCCCTCCACCTAGTTCCCCTGCCCCAACCCCTGAGAGTCATCCCCCAGACCCGCTGAGTGGAACCCAGCCCCTCGGGCCATGTCACACCATTCCACTTCTCTGGGCCTTTCCTCCTGTCATCTGTGAAATGGGACAATAACCATCTTCCTCACTACAACAGTGCTCCAGAAACTGGAACAAAAACAACTAACTTTGTTGACTAACAAGACGAGCTTTGTTGACCCAGCTCCCCGAGAAGAAAGCAGCTCCACAGAGTCAGAAAGCCATCTCCAGCTGGCCCAGGCAGGGTCAGGGCCTACCTCCCCTCCAGAAGCCCACAGTGGGGCCAGGAGACAGCTCATGCGTGCAGGTGACATCACCCTAGGTGATGCCAGGTGGGCCGTGGGGCAAGTGCCTGGGAGTTTGGAGGAGAGACCAGCAGGGCGGAGGCCAGGACCCCCCTTAATGGGGACTGCCCCGCCACCTGGCCTAGTCCCCACCTGCATCCACACAGGCCCATCCCCATCACGTGGACCGAGACCGGCACAGCAGGTGCCAAACACACTCCACTGGGTGCTCCGGACAGTGTGTTAGTCGACAGAGAGAGGTGTGTTTTCTAGAAACCGCCTGCCTTTCCTGAATTCCTTGCACTTTCATGCAGCCAAAAGGCCAGGTGAGCAGACAAATATGTCACGTGGGCATCTCTGTGCTTCTCACCACCCCCCAAAGGGAGCCTGTGGCTGGTGTCTAACTCCCACCCAGGATGTCAGGGGGATAAAGGGTATGAGCCCTGAGTTCTGTGGGGCTGGGGTGAAGGTGGGGAATGGGAGGGTCCTCTTGGGGGCAAAAGGCAGCAAGACGACACAGGAAGAACAAACACCCAGAGACATCCCTGCTGGTGCAGTGGATAAGACTTTGAGCTCCCAATGCGGGAGGCCCAGGTTCAACCCCTAGTCAGAGAACTGGATCCCACACATCACAACTAGGAGTTCACATGCCTCAATTAAAGATCCCACGTGCTAAGTCACTTCAGTTGTGTCCAAAATCTTTGCGACCCCATGAACTGTAGCCCACCAGGCTCCTCTGTCCATGGGGTTCTCTAGGAAAGAATACTGGAGTGGGTTGCCATGCCCTTTTCCAGGGGATCTTCCTGACCCAGGGATCAAACCCTCATCTCTTATGTCCCCCGCACTGGCAGGTGAGTTCTTTATCACTAGCACCACCTGGGAAGCCCAGAGATTCCCCCATGCTGCAGCAAAGATCCAAGATCCCACGTACTGCAATTATGATACAGCGCAGCCAAATAAATAATTTTTTTAAGTATATAAAATGCCATTAAAAAAAAAAAACACCTAGAGGAGAGCTACATCTGCCCTTCCAGGATGAAGAAAGATTCCAGAATGAACCAATCGAACCTCCAAAGGGTCCACCAAAGGAGCTTCAAGAAAGCCAGTCCCCCACACCAGCAGCTTGTCCCCCTCATGGCCCATGTGCACAGGGCGGGGGCACAGAGAGAAGCACCGGGGGATGGGGGACAGGATGGGGAGTCTCACTTAGCCTCAGGCTGGCCTCTGAGAGGGACCCCACTGTGAGACTGACACCCTGGGAGACCCTGAGGAAGGCAAGACGTGCCAGGGCCACCCAGGGGACTTTCCTCTGGGAAATGGACCGAGTGTCCTCGATGAATCAAGTTTAAATAACATCCCCCCCCTCAGGATGCCTTTTACAGCAAAACATCCTGGCTGCTGAATGTGTCAGACCCACAGATGTTTGGACACACATCTGCACCCTGGACACCCCCAACATCCTCCCCCCCATCCTCCACAGGGGTCTACTCTAGGGCCTGGGACCTTCCCAGGGGGCACTGGTGGTAAAGAAGACAATGCAGGAGACATAACAGATGTGGGATCGATCTCTGGGTTCGGGAAGATCCCCTGGAGGAGGGCATGGCAACCCACTCCAATATTCTTGCCTGGAGAATCCCATGGACAGAGGAGCCTGGCGGCTACAGTCCAGAGAATCACAAAGAGTCAGGCATGACCGAAGCGACTTAGCACACAGTCAGGGGCCTGAGACCCCTGTTCCCCACAGTCACCAGTGGGGAGGGGGAAGGTGCCCCTGGTCACACTCTGAATACAGCTAGAGGGCGCTGGTGACCCTGGCGGCCCAGTGAATGCCCCCCCACCCCTATGCCCTGGAGAGCCATCTCCCACACATTCCACTCCCTACCTGGGGAAAGTAAGGGCTGCACCACCGACTGGGCACCCCTCTGCACCAGGGTCTCCTCCAGGGTAGCCAAGGGCCTGTGGCCTGACCCCCCCCCCCCCATCTTGCACAGCAGAGGTTGGTCCACTGGAGCAGGCGGCAGGGCACACCCGAGTCCCAGCCCCTCCCCATCCTTCCAGGTGGATGACAGACGTGGAGAGAGCCAACTCCAGGCAGGTGAGGGAGCTGTCACGGAGGAAGGAATGACCTGAGGGTGGGCTGAGTGCTGGCCATCCCCGGGAGGCTCACTCAGTGGTCCTGACCAGCAGAGGGGGGCAGTGCCGAGGACCCTGTGGAGGGCACAGCTGCTGTGGCTGGCACAAGGGCCAGGCAGTGAGGATGGGCCCAAAGCTGGGATTCACGTGGGCAGGCTTTGAGGGGAGCCGGGCAGAGGAGGCAGGAACCAACCCCATCCTGTCCCCTGGACCCTGACGTGGGAGGGGTAAAGATTCTCGTGCCAGTTGGAAAGGTGCAGGGGCACCCCCAGAGCCATCCAGGAGTGGAGGGCTCTGGGGAACAACGACATGGTTGGTGGGGAGCCAGGCTGGGAATCCGATGCCCGTCCACGCCTGCCCACTCCCCCACCCACCTCACCTCCCCTGGAGCTGCAAAGAGACCGCCTGGGCAGAGCCGCCCCCACACCCTGGCAATGCCCAGCACAGTTATGTAACAGGCTCAGCTGATGCAATCGGGAGGGGGCCTCTCCCTCCTCCCCCTCCTCCAGCCTCCTCCCCACATGCCCCGTCCCCTCAGCAGGGCAGTTCCCCAGACTGGGGAGGCCAGCCCAGCACACAGTCACAGACTGACCGGCTGGCGGGCACAGACAAGGGGATGTGCAGGTGGCTGCAGGAGATTCGAGAAGAAAGCTGGGATCACCCATGGGCGGTGCCCCATTCTGCCTGGGAACGGGGTAGGGGCATCTCAAGCCTTAAGCACAGCTCCGGCCTCAGAGGATAAGGCCTCAGGCCCTCGGCCCCTGGACAGACCTCTCCCTCCGTTCCCAGGAGACCTCACAGCCCAGGGCCATCTGCCTGGTTAAATTCCTCCTCTGGGAAGGTTCCAGACTGGCACACGATGAACAGGACCCCACGCTGCCCACCCGCACTGTCTTCTCCCAGACGGCTTCTGGTAGCCCTGAGGACCCCCAGGGCTGACTTTCTGTGACAGTGCTCCCACAAACCCCCATAATTCCCGCCCAGCCCTGCCCCCTCCTCTGTCTTCTGAGCTTCTTCCAGAACCAGACCTGAGGAGTCATATCCAAGCAACCCTTCCTGGTGCCCCTCCCAGAGACCGGGCATCCACCCCCTCCCCAGGGCATCCAGCCAGTAGTAACGTGGGAGCCCGCGCTCCCTGGGGTGAGGCCACCAAAGAGAAGCAGCCTCAGGACTCCTCATCCTGCCGGCTCCCAGCCCCGCCTGGCTCCCAGCTCTGCCTGGCTGCCCCACAGCCCTTCCAGGCTGCCTGGCAGTGTCCTCCCGCACCAACCAGGGCCCCAGGCTCCATCGATCCCAGACAGGCTGTAATTAGGACCCATTTGCCCTGTTCTGTTTCCCAGGCCAGGGGAGGGGGCAGGGGAGGCTGCTTCAGAAACAAGACAGAGGGACATGTGGGGGACCGTGAACACAGGTACCTTCTGTGGCTTTTCCCCGAGTTTGTGCCCAGCCCCTCACCAACTCCCTGCACACACTGGCTTAGGGGGATGGACCCGTCCCAGAGAAACACCTTACAACAGTGGATCTACCTACCACCTGCACCAGGCTCGAAGCAGGTAGCGTATGTTTGTTTATAGGACTTCATCTACTCCACACAGCAACCCGGGGAGACAGTAATATTACCCTCATTTGCAGATGAGGAAACAGGCTCCAAGGATCTCATCACTTCCCACTTCTCAGTCTCACAGCTGACAGGCGGCAGAGCCAGGATAGAACTCTGGCCAGTGGTCCCCACACCTGCCCCTCCCTCCAGGTGTAGGACCCCCCCGCCCAGAACTTAGCCTTTCCTTGCACCTACTTAACAAGCATTTAAACAGCACTGCCTCTGTGTCATGCTTGGATGTGCCCTGGGGACGCTGAGGTGACTCAGGCTGGCCCCTGCTCTGGAAGGTCATCAGGGCTCCCTTTGGGTGGGCATGGTCTAAGCTAGTCCACCCCAAGTCCCCAAGCTCTGCCCACCCCCTGCCCCTGTCCTCTGGGGAGGGGCAGCAGCAGAGCCCAGAGGGGCCTGGGTAAGAGTGCAGCCCCCCAGGCAACTTAGCAAACACAAGGTGATCAGAGCAGAAGAAAAACATGATTTTGAAAGGAAGAGTTAGGTCATCTGATTCCGGGCAGCTGATGGATCTAGGGAGGCGGAGCCAGGAGCCAGATCAAGAGCTCCATCACAGAGGTCCAAAAGAGTGAGCAAATGTCAGTGATGGGGACCCAGCCCAGCGTCCACCCTCTCCTCCAGGGCCTGGGGAGAGGGGCTCCTTCCATTCCCCCAGACAGGAGACAAGACCACCTGGTGGCCAGGAGGAGGGACAGGGGAGCACAGGCTTCAAACCCCCGCCCCTGCCTGGTGGGTGGCCCCCAGCCCCTTCTCCCCTGAGCTCACATCTTCATCCTTATAATGGGCCGAGTCCTGGGAATTCCCTGGTGGTCAGGTGGTTAGGATTCCACACTTCCACTGCCAAAGGCACGTGTGATCCCTAGTTGGGCAACTAAGATCCTCCCAAGCCGAGTGACGTGGCCAAAAATCAATCAATAAATAAAAATTAAACAACAAACGGGCCAAGCACTGCCCTTCTCATGGGATGACGAACTAGAAACTGTGAGATGCAACTGAAGTGCTTGGCAATGGCAGGTGGGGCCCAGGACCTCAGGAAGGTTAGGATGGTGGGAACTGAAGGACTTGGGGGTTCAGACATCGCTGGGCCAGGGGTTCTCAGGGCCACTCTAGGGCCGACCAAGGAGGGGCCACCAAGACTAAGGTTCCCATCAGTCCCCAGAGTGCCCCCACATCACGGGCCTCCACAGATAACGGCAGGGGCAGGAGGGGGGGCAGTACTTCTGCTCAGGAGAGGATTAATAATTTATTTATGACATTTAACAAAACCCAGACATCACCTCATTGGCGTCTCATCAAAGAGTCAGTCCTGAGCACCATGGGCAGGCAGCAGGAGGGGGGAACAGGGCAGGCTTTTACCCTAAGGGACTGGGGCCCGGAAAGAGTGAGGAGGGAGGAGGGTGAGGGCCCAGAGCACTGCCAGGGAGGAGGAGGAAAGAGAGGCAGGAGGGAGGGGATGGGGAGAGAACCCTGGAGGGCCAGGGACACATGAGGGAAAGAGAGGGACAGCCAGACAGAGAGAAGCAAAGACTCAGGGAAGACAGACTTGGAGAACAGACAAAGGGACAGACAGGAGGACAAAGTGAGAAGACAAAGAGAGAGAGGGAAATAAGGACAGAGCCAAAGGCAGAAAGTCTCAAAAGTTCTACCTGCAAAACCCCCAGAAGGTCAGACACTATAGAGTGTGTTCAGTATTTGGCTCAGAGAAGGCATGCACGAAATCTGTGCTGGGTGGGCAAGTAGATGGATGGATAGACAGATGATGGATGGATGGACAGATAGATGAATAGATGAATGGACCAATGGATAGGTGGATGGACTGGACAGATAAATAAATGGATGGGTGGACAGATGGATGCATGGATGGATTCCGTTCAGTTCAGTCACTTAGTCATGTCTGACTCTTTGTGACCCCATAGACTGCAGCACGCCAGGAGGATGGATGATGGATAAATGGATGGATGGATGGATGGATGGAGACTGGGTTGGATGGATGGCTAGCCAGTGGGTGGTGGGTGTATATGGTTAGTTAGTTAGTTTTGTGGTTAGATGGGTAGATGTTCAGAGAGTACATACATGGGTGGGTGGATGAACAAGTGAGTGGGTGATTGAATGAACTGATGAAATAATAGATCAATTGGGAATGAGGGGAGTCTCTCACAGGCCAAGCCACTGATCAAAGAGTGCTGATATTGTGCCTTCCTCCTCTCAGCAAAATGTATTAAATATGATCAGGCTCTCACCATTTCCCCAATGGCGGGGGAACAGGTTAAGAAGACACAGACCTTTGGGAATCATGGTGCTCTCTCCCTCCTGCTCTCTGTGCCCACAGAAGCCTAGGTGGGGCCCAGTCCTGTGGGCTAGGGGTGCACGGGCCAGGCAAGTGCCAGAGTGGTCCTACTACCTGGCCAGGAGAGAAGCTGGGCTCACCAGCTCTAGGAAACCCACCCCCTCTGACTGTGTGGGATGGAAAGGCTGGGCCTACCAGGCAGGGACCTCTGAGGAAAAGGCCTGGAGTGCCAAGCCCTCTTCTCCCTTCCTCCCCACCTCCCTCCAGCCCTTCAAGCCCAGGCTCCCTGCCCCCAGCTTACCAGATGAGGGTGCATGTCTCGGAAGCATTTCCTTGGGGAAAGCAGGCCAACTGCCCCCCTTGGATGGTGCTAATTATAAGCCACACTTTATGGGCACCTATTATGTGCTGGGCACTGTGACCTACATGTTCCACGTGCACCATCTCACCAGTCCTCATAATAACCCCTCTATGAGGTAGCTGGTGCCACACTCCCATTCCACAAGTGGGGACACTGAGGCAGAGGGACCAGGTGTTCTGCCCAAGGTCAGGTCACGAACAAGCAGCAGAGGTGGAGCCACTGACTCTCTCAAGCCCTCTCGTGGACTAGCCCACTGAATCCCCAAGAGACTCTGGCAGCCAGGGTCCTTGTGCCCATACCCTGCCCTCCTCCTCCAAGACCCCCTCCTCCCTCCTCCTCACCCACTGGCCTCAATGCCAGAGAGCTGGCCTGGGCAAATCTGGGTGGCAAGAACACTGCTGAGGAGGGTGGGAGACAGGCGGACCGAGGAAAGTAGATGTGACAAGTACTGAGCCCACCACAGCAGATTGAAAACTTGGCGTGACAGCTCCCAGTACACCGGCTTGCCCACTGGCAAACTGCCACATGCCAGACCTGCCGGCCCCCCATCCCTGTGGGCCATGGTCACCAGCTCAGGTTGAGGGTTGCAGAGAGGCTGAAGGGGAGGACAGGGGCCCAGGCAGCCAGCACTTCAGGAGAGACACAAGGCCTAGGCTGAGGCTGTCATCATGTCCAGAGGTCAGGGTGACCCAGGGACCCCCCAGCCCTCAGACCCCAAGAATGAGCCCCTCTCTCCAGCACCCACAGTGCCAGGCACAGTGGGTGGTCACAGGGTCAACCTCAAGGAGGGGAAGCCCACTGATGCAAGTCAGCTGATGATAATATTCCAGAGAAATACTGTCAAGAAAAGGAAGCATTAAAACGGGCCTGGGAATGAGAGGGTGGGCCTACGCTCAGCCGGGAGCTGGAGACCCGAGTAGCAGGAAGGAGGCAGTCGTGAGCCGGGAAATATTGGGTCTGGCAGAGGTCACAGTCAATGTTCAGGGCAGGATGGAACCTGGGGGGTTCCAGAAGAATCTAGAAGGCTAATACATGAGCAAGGAGGTGGGAAGTGGCACTGGGGGTGGAGTAGAACAGGGGCTTTGCAGTCAGTTCACACCAGTGGGCTGGGGTCTGCTTTGTGTTTACAGAGGTGACCCTGGCTGCCGAGCAGAGTGTGGTCGGTGAGGACTGGTTAGGAGGCTTTGCAGTGGACCAGGTAGAGGGGACAGTGGCTGGGACACAGAGAGGGGCTAGGAGCTCAGGAAGGCTCAGGACACGCTCTGAAGGTGTCTCCCTGGGGTCAAGCACCTGGTCTTGTGGAAGGACAAGCTGTAGTCTCTGCTTGGCAGGGCTTTGAGGGGCTTCCTAGAGACCCTGGGGCCAACCCTACCCCCCACACCTGCCTGGAGCAATGGATGCAAGCAGGAGGGAGACAAGGTGGTGGGCAGGCGACTCTGGCCAAGGCCCAAGCCCTCTGGCCCTAAAGGAGTGAGCTGGGTGCCCATCGGCCTGGGGGCACTTCCCTGGCCACCTCCTCTCCCCACTCTCGGAGCCTTGACACAACCAGAGAGATTCAGAGAGTATGGCACAGGGGGACAGAGGACCCCATCAGGGGGTTGGTAAAGTCTTGGAAATAAACCTGTTCATGCACTCTCAGCTGTCCACTGCCCCCATCAACCAGTGCCACAAAGGGCCACGCCCCGAGTGCCATGCACCAAGGAAGCCAGTAACCAGCTTTCCCTAAGCCAGCTTCCGCGGTAGAAAACAGCCCTGGGTTTCAGTGCCTGTGTTGGGCCTCTGTGTTCCCTTCCAGGAAATGGGCCTAATTCCCTGGCCCCCAGGATTAAGAGTCAACCATTGTCCAAGCAACTCCGCCCATGTGGGGCCACCTCACCCCCAATCCCCTCACCCCAGCAGGCCCTTTGCAAACTTGGCCAAACTATCTGAAGAGCAGGGTGAGGCCCCAGTCACCATGTTAAAGGAAGCAAACAAGTGGGGAGGGGTGAGGAGGCCCCCCCAGTGGGCGTGGCCACCTGGTGGGAATCCCGTCTAGGAAGAGACAGAACTGCCACCTGGGTCCTCCCCTTCTCACCTCCTGCATGCAGGAGTTGAGGTGCCAATGTGCGGAATACTCTTGCCCCTGGAAAAGGGGCTCCGGGGGCCAAACAGCACACTCAAGGGCGAGGAAGGGCTCCCGCAGTTCCCGCAAGTCCCCTGGGAGGCCAGAAGGGGCCATGACTTGGTGTGGGGACGCTGAGATGTGACAGAGTCCTCCGGAAGGGAACGAAGAAAGGGAACGAAGACGGCCGGCCCACAGTGTGAGGCCCTGCCCAGCTGTGCCGGGAGGGGAACGTCCCAAACACACGGTGAGCAGTTAAGTAAGGAATGATCCTGCAAGGTTGCCCCTGAGGCACAAGCCCTGTTTTCTGCTGAATTCAGGAGAGGGATGGAAAGGCAGGGGCGGTGGCCCTGGGAGTCAGGCCCGGAGCCAAAGCAGGGTGGGCTGGGAACACCACTAGGCGGGCGACCGCGGGCTGGAGACGCCGGCCGGCGCTAGGGCGCGCCAGGACGACGCCGGCGGCCCGGGCAAAGTGCTGGGGAGCGGCGGTCGCGGCACTCGGCGGCCGGGAACCGGGAGCGGAGTCCGAGCCCGCGCGCCTCAGCCTGGAGCCTTCGTGGGCCCGGAGAGAAGTCGCCCCTGCTCGGGCGCTCGCCCGGTCCCCTAGTCCGTCCCGTCCTCCGCCCGCTCCGGGCCCCACCCAGCCCACCCAGGAGCCGAGATAGGCCGGGTCCCAGTATCTGGTCCCGCCAGCCCCGCCGGTCCCCGCGAGGGCAAGGGTGCGCGGTGCGGGGCGAGAGCGTGGGGTGCGCGGCTCCAGCAGCCGAGCGCGATTCCCGCCCCCTTCAAGGGCACGCGGGCTGACCCCCGCGGCGCCGCGCCCCTTCCCCGCTTCGGGCGCCCGGCGCAGGCCCCCGGCGGTCCTCCGCCCGCACCGTGGCCAGGGTGGCCCCAATAGCACCCGCCCTTGGCGGCCCGCGCGCCGCGCCCCGGCGCTCGCCCAGCCCCGCGCCCTTGGCCGCGCGGCGCCAGCAGGGCGGGAGCGCAGCCCGCAGCCCGGCGCCCCCTCCCGCGCGCCGCCAGCGCCGCCCGCGAGGTCCGGCCCCCGGGCCCAGCCGGTCCCCGCGCCCCCCGCCGCCCCGGCCCCGAGCGCAGCCGGCGCCCCGCTCACCTGACATCTCGTCCTCGTTCTCCATCTCGTCCGTGAACAGCCGCGGCAGCTCCTCCTCGGTGCCCAGCGGGCCCCGCATGCCCGGCACGGGGGGGAGGGGAGGTGGGCGCCCCCCCTCCCGCCGGGCGCGGTGCCAGCCTTAACCCGTGAGCTGCCGGACGGGCGCGCGAGGCGGGCGAGGCGGCCTCGGCGAGAAGATGGCGGCCGCCTGCCCCCCCACCCCCCCAAACCTCCACCCCCCCGTCTCGACCCCCTTCTTCTCGGCCGCCTTCGCCCAGCTCCCCGCAAAGCCCGGGCTGCTCCGCCCACCGCGCCCCTAAGCCCGAGTCCCGCAGCCGGCCGAGGTGGTGGCGGCAGAGCCGGCGGCACGGCGGCACGGCGGGGGGGCGGCACACATGCCCGGATTGTGACGTCCAGTCTGGTTGCTGTGGCAACCCCATCCCATCGTTCCGGCAGCGCGACTAGTTAACAGCAGAGAACAAGTTGGGGGGACTAGTCCGGAGCCTCCGGGTGCGGGGTGGGGGACCCGGCACTCCGGCAGGGGGAGCCGTCGAGGCTCCCGCGCGCCCGGGGACCCGACGGCCAAGCGGGCAGCTGGGACACGGGCGGGCCGGGCCCAGTGGAGGCAGGGAAGGGCCGGCCCGCGCATACCCGCGGCAGGGCCCGCTGCCCCCGCCATCCCCGCCGCCCCCGCCCGGGAAGGGTCCCCAAGGGCGCAGGGGCCGGGTCCCCGGAGCAGCGGGCAGCGAGCTTCCTCACTACTCACACGCGCCCCGCCCCTGGTCGCCTCGCACCGAGCCAAACACGCTTCTATAACCCCCTTTCCAAAGAACATTCGAAGAAAAAAGCGTTCCGCACTTGGGGAAGGGCCGATCTGGAGACAGCGGGTCTGATTCCTCCAGAAAAATCTGCAGGCTGGCTCCTCCCTCACTCCGTCGCACCCGGCTCCCACCGCCCACGTACCCCTCCCAAAACGCCCCTCCTGGCCGGTCGGCTTTAAATACATCCAGCCCCTCAGGGGTGAGGGGGAACCGCGTTCTCTGTGCCCAAAACTCCCGCTCTGAAGCGACACCTGTCGCGGAGTGGGAAGGAACCGCGCCCCCAGTCCTCGGGTGTTAAAGGTGAAGAGGGAGGCCAGAGCCCTCGGGAGCAAAACTGGAATTTTAAATAAGCGCTGCCAGTCTCGGCTGCAGCGAGTCTTAAAGCTACTCTAAGAACGCAAAAGTTTCAGCGAAGGACAGGCTGGCCGGCCTTCTAATCCTGGAAGAGCCCGGAACCCTCACCTCACTGCCTGGGGCCAGACATCTCTGGAGGAACCCGCTGGAGACCCCGTGGCGCCAGCGACCCGCAGGAACCACCTGACTCGGGAAGCCCAAAGCAGCTGTGAGACGGTCTCCTCTCTGGCATCCACCTCTCTGGTCTTGGCTGAACACCTGCTTCCTCCAGGTGGACAGACACCAGTACCCATGCCACACTGGCATCAACAGGCAGGCTCACCCTTCCTGGGGCCTTTGAGGAGCCAGGAGAGTTGTGGGCGCTTAGCGAAGGCTCCCAGCACAAGACCTCTTAAGGAGGTGGCCTGAAGGGGACAGGTGATGCAGGGAAGGCTGCAAAGATGTGTCCCACATTCCTCCTCTCCCTTTCCGTCTAATGAATTGCCAGTAAGCCTCAAACCAAAGATCCTGTTCATTCACTCCTGGGCAAGGACAGGTCTGTCCAGCCTCCTGGACAAAGTGCAGGGAGCTGGGAATACCATCTCTTGAATTGCTTTTAAACCACATTAGGAGAGACATTGAATCCACCCTGGGCAGGCACCCTGCCAGTGTCAAGGGACAGGCAGGGAGGAGGCGGGCTAAGAAAGCAAGGGCCCCTCCCGGTCTCCTGAAGCTGTATTTCACCTCCTGGGCACCTAGCTGAGGGAGCCTCAATCACGGATGCCTCAGCAGGCCTGCATTTTCCCCAGCAAGGCTGCCTTCCTCTTCCCAGACCTCCTGTCTTCCTGAAAGATAACCATCCAGGAGAAAACCCTAAAAACTGCCCACCCTTTTGTCACCAGCCTTGCCCCCTGCCCCTCCCGGATGGAGGAATTGGGTCAGGGCACTTCCACAGGTCCCCTGGCCCACTCTAGAGAAGCTGGGACCTACAGTATTGCCCGTCACCAGAAAGCCCCTCACCACACAGGAACCACTAACTGTGGCTCCTGTTCCCAAGGTGAGGTTGAGAAAGTCAGATATCTTTCAACCAAGAAGAGTTCCAGCTGCTTAATTTCACAAATCAGTCGTGATGTTAGTCATCATCCTCCACCATAACTAGAGCAGTCCTTTCTGAGAAAAACCCACACAGCAAAGAAGATCCAGCAAAACCAAAAAATATATATATTGACTCTGTCCAAGGTTACCAAGCAAAGGCCATGGTACTGCCAAATCTGTGGTTGTCTGGCCAGGGACCCACCTCCTAGGGGTGTGCCCCCTCACAGGAAAGGGTCAGCACAGGACCCTACATACAGCCTTGAGAAGTTTGGGAGCAAGTCAGAAGACGGGCCAGGCAGCAAAAGGGAGACAAAAGCAGACTGCCAAAGCCAGTTTCCAGGCTCACCTGAGCCTATCAGTGGCTGGAGGACCATTATCAACTTACGGAGATGCTGCCCACCTTCCAAGAAACCAAGTGAGCCCTAAAAATGCTGAGGTCTACATGCCCCATTAATTTTGACCAATTGTCTTAGTATATGACATGATCAAACCGTCCCACTTTCTCCATGTCTGTGACACGTTTCTGAACACCTCAGTGCTAGGCACCACTGATTGGCCGGAACTCATCTATTTCAACAAGGCTCCTCCTGAAATGCTGCAAGGATGACATGACAGAAAAGCACACCTCCACCACTGAAGGAGTCATGGGGTGTGTGGGGTGGTCACAGGGGCCTTTGAAAGGAAAACAAAGTTAAACCTTTAGTTAAAGAGCTGGTATTGATCAAGCCAAGGGTGAGGTGGAGTTGGAGTCAGCTGAGAACAAGACTGTACCAACTTCCTACTTCACTACCTGCATGAACTGAAATCTCAGCTTCAAACTCTCCATGACCTAATCTTTTCCTGTGCCTTGATCAGGCAGGTGAGTCACGAGGCAAGACAGATCAAAAGGAAATTGGTCTAAAATGTAGCCCAGGCCCAGCTGGTATAATGGGTGCCAAGTAATTCAAGTTCACATCACATCCATCAGAAAGTCATGTGTTTGCCAAGTTATTTCTCTGGCTCTGGGTCTGAAGAAATTCTACATGGAGAGTTTGGTTATAGTACTCTCCAGAACCTGAGGCACAGCAACATAACTAAGGTGAAGAAATTTTTGAGGGAATAAAATACACATGTTCTTATCAAACTTAATGAAGTTCAAGGTCATTGCTGGTACAGCAGAACAACCAATTTTTTTGTTGTTAAACAGATTAACATGAAGTCCTTTAAAAAAAAATCCTTGCACAATAATAGTAGCCAGGTGTAGCCACTTTTGTATGTGATCAGAAGTCAAAACACAAGAGTTAAAAAAGGCACAGAAAAACCAAGAAGTTTCAATTTTATTACAAATTTTAAATCCTGGGAATAGTTTAAAAGAAAAAACTTATATACTAATTTTAGCCCAGGGATAATTTTTTACAATCAAACTAAGGTTTCTATAATGGAACATCAGTGCAACAAACAAGTACAATTTGCAAACCCAAATCACAACCTTGCTAACAAAATTAATAATCATAGTAAGGGACAGTACCAAAGAGCTTCAGTTAAATTTGAAAGAAACCCTGTCTTCTCTAGAACAGAAACATGCAAATAATTCTGCTTCAAGAAATTTGCATAGAGAATGGTACTTTACCACAAATGAACTTGCAAACCCTCAATGTTAAATTCAACTCAAAAAGCACCAAATGTTAACATTTCTAACTATGCAACTATCAAGAATGTAAGAATTGCAGGTGTGGAAATGAACCGTAGGCAAGCTCTGGAAAACCATGAATTTGTTATATCATCTTAAGACAATGCACTTTCCTGCAGGATGGTTTAGACTTGAGGGCACCTTAAGGTATTAGATCCTCTTCTCCCTCTTGATTCTATCAGCAAATCACATCTTTACAATCTTAATGACCTCGGATCTTTAGCCTCTACACACAGGGCAACAGAACCCATTGTGGGAATAGTATGGTGGGAACACTGCCTTCAGTTTGGTCTGTAGAATGACATTAAGTCCAGCTGTGGCCTAAACGGAGTGACTATTCCCTGGGCATCTGGACACTTCTCTTCAGCCTGAGTTGTCTCCCAGCCCCTTTCCTTCACACCCAACCCCAATTAGACTCCAGAGCTCTGGGCATCGAAGAATTTCGATCCCAACCCATGTGTCGATCCCACAGATCCTCACCCCCTTCTGCAAACTCCACTACTCCGCATCTCCAGCTCCCCCTGCTGGGGTCAGAATGACAGTTTGCTGCAAAGACTTGCACAAACAATTATTTTACAAATTCCTATACTGTAGACCTTTCCTTAATCCAACACCTGGGACTTTTACAAGAGCCACTCCCTAGACCCTTTCCTGAGGGGGAGCAGAATACAAGGCAACACTGAAGGACCACATTTTATTTCTATGGGAAGAAAAAGGATTAGCATACATAGTAACCATGTGTATCTAGAGTAATTTGTGATCACAAAATGAAGACAGAATCACAAAACTGCCCCAGAACCCTGCATTTTTTCAACACTGCCACTTTCCCAAAAGAGAACCTCAGAAGCAAGTCCCTGGTTCTGCCTGCAGTGAATCGGGAGTTGCCACGTTTGTATTCCTCAGCCTTTGAGAGGTACCAAATGGAACTGACAACTCACCCCCAACCCCCAGGCCCTCCTCCACCTGCTCAGCGTCACACAAGTCAGTTCCCTCGAAGGAGCCTTAGCTCTGTTTTGCTATTTCTACCACAAGAATTGAAATCTTTAAGCAGAAAAAAAGTTCAATAACAAGTGAGAGACAGCCCAAGTGAAGCCCTTTTACTATGATTTCCAATTTTGTTCAGTCCACACTGCAGAGATACAAGGAAAACCACCATTTTGGTTGATAAATTTTATTTAAGAACTTATACAAATATTCCCGTTTGAGTTTTAATCCTCATCTTCCTCCTCTTCTTCATCTTGATTAATCTGGAAGTAACGCAATTCGTAACTTTCTTTGCTGTTAGCGACTACGCGTAACCAATCTCGTAGATTATTCTTCTTCAAATATTTTTTGGTAAGATATTTCAAATACCTGCAGAGAAAGAACACTTGAGAACTCCACTAGACACAAGACATTCTTATATTCTGAAACACTGTAACTTTTATGAAACCTGTGCATTCAAAGTCACTACAATTCAAGGTATTTTCCCATGGTTCAAAAAATGGCAGTTGGGAAATATACCTAGTCACTGTTCTAATGAGAATAAACATCAGCCACATTTCTTCTAACTAACCTGGCCATAAAAATAAGAACAGATTAAGATGTGACCGCTGTCCATGAAACAAGAGCCATCACCTAGAAAATGGTCTGTAGTGACCACTGGGGAAAGAGATCAAGGTGGTCACTTGGAAGTTAAGCACACAATCTTAATACCTTTTATTGAGAAATTGCTGGGTCCCTAACAAGCTCCAAGTACTTCACCTCATTGACTAAAACCTCCTTTTAAGGTTGCTGGCTCCCGGGACCGCAGCTCAGGGCCCTGTCACATTCTCACTCCCACTTTCAGATGTCCATCTCCCACCCCCACTCCCAACTGCCCTAACTCAAGCTGTGCACCTATGCACCTGGTCTCCTTAGTCCACTCGCCCAGTGGCCACCTAAGCCTATGTGAGCTAAGCCTCACCCCCAAACACTGCTGTCAGGAAACCGTTCACCTAAAGGCAACAATGGCTCTTTCGCTCAACACAAAGCCCACAATCCTGCTCTCTCATCCATCTGCTTATGAGGCCCTGGGGTTTATCTATTCTGGCATCTTCCCAGAACCATAAAGAGGGAATGGAATGTTCAGCAAACCCACCACTGGGCAAGTTAGTCTTTCTAGACATCAGTGTCATCCTCTATAAAACAGGACTCAAGATACTCACCATCTCTTCAGACTGGTACAAGGACTAAATGAGATGCACTGGCAAACTCGGGCACTTTAGATGGGACCAAGTGTTAACAAACTGAGAAACCCGAGACCTCCAGGAAACGAACAATGTTCCACTGTGTTACTTACGCCAACCAAGCAATCTTCACAAAGATGTGAAGATCTCAGTTCAATTCTACCCACTTTTCCCTACATAAAAATAAAACAATTTGGTCGTTTCACCTACAAAGTATTCTCTTTTATTTCCATTTACTATTTCTACTATATTATATCTAGGTAAAGTGGGTTAATTCAAAAGTTAAGGTGGCTGGAGTGTTTTCATAATAGAATACGGGGGGAAGCTAGGTTAAAACACAGAAGTTCAGAGATAAGTGAGAAATGTTCCACTGGTCCCTGGTGGTCCAATGGTTAAGACTCCAAGCTTCCACTGCAGGGGGCACGTGTTTGATCCCTGGTCAAGAACTAGATCCCGCTTGGTGTGGCCAAAAGAACGTTCTAGATTAGGAGCCCCTTAAATGTTTCAAGAAAACATAGTTCTAACAGATCAGGTTCTTTTCCTTTCCTACTTGTCAAACAAGAGAAAATCTGTGAAAACTGAAGTGACACGGGCTAGGAGACATTCTCACACTAGGTTAGGAGATTTGGAAACAGACCACAGGACGGCAGGCTCTTCCCTGCGAGCTCAGCGGGGGCTGGTGGGGCAGGTGTTAAGTACACCTTGGAGGCCCTTCGGTTATCCTGTCTCTCATGCCATCTAACTGCCTTCTGCATTCATAAAATAACTCAGCCAGGCAGAAGGGGAGTAATTCAGGGACTTCTCTGGCAGGCCAGTGGTTAGAACTCCATGCTTCCACTGCTGGGGGCCTGGATTCAATTCCTGATCAGGGGACTAAGATTCCACAAGTCACACAGCCAGAAAAAAAAGGAGTAGTTCTAAAGTCATCTCTCTTTTTTTAATTTAAATTTTATTTTTTTTAACACCAAAAACATTTTGTATCGGGATAGTCAATTAACAATGTTGTGATAGTTTCAGGTGAATAGTGAAGAGACCCAACCATTTGCTGATTGATTTAGTTAAAAACATAAGCAAAGCGGAATTCCCTGGTGGTCCAGTGGTTAGGACACAGCACTTTCACTGCCAAGGGTAAGGGTTCAATCTCTGGTCTGGGAACTAAGATCCTGCCAATCACGTGGTATGGACCAAAAAAATAAATAAACGGGCCTACAGGAATTAAATGAGGTGGCTTCAGTCTAAACTGAGATTTCTGATCCCTCATCTAATTATGGTAGCATTTACAGGAAAAAAAGCCTAGTGTTGCTGCAGTCCACAGGGTCGAAAAAGAATGGGATACGACTTAGCAACTGAACAAAAGGGAAAAAAAAACAGAATTAAAAATAAAAATGAAAGCTGTTCAAAGTGATCTAGAGGCAAAGGAAGTAATATGCTCACTTTTAAGAATACAGTCTAAGCAAGTCTGAGCATCATTTACTGCTGGAAATCCTTTAGCCCAGAGGTCCCCAAACCCCAAGCCGTGAGACTCGTCTGGTCCGAAGCCTGATAGGAAGTGGGCCACAGAGCAGGATGTGAGCAGTGGGCCAGACAGCGAAGTTCCCCATGGCTTGTATTATTGCCAGAACCATTCCCCCCCACCATGGAAAAACTGTCTTCCAGAAAACTGGTCCCTGGTGCCAAAAAGGCTGGGGACCACTGCTTTAGGCTGCGGAAAACAAAACTGCAGAGAACTACCAAGAGGTGAATACTTTTAACTACCACAGTAACATTCGTTCATTCACCACTCCTCACACTGGACACTGCTCCAGAAGTTAACAGAGGCAACCACAAAGCAAATGACTCTGCAGGGAGCAACCTTCCTGGCCAGGGTGGGTGGGAACCTTAGCTGAGGAAACAGACAAGTAACGCCTCTCATTCCCATACCTTTTGGAAAAGGGCACCTCGGAAGTTACAGTAATCTTGCTCTTGCTTCTTTCGATGGTTACGACACCGCCACCCAGGTTGCCAGCTTTTCCATTCACCTTGATCCTCTCCTGAAGAAACTGCTCCTGTAGAAATCGTCAAATGGACCGGTTAGTGAGGAGACTAGTTCACCCATGTCACCAGCAAAACACTTTTTAATTTTCTTTAATTTCTCTTCTTCTGGTAAAGAATCCACCTGCAATGCAGACCTGGGTTCAATCCCGGGGTTGGGAAGATCCTCTGGAGAAGGGAAAGGCTACCCACTCCAGTATTCTGACCTAGAGAATTCCATGGACTGTATAGTCCATGGGGTCACAAAGAGTTGGACATGACTGAACCATTTTCACACACTACTTATTTTTAATTTTTTTGCCGCGCCACGTGGCATGTGGGATATTAGCTCTCTGACCAGGGATCGAACCCACAACCCCTGCATTAGAAGCATAGAGCCTTAACCACTGGACCATCAAGAAAAGTCCCAAAGTATTTTTTTATACTCCTATCTCTAAGCATATAGCTGGTCGTATGTTCAGTCTCTGACTCTTGGGTCAAGAGTAAAGAGTATACAGGAAACCTAGGCCCAAGCTTACATCTGTAGATATAGGCAAAAAAAATGGCAAGCAGCCTCTGAACCTAAGACATATAAAGCACTGTCCTCAGTGTGATCAGAGAAAATAAATCTTCAACCACGCAGAAAAACAAAAACACACGGCAACCAGAGCTGAGGGGCCACGTGCACCAACACTGAAGAGCAGGAGGGACACTGGCCCAGAAGCCCAGAGACGGGACTCGGAAAACCCCAGAGGAAGCCTGGGCTGGCCATTCACCTCTCGGACCAAAAAGGAGGACTTTTATGGTTTTCTTGATATTGCAAAGACAGGAAGGCCCTTCAGCTCCCATCCCTACAGTCCTCTATTTAAAAACTCCAATCTGGGGACTTTCCTGCTGGTACTAGGACTCTGAGCTTCCACTGTAGGGAACATGGATTCAATCCCTGGTCAGGGAACTAAGATCCCAAATGCTGCACAACACAGCCCAAAAAAAAAAAAAAGACACCAATATACATTACGTTAACTGTCGACAGGAAGTGTGATGAGGTCAGAAATCTCAACTTTTGTGTCTTAGACTCATAAACAACTGTTTTCTATCCTAAGGAGGCACCTAAAACAAAGACAGTCACATACACATATTGAGAGACAGTGGAGGGAATAATGGCAGAACAGGGCCATCAGACACAATGTGGAAGAAGCTACAAGTTAGGAGGGATAAGAGGCACAGAGAAAAGCAAGAAGACAGAAGGAACACGGAGCCACGGAGGGACCTGCAGGCCAGGCCAGGGCCACACACGGCAGGCATCTACAAGAGGGCAATCAACTACAGGCTACCCAGACACCACACTTTGTAAGTCGTGGCCATAGGCCAAGCTGCTAATTTTTTAATTTGAAAATTATTCTTGTTGTAATGATATTAATCTTGGCAATAGCTGACCTCTGGAGACTTAAGAGAAAATGTCGACTTAGGGCTCCACACAACAGTATGTCTGAACTCCCCCAAGCTTTGCTTGGCTATGGAGAAGCAAAGCGTAAAATGCCAAAACCAAGTTGCAGATTCCAAAATGTGGCAATTAGGTTCATTTTTCTAGATTTAGGTGAAATAGAGGAGTATTGGGGAATGGGGCCAACATGAGGGCAAAAAAATCAGTACAGAGCAAGGTCTGAAAAAAACCAAGCTACAATTACAAATCAGCAAGCAGGATATTTTCGCATGAATACTGAAGCTCTGGCACTTAATACAACAGAAAGCTCAAGGAGATGCTGTCCTCTGTCCAAGGCCCCAGAACCAAGCATCAGGCCGAGGGCACAGGCAGCCCCTGGGCCCAAAACGTCAGCGTCAGGGCCAAGCTTACACCTAAACACACCTAAGTGCAGAGGAGATGCTGGATCCAAGGAAGTTCACCAGATAAATTTTAAGTAAGATCTTTTTGGAAACTGAAGAAGAAAAGGTGGCCCTCTGGCAGTGACTTGCTCCAGTGCATCTCCTTTACTCTTCACTGTCACACCCCTGAGAAAGCAAGGCTTAGAACCAGAAGCAGACAGAGATCCAGAGTCGAACCCAACAGCAAGACCTGCAGAGCAGCCTGAGCCTGCAAACAAAGAGGCTCCAATATGTCTTCTCAGCAATATCCGAAAGGGTTTGCTACTGTCCAGAGTGGCATCAGGGGGTAACTTACAAAATTGGCGGCATCCATGATTCCATCTTCTACAGGGTGGGTACAGTCCAGAGTGAATTTTAGGACTTGCTTCTTTTTTTTGCCCCCCTTCGCCACAAGCTTTTTCTAAGAATAGGATAAAAATGACAAGAGAGATAAAGGCATAACCAGTCAAAAACAAAAAAATTAACAGAAGTGGAAAGACCAGAGTTGTAAAAGTACACACAAATGCAAAAACCACGGGATTCTGTTCCCCTGCAAGGGCGCCAAGGATAGAGGATGGATAACACTCAGGATGCTGCTCTGGGGTCATGCCCTCTAGAAAAGGAAACTCATTACAGCACTCTTTTCCCATTTACACTTTCCAGCATCCCTAGTTTCCAGGCGAATAATGGAAGGTCTGTTAGTTTAATAACTACAATAAAAGAAATGCTTCCTTTTATTCACTCTAAAATTTCCAAAATAAAGAAACACTCACTTGTTTTCTTCCAGGATTAAGGCACAGGCATGAAAATGCCTTGCATACCTAAAACAATTTTAATCTGAATTGAATACGTGTCCTAACTTTTCCGACTCAGGGGCCAATCCAGTTTATCTGTTTTTTACCTTCGTCCTGTCTCATCCACTTTCTCAGGACAGTGACCAGAACCACACATCCTAGCAGCCCATCTAACCCCAAATGGAACAAGGGTCTAGCTAAAGGTTCTAATTACAACAAGACTGTTGACAGTTTCTGGCCTTCTAACTGATTTAATCTCTGAATGAGCACTTTCAAACCACCAGTTTAGCTACAAGGTTCCAGCTCCTTCATTCTCACAAAGATCCTTATATAAATATTCTCCCTCTACAAATTCCAACTCCAATTTAAAAAAAAAAGCACTTGGACAACATACTTACCTGTAGTTGCACTTTAAAAGCCATTCAGAATCTAAAAAGACCTTTCCAAGAACACATTTCACATCCTTTCCTGTCTCAAAGAACTTCACCTAAAACTTGTATTAACTGGATGAATTTTTCAAACACTTAGGCTTCGACAAAAGTCACTCATTCTTTTCCTTCCTAACATGTCTTCCTAGTAACAATCAAAGGGGCTGCTTTAAGCCCCGGAAACACACAATCAGCAAGCAGAGGACCTGCCGGCAGGATACGGGCTTCATACCCCCCACACCATGGTTTTAAATCAAAAACATACAAAGGCCTAAAAGCATTAAAGGCCCAAGCAGGTAGAAAGCTGGAGATGCGCCCAAACTGTTAATAAAGGTGTCCCAACAAAGAAGGGTAGGGAAACTTTCTCCAAGTAACCTGGAAGGAGACCATCTACAGCCAGTGACATGAGGGCGCCACACGGCCCAGGCTCAGCCTGGCCGACACAGAATCCAACTGGGCCCTCTCCGGACACCGGAAAGGGTCTGCAGAGCTGCGCCCTTTAAGATCTAACTTCCTCCGGAGACGCGAGAGGGTCCTCTAGCCCAGGCCTCCTCGTGAAAACTGGCCAGTGAGGCCTCCTTTCGTGGACCCTGCCACTGATCCCCTGAGTCCGCAACAGGTTTTCCGGTTGCTCACGGTCCCCGAGAGTGGCAGGTCCCCTCCTTCCCCTCCCGCCGCCCAGGTAACCGGGCCCAGGCCTCGGCTGCCTTACGCCGGCTCCAAGGATCGCTGACCAGCCCAGGCTGCAATCTCAGTCCCCCAGCTCCCTGTTGACCACAGGCAGGAGCCCAAGCCCGAGCGGCGGCTTCCGAAAGCCCCACATCTCCCCCTCGCGCCTCGGGCCGCGGCCGCCTCCGCCCACAACGTGCGGGGATCGGCGGCCACCCTGGCTCACTCCGGTCGGCCTGCTAGCCAGGCCCCGGTAGGACGATGCTGAGCGCCGTCCGCCAAGAGCCACGTAGGGGCCGGGCCGGTGAGGCCCACGTGCTTCCCCCAGAACCCAGGCCTCACGCGGAGTCATACTAACCACAGGCGCCATGGCGGCAGCGGAGGCAGAAAGGGAGGTGAGCGAAATACGCAGACGCAAAGAAGCCGCAGCGCGCAGAGCACGCAGGGCTCAGGCCGTACTAATCTCTCTGCCACGCCCCTCGGTCGCCACTGTCTTGCCCCGTTCTGTACGCTCGGGGAGCGATTATTTTTACCTGAATGCCGAAACCCATCGTCTTACGCCCTTCCCACCTAGGATTGTAGGGGGAGGGAGGAAGCCGAGTAGCCTGTCCCACTGCAAAGGATCGGAGGGGGGAGCCTGACTAGACGAACCCGAAGAGAAATGAAGGGATTCGCTCTACTTTTGACAGTCTTTAAAAAAATGAATAAGGAGACTCAATAAACCGTCAACAACCAGGTAGTGGGATGGGAATCGAACCCACTAATTTGGGGAGGTGAGGCCTAATTTGGGGTCCTAATGTCCGAGAGCACTTGGCTGCTTCCTACCCAAAATCCCAGTCAGGAAGCGGGTGCCCAGGGGCTGCCTCCAGGTGCTAGCCCTCTTGGCTGCAGTCAGGTAGAGTCTCCACCACCTCAGACTCAAGCTGCCCATCCTCGGGTCATCCTAGCTTTCCAACTCATCTCTTCTGGTGCGTACTAAGCCGCTTCAGTCGTGTCCCACTCTTTGAGACCCTATGGACTGTAGCCCGACAGACTCCTCTCTCCGTAGGATTCTCCAGGCAAGAATACTGGAGTGGTCTGGCATGTCCTTCTCCAGGGGACCTTCCCGACCCAGGGATCGAACCTGAGTCTCTTAGGTCTCCTGCATTGGCAGGCAGGTTCTTTATCACTAGCGCCATCTGGGAAGTCCCTCATCCCTTCTAGTTTCCCAGCTTCAAAAATTCGTCTGCCAGCGCTCCCCACACTGGCATACGGACAGGAACCACCTGGGAATCTCACTCCAGATTCCAATTCAGTGGGTCTCATTGGCCTGAGATTCTTCGTTTCATGAGAGCTCCCAGGAGATGCTGCTGCTGCTACTGCTGCTGGTCCACGGACCAAAGTTGAGTGGCAGGAGGTCTTCATCCCCAGATCTCCCGTTCCACACACCGGACTACTTTCAGTCCCTCATGTCCTTGCTGTTAGGGGAAACACTGACTGGAACCGCTCACTTTAGCCATGCACCATAGTAATTATTTGCATGATTTGTGTTATGAGAGGACGTCCTGATAAAAACACAAAATTAACAAGCCACCGCCAACCAGAAGAATTTCGGGTAAGTCAAAAGGAGACACCACGTGTCCTACCAACCTCCCAGAATCCTCCTTGCTGGAATCCATCTTGACTAAGTGATGCGTGTGCCACAAGGAAGGACCCTCAATCAGAGTCAGTGAGATCTGAGTGTTTCAATCAGAAACAACCCAGAAACTTGTCCCATCACCATAAAACCCAAGACTTTCTCCACCATGTGGTGGAGCAGTCCTCCTGGGTTCCCTTACTCTGCTGCTCTCTGCCCTGGCACCCCTTCCCAAGAAAGTCTCTTGCATTATCAGCACATGTGTCTCCTCAGACAATTCATTTCTGAGTGATAGACAAGAGTCCACTCTCTGGCCCTGGAAGGAGTCCACCTTCCTGCAACATTACCAGTTCCAGTCCAGGGTCCTGCATTATAATCACTCACTTGCACACACCCTCCAGTCCCTGTATCCACCTGCCATGTAGTCACCTATCAGAAGCCCAAGCCTTGCTTACAGTGGTGTTAGGATACTCTCCCATGCTGACTAGTCCAGATGTACCAGTTGACCAAGCTCCAAACCCACCTTGCTATTCTTTTTTTTTTAATAATATGTATTTATTTGTATTTGGCTATGCTGGGTCTTCTTGCTTTGCAGGCTTTTTTCTCTAGTTTTGGGGAGTGGGAGCTACTCTCTAATTGGGGTGTGCAGGCTTCTCATTGTGGTGGCTTCTCTTGTAGTGGAGCAGAGGCTCTAAGGCACACGGGCTTCAGTAGTTGCAACACATGGGCTCAGTAGTTTTGGCTCTTGGACTCTAGAGTACAAGCTCAGTAGTTGTGGCACACGGGCTTAATTGCTCCTCAGCATATGGAATCTTCCCTGATTAGGGATCGAACCCTGCATTGGCAGGTGGTTTCTTTACTGTTGAGACACCAGGAAAACCCCCATGCTGCTATTGCTGACTGCAAACCACATTTCTGCTTTGCCAGCTGGCTGTAATCAGGTTCTTTCAATGGGGACCTAGGAGGGAAACTGCAGGCTGGAGGAAAAAGAAGAGACTTATCTTGGTTTACTTCCTGCTTGTTCCTGTTCTGTTGGTGTCACCTCCTCCTGCTTCTTCATCCTGGTAGCAGCAGTTGGAACAGTCCAGAAACCTCAGCTGAATCCAGTTGCAGTAATTCCAACACTTGTAGAACCAGCTTCATTGTCTTCTCCCCAACACCAGCTGAGCAGTGCTCAGCTTCCTGAGCCCCCTCCTTCAAGTGTCTACAGTCTAATAAGATCATCCTAGGAGTGGCAACTACTTCTTGCAGTTGCTAGAGTTCTTATGTTACCCCTCAAGTTACCTAGTTCACAAACCTTTGTACTTGATTAACAATCCTTAGTGTGCTTTTTCCCAAGTGACCTGACCCCTCTCTTAACTTAGCAAGCCTTGGGGCTACCTGCCAGTCCTCTAAATAATTTTTTTCACACCTCTGGCCAGAATGCCAGCTCCTCACGCCAAAACATCCCTCTCAACTGATGACCTCCATTGCTCTCTTTTTGAAAACACAGAAGCAATCCAAAAAGAATTTTCAGATACACACCACCTGGGTCTTCCAGACCCAGGAATCAAACCAGGGTCTCCTGCATTGCAGGAGGATTCTTTACCAACTGAGCTATCAGGGAAGCCCAAGACCCAATGCAGCCAAAAATAAATATTTTTTAAAAGTTGACTGCTAATCTTATAAAAATATAATAATAATTAAAAAAACCTCCCATCTTAAAACAGTAAAAGCAATCTCTCAACCCCCAACATTTCCTGTCATACACTACCCCTTTCATCTCCTATCTGCTATGTACTGAATGTTTGTGTCCTTCCAAATTCATAAGTGAGACCCTAGTCCCCAAAGTGATGGTATTTGGAGGCAAGTCCTCTGGGAAGTAATTAGATTTATAAGCGATCATGAGGGTGGGGCTTTATGGTGGGACTGGCAAAGACGACACCTGAGATCTGTCTTGCCATGAGAGCCACAGGGAGAAAAGAGCCGACAATAAGCCAGGAAGAGTGGCTGCACCAGGAGCCCAATCTGTCTACACCTGACCTCGGGCTTCCAGCCTCACAACTGTGAGAAATTTCCAATAAACCACCTAGCTGGTGATATTGTTTCCTCTGTGCACTGTCAATTTCTCCTCCCATTTCCTTTTGAACCCACTTGCGGGGGTGGGGGGGTGCTTTGCACACACACACACCGGCCACCAGGACAGCTCTCGTCAAGGTCACTGATGATGTCCTCCTGTTAAGAACTGGGGTTAGGTCCTGGTCTTCTTCCTGCTTCTATTAGCATCTGATACCAGAGGTCACTCATCCTTGGTGACCCTTCTTCCCTGGGTCCCCAGGACCTCAATCTCTCCTGGTTCTCCTTCCACCTCTGGCCACTCCTTCTCTGTCTCCTTGCTGCTCCCTCCTCCTCCTCCCTGGACTTGAAGGTCTACAAGAAGCAAAGCCCCTCTCGTTTTTATCTACACTTGACCTTTGCCATGCTCCAAACACATATCTTTTTTTTTTTTTTTTTTTGGCCATGCCACAGGGCATGCAGGATCTTAGTTCCCTGACCAGGGATCAAACCTGCATCCCCTGCAGTGGAAGTGCACAGTCTTAACCACTGTTCCACCAGGGAAGCCCAGACACATAACCTTAAGTATGACTCCCCAAGTCTGTATGTACAGCCTCCAGCGTGGACTCCTCTCTAGTCTAGAGGGTGAAGATGACCACCTTCACCCCAAAGATGCAACCCTCAACTCTCCATGCCCTTGCCTCCACTCTCCATCCTCAGCCTCACCCCAATCCTGCATCCCTTCCTCTCCACCCACATTGGTCTTCCTTTCCTTCCTTCACATTTATTCCAACTTCTGGGACCTTGTACTTGCTGTTGGCTCAGCTTTGAACTCTTCATGGCTTTTCTTGTGTCTCATTTCTTCTCATTCTCCAGGAGCTCTGCCCATTCATGGTTATCTAGTGTGTCTTCAGCTCCACCTCCTCCCAGCTGCCCTCCATTACATCATTCCAATTCTTTCCTTCAGAATATTTAACATAGACTGTCATTTTTGTATTTGTTGATTTGTGTACTTGGTGAACCTGGTTTGTCTATTTCTATGTATAGGGTCCCTGGTGGATGCTCAGTAAATATTGATACTACTCAAATAGTAAGGCTGTAAGGTGGTCAGGATTGGTGACTCAGATGGTAAAGAATCTGCCTGCAATGCAGGAGACCCGGGTTCAATCCCTGGGTCGAGAAGATCCCCTGGAGAAGGGAATGGCTACCCATTCCAGTATTCTTTCCTGGAGAATTCCATGGACAGAGAGGAGCCTGACTGGCTATAGCCATGGGGTTGCAGAGTCAGGACACAACTAAGCAACTGACACTTTCACTTTTTTTAAAGATGGTCAGGAAGATTAGTTGAGATAATACAAGTAAAGGAGCTTTGAATAGTACCTTGACCTGTAAACACTTGCCACTGTTACTATGACTTGGAGCACAAGGGCTAGAGAGGACTGTGCTAGCGTTAATTTAGGCAGGTTGATAGGGAGTCCAAGGCTCCTTTATGGAGGAGGTGAACATTCTTGCTCCAGTTCTTTTGCCTTAGTCACATAGGCTGCACAAGCAACAATGTATCTTACTCATGCTTTCCTTAAGCCTTGTGCAACAATGTATCTTGTCTGAGAGCCGGCTTTTCTTTAGATCTGGAGCTAATAATTACAGAGCAGTACTAGAAGGTGGCTGGATGGCATCACTGACTCCATGGCCTTGAGTTTGAGTAAACTCCAGGAGTTGGTGATAGACAGGGAGGCCTGACGTGCTGCGATTCATGGGATCGCAAAGAGTCAGACACAACTGAGCAACTGAACTGAACTGAACTGAATACATCTTACTGGAGAAGGAAATGGCAACCCACTCCAGTATTCTTGCCTGGAAAATCCCATGGACGGAGGAGCCTATTAGGCTACAGTCCATGGGGTTGCCAAGAGTCTGACATGATTGATACTCGTGGGTATGCTTTCCTTAGGCTCTAAGTTGATGATTATAATTGTAACAAATCTTGCCTGGGAACCTGTTTTCTCAGCAACACTATATCTCTCCCAGAGGCATGTTGCCTGGAACCCATTCTCCCTGGCTAATCTTGTGTCAAAGTTATCTCAGGATGTATGCCTTAGGAAAGGGTCTGGTAAAACTTTCAGTCTTGAGGTATTCTTTTTATCTATTTTCAGCAGCCAGCTGAAAAGTGTATAATGCCCTGCTCAATCTAGCAAAGTGGGTACTCTTCCCACCCCCTTCTGATGTCTACGTCAGAAACTTTCTCTATCCTTTCATTTCAATAAAATCTTTGCTGCACAAAGCTCTGAGTGACTGAGACTGCATCTTTGGTTCTGGAGTGAAACCTTCAGAGACCACAAACTCAACACCTACCACCATAAGCTATCAACCCTGAAAAGAATAGATGTTTCCTGCCTAGAATTCACTTCCTTTCTTCTCCCTTGCAAACTTCTACTCATCCTTCAAAACCCAGCTAGAATATTATCTCCTAGTTTTTCCTAACTGATTAGTAAGATTTAATTGAGCACCTTCCATGGGTCAGGCTGTGGCTTGACCCTGATTTCCGGGACGGGGGTCAGGGTGGGGGTGGTGGTGGCGGGAGCAGAGATGGGGGCTGCTCTCCAGGAGCTCAGGATGGCATGTGCAGAGAAAGCAGGCAATTTGGAGAAAATCACCCTGGGTGAAACAAGTATACAGCAGGCCAAGAAAGGCAGAGGGGCCCAGGTGGAAAGGCTCAGCGTGTCCTCTCTCGTTCTTTCCCTCCTAAAGCTACCTCTTTGTGGGGCACTCCGCTGCTGATGGGACTGGCATCTTAATTATTTGGAGGCTTCAGTTCAGTTCAGCCACTCAGTCGTGTCCGACTCTTTGCGACCCCATGAATCGCAGCACACCAGGCCTCCCTGTCCATCACCAACTCCCGGAGTTTACCCACACTCATGTCCCACGACTCAAGTCGGTGATGCCATCCAGCCATCTCATCCTGTGTCGTCCCCTTCTCCTCCTGCCCCCAATCCCCCCCAGCATCAGGGTCTTTTCCAATGAGTCAACTCTTCACATGAAGTGGTCAAAGTATTGGAGTTTCAGCTTCAGCATCAGTCCTTCCAGTGAACACCCAGGACTGATCTCCTTTAGGATGGACTGGTTGGATCTCCTTGAGGTCCAAGGGACTCTCAAGAGTCTTCTCCAACACCACAGTTCAAAAGCATCAGTTCTTCGGTGCTCAGCTTTCTTCACCATCCAACCCTCAAATCCATACATGACCACTGGAGAAACCATAGCCTTGACTAGACGGACCTTTGTTGGCAAAGTAATGTCTCTGCTTTTTAATATGCTATCTAGGTTGGTCATAACTTTCCTTCCAAGGAGTAAGCATCTTTTAATTTCATGGCTGCAGTCACCATCTGCAGTGATTTGGAAGCCCCCCAAAATAAAGTCTGACACTGTTTCCACTGTTTCCCCATCTATTTCCCATGAAGTGATGAGACCAGATGCCATGATCTTAATTTTCTGAACGTTGAGCTTTAAGCCAACTTTTTTACTTTCCTCTTTCACTTTCATCAAGAGGCTTTTTAGTTCCTCTTCACTTTCTGCCATAAGGGTGGGGTCATCTGCATATCTGAGGTTATTGATATTTCTTCCGGCAATCTTGATTCCACTTTGTGCTTCTTCCAGCCCAGCGTTTCTCATGGTGTACTCTGCATATAAGTTAAATAATCAGGGTGACAATATACAGCCTTAATGTACTCCTTTTCATATTTGGAACCAGTCTGTTGGTCTCTGTCCAGTTCTAACTGTTGCTTCCTGACCTGCAAATAGGTTTCTCAAGAGGCAGGTCAGGTGGTCTGGTATTCCCATCTCTTTCAGAATTTTCCACAGTTTATTGTTATCCACACAGTGAAAGGCTTTGGCATAGTCAATAAAGCAGAAATAGATGTTTTTCTGGAAAAACATCTTGCTTTTTCAATGACTCAGCGGATGTTGGCAATTTGATCTCTGGCTCCTCTGCCTTTTCTAAAACCACCTTGACCATCTGGAAGTTCACAGTTCACATATTGCTGAAGCCTAGCTTAGAGAATTTTGAGCATTACTTTACTAGCATGTGAGATGAGTGCAATTGTGCGGTAGTTTGAGCATTCTTTCGCATTGCCTTTCTTTGGGATTGGAATGAAAACTGACCTTTTCCAGTCCTGTAGTCACTGCTGAGTTTTCCAAATTTGCTGGCATATTGAGTGCAGCACTTTCACAGCATCATCTTTCAGGATGTGAAATAGCTCAACTGGAATTTCATCACCTTCTCTAACTTTGTTCGAGGCTTAGGACGTGCATTTCACTTCATTGAAGTCTGCCCTGATCACTGGGAGGTCCCCCTGTTCTAACCCACCTCCGAGGCTCTGAGAGGTCGGAATCTTGGCCGGGGGGGCCCCCAACCTGCCAAACCCAGCAGTGGCATGCCAAGCCCTCTCACGTGCCTCCCAAGCCAATGGGTGGGAGGGGCGGCTGCTGCTCTCGGGCGCCCTCAACTGGCCGTTGAGGAAATAGGACCGCGCTGACCAACTCCTGTCCCGGCCAAGTCCGACCGGACAGAGCCATCTGGCCGGGGGGCCATAGACCCCTGAGGAGCCCGCAGCCAGGGCCTTCGCCCCGCTCTGCGCGGCGCTCCGGCGACTCCGGGCTCGGGGCTCTGCCATCCCGGGCGGCATCCAGTCCAAGTTTCGAACCCTGGCCCCACGGGGTCATTTCCAGCCGCGCGTTCCCGCCACACTCCTCCAGGCGTGGGGGTACGGTGGCCGTGGCCGTGGCTGTGACCGGAGCCCTGGGTCAGAGCGGTGGGGGAGCGCGGAGTTCGTTCGGTGCAGGCCCTCGCGGCGAGGCAGCAGCCGCCGGTCTGGGAAAGGTGGAGCGGAGCACCGGGGGGCGGAAGGGGTGCCGCCTGAGGGTCACCCAGAGGACACCGGCGGGAGAATTCCTAAGGTGGGAGTAAGGGGAGGTTGGGTGGGGGATAAAGAGGAAGGCTGGGCGTTGGGTAGGATGCATTGACTGACCTTCCAGGGCCGCCTTGGAGACGTGGGAGGACGCACAGGGTCTGGCCTCTCTGCGGGAGTCCTGCCCATCCTCCCCGCCCCGGCGCGCTAGCCCCCAGCCCCGAGCCCTAGCTGCTCCCCCGCTCCGCGATCTCTGGACGCCGCGAAGGGTCCGGGCAGGACAGGTAAGGGGGACCCGCACAGGGGAAGGGGAGCTGCAGATGCGGGCGCGGGCACGGTGAGAGCGCCCCCCCAAACAAGGGCGCCCTGCCGCCCTCCTGCGCTGTCCCTGAAGATGTCCGGAGCTATCTTCACGCCTCTGGAGGGGCCGGGCGCCCTGGATGGGACAAGCGGCCACCCCCTCGTGTGCCCGCTGTGCCACGCGCAGTATGAGCGCCCCTGCCTGCTGGACTGCTTTCATGAGTTCTGCGCCGGCTGCCTGCGTGGCCGTGCTGCCGATGGCCGCCTCGCCTGCCCTCTGTGCCAGTGAGTGCCTGGAAGCCCCAGAGGAGGGGAGGCTGGCTCCCTCTGGGAAGGGATCTGGGTGCTGGGAGGGAGGGCAAGACTCTTCAGGAAGAAGGCTGGGAGAGAGACTGCACCCAGCTGGTGCCTCTCTGCCAGAGATTGTGAAGGCTGCTGCCCATTTTACAGATCAGGGTAACTGAGACCTGGGATTATGACCCAAGGCCTCTCAAGATAAGTCAGGGGGCAAGGGCAGGCTAGAGTGCCTGTGCTGTGGAATTGGATGCTGCTGGAGTAGGCGATCGCAGCTCCGCATCTGGACACTCCCAATGACTCACTTAGGGGTCCTTAAGTCTTAGGTCAAAGTAGCAAGTTATGTTGGCTCGAGTTACCTGTGCATGTGTGCTCAGTTGCTCAGTGTCTGAGTCTTTGTGACCCCACGGACTGTAGCACTCCAGGCTCCTCCTCTGTCCATGGGATTCTCCAGGCAAGAATACTAGAGTGGGTTGCCATTTCTAGGGGGTTTTCACGACCCAGGGATTGAACCCAAGTCTCCTTTGTCCCCTGCATTGCAAGTGGATTCTTTAGCCGCTGGGCTACCGGGGAAACTCAGGATACCTGGGGTGGCCCTGAATTTGCCTAATGCAGTGAGAGGGGCTTGAGGGGAGGCTTCTGCCTTTGACACCCTGAGTCGCCAACCCCCTCCCAGGATCCCTCCAGGTCTGGGAAGGGACTGGGTCGGAGTGAGCACTGACTGAGCACTGACTGAAATATTTATAGATGTCAGGCCTGCAGGCACCCCACCTCCCACCCTATTTTTAGCTCCGCCTGGAATGTACACAGTAGGAAGTGGGTAGGGAGCCTCGGGGAAGGGGCATCTGGAGCTTTGCTGAAGCTTCTCCACAGGCACCAGACGGTGGTGAAGGGCCCCAGCGGGCTCCCTCCAGTGGATCGGCTGTTGCAGTTCCTGGTGGACAGCTCAGGGGATGGCACCGAGGTGGTGCGCTGCGCCAACTGCGACCTGGAGTGCGGCAAGCAGGCAGGGGCACCTGGGGTGCAGTGGGGAGTGGAGGGCACCAGGCTGCACTGTCCTGATGCCATATCCTCAGAGGATCACCCAACAGTGGGCTCTCCAGCCCCTCTCTCAGACACCTCATATCCAGAACAGGGGCCCCATTTTACTGGTGTGGGGACTGAAGTCCAAAATAACTCACTTGAACCAACAGTGTGTTAGGTGCAGGGGTTAAAGCCATTTGGATTTGGGGGGAGTTTACTGGCCCCCAACTCAGGGCAGAGTTGTGAAATGGAACAGGAAGAGCAATCCAATGCACAGACCTGGAGTCCCTCGAGGGTCCACGGCTACCTGGGTAGCGGTGAGCTGCTATCTGCAGCCAGAGATGGGACAGGGGATGTGAGCACACTGTCTCACTGGGGAGAGGTCATCCTGAAGGACCTGGGAGCAGAGGCCAGGCTTCAGGCTGGACTGAGAAGTGCACAGGGGACTCTCTCTGGACTGTGGGAGCTGATCTGAGGATTCCCAGGAGGATGTCCCTACAGGAGCAAAAGGTCAGGGTGTGCTGGCAAGTTCTAGAATATGTGCTACCTGGAAGTACAGAGATAAAGAGTAGTAGGTGAGGGGCTGGACGTAGGGAGAGCCTGGGGAGGAAATGGCCTTGAATGCCAAAGAAATTGGGAGTCTGTGTTTTCATAGCCATCCCTGGGATCGATGCCTTGGACTCTCAGCCACAGGGAAGGGCACCTGCAGACCTTCACCCCTTTCCCCCTCCCAGTCAAGTTCCAACTCCAAATGGCTGGGGTGAACACAGCCATGTAGCTCCTATTGAGGGTGCCAAGAGGGGCTTGACAGGTCTTGCCCATGGGCACACATACGTTTCTGTTGTAGGTTAAATGTTTTGCAAATACAATATCTGCCCTCCCCACAACCCTGGGGAACCCCCTCCTCAAGCCCGTTATGGGTACCTCCCCCTTACCTACTCTCTCAGCCTTGATATTCTCGTCTGTAAACTGGGGATACAGAGCACTGCGCGTCGGGTTTACATGAGAGGGCTGCCGGCGGCCGTGCCCCCTGCCGGAGACTCGCAGACGCGCAAAGACAGGCTCCCAGTTCACCGGCGGACTGAGCCCGAGCTCTGTCCGCAGGACGCGGAGACCACATACTTCTGCAACACTTGCGGGCAGCCGCTGTGCGCGCGCTGCCGCGACGAGACGCACCGGGCACGCATGTTCGCGCGCCACGACATCGTGGCCTTGGGCCAGCGCAGCCGCGACGTGCTCCAGAAGTGCAGTGAGTGCGGCGTGCGGGGACGGGGCCGGCGCCGGGCGGGGATGGGGGCGGGCGCTGCCCGGCGCCCTCACCGCCGTCCCCGCGCAGCGCTGCACGCCGAGCCCTATGTCCTGTTCTCCACCGACAAGAAGTCGCTGCTGTGCATCCGCTGCTTCCGGGACATGCAGGGGTGGGTAGAGGGCGCAGGAGGTGAGGGGCTGGCGAGCGTCCCGGAGCGGGCTCACGCGCGGGGTCCTTGCAGGGAGAGCCGCGTCCACTGCGTGGACCTCGAGTCAGCTTACGTCCAGGGCTGCGAGCGGCTGCAGCAGGCGGTGCTGGTGAGCGCGGGCTGCCGGGCGCGCCGGGGCCGGGGTTGGGAACGCGCGTCCCCAGGAGGCTGAGGCCACCCTGTCCCCAGGAGGTGAAGGCCCTGCAGACCGCCACGCGAGAGGCCATCGAGCTGCTGCAGGCGATGGTGGAGGAGGTGCGACGCAGCGCGGCAGAGGAGGAGGCCGCCATCCATGCCCTCTTCAGCAGCATGCAGGTGAGACATAGGGGGGACCGAACAGCCACAGCCCAGAATCCTTATCAGCATGACCTGACTGGGGCCCAGGCCTGCCCCAGCCCTCCTAGAGATTCTAGTATAGCAAGCACTGAACTACTTTCAGGAGTTAGTTAATCTTAGTAGCCAGGAAAATTCAGAGGAGGAGCAAGGGCCCGCCCTAGGCTGGGGCTGGTGATGGGAGGTGGTCAGGGAAGACTTTCCGTAGGAGGTGACATTGAAGGTGAGGCTGTCGGTGCTCCCAGGCAGGGGTAGCAGAGCTCGTGGGCTGGAGAGAGAGCCAGGCTAAGCAGCTGTGTGGCTGGAACCCGGGAGCCTGGGAGAGTGCTGGGAGGGGGCAGGGCCGAGTCTGCCCAGTCAGTTAGTGGACTGTCCCTCCCAGGACAAACTGTTAGAGAGGAAAGCGCTGCTGCTGCAGGCCGTGCAGAGGTGAGTAGTGGCAGGGTCTCCACCCTCTGCCCCTTGACCTCCAGACACCAGCTGGAGCCTAGGCCAGCCCTGTCCCACCCTAAGAGCAAGACATCCAGGTGTCCACCCCAGCGGGGGGAAGGCAGGTGGCTCAGGGAAGGGGAGACAGGGAAGGATGCACAAAGTGGGTGGGGAGATGGAACCACTCAGTTCCGAGGCCTCGCCCAGGTGGGGGTGGGCAGCCCTCCCCTTGGAGATGAGGCTGCCTGCCCCTCCCCCAGCCAGTATGAAGAGAAGGACAAGGCCTTCAAGGAGCAGCTCTCCCATCTGGCCACTCTGCTGCCCACCCTGCAGGTAAGCGGAGCTGGGGGCGTGGGACCAGGCACCCCGCCCAGGCACTGAGCAGCGTCCCTCTTGCAGGTTCACCTGGTCATCTGCTCTTCCTTCCTCAGCTTGGCCAACAAGGCCGAGTTCCTGGACCTGGGCTACGTGAGTGCCCCCAGCTCCTGGGTGCCCCCCTCCCCAGCAGGAGCCTACTGTGCACGTCTGAGACCCCCACCTCAGGGCTGGGCATCCTGTTACCTGGAGGCTGGCCACCTCCTCCACATCGTCATCTACAAACTACTTGGGGGCCAGCAGAGCCCTTTTAAGAGGACAGCAGGGAATTCCCTGGTGGTCTCCATTGGTTAGGACTCTGCAAGGGTCAGTCCCTGACGGGGGAACTAAGATCCCCCAAAGCTGCCAGTGCAGCCAATAAATAAATAAGAGGACAGCAGAGCCTGAAGGGAGCATAAACCTCCTCCCCTAAAACGCAGAGTCTACTGAAGTCCAGACATCCCAGCCTTTCCAGTCGATTTGGGGGGCGGGGTGGGGGTGGGGGTTAGGGTGGACATCCGGCCAACCCCAGGGAGGATCGGAAGGCAGGTAACCGTCCTAAAGGCAGACTCGCCCTCCGGACCCCTCCCCTCAGTGTCACCCCCCTCCCCCGCCCGCACCCACCCACCTGAGAGCCCTCCCCTTCCCCGCTCCCCCTGCCACAGGAGCTGATGGAGAGATTGCAGGGCATCGTCACGCGGCCACATCGCCTGCGGCCGGCACAGAGCAGCAAGGTGCGTGGGGGCGTGGGGTGGGCCGGGGGCGGGGGCGAGGGCCGGGGACGCAGAGTGGGCGGGGGAGACCGGGGCGCGGGGTGGGCCGGGGGCGGGAGCGCAGTCCCGCAGGGTAGGGACCTACCTCACGACCTCGTCCCGCCACCCAGATCGCCAGCGACCACCGTGCCGAGTTCGCGCGCTGCCTGGAGCCGCTACTGATGCTGGGGCCACGCCGGGCGGCGGGTGCCGGGGGTGGCACCAGCACGTGAGCCGCGAGGGCGCCGGGACCGGGAACGGGGAGGCGGGCACAAGATTCCCATTGGGGTGGGGGCAGACTTTCCCAGCTCACCGAGCTCCGGGCGCCGCGTCTGAGCACCTCCGACCTCCACTCGGAAGCCTGCCCAGCCTGAAAGCAGCCATCCTGGTCGGAAGCCCACGGTAGACGGCTTGGAGCCGGGTCAGGGGTAAACAGGAGGACTCAGGGGCTGCCCCCAACCGCAGTTGTGCATCTGGATTGGGGTGTCTAAGCCCTGAAAGGAAGGGTAGCTTACAGTGGGGTCTCGGTCACCAGAAGCCGCAGGGGGTCTGACTTCCGGGAATGGGGGGGGGCAGTCTGAAGAGCTGGAGATCCCTACGAGTTAGGAGAAATGCCTAAGCTGGGGGTGTCTGCCAAGGGTCCCAGGGCCCTAAGCACCGGAGACTGGGCATCAGGCCAAATTTTCAAGGTCCAGCATGTGTGCGTGAACTTACGGTGTGCTGGGGACCAGCCCTGAGGACATCCTGATGGACTCTTCTGCACACTGGCATCACCCTCAGGATTTTTAAAAATACCCTGCTGATGTCATTGGTCTTGGGTGGGCAAAGCCTGGCATCAGGTTTATTTTGGGCCCCTGTGTGGTTCTGCTGTGCCGCCTGGGTGAGAGGCTGGGGGAAGGGAAGACTCTCTGGACCCCCACAGCCACATCCACACGAGTTCTCTCCCCAGGCTCGCAGGGGGCCCGGGCCCCAAGGTGCTGAGGGGGCCCGGCTGCCCTTCCCCAGTGGGGAAGATGTTGGGGTCACCAGTCCAAAAGCCCACACTGCACCGGTCCATCAGCACCAAGGTGCTGCTGGCGGAGGGCGAGGACTCACCCTTCACGGAGCACTGCCGCCACTATGAGGACTCCTACCGGGTGAGGAGGCCGGGATGCGCCAGTGAGGAAAGGCCCCACCCCTTCACACCAAAGTGCAGTGGCCAAACCTCATCCGGCCACCAGGGCTGCCAGACGCCCCTCCACCGAGGCCCCCGCAGTGCACCCAGCCTGCAGGGCACACGGGCACACACCGGTCTCTCCCCTCCCCCAGCGCCTGCAGGCAGAGATGCAGAACCTGAAGGACCAGGTACAGGAGCTGCACCGGGACCTCACCAAGCACCATTCCCTCATCAAAGCCGAGATCATGGGTGACATCTTACACAAGGCCCTGCAGGTGGATGCCCAGATCGCCTCGGAGTATGCTTCTGTGGAGGGCCTGAGAGCAGTCTTCCAGGAGGTAGCCCTTCCCGAGGCACCTCCCTCCCCTGCAGCCCCACCTGTCAGCTTGTCGGTGGGCTACCCCCAGATAGGAAGTGGGAGGGGACCTCAGCCTGGTGCCCCAGGAGGCCTTCACAGGCTCTGGAACCTGGGTCTCTGCTGTCTGGAACCCAGGAACTTCCTGGGAGCACACTGGAACCATGGGAACTGCCCGGGAGCACCCTGTGGTTCTGAGCAGCTAGAGGACAGAAATGCCAACAATGGAACTTCCAATTCAGCCATGTGCAATATCCAGCTTACTTTCTTTTTCAGATTTGGGAGGACTCCTACCAGCGGGTGGCTAACGAACAGGAGATATATGAAGGTCCCGGGCAGCTGCTGCTGAGTGCTCCCCCTCCACATGCTTTCAGGGGCAGGAAGCTAGTTACCCAATCACCAGATTGGAACTCCCAAACTCTTCTTATTTATTTGGCTGTGCCGGGTCTTAGTTGTGGTATGGAGGATCTAGTTCCCTGACCAGGGATGGAACCCAGATCCTCTGCATTGGGAGTGCGGAGTCTTAGCCACTGGACCACCAGGAAGTCCCCCACTTAGTTCTTGACTCACAGCTGCTAACTGACCCCCCAAAAATATATCTGAGGTCAGAATTCAGTAAGTAGGATGACTTTAGGAATCTTACCTCATGCTTTAATTAGAGGTAATCACTCAAATAGTTGGGATATTTACATGAATTGAGGCTGGAGAGTGAGGATCTGAAGCCAACAAGACCTCATGCTCTGGCCTGGGCCCCCACAGCCCAGCTCCATGACCTTCTCCAGCTGAAGCAGGAGAATGCCTACCTGACGACCATCACCAAGCAAATCACGCCCTACGTCCGCTCCATTGCCAAGGTGAAGGAGCGACTGGAGCCCAGGTGAGACTGGAGGTATTCTGGGGGAACCAAGATACTTCTGGATGTGGATACAGAAAGTGCCACATCTTTGGAAGAGTCCCTATCAGGGAAGTGGGCCAGGTCATGATCTGGGCAGGTCAGGTGCTGGGCCTCTGCTAAAACACAGAATGCGTGGGCTTCTCTGAGTTTCTGCTTCTAGGCACACAATCACCCACCTCTTTACACTTTGGAGATGAAATGAGGATCTTCAGCTGATTCAGGCAGCAGGACACGGAGGAGAAAGAACTTCCCCAGCCTATGATTAAGCCAAGTCTAGACAGGGACCTGGACCAGGCTCTCAGCACCATCGTTGGGCACTGGAAGTGTTATGGGGGCAGAGGGTTTCTTGGTGGCAAGTCTTCAATGTGCCTGCCTCTCAGGTCACAAGCCCCATGGTGGTTGCCCTGTAGCACTGGTACACAGTGGTCAGCCTGGGTTCTCCTTCTAACACCCTCCAGGGGACTCCATTTGCCTTGCCCCAAAGTGAGATCTCCTGATTCCAATATGCCCCATGTTCCTTGTTCGTGATTTGGTGCAGCCTATCCTCCAAACAGCATCTTGAGAGGATGGAACAGACATGTTTTGAACAGCACAAGTCTGCTGTATCTTTCTTTCTTTCTTTTTATCTTTTGGTCATACTGCAAGACATGAGGGATCTTATTCCCAACCAGGGATTGAACCCTTGTCCCCTGCATTGGAACCTGGGAGTCTCAACCACTGGACCTTCAGGGAAGTTCCTGTAGTATCTTTATTCTGCCTTCATGCTTGACTGACTGATAGTTTTGCTGGGTATTGAATTCTAGATGGAAATTCTAGATTGGGAATTATTTCCTTTAAAGGCACTGCTCTACTGTCTTCTGGCTTCCAGGGTTGTCTTTGAGAAGTTTAAAAGCATTGTGATTCCTAATCCTTGTAATGTGACCTACTTATTCTCTTTAGAAGCTTGTGGAATCTTCTCTGCTCCCAGTGTTATAAAATTTCATATTGGTGCAGGTCTAGCTATAGTTCATGGGGTTGCAAAGAATAGAATGTGACTTAGCAACTAAACAATAGCAAAAGTTTTATCCATTTGGTACCAGTGGGTCCCTTCAATCTGGAAATATGTGTCCTTATCTGGGCATATTTCTTTTTGAACTGGTTAATTGATTTTCTCCACTTTTTTCTCCACTTTCTGAAATTCTTATTGAATACTGGACTTCTGTGGCTGGTCCTCTGATTTACCTTCCCTTTTCAGTCCTTTTTTTCTATCTCTTCATTTATCTGCCATACTTTCTGGGAGATTTCTTCATTTATCTTCCAACTTGTGTATTTAGTTCATTTTTGAAGAAAATTTCCAAGAGCTCTTTATTTTTAAAAATTTATTTATTTATTTGGCTGCACCAGGTCTTAGTTGCGGCACATGGGATCTTAGATCTTCATTACTGCATGTGTGATCTTTAGTTGTGGCACTTGAACTCTTAGTTGTGGCATGTGGGATCTAGTTCCCAGGCCAGGGATTGAACCCATGCTCCCTGCATTAAGAGCACAGAATCTAAGCCACTGAACAGCCAGGGTAGTCCCCAAGAGCTCTTTTAAATGTTATAAATTGGCTTTCACTTCCAAAGAGGTGTTTTTGGTACCCTGACTGCTCTAGTTACATAGCATTCAGTTGTTTCATGGACGTGACATCTAACCCCTTTGGGAGCTGATAGATTTTTTTGCTTTTTTTTTTTAAGTTTCCGTCTCCCTGAAGGCTGTTTCCTCCAAGTTACTTTTTGTTTGTTTCAGTTTCTACCTTCCATGTTAAAGGCTTTTCTCAGATGTCAGGAAATCTTTGATTGCCTCTTCATGTTAGGAGTGAGGTCGGGGAGAGCAGGTTCAAGCTCTGAGCATGTGGGTCATGTGAGGCATCTGGGTGGGTGGGGTTTTTTGCTTTGCCTTTTTTTTTTTTTTTTTTTTTTTTTTTTTTTTTTTTTTTTTTTTTTGCCTACTTTTAGCTGTTCTGGGTCTTCGTGGCTGCTCAGGCTTTTCTCTGGTGGCAGAGAGCAAGGGCTGCTCTCTAGTTGCCATGAGCAGGCTTCTCATTGAGGAGGCATCCACTGTTGTAGAACATGGGCTCAGTAGTTTCACCTCCTGGCCTCTAGAACACAAGCTCAGTGGTTGTGGAGCACAGGTTTAACTGCTCTGCAGCATGTGGAATCTTCCCAGACCAGGAATCGAACCCGTGTCTCCTGCATTGGCAGGAGGATTCTTTACAACTGAGCCACCAAGGAAGCCCCGTGATTAATTTTTTTTAATGCCCCAATATCAGTTTTAGATCTTTGCCCAGTTTCCTTCCTGGAAGGTCACCATGTGGATCATTTGTCTGCACACCTAATTTTCTGATTTTCAGTAGTTCTCACCTGTGTGTCATATCCTCCCAGAGACTAACCTTTCAGAATTCAGGGTTGGGGAGATGCAGCTGTTCAGAGGTGGGGACCTTAACCTTCACTGTCCTATTTCAGTCCCATCCCCTGAGTTGCAGAGGCAACGGGGCTGCCTATTCCTGAGCCCCCTGAGGATTCTGTGGTGGGAACTGGTGGGACCTCAGCTTCTCAGGTCTGCTGAATTAGTGGACACTTATCTACTGCTCTCCAGCTTCCAAATTTTGCTGTTATTCTTTCCTACTGTCAACCTGGAAAGGACATCCCCCCTCATTGTTTTGGTCCCTTTACTAGTTTTAGTGAGTTTGGGGAAGGAGGAAAATTAAGAGTGTGTGTGCACAATTGCTGTATTAATCCAGAACTGCCAAGCCACTTTTTATTTTTTTAATTTTATTATTTTTTTAAATATTTATTTACATATTTATTTTTGGCCATGCTGGCTTTTCATTGCTGTGCAAGGGCTTTCTCTAGTTGTGGTGAGCAGGGGCCACTTTCTAGTTGCAGTGCTTGGGCTTCTCATTGAGTTGGCTTCTCTTGTTGTGGAGCACAGGCTCTAAGAGCATGGTTCTTCATGGTTCTTCAGTACTTGTGGCCCATGGGCTTAATTGCCCTGTGGCATATGGGATCTTCCCAGATCAGGGATCAAACTAGTGCCCCTGCATTGCAAGGTGGAGTCTTAATCACTGAACCACCAGCGAAGCCCCAAGCCACCTTTTGAGTGACTACTTTAACAAGTCACATTGAGTGGCTGCACTCATCATACTTTTTGCAGTTTTCAAAAAATATTCACTTATTTAGCTGCACTGGGTCTTAGTTGTGCCATGTGGGACCTTCATTGTGATGTGCTGGCTCTTAATTGCAGCATCTGGGATCTAGTTCCTGGACCAGGGATCCAACCCAGACTTCCTGCATTGGGAGTGAGGAGTCTTAGCCACTGGACCACCAGGAAAGTCCTCCTTTTGCAGAGTCTTGATCAAATCCTAGATCCCTGGATCCATAGATCCCTTGATCAAATCCCTAGATCAAATCCACCCAGGACTAATGACAGTGTCCTCCTAGACTGACATTCAGTGCGATTTACTCCAGATACTGTGTGATTCCATTATCCTGGGGGCCTCTAAGTGGAGGAGACATTGTGGTGTCACAGACCCCGCTTGTTCATACCGTGTGCCCATTCTAAGCCACGCTCTTTCTGTGTGCATCCTTTCCCTTCCGTGTGCCCTGCTTTGGTGAGCATTTGGCTGCCAGTAGTGAGCTCCTGCCCACCTGTAAGGGGCAATACCCTGGCAGTCACACCTCTGTAGGGAAGCGGCATCTGTGGTTGGTGTCAGTGACTAGAAAGAAGCTCAGGCTGGAGCCCAGCCCCTGGGGGTTTGGGGTGAGCAGGGAGGCTGCCCCTCCCCTTCTTCGTGGACCACTTTGCAGGTATCTAGAGTTGCCCGCTGCCTCCTCCCCTCCCAGTGCTGGGAACCCCCTTCAACCCCATGCCCTGGATCTGCTTTTGTTCCATCATCGGCGACCTTCCAGCTACATCCTTTGACCTTGGAGCAGCGATCATGAGCCTGGACTGTCTATTGCCTTCATCTCGCTCTTCTCTTGCTTCTGAGACACCCCATCCTCCCAGCTTCCCTCTGACCCTTCCAGCTAGTCCTTCTTAGTACCTTCGGCTTGGCTCTGCCTCCTCGGCTCAATGCCCAAATGTCAGTTTTCCCCAGAGCTCAGTCTCAGGCACTCTTCTCATCCTGCACCCTCTCCTTAAGGGGCTTCACCCAGCCCGCCCCCCAGCTTTAAAACCCCATGGTATAACTTCCCTCACTGTCCACTGGTTAGGACTCTGTGCTTCCACTGCAAGGGGCATGGGTTCTATCCCTGCTCAGGGAACTAAGATCCCACATGCTGCATGGTGTGTCTCCCCAGTTTTTTTTAAAGTTAAAAACTCCAAAACCCCATGGTGTTGCAGATGACCCCCAACCCACTGCCCCATCACAGACCCACCCAAGACTCATCTTCATGTACCCCTTCCTGGGGGTCTCCGCTTCGATGTCTCAGGGCACCCCAAACCCCACAAGGGCCCCAAGAGCTCAGTTTCCTTCTCCTGAACAAGCTACTCCCGTCTCATCTCAGTGCAGGCATCACAGTCACGCAGGCGCTCGTTAAAAGCTCAGGAGACATGATTCCCCTCCTCCACTCACCTCCATTGCTAACCCCTCCCCACATCCTGTTGACTCAGCTGTCATGGTCCACCTGCTCTGTCTCCATTGGGGCCCCCAGTCCAAGCCACCATCGTCAACCCCCTCTCCACCCTAGCCCCTCCAGCAGGTCACAGTCAGTGTGGCCTGGGGCCTGAGAGTCCTTTTGGGACTCTCTCTGCCCACCTCTGTTCTCGTCAGCCCCTCTCCACACCTGTCATGATGGCCTCTTGGTTCTGCAAAGAAGTTGGACTGGCTCCCACTTCCTCATCTCCGCCCGTAATGTTGTTGCTTCAGCTTGTTCCAGGGACCACGTCACCCAGGCCTCAGCTCAAGCATCAGCAAGGAGGCCTTCCTGAACCCTCCTTTTGAAAGCAGGTCTTACTCACAGTCACTCCCCCCCTATTCGGACTTGTGGTGCCCCACCTTGGCATGTCTCCCCAACCAGAACAGGGCTCCCAGGAATGCAGGGCCCAGCCTCTCTCATCCACTGTTATGGCCTTGGCCCTCGGTAAATATCTGAGGCCCGAAGCCCAAGGTGGGCCCTGAGGGTGTGCTCAGGTTAGGGTTTGTGCCATGAACCTGAGCACACACACCAGGTTGGCTCCACACCTGGTCGGCTCTGCTGCATCCAGACCCTGGGAACTGCTTTCTCTCTCGCAGGTTTCAGGTCCCTGTGGATGAACCATCAGACCATCCACAAAACATGCATGATGATGGCGTGAATGCTGAGGCCCCGGCCAGGTAAAGCGGGTCCTTTCAACCTGAGCAGGCAAATGATTTAATCTCAGAGACAAACATAGATGATAAAGACAGACTTCGGGTTTTCTTTTGGTCCCTGCTTGCCACTGACCAGCTCTACAACCTCGGCTGGGCCTCCGTGTATAAAATCTGGGTGGTGCCTTCAAACCAGTGATCTTGTAGATGACAGATATGACATGGATGGACATGACCAGAGTTTTGTAACCAGGGATGGCCATGACTGCCACCTTCCTTCCCCATACACCTCTGAGCACCCTGGCTCTTACGCCATGTGACTCAAGAAAAAGTGACTGAGGGTTATTTCTTCCTTCATTGGAGCCACAGTGTTTGCCAGAATACTTGCCAGAGGGAAAAAAGAATGTGCAGTAACAGAGCGTCACTGTCACAAGCAGATCTTCTCGTGTTTCACTGGAGTTGTAGAAAATTGGAGCTAAGAGGGCCAGTGGGTGGGGGAGAGGTCTGCTGTGTCCAAAGCCGCCGTGGGGTTGGTGACAGAGCAGAAAGCAGCCCCAACCACTCCAGGCACCGCGTTTAGCTGCTTCAGGGGAGGGTTGACTCAAAGAGCAGGGTCACAAACCTCCAAAACGGTCTGAACTGTGGACGTTTTTGCAGCTAGAAGTCTTAGAAGCAAGATGAGTCCTTTAGGAGACGACGTGGTTCTGGTTCTGCTGTGGTCACCCCCTGGTGCCCTTTGGGAAGGCTTGCTGTTCTGAAAGCCTCTGCCTGGGTGGATTTTAGCACTGGGACTCCAGGGAGATGGGGACGGGAGCAGAGGGCGGGGGGTCACGCCTAGTGTTTCTTTAGGAGCGATCCAGTAAGTGTCACAGAGAAGAAGGAGAAGAACTCAGAGCTGAGAAACAGCCGAGCTCTGGGCAGCCTTGCAGAGGAGCCTCCACTGAAAAACAAAGACACACACAGACCCAAATCAAAAAACGGGGGTGATGTCTCCACCCGGAGGGAACGCCCAGCTTAGCCTGGGACCAGTTCCAGGGTCAGGCACTTTACAACAAGCCAATCAAGGTCAGGACAGTTAAGAAAAGACAGTTCCTGTTGTTGTTGTTGTTTTTTAATTTGTAATCATTTATCATCAGTAAAATCCAGACACTCCAGCAGGTCCCCATTTCAGGTTCTCTGGCTTAGGCTAGACTTCTCGTGGCTCAGAGTCCTGACCCTTATCACAGTGGCTCCAGGAGGCATCCCAGTTCATCCTGCACCTCCGTGTGTACTGGGCTGTGAGCTCCCACCAAAGTGCACCCTCTGAATTTCATGAACGAGCCTCTTGGACTACTCTGCCTCAGAGGAAGCCTGTTCCTTCTGAACCACAGCCCTGCTGTTAGCTGGAAAGTTATCCTAGTGCTCATCACTAGGTTCATCGTGATCCTAGTGCTGACTCAGCCAAGGGGAAAAATCTTCACTCCAGCTTTTCTCACTGTGGGGCCTGGGCTGAGCTCATAAAGCGAAGAAAGAGCACCTCTGTACTGACATACCCACGACTGTCCCCACCTGCCGTCACTCTCCTGTGTGCACCTCTGAAGACCTTAAAGCATGATTCACCCGCAACTTTGCTCCAGTGGTTTTTCATTCTTACCCAGGAGCCTTTTTGTCAAGTGGAACTTAAACAGAACACTTAAACATGCAAATTAACCTGCAAGACCCTGATGCTGGGAAAGATTGAGGACAGGAGAATGGGGTGACAGAGGAGGAGATGGTTGGATGGCATCACTGACTCAATGAACATGAGTTTGAATAAGCTCCAGGAGATGGTGAAGGACAGATAAGCCTGGCGTGCCGCAGTCCACAGGGTCACAGAGTCCGACACAACTGAGCCACTGAACAACGACCTTCATGACCTAACGTTCAAAGTTCTGGAGGCAAAATGATGCCGAGTCACATCTTAAACAAATACCAGCTTGATTTAGCGATTCGGGTGGCTTTCATGTGCTAGGTGGGCCTGCAGGTCAATACACTGGTCCACTGGTCACAACAGCACCCAAGGCCTGCACATCTGCTGTGTGCACCCAGGTCCCATCCCAAAGCCATCACAGACCTTCCAGGTGGGGGAGGGAGGGGCGGACCTCCACAGTGCTGAGGGGGTGTGGGCAGGAGGAACACAAGCTTAGAGGAAGGAATTCAGAACTGAACCAAGGAGGCAGACATGTCTGGCTTTATGCTGGAGGTTCTGGACGTTTCTTAACTGGAAGTAACAAGACCTTAAGAGTTTCTGAATCCCACACAGTCACACTGCTGTTCATAGCGAAATCAAGTAGTTTTATTTAAGAATTGGAAACCATCAGTATCTGTGAAAGAAAATCCAATATTTAAATAAACATTTCTGCATGTAAAAAGAAGAGCAATTACTCTGTAAGGTTACTCTCCTAGCTTAGCTATGGGACAGACCCACAGGAGCGAGCCCAGGAGGGCACAGACTGACAGCAAGTCTCCGCCCACCCCCACCCCCACCCCACCAGGCAGACAGGCTGGGGGTGGCCCGGCCTTGCTAAGTCGCTACAGAAGCAAAACGCGGAGCAGAGAGAGAGCACAACTATCTAAGGCAGTTAAGAAAGTGCAGAGAAGGGCCAGGGAGTCACCATTCCCATCACCGAGGGGCTGCTACCAAAAGGAGACCCTACTATTAACGCAACCCCTGGGTTCAGGGACGTTTCCCCATCATGATGACCAACCAGAGTTAGATAGTTAAAGGGATTAAGTTTACTTTTTAGGTGTACAAAACGGCTCATGACCATGAAAAGGTGGTGGGGTATGCTGCCTTCTGTCAGGTTCGCCCCACAACTTCTTTTCCATAAACCAGCATTCTTGGCCCCAGCCTGCAAACTCTAACGAAGTGTTTTGTTTTACACTGCTTCCAAACAACTTTGTTCTATGCGGCACCTCTCTTCCATTTCAGAGTCTCCACTTTGAAACCTGGGATGGAAAAAGAAGTCTCCTGACGGTTTATTTAATTGGAGGGAACTGGCGATATGGCCCTTACCCAAAGAAAAGCTTTCGGGAATACCCAAAAAGCCTGTACCTCATTAACCTGATTCTCCTCCCTGCACGCTGGCACTGCTAAATTTATGAAGTTAAAAATAACCTGAAGATCTCAGTGCTAGATGAACGTCGATCGCTTGCCAAAGCCTGTCCCAAAGCGGTTCATCTCTGATCCCTAAGTAATTGCTGATTTCCGCCCTGGGGGACAAAGCAGGGCAGAACGTCCTGTCAAGCCCGGGTGGTCAAGCCCGGGTAGGTGGTGTGACAGCATCTCCCTGGGACACCAGGGCCGGCCTCCTGAGCTCCCCCCGCCTGGCAGGCAGGTGGAGGAGGGACAGGCTGTCAGAGGCCAACGCCTTCAGTCTTATGGTCCACAAAGCCAGGCGTTATTAGCAGCTCTCCGTGTGCTAAAGACAGCCTCACGGCCCCCAGTGTTGAGGAAAGCTGGGTCCTATCTGGCTAGCCACAGCAAGAACTTTGCCTTGGAGAGCAGGGGCCGCTGCCAAAGCTGCAGCCACACCCGCCTCCATCCTGCAGTCCTACTAAGTGGGTTGACTTTGCTGAGTGTGGCCTGGGGAACAAGTTTAGGACTGATTCAATCCTCACACACACTAAGTGCATCTGACGTCCCACCAGGCAGCGTTCCCGCCAGAGGAACCTCCCGCCTTGAGGCTGCCGCCCGCGATGTCGGCAGGCAAGACCTCAGGAGGCCGAGGCTGGAGCGTCACACCCCTTGCCGACGAACCCGTACACCTCTTTGGTATATATAATCATGAAAAAAACTAATTCGGCCAGGAAATCTAGAAATAAATAGCATTTTGAGTTGGTAAGATGCTTTTTTGAACACACATTTCTGGTATCTGGTACGGTGAATCCAATGTCCAGTTTCGTGTAACTCACGCGGTACTGGTTTTGTTTGTCATCTCTCTCACCAAAGTGTTAAAAACATTTGACACCGTTCTTCTAAGTCTTCACAACACCCCTGTGAGGTAGGTGGTATGGACCCATTCTACAGATGGGGAGGTCTAGGCACAGCAGGGTTTAGTGACTCCTTGAAAGCCAGGTGGCGTGGCGCAGCAGTGCTCCAGTCAGGCGCCGATCCACGCTCCCAGGCGCCACTGCAGGGCTTCATGGACAGAGTCACACTGAGACCAAGTTCCTCTCTCTAATCCAGAATTCAACTAGCGCCTCAGAGCTTGGACTCGTAGAGCCAACCACTCTCCCCAAACTTGAAAAACAAAAGTAGTTGTAAAGTAATTAGCCTCCAACTAATAAAAATAAATGGGAAGAAAAAAACATAAAAAAAAAAAAGCAGTGACTAAATCTCAGCTCTATTTTTCTCATGAGTTGACTTGCTGGAATTTTATAGTTGCTTATGCTCAAACCCCTTTGAAAAAGACAGTCTGAAATGGCATTAGGGATGATAGAAGTTTGAGAACAGACCATAGGAATCAATGGTTAATACATTTAAGTCAAAACACAAAAATATAAGCTATGGTAAAATAAGAATAAATCCCAAATAAACGGAGAGCAGTATTTCTCAATGTTTAACAATGCCTTGCACAGAGCAGGTGTCCAGGAAGCATTTCCTGGATAAAGGACGAATGACACATCTTTGACACGCCTGTCACTGGTAACGCCAGGCCCTTTTGGAAGGAGAGCAGGTGCCAGGCCCCTCAGAAATCCACAGGGGCCCAACATCTCCCTGGCGCAGAGAGCCTTGGTAACCTGAAGCCTCAGCCAGGTCATTGGGGGCATCCATGCTGCCTTTCTGCCGAATAAAGTGTGAGGCTCATACACCGTGTTAAGTCCTCTTTGAGTTTATACTGCTATTTTTAAAAAATATATAAGTAAATAGGATGAGATATGTGAGGAACCAAAGGAAGCATCTTAAATTGTAGAGAAGCTCACACATGTAAGGACGGAAATAAGGAGGTTAAAGCTGTGCTGTCTCTGTTTTTCGGTTAAAGTGAGGATTCTGAACGTGTCTCTAACACTAATAAGCACTGATGCCCATGCGCCCCTTCCTGCGGCAGGCGCCTCACTCACGTGAGGGGGGAGCTCACCTCTCTCCCCAGGAGTCTTGATTATAACTCAACACCCCTGGCCTCGTAGGGGGCTGAAGTGTGGCCTAGGCACTCCCCAGGCACGTCTGGGGGGCGCTGCTGGGTATTGCTGTTATTTGCTTCTTGTCCACCTTTAATCTACATCCTACCTTGATTCAGCCCAAGAGCAGGCTGCTCCAGGGCGGTGGGGAGTAGGGGGCTGGGGGTGGGGGTTCCTTTGGTCCTAAGGCCTTCTGACCATTTGATTTTGAGTGATATTCCGGAAGAATAATTGGTGACATAGAAAATGATTAAGAAAATCCATTCTGCAGAGTGGTCGACAGGAGGCAGTTCTGTCCCCAGGCTGCAAGGAGCGGGAGGCCCCCCGGCCTGGCCTGGGCCACCCTGGGCCTGTCATAGCTCCACCTTGACCCCTTTTATGAAAGGCAGGCCCGTGGGCACCCGCTTCTTATACTCCAGGTACTCCTCTCCGAAAAAGTGGATCAGCGAGATTTCTTCCTCCTCTGTCCGGTCGCGGAAGAACCGCCACACTGTCAGAGCGTAGCTCACCCCGCAGATGGGGTTACACAGCATCACCTGACGGAGGGAACACAGCGTTAGTGGGCCAGGGTCAGTGTGATTTCACACCGTGAACCTGAAGGGCATCAGCCGCTCTCCAACACCCACAGAGGACTTCCTGTCAAGGGCCCCGAGGGACTCTCGAGATATGTGACTAGGGTCTTGGAGACCCTGAGCCCAGGGCCAGAGCCCCATGAACTGGAGTCCCACCAGCATGTTCATAACAGAACTGAATACTCGTCGCTGTAGCTTTGGCTGGTCTGCTTTTCTCTTGTTCCTCTTACCTGACAGGTACCTAAAAATTACAAGGGTGACCCAACGTGTGAATTCCCATTGTAAGCACCACTGCCTTCCCCCATGGCTCCCAGCTTGACCACTTCCTGTCCCGGCCCTACACCTCAGGACCTGCTCCCTCCCACCCCACAGCTCCCTGGTCCTCTGCCCCCAGCCCGGCCTCCCCATGTACACTGTACATTGTCCTCCCTGGAAACCACTCCCCCTGCTCAGAATCGTGCCTCCTTAGCACAGCTTTCAAAGTCCAGAAAAGTAGCTTCTTGGCCCACTTCTGTGCAGCTCAGGAGGCCTTCTGACCTCCCTTCCCCAACCTGCCCAGGATGTGTTTCCCCCCATGGGTGACCAGACCTCACTTCTTATTCTCACCACTTGACTGAGTGTCTCCTGTGTTCCCAGCACGGGCCAAGCCCTTTACCACCGACCAGGAAGCCATTCAACCCCCAGAGCAAGCCTCTGAGGCGGTGCTGCCACCCTACTTAAGGGAGGCCAAGGAGTTGACATCAGAGTTGGGACCCACCCAGCCAGCAGTCACATGAGGCCTCTCAGCACACCCTACAGTGGGTCTTCCCACTCTTAGGCCACAGCCCGCCATGGAGCTGAAATCAATCCCCTGCATCAGAAATAGCGTCACAAACACTAACCACTCGAACATAGCGTGTTTTGTACACCGGCAGGGTAAGGGCTGTTTCAGAAAAGATTTATTCTGCATTCACATACACCTGTGTGCTGGGTCACAGTGTAAAAAGATCTACAGTCAAAGAGATGTGAAAACTTCTTGAGGGACTTCCCTGGTGGTCCACTAGTTAAGAATCTGCTTTCCAATGCAGGGGATGTGGGTTCGATCCCAACAGGAAACTAAGACCTCACATGCCGCAAGGCAACTGCTGAGCCCACAACAAGCGGTGGGTGTGCACTGCGACGGAGATTCCCCAGGACACAGCAAAGGGCCAGCGCGCCACACCTGAGACCTGGCACGTGCGTGCTCGGTCGCTCAGTCCTGTCCGACTCTGCGACCCCAGGGACTCTGCGACCCCAGGAACTGTGGCCCGCCAGGCTCCTCTGTCCATGGGAATTCTCAGGTAAGAATACTGGAGTGGGTTGCTATTTCCTTCTCCAGGGGATCTTCCCGACCCAGGGATTGAATCTGGATTTCCTGCGCTGCAGGCAGATTCTTTACTGTCTGAGCCACCAGGGAAGACTCAACACAGCCAAATAAATTTAAAAAGGAAAACAAAACCTTGAGTCCTAGAGCACTTAGGTTTACTAGTCAGCATTTATGGCAAATTACATGATTCCTCTGCAATCAGTTTGTAGCCAGAGGACGTGATTGTTAACACAGGAAGTTGCAGAAATGCAAGTTTTAAAATGAAAGCCGCACAAGAACCTGCCCCTTCTATACCACTGGGGGTCCACCAGAGGGTCCCCAGGTACCAGCGTGCAACGGGATGCCTGGGGCCCAGACTGGATGTTCCCAAAGAGGTGATGAATCTGCTAAGCTCTACCCACATACTCTGGACAAGTCCTTCTAGGTCTAAGAGAACAGATTCAAGAGACAACTGTCCAGAAACAAGGCTCAGCCTGCAGCCTAAGACCCAGCGAACCTCCATCACTCACGTTAAACCTGACACACACCTCTGGGCTCACTAATGTGCTGTGTGTGTGCTGTGCTGCGTGCTAAGTCACTTAGTCGTGTCCGACTCTTTGCAATCCTATGGACTATAGCCTGCCAGGCTCCTCTGTCCATGGGGATTCTCTAGGCAAGAATACTGCAGAGGGTTGCCATGCCCTCCTCCAGGAGACCTTCCCCACCTAGGGATCAAACCTGCATCTCTTCTGTCTCCTGCATTGGCAGGCAGGTTCTTTACCACCAGCGCCATCAGGGCTCATTAATAGCAGCTTCTAATGAAAATCAGCTAAGCTGCCCCTTGAGTGGCAGAGGGCTCTCCCCACATCTGCACCTCTGTCCTCACCCCACTGGGTGAGGCTCCAAATCTAAGTTAAAGAGGTAGAAAAGGGGTACGAAAGATGGGGCAACAGTGCCCAGAACCACTGAGAGTTTACAAGTTTGGGACACCCGGGTTTTAAGCATACAGCAAAAAATGTTAAAGACTAAATCAGTCCTTTTAACTTTTACTCAATTATCACTTGAAACACAGCAGGGAACATGTATACCTATATAAAAAGGACCAAGACTCCCCTGGTGGCTCAGTGGTCAAGAATCTGCCTGCCGACGCAGATAGGGTTCTATCCTGGTCTGGGAAGACTCCACATGCCTCAAGCAACTAAGCCTGTGTGCCACAACTACTGTGCTCTAGAGCAGACAGAGATCCACAAGAGAAGCCACGTCCGCGAGAAGCCCGAGCACCACACGGAAGGGGAGCCCCTGCTCCCTGCAGCTAGAGAAAGCCCACTAGCAGCAGAGGCTATCCAGAGCAGCCAAAAACAAATAAATTCATAAAAATAAAAAACAAGAATAGGACCAACAAGTAATTCTCTGGTGGTCCAGTGGTTAGGACTCTGCTTTTATTGTCCAGGGCCCAGGTTCGACCCCAGTCAAGGAACCCCTGGTCCCACAAGCCACGCGGCACCACCAATAAATAAATAAACACAACATTTTAAAAACAAAAGCGGGGGGAGAACCAACAACTTTGTAAATACACTGAAATCCACTGAATCGTACACTCTGAAATGGTGAATTTCACGGTATTTGAATTACCTGTCAATTTAAGATATTATTTTTAAAAACTTTAAAGGGGACTGGCATTGATTCTGACACCATACCTGGGTTCCAATACTCCAGTAAAACCACCCGACGTAGGACGGATGCCGGAACCAAGCATATACCCCGCTGGTCACCAGAGTGTGGGTTTCTGACTTTTCATTCTGCACCACGTGGTTGAAATTGGAACCAGCTGTAAACATTGCTGCTTTCCTCAGACACTCTCCAAACACCACCATCAGCAGCCCCGTGGCGCTGATCCAGGTGATCTGCTTCAGTTCTGCAGGACAGAGATGGTGACAAAGGGAGAGTGAAGACCCTGGACCACTGAGCTCTCCCTCTGCAGGCTTAAAATTAAGCTGTTTCCAAAGATGGGACACTAGAAAACACGCTGGCGGTGGGGGGATCAGCATCAGTCATCACATTGAAGCTTAATTATAAGCAGAACACATCCCCCAACGTTGTGCTGTTCATCCATTTACTCGGAAGCACCAACAGTCCAGTTAAAGCATCATGGCAAAGAGCTGATGGGCTGCCATCCTTCCTCTGGGGACAAGAGCAGCTAAGTGAAGCAAAGAAGGCTCAGCCTTTCCCACCTTGGCCCTCTACTGAATCTGAGGAACTACATACATGTTATTTAACTTGTTGCACAAAGGTCAGTGTCAGAGTAGCTACCAGATGCAGTGGTTTTTGCTAGTAGAAGTTTTCATATGAAATTTCTCAAGTCGCAGAAAATGAACAGATCCAGATCCCCTGATTATAAAACTGGGGTTACAGCTATCAGAGGCTGAAACTTCATGTTAGATGGTGCAAACTATGTCTCACAGGGCTTAAAGTGAAAGGTCAACATGTCCCCCATTCAAAATCCAGAGGTGGAATTCACAAGCGAAGCTCGCCTTTTATAAAGAGCTTAGTGAGGATAGAGATCTGGGGAAAATCACTCGAAGAGATTAGACCTGGGAGGTAACGCCAGGTCGCTGTCCTCAGGCCCCGTGGAGGCCACCCTGGAGAGGGAAGAGCAGGGCACACTAACCTGGCCAGAAGATATTCTCAAGTGTGAACTCTATCCAAGAAGAAAGAGCCGCGACTGTGTACTCCAGACTGTGATTCAGGAGAAAGGAATCCAAGGACAGGCTCTTGGGGTTATTGACTGCTGTGACTAAATATTCAGAATAGTGGAACAATGACAGGGAGCACATATACCTATTTAAAAACAAAAAGAACATGAGGTAAGCTGAGGCAAGAGAATTAAGCAAGCCGTAAGTCCAAGTGCTGATTTGTTCTGAACTGTCCCTGAATTCTCTGATGAGATTCTGTTGTCACCTGACAGTGGATATCAGGCACAGGCACCCACATTACTCCCTGAGGTTTGCAGAAAGTGGGGTTGTAAAGGGACTACGTCTTTGAATATCACAGGAGGAGGGGGAAAAAAAGAAAAACATAGGTTAGGAAGGCATTATGGGCCTTCTGCCTTTAAAAGAAAAATGACATTACACACAGTAAAACATGAAAGGGGGAAGTATCAAAATAAAGTAGTGATGTATGTCGAATACAAAAATCCAAAAAACCGAAATAATTCCAGCAAAGGAGGATTAGATGGCTCAGAGTATCGACAATAGGAGATAAAGTTTTTACCTGGAAGCCACTGGTTCATATCCAGGTCAGGGACTAGAAGGCTCAAGGGACTGAAATCATAGTGTAGGGAAAATCCTACACAGGCCGTGGGGGAAGCATTAGATGTGACCTAATAGAAATTAGAGACGGAAAAGGCCTGTGAAGACGAGCCAGAGCCTTGCCCCTTCCCGTCACTGAGGACCAAGACCCTCTTTCTGGGAAGGGCTGGTCACATTACTGAAGGTGCAGTGGATGAGGACACCTACGGGGAGGATGCCACGAGAGACCTCCTTCTACCTGCGAGGTCCAGGATGCAGGAATCTAGGAAGCTAGAGGCCTCAATCCCTCAGAACCCTCACTAGCCTTCAGCCAGTCAGGGACACGGGACCATCACTAATGACCCTCTGATCCACCCACCCTTGACTCACAACTATGGTTCCCAAAGCACTTCTTACCAGCCAAAGTGATTCCAGGAAGACTGGCTAAAACTTAGCAGCACTCCACAGCCAAACACAAAGCCAAGGAAACAGGCTCGGATGGCTATCTGAAACGGACCCAAAAGAGGCTCAGTCACCTGACTGTTCAGAGCATATGTCCTACTTCCTGGCCTAAGTAGGCCACCACCAAGTCCATGGAGTCGACTTGCTAAGAGGTTAAAGGCCTGAAGTAGGGCTGCCTGGACTCAAATCCTAAACTCCCCTCTCTCTGTGGCCTTAGGCAAGTTACTTAACCTCTCTGGACCTGGGCTTCTCCATCTACACATGGGGATGACCACAGTACCTACCTTTTGAGGGCTGCTGTGAGAATGACCCATGTAAAGTACTTAAGAGGAAGTGCTATAGAAGTTTTTAGCTGCCATTACTATTAGGATTGTTTTTATTCAGGGCTGTGGGAAAACAGCGTAAACCTAGCGTACTGGCCGGATTCTCCCAAGTCCACGCAGCGAATCTGGTCGGGACAGCCGGGACTCCGCGCCCAGCCCCCTCCACGTAACTGCGGGAGCCTTTGACCTCAGACTTGACAGTAGGTAGGCAGTTCTCCACACCTCAAATTACATAAAAGAACTCGTGGGCCCGCTCACTCCCACCCCACGCGCTCATCTGCCGCAGCTGCTGAACCGCGCCAACTGCAATTTTCCACCCACTCCGCCGGGCGGAGGGGGCCCGCGCCCTACGCCCCCCAGGACTGACGGGGAGGGCGCCCTCCCGCCGCCTGAACTCGCAACTGCTGAAGAACACGGCCGGAGGAGGCAGCCCCTCTCGCGGGCCGCGCTGTCGGCCGACCTGGACCTCGACCCCGGCGGGGTACGGTGCCCACGAGCGACGCCCAGCCCGCCCGGCCCCCATCCCCGCCCCAGCCCTCGGCCCGGCCCGCACCTGGTAGCGCGGCGGCCGGTAGAGCAGCAGCAGCAGCGCGTTGAGCCCGGCCACGTAGAGCGCCAGCCCGGTGCGGCCCTGCAGGCCGGCGCGCGTGAGCAGCGGCAGCGCGAGCACCGAGGCGCCCAGCAGGAAGGTGGCGAGGCTGAGGCGCGCCTCGGAGCCCGGCGGAGCCCGCGCCGCGCAGCCTGCCATGGCGCAGGGAGGCGGACAAGCGGGCGGCGGCGCCGGCTGTAGCCCTGGGAAACCTGCCCGCCGCGCCTGCGCACTGCGCCGCCGACGCCGGCCGCGAAGGGCAGCCGCCCGGACCTGCACGCTGCCGGCAAGCTCTCGCGATACCGCCGCGCCGCGCGGCTGGGGCCAGAATTTGGCGGGAGCGCCCCGCCCCGCGGCCCCGCCCCGCCCTGCGGCCCCGCCCCACTGTGCCCCCAACCGGCTCCACCTGACCCAGGCGGAGCGGAGGGGGGCGCCACGGGAGCCTGGGTCTTGAGCCGAGAAGTCACCGCCAGGAGTCGGCCCCAAACTTCAGGATGTCCCTTGTCCGGAGAAATCACATGAAATCTGTAGCTTCCCCTCTCCCCGGCTGCGTGGTCCCCCGGGAAACCGACACTTGGGCGTGCAGGCGTGAGCCGGCGATCCGCCTCCTCCCCACCCTGCCCGGCCGGCCCCGTAAGGTCCGCGCGCAGGGTCCGCCTTGCCCTCGGCAGGGTCTCCGAGCGCCCCGCTGGGGGCCCTTGCGGCATTCACGCAGCGGGAAGACCGCCCACTTCACTTCGTGTCGGGGGAGAATGTTGACATACGGTGGAAATCCTCAGGACATTATTTTATAGGACAGAATAAAAAACTTTTCAGTGTGATCCTGACTTCACTTGGGAAAAACAAAAGTATACAGATGAACCTGGGAAAATGATTGGAATAGAAGCCGAAATTATTTCACAGCAGTAATCTTCTGGTGGTAGGGGAACTCTGGGAGACTTTAGCTATCTTTTTTACATGGTTTGTGTATTTCCCATATGGCCCAAATCAATATATATTATTTTATAATTAAAAATTGCTCTTTTTTTTGGACTTCCCTGGCTGGCGGTCCACACTTACAATGCAGGGGGACAATGTGCCATCCCTGGTCAGGGAACTAAGATCCCGCATGCCAAGTCACAGCAAAAAAAAAAAAAAAACTAAAGAAAAATTGTTCCTTTTTGAAAGAGTAAATGCCTCCACTTCGGGTGATGGACGGATGATGGAGAAAGGCAAGTAAGCAAATGACTAGAATAAATTATTGTGGGATGAGAGTGAGGCAGGAACCAAGTGAGGATAGAGCATAGAGCGGGAATGAGAGGGACCCCAGGGCGAGACCCATGGGAGGGGTAGGAGTCTGCCTGGGAGAGTTGGTACTGGCAGCCTGCGGCTGGAAATGAGAGCAAGGGCAGCTACAGGAGAGAGAGAGGGAGGGAGGGGACAGAGTCTGCAAACACAGAGGCAGGAGGAAGCCAGCCTGAAGCAGGATAGGGGACAGGCCCCAGGGGAGGCTGGAACCCAGAGCAGTGTGTCAGAGAGCGATATGCCTGGCCCACCTAGTGGTCAGCCCAGCCTGCATCTGAGGCTCTGGCCACCCTACCCTTCTCTGTCTTTGTGGGACCTGGCAGGAGGCCTCGTGTTTGGACAGCTGGGTTCAGTGGAGGATGGAGAGCCTGGCTCAGCAGCTTTGTAACCTTGGGCAAGGCACCTCGATGAGCCTCAACTTTCTGTGAGATGGGGATCCTGACTTCAGTCTCCTGTTGGTGATCTGCAAGTCTAGTATCTGTCTAAAAGGTGTTCAGAAGACATTTGCTAAGCTCGGTAGATGGGGACTGAAAGAAGATTTAATGTTTTAAAAATCTAATGTCACCCAGTTGCAGTGTCATGTGGGAAGGAAGTCTGGGCCTTTTCTGGGGGCTGAGAGCAGGGACTCCTGCCACTGCCCCCAGTTTCTACCAGCTCCCCCACTCAAGACCTCTCCAAAAAAAAAAAAAAAAAAAGACCTCTCCAGCATCGCCAGGACACCTCACAGCCACTAGAGGGTGCTTATTGCATCCTCACTCCTGGGAGTGAGTTTAGTCCTAGGGTACAGGGCTGCTCCCGGGAGGCTCCCTTTCTAGCCAGGGGCATCAGCTTTCCACGCTGACTAGTGGATCTGATTTGCCCCAGAGCAGGGACAGTTCCTGCTCTGGGGGAGGGGCACAGAATAACATGTAATCCAGACTGCAGGGCTTGAGCAACTGTCTTTTCTCTGCCCATCAGTTCCCCTTGGACCATACCTCTCCATCAGTCTCATCGTGGAGAAGGCAGAAAGAATGGGGAGGTCATCCCCTCCCAGGTGGGGCCAGGCCAGGGGTTCAGGGGAATTTTCCGAAGTCACTAGAGTCCCTGGAGAAGGAAATGGCAACCCACTCCACTATTCTTGTCTTGAGAATTCCAGGGGCAGAGGAGCCTGGTGGGCTACAGTCCATAGGGTCCCAAAGAGTCGTACACAACTGACACTACTAGAGTTCTGAATCTGTGAGGACCCCGGGTTCACAGGGGAGTGATGGAAGGTAAAAGCAAGTAATCAGATGTATGCATGCACTGACATAGACCCAGAGAAACAGAGTCACATGGAGATACAGGCACACAGAGGAAGAGTGAGTAACACAGATACAGACAGAAACTCAAAACACAGAGATCTGATCAAACAGGTTTTGCCACCAGAGAGGAAAGGGAGCTCATCAGACAAGCCCATTCACCACGCAGCTCTCCAAGTGTCCCTCCAGTTTGTCATCCCCCAGGATAAAGGAGCAGCACACCTACAATAATAAAAGAAAATAAAGAAAAACTGCTTGGTCTGAAGATGCCTTGCTTGTTTTTGTCCCCCCCCCACCCACCCAAATAAGCATTTGAATGTGTTTTGTTCTAGGAGCTGTAAGGCACGCACAAAGGGACCCCTTTCTCATGCAGGAAGGTCCTTCTCTGGGGCCTCCTCTCCGCACCCCACCCCCAGCCAGCCAGCCACCCACCAGCTGAGGTAGCTTTCCATCCTGGGCCCAAGAAGAGTTTTTTTTTTTTCCCCAACAAGAGTTTTGAAAGAGCCCTAAGAACCATATCGACTTTTTCAAGTTAAACTGCGGGCTGAGATGAAATTAGGCTCCCTTTTTTCAAACAGGGTTGCTTTATTGAGCAAGAGGAATTTTAGCAAGAGGGAATGCTGCAGAGTGAGTAGGAGACAGGGGCAAGGATGGGTGCTAACCAGGCACCTCCACCCACACCAGCTTCCCAGGATGAAAAGCTGACTCCTGTCCAAGCAAGACATGGAGTCGGAAACAGTCCAGGAACTCTGCCTCTCCCTCCTTCCTGCTGGTGGGTCTCCGGTCAGGTGGTCAGACATTGTCTGAGAGGTCTCCTGGGACTCCTTGTCACTCACAGGCCTCTGTCCCATCCACTTTTCCCATGGAGGCCAGGAGGGGTCTGTCCAGTGTGGTTGCAGCTCACTCTGACCCTCCAAAAGTTTTTTTTTTTTTTTTTTCCTTTCCCTTCCTCTGGCCTCTGCCTGCTCCGGGCATGAAAGCCCCCTCCCCACAGTCTGGTAAATGACTCGTAATTTATGAGCACATCAGTCCAAAGTGCATAAGTCATATGGGCACAAAGGGGCCGGGTAAATATTTAAAGATTACAGCCAGCTGGGGAGAAGCACAAAGGCCTGGAACAATGAGGGTCTCCAAGAATTCACTCTCTCCGCATTGGGCCAGCCGGGTTCAGTGTTGATGCACTCACCGGAGTCCCAGCCTTTGTGCCCCGGAGGGCCCTCTGCTGCCAGGCTATTTGGAGTCCTAACCCTGCTAAAGAGAGTTAAACAATCGCAGCCTCTCCAACCCCATCTGGAGACAATTGGCTGAGTCATTTTGGCGCTTTTGCTGTGCCTCAATAGTTAATTACATGGAGCCATCACTTCATTCCATTTTGAAATGCATTGCGCGAGGGGGAAGGGTACGAACTTTTCTCCCTCCAGTCACCGCACCAGGGGCAGCCTCCACAGCACCGCCCGTTAGGGTAGCTTTACATGCCTAGGGACTACAGGAAGGAAGGGGTTCCCACCCAGGGACGTGGAGAGGCTGCATCGTTCTGTGATGTTCTTTCTTTTGCCAAAGTCATAAAACCAATTGGAAGGGAGGACAAAGGCACAGGTCACTTGTGGCCTTAAATTCCCCAGCCTGAGGAAGCAACTGGCATTGAGTAGCCCTGGAAGCCCCCCAACACTTCCCTGGACTATAGAAGGAATTTTTCTTGAATGAGCGACGGAGGCCTGTGTCCTCCTGCCCCCCTCCACAATCCCCGCAGTGCTCTGCCTGGACTTGTGCTCTTTTCCAAGCCCCCTGGGAACCCCAGAGGCTAAAGATGGAAAGGGAGTCAGTGGCCTACATCCCCGCTTGCATAAGTCCGGTTTCTAAGTTGGTCTATGCCCTTGCCGGCAGCCCGAGGGCGCTTCGTTCTGCTTGCTCTCAGGGAACGAAGTGACGAAGTGAACCCGCTGCCTCTCCCTCTACCTGGGAAAAAACGCCTCCCCCGCCTCTGCGCGCCCTCGGAGCCTGGCCTGCCTGACGATGTCTAGGATGCTCAGACGCAAAACTTGCAAACACACCTGCAGGTCCCTGGCCTGGGTCTCCGAGCAGCATCCCGATGGAGACTCCGGTCTTTCCCAGTGACCTTGCCAAATGCAAAAATCTGCCTTTAACTTAGTGGGGGAACCTGCTGTCAGAAGACAAGAGCCTGAATTAGGGGTAAAGGGTGGCTAAGGGTGGGTGAAAACACTCTGAAGACGGGGAGGGGGGGGGAGTAAGATAGAATTTGCACGGAGATCTTTCAGTCTTGAGTCCTGCGCGATCCTCAACCAGCTTAGGGCGAGCGAGGAGTCAAGGTTGGTGGCAAGGATGGTGGCAAGGAAGCCGCGCGAGGACCGGGGCAAGCCCAGAAAATGAGGGAGGGGAGTCAGCCTAGGTGGGGAGATGCCGGCCTGAGGACCTGCTGCTGGGGAGGGGGCGCAGCGCGCAGTACTGTGGTAGGGGTGGGGAATGAAGATGAGGGTAGAGGGCAGCCGAGGTGGAGGTCGGTTAAGCCGGCGGGGGCGGAGCTTGACCACTCGAATTCCGCCTGGGCTGCCACTGCCGGCTTTGCCTCCCGCAGCCAGAGCAGAACATTGCGAATTAGCGCATTTTGCGGTCAATTATCCACTGCTTAAGAAACACTAAGCCACCACGTGAGCGGCCCCACCCAGCGCGGCCAGGCTCTTAAGGCACTGGCTCTAGAGGAGTGTTGGCTCTAGGAACTGCGGATGCCTGGGTGCAGGCGGGGGCGTCTCGTGGGCCCCTTTATTGCTGCCCTAACTCTGGAGAAGGGGCGGGCCCGGTTCCCCCGCTGCCGGCCGCGATTGCTGCGCGGAGGGCCATTGGTTTGCTAATACCGCCGGCGCTGAAAGGCGCGGGCGGCGGTTTATGGCGAGGGCTCGTAATTAGAGGACAAATTGCCCGGCTGCCCGCGCTCCTCCAGAGAGGCGCGGGGGTAAGGGGACCGCCTGAGCGAGGCGCTCGCCCACCTCCGTGCAGGGAGCAGGGGTGAGTGAGACCGCCGGAGCGAGGCGCGCGCCCGCCGGTGTGCAGATGTGCCGCAGCTGGAAGCCCGCGCGCAGCGGGGCGCCAGGAGTTTGGTCCCGAGGAGGCGGGCGCGGGCGCGGCTTTGTGGGGCCAGCACAATGCCCTTAACACTCGGCTGTCCCCTTTGTGCCCAGCCGCGCCTCCCGCCCCCAGGCGCCTTTGTATCGCGCCGCCCCCGTCCCCCCCGCCCAAGCCCGAGCGAGCGCGCGGAAACCACTCGGGCCCAGCCGGCCCCGGCGCTTCAAAGCTGCCCGGCGCGTGCCAGCGCCCCCAGTCCAGCCGCGGCCCCGCGGACCGCCCGGGGCCCGGCCCGGTCCCGAGCTGAACTAAGGGCCCTGCGGCCGGGGAGGAAGAACACTTCGGAGCCACGGTCACCAAGCTTCTGACTGAAAGGAGGGAGGGGCGCGATTCTCCACGCTGCTTGGCGCCTAGAAACGCCGCTGCCGGCCAGGGCCGGTCAATACCCCGAGCGGGGGTGGATGTCAAAGAGGATGCCCCGGCTCTAGGGAGCTGGGGGCCCACCAAGGACCCAGCAATTTCCCCTACCCCTCACTGCAAAGGCCAGGTTGTAAAGTCATCAGCAGCAGGGCTCCTGTGCTGAACTTTTGGGTCCTTGTGACTTTCCCATCGCCCTCACAAGCAGCAGTAGGGGGCTACATGTTCATGAACTGAGGCCAAGATAACTCAGTTAAGGGAGATGTGTAGGTTTGAATCCAGGGACTCCCCCGAATGGACAATTCCCGTCCCTCGCAGCTAGTGTAGTCCAGTTCCTGAAGCCCAAGCAGGGACTGCCCAGGAGTTTTGCTGGAGTGCCTAGCCGCTGCTGGCATGGGGCCTCCTCCTCTGAGCTCCTTGGGTCTTCAGCCTGAATAATGAAGAAGGGGTTGGCATCTTGGGCCTCCAGTGATGCGCTCCCTGGAGGCTCAGTGCTCTTCCCCATCCCCACCTCCCACTTGTTAGGACCCTGAGAAGGCTAAGGGGCAGGAGTGGGGGGAATAAATTCCAAGGCCTTCCCTGTAAGTGAACAGAGCCTGAGTCGTCCAGCCTGCAGACTCAGGACTGGGGGTGGGAGAAGCCATTCTGACTGCCCTGGCCTGAGGCTGCCTGCAGCTTGCCCCTCCCCAGCTTGAAGAGAGTGGTTTAGGTCCTAATAGGGCCAGAGGGCCCCTGAGCCCAGACTGCACCCCAGCACAGTACCTCTCCCAGTCCTGAGGTCCCAGCAAAGAGGAGGCTGGCTGTGGCCCCGAGGGTGGGCTGCACGCTTTAATGGGACACATGTTGCTGTGTGGCCCCCGCGGGCCCGGCTTTCAGTGGCCACAGGCAGAAAATCGCTGTATTGTCCCAACATTAGGGAGACTAATGTGGCGTCACCAGTGGCCAGAGCGTGAAGCCGGCGGAAAGGCCTCACGTATCTTCATCAGGCCAGAGGAGGCCCGGTGCTCAGTCACCATCATTAGCAGGGCCTGCAGCCAGCTGGGCTCATGGACCTCCCCCAGTGGGCTTGTTGGTGAGGCCCAGAACCTAGGGAGATTGGGACGGTACAGGGTTTGGAAGGCATGGGCATGGGAAGGAATCTCAGACTCAGGAAGAGGCGAGGATGAGAGGGATAAAGGAAAGACTGGAGGTGAGGCCTGGGCTAAGGGGAGAAAATGGGCAGAGGGAGGTGGGGAACTTGCCTGTTTGTCCTCCTCTCACCCCTCCCCCTCGGGGTTCCACTCATCCAGGAGCGCCTCATTGACATGTAAACGAGGGTTCCCTATAAAGGTGGTGCTGCCTCCAGCGGGCTCCGCTAGGACAACATGGGCACTCAGCCCGAGACCCAGGGCAGCTCTGGTGGCCCCACTGGCAACTTCCGCAAGGTCTGGGGTCCTGAGGGTTGCGGGGGTGAGGGGTAGGACACAGGGCGCCGAGAGGGCCAAGGCTCTGCAGGTCATGTAACTATTGCTCACCCACAGGTCTCCAAGCCGCTGATGGAGAAGAAGCGAAGGGCACGCATTAATGTGTCACTGGAGCAGCTCAAATCATTGCTAGAGAAACACTACTCGCACCAGGTGAGACCGGGGACACGGTGGAGGTGGGGGGGGGGGTGGTGATATGATCCCCGGCCTCATTTGCTCGAACCCAGGCTGCAGTCCTGAGAGCCCTTTCCATGGATCCGCAGATTCGGAAACGCAAGTTGGAGAAGGCGGACATACTGGAGCTGAGCGTCAAGTACATGAAAAGCCTTCAGAACTCTGTGCAAGGTAGAGGGAGGACCTGGGAGGGTGGGGCAAGGGGCTGGAGAGGGAGGCTTGTGGGGTCAGAGCCATGGATTCTACAAGGCCAGATAAAGCAGAGATGAACAGAAAAGAACCGCTCAGGGCAGCTGAGTGAGGAGGTATTGCTGTAAGCGGGGAGGCAGCAAAAGCCTGGCTGGCTGCAGACTTGTAATCCGAGTGAGTGAAGGTCTGGACCCACGGGAGGGGGTGACTTTCGGCATCCCTCCCGTCCCTCCCCTCCCTCCCTAATCGTCCCTTTCTCCCCTCCCTCTTCTTCCATTCCTCCTCTCCCTCCTCGCCTCCCTCCTCTTCCCTCCCTCCACACTTCTCCCCTCCCTTTCTCTCTCCATTCTACATCTCTCCTTTCCTCCTCCCCCTCCCTTATTCTCCCCTCCTTTCCACTTTTCTCTCGTCCGCTGCCCTCCCTCCAGGGCTCTGGCCGGTCCCCAGCGGAGCCGAGTACCCGTCGGGCTTCCGCGGCTGTCTGCCTGGCGTTAGCCAGCTTCTGCAGCGCGGAGAGGAGGGCGGCGCCGGCCTGCACGGCCCGCCGGTGCTCGAGCGCGCGGGCGGCAGCACCATGGACAGCGCCAGCCCCGGCCCGGAGGCGCCCGAGCGGCGCGGCCCCTCCGCGCCCCCAGTTTGGGCCCCTGCTCCGGCCGCCGGCGGATCGCGGTCCCCGCCACCCCGGCGCCTCCTCTCTGGCGGTCTCCCCGGCGCCTCCACCAGCATCCCGGCGCCGCAGTCGACTTCTTGCCGCTTCGCGGAGAGCCCGGGGCCGGGGCTACGCTTGTGGCGACCCTGGTGAGGCTCAGATGCGGCCTCGGACTCAAGGGGACCCTCGTCTGGCCTGAGGATGCAGAAACTGTTTTGAACGGCCGGGACCCCAGGCGTAGGTTCTGATCCCAGGACGGGGTGACCGGGAGAGGGCCGCGTCTCTGCTAACTCGGGGAAATACACGAAACTATGATTGGACCGGGTTCTGAGCGTCTAGGCATAACCCCATCCCCGCCCCAGTTCTACCTACTCAGGCTGGACCCGCTCTCTGCTCCTCCCACCCTCTAGTGGGGCTGGGAGGGGTTGTCCCGGGCTGCGCCCCTTTCCCAGGGCCCTTGGCGGGCAGCCCGCCCTCTCCCCCGCCCCGCGGCCGCGCGGCGGTGGGAAGGTCGCCGTCCGCAGCGGCCCAGAGCGGACCCCTCGCAGCGAGGAGAATCGCTGCCCCGCCCCGGCCCATTCAGCGGGCGGGGGACGCCCGGTTCCCACCGGCACAAAGAGAGCTAGGCCCCGCCCCGCTAGCGAGGGGCCCCCAGCCCACCCCCACCCTAGACCCACTCGGCTTCCACGGATTCCCACCCTCTCCGCACGCGGCGCAGCCCACCCGCTGGCCCGCGCTCTGAAGTCAGTTCTCTCAGAAGCCCCCTACTTAGAGGCCCCGCCTGGTGAGGTGCTCCGCCTACCGCCCCCGCCACCCGACGCCCTGCTCCGCCAGGCTCCTGGTAGGGAACCCCTGCACCGTCCTGCCAACTGGAGATGTGCTAGGGCAGACTCCGGCTCCTCCCAGGGGGTAGTTCGCTTATCCCCACTCGGAGAAGACCTCGGCCTCCCAGAGTCTCGGCCTCGGACCGCTGCCTCTAGGGAGCCCACCATCCTTGACAACCCTCGGAGCGCTGTGCGAGGGTTAACGCGTCCGAAAATGAAGTCATTGCTATGCCCGGACTCTAGCCCGGGAGTCCCGGCCCTCGAAGGGCGGGCCGGGGGCGTGGAGAACAGGGATACTGCGCTGAGACCAGGAAGAGATCGCGGCACCTCCTCCCATCATCTTGAAATGCAGAATAAAGACAGTGCGAACCTGTGGAATGGGTATAAAGAGGCCATGAAGGTTCTAATTTCTCCCATGATGATGCCTACTTGGGTGAATCTGTTTGAAGTACAAACATCAACTTCGTATAAAACATTTCTTTTGGGGTTGCCCCTGCCTTGCCCTGTGCTAAACCCGTTCTGGTCAGACCGCGGAGAGAGGCGGCCTGGCTCCCCTACCTGACCCAGCCGGCTCTCTGGAGCCGGGGCTGGGGTCCCGCCGTGGTGGTCCTGGGGCGGCCTCTTGGGTCCCGCTTTTCTGCACTAATCCTGAGGGCCACCAGGTGGCGCCCTTACACCGCGGACCCAGGGGCGCGTCCTCCGAATCCCAGCCCAGGTTGGTGGGCGGGTCAACCCGCACAATGAGTCCGCCTCCCCAGGCACGTCTCCCATCGCAGTGCCCCTGGCTTCCCCGATGGCTCAGATGGTAAAGAATCTGCCTGCAATGCAGGAAACCCAAGTTCGATCCCTGGCTCAGGAAGATTCCCATGGAATGGCAACCCACTCCACTATTCGCGCCTGGACAAACCATGGAGTAGCAAAGAGTCAGACATGACTTAGCTACTAACACTTTCTTGCTCTAAGAACCAGCCTCACTGGGGTTAGGGGTCCCTGAAGCCATCCCTAGGCAGGCGCTGCCACCTGCACTCACAGGGCTTTGGAGCCCACCAGGCCGCTGCTCCTGGCCCGACTCACCTCCAGGATTTGCAGAGAGAAAAAGTCAAGTCCCACCCAAAGGAAGGGCGCACTGGAGGAGGAATTCAGGACCCAGAGGGAGAGACGTTTAGGGGCAGCTTGGCCAGCAGTGCTGTTAGATTCTAGGGAGGTGTTTCCATGAAACTGGCCTGGGATTGCCCAGTGCAAATTATATAGGAAGTTTTTATTGGAGTCTGTACAGAAGAGAAATGCTCAGTTGTCAAAAAAACTACAAACGGATCCCTGGCTCTGGGCTGGGAGGTGGTATGAAGACAGATCTCCCTCCCAGGTGAACCCAGGGTCAAGCTGCTAATCAAGGCAGCAAACAGGCCTGGAAGCTAGACAAAGTGAGAGAGGGGAGCCCCAGGCCCTGGGGGCCTCCACTTGGGGTTCTCCCTCCTCTTTAATTTTGTAAAATTCAGGCCTGGAGGGACTTGAGGGGACCAGGCTTCCCTGCAAGTATTGCCGTTGGATATGAGATACACAGAGTGAAAACTCAAGGTGGACAAATCGGCCAGCCTGATGGGGGGGGGGGCGCGGGGCGGGGGAGACAGCAGCTAACTGGTGACCTCTGACCCCACATGACATGTCGATCCTTAAAGGCACAGCAGCGTTGGCGAGGCAGGCCTCCCATGGCTGAGGCTTGACTGGAACGTTTTGATTTACTCACCTGTGGCTAGCTCCTCCCCCCAAGTTACCCCACAGCCAGAGATTGAAGAGGCCTCTGAAGCTGAGACAGAGCTGGGTAATCCTCCCCAGGTCTCTCTGGAGCTGGGACACTGTCTGAAGGGTGAGGAAGCCGGATCGGCCCTCAGAGGGGCAGAGGCAGTGCTGCAATTCCAGACTGCAGAGCAGGAGGGAAGAGGGTGTAGGCCGGCCCCTCACAGGCCCCTGGAACCCACTTCAGACCTTCACAGGTAGGGGCCCCTGCATGGAGGCAGGGGATGGGATGGGGCCGCCTTTGCACACACCCCATCCCTACAACCCAAAGTCCACGGGTATTCCTGGGCCTCTTCTTAGCCTGAGCCTAGGGTCTTCCTCCATGCAAAACCCAGCAGACACTCCCTGGGGGTCCATGGCCAAGCCCAGCTCTGCAAGAGGTGTGCCTAGCATGGACAGCAAGAGAGTCCTTACTCAGGGTGGAGGAAGACTCACCATGGACCAGACCTTACACCCAGAACCTGGGAGGACTCTAAGCCAAGATCACTTTCTGGCCAGACATGCACAGGTTGGGGATGGGCACCGGGATAAGGTAGCCCACTCCTGCTTTGCTTCAGTTCTCTCCACCACATAACCCACAACCTTCATGGCAGGGGTCCCATGGGTGGCTGATGTGGTGGGCACAAACAATGAAGGCAGAGTGATGAGGGAAGGGATGCTAATAGGGGTCAAAGTGAGTGTTGTGCTTGTGTTTGGCTGGGGAGAGTGCCCAAGGGGGCCAGGGACACTAAGCGTGGGAGGCCTCAGGCTTGGGGGCCACACTAGGCCACTGAAGACTGACCCCCACAGAGGACCCTGGGAGGATCCTACACTACTTTCCCTCCCTGTCCACTCCGTGGCCAGGGTACACAGACCAGGAGACCTGTCCAAACAGTCCTGAGAGTTAACATGGTCACCTGCTCATCACAGATGGGGAAAGCGAGGCAGAACAGGTCAGCAGGGAGACCTGCTCAGAGAACTTGGCTTGGGCTCCGAAGACCCCTGTGCTTAGAGACCCTCTGTACCCCACCCCCTGAGGTGTGACAATTACAGTGCAGAGTAGAAAGCCGGATGGAGTCTGCTGGCTCCTGCACGGCTGGGCTTTGTTCTGTTTGGCGGTGTCCCTCTCTGGGCAACCCACCATCACCATCACCCTAGCCCAGTTGCTCCGTGTGGAGCCCACCTTTTCCCAAGGCCCCAGCCTCACTCTGCCCCGGAGGTGCCCTGCCCAGAGGCTAGTCCGTAACCAGGGTGGTTGTCCAGGGGGGCCGTCGTCCCTCCAGGCAATGGTCGCCCCGTCGAGGCTGGCACATGTCCGGGCAGCTTGCCCCAAGCCCAGCCCGGGCTAGGGTGGCATCTTTGGTGCTTTGGCCCCGTAGGCGGCCCAGCCCGCCTGGTGACTTGCGGGAGGCGCCGGCGGGTCCTAGGACGCGGAACCCAGCGAATCGGAGTGCAGTGTGACGTAGCCCGACGACTCCGAGGGCGAGCTTAAGAAGCTGCTGGTGCTGCCCGCGCCCGCCGCGCGCAGACCCCCGGGCTCGCCCCACGACGCGCTCAGGCCGGTCCGCAGGGTCCCGGGATGCGCATGTGCGGCCGGGAGCGGCCTGGGGCTCCTCTCCGCGCCGCCGCCAGGGGGCGCCACGTCCCCACCGGGCTGGCCGCGGTCGGGGGCAAGGGCGCAGGCGGGGAAGGGCCCTGGCGGGCCGGGCTGGCGGCGCAGGGACTGCGGCTCCCGCTCGAAGGCGGTCAGCGCTAAGGCGTCGGGCAGCAGCGAGGCGGAGGCGCACCGAACGCCGGGCCCGGGGCGGCGGCAAGGGCTGCTGGGGGGCGAGCCGAGGGCGCGGCGCGGGCCGTCGTCCAGGGCCGGGGGGCGCAGCGAGAGCAGGCTCTCGGCCGAGCGACGTCGCGGGCGGAAGGGGGGAGCGTCCTCTGCGAGGGCCAGCAGGCTGCCGCGGCGCCGATCGGGCCCGCCTGGCATCACCAGGGCGGCCAGGTCCTCGCCGGAGCCCCAGCGCGGCAGGAACGTGGGCAGCGGGACGGCGGCCCACACGTCTGCGTCGTCGTGCGAGAAGCGTCGCGTAGGCGGGACCTGTGAGGATCGCCGGGTTACCACCCACTACCCTCCTGGAAAATGGGGACCTAGCCTCCCCTCCCTGGGCAGGGTGGCCTGGAGTCGGGGATCACCAGGCCAGGGGCCCCTGGTTTGAAGCTGTGCGATTTGGGGCAACTGACGATCTCTCCAAATCTCAGTGTTGTCATCTGTAGCTTGGGTCAACTGGGAAGTCCCCTTGAGTGGGGTGCTGAGCCCCAAGGAAATAACACAGGTGCCAGGTTGAGCACCCTCCTAGCGCACAAGGGAACTGGGGCACAGGGGCTGGGGTGCCCCCCATGGGCTCTGACCTGGGGCCAGCCCATTTGGGGAGGTGAAAGGCAACCCTGGGACAAGATGGGCTCCTACTCAGAGAGGAAAGGCCTTGGAGAGGTCAGGGTATCCCCCCCATGCATATTCCGCGTCTCCAGCCCTGCCTCTCTCTACCTGCAGGTACTGCATCTTGTCCTCCTGCAAGGGCCGCAGAGGGTAGAACTGGGGCAGGCCCCCCTCCTCCAGGGCAGAGAGCTCATATTTGGCCATCCTGTCCAGGGCCACAAAGTCGCCCCCGTAGCTGTAATCCAGGGAGCGCTCCAGCACTAGGTCTGGGGGGACGCCACCTTCCAGGCTGGTATCTGCAGGGCAGGGCAGAAGTTTAGGGCCATGGAAACTTGGGGGGCTTCAGGAGTGAACCCTCAGGGACCCCTAGAGACACATGCAGGGCTGGTGGGCCGGCTAGCAGAAAAGAAGGGTGGGGCACTCTGTTCAAATCCTGACTTTGCCCCCTTTTAGTTGTGGGGCTGGGGAAGTCATAGACCCTGAGCCAGTTTCCTCTATGGGGATGGGAACTAAATAGACACAAGGCGTTGACACTACCTGGCAGGTGGCAGGGGCTCAGCCCAGAGTCACATTGTTACTGCTGGGGAGAGGCAGGACTGGGTCCTCAGGAGCCCCTGGGGGCAGTTCGCCAGGACCCCTAAAGTCAGAGACTCCAGGAAATATTCAGGCTGGAGTCCACAGCCACTGTTAACCGGAACATCTGATTAACTGAAACCCTAGTAGAGGGGCAAGCCAGACAGAAGAATGCTCCATGGGACACTGGGTCCCTTAGGGGTTCAAGCACCTCTGGGGTAAATCAGGGAATCTGAAACCTGTCCTCCCACTGACCCCAGTGATCTCCCCCAGGCGCCACTCTCCATGGGGCCTTCCTCACCATCATCCGAATCCTCATCATTGGCCATGAGGGCCATACACTTCTCCCAGACAGCCTTGAGATCAGCGCGGTAGCGGTCACAGGCCCAGAGGAAGACGGGCAGCAGCAGGGCCTGGGTCACCGAGCACCACAGCACACACAGTGCCATCCAGGGGGCCGAGGCGTCTGCCCGTAGGCTGCTGAAGCTCACCACCTGTGGGCACAGGGGTCGGCCTGGCACCCGGCAGGACCCCCATCACCCCGCTTCCCCTCCCAGCCTCAGTTCTCCCATATGCAGGGCAGGTCTGACTGCCCACCCGCCACAGAAGGAGGCAGAGGAGGTGACAGAACTCCGGGCTCTTCTTGGGCAGGAAAGGGCCGGAGTGTGAAGGGAGAAGTCCATGCCCGCCCACCGACAGCTGCTCACTGCCAAGATGGATGGTCACAAGACTGTGTGCGCACCGGGAAGCACTGAGTATGGCCTCCCTCATTTCATCCGTGACCGCCCAAGGATGGGGAGCCAGGATTACCATCCCATTTTTGAGAGCCAGGTCTCCAATCTCCCAGATCAGAGCCTTTCTACCATCCTCCTTGCTCCCTGGCTTGTGATCTCCTTGGCCCTGCCTCTACTCTTGGGGCTGACCTCAGACCCAAGTGGGGAATCAAAGCAGTTTCTGAGGATCAGAGGGTCTAACTCAGTGGCTTTTGGCTCATGGTCCAGGGGCCCCTCATTCCTCTGCTCCCAGGGGAGTTCACTCCTCCATTTAGAGTGACACTGAACCGTTCCCCTTTCAGAGCCGAAGTGGGCATGATGCAGACATACATTGGTTCTTCCACGCGAGCTGTGTGACCTTCAGAATGATGCTAAACCTCTCTGGGGCCCAGTTTCTTCATCTGTGAAATGGGCCGAGAACATCTTGAGGCAAAGATTCCAGACACTGCACCAGCCCTGCAGCATCATGTGGGTTCCATAAACAGTACTCCCATCTATTCACTACTGAAGAGAAGCTGGGGGGCCCTACCCCACTGCTATTCCCATCTGGCTCTGCAATTTCACACATGTGCCTTCTCTCTACCAGCAAAGGGCCCCACTGCACACAGGAGGTCTCCACCTAAGGGGTACCAGACCCGTTAAGGGTGGGGCTACACCCTACCTATGAAGCTGCCACCCCCCTACCTGTCACCTGCTGAAGCTGGGGTCCTGCAGTGATGCCCTGCTCAGCTGCTGGGATGAAGCCTCTCTTGGGGTCCTTGCCCCTCCACCCGTCCCTGTCCAGCTCTAGACCCTCTTCAGGGGCTGGGCTGGAACCTTATGTGTGGGAGGGCTTGGCTACTGAGTCCAGACATCATTCTTGGGCTAGGCCTGGAGCACAGCCTCATAGACAGGAGCCCAGGCAGCCTCCATGGACCTTGGACCCTACCTGGCAGGGTCTTCAGACCAGCCCTCACCTTGACCTTCCTCAGCTGCTGGTGCGTGCATGCTAAGTTGCTTCAGTTGTGTCCAGCTCTTTGTGACCCCATGGACCATAACCCGCCAGGCTCCTGTATCCACGGGGTTCTCCAGGCAAGAATACTGGAGCAGGTTGAAATGCCCTTCTCCAGGGGATCTTTCCAATCCAGGGATCAAACCCACATCTCTTACATCTCCCACACTGGCAGGCAGGTTCTTTACCACTAGCATCACCTGAAAGCTTGTTCGGCCGCTGGGATCAAGTCCAACTCTCCAGCACACATTCAAGGCCTGTCCTGCCTCCCAATTCAGGACCAAAGCCAATTCTACCATACCACATTCCCCCTCTGTCCACCCTGGGACCTGGGCCCAAGAGGAAGCCTGTGAGCCCACCTTCCATACCCTCTGTATCAAGTGGATCTCACCCAGATCAGGGGTGGAAAGTCTCCTGCCGTGTGATGGAAAGACCCTGGTCTCTGCAGCCACCTAACGTGGGTTCAGTTCCCACCACAGCTGCCCTGACTGTATACTGGTCACTTGACCTATCTGAACTTTAGTTTCATAACTTATAAAGTAGGGGTGATGATGATGCCTCCTGGAAGGATCAGTGTGAGGAAGATTCAGCTGCTAATGCCTGGAGCACCCAGCCCTAGTCTGTCCCAGAGCCCATGTCCCCCCTCGGGGCTCCTACCACCCGCCAGGCTCACCCACCAGCACAGGGAAGCCCATGAGGCAGTCGTAGATGACCACGATGGTGGCCACCAGGCCAGTGATCTGCAGCGAGGTCCTGGCAGGCTCCGAGCCGTCGATGGAGGAGCGGCGCTTGCCCTGCGCGTCCTCCACCACAATAGTGGGCACGGTGAAGGCGCGGCGGTCTGCCCGGCGCCCCACCTGCACTGCCAGTGTCTGGAAGAGGGCAATGGCCGTGCAGACAGCACCCATGGCCACGCTGCCGCCCACCAGCAGCAGGAAGCAGACGCCAAAGCCCAGGCCGATCTCAGCCACGATGAAGCGGCAGCCGTGGGTGTAGAAGCGCTCACTTGTGTCATGCCAGCCGACGGCAGGCAGGGCCGACAGGATGAAGGACACCATCCAGATGCCCATGACCGTGTGGACCGCCTGCTTCTTGGCGTTGCTCAGCCTGGCACAGGGCAGGAATAAGACACAGAGGGACCTGGCATCACTCACAGGGTCTCTCCTCAAGCCCTGAGGGTCCTCGACTGCCCTGGTCCCCATGTACATCATCACACGTCCCTTTCCCCAAGCACTTCTCTACTGGGTACCTGCACACCCACACACACCTACATGCACGCACCCCTGCAGCCCTCAGTGTGACACAGGTGACGCACCCCGCAGAGGGGCCCTGTCCCCACACTGAGGCCACTGCGCGCTCAGGCACACGTACCCCACTAGGATGTTTGTGTGCACACCGGTACCCGCCCAAGAACTCACCTGTAGTTGACAGGCCAGCGGACCATCCACATGCGGTGGTAGGAGAGGGAGGTGACGGAGAAGCAGGTGGCCAGGGTGAGGGTGTAGAAGGTGGACACGAAGACCTTGCAGAGGCCCTCGTTCCACTCGTAGTCGGGGCGCTGGCGCCGCAGCTGCACCACGGCGTAGGTGGCGATGGGCACGGCCACGTTGAGCATGTGGGTGGCCGCCAGCATGCACAGCAGGAACTCTAGGGGCTTCCACTTCTTCTGCTTGGCCCCCACGCTGAGGATGCCCCAGGCGTTGGCCAGCAGCGAGAGGCCTCCGCAAGCCAGCCAGCCCACCGCACTGCCAGGCAGCCGCCTCTCATCACTCATGGTGCAGACGGGAGCTGGTCGGTGGCTGGGACATCCTCTTCAAGCTGGGCCTCAGCTCAGCGCAGCAGTCCTCACACGTGGCGGCCCAGGGACACCGGGGACCACGAGCATCTGCGGGGGGTGGGGGCGGGCAACACAGGGCACTCAGTGACTCTCCCCTGGCTCCAGCAGCAGAGCTCTTGGGGCTCCTGGAAGTGGGAGAGAGAGGGGTCCCCTGATGCTCCGTTATCTGTCCGGTCCTGGCTTGGGCGGGGCTGCTTTGCCTTCCTCTCTCTTCTCTGAGGCCTCCTGGCTCCTGGGGGGGTGTATACAGTAGTGCTCAATCAATGCACATCCCCTCACTTCCATCTACTCCTGGTAAAGGTGCAGCATCTAGGCTTGCTTCCAGGCTGCGTGCATACTCAGGGAAGCTGCCAGGTCAGGCCCAGGTGGGCCCTGTGCCACAGGCGTACCTGGTGTTGTCCCAGGACCAGCCCTCTCACCTTCACACTTCCCAGACCCACACGCAGCCCACATGATGCTGCCCCAGTGCATGATGGGGGCCCTCAGCCTCATCCATCCCACTTCATTTGGCCAATGAGGACAGGCCTGGAGGATGAGCCCCCTGAATCTCTGCGTGAGGAAAGGGTGATCTGGGGACCAGTTTCCTGCCCACTCTGGGAAAGCATGGCCTGCTTTTCCTGGGTCAGCCCCCAGCAGGCCTTCCACAGCTGGGCACACCTGGAAGGCCCTGGCAGAACCTCAGGCTGGGAGTCCCACCAAGCTCCAGCACACGAGCTGTGTGGCCCCACAAAACCTCATATCCTCTGAAATGAGGATGATGATGCTTCCTCCAGGGGGCAGTTAGGTGGACAGACGCCTCATCTCTAAAGCCCAGGGTAGGCCAGGTCACAAACACAGTGGGTGCTCTGGACACCTTGAGTAACATGGGACTATAGCTGGCCACAGACCAGAACTTTGCCCCAAGGACAGCCTGCGCATAGGATCCAGGGACACAGGACCCAGGCCGGAGGCACGTGTTGGGGAGTTCCCCCATCCTGCCAGAGAGTGAGAGAGTGATCCCCGCCTTCCGGCCTGGCACCTCCCTGCACAGAACAGTGGCCAGTCGTCTGATATGAGGCCCACCATAGCAGGCCACTCTGGCCACAGTCTGGAGCAGGCAGTGTGGGGAGAAGCACAGTGCTAAGTGCAGGCCTCCTGTGTACGCTGCCTACACTTGGGCCTTCTCACTCTCTAGCCTGTTTAATCTCAGTGGCTGCAATTCTCTTGTCCCCAACAGAGACGATCCCCTGGAGAAGGGAATGGCTACCCACCTCCGCTATTCTTGCCTGGAGAATCCCATGGACAGAAGAACCTGGCAGGCTACAGTCCATAGGGTCGCAGAGAGTTGGACATGACAGAGACTAACACTTTTAACACCTATGGGTACCCCTGAACCAGACACAGCCACATGATCCCCCAGGCACTGTTCCCAGCTTGGTGTGGACAGGCCATTGCAGGCCCCTGGTGCTCAGGACAGGGGAAACACTTCCCAGCCCACTGCTGGGCACCCCTGCTTGTGTTGTGCAGTGTGTGGCCTTGACCCCTGTGGACACCAAAGGACCTCTGAGTCCTGTGAGTCTCATTCATCTCTGTGCCCCTGCTACAGGCCTGCCTGGGCCCCTGACCCAGATGAGAGTCTATTCTGGACCACACTAGTGCCCACTAATGGCCTTGAGGGGGGCTGGGGGACTTCTGGAGCCAGACAACTTCCTTCCCAAACATTAGGCTTCTACTTATACACCTGTTGTCCCTTCGTCACCCCAGACCCAGCATGGGAGGAGAGGTGGCCCCACTGGACCCTCCAGCAGTTGTTCAGGCGTCCAGCAAGCCTCCTTGACCTCAGCATACAGAGGCCACTGGTGTGGGGTAAAGAGCTGTTAAGACTCCAACTCCAGCTCCCCAGCCAGTTACATGACTTAGCTGGGCATTAGTTTTCTCATCTATAAGTGGACATGAGGGTATCTATCCGGAGAAGCATGTGGGTAGCCAGGAAGTTATGCCAGAGAAAGCGCTCAGAATGGAGCCAGGCACATAGAAAGTACTCAGTAAATGCTGGCCGTGTAGATGTGTGTACTAAAGGCCTCCCTGCTCTCTGAGCTACAGCACCTCTCAAGGTCCAAGACATTGAGCTCAGAGGTGTACTTGAGCCTCAGACCTGCAGGCAGACACAAGGTAACCCCAACCGAAACCTGGGACAGGCCAGCTTTGGGGGTAATGAGGCCCCAGGGCTACCCTAAGGGGTACCTTCATGGGGTCTGGCAGCCTACTCTGGGTCCAGAATGGGCAGAGTACACATGCTGCTGTGGGTCAGAGGCTTATGTTATCAAACAGAAAACCAGGTTCACCATGCACCTGGGCTGGTGTCTATTTCTACTTGCATTGGGCTTCTGTGGCTGTCAAACTGGGAGGCCTTTCCTCAGATGCCCAAGCAGGCTGTCTGATTCCTGGGACCCTGGGCCCAGCCCAGCTCACACTACCCACCTGTTGATTACTGGTGCAGAATGGTGGGGAAGATGCCACGGGCTGCCACTGGCACAACCCTTCATGGTGCCAATTCTCCTGAGTCTAGCCTAACAGTGTCTCACTTCAGGGAAGGGTCCCAGGTGTGTGGGCAGGAGAATGTGCCCTACAGGGGACATTCATCCTTCCAACAGGTGCCTTCCTCTCAATTCATATGCCCAGTGATCTTGTCTGAAGGACTTCCATCATCCCTGGTGGTCCAGTGGCTAAGACTCTGAGCTTCAAATGCAGGGGTCCCCAATCCCTGCAGATCAGGGAACTAGATCTGTAACTAAAACCTCGTACAGCCAAACAAATAAATAAATGTATATATTTTTTTAAGATGGTTAAGCAGAGGTAAAACCATTTGCCCGAGTTCTTATGTGCCTGAGCCAGGATCCAAACTCTGTCTGACATCAAAATCCTGACTTCTTATACATTAAAATGCTTGGATACTTGGCTTTTTCTTGTTTGAGCTGAGGTTGTCTTTCTGAGCCTCCTACCCAAACAAGATGAGTCCTACTGTCCCAACAATACAGACAGGAACAGTGAGGCTCAGAGTCCAGGGCAACACTGGGGAGGAAGCCTGGACTCTGTGGACTCCTGAGCTGGTTGGTGGTCCTGGGATGGGGGAGGACTATCTCCGGGATGGGCTGGGGAGCGGACAGCACGGTCTCCAAATGCAGAGTGAGAGCGGTCTGGCTCTGCAGAAACCAGGAGACCCCTCTTCTTCCAGATTGGTGACACCTTCTGCTCATTCACAGGGAGCAGGGCCAGACCCCAACACCCCGCATCACAGTCTCCGCAGCATTCCAGGACCGGACTTCTCCCTCTCTTGCATCCCGGAGCCGCTCCCTGCCGTCCCCTCCCCCTAGGACATCGCTGGGCAGGCTGCAGGTGAGGCGGGCCTGGGACCCACCGGACTCCCTCCGCAGGGTCTGCGGGCGGGGCCCCGACGTGACGTCACGGCCGCGGGCCAATGAGGCCGCATGGCCCCAGGGCTCTATTGCGCAACAAAGAGAACCCAGAACTTGAAAGGATTCCCGGGCTCTGCTGCCGCCCCCAGGCTGCTCTCCGCCCGCGCTGCTGCCCATCGGTCCCGCAGGGCCCCGCTCGGCCGCCGCCCAGGGAGGAGCTCTCGGCGCGGAGCCTTCACATCTCCAACACGCCCCCCGCCCGCCACGCCCGCACCGCCCCCCCCCCCCCACCGCCGCGGTCCCCGCTCCTCTGTCCTCCGATCCCCCGCCCGACCTGGCGCTCGGTCCGACCCCAGCGGGGCCCCCGGCCCTGCCTAGCCCCGAGGGCGCGTCCAAGCGGCGGCCGGGAGCCGAACGCCGACGGGTCTGCGGTCCCGGACGCCCCCCGAGCTTCTCTGGACAGGGGTGGGCCCGGGACCCTGGATCGGCCATCCCTGCCCCCTGCAAGCAAGTCCCCCGGGGCGGCGCTTCCAGGCCCAGAGGGAGCGGCCGACCCCGGGGAAGTTACCCCGAAGGTCCCCAAGTTGGGGGGGGCGGGGTGCGCAGCCTAAGCGGAGCCCGCGGCCATCGGACAGGCCCTGTGACGGGCAGACCGCGGACAGCCCCTCCCCGCCCGAAGTCCCCCCGCCTGGGGTCGCCTGCCCGGCCGCCTCCGGGCCAGGGCGGCGGCGCTTACCCTGCATTCGGGCGCCCGAGGCTCCAGTTCGCTGCTCCCGCCTCCGGCTCCGGCTGCGGCTCCCGCGCCCCCTGGCCGAGCGCGGGCCGCCGGGGGCCGCGAGGGCGGCCGGCGGCGGAGCGGCCCGCGGGCCGGGGCATCCTGGCGGCGGCTGCCCGTGGCTGGCGCGTTCCGCTCAACTCGACCCCGCCACCCCTCCCTCCCTCCCTCCCTCCCCTCGCGCCGCCGCCGCCACCGCGGCCGTGCTCGGATCCCGCCGCTCGGCTGGCTGCGCCCCGGCGGCCGGGGGCGGGGGGCGGAGCAGGGCGCATGCCTCCGCGGGCGCCTCCGCGCCGCCCCTCGGACCGCCCCGCCCCCGCCTCTCGGAGGCGCGGCCCGCTGAGTCTGTCTGTCGGTCCGCGAGTCTGTGGGTCCTCAGTCTCGCATCGGCGGGGGCGCGCCCTCCGCATGCGCGCCTCCCGGCCGAAGCCCCCTAGGGAGGGCGGCGTCTCCGGCGAAGCATGGGCAATCTTGGCCTCTTGCTGTCGTCTTGGGTCTGTCCACACTCTGGACGCTGGACACGGCCTGCCAGCCGCCTGGGGGCTTGGGGCAGGAATGGACAGTGGGAACCTAGGGCCGGGAGTAGAGGGCTCAGGGACGGCTTCTCAAAGAAAGCCGGATCTAAGGTGAACTATAGGGGCGGAGCAGGGAGAATACTTGGGGGGACCTGAGGACTAGCAGCCTCCAGAAATTAGGGAGTCGTTCATGCGGGGAGTCCGGGCAGGGAGAAGTGAGGTTGGGTCAGCTAAAGGTTCAGACGTAGCTTCTGGCCGGCGCGGAGGTTGGGGAGTGGCGGGGGCGGGGGCGTCCACCATGGGAATAAGGGATCGTGTGAAGGGACCACTGGGCTGCCGGTTTTTACCTCTCCTCCCATGGGCTCAGAAATGTTCTCTGTGAAGCTGAGACCAGACCACTCAGCTGGAAGGAGGCAGGAAAGGCGAGTCGGAGTCCCTGGCCCTCTCTTCTCCCTCCATCGGGAGCTCACCCTCCACTTAGCTAGCTGGAACAGAGGCTGTCACCACTAGGCTAGGAGGGGAAACCCAGTAGTCACCTTGATGGGGGTCTCTGGAGACCCAAGTCACAAGAGAGAGTGGCCGCTGGCATCCTGGCATCCTGGCCTCCCTTCCAGCCAGAGGATGCTGCCTGCCTCTTCTAGGAAGCCAGTGACCACATGCATCCTGGACAAGAGCCCTCCAGAGTCACACCTGGGCATCACAGCATTGTCCTGCCACACATCTGGGAGGCATCCATGAGCGGGAAGCCCTGTGCCCAGAGGAAGGTAGGCATCTGCCCAGGACCAGAGTCAACCAAATGCAGCGAGTGCTGGCTGTGCCACCCCATAGCCTGGCTCCTGTGCCCACCTACACCGGCTCCACACCTGGAGACAGCTGGAGAGTTAGGAGCAGCTTTTAGGGGACCCAGAGGGAGCCTTAGGGTCAGTCTTGTGAGACACATTAAAGCTGAATAGCACGGTTCCACAATGAAATGGGGTTGGTGAGTGCGAGTCCTGGGCCATGTGCTCCCTGAGTGTGGCTTCTGGGTGATCAGGGCCCCTGTGAGCTCTCTGTGGACAGACCAGCTCCCTGCCCATGTGGTCCTGGTGATAAACAGACCAGCAGCAGTGGGAGGCTGACACAGGGTAGCTGGTAGTCAAGTGTGGCATTTCTAAGGCAATCCAGAGCCTTGGGCCCGACTGCTGCCCAGCTGGCAGAAGGCAGCATGCCCCACGCCTGTGGCCCCAAGTGCACCTCCACAGCTCACCACGGCCACCTGGACTGGTACCCCTGCCCCAGCTGGCTCTGGGGGCATGTGGGAGATAAGCTTCCCAGGGCTGCCTTGGGGAACCCCAGGACCGGGGTACTTGGGGCCTGGCATGACTGACTATGGTTTCTCAGAGCAAGGTTTGGACAGCCTGTACAGGATGGTCTTGCTTGCCCTGCCAGGCAGGCCACCTCCTCCTCCCTCCCTGCCTCGGGCACCCAGGAAGCTGGCATGGGAGGTGGGGTATGGAGCTGGGGAGGCTGAGGCAGCCTCCAGGGGCTGGGTTGCTGTGGCCTCTTGGTGTTCCCTCCCGATGCTCCCAGGCAGGAAACAAACCCGTCAGCCGGGACTGGGGCCGAGACGGATTCCGAAGGTCTTGGCGGGTGTTTCTGCACATCTGGAGCCGCATTCTCTCTCCTGGGCCCAAGGGAGCCCCGTGTGAGGATGCGCCATTGACGACCAGTCTCATCTCCAGGCTTCGAGGATGAGCCTGGGTCAGGAACATTCTCACAGGCAGTGATGACAAGGAGTGTTGTTGGAGGGGACTTTCTCAGCTGTGGGTGGGTGGGTGGGGACATGGACCCCGCAGTGGCCTCAGCAGCTTACCTGCCCTGAGGCTGCTGGACCAGACACTTGCGGCGCACACACATGCAGCCTCCTCCCTCACACGTGCACACACGTGTTTGCAGAGACAGGGATACCAATACAAGTGCATGCACGCACACAGGCTGACACACTGCCCCTCAGACCCCCATGCCACAAGCCTTCCCAGTAACCCCACTTGCCCTAGTGGCTGGGGGCTCCTCCTCAGGCACTAGCTGGGGAGGACCCCCTCCGTAGAACCCCTGCCTCTTGCTCTGAGGTGTTCGAGCTGCCTCTGGTGAGGAGAGGCCAGGCCCAGCAGGGCAGCTGTGGTCGGTCTGGCTGAGTTTGGCTCTTTCTTTTTTTAAATATTTATTTGTCTGTAATGGGTCTTAGCTGCAACACGAGGGATCTTCAATTTTCATTGCGGCATGTGAGATCTAGTTCCCTGACCAGGGATTGAACCCCGGTCCTCTGCATTTGGGAGCGTCTTAACCACTGAACCACCAGAGAAGTCCCTGAGTTTGGCTCTTTCTGCCGAAACTTTGTCCTCACAAGTGCCCCAGCCCCCATCAATTGGAAGGCACTGGATGGGGCCTCAGAGCCTGGAACCAAGGCCCCTGGGGTGGGGTGGGGGGTGGGAAGGGAGGGAGAGGTGATCTCTCTGACCAGCAGGTCATCAGGCAAACGCAAGTGGGCGCTAAGGCAGGTCCAGGTCCAGACACCCAGAGGAGTAAGGGGCAGGAGGGTGGCCCCAGGAAGGTAGAGGAGCCCACTAGGCCCCTGGGTGACCCCCAGATCCCACACCCAGGGAGAGTGCAACCCCCCAAGACACACGACCACCCAGACCAAGGTCCAGCCAAACAGTAGCTTTATTAGTGAAGCTGAACTCTACATACGGTACGTGTGTGCCCAGGTCACCCCAGGGTCTCCAGGGACTGCGCGGGCATTGGGACAATACTGTGTAGCGTTTACATTGGGGTGATATAAATAAAGCTTTGGTGTAGAGGTTTTCGGGAGAGGTTAACACTGTGAGACGAACACTTCACACAACCCCAGTTGTCAACGTGAACTGGGTTTTTGGCCGGGGGGTAACTTCTAATGATGCGGCGCTGGGGTCTGTTCCAGGCTGGAGGGGCGTCTAGGCCTGAGTCTCTGCCTGGCCCTGCCGCTTCGCCTTCATCTGCAGGTACCGCCCTTTGCCTTCCTCGAAGCGCTTCTTCTCGTCCTCAGTCTCGGGCTGTGGACACACAGAGGAGCAGGCAGGTTAGAGAACCAGGGAACGTGGGCACTGCCCCCAGAGGGCACAGAGAAGCCGGGCCAGGCCCCATCTTCCTGCAGCCCGTGGGGCAGAGACCCCACATTACTTTCCACAGCAGGCGGAATGCTGAGCCCAGGGCCTTTGTGAGAATGAACTTTAGCTGAAAATGCAGTTGATAATGAACTCAGAAGAGGGGCCAAAGGGGGACCCTGTGTTTGCACTCCCAGGGAATGCCAGCTACTCTTGGTCTCTGCCCCAAAGGGAAGTGGGGACAAACACCGTGCTGACTGACTGTGTGACCTTGAGAAGGCCACTTTACCAGGAGCGTGTGACCGCTTTGTGGGCAGTCACCCCTGGCCAGCACAGAGGCTTAGGAAGTGGCACCTGGCGTCCACCTCACCTCTTCACTGTACAACCTAAGAAGCCAGGTCCTCAAGTGACCAGAGACTTGGCCAAAGGCCATGTTTTGCCCAGGACCATCCTCGCTCATGCCTGCTGACCAGTATGACAGTGAATGGACCCCCTTTCACTCTTGAGGTTGGCCTGACCCAGTCACTAAGTGCTGTGGCCCCAGAGGTCACGGCAGCAGCACCATTGGTCACTTCCAAGGCCCCATCTGTCCCACCACAGAGTTCTTTCTCACCGCCCAGGGGTCAGGGATTCAGGCTTAAAGAGCTCTGCTAATTCCTCTGGACAACACTGCCTTGCGACACTCTGAGGGTGTCTGAAAGCCAAAGAAACGGGGCAGGCGCCCTTCAGCTACAATGACACCAAGCCCCAGCAGCTATTTTTAGGCCCAAGGGTTTTACAGCAAATGGTATATTGACAAAAGAGAGAACAATCAGCCAGAGGACGGAATGTCAGGTTATACCCAACACTCCCTCCCTTTCAGCCTTCTCAGAAATGGGTCTCTAAATGTCACCAGGTGTGAACTATCAGAACCTCAGGGCTTGGAGCCAACAGAACATCCGGGCATCTGAAGCACTAGGCCGTGCTCCTGAGAGTGGTTCTGGTCCCCGATTGAAGACTCTCGGGGCACACGTGGAAAATGCTGCCTTTTCCAAGATACTTTATTGAAGGCCGGCTCTGGTTTCATCTCTGGCTGACTTTTTCAAAAATGAAACTTGACACTATGCAATTTGACCTAAAACAGCCCAGGAAAATAGAATGTTCTATCTCCATTTTAGCAGGAAATTCTAAGTTGGGGGGGGCGGGGACACAAGACATCCTTGGGGCCCCAAGTACTCCAGCCCCTGCTGAAGGCACCCGATGAAAACAAGGCCACATCCTGCTGAGCCCAACCCAAGGCTCCCGCGTACATGCAGGTAAAAGGTGCAAGATCGGAGCTTCTCAAATGTGCATGTACAAGTCACTGAGGATCTTGTAAGTGCAGATTCTATGTGTCTGCAGTGGGTCCGGGGGCTAGGACCCATTTCTAACACATGTCAGGCGATGCAAGGCAGCTTGCCCATGGAGCACTGTAGGTAGAAGGACCCTGGTCCCTCTCCATGTCCATCCCTGTTCTAAATGAAAGTGAAAGTCATGTCTGACTCTTTGTGACTCTATGGACTGTAGCCTGCCAGGCTCCTCTGTCCAAGGGATTCTCCAGGCAAGAATATTGGAGTGGGTTGCCATGCCCTCCTCCTAAGGATCTTCCTGACCCAGGGATCAAACTCAGGTCTCCGTCATTGCAGACACAGCCAAAGTGGCCAAGAATGCAAGGTCAAGGCCACCAGGCTAAGACAGTAGGGACTTTTTCCTCTCCCACCTCTGTATGGGACTTGCCTGGCATGGTTGACCTGTGGCTCCCATCCATGATACATGAAAACCCACTGGATTGTACATTTACACGGGCGACCACACAGTACATAATATCTCAAAACCACTGCAGAGGTGTGAGTGCCATCCTAGTTTACAGAAAGTCAAAGGGAAGGGTTCAGCGTGGTGGGCCCCCACCCAAATCCGGGAACCCGAGGGAGGCAACAGGGCAGAGGTGATGTTCTCGGAACTAAATCAGGGCTGGATGCACACGCTCCATGAACACACCGAGCACCCTCCATGGGCCCCTGCCTTGGGACCTGACTGAATGGCTGACCACACACCAGGAAAGAGGTGGGCGGTGCTACACTAGGAAAGTGACAGTGGCCTGGATCAAAGGCCAAGTGGAGCAGAGTAAGACGGTCTCAAGGGCCAGGTGTAATGAGGGTTCCTGGGAAGCCATGCAGGCACCCCCCAGCTCGTGAGAGTCTGTGTAACCACCCAGGAGGCGTCCAGGGTTATCACGCCCCCCTCCTATGAGGATATGGGGCAGAGGCTGAGTGACCTGCCCAAGCAACAGCCTGTAAGAGGCAGAGCCACAGTTTGAGCTGCTGCCATCCCCTAGGCCAGCTTTTGCTGACAGGCTCTCGGGTGGGGCTGCTGGTGGGCAGCAGGGCACACGGTGGCCCTCCAGCATCACCCTGGTGAACATCCAGAATGAATCTGGAGCCCACGTGAGTCTACAGGGCCCCAGGATCTATAGCCTTCTGCAGCCAGGAGGGGACAGGTCAGGGACAGGGGCAGATTCCCCTTCCAGCCCTGGCACCAGGCACCTCCCAGAGGAGGCAAAGAGACGGACGCCGCACCTTCCCTTCCCACCAGGTCCCAACGCACCCTCAAGGGCGAGGGGGGCTCACGTGGCCCTGATGTGCGGCTGTGACGAGCCTGGCCCTCCAGCCTTCCATCAGGTTCCCCCAAACGACTACCACTACCCCACTCCCAGAAGTCTCTAGACATGTGCACTGAAGGTTCTGGACGCTTCTCTCAGTGCACAACCCCAGGAGGGCAGAAGCCCAGGTGCAGGTATAAGACCTAGGCAATTCTGGTGTCCGCCCGGCAGGGAGCGGGGAGGAGCCACAGCCCGGCACCAGGCCCCAAGGTTGCTGTTCCAGGCGAGTCCCTGACGTTCAATATTCCGCAGCTAATTCATCAGCCAGGATCTGCCCTCAGACAGACCTCCTGCCGCCTGATGATGGATGTGCGGGCAGCGGGCCGGCTGCAGAGCGCGGCCAAACCCTGTTCAGCCTGGAAACAAGGAGCTGGAGAGGGCTCACCCCTCACCTTGTCTCCGGGGATGGCAGCCTGTGTGGGGAACTCTGGGCTCTGTGGATTCAGTGCTGCCACCCCACATGCTGATGGCCCTTTCCTGCCCACCTGCCCCGGGGGGTGTTATAAAGACACCTCAGGGCTGGGGAGAGGTGTGTGGGGGCAGAACAGGGGTGAGCAACTCTGCTCTCAGTGGAGGCAGGGTCCTACCCGGCCGGCTGCTGGACGCTCAGCCTCCCCAGGGCTGTGAGCTCAGACAAACAGCTCTCCCAGCCAAGTGAATAAGAGGGGCCACCACTTCCCTGCTGGGCGCAGAGCTGGCAGAACTAGACAGATGGCTCCCTGCACGCGGCCCCACCCACGGCCCAGCTGCCGCTGCCTCCTCGCAGCCGTCTCCCTCCATCCGGCAAAGTAAATAAATACATAAGTTGTTGGCTGTTGCTGTTTTTAATGGGGGGTTGGAGGTGACGGGGAGAAGGACAAAGTTCCTCTGTGGGAATCATACTTCCTCTCAAGTGCCTAAAGCTGTTGGCAGGAACTACCAATCCCTGCAGGCCGCCCGTCCCCCAGCCTGGGGGTGAGGGCTTCCTGTGCATTTGAAAAAGCACAGGTGACAGCCAAGGAGCCCGCTGGCAGCTCAGGGTGTGGTGACCCCTGTTTACCTGCCTGGTGGAAGAGTGTGCACCAAAGGCTCCGGACGCTTCTCTCGGCGCTGGGTAGACATCGGAATTGACCAGGTCTGGTACCTGCACCTGGGCCTCTCCCCTCCTCGGAGGGGTGCCAAGGACCATGGGGTCACCGGGACCTGCCATGCGGCCAGGCGGCCTCCAGGATGCTCCCGGGGCCAGCTGCGAACCAGGAGTCTCCAGGAGGTGACGTGGTGAAGGGTCTCCTATGGGGCCAGTGCAGGCCACTCTCCACACACAGCAGTTACACTGTGTGTGTGTGCTCGCCAGCACACTCATGAACTCCTGTCATCGTGAACAGCCTCAGAGACGAAATGTACTCCTGTTTGCCAACACATAGCCGACGCCCTGGGAGGAGGGCAGTTGGCCCTGGGGGTTAACTTAAGGCAGCTGGATCTTTGGAAGGGCATATTCAGGCCCAGGGACACAGGAGTGGGGGTGGGGTCCCGGGGCATGGGCCCCCTCTGCTGGGGGCGCCCTGCTGGCTCTCGCCTGCTGGCTCTGGGCCTCCGATGTTCATCTTTCCCTCCTCCCGCCAGCACTGTCTCCCGGGCTCCTTTCCACTGGCGGGGAAGCCTGTGGCTTTCAGAGCCTAACAGTGCAAACCAAATGTTTTCCATTTTGCATTCTCTGTGCTTCAAGAACACACATTTGGAACTTGGCAGAGAGGGTGAGTGACTAAGTTCCACCCTCAGTAAAATCAAGAGCTTGTCCTTTTTGTAATTAATGAATGTCTGGTGCGAAGAGGGTTTCCAGTGGTAATAGAACAACTTCCTGTGAGCCTGAGGGACGCAGACCTTCTTAATTAGGAAGCCATGCAGCACAGCCTCTCCAGCCTTCATAACAGGAGACGAGAGGGATCTTGGGAAAATCACCAGGCAATTAAGATATCGTCTGATGACTGGGGCCACTCGGCATGGTGTGGCCAGGGGCACTGGCGAGCTGCCCACAGGTGGCTGTGTCCCCCGGCTGGGCCCACAGACCCTGACCCAGGGCAGGGATGGGCTGGGCACCGGGAAGCCACAGTCCGCGGTCTGGTGTCTAGTTCCTAGGGGCCGCAGGCTGGACTGTGCAGCTATTGCGCCAGGCTCAGCACCGCAGCCCCCAGCACACAGCATCACAGCCTCCAATGACACAGCCAATGTGGAGAGTCGTAAACACCCTCACTGGGGGTTCCCCTCACTCTACAGCACTGGCTCCTCTCCTCAAATAACTGCCCTCCTGTGCGACCATGAAGTTCTCCTGCAGAAGGGTCAACAGGTGGCCAGGAGAGGCAGGGAACACAGGTGCTGCCAGGCAGGAGGCAGGAGGGTGCCACCCCCAAGGAGAGGGGGCTCGGGACCTGCCCGCAGTGCTGGCCCCCGGCCCGGGTGTGCTGACACGCCGACCCCTCCTCACTGCCCGTCGCCGAGCCCTCCCATGGGCTGGGCCCGGGCCAGGAGCTGCGCTCTCACTGCCAGCCTTTGCCCTGTGTGCACTGTGTCAGCATCTTTCCCGCCGTCTGTCTGAGGCCACACGGTGCCCGGAACACAGTGGGGTCCCGGAAGCATCTGCTGAGTGAATGAACAAGCAAACCAATGAAGATCAAAGCAAGAAAGTCTGAATTCCAAACTGACGTGACTCTGTGTTAAATATCAGAACCAACTCAATGGAGAGTTTGAGCAAACTCTGGGAGATGGTGAAGGACAGGGAAGCCTGGCATGCTGCAGTCCACGGTGTCGCAGAGAGTCGGACACGACTGAGTGACTGAACGACGATTCAGAACTGAGGATTCTGCTCAGAGGACACATTCAGGCATCCTCCACCTCGAGCAGCTCCAGAAGGCTAGGACCACTGAGGGGCTCGATAGGGGCCTGTGCTGGCGACAGGAGGCACGAGTGGGGTGTCCAGTACACCTGGGCGTGGACAACGCCCCAGATGAAGCATCTCCACTCCTGCAGGCAGGGCTGGCATGCTATTCTCTGATTCTGTGCGCACCTACCAGTGAGTGGGGAGGCCCTCCTGCACCCTTCCTACCCCTGGGGGGTTCCAGGGTCTTTTCGTCCTTGTATCTCTGAGCACCCAGGAAGGGGCCGCCTTGGCCAAGGGGTTCAAGGTCTGCTCCATGTCGACTTCATGTCAAAGTCACGTCTCATCGCTGGCACCGTGGTCTGGGTGGGTGCGGATAACCCACCCCAACACCTAGTGAGGAGGTGGGTCAGCACTGTGTGAATTCAGTGCTCAGTTTCCGCTGTGGGCCCAGAGCACACCCCAACACCAGCCCCATCCTGGAACAGGGAACGGCCTCACGGGCACACAGGCCTTGGGAGCCGGTCCTCCTCAGGAAACCTGTATGGTGACGGGCCCTGGATGGGGCCCTGAGGTTTGGCCGTGATGGAAGGAGGAAGCACCTACAGCTGAGAGAGTACAGAGCTCACATTTCACCGCTTCTTGGTGGAGCCCCACCAGTTATGAGCCCGCCCCTCCAAGAAAGAGGGAAGGCCAATGGCCTCCTCAATTTCCTCCCTGCCTCCTGTTTTCATCCTGATTTGTCATTTCAGTGCTGGCAACAGAGGCCCCCGGGTCCAGGCCCTGTCTTCCACCTGTCAGCAGTTCCTGGTGGACCAGGAGGGGACGGTCTACAAGCAGCAGCCAAGACCCCTGCACCGCAGGTTGCTCTGAGGTTTGGGTTTTCTGGAAGCCAAGCAAACCGGCTTTGAAAAGACCCTGCTCCATGACCCCAATGTGAAGTGGCCATGCTTCTCAGCTCACTGGGGAAAACAAATGATCCTTTTCCAAATGACCCACAAAGCAGTTGTGAATGCCCGTGTCCAAAATTGGCATCATGTGACTGCCCTGGCACAGGGTCCAGGTGGCTCCCTTGGTGAGGGGAGACCTCCTCCAACACGGGTCTCCCAGGACCTCAGGGTCTGCAGCACCCACGTCTGAACCAGAGAACAGAAACCAGCTTTGCTCCCGCTTTAACACAGGGTCCACTAGTTCCCACGTTTGGTGGGACTAAAGTCCTCCCACTCCCAGGTTGAAAAGTCACCCCTAGGAGGTGCTGGGACCAGTGTGGAAGCGGGTCCCAGGGAGCCACCCCTCCAACTGTGCCCTTCACCCCGACCCTCGAGGTCAGAGGGCACGGCTGCAGGGAGGCCTTCAGAGGGAGCTGGCTGGCTCCACAGGCCACACTCGCCTTTAACAATCAGCCTGGAAGTGCCGGCATCTGCTGGCGCGGTGCAGCGGGCCCTCCCAGCATAAAATATTCATCAAGACAAACTCCCACAGCCACGCTGCCTTCCGTGTCAGCCAGGCCCTGGGGACGCGAGCTAAAAATAGACAGGAGGAGAAGTGCTGACAATGGGGGTGGGGAGGGCTGAGCCCCCACGTGCCACACGTGGGCTCAGAGACAGACGACGCGGTGTTGGTGGTTCCCCAGTGAGCGCTGCAGAGGCCAGGCTGGAGGCTGGGGACTCTGCCCACCCTCCCCCAACAGAGGCTATTTTTATCCACATCGGTGGCCCCAGGACACCTCAGTGAAGAATCAAAGACCATCTTTAATTAGCAAGGATAGCCTGAGTCTACATGCAGCCAGCCAGTGAGAAGCAGCCATCACCAGCACTGGCCCCGAAAACCTGGGAATTCAGTCCCCGTCCCATTCCCTTCATCAAGCAGGTGACTTCCTCTCGCCTGCCCACCCCCATCCCAGGTTCCTGGGTTTCTGGAAAGGGCGCAGGCAGCCCCCCAGGTACAGAAACGGGCCCAGCCCGGGAAGGCCAGGGGCTCCTCCACAAAGGGCTCCATGATCACAAGCAGCTCTCCATGGAGACTGGACCCCGGGGGATCCCAGACTGCTGCTGGCACCGGTCTTCCCAGCAGGCTGAGTTCTGGGGTACAGGCAGGGCGGAAGGGGCACCACAGTGCCTTCAACTGAGCCTAAAGCAGCCCCTGGGCAGGCACGCCACACAACCACCAATAGCTGGACTGCAGACCTTGCCAGGACACCCTGTCCACCTGCATCTACAATGGAAGGAGCCTTTTCAAAATGAAGATGGTGGATATCCTCAGATATCCTTGGTCTCAGGGCCATGTGGGGGGCCCTGCAGGCCCCACTCCTTCAGCCAACAGCAGAGGAAAGGGCCGGAAGGAGGTCCTGGGCCAGGCCTGCCCTCCAGCAGCTCAGGGGGGCCACACGTGGTCGCTGCCCCTCCTCTCCTGTGACCAGCCCCATCCCCAGCCCTCTCAGTTGCTGGCTCCTTTTGAGCTCCCCCTTCTATCAACTCCAGGCTGTTTCCAGGCAACAGGAGTCATGGGGTGATGGGGGGAGGAGTAATAAGGCTTTATCCAGAGAGGGGAGAGAAGGTCATTGAAGGAGGAAATTATCTGGGAAACCATGGCAGGAGCTGACATCGTGATGACTGGAGGGAAGTGTCCTGGCAGAGGAACAGCCAGTGCAAAGGCCCTGAGGTTTGGGTTTCAATTGGGTGAACCTGTATGGTGACGGGCCCTGGATGGAGCCCTGAGGTTTGGCCGTGACGGAAGGAGGAAGCATGGGAACAATGGCGGCCGACCTGGCTGGACCCGTCCGTGCCCAGGGCACCAAGGAGCTGCTGAACCATCGAGGTGGGAGAGGCAGCGAACATGATTCTGTTCTAACGTTTGCTCGGACACAGTGCAGTCAGGCAGGTGGCAGCAGGAACAGGGCAGGTATGTGGCTTGGAGCTGAGAGGGGAGAGGAGCCAGGCCGAACACACCGGAAGGAGCGGGGTTCTGGGGGGAGGATGCTGGGAATGTTATGCTTGAGATGCCTGCTGAGACCCTGGGGAGGAAACAGAGGCGGCCTGGGGCCTGGGCCCACCCCCAACCGAGGGCAGGGTACAGGCGGGCTCTCTCAGAGCCCGGGTGAGCTGGCCATGAGGTGGCTGTCTGAACACTGCAGAGTCCCTCACAGTTGAGTCGTGCCAAAGCCAGGGAGAGGTCAGTGAGATTAAAGATGGAGAGCATCCTTGGATGGGGCCGCCCTGCTGGAGCCTGGAGGCGAGGGAGGCGGGAGGATGGAAGTCAAGGCCTCGCTTGTGTGTGGTGCGAATTCAGTAAATAGGATGGAGATGCTGGGGGCAGCCAGGCTACAGGTGTCCCCAAGGGGCCCTGTGGCAACATGGACAGAAACGGGACAAGGGTCTGGAGAGAACAAGGGTGAGCCTGCACTTGGGGCCGAGAGGGTCAAGGCTGGAGGTCAGGTCTGTGGGTAGAGGTCAAGGGGACACAGATCATCAACCAAGGGGCCAGGTGGGGTGGCAGCCATCCCGCTGCGCCATCAGGGTGGCATGCAGGTGAGGTGAGCACCCCGTCCTTGGGCTCAGGAAAGCCCATCAGGAATGCTGGGTGGAGGTCGGGGGGAGGCAAGGCTTTCCCAGGGAACCCACCACGACTGATGAGAGGTGGGGGGTGCTGTGGCTGAGGACCTGGGAGGAAGAGGCCGAGGCTGATGGACCCCTACCCCCGCCCCCTACAGGCCTGGTCACCAGGCAACAGGGCCAGGGCTGTATGAGGGGAGGTGTCAGTCCACAGCCTACCCGAGGACGGCACCCTCCCTGGCCACCCCTTCCTTCCTTCAATACGGCAGAGCCCCCACCCTTCAAGGCCAGGTTCACCAGCCCTCCTCTCTGCAGCCTCCCCCACCCCCCAACCTGCTTCAGCAGAGAGGCCATGGGGGACGGGGAGGGATAGGAGAGGGCCTGGTGGGCAGCCAGGGCTCCTCTGGACACGTTAGGGGCCTTCATGAGGCTGGATGGCTCCCCCGCCAAACCAAGGTGCTGCCCCGTGGGCCTGTGAGGCCCCAGAGAGGAGGAGCAGGGTGGGGGGGCACATTAGCATCTCCGAGAGGTGGGACTCAGCTGCCACCAAGAAGTACCCCCCCACGCAGGCCAGACGGCCATCCTCAGCCAGAGAAGAAGCACGCAGGACCTCCTGCAGTCCCATGAGGAAGTGAGCTTCAGCGCCATATGTTTACTGTGACAGAGGCTCTCAGTACACGCTCTTCTCCAGGAGGTGGGGATCTGCGTGGGGCACAGACGCGGCGGGGGCGGTGGCAGCCCTGGGAGGCGCTTCTGGAAGCGGGGCTCAGACTGGCAGGGGGCCCGAGTCGCTTGCCAGCCACTTCCACAAAAGCACCAGGCGCTGGAGACCCTAACACACCCCCACCCCTGCCCAGGCTTCTGTGCTCTGCTCAGCCCAGCCCAACCTCAGCCGGGGATTCCAGCTTCCTCCCGGCCCCCTGGTGGCAGACCCAGGGCCTGCCCAGGTCTTGACTCAAGACCAACCAGGGGCAGCCTGAGCAGAGAGGCCTTCTCCACACCCAGGCTCCCATGGGCCAGCTACATGAACATCTACAAGTGACTCAGCCTTGCTGGGCTGAGGGGGTCCTCACCAGTGTAAGAGGGTAACGCACAGGGAAGCCTGGCCCCAAGGGCCGGGCTGAGCTTGGCTGAGAGAAGCAGGCAGAGGACTCAGAGCTCCAGGCAGGGCACTTACTGGATAGGCATCACTAAGGAATATGTGAGGTTATAAAGCTCTCATTAGCCTCAAGGGAAATCTGGATGCATCATTCATTCCTTCATTTGTTCCTTCATTCCTTCCTCATTCGTTCAATATACAATTACCGAGTGCCTCCCAGCCAGGCTTCCTCACCACTCGCCCCCCCACCCCCCAATCCTGGCCGCTTCTGCTCCCTAACTCCTGGGCTCTCTCATGGCTAGCTCGTGCCAAGTTGCTGGCATTTGAGCTCCTGGGACCTCCCAACATGGCCCTTACCCACTGGCTTTCCTGGGGGCTTCTGCTCACCCCCCGGGCACCACTTCACAGCCCTCAGGTGGAAGCCACCAGCCCAGAACACACCCTGCTCCTCTGAGCACCCACATTGCCTGTCTCTCGCTTCAGGCCTTGCACACAGCAGGATTCACACACTTTCCAGAGAGCACCCCCCAAGTACTGAGACTTGCAGCCCCAGTGACCCCTAGGAAGCACACGTGTTCTAGTCTTCGTGAGGCTCCGACAAGTGGGGGTGGGACAATCGGCAAGTGACCAGCATCACCAACTTGGGGGGCTGGTACTTTGGAGCAGGGCAAGGCGGGGACAAGGCCAGACCATGATGGGGATGCTGGATGGGGGTCAGTGAGGCTCCTCCAAGGAGGCAACACTGGGCTCACCCTGGGGGGTGAGGACTGACCCCTGCAGGTGGCCTGGAACCTCTGTGGGGGCAGCAGGGCTCCAGGTGAGGCAGAAGCAGGCTGGGGTGGAGTAGATGGCAGGGGCGGGGTGCACAGACCCTCAAGGCATGAGCCTTAGGACCATGTGTTTTATTCTAAATGAACCAGAATCCTGAAGTTTCAGCAGGGAAGTGAAGAGATCTGCACTGCTGAGAACAAATCACCCCTGTGCTGGAGAACAGTGTGTGTGTGTGTGTGTGTGTGTGTGTGTGTGTGTGTGTGTGTGTGTGTGTGTGTGTGTGTGTGTGTGGTCGCTGGAGAACAGGTTGTGTGTGTCTGTGTGTGTCGCTGTGCTTGGAGAACAGTGTGTGTGTGTGTGTGTGTGTGTGTTGTGTGTGTGTGCCAATGTTGTGTGCGCGCTGGAGAACAGTTGTGTGTGTGTGTTGATGTGTGGTGTGCCTGGAGAACAGTGGTGATGTGTGTGTGGTTGATGTGCTGTGTGGCTGGAGAACAGTGGTGTGTGTGTGGTGGTGTGTGTGTTGTAGCTGCGCGTGTGCAGCGCGCGCTGGACCCCTGCCACGAGAACAGTGTGTTCGTGTGCTGTGTTGTGTTGTGTCGCGTGCGCTGGAAGAACAGTGTGTGTGTGTGTGCGCTGCTGTGTGTGTGTGTGTGTGTGTGCTGGAGAACAGTGTGTGTGTGTGTGTGTGTGTGTGTGTGCTGGAGAACAGTGTGTGTGTGTGTGTGTGTGTGTGTGTTGTGTAGTGTCGTCGTCGCGCGCTGGAGAACAGTGGTGTGTGAGTGTGTGTGTATGTGTGTGTGTGCTGGAGACAGGTGGTGTGTGTGTGTTGTGTGTGTGTTGTGTCTGTGTCGTGCGCGCGCGCGTGAGAGAACAGTGTGTGTGGTGTGTGTGTGTGTGGTGTGCTTGGAGACACCAGTGTGCCGTCTGTAGTGTGTGTAGATGTGATGTGTGCTTGGAGAACATGACCTGTGTGTGTGTGGTGCTGCGAGAACGTGTGTGGTGTGTTATCGTTGCGTGAGTGTTGTAAAGGAGGGAGGACCAGGAGGATGTGCTGCCATGATCCCACGAAACAGTGTGTGTTGTGTGTCGTGTGTGTGTCGTGGTGTGGTGTTGTGCGCGCGCGCGCCTGGAAGAAGTGTGTGTGTGTGTGTGTGTGTGTGCTGGAGAACAGTGTGTGTGTGTGTGTGTGTGTGTGTGCTGGAGAACAGTGTGTGTGTGTGTGTGTATACGTGGGTGAGTGTGTAAAGGAGGGAGGGACCAGGAGGAGGTGCTGCCAGTGATCCCAGAACAGTGTGTGTGTGTGTGTGTGTGTGTGTGTGTGTGTGTGTGTATACGTGGGTGAGTGTATAAAGGAGGGAGGGACCACGAGGAGGTGCTGCCAGTGATCCCAGACAGGGGCAGGGTGGTGTCCCAGGACCAGGCAGGGCTGGGCATGAGGGAGGGGGAGCCTCCGAAGACCCTGGTGAGGTGGGAGGGGGGTTCAGGATGGGGAACACATGTAAATCCATGGCTGATTCATATCAATGTATGGCAAAAACCACTACAATACTGTAAAGTAATTAGCCTCCAACTAATATAAATAAATGAAAAAAAAAAAGACTCCTGTGATTGTGGCGTTGAGTGCTGGGGGTCTGCGGGTAACAAGAGCTGAGAAGGGGGCTGGGGGGCGGCGCTGAGGCGGGTGGGAAGAGGGAGGGAAATCCTTACATGCTCAGTGAACCCAACCTTCTCTTTCCCAAATTAAGAAAATGCTCGTGACCCTCACCCCCAGCATCCCCTACAGCAGTCTCTTGGGTTGTGGAACCCAGGACAGTTCCAAGGGAACCCTGCTGGGGACTGAGGCTCTCCAGGATCTGTGCCTGGACTGGAGACCCAGGGTCTGCTTGTGGTGGTAGCTGCCCGCCTGAGCCCAGTCTGGGAAAGGTCATGAGGCCCAGCCTTGAGGTGCGGGGTCTGGTTTGGCCCCATCGTGCAGGACTCAGGCCAGGGGCTCCTTGAGAGGACCCCGGGAGGGTCCTCTCCCCCTACCCCGCTCCAGCAATCGTACACAGCATCAGGACCCCCAGGGCAGCATGCTCATCCCTCGGCAAGGAGCTTGTAAGGGGCATCACCTCTCACACTGTCTGCCCAGCCCCTCCCCCGCGCCCCCAGGGATGGGCTTTCACATGTGACCTGCACCTCAGCCAAGGCTGCTGGCCCCTCAGGAGTGGAGGGGGGCCCAGCAGCCCAGAACGGACTCTTGTTACTCGGTTTCTCCTGGAAGCCCGGCAAGTGCCCAGCGGGCTGGCCCAGCATGGGGGTCAGTCACTCCCAAGGACACACGGGCCAGAGGGGTCACTCACCACGAGCTGAGGCACAGGCAGAGACTTGCCCTCCGGGCTCAGGGACACGTAGGTGAAGAAGGCACTGGCGGCCCGGTAGCGCTTCACAAAGTTGTTCACCACGGGGTCGGCGTCCACCAAGACCTCAATCTCCATGGACTTATTGCTGGTGAAGGTCATGCGTCCGGAGATGGTGATGACACAGCCTGCGGAGCACAGAGAGCGGGTCAGGGTGGCCAAACCAGGCCGGGCAGGGAGGGCGCTGCAGACGCCGGTGAGACAGCACAGACCGCAGCCCTCACTGTGGGTGTCACAGCGCCAGCACACGGGAGCCCAAGAGTGTTCGCTTTCTGATTAGCCAGTGGGCCTCCTTCCCTTACGGAAACATTCAGAGCCGAAGGGGTCCTGGCGGCCACCCAGGCGAGGGTCTCTACCCCCGAGGTGGCAGGGTCTGGGGAAGGGTGCCGGCCCCCCACGCGCTCTCAGGTCCCTCGGCGGGTTAAGGCTGAATCTGTGCTGACCACACTCTGGCCTTACTTGTGGCCCTGGAGCTGCATGGCTGCCTCCCCCCGACCCCCCACCTGCTCTAAGGGCCACTGAAGAACTTTCCTCCACCCTCCCCAGTCCCTCCCAGTCGGCTCTAACATTCCGGATGCTGGTCTGATGGCAGGGTTGTGTGTATGGTCAGGCCAACCCTTCATGCTGACCGCAGTCCTAAGTCCCCTGGAGCCACCATCTGCACTTCAGCCCATGTCTCCTTCCTACCTTCTGTCCAGGTGGGGCTGCATCTCTCCTCCCCGCCAGTCTTGCCCATGGGACCAGCACTCTTCCCTGAGCCAAAGATCTGCCCTCCAAAGACACCCCCATGGCCCTCTCTGTGGTCAGAGTCCCCGTGTGCCCCCACCTCCCAACTCCAGCAGTTTTCCTCACAGACGGTTACACATTCCCATGATACTGTCCCGGAGGGGGGGGGTCCCCTGCTTTCCCCCCCACCCCCACCCAACCTCTCTGCACTCCCCACACCCTTGGGTCCTGAACACCTACCCTAGAGCATCTCTCCCAGTCACAGACTCCCTGCAACCTCTGGCCCTGGCCTTCCCTTCCTCTGACTTAATCTCACGGAACCCAGTTTTTCTCTTATAAACAGACTTGAGGTGCCCCTCGGGGTAACCAGGGACTGGCATGAAACGAGCCAGGTGCTGCGGCTCCTGCCTGGGGGCAGCAGGCATGCGGTGCCCTTATCACCACCACTGATGGTGCTTTGCACCCCAAGGCAGCACTGATGCTTAGGGCTTTCCTCTGACACGTGCCCAGGACCACCACCCCAAACCAGCCTGCTTCTGGGCCAGGCTCAAGGCAATTCCTGTCTAGGTCAGACCAGTGCTGGCTGCAGTGACCTAACACCTGAGAACCCCAACGTCCCAGCTCCACAGAGACAGCCCCACAACACATGTTTAGAGACCAGGACAGACAAGTCGGGGCAGCGGGTGATGGTTAGGGGTCAGCATGTGGGCAGTCAAAAGCAGGAGCAGTTATTTGTGTTAAAAAGTACAGATGCTCTGTGCCACACTCACCCCATATTCACAGGGAGCACTCCGTGTCGCACATGGCCACTTCTGGGGGAAAGGAAGGCCAACGAGTCAGCAACGTGCAAAGTGCCTAGGCCCACCCTGGGAACAACCCCCATGTGGCCCCCATGGGCCGTCTCTAGGGGAGTAGGAAGGGGAGGTGGGCATCCCTGAGGGATCTCCCAGCATCCCTACCCATCCCCATCAGCCTACCCCAGTGCCGGCCACCACCCTCTCACCCGTGACCAGACAGAGGGCTTGGGGGACCACAAGCTGAGAAGCAGGGTCAAGCCCCTTCCTCAACAGGAAACTCACCAGAGCTCCCAGCCAAGGGGCAGGGATGCAGGGGCAACGAATGCAGAGCCTTTTAACAACTGTTTGTCCAAAGAACAAACGAAAACACACCCATGCCGTATCTCCTGTGTAAGCTCCCCACCAACTGCATGGCTGATCATTTCAGGTAGAAATGTGAAGAAATTTTTCATCAAAACTGACTTCAGACAATGAAGCAGGCTGATGATAAATGTGAGACCCGAGGGGACACGGTCCTGAGAGCCACTCACGGTAGGAGACACAATGACTGCCTCCTAGAAGTCGGGAAAGCTTCAGTACAGCCCCAACACCAGCCTCTCCACCTCTCGGAGACGGCAACACTCCTACGTCACGAGCCCCAGGCTCCACTCACCCCAGGTTGCCTCACACGGAGGTGCTTGAAAACGGGAAGCCAGACTCGGTAATTGAGGGGCAGGGACTGGATTTGAAACTGACAAGAAGAGACCCCAGTGCAGCCAAGGGCCAACCTTCCCTGACCCTTGGCTGGGAAAGTACACCCCACACAGCCCTGGGGTCTGCAGTCAGTCACTGGGGAAGGGGTCAGTCACGGAGGTCAGGGGCACCCCAGGGCAGCTGTGGCCACACCCATGGCTTGTCAGCTCCCAGGAGCCAGGAAGCTCCCACCAGCCGCTGCCATGTCGCCGGCTCCCCCCAGGACCTGAGAGCACAGAGCGGTCAGTCCACAGAGGCAGGAGTCACCAGCAATGGGCCTAGCTTTGTGGAAACAGACATGCCTACTCCACAGACCACCCCCCACGCAGCCCCACCCCAGTCACCCTCTGCACGGGCACCTCTTTCTGGAACGGAGCTCTTCTCCTTCCAGGTATCCAGCCCCAGGCACCTGCAGGTCTGCTCAGATCCCTCACAGCCTGAGGGCCCCATGAGTGGGCGCCCCTCACCCCTGAACCAACACGTGGCCCTGTGTGGACAGCAGCCACGGAGGACTCCAGCCGGGGAGGGCCCCTCCTGCAGACGCTTCACCTCAGCTACCACGGTGGCCGCCTCTGCCCAAGCAGCCTGGCAAGCCACGCTCCCTCCCTCCTCCCTGGGACCAGGGGCAGGGCCACTACCTCTGGGGGTGCTGGGCCGGCCTCAACCTCAGCCCGGGACAGTGGGGGCCTGTCTGGGTAGAGCACGACCCCAGCCTGAGTCCAGCTAGGCTCCTGTTCGCTTTGTCTCAGAAACTGCAAGGGCAGGTGTGACCTGCCACGTGCTCAAGGGTGCCCCATGGGGGGCCGTGAGACACACGTGGCCCTGGTAGAGTGGTCCAAAGGGCTGAGACACTGCCTGGGGACTGTCCCACTAGCTCACACACCCAAACCCACCTGGACAACAGCACGTTTAAGAGTGGTGGAACACGCTCAAGGGGAAAAACAGCATCTCCCGCAGGCGCTGGGTGCCACGTGCCACCTTGGATGGGGTGGGATCCCAGGAAGTGAGGCCAGGAGGGACCACCCAGTTCTCCTTCAAGCCACAGAAGCAGGGACAGATTAGCCCTGACACAGACAGACCGTCCCCATGAGGGGCAGGCTCTCCAGGTCTGGAACTGCCTGGGGGGCCCGCCAATCACCCAGGATATGGTGCCCTGCGGAGGAGCCCTGGGCGCTGGGGGTCCCATAGCCCTAGGTTTGAACTTGGGCAGGAGGCAAGGCTGGAGCCTGCTGTGCCTCAATTTCCTTGTCTGGAAACAGCTGTCTCTCTGGGGGGTCACTCCCGCACAGTATGTGTGTGGACAGAAGCCCAGGACTGTCACGTCTGGGGGTCCAAGTGTCCTTCTCTCACAGCCCTTGGGGTGGGGGAAGTGTCTGAAAACCCAGGGGAGGGAGTGCCCATGGAACGCCCTGTGGTGTCTTGAGGGCATGAGAAGAGTCCTTCTAACAAGGTAATAATAAGGAGTGACATTTAAAACAAATTGCTTCCTTCCTCTCTTTCTGCAGCAGGCACATTTGCATCGGGCAAGAAGCTGCTTCTGACGCTGTCACAATGAATCAAACGGGCGAGTGCACTGGGCAGGGAGCCTCAGCTCTTCAGCAGAGAAGACATGGATGAACCCCTGCCCTTCCACCTGGGTCCCAGGACATGGGCAGTTGTCCCGGATCTGAGGCTGAAGAGTGACTGCATTCATGGCTGGACCCACGGGGGGCATCCCCAGCATAGGAGCCTGTCTGAGAGGTGGGGGCTCAGCTGTGCTCTCGGGGACCCTAGTTCCAGTGCAAACCCTCTGTGATGATCCACCCGTCATCCCTAACCCCCAAACCTCAGAGGGGCCCATGACCACTGCTGGGAGGCTGGCCACAGAGGGGGAGCACTTCCCATCCCACAAGAGCTGAGCAGCTCCGTGCTCTCCTGGGGTTTCTGCGAGGGTGAGACCAGGGTGGGGAGAACGGCAGAGCTCAGAAGTGGGCTGGAGCCCCACCGCCTCTCTGTGTCAGCTGGAATTTAACACAAAGGGACCTCACAGGTGGGATGAGGTTAGAGATCTTGAGGTGGGAGCTCAACCTCCATCACCCAGGTAGGCCCAAGATCATCTCAGCAGTCCTCACGAGCGGACGAGGGAGCCGTGACCACAGACGCAGGATCAGGGAGATGCTGGGCTGTGGCTGTAAGGGTGGACAACGGGCCACAAGCCAGTGAGTGCAGGCACCTCTAGAAGCCAGAAAAGGCAGGAAGCAGATTCTCTCCTGAAGCCTCAGGGAGGATCGCGGGCCTGTTGACCAGAGAGTAGCACTTTCAATACTGACACTTTCATTACTGACATTGAATCATGGCCGCATGTGGCTACTGACGGTTGTGGGGACGGTGCTGGGGGGCTCGTGTGGGTAAACCTGACATAAGCAGATTTAGAGCTACTGGGAGCAGAGACTGAACTGTCTGCCTCTAACTGTCCGAATTCAGCAGGAAAAGGGGTCCCCGGGCCAAGACTATGAGGGGACCGGCAGAGCCGGGCCTTCCTTGGGGCCAAACGCCAATGACTGCAGAACCCTCAGCCCTGTTTCAGTTTGGAGTCTCACATACGTGTGATGGGGGAACCATCGCTCCTCTGGCAGTTCAGTGAGAGCATCTACAGTGACTGGCGCTGCACCTGATCAGCATCGCCACTGAGGCTGACGCCCCTGGGCCCTGGCAGAGAACCCCGTGCTGTTCAGGGCCGGAGGGTGGTGGGAGGGCACCAGGCATGGGTTCGAGAGCTCTGACCTTGGAGCCACTGTCCCCGCCTCCCCCCCACCCCCCGGCTCCACCACGGACCCGCCCTTTGGCCATGGGCACTTTCCTTAATCCCTTGACCAGCAGTTTCCAAATCAGAAAACTGAATAAACAGGGCTCCTGTCACATTGGGGAGGACAATCGTACCCTCCCCCATGTGAGGGGTAATTGTGTGAAGCATTCAGCACCACGTCTGGCACTCGAAAGTGAGCAATGCACCGGAGTTAAACAGAAGAGGCACCCGCAGCAAGCCGAGCTGCAGGTCACAGCTGATCCGTTTCTAAGTCACAGCGGGGCTGCCTCGAGGGGCCACCCAGGAGGGCCGCCGGCTCCCCCTACAATGGGGCCTCTTCCAGGGCAGGTTTCAGACAGGGATTCAGAAAAGAAAGCAGAATACTAAAACATCACTCTTCCCAAGGCTACACTGCCAAGTACTGCAAACTTTGAGAAGAGCTCAGTGTCTAAGCTCCAAGGAGCTGGGGCAGCAAGTGTGCTTACGATAAGCATCTTCTAGAGACTTCGCTTCCCACCCTGAGAGTCTGGGGGGATCACTTCTCCACAAGAGCAGTGTAGGTCAGCTGTAGGTTTTCCTACCCAAGGCCTCCAAAACCACTAGTTGCCTCCAAAGGCAACTATTTTCCCCTTTGCACTTTTCTTAGCATTTTGGCATCTCAACAAAAAGTCAGAAATGGAGCAAGTGAAAGTAAGCTCAGGACTTTAGGCTTCACCAGCTTGCCCCGACTGACGCCGGCAGCCCTGTTTTCAGGTGGGCGGTTGGGGTCCCCTGTGCCTTCCCTCAGCACTGACCTCACCTGGGTACCACTTTCTAAGGGGTCTCAGGTATGTGACACTGGACTCCCCCCCAGGCCCAACTCCTGGACAAAGTGCTCCTCCTCCACCTCGATGGCCTGGCTCGAGTTCGATTCTGTACACGACCGCCAAGACCCCCAAACCCACCTACCTCAGTGGGAAGGGGGACGAACGCTGGAGGACTTTCAGTGCCCGGTGGAGGGGCTGGGCTGAACCCGGAGGGGTCACCAGGACGACAGGTCACCGGTGTTAAAGACCGTGAATGTGGGCTGGAGGGAGGGTTGATGAGGGTATGAGAGGTGGGCCCTCTGTGGTCCAGGCGGCAGTGACGGCGTGCTCCAGGAATCTGGTTGGTGACAGCAGACCTGCCACACCCTGCGAGAGGGCACTGTCCCCACCCTGCAGGCTGCCCCCACTGTGTCAGAAGTGTGGGCGCCACCAGCCCCCTCTCAGTACACACTGGCTGGGGCTGAGATTCAAAGTCGTCCTCTGAACTACTTCCGGGCGACGTTTTCATGCCACAAAGCTGCACACGTGGCTCCCTGACAGACACCCCCCAAGTGACCACTGAGGCCACAGCCGGGCCGGCGTCTGCCGACAGCACACCAACGCCCGTCCTCTGAGGAAGCAGCCTCCCGGAGGCTGAACAAAGACACAGCTGAGCAGTTCCTGCCTCAACCCAAAGGCCTGGCCTCCTCTCCATTCCAGCTGTTGTTCAAATGAAATATGGTGAAACAGGGGAGTCAGAGAAAGTCACCCCGCCTCTGCTAAGACCCCCATCTATGGTCATCAGAATAACGGCCCCCAAAGGCGCACCTGGCCTCCATTTAACGGGGAGGGGATACACTGCTGATACCTGGAGCTCCCAGGCTGTGGTCACTGCTGCACCGCCTGGGAGCACTTACACGCCCTCTTGCTGCCCTGCCCTCCTGCCGGCAGAACTGGACACAGCCATGCAGCCCTCCCCTCCGCGGTGGCACCGGCTCCCGCCCTCGCGGCCGAGACCAAGGACCGGCAGCAGCTCAAACTCTGCGCCCCGAGAGCCCCACGGGCTCACAGCCATCTCAGCAGATTTGCATCAGAAAATCGAAGCGGAACCATGGGGAATGTCAACACCGCCCCTTCATCAAGTGTCTGACACTCTTCTGATGCCCGGCGCCAGGAACCCTGAGCCCGCGGGGTCATCCAGGCACGGCCAGCCTTGCCCTGCACGTCCCCAGAAAGGAGCGGACAGTGAGAGAGGACGAGGGGCCAGGGAGCGGCAGTTCCCCCGGGGCCTCTGCCCCTCCGTGTTGAACACGACATGTGACAACTGTCTGAAGCGGCCAGGACTGAGACCTCATCAGCAGTGACTGGCCAGGCTCCTCCTCCTCAAGCCACAGCGAGGCAGGGAGTGAAGAAGTCGACAGCTTCACACGGGGACAATCCTTGGGAAAACAACAAATAAGGTGTGACACTGTCTAATGGCCCCGGGGACACTGCGCTGAAACGGGCCAGACTCCGTAACTGTGACTTCAGTGTGGCCCACATTCCTTTATACACAAAACAAGATGTGATCCGAGAAAAGAGAAACCGTCTCTCTGCTCCCTAGGGCTCCCCAGGCCGGGAGGCCCAGCTCTGGGGCCCCAGGCTGCACAGGCTCAAGGCCAAGGCTCTGATGCCGCAAGGGGTTTGTGGGGGTGTGGGGTGCAAAGGGCTCAACGTCGTGGGGGGCAGCCCACAGCCCAGCCCTCACTCTCACTCCACCCGCAGTGGAATGTTCCAACAGAAAAGCACGGCTTGTGAAAATGAAGATCCCTTTCACTGTGTTTTGGGCTTTTGTTTGGCCATGCCCTGAGGAATGTGGGATCTCAGTTCCCCGAGGAGGGAGTGAACCTATGCCCCCAACAGTGGAAGTTCAGTCTTAACCTTTGGACGACCAGGGAAGTCCCCTATTCTCTGTGTTTTGGAATAAAACTAACTTTTCAGAAACAAAGTCTTTTCTGCACCCACATTGCCCTGACATCTCCCAGGTTTCAATGCATCCCCAGGAAAAGTGCTCTCCTCCGGCCAGGGTTCACAGTGTTCCCTCAAAACAAACCAACTGAGCATCTCCTTGCCCAACGAGCATCTCCTTGACCTCCCCAACCTCCCTGTTGAAACGTGATTCTGGTCACAAGAGGGATGGAGGGTGAAGAGCCAGGGGTGAGGAGGGGTGGGCTCCCTGTTTCTAACAAAGGCAGACTTCACTCTCTGGAGCCTTCCCCTCAGCGGTGAAAGAGCTGGCTGATGGGCTGATCTGGAGGAACTGGCCACCTCTGGAGGACACCCAGCTGGCAGTTCTCAGAGGGCACTGGGGATGCACTGAATGAGCATGATGTCCACTGTGGGTTCTGACATCATGTTTAAAAGTGACGCTGTGATCACAGTGATTTATCCAGGGAGCAGTCAGTTCCAGAAAAGGAAGGGCCAGGACTTGCAGCCGGAGAGGACCCTTCCTCTCCCGAACGTCCACAGCACCCCCATATACAGCACCAAGGCCCTGGGAGGACCTGCCAAGATGGACAAGACCCACTCATTTTGGGAAAATTCTAAAAGGACTGTGGTCTGCATCTGACACAAATACCTACTAGTTGGGAAGGGGTTCTGAAAGCAGGGAGCCACAGACCACCCCTTCCCTCCCTTAAAGTACCCACCCCAGTCCAGTGTGGGTCAGATGACGCGCTCTCGACCAGGCCAGGAGGGGAGGCGCCCCGCTTCAGGTTGCTTTGTCCCCAGCGGGCAGCACTTATTTGCCAAGCATGTCTGCAGGCGCGTGCGTGCAGCTGGGCTAGACCCCAGCTGGAGGGGGCCTCAGAGGCCTGGACCGCTGGCGCTGCTCCGCCCAGCACTGCTCCCCGAGGCCGGGGGCGAGGAGTCAGCCCCCGCCTTCTCTCTGTCACCCCCACCTTCTCTCTGCCCCTCTCACCGCCTGGACCCCTGACCCCAGAGTGATGTAAGGGCTGCTCTCCAGGGGCACACAGCCTCATCTCAGAAGACACAACAGACTGAAGGGACAGTCACAGTATGTCTTCAGACGAGCACGGAACCATTTCAAGGTGGGGCTGGGACTGGATCTCTGCTGGGAAAACCACCGGCTCTGTGCTGGATGGTGCAGATGGGCTGAAGGCTGGGGGCTTCCTGCTCTGACCCGGCCACTGCTGACAACATAGGAGATCCATCTCCCCTCCCCCAGAGGTTACACACCACCACTGTGCACGTGGGGTCTTCGCAGGGCTCTGTGTACCAGGCCCCTCAAGAGGGTAAGTTTACGCTGCTCTTTAGCAGGAACGAGTGACAAGTGTTAGTCACTAAGTCTTGTTCGACTCTGCAATCCCACAGATTGCAGCCCACCAGGACCCTCTGTCTGTGAAGTTCTTCAGGCAAGAATAGTAGCATGGGTTGCCATGTCCTTCCCCAGGGGAAACTTCCCAAACCAGGGATCGAACTGGTGTCTCCTGTATCACAGGCAGATTCTTTACTGTCTGAGCCACCAAGGACACCCCTTAATGAGATGGTTAGACAGCATCACCAACTCAATGGACATGAGTTTGAGCAAACTCCAGGAGACAGTGAAGGACAGGGAAGCCTGGCATGCTGCAGTCCATGGCGTCGCAAAAAGTCAGACACAACTTAGAGGCTGAACAACATCACAGTGGGATAAAGCCCTCTGGCTTCTGTTTCTCTGGCAAATGAGCAGAGACCAGGGCCTGGGGGAGCCAGGGTGAACCAAAAGTAAACTGTACACAGACCCAAGTAGCCAAGGCGGCCCCTCTCTGTCTGTGGAGTTCTGTTACCTTTTCGGATCTTGTCGTGGAAGTTAATGGCATCCACGGAGGCCGTGACTATGTTGGTCTTGCAGTGACGTGCGGCCACGATCCCAGCCACCTCGTCCATGAGCTTCATGGTGACCCCTGCAGAGGAGGGCAGGCAGCAGGTTAGATGTGAAGGAGAGGAGCCCACTGCCCATCCTGGAAACAAGTCATGGGAAATGATGCCCCTGCTTCCACCAGTAGGGCTGAAGCCGACTGAAGTTCAAGCTGAAAACCTTGCTTCCTGAGAGCTTTGGAAGACGACCTTGGCTGAGGGTCTAGGCCACTGACAAAGTGATGACCCTGCTCCTAATCTCTATAGGTGTCCTATCCTGCCAGGAAAGCTTTGTCACGCCCTCTCCTGGGGTGGCAGCCATCAGAAAGCCAGATGACAAGAGCTGGAGGGAAGGTGGAGAATCAACCCTCTACACGGCTGGTGGGGATGGAAATCATGCAGCTGTTTTGGAAACAGCTGGGAGGTTCTCAGAAGGCTGGACACAGAGTTGGCACATGACCCAGCAATTCCACTCTTAGGTGTGCACCCAAGAGAAAGAAAAACATCCATTCACACAAAAACTTGTACACACTATCTCATGAGGGCCTTACTCATAATACACCAGAGCAGAGAAACACAGATGTGTATCCACAGCTAAAAGGACAAAGACAATGTGGTGTATCTGCACAGTGGAATATTGTTGTTTAGTTGCTAAGTCGGGTCCAACTCTTTTGTGACACCATGAACAACAGGTTCCTCCTCTGTCCACGGGATTTCACAGGCAAGAATGCTGGAGTGGGTTGCCATTTCCTTCTCCAGTGGATCTTCCCAGACCAGGGATCGAACTCAAGTCTTCTGCATTGGCAGGTGGATTCTTTACTGTGCCACGTGGGAAGCCCCACAGTGGAATATTACTTAGTGATAAAAAGAAACAAAGTACTGACAACAGGTGACAACACGGATGAAACTTAACATTATGCTGAGTAAAAGAAGTCAAATACAAAAGACCACGTATTAGAGGATTCCATTTATATGAAATATCCAGAATATGAAAGTCCATAGAGACAGAAAGCAGACTAAAGGTTGCCTGGGCACAGGGAGTTCAGGAGAAGTGGGGACTGGCTCCTAACGTGGGTAAGAGGTCTCTCCTTGGGGTGATGCAAGTGTTCTACAATTGCTTGTGGTGATGGCTGTGTGACGCTGTGAATACACTACAGAAAAATCAATGACCTGTAACGGGTAAGCTGTATGGTACACGAATTACATCTCAATAAGCTGTTACGTAAGAAAACAAGGGAGATCACACCAGTCCATCCTAAAAGAGATCAACCGTGAATATTCATGGGAAGGGCTGATGCTGAAGCTGAAGCTCTAATACCTTGTCCACTTGATGTGAATAGTTGACTTATTGGAAAAGACCCTGATGCCGGGAAAGATTGAAGGCAGGAGGAGAAGGGGGCTACAGAGAATGAGATGGTTGGATGGCATCACCGACTCAATGGACTTGAGTTTGAGTAAACTCCGGGAGATGGTGAACAGGGAAGCCTGGAGTCCTGCAGTCCCTTGGGGTCGCAGAGTCAGACACGACTTAGAGAATGAACAGCAACAATTTGCTTTTTCCCTGCGACTAAGACAAGACTGTGGAAAAGAGAGTTCAAGGTCATGATGAGAGATGGGGGTGACATTAGTGTATGCAAGGTAGGGGGTCCTGCACCCAGAGTTCCCAGGTTAACTGGTGGTGTCACCAGGGGAGGGGAGACTTGGAGGTTGGACAAAAAGAATTTATATTGGAATTAATGCTTAGAACATAGAAAGTACCTACAATTAATTCCTTACTTATTCATCCTGAAAAGCAGAAGCTGTTAAGAGCAGACTATGTGGAACAAGTAAGAGTCAGCTCCTTCAACCAGCATTTTGCCCCATTTATCCAAAATGTGGGTAGAGGTTCCACAAGGGATTTCACTGTTACTAAAAATACTGCAGGATCTAGTGTGTGTGGCTGGGATGGGCCCCGAGCCCAGGGCACACGAGCTGAGTGGGAGAGGGGGAACGTGAGCAGCTGATTGAGCTCCTGATGCCAGAACCCCCACCAGGCCAGACCACAGCATCACGTGACCTGGAAGCTGGCACAGGGTGGGGACACGCCTTGTCATCCCCATGTCCTGACCAATTCCAAACCTGACACGCAGAACTCAGAAAGGACTGCCAACTGAGTGATCAAGGACCAAAGGAACTCTGATTGACCCAAGAAGGCAGCTCTGACAGCGAGTCCCCGGCCCACACCTGTGTTAATGACCATAGTCAGCACAGATGAGGCCGGGGAGAGCATGCTCATCTCATCCACAGAAAGCCAGGCAAGCTGCTCAGGGGCGTGTCTGATAAACTCCACATCATTTAAAACTAGCGTACCATCTGAACAGACAGCCCCCTGCCCACCCCCAGCAGCCAGCACACAAATCTGAGCTGGGAGACCTGGGAGAGAACTGGACCTGGCCGCAGCTCTGACAAAAAACAATGGTGTTTATAGCACCGACCCCTGGACTGAGCCCATGGCCTCCTGGTGCCCAGGTCAGGAGCAAGCATGACCTCACCATGCAAGTCTATTGTCAGATGATGCCCCAATCTGGGGTTTATCCCGGGTCCTGGGACAGTGATACATGGGCAGCTGGTGACCAGAAAGAGGAGGAACCCCAGCCTCGAGGGACGGGAGGTCTGCTCCACATGGCCCCCACCTGGACCATCCCCATCCACCTCCGTTACCTCTGCCTCCCGGGACCATGGTGGGGTCATCAAGAAGTGACAGCAGGTAGATCTTAGCATTCAGGACACAGAAAAACTTTTGGAGAAGAACTTGGACATGTGCAGAACTCAGTGTTTGGCCTTACACAGGCAGGAATCCCAGCCCCCGCAGTGTGTGTGTGGGAAGTGCAAGGTCAGAGCTAGAAGCAGAAACCTGTGCCCATGGCTCCCACAGCCCCGAGTCTGTTCTCATAAATGCAATGGAGAAGCGTGAAGTAAAACCGGGCCCTCTGGGGTCCTGTGTGCAAAGTGGACTCTGGGGGCTACTCAGAGAGAAGGGGATTGATCTCATAAAACTGAGATTACAGGTACCTCAGGGATACTGTGAGCTCGGTCCCAGACCCGTGCAATAAAGGGAATTTAGAAACAGCTGGGTCAAACGAATTTTTTGGTTCCCCAGTGCATATAAAAGCTGTGTTTCTACTGCACTGTAGTCAATATTGAGTATGCAATAGCATTATGTCTAAAAAAGCAATGTACACATCTTAACTGAGAAGAATCTATCGCTAAAAGATGCCGTCAGGTCCTTCGGCGAGTCATATCTTTGTGACAGCAATGTCGGAGATCACCGATCATGGATCCCCGCTACAAACATGATAATGACCAAGTCTGAAATACTGGGAGAATTACCAAAACACGACACAGAGACATGAAGGGAGCAGATGCTGTTGCAAAAATGGCACCAACGGACTTGCTCCATGCAGAGCTGCCACGAGCCTTCAATTTGTTTAAAAAAAAAAAAACTTTGAAGTGCAATCAAGTGAAACTCAGTAAAAGGAGGTCTGCCTGTATAATAATAAACACTGACTACGAGCTGTCTTCCCTCTTCTGGGTGAGCCCTGGACCGGTCGCTGTGTGGGTCTGGTCTGAGATATTCTTGTTCTCCCTGCTAAGAGAAAATGGCCCTTGCAGAAATAAGACAGTAAAACCCTCATAATCTCAGTCCTTTATGATGTTTGCAAAGAAGGACTGTCACCACAAAACACCCTTAACGATGACTGAAGACAAGATATATTACAATCAATGTGTCCACTGAGAAAAGTAAATTTTGTTTAAAAACAAAAACGGGGACTTCCCTGGTGGTCCAGGGGCTAAGACTCTGAGCTCCCAAAGCAAGGGGCCCGGGTTTGATCCCTAGGCAGGGAACCACATGCTGCAGCTAAGACGCAGCACAGCCAAATTAATTAATTAATTAATCTTAAAATTAAAAAAAAAATAAAAAACAACCCAGAAACCCAGTCGCCTGGTTTGTTAACTGTCCTTCCTCCCACTGCTGTCCTGTCAGGGGAAGCCACCATCTCCCCTTCACTTTTTTTAATACTTCAACTAAAAATATCAAGCATCAGAGTTTGGAGAAGGACAAGGCAACCCACTCCAGTATTCTTGCCTGGAAAAGTCCATGGACAGAGGAGCCTGGCGGGCTGCAGTCCACAGGGTTACATGACTGAGCATGTGTGCATGAGGGTGGAGGGAGATGGGTTGGTAGCAATAAAGTGGTAGAACTAAAAAAAAAAAAAAAAAGCATCAGCGTTTTCTCAAAACTGCGTCTTTCTAAGTTCCCACTGAAAAACTGCACCAATCCCTTCCCAGTTAGGTACAACAGGTGCCGCTGACGATGGGAGGAGGACTTGTCAAGTTACAGTCTGTTGTTCACTGTCCTGGTTGCCCGAGATGCATCATTTAAAAGATGACAACAAAATTGTAGGATTGGTTGGCCTTGGGTTCTGCATTCATTTCAGGAATTATGGGAAGGGAAAAAATAAGACCTGCTTGGCCACTAACATACAGATAAACATCGGGTACCAGAGATATTTTTGAATCTAACATTTAACTGCTTACAGGTTGTTTTTTCCTTTTCCTTTTTTTAAAAAAGTATCGACAACACGTTGACTAGCTTAAAAATAGAGGCTTAATTTTCTTTTCCTGGACCCGCCGGGCTGACTGGGTCGCGCCTGCTGCAAACTAAAGCAGCCATTAGCAGCTCCCAGCTCGGTGCCACTGCCTCTGCCCGCACTGTGGGTGGCGATTTGCAATGCCCCCATTTCTATATTTAATCCTGGCTGACAGAGTGTGGGTGCCGGCCTCCTATATTAAGAAAATGATAGTAAGTTCATCTTATTTTAACTAGCCCACCCTTTGGAAATTATAAGGGGAGTTATTTTAAGAGCCAGCTGAACGACAGCCTCCAGAGACCGTCTGGCTTCTCCCTGCCAGGTTTCTTTATTTTTCATTTTTTAAATTAATTTATTTTTTCGGCCACACTGCAACATTTGTGGGATCTTAGTTCCTTTGACCAGGGATTGAAGCGGTACCCCCCACAGTGGGAACACAGAGTCCTAACCACTGGACAAGCAGGGAAGTCCTCCCCACACTCCCCTGCCCCACCCTCCCCACTCCCGATTTCAAATGTACCTGCAGGTCTCTGACACCAAGGACAGAGGAGTATTAACAAAGGCATCTAATAAAGACTGTATTGGGGGTTAACCAATGTACAGTGTAGTGAAGACGACTCGTTTCTAACGACAAAATGTCAAAGGGGACATCTGGCTCCCACTTGCCCCGAGCATTGCAGACGCGGGGCCGGGGAGAAGGGCTGCCTGGCCACGAGGCCAGGTCTCACTGCTCACATTCTGCATCAGGGAGCTGGAGAAGGTCACGGTCAAGTGTGCTCACTGCTGCTGAGAATCAATGCCTTCCCTGTTCTAATCAGGCAACAGGAGAAGCAGGGCAGGCAGATTGCTGTTCCAAATGCCATGGAGAGCAGGGAACGGGGGCAGTGGTTATACACAAGCCCCCCACCCCGCTGACCCCTCCCCGAGAGAGGTGGCCACCTTGCAGAAGTTTACGCAAGACCCAGAATCATCCCCATGGGTGTCAGTTTCCTCTCGGGTATCTGGGCTGTGGTCTCAGGATGAGGACCAACAGTGGAGAATTCACATTCCTGATGTGGAACAGGAAGGACACTGACAGGGGTGTGCCCCCAACGATCACGGCCAAAGAGAAAGCAAAAGCTGCTAACAGGTGACCAAAACCAAAAGTCCATTCGCAGAGAAGGACATGCTCAGGCTACACCGCTGACCAGGTTTCTCAAGCTAGATGCTCTGCATTTTGATAAGAGGGGGGACTGGAGCCACCTTGTGTCCAAGGCGTGGGAGCAGCAGGTGTGGGCAGAGGAAAGCCGTCCGTGGTGGGCATCGCTGCGTCCTCTGACCAGTGAGCAGGAGCCTCCTGGCCAGCCCAGGAGAGGCTGGTTCACAGCAGCTGGGGCATCAGGGCTGTGACCAGATCCCAGCTCCCACCCCGTCATCCGGTGACAGGGAGCCTTAGTAGCAGACAATGGTGTTTTTAGAAACAGACTCTTAGAAAGTGAGAACCGGAAGGCAGGGGGCTGTCGCCGAGGCAATCGTCAGCTGCACGATGGAGAATCAGGGGCCCAAACCAGCCTTCGCCCCCTCATCTCTTGACCCCAGGAGACCAGAAGTTCCTCAAAAGGAGGAAACGTGCTTTCTCGCCTCCTTGCTTCCTCCCCGGCCAAGGATCTGACGCCCTGTCCACCATGAGAGAGGAGCTCCAATGAAACGAGGTCACGAAACTGGAGAGGAGCATCTGGGCTGCATCCTGTACTCTTCAGTGAAATCAGTCCTCCCCCCGGTGCACAGGACGCCTTTTCACAACCACCCAGCAACACTCAGTAGATGCCGTCTATGCAAGAGCCTCCCCAACGGACCCCACACCTCGTCTCCAGGCCTCCTTCACCTGGGCCCCTCTCTGCTGTGCACCCCACCTCCCCAGGGCTGGCGTGGTGGGTCTCCATGGCAGGAAAGCGGGATCGGCAAGCGGGCAGGTCGTGGTATGGGCTCTTACACCAGGTGGACAGGAAAGGCCTATTCTCTTATTCCAGAGACCTGAAGACAAAGACAGGCCTCCAGACAGCTGTCAATGGGGCCTGAGCAGACCCAGCTCAATCTGCCTTCAGCTCCGAGTAGACCGGTCAGGGAACTCGAACCAGATGTGAGGCCATTTCCCAGGAAACATGCAGACCCGGAGGTGACAGTGGAAGCGGCAAGAACTGACTCTGATGTTTGAAATTGGAGCCCAAAGGTCTGGCTGACAGGTGACACAGAGAGCCTTTGAGACAGGCTGAGTCACAGAGGCCACAGGAATCCTGGCTCCACAACCAGAAGGATGGTCTGGTCGCCACCACAGGGGTAAGGCCGGGAGGAACCCCGGACTCATGTCTGATACTCTGTGCCAACCGTCCCAGGCTGGTCCTGAAGAGGCAGCTGGAGTCAGGGGTGGGCTGGGGGTATGTGGCTGGAGCCACCGGCCCAGGCTGGGATGGGGCCTGGGTCCCCAAAGCCGGCAGGAAAGGAAGACAGGCAGGAAGGCGGGACAGCACAGGGGCTGCAGGCGTGGCGGTGGCAAAGAAAGCAGGGGAAGGCGAGCCCGGGCCTTGGGCAGGGGAAGCCGGATGAACCGTGAGGGCCAGACCAGCCCGCCAGCTTTGGCAGGAGACTCCAGGGAGGACAAGAGAGGGACCGGGCCGGAGGGATGGAGAGCAGGCACTCCAAGGTGCGGAGCAGGAAGTGCCAGAGCCTGCTGGGTCAGGCAGATGGGGGCGGGTTCCCTGCAGGAGCCACCACAGGGGCAATGAAGCACAGGGCGGAGCCTGTCCTGTGGGCCCAACCCGGCAGTTTTGAGGATGTGGGAGTCACATGCTGGAGTTACCGCCCGTGATTCTAACAGAGGAAAGCTGCTAATCGCTCAGGACACAGCCACCTGCAACTGTCAACTCAAACTGTGTTTCCAAAAGATGTCTTCCGTTCACTCAGAGGACGTTCACTGAGCTCCTTTTCCAAGAGCACCACAGGAGAGAGGCCAGGCAGGGTAGGAAGATGGGGTGCCAGGAGGCGAGTGCCTGAGAAAACCAGTCATCACAGGAGGCAGAAAGCGGGGAGCTGTCCAGCCAGGACGAGAGGGGGTTTGGGGGAGAACAGACACAGGTGTGTGTATGACTGGGCTGCTCTGTGTTCACCGGAAACTCTCACAGCATTGTTAACTGGCTATATCCATTATAAAACACACTAAAAAGAGAGGAGGCATCGGGGTCGTGGCGGGTGAAGCGGCAATGGCGCATCCGCCTGCGGGGGAGGGACTCAGGACGCTCCAGGAAGACACAGTGTGGGCCCGGGCGGGTGAATGGGGCCAGGTGGGAAGGCCAGGCTGGACATCAAGGCAAGAGAACAACGGGCACGTCAAGGGGAAGGGAGTCAGAGGTGAGCGCATGGAGCCGAGAGCCGCAGGGCCCAGGCTGAGGGCCCCCCACCTCCGGGGTCTTCCCTCTCTGATTTGCCCCCCACGGCCAGACAGGTCTTAGAAAAGCCCAGTGGTCTCGGCTTCCTTTCACGTCGGGCCAGTTGTGGTGGCAACGCCCCTCTCGGGCTGGGAGAACCATGTGGAAAACAGCCGACAAAGGGCCAGGCAAGGCAGTCCCCAGGAGAGAAATCACGGCAAAGGACATTCAGGAACCAACACGGGAGAAGGAGCGAGACCTTTAAGAAGATGAATCAGAGACAAAGGCACAAAACCACCCCCGCTTTTCATCAAATGTGAAAAAGTCATGTGTCATGATGGAGTTAAAAATCCATCGACACAAAGCATACCGCAGAAAACAAACAGATCTGCAAACCAAAACAAGGAAAATCAGTTTTTCTATTTCAGGCAAGCTTTTCTATAATTACTATTATTCATTTCGTATGCTGCTACGTTCCTGAATTTTTAATTATTTGAGTTATTTTTATCACCGAATCTCCTGGGCTCTCCAGGTATGTCACTGTGCCATCTGCAAAGCCAGAGAGCACTGCTTCTTTTCTGCCAGTTCTTGTGACTTTGCTTTCTTTCCTGTTTTACTGTGGTGCCTAAAATCTCTGAAACAATGTTAACCTGCCTGACTCCTAACCTCAGGGGAAGATCCTCCAGGCTCCCCTCTGAATAAGATCTCGCATTAAGGCTTTTATTATGTTGGGGGAGTAAAATCAATTCCTACCCTGACTGTTTTTATCAAGGATGGGGTTTTGGATGAGTTTATAAAAAGGTCTTGAGTGTTGCAAGAACCTAAACACCCCACAGACAGCTGCCGGGTCACCCCTTTCAGCCAACCATGGGGGAGGGGAGGGCGGAAGGAGAATGGCCTCTCCTGGGCCAAGATCCCAGGACTTCCAAGTGGAGGACTCAGAAGGCAGAAGCCCAAAGCCTGGCCAGCGCTGCCACACAGAGGCCCTGAAAGTCAGCACCCAGAGAAGCAGGTGCTTCTTTCAGGCCGCTTTTCCTCGCAGCAAATAAGTGTCCTCCTCACCCTGCATTTCACTCCCCACATCTTTTCTATTCCCTTGACTGGTTATCAGAGGCCCTGCCCCTGCAGGTGATCTCCAGCCCTCCCCACTACATCTCATACCAGCTCGGCGCTGCCCAGGTCTGTACTGTGTGTGTTTTCTAGGTGGCGGGGTAGGAGCCAGTCCTCAAGCGAAGATTACCCAACGTGTGCAAACCAAAGAAAACAGGGCAGGAGAGGAGTTTCTCTAAGACATGTGTGCAGCACAGAATTACTGAAAAAAAGCAAAATTAGCATCCATCTCACTTCGCTATTTTCTCCTGTGATTGGCGTCCACTGAATTACATATAGTTTACGAAAGACTTTCATTCAAATGACTCAAACAGCATTCTTGGTGACGGCATTCCCTTTACAGGAAAATACAGTAAGATCACTGTGCTCAGTGTTTTCTGCACGTTCACTCCCGGTGAGTTACGAGGCATCAGAAGAGAAGACTAGTTTTGGTAAAATTAGGAGGCACGATTTTTAAATCACGAACACAAAATCCCTACTAAAATAGGCACTAAATATTATAAAGCCATTATAAACACTTCTTTAATGTGTATTTAAAAAAAATGACTGTTAAATGCAGCCACACAGGTTATATAAATGAGAATAAAATGCCTTATATTTCTAAAATATTCCAAAAATTCCCTTGCTGCCTGCATTTCATGGATGCCTCAAGCATGTGAAGAAAGATCGGACTGAAGAGTATAAACTTATTGCCAAAATCTGGATGAAATAAGCAAAAATTCTAGCACAGAGTTTCACAAACTTCAAGTAGAACAGAGCTCTATGAGGCTTCCCTGATGGTTCAGTGGTAAAGAATCTGCCTACAGTGCAGGAGACTAAAGAGATGTGGGTTCGATTCTTGGGTTGGGAAGATCCCCTGGACAAGGGAATGGCTACCCACTCCAGTAGTCTTGCCTGGAGAATCCCACAGACAGAGGAGCCTGGCGGGCTACAGTCCGTGGGGTTGCAAAAGAGTCAGACATGACTGAGCGACTGAGCATACTATACACTACGAGTCTCAAAGACAGTTCTCAGCAGTTCCAGAAGCCCGGCTGTTGGATAGAGGGGCTAGTGAAGAACAGAGAGCTGCTGAGGCCACAGCACCTCTCTAAGTAGAAAGATACCCTGATTGTCACAACATTCACGAGCCTAGAACGTACCCTTTGCTATGAACTACAGCTTCCCTTAGGTAGGACTAAGTTCATCAGATCTAAGGGCATTGTGACCAGCACTTAGTTCAAAGAGGAAAATTATCATGAAATTGGATAAAGAAATACACAAAAAGAGGATTAGTTAAAAAAAAACAACAACTTGAAAAACACATCTCAAATCAGGGCCCATTCCCTGATTGTGAGGCCCAGGGCTTATCACCCCAAGCTTTCCAACCCAAGCCTGACCTGTATCTCTTGTTTCCAGAACAAGCTTCTGCAAAGCATCTCTCTGACTTTGTGCGAAACCCCAGAGCCTACACAAAGAGTAAGACTGAGCCCTGCTCTGGAGGCATCCCCTGGTAGAAGTTATCAGTGTAATCCTGCATGGAATGGCACTATTGGAATGGGGTTTTGAAGGATGAATAGGAGTTTTCACAGTAGAGAAGAAAGGAGAACTTGGCATTTCAGGCAATTGGAAATGAGTGCAAATGAATACCATGTGCAAGTGCCCATCACACCCAGGGGATGAGGAATTACTTGTATGCCAACAGGAGTAGTGCCCAGACTCCCACCACCCACACAACTTCTGCTAACTGCCATACTGCTTCCCGACTTTTCCCCTTTTGTTTCTTCTTTATATCATCCTTTTTTTCTTTTTTAAAGTTTACTTTAATGTCATTTGAGATGATTATCTCCATTAAACTATGGATTATGACATACCATTTATATTTTCCTTAAATCACAAAGAAAATAATCACACACAGTTAAAGTAGAAAGCATCCCTCTGTGAGGCTGGAGCTAAGTCCTCTTTTGTGCCAGCTGTGGTCCCCAAGCTGGGAGCTCCAAGGCCTGTGCTGTCTGAGGTGGAGTCTGATTAAAGGAAGAAACACATGCAAACACCAGAGGCAAGACCATGCTGAATTAACCCCTCTCTCTTGGTGGGTCACACTGTCATTCCCTGGTAACCTCACTGTTCCCCCAAAGGCCCTGCCCTGACCCACGGGCAGCCATTAGACGTCTCGTGGCTGTAAGCTCCCAGTGCTGCGTGTGACCCTCCATTAGGACAGTTACCCATCTGACTTTCATTTACCAGTTTTAAAAACAGGCGCTGACAGTATTTCGGTAATTTATTATGCAACTTCTTAAAAGCTGAAATTCATACTTCATTAAACACAAGAGCCTAAATTGGGTCAGATGCCAGCATGGTCTCCTGGGGGGATTAATGAGTGAGTGGGAAGGGACAGCAAGGGTCACTTGTCCTTACCTCCATGCACGAAGCCGTGCAGGGTGCAGTCGGAAGGCCCCACCAGGTGGATCAAGCTGGACTGGCTGTAGCTGACCGTGTTCGGCTCTGAAATCATGAAGGAGAGATGAGGTCACAAGACTGATCGGTTTCCACAGCTTAAGGGCCCTGCAGTGTGACACTGTCCTGACGTTCACATGGTCATTGCCACCACCCTGGGTGGGGTTTCTCTAAGGAACACTGGTCTCAAAACAAGCCAGTCCACGGGGGGAAGGCTTGAGGATTAACTAGCCACTTGGATAGTGGGTCGTGACATCATTTCCTGGGGACACCAGTGTCCCTAGTGAGGCCCTGCCCTGCCCCACGGGCAGCCACTGCCCACCTCCACCTCTGGGCTATAAGCCCCCAGGATGGATGTGGCCATCTGTTAGGACACAGTCACCCATCCGACTTTCATGCCCCATTCCATAAACATTTTAGCAATTTATTACACAGCCTCTCGAAAGTTGTGACTTCACTAAACACAACAGTAGGCAGACACTCCGGACCAGACAGAGACACCGCAGGTATGAGACCCCAGACCCCATCCTGGACTGCAGCTGGACCTCGGTGGCGACCCGGCCCAAGATACGCAGTACCAGAAGGGATGCTGGCTTTTCCTCCTGCGTCCCCTATGCATCTTCCCGGAGCACCAAGCCACCACCCCCTCACCCATGTGGCACGGCTGCTGCTGCAAATCTCTAAGAGGCTGCACTTTAAAAAAAAAAAAAAAATGAAATAAAGCCCGATCTCCAGAAAGTGACACCATCCCTCAAAACACTGACTCTTCTGACAGGTGTGAGTAATTCAACAAAGGGGCTTCTGGGCAGACCCCCTGCCATGCCTGCTTCCGCCTTCCCAGGCCCTTCTGGGAAGGATGGCTGACGCCCATCTGTTTCCTGCCCGGACAGCTGGTGCTCAGAGAGGGTGGCCCCTTCCTGCCCCAGCAAGACGGAGCTGCCGAGGACGCCAGCCTGCTGGGCCCCTGAGTGGCTGAGACACCCTGCAGGTGAAGAAAGGTCCTTCCTGTGTTTGGACGTAGACAGAAAAGCCTGTGCAGGAAGTAACGGTGTTCAGGACCCAGGTCGGGTCACCCAGCGTCGACAGTTGCCTCTGAGACTCTGCCCAGTGCTCCTTCACGTGGGATCCCAGGAGGTGTAGTTGTCTGTGGGGGTCTTGAAGCAGGAAGATCTGCGTTCCTGTGAGCAGGGGTTTTGAGGACTAACTTTCAAACTCAAGATATTTGCTATTTGTTCTCAAGCCTCCCAGCTTAGAGAGATTTAGACTCAAGTTTCAAGCTCGTATGTGAAGTACCATCTGCTCCGAGAGGGCCCTGCGGGAGGACTCGACCATCTTGATGTGCTCTTGGCTGGGAGGGCCCTCGGCTGTGGCAGAGGCCATGAAGGGGCTCCAGCTCAGGAGATGGGGAGGGCGCGGGGCTCTCACTGTTATCTGTGGTCAGCGTCTGTTTTGGGGGGTTCTGGCGACTGGCCTGCTCCCCTCTGCCTGCTCTCCAGGCTCCCTGTGTGACCAGCAGAGGCAGAAGCCAGCTACCATGGGAGGTCCTGGCACCAGCCTCGGGTGGACCCTCCACCTGGGACATGTCTGAAGCCACAGCCTGTCGCAGTGTCGGGAGCCAGTGGAGAACGCCCTGCCGAGAGGCCAGGTCTGAGGATTCCATCCTCCCGCCCACTCACCTGGAGGTGGACCCCTCGGGAGCAGGGGCACAAGGACGCTGTCTAAAACCAGACAACAGACGGCACGCATAGCTCCATGGCTCAGGGAGGGGGCCCCAAGGCCCCAGCATCCCTGGGGACTGTGGTCAGTGCAGATGACCCCCGGGAGGAGATGCTTCCTCTCCCAGATGCCTCCCAGGCTCGGGGTTGTCCAGAACAGTCCATATCATCAGGGAACCACACTGGGTCTCAAGGAAACATCGCCAGACACACTACACTGGAGGAGAAGGCAGGCCCTGAGAAGGCGTCCAGGACGCTGCCCTGCCCAGTTCCTCATTTCATTCCAAGTGGAGAAGAGCACCCAAAACCCTCTTTCTCCTCAGGAGGAGATCATGGCCCCTGCTGGTCAGGTGCACCCATGGCCACACCTACTGCGGCCTGGGGCTTCAGACGCCTGCCCTGGCCTGGGGAGACTGGACGGAGGGTACAGCCCAAGGGCCAGAGAGGATACCAGCTAAGTCCCTCTGCCGCCACAGCCATCAGAGAAACACTCCAGGGCAGCACTAGCAGCCCACGACACCCCCGATCTTCAAGGACTGTCTCCCTTGGGCCTCTCTCTGCAAAGAACAAAAAGGCACCGAGAGCCACGCAGTTCCCTGCGGCGCTTTCTCTGCTTTGTGTCCTGCTCATAAAATACATCAAAGTAGCTATTTTACAGCATGAATGGAAATGAAAAGCCTCAAATTTGGCCCACTCTCAGGAACTGCTCTGACCAGTTAAGAGGTCTGCGGGTGGACAATGACAAAAGATTTTTTTTTTTTAATTTCAAACAATGGAAATAACACACAAAAACCTTTGTCATGTCAACTATCTACTTATTCAAATGTCAAGCCATTTGAAATAACTATAACCACCGAGCCAAACAGATGCCCTCCCCCTGTGTTCTGTAGTAATGTTTAAAATATCAATTAAGCCATGTCTACTAATTCAGTGTTCTTGGAACCTGCGTTAATGTGCTTTTAACAAGTGAAAACACCAATCTTCTGACGGGGAAAGGAAAATGCAGCCACACCCTCAGTGCTCCTTCCCTGGGTGATGAGTTGTAACTCTGGGGGTTCAGAGGGCTTCAGAGGCTGGGACTGTGCCAGGGGGGTCCGCAGACACCTCCTGTCCCTGGTCATCCTCAGTGGCCCTTCCCCTGTTCTTTACACCCTGTCTCTTAGGGGAACAGAGAGAAATGTGAGATGGGTCTTCAAAGCTCGAGGGCAAGGCACAGACATACAGGGGTCATCTGTGATTGTGACGAGTGCTGCCCAAACAAACAGACGTGGGGCTGGACAGGATGGTGGTCACTGTCCTTGAGGGTGGCATGTACACATGGGACCAGGAGTGAGAACTGGGCAGGCTTGTCTCCTCGCCTGCTTCCTGGCTGGACCACACTTCCCAGCCCCCACAGGAGAGTGAGCAGAAGTGTCCCGACCCAGGTCCAACCCATCGAGCCCATGACAGAGAGCCTCCCTGCTCCTTCCCCTCCCAAGGTGCCAGGAGCTACCGGACATAGAGGCGGAGCTATGAGGCCAAGGTCCCCACCTCCTGGAGGAGAGTCTCCGGATTAGGACTTTACAGGGAATAAACCTCTAGCATTAGGCACTAGGATTTTAGAATGGAAGCAACTACCACAACCTTGACTAATGTGCCCCATCTTTGAACCTGCAATTTCAGAATGATGTCTGGAAACTGAGTGAGGTCCCCAGGGCAGCCAGAGATAAGCACAGACCCCCTCCTTCATGCCCATAGCAGGAACCTGAGGTGCAGACAGGCTAAGTCCCCATGGAGCAGAGCTGGGGTGCAAGCCCAGAGGTTCCTTCTCCTGCTCCCTCCTCCTCCCCAGGACAAGTGCTGCTGGGAGCTGGGGTGACAGGGCCTGGCCAGACCGCAGGGAGAAGGCTCTCCCATCCAGGGCCAGCCCCCAGCGGGCAGGCACCAAGCACTCTTGTGGGTGGCTCAGAGTGGACTGGCCAGCAGGGGCGGTCAGGTACTGGCTGACCTCAGGGAGGCAGGGTCCAGGCCCAGCCCAAGAACGAGCGGATGGTCTGACTCATCAAAACCCCAGATGTTGGACTTCTCTGGTGGTCCAGTGGATAAGAAGCCACCTGCCAATGCAGGGGACATGGGTTCGATCCCCGGTCTGGGAAGATTCCACATGCCACGGAACAACTAAGCCCAAGAGCCACAACTACTGAGCCTGCGTGTGGCAACTACTGAGCCTAAGCACCCTAGACGTGCTCCACTAGAGAAGCCATGCAGAGAGACGCCCGAGCACTGCAAGGAAGAGGAGCCCCTGCTCACCTCAACTAGAGAAAGCCCGGGCACAGCAACAAAGACCCAGCACAACCAAAACATAAACAAATAAAAAGAGACCCCGGCTGTCCTAGCAGTGGGGACACTGGGGACGGTGGGGATCAGATTACAAGGTGAACACTGCTTCAAACCCAAAGGCCAGGGAAGAGGCAGAGCTAATTCTATCATAAACCTGACAGCCCCCAGAATGGTCGGTGGGTCACAGGACCAGACAGTCCCTACACAGTTAAGGCTGGACAACTAATGGTCATGAACTTGAAGAGTTCAAGGTAACTGTATTTTGTCTTGTCAGATGGAGGAAACACAGTAAGAAAAACTGGGCTTCTAAAAAACTCCCAGACTCTCTGAAAAGACACCTGAAAGATGAACTTGGCCCCTCACAGGGGTTGCTAGGCAACAGCCACAGAGATGAAATCTGATTCTGACTGCAAAAGTAACGGAGAGCTGCAGAACCAGGGGGACTTGCGGGTGGTGGGGTGGCAAGTCCAGGGTCGATCCTGTCTCCCCAAGGGGGTCCTCCCACAGGGAGGGGCACAAGTGTTAGGAGACCCCAGTGCCAAGTGCACATGGTAATGCTTAAAAACCCTGCAGAGAATGGATATGCGACATCCGTAAGAAGTGGTTAAAAGTCAGTCCCTATTGCCTAGAAAGATGCATTTTATTAGGGCCAGAAAAGGTGAAACTAAAGCTTATAAAAATCTATCACAAAAGCTTGAGATTCAGAATGCCTTCTTACAGTAATATCACTTGAAAGTAAGAGATCCTAAAAAATACTATGTATCAGATTCACAATCAGAGGATGGCAAACAGAAAATAATCTCATGAGTGAAGGAGTTTAAACTGATTGAAAACCCTGAGTAATTTTAGTTTCCCAGACAGTCAGTCAAAGGAGTAAGCCAGGATTAACCCCATGGCCCTCAAAGCCCAAGACTGCCTTCAGCCCCAGCTTCTGTCCCAGCACTGGCCAGCAATCACCCCAGGAGGGGTGGATTCAGCCCTCAGAAGCCAGCCAGCAACTCTTCCCAGCCCCTCTCTTTGCTGCTTTCGGGCTGACACTGCTGCTCCCCTTCAGTCTCTGACAAGGACACTGGTCACTGGATTTGGGCATCTCAAGACCCTTAACTTGATTCCATCTGCAGAGGCCCCCCTCCGCGAATCAGGTTGTGGTCACAGGGCCCAGGGACTTGTAATCTGTGTCCTGGGGGGAGGAAGTTGCCATTCAACCTGCTCCAGGCTCTCTCCCAGGAACTCCCCCAACACCAAGTCTGTGTCTTTCTTTAGACATCGCAACTCCCCCGTGTCCCTCTGTGCCTTTCCTGACCTGCCTGCTCACCCGCCCTCCTGAAAGCAGAGCCTGGGACTGAGGTCGCTGACCGCCTGTGGCACACGCCCAGGGCCTGGACACACTGAAGTCATCACAAGAGCCTCAGTCTCTCCAGCCCCGGCCCTGGAGCTCACCGTGCTCATTAGCGGGAGAGGGGCAGAGCCCAGGGCTCGTGGAGCAGCGGCATGGAGTGGAGAAGGGGTGACCCGGGGCCAGTCCTCAGACAGCCCACAAGGGCCGGATCAGGAGCCACACCACCCGCACGCAGGGCCCATGAGGTGTTGCTCTGGGATCCAGCATGGAACACGGACACTCACCCTGGGAGCCCAGCCAACACGGAGAGGAGAGGACACACAGCCCGCACTCCTCGCAGGAAGATGTGGTCAGGTGTGCGCAGAGGAGGGTGACGTGCGACACCAGGCTGAAGCCCCAAGGCCCAGCCCTGAATCTGTTCCATCAGGGACTCGTGGGACAGCCTCCCTTACCTATCAGGACTGTGGACAGAGGTTTTGTTACGGCCGCAGCCCTCCAGGCACTAGGAGGAAGACTGGAGGAAGCAGCCGTGAGGAGCCAGGCGTGGCAGAGCTCTCTGCGCCCCAAACTGTCCGAGTGCTCAGAGTCTGTACTGAACCCATGTCTGGGCAGTGGGCCCGGGAAGGACAATGTGGGACATGCTGCTGCCATTCTGTGTTTTTTTTGGCTGTGTTGGGTCTTCGTTGCTTTCTGTGTCTGCTTTTCCCCAGCTGTGGTATGCACGCTTCTCGGGACCGTGGCTTCTCTTGTTGTGGAGCACAGGCTGTCGGTGTATGGGCTCACTACTTGCTGTGCACAGACTCTAGGGTGCTCAGGGGGTTTCAGGAGTTGTGATTCCTGGGCTTTAGAGCACAGGCTCAATAGTTATGGCTCACAGGCTTTTAGCTGCTCCGCGGTATATGGGATCTTCCCGGACCAGGGATCGAACCTGTGTCCCCTACATTGGCAGCCGGATTCCTATTCACTGCGTCACCAAGGAATTTAGCCATTCTGTCTCTTTATGAGCTGGAAATCCCATCAAAAACCCACTCCAGGTAAACTAGAGGGACAAACTCTTCGTGGCCAGGTGTGCATCCCTCTGCCCAGGTAGTGGGGCCCCTCCCCTCCGGGGGCCTCCCGGTCAGCGCTCCATGGCAGCAGACACACCGAGGCCTTTAGGCTTGTCCCCCAGCCCTATGGTCAGCTGCGCCACATGGACAGGGCTTGCAAGCTGCAGGGTCAAAGGGACGGTGCCCCACAAGACAGCACCTGGGGACGCACTGGCCCCAGCAAGACAACACTCACGAGCAGGCCTCACCGCCTCGGCCCCCAGACCGCAGCCCGGCTCCTACCTGGGTTCAGGACGGGCTGGACGATGTCCCCATTGCGCCACTTGGTCTCCATGCGCTCCAGCTTCTGGGCCTCGTAGCGCTTGCGGCCCTCCTCCTCCTGCTCCTGCCGGGAGTACTGCGGGGCGGGGCGGGGTGGGAGAACGGGAGAGGGTCAGGCCTGGCCCCCAGGTCGCCTCCTCGCGTGTGCCCCGCCTTCCTGCAACTGGAACTATATCTTTCTCTGACAATACACGCTCGATATAAATAATAAAGACATAGAGGAGGGGGAAATACCACGGAGACCTCCCTGGACAAGAGAGACTGGGTCAGACATTTGAGTGACGTCCTCCCTGGAACTGCTTTTCTGCCCATGTGTATAAAAGGTTCTGCCGTGCTGTATGTGAAGCTCAAAAGTCACAGCCTTCCCTCCTCTCATGTATCATCCTGCCATAATTTATGTGATGGATCCATAATATCTGGACACTTAGTCTGCTCCCCGTTTTTCACCATTAAAACATCACACTGACGATCTCAGCCACTTTTCATGTTATATTTAGCTGCCCCAGTCCTTCCTAGACACAGAACGAGAGAGTCGGAGAGCCCCAGAAAGGCTGCCCTCGAGACCAGGAGAGGAGAGGGCAGGTCCCCGTGTGCCCCAGACGCTGGGCAGCCTCACTCCACTGACTCCCAGCCACTCGAGCAGGCTGCTGGTGTATAAGGAACACCCACCAAAGCTCTCCTGATGGGTCATGGGTATTCTGATCCAAGAAGGTAAATATAAACATGAAAATAAAAGTGGCAAAATGGAGAATGTTGGGTCCTCTGGTGCCCACTGCCCTAGGGCCCGGTGCAGGCAATACCCTCTGTCCCGGGATCCACTGGGGAGGTCTGGGGTCCTCAGGGCCTCCCTGCTGACCCCTGCCTGGCCACTCTCCTGACGGGCTCTGACCTCTGCCCTTCCATCCATTCCACTTGCATCTCCCGCTCAGCCCGTGGAGAGGCAGTTGGGCTTGGGGCCCTGCGTGCTCCTCTCTGACCCTGCAATTTCAGATCTGCTTTCAAAAGCTGGTTTTCAATATCTTGCTTTTCTTGCAAGTGGCTCAGCTGCAAAACCACTGACGTCTGAACACATTCAATGGCTTCATTACCATCATCTTGGGCTTGAGAGTCCGTCTCTGAAGGAGGCTTTGAAGGGAGCGGGGTGGTATGTCCAAAAGAAACAAAGTATGGTGGGTGTTGAGGGCACCAGGGAACCCCGAGCCTCTCCCTCCGTAAACAGACAATCCCTCATGTCCCACCACAGAGCAAGGCCTCCAAGAGCAGAGACTGTGCTGTGCCTTTCTAGGGAAGCTGAAGGACAACTTACGTGTCCTCAAGGAATGCCTTTAAAGAGATTTTTTTTAAACAAAGAGCCAACCTCCCCAGTCTAATAAATCCTCGTGTCCAGCAGGGTAATGAGACTTCTGCACTCATGTGGGGGCTGACACCAGCCATGAGGACCAAGAAAACGTAGCCTCTTCACAAATAAGCGCCTCCTGCTGACTTAAAATCTGGGGACAACATCATGACAGCATGCTCTCGATGGGCTGACACCCAACTCATCCCCAAGGGCTCACCAGACTCCGCTCACTTGAAGCAGAAGACTGCCCAGACATCCAAGGCAACAGTCTGAGTGAGCTTTTGACTTAAGCTCACACTGACACACCAATAAAAACCAGAGTCCACTCCCCAGTGCTCCCCCAGCCTCTCAGGGGCCACAGCTGTCTCCAAGACATCAGAGGTCTCTTGATTCATCACAGGGTCACCGAGGTCCCTGGTCCCTGGGGGACGAGGTGGAGCATAGTGACTAAGTCCTCGCTGAGTGACACCACAGGGGACAGCTGGGCTTCCCCAGGAAGAGGCACTCATGTGGTCGATCCACACACACACGTATGTGTGACAGCAGTGTATGTGCACGTGTGCAATGTATGCTCTGTGAGATATCTACGTATATGTATGTGTGGGATGTATGTATGATCAACATAACATACCTGCATGTGTGAGACATGTAAGAGACACACACAGAGGCAGAATGACGTATGTGCTCAGTAAATAACCACTATCAGTGCGGGGTCAGCCAGAGGAGGCTAGCAGGACCTAGGAAGCCTGATGGTCAAGCTCCCAGCACCTGAGCATCCGTGCTCCTGGGAGTCAGAGCTGGGCCTTCCAGGACTCAGATGGGCTGTGCCCCAGAAAACAGCAGACCTATATGTGGAGTCAAGCGAAGGAGTGTACGTGGGCCTAGCACGTGTTAGGGGGGGAAGAAAACGCAAATAAATATTAGCAATGGCTGCAGCTGTAAGCCACACAGCTTCTCCCATCTGGAGCTCTCTCTGCACCCAGTGGAACGCTTCCAACACCCCCTGCAACATGGGCAGAGTTGATATTTATGTCTCATCAAACACGGCTAAACAAAGGGAATGGGAAAGCGACCAGGGGGCCCCACCAGGATGTGGGAGGGAGAGTGGGGGACGAGAGGGGTGACGTGCAGAGCTGCCCTGTCCCCATGGGGAGGGGGACAGGAGCCAGCAGAACCCGATGCTGCCTGCCCCTCCCCTGCTGGCTAAAAACCCACCAGCTCTCAGCACCCGGGCCCACCCCACTCCGTCTCTAGGAGCCAGAAGGAAGCAAAAGCTCATGTGCCTGGCCCAGGAATCCTCCTTCAGCAGCAACCCCTGAAGACATATCACGTGGCTACTGAAGCCAGAGATAAGGCCTGCTGGAGACTTCTAAAACTGTGTAGCATCTGAAAATTAAATCTAAAAGTTAAATAATTGTGTTTGAGTGTTTATATGAGATGTGGCTAATTTAACATCAAGTGCTTAGTGGGAAAGATGAAAGCCAGGATAAGCACACTTGTATTTTCTAAAAAGATAGTCACTGAGCCTCAGACTCACACCTGCTTCTTGGGTCTTAAAACCCCTCAGTCAGTGCTGCTTGAAAATGACAAACTGGTCAGCAACAGAGAGAGCAGCTCCAGGAAGAATGCGGTGGGAAGCGGGTGGGGGGTAGGTGGTACGGGCACAGAGGGAGAGAGATGGAGAGAGAGGCGGGCTGGACTGAAGGCCAGTGTTCTGGTTCAACAGCAGCCTGTCAGAATTCCTGTCCACCTGGGACTTAGCATGTGACATTTCTGGGAACTAGGGTCTGTGCAGGAATAATTAGTTAAGACACGTGCACTCGTGTGTGCGCATGCGCGCACACACACACACACATACGGAAAGGCAGCCAGGTGACCGCATAGGCAGAGGCTGGAGGGATGCGATCACAGGTCAAGGAATGTCTGGAATGCCTGGAACTAGATGACATGGGAAGGATCACCCCTGGCTTAAAGCCTCCGGCAGGAGGGCAGCCCAGCCGGCACTGTGATTCTGCACTTCTGGCCTCAGAGCTGGGAGAATGAACTGTGGTTTGAGCCCCCAGGCTGTGTCACAGGGGCTCCTGGGAAACTCAAACAGATGGGACATGAGGGAATCTGGCCCCAAGCACCTGCCCTCTCCTCGTGTGTGGAAGGACAGGCGGCCCGGAGCTGCGGACACCACCACCCTGCCCTCACAGTACCAAACCCAGAACCACCAACCGGATGCAGACCAAGGTCTGAGCACCCTTCCCGGTCCATGTGGAGAGGACGCCTGTCACCAGGAATGCTGTTTAAAAGTCTAGACTTAAGGGCAGCTGGAGCCCAGAAGCTGAGTGGCCCTCCCCCGACTCCCCAGGGCCTTGACTGCCTCCACAGGGACAGGCAGCGTGCTGGTCAGACATGAGCTACGGGCTGGGAGCACCCCCCAGGTGACAGGGAGCAAGCCCCAACTGCCCTAGGCCTGTGGGCGGTGGGGGGACACGACAGAGTGGAAGGGGCCTGTGGTGGGGGAGCAAGGAGGAGGAGACTAGGGAGTGCTCCTCCATGAGTGCGATACAGTCCCTAACTGCCTGGGTCCCCACTTTACTGTTTCTTAGAAGTTTCTTCTCTGGACATCTCGGCCACAGAAAAACGCTCCCTGCAGGGGCAGACACGGCCAAGCCAGGCCCAGGCCTCTCTGAGAACAGCTCGTCCTTGCAGGGGTGAGAGCAGAGCGCCTGGCCCCCAGGGAGAGCGGCTCACAGATGTCCTCGGAACATCCAGGGATGGGGGGACCGCAGGAGAAGGGGTGGGGCGCTGTGAGGGGAGGAGTTAAACCCCTCTATCAGCCTAATCTCCCCCTCGGAATGCCTGCCCCCCGAGCCTGCCTGCAGTGGGGCACCTGGGCATGAACATGACGAAGTCTCTTCATGTACAGACGTGACTGTCCAGAGAAAAACCCAAACGAGAGAAACCAAGGAAGGAAGTGGACGTGGCAGGAGAGAGAGCGGGGCTGAAACAGAGCTGTCTCAGCCTGTCTCCCCAGGACTGTGGTCTCCCCTAAACTGGTCACCTGCACAGTCCTGTTGCCCATCTTGCCTCTGACCAGGGCCCTCCAAGAGGGGTCTGGTATCTGCAGGGCCCAGGCCAGCCGCTCTGGCCTTCTCTGCATGAAGGGACATCCCTCCCCCATGCCTCCCACTCTCCTAAGACTTGGCTCCCCCACCCCCTGCCTGGGAAAAGTGGGCAGGGTCTCCTTACCACAACCGGAGGCACCTCCAGGACCTTGTCCACATTCTTCAGCGACAGGGGCACGTACCACAGGGTGGCCTTATTGGTCAGCTTTTTGGTACCTTCAAAGAAGAAAGACATGTGAGGGATAGCCTGGGAGCCGGCAGGGCAGCAGGCAGGGCCAGCGCCACCTCTGGCCCCTACCCCCAGGCCTCCTTCAGCCTCGAGGTGCAAGTGTGGGCACAGACTAGGGGGAAGTGTGGACCTCAGCTAAGGAGCCCCTGCCCCAGCATGCTGCCCTACACTGAGGCTGCTGGGAAGACTTCAGATCTTCTGGTCTAAGCTGGGGGGGGGCCTGCCGGCTTTCTAGGGCTTTCTAACTCAGAAGGCCCACATCTGGAGGGCGCCGACTCCAGGCAGGCCCCCAAGGAGCCTCCAGAGGGAGGGGGAGGTGAGGGCTGGGGTGGGGGAGGCGGGCAGACTGGCCTCGGCCTCCCCCCGGGGAAAAGCAGGACAAAGCCAGGCTGGGCCCCATCTCCACCGAGAGATCCCGGCTGACGGATCTCATGGGAGAAGGCCCTGCTGAGGAACTGGACATCACGACACCCAGAACAGGATCGTTCTCTGAGGGACCCATCCACTGGCCTAAAGGTCCCCGAGAAGAGCTCTGGGTGGGCAGGAGGCAGCTCGTGGACGTGAGGCTGAGGGTCGTGGAGGCGGGGCCGTGGGACACAGCCAGAGTACCGCCCGCCCCCCTCCAGGCCCCCCTTCCCGGTTGGGGGGGGGACCACACCAGGCACAGTTGGCAGGACTCAGCCTCACTCCAGATGCTCCCAAGTGGGGGCTGACAGCGCGCTGTGGGCTGCTGGCTTCGGCTCTGGGGTGAACGGTAAGAACAGAACCCTCTCTGGGCACCGAGCCTGGCCTCAGGGCAGAGTGGGGCGCCCAGGGCGGAGGCCTGTCTGGGCTGAACATCACAGGCCAAGAGAGCCCAGGGATCCCTGGGTCCACACCCCTCACTTGTGCAGGAGGAGACTGAGGCCCAGAGAAGTCAACGGGCTTGCCTAGGTTCATACAGAAGCTCGAAGCCTCCCAGACCCCATAATTTCAGGAAAGTATTAATGTTTGCGAGGATGCCTGTTAAAAGTTGCCTCTTTGACGTGCAAGATTCCATGCAGCAGAGAACAGAACTTCAGGACAGAGAGTACATAGAGCAGAGGAAGCAGCCTGGGGGCCTGGCCCTAAATGCTTCCTACAGTTCCTCTGACCTGCCCCCCAAGGCAATCCTGGGGCTTCTGTTTTCTCCCTTAAACTAGATCAAAGGTCCAGGCCAAGCTCCAGCAGGTCGGTAACAGAGAGGGCAAGGCCCACCAGGACATTTCCACAGCACCATCAGGACCACAGGCAAACAACATGGAAAAATATCTTCACTGCTCTATGATGGAGAGTGATTCTGACAACCTGCTCTGGGGAGTAAAGATTTCCTGTCCGACTCAGCTAGAGTCGGCCTGATGGCCTGTTTCCATGGAAACTCCGAGTGGCCCTCCTCCAAACCCAAACGAACACCATGGAGCAAATGAGGCAAAACACTCGAACTGTGCTTTCTCTATCATTCAATAAAACCACCAAAAGACAACGACAGCACTGAAAACATCTATCCTGAAATTCTGAGGCTCCCAGCCATTTTCTGGAGCGCTTCGCGGCAATCACATCCCAGTGAGCTTAATATTTTGACAGTTGCCAGAGATGAATGAGCAAAGGTTTGCTGGTTGTCTGCCTGGGCGCGTGCTCGCCCGGCTGCCTCTTGAAGGCGGCGCAGCCCCGAGTGAGGGGGACACACAGAACCGGGGCCCTGCCGCCAGGGGTTGTGAAATACGGAGACGGCATGTGAGCAGCCTCCTGGCTCAGGCTCGTCGCCTGTTTGTCCACCCAGCCTGGTCTCCCCACCTGGCCATGTTCAAAGCCCCTCCGGGCAGCCCTGTTCTGAACCAGGCAGCCACACAGCCTGCCCTCACATCCCAGTGGACACGCAGGCAGAGACACATCAAGGCAAGAAGACCTTGAGACACGGGGTCCCAGGATAAGAGAGACTCATACAGGCCCAAACATAGAAAGATGGAGAGAGGATGCCACAGATGCAGAAGTGGTGCCAAGACCCAGAGGGGTACCAGATGTGAGATCAAGGGGGGAGGGGGGCACCCAGACCTGCAGCAGGGGCTCGTGGGCAAGGTGGGCAAGGCGACCAAGCCGTGGAGAGAAGACGCAGCCCCAGGGCTCCAAGCATCCACATCCACCCCATGATCCAGCCTCAGGTTTCTCCCTTGGCCTCAGCCCTCCCCCGTGTCCAAAGGTTGGGCAGTGCTGGCCGGTCCCTCCTCTGCTGGGCCTCTGTCCCCCTCACATGCCCACAGCCTGCCCGCTGTCCCGGGAGGCCGTGCTCCTCACAGCCGCTGCTATCCTTGGGGCAGCTTAGACTCTATGCACCCGCCCTTCAGGGCCAGGGCAGCTGGGGACTGTGTGTGTGTGTGTGTTGTGGGAGGGAGGGTGGAGAGCATCCTGACCACGAAGCAGAGGGTTTCATGTCGCTATCACGGGCACTGGGTGAGCACTGCCCACTCCTGCCCAGAGAGGGAGGGTCCTGCAAAGAAGAAAGCGGGCAGGAGCATGTCCTTCTAGACAGCGCTCCCTGCTGGCTTTCTCTCAGCACAGGAGCAACTCATCCACTCCTTCCTTCCTTCCTTCCTTCATTCATCAGTGACTGAGTCCCTGTCCATCATGAGCCAACGGAAGCTGCAGGGGCAGGGGACATGCCCACTCCCCTCAGACATAGTCAGTCCAGCACCAGTCCCCGCAGCCTCCTTCTGCAGACACCCGGGCTGGTCGCCAGGCAGTCGGCAGCATCACTCTGACTGTGACAACCAAGTCTGTCCCCTTGAGAACCACCTCTGGTGAGAGAAGCCAAGATCCCAGGATCCCTGCCACATGGCAGAGGTGAGCTCCAGTCTGAAAGCCCAAGAGGCCCCCTGTCCCCTGCCTCTCGTCCCCGCTCAGTCTGATGCCATTCTGTTCACGGGCTTCCTCCCTGGCCAAAGCCTCTGATGTCCAGAAAGGGGGCCTGGATGACGGGAATCTGTAAAGCAGGCCCCTACCCTGTTTTGAGACACCAGAAAATTGCGGTGAACAAAACCAGCACTGCTGAAAACACTATCGACTAAGTGTGAATTTCAAGAGAAGCAGAGAGTGCAGCCAGCCATTTCCTCCCTTGGGTCCTGAGCAGGGAGGCTCCACTCCCATCTCAGGCCAGGAGAGCAGGACTGGGTCACTGTGGTGGGAGTGGGAGTGGGGGAGGCAGATGGTGGGCTGCTAGCCCATGTGGGAAGTCAGGGTCAGAGGACCCCTTTCTGTGCCACTGCCTGAGACCAGCATCCAAGGTCTCTGCCGCTGGAGCTGCCCCGAACAGAGCTCAGGCCACAGATCAGGACATGGGGCACAAGCCAGCTGACCGCTCCCCCGCCCCAGGCTCTGCCTCAGCTGCACCATTCACTATGCGGCGGCTAGGCCTGCTGCAGTCATCAGAATGTTCTAGATGGGGAACTGAGCGCTTGGCCTGTGTGGGGGAGAAGCCTGGAGCCCCATGAAGATCTCTGAGCACAGCACTCCGCAGGCAGCCATGGCTGAGGACGGGGTGTTGGAGGAAGGGCAAGGACCTAGGCAGCTCCCTCCTCTAGAGCCGGCAGGGCCTCTCCTCTGGGCGGGACACTGGGTGGGCTGGGATGAGGAGCGGGGCAGCCAGGGCACCAAGGGGCTGCCTGCCTCATGAGCATCTCGGTTATAAAAAGCAGTGACTAAATGGGAGCCACACTCCCCTGCAGCGCCCAGTGGGGGCAGGAAAAAGGGTTTCCATGGTTACCACTCTGAGGAAGAGACTATTCAGATCAAACCCGAGTCAAAGGTTCACCCAGTGAGCACCAGCCCACAGCCTGGCTTGCAGGGGTCCCCAGGGTGCAGAGCAAGGGCCCGGCCAGCACGCTCCAAGTGCCCTCTGGTGGGGGGCACTGGGGGTACATTAGCAGGGCTGGAGGGTTGCTGGTGCCCTCCCAGCCCACTGCCAGCCCTCTGCCCAGACCAGCTGGCTGCCAGCCCCTACCCCAGGAACGCAGAGGGAGGGGGACCACACACCGGGCTCATTGCCTAAACTACGCCCGTGCCCCGGCTTCCCATCTGCAGAGCGAGGAGGCAGACGTCACCGCCCACAGGAGGAGGCGGGAATGCAGGGAGGTCATCACAGACAGTGTCAGGATGAGCCAGAAGCCACAGCCGCTGTGCCTGCCCCAAGGACACCGTTGCTGCATACAGACGTTACCTGTGAGGATGTTCTCGGACATCACATGCACCTGCACCTCGACCGAGTGCTTGGAGGTGTAGGTGATCTCTGCGCTGACATGCGCCACCTCGCCAATGCACATGGGCGACAGAAAGTCCGTGCGCTCCACCCGGGCCAGCGCAGCCACGCAGCGCTCCTGCAAAGACCAGAGGCGGGTCAGTCATCCCGAGGCCCCACCCTGGACATCGTCCCCTAGAACGACCTTTGGTTTTCTTCCTCATGGGTACAGTAAAGCAAGTCATGGGACTTGCCTGGCAGTCCAGGGGTTAGGACTCCACGCTTCCGCCGCAGGGGGCATGGGTTCAATCCCCTGGTCAGGGAACTAAAACCTCCCATGCTGCGTGGCATGATCAAAGAAACAAAAATTTTTTTAAATAAAGAATAAAGTAGAGCAAGTTACTGTCAGCACACACTCTTAAATGCAAAACCAGGAGATGAAGCACTGCCTGGGGGGCAACAGGGCAAAGCTGTTGATACAGGTGATCCTGGGTGGTGGGGTTCTAAGCAACTTCTCTTTCCTGACTTTTCTAAAAAAGGATACTCGCATAATGGAAAGTGAAAAAAGGAATACATACTCATTATGGAAAACTTGGGAAGTACAGAAAAGTAGAAAAGTAGAGCAGGGAAAATTCACCCCTCCCATCGAGAGACAACCACGCCTTCTACTTTGGGATCTTTCTTTCCAGGCTTTTTGTCCCAGGAATACGGGTTTTACTGGTTCACTTGTCTGCCTGGCTCCTCGTTTTGCAGTTTGAGGCATACCGTTGACACTCACAGTCATGCATAATTGTCACTTATACTCACCTATAGTTGTCATATATAATCTCACCTAACTGTGTATATGCTAAATATCCACTTTCAAAATCTGCTTTTTTCACTCAACAGGAAGAAAAATAACCTGCCCATGTTATGACAAGCTCTTAGCAATCACATCTCTTTTTAAAAAATGTTCTTTATCCTTTAAATATACAACCCATTTTCATGATTCAAAAGGAACAAGGCTTATGTCCCCAGCCACGAGGGGAACCCCTGGGATCTCACGCTTCATGAAAATGAGGGACTCACTTCCTCCTTCCTTTTCTCAATACTTTCTATGGCTGCCATTTCACAATACTCCACTGGAGGATATCCACGCAAGGGTATTTTTTTAATGGCCAAACAGAATATTCTTCTGTTGTTAGATCTGGGTCAACCTCAATTGTTTCTTATTATGAATAACCCTGTGAGGAGCTTTCTTTTATTTAAATCATTTTCGGTCCTGGGGATGGTTTACTGGGGAGAAGCAAACAAACACCTCACCAAGTGTTCCCACAGTGCCTCTCAACAGGCAGAGTGCTTGCCTGGCCCCAGCACCTCTCCACACCAGCACTGAAAATCAGGTGTTTTTTGTTTTTTTTCCCTCACCATGCAGCATACAGTTTGTGGGATCTTAGTTCCTCAAGGCTCTTGGCAATGAAAGCAAGGAGTCTTGGGACTTGCCTGGTGGTCTTTCGGCTAAGACTCCAAGCTCCCAACACAGAGGGCCTGGGTTTGATCCCTGGTCAGGCAACTAGATTTCACATGTTGCAACTAAGAGTTCACATACCACAGATAAAGATCCTAAGCGCCACAACTAAGACCTGGTGCAGTCAAATATATACATATATACACATATACGTATATACAAAAGAAAGCGTGTTGGAAAGTTTTAACCACTGGATGCCAGAGGACTCCTGAAAATCAAGTTTTTTTAGGGTCAGTTTTTATTGAGGGAGCGTTGGTTTATAGGGCTTCCCACATGGTGAAGTGGTAAAGAATCCACCTGCCAATGCAGGAGAGGCAAGAAACATGGGTTCAATCCCTGGGTCAGGAAGATCCCCTGGAGGACATGGCAGTCAACTCCAGCACTCTTGCCTGGAGAATCCCATGGACAGAGGCACCTGGCAGGCTGCAGTCCATAGGGTCACAAAGAGTCAGACATGACAGCATGCACACACGCACTGATTTATAACATTGCATGAGTTTCACGTGTACCACGTTCTGTTTCTACTTCTGCACACCCTACAGCGAGCTCACCACCAAGAATACAGCTTCCATCCATCACTAAGCAGAGATCCCTTCACCTACCTTGCTCCTGGCCCCCTCTACTTCACCCCTTCCTCTCTCTAGTAACCAGTTCTCTGTCCTCTGTATCTACATGCTTGTGTTTGGTTTGTTCATGTATTTTTTGTTTCTTTCTTTTTTATATTCCACCTCTGAGTGAATCACAAGGTATCCGTCTTTCTCCATCTGACTTATTTCACTTAGCTAACACCCTCGTGGTCATCCATGTTGTTGCAAATGGCAAGAGTTCATCTTTCTTTATGTATAACATTCCACAGTGTACATGTATACACACCACAACTTCTTTCTTTTTTTTTCAGTTGAGTTGTGCAGCTTGCAGGATCTTAGTTGCCCGACTCCCTAGTCAAACCTGGGCCCTCGGCAGTGAAACTGCAGAGTCTTAACCACTGGACTACCACAGAATTCCCCACAATTTCTTTACCTATTATCCATCAGTGGACACTTAGGTTGTCTTAGGTCTCAGCTACTGCAAATAACGCTGCCATGAACAAGGGGATGCAGATACCACTTCTAATTAGTGTTTGCATTTCCTTTGGATAAATATTCAGAAGTGGAATAGCTGGATCATGTGTGTGTGTGTGCTAAGTCGCTTTAGTCATGACTGACTCTTTGCAACCCCATAGACTGTAGTCCACCAAGCTCCTCTGTCCATGGGATCTTCCAGGCAAGGATGCTGGAGTTGCCATTCCCTTCTCCAGAGGAGTTTCCCGACCCAGGAATCAAACCCACATCTCTTACGTATCCTGCATTGGCAGACGGGTTCTTTACCACTAGCACTACCTGGGAAGCCCATCAGTTTTAACCTCTATGCTCTTTTCCACAAGGGCAAGACCAGCTTACGTTCCTACCAACAGGATCCCTTTATCTCCACATCTTCACCAAGACTTTCTATCTGTTGTCTTTCTGATGACAGCCACTCAGGCAGGCGTGTTTCTGACATCTTGTGTTTCTGATCTGCATTTCCCTGACAACTACTGATGGTGAGCATCTCTTCACACGCCTGCTGGCCATCTGCACGTCTTCACTGGAAAAATGTCAATTCAGTTCCTCTGCCCATTTTTTAAATGGGTTGTTTATTTTTTGCTGTTGAGTTGTAATAGTTCTTCATATCGTGGAATAAGCTTCCTTTTCAATCTACATTAACCAAATGACACTAAAGATAGTCTTATGTTTGATCTTCACTGCCAATCACAGCACCCAGCACTTTCACGACTTTCTATCAGAATCAAGAAACCAGCCGGCTTTTTGAGGACACTGGGCGTGCTAGCACGGGTACCCCTGGGCTGGGTGGGCAGCTCCTGAGGGACTGTGGGTCCCGTGCCAGCTCTGGGCTTCACTTTGGCAGCTGGTCCTCACCACACCCTCCTGTGGGGGCTGGAGACATCAGGCTTGCAGGTGATAGTCAGTTCGAGCCCTGGTGTGTCTGCACCCTTCCCACTAGCCACCTGCCACCGCCTACGGCAGCAAAGTACAGCTCTCCCACCTGTGTGAGAACTCATCTGATACCTGGCGAACAAGCCAATTCCCCAGCCCGCCCCAAACCCACAGAACAAGCCTCTTGGGAGGGAAGCCAGGGACCTCCATGTCCACCCCTCCGCAGGAGAGCCTCAGACAGGCAGGAGTCTGTTCCTATAAAGGTCCTGGAGTCAGGTCCCAGAGCGGCGATGCAGCAGGGGCTGTGCAGGCAAGCACAGCATGTGGGTTCACCCTCTGATTCAAGGGGGGACCTGTCCCTTCCACACCCACCCCACCCCCCCTCACCCGCCCACAGTCACATCACCCCTGAGGCTGAAACAACCTGAGGCAATTGCTGGGCTTCCAGCCCTGAGTACATTTGTGGGGCTACAGCACCACTCGCTGGCACGAAGTGGGAAAGGCAAGTGCTAAGAGAGCCAGGCAAGAACGAGGGCACAGCCTCAGGGCCCCTTCTGGAATTCTCCAAGCTCTGCCTGCAAGAGGCTGCTATGAAGACCTACAAAATCTTCTAGAACTAACACCAAAAAAAACGATGTCCTTTTCATTATAGGGGACTGGAATGTAAAAGTAGGAAGTCAAGAGATACCCAGAGTAACAGGCAAGTCTGGCCTTGGAGTACAAAATGAAGCAGGGCAAAGGCTACAGAGTTTTGCCAAAGAACGCACTGGTCAGAGCAAACACCCTCTTCCAACAACACAAGAGACGACTCTACACTTGGACATCAACAGACGGTCAATACCAAAATCAGACTGATTATACTCTTTGCAGCTGAAGATGGAGACGCTCTATACAGTCAGCAAAAAAAAAAGACTGGGAGCTGACTGTGGCTCAGATCATGACCTCCTTATTGCAAAATTCGACTTAACTGAAAAAGTTGGGAAATCCACTAGACTATTCAGGATTGATCTAAATCAAATCCCTTACAATTATACAGTGGAAGTGACAAATAGATTAAAAGGATTAGATCTGATAGAGTACCTGAAGACCTATGGACAGAGGTTCATAAGAGCTCATACAGGAGGTGGCGACCAAAACCATCCCCAAGAAAAAGAAATGCAAAAAGGCAGAATGGTTGTCTGAGAAGGCCTTACAAATAGCTGAGAAAAGAAGAGAAGCAAAAGACAAATGAAAAAGGGAAAGATATATCCATGTGAATGCAGAGTTCCAAAGAATAGCAAGGAGAAATAAGAGAAGCCTTCTTACGTGAACAATGCAAAGAAAGAGAGGAAAACAACAGAATGGGAAAGACCAGAGGTCTCCTCAAGAAAATTAGAGATACCAAGGTAACATTTCACACAAGGATGGGCACAATAAAAGACAGAAACAGTGAGGACCTAACAGAAGCAGAAAAGATTAAGAAAAGGTGGCAGGAATACAAAGAACAGTACAAAAAAGGTCTTACGGACCCGGAAAACCATGAAGGTATGGTCACTCACCTAGAGTCAGATATCTTGGAGTATGGAGTCAAAATGCACCTTATGAAACATTACTACAAACAAAGTTAGGGGAGATGATCAAATTCCAGCTGAGCTATTTCAAATCCTAAAAGATGATGCTGTGAAAGTGCTGCACTCAATATGCCAGCAAATTTGGAAAACTCAGCACTGGCCACAGAACTGGAGAAGGTCAGTGTTCATCCCTATCCCAAAGGACAATGCCTAAAAATATCCAAACTACCACACAATTGCATTCATTTTATATGCTAGCAAGATAATGCTCAAAATCCTTCAAGCTAGGCTTCAACAGTGCGTGAACTGAGAATTCCAGGTGTATAAGCTGGATTTAGAAAAGGCAGAGGAACCAGAGATCAAATTGCCAACATCCATTGGATCACAAAAAAAGCAAGAGAGTGCCAGAAAAACATCTACTTCTGCTTCACTGACTACGCTAAAGCCTCTGACTGTGTAGATCACAACAAACTTGGGAAAATTCTTAAAGAGATGAGAATACCAGACCACCTCCTAAGAAACCCTGTATGCAGGTCAAGAAGCAACAGTTAGAACAGGACATGGAACAACGGACTGGTTCCAAACTGGGAAAGGAGTATGTCAAGGCAGTATATTGTCACCCGCTTATTTAACTTATATGCAGAGTACATCGTGCAAAATGCCATACTGGATGAAGCACAAGCTGCAATCAAGATTGCCGGAAGAAATATCAATAACCTCAGATATGCAGATGACACCACCTTAATGACAGAAAGCCAAAGAGGATCTAAAGAGCCTCTTGATAAAGGTGAAAAAGGAGAGTGAAAAAGCTGACTCAAAACTCAACATTCAAAAGATGAAGATCATGGCATCCGGTCCCATCACTTCATGGCAAACAGATGGGTAAAAAGTGGAAATAATGACAGACTTTATTTTCTTGGGCTCCAAAAACACTGCGGACAGTGACTCCAGCCATGAAATTAAAAGTCGCTTGCTCCTTGGAAGAAAAGCTATGACAAACCTAGACAGCATATTAAAAAGGAGAGATATCACTTTGCTGACAAAGGTCCATCTAGTCAAAGCTATGATTTTTCCAGTAGTCATATGTGAGAGTTGGACCATAAAGAAGGCTGTGTACCAAGGAACTGATGCTTTTGAACTGTGGTGCTGGAGAAGACTCTTGAGAATCCTTTGGACAGCAAGGAGATCAAACCAGTCAATTCTAAAGGAAATCAATCCTGAATATTCACTGGAAAGACTGATGTTGAAGCTGAAGCTCCAATACTCTGGCCACCTGATGCGAAGAGCCAAGTCACTGGAAAAGACCCTGATGCTGGAAAAGATTGATGGCAGGAGAAGGGGTGACAGAGGATGAGATGGTTGGATGGCATTATCAACTCAATGGACACAAGTTTGAGCAAGCTTTGGCAGATGGTGAAGGACAGGGAAGCCTGGTGTGGTGTGGTCCATGGGGTCGCAAAGAGTCAGACACAACTGAGCGACTGAACAGCACACAGCGTCCTGAGCCTCTACTCCCTCACTCCCAGTCCTGGGGCTTTTTCTTTTCTACGGCCAGCCTCTCCTGCCAGGCCTGGCTTGGACCCTCACCGTCTCTCTCAGGGGCTCGACACCCACCTCAGCCCCGGACCTTCAGGTCCAGGCCTGTCTTCCTCACGGCCACCAGGGGGCGCTCTCTGAATGTGACGGGTTAGCCCCAGATCTTCAAGGGCGCTGAATCAATCTAAACTCTCAGCAGGCAAGAGAGCCCCTCCCTCATAGCAGGGTCCTACGCAACCTCACCCCACTCCTCCCCACACTGAGGCCCCCAGGCCCACGTCCACCCCCCACACTTACCCCAGCCTGGTTCATTCTGCACGCATACACCCTTACAGTGCACCCTCACAGTGGTGCACACCCATGAACACAGTCCACACGAGTGTGGAATCAGAGGACAGGGACATGGCAGGTGGCTGGCCGAGGTCCACAGGATCCCGAGGGCGGGCTTCAGAGAGAATGTCAGGACCCCACGGGGCTGGGGGCCAGTCAGGACCTGACAAGCTGCATGCCCGGCAGCTGCCCTGAAGCCCTAAAGCTGCAAGTCTGGCTCTGTCTGGGCGGCAGGCGGAGAGCAGGCACCATGGCAGGAGCTGGTGCAGGCCTGCGGGCCCTGCAGCCCAGGAGCCACCAAGGGAAGAGCCCCAGACTTGCCAGTGGACCCAGGGTGGGTCGAGCAGGGGACAGATCTGGGTGCAGGCAATGTGACACCCAGGATTAACTGCTGCCCACACAGGCTCTGAGGTGCTGGGGCCTCTCAGACTCAGGAAGCCACAACTTTCCCCACACACAGGGAGTGGGCTGAAAAGGTGTCTCTCAGCTTAGTTTCTGGGGGTTCCCAGCCTCTCTTCAATGAGCCCCAAACCAAGTGCCAATCCAAGGGGTCCCTAGTCCAGGGCCAGGGCTTCTGGAAGCCCTCAAGGCCCAGGGAAGAGGGAGGGGCAGGGCCCAGGCCCAGGCTCCACCCAGACTCCTGCCCCAAACCCACAGAGTACAACAGGGCTGGAGGGGACTGTCTGGATCTCCCAGAGACCTGGCCAGGCTGGCGGAGGGTCCCCAGACGCCTACCCCATTCTGGCTGTTGCAGTGCCGGGTGCTGATGATGGCTCCTGCTTCCTCGATCATCTTCAGGACGGTCCCTCCGTGCACATTGCCAGCCACGTTGGCATCATCCGGCCGCATGATCCTGGGGGGAGAAGAGGCAGGATGAGCCTCCGGCAGGATATCACTCATGAACAGCAGTGACCCCAGGAAGAAGGCCCTCCAAAGGCCTGATGGCTCCCAGAGAAGGAAAAGGACTCCCCACGTGTCTGCTCACTGTGGGGTGCTGATCTGACCTGACGGCCAGACAAGGGGCTGCAGGGTCGTGCTTCCACCAGCAGGGGAGGGCAGAGGGGGTTTTCCCGCCCTGGGGCCCAGGCACCCAGCCGGCCAGTGGGAGAGGGCCCGGCCCTGGAGGGAAGGGGTGGCAAGGACCTTCCGCAGAGGCTGTGACCGTGACATCGAGGCAGCCCCCGCGGCGCGCCCAGCATGCCTGCCCCTCCTGGCTCCCAGGACCCACAATGACCCGCAGAGCTGAATGAACAAGGACACAAGCTATGACCCCTTGGAGAAAGGACACATTCCCAGGACCACCATCTCCGTCAGGAGTCCCAAAGGAGCTGGCCTCATGTGGTCATGGATATTCTGAGAACTGGAAACATCACAGCATCCAGATCTTCACCAACAAGACAAAACCTGATTGCTGCCTGCCCCCAGGGCTCCAAGAGAGCGCCCAAGGGGTGGGTTTCCTGGAGTTGAGAGCTGGGAACTCCCCAAGGTCAGGAGGGACTGAAATCACCCCATTTCCCCAAGAGGAAAAGCCATGTCTTTGCAGAGGGTAGCAGCAGGGAAGCCCTGTGAAGTCCCTGGAGTCCCAGAAAGCCAGCCTGGTGCAACCCCACAGAGCTTGGCCCTCTCCCAGACACCTGTCTGTCTGACTGATGAACTCTGTCTCCACTAGCCTCAGGCCTGGAGGCAGGTACCAGGCACTGAGCGAGTGTGCAGTTTCCAGGTGCCCGGCATCACCTGGGTTCACCCACCCTGCTCCAGTCTGCTGGCCAGCGTGACCCTAGAGACTGGACCCCCGACTCTGGGCCATGAACTCCAATGCCCTCCCGGTCTGGCTCCTTCCAGACGTGGAGGCTAAGCCAGGCAGCCTCAGAGATGGTTCCCGACTCCCAGGCTTACTGGCTGGGTGACCTGAGCAAGCTGCCAAAACCCAGCCACCTCCACATTCTCATCCAAAAAGGGGAACAACAGCACCACCGCACTTGAGTGTGGGAAAGACTGAATCACAAGATGGCACAGATAAGGAGCCTAGCACACAGTCAGCGACATAAACACTCACCAGCACTTCCTCCTGCTTCTCTAAGCGCCAGCCAGAAACCTCAGGAGGGCTGGAGCCTCCAGCATACAGTCACCGATGCCACTTTCTGGGGAGACCGAAGGCTGTCTGGACCTGTCGCCCACCCCCACAGTCACCCCTTCAGCCTGGGGGGCATTCAGGACCCCTACTTCTCACCTGCATCACTGGCTCAAGGGCAGCAGCCACGGTCGCCCAGGCAGTGGCCAGGGGAACCCCCAGAGCACAGGAAAGGAGCCTCATTTGGCTTCTCAAATGCTCATTTTAAAAGATTTTTTAATCAACTCAAAATAGATTAAAAACTTGAACATAAGACTCAAAGCCAGAAAACTCCTAGGAGAAGACGTAGGCCGTAGCGATGTTTTTTTCAATTTGACATCAAAAACAAAGGCTAAAGAAGGAAAAAAATACACAAGTGAGACTACATCAAACTAAAAGATTCCTGCACAGCAAAGGAAGTCATCAGTAAAATGAAAACATGTGAGAAAGTATCTGCAAATCATATATCCGATAAAGCATTAATATCCAAAATACACAAAGAACTCATAAAATTCAAGAGCAAAATAAACAATCCAATTAAAAAATGGGCAGAGGAATGGAATGGACATTTTCCCAAACAAGACATACTGATGGCCAACAGGCCCATGAAAAGATACTCAACATTATTAACCACCTGCTGCCAAGTCACTCAGTTGTGTCCAACTCTGTGCGACCCCATGGACTGTAGCCCACTAGGCTCCTCTGTCCATGGGATTCTTCAGGCAAGAATACTGGAGAGGGCTGCCACACCCTTCTCCAGGGGATCTTGTCGACCCATGGATCAAACCCGTGTCTCTTTACCAGCTGAGCTACCAGGAAAGCCGCCAGTGCAGGGGAGGTGAGTTGGATCCTTGGCCTGGGAAGATTCCACATGCCATCAGGGCAACTAAGCCCCTGTGCCACACAACTACTGAAGCTTGAGAGCCCTAGAACCTGTGCTCCACGACAAGAGAAGTCACCGCAGTGAGAAGCCCGTGCACCGCAACTAGAGAGCCTGCCACAGACCTCCAAAGGACTGAAGACCCAGTGCAGCCAAAAATAAAAATAATTTTTTTTTTAAAAAACAAGTCAGTGTTGGGATTTCCCTGGTGGTCCAGTAGCTAAGACTCCTGAGTTCCCAGTGCAGGGGGCCTGAGTTCTATCCCACAGGCCACAACTAAAATATTCCACATGTTGTAACTAAGGCCTGGTGAATAAATAAATACTAAAAAAAAAAAAAAAAAAGAACAAAACAAGGTCAGTGTTTGCCAGAGGTTGGGGTGGGGGTGGGATAAGAAGACAGAGCAGAAGATTTTTAGGGCAGTGAAAATACTCTGTATGATTCTGGAATGGTGGACACATCACTACCCATTTGTCCATAGCATGTACAACTCCTAGAGTGAACCTCAACGTAAACTGTGGACTGTGGTGTGATACTGAGGTGTCACTGTGGGTTCATCGACTGCGACAGATGTACCTCTCTGTTGGGGGGTGCTGATAAAGGCCGAGGCTGTGCATATGGGGCAGAGGGTATGTGGGGAACCTCTGCACTTTCCTCTCCGTTTTGCTGTGAAACTACAGCTGCTTTGAGGACTTCCCTGGTGTCCAGGGGTGTGGACTGCTTCCACTGTGAGGAACTAGGATCCAGCAAAAATAAAAACTGCTCAAAAAGTAACCTCTAATAAAAAAAGTTGTAAAAAATATTTTTAATGTTTTGAGTTTTAAAAATTCTCGCTTACCATTAAGCTCTCTCTCTTTTTTTTGTTTAAGAGGTAGCCGATTCAAATAACAAAACGACCATATCAAACTCTTCCCTTTGCATTTGTTTTCAACTTAGTAAAGACCGGATGGTCCACCTCTACCCATAGGCCCAAGGGCCAGGCGGGAATCCAGACAGGGGAGGACTGAAAGGATTCTTCACCACGCTGCCTTCCCCAGAGGAACCAGGGGTTGCGTCTGGGGAGCCCGACTTATCTCTGCCTGTTTGTAAAGTGGAGCTGTGCACGCCGGGCTGGCGCAGGGCCAGGGAGAGCAAACAGTGGGCCCCAAGGCCAAGGAGGAAGTGCTCACATCCGGGAGGGCCGAGGAGGGAGGGGCTGGGGAGGACAAGGGACAGAGCCTGGAGCCACCCTGTGACACTGGGGGTCCGGATGGACCCCACAGCACCAAATCCCACTAACTCCGGAGGGGCCCCTGGGCACTGAGCTACAGGCCCACCCCCACCCCCTCGTCCTGGTCACCCCGGGTCCTGCCCAAGGACTGTCCTAGTGCTCCCAGGCCGGCTGGCACCCGCACGGTACAGACGCAAGCCTTCCCCAGGGACCTGATTCTGCCTCTGCTCTGCAGGTCTTCAAACAAGGCCAGAGCCCAGGTCCGGCAGCCCCTCCCTGGGGCCCCAGATCAGATGCCTCCCCCAGGGCGTCACAGAGATTCCATCCCAGCCTCCACCCCAATGCCGCCGGGGCTGTGATCCTGCACCCGCCTGCCCTCTCTCCATTCCCTCCTTCCTCCAAAGAGCTCTGGAGCTGCTGGGCAGGGTCTTCCTCAACTCACTTCCCCCTGAACCCCGACAATGCGTGTCACCTCCAGGCAGGCAGGAGTGCGAGCGGCCAGGGCAGCCAGGGAAACGTGGGGCCCCTCGGTGGAGCTCCTGCTTTCCCATTTTTAGTAAAGACACGGATATGGAAAGTATTTCACTTTCCTCTTCTCTATTAAAAAAGAAGCAAAGACAGCCCAGCGGAGCACACACAATGCTACAGGGCACTGCCCACTGGTCTCTGGTCAGGAAGGTGAAGGGGCGGTACTGGCGCTCACAGCTGACCAGCTGCGGCCATGCAGGGGTTTGAGTTGAAGATACCAAAGCTCTGGGTTTTCTAGAGAAGCCAGCAATCCAGAGTTTAATGTGAAATCTCCTGGAATTTGACTGGCAGCACCAACTGAAAAGGCCTCCACGCAGGCCAGCTCAGGACGGCAGAGCAGGTGGTGGGTGTGAGCCCATCCTGGGGGGGACTCTGTGGGCCCCATTCTCTTTTCCACCTCTCTCTGCCCCTCTGCCCATGCCAACCTGCAACTCCCTCACTCCTTGAACCCCAGAAGCTCCAGGGAAAAGTGGACGTTGGCCCAGGGAGCCTTTCCTGTGCCCCCATCCCCACGTCCTCTCAGCTGGCCAGTGGCAGGGACGCTGCCTCCAGTGACCAGGCCTACGCACCCCAAGATCCTCGCCACCATCTTCCTCTCTCCCTGCCCTCCCAGCAGTGGCATCTGGATGTCACTCTGTCACCCTGTCACTCACCACCCCTCCCCCTCCATTCCAGCCACTCCTGCCCCAAACCACAGGATGAGCTGGCCAGGGCTTGGCCCACGGCTGACCAAAGCAGACACCGCCTCCCCCCTGCTAACCTCTGAAGCAGACACTAAGCTGATGACAAGAGCAGGAAGGAAGCCGCACAAACCTGAGTCACAATCACTTTCGGATGGTGCAGACACCCACCTGGGCGCCGGGAGGACTTCAGAAGCAGTGACACCTGGGTCAAGTCCTGGAGAGGGTGTAGGTGAGCCATGGACAGAGGGTGGGGCACAAGGGATGCTCCAAGGAGAGCTGGGATCTCCGAAGAAGACCCCAGAGACGGGAGAGCTCGGCAGATACAGAAACAGACAGTGGTCCCCCCAACAGACAGTGGGGGCTGCGGATGGAGGGGCTTCTCTGCCTACGTCTTGCCTCCCAACCCAAGCCCACCGTTCACCTCGCTGCCCCAAAAGTCACTTCTCTTAAGCAGGAGTTCACGGCCCCGCCAGACCCTCCGGGGCCCCTTCTACGGGAGAAAAATTCAACTCCCAGGACTTCCCTGGCGGTCCAGTGGTTGAGACTCCGCACGTCCACTGCAGGGGGCATGGGTTCGATCCCTGGTCAGGGAACTAAGATCCCGCATGGCACGTGGGGCAACCAGAAAAAAAAAAAAAAAGATTCAACTCCCTAGCGAGGCCTCTGAAGCCCTCAGGGATATGGAACTTCCCTCACCTATCTCCCACTGCCTCTCGGGGCTCTAGGCTGCACCTGCCCAGGCCAGTGCTGCTGGCTGGGCCCACCTGGACCTTCCCTCCACCTCGCCTGCACCAGTGTGTCCCAGCAACATGCCACCTCTGCCCCGTGAAGAAAGGCAACTCGTGGACGAATGGGGAGCCTAAGTAGACACAAAATTCCGGAGAGCAACCCAGCTTTATCGTCATCCACCCAAACTCCATATACATGGGCTGCTCTAAGCCAGACATCCCACCGAAAGGAACTGAGCCTACAGATGTTTCCACACATGACCAAACCAAGCGTGTTCAAGGTTACTCACTGAAAAGCTGTTTTACGTGCAAAAGCTGGCTGTGTCCTAAATCCGCCAATGAGGGGCTCATTAGATTAAGTTACACCCACATGACACAGAGTGCACAGCCTCAAGCAAGAGGGAGGCAGGGTCTCAGAGAAGCCCTGTTAGATGAGAAAAGGCTCAAAATGATGGGAGACGGGTGACCATACCTGCAGGCCCGGTGGAGACCACCGTTGGGGGCAGGCCCGGGAAACCAGAAGCTTCCAGTGCCCCTGAGAGGGGAACCAGCCTCTGTGCCTTCTAAATTTAAAACCATGTGAAAGGACTTCAGTGATGGTCCAGTGGTTAAAACTCTGCTCCCAATGCAGGGAGTGTGGGTCAATCCTAGGTCGGGGAGCAAAGATCCCACCAGCCCCACGAAACCATGTCAACCATGTCAAATATTAATAAATCCAGTCTTTAAAATTTATTCAAAGCACAGCTGAAACAAAGGTGCTCAGCAAAGCCTTCTCTGAACTCACCGCAGCAAGGCTACCATCTCTGCTGGTTCCTGTGGGCGGGAGAGAGGCAGGGGAACAGAGTGGGAGAGGCCATTCCAGGAGCGGACTGCAGGCAAGAGACGATGGGGAGGCCGGAGGAGCCACCCTGCTCCCCATACATCTGTGTGTCCTGAGGGCAGGCCCTGTCCCTCTGCTCCTCCTGGTCCCCCAAGGCCGGGCCGGGCCACACCCCACCCGGAGCCTCTGGACGGGGTTGAACTGTGTCCCCTGACACAATTCAGATCAGCTAAAGCCCTGACCCCAGAACCTGTGACCGTGATCTGATTTGGAACCAAGGTGTTTGCAAATGTGGTCAAGTTAAGATGAGGTTGTTATCAGGGCCGTGTTCCCATGACTGGTGTCCTTAGAAGAAGATGGAAATCTGGACACACCAGGGGAAAAGGCCACGTGACACGGAGGCAGAAACCGGAGTGACGCTTCGACAAGACAAGACACGACACATGGGCCCTGCCTGCAGCCCGGATGCTCGACAAGGAAAGAAAGGCCCTACCCCGAGAGCTTTCAAAGGAGCATGGCCCTGCCAACCCCTGGTATGGGACTTGTGGCCTCCAGATGTGAAAACGTACGCATTTCTGTGTTTTAAGCCACCCAGGTGTGGTCATGTGTTACAGTGACACCAAGAAACCCAGACAACATGTGGCCTGAGGCCCCTGCCCGGGTGGCCTGAGCACCACCCCCAAAAGGCAGCAGTGAGCGGCCGGACTGAGCCCCCACGGCCTACAGCCAGCTTAGGTCCTGCTCCCCAGTCCAGCCAGCCCAGGCCAGGCCCCCCAGCAGCCTTGGTGGCAGCTCCACTGATGACTGCCCCCTGCCCACCCTGCCCACAGCCCCCCAGCATGAGGCCAACATCTTCGACTCTGATAGGAAAATCTCAGTGCTAAAATTGAACACTTCCACATGAGCTCCATGGGAACTGGGGGAGGTGGGGCAAGGGGGCTGTTTCCTTTACCCAACGGTGAAAGCAGAACTGTCTGAAGGAGAAGGTGGCAGGGCCAAGTCCAGCCAATTTCCAGGACACATGAAGTCCTCATGGTGTTTCCGCCAGCACCCAAACATGGGCAGAACCACTGGGTTTGCTGGGTCCAGGCGGGTTCCCACAGGGCAGCCAGCTCTAACCACGCCTCACGGATTGTGCCAGAAGCTCCCTGGACCTGTCCCTGCTGAATGAGGCTCAAAACAGAGAGGCAACGGCAAGTCAGGACAGGGACTGTTGGGCAGAGCGCCACTCCTGCCTTGGAGCTGCAGGTGGCAGTTGAGAAGGTGCCCGTGGCGGGAGCATCCATAAAGCAGGATCTGAACAGGAGTCCGAAGGCGGGCCAGGGAGGAGACTGACAGGGTAGGGTCTGCCACTGCTGGTGAGAAAGGAGCTCCAGGCTCATCTGGGGGCACCCACATGCCAGGAGGACCACATGGGCTGAGGGCACGTGGGCTGGTTCACACCCGGCAGTCTCCATCATGGGGCCCTGAAGGCCAGAGTCAGGCACATATGAACACCCCATCTTCCTATGTGTGGGGGACTCTGCCCAACAGAAGGCTGTATGGTACTGCTTGTTCTCTCCAATTTGCTGCCTAAGAAGGTTCCAGCAAAGCTCCTTCAACCCCCAAAGACCCCAGAGGAGGCAAGGGGGGAGAAACAGCTGGGTCGCCAAAGAGGCCCTGGGACCCTCCTAGGCCCCAAAGCTGGACACAAGAATGAACCAGTGCAGGTGACCCACCCAGCCCCACTGATCCCAAAAACCCAGAGCACCCTGAACGGAGCAGACAGGAAGCTGAGCAGCGCCTGGCCCAACCGCAGAAATCTGCTAGCAGGAGAAAGGAAAGCACCAGGCGGGCAACTTGGGCGCTGGAGCCAGGTGGGTGAGTGCCAGGCCTCGCTGCCAACTTCCCAGGGCACCCATGATATGACCCCGCCAGGAGCCCATGTGGATATCCAGAGGCCAGAGTCCCCGTCCCGGCTTCAGTTAACCACCTAACCTTCAAGGTCAGCAAGACCTGGGCCAGGCCTGGGTGCCCCCGGCTGCATGAAGCCAGCCAGTCTGTTGCACACAGGGGCCGAGTCCCCCTACCACCTGACCCCATCTGCCACAGGGGTCCCCACACGGGGGGAGGTCCCACAACTGGTGGTTGGTACCTGCTTAGCTGGGAAGCCATGTGGGCTGGGACATCCCAGGTCCAGAGAGAGGCAAGGGGCCAGCTGCAGCCGACTCACCCGCCCTCTCCGACTGCAAGGACGGTCCCAACCCCTTGGCCTGGCGGGAAGCACCCTGGCTTCCTGGGCTGCCCAATCGAACCAGGAAGGGGCCACTTCACCAGCCCGAGAAGCCTACCGAAAGCCAGTTGTCATAGAAACCTCATCTTGTATATAACAACAGTAGAGAAGGATATCTAGCCCTCCTGCTCCTGTTGCCCTGAGATCTAGAAGGCACAGGTGCCCTCCCCAGTCAGCACCGGGGACTAAGGCCAAGCCCCAGGCCTGGACCCAAAGCTTCCTGACACTCAGACAGAAGTGGTGGAGGGGGTGTCATGAGCCAGGGTAAATGAGACAGAGGGAGAGGTCCCATCAGATGCAGAGGAGCTGGCATCTGAAACCTGGCCCCCAAGCTCACCCTGAGTGGTAGGGGCTGTTGAACCCTGGCAGAGAGGCAGATGGCTGTTCAGCCCCCTCCTGGCTGACCCCCTGCCCCCACCACACAGACCCTCCTCCCCACTGCTGAGGTGCACTAGCTTCTCCTGTCTCCCCCAGCTGGGTCTGGGGAAAGAGGACCAGCTGGCAGAGAGGCCCTGGTGCTGAGGCGAGGCAGCAGCCAGGGGAGAGGAGGCTGGACGTGTCCTGAGTGTCACCCAGACACAATGTCATCCCTGCAGAGCCACAGTCACCCAGGCACCATGATGGGCGGCATGAATGAATGAACCCACCCACTCAAGGGCGTCCTTCATAAAAACTGTCATCCTGGCTCGGCTCCCAGGCACCTGTCCAGCTAGCCTGCGCAGACTCTGTTATTAAGAGGTCAGGTCAGGACATGGCCCTGATGGGGCCTGGCAAAGGCAGCCTGCCACTCGGGCCCATAGAGACTCCCTGTCAGAGGCAAAGTGCCCTCGCCTCCTTCCCGGGGGCCTTCCTAATATACAGGTGGATTCTCACTAAAGGCACTAGTGGTCCCACCTTTATGCAAAAGAGAGAAAGAGCATTCCAGACTGATTAAGAACATCCCAGCCTGACCAGCACCACAGCCCCCGGTTCCACAGGGAGGCAGGCTCCCAGCCTGGGAGGAAGTGGCAAGGCTACCCTCAGCTGGGCCTACCTCAGGATGCCCAGAGCCTGGAGCTGGGCAGGCAGGTGAGGGGCCCGCCCACCACACCCACAATGTCCACCTGGAGGGGAATCAGGGCTGAGTCTAGGACGAAACCTCTCCCACGAGCCTCCCCACCCACACAGCCTGACAGGTCCCGGCCAGGATGACAGACCTTCCCCAGCAAGATTTGCCCACAGCCCCTGGAACAGGTTCTATCCGGCAGGGCTGGGCCAACCTGCTTACCGCAGGGTCCCACGCCGGGTATGCATGTCAGACGCTGAGCTGGCCCCTGGGGGATGCAGAGTGGACAGACGCCATCCCCACCCCACCCGCCCAGGGCCCTGGTCCCCTCGGATCAGCGGGGACCCCCTCCTCCGGCCCTCCCTGCTTCCCCTCCCCTGGACCACAGGCGGCTCGGGACATGAGCCACCTCAGAGGTTCTGGGCGCCCCACACGCTCGGTCTGGTCTAGTCCCTCTCTCAACCTCAGGTTAGAAAGAAGGCCCCAAGGCCCCGGATGCCCACTCTGGCCCATCCTCCAGAGCCACATGCCGAGGCCTGCCAGTCCCACCCGCCCTGGCGCTCAGGCCAGGGTCCCCCAGACACCCCACCCCGGCTGCCCCACAGTTTCCCCATGGCTCCCAACTCACATCCTGGCCTTCTCTCTGAGTCGGGCCTGGTTGGTGCACCTCCGGAAGGCTGAGAGGGGCACAGCTCGCCAGACCAAGAGCATGGCGTCCACAGCCTCCACGGTCCCTCCCAAAGACCAGATGGGCTTAGAGAGGGCTCCCTGGCCTGGAGCAGTGCCCTTTGGACTCGGCCGGTCCCACATAGGGGCATTGCTGCCTCCCTAAGCAACCGTGGCTTCCCTCTCCACATGGCAGGCTGGGCACCCCCCTCCCCAGATAAGGGGTGGTGCCCAGAAGCCCATCCAAACACTCCAAATACTGCAGGTTCCCTGACCTTTTTTGTTCAAATTTTTGTTTTTTTATTTTTAAGTTTTTTGGTTGTGTCACCAGATTTGCAGAATCTTCCTTCCCCAACCAGGGATTGAACCTAGACCCTCAGCAGTGAAAGTGCTGTGTCCTAACCACTGGGCAGCCAAGGAACTCCCTCCTTGACTTCTGAAAATCCTGTAAAATCGTAAGCAATTGGAGTAGAAAGAGATGTTGGAAGTTAGCCGGTTCAAGCCCCAGCTTCTACCCAGGAGGAAGGCAGGAAGGGTGGCAGGCCCCGAACAGTCAGAACCAGAAGACACCAGGGGTACCGATCCGGGAAGGAAGGCCGGGTTGGGGGAGGCAGCCTGTGCGGCTCTGTGAAGGTCAACAACTGCCCTCCCCAACTCCCCTATACACCAACCAGGTGATGCAGGGAACTTGACGATTATGACCCCACACCAACAAGAGAAGCAGGCACCATTTGCCCCACCAGGTTGTAAGTTCATTACAAGACTGGCTTAAAGATGCAACAGTCCTCAATGGAGCAAACGGAGAATCCTGATATCAACCTGTACCTGAAGAGCTTTCTGAATGATACATCTACCAATGGCATGGTAAGGATTCACATGGCATGTGATGTGAGCACAGGACCATGAGACATGGGAAGTGGACTGAGATCCACAACTGAGACAAGGCTATCTAGAGAAGTGCTTTTAGACAAACCACAGATTAAGACTGAAACGAAGCATCGCTGGAGGCAAGACATGTTTCACATTTGGAGAATGAGCCACTAAATGATACGCAGCATCAACTACTTAAAACCTAGAGAGAGATACAAGCTAAACCCAGTGGAACTTAGATTTTTTTTTTTTTTTAATTAGAGAAAAACAGAATTCAGGGAGGGGAGAAAATCTGTAAGAAATGATGCAAAATTAACTGTCTAAACCCAGCCCCCCGCAGCTCAGTCCTGTCAGGGAGGCTGGACCAGGCCTCCACCACCACTGGACTCCAGCCATGAGCAGACCTTTCCACAAAGAGAACCATCTGATGCCAGTTTAGCTATATGAGTAAACAATTTTGAAGCTGAACAACCATAAGGTGCTATTTCCTTTCTATTAAATTAACCAACAACCATTTTAAATGGCAAAACCAGATGTCTGGGAAAGGTTCATTGAAACATTATTCATAATAGCCAAAAGGTGGAAACCCAGGTATCCATCATCGGATAAATAACATATGGTCCATCAACACAATGGACCATTATTTGACCATAAAAAGGAATGCAGTACTGATACACATTGATAAAAGGAATGTTCACGTGTTGGGGTCTGGGGAAGTCATTCTGGCTTATACATGAGTTACCCTGCATTCTATGCTGACTAGAAAAGCCTGTTTGTGGTCTAGCAGACAAACACTGTGCGCCTGCTCTAATTACTAAAGGAAAGGGTGCGCTGACCGGAAGTAAAGAGAGTTCATGTTCAAAATAAAGCATGGGGACTTCCCTGGTGGTCCAATGGCTAAGACTCTGAGCTCTCAATTCCAGGGGTCTGGGTTTGATCCCTGGTTGGGGAAATAGATGGCACATGCTGCAACAAATAGTTCCAATGCCGCGGCTGAAGATGGAAGATCCTGCTGGCTGCAGCTGAGACCCAGAGAAGCCAGATAAATAAAGAAAAATAAGGATTAAACACCTCCTCCCTGGGACGCCAATGATCATTACTCCTTCAACAGTTAGACTCCCTTCCCAGGTGCCAAGGCCACACTGATGGCCTGGGTACGTGGGGATCTGGTTTTCTGAAACCAGAGGGAAGGTCTCCTTGACTTGATGTTCTCTGTTCTGACAAGACAGAAAACTGTGCTGAAAACCCTGCTTCTCCGCAGCAGATTCTCAGAGCAATCTGAGAGGCTGGCTTCTGGGCTACAGTCCTCAGTTTGGCTCAAATCAAACTCTTTCCTATTCCTGTTATACACTGTTTATTAGTTACTTTCCTCAACAACACCAAAACATGGATGAACTCTGAAACGTTATGCTAAGCGAAAGAAGCCAGTCATGCAAAAGACCATTTAGTATATGAGTCCACTGATATAGAATACCCAGAACAGGCAAATCCTAGAGACACGCAGACAGTAGACCGGCAGTTTCCAGGGACTGGGGAAGGGAGGTAGGGAATGAAAACACCCAGGAGGCTGTGTCTGGGGTGCAGTTTGTGGGGAAATAACCACTATGTCCTTCAGCTCTCAAGGTCATCTGGAAGCTGAAGAAGGTGGAGAAGACAGCATGCTTCCGCCCACCTGCCTCACACCTGCCCAGGGAGTAGGGGCTACACCGAGTCACCAAGGAGAAAGGCAGGAAGTGAGAGACAAGGTCCTGGAGCTCAGAGAATCAACTGGCCCAACTGATGGTAGGCACCCAGGAGAGAGCACCCAGGTGCTCACCCAGGTGAGCAGAGAGCTGAATGGCTTTTCCTAGAACTGGAGGCCAGTTTCCTTCCACGGCTTCCCTGGTGGTTCAGATGGTAGAATCTGCCTGCAGTGTGAGAGACCCGGGTTCGATCCCTCAGTCGGGAAGATCCCCTGGAGAAGGGAGTGGCAACCCACTCCAGTATTCTTACCTGAAAAACTCCATGAACAGAGGAACCTGGAAGGCTACAGTCCACGGGGTCGCACTGAGTCAGAAAAGAAGGAGTGACTAACACTTTCACTTTCCTCCCATGGAAGCCCACCTCCAAAGGCAGAGAAAGCTGGGAGGGGCAGAGATACACTCTGGGGACATAAAGAACTCCCAACGGTGAGAAAACCAAAGCTGCAATTTTTTTAAATGGGCAAAAGACCTGAGCAGACACTTGGCTAAACAAGATACGGAGGTGACAAACACAAACATGAAATTATGCTCGACACTGTTAGACATTAGGAAACTGCAGATTAACACCACCGTGAGATCCTCTCACACCGCAGCATGGCTAAAACAGAAAAGCCCGACTGTACCAAGTACTCGTAAGGCTGTGGAGAAACCGGGACTCCCAGGGGCTGCTGGAAACAAGCAGGAAACAAACACGAAATGCACAACCACCTGGGGACACAGTCCAGCAGTTTCTTAAACAGTTACACCTAGACCTACCATCCCATCCAGTGTTGCCCCCTGAGTATGTCCCCTCAGAGGCCTGCACACCACTGCTCATGGCAGCGTTTCCTGTAACAGCCCACAGCTGGACACGATTCAAATGCCCATCCACAGATGAACGGATGACAGACCGAGGTCCATCCACCCATGCAAGGGAATGCTACTTGGCAAAAAAAGGAACGAATGCTGGTCCTTACAGCAACACAGGGGAATCTCAAAATGATCACACCAAGCAAAAGAGGAGAGGGTGGACAGAAAAGAGCTCTGACTGCATGGCTCCACTCCTACAACACTCTCAATTCAGTTCAGTTGCTCAGTCGTGTGCAACTCTCTGCGACCACATGGGCTGCAGCACGCCAGGCTTCCCTGGCCATCACCAACTTCCAGAGCTTGCTCAAATTCATGTCCATCAAGTCGGTGATGCCATTCAGCCATCTCATCCTCTGTCGTCCCCTTCTCCTCCTGCCCTCAATCTTTCCCAGCATCAGGGTCTTTTCCAATGAGTCAGTTCTTCCCATTAGGTGGCCAAAGTACTGGAGCTTCAGCTTCAGCATCAGTCCTTCCAATGACTATTCAGGACTGATTTCCTTTAGGATGGACTGGTTTGATCTCCTTGCAGTCCAAGGGACTCTCAAGAGTCTTCTCTAACACCACAGTTCAAAAACATCAGTTCTTCAGCACTCAGCTTTCTTTATGGTCCAACTCTCACATCGATACATGACAACTGGAAAAACCACAGCTTTGACTAGACAGACATTTGTTGGAAAAGTAATGTCTCTGCTTTTTAATATGTTGTGTAGGCTTGTCATACCTTTTCTTCCAAGGAGCAAGTGTCTCTTAATTTCATGGCTGCAGTCACCATCTGCAGTGATTTTGAAGCCCCAAAAAACAAAGTCTGTCATTGTTTCCATTGTTTCACCATCTATTTGCCATGAAGTAATGAGACCAGAAGCCATGATCTTTGTTTTCTGAATGCTGAGTTTTAAGCCAGCTTTTTCACTCTCCTCTTTCACTCTCCTCTTTAACATTCTAGAAGATGCAAACTAGTCTACAGGGATAGTGGGTCAGTGGGTGCCTAGGAAGGAGGGTGGGATTATCAGGAGATGAGAAGAAACTCTTAAAATGATGGCTGTGCTCATGATCTTGATGATGGTGATGATTTTTCAAGTGTTTACATATGTCCAAATGGATCAAGTCACTCACTTTAAATGTGTACAGTAACATAAATTATGTCAATAATGAAATAAATAAATACCCCAACCACCCACCCCAACAGCTGCTGTGTGAAGAATCATGTGCTGGTAGCAAACACCTAGGGGTTCTACTCAGTCACTGAATCTACGAGAGTTTACTGGCATTCAGTCCATTTCCAAGAGCGTCTCAGCCACCAGCTTCAGGACCACAAGTAGGAAGGAGGCGGCCAGGTTGCCCTGGAGCTCCAGGTATGGCCTCACTAAGAGCCCTACCAGGCCAGCATGCCAGGCTCCACCAGGCACCAATCACAGCCCTCTCAGCCCATGGGATCCACAGTGGAGCCCCCAGGAGCAGCCCAGCAGGCCCTGAGGACTTCCCCAGAGTCAGGCAGAACACGGCCAGTGGTCCACACGGTGACACCCAGTCTCATTGTGTAAGGGGCTCCCAGACGTCCTTGAGAATTGAGGAGGATGCCCTCCAAAGACACTGTCCTGGAGGTCTGGGGGATGCAGAAGCTGGAGCAGATCGTGAAGGGGCTGAGGACAGAATAAGGGCAACCCTCTCAGCCTCTAGAACCCCAGCCCTGCCCAATATCCTGGGCATCGAACAGCCCATCCTGCCAGACATCACCCGCAGACCACGTCAGCAGACGGCTCCCCCAGAAAGCCAGTGTGGAAATGCCAAGGGCAAGCTGGCCCAGGAGACGCGGTCAGGGTTCAAGCTGCGGCTCGGCCACACCAGCCACGTGCCCCTAAGTCAGCCACTGTCCCTCTGGGCTGTTTTCTCACCTGTAACCTGGAGGGTCCATGGAGATCTGAGAGTTCCCTGAAGCTGTGACACCCTCCAAGGACTTCCGGGACCTAAGAGAAGCCAGGGACACTGAGCTCCGGGGCTGGCCAGAGGACACAATCAACAGAGGCGCTGCTAGCAGAGGAGTGACGAGCACTGACAAGGAGAAAATATTTATAAACCACGTGTCTGATAAAGGACATGTATCCAATAACCAACAATCCAGCATGAAAACGAGCAGACGATCTGGAGGGACGCCTCATAAATGAAGACACACAGATGGCAAATAAGCACGTGAGAAAGATGCCTGTGTCACAGGTCACCAGGGAATCGCAAACTCAAACGACAACAAGCTACCACTCACACTCACCCTACCAGCCAAGATCCCGATGTGACAACGCCAGACACTGGCGAGGACGCAGAGCGGCAGGAGCTCCCACTAAACCCTGAGGGGACACAACGTGGCATGGGCATGGTAGAAGACTGTAGAGACTTCCTACAAAACTAGGAATTCAATTCACTCTCTTCCATATAAACTATCTAAAAACAAAAGTAAAATGAAGGCTAAGCACCAAAGAACTGATACTTTCAAACTGTGGTGCTGGAGAACACTCTTGAGAGTCCCTTGTACAGCAAGGAGATCAAACCAGTCAATCCTAAAGGAAATCAACTCCGAATATCATTGGAAGAACTGATGCTGAAGCTGAAGCTCCAATATTTTGGCCACCTGATGCAAAGAGCTGACTCATTAGACAAGACCCTGATGCTTCAAAAGATTGAAAGTAGGAGGAGAAGTGAGTGACAGAGAATGAAATGGTTGGATGGCATTATCGACTCAATGAACATGAATATGAGCAAACTTCGGGAGATGGTGAAGGACAAGGAAGCCTAGTGTGCTACAGTCCATAGGGTGGCAAAGAGTCTATTATGACTGAGCAACTGACTAACAACAAAAAAAAACTTAGTAGGTATATGGGAACAATTACAAACAAAATCAAGTCCACTAAATTATCACCACTATGGCTGAGATAAGACTATTCCCACTAGGATTTCCCTGGCAGACCAGCAATTAGGACTTGGGCGGCTCAAATGGTAAAAATTCTGCCTGCAATGCAGGAGACCCAGGGTCTCCTGTGTCAGGAAGATCCCCTGGAGAAGGGAATGGCAACCCACTCCAGTATTCTTGCCTGGAGAATTCCATGGACAGAGGAGCCTGGCGGGCTACAGTCCATGGTGGCCTAAACACAAAGAGTTGGACACAACTGACTGACTAACACACTCACTTTTTCATTCTCACTGCCAAGGCCGAAGGTTCAATCCCTGGTCAGGGAACTAAGATCCCACAAGTTGAGAGGTTAGACTGTTCCTACTACTTCTCAGATGACGCAGGCCACTTAGACCAACTCCATGCTGGCTAAGAGTCCCACTGTTATGACAAGATGGGACCAGCCTGTCATTACAGGAAGCACAGAATGACAATCAAATAGGATCGGGTCTCCTGAGACACCACAGGGCACCAAAAGCCATTTAGCTGTTAGAGTTCCAACGTGCACGCACCTGTCCCCCTGCTTCAGGGGTCAGTGTCCACAGAGTGATGCCCAAGCAGCAACACTGTCATGGTGGTGAGTGTGGCTCCTGAGCTGGACCATGAACATCCACATGCTCAAGGTCACCAGGGCCAGAGGCACCAAGAAGCAAGTGCAGGAGTTCTGAAGCTGGACCCCTGCCACTCCCCCAAACAAAATTATTTTCCCAGCCAAACAAACAAACAAAAAAAAAGCAAAACAAGTCTGAGTGCCAAACACAAGCCTGAAGTTCTGGTCACCAATTATGACACGGGGATAAGGTTGGGGTGGGGGTATTATGCCCACCACCAAGCAGTTCTCAGACCCCAGCTGGGTGTCCTACAAGTCAACTTGATTCTGACTCTCTTCCTGGACACAGGTCAGAAACCAGTATGCAGGTCAAGAAGCAACAGTTGGAACAATGGAGTGATTACAAATTGTGAAAGCAGTACGCCAAGCCTGTATACTGTCACTTACTGATTTAACTTCTATGCAGAGAACATGTGAAATGACAGGCTGCTGGATCACAAGCTAGAATCAAGATTGCAGGAAGAAATAACAACCTCAGATATGCAGATGACACCACTCTAATGGCAGAAAACAAAGAGGAACTAAGGAGCCTCTTGATGAGGATGAAAGAGGAGTGAAAACACTGACTTAAAACTCAACATTCAAAAAATGAAGATCTTGGCATCCGATCTCATCACTTCATGGCAAATAGATGGGGAAACAATGGAAACAGTGGCAGATTTTGTTTTCTTGGGCTCCAAAATCACTGTGGAAGGGGACTGCAGCCATGAAATTCAAAGACGCTTGGTCATTGGAAGAAAAGCTATGACAAACCTACACAGCACATTAAAAAGCAGAGGTAGCACTTTGCTGGCAAAAGTCTGTCTAGACTAAGTTATGGCTTTTCCAGTAGTCATGTATGGATGTGAGAGTTGAAGAAAAAAGAAAGCTGAGCACCAAAGAATTGATGCTTTTGAACTGTGGTGTTGGAGAAGACTCTTGAGAGTCCCCTGGACTTCAAGGAGATCAAATCAGTCAATCCTAAAGAAAATCAATCCTGAATAGTTACTGGAAGGACTGATGCTGAAGCTCCAAAACTCTGGCCACCAGATGAGAAGAACTGACTTATTGGAAAAGACTCTGATGCTGGGAAAGATTGAGGGTAGGAGGAAAAGGGAGCAACAGAGGATGAGATGGTTGGATGGCATCACCGACTCAACAGACACGAGTGTGAGCAGACTCCAGGAGATAGTGAAGGACAGGGAAGCGTGGCGTGCTGCAGTCCCTGGAGCTGCAAAGAGTCAGACACAACTTAGCGACTGAAAAAGAACAACCTGGAGACAGCATCAGACCCCACCCGCCACCCTGCACACCAATCCCAAGTCCAGGCTGTTGTTTGTGTTACAGACCAGTTACAGTTTCCACCAAACTCCTCCTTGGGTTTGATTAATTTGCTACAGAGGCTCACAGAACTCAGGAGACCCATTCACTCATGAGATCACCATCTTACTACAAAGGACATTAAAGGATATAAGTCATCATCAGCCAGATGAAGAGACAGGCAGGGCAGAAGCATGTGGGAGGCAGAGCATCCACCTGCTCTCCAGGACGAATCTGAATCTCCACAGGTTCTCCAGCCCAGCTCCCTGAACCCCATCCTTTTGGGCTTTTATGGGGACTTCACAACAAAAGCCTGATTGATCCCATCATTGGTCACTGATTCAATCACTGATTCACCCAGCAGCCCCTCTCCCCTCCCTGGAGGTCAGGGGGCTGGGACTGAAGTTCCAAGCCTACAATCACCTAAGGCTTCCACCCTTCGGTACTTTCTGAAAGTCACCTCATTAACATAAGCTCGGGTGTGATTGAAAGGGGTTTGTTACCAACATTAAGACACCTTTATCACTCTCATCATTTAGGAAATGCCAAGGGTTTTAGACTCTGCCAGAAACAGGGACATAGACCAAATATGTATTTCTTATTATAAATCACAATATCACAAAGCCACACCTGAATGAACACAGCACCAGAATAGCAAAGAAACACAAACAAAAAAAGTGTGGTGTTTACTGCAAAGGATGTTCCCCACCCCAGCTCGTCCTGATCAGTTACAAGGCTAAGGTTTCCACCTGCTAAGTCCCTAGAAGGTAATGGAATATGTAGTTGGCTCCAGAAGAGGCTGAAACCTGAAGCTTAGACTTTGAATAGGTGGAGAGGCATGGCCCATCTCCCCATCCCATACCCGCCCTCACCAATCCTCCCCGCCACCTCCGCCGCCATCCAGTGGCCTGAATGTTGCCAGGACAGGCCAGAACTGGTTGAGGGAACAGATCCCCACCCTCAGGTGTTCCCCAGCCCCCATTCCTGGGTGCCAGACAGGCACACACACCAGGAGCCCTTCGGGTACCCACCAAATTCCACAGGGGGGAAACAGCCTTCCCAGACCCCAGGGCAGTCTTACAAGCACTTGGTCAGTGAGCACAACAGCCAGGCCTTTGGGGCACCAGAAGTGCACTTTTCTCTAGGCACCTGAGGTGCAGAGAAGCTCTCGGCCTTATGCTGAGTATGGGAGATAAATCACACCTGAACCTTTTAATCCTAAAGGAAATCAGTCCTGAGTACTCATTGGAAGGACTGATGCTGAAATTGAAGGTCCAATACTCTGGATACCTGATGCGAAGAATTGACTCATTGGAAAAGACCCTGATACTGGGAAAGATTGAAGGCAGAGAAGGGGGCGACAGAGGATGAGATGGTTGAATGGCATCACCGATTCAGTGGACGTGAACTTGGGCAAACTCCAGGAGGTTGGACAGGGAAGCTGGCTGTGCTGCAGTCCATGGGGTTGCAAAGAGCCAAACATGACTTGGCAACTGAACAACAACAGGCCTTTTAATCACCACCCACTCATAAACCAAAAGTAAGCAACAGCCATGTCCAGGCCAGCTGGCAGGTCAGGGCTGTCTCCATTGACCAGTTCCACACTTTAGCAGCATCTAGCCTGGTCAAGGCAGGTCAGGGCAGGCGATGAGGCATCCAATGACCATTGTGCTGACCTAGTCAACGTCATTCAAGGTCATTCCTGCCCTCAGTTTCCCCATCGGTAAAGCAAGGGTGATTCCTACGCACATAGGACGCAGGGAGCAGATGGGAACAAAGTGTCAACTCAGGACGTGGGTGCTGCCTCCAGGGCATAGGGCTGCAACCCCATAGCTGGTGGGATGCTCTGCTCCCAGCACAGCCAGGAGGAGGGACAGTTAGTCTCTGAAGGAAGTTCTCTCTCCTGGACACGTCCACTCCCAGTCTGACAGCTGCCTCCGATCTTCCGACTTCTCTGACACTCCACCACCTGCAGCTTCCCAACTCTCAAGGTTTCTTTTTTGGTTTGCTTGTTTTGTTTTTTTTCCATCTCTTTTTCTATTTTTTATTTTATTTTTAATTGGAGGAGAACTGCTTTACACTATTGTGTTAGTTTCTGCCATCCATCAACATGAATCAGCCATAGGTTATACCTATGTTCCCGCCCCCTTGGACCTCCCTCGCACCTCCGACCCCACTGCACCCCTCTCAGGTTGTCACAGAACACCAGGTTTGAACTCCTTGCATCACACAGCCAACTCCCACTGGCTAGCTATTTTAAATATGGTAATGTACATGTTTCAATGTCACTCTTTCAATCCGTCCCACCCTCTCCTTCCTACACTGGGTCCACAAGTGTGTTCTCTATGTCTGCATCTCCACTGCTGCCCTGCAGATAGGTTCATCAGTACCATCTTTCTAGGTTCCATATGTGTGTGTTAAGACACGATATTTGTTTTTCTCTTTCTGACTTATTTCACCCTGTATAAAAGGCTCTAGGTTCATCCACCTCATCAGAATTGATTTAAATGTGTTCCTTTTTTACGGCTGAGTGATATTCCACTGTATATATGTACCACAGCTTCTTTATCCATTCATCTGTCAATGGACATTTAGGTTGCTTCCACGCCCCAGCTATTACAAATAGTGCTGCAATGAACTCTGGGGTACATGTGTCTTTTTCAATTATGGTATTCTCAGAGTTTATGTCCAGTAGTCAGATTGCTGGGTCATACAGTACTTCTATGCCTAGTTTTTTAAGCACTCTCCATACAGTCTTTCACACTGACTCTATCAATTTACTTTCCCACCAACAGTGCAAGAGGGTTCCCTTTTCTCCACATCCTCACCAGCATTTATTGTTTGTAGATTTTTTTGATGACGGCCATTATGACTGGTGTGAGGTGATATCTCACTGTAATTTTGATCTGCATTTCTCTAATAATGAGTGATGCTAAGCATCTTTTCATATGTTTATTAGCCATTTGTATGTCTTCTTTGGAGAAATGTTTAGATCTTCTACCCAATTTTTGATTGAGCTGTTGGGTTTTCTGGTATTGAGCTGTATGAACTGCTTGTATATTTTGGAGATTAATCCTTTGTCAGTGATTCCATGTGCTATTATTTCCTCCCATTCTGAGGGTTGTCTTTTCACCTTCCAACTCTCAATGTTTGAAACACGGCTTAGGCGGCCAGTCATGCCAGCTGGCCCCTGGCCTGCCACAAACCTGAACCTCTGTGCCCTGAGGTCTGAAGGGGTCAGATTCAGGGCACCAAGGGGTCTGGGTTGTGTGGCCTGGACCTGGGAAGGTCCCCAGCGGAGACCTGCCCCTTGGGAGGCCCAGACAGCAAGAGCCAGCCCCTGCCACGGGACAGGCTAGTCACAGAACAACCCAGGGAAGGGGGAGAGGAGGACCTGGAGCAAGGCGGTAGAAAAGCCAGTGGGGGCGGGGGTAGTGCTCAGGGAGGCGAGTGGGAACAGAGAGACACAGATCTCAGAGACCTCATACACAGATCACACACAGACTGTCCTCTTCTCAAGGAACTGATGCACGATAACATCTACACCACATCCCACAGGGCATGCCCTGTACTGTGACTCATGGATTTCTGGGTTCTGTCCTCAGGGTCAGGGATCAACGAACCTGGAAAACAGAGTTCAAAGCAAGCTGGGAGAAGCTGGAAGAAGCCACAGGCGAACAGTCAGGAGGTTTGTGGTTTCAGTGTACCACTAATCAGCCTATGACCATGACCAGTAACCCAGCCACTCAGCACCTCTCTCTCAGTCCACAGGCAGAAGAATTGAACTGGACCCTTACCTCACACCATCTCTGAGGAAGAAGTGGAAAAAGGTCCAAGCCCTAATGTAAGAGCTGAAACCATAAAACGCTTCAGAGAAAACACACGGGAGCTCTGGGACTTGGGTTTGGCAATGCCCTTAGAGAGGACAACAGAAGCACAAGCAGCAACAGCAACAACAAAGAGAAACATCAAAACTGTAAAGCTTCTGTGCTTCAAGAGATAATAATCAAAAGCGAAAAGACAACCCACTGAATGGAAGAAAACCGCTGCAACCCATACACTTGAGAAGGGATCTGTATCTAGAGTACAGAAGGAGGGACCTCCCTGCAGTCCAGTGTTTAGGACTCTGTGTTTTCACTGCCCAGGGCCCGGGTTCAATTCCTGCTCAGGAAAGGAACTAAGATCCTGCCAGACAATGCAGCACAGCCAAAAAAAAATACAGAAGGAACGCCTACAACTCAATAATAAAAACACAAGCCAACTGAAAAAATAGGCAACAGACCTGAATAGACAATTCTCCAAATGTACAAATGGCTGATAAGCACATGAAAAAGTGTGTGTGACTGCTCAGTCATGTCCGACTCTTTGCCACCCCATGGACTGTAGCCAGCCAGGCACCTCTGTCCATAGGATCTCCTGGGCAAGAATATTGGAGTGAGCTGCCATTCCCTTCTCCTGGGGATCTTCCAATCCAGGGATCAAACCCCAGTCTCCTGCAATGGCAGACAGGTTCCTTACCCCTGAGCCCAAGGGAGTATCACTGATCATCAGGGAGACCCCCACTGAAACCTCAGTGAACCACCTCTTTACAACTGCCAGGGTGGCTGCATATAACAAGTATTGGCGAGGATATGGAGCCCGTGAGAGTGAGAAGGAGGCAGCTGCTTTGGAAAACATTCTGGTAGCACCTCCAAAGATTAAACAGAGTAACCCTTGGACCCAAGAATGGAACTGCTGAGCTGTTTTCATTCATACCACCTCTGACATCAATTGGGTGGGGTTTTTCCTCACACCAGCCATTTCTCCAACTCTTGGCCGTTAGCCAGGTGCACTACAATTGGATTCATTCCTGACCCCTCCTAGGGCTTTCCCAAAGGCTCAGTGGTAAAGGATCTGCCTGCCAATGCAGGAGACACAGGAGACATGAGTTCGATCCCTGGATCAGGAAGATCCCCTGGAGGAGGAAATGGCAACCCACTCCACTATTCTTGTCTGGAAAATCCCAGAGACAGAGGAGCCTGGTGGGCTATAGTCCATGGGGTCACAAAGAGTTGGACACTACTGAGCACGTGACCCCTCCTCAGGCTGAAGAGTTCGCTGGAGCACCTCACAAGACTCAGGACTCAGGGTTATGTTTGCTGTTGTTGCTCAGTTGCTAAGTCACTTCCAACTCTTTGCCACTCCATGGACTGCAGCACACCAGGCTCTTCTGTATTCTACTATCTCCTGGAGTTTGCTCAAATTCATGTCCATTGAGTCCATTCATGTCCATTGAGTCAGTGATGCTATCTAACCATCTCATCCTCTGCTGTCCCCTTCTCCTTTTGCCTTCAATCTTTCCCAGCATCAGGAACTTTTCCGATGACTTGCCTCTTCACATCCAGTAGCCAAAGTACTAGAGCTCCAGCATCAGCCCTTCCGATGAATATTCAGGGTTGACTTCCTTTAGGATTGAATCTTCCTGCAATGCCAGAGACTGAGGTTCCATCCCTGAGTCAGGAACATCCCCTGGAGAAGAGAAAGGCAACCCACTCCAGTTCTTGCCTGGGGACAATCCCATGGACAGAGGAGCCTTGCAGGCTACAGTCCATGGGGTCACAAAGAGTCGGACAAGACTGAGCTATTAACACTATACTATGCTCTCAATAAAGGACAGAAATAGTATCAACCTAACAGAAGCAGAAGATATTAAGAAGATGTGGCAAAAATACACAGAACTGCACAAAAAGATCTTAATGACCCAGATAGCCACGATGCTGTGATTACTCACCTAGAGCCAGATATCCTGGAATGCAAAGTCAGGTGGGCCTTCGGAAGCATCACTACGAACAAAGCTAGTGGAAGTGATGGAATTCCAGCTGAGCTATTTCAAATCCTAAAAGATGATGCTGTGATAGTGCTACACTTAATATGCCAGCAAATTTGGAAAACTCAGCAGTGGCCACAGGACTGGAAAAGGTGAGTCGTCATTCCAATCCTAAAGAAAGGCAATGTCAAAGAATATTCAAACTCCCCCACGATTGCACTCATCTCACAAGCTGGCAAATTAATGCTCAAAATTCTCCAAGTTAGGCTTCAACAGTATGTGAACCGAGAACTTCCAGATGTTCAAGCTGGATTTAGAAAAGGCAGAGGAACCAGAGATCAAACTGCCAACATCTGTTGGATCACAGAAAAAGCAAGAGAGTTCCAGAAAAACATCTACTTCTGCTTCACTGACTACGCTAAAGCCTTTGACTGTGTGGATCCCAACAAACTGTGGAAAATTCTTCAAGATATGGGTTTACCAGACCACCTGACTTGCCTCCTAAGAAATCTGTATGCAGGTCAAGAAGCAACAGTTAGAACCAGACATGGAACAATGAACTGTTTCAAAATTGGGAAAGGAGTACGTCAAGGCTGTATATTGTCATCTTGCTTATTTACCTTATATGCAGAGTACATAATGCAAAATGCTGGGCTGGAGGAAGCACAAGCTGGAATCAAGACTGCAAGAGTAATATCAATAACCTCAGATACGCAGATGACACCACCCTTATGGCAGAAAGCAAAGTGGAATTAAAGAGCCTCTTGATGAAGGTGAAAGAGGACAGTGAAAAGCTGGCTTAAAATAACATTCAAAAAATGAAGATCATGGCATCCAGTCCCATCACTTCATGGCAAATAGATGGGGAAACAATGGAAAGAGTGACAGACTTTACTTTCTTGAGCTCCAAAATCACTGCAGATAGCGACTGCAGCCATGAAATTAAAAGATGCTTGCTCCTTGGAAGAAGAGCTATGACAAACTTAAGAGAGCATATTAAAAAGCAGAGACATTACTTTGCCAACAAAGGTCCATCTAGTCAAAGCTATGGTTTTTCCAGTTGTCACGTATGGGTGTGAGAGTTCGACCATTAAGAAAGCTGAGTGCCAAAGAATTGATGCTTTTGAACTGTGGTGTTGGAGAAGATTCTTGAGAGCCCCTCAGACTGCAAGGAGAGCCAACCAGTCAATCCTAAAGGAAATCAGTCCTGAATATGCATTGGAAGGACTGATGGCCAATACTTGGCCACCTGATGAAAAGAACTGACTCACTGGAAAAGACCCTGATGCTGGCAAAGATTGAAGGCAGGAGGAGAAGGGGACAACAGAGGATGAGATGGCTGAATGGCATCACCAACTCGATGGACATGAGTTTGAGCAAGCTCTGGAAGTTGGTAAAGGACAGGGAAGCCTGGCATGCTGGAGTCCATGGGGTTGCAAAGAGTCGGACATGACTACAGGACTGAATTGAATGATATACTCTCTGGTGACTAACTTAACCCCCAAAGCCCCCTCCTCCAACCCCCAGGTCTTGAGTGGGGCTAAAAGTCCTACCCCTCCAATACTGCCAAAGTCATTCCAAAGACCAGCCCCTTCCTAAAACTGCTTTCTCTGGGCCACCAAGCACTAGTCATCTCCTTGGCATACAAAAGATGCTCTATCCAAGGTTTTCCAACATTTTCCCAAGGGTTTTAGGAACTTGCCAGGAGGATAAAAGACATTCCCATCCACCCTACTGAGAGAGTCATTTCCTAGGCAGGTTGATAAGAAGTCTAGGGATCCCCAAGGAGAGAGGGGTCTGGAATTCTAAAGGAGGAAGAAAGGACAAACTTTTTTTTCTCTCTACATTCCTTAGGATTATATAACAATAAAGTATCCTGCTTGAGGACAGTCTCTGGAAAAAACCTTCTGGCTAATCCCGTTATCTTAAAATGTAAATTATGGGAGTAGGTCTGCTGAGGTCTTTACAACCTCCAGACATTCTTTTGATTCACTGTAATGACTAATTGGAGAGTATATAACTCCATTGCTAACACTAGCAAGGGGGTACTCTTTCTGCCCTCTCCTGATGCCTATGTCAGAAGCTTTCTCTATCTCCTTTATACTTTAATAAAACTTTATTACACAAAAGCTCTGAGCAATCAAGCCCCATCTCTGGCCCCAGATTGAACTCTTCTCCTCCAGAGGCCAAGAATCCCGGCGTAAAAACATATGCCCACACAAAAACATGTGCAAGAGTGTTCACAGGAACATTTATGCATAAAGGCCAGCTGGAGACACTGATATGCATCAGCTGATGAATGGATAAACAAGGTGATTACATATCCCTAAGCGGAGTATTATGAAGGAAGCACTGACGTGTGTGACAACACGGATGAACATTGAAAACATGGTGCTGAGTGAAAGAAACCAGACACAAAGACCATATCACTTGGCTCCAGTGACATGAAATGTCGAGAACAAGGAGATCTATAGAGAAGGAAAATAGATTAGGGGGAATGGAGAGAAATGGCTTTTCTCAAAGAGGTCACGAAAATGTTCTAAATTGGTGGCGGTAATGACTGCCCAACTGTGGATGTTCAAAAAGCCACTGAACTGCATACTTCAATGGATGATGCATCAATGGGATGCAAATTACAACTCAATAAAGCTGGTACAAAGGACCAGAATCCGCCCACTGGAGGAGGTTTCTCCCAAGTTCACTACATTGCCAGAGGATTAGCCAATCACATGAGGACAGCTACCCGTCTCCCTCAACAAGTCCAAAAAAACCACAAAAAGCCCAGCTCAATGTGGGGAGGGCAGGGGTGAGGAGAGCAGACACCTGCAGCCCGGCTCCCTTGGCAGCCCCCTTTGGCAGCCTGAGCACAGGCAGAGACCTGCCAGCACAGCAGCCTGCTCCGATCTCAGGGTGCTCTGAGCTCCGTGCTCATTCCAAGCTCTCAAAGCCCACCTCCTCCAACAAAGCTGAGTGGGGTCCCAGAGGAAAAACATGCCAGGTCTCCACTGAGGATGCACACACAGAGGGGCACGCTCAATCCCACAAAACACGCAATTCACAACACCCAGCACCCACTGTTTACTCCAAATCCTTACCAAGAAATCCTGAGTCACATGGCCTGGGCTGGACACCCAAGGCCTAGCATGGGTCAGGGCACAGTGCCCCTGTCATCCTACCTTGTAACGCTGACACCAAGTTTAGATGACAGAGCAGATCTGGTTCCAACAGCCTGGACGGAAGCCCAGCATCTCTGCCAGGGCCTCTTGGAGCTCCGGGGCCCCAGACACTCCTGGGCAGTGACTGGCCTCCTGGAAGCGGCCTGCCTGCCCAGCTCACAGAGGCAGAGAGCCCGGGTGAGCAGCCTCATCCTGCGGAGAGTGGCCCAGACTGTTCACCCAGAGCACGGGGTTTAGCCACCACCTCTCTGCCTTCAAGGGACCTCCCCCGCTGCTCAGGAATGCTGCAATTTTCACACTCCCGGAAGGAGGGCCTACTCCCGGGAAGGCCCCTCCTCCCAGCAGCTGGCAGCGGCAGTGGCTCTCACAGGCTGCAGGGCCCAAGATACAAAGAATCCATGACCCAGTATGCAGTCGCTGAGCTGGGCTCTCTGATGAGCAAACGAAGGATGAAGGTATCCACAGGACCACAGCCGGTGCGTGGGACTGGAGGAAATGGGTGGGGCTGTAAACCACGCCTACCAAGGTTCCTTCTCCAGGACCATCAATCAGGCAGGCAGGAACAGCCCGCTGGAACAGCCCCCACCCGCTGGAAGGGCCTCCGCACAGCAGGCTGGGCAACTACCAACTAGCCCAAGGGTCCAAAGACGACTCAGGTGAGCAAGACGCCACCACTGCAGGGCGGAAATTCGCGGTCGCCACGTGAGGCTCCAGCGGAGAGCCAAGGAAGACACAGGCTCTCCACCCCGAACTCCCAAGAAACAGAGGCAATAGGTCTGGAGCTGTGACTCCTTTTTACTTCTTTTTCTTTCGCTGTGCCGGGTCTTAGTTGTAGCATGTGGGATCTTCCTGGACCAGGGATAGAACCCATGTCCCATGCATTGGCAGGCGAATTCTTAACCACTGGACCACCAGGAAAGTCCCTCCTTCTTATTGTTTAATGTGGACAACATTAAGAGGCTTTCCCCAGTAGAGAGAAGGTTCCAAGGTCCCCAGCAAACAGCTTCAAATAGTGGGCTCTGGCTTCCCTCCTGCTTCCAGGTGTGACTGATGCAGGGAAGAAGCCTATTTTGACTCCACATTGGCATCTGTTTCTTTGACTTGCTTTCCATTGCTTTTGTTATTATAATCATACTTAATGGCGTGCCTGGGAAGAACCTACCCTTCTGCTTGACTGTAAACTAAAGAGCCTTTGTTCAGCTCCTGGAGAGATAGTTTGTCCCAGAACCAAACCAGTCGATCCTAAAGGAAATCAATCCTGAATATTCATTAGAAGGACTGATGCTGAAGCTCCAATACTTTGGCCACCTGATGTGAAGAGCCAATGCTTTATAAAGGACCCTGATGCTGGGAAAGATTGTGAAGAAGAAATTCATGGGGCCTGGACTCCACCTTAGGCCTGTGCATGCTGACCGTGCTCGGCCACCTCTCCAATGGACTCTATACTCTGTGTTTAGTGTCTATGGAAACAACAGAAGGATAAGACCCCCTCCGGACAGGGGAACCTTGAAGATCATATCCAGGTTACTCATCACCTAAGAGAACACAGACACTAGTCACTCCTTCCTCCAGACAGGCCATAAATTTTTCTGTACCTATCGGAGTGTAACCTTGGGCTTATTGATTATTGGCTAATTGTTTAACTGTCTGAGCACATACTGGGATTGTATTTACCATTCCTTTGTTTATGTAAGTCTCAAGGAATTTGGCGTGGTGGGTTCGGACATGTACACATGGGGTATAAAAGATTTTCACAAATGCTGGTCGGGGTCCTTGACTAAGAGGGGACTCTGCCTTGGGCCTGCCAGTGTAATAAACTGCACTCCACTATCTGCATTGTTCTTCTGAGTGAGTATGTTTCCTGGAACGCGTGGCTACAACAACTGAAGGCAGGAGAAGGGGACAACAGAGGATGAGATGGTTGGATGGCATCATCAACTCAATGGACATGACTGTGAGCAAGCTTTGGGAGCTGGTGATGGACAGGGAGGCCTGGCATGCTACAGTCCATGGGGTCACAAAGAGTCGACACAACTGCAAGACTGAACAATAACAAGCTGTGAACAGAAGAGATTGACACACCCCTTCTAAGGCTGGCCATTCCCTTGGAGATGTTTTGCAAGACTGAAGACCCTTTCACTTTACTTCCCCACTGCCTCTCCCTCTCTATCCTTCCTTTTGACTTTAGTTCCTCATTGTTTCTTTCTCTCTGATGTATAAAAGAACTTGGCATCCAGACCCCAAGAAGATGGTTATTTTGAGGTGCGGACTGAGCCTGCCATCTTCTCAGTCAGCTAGCTTTCGGAATAAAGTCGTTTTCCTTGCCTCAACACCTCATCTCTCGAATTCACTGGCCTGTTGTGCAATGAGCAGAGCGAGCTTGGACTTGATAACAAGACTGAAAGAAATCTCAGAGGGCACAGGTTGGCATTTGTAAATATCTCAGCATTTCCTCCAAGAGATGAAGACTTGGTTTAAAAACCGGACCACAGGAATTCCCTGGCAGTTCAATGGTTAGGACTTGGCACTTTCACTGCCAAGGCCCCAGGTTCAATCCCTGGTCAGGGAACTAAGATCCCACAAGCCATGCCGCAGGGCCAAAGAATAAAAATAAAAACAGAACCACAAAACAATTACCCAACTTAAGCATAATACAAATTCATTAATATAACTTTTTCTAATTGGCTTTACCCAACAGCTTGTGAATCAGGTAGCATCCCACTTAGCAAGCAGAAAGGAGATCCTCTCAATAGCACTAAACATCAAGTAAGTGCTTAAGTTTCCTCAGCTACATTCGAAATGTTTTAAAATCTGCAATTGTGAACACTTTTCTTTTTGACTGCACCTCACAGCATGCGGAACCTCACCACTGGACTGCCAGAGAATTCCCCTTTTTTTCCTTAAGGTGAGGTAATTGCATTGTAGTTATGGCTTTTTAAAAAATAATAATAACCTTTACTGAGGTACAATGTGTGTACTGTAAAATCACCTACTTTTAACATACAGTTCACTTTTGAAAATATACACCTGTTAGGGGAGGCACACTCTGAAACCGCCCACCCTGGCCAGGCAACCCTAGTCATCACTTGTGTGAGTTATTTTACTACAGGAGGGCCTCGTAAGGAACAGGGAACTAATAAGTCACCACCAGCCGGAAAAGCTCAGGAAAGGTCAAAAGGAGACACCACATGTCTGACCACCTCCCAGAATCCTTCTCTCTGGCAGCCATCTTGCCTGAGCAACCTGTGTGCCACCAGGAGGGTCTGATGGGCCAAGGACATCCCAGAAACTAACCCCATCACCATAAAACCCAAGACTGCGACCACCGGACAGAGCAGCTCCTGAGTTCCCTTACTCTACTTCTCTCCACCCAGGCGCCCCTTCCCAATAACATCTCTTGCTTTGTGTCAGCTCATATGTCTCCTCGGACAGTTCATTTCCAAGTGTTAGACAAGAGTCCTATTCTCTGGCCCTAGCCTTAAGGGGTCTCCCTTCCCACCACACACCTGTGTAAGGGACCACAGCTACGACAGAACATTTCCAGCACAGCACAAAGTGCCTTCCTGCCCCTCTGCACTTGGTTTCCCCCCAGCTCTGGACCCTGGCACACAGGTCTGCTTTCTATCACTACAGTTCTGCCTTTTCTAGAATTTCTCATCAATGGAGTCAGATACTCAGTGTAGTTCTTTGAGTTTTGTGTGTGTGTTAGTATCAGTGATTCTTGCTACTGTTTCCTAGTAGTTTTCATTATTGCTTTATCAGACAATGAAGATGTGAGTTCTTTCCAGCTTTGGGTAGTTATGAAAAAGTTCACAGGGACTTCCCTGGTGGTCCAGGGGTTAAGACTCTGTATTTCCACTGCAGGGGGTGTGGGTTTGATCCCTGGTCTGGGAACTAGGGTCCCATAGGCCTCATGGTGTGGACAATGAAAAATCCAGAAATTCCTTAGTATCATTAACTATCGAGGGACTAGTTAAGTTTCCCCTAAGTATCTCATAAATGCTCTAAAATCAGATTTTGTTGATTTTCTACTGAAGCATCATTTGTATGCAGGAAATCAGGATTTATAACAAGCTTCCTCTGTTGGTCAGATGTAGGTAGCCCGTGAGTGTGTGACCATAGAGTTTACCCTCCTCCTCAGGATACCTCTGAGAGTTAAAGAAGTGGACCAGGAGGTACACAACACAATCACCACCCCAGGTTGGGACCCCCTCCCCAGAGAAGGCCCACCCACAGGGGAATGCAACTCCTGGCCTGACTGAAACCAGGGAGCTGGCCAGTGGTGGTGCCAAGCCAAGGGTGAGGCCGGGCTGCCTGGCTAGCTTACAGGTGGAGGTGGGATGGTGGGTGAGCACAGCCTCACCCACCACAGGCTCCCTGGGCTGCAAAGATTGCATCTTCACCCAAAGCGCCCACATCTCCACAGGAAGGAAGCCAGCACTGGGCATCGTTTTATGGAATGTTCCAGAACACTACCTTCAAGTGTGGTTTCTGTAACTCAGATTCTGTGTTTTCATTAACTCTGCTGTGAGCCCAAAGACAAAACCCCGAAGAGAAAAAATTCCAAACAGCCCTACTTGAAAATATTTTGAGTTCAGTTCTAGTAAAACGCATATCGCAATAAAGCAAGTCACAGGACTATTTTGGTTTCCAGTGCATACAAAAGTTACACTATTAAATGTGCAATAGGATTATGCCTAAAAAAATAGTGTACCAAAAATAAACTCAAAATGGATTAAAGATCTAAATGTAAGACCAGAAACTACAAAACTCCTAGAGGAGAACATAGGCAAAACACTCTCCAACATAAATCAAAGCAAGATCCTCTATGACCCACCTCCCAGAATACTGGAAATAAAAGCAAAAATAAACAAACGGGACCTAATTAAACTTAAAAGCTTTTGCACAGCAAAGGAAACTATAAGCAAGGTGAAAAGACAGCCTTCAGAATGGGAGGAGATAGTAGCAAACGAAGCAACAAAGGATTAATCTCAAAAATATACAAGCAACTCCTGCAGCTCAATTCCAGAAAAATAAATGACCCAATCAAAACATGGGCTAAAGATCTAAACATTTCTCCAAAGAAGACATACAGATGGCTAACAAACACATGAAAAGATGCTCAACATCACTCATTATCGGAGAAATGCAAATCAAAACCACAATGAGGTACCTTTACACGCCAGTCAGAATGGCTACTATCCAAAAGTCTACAAGCAATAAATGCTGGAGAGGGTGTGGAGAAAAGGGAACCCTCTTACACTGTTGGTAGGAATGCAAACTAGTACAGCCACTATGGAGAACAGTGTGGAGATTCCTTAAAAAACTGGAAACAGAACTGCCATATGACCCAGCAATCCCACTCCTGGGCATACACACCAAGGAAACCAGATCTGAAAGAGACACGTGTACCCCAGTGTTCATCGCAGCACTGTTTATAATAGCCAGGACATGGAAGCAACCTAGATGACCATCAGCAGACGAATGGATCAGGAAGCTATGGTACATATACACAATGGAATATTACTCAGCCATTAAAAAGAGTACATTTGAATCAGTTCTAATGAGATGGATGAAACTGTAGCCCATTATACAGAGTGAAGTAAGCCGGGAAGATAAACACCAATACAGTATACTAACGCATATATATGGAATTTAAAAAGATGGTAACAATAACCCTATATGCAAGACAGAAAAAGAGACATAGATGTATAGAACAGACTTTTGGACTCTATGGGAGAAGGTAAGGGTGGGATGATCTGAGAGAATAGCATTGAAACATATATATTATCAAGTGTGAAACAGATCGCCAGTCCAGGCTGGATGCATGAGACAAGTGCTCAGGGCTGGTGCACTGGGATGACCCAGAGGGATGGGATGGGGAGAGGGGTGGGAGGGGGGTTCAGGATGGGGAACACATGTAAATCCATGGCTGATTCATGTCAATGTATGGCAAAAACCACTACAATATTGTAAAGTAATTAGCCTCCAACTAATAAAAATAAATGTAAAAAAAAATAGTGTACACACCTTAACTTAAAAAACATTTTATTTTATACCTACGGCATAAGGAATATAGCCAATATTTATAACTATAAATAGAGCATGGATTTCCCAGCTGGTGTTAGTAGTAAAGAATCCACCTGCCAATGCAGGAGATGCAGGTTCCACCCCTGGGTCAGGAAGATCTCCTCGAGGAAGACAAGGCAACACACTCTAGTATTCTTGCCTGGACAATTCCATGGACAGAGAAGCCTGGCAGGCTACAGTCCATGGAGCCGCAGAGAGTTGGACACAACTGAGCACTGACTGCACTGAATAAATGGAGTATAACCTTTAAAAATTGCCTATCTATATTGTGTATGCATGCATGCTAAGTCAGTCGTGTCTGACTCTTTGTGACACTATGAATTGTAGCCTGCCAAACTCCTCTGTCCTTGGGATTCTCCAGGCAAGAATACTGGAGTGGGTTGTCATGCCCTCCTCCAGAGGATCTTCCCGACCCAGGGATCAAACCTGCATCTCCTGCAGCTCCTATATTGCAGGTGGTTTCCTTACTGCTGAGCCACCAGGGAAGCCCACCTATACTGTATACCTGTAACTTGTATAATATTATACAGTAACCATGCTTCAATTAAAAAAAACTTTTAATTAAAAAGAATTTATCACCAAAAAATGCTAACCCTCAGGAATTCCCTGGTGGTCCACTGGTTAAGAATTTGCTTTGCAATGCAGGGGACATGGGTTTGATCCCTGGTTGGGGAACTAAGATCTCACATGTCTTGGGGTAACTAAGCCTATGGACCACAACTACTGAGCCCATGCTCTGACACAAGAGAGGCCCAGGTGCTGCAACAAAGAGCCTGCATGCCGCAACCAAGACACAGTGCAGCCAAATAGATGAATAAATGTCTAAAAAAAATGCTAACGTGGCCAAAAAAAATGAATAAACGTTTAAGAAAAAAATTGCTAACCATCACCTGACAATACCAAGTGGCCACAAAACCCTCAATTTGCAACAACAACAAAAAAAAATGCAGTACCTTCATACTGGAATTAAGTGAGACACAGTAAGATGAGGTGTACCTGTGCTAAAATTCAGGTCCATCCATTCATCTTCATTGGCATATCTACCAGTTGTACCTATCACCAATGCAATGGAGGTGAACTTGGACGAACTCTGGGAGATGGTGTGGGACAGAAAGGCCTGACATGCTGCAGTCCATGGGGGTCACAAAGAGTCGGACACAATTAGGCAACTGAACACCGCCACCACCAGCCACATAGTGTCACCCTGCTTATTTAACTTATATGCAGAGTACATTATGAAATGCCATGCTAGATGAATCACAAGCTGGAATCAAGATTGCCAGGAGAAATATCAACAACCTCAGATATGCAGATGACACTACTCTTATGGCAGAAAGCAAAGAAGAACTCAAGAGCCTGTTGATAAAGGTGAAAGAGGAGAGCGAAAAAGCTGGCTTAAAACTCAACCTTCAAAAAACAAAGATCGTGGTATCTGGTCCCATCACTTCATGGCAAATAGATGGTGAAAAAGTAGAAACAGGGACAGATTTTCTTTTCTTGGGCTCCCAAATCAATGTGGACGGTGACTGCAGCCATGAAATTAAAAGGCGGTTGCTCCTTGGAAGAAAAGCTATGACAAATCTAGGCAGTGTATTAAAAAGCAGACACGTCACTTTACCGACAAAGGCCTGTATAGTCAAAGATACGGCTTTTCCAATAGTCAGGTATGGATGTGAGAGTTGGACCGTAAAGAAGGTCTAGCACAGAAGAATTGATACTTTCGAACTGTGGTGTTGGAGAAGACTTGAGAGTCCCTTGGACTGCAAGGAGATCAGACCAGTCAATCCTAAAGGAAATCAGTCCTGAATATTCATTGGAAGGACTGATACTGAAGCTGAAGCTCCAATACTTTGGCCACCTGATGCGAAGAGTGGACTCACTGAAAAACACTCTGATGCTGGGAAAGATTTGAGGGCAGGAGGAGAAAGGGGCAACGGACGATGAGATGCACCGACTCAACAGACATGAATTTGAATAAACTCCAGGAGATAGTGAAGGACAGGGAAGCCTAGCACGCTGCAGTCCATGGGGTCCCAAAGAGTCGGACACAACTTAGCTACTGAACAATGAACAACAACCTTCAAAATGCAATAAAGTGAGACGCAATAAAATGAGGTGTAATTGTACTAAAATTCAGGTCCATTCCATTCATCTTTATTGGCATCAGGTGCTTTGCTAGGCATTCCTGGCACAAGAGAAAACAAAGCAGTCCCTGAGCTCAAGACACTTAGGAGCAGATTACATGGAAAAGCAGGGCAAGCAAAAGAAAAACTTGTAGATTTGACACATCTACTTACAAACAAAGGATTCCAGGTTACCTGCCCGGGAGGCTATGTCCCTGCCAAGGTCTCCCGCCATTGGCTCTGTTGCTGGAGAGCTAACTACAGTCCCCACAGTTTCCCCAAGCTTCCCTTAGGAAACCCTGCCATCAGAGACTTATCAGGAATTCTGGTTTTTAAATTCCTCTCCTTACTACATTGTCCCATAAGGTAGCCACCAGCCACAGGAAGCCAGACTGTTTACACTTAAACAAATTTAAATGCGGGACTCCTCTGGTAGCTCAGTGGTAAAGAACCTGCCTGCCAGTGCAGGAGACCTGGTTCAATGCTTGGATTGGGTTCGATCCTTGGGTTGGGAAGATTTCCCTGGAGAAGGAAATGGCAACCCACTCCAGTATTCTTGCCTGGGAAATCCCATGGATAGAGAAGCCTGGTGTGCTACAGATCATGGAATCGCAAGAGTCCGACACAACTTACTCTCCAAACAACAACAGCAACAAATGAATGCAATTAAACATTCAGTTCCTCCACATTCAGTTCCTCCACATCCAACCGCATCTCAGGCCACTTGTGGCTAGTGCCCAGCATGCTACAGATGCAGAGCATCTCCATCACTCTCTAACAGCCTGGCACGGGACATGACCTTCAACTTCATTTGGACCAACACCTAGGGGGTCCTACTAGGGGCCCATGCTGATGCCACGGTTGAGCCTCACAACTAGATGTGAATGTGAGCTTGAGCAGTAGACAGACCATGACAGTGGGGGACTTCCCTCACGGCCAGTGGCTAAGACTGTGCTTCCCCTGCAGGGGATGCAGGTTCAGTTCCTGGTCAGGGAAGTCCCACCAGCCATAAGGTGTGGCAAAAAAAAAAAAAAACCCACAATGGAACACCCGACAGGGAACAGCCCATCAGTTGCCTTCGCTCCCTTGGCTGCCTGGGTCCAAAGCCGCCCTGGTCTAAGTCTGAAAATGAGGGTCTCATTTTCCCCTATCTGTAAAATGACAGAGTTGGGCTGGGAGTTTCTAGGGGTCAATCCCATCTGACATTCTAGAACTCTGGGTCAAACAAGGGAAAAAGCAATTTGTTAACAAAATATGAATTAGCATCACTAAGAATACAACCAAAGAAAAAGGCTCTTCTGAGACTTTAAATGCTGTTGCAGAGCTTTCATGTGGGGCTCAATCAAAACAAGGGTGCATGGGACTTCCCTGGCAGTCCAGCTATTAAGACACCTCGCTTCCAATGCAAGGGACACAGGTTTGATCCCTGGTTGCACCCAAAACAGAAAAGGAGGAGGAGACAGCACACTGCCTTGGCTTGCTGTCCAAAGTTTAGGCTCTAATGTAAACTGCTCTTTTTAGTTACAACTGCCCAGCACTGTGCCAAAGGTTTTATATCTCACAGCGACATTGGGCACAAGACAAGAATACTGAGGTCTAAAGCCCACAAAGACAAGAGGCATAACTGGGATTCCAACCAGGCCCTCAGCTTCCTGAGCCTGGGTCCCGCTTCTCAGCCAAAAAGAGCTTCCCTTTACTTACAAGGTGGCAGTCATTCTGCCAGGCCCTGGGTAACACTTTGTTTAGCACCTGGAGCACACATGATAAAATAAGCGTCAAAAAGTTAGGCAGCTTCCAAGAGGCAAAGGCCATATTCACAGCTAGGCCTGGCACTGCCTTCCCCAGCCTTTAGAGCCCCTCTCCCTTGAACTCCTCCTTCTGAACCAAGAGCATGAGACAACTCTTTTTTTTTTTTTTTTTTGAGACAACTCTTAATTGTCTAGGATGGTGGGGGTTGTGGGATCCTCTCTCTTCGAGACTGTGAACTCCCTAAGCTGGTGACCCTCCCTCGGGGCATTTCACACCTTGGAGGCAACCAGGGACACTTAATTAAATTCATGGCTGGGCTGCTCTAGGCCAAAAGGCTCTTCTTTCAACATGGGGTGTCTGCTTAGATGTCCTTAAAGGGCTCCAACCTGCTACCTCCACTACAGTGTCCTGGGGTTTCTCTGGGCCAAGCCCTTGTGACCAGGGACCTCATCACAACCCCTTCCCACTCTCTTTGACAGTTGTGTTGGCCACCTGAGGCTCACCTCCACCAGGGATCCCACCCCGGTGTCCCAAATCCAAGACAATGTGCCATTGTGACTACTGGAAAGGCAGCCAGATAAGCAGGCACTATGAGCAAGAAGTGTGGGCCCATATGTAAGTGCCTAAGGCTGTTTGTTAACTATATTAGAAGCTGGTTTTTAAAAAGGTACTATGTATAGATGGGCTATTCACCATCCTGATGAAGTATTAATAAATAAAAGCGCAGCCTTCCATGAGTAGACTGAAATCAGTATCTGCTTTCGCAGGGAGCAGGAGGAAAACAGGTGGGTCTGGAGACAGGAGACCTGTCAGGAGCTGCAGCCCCCCTCCTCCTGTGGCTGGATGACCTTAAGAGTCTCCTGGGATCCCTGTCATCCACCCTCCCAGATACGCTGGGCAAACCAAACCAGATGCAAATAATGAACAAACCCTTTGCAAATGATGAGCTCCAAGGTCACCTGGCCATTATGAGGTAGAGATTGACCCCAAGGACCTGATTCCAGGCCTGTCTGTCTCTTAGGATCAGTAACTTGGATTAGTATCCCTCTAACCTAGAGTAGGTGGGGCCAGGACAGTCACACAGCCAATAACAAATCAATGGCACAAGGCTCCCTCAAAGATTTCCTCTCCCTAGAAAAGAAAACTGACCTTGAGGTCGGGACAGGACTCCAACTGAGTCAGAAGTAGGGCTGGGTTCAGGGGACTCCACGGATCCAGCACCGCGCGCCCAGCCTTTGTCTCTTCCGAGGAGATGTCAATATTCTCAGGAAATTACCTTGGCTTGAACCCAAGATCAATGTGACGCCCAACCTAAGAATCTTAGGAGCTGAGCCCAAACAGGAAGGTGCTGTCACTGTCAGTGGTGCAGGAAGCACAGGCTCTGCCTGCAGGCCCAGCGCCTGCCGGGCCTTCCAGACTCCTCACCCTTCCTCAGCTCAGGCTCAGTACCCGCTTCCGTTCTGTCCGAGGGAATGGAAAGTAACCTTGAGGTTACCCTGCTCCGGTCGGAAATGAGCCGGCTCGAGGTCTTGGGCATCCTCGGGGCCTCTACCCACCAGCACCGGAGGAGGAAGGCTGGGGTGGGCCCCTGACAAGAACCCTTTACCCCCATTCTGTAAGATGCTTTTGGGCTCAATGGACCATCCTCTGTTCTTAGCTCTGAGCTGTCAGAAGGGAAAGGTACTTCCTCTTCTTCCTGTTAACAGCCGCCTCCCCCACACCAAAACCTTGGCAGGGTACTGCAAGGTCTGCGTAACTGCAGCCCTCGCCCACTCGGGCACCCACTCCAGGGCTCAAAGGGTTCTGGCCGCCGCCCAGTCGAGTGGGTTACCTGCGCCGCACATGTCCGGGAATCCGGATGGCTTTGCACCACCGCCCGGATAACGACCTCGAATTAGGGGTCTCAGTGGGACCTGGGGTGAGGCCCCGGCATGCTCCGGCACCCGGCGGGGCGGAGCTGGGCGGGGCGCGGGGGACCGCGCTCCGACCCCCGCCCTGGGAAGGGCGCCGCGCCGCTTCCTCGCGCAAACGGCCTGCGTGACCGCGGCGCCGCCCAAGAGATGCGCCGGAGGCCGGCGCGGCGACGCGCGGGGAGGCTGCCGGCTCTATGGCATCTAAGGAGCATCCCGGCCGCGGCGGGCGGGTGGGATCCGGAGGTGACCGGCTCGGCGGAGGCGGGGACTGGGGAGGGGAAGGCGCGGGGCCGGTGGGGGTCCGCCAGGCCCCCTGGCCGCCCGCCCGCCCGCCGCGCGCCCCTCTTACCGGCAGATCTGGATGGCAGACGGTGTCTCGGCGGCGGGGCCCGACATTGTGGCGGCGACGGGCGGCTGAGGGAGCGCGCAGGTGTCTGGCAGGCCCGGCGCGGAATGAATGAGCCCGGGCGGCGCCATGGAGGGGGAGGGGGGAGGCGGAGCCATGGCGCCAGAGAGGCGGGGCCTACTCGCCGAAAGCGAATCGAATGCGGCCTCCCTCGAAGCTCCGCCCCGCATACCCGCCCTCGCCCCGCCCCCGGGCCGGCATCCGCTCCCCCGGCGTCCGGTTCTGGCGGCGGCGGGGCCGCGGTGGGGCGCCGCTTCCAGAAGGTTCGGCGGCGGTTGGGCGGCGCCGACACGGGACTGGGTGGCCGCGAGAGTGAGCCTCGGCCCGCGCTGAGCGTGTTCGTTTGGGGCTTTCCCCTGCGCGTGCCTGACAGTTCGCGGGCCTGGGGCGCGCCCACCGCGCGGCGAGGCGGTAGGCGGAGGCCTTGCCTTCCTCATGGGCCTTGCCTTCCGCGTGGGCCTTGCCTTCCGCGTAGGCTGAAAGGCCAGCGGGAGGCCGCGGCCGGCACGGGCCTTCTCAGATCAGCCCTGAGAGGAAATTGGGGGCGGTTTACCGTAAAGGAGCCTTCATGGCTGAGCTGGGAGGCACGTGAGTGCACCAAGCCGGGAGCCCGGAACCATCAGGCCTCAGCGAGTGCCTCTGCTGCAGGAACACGCAACTGCTGGGGAGAGGCCAGGAACTGGGATCCGTCCACACCGCCCGCTGGAAACAAACTCTGGGTGATTTCTGAAAGACTTGCCCAGAGAGTCTAGCCTTTGGTTAGCGATGCGTGTCCTGCAGAGAGGAGGCCTAAAGGTCTGTTATGTTGCACAACGTGTGCCCTGTAGTGCAGTTTACGACCAAATCCGCGCAAGAAAGAGGGAGAAGTGATCACTGCCTGCGGAATTTTGGAGAACTTTTTACTCCGTGTGAGACTTGACTCTTTCCGAGCTTTTTACCAGGGACACAAATTGCTTCTGTACTCAGGTTTTTAACAATCAAAACCCACAGAAATCAAGCTCCCCTATTTATTGTTGGTTGTTGAGTGGCTAAGCCGTGTCCGACTCTCCTGCAACCCCATGGACTCTAGCCCTCTCACCTCCCCACCCCCATCAGGATTATCTGTCCATGAGACTTCCCAAGCAAAGATACTGAAGTGTGTTGCCATTTCGTTTTCCTCCCCCATTTATACTAATTAAATCGCTGGAAGCATCTAGGGTCACCAAGCCTGTTTAACTTCTTCCAGTATGGGTCCTGAAATAGATTTCTTGTGATGAAACCCAGGAGCACTAGCAGGCTCTGCAGTCTTAGGCAAGGAAGATTCCTTATCTATAAAAATGGTGTAATAATAGTCACCTTCTTCCCTGGTGGCTCAGACGGTAAAGCGTCTGCTTGCAGTGTGGGAGACCCAGGTTCAATACCTGGGTTGGGAAGATCTCCTGGAGAAGGAAATGGCAACCCACTCCAGTACTCTTGCCTGGAAAATTCCATGGACTGAGGAGCCTGGTGGGCTACAGTCCATGGGGTCGGAAAGAGTGGGACACGACTGAGCAACTTCACTTTCACTTTTCCAGACCTGTGGGGAGATGAAATGAGTTCATCAGGGATAGCAGGTGAAGAAGTTAGGGCCTTTCTTACTCTCTCTGCTCGCCCTCTCTGCTCATTCCCGCTCTCTAAACAGCCATTTCAGGACAGTCAGTACAAAGGAGTGAAGATTTCCTGAAGCCCTGCCCTACCTGTGTAGTTGGGCGCAGGACTGTGAGACTTGGAGACATTCCTTTCTTCAAAAAGCTCAAAATCTAATTGGGGGACAAAGCCAGGACACACAAAACCTGACTCCTACCACCTGCTGAGGAAATTCCTAGACTGGGGACTGGGCTGAGTGGTTTAGGATCAAATAGCCAGGTCCCTCCCAGGATGAGGCAAAAAAAAAAACCTGGAGCAAAATCAGCACCTTTGGAAAAGGATGTGGCTACCCTTTGGCCCAAGACAGCATCTGTCAGCAGTTTGGTGTGAGAAGACCCCCCCAGTCCAGAAGAAGCCAGGGAAGATAACAGCTCAACCCTCTTCTGATTGTGTCCCGGATTCTGTAGGGAGAAAAACCATAGTCCAGGGTGATCCACTTGTGTGTGATTGCCAATGGTTTATGATGTTGCCCTGCTTTAAAGGAGAGCAGTGGGGGACCCAACCCCTTAGCAAAAACATCATGAGATTTACACTGATCTCAAAGAGTCTGTCACCTCCCCATTTTAGGGTTATTTTTTTCCTACTTTCTTCTCAAGCTAGTGGAGCCATTTCCATCCCTCTCTTTCAACGAAATTTCTCAAAAGAGCTGTTTATAAACACAGCCGCTCTCCTCTTCCCCCGCTTCCGTTCTCTTTGGAACCCACTCCACTCTAGCTTTTGTCTCTTCCGCTCAATTTATTGAGGTCACTAATTCCTTGCAAGTTGCTAAATCCAATAATCCTTTGTCAGAAGTCATTTTACTTGACTTCTCAATAGTATGGAGCTGGCGTGATCCTTCTCTTCTTGAAATGCTTATTCCTTGCCACGTACTCCTACTCTTCTGGCCTCTCTGTACAGCTTTGCTGTGCTGGTCCATCTCCATTCCTTCCTCTCAGGACTTTGGAGAACCCCCGAGCAATGTTTGGACTCTTGGGGGCTCATCCTGTTTTATGGCTTTAAATCCTATCGATTGGACAACTACCTACCAGATGTCTCCAGCCTAGACCGTGCCCCTAAATTCCAGATTCGTGTGTCCCTGGTCGAGGCCACACCTCACTGTGGTTATGTGATAGACATCTCCCATTGCCCCAGACTTGGTCCTCTTGCAGTCTTCCCCCATCTTGGTAAATTACAGTTCCTTCCTTCCAGTTGCTCAAGCTAACAATTCCTCTCACACCCTTCTTCCAGCCCATGGGTGAATCCTGCCAGCTCTATGTTCAAAATAAGTCTGGGACTTCCCTGGTGGCTCAGTGGATAAGAATCCGTCTGCCAGTGCAGCGGACACCTGTGCATCCCTGATCTGGGGAGACTCCACATCCCTCGGAGCAACTAAGGTGTTTGCCACAGCTACTGACTGAGGCCTAGTGTTGAAACTACTGAAAAACCACGCCCCCTAGAGCCTGTGCAAAGAGAGAAGCCACCACAATGAGAAGGTGGCCTACCGCAACAAAGAGTAGCCCCTGCCTCACCACAGTTGGACTTCCCTGGTGGCTCAGATGGTAAAGTATCTGCCTACAATGGGGGAGACCCAGGTTCAATCCCTGGGTCGGGAAAATCTGGAGAATGAAATAGCAATTCACTCCAGTGTTCTTGCCTGGAAAATCTCATGAACAGAGGAGCCTGGTAGGCTACAGTCCATTCGGTCTCAAAGAGTCAAACACGACTGAGCGACTTCACTTTCACTTTTCACCACAGTTAGAGAAAGCCTGTGCAAAGCCACAAAGACCCAGCACAGCCAAAAATTAATTAAAATTTTTAAATGGCTAGAATGTGATGATGTTTCCCTATGATTCCAGAATCTGCCCATTCCTCCCTCCATACGTGTGGCCTCTGATCCTGCTCTCCCCATTGGTCATCCCCAGCCATTTGACCCCTCCCATAGTCCCCAGATACACCGGGGCCACCCTTTCCTCAGGCACCCTCACCAGCTCACATCCTCAAGTCTTTGATATCATGTTCTAAACAAGGTCTTTCCCCACCATCCTATCTAAGTTACAAGTCCTTCACATTCCCTATCCTCTTTTCTGGTTGATTTTTCTCCTTTGCACCTAATACCACTTAATATTTATTTTATTCCTCAATTTAGTTTTTCTCGCCTAACTAGAATGAATGTGCCATGTGGGCAGGAATTTTTTACTGTCTTGTTCATGGTGCTATTCCAAGCTCCTAGAAGAGCACATAATAAGCAATATATATTGTAAGAATGAATCAAGAGAGGTTTGCTAACAGCATCATATTTAATAGCAGCAGTTACTTAATTTGCACACACTTTCTTTGGACCAGAAATATTGTCTACAAATTGTAATAAAAAGCGTCATGTAAAAATTTATTCAAAATTTTTTGGAAAGACATAAACTTGACACTTGTAAACTTTGAGGGAAAGGAATAGGGGGTAAGCCCTAAAGAGAGGCCTCATCTGTTTTTATTATTTTTTCATGTCACTATAGACTAATGAATATGAAGCAACAGGTATTCACATATACCAGTGGTGGAATATAAATGGGTATAATCTGAAAATTAACTGAAGATAATTACTTAGATTGAAAATAAGGGAGAATTCCCTGGAGTCCTAGTGGTTAGGTAAGAATCCACCTACAATGCAGAAGACGTAAGAGACATGGATTCCATCCGTGAGTTGAGAAGATCCCCTGGAGAAGGACGTGGCAAACCACTCCAGTATTCTTGCCTGGAGAATCCCGTGGACAGTGAACCCTGGTGGGCTACAGTCCATGGGGTCACAAAGAAACACAACTGAAGCGACTGAGCACACATAGGCACTAAGGGTCAGGATTCTGGGCTTTCACTGCAGTTGTCCAGGTTCAGTCCCTGGCTAGTGTGGTGACCCAAGGACAAAAGAGCAGATAAAACCACGGAGGGTGTTGGAATGCAGGAACAGAAAAACCAGACCCTTATTGTCCTTCCCTCCCCCATGTTGCAACTATTAATGGAATAGTATAATCTGTCTCCCCTCCTGCCCCATAGGGAGAAGGTATTTGCCCTACTCTTCCCCCACCCAGTATACATGCCTCATCCAATCAGCAAATGACACACAAGACGCCTATCCCACTCCTTGTACCCTGGGTATAAAAGTGGACTAAGGACCCCTGTTCAACGTCGGTTCTCCCTTGAGCTGGACACTGTTCTAACAGCGTCTCCCACTCTAATGAACTTTATTTCTCTCTCATTCTGGAAATCAGTCCTGAATATTCATGGGAAGGACTGATGCTGAAACTGAAACTCCAATACTTTGGCCACATGAAGCAAAGAACTGACTCATTGGAAATGACCCTGATGCTGGGAAAGATCAAAGGCAGGCAGAGAAGGGAACGACAGAGGATGAGATGCTTGGATGGCATCACTAACTCAATGGGCATGAGTTTGAGTGAGCTCCGAGAGTTGGTGATGGTCAGGGAAGCCTGGCATGCTGCGGTCCATGGGGTTGCAAAGAGTCAGACATGACTTAGCGACTGAATAACAACAAAGAAACCTAAATATTATTTTTTAAATTGACTTGGGACTTCCCTGGTGGTCCAGTGGTTAAGAATCCGCTGCCAGTGCAGGGGACACAGGTTCCTTCCCTGGTCCAAGAAGATTCCACATGCCCTGGGGCCACTAAGCCTGAGTGCCACAACTACTGAAATCTGCTTGTCTTAGTGGGGGTACTCAGTAACTAGGGAAGCCACTGCAATGAGAAGCCTGAGCACCACAACTAGAGAAAGCCCCTCACGTGGCAATGAAAACCCAATGCAGCCAAAAAAATTATAAAGATTGTGGGGGGTGTTCAGTCACTCAGTTGTGTCTGACTCTTTGAGACCAAAAAAGAAAAACAGATAAACTGAAGATGTGGTTTTCTGGTGTAGGCTTGAGTTTATAGCTCAGAGAAAGAGAAGAGGCCTAATGAACACAGGACAGTTGCCCCCAGGTGCATGTAGATGAGCAGTGTCTGCCTAACCTGGACCTGGGTGGGGGTGAGGCAGAGGCAGGTGAGCAGGCCAGTCCCAGGGAAGGACTCCCATTACATACACTCAAAGCCCTGGGTTTCACTGCTGGTTGCTCCTTCATGTGGGAGAAGCAGGACCCCTGAGTACACAGGGGAACTTCCAGCCAGCCTGTGTCCCCATGTCATGTTAAGGCCACCCTGTGGGGAGCCTCGACAGACTGGGCAAAGTCAAGATGTGCTGAGAGTGAGATGGAGGTGCTCCATCAAAGACTTCCCTGGTTGTCGAGTGGTTAAGAATCCACCTGCCAATGCAGGGGACATAGGTTCAATCCCTGGTCTGGAAAGATTCCATGTGCTCTGGGGCAACTAAGCCTGTGGGCTACAACTACGAAAGCCCACGTACCCAGAGGCTGTGCTCCGCAGCAAGAGGAGGCCAAGCCCTGCAACAGCTAGACAAACCCAAGCACAGTAACAAAGACCCAGTGCAACCAAAAATTAAATTAATGGATTAACTCTTTTTTTAAAAAAAAAAAAGCACTTGGAAGAGCACCTGGCACAGAGAAGGGGCAGCAAACAAGTGGTGTGAATTAGCCCAGGAACCAGGCTGTCCTGAGTTCCTGGGCCCAGGGTCATTTGACCAGACAGATTCAGATCCCGGCCTTGGGACAGAGCCCTCTCACTGGGGTCCCCCTCATTCAAGCTGGGCTTCATACTAGAGAAGGACACTGCAGGATCCTCCAGGCACTGCTTGGCCTCCTGGGCACTGGGCAGAGGGTGCTGCTGGGAGAGGGGGCTTGCCTCCCCCCAACTCACACAGTCTGTCTATTCCTTTTATATTTACTTATTTGGCTGTGCCTCGCATCTTGTGGGATCTTAGTTCCCAGACCAGGGATCAATTTCAGGCCCCCTGCAGTGGAAGCACAGAGCCCTAACCACTGGACCACTAGGGAAGTCCTTTCTCTGCTTCTTTTAATGTTGGTAGTATTGAGCTGTTTTACTAAAGATTTGGGTTTCTTGGGGACTTCTCTGGTAGTCCAGTGGTTAAGACTCTGCACTTCCACTGCAGGGGGTCCAGGGTTCAGTTCCTGGTCAGGGAGTTAATATCCCACATGCCACCTGGCACAGTCAAAAAATAAAAAAAAAGACCTGTGTTTCTTAAGAGATGCTGTACGCTTCATGACTGTGCTTCTAATCCACTGGAGTGGACACAACCCTCCTATTGCCAGGAGGAAACATGTAAACAGGGAAGTGCAACCCCCCTATCCCAGCACCCTCACAGCCCTGGTTCACAAAGGGAGGACTGACTCTCAAAGGGAACTGCAGATGCTGTCTAGAGAACAGACCCCACAACCTCAAGTACAGCACATTCCTAACCTTTAAAATCGAGCATGGAGCCTTGGGACTCCAAGGAAACCTAAAACTGATATGAAAGTGAAAGTCGCTCAGTCGTGTCCAATTCTTCGTGACCCACATGGACTATACAGTCCATGGAATTCTCCAGGCCAGAATGCTGGAGTTGGTAGCCATTCCCTTCTCCAGGGGACCTTCCCAACCAAGTGATTGAACCCAGGTCTCCCAAATTGCAGGCAAATTCTTTACCAGCTGAGCCACCAGGGAAGCCCAAGAATACTGGAAATGGCAGCCTATCCCTTCTCCAGCACATCTTCCCTACCCAGGAATCAAACCGAGATCTCCTGAATTGCAGGCAGATTCTTTACTAGCTGAGCTACCAGTGACTCCCAAAACTAATAAAGTATTTGAAAGCAGGACCCCTAATCTGAGAAGTCAAGCCAAGAAGACAAGTCATTACATGGAAAAGAAAAACACAGAGGAAAAAAAAAATGTTTAAAAAGAAAAAACCACCATGAGTTAAGGATAGATGTAGATTCATTTTCCAAATGAAGCATTTAGAAATCATCTCTTGGACCTTAAGTAGGTCAAGCTTTAAATCTAGCATTATAGCCGTGCCCTGGTGCCTGCACCTTAATAGGTTAGAGAGAGACCTTCAGATGCCTTTGGCCTGGCAGGCCAGCCGGGCGCCTGGTCTCTGAGTTAGGAGCTCTATAGCAGCACCTGGGAGCTGAGTGAGCTCCCACATGCTTAATCCTTACACTGTCAGGCTTTAGCCCACAGCTAGAATGCTTGCTAAAAATCAGAGTAAACTTTCCCGTGTTCAAATTTTTATGAGGAACCCCATGATTACAACAAAAGCCACCCAAAGTCAGAGTCACTCTGCTAGTCTCACATATATGATAGCAAAAAAAAAAAAGACAAACCTAGGGTATCCTTACTTGTCTCTGAAGGGACCTGGAGAAAAATGTTGGTTTCATACATCAAGTAATTGCTGATTCAGACTTCCCCAGGTGGCCCAGTGGTAAGTACGGGATGCAGGTTCAACCCCTGGACTGGGAACTAAGATCCCACGTGCTGTGGAGCAGTTAAGCCCACTTGTTCCGGAGCCCACATGCTGCAACTAGAGAGTCCGTGCCCCGTAAGGAAAGATCCCACATGACTCTGAAGATCCTGCGTGCAGCATGGAAAGACCTGACACAGCAAAAATAAATAAATAAATTGCTGTTTGAAAGAGCCAAAGGGCCCTTATTTTTAAGAGATGCTTAAATTGAGTTTCCTGTGAATGGGGCATTGTGAAGAGGGGTGCTGCTGCCTGTCAGCCAGCCCCACCCAGCAGATGCCAAAACCAGAGGCGTGTGTCTAAAATGACCACGTTCTCTGCAGGCTCCCCAGGGAAAGACCAATTTCTAACCAAGCTGCTGCCTGATCTGGGGGAAGCTCCACGTCAAAGTGTCCAGGTCACTCAGGGACCTCGGCTGCTCTTTTCCTTAACAGTACAGTAACACAGAAGGATTTGATGTCAGGGGATGCCCTTAGGGGGATTCATAACCATAATAGGGCGGCTGCCTTGTTTGGTAGAGAGATTAAGATGAAGGGATCTGAGGCCCCAGGGCATGAACTCACCTGACACTTCCTTGCTCTGTTGTTGTTCGGTCCTAAGTCATATCTGACTCTGTGACCCCATGGACTGCAGCACACCAGGCTCCCTTGTCCTCCACTGTCTTCTGGAGTTTCTTCAGATTCATATCCATTGAGTCAGTGATGCCAACCAACCATCCCATCCTCTGCCACCCCCTCCTCCTTTTGCCTTTCATCTTTCCCAGCATCAGGGTCTTTTCCAGGGTGTCTGCTCTTCGAATCAGTGTAGTATTGGAGCTGCAGCTTCAGCATCAGTCCTTCCAATGAATATTCAGGGTTGATTTCCTTTAGGATTGACTGGTTTCATCTCCTTGCAGTCCAAGAGACTCTCCTTGCTGTGTGGCCTTGGGCAAGTTTCTTGACCCCTCTGTGCTTGAGTTTCCTCATCCACAAAGTGAGGATAATAGTATATATGTAGAGATGAAATAGATATGGATATAGGCTGCAGTCCATGGGGTCGCGAAGAGTCAGATATGACTGAGCGACTTCACTTTCACTTTTCACTTTTATGCATTGGACAAGTAAATGGCAACCCACTCAAGTGTTCTAGCCTGGGGAATCCCAGGGATAGGGTTGCACAGAGTCGGACATGACTGAAGTGACTTAGCAGTAGCAGCATGGATATAGATAGTCTAATAGAGTTTTTATGAGGATTAAGTGAGTTACATTGAGGGGGGCAGGACTTCTCTACTACTACTGGGCTTGTCTACTGGTGGTGATCCATCTTGCAATGCAGGGTAGGCAAGTTCAATCCATGGTTGGGGAAATAAGAACCCACAAGCTGCAGAGCAACCAAGCCCATGTGCTACGACTATGAGTCCAAGCTTTCAGGGGCCCCTGCACTAGAGAGAGTCACACATGCCACAAGGAAGATCTCATGTGACACAAACTAAGACCTGACATTGCCAAAAGCAAATAAATAAATATTAAAAAATAAAGCAATATATCATTGAGGGAACTGCCTAGTTCACAGGAAGAGCTCAGTCAATGGTGGTTGACATTATAACTAATTAACTATCATTATTCTCATGCACCCAGCAAATACTTACTGAGCATCTCGTATGTACCTGGCTGTGTGCCAGGCTTTTTACCATCATACCTGACACCGCACAGTACCATCTGGACATTTATAAGCAATGTGTACAAGCAGACAAATGCATAAATTCTAATTGCACAGCTTGATTCATTGTAATAAAATACATATACTCATGGAAGCCACTCCCCAGATCCAGACAGACAGCATCACCAGCCCTCCAGAAGCCTCCTCCTGCTCTTCCCCAGGCATAGGCACCCCTCCTCTGGGCAGGCGATCACTGGCTGCGGCATCAGTGTTTCCTGAAGCAGCAGTCTGCCCATGTTTGCTGCTATATAGTATCCCCTTGTGCAAATAGGAAGATTCTTGACATTTCTAATTCAGAATTTCTCAAATGTAGTGTCCTTCCTCATCAGTGCTTCCAGACCATTTCCTTTGAACTTTAATGTCTTCAGAATATGCACTCCCTTACCTTTCCTTGTTGCAGTCTTCTGGTCACAAAGCTGTCATAGCCTCTCAGTCCTCCAGAAATGCCATCACTCTCTCTGTGCCCACTCCCCATGTAGGGCAGGTGATTGCTAATCCATGGCGACAACCCTCCCCCGCTGCCTGACTTCCCTCCACATTGCCTCAGCTCTGCATTTTCAAGATCTCACCCTGACCTTAGCTTTACCCACTAGTAAAGGACAACTTCTCTGAAATCTCAGCCTCAGACATCATTCTCTCTGACTCCACCACCAACTTCCTTCTAAGCCCTCCACTCCCAGCTCCAGTAATCCTTAGCTTCTGCAGACCTTCCCTCCTCCAGCCCAACCACCTCCTCCCTGGCCTCAACTCCCGCATTTTCTCTCTTCCCTTCTTGACATGGGGTAGGACACTGTGGTCCTTGCCCACCTCCCACCATGTCCTCTGTCTGACTTTTGTCTATGGACAAACTTTAGCCAAAGGGTAAGTGTAATCAGAGAAGTGAAAAAATGCAGAAAGAAGGGAAAATAGTCCAATAGGAGTAAATTATAATAGTTTAGTCATTAAACATAATCAAGGACCTTTAGTTCCTTCTCAAGGGCCCTAGGTAATATTCTGAGCCATATCCTATGAGCTGTCTTGTAGAGACTGAAACCCGCACCAGGTGGAAGACTTGACTACATGATGACCAGAATGTAGCCATGACATAAGCTGCCACAGTTCCGAGAATTGGTCTCAAAGAAATGCGGGCAAATTGACCCCATTTGGAACTGAAGGTAAACTGTGCTTGAAACAATGAAGATGACACTGACCTCTGGGGCCTGATTTCAAGATGACTATTTAAAAAATGACTATCAGAGCTGACTGCGTTCTTTCTGCCTGTAGCCCCCTCTAGCCTATAAAAGCTCTTACGCACTGATTGTCAGTGGGAGGGGAGTCAACCTTTGGACTGGAGAACACTCCCCCAACACACAGTTTGCAGGCATCCAAAATAAAGCAAACTTTTCTTTCCACCAATTTGGCCTCTTTATTGGCACTTGAGTGGCGAACAGCCAGTCCCCACTTTTGGTTACATTCTCACCTGCTCCTGTTGGCAACACCAGTCATTCTAGCCTTCCTGTGAATCCACCCCCAGCCCCCTTGTCCCTCTCTGGCTTCTTTGTACTTCTTGCTTGATAAAACCGCAGCCCTGGTTGAATCCAACTTGGCCCCTATTCTGTGCCTACAACACTGCAGCTGAACATAACTGGAGAAAAACACATAAGAAAACTACACGTGTTAGTCTTGTCTTTTTGGTGGTGGCTTATGGTTTATCCCTTATGGGAGGGATCTTAGTTCCCCAACCTGGGATTGAACCCAGTACCTCGGCAGTGAAAGGGTGAGTCCTGACCACTGGACCACCAGGGAATTCCTAGTCTAGTATTTTAAATTTTTATCAAAGCATGATTTGCGTACATAAATGTGCACATATTTTATGTGTACTTCTGACACATTTTCATAAAGTGAACAAACACATATAACTGGCTCCTGCTGACCTTAAAAATACAAGTTATTTTTAGCAGCAAAAATGGGTCTATTCGGGAATAGCAGAGATTTGAAATTCAGGACAGGCAAGCTATAACAAAAGCCATAGTTTTTTTTTTTTATAAGAAAAGCCATGCCTTTATAACAAAAGACCAATAAACAGGAGAGGCGTGTTACATTACAGAGGAAAAAGGAGGAAGATGGGAGGGTTTGTTCTGAGTGAGAGAAAAGTGACAGTTCTCTCAGTTAGTTGATTTCTTGTCAGAGATGTAGTGTTCATCTTTTTCTGTTGGGGTCTGTGATTGATGACTCTTTTTGATAATTCTTCTGTTGGGGTCTGTAATTGGCAGTTCTTCCTGCAGTTGATGGTGAGTGGTACTGCCTAAGAGCGCCCCCTTCTGGCCTCCTGACTCCATCTTCATGAGGTTTCCCACTGTTAATTTTCACACTCCCATTGCCAGAACAGCTTCACACCTTTCCAGTCTCTGCCTCCTTACTAAAGGTCCACCATCCAACCTCCAGCATCATAGACCAGTGTTACCAGTTTGTTAACTCTGTGTAAATGGAATCTCTGGTAGATCCTCAGGGATTCCCTCTTAGCTCATCTGGTAAAGGAGCTGCCTGCAATGCAGGAGACCCCGGTTCGATTCCTGGATCAGGAAGATTTGCTGGAGAAGGGAAAGGCTACCTGCTCCAGTATTCTGGCCTGGAGAATTCAATGGACTGTATGGCCCATGGGGTCAAAAAGATTCAAACATGACTGAGCGACTTTCAAATGGAATCCATATTGTATGTACTTTTAAATATATGGCTAGGATTCCATTGTATGAACATATCACTTTATAATATGATAATTCTCTCATTTATTTTTTGTTTTATTGAAGTATAGCTGATTAACAATGTTGTGTTTGTTTCAGGTGGATAGCAAAGTGATTCAGTCACATATACATATACACATACACATGGGTCTTCCCTGATGGCTCAGCAGGTAAAGGGTCTGCCTCCAATGCAGGAGACTCAAGAGATGCAGGTTTGATCCCTGGGTTGGGAAGATTCCCCTGGAGAAGGAAATGTCAATCCACTCCAGTAGTCTTGCCTGAAAAATCCCATGGACAGAGGAGCCTGGTGGGCTACAGTCAGACATGAATGAGTGACTAAGTGCGCGCGCACACACACACACACACACACACACACACACACACACACACACACATATTCAGATTATTTTCCATTATAGGTTATCACAAGATGTTAAAACAGTTCTCTATGCTATATAATAGGTCCTTGTTGTTTATTTTATATGTAGTAGTGTGTATTTCTTAGAGTCTTCCCTGGTGGCTCAGATGGTAAAGAATTTGCCTGCAGTGCAGGAGACCTGGATTTGATCCCTGGGTTGGGAAGATGTCCTGGAAAAGGGCATGGCAACCCACTCCAGTATCCTTGCCTGGAGGATTCCATGGACAGGAGAGCCTGTCGGGCTACAGTCCATGGGGTCACAAAGAGCGGTACGCAACTGAGCACACACACACACAGCTGGAAAGGCATATCAAGCATATTGTTTCCTGGGGCTGCCGTAACAAAGTACCACAAACTAGATGGCTTAAAACAACAGAAACACTTTCTCTCACAGTTCTGAGGCCAGAAGCACTAAATCAAGGTGTCAGCAGGGGTGTGCCCTCTGAAGGCTCTAGGGAAGAATCCTTCCTTGCTTCTTCCAGCTTCTGGTGACCCCAGATGTTCCTTGGCTTGTGGCCACATCCCTCCAATCCCTGCCTCCATCTTCACATGGCCATCTTCTCTCTGGATCCCTATGTTCCTCTCCTCTTATAAGGACACCAGACACTGAATTTAGACTGCACCTAATCCAGTATGGTACACATTGGATTGTTGGATAGCATAACTGATTCAATGGATATGAACTTGGACAAACCCTGGGAGTTGGTGAGGGACAGGGAGGCCTGGTGTGCTGCATTCCATGGGGTTGCAAAGAGTTGGACATGACTGAGCAACTGAACAACAACAACAACAACAATCCAGTGTGACCTCATCTTCACTTAATTACATCAGCAAAAACCCTATTTCCAAATAAGGTCACACTGAGTTTCCAAGTGGATGTGAATTTTTAGAGGGGCTACTATTCAACCCAATGAGTATTCAGGAAATCAACCCAGAACATTCACTGGAAGGACTGATGCTGAAGCTGAAGCTCCAATACTTTGGCCACCTGTCGCAAAGAGCCTGCTCACTGGAAAAGACCCTGATGCTGGGAAAGGTGGAGGGCAGGAGCAGAAGGGAACAACAGAGGATGAGATGGTTAGGTGGCATCACCAACTCAGTGGACGTGAGTTTGAGCAAACTCCGGGAGACAGTGAAGGACAGGGAAGCTTGGCTTGCTACTGTCTATAGGGTCAAAAAGAGTTGGACACGACTTGGTGACTGAACAACAACAACAAAATTCAATCCACTATATCTAGTATATTAGTGGAAAGAGATGCCCTAAACAGTGTGATACATCAGGAAGTAAAGAATTTCGAGCGAGATAGAAACTGGATGGAAAGTGAAATTGATCTCACACTGCAGGACAACACGAACCCTCAGGATTTCTACCTCCCCTCCTGGACACTAGGCTAATAGCTACAGTTAAGCAGTTACATATCTCAGATGGGGAATGCTGGACCTGTTAACAGGACAGGCACCCAACCCAGAGGAGCTGGAGAGAACACATGGGACAGGATTCAAAAGGAGCTAAGTCGAGAGAGCAGAAAAGCGAGCTGCTTAAAGAGGGAGTATATGGCTCTGGGAACTCCCTCCCAGAATAAGGATTTATTGCCCTGGTGTTGAGACGGTGTGAACATGCTGCCAGGATGGTTCCTCGTGGCAAGGAAGAGAAGATGGCCCAGCCTAAGGGAGGTAACCGTGCTTGACAGTCTCAGAGAAGGGGCCTTGCTAGCTTGGACGTGCTGTATAAGGCTGGAAAGAACCCTAATGAGTAGGTTTCTTGGGAGAAACTGAAGGATCAACCATTTACCAAATTAGTAAGAAAGAAATGGTGAAGGGACTTCCCTGGTGGTCCAGTGACTGGGCTCAGAGCTCCCAATGCAGGGGGCTTGAGTTCGATCCCTGGTCAGGGAACTAGACCCCACATGCCACAACTAAAGATCCTGCAGCCACAATTAAGACCTGGCTCAACCAAATAAATAAGTAAATATTTAAAAAAAAAAAAAAAAGAAATGGTGAAGGTGCACCAGCATCATTAAGAAGCAGAGTGGAGGCTGATAGTCTGAGATGCCATTATAGGACCAGGATCCTTGTCATCTGGGATGAAGGATTGCAAAGCAGCAGAGGCTTGATGGCCTCTGCCAAGAGGTCAGAACTATTGTGATGATTGGTCAAGACACGGGGGCAGCCAAAGAGCCCTGACCCACAGAGAGTTGTGGAGACAGTGAAGAGAACCTGGGGGCCAAAATAGATGGGCAGCCAGCAAGGGTACTTCTCTGTCTGCAAAATTAAAGGAAACAATCGTTAAAGGATGGATATCAAAGGATGTCACAAAGGATGACAAAATAGTAGCAATGACTCCAATGAAAAGCAATGATTCCTGTAACCATTTTTTAAAATCCGGATGCATATCAGAATTATTCTGGAATTCTTTGAAAAACACAAATGTCCAGGTATTGCTTTTTCTCTTCAAAGCTTCAGATGTGTTTCTAATGAGCAACTGTCTTTAAAAACAACTGGACTATATGATGATTTTTCACTCTTATCTAGTTTGTTTCGCTTTTTCTATTTCATATTCAATGCTCTCACTTCATTGTAATTTATGTTTTCCAATTTTTCTGTCTCTTCTTTTTTTTTAATGTTCTTTTTCAAGCCTTTATCAAGCATAGTCCAAAAAACCTTTGTATATGTACATAGTATATATAATATAATATGGACTTCCCTGGTGATTCAGATGGTAAAGAATCTGCCTGCAATGCAGGAGACCTGGGTTTGATCCCTGGTTGGGAAGATTCCCTGGAGAAGGAAATGGCAACCCACTCCAGTATTCTTGCCTGGAGAATCCCCATGGACAGAGGAGCCTGGTAAGGCTCCTACAATCCATAGCTCCATACAATCCATAGATTGTAGGCTCCTACCCTACAATCCATAAGGTCACAAAGAGTTGGACACTACTGAGCAACTAGCACATAGTACAATATAGTATATTTTTTAAAACTTATAAATTTTTGCCTAACTAAACAGTTTGACATTTTGATTCTACTTGTTAGGCTTAGTATGAATGGAATGCTAGATTTCTAATTTTAAAAAACAGATACACAACAAACAACAGAGGTTTACTGTATAGCACAGAGGATTATAGTCAATGTCAATATCTTATAATAACCTATAATAGAAGATAATCTGAAAACTAATATATGTGTTTATGTATAACTGAATCACCTTGCTGTGCACCTAAAACATTATAAGTCAACTCTACTTCAATAACATATAGATTAAGGGGAAAAGTAATGATTTCATTAAAATATGGCAGAAAAGAGCTTATCTATGAAACAGAAAGACTCATAGACATAGAGAAGAGACTGGGGGTTGCCAAGGAGGAGGGGGTGGGAGAGGGATGGATTGGGAATTAGGGATTTATCAGATGCACACTAGTGTATATAGAATGGATAGACAACTAGGACCTGCTGTATAGCACAAGGAACTGTATTCAATATCCTGTGATAAATCATAATGGAAAAGAATATGAAAAAGAAAATATATGTGTGTGTGTGTGTGTGTGTGTGCAACTAGATCACTTTGCATACAGCAGATACTGACACAACATTGTCCATCAACTATATTTCAATAAAAAAAATTTTTTTTGAAGTAATGATTCCTTGTGGATCTTCCATCCCTGAGACAATTTTTGAACCCAGAACCCACTGGTTGAAGGAAACCTGGGTTTCCAGGATCTTGTGACTGAAAGCAGGCCTACATATAGAGTAATGATTCCCCCAGCCTTCCTCATAGGAATGTATGACACTTATTACAATAACTCTATGCCAGGGGTGAGTGTGCAAACATTTCCAGGACCATTGGACACAGAGTCTGAGTTCACACTGATCCTTGGAGCTCTCAAGTGTTGTCACCATGTCAGGGGGACATGGTGAAGGCCATGTAACAAATGGACCCCTGGGCCTGTATGGCTCACAATGGATCCACTGAGTGTATGGACATTGTAGTCATTTCTCTGGTCCCCCAAAATATTGGAATATAGAGACTTGATATCTGGCACAGCCTCCACATGAATTCCGAGACCTATCCTACACAGTGGGGAAGGTGAAGTGTAAACCTTTAAGTCAGCAATTTCCTGGAGTTTAGATAATTGCATCTGACCTACGCTGAGCACTGAAGAATTGATGCCTTCAAACTGTGGTGATGGAGAAGACTCTTGAGAGTCCCTCGGACTGCAAGGAATTCAAACCAGTCAATCCTAAAGGAAATCAATCCTAAATATTCACTGGAAGGACTGATGCTGAAGCTGAAGCTCCAATACTTTGGCCACCTGATGTGAAGAACTGACTCATTGGAAAAGACCTTGATGCTGGGAAAGAATGAAGACAAGAGGAGAAGGGGATGACAGGATGAGGCGGTTAGGTTAGGTACCATCACCGACTCAATGGATGTGGACCTACGCAAAGTCTGGGAGATAGTGAAGGACAGAGGGGTCTGGCGTGTTGCAGTCCATGGAATCGCAGAGTCAGACACGACTTAGCAACTGAAAAACAGCAACAACAACCTGACCTATAGGGAAACAGCACTACACCACGTGAATTATAAGAATATAGAAAGGTGAACCTTCTATGTTAGTTTTAGTCTCATTGTTCCATCCATATTATAGGATCCTACAGCTTTCTATATCTGAATTAGACATAGAAAAGTCATATTAACGAGCTTGAGGATTTCCCTGGTGGTCCAGTGGTTAAGAACCCACCTACCAAAGCAGGGGACACGGGTTTGATTTCTGGCCCAGGAATATCCCACAGGCTGCAGAGCAACTAAGTCTATGTGACACAATTACTGAGCCCGCACTCTAGAGCCCAAGCTCTGCAACAAGAGAAACCATCAGCAGAGAGAAACAATGAACCAAAATGAAGAGTAGCCCCTGCTTGCTGCAATTAGGTAAAGTCCACACAGCAACGGAGACCCACCACAGACAAAAATGAAAAAAAAAAAAAAAAAAAGATTGGGAAAATAAAGAACTGAGTAGAAAAAGAAAAAAAAAAAACTCAGTAGAATATGCTTTTTAGTTCAGTTCAGTCTCTTAGTCGTGTCCAACACTTTGCAACCCCATGAACTGAACCACACCAGGCTTACCTGTCCATCACCAACTCCCAAAACTTGCTCAAACTCATGTCCATCGAGTCAGTGATGCCATCCAACCATCACATCCTCTGTTGTCCCCTTCTCCTCCTGCCTTCAATGTTTCCCAGCATCAGGGTCTTTTCCAGTGAGTCGGCTGTTTGCATCAGGTGGCCAAAGTTTTGGAGCTTCAGCTTCAGCATCAGTCCTCTTGATGAATATTCAGGACTGATTTCCTTCAGGATTGACTGGTTGGATCTCCTTACAGTCCAAGGGACGCTCAAGAGTCTTCTCCAACACCAGAGTTCAAAAACATCAATTTTTTGGAGCTCAACTTTCTTTATGGTCCAGCTGTCACATGCATACATGACTACTGGAAAAACCATAGCTTTGACTAGACAGAGCTTTGTTGGTAAAGTAATGTCTCTGCCTTTTAATATGCTGTCTAGGTTGGTCATAGTTTTTCTTCCAAGGAGCAAGCATCTTTTAATTTCATGGCTGCAGTCACCATCTGCAGTGATTTTGGAGCCCAAAAAAATAAAGTCTCTCACTGTTTCCATTGTTCCCCCATCTATTTGCCATTAAGTGATGGGACCAGATGCCATGATCTTCATTTCTTGCATGTTGAGCTTTAAGCCAGCTTTTTCACTCTCATCTTTCACTTTCATCAAGAGGCTCTTTAGTTCTTCTTCCTTTCTGCCATAAGGGTGATGCCATCTGCATATCTGAGGTTACTGATATTTCTCCCAGCAATCTTGATTCCATCTTGTGCTTCATCCAGTCCAGCATTTTGCATGATGTACTCTGCATATAAGTTAAATAAGCAAGGTGACAATATACAGCCTTGATGTACTCCTTTCTCAATTTTGAACCAGTCCGTTGTTCCATGTCCAGTTCTAACTGTCGCTTCTTGACCTGCATACAGATTTCTCAGGAGGCAGGTCAGGTGTTCTGGTATTCCCACCTCTTGAAGAATTTTCCCGAGTTTGTTATGATCCATGCAATCAAAGGCTTTAGTGTAGTCAATGAAGCAGAAGCAGATGTTTTTCTGGAATTCTTTTGCTTTTTTGATGATCCAACAGCTGTTGGCAATTTGATCTCTGGTTCCTCTGCCTTTTCTAAACCCAGCTTGAACATCTGGAAGTTCTTGGTTCACATACTGTTGAAGCCTGGCTTGGAGAATTTTGAGCATTACTTTGCTAGCCTGTGAGATGAGTGCAATTGTGCAGTAATTTGAACATTCTTTGGCTTTGCCTTTCTTTGGTATTGGAATGAAAAACTGACCTTTTCCAGTCCTGTGGCCACTGATGAGTCTTCCAAATTTGTTGGCATATTGAGTGCAGCATTTTAACAGCATCATCTTTTAGATTTTGAAATAACTCTGCTGGAATTTCATCACCTCCATAGCTTTGTTCATTGTGATGCTTCCTAAGGCCCATTTGTCTTCATACTCCAGGATGTCTGGCTCTAAGTGACTGATCACCCCATTGTGGTTATCTAGGTCATTAAGATCTTTTTTGTATAGTTTTTCTGTGTATTCTTGCCACCTCTTCTTAATATCTTCTGCTTCTGTTAGGTCCATACCTAACAGAAGGTATGTCTGTCCTTTATTGTGCCTATCTTTGCATGAAATGTTCCCTTGGTATCTCTAATTTTCTTGAAGAGATCTCTAGTCTTTCCCATTATATTGTTTTCCTCTATTTCTTTTCATTGATCACTGAGGAGGGCTTTCTTATCTCTCCTTGCTATTCTTTGGAACTCTGAATTCAGATGCTTATATCTTTCCTTTTCTCCATTGCCTTTTGCTTCTCTTCTTTTCTCAGCTATTTGTAAGGCCTCTTCAGACAACCATTTTGCCTTTTTGCATTTCTTCTTCTTGGGGATGGTTTTTTTAAATCACTACCTCCTGTACAATGTCATGAACCCCCATCAGAGCAAGACCCGGTCTCTCCCATCAGTTAACTTCCATAAGCCCCTTATCCTTATCCATCAGAGGGCAGACAAAATGGAGACCACAGAAAACTAACCAGACTGATCACTTGGATCACAGATTTGCCTAACTCTATGAAACTATGAGCCATGTCGTGTAGGGCCACCCAAGATGGATGGGTCATGGTGGAGAGTTCCAACAAAACGTGGTCCATTGGAGAAGGGAATGGCAAACCACTGCAGTATTTTTGCCTTGAGAACTCCATGAAAAGTATGAAAAGGCAAAAAGATATGACACTGAAAGATGAACTCCCCGGGTTGGTTGGTGCCCAATATGCTACTGGAGAAGAGTGGAGAAAAGGCTCCAGAAAGAATGAAGGGGCTGAGCCAAAGCAAAACAATGCCCAGTTGTAGATGTGACTGGTGATGGAAGTAAAGTCTGATGATATAAACGGCAATATTGCATAGGAACCTGGAATGTTAGGTCCATGAATGAAGGTAAATTGGAAGTGGTCAAACAGGAGATGGCAAGAGTGAACATCGACATTTTAGGAATCAGTGAATTAAAATGGACAGAAATGGGTGAATTTAATTCAGATGACCATTATATCCACTACTATGGGTAAGAATCCTTTAGAAGAAATGAGGTAGACCTCATCATCAACAAAAGAGTCCAAAATGCAGTACTTAGATGCAATCTCAAAAATGATAGAATAATCTCTGTTCATTTCCAAGGCAAAGCATTCAATATCACAATAATCCAAGTCTATGCCCAAATCACTAATGCCAAAGAAGCTGAAGTTGAATGGTTCTATGAAGACCTACAAGACCTTCTAGAACTAACATCCAAAAAAGATGTCCTTTTCATCATAGGGGAGTGGAATGCAAAAGTAGGAAGTCAAGAGATGCCTGGAGTAACAGATAAGTTTGGCTTTGGAGTACGGAATTAAGCATGGCAAAGGCTAACAGTTTTACCAAGAGAATGCACTGGTCATAGCACATACCCTCTTCCAACAACACAAGAGATGACTCTACACATGGACAACACCAGATGGTCAATACCAAAATCGAATTGATTATATTATTTGCAGCCAAAGATGGAGAAACTCTATACAGTTAACAAAAACAAGACCAGGAGCTGACTATGACTCAGATCATGACCTCCGTATTGCAAAATTCAGACTTAAACTGAAGAAAGTAGGAAAAACCACTAGACCATTCAGGTATGACCTAAACCAAATCCCTCAGAATATGCTTTTAGCTGGAATCAAAGAGAAAACAAAGGTAGAGAAAACACATATGATAAAAATGAATGAAAGCATAGTGGGAAAATAGATGTTTATTAATTTAATCCTTTCTATGTCATTCTTTGTTTAGAAGTAAAGCACTATCACATACATCTGTCATTAGGTATCATTTTTTTAAAGCGTGCTCGTTTTGGAATGGATGGATAATTACTAATAGCATATATAAAATTAACAGTACATATATTCATAAATTGCTAAAGCTGTCACTGGATTACTAACACAGTATTTGAAAAAAAAAAAAAAAGTGCAAACTTCCAAACAGCCCACAACCAAGATAGTAAATCAAAACAACCTAGATTCCCAGAGAGGCAAGAATTATTGCCACACTTAAAAACCTAAGGGATGCATCACAGCTTCATTTAATTGACCGGACTGGTCACTGTGAAAACCAGATGGAGCCTGGAGGACTCAGTTGAGTAGTTGCCCCAATTCCAAATGTGGTATCTTTAAAAAAAAAAATTGGCCGAACCCCACAGCATGTGGGACCTTCGTTAACTTGCACCCCCTACATTGGAAGGCAGAGCCTTAACCACTGGACCACTGAGGACATCTCAGATATGGTATCTTTCAATGTATTGCTTGGTGGTAAAATCCACATAAAATTTATTATCTCAACCATTTTTCTGTGTGCAGTTCAGTGGTATTAAATCCATTCACACTATTGGGCAACCATCACCACTGTCCATCTCTAGAACTCTTCTTATCTTGCAGAAAGGGAACTCTGTTCCCATTGAATGCTAACTTCCCATTCCCCCCAGACCAGCCCCCAGCATCCCTGGTACTGGGGTGTGGCCTCTTTGCTCAAGCAGGAAGGAGACTTTTGGAGGGCTGCTGATGATGTGTGTCTTGATCTGCGGAGTGGTTTCCATGAGTATGGGCTTCCCTGGTGGCTCAGATTGAGACCTGGGTTCAGTTCCTGGGTTTGAAGGATCCTTTGGAGAAGGGAATGGCTACCTCCAGTATTCTTGCCTGTGAAATCCCATGGACAGAGGAGCCTGGTGGGCTATAGTCCATGGGGTCACAAAGAGTAGGACATGACTGGAGTGACCAACACTTTCACTTTTTCACTTTCCATGAGTATATCTATTTTATCATAATGAATCAGGTAGTGCAACTATAATTTGTCCATTTTCCTGCATGTACACTTTACTTATAAATATCTAGATGGTTCCTGCACTGTTTACAATTTTAGTTCCCTGACCAGGGGTGGAACCCTGGGCTCCAGCACTGAGAGTGCTAAATTCTAATCACTGGACCGCCAGGGAATTCCCACTTAGTCAAATTAACTCTCTCTCAAGTGAAAGGTGTGAATCTATTGACTCAAACACAGAAAATCAGAACCCCTGAAGGTGGGACTCAGGAATCTGCATTTCACAAGCTTCCCAGGGGGGTGCAAAGAGGCAGGATGCAGGGTAGGAATTGCCCTGAGTGATGTAAATGTTTGTGTGAATCTATACCTTGTAAAGAATCCACCAGCAATGCAGGAAACCCAGGTTCAGTCTCTGGGTTGGGAAGATCCCCTGGAGAAGGGAATGACTACCCACTCCAGTATTCTTGCCTGGAGAATTCCATGGACAGAGGAGCCTGGCAGTCCATGGGGTTGCAAAGAGTTGGACGCTACTGAGTGACTAACACTTCCACTTTATACCTTGTAATTTATAGCCTTAAACAAACGGAGGTAATGTATGACAAAACCCACTGAAAAAATAAATTAATTAATTAATTAAAAAAAAAAAACGGAGGAAGCAAAGAAGAGGTATTTATCTTATTACTGTCATTGCAGGAGACCCAGGATACATTCTGGGCAGAAATGGAATTACCATGCAGCTGATGAGGCTTAAGCTTGGGTCTGCCCCCAAACAAGGGCAGGTAGTAGAATGTTTTAGGAGCAGAGGGAGGTGGAGGGGGGAGGGGTGTCACCAGGAAGCACTCCTATGGAAGCAGGTTGGTAAATTGCTTAAAGAGAAACAGAAAAGGACAGGACAGGAATCTGCAGGCAGCACTAGCTTGATGCAACTGATTTTTCATTCTGAATAAATATTCATTTCCATCCTAAATCTATACTCATAATTTTACATGTTTTCTTACAGAGGGCTTCAAAATGTAGTCCCCATAAAACCTGGATTTATCTCTGATTCCTGGAGTCCAGAATGGTTCTTAGTTCTTTAAGCACTTTGTCCTATGCTCCCCGAAGTTTTTGGTTTGGTTTTTGTTTGAGGATTTTTTTGGGGGGGGGAGGGGGCTGCTCTGGGTCTTAGTTGAGTCATGTGGGATCTAGTTCTCCTACCAGGGATTGAACCCAGTCCCCTGCGCTGGGAGCATGGAGTCTTAACCACTGGACCATTAGGGAAGTCCCTTCCCAGACATTTTTTTTTCCAGACATTTTTAATGTACTGAGCACCAAGACATAGGGCTCTCCTGCCCACCCTCCAAACAGAACCAGCAGTGGGCACATAATCAGCTGAAACTCTCCTTCCTTAGCCCCAGACCAGGGTACCCTGGGCTCACAAAGTGTGGTCCTGTGACCAGCCTTTGCTCCCTACTGCCCTCCAATGGACCTTCTGTAACAAGACACCACATATGCCTCTAGGGCGTGCCCTCTAGTGCCTTTCTCACGCTCCTGAAACCATTCAGAGTTTTACTATAGCTGCTTTAAGAGCCTGGGGCTCTGCCAGGGCCTCTCAAAACCCAAAGTGAAACCAGTTGCTCCCAGGAACCCTCGGTGGGTGGCTGCCTTCTCCCCTTCCTCGCATGCCCAGGCAGCTCTCTGCAGGGCGGCCACCTGGCTGCTCAGGGAGACACACACACACAGGCACACGCACCCCAGGGTCACGGCCACACTGGCAGGGGGCCAGACAAGAAGTAAAACCAAGGGAAATAACACCACTGGGTGAGTTAGTTCACTGGGCCGGCTATAGCAACCTGGTATGTTTTTAAAAAGTAAGTATTTCCTTGGTGGTCCAGTGGCTAAGACTCCTTGCTCCCAGGACTGATCCCTGGTCAGGGAACTAGATCTCCCATGCCACAACTAAAGATCCTGAATGCCACAGTGGAGACTGAAGATCCTGAATGCCACAAGACCAAGCACAACCAAATAAATAAATATTAAAAATAAAAAAGTCAATATGACTGCTTATTGATGTATGAGGTGGCTGCCCACACACAGCAGGGACAGCCCCCTCTGTGTTGCCCTGTCTCCAGACTGGTCGCCCCAAAGCACGCTGGGGAGGACTCTTCAAAGGTGCAGATTTTTCCAGACGTTCCCCACAGGCTGTGTTCATTCCGATCCTATTCTAGATAAACCCATGGAAGATTCAGTCTTGGAATCTGGGCTTCCCAGGCAGAGCAGAGCAATTTGTAAATGTTTATTAGAGGAGTCCTCCTTGGTAACCTGCTCTTTTCTCTCACTCATGGAAACCACACCTGCCTTCTCCCAAGTAACTAGTGCCAGCGGGCTGGGTGCGACCTGGCTCCAGTCTGAGTCTCCTCAGTGCTCCAAGTGACAGCTCAGTGCTCCCGCCGTCATTAGGTCATTGGGCCATTTCACCCACTGGTTTTTGAGGCGTGGGAGCCTTTTCTCCAACCAAGCATGATAACCAGACGCAGCTAGTCTCAGTCACAGGACCAGAGCAGAGAGAACGTCGCAAGAGCTGTCTGCTGAGCACCCCGTGAGCCTTGTAAGGGTCATTCAATGCTCCTGAGCGAGGCCACTTCCCTCCCACACCTTAGGAGCCCACTCTGCCCAGGGCTCACCTTTGACCACAAGACAGGGCCCTGGGAATACCTGGGGAGTTGCCTGAGGGAGGCGCCGGCAGGTGCCTTGTGGAGGAGGGCTGTTGGTGTCCCTGTTTCACAAGCCCAGCTCGGAGGGCCAGCTGAGACCTTCTAGGCAACTCCTGCACGTCCCTGCTGGGAAACCAGCTTCTCGCCTCGGGCGCAGAACCTCACCCGCCTGGGCATGCCTCATCTCTTTGCCAGGGTTTGACTGGCCTCAGAACCCCGGAATGCCTGACCCTGTGAGTCACTGGCCTAAACACACCCGACCCCTGACCGTCTGTCTTATGGCTTGACTGGGGCCAGGTCAACGAGAGTCACAGAGTTGGGGACCCAGATGGGCTCAGAAGAAAGCAGTGGCCTCTAGTGAGTCAGTTCTTACCAAGTTTAAACCCCTATTGAAAGTTCTTATTTAAAGGGACAAGGAGCCTGCCCGGGGTGTGCCTGAGGGATGGAAGTCCTTGACTCAAGGAGGAAACCTGAACTCACGAAGTGGACGTGGGCTTGTGGATTACCTGCCCCCCTCCACTTGCTCCTGGTCGCTCAGGCACGCAGGCTTGTGTTCCCGGGGACTGCCCTCCCCTCTCTCCACACCCTCCCCCACATTTGTCCTCTGGTGCAGCAGTTTTTCAAAGGGATGTTAGGGATCTGGAGGGCGGGAGTCGAGCCAAAAACCAGGCTGTTGGGGGTTCCATAGAGCATGGACCAGGCACATCACCTGTTTATTAGCTCATGATGTTTATTGAGCACCCGCCACGTGCCAAGTTCCCTGGGGACAAAGAGGTACACTTGGCCTCTGCCCTGCCCTCCAGGAGCATACAGTCCAGCCAGCTGCCCCAGACAGGTGGTAGGACGGCCCACCTTGCCAGGAGCTCACCCTCCTGTCTTAACACTGACTTCTTCAATGATGCCCGCAGCCTCCCCAAAACCTGCCACTGGAGTCAGTGTCTAGGTCATCACGGGTTTCTGTGGCATATAGCTCAATTTAATGACCCCCCCATCAGCTCTATCTTCTTGCCCCCAGTGCCCCAGTCCCTCACACAGGCTTGTTGGACTGGGGATGGGGAGGGAGGACTCCCCATATCCCATAAATGCTCTGTGAAGCCCCAGGAGATGCTGGGAACATGACTGAGTTGGGGGGGGGGGCGGAAACAGGTGATCACCTGGCACCCACTGCTGGGATCCACAGCTTCCCCTCCCCTCCAGACCTTCAAAGTCTCTCTGGCTTCCATGGGGAAGCAAGAAAAGTCTTAAGAACAAGTTGCTTCCATTTATCTGTCCTGACAGTAGCAGAGAGCAGTTCAAAAGAGAAAATGAGAAAAGTGGACTCCTGTTCCTCAACCTGCCATGTCATCCTCTGAGTTTCTGCTGCCCCAGGCTAACCTCATCAGCACCGGCTCTGTGCTGGGCCCCAGGTCCGGCCTTTCAAGGCAGCAAGCTTCCTCCAGGCCACAGGGCATCCTCACTCTTGTAGCATCCCTCTTCATACCCCAAGACCATGGGGCTTGGTGTGCGGTACACAGGTGTTAACTTAGTGCTTGAGGGAATAAATCCTTCCCGAGCCTACCTAAGGAAGCCCCCACCTCTAGGCACACAGCCCTGGTGGCATACTGTCCCTATAATTAACTGGAAGCTTTAGGCAGGAAGCCAGGAGTGGAGGTCAAGGCTCCCCCGCCTGCAGAGCCCTTCAGGCCACTGCTGCCGTCTGCCCAGAAGTTCCCAGGATGAGCTGGAGAGGAGGCAGACTCATGCGGGGCTGGGAGAGCAGTGACCAGTCAGAGCAGATGGCTGCACCTGGCTCAGGTGAGCTCCTGGCCCAGCCCCTGGGCTGCTGCCAGCGCTGGGGCAGGTGTGTGGGCTTCGGGGGCAGCTGTGACTGGCCCAGCTCCCGAGCCCTTCCACCTGCTGAGGCAAGAGGTTTTTTCTAGCCCAGACATCCCAAGCTGGGGCTGAACCTGGGCCTCTCCCCTTATTTCCTGAGTCCCAGTGGACTTGTCTGCCAGCACAGATCACAGACATCCGGACCTGCCCCGGTTGTAAGTACCAGGCTTGTCCGTCGTGGTGGGAACGGGAGCCGCCTCCAAGAGCTTCCTGAGTCTGTCCAGCACTCCTGATCCCGCGCAGTCAGCAGGGTCAGTAGAACGGCCCTGGGGGCTACCAGGGCCTCCAGAGACCCGGATTCCGGGGAGGTTCGGGTGGTGAGGGCGCGGGGGCGGGCGGCGGGGAGGGCGCTGGCGGGCCGCAGGGGTCCCCAGAGCGCCCGCCGTCGGGGGTGGCGCTGGCCGCCCTCCGGCGCAGGTGTTCCAGCAGGCGAGCGCTCACGGCAGGCTCCAGGACGTGGCAGGTGGGTAGCACTCGAGCCAGGCGCGCCAGGCACGCTCGGTAGCCCTCGCGGTAACTGTCGGAGGGTGCTGCGGACGGAGAGCGGCGTCAGGCGCGGGCTGGAGCGCTGGGCGCAGGCCGCGGGGCCGGGCGGGGGCGGGGTGGGGTCACTCACTGGGCGCCGCCGTCGGGCCGGAGGACGGAGGCAGCTCCTGCAGGAAGCGCACGGTCATTTCCAGGATGTCCGCTTTCTCCAGTTTAGAGTAGCGGGAGCTCTGTGCCAGGCCACGAAGGAAAGGGAGAAACGCACAAACAAGACAGACCTCCCGCAGGCTGCCGTGAGCACCGCGCTCCCAGGAGCTGGGTGCTCCGTGCGCCGCGGCCCGCGGTGGGTGGCCTCCCCGAGCCTTGCGCTCCGCGCATTGGCCACTTATCCGCTCCGGGGGCAAGAGGATCTCCGCCCGCCCGGTCTCCTCGCCCCACGCCCAGGGACCCCCTACACCCAGCCCCAGTGCGCCCGGCGGGGCCCCGAGGCCCCAGTACTCACCTCCCTGCCCAGCAGCGGCAGGATGAGCCCCTTGAGCTGGCTCAGGCTCTCGTTGATGCGCGCGCGGCGCCGCTTCTCCAGCAGCGGCTTCAGGCTCTGCAAGCGGGAGTGTAGGCCGCGGTTACGTCCAGGCCCCCGCCCCCGCCACTCTGCCCCCAGTCGCCAGTCCCCTGGCTCCTACCTTGCGCAGCTCCGCCGGGTCCCCTGCCCTCCGAGGCAGCCCCATGCTCGGCGGGAAACCGGCGCCGCTGCGGGGCCGACCCGTGGAGACCTGCGCGCGAGCGCGCGGACACCGAACGGAGACCGAGGCCCGCAGGGAGGTCCGGTGCACGACCCGAGCGGGAGCCAGTGGTGCGCGCGCCACGCCCGCAGCCCGGCTTTAAGGAGGCAGCGGGCCCGCCCCGCCCCGCCCCGCGGAGTCAGGCCGCCTGTGGGTCCCACCTCCGCCTTTGTTCCTGCGCGGGGTGGGGGCGGGAGGGGGGACGGCGGAGCCCCGGGGATCCCTCTCCGGGCCTTGGCGTCCCATCTGCGGCGGGGTCGCGGGCCTGGGGCGCCTTCCTCCCAGAGCACCTGCGGGGGTGTGTGTGGGCTGGAGGGAAGAGGTTGCGGCCAGGCCCTTGCCCTTCCTTGTCCAGCGCCGTCCTTCTTCCCTCGTTCGAGATCAGCAGCTCCTCTGAGCCCTGCCCTGGGCCTGGGCAGGGGACCCAGAGGCGGCGGGACCCCCAAGTCCCCGGCGTCAGGGAGTTACTACTCAGCTCAGGTTTCTACTACGGGGAGGGACTCGCCCCACCAGTTGGGCTGTGGGGCTGGAAGGGGAGACCGAGGCCCGGAAAGAGATCTCAACTTGCTCCGGCTCCAACGGCTGGAAATTGGCCAGGCAGGACTAAGCCCCCTGCGGTTCGGTAGAGTCCTCTGGCCCTCACCGACTTAGGGACCACCTGCCCCCACACCCCCGTCCTCGGTTTTGCATAGGGAAACTGAGGCCCAGAGAAGACGAGGCAACCCAGGAGCACTCGGAGCTCATTTCCATTTCACTGGCTCCAGCTCCGGACTCCCACCCGCGGGACAGTCGGAGCTCACGTGACGGGCGGGGCGGGGCGGGGCGGTCCTGGGCGCCGTCTCTCCCTGCCCGCCCGGGCCCCAGCGGCCCCGGGGCCCGCCTCCGCGCCGCGTGGCCGTTGCTGCCGCAAACTGGCTGGGCGTCCCCCGCCCATCTGCTCGAGGCTGCCCGCCCTCAACCGGCTGGCCGGGCAACGGCCAGCACGGCGGACCGCCAGGCCGACCCACGGGAGGAGGGCGGGCTGGACCCACGGACCCCGGGCGAGAGGACCTCCACCCACAGGGTGGAGCCGACCGGCGCTGTCCCGGGTGCTGGAGGGGGCCCATCCCCTCCACCGCCCAAACCCCCATCTCCGAGCCCCACCTTCGACGTTTGCCCGAAGTTCCCAGGCCGCGTGCTCCCCCCGCAGGGCTTGAGAGGGCAGCGCGCCATTCAGGAAAAGGACGAGCAACCTGGCGAGTGGGGGAGCTCATGCTGCCCAGACCAGACTGACGACAGTGTGTGGAATACACGCTGTACATGCTGTACCCTAAGGGCCCTTTGGCTCTCACCTGCTTTACACCCCATGACTGTCCTAGCTATTAGAATAAATCAGCATATTTAGCAGAGTAGGGCATGGGGATGCCTAAGCCACTGTCTCCTCCAGTCGTTGAGCTCAGGGCTCCTATGGGCAGGTCTCCTCTGAGGTCATTAATGATTCTTTAGGGGCTCAAAGAAAATGACCTCATGGATCCCTCACTGATCCCCACCTACCACACCTGGGCCACACACACTGGCTCATTCGGCTTTGACCAACAGGCCCCCTCCCTGCACCAACATCTGCATCCTGGCTGAGAGACCCTGAACCTGACTCCTGGGGAGGAAGGTTCTTCCTAGAACAGCCCTGTCCATGTCTGTGGACCACCATTTTGAAACCTAAAGGGTGGGGGAGAAAACTCCCTTTTCAGTTACCCCAAATTTTATTTATTTGGGCTTCCCTTTGGCTCAGCTGGTGAAGAATCCACCTGCAGTGCGGGAGACCTGGTTTCAATCCCTAGGTTGAGAAGATCCCTTGGAGAAGGGAAAGGCTACCCACTCCAGTATTCTGGCCTGGAGAATTCCATGGACAGTATAGCTAGCCCATGGGATCACAAATAGTTGTACATGACTGAGCGACTTTCACTTTCACTATTTATTTATATATGTTCTGCAGCATGCGGGATCTTAGATCCCCAACCTGGAATCGAATCCATGCTTCCTGAAGTGGAAGCACAGAGCCCTAATCACTGGACTGCCAGGAAATTCCAGTTACCCTAGTTTTTTTTTTTTTTTTAACCTTTTCTTTTTAATTGTGTTTATTTATTTTTGGCTATACTGGATCTTCATTGCTGTGTGGGCTTTCTCTGGTTGTGGCGAGTGAAGGCTACTCTCTAGTTGGGGTACATGGGCTTCTCATTACCATGGCTTCTCTTACAGTGGAGCACAGGCTCTAGAGTCTGCAGGCTTCAGTAGTTGTGGGACGTGGGCTCTGCAGTTTCAACTCCTGGGCTCCGGACCACAGGCTCAGTAATTGTGGCACATGGGCTTAGTTGCTATGCAGCATGTGGGATCTTCCCAGTCTAGGGATCAAACCTGTGTCCCCTACATTGGCAGGAAGATTCTTAACCACTGGATCATCAGAGAAGTCCCTACCCCAGATTTTAAAGTTTCCACTCTAGTCCCCCATGGCTGTTCCCTTCATCAGAAGAGTTCTGGGGGTTTTGCTGGTTTATCTGGAGGAAGGAGTCATTTATAAGCAAGGGAACTTAGGTAAGACAACCCAGTGGACAGAATTTGGGAATGCAGGCTTTAAGGAAGCTGAGAACACTTAGGGTACAGTGGGGACACATTTCACCTGGGTCCCTGCCCTTGAGTGGGGAGAGGGGTCTGAACAGCTGTTTTCCACATAACTGGGATGGGCAGATGCCTGATCCCAGCAGAAGGATCTCTAGGTGGGGGGAGGGAGCCCCTAAACTGATATCTGGAGGGTGGGGAGCACTGGAGGTGCTCTGGGCAGAGGGAACTTCAGGGGCAGAAGGAAGAAGGAAGGGCTCAGGAGCATCTGCCTCTGAGCTCTGCCCCTTACTGTTTGTGTCACCTCTCACCTCGGGCAAGACAAAATAAAAAACAAAACCAGGACTTCCCTGGTGGTCCAGTGGATAAGAATCCATCTGCCGGTGCAGGGGATATGGGTTCGATCCCTGGTCCAGGAAGATCCTGCATGCCATGAAGCAAGTAAGCCCGTGTGCCATATCTACTGAAACTCACGCTCCTAGTGCCTGTGCTCTGCAACAAGAGAAGCCGTGGCAATGAGAAGTCATGCACCACAGCTAGAGAAAGTCTATGTGCCACAACAAAGACCCACTGCAGCCAAATATAGATTTTAAAAGTATAATTAAGTTAAAAACCATAACAATAAGCAAAACAAAAAGAACCTCCATTTGCCTCAGTTTTCTCAGCTGTAAAATGGGTGTAGTGTTGTGCCTCTCTCATAGCATCCCTGTGGGATTAAACATGCAGACGAAGCTTGGCATGATGCCTGCTAACTGTTAGATCTTCCAAAAATGTGTTCTTGCTGGTTATGGGCTCTCTAGAGATGCTTGGGGGGATCCAGAGGACACAGTGCAGCCCAGAAAGGACAGAGAAGGCCTGTATCTCAGCCAGACTTTGAGCAGCATCCTCAGAAAGGAGTCTGAGAAGTTGGTCAGCAAGGATGGGTGCTCAAAGGTGACTCCTATGGAGATGTCCTTATGGGCATTGGGAGGGACAGCTCTTCTGCCTTGACCAGTGCCATAGCTGCAGCACATCACTGTGATCTGATCCCCAGAATGACAAAACCGTGTGATAGATGAGAGTGTCCAGGAATGGGGGGCCACTTGGAAGGAAGGACAAGAATTGCAGGGGTTTTTTTTTTTTAATGGAGGAAGCACAGGGAGGGGCCTTCAAGATAAAAGCTATTTTATAGGCTTCACCGGTGATCTAGTGACTCTGTGGTTAAGACTCTGTGTTCCCAATGCAGGGGGCATGAGTTCGTTCCCTGGTTGGGGAAGATCCTGTATGCCGTGTGGTGTACCACCCCGCAGAAAAAAGAAGCCACTTTAGTTCTTTGTCCTCAAAGTACCCCAACACTCAGGGTACACTTGCCACTGTGTAGGCTATAGGAGGGCTGCTCTAGCACACACCAAGTGCCAGCTGAATCGCTGATGCTGCCAGGCTAAGACTCCTCCCTCCCCTGGTCTGAAAACCACTGGGTAAGGGTCCTAGACGCCAGCAGTCACAGGTCCCATGGGGGAGTGAGGTGGGTCTGGTGTGGTGGTAGTGGCTAGAAACCCATATGGCCACTGAGGCCCAGAAGATCCAGTTTAGGAGGGTACCATGTGGCTCAGATGGTAAAGAATCCACCTGCAAGGCAGGAGACCTGGGTTTGATCCCTGGGTTGGGAATATGCCCCGGAAGAGGGCATGGCAACCCACTCCAGTATTCTTGCCTGGAGAATCCCCATGGACAGAGGAGCCGGGTGGGCTACAGTCCATGGGATCTCAGAGAGTTTGACAGGACTGAGCGACTAAGCTCATGACACTCAAAGTCCACTTCACGTGGCGCCACCTCGTGGTGGCCCCAGGTAATTGGACACCCACTGTTCTATTAAAAAGCATACATTACTTTGCTGACAAAGGTCTGTCTAGTCAAAGCTATGGTTTTTCCAGTAGTCAGGTACAGATGTGACAGTTGGACCATAAAGAAAACTGAGCACCAAAGAACTGATGCTTTTGAACTGTGGTGTTGGAGAAGACTCTTGAGAGTCCCTTGGACATCAAGGAGATCCAACCAGTCAATCCTAAAGGAAATCAGTCCTGAATTTCATTAGGAGGACTGATGCTGAAGCTGAAGCTCCAATACTTTGGCCACCTGATGTGAAGAACTGACTCACTGGAAAAGACCCTGATGCTGGGAAAGATTGAAGGCAGTAGGAGAAAGGGACGACAGAGGATGAGATGGTTGGATCACATCATCAACTCACTGGACATGAGTTTGAGCAAGCTTTGGGAGTTGGTGATGAAGAGGGAAGGCTGGCGTGGTGCAGTCCATGGGGTCACAAAGAGTTGGACACAACTGAGTGACTAAAACACACACACACACACACCTCTTCCTAGAGGCCCCTTCACTCTGGGCATTTCCAGCACCATCCTGTGCCTGTCCCACTAGCCATTGGGTAAAACAGCCCGTGGCAGAGCACTTGCTGGGCTCCAGTGGGGAGGTGGTGAGGAAGGGCCACTCCCATCGGGAGGAAGGACACGGGATGTTTCAAGGTTGCTGGGTGTGCTGACCAAGTTCTCACAGCTACACAGCCCGGTCTTCCAGCAGTTCTTCCTCCTGTCCAACCTGCGGGGCCTCCCTCCAGCTCCCATGAAGGGCTTCTGGCCAGGCAGGTGGGCAGATTGGTGCACGTGTACTCTCCTGGCCCACTGCCCTCCCAGGGCCATCCTGCACCCTTGTGGGGGGTCCCAGGCCTGCTCCCCAGGTGACTGCTCTGTCGTACCTCCCGTGTGTCTGCCCCCTCCCCCTCCCCAGCCTTGCAACCAGCTTCTCTGCCTCTCTTTATTTGGCAGCCTCAGGGCCCCAAGCTCACAGTTGACTCCCCCACCCCAGAGGGTAGCTCTGGGCACTCACTGAGACCAGGGTCTCTAGGACCGGAAACTAGAATACACCAGGCCTTCCTGTCTTTTTCCTCTTCTCTCTCACCCTCCCTTGGGAAATCTGAAATCTGAGGACAGTTACTGGGGTCTGGGGGAACCCAGAAAGGCTGAGGGCCCAGCACCCGTCCCACCCTCCAAGGCATAGATCCAGAACCCCTTAAGGACTTGTTAGGTCCTTTCGTGGTGCATGGCCCTTGCTCCCCAAGTCTCTCAGGCCTGGGGCTTTTCTCTGTGTGCCTTCCAATGAAGCCCAGCCCACCGCCCCTCCCCAGATGGCCCTTCCCCGGCTGCCCACGTAGCCTCCACAACTCACTCCCTAGCTCCCCGTTTTCCTGTTCTGACCACACTTGTCACTCTGGAGTTTCGGTCAGTTTGCTGGCTTGTGTCCCCAGCGCCTCCAGCTGGCACGGGGGATTGATGAATGAGTTCGTCTGGACGCTCTGGACGGCTCTCGAATTCGAACTCAGTCTGATCACCCTCTGGGGTCTCCGTTCTGACCGGAGGTATAATAAATTAGGAGAGAAGTCCCTGGGCGCACCGCCCGCGTGGCCGCAGTCCGGCGCTCGGAGCGGAGGCGGGGCGGAGGCAGGGTCGGGGGCGTGGCGTGGCGTGGCGGGGGCGGGGGCAGGCCCGAGCCTTAAGCCGGGCGCCGCGGGTGCCCCCTACCCCAGAGCGCGGCGGAGGCCGAGCTGAGCCGGCGAGGCAACGCGGGACAGAGGCCGGGCCGGCAGCCGCTCCGCCTCCCGACCCGCAGGCCCCGACGGCCCGGCCGCCGGCTCTCCCTGTGCCCGAGGAAGGGCATATGGCGCCTCGGGGGACGCGCTGAGCCCGGGTCGCGGCGCCGCAGGCGGCACCATGGCCCTGGAGCAGGCGCTGCAGGCGGCGCGTCAGGGCGACCTGGACGTGCTGCGGTCCCTGCACGCCGCCCGCCTGCTGGGGCCCTCGCTGCGCGACCCTCTGGACGCGCTGCCGGTGCACCACGCTGCCCGCGCCGGCAAGCTGCACTGTCTGCGCTTCCTAGTGGAGGAGGCCGGTCTGCCCAATGCGGCCCGCGCGCGCAACGGCGCCACGCCGGCCCACGACGCCGCCGCCACCGGCCACCTCGCCTGCCTGCAGTGGCTGCTGTCGCAGGGAGGCTGCGGAGTGCATGTGAGTTTGCGCCGCTCACTGGGTTCCCCGGGAAGGAGTTCTGGCCTGGAGCCCTTGTGGCTCAAGGGTGGATGGTTTGGGGCACCGCGGAGCCAAGCCTGCTTCGGAGTTCCCTCCAAAGGACTTGGGGCAGGATGGGCTCCTGGCTTGAGAGTAGACGGGCAGATGCTCTGGCAAGCCCTGGCCACCGCCTAGAAGAGCACCGGGTGATGAGAAACCAGAATGGAGTTGGGCTCCACCGGGATAGCATTTAAGGTGAGGGTGTGGGGAACTCACTGATCCAGCGAGTCCTGGAGAGTGGGCGGGAGGAACAAAGGGCCTGGAGTCAGAAGCCCATGTCCTTCAGGATCAGGTCTGGGAAGGGTGGTGCACAAAATCCTGCAGCCCACCCCAGGCTGAGTTGCATGTGTCCCTAAGGAGGGGGCGAGTTGGTAAATGGGTCCTTCCCAGGATCTGAGCTGATCCCAGGGCATCAGCACCTTCCCACCTCCCAGCTTCTTCAGCTTAGCCTGAGTCTTCCTGCCCTGAGACCCCACCTGGTCTCACTCAGTGGCCACGGGGCTGGTGTCAGCCAGTCTGGCCTCTCCTGAGCCAGACGAAAAGGAGGCAGCTCAGGTCTGGTGTGTAGCTTTCCTGCTCAGTCCTGCCAGAAACAGCATCCAGCAGGGTCTAGGCCTGGGGTCCCGGTGTGCTCCTGATCCCCGGGAATTGCCAGTCCATCGGGACACTGAACAGCAAACACACAGGTTAAAGAGTAAGCCAGGTATCACCAGGTACTGCTAGGCCATGTGGGGGGAGCATCAGGGAGCTGCTTGGGCAAGGTGGTCAGAGAAGGCCCCTCCGAGGAGTGACCTCTGAAGGAAGTTTTGGCTGATGGGGAAGAAGTGGCCAGGTGATGACCAGAGAAGTCTGAGCACAAGGAGCAGGAAGCACAAAGCCCGGAGGCGGACACATTCTGTCCTGTGACGGGGACAGCAAAGAGATGAGCATGTCTGAAGTGGGATGAGGCAGGGAGAAGCCAGCAGGGCCAGGTCCTGTAGGATCGTAGGCTGGGTTCAGAATTTGTAGGATTCTGTGGTTGTAGGGGAAAGCCAGGGATGGAGGGACAGAATTCATTTTCCGCTTAACAAGAGACCACTGTGTTAACTGGATATAGTAGAAGAGGCAGGGGCGACTCTGAGCTGACTGGCTGTGCCGTAGGGATGGCCGGGCCCCATTCCCCCCACCTTTTAGCCTCAGGATGGCAAGGCCCCCCATCCCACCCTTTCTGGGAGATGGCCAGGTCCCTTATCTCTGGGCCAGCTCTGTTATCAGGAGTTCCTGGCATGTGGTGCCTGCCCACTCTTTTGGGAGGTGGCATGCCTCCCCGATTCCGGTGTCCAGCTTTGACCGGAAGCCTCCCCAGCCCCTGGAGAGGAGGTAGAGGAGCAGGTGGCCTTGTGCCCAGCTTATCAAGTCCCCCGCCCTCTAGCCCCAGCCAGCTTGGGTGCTGGGGGCGGAAGTGTGTATGTAGGGGAGGATGACCTCGATCCCGGGCCCTGCTCAGCCTAGGGAGATAAGCAGCTTTAGGGTGCAGGCCACAGCACGTGAGGCTTCTGGGGCCTCTGGGGCTGTTGAGACCTTGGGGACAGGTCACAGGCCTGTGATCCTCTCCTTCCTGGGGCCTCCCTCTCCACCCCCACCCAGGGGCCCAGAGCCATCAGGATCCCCTGGAGCCTCAGGCCCACCGTCCCCAAGGCCAATGGGAAGGAGGGTTTTTCTCAAGAGCTGGAGTGCAGGGCATATTTCACTGTGGGCCTGTCTAGCTCATTTCTGGCCAGTTTTGTCCTTTGGGCTCAGGAAGTGTGTTAGTCATTCAGTTGTGTCCGACTGCAACCCCATGGTTGCATGCACTGTAGCCCTCCAGGCTCCTCCCAGGTCCATGGGATTCTCCAGGCAAGAATACTAGAGTGGGTTGCCATTTCCTTCTCGAGGGGATCTTCCCAGCCCAGGGATCAAACCGAGGTCTCCTGCATTGCAGGCAGAGTCTTAGTACTGTTTGAGCCTCGAGGGAAGCTGCTGGGCTCAGGAGGACAGACTAAACCAGTCTTCCGGTCCTCCGTGGGCATTCTGCACAGAGGCCTCTCAGGGTCGTCCTCCGCCTCCTGTGGGCTGTTGCTCTGCCTCCGCTTCCTCTCTGCCTGTGTTCTAGCCCATCAGCCAGTCTGTTTGTCCCCCACCCCACAGTCTGACTGTGACCTCCCTGCCGTGCCCCTGGGCCCTGTTCCCTTGCGCCCTCACTTCCCACATTTCTTAGAGGCTTCCCTGGTGGCTCAGATAGTAAAAAATTCTGCCTGCAGTACGGGAGACCTGGGCTCGATCCCTGAGTCAGGAAGATCCCCTGGAGAAGGAACTAGCAACCCACTCCAGTATTCTTGCCTGGAGAATCCCATGAACAGAGTGGCCTGGCGGGCTACAGTCCATGGGGTTGCAAAGAGTTGGATACGACTGAAGCAACCAACACTTCTTCACTTAGAGGAGCCTCAGCGGTTCTCCCGTGACTGAAATGCACCTTCTTTAAGCTCAGGGTCTCTCCAGTTCCCGCAGCCTCAGCCACACCTGTTCCCATGGTGCCCGCCTCCACCACTGCCCCACCCCCCTCCCCGTGGCCCTGCCTACCTCTCCAGCATCCCACGTGCTTGGTGCTGGGAGCTCGTTCTGTTCCAGACCCAGTGCCCACTCTCCCAAACTCCCAGCGTCTGAGTCCAGACTTCTGGGTTCTCGATGTCTCCCCGCCTTGGCCTGCAGGTCACATACCCCCTCCCACAACAGACGCTCACACCTGGATGTTCACAGAAGATGCTGTCAGCACTCATGGGCCCACAGCATTGGCCTGTTTCCTTTGGAGTGCCTGGGAGGGGATCTTGCTCAAGCCCTTCCCCGGGGCTGCCCCTAGCCCACACAGACCACCACTGGCTAACTGCCTGGGTCCTGCCCACCAGTCGCCAGAGGCTTCCTCCTCCACAGGGACACAGCCTGTTCCCTGGAGGCTGGGAGCAGGGAGTCTGCTGGGGTGGGTGGCTCTCTGCACTGAGGTTGGGGTGCTGGAGGTACATGAACCCGGAGGCCTCTTTTTATGGGATACTTGGGGAGGCGTGGGGTGAGGGAGGGGGCAGGGTTGGGTGCAGGGGGTACCTCCCCACCCTGAGAGCAGGCCCGATAGCCACCCTTCCTGACCAGTACTCCTTCAGGTATTCCCTCAGCACCTGGGTGACAGACAGGCGCCCCTGCTGGGACAATGACAGGTGCCATGCCCTGAGAGCCCAGCATGCAAGGCGTGGTGCCGCACTAAGGGCTGAGATCCAGAGGGGGCCAGTCAGGCGCCAGAGGACAGAGTGGCCCCTGGTAGCTGGTGGGATGCCGGAAGTGGTCTGAGCGAGGGATGCGCGCAGGACCAGGCTCAGGACTAACAAGGTCTCTCCCCACAGGACAGAGACAATTCTGGTGCCACAGTCCTGCATCTGGCTGCCCGCTTTGGCCACCCCGAGGTGGTGAACTGGCTGCTACGTCACGGCGGTGGGAACCCCACCCTGGCCACAGACACAGGCGCCCTGCCTGTTCACTATGCCGCCGCCAAAGGAGACTTCCCCTCCCTGAGGCTTCTCGTCAGGTCCCACCCTGAGTAAGGACCCTTTTCTCCAGGGGCTCTGGGTGGGCCGGCGGGGGCCCTGGGGGATACCTGAGGTTGTCTCCCTCTCCAGCATGCCAGGGGAATGACTGCTTCTGGGCCATCCCACGGCCAGGGCCCTGGCCAGAGACTGCACTTACGCAAGCTGACAGTTCTCCCCTCCTGGTGGGTTGCCCACAGCCACAAGCCTCGAGCCCTGCAGGCAGATCCTCCCTAGCCCTCCCCAGTTCTGGAGACGGCCACACAGACCACTTCTCCTCCCCAGGATCCTTACCAGCCTGCAACAGGCGGCCCTCTAGCTCTGGCCTGGGTTAATTTGCAAGACTGATCTAACTGGGGCATAGGGATGATGCCTAGCAGCTCCTAGACTCTAGTCAAGAAGGAGGAGCCACGGCTGCTATCCAGACTGAAGGGAGGTGGCCCCTTGCCCAGACCCTCACCCTGCCTCCTGGCCTGTCACAGAGCAGCTTGTCCTCCCCTGTGGCCAGCAGCTCATTCCCACTAACCAGGGGGGTGGGGCTCCCAACCCCCCTGGGGCCCTGGGCAAGCAGCTGGTCAGAGAAAGCGGCTGAGCCATAGGCTGGGTGCACCCCAGGGTGGGGTGGGGGTGCAGAAGAATAGGGTTCAGTGTAGATCCTGGGAGTCATGGAGTTCCTAGGGAGGAGAGAGCCAGGTCTTAGGTGTACCTGGAAGGAAGCAGGGGTCCCAGGGGAGGATACCACCCAAACCCGGAGGGAGTGGGACATCAGTGACCCTGGGACCTGAGGTGGGAGCTCTGACTGGTGATCTTTGTCAGTTCAAGGGGACGTCTGGGAAATAAGTGGAAACAGAGGACCCAGCCTCAGGTTGAGAGCTACAAGGTGGGACGGCCTGTCCTCACCCCTGAGGGTGACTACCCAGCCACTGGCCGCCAGGGAGCAGGCAGGAGGCCAGGCTGGCCCCATGGCCAAGTGGCAGGGTGGCTCCAGTGGGCAGCCCCTTGGGCAGAAGCACATGGTGTGCAGGTGGAGCAGCTGAAAGCCCCCAGGCTGGGCCCAGGATGGCTGGGCCTGGCTTGTTCTTGCTAAGCAAGGGCCCCTGGTTTGGTTAATGGGAGACCAGCAGGTGCACCTTTCGGGGCAAAGGTCTCACAGCTGTCTCCGCCAGAAGCCACTGGGTACCACTTTGGAGTGAACCCTCTGCCTCCAGACAAGCCAGGGTCTGGGTCACATCAAAATCAGTGGGATTTCAAGGTGGAGTGCCCCAGGCACCCTCGAGTGTCGGCTCCCACCCTGCAGCCGTCGGCACCCCTGGGGGCTGGTCCCAGACTCCCTGATAGACTCCTAGGTGAGGAATGGGGCACTGCACCTGTGTGTGTCCCCACCTCGATGGTTCTCACCCCACCCCCTCACCCAACACGGGGCTCCCGAGAGGGGAGAGACAGGCTGTGGTCATCCTCTCACACCTGCCAGCCTCCCCCATCGCACAGGGTGGGTCCCAGGAAGCCAGTCTGATGGAAGTGCCAACTTAGCTCCAGTGGTGTGAACTGAGGGCCTCTGGCCCCCCACCCCGGAAGTGCTGATGGGGGTGGGGTGAAGCCCTAGGCTGGCCCCTGAGCCCATCCTCATGGAGAAGTCTGAGGCCTAGGACAAGCCTCCATGGGCTGGAGTTCCAGCTTTAGGAAGGCTCAGACTGTGCTGGGGGCACCCTGGCAGACTCAGGGTCTGGGGGACCCTGAGCCCTCCCAGGCCATGCCGTGGGACTGGCTGTGATTGGGCCCTGGCACCCACTCTCTGGCCAGATGGCCTGGACCAATGAGCCACCAGCCCACCATGAATCTCAGGGAAGTGGACAGAGGCCTGGGGCTCTGTTCCCACAGTGATGTGTGGCTTGGCTGATAAGGAGGTACTTTTGTGTGACTGTCAGGCTGGGCTCAGGTAGGGTGAGGGGGCTGGGAATTGAGGCGGGGCCTGCTGACTGGAGGACTTGGGGGCCGGTGCCCACTCCCTACCTCAGAGGTAGAGACTCCTGCTCCCCAAGGTCGGGGACCCAGGGCGGGAGTCGGGGTGCTGGGGAGGGGCAGAGGCCCAGGCTGCGCCAGGCCACAGGGTGCAGTCAGGGGACCCAGGGAGTCTGGCTCTGGGGGAGGCTGCCTGGGCTCAGCTCTCATGAGCCTGCTGTGAAACACTGTGAATTATTCACGAGGGCTCAGCTCTCCCTGGCGGCAGGTGAGGGAGAAAGAGCTGCTACTGAGTGGGAAACTTGATCCTGCGCAGGAGGCTGTGGGCAGCCATGAGCCATGGCTGCTCTGACAAGCTGCAGAGGAGCAGGAGGCTGGAAGGCCTCAGGGGAGGGCCTGACCAAAGACAGGTTGCACCTGGGGGCACTGGTAAGGCCTGGAGCGTGCAGGAATGGCCCATACCCACCCAGCCCTCCTCCAGTCTATCCCAGTCCACTGGGCAAGTCCTCCCAGAGGCAGAGGAATTGCCACTGTGACCTCAGTGGCCACTGCCCCGTGGGACCCTCCCTCTGAGCCCCCTGGGGAAAGAGTCCTTAAGCTGCTGGGCTGGGGGCTGGCTGGAACTGGGCCAGAGCTGTCCCAGGTCCTGGGTCTGAGGGAGATGGAGTCGGGAGGGTCAGCCCTCTTGGCCAGGGACACTAGTGGCTGGTGGAGGGGGACCACAAAGGGGATGAGGAGCAGGGAACCCTCAGAGCTCTTGACCATCCTGGTGGCAGTGTCTTGGGGCCCAGGAACTGTCTCATGCTCACTCTGCCTCAGCCGTGTGCTCGCTGGGGGCCTGAGTAACCAGAGGAGAGCCCTGGGCTCTGCTGGGATACTTAGGCCTGAGAATTGAAGCTGGGGAGAGTCGGGGGGTTGGGGGGCAGGGCTCCAGGCCTTGTCTTCCCCCTGGGGCCCCGCCATGGTCTACCAGTCATGGAGAGCCAGAAAACCAGTCTGCCCAAAGATTTCTGACCAGCTCCCTCCTGCTGAGTGCCTGCAGGGGTCTGACACCAAGCAGCTGTCTGAGCCTCACCCTGGGCAGTAGCTCTATAATCAGCCCATTTTACAGACAGACTCGTGTAATTAGTGGCTTATATTTTTTATTTAATTTTAATTTTTTTAAACACCAAAAACATTTTGTACTGGGGTATAGCTGATTAACAATGTTGTGGTAGTTTCAGGTGAATAGCGAAAGGAGTCAGCCATACATGTACATGTATCCATTCTCCCCCAAACCCCACTGCTCCTATCCGGGCTGGCACATAACACTGAGCAGAGTTCCATGTGCTGTACAATAGGTCTTTGCTGGTTATCCATTTTAAATATAGCAGTGTGTACATGACCTTCCCGAAGTCCTTAAGTATCCCTCTAAAAAAATATTTATTTATTTTTACTTATGTATGTATTTGGCTGTGCTGGGTCTTAGTTGCTGTACACATAATGTTTTAGTTGTGGCATGTGGACCCTTAGTTGTGGCACGTGGGATCTAGTTCCCCTACCAGGGCTCGAACCCGGGCCACCTGCATTAGGACCACGTTCAGTCCTAGCCACTGAACCACCAAGGAAGTCCCCTCATCCGACTCATATTTATTGAGCATCTGCTCTGGGCCAGGTGCCCAGGGCACATCAGTGAACCAAACAAACAAATGCCCTTGCCTCATGGGGCTGCAGATACAGAAATGGTGTCTCCAAAGGGCTAATGGTCCCACTGGCTCCCTGTGTAGCCTTGACCAATCTGTACCTCCTCTCTGGGTCTGTCTCCCACTCCTGTTGTTGTTCAGTCGCTCAGTCATGCCTGACTCTTTGCAACCCCATGAACTGCAGCACGCCAGGCTTCCCTGTCCTTCACTATCTCCTTGTTCAGACTCATGTCCACTGAGTCACTGATGCCATCCAACCATCTCATCCTCTGCCGCCCCCTTCTCCTTTTGCTTTCAATCTTTCCCAGCATCAGGGAAATGAGTCGGCTCTTCACATCAGGTGGCCAGAGTATTGGAGCTTGAGTTTCCCACTCCTGGCCCAGGCGCTAATCTCTTAGGGCCTTTCATGTTCATCTGGGATGTCTGTTTTCCTTCCGTAGTGCTGAGTTTTGTGGAAGCTGGCTGCTCCTGGAGCCCTGTCCAGCTGGAAGGTTCAGGCAGCCCTGGCCTCAAGCAAGAAGCCTCAGTTGCTCACCTACGAGGGAGCCCCAGACCTATGGCTCAGCTCCCCCTTAGAAGGCTGGGGGCCTTTGCCTAGGACTGGGGCTGCTGTTCCCTGCCAGGCATCTGTTTCCACCACAGGCAGTGGAGTGTGTTCACTCTCAATTACCACTCCCTGGTCTGCCCTTGTATTTGCTGAGATCCCCTGGGCAACGGAGCCTGGGGGAGCCCACACTGGCACACTGGGGACACTGACCCAGGTGGGGAGGCTCTGAGAAAGGAGGGACCTGATGGAATCATGGCCCACAGGTAACTCCTGATCCAAGCCTGTCATGGCACCCAGGCCCAAATTGGCCTCTCTGCCCTCTTCTTGTCTACCTGTACGCACCTTTGAGACCACAGATCAGATCCCTGGTCAGGCCACAGGCTTCTCCATCACTGATAGGGAAGGCCACTTCCTTGTAGCAGCCCAGAAGCCCTCCTCACTCTGGACTCCCCACACCTCACCTCCAACTGCTCCCTAATCACCAACTCTGCTCTGTCTCTTGGGTTTCCTTACTGCTCCTGCAACAGGCCGATGCCCTCTGACCTCTGGCCTTTGCTCAGATCAACCCACTTCAAGGTTGCCATTTCCTTCTCCAGTGGACCACGTTTTGCTCAATGGACACAAATTTGAGCAGACTCCGGGAGATAGTGGAGGACAGAGGAGCCTGGTGGGCTACAGTCCATGGGGACACAAAGAGTCGGACATGATTTAGCGACTAAACAGCAGCAATGGGTCATTCCCACTGCCTCGCTCTCTTCCCAAGAGCCCAGGGTTGCTCCCTTCCCTCTCCAAGTCTTTGCTCCCTGCACCTTCCTCACACTGTCATGCCCCCAGGACACAGACACATGCCCTCCCTCCTGGTCTTCCTCACTCTCCCTGCTACCTGGCATCTTAGCGGGTCCTCTTATCATCTGTCTCCCCATGTAATGAGAGCATCTCTTCCTCTCCATCCTGCATCCCGAGGGCCTGACACTTCGTAAATACTCACTGAAGGAGGGAGGACTCTGGAATCCACCGGGGTCTTGTCCGGCCCTGCCTGCAGCTCACTGCCTGTGGCCTCAGACAGAACTCCCTCCAGGCCTCCTGGGGCCCATGGGCAAATGGACCAGCTGAGGCCACTTACGAGGAGGCATCACAGAACTCCAGGCCCAGCTGCCCATCCCACTCACCCCCATGTCTACTCACTCAACAACTAGCACCCAAATGTAGCCTAAGTGCCCACCCTGCTAGTGCTGGAGATGTAGTGAGTCCTCATGGCTTTGTGGAGCTGACTTGGGGCACTCCCAGGGGCAAAGAAGGGGCCAGACCAAGAGTGTGTGTACACACAGAGATGGTCCTGCTCATGCACCAGTGTGTTGGGTGCCCTGGTGGCCCTGGTGGACCCAGGTTTGAGAGGGCAGAGCTCTGCTGTCTTCACTGTTTGCCCTGTCCTGGCCTGTGGAAGCCTCCTAATGGGTGTCCCTGGGATGAATGAAAAAAGTGCCAAGACAATTCAAGAGTCACAAGTGCTGTGAAGTGGACCATGGTAGTTTGAAGGCAGTGGTTGAGGGATTTCTTTAAAATGAGGGGGTCCAGGAAGGTTTCTCTCTCTCTCTCTTTTTTAAATTATTTATTTGGCCATGCTGGGTCTTAAGTCACGACACACAGGATCTTTAGTTGCAGCATGCAAACTCTTAGTTGTAGTATGCAGGATCTAGTTCCCTGAACAGGGATCAAACCCAGGGCCCCTGCATTGAGAGCACAGAGTCTTAGCTACTAGACTTCCAGGGGAGTCCCAGGAAGGCCTCTGTGGGGAAGTGAGAGCTGAGTGGGAGAGGTCTGCCCTGTCAAGACCTGGCGTGTGAGCATAGCAGATAGAACTGGCCAGGGCAGTGGCCCTGGGGGATCACACTTGTCCTCATGGTGAGCCAGGAGGGCCTAGAAGACTGGGAGATTTACAGACCAGTGAAGGCTTATTCCAGGCTTGCTGATGGGTTGGGTGTAAAGCTGTTTGTTTTAGAGTCTTCCTTAAACCAGGGCTGCATTTCTTCCCCAGGCCAGTCCTGATTGTGGATCATTTCAAATAAGTGCAGAGGTGTGATCAGAGAATAAGAGACCTAGACCTGCCAAAGGCTTCAAGACTTTCCGTTCCAGTAGCCTTACCCCACACCCAGATCTAATCCTGGTGGAGATCAGCCGCTGCCAGACCTCCCTGGGGGCAGAAATTAATGCCAGCGGGGAGGATACTGAAGATGCTGTTCTGTGACCGGGGTCTGCCTCCGTGGGCAGCTCAGTCCTTGTTCCTCATGGCAACAGTTGCAGAAAGCTGCCGGCCAGTCCTGGGTGGAGATTTTCAGCAAACCCTTCGGAGCATTCCATGTTTCTTTTGTGTCATCCAGGATGACTTAATAGTTACAGTCTGTCCATATCATCTTAGTTCCTAAGAGGAATAAAAGTATACATCTTGATTTATGTGATGGTTGCTAGGGAAACTCAGACTTATAAAAGAAGTCAAGGGTTTCCAAAGACTCCGAGAGCTTGGACTCAAGGGAGGGTGGCCTGGTGTCCTTTACTGAAATGGGGACCAAAAGGGTGGGGTGAGGGAGTGTGGAGAGATTTGTTCCATGTGAAAGCATGTAAAGGGTGAATTCCCAGTGGTCAGGACTCTGTGCTTTCAGGGCCAAGGGGGTGGGTTTGACCCCTGGTTGGAGAACTAAGATCCCACAATACACAGGGAATGGCCAAAATTTTTTTAAAAATTAAAAAGAAAAAAAAAGCATGTGAATTTCAAGAAACTGCTCAATGCCTGGATGGTTGAATGGGCTGAGGGGGTTGCCGCATGTCCTCCAGGTCCAAGCGGGAGAGATGAGTGGCATTAGGTACAGGTGGCCTTTGACCCCAGGAAATAGATGACCTCACCAGGAGCAGAGTGTGTTTAGAAAGGAGGTTTTGGGGCACCCCAACATTTGGAGGTCAGGTGGCCATCCAGGGCCTACCCAGCCAAGGAGGCTGAGAAGACCTGGCTTGAACTTGTTGGTACCAAGAGGAGCAGATGTTCAGGAGCAAGGAGGGGACAGCAGATGAGGCTGGTAGTGTGGAGGTGATGGTGTTGAGGCCTGGAGGGCCTTGAGGGGGTTGTTCGGTCAGACGGGGGCAGCAGTACCAGGAAGCCAAGACCTGCCTCCCTGGGAGAAAATTTGCTATTTTCCAAAGTTTTCCCCTTTGTCTCTCACAAGAGGCATGAAGAGACCACAACTGTAATACCCATTTGTCCTGTGTGGAAACTGAGGCCCAGGAAGGTAAGGAATACCCCTGGCCCTGCAAACTGCAAAGTCGGGGCAAAGGGCAGGGGCTTGGACTGGACCGGTCACCCATGGCGCCACTATGGCCAGAACTTGATGGGCTGGAGCCAGGTGGGGTCTCCTGAGACCCCACCCCTATGCTCCAGTGACTCCCCATGGTCAAAATGCTGCCCGGCCTGACCTACGCTTGGTGGAGCCTGGATACCCCAGGCCCGCAGTGCCCCCCGCCAGAGGCACAGGGAAGAGGGATCCTAAAACACATGGAAGGTGCTAGGCCTTGCCAAGGGCTCTCCAAGCATGTCTCAGGGTCAATTATTATCCTTACTTCATAGACGGCTTTGTGAATGGGGACCGGATGCAAGACACTGCTTGCAAGCAGCCCACAGGCCAGGCCCTTCTCACATTGCGGCCCCCCCTGCCTCTCAAGTGAGCCTAACTCTCAGTCTCTTCTGTAAAAGGGAAATGATGCCAACACTTCCCCTATAAGGGCATTAGGCGGACTAGATGGGGGACACGTGTACTGTGCTCCCTTCCATGCTCAGCACAGAGCAATTGTTCAGTGGATGGTACTGGCTATCCCTGTTATGTGTTAATCCTTATATATAACTTATACATATGCTACATAATATATACTAGTTATGTATATGTATACTGAACTGATACTACCCTATACATAACATATATATACACATAACCTTATATGTATACTACTACATAAATTCACTTCTCTCTCCATCTAAACTCATTATTTCATTCCTTGTGCCCATCCATATTTTTTAAAGTATTTATTTATGTATTTATTTGGCTGCTCTGGGTCTTAGTGGCGGCACGCGGGCTCTAGTTCCCTGACCAGGGTGACCAGGGATCGAACCTGAGCCCCCTTCATTGGGAGCTTGGAGTCTCAGCCCCAGGACCACTTTCATCCATATTTTTGTAATTTGCTTCAGTGAGAGTGAGGGTGCCCATTCTACTTGCCTCTAGGCTGATGTAGAAGAGGGGAATAAGGCCGGAACCCCCTTTCCCACCCCAGCTCATCTGCGAACCTGCCCCATGATCTGGGGTCTCCCAGGCTGGGGGCTGTGACTCTAGAATGGGTTACTGAGCATTTACTTTCTAGCAGAGCCTCTGGATGGGGTGTCAACCAGTGGCCTGGTGGGAGGCTATGGGCTGGACTGCCGCCTCCTGCTCAGGTCCTGCTCTATGCCAGCTTCTGAGACCTTCTGAGATCTCAGGCTGGCTGGACACCCGTGGGTCATGAGTTACCTGCTGAGCAGGAAGGACTGGGAGAACAAGGCTTCGGGCAGATCTAGCGCCCTGAGCTGTGTGCATTGTCTCAGGCCTCCCTCGAGAGCCCAGTGGGCCCTGGGTAGTGGCCCCTCCAGTCACCAATCCCCTGGACCCCAGCACTTGCTGTGCCTTGGTCTTTGTTGTTCAGTCCCTACTAAGTCATTTCTGACTCTTTGCAACCCTGTGGACTGTAGGGTCATCAGATTCCTCTATCCTTCACTATCTCCCAGAGTTTGCTCAAACTCATGTCCATCAAGTCAGTGATGCCATCCAACGATCTCATCCTCTGTCATCCCCTTCTTCTCCTGCCTTCAATCTTTCCCAGCATCAGAGTCTCTTCTAGTGAGTCAACTCTTCACATCAGGTGGCCAAAGGATTGGAGCTTCAGCTTCAGCGTCAGTCCTTCTAATGAATATTCAGGGTTGATTTCCTTTAGGGTTGACTGATTTGATCTCCTTGCAGTCCAGGGGACTCTGAGTCTTCTCCAGCACCACAATTCGTGCCTTGGTTACTCGGTGAATAATTCAGGCCATGGAGTGTCAGTCATGAAATATTAAACAGGCTCCTCCTGAAGCACCAGCATGTGAATGGCGGGGGGAGGGGCGGGGGACGCTGGCACCGGGGCGTGGAGGCTGGTGGCTGAGAGCCAGCACCTTCTCCAGGTACGGCGTGTGGGTGGGGACTCATCACCCCACTCCACCGTGACACAGGTGGGGTAATGGAGGGCAGCCAGGCAGGGTCCCAGGCTGAGTGTCAGGAGGATGGATAGAGCTGGGGCTTGGTGCCCGGAGGGGCTGTGGGCAGCCTGGGCAGGGGGCAGGGGGCAGGAAAGTGGACGGGGATGGGGTCTTAGGGACAGGGGGATGTCAGCTGAGGGCCCGAGGGGTATGTGAGAGGGAGGGGCCAAGTCATGGGTGGGTGGCAAGAGGGTGCATGATGGAGTGGGGGCCCAGGTAGAGGAGGGCTGGGTGGCCTGGTGCCCTCATTAATGGGCACATGGCTGGCAGCTGGATGAGGGAGGGAGGGTGTAGATGGTGGGGGTGGAGTGTGTGATTGACGTCGTAAGCAAATAGATGGGGGAGGCATACCGGGTGGGAGGGTATGACGTCTGATGAAAAATTGCAGTTCCTGAGGCCCAGAGTCCTGACCCAGCCCAGAGGGACTTAGCTCATACTCTTCCCCAACCCTCCATCCTGGATTCACCGGGAGCTCCTGGGTCTGGGCCTAGATTGTGGCTCCACCTTGTGCTCATATCCGGTAACTACACCCTGGTGTCCACACCCATTGTGAAGTCGGAAAAACTGAGGCTCTGCCAGCTGCTAGGCCAGCGTCCCTATTCCCCAGCAGCACTCCACTTCTTGAGAGTGGCTCTCCAGTTAAGACCCTTCTGTGGGAGTTGGGAGCAGGGATGAGGGGCAGTGACAGCTGCAAGTTAGGCCCGAGAGAAGCCTGGGGGAGTGAAGACAGGAAACTGCCCCTCCACCACTCCCTTGGTTCTTGCTCTGCACCTGGCCCTGCATCACACAGACAGGTGTGTGCCCAAGCACCACTTACCAGCTGTGTGACCCTTGGCAAGTCACAGCCCCTGAGCCCCTCTGCAAAATGGGGATGATAGTAGGACTTAAGGTAGGGTGTTCACTGAGAATCTGCCTGCTAGTGTCATGGCACCTGGGACATGCTCAGTGGATGGCATTCACCTGTAGGGTGGCCAGACTGACAACAACCACAAGACTATTTTAATTTTGGATAAACAACAATTAACAGTTTAGAATATGTATGTCCGCATGCCCGTTGGGCATATACTTATACTAGAAAATTATTTGTTGTCTCTGGTGGCTCAGTGGTAAAGAATCCACCTACTGATGCAGGAGACACAGGTTCATTCCCTGGGTCAGGAAGATCCCCTGGAGAAGGAAATAGCAACCCACTCCAGTATTCTGATCTGGAAAATTCCGTGGGCAGAGGAGCCTGGCAGGATACAGTTCATGGCGTTGCAAAGCATTGCACAAGACTGAGAGACTAAGCACATCCAAAGTTCAGATTTTTTTGTGTTTTATCTGGCGACATTACCACTCTGCCCTCTGGGAGTTCAGTCTTCTGGGGGCGGCAGAGGCCATAACAAGTTTTGATCCACTGGGCATGACAGGTGGCCCGTGGAGTGAACCCAGGGCAGTATGGGGCACGGAGGCTGGAAAAGCCTGTTCTTGTAGTGGAACAAGCCTCCTGAAGGAGGGATCTGTATTGAGTCTTTTTTTAAAAATATGTCTTTATTTATTTGGCTGCACCAGGGCTTAGTTGCAGCATAAGGGATCTAGTTCCCTGGCCAAGAATGGAACCCCGGGCCCCCTGCCTTGGGAGCGTGTAGTCTTAGTCACTGGACCACCAGGGAAGAACCTGTACTGAGTCTTCAAGAGAGATGGGAAGAGCATCCCCAGTCGGGGGGGGGGGCAGTAATCAAAGACACAGAGGTCAGACAGCAGGTGTGAGGACTCACAGTGACAGTGGATCCATGTGGCTGAAAAGGTAGGGGGAGGCCAGATCACAGCATCCTTGTAGACCTTGGTAAAAAGGCGAGTTGTTTACTGAGGGCAGAGACTAGCTCAATCACTAGACATGCACTGTGGAAAGGAGGCTGCGAGGGGTAGGTGGGGAGCAAGCCAGAAGGCCCCCACCCAGGAAGGCTGGCACAGGACTGTGTCCAAAGGGAGTTGGGCAGCCAGGTCCAGCGACTAGGTCTTCCCCAGTTACCCTCCAGAGCTCCCCGGGAGCGGTCAAGGGGCGAAGGAGGCTTTGGAGGGGGCTGGGCGCTGAGAGCCCACGGTGGGTGCTCTGTATTCCGCAGGGGAGTGAATGCCCAAACCAAGAACGGTGCCACGCCCCTGTACCTGGCGTGCCAGGAGGGCCACCTAGAGGTGACGCAGTACCTGGTGCAGGAGTGCGCCGCGGACCCGCACCTGAGCGCCCACGATGGCATGACCCCGCTGCACGCCGCAGCGCAGATGGGCCACACCTCGGTCATCGTGTGGCTGGTGAGCTCGGGGACACGTCGGGGCGGGGTCCGGGGAGGCGGGGCCTGTACGGGACGGGGGCGGGGATAGGAGGGGCTGGCGCCCAGTCCCCGCCCCTCTCTGCCCCCGCCCCCTCTCTCCCAGGTGAGCTGCACCGATGTGAGCCTGTCGGAGAAGGACAAGGACGGCGCCACGGCCATGCATTTCGCGGCCAGCCGCGGCCACGCCAAAGTGCTCAGCTGGCTCCTGTTGCACGGCGGCGAGATCGCGGCAGATCTGTGGGGCGGGACCCCGCTGCATGACGCCGCCGAGAACGGGGAGCTGGAGGTGAGGGTGGGGCGGAGGCGGGCCCGGGGCGTGGCCCGGAGGCCAGGAGAGAACGGGAGGGGCGGGCGCCCTCTGCTGGCGCCGCGCTCGCAGCACAGCTCTGCCCCCCGCGCGGAGGTCCAGGCTATGGGCCAGGGGTCCTCACTGCGCGCCCCTGCAGTGCTGCCAGATCCTGGTAGTGAACGGCGCGGAGCTGGACGTCCGCGACCGCGACGGGTACACGGCCGCCGACCTCGCGGACTACAACGGCCACAGCCACTGCACTCGTTACCTGCGCACCGTGGAGAACCTGGTAAGCCCAGGGCGCTGCTCCCCCACCTCACCGTGTCATTGCACCCCCCCCACCCTGCCCCCACCTCCACCAAGGGGTACGTGTTGTTACCCCTTTTGCCAAGGAAGAAGCTGAGGTTCAGGAAAGTGAAGCCCCTTGCCCAAGGTCACAGGAATAAGTGCCCTAGACCACTACCCCACATGACCTCTCAGCCCAGGACCACGGACTCCTGGGAAGTGAGGGGATGGAGGCAGAAATATCGAGGGAAAGAGGACCAGCCTCATCCTGAAGAGACCCAAGGCTCGGATAAACGACACTTACACACAATGGGAACAGTAAAGTGCATTCACCTGCCCCCAGGTATTAATTAGCTCATTTAACTCTCAGGCTTCCCAGGTGGTGCTAGTGGTAAAGAACTCGCCTGTCAATGCAGGAGAAGTCAGAGTCGAGGGTTCGAACCCTGGGTCAGGAAGATCCTCTGGAGAAGGGCATGGCAACCCACTCCAATATTCTTGCCTGGAGAATCCCAAGGACAGAGGAGCCTGGTGGGCTATAGTCCACCGGGGGTTGCAGTGGACTCTTTGCAGTCCATGGGGTTGCAAAGAGTTGGACACAACTGAGTGCATACACACATACGTACCATCCTCTGAGGTAGGAAGTGCTACTGTCCCCATTTCACAGGTGGGTAAACTGAGCTTTGGGGAGACCCAGTGGCCTAACCTGGAGATCCCGCTCTTCACCACTACTCTGCATGTTTGCTCACTGCATGGCTACTTCATAATTGCAAAGCTGTGTTACTCTTTTTAAATTATTTTATTATGGTTACAAAGCCATGAAGTAACCTACTGGGACTTGAGCTCAGGTGTGGGTGGCTCCCAGTCCAGGCCTCTGCCTCATCTGGTGCAGGAGGGAAGGAAAGAGGGCTGGTTTCATAGGCATCTTCAGAGGGGGCAGCTTGGCCATGAGAGGAGCTGCGAAATGAAGCTGGGGGAGAAAGGGCCAATGGCCTCTTGCCCAGAGCACTGCACGCCCTGCCTTCGAGCACATGGGGACACGCTGGTTCTGGGGACCTCAGAGCACAGCAAGACTCAGGGGTCAGAGACTGCGCTGGTCCCGAGGAAGAACTCACCCCCAGCCAAGAAAGGGCCACCCAGAGAAAGTAGTGATGCTTTAGGTAGTGAGCAACCTGTCACTGGGGTATACAAGCAGAAGCGGACATTGTGAAGGGCATTTCTGCACTAGGGTGGGCTCCTTTCCACTGAGAATATCTGAAATTGTTTGGGGGTGGGGGGAACAGTGCCTCCTAATGGAAGCTTTGGCTGCAGGCAATGAGCAAACAAGAACCACTCCTTGAATTCTGACTGCAGTAGGTATCCTGCCTAGTGCTTTATGGTGTAATTGCAGTTAATATGCACTGTATATTAATATTGTCAGTTGACACATATGGTATTTACTGGCTACCATGCACTGGCACTTCACTAACTTTTAAAATATTTGTTGCAACATAATGAGGCAGGAAGCACTGTTACTCCCACTTACAGATGAAGAGTTTTAGGTGCAGACAGAAAGGACAAGGGACAGAAAGGTCATGCATGGAGCTAGTAAGTGGGGGAGATGAAATTTGAAACCATCCCCCCCAGGCTGTAAAGCCCTTGCCCCTAACCTCTGTCATCCCCAGGTCAGGGCTGGGCACCCCTGGTGCCCACTGCTGCCAGCCAAGGAAGGCTTGGCAGCTTTAGGCTGCCACCCCAGCTCAGCTCCTATGGTTCCCCGTGGCTCATGGCTTGGGCAGCAGGGCCTGGCCCCGCTGAACTGGGTGGGGTGGGGAGGCGCTGGTCCCCTCACTAGGCGGTCCCAGCTGCGTTGTGACAGATCCAAGCCATGGGGGATACTGGCCCAGAAAAGGCAAACACTCCTGCAGAGCCCCTAATTACGGGGCCAATGAGCGTGGCTGCTGAGCTGTTACCTGGTGCCAGGCCTGCCTACCATTCCCGGGGGGCCTGTGACACTTCTCAGGCAGGGAGGGGGCTCAGGGCAGGGAGGAGCAGGCCTGGGCAGGAGGCAGCGAGCGAACAAGCAGCAGTCTTGCCGGCAGCAGGGCCAGCATGGGCAACGTAAGCAGAGACCCCACCCTAGCCTGCTCCCAGGTGGGAGGGTCAGGTCGTGGGCACAGGCAGGGGCAGTGGTAGGGGATGGCTGAGCTCAGGCTGACCTAGCTCAGCTAGGCCACCCCAGGCCCCACCCTTTCCCCAAAGGCTCCATCAGGAGACTGGGGCTGGGCTGGTGATGGAGTTTGCTCCAAGCCAGCAGGGAGAGATGGGGGTTGCTGGCCCATCCTGGGGGATCAGTCTTTCCTGCAAGTTGTGGGTGCTGTGCACCCCTCCCCTCTCTCCAGCTGCTCAGATGTTCTTACCCACTCAGTGCCTATGCCCCCTCGCTGCACTGGAGCCTGGGCCCTCTGCCCGCTGGTGAGAAAGGGGAAGGCTGGTGCCATGCGTGCCCTCTCTTGGAGTCCAGCCCAGCGCCCTCTCTTCTGGCAGTCCCCAACCCCCGAGCTGAGACCAGCCAGGGCTGGGAGTTTCCCAGGAACCCACGGTCCTGCTGTTGGGGGGCTGGGTTTGAATCTCAGCCTGGGAAGAACCTGAGAAGAGACATTCTCATGACAGGGAAGGGAGCCCAGAAAGGCAAGTGGCTTGACCGAGGTCACACAGCAGGACCCCGGCCCAGAATATGCTGGTCTTTGGGGCAGGATTGCCCTTACGGCCTCCTCTCCCACTCAGAGTGTGGAGCACCGCGTGCTGTCCCGGGATCCATCCGCTGACCTGGAGACCAAGCAGCCTGACTCGGGCATGTCCTCGCCCAATACCACCATGTCGGTCCAGCCGCCGAACTTTGACCTCAGCTCTCCCACCAGCACCCTCTCCAACTACGACTCCTGCTCCTCCAGCCACTCGAGTGTCAAGGGCCAGCGCTCTGTGCGTGGTGAGTGGGCCTGGAGGAGGTGGGGGGGGGAGCAGATGAGAGCCAGCCCAGTGGGCCCTCAGGGCCACCCCTGGACCTTCTGTGCCCATGGCTGACACCAGAGACTGCCCAGGTCACCAGGAGGGGACGCTGCTTCTGGTGAGGACAGGTGACACTCATGCTTGTGTCCATCACAAACGTGCCTGTACATCCACAGGTACCCTCCCACCCACAGAAGCTACATGCACCCCACTTACAATTCATCACACAAGTTCCCCAGACATTACACACGCCTACCCACACTCGAGTGCACACTTATACAGGTGTACACACAATCTATAAATATGAATACACAGACATGTGCCCACACCTGTACTACCTGCACACACTCATAGACCCCAGGTCTAATGCAAACACACTCATAAGTACAAAGAAGCATGTACGCACATTCGTGAACACACATGAATGCACACCCGGGCAGAAGCCAGGTACGTGTGTCCACACATGCGGACCACGCCCTAGCTTAGGTGTGATGCCAGATTCAGGCCACCAGGTGGTAGCCTGCAGAGCTGACGGGCACCCTGCAAAGCTGGGGTGTGGCTGTCCATACTCCTGCCACCTGCCCTGCCAGATCTGTCCTGAGGAGCCACCCCTCTGCCCTCCGGGTGGCTCTGCCCTGTAAGCCCATCCTAGAGCCCAGACCCTCTGCCAGCGCCCCTCCCACCTGAGCACAGTGCAGGGCTGCGGGTGGGCAGGGCCAGGGTGATGGTGGACCCGCAGTGGAGCCATGCATGCCAAGTTCCACTGGAGCCAGCCTCCCCCAGTGGCAGGTCATTTCCAGGCAGAAGAGGGGTCTCCAGCTGGGGGTCAGCCTTTCTGAAAACTCCCCAACCCATCTTTCCCTCCCTTTCAGGGGCTCCCAGCCCAAGAGCAGCAGACATACAGAGCTACATGGACATGCTGAGCCCAGAGCCGGACCTGCCCCATGGCAAGGTGGAGAAAACCAAAGCACCACCGCCACCACCCGGCTTCCCTTCACCACCCCCACCCCCAGGCACCCAGCTGCCCCCACCCCCACCAGGCTTCCCAGCTCCCAAGCCCCCTGAAGGGCTAAAAGCTGCTGACATCTACCTGCAGACGAAGAACAAACTCCGACACGTGGAGACTGAGGCCTTCAAGAAGGAGGTAGTGAAGTCCTCCCCCCACACAGCCTGCCTCCCTCCAGATCTTGGAGGGGGCTGATGGGGGACGGTGGAGGCCAACAGCTAGCCCGGCTCGTGGGTACAGGGCGAGGGATGGGGGTCCCTGGTCCAGTGGCCTGTTCAGGAGTCAAAACTTCTGCTCAGTTCCATGGTGACCCAGGGCTGGACGCTGGAGACAGGGAGACAAGGAAGACACAGCTACCACCCTTTGGGGAGATGGGGAGCAGGAGAGGCGTGAAGGAACGTATACCCTGATAGCCATGCCTCTCAGGAGCTGGATCCTCACCCCATCTTGCCCAGAGGAGCAGGGTGCTCATGGAGATGGCAGAGAATACGTGTAAACTGCCTCCCCTCAGACCTACATGTACCCAGCTCTGGGCACAGGGGGAGAATGGCTCCCAAGGGAGTGTCTTCCAGGTGGGAGATGCAGGCAGTAGTGAAGGTGAGGGTTGGAGGAGAGTGGAAGGGAGCACCAGGAGGGAGCACCAGCAGGGCTCAGCACTCTCAGTAGTGGGGGCTGGAGGCAGGGGGTAATATGGAGGATGGCTCCCCAGTTTGAGGCTTCAGCTCCCAGGTGAATAGACAAGCCGATCCTAAGATGGGGTCTCTCCCTGGGGAGAAGCAAGCTAGTGAGAAGGGGCTGAGTTCAGGGGGGGCGCTCTGAGTGTGAGGGACCCATGATGCAGAGCCTGTAGGATCCTGGCCGAGGCTTTGGAGCAGGGGAAGGGACAGAGGGCTGGCGTGGACAGCTCAGAGTCCTGGGCGGCTCGGAGGCCCGGAAGGAGGAGCCCTGGAGTTCTGGCCAAGAGGAGAAAACCAGGCTGGTCTGAGAGGGGAAGGCCCCTGAGACCCCAGGTGACTGAGTCTGGGGTAAAGAATAGAGCCCCTCTAAGGTCCTGTGGGAGCCTTAACCTTGTAGTTCTCTCTCAAGCCCAAGGCAAGCTCTCCAGAGCCAAGCTCAGTAACCAATTCCCACAGGTGACCCAGGTCACACGACCACCGGGTGGGGGAAGGGAAGAATACAGTCCCTGCAAGGCCACCCGCCAACCCACTTCTTGCCACCTCAGACCAGGCCTTCAGTGGCTTCCCCTTTCATCTCTGGAAGGTGGTGGGGGCCCAGGAGAGGCCTGCAGGGTGCCTTGGGCCAGTAGACTTTGCGGGCCAGGCAGGTGGGCTCCGCTCTCAGCCCCCAGCCGCAGGACGGGTGGCCCGGCCCCGCTCCCTCCCCTCCGCTCCCCTCAGCTAGGACCAGGACTGCGCTGTCCCGCGCCCCTCCCGGGTGTGTGCGTGCCGGGAGGCAGGCGCTGGGTCGCTCCACAAAGGTCTCTTTGTGTGCTCCGCGCCCCCCGCCGCGGCTTTTTCCCCCACAGCGGGCAGGAGCGGGGTCGCGGCGTCCGCGTCTCGGGGCTGCAGGGGGGCGCTTAGGGGGCAGGCCGGCCCAGAAAATGAATCCTGCGGTGTCGCGTTTCCTTGCAACGTGAGCCCTGCCGGGTGGGGCTCGGAGGGTCCGGGGCCACCGCGGGGACGCGCGGACTGAGGGTGGGGCAGGGGACAGCCCCTGCTAGGAGACTTGGCCTTTGGCCCCTCCGCCTCTTGTCTTTCTTCCCGGGCTGGGCTTTGTGGGGGTCGGCTGCGACGGGGCGGGCCGCCCGCGCTGTCACCCGAACCCGCACTGCCGCCCCTGAAACCCGAGTCTCAGGCGCGAGTGTCGGTGTCCCTTACGCAGACCGCGATGGTTTCCAGATGCGGGAGGGGAAGAGCGGGGGCGTGACCCGGAACCCCGGGGGGCCAAACATGGGGGTGCCCACGGTGAGGTCTGAATTGTCTCTGGCGGATGGAGGCTGGGGTGCTCAGCGCGAAGCGGAGGGAGAGAGGTGCAGCGGGAACGAGACCACATCTGGCCCGCGGGGTAGGCACGGAAGCCAGGTTTGGCCCAGCAGTTGGTGACCCCCCTCCCCCGTGGCATTCCCGACTGTTTGGGGGGTTTGGCCGAGTATTGGCAGGCTCTGGGTGATGTCAGGCCGACAGAGCTCTTCGGCGCTCGAGGGTGCGGTCGGGCGGGCGGGCGGGCTGGGCTGTAACCTGAGCGGAGGGATCAGGTAGCGCAGGTGTCGGGTCGAGGCCGCCCCCACCGCCAGGTGCGCAGCGGGGGGCCACCGGAACGGTCGCAGGTAGGAGCAGACGCGGCCCCGGGCCGGCCCGCCGAGGGCCCTGGGCAAACAGGAGCGCAGCAGGACGCGGGCTCTCGAGTGGGCTTCCTCGGCGTGGGACCCCCGCAAGAAAGGCGTGCGGGGACCATCTGGGGGCCGCTGTGCGGCTCAGGCCCTGGCGTTGCCGAGGCCGGGAGCTACCCCTGCTTCGGCCCCCCCTCCCCCGGCGTTCGGGCTGGGTCACCCCGTCCCCGGGCCCGCCCCTTCTAGCCTCCGTAGGGGCTCCTGCGCCCCTTGGCCGGCGCCCAGAACCCCTCCCTGTGCGGCCAACCGGGCCTGCCCTTTCACCGAGGCCCCGGGTACCTTCGCCCCAATCCTCGCTCTGAGAACAGAAGGGTCGGGGACCGTGAGCCCCCGGAAGGTGAAGCGCCGGGAGGCGTAAGGGACGAGTGTCCAGGGCTCACTCCGCCCGCTGTCTTCCCGCAGCCCAGCTCCCGCGACGGCCGCAACGGGCTGCGGAGGCAGGACTCCGGCCGCAAGCCCCGCGCCTTCAGCAAGCAGCCCAGCACGGGGGACTACTACCGCCAGCTGGGCCGCCACCCCGGGGAGCCGCTGGTCGCACGCCCGGGCATGGCGCACAGCGAGGAGGTGCGTGCCCGCCAGCCCGCGCCCGCCGGCCGCCCGGGACCCGGCCGTGCCGCCCGCATCTCACTCGCTGGCCCCTCGGCTCCCCCGCAGGCGGCGCTGCTCCCGGGAAACCACGTGCACAACGGCTGTGGCGCGGACCCCAAGGCATCCAGGGAGCTGCCCCCGCCGCCCCCGCCGCCGCCCCTGCCCGAGGCCCTGAGCTCACCACCGCCTGCTCCGCCTCTGCCCTTCGAGGGCTCGGGCCCCGGCTGCGGGCAGCGTCGCTCCTCTTCCTCCACTGGCAGTGAGTAGGGGCTGGTTGAGGGGTGGAGGGCGGCGCTGGCCCTGAACGGGGAGGGAAACCTAGACCACCCCCTCCCCCAGCTGCCACAATTCTGGTGCTTCCTCTTTACCTACTTGATCTTTCTGCAGCCCCTACCCCAATGAGGACTTGACCCTAAGGGAAGGCTCGGAGTTGCTTCAGCTCTTGTCAGAGCAGGACTGTGCTGTGTGATCTGGGGCAAGTCCCCTGCCCTCTTTGGTCCTGCCCGCTGCCTCTGGCCCAGTAGGGAAGGCCTCCCAGCTCTGGTGGCAGGCTGGTGCTAGAGGGAAGCTCAGAGAAGTAGAATTAGCTTCAAGGAGGCAGTGTTGCTGGGCAGACTTCTTCCTGCCCCATATTTCTCCAGAGTGACTCTTCCACTCCTGGCCGCTTTCTCTTGTTCTTCTGAGCTAGCCATTATACATTCCCAGGCCTAGCTATGGGGGGGGGGGGGCAGCTGTCCATCATACCCTGCCCTCCCCCTCTTGGTGACACCCCCGAGCATCATCCTTTTTAAAGAGCTAGACCAATGACCAGGATTCCCGGGCTTCTTTTCTGAAATGTGGGGCCACCTGCCTGTCAGGGCCCCCAGCAGGCCCAGGAGGTAGTATCTGGGTGCTGATGCTTCCATTCCAGCCTCAGTGGGTGGCAGAGATGCCTTCCTCACCCAGCCACTCGGTGCCGGGATCGTGGTTAAAACCACCATCCAAAGCTTCATCTCCCTGACTAGGGCATGAGAGGCTGCAGTAGGATTCCAGGTAGGGCCAGCCTGGGCTCCCTGGGTACCTATGGAGCCACAGCCCCTGCAGACTGGAGCCATGGTAGCGTAGCATGTTCACCATCAGTTGCGCCTCCAGCTTTGGGGTCAGTGTCTTCCCTTGGCAGTGTGGAGCAAGGCTGAAGCTAGGAACAGAAGAAAAATGGACTCTGGGCTTCTCCAGACACCCCTTCGCAGCAGAGCCTGGGCTGGGTGCCCTATCCCAACCAATGCCAAGATTGAGGCCCTGGCGAGGGGGCCCAGGGCCCATGGCAGCCCAGCCCAGCTCTCAGAGCACAACAAAGCTGAGAACTGAGCAGACCACCCTTGTGGAGCCCCAGCGCAGCCTGAGCCAGGGGCAGATGGACCACAAAGTTCCTCCTCTCCCCGGTCTCGCTGGGCATCTCCCTCCCTCCCCTCCTCCCGCCTTCCCTGCAGTCCTGGCCTCACCCCAGCCCCCTCCCTCCCCTAACTTCTCTGTCGCTTCTCTCCTCTCCGTCCCTAGAAGTGAGAGTCCTGAGACACAGGAAGAGTGAGTAGCTGCGTGCGCGGCTCCCGGCTGAGGCGCGGGGGCGGGGCTCAGGGCAGGCTCAGGATAAGTCAGGCTGGAGGGGCTGGGGGCTCGAGGAAAGGACAGGAGGAGGGGCCGGCAGGTGAGGGGTGCCGGACGCCACCGGCTGGACCGCCACTACTCACACCTGCGCGTGCGCATTCTGTGCGCGGCTGACGGTGTAGCCTAAAGAAATGAGCCGGCAGCCGGCGCCCATCAGCACTTTTTGTCTTTTTTCCCCCTCCCACTATTGTGCTCGGTGATCCCCAACCCCGGGGACCTGGAAGCTGTTGGTCCCCCTTTTTTCTCCCTCACCGAGTCCTGACCCCTCCTCCGGCTCGAAAGACAACCCTCTTCAAACCCGGGTCGCCGCCGCCGGCCTTGTCGGAAAATGCAAACTCCGCTCCACGCATTTGCATGTCATCCGCTTGGCCCTTCTTCCTAAGTGCCCCCACCCCATAGCCTTAGTTAGGGCTCGGCTCTCCTGGGGCCGCCAGAAGTGAGCTGCGCTTTGCCATAACTGTGCTCCGGGCTTGCAACCAGTGTGTCTGCGCGGATGTCTGTCTGTGGGCGTGGGGGCGGGGGTGGTGGTGGGAGGGGGCCGACCAGGTTGTGGGATCCAGGGTCCAGTGTCTAGAGCCAGGGAAGCCCCAGGTGACTCAGTCCAAGGGTCACTGGGCTTTGCTGATGCAGAGAGGGTCAGAGGGGAGACTCCACCCTGGTCAGGCTGCGCCAGGGAACCCGGGACAAAGGTCAGGTGGCTGGCCCCAGGTAGTGTTTTGGAGCTGGGCAGTCAGTACGCTGGGCGGAGACATTCACTAGAGTTGCCAGGGCAGGCCCAGGAGCTATCATGAACTCCCAGGGGCCTCCAGGTGGGGGCCCCACACCCCGTGAGTAGGGCCGGGAGGATGGTGGGGCCGCACTGGCTGCCAGCCGAGGAGGACCCGCCTCTGGGGTCCCCGAGAGCTGCCGGGGTGGAGGGGCAGGACCTGGAGAGCTGCTCTCTGAGCCCAAGGGAAGGCCGGGCCCGCCCTGACTTGGGGAGGCGGCAGCAGAGGGCAGGTGGGGGGCGGCGGGGCTGCGGGCCCCACACCGGGCCAGCGTCTCCTCTCCTGCCTCCGCGCAGGCACCAAGTCTTTCAACATGATGTCCCCGACGGGCGACAATTCGGAGCTGCTGGCTGAGATCAAGGCGGGCAAGAGTCTGAAGCCCACGCCGCAGAGCAAGGGGCTGACCACGGTGTTCTCCGGAAGTGGGCAGCCGGCCTCCCAGGTAGGAGACGCGACAGGCGGCCCCGCCCCGGTTCCCCTCGCTCCCGTTTGCCCAGCACTCAGCCCCGCCGCTTCTCCCCGTAGCTGGAATTGCCGCTGCCGCCGGCATCGCCGGCACCGTCACGGGCCCGGAGCCCCACCCCGCCGGCCGTGGGGTCCCAGCCATTGCTCAATGGCAGCGTGGCGCCGGCGCCGCCCGCCACCCCTGCGCCGGGCGTGCAGCTGGACGTGGAGGCGCTCATCCCCACGTACGACGAGCAGGGCCGGCCCATCCCCGAGTGGAAGCGCCAGGTGATGGTGCGCAAGCTGCAGCTGAAGATGCAGGAGGAGGAGGAGCAGAGGCGGAAGGTGGGTGGGGAAGGGCTTCCCAGGGCGCCCTGGGGTCTGCACCTGGGCCCGTCGCCTCTCCCCCACACCATCCCCCAACCTGCTCGGGCCCTTTCAGCCTCAGACGGTTCCCAAGACCTTTGGGGAAAAGCAAGGTTGGACCACCACCCCTCTCCTGGGACTGTTCCCAGTCTCCACCGCCAGCACTACCCCCACCTCCTCCCAACTGCCTGTCCCTTGATGAGAAGGCAATGTTGATCAAGCTCTAAAGTGCCCTCAAATCGCTTGTGATCTTGTTAGCATGACTATTGTGGTTCAGGTCCTCTGGGTGGGGCTGGGCTTCTTCACTTCCAACAAGCTCTCAGGTGAGGCTGACTCATCCTAAGGACGGCTGGAGGCTTTTGGTCGTATTCAGACTGCCCTGGGCCCCTTTCCTGAACTGCCTCATCCAGCCTCAGGCTTCTCATCTGTCACCATCACTGGCTGGCAGGATAGTTTGCCCTTCATCTGCTGAACAAACATCCCCTGGGCGCGTCTTGTTTATCGCACACTGTTGTATCCACTGGGGAGTCACAGTGAATATGTCAGGGCCTGCTCTTAAGGTGGCTGTGGCGGTGGGGGGGGGGGTGTCAACCAATAAGCAAACACAGCACCTTAGTAGCGTGATAAATGCCCCCAGGGAGACAAAACAGGTCAAATGAGGAGGTGCTCTACTGGGGAGGGCAGAAGACTGGGGCAGCCTGAGATCCACCATCCTATTAATACTTGGGTTTGGGGTGGACTTGCTGCTGCTACTGCTGCTAAGTCACTTCAGTCGTGTCCGACTCTGTGTGACCCCATCCCTGGGATTCTCCAGGCAAGAACACTGGAGTGGGTTGTCATTTCCTTCTCCAATGCATAAAAGTGAAAAGTGAAAGTGAAGTCAGTCATGTCTGACTCTTCTTGACCCCATGGACTGCAGCCTACCAGGCTCCTCCGTCCATGGGATTTTCCAGGCAAGAGTACTGGAGTGGGGTGCCATTGCCTTCTCCGAGGAAAGGAAAAAGTGATGTCTAAGGTAGACGTGGAAGATTAGGAAGAAGGGGACAGAGCAAAGAGTGGGGCAAAGAGCAAGCAGGAAAGACAAGGGAGGTCTGGGAATCAGAGCCGGTGTGGTGGCTCCAGCACAGTACTACCCAAGGGGCGGAGCTGGAGATGTCAGTCCTGGTCAGGTCACCGAGGCCTGGCTTTGAAGAAAATGGACTTTCTCCTAGAGCAGTGGGGAGCCTGGGAGTGGGATTGAGTGGCCAAGTGGCATCATCATTTTTTTTAAAAATTTCTATTCAATAAGTATCTATTGAGTACCAAGCGAAAGCTAAGTAGTGGAGTACACATGTACATGTCACAGTATCTACCTTTAAAGCACTCACCTTCTGGCAAGGGAAGCAGGTATATAGAATTCAGGGAAATAAACTTAACAATAGAAACCAGCCCAAACATAAATTTACGTATAGATGCTTCTTTCAAAGTTGCAGCATCGTCATATTTGTATGTGGGAAACATGGTCCTAAGTGGGATGGTACTAGCCAGGATGGATTGGGACGCCTGTGAGGTGATGGCAGCCCCTCCCCCCACCCTGCTGGAAAAGTGTAGAATGAGGAACAGATGAGACTCCAAGAAAGTGCCTGGAGAGCCTAGCTCTATCAATTGTGTTATTCTAGGAGTCAGAGCGGGTGGGAATAGGAGTGGAAGCCACAGGCTTTTTAGCAGTCTCTCATTCAGCAGTAAAACCGATGGCCTAGACAGGGAGGGCTTGGCTGCAGGAGGACTTTGATTAGGAGGGTCATCTGTCTGGAGTGAGGAGCGGCCTCGCTGGAATCTGGCCTCAAATCGCAGGGGAGGGAGAGGACTGCCGTCTGTCGCAGCTTCAACGCCTTTTGCATGTTCCTTCGGTGGTGTAATGAGCGACCAAACCAGGTGTGGAGACCCCATCCGCCGGCCCTGCCTCTGCAACAGCGCCCAACGCCCGGCTGTGTGTCTCTGCCAGCGACCAAAGTGAACACTGCCCAGCGCCTGGAGCGGCGGCCTGGGCCGAAGCCTCGTTCCAGCGTAATCGCCCGCCGGCCAGGCGCGGCCCGTCCCTGCAAACGCAGCCCCGCGGAGCCATTACACCACCCAGGACATGCAAATGGCGCCTCCCAGCGACCGTCGCGGGAGCCGGGCCAGAGGGAGACGCGCCCCCCTCCCCTCTCTTGTCTTCCCCGCCTTAGCTGACGGCCGCCAGCTCGTGCTGCTACCCCCGCGAGGGCTGGAGGTACTCCCGCGAGCACAACGCCATCCTCGGGCCCTTCGGGGAACTCATGACCGAGGCCGACATCCTTCGCATCGAACAGCAAATTGAGAACCTGCAGGTGCTGCACAAGGCGCAGAAGCTGGAGGCGCGCCTGGAGCAGCTGGAGCTGGAGCTGGAGCAGCTGCTGCCCATCTCGGCCGCCCTGTCGGCGCCGCGCTTCACCGTCGACCCGCGTCGCATGCACGGCCGCGCCGCCAGCCTGCCCGCCTGGTGCAGCAAGATCTCCGTGCTGCTCAAGAGCATGGCCTCGCTGCTGGCCGCGCTGGGCGGACGGCCGGCGCACCCGGCCGAGCTTCTGGCTGCTGACACGGGCCAGCCGCTGCCGCCGCTGACTGACGCCCCCTGGCGGCCGGGCCCGCTCTGCCTGGGCCGCTCGCATTCGCTCAGCTGGTGCCGCGAGGCCGTGGCGCGCGAGATCCTCGAGTGCGGCGTATCTGTGCGGCACCTCCGCGCCACGTACGAGCGACGCGCCCAGGGCTTGGAGCTTCCGCGCGGCCCGCGCCGGAAGCTCTCGCTGCCTGCCAGCGCGCCGGACCGCGAGCCCATCCTTGAGGAGGGCTACGTGGCGGCCAGCCCCAGCGAGCCGAGCACCGCCGTTGCCGCCACCGCCAACTGCCTGCCAGCCGCGGGCGAGCCCGTGGGCGTCCTGGATGCGCCCGAGGCGCCGGGCCGCCAGGCGGCGCTGCCAGGGCCCGAGCAGCTGGCGCGCAGGCCGCCGTCCACCACCGAGCTGCGCGGCGTCCAGGACTACATTGACATGCGCAAGGAGCGCATCGTTTACCTCTTCCTGGAGCACTGGCGCAAGTGGACCTTCCGCGGCCCCGGGCACCACGCCCAGGTGCGCCTGCGCAGACTCCTACCCCGCGTGGTGGCTGCGGGCGCCGGCGCCGACCCCGGCCCCGAGGCCGCTGCTGCCTCCCGGCCGCCGGCGGGCGATGGCCCGGACGGGCGGCTGCTGCGCCTGCTGAGGCAGCGGCAGGTGGTGGGCAAGCTGCTGGGCCACTGGCGGAGCCTGCTGCGGCAGGTGCCGGCGCGCCAGCCCCGCGGCCGGGCCCTGGCGCACGGCCTGTACTGGCCCGAGCACTTCCTGCCGCCCCTCGACGGCGGCGCGCCCCGGCGCTACGACAGCCTCACGCTGGACCTCTTCATGCTCGGCTACTTCCAGCTGCTCGAAATGGGCCTGAGCCGCGAGGAGCGCAAGTTCCGCCACCTGCTGTGCTACGAGATGTTCGACCGGCTGGGCAGCCACCCGTGGGAGCTCATCCGTCTCTTCCACCGCGTGGTGATCGAGGAGGTGGAGGCCGGCCGGCGCAGCTGGAGCGACGGCTTCGAGGACCTCAGACGCCAGTTCTTCGAAGACAGCCCGGAGGCTGAACCGGCCCGGGGAGAAGAGGCGGAGAAGGAGCAAAAGGAAGGGATAGATAAGGATGAGAGGGAACCGATGGAGGAGGCCAGTACAGTTCGGGCAGGGAATTGGCCAGAGGGGCAGCCCGAGGCGCCGGCCCCTGCACGGCTGCCCACGCCTTCACCCCCGCCCGCGCCTCCCCCGACGTCGGTCCTTCCTAGTTCCGAAGACCCTCTGGAGCTGGTGTCTGAGATGGGCGAGTTCAGCAATGAAGACATCTGCCGGTACATCGACCGGAGCTTCTCCTTCTGGAAGGAGAAGGAGGCAGAGCTCTTTGATATCTGAGACACAGAATCCAGAATTTACCCTCAAGTGTCTTAACTTGGGCCTGGATGTCTGTCTGATCCCCTCTAGAGGTCGGAAGCGGCAGGAAGAAACCAGGACAGGATGAGTGGCCTTGGAAAAGCCAGAGTGTCCAGGACCAGGCTGTTTCAGCCTTTAGTGGCCGACTGTGGGGTGTTGGCAGGAATCAGCAGGGCAGAGCACAAGGTCAACCAGGTGTCCCCCTCTGACTCTGCAGCAATGCCTGGCTCCATGTGGAGCCAGGTGGAAACAGCAGCCCCTGTGAGTGGGGGACTGTGGGTCCCCCTTGGGGCTCTGTGGCTTTCATTTTTCACTGGAGTTCAGAGCGACCTCTTTGGCTGAGGTCAGGGGAGCCACATGTGCAGTGTTCATTTGACGTGTCCAGACTCTTTCTCCTCTGTAACATGCAAGTAATAAAACTCTTTGCTGTAAGCTGCCTGTGTTGGATCCTCCCCGCACGGTGTCATTGCAGCCGCACAATTGTGGAGCTGGTGTCTCCCCCCTTTCAGAATAGGATAGGCATGGGCCAGAAGTTCCTTCTCAGTGGCACCAGGGACCAGTCTGAGCCTCTCTGAGCTGGCAGGAACTATGGAGGCCCAAGTATGAGTCTGCCCAGAGATTCTGGGTCATGGGCCTGGAGCCATCTATCCACCCAACCCTGTGGGGAATCTCCTCTGCTGCTCTTCTTCTGCACTCAGCTCTTGACTCTCTGGTGCCCCCTCTAGGACACAGGGGCCTGAGTCTTCATCCATTTGCCCTACAGAAGGGTCTCTTCGTGCAACCTGTTGTCCCTGACTCAGAGAGGTCCCCTGGGTGGGGGTGCTGGCTCCATCTCCCAGCCCATGCTGTGCTGTGTTGCAGGAGGAGCAGGAGGAGGCCTGGCTGGCCAGCATGCCTGCCTGGAGGCGGGACATCCTGCGGAAGAAGCTAGAAGATGAGAGGTGAGCTCTGGAAGACGCGGGGCTCAGCAAGGTGTCTTGATTGTGTCCCTGAGGTGGTGGCACCAACCAACGCTCTCTCTTTTTTTCTTCCAGGGAGCAGAAGCGGTGAGTGTGGGGCTGGGCCCAACCTGTGTCCCTTCCCTCCACCCAGTCCCAGTCCTTTTGCCTCTTCATCTAGGCCCATCGTGAGCATTTCCCCTTGTCACTCAGCCCTGTTTGCACAGCATCTTTGCTCCCAATAATGCTACCAGACATTAGTAACTTATCCACTGCCCCCAAAAGTCTAGCTCTTATGCTGTAATAACCTGTACCCCCAATTACCCAGCTCTCTCCCATTAACCTAGCCTCTCTGCCCTGCAGTTAATCCAGCCTCGGTATCAATAATCTAGAGCATCTGTCCCTCAATTTTTTTTAAACAAAATGTATGTCCCTCAATTCTTCAGTTTTTACCCCTAGTAATCTAGCCAAGTGCTGTCTGATAGAGGTATCATTTGAGCCACAAATTTTCTAGCAGCCACAGTGAAAAAAAATAAGATATGAGTGAACTTAATAGTATATTTTATGTAACCCAGTGATAGTAATTATAAAAATTGAGATGTCTTACACTCTTTTTTAAAACTAAGTCTGCGAGATGCAATGAACATTTTGAGCCTACAGGGCATCTCAGTCCCAACATTTCAAATGCTCAACAGCCACACGTGCTTAGTCTTAACGGGAACAAAGATGCTGATGATGCTTAGCTTCATCACCAGCGCAGATCTAGCCATATTCTAATAACCTGTCCCCAGTTACCCAGCACCTATCTCCCAAAAATGTGGTCCTTCTGCTGCCCAGCAGCCCTACCCCAGTCCCAGGAACTCAGGTTCTAGCCCCAATAAATTCATGCCCTTTCCCCACACCACCCCCTCCTCATCCTCTGTCACACTGTGTCTCAGCACTTGTTTCCAGTAACACCCGGTCAGCAATAACCCAGCCACAGTCTCTCACTCACCCAACTCCTATGTGTTCCACCCCCACCCCCACCCCCACCCCCGTGACCCCAGTCTGCCGCTAGTCAAGCCCATCTGTCCCCAGCAATCCTACCCACATCCCTCCTAACCCAACCCCTGTCCCCAATCCCCTTCTGCCCCTACAACCCATGAAGCGAGTGCCTCTGTCCTCAGCAACCCAGCCCCTGCCCTTAGTAACCCACTCCTTGCCACCGCTGACCCCGCGTGGGGCCTGGCCCACCCTCTCACCCTTGCCCGGGGTTCTGCCCCCACCGCATGCCTAGGAAAGAGGAGGAGAGACAGAAGCAGGAGGAGATACAGCGGGAGAAAGAGCAGTCGGAGAAGCTGCGGACGCTGGGCTACGACGAGAGCAAGCTGGCGCCCTGGCAGCGACAGATCATTTTGAAGAAGGGGGACATCGCTAAGTACTAGACGCAGCCTCGCGAGCTCGGGGGTGCCCCCAGACCCGCCCCGGCCTACCGGGCCTGGGCGGAAGGGCTGGGAGCCGCGCCGCACTCCCCTCCCGCGCTGAAACCCTTCCTTGACCCCGACCCCGACCCCGCCTCCGCATCCTCAATCCCGGGCGACGCTGGAGCGCACCAGCCGCCTCCGCCGCCGCCGCTCAGAAAAAGTGCCCAAGCTGTTGACGCAAAAAAGATGCTGCTTATTTGCATGCCTACTTACATATATTTGCATGTTCGTTGAATGTCAAAGTGTGCAGAGCTCTTCCCGAGCTCCGTGGGTGATGACTTTGTTTTCCTGCGGGGAGCGCGCCCGGCTGCCGCCCCCTCCCCCGCACCCCGGAACCCACGTCGCTGGCGCATCCTGGGCGGAGGCAGGCCCCGCGCTCGGGGAAGGGGTTTTCCTCCCTCCCTGACCCAGATCGGCGCCCGGCCCAGCCCCGGCCGCATTTCCCATCCCCGCCGAGGGTTTCCTCTCAGTCATGTTTACCAGAAACGATAAAAACTGCAAACTGCCCGTCGTAGGAACGGAGTTGCCACTCCGGGCGCCCCACCACCCTCAAGTCTGCGCGCCGTCCCCAGCCAGGCCCCGCACCTCCCCGGACCCTTTCACTGCCCTGGTGGAGTGAGCGGAGGACAAGGGACCCTAAAGCTATGTCTCCCAACTGCTGCCTCCCCGATCCCCGCCATCTCGCACCCCCATTAAAGCTCTCTCAGCCGCCCGGGGCCCATGCTCACTCTCACTCGCCGACACCGCGACTTCCTCTCCTCGGGGTAACTGGGCCACGGCTGAGCGGGAGGGGCAGGCTTGGGATGAGGGTCACACTAGCCTTCGCCGTGGGTGGCAATAAGACTTCTGGCCCTTCGGAAACCAAGTCTGGGCCGCTTAACACCCCCAGCCCCGCGGAAACACCAAGCTGTAGCTTTTCTTCATAGATTTAATACCGAGGCCTCAACCAAACACAGGCCGAGAAACAGCTGAGAAGCCTCGACGCCCGCCTGATCCTCATTGGCGCTGCCTCGCCTTAACTGGACCCTGGGGGCGCTCAAGGGTGAGGCTGGCTGGCGCTGCTACGCAGAGCCATGCCAGGGGCTTAATAAGTGACATTAAATGTCTACACGCATAAGTAACCGTACTTAGGGCTTCTGCAAGGGCCACCAAGAGCCCCGAAGTGGCGGGTGGGCCCCGGCGTCACGGGCCGCGCTGTAGGCGGCTCCGCAGGTCCTCGGCGCAGCCGTCCAGCCCCATGCGCTCCAGGGCCGCATAGACGGCGCCCAAGCCCGCGTGCTGCTGCTGGCGCCAGCGCTTGAGCATCTCGTACTGCTGGTCGCGGAAGCGGCCGACCTCCACCTCCACCGCCTCGATCTCCGCCTCGCGCAGCCCGAGCGTGCGCATGAACTCCTTCCAACGCCGCGCGGGCACGGCGTCCATCACGTCGTAGAGCTGCGGGCCAGGCTGGAGCGTGGCGGCCGCCGAGCCTGCAGGGGGCGCCGGCGAGAGCGGGGGCGACGGGCCTGCGGGCAGGCCAGAGAAAGCCAATGGAGGGTGCGGCAGGGGCAAGGGACAGGGGCCAAGTAGGGCAGGAAGGTCCACCTGGCCCATTAGGGAATGTGGGTAAGTGTCCACAGGAAACCACAGCTTATCACCTCAGATTCAGGAGAAGGGGTCAAGCTCTCAGGCCACTGAAATCCCTTACCAGGAGCTCTGCTGGGCAGCTGGTCCCAGGACCATGTGGCCTCTGGGCAGGGCGCCTCCTGCGTCTGGGGAGAGCCAGAGGTCCAGCCGTGGCCTACCAACTGGACAGGGCACACCTTCTCACTGCTGCTGGGTGGCACCAGAAGGGCGGGGCCGCTGTCCGGGGGTGAGAGATTGGTGGTCTGGAAGCCAAGAGAGACCCCCCGGGTCAGCCTTGCTTGCTTAGCAATGCTCCTGCCCATGCCGGGGTCTCTGAGCAGGAGTGGGCACCCCTGACTCAGTAGACACATCTCCCATTCCACCTCCCCTGGGCAGCTGTACCGTCTCACTGTGACCCAGGAGAGGAGCCCTGTCCTCTGCCTGGAATGCCCTGACCCTGCTGCCCGCTCCTTATTCCCCCAACCCTGGCATAAGCCTCCTGTTCATCCTACTGAACTGAGCACTCCTGTTTACCTGTCTGGACCCTGTAGGCTCAGAGCTACTCAGAGATGCTATCATTCACTGATAACTTGGCACATGTGTTTGTTAGGTCTCTTCAGTGCCTGGGATCCAAGTTATAATAAGGCCCAACCTTTCAGCTCCAGGAGACTTGCTCACGCTCCTCCCAGAACACTAGCTACTGAGAATCTCACCTGTAGGGGGGTCAGGACCTCCACACCAGTGTCATCTGCTGAGAGACACAGAGAGTCTAATGAGCAATCAGGCAAGGCACTTGAACCTGGGCGCTAGCCCAGCTCCTCTTGGGTTCCTCTGCACCCCACTCCCATCACTCTCTGCCTCAGTTTACCCATCATAGCCAGGCCCAATGGGCTGTGGGCTACCCATCCTGACCCCGGGCCTCTCAGAATGTGTGTGTGTTCGTACGTGCACTTACTGGGCCCCATGGGCTTGCAAGGATGGCAGCGGCGGTATGTGTAGGTCAGGGTGGCACCAAGCAGGAGTGGGACCACCAGGCCTGCCACGAGCATCTGCACCCAGAACACTGAAAGAGCAGCTGGTGGGTGGTAGCCATCCCCCGACCTCCCCGTGGCCCATCCCAGCTCTCCCACTGGCATTTCCAGTTCACCACATACTCTGCCTCCAGCCACAGACAGCCACACAGGGCTCAGGACAGCTCCCAAGGGTGCTCCTGCAAGGGGAGGGGGAAATGGGTGGAGGGTGAGGTACACACTGGGAAGGACTGCTCAGGACCACCCAACCTCTTCTCCACCCCAGAGGCCCTACCCTCCTGAGAGTCTCACTCTACCCAAGAACGTTCCCAAAGTACTGCTGAAATGTTACCAGTGTTCATACGATAGCAACACCGCTTATTGAGCGTCTTTAAGACTAGACAGAGGGGCACTAAAGTGTCAGCTCTGGGATTTGCCTGTTTTGTTCCCTGTTGTCTCCCTAGTACCTGGAACAGTGTCTGGAAATAGTAGATACTCAAGAAACTTGCTGAGCAAATGAGTGACTAATCACCCCTTAACCATAGCCCCGGGGGAGCCTATTAACACCTATTAACACCAGCACCCCCCACCCCCGTTCAGATGGGGAGCCAACAGATTGAAGAGGTGAAGTGACTTGCTCAAGATGCCTCAAGGAGCCAGGGGGAGATCTTGAGCCTCAGCCCAAGTTTTGAAACTACATTAACGTGACTCTCTAAGTGACACATCCTATCCTTAACATAGGGCCGGAAGGATTACTAGAGGAAAGTATGACATAAAGTAGAGACATGCCCCCTTACTTATCTGACGTAAAGTGAATTCAGATTTCTCTTTGCCATTCAAAGTGTGCCTGAAGGGGGGGCCCATCTACCAGAGAACTGAGTTCCCTCTTCCCCGCCCCTCGACCCCCACCCTGCTCCCAGCCTCCCTTCCCCCAGCCCCGGGCAGCCAGGAAGTTACGTGGGACAGGACACGCAGCTCTTGCCATATTCATAGAAGCCAGGCAGGCAGGTCCCACAGTGGGTGTCTCTGCTAGAACCTATGGTCCAGGAGATGGTGTGGGTCAGGATGGGAGAGGAGGTGGCGGGGGTGGGGTGGGGTGTGGGAGCCCAGAATGAGGGTACTCACAAGGTGTCTGCGTGTGCCGGTGCAGGGCCCCACAGTCTGTGCATGGGTGGCAGCGAAAGGGGGACCCATGCCGGCACTGGCTGACCATGCAGTCCATGAACCAGCCTGGCCTGCAGCCACAGTGGGTGTCTGCCACTGCTGAGCAGTTCCTCAGGGCCATCTGGGGGGCTGGTGGGAACGGGGGGTTGGGGAGAGCAGAGGCTGTCAGAGCCAGAGACCCCCCACAGAGAGGTGGGACAGGTCCCCTGGAGAATGGAGGTGCAGACACCAGAGACAGGACGGCCCCCAAAGTGAGAGAAGTGTGGGGATCATCACAGACCAGAGGCTGGGGCACGGGGACAGGAAGGTCACCAGGATGACGGGGCGCACAGACATCCTGAGGCAGGACCAGGGTGCAGGCACCCACATGGCATGGCCTGTGGTGGCATGGGGTGGGGTGACATGGGGTGGGCACAGGGGCCTCCTACCCAAAGGCTGGGCTCGAGCCAGCCACTTCCTTCAGAAAGACCCTGACCAGACGTGTCCTCAAGCACCCCCCACCCCCAGCACTAGGCAGCCCCTCACCCAGCTCATCGCAGGCCTGGCAGCGGGCACAGCGGGTCTCATAGTGGTTTTCCCGGGCCAGAAAGGTGCCCTGTGGACAGGGGAGGCAGGTGGCCACACCACAAGGCTTTGTGCAGGGGGCCTTCAGGTAGTGCCCTGTGGAACCCAGTGTGGGGTCAGCCAAAGGGGGCTTCCACCTTCCCCTCCCCCCTCTCTGGCTCTACTTTCAGCCTCCCCTCCCCTCATCCCTAGCCTGCCTACTTCTACTCCCCAGCCCCACCTGACCCTCACCTGTCTGTGGACAGCCCTCACTTCCTCCCATGTCCCTCCCACCCCTTCAGCCCCTCACCTGCTGGACAGCCCTTGCAGCAGCCCAGACCACTCCGCTTTGGGAAGCTGTGGCCGCAGTCACACCGGGGGCTGGGGGTGCTGGCCCGGGCACCCAGCAGCAGCAGGAAGAGGAGGGCCTAGGGGACAGGGGCTGCTAGCTCCCAGCCTGGCTGCCCAGGCGGGGGCCTCTCTCTGCCGTCTCTCCCACCCCAGCGCTTGCCCTCAGGCTCTTGAGCAGAGGAGGTGCCCATGGGTCGAGGGTGAGACTGACTTCCTTCCCCTGGGTACAGACAGGGCTTGGGAGGAGCAGATTACAGGCTTCCTGCCAGCCCCGCATGTTGCCCTGCACCGCGGAGGAACCAGGCAGCCCCACCCCCACCCGTGCTTGCGGTAAGGTGGGGGACACTGATCTTTCTCTGTCGGGATCCCCCAGACCCCTCTGGCCCCTGACATGGTGCTTCCTCTCGGCGGAAGGACCCCGCCCCGGCTGAACCGCTAACTCGCTAACTCGGTCGGAAGATGGACCCAGGGAAGCCCGATCAAAGACATGCATTCCCCTACCCTCCCATCCCCTGTACCCTTCCTCTGCTGCCCCGCGGTCCCCTCCCCCCGCGTCCCCTTCCTCCGGCGCAGGGACCCAGGCCCCAGCAAGGCTCGAGGTCATGCCCCTGCGACCCTACTCACCGCCGCCGCCGCCGCACAGGTCCCGGGCCGCGGCCGCGGTTCCATGGCCCTGGGCGCCACGCTGGGCCCTCGACCCGACCGGGCTTCCCCCGCTCCGCCCGCCGCGGGTGGGGCCCAGCCCGGCGCCCTCAGGCCCGCCCCGCCTGAAGAGCCCGCCTCGGGGGTGGGGGCCAGGGCGGGGCTCCCGAGAACGGAGCCCCCTGCCCGCACCTGAGCTCACCTGAGGCAGCTGGTGGGCAAGGTGCGCATAGCGAGGGGCCGCGTCCGGGTCCCAGGCCTGGGTTCTAGCTCAACCCAGAGACTACCTCTTCCTAGAGAGGTGCTCTCTTCTCTCCGGGGCTCAGAGGCACCCTCAGCCATGACAGCTTGGGCCAGAAGAACCCAGGTGGGAGACCCAGCCTCCCCACACAGGGCATGACCCTGCCCTGGAAGGCAGTCCTAGGGGGCCCCCTCAGTAGCCTGAGCCCGTGGCCCACCCTGGCACCAGCTCAGAGGGGTGGCTTGGGGTAGGGCCCTCCAGGGCCCCATGTGGGGAGGGCACCTGGTGGGGGTCCCTAGTGGTGGACTTCATGGCTGTGGCAGGGGGCAGGGCTGACCTGGGGAGTACTGGTCAGGCGATTTCTGCCCCACGAAGTCCATTCTGCTCCCAGTCTCGCCCAGCGGTGGCCCACCACAGATGAAGGGGACAGGAGCCCAGGGGGGCACTGAGTATACCTGAGTCCAGAAAGGGGGCATTCCAAAAGCAAAGGACTCTTTCCAGTGAAGTATATACAAGTCTTTATAAAAGAATCAAAAGCTCAATAAATATGCAACTTTACACAGAGCCCATCCCAAGGACTGGGAAGAGGGGGAGGGGGCTAAAGGCAGGGGAACCGTCATCCCATTTGGTGCCAGATGTGGGTGGAGGAGGAAAGCGCTGCCTGGGACCCCAGCCCTGGAGTCCAGCCCAGAGGACTGGAGGTCCTGACTTCAGAGAACACTGGGCAAAGGACCCTGCCTCCGCTGGGGGTGGGGGGTGGGGAAACAGGCAGGTTAGTGACAGTGGTGACTGTCAGTGGGTCCTGCAGCCTGGGCCTCTGCTGAGCCCTCCTCCACTTCCATCCGGTCTGGCAAAGTGCAAATTGGGCCCCTGGGGGCGGGGGCGGTGGCGGTGTCCGGCTGGGCACTCCGGCCCGTGCGCACATTATGGCAGCAGCTGGAGCAGGGGCTGGCATGCCCCAGGAGGCATGCTGTCTGCTGTCCCTTGGTCAGTGGCACCCTTGGGGGCCTCCCTCTGCTCAGACCTCCCTGCAGTGGAGAGGAGGGGAGAGACAGTCCTTCCTTGGCTGACGGTATTTGGAGGGGATCTGGCCACCCTCTCCTGACTGGGATCCTCAGTCTTCTTCACCGCTGCCCACCATGCACATCCTCGCCAGATGCTGGGGCAGGTCTCAGGCTCCCTCTCCCATCCCTGTGCCCAAATGCCATCTGTTCCCAGCCATGACAGTGCCCCCAGTACACTGGGCCACCTGTCCTCCACCCCAGGCCAGGCCACTCACGAGGCAGTGAGGGTGGAGTTAAGCAGCAGGGTAGTCCTGATTCGGTAGAGCTGGGCCAGCGTCAGCTTCCTGTGCTGGGCCGAGATCCCCGGGGGAGGCTCAGGCTGGACCCTGGTCGAGGCCCCCGAGGACAGCTCTCTGCTCCTCCTGGTGGGTCCTTCCGGCTCCCCACCTGGACAGTGGGCTCCACCCTCTAGCTCTGCCAGCTGGGGGCCAGGGCCAGGTGCCCCCTGGCAATACCAGCTGGGCCCAGCTTCCTGACAGGAGCCCTGAGTCCTCATGCCAGGGACGGTAGCAGCCAGGCAGACTTCCGACAGGCTGCGGCTAGGGGCTGGGGGCGCTCTGCGGGTGGTGGCCCCTGACAGCAGCTGGAGGAGGCTGGCCTCGGATTTGGACTTGAGCAGGTGGGGCAGGCAGGGCAGCAGCTGGACAGGAGTGCGGCGGTGGAGGCGGGGCGAGGGTGGGGGTGACGGGGCTGGTGGTAACTCTGGGGGCCGGGGTGCTGACTCCGCCATGGGGGCTGGGGCCATAAAGTCTTGCAGGGAGGTGGGGGAAAGGGTGCCGTAGGCGGAGTCCATGGAGCAGGAGCGCCCGTCCACAGGGCCCAGGGGCAGCAGCTCGCTGGTAGGAGTGACAGATGAGGCGGTGGTGCTGAGAGAGGTCTCGTCTGACTGGGAGCTGAAGGGGCCGCCCCCGAATTCAGGAGAGGACAGCAACTCCCCAGGCTCCACCACCACCATGGCCAGGGTCTCCGTAGAGCCGTCCGAGGCACTGTGGGGGCCGAGAGGGGAGTCAGTCCAGCTAAAGGAAGCCTAGACGGCTGGACACAGAAGTTGACAGCCTCTGCCCTCCTGAGTCTGAGGCTCAAAGACTGCAAGCAGGCAGCATGTGAGCCTGAAACACAGGTATCAGGAATGGTGTCTGTCGTGACCACAGCATCCGCTGTCAGATATAGTCTAAGAATCTTCAGCTCAGCTCTGGGCAGCTACCACTAATAGATCAGAGTGGGCACTCAAGTTGAAATCCGTCTGCCATCCCCGCTGGTGGGAGGCAGAGCCCCCCTCCCCATGCCCACTGTGTTCAAATCATAAAGCCAGGCCCAGGGAACGGGGTCCCGCTCAGTGTCGGTGGCCTTGGGGTCAGGAGGCCTGGGGCGGAGCACCTGCTCTGCTCCAGCTTGCTGAGCGGTCCCAGGCGAACGTACCAGTGCTGGGAGTCAAGGCTGTGGCTGCTTTTGCGCAGAATGGTAGGGGAGCTGGCAGCCGAAGTGCTACTCTCCCCGCCTTCCTCCTCCTCTTCCTCCTCCTCCTCTTGCTCATCCTCCTCCTCTTCCAGGCTCTGCAGGTGCTGCTGGTTGCCTGGGTGCTCCTGCACACGCAGCTGCTGCAGCTGGTTCTAGAGACAGGGGTACACAGGGGCCCCACAGCTGGTGAGCAGCAGCCCCCACCAGGCTGTCCTGCCAGGCTGCCCACCACTCTGCTCTCACCTGGGCATTGTAGATGGCATCCACCCAGCCACGGCACAAAGCCTGGCCACTGGCCTGGAACGTGTAGGCCCCCACAGCACTGTGGAACTCGTTCAGGTAGATGAGGAGGAAGGAGCCTGGTTAGGAAGGGCTCACATCAGTGCTAGCTGGGACCAAGACCCCAGCCCACCATAGGTCCTGCCCATCACAGGTCCCACCCAGGGGCCAGGAGCCAGCCTCCTCACCTGGGTCCCGAAGCTCCCGGCACACGATCTTGTCCACCAGCAGCGGTGGCCTGATCACCTTGGTCCTCTCGGCCTTCTTCACTGCCTTGGTCACCAAGAGCAGGTCAGTGAAGAGAAAACAGTACACGTCCATCTGGCAGTGGCGGGGGGTAGGGAGGGAATGCAGGAAGAGCAAGAGAAGCCAGAGGTCAGGGCCAAGGCAGGCACCCTCCTCCTGTCTGCTTCAACACCCTCCCCTGGGAGCACTGGTGTCAAGCACCTCTTCTTCCACCCCCATTGAACTGAGAGTAACATTCAAGTGAAGAACAAGATGACTTTCTCTCATCCAGCTACTTACTTGTGACTTATGCCAGTTACAAGTTTATATTAAAGAGGGAAAGGAAGGTGGTTTTAAAATCATGATTGGCAGGACTTCCCTGATTAAGAATCCACCTTACAATGCAGAGGACACTGGTACAATCCCTGGTCGGGGAAGATCCCACATGCCACAGAGCAACTAAGCTTGTTCAACTAGGGCCCGTGCCCTGCAACTAAGAGAAGCCACTGCCAAGAGAAGCCTGTGCACCAAAACTAGAGAGTAGTCCTGGCTCGCTGCAACTACAGAAAGCTCTCACGCAGCAACACAGACCCAGTGGAGCCAAACATAAATAAATTTTTTTAAAAAATCATGATTTGCAGACTCTGGGTTACATAGTGCTTGAAAAATTCATAGCTCCATAGCAAGCCTCTAGGCTATTCCCAGCCTGCTCACAGAATGGGCCCCTCCCTCCCAACAGGAACACACTATGGCACTGACAGGTGGGCTAGAATGGCACCTGATGGCCGGGATCCGGCTGCTGTGTTTGTAAAAAGTAAACTGCAGGCAAAAAGTCATCCCTCAACACAATATTGTAAAGCGATTATCCTTCAATTACAAATAATTTTAAAGCAAGAAAAAAACCCAGTCATTCCTCACATAAAGGCACTAGGTCTTGCATTGCTACCCAAGGGACCAGGCAGCTAAGAATCACTGACTAGGGCCCAGGAGGTCCCAAGGAAGGGATGGTCCAAACCCCACAGGGTAAGGGGGAGGCAAGGGCTCTGGGCATGGGGAGGTTCCTGGAGTCACCTTGCTGTCCTTCCCCTCCTTCATCCTCAGGCTCCCTTCCAGCAGCAGCTGACGTGTCTCCTCCGGAGAGGCTCCAGGGATGGGGGCTGTCAGGTCCAGATGTAGAAATTCCTTCAGGAGCTGGGGGTGGGGTTGGGGGCGGGGGCAAGAGTGGTCAAGGTCTGACCCCTCATCTCAGCTGGGAGACCTCAGATGAGATTCCCAGTATAGCTCCCATCTGCCAGTGTGGCCCTTCCCCGCTCCCAGCAGGGCCAAGGACCCCCGCGCAGACGATGGCACCCACCTTGTCCACCTCGTCGTTGCTGCCCTCCACCACCTCGTAGGCGTCGATGCGACTCACCACAGCCGCCAGCCGCTGCCGCTCCTGGCGCTGCCGCATGCACGCGTTCACGTGGTGGATGAAGCGTTCCACCGAGCCGATCTAGGGCGGGCGGGCCATGGCAGTTCAAGGACCGGGTCAGGAGGGGCTGCCAGCCAGAGGGAGGGATCCTGCCCACGACCCAGTTACCATGGTGACAACGGCCTCCTTGGCGCGCGGTTCGTCGGTCTTTCTTAGCACCGACTTGAGCAGCAGCGGGTACTTGGTGAGTCGCTGGTGGGGCTTGGCCAGCATGTCGCTCAGCTTCAGCCGCTGGCACTGCTGGTGCTTCTCGGCCCACTGCGGCAGGGAGGTGGAGCGGGACTCAGGGGGAGGCGGAGCGGGACTCAGGGCGGGCCCCCCCCACCCCTGCCCGGCACCTGCCGCCCAGGGGAGCCCATCGTGCAGTGCCCTGGCCCCCGGCGAGCCCCACCGGCCCTCACCGTGATGTAAGCTCGGAAGAGGTCGTTGTCGCGCAGCAGGCCGCGCATGTACTCCATGCAGCCCTCCTCCTCCATGCAGTATCGGATGTAGGGCTTGAAGAGGGAGCCGAACTGGCGCGGGGCGGAAAAGGCACAGCACCGGTTACCGCGCGCCCCACCCCCGCGGGAGGGGATCCCGCGCTCGCTCCTCCCTTACTGCCTCTCCCCGACCAACAGGGGGCAAGCTTATTATCCCCGTTTTCCACACAAGGACATGGAGCCTCAGCGAAAGCGATCGACCTCGGCCAGGTGGTAGCAAGGGCACACGGCCAGGTGGGGTTTCACACCACAGCGACCGACTCTGAATTCTACGCCTCTTGACCACCAGGGGTCTTTCGGGCCACCGGTTGGGGGGAGGCCGGGGTGTTGGGCAGACGGGATTGGCGCCCCACCCTGCATCTGTGTCCCTGCGTGTGTCCGACCTGACCCGTACCATCTTAAAGCCTTTGAGGAAATCCCCGGGCTGCAGCAGCGCCCGCGTGCGCCGCGCCTTCTCCAGCACCGGCGCCATCACGCTGCCCCACAGCCCGCGGTGCAGCCGCGCGATCTCCGGGATGTTACTGAACAGGCGTTCCGCCTCCACCTGGGGGGCGGGGTTGGTGGTGGAGGTGCGCTCGGCCCCGCCCCTCTTCTAGACCCCGCCCCTACCCATCCCCCTTCCGCCCTCACTGTCAGCCCCGCCCCCAGCCTTCTTCAGCACCATTCCTTGCCCACCTTTCGGGGCCGGGCCCCGCCCCTGCCCATCCTCTTCCCCGCCCCTCACTCTACCCGTTAGCCCCGCCCCAAGCACTCTTAAGCATCATCCCACTTCAACAATTAGGTGCCAGGCCCCGCCCCTCACCACTCCACCAGTCAGCCCCGCCCCTGTCCCGCCCCTCCCTGGCTTTAGCCCCTCCCCGTTACTTCCTGGGACCGCCCCCACCCCAGGCCCCGCGGCACCTCACACAGCAGTCCCGACTCTTGCAGGTTCAGAAGGCAGCACAGGAACAGCTGTGGGGGCAAAGAGCACTGCATCTGGAGTGGGGGGTTCCCCGTCCCGATGCCCCACCCAGACTCTAAGGCTCCCTTCACCCCTTCCCCATCCTGGGAGGCCCTGAGGCAGCCTGGGACAGAGAGGGTTCACCCTTTGAGAAAAGACCCAGTTCCATGGCCCGGCTGCGGGTCCCCCTACCCAGGCCCCACCTGGAGGGCCGCTCTGGGACGCTGCCCTGACTGCCACACCTGGAACTCTCTCCTCCAGCTCTGCCCTGGCTCTCTCTGGTTTCTGCCCAGAGGGTGTCTTCCTTGAGCCCACAAGCCCAGGACAGATGCTCCCCCAGGTCAAAGTCCCTACACACCCCCCACACCTGGTGCCTACCCATCTTGTCTCCGCATCTAGGGTGTGAGCTGCTGGACACCTGGCATACAGCAGGTGTTTAGAAACAGCCGTTGAGCGGATGAGTGAAAGGATGAGGTCTGTGTTAGCTCAACCCAGACTTGCCCCAAGCCCCCTCCCAATTCCCTGGGGCCCCAGGGAATCACCTCCATGTTGGGGTGTGGCCCACCCCCCACACCCCTCCCCCTTTGTTGCTTGGCACCTGCTCCTTCTGCAAAGGTCCAACTCTGCTCAGAGACACCCAGAGGAGGCCCCAGCGGGGGCCAGGGTGGGCAGGGACGCGATTGGCTCTGGGCCCCACACTCACGTTGGTGATCACCCTCAGCTTCTTAATGTAGGAGGCCTCCGTGTGCAGGAGCTCCCAGACCGCCTCCTGCTGGTGGCACTGCCGCCGGGTCAGCTTCTGTGGGGAGGGCAGGGTGTCTCCAGAAGCCCCGGGGTGGCCAGATCAGGGGAGCAGGTGGAGTGGGCCCACACACCACCTTTTTTCCCACTTGAGACACAGGGGCCCCCCAAGTTCTGGGCCAGCCAAGTGGCGCACCACACTTTCACCTTGCCTGAGTTCCTCCAGAGCTGGTTAATGATGACAGCTGCCTGGCGGGGCTGTCCTTGGAACATCCTGCCACCCTAGGAAGGGCCCCATGGAGTGGGGCAGGGGTGATAATGCCCCCCTTTCCCTGAGAAGGGGGGAGCTGTGGGCAGGCAGGCGGCACTCACCTCGTGCCCGTCAATGAGCTCCCGCCAGCTGTCCTCCAGCCGCAGTCCAGCGTCACCCTCATCCTCCTCTTCGTCACCTTCTTCCTCCCAGGAGTCATGGTCAAAGCGCAGCCTCCGGGGCAGCCTGGGCAGCCCGAAGAGGCCGTAGGCATGCAGCTTGCCCTCCAGCTGCTCCATCTTGTCCATCTCCTGAGAGGAGACCTGTGGTCAGGGTCAGGGGTCAAGGGTCAGCCAGCTGCCCTGCCCCAGGGCACCCAGGCCCACATACCCGGCCGTAGGCGCTGGTGCTGGGGCCTGAGCTGAAGAAGCCACTGAAGCGACTGGCTGCCCGGTTCTTCCAGCTGTCACTGCCACTGCTGCTGCTGCTGCTGCCACTGCTGCTGCCGCTGGGCAGAGAGCAGCTGGAGGGTGTGGGGGGCTCCTGCCCAGGGATGCTGGCCTCCCCCAGGAACTCTGACATGTTCTTGCGTCGGCGACCAGGGGCCTGGCCGGGGGGCAATGGTCAAGAGGCAGGTCCACCCTGACCCCCACGGCCCAACCCCACACATTTCCAGGGCCTCAAACCCACCTGGGATGCAGGAGGGTCTCTGCATTCCCCCACCCTGTGAGGCCATCTCTCCTGAGGCCTACACATGCCCTGGGGGCTGGAAGGTCCAGACAGGCACCCCTGGGCCACGCCTCCCCCCACCGCCAGCCCCAACCAGCAGCATGAAGCACGTGGGAGAACACAGAGTCACACACACTCGGGTGCACTTAGAAGCCCACGTCCAAGTGGATCCCTGACGAACGTTCACGAGCACAATGTCTGCTTGGACACACATGCTCAGACTCCTCATGCATGAACACTCAGAATTCCCAGGCCCATCCCCCTGCAGTGGGGGGATGCCCGTACACCCCAAGCCAGCCCCATTTCACAGAAGGGGGAGGAAAGCCCCCAGCAGGAGCAGCAAGGGGCCCAGGTGACCTCCCCTCTGGCCCCTCCCCACCCCCAGCCCTGACAAGCCCCTCCTCACCAGGATATCCAGGCTCTCCCGGCGGCTCTGGGGGTCCACGCGCTCCTGGGCTGGGGGCCCGGCCCCGGCTTGCCGCAGGATCGGCAGACTCAGGGACTTGGAGTCCTTCACCCCCTGCTCCACCTTCCCTTCATCCCCTGGCTTGGCTGGGGAGGCATGCGGGGACAAGTGAAGGTCCTCAAAACCCAGGCCAGTGGAGGACGAGGCCCCAGTTCGCTCTCTCCCCGGAGGATCCAAACCAAGGCCTGGCTGCCCTCCCCCAAAGCCCCGCCCTGCCAGCACCCAGCACTGCCACCCAGCAGAGACACCTGTATGATAATGAGCCTGCTCAAGGCCATGGCCAACGGGAACCTGAGCTGGGAAACAACACCCTCCCCAGAGGACCCAGTTGCGCCCCATATCCCCTGCTCACCTTTGACCCGCAGGTAGTGTCCCCCAAACCTGTAAGCCTCAAAGGTGAGGGACAGGGGCGTGTTGGACTGGTCCAGGTAGATGTCCACTTTGCCCAGTGCAATGCCCTTCCTTTCAAATACTGGCAGCAGCACCTCCCTGCCCCAGGACAGGAGGTGTGTGTTGGGGGCCATCACATGAACCCCCCACCCTGCCCAGAACCATCACATGAACCCCCACACCACCCCCCAAAGGAAAAGGGAGATCCCAGGGGGATCACACCCAGGTTCATACATGCACACACGAATAGGAGGTTCACATGTGTATATATAAGCCAACACACCCTCGCCCTCACACGTTCGTGTTGACACACCAGGGCCAGACCCTGTCACATGCCAGTCCACGCCCCGGGGGTGAGCCACGTCCATTCAAGCATGGCTCCCAGGCCCTCACTGCACATGAGTGGGGTGTCCTTGGGGGAGGATACATTCGTTTACAGGCCACCACACAGACACACAGTCATACCTGCTGAGGCCACACCTGCCCCCCAGCTCCGTTCTCCCCTCAGCCCCATCGAGCCCTACCCCAGAGACTTCTTCTTCATGGCTGGTACAATCTCTGTCTCAATATCCACGTTCAGGTCAAATTTCAGGGTGAAGCACTCCTTGCTTGGGTCCTGAGCAGACATGCATCTCAGCGTCTGCACCCCTCGTGCCCTACCCTCCCCACCCCAGGGTCCTGGTGAGCATAGGGATCTCCCTGTCCTTTTCTGTCCCGGGGAGGCCCCTGGCAGCCCTCCTGCTGGAGGCAGGAGCTCCTGGAGCATCCCCCTACCTGAGCTAAGTTGGGCAGGGCTGGGCAGCAACAGAGAGACACGCTCACTCTACGCCCCATCCCTGGTCCTGGAATTCAGAGCAGACAGGCCCAGCCTCGGGAATGGAAAGGGCCCAGAAGGGACAGAGGCTTGGGGGGGCGGGGGGCTGCTCTGCCAGCCTGGGGACTCCTTACATCTGTGTGTCTCCTCCTGGCTTTCTTCTTGGAGAGTTTCAGGCCTGTGCTCTTTCGGTCCCTGTAATTAAGCCAGTCAGGGCAGAGGTTGGAGGCATGGGTGGGCTCTCATCCAGGTGGGATGTGGGCAGGCCCCCTCTGGTGACCCACCCCTTGCTGACTGTAGGTGGCCAGGTAACTCAGGTTGGCTCAGGCAAGCAGGGATGGAGGTGGGGAGAGGCTCACAAGGAGCTGTGCGCCCCCTAGTGGCCAATCCAGGAGTCATACCCAGGGTCCCTAGACGGGTGGAGTCTGCTCCCAGAAGCCCTAGAGGCTCACCCTCCAGGAATCTGGGTAGCAGCGGGGGCTAGGAGGGATCTCTGGTCCCTAGATCTGTGACCTGACACCCAGCCTTGGGAGCCCCCAGGTGTCTGCTCCACTCACCAACCCCTCACCTACCCCTTGCCGTCCATACAGCTCTCCTCCTCCTCCTCCAAGTCCACGGCAGGACTGGTGCGTGGGGGGCATGACCGGGTGGACACATTCCGAGCCAGGACAGAGCCTGTGGAGTAGAATGGGAGTGGGGTTGTGCCTGCCTCCTTGTCCCCGGTCCCCTCCTTAGTCTTCCAACATGGTAGTCTCCAGAGAAACTAAAGCTGGCTATGGACCCTGGGACCCCGCCTCTCTAATAAGCCAGGGCCTCTCAGTTCAGGAGTCAGTCACTGCTTAGCATTTATTCATCCCCAGAACCAAGAAGACACAAGGGCCCTGGGATGACACCCTGGGTGATGCCCTGTGCCCAGTACAAATCCACCTCAGTTTACCCATCTATGAAATAGGCATAAAGAAGCACTGCCTCTAGGATTGTTGCAGGGAGGGACCAAACTCCACAGCTTTCTTGCAAGTTTCCCCTTCCCCCTCCCCTATCTTGCAGGTCACCACTGTGACCACACCCAAAGTCCCAGGGGGCCCTGGGGAACAGTCCTTTTGTCCCTCTGACCAGCTGGGGAAGGAGACAAAAGCCACCTCAGCACAGTCAGCTGGCAGTGGGACTGGGCCAGGTGCCTGTTCAGCAGGAGGGGTCTCTTATTTCCTGCTGCAAGTTCCTTCTGACCTGCCCACCCCACCTCCCACTGCCTCTGTCCGCTGGCTGCCTGGCTGGAGGATCTGTCCAGAAATCCCCTGCCTGGAGGAGAAGACGGAAGGGCTTTCTCCATGCTGGCCCGGGCAGGGGCAGGCCCATCAAGAAGGACCTGGCCCCTAGAGGAGATAGGCTGGCCCTTGAGCTGGGCCGGTCCCCAACTTTTCCTCTTGTTAAAAAACTGGCAGGGGGGAGGATGACAGGAAGGGATAGTTAGGGAGTTTGGGATGGACATGTACACAGGGCTATATTTAAAATGCATAGCCAACAAGGACCTACTGTATAGCACATGGAACTCTGCTCAGTGTTATGTGCCAGCCTGGAAGGGAGGAGGGCTTGGGGGAGAATGGATACATGTATAGTATGACCGAGTCCCTTCCCTGTTCATCTGAAACTATCACAACATTGTTAATCAGCTATGTGTGCATGCATGCATGCTAAGTTGCTTCAATCGTCTCTGACTCTTTGCAACCTCATAGCCTGTAGCCCGCCAGGCTCCTCTGTCCATGGGATTCTCCAGGCAAGAATACTGGAGTGGGTTGCCATGGCCTCTTCCAGGGGATCTTCCAGACCCAGGGATCGAACCTGTGTCTCTTATGTCTCCTGCATTAGCAGGTGGGTTCTTTACCACATTCTAGCACCACCTGGGAATCCCTGTTAATCAGCTACACCTCAATACAAAATAAAATGTTAAAAAAACAAATACTTGTGGAACAAAAGAGGCAGCAGTGGATTTGGGTTTCATTGTTCACAGCTGACTCCTGTCCTTCTGATGGCCTTGTCAAGATGCCTACAGTTACCAGGACCCTGTGCCCCCAGGTAGGGGCTCTAGGGACCGGCCCCGTCCTGTGCTCACCTTGGGGGGGCAGGTCGAAGCGGACGTGCCCATCATAATGCATGGCGCTGTGGAACTTGCTGTCACAGACCTCGCAGAGGTTGAGGGGGCCCCGGTGGTGCAGCTGCTGGCAGTCGGCGTGGTGGCATACCTGTGTGGGAAAGGATGGGGGTGAGGTGGACCCAAAGCCCTGTGGTACACGGGGCCCCTGGCTGCTATTCATGTCCAACCATCCATGTTCCAGAGGGGCCTGTGCTTATTAATTTATTCATCAAATGTTTCCCAAGCACCTACAAGGTGTCCATTCTGGGGGATGCAGAGACAGCAAAGCCCTGCCCGCAAGAAACAGCGCTGAGTAAGTAACCATGAAGCAGGTGCTCCCAGGGCCTCTCCCGGAACACAGGCAGAAAGGGCCCCAAAAAGTGAAGCTGGGGCTGCCAGTCACTTGGCCCAACTCAGTGTCTTCAAACAGAACGCCTCCCCGTCCTCCGTGCCCAGGGCCTCTGCCCTCAATTCTATGACCTATGCAGCCCCCGAACAGCTGACCCCCGTGGATTTCTAAGTCAGGGTGTGGAGGGGCTTATGGAGGAGTCAGGGAACGATGCTGGCATCTCGGTGCCTATGTGGGACCCACGGGCCGTTGCTTAGTGATGTGACCTCAGATTTACCCATTCACTCCAGTCTGTTCTCATCCCCATCCCCACAGATGACCTTCCTATCTCCTCCATCCCCTAAGCATCCCAAACTCACTCCCCACTGACCCACTGCCTACTTTTCCAGGGAAACAGAAGACACTCCATGAGCCCCAACCACCACAGCCACCCACCCGTCCTGGGCTGTGGAGGCTTCACCCTGCCCCAACCCAGACCAGCCTTCCACCGAGACCCACCTCTCACCAGATCATTCCCATGGGCAAACCAACCCATTTCCCCAGCTCCAGCACCCCCTCCACTTATAACTAAACTCTGTAAAACCAGGCATCCATAACCACCACTTTCTGTTCTCTCCTCCCATTACCCTTTCTTTTCCCTCAACTTTTTGTTTTAAAATCATTCAAACCTACAGAAAGTTGTAAGAATAGTACAATGACATCCACACACCCTTCTAGCTCCGCCAGTCGTTCACATTTGCCACACTGCTCATGACACCCCTCCCCTGGTGAGGAAATCAACACCACCTGGGAGCACAGATGTTCTCGTGCAAAACCCCACACAACTCTATGTGTGGTCACACTCGGGGAAACTCAGAGATGATACTTTGTCCAACTATAGTCTACCTTGGCATTTCCACAAGTGTCTAAATAATGTCCTTCATAGATTTTTTTTTTTCCCCCACATGATATCCAATCAAGGTTCATATGTACAGACATTTGGCTGTGTTTACCCCTTTAAGAATGAATGTCCTGGGACTTCCCTAGTGACTAAGACTCCGAGCTCTCAAGGCAAGGGGCCTAGGTTCGATCCCTGGTCAGGAAAGTATTTACCACATGCCGCAACTAAGAGTTTGAACGCCAAAACTCAAGATCCTGCATGCCTCAATGAAGATCAAAGATCCTGAGGGATGCAAATGAGAACCAGTACGGCTAAATAAATAAATAAAATATACATATACATATACATATATTTTAAAATTAAAAAAAAAGAATGAATGTCCCACATTTTCCACCCTGTCTTTCAGGACATTGAAGCAGCCAGGCCAGCAGTTTCGCCGAGAGCCCTTCCTTCTGGATTTGTCTGGGGGTCTCGCATAGTTTGCTGTCGTTCAGTCGCTCAGCCGTGTCTGACTTTTTGTGACCCCATGGACTGTAGCATGCCAGACTTCCCTGTCCTTCACCATCTCCCGGGGCTTGCTCAAACTCATGTCCATTGAGTTAGTGATGCCATCCAACCATCTCATACTCTGTCATCCCCTTCTCCTCCTGCCTTCAATCTTTCCAAGCATCAGGGTCTTTCCAATGAGTCAGCTCTTCGCATCACGTGGCCAAAATATTGGAGCTTCAGCTTTAGCATCAGTCCTTCTAATGAATATTCAGGATTGATTTCCTTCAGGATTGACTGGTTTGATTTCCTTGCAGTCCAAGGGACTCTCTATGGTGTTCCCCAACACCATAGCTCAAAAGCATCAATTCTTCTCGCATAGTGTAAAGATGAGCATATGGGCAGGGATGACAGAGAGTGGACTATGTCTCCTTCAGCGTGCCCGAGTGCCAGATCATCTGGGGATCTCACTGTATCTTGTTTGTTTGTTTGCCTTAATATTTACTTATTTGGCTGTGCCAGGTCTTGGTTGCAGCTGACAGGCTTAGTTGCCCTGCTGCATGTGGGATCTTAGTTCCCTGACCAGGGATCGAACTCCTGTCCCCTGTATTGGAAAGTGGATTCTTAACCACTGGACTACCAAGGAGGTCCCCTTGCTATACTCTGTAAAGGCGTGTTCTCTCTCTGTAATGAGATACAGGGCTTCTCTGCTGGCTCAGTGGTAAAGAATCTGCCTGCAATGCAGGAGACCCAGGTTCAATTCCTGGGTCGGGAGATCCCCTGGAGAAGGAAATGGCAAACCACTCCAGTATTCTTGCTTGGAAAAGCCCATGGACTGGGGAGCCTGGCAGGCTACGGTCCATGGGTTGCAAAGAGTTGGACACGACTTAGCCACTAAACCACCAATGAGTAGGTAGTCCTGGGGTGACACTTTGAGATAGCCTGCTCCTCAGTGATTGCACACTCCAGGGCTTTAGTCCTCACTGATGGCTTTTGCCTAAACCAAACTATTACTACAATGGTTGCAACTGGAGATTTTCTACCTCTTCTATATTCCCTCAGACCCTTTCCCATCAATTCTGCTCCCTCCCCAACTTGCTCTTCTAAGGTCTCTGCTGACATCCACACTTCTAAGTCCTCTTGTCTGTTCTGCCAGGGCCCAGCATTTGACATGGTCTCTTGGAAACCATTTCTTCCTCGGCCCCCAGAACCCATGCCTTGCCTATTCCCTCCCCTCTCAGCCCCCTTGCCTGCTTCCTGCTCTCTCCCCATCTGTGGACCCCTCCTTATTTTACCCACACCCACTGTCCTGGGGAGGGCTCCCAGGTGATCTGTCCAGTGGGGACCAGGCCTAAGACTCCGGACCCACCTTCTCCATCCTCCTCCTGGATCCCAACAAGCATCTCAAACTTAAAAGGGCCTCACATGAGCTCCTGAAATTTTCCACATGGCTCTCTACCCATCTCGATTATTGGCAACATCTTCCAGCTATGCTGATGTTATGAGTTGAATTATGTCCCTCAAAAAGACAGGTTTGGGGTATTCCCTAGTGGTCCAGTGGTTAGGACTTGGTGGTTTCACAGCCATGGGCCTGGATTCGATCCCTGTCTGGGGACCTGCTGTTGTTATTGTTAACTTGCTAAGTCACTTCTGACTCTTTGTGACCCCATGGACTGTATGCAGCCCATCAGGCTCCTTTGTACATGGGATTCTCCAGGCAAGAATACTGGAGTGGGTTGCCAATTCCTTCTCCAGGGGATCTTCCTGACCCAGGAATCAAACTTGCATCTCCTAAAATGGCAGGAAGATTCTTTACCACTGAGCTACTTGGGAAGGCCTGGTTGGGGAACAAGAATCTCACAAGCCAGGCGGCACAGCAAATAGTGTTTTTTTTGTTTGTTTGTTTGTTTTTTTAAAAAGATAGGTTCAGTCCTAACCCCCAGCACTACAGAATGTGCCCTTGATGGAAAGAGGATCATTACAGATGTCATTAGTTAAGCTGAGATCATAATGGGGTCTGTGATCACACAGGATAGAGTATGGAGTAACCATATGACTGGTATCCTTATAAGAAGAGAAGAGACACACAGAGGGGACACATAGTGAGAAGCCATGTGACGACAGAGGCAGCGACTGGAGGCATGCACCTACAAGCCAAGGAATACTGAGGAACACCAGGAGGTGCCAGAGCTGGAGGAAGCAAGGGAGAATCCTCCCCTGGTAACTTGCAAGGGAGAACGACCTGACCACATCTTAATTTCAGACTTTTGGCCTCAGAACCGAGAGAATAAACTTCTGTTGTTCTAAAGCCACCCTGACATGCTATGGCAGCCCCAAGAAAATAACATATTAGGCCAAAAACCTTAGGGTCACCTGTGAGCCTTCTGTTACCTGTCATCCAGGCAGTCTAACACATCTTCAGGCGCCACCCTTAATACCCATAGTTTCAAACCGGCCACACGCTCCAGGCCAGCTTAGCTCCCATCGCCTCTCGGCAGGATGACAGGGCCCCAGAGCTGGTCACCCTACACCCATCCTTGACTCCAGCCTATTCTCCATGAGCAGCCGCAGTGGACCCAGTTCAAAGAGGAGTCACACAGACCTCCTCAAAACCCTGCAAGGGCTTCCCATCTCCTGCCAAGGCAGTGACCTTGGGGGCCTCCAGTCCTGTTCTCCTAGCTCCTTCTGCTGTCCCCACCCGCCAGCCTCCTGCCTTCCCTGTAATTGGGCTTCCCAGGTGGCACTAGTGGTAAAGAACCCACCTGCCAATGCAGGAGACACAAGAGACACAGGTTTGATCCCTGGGTCGGGAAGATCTCCTAGAATAGGAAGTGGCAACCCACTCCAGTACTCTTGCTTGGAAAATCCCATGGATGGGGAGCCTGGCAGACTACAGTCCATGGGGCCAGAAAGAGTCGGACACGACTGAGCCACTGAGCATGCATATATTTATTTATTTGGCTGCGCTGGGTCTATAGTCACAGCGCTCAGGGTCTTTAGTTGTGGCACGCAGGATCTTAGTTCCCTGACCAGGGATCGAACCCAGGCCCCCTGCACTGGGAGAGCAGAGTCTTGGCCATGGACCACCAGGGAAGTCCCTCCTCCTGCCTTCTCCGACACGCTTCTTCAGACATGCCCCACCTCTGAGCCTTGGCATCTGCTAATCCCTCAGCCTGAAATGCTTTCCCCCAGACACTGAAATAACCAGCCACCTCCCTTCCTGCAGACCTTCACTCAAAAGTCACCATCTTTCCCTTCTAAGGTTTCATTCCTCCACGTTCACTCCCTGCCCCTGCCTTCTCTCCTTAACACCTTCCACCGGCAGGCAGTCTGTGCATCTCACTTTGTTGCCTCCCCACCCTATCAGCTCTACAAGGACAGCAGTTTCCGTCTTTCAGGTTCACTGACTGATCTCATCCTAGCCATTCAATAAGTACTGGTTTGATTATTAAGTAGCATGATAGAGGACCACTGGAGATTTGGGCTGGAGAGAGCCTGATCAGGCATCTTCTTTAGTCTTCATTGAATTGGTTACAATATTGCTTCTGTTCTGTGTTTTGGCTTTTCAGCCCAAAGCATGTAGGATCTTAGCTTGTTGCTTTGGTTCTTGTGTTCCTTCCACTCCTCAGTCAGACAGAAAAAGGAATATGGACACAGAAATGTCAGCTGGCAGGGAGCAGACTGAGGTCACTTGTTCCAGGGGGTCTGGGCCCTGGGCATCATGGTCCACATTTCCAACAGCAACCTGAGAGCCAGGTACCCCCTACTGCCACTCCCTTCCTGAGTGGTCTTCAAGTGTGGTCTTCTGTCCTGAGGCAGGGCGAGAGGCACCCTTCAACTAGAACAGCTGTTTCTATCTTCACTTGACCTGGCGGTGGTGGTTTAGTTGCTAGTTGTGTCTGACTTTTGCGACCCCAAGGACTGTAGCCCACCAGGCTCCACTGTCTATGGGATTTCCCAGGCAAGAATACTGGTGTAGGTTGCCAATTCCTTCTCCAGGGGGTCTCCCTGACCCAGAGATCCAACGCGGGCCTCCTGCACAACAGGCAGATTCTTTACCAACTGAGTCACCAGGGAAACCCTCTGATCTACTGCTAAACAAAGTGTGAAAACCCCGATTCTCCTCCATGGCTCTGCACACATCCACATCCACACTTGGCCTCCCCAGGGCACTCCTGACAGAGGGCTGGGCTTTGCGGATGCAGGGACCCCTGCAGTGAGCATCTCTTCCTGACAACAAATCCGAGGAAGCACTTGTCCTTTCTCCCCAGGAGGCTCACAGCCGGCCAGCTCAGCAGCCCTCCCGCCCTCTGTGTCCCGCCTGGCAGTCAGTCTGGCACAGGTGCCCCTTCCTGACCCCTTCCAGGCCTCTAGCGATTTCCCTGACAGCTTCATTTTTCTGGTGCCAGGCCTGGCATTGGGCAGTGAGGCTGTGGACTGACCAGCTGCCCAGGCCCTGGCCTCACAGTGGGTGGGGGTGGGGGTGGGGTGACATGGCAGGAGCCATGATAGGTTGTGGGTGTTCTGGGTTCGGGGGGGTGGTTCTCTGGGAGTCTTCCAGTCCAAGTCCTTGGTTCTATGCCACAATCTTGTTTTAAAACCTAACCAGTATATGTGCTCCCACCAGGCTTCTCCATCCATGGAATTCTGCAGGCAAGAATACTGGAGTGAGTTGCCATTTCCTATTTATAATACCTATAATACCACTACATAGCATACAGATTGCCACTAAGTAAATATCAACTGAATGTACTAACCAATAGGTAGGCTTCCCAGGTAGCGCAGTGGTAAAGAATCCACCTGCCAATGCAGGAGACAAGAGTTCAGTTCCTGGGTTGGGAGGATCCCCTGGAGGAAGAAATTACTACTGATACTAATGCTAATTTTAACAAGAGTCCAGCTGCTGGCTGACCTCCTTCCATCCTCCCAGCAGCCCCCAGGCTCAGGGACACCGGGATGATGTGAGAGTCAGGCTAGGATCTGAAGCAGGTGAGTATTCAGCGGGTTGAGGATGAAGTTCTGAGAACCCCCACGGAGGGAGGCTGAAGCAGTGCCCACACTGGCTGTTCTCACACCTCCATCTCCAAACCCCTTGGTCTTCACCACTCCCTCCAGGGTTGGGGGTCTCCCCATCACTAAAGCAGGGTAGCCCCTTCCCAAAGCCAGGCTCTTGAGCCCCTTCTCTCAGACCCAGGGTCTACTCCCCACCTCCTTGCTGCCCCCTCACGCCCCCCACCCCCACCACTCTCTGAGGGCAGCAGCGACCCTGCCAGCCAGGGAGAGACAGCAGGGTCCGGGGCCAAAAGTTCTCAGGACTCAAGCCAAAGAAGCGAGAGGGGATCCCATGGAACAGCTAGGTCACACTGCATGTCCAAAGGCAGAGAATGGGCGGTAACTTTACAAATAATAAAGGGGCCTGGGCCTTTTGGGGAGCACGAACGATCAAGGCTGACTCCCCCAGGGGTGGGGCGTGGAGAAATCAGTCTTCCCAGTCCCACCAGGGTGGCCTCAGAAGCAGGAGTAGGAGGGGTGTGGGCAGGGCCTGGACAGAGGAAGGAAAGGGGAGGGTGGCCAGGGCAGGGCCTGGGACCCACAGGTGTGTCCGGAGTCAGCCCCAGACACAAAAGGCCGAGGTCTGGCGGTCCCCTCCGCTGCCTGGCCGCCTTGGTGCCAGGGTGGGGGACACATCTCAAACCCCCAGCCCCTCATCGCCTCCCCAGCTCCTCCTCCCCCGCCCCGCACCCCCGCAGTGTGCACCCCGGGTAGGGGGCTGGGCCGCCGAGTACCGGATCCACTTAGAGACGCGCGCGGAGGAGCGAAAGGGCACCCGCCCCGCCCCCCGCCCAGCCCCCCGCGCCCGTACCTGGCCTTCCCCGTTGCGGCCGCGACCCCCTGCCCAGCCGGGCTCGGAGTCTCGGGAGGGCAGCCCGGGGCTGGGCCTGGAGGCCGCGCGGCGCCCGGAGACGCCGGGTCCCGTCCCCATGGCGGCCGGAGGAAGCGGCGGTCTGCGCCGCCCGCCGGACAAAGCGCGGAGCCCCGCTTCCTGCCATTGTGCAGCCGCGCCCGCCCGCCGAGCGCGCCGGGACCCCGGGGGGCGGGGAACACCCTCCCGCCGGCAGCCCCGCCCTGACCCCCAGCCCCCAACCCCCACGCAAATGTCTCAGGCTCAGAGGGTCCCCCCCCCGGGGACCTCCTTGAATGCGGGGGGAAGGGGGACCCGCCGCTGACAACCCCCTCACCTTGACTGCGGAACCCCGGCCCCGCCCAGTCCCGCGGGGGCCCCATTTTGCTGTGACCGCCACCCCCCCCAACGCGAACGACTGGGCACAGGAGGTCCCCCTGGCCAAAGGGCATCTTAACTCCCTCCCGCCAGTCCTGGGGACCCCCGCCCCAGAGCCTCAGCCCGCAGGACTTCTCCCTGCTGTGAGGGAGCTTCCTTAATACTGGCAGAAGAGGGGGGACCGGACCAAGGATACATCACATCTCCCTAGGGGTCCTCGGGCCCCGCTCCCCGTCCAGCCCCGAGGATATCTGACTCCACTTCTCAGTCTCAGCCACACAGTCGGCGCTCAGAGGCCTTCTTGAGGGTCATCTTAGTGCCGGCCCGCAATCCAAGAGACCCCCGCCTCAGAGCCTGAGCCCGGGGGACCCCCGCTCCCACTGCCCACACCAGGCAGAGGAGCAGAGTGGGGCTGGTGACCACAGGAGGAGGCGGCGGGCGGAAGGCAGGTGCGCGGGGCGGAGAGGGTGGTCTCTGGGGTGCGCCCAGGAGCAGAGTGAGAGGAGGTGTCGGGACAACCCCACAACCCAACTCAGCTTTCCACGTAGCCCCTGCTGCTCCAGGCTGGCACCCACCGCCCCGCACCCCTCCCCGGCTCAAGGCCACGCGGGAGCTTCCGGTGCCCTACCGCCAGAGGGCGCTCATCAGAGGCTGAGAGACGCAGACCCGGAATGGGGTGTGGTGCAAGGGTCACCACTGTAGGTCGTCAAAGAGCTTTCACACTCACTCCTGGGAGGTGGAGGCCGGCACTGTTATCCTCGCTCATCGAGTGGGGGAGAAAGTCCACAGGCCGGACTGACACCCAGGCTTCTGGAATGGCCTCCCCAGGGCACTCCTCAGTACTCACACGCTGTCATCATCCCCATCCCCTAGACAGCTCCCCCTCAATCTGGTTCTGTGGGGGGAAGAGGGTCTTTACAGGTTTTGCGGGGAGCAGCAATTTATCCATCTATCCCGGCCGGGAGGTTTCCACGGCTGTGTCCCCTCCCACATCCTGAGCAGCCCTCTTTCCACACCATAGGCAAATCTTCTAAAACTGAAACCTGACCATGTCACTCCCCCCCCCCACCCCCCCGCCCCAAACCCTCCTGTGACTTCCCATCTTGCTTAAAATAAAAATCCCAATTATGGCCTGTCTCCTACCTTGCCCCCCTGGCCGGTTCCACAGGGTGGGCCGCCATGCTGGCTTCCTTCATCCCTACAACTCACTGAGCTCAGAACCTGCTCCTCTGTGTTCTGGAACACCATGTGCCCTTGATCTTCCCAACAGCTGGCACTGGGCCCCAATTTAAATCCTACCTCTCCAAGAAGACCGTTACTCTTCTCTCCAGATAAACACCCCCTTACCCCAGGACTCTCAGTCCCCTTAAATTGAATCATTTCCTCCAAAGCATCTATTTATATTATGACCTGAAATTATTTTCTTTGTTCACTTCTTGATGATCACTTTCCCCTGCTAGAATATTCTCTCCAGAGGCTAGCAGTCTTGGCTGTCTGGCCCATGCTTCATTTTTGGCACTTAGAACAGTCCTGGCCACCACAGGTACTCAGGGTAGACTAAGATGATGAATAGACGAATGAAGACAGAAGGAGGGGCTTCATGCCAGAGAAGGCCATTGGGGCCAGGAAGGTCTTGGCCAGGATGCCCTTCCTGTGGCCAATGGTCAACAATGCTTTCTCCATTGCTTGTCCACGGCTTCTCTCCATCCCCTCCAGCATCCATGACCTTGGCTTGCTGGCCCAGGCAGGTCCTCAGGCTTTCTACCTCAAAGCCTGGTGGTGTTGCCCAGGCCCCCTGCCCCTGCCCCCCAGACCAACCTCTGAGCACACCTAAGTGCCAGGCCCATGCCAAATCCCGTTCACTCTTCTCAGGACCATAAGGAGAAGATACTGTTACTATCTCCCATTCAACAGACAAAGACACTGAGATTTGGAAAGGTAAAATAACTTGTTCTAACAGCAGATGCCCACTGGACCACTCCCCGTGAGCCTCAAGCACAGAGAAGCCGTAGTGACATGAAGACCAGCCAAGTGGTGGTTTGGGCAGCAGGGACGTGAGGTCCACCCCCTTGGGGACAGGGCAGATCCCCGCGCCCACCAGTCTGTGGTAGCCAGGTTGCATCAAGTGGAGACCAACAGGACTGGGCCAGGACAGGTCACCAGAGGTCACTGGAGTGACCAAGTTCTTGCCACCCTGAATCATGCTCCTGCTTGGGTTCTCCATCCAGGGCTGGGGCTGCTCCTTGGAGGGCCAGGGCCCTGCTATCCCAGGGCCAAACGTGCAGGGTCAAGGAACCTGTGGAGCAGGGGAGGAAAGGAGCCCTACACAGGGAAGGGAGGAGGCCTCGGCAGGCTTTGAGGTTCCCACCTGCTCGCTAAATAGGGAGCTGAAACAGCCCGTGAACAGGCCCAAAAGGTCCCAACCCCTGACTCCCTGAGGAGGGGGCCCCTCCCTAGCCCAGCCCCAGCTCCAGGCTCATGAGTCAGGACTGGCTTGTTGAAACTGATACCCAGAAACCAGATGCCGGGGCTGATGAATAATGGAGTCTGCAAGGCAGGAGCCCCCTGCCACTCCTGCCCAGCACCACCTCCCCAGCCCCAGAAAAGCAGAGGCCTGTGGGCATCCCCTTCCTCACAGTGGGTTGGGGCCCCGGCCTGGTCTGTAGTGGGAGAGGGGAAGTCACAGGTCTGGGGCCTGCTCTGTCCACAGGAGACTGGACTGGAACCAGGAGTTGGGGCTCTGTGGCCAGGGGGACACCCCTGCCCAGGGGCTCCCTGCCCGAGCTAAGCTCCTCTAAGAGGCTCCCAACCCTGAGGCTCCATCTGGCACCTTGGAAATCCAGGGGTGGAGGCTGCATGCATGGGCACGTTAGCCAGGGAGGAGTCGGCTCTGCCAGGCTGCTCTCCTCTTCAAACAGCCCATTTGGCTCCTCCCTTCCCCTAGGCCTGGGCCTCACTGCTTGTCCTCTGGTTCTGGGGTCCCCCTGGAGGCAGAGCCTGCTCTAAGGACCTGCCCTGTGCTGGGTAGATGGTAGGGGTGTAGAGAACCTCTCTGCAGACCAGCTCCATGCCACCAAGTCCAGAAGCCAGTGAGCCCTCTTCCTCCCCAGGGAGCCAACCAGCTGGGACCTGTGGGTACTAGGTGGAAAAGGAGAGGCTGTGTGGTCCATGAACTTTGCCCCCTGCCCAGGCCCTGCAGAAATGTGTCCTGGAGCCCCGGACCCCAGCCCGGAAGCCTGCACCTTCTCCTGGCACCTCTCGTTTCAGAGCCACACAAAAGGCTCTTTGGGAGGGAATCAGGGAGAGGGCATAGGCCTGGGCTGCACACCTGCTTCTGGGGCCCACCTACCTACCTCCTGCCCTTCCCTACTGTGCAAAGAGGGCACTGGCCAGTTCTCTAGAATCCTCTATCTAGGGATGGCTGCTGGGTTCAAATGTGTGTCTGGACTCTGGCAAAGGAGCAGAGGAATAGTGAAATAAATCCTCCCAGAGCCCTCCAAGCCTGGGGAAGGAAGTGGAGGAATCTGTAGGGTCCGAGGCCCATTGGGCCTCCACGTCCTCAGTCTTTGATCAGAGCGGCCAGGGTCTCTCCTGGCCTCTGGCTCTCTCCCCTTCTCCCCAGAGAGGACCAGGCCAGACCCAGGCGGTCCGAGGCGCAGACTCTCGCGCCCCCTGCCGGCCTCGAGAGGACTTTCCGCTTGGACCGTCACGGACGCCCAGATGCGGCGAGGTCGCCGAAACCACCTAACCAAGCCCCGCCAAATCCCCTTCGGAACCCCTCGCCCCACCAGCAGCCCTCACACCAGGGCTGGGTCCTTACAGACTCCTCATGGCCATTTCTCCCAGCCGACCCCACCCTAGAGTCATTGTGGGGGCGGGCGCTGGAGCCCATTCCACCCCAAGTAAGTGGAAGCAGAGCCAGTGGCGCCCGTTGACGGCCACCTGCAGTCCCAGGGCTGTGTGGGACCCTCGCCCTCCCCTCCCTCCACTATCCCCCCCTCCCCCAACCCCGGCTTCTGTCCATTAATTCAGGGGGAGTCTTGGCTCCCGGACCCACCCCCGTCTGAACTCCCCCGAGACTCACCTAGGGACACGGGTCTCCTCCCCAGTGGCTAGGGCTCGGGTCAAGACTGCCAAAGCTCCGAGGGGCCTGCAGGACGAGGGCCACCGGAACCGCGGGGCGGGCTCGGTCCGCTCTGCGCCGGCGGGGGCGCGGGTCGTAGGGGAATTACGGTAGGCCGGCGCGGGCGCTACCACCTGGGCGGGCCGGGACGTACCAACGGCGCGCCCGGCTAGGCCGGGGAGGGGCTGCGCTCCCGGGAAGCTCCGGGAGCCCCACCCCGCGGCCCAGGGGTGGCTGGAGGGCCGGCCGGCCGGCGTTTGGGGGTAACCTAGGGTCCGGGCTGCGGACAGAGGTAAGGAGGCCGTTGTCACTGTCCCCAAGGCGGCTGCCCTTATAGACCTGCAGAAAGTTCAAAACCTGCAATCTTTGACCTGGGCTTAAAGAAAAGAGCTCGCCCTCCCGCCCCCGGCGAGGGCCAGCGGCAGGACGCTGCCCCCCGGGGTCCAGAAGGAGGCACCCGTAGGCCCTGCCCGCCCCGGGAATCGCCCCAAGCCAGGCTGGCTTCCGCTGGATTCTGAACTGCGCCCTCCGCGGCGCCTGAGAAACGGGCCCGCCTAGCTCCGTGCCTCCCTCTTTTTTCCTGGCCCACGCCTAGTAGGTCCTCAAAGAGGGGCCCATCCCGCCCTTCGGTGGTTCCTGGCAGATTGAGTTCAGAATAACTCAGCGCTCAGGACTTGAGGTGGGGGGAGTGTCTGGGGATACCCCGCCCCAAGCACACCTACCCCCTTCCCTAGGGAGACTGGCATGATGGGGCTGCCACCCTCTACTCCCAGCCTCCTGGTTCAGACCTACTTGCATTTTCCCAATTCTAGACCATCTTCATCAGGCCCCCTCCAGATTACCAGAGACTACTCCAGAGACCCCTCTTAATGGGAGTCACTGTCCTTAGCAGTGCTGACCTCCCTGGGACTGGTCCACACCAGGGCAGCTCATCTTGGCCAGGTCACATGTGTGGGTCCTCTGTCCCGGCCTCTGGGGCACCCCAGACCTTCACCTTCTCCCCTCCAAAGTACTTAGCCAAAGCCCCAAAGTTCCACTTGCACTACTTCCCTGGTCCTGCCCCAGTCTCCAGGCACACACGGGACTGCCCGTGATCTACAGCTGACCAGCATCTCCAAGGACCAGCTACCTCCAGAGATCCCAGAATCTGGCCATTCTCAAGGGCGCCTGGCCTTTACCTCTTACCCCCAAAGCATTGCCCAGGAGAATGAATGACTCCTTCTTCCATTAGTCACCACATCCTGCCCACTCTTTCTCCACAAGGACCTCAGACCCACCCCTTCCTCTGCCCTGTGTCCACTGGTCTTCATCTGACAAGCCTTCCCCTAGACATAGACACCACCCCTCCCGACTCATCCCTGCCACCTCACAGCCCAATGTTAAGCTAGAAGGGAAGTCTGAGGTCAACAAATCCAATCTTCACTCTCTGCTTAAATTGCCTCTAGCAATGGGGTGCTCACTACCTATGTATCAGAGAACAGCTTCAGCTGTTGGAGACTCTTACCTTTACTGAACCAAAGCCCACCTCCCTGCCAGGGCCCTTGGGAGCCCTGCAGAAAAATTCACCCCGCGCTCCTTTCCTCCTGACAGTTTGTTAGAAATGGTAGGCTCTGAGGACAGACAGACCTGGTTGAGACAGACCCAGGCAAGTTCTTTTCCCTCTCTGTTTCTCAGTGCCCTGTCTCTGTGATGGAGATGGTGTGTCCTTGCTGCACAGGGTGGGGGTGAGGGCTAGATGAGGTCCCCGTGGAGAAGCACTGAAGCAGGGCCTGGCACACAGTAGGTGCTGAGAACACAGTGGCTGCTAGAACTGATACCTTTAAGGATGTTGCCCTGAGAGTCCCATCTCCAGGACAAACACCCCGAGTCTTCCATGCCCTCAAATGTGGTTCCCTAGGCCAGTGTCAGCCCTTCTCTGTGTCCCCTTGTGACCTGAGGTGCCCTGTACAGACTTCCATCAGAATGCCCAGATCAAGGGGACTCTGCCCTGTGGTTAACTTGCAGGAGGGTGGGGACACCCACCAGGTCATCACCTGGCCCTTTGGGAGGGAGGGAGCAAACACTTCCTCTGAGTCCCCAACAGGACTCCTGCCCTGGGGACAGGATAGCTGTGCAGAAAACATCCATCTGGCTGGGTGGGGTTGGTCAGGTCTAGGATGGAACCTAAGGTGGTCTCAGATCTCAGGGAGAGAAAGGAGGGCATGCTGGGAGCCTAGGGGTTTCTCTCCCCCCTGCACACACGTTACACACATGATCACAGCTAGCATCCTCTTGAACACCACAGCAAGCCACACTCTCTGCTAAGCACTCCACAGGTGGGCCCTCTTTTAATTTTTGTCACAACTCTAGAAGCCTCAGCTTCCAGATGAGGAAACTGAGGATCAGGGGTAGACTGACTTTCCCAGGGTCATGCAGTTGGGAAGGGGTAGGCTGTGACCCTGCAGTTCCCAGGTGTGGGTTACTCCATACATCTTTTAAAAATACATTCATTTATTTATTTGGCTGTGACAGGTCTTGGTTGCGACACACAGGATCTTCAATTTTCACTGCAGCATGTGGGATCTTTAGCTGTGGCAAGCAAACTCTTAGTTGCGGCATGTGGGATCTAGTTCCCAGACCAGGGATGGAACTTGGGATCCCTGCATTAGGAGCACAGAATCTTAGCCACTGGACCACCAGGAAGGTCCCCTACTCTATACATCTTCCTCTTGAGGAAGTGTAGGGCCACCACCTCCCTCCGTGGTCCCCAAGACAGGTAGTTCAGACACCTCACCTGGACCTCAGGATGCTCCCTGTTCAGTTTTGCCTACCTTTCCCCATCCCCTGAGCCCTGCTCACTCCTTCCATCCCCAATATCCGTCCCCACCCCAACTCAGCTTTCTTCCATCTTAATAAGCCCTCATTTCTCTGGACACCAGCAGCCACCTCCAGGAAGCCCATGCTGGTTATCTCCATTCCCCTAGAGTGAACTCCAGGAACAGGAGGGAGGAGTGGGGTGGCTGATGCATTTCAAAAGCCCCAGCAGCCAGAAGAAGCTCAAATAAAACCTCAAGGGTCAAGACGTCTGTGGCAGTCCAGTGGTTAAGGCTCCATGCTTCCAATGCAGGGTGAACCAGTTCAATCCCTGGTTGGGGGACTAAGATCCTGCATGCCAGACCCCAAAATAAATAAAAAACAAAGATGTAACCAAACCAAACAAACAAACACAAATTCTCGGACTTCCCTGGTGGCGCATTGGCTAAGAATCCGCCTGCCAATGTAGGGGACACAAGTTCAATCCCTGCTCTGGGAAGAGTCCACATGCGGAGGAGCAACTAAGCCTGTGCAAATAACTACTGAGCCAGTGTGCTACAACTACTGAAGCCCGTGAGCCCTAGAGCCCATGCTCTGCAACGAGAGAAGCCACTGCAATGAGAAGCCCATGCACCACAACAAAGAGTAGCCCCCCCCGCCCCCCCCCCCCGCCCCGCTCTCCGAAACTAGAGAAACCCCGTACAAAGCAATGAAGACCAAGTGCAGCCAAAAAACAAACACACACAGAAAAAACCCTCAAGGGTGGGCCCGGAAGTAGAAGGGTCCAGCCCGGTTGAAAGATGGCCCTTCCCCAGGGCAGCCTGGGGGCGCCAGTCTGACAAACCCAAGTCCTCACTTCCCTCCTCATCCCTGGGGGCCTGGGATCAGCTCCAGGAGAGCAGGACCTTTGTTCCCCGGGAAATCTCCAGGCCTAGAACAGGGCCTGGCACGCCAGGTGCTTCAGGCTGATTTGGTGAATGAATGAATGATGTCATCTCCTTCAAAACGCTAGTCACATCCTGCTAGCGGTCCCCAGAATGGCTGGGGAGGACAGTGAGAATGAGGCTCATCTCATTCCAGGCTATGCTTGGCCAGTCATGCTGTGTGACGTGGGCTAGTTCTTTCGCCTCTCTGAGCCTCAGTTTCCTTATGTTTCACACAGGAATGATAATGACGCTTTTCTTCTAAGGTTCTCACAAAAGTTCAGTGAAACAAGCATGAGGGCCTAACAACCTGCCTGGCACGTAAACATGTTTGGTCACTGGTGGTTCTTATTATCATCAACAATAGGATATTCTTTGCTCCTCTCTCTCACCAACCTGGATGTCATTCACCTCCTCTGACCTTCTGCTCCAGCCTGCTCCTACCCTTGGCAAGACCTGCCTCTTGCTCCTTGTTTTCTGCCTCTGGCTTCTGCCTGTGGCAGTTCTCCCTTTCTGGACTGCCCTTGGCTTCTGCTCTGCCGGTCCACATTTTCTGGCTTAGTGATAAAGAACTCGCCTGTCAGTGCAGGAGACATAACAGACACGGGTTCGATCCCTGGCTCAGGAAGATTCTCTGAAGGAGGAAATGGCAACCCACTCCAGTATTCTTGCCGGGAGATCCCCATGGACTCCTGAGGATCAGGAGCCTGGCGGGCTACAGTCCATGGGGTCACAATGAGTTGGACACAACTGAAGCAACTTAGCATGCAGGCACGTCCACATTTTCACTCCCATCAGAGGCCACCTCCTCCAAGATGTCCTCCCTGACTAGACCTTCGCCTTTGATTTCTCAGGCATCCTTGTGGCCCAAGTCTGTATCACCTGTCCCAAAGCAGGTGCCACCAGCAATAGAACCAGGGCTCTCCCCCTGCAGGCTGGGTGACGGTCTGCTGCTGATGCCAACGTCAGCCATGTTGAGTTGCAGGCAGCCCACGGCTGGGCTGGAGTTGAGACCTGGAGGCTGCAGAAGGCCCTCAGGCACTCTGACACCAACTCTCATCTCATAGGCCTCACCCCTGCCCCTTCCTATGGCAGCTTGTGGGCCTGCCTGGGGCGCAGATGCCCACAAAAGAGGCTGGATCAGTGTGGCCTGCCCCGTTTGCCACCCCTCTGGGTCAGGCAGAGGCCCCAAGGCTTCACAGGCCCCTGGCAGGATGTAACTGAGGGTAACTGGGGCCAGTTTGTTTCCAGGAGCCCCCATATGGGGGAGAGGCAGCCAGCCAACACCAGAGCCCTGATGCCAGGCACCATCCGTGCCAGCAGATTGCATCTGACATCACAGCCGCCCCCTTGCCGGTGACCACGGCAACTGGAAGCCTCCCCCTCCTCTCCCCACCCCCAGAACAGCCCTCCATGTTCCTTCCAGCCATGGTCTTCCTGTACAGAATGTAAGCGGCTGTGTCCGGGTGGAAGGGTGTAACGGGGCGGCATCTTTAATCTCCTGCGGCTGCAGAGCTGAGCTGCACAGTGGCTAGGAACAGGGCTCTGACACCACACAGATCTGGGTTCTGGGTTCAAATCACAGCTCTCCCACATCCTAGAGACGCGTTCTTAGGTGAGCCGCTACCTCTCCACTGTAAATGAGAATAGTGACGGGACAGTTGTCAGAAGGCCAGAGGGAGGAGACAAAGAGTCCTCAGGGCTCGGGGTGACACAGTAAGTTGTGGCAGTTACCCCCACTGTCCCTCAAATGCGTGCGGGGAGGGGCCCAACCTGGGTTCCAGCCCTGGCTCAGTCTCTCCTGAGCTGTGGGGCCTCGGCCAAGTCACAGGACCTCTCTGAACCTTGGTATCTTCATCTGGAAAACAGGGCAACGACCCACGCCTTCCCAGCAGAGCTGCCACAAACAGCACATGAGGCACAGGGCCCAGCACAGACCAGGCAGAAGGCCCCCCCATCATTTTTATCTGTATTCCTCTTGTTTTGTCCACTGCTAGCTCCCAAGTCCTGACACTCCAGGACCACTGGGCCCCCTCTTCCCTTCCTCATCCCCAGGCCTGCAGTCACTGCCACAAAGTCCCATAGTGTCCCTGACCCATGCTCAGGCCTGAAGAGTGGCCTGGTGGCCCAGGAAGAGTGCCCATGGGGCACTGGAATGGAACCTTGGTTGCAGGGTGGGGGGTGTCCCTGCTTGCTGATTCTTAGCTTCCTCATCAGTGACATTGAGCAGCAGTGCCTGTCACCTCAGGGCTCTAAGGACCACAGGGCAAGAAAGGGCTTTGAGGCACCCCCGCTCTGGCTGCCCTCATAGAAGTCCCCCCACCTCTGCTCTTTCTGAACTAAGGTCAGCCCCTCTGCCTCCTAAACCAGCCATCCTGCAGCCCTGCCCACCCCTGAACCCAGGCCACACTGTGGCCAGGCCAGCTGCACCCTTGCCAGGGCCCCCATGGATTTCCGGGCCTGGATAGAGCGGGTGGTTAGCAACCTGCCCCAGGGGCCCCCAGGCCCGCCAGCCTCCCTACCTTAGCAGCCCGGCCCTTGTCCATGCAGTCAGGGTTCTGACAACGCAGTCCCTTCTCTTCTTCCAGGCTCCGGTCTTCTGCAAAGGAGAGGAGAGAAGGGTTACTAATTGGGCGTGGCCCAGGGAGGGTGCGCCCCAGGCAGGGGCACCCTGGCTCCCCAGGGCCCCAGGAGCCTCCCGACCAGAAGACGGGGTGGGGCGGTCTCCTCAATGCACCCTTCAAAGGAGGGCAGTGTCCCTTTCTCTTTTAAATGCCAACTTATCTGCACGGGAATCTGTGTGCAGAGCCCTTTTCTTGTTGCAGCTCCCTAGGGAAATTATCCAGATTCCAGGGGGAGAAAACATCTTTGGAAATGAGCTGCTCCCTCTCTGTCCCACTGGTGGGGGGTGGGGAAGGGAGGGGGGGGTGGCTCAGTGACCTTGGGGCCTCAGGGTTCCTGAGGGATTCCTGCAATACAGTGAGGGGAAGGGGGACTCCAGGGGTCCAAGATCCCTTCCTACTCCTGCCCTCCACATCCCACCCGCAAGAACCTGGGGTGGTCCCCTCACCCGCTGTCCATCTTTGACCCAGAACTTGGCCCCCTCCAAGCTGCCCCTCTTCCTGGGGTGCAGCAGCAGAGGGGACAGGGAAGGGGGGCAAAGAGGCTGCTCGCCCAGGCCAGCTTGCAGGGCCAGGGGAAGGGGTGACGAAGCGTGCCCCGACATGGGGACAGAGTTTGGACCCCCAAAGCCCTGATTCTGAGACCGGTGTCTACCTCCCATCTCGAGCAGGCCTTCCCCAAAGGAGGGGGCGGGCTGAGCCCCCGCCTGCCGAGGGGAAGGAGCCGGTCCTGCCCTGCCCTTGATCTCTCCCCTACCCCCACCAACTCCCCGGCCGGCCCGCGTGCCCCTCGCCAACGCCCCTCCCCGAGCCGGCGCGGAGGCGGCCAGGCCAGCCGGCCTGCATGGCGGGGCCGGGCCGGGCCGGGGGCCCCGCACTCACCCATAGAGGAGGCGTGGGGCGTCCGGGAACGCGGGAGGGGCTGGGGGCGCTGCGGGTCGGCGCGGGGGACGAGCGCGACGGAGGCGGGGGGGTGCGGGCGCCGGCCGGGTGCCTCGGGAGAGGCCGGAGCGCTGCGGCCGAGGGACCCTCGGCGGTGAGAGGCGGGGCGGGGCAGGTGGGCGGTGGGAGGAGCGGAGTTGCGGCCCCGCCTACGGGGCGGGACTCTGCGCCCCACCCCCCGCGCCCCTCCGCCCGGCGCCCCGCTGGGCAGAACCTGCACCCGGCGGCGCGGGGCATCAGCCTAGAGGACGCGGCGCACCCTCCCCCTCTCTCTGAAAAGTCGTGGGTGTGACTAAAAGCCATCCCTTCGCCCCCCCAAGTCGCTCAGCCTCGCAGCCACCTCAAAAGAAAACACCTCTGTTTTTGATGTGATTGGGAGACATTTTCTCAATCTCCTGGAAAGTGGGAATGAAGGCATTTTAGACAGCTCTGCTATTTCTCCTCGTCCGCCGAAAGGTACCATCTCAGTGGAAATGATGCCTTATTGTAGATAGGCACGCAGGTCAGGACAGCTCCTGGTTCCCTTTGCCACCCACCCCTAGCAGAGGCCTCTCTTCTCATTTAGAGATGCTGTCAGGGATGGGGGTAAGGGTTCCATAAGTGGAGGGGACCTGGAGACTACTGTTGTTTTATTACTATGATCTTGGTGTTGTTTAGCAATTTAAAAACTTTATGAAAGTGTAAAATAAATAGGTATAGAAAAGTGCAGCTCACACTGCACTCAGTACACAGTGCACTCAGTACACAGCTCAGTAAAACTTTCACAAAAATGTATTCACGCAAAATAAGAAGTACAGTATTCACCCAGGTTAAGAAGTACAGCATCACCAACCCCTATGTGGAAATCTCCCTCAGGGGGGCTGTTAGCGTCTCCCCTCCTGAACTCTCTTTCAATTAGTTTTGCCTGATCTTGTAGTTTATGTAAATAGCATCACAAGATACTTGGACAGCATCTTAATGGTTCCAAAACACTTTGAACTACAGAAATGGAGCCCTGGGAAGGTGGTGAAGACTCTCCCAAGGTACTCAGCATGCTCCTAAGCCTGCCTAGACCCCATCGCACCTGGAGGTAGGTGCTGGGGGACCCTGGGTAGATGAGCCCCAGGTATGGAAGCTCCCCCTGAGGCCTGGATTGCTCTTCCAAAGGCTACCCTGGTCCCTTCCCCAACCGGAGTAGGGTGCCTGCCTTTCTACATATATCCCCCCTTTCATGGACTGGCCCTTGGGGACTCACGGGTGACCAGGACTCAGTCCCTTCCCTCACAGACTCTTGGAGGAGGGAACAGTGACGGATCTCAGGTCTTCTGGGTTCTCTGGATTAACTCAGCAAACACACAGTAAGTCCTTGGGTGCCTACCTTGTTTGTGTCTAGCCCCGAGCTGGGCCCTGGGGACTCATTGGTGACCCTGTCAAGCCTCAAGGAGCTCATGTGGGGCCCAGTGGGCAGCAAGGCCCTTTGGAAAGCAGCATAGGGGGGTGTCGAGAGGAGGAGGCTGTGTGCAAGAACAACTGCACAAGGGGCTCCATCAGTGTCCTGAAGCTTCCAGGGTGAGAAGGAAGCGACGGCACAGTGTCCCCCAGTCTGCTCTTGGTGAGTGTGAGCCTGGGGTTCTGAGAAGGGACCCCGCTAACTCTAAGCACTCTCAGGCCGCCCCGCCTCACTCAGTTCACAGAATCACAGTTCTGATATCCCTCTCGGAACCTCTGCTTCCTCAGCTGTCTGAAGGGTCAAGGACGCCTGTCCTGGCTCTAGCTTGGGGGCAAAGATAGCTGAGGTAGGAGACAGCCCTAGGAGGACCCTGATGGCCCTGTCCCAGCCCTGCCTGCCAGGATGTAGCTGGCTTGAGGGTGGGGTGGAAAGCATGGCCCTTCTCCACCACCCAGCAGCATCCCCTCTGTCACTTGGGCTTCCAGGGACCTGGAGACCTCAGCCAGCTCTGGGGGAGTTTCCCATGCACCCTCCTCAGTCTGGGGAACTCAGCCAGATGAGATCTGCTTGTGTATCTGAGTCCCTGGGTTCTCACAGCTCAGGGCTGGGGTTGGGTTCTAACATCCTTTGTCCCAAGACTTCTGGATTCTGGCCCTAAACTCTGCAGGCTCTGGGCTACTTCCTCCCCCACAGGGACCTAGAGCTGCCTTGCCAGCTCTCTGGGTCCTGCCATGAGCGCTCTAGGCACTGCAGGGCCAGATTGCTCTCGACTGCCATGTGGTGCTTGTGGTCCTAGAGTTCTTTGTCCGGGTTCTTCCAGACACTGGGGTTCTACCTGGCTGATCTCTCTGGCCTACAACACCCCCCATCTGGTTTCAGCCCCCTCAAGGTGCTCAATCTGCTTTCTATACCTTCCCCCCCACCGCCCCTCATGAACTGCTTGGTCCCAGCCCTCTGGAATCTAATTTCCCTGTGCTTCACACTAAAGCTACAACCTCCTAGGGTCCATGAATGCTTCTCTCCCCAGAAACTCCAACCACAGGAAAATCAATGAGGACCCTGATAGCTCTCAGGGCCCAGATGGGGGCCCCTGGGAGCTGGGGAGGAATCAGGCACTGGGACAGACTGTCCCCCACCTCCAGGACTGCCATGGGCTCCCCTTCAAGCATGTTGCCCCAGTTACAACCCTGCAGAAAGAGTGCCCAGTAAGCGGGAGATGTTGTCCCAGGTGGCACATATTCTGGACATAGTTGACTGGGACAGAGACGCCACCTGGTCCAGCCTGTTCAATTCAATCTGCTCTCTTGAGGATTTGAATTGAGATGGGCAACTGCTAGTGGTCCTGCAGCCCTGAGATCATGGAGAGTCTGAGTGGGCAGAGAGCCCCATAGTCAATGGGGAGTAAGACCAAGGGGACCCATAGGAGCAACTGGTCAGTGGAGACAGCCCTAGAGCTGAGAGGCAGGGAGAAAGTGGCCCTGTGACCGTGGGGCAGCTCCCGGGGGCCACCTCCACCTCCTGCTCTTGCTCCCCCCAGGGTCCCCATCGCGGGGAGTACCACTCTGACTTGAGTCAGCCTGTGCGGGTGTCCAGCTGTGGGCCCTTAGCCATCACCAGGCAGACCTGGAACTTAGAACTTGCCGCCCACCTCAAGGTGCCAGAGTCTGTCTTTCTCAGTCTGAAACAGCCCAGCTGCCCTTCTGGCCTCCGTGGGCTCTGCGGCTCCCCAGCCTCCTCGGGAAAGTCAGGGCCCCTCCGCCAGGCAGGCCAGCCCACACGCCAGCATCCCCCACCCTCTATCTTAGTCACACGATGCCGTTTTCCCTTCTGCTCCAACACGGTCTCCACCACAACTGGCCGACAGGGCGCCTGGGCAGAAGCCGGCCGGCAGACATGTTTTCTTTGGCCGAGCACAGTGCTTCAAAAGAATTTGACTTGGTTGCCAACTTTAAAAAGTCAGATTTCACATAAAAATCCAGATTTCTGGCTTCCATGGACAAACCAGAGGAGCCTGGCAGCTCCGGACCCATATTGCTGACGGCTCCAGCGCCCCGGTCGTGTCTGCCTGAGACGGGCACACACCCTTCCACCCTCCACAGTCCCCACCACTCCCTATTGCCTCACCTCGACCCCCTTCCTCTGTTACTCACTGGGATTCCTGGGACGGAAATGAGCTTTTGACCCTGGCCCAACCCTTCCCGGTTCTGTTCCTCTGCCCCTGCCACATCCTTCTCATCTCAGTCTACTGTCTACTGACACCCTGCCCACTCTCGAAGGCCCAAGTCTAATACAGAGAACATCGGAAGGCCTATGGAGCTCAGAACATCCAAATTCCAAATGAATCACTCCCTCTTCGATCCCACTGTCCTGGGATGGGCCTTTGAATTGACTTTGGACCTGTCTTCCCCACTGGACCACTCCAGAAACACCTGCTGATAGCGATGGTTCTAACCTTCCGGGCACCCACAGGGCACTGTGTGCTTATCCCACATGGTCTTATTTCAGAGTCAGACCCTCTGCAGCATGGTCTAACCCTAAAAATCAGCCACTGGCCATTGCAACTACTAAGCGTGTGCAAAGGGGCTCGTCCAAACAGATGTGCTATGCATGTGAAATACACCACAGACACTAAAGACTTAGTGCAAAAAAAAAGAATGTAAAATCTCATTGATGAGTTTTTTATACTGATTATATGTTGAAATGGTAATGTTTTTGGAATTTATTAGGTTAAATAAAATGTATTATTAGAATTCATTTCACTTGCTTGGTTTTTATTTTTTTTGCTTTTTTATTTATATGTTTTATTTTATTTATTTTTAGCTGTGCTGCACTGCTTGTGGGAACCCCAGCCCTCAGCAGTGAAAGTGTGGAGTCCTAACTGCTGGGCCGCCAGGGAATTAATTCCCTGTTTTGTTTTTTTAAATATGACTAGTAAAAAAAATGTAAATGAAAGTGACTTCCCTGGTGTTCAGTGGTTAAGAATGTGCCTGCCAATTCAGGAAACATGGGGTCAATCCCTGGTCCAGGAAGATCTCACATGCCATGGGGCAGCTAACCCCATTCACCATAACTACTGGCCCAGTGCTCTGCAACTAGAGAAGCCAGCACACTTAAATGAAGTGCACACATGGCAAAAAAAAAAAAAAAAAGGTAAATAATGAAAGTTCTAGGGGCTAGCACTTTTCTAAACAATTGAGAGAGGGAGGTTTGATGGTCATGCCCATTTTACAAGTGAAGAGACTGAAGCTCAGAGGGTTGGGCAACTTGCCCAAGGTCATGCAGCTTGTGAGAGATGAGCCTAGAACCATAAGACTCCAAGTTTGTATTCCTAACTATTAGGCCACACCACCCCTATAGTGCCCCCATGGTTCCCAGCACAGATATGGGCTTAGCACGTGTGAACTGATCTCCTCATTGTCACATAAGTGCTCCCTTTCCCAGTTGGCTCTGGGCTGAGACAAGTGTACAAGAAACCACCCTTGTCATTCCTCAGGGGAGCCCCTTACCTGTAAATCTCCACTGACACCATGAACTCTTCTGACTCAAGGAGACAGAGCTTTCCTACCCACCAGCTCCCAAGCCCGAGCCTGGCCAGGCAAAGGCTGCCCCTCCCAGGAAGCAGCTGTGGCCTTGAATGCCCCCTCCCACGCAAACCCAGCCCTCCTGGGAGCCTGTCTCTGGTTGGGCAGCTGCTGCGGGCTCCGCTAGAACTGAACCCCATCATCAGGGCAGCTTGCAGAAGGGCAAGATTTGACCCAAAGCTGCCCAAGAGCCAGAGGGGTGTGTCCTGAGCAAATGCCTGCTGATCTCAGGAACCACCCACCTCTCCCAACCGAAGATACTGGTCAGAGCATCACAGTGGCCTGGGAAAGAAATATCCCCCTCCTAAAGCCCCATGTAGCATTGTGGGGTAGGGCAGTCAGGTGGGGACCAGCTAGAGGAAGAAGCCTGGACCATGGCCTCTGATGCTGTTCCTGACTATAGCCCAGAACAAACAATGGCATCGCCTCCTGAAAACAGAGACCCCCATCCTCTGCTCTGCCCACCCACATGCCTGGACTCAGTAAGAAGACACGGGAGGACACACCAGAATTCCTTTCTGGGGCTACAGAAACTGTCCACACAGTTCCTGCACACAAGCCTGGGGCCGGCCAGCCACTTCCTGTGGCCGAAGCTGCTGTGGGCACCTGCACATTTGTCCACCACCACAGACTTCCTCCCCAAGGTCCTGGGAGGAACTGAGAGTGGCCAAGGGAGGAGCAGGAGCAGGACTGCAGAAGCTGGTGTGAGCTTCCAGTTCAGGGCAGTCACACTCCATGCATAAGCTCCCCGCCACCCACCCCATCGCGGGGCTGAGCCAGAGCTGAGGCCCACCGCCCACCCCTGATGGGCCCAGGCCAGGCACTGGCTGGCTGCAGAGGACAGAGCCCACACAGACAGCTGTGTGCCCGGCTCTCCCTCCCGCCTGCCTCAGCTCACCCGTGAGGCCTGCTTACACGCTGTGACCCACCCACCATGTGCTGGGGTCGCGAGGCAGGGGGTCATGACAGTGAATAGGGCCTGGTCCTGCGGTTCCAAGGCAGTGGACAGGAGTTGTGGCATTGTGGATCTGGACACCACCACTCAGCACCCAGCTGAGCGCTGACTACCCTTTCAGAGCAAAGGGGACTGCAGGCATTGTCCCTGCCTCTAAGAGGGGGCATGGAGATGCCGGTAGCCAAGGGAAGCCTTGGCATGGGGCAAGTCTGCTCTAAATGCTAGCCGTGGGACCCCAGAGACAGCCCTGGCTGGAGAGGCTGGGGGAAGGGGAGGGGGTTCACAGAAGTTGCTCCAGGGCCCTGGGGAGGGGTGAGGGACCAACAGCAACAAAGCTTGGTTGGCACTCTGCATTGACTGGACCCAGAAACCCAATAAGAAACGGGGGATCTGGCCCCTGCTAGGCCTCCCCGGCTGGTGTCTGGGACTGGCTGCGTGGTCTCTGGCCAGACCTTGGCCACCTTCCCTGCCTCTGTGGATAGGAACCTGCCAGTTGAAGCAGGACAAGGGGACAGGACACAGACTACACCCCGTGCCACTGCCCCCAACCCACAATCTGGTTCCTGAACGGCGCCTGGCTGGGTTGGAAGAGACAGGGAACTTTCTGCCCAGCTGGCCCGAGCCTTCCCCTACAGTTCTCCTGCCTCCCCCTGCTCCACACTCTGCTCAGTATCACGGCTCCTCCCTCCCAGCCCCCTGCACAGGTGCCTGTGATCCTGGGCCCCAGGTGGGCACTCTGCCCACCCTGCCCCCACCCAGAAGCCACATCCCCCTATCCACTTTGGCCAATGGGACAGCTGGCCAAAGGGGGCTCCTCACAGACAGGACACCTGTTGTTTACGCCCACCAGGCATCCCGTCTCCCCGCTGGGAGCAGCACCACCCCGCCTGCTGAACCCGCACCCTACATGGTCTCTGTCCGTGGCGGATCCCAGGCCCACCCATCACATTCTGAGCCTTCTGGCCGCAGGGATGGGTCAGGGAAGGACCACGCCAGGCTGGGGAGTTGCTCCACTTCTCTGTCTGCAACCTGGGGAGGGGTGCAAGCCTGGGGTCTGAGATGAGGCCAACAGAGAAGAGGGCCAAGGCCTGAGACGCCATGCCTTCCTGGCTTCTGCAGGCCAGACCTGGGCTCCCTTTGTCCTGGGCACTGAATTGTCCTAACAGAATCAGAGGTGCTGGCCTGAGGCTGAATGCTCTGCCAGGCTGCAATTAAATGGCCACGATAGCAGCTGGCAGGACCTTGCCCTGCGGCGGGCAGCATTTGAAGGGCTCCGTGTGTCACCGCAGGTAGTCCCCTCAGCAACCCCACGATGCCACAGGTATGATTATCCACATCAATTTGGCACCAAACAGACCGTCAGCTCAGCATCCCCCACCACCTGTGCTGCCTTTATCTTTCTTTCATGTGAAATCTTAGTTCCCTGACCAGGGATCGAACCCACGCCCCCTTCAGTGGAAGTGTGGAGTCTTAACCACTGGACTGCCAGGAAGGTGCCATTTGCTGCCTCTTAAGGGGCTTAATCTCTCTGTGCTTCTATTTCCTCACCCGCAATGAGGAAAACAGAAATGGCACATGTCCTGGGTCTTGAACATGAATGTTCCAGAAAGACTTGTCCTACCACCCCGCCTGGATTGTGGAGGCAGAGTCCAGGCCTGAAGCCCAGCACCGGCCACTGCTGCCTCCAGCCCCAGCTGCCCTGCTTCCTAGCTGTGGGGCCCACGCTGCCCTCCCCAGCCTACTCTCTCTGCCCTGATGCCCCCCTGGATCCTCCAGCTCAGGCACCTCTCCTCCACCAGCAGCGGCTCTCAGGAGGGGCCTGGTCCCCACACTGTTGCTCAGTAAGTGACCGGCAGCAGCACATATATGGTGAGTGAGCCATAGGCTCTGGCCAGAGGGAGGCGGCCAGGTAGACCAGGTGTCCAAGCCCCATGAGCTCCCTCCTGAGAAAGTGGGCCTGCACCTACCCCCAAGGTCCTCGATGATGTCCAAGGTGGAGCTCCAGGAGAAGCGCTCCACAGCCCCCAGCTCCAGCTCGGCCAGGGCCCCAGGCAGGGCCTCCAGCTCGTAGGCACCCCGCTTCTTCCAGTAGAGAAACATCCTGAGGGCTGGGCAGGCCTCCCTGCCAGGCCTGTGCCCTCAGAGACTGGGTACCCCAGGGCCCCGGGTCCCCAAGGCCTGGACACAGTGGGTGCAGGGACTGCAGAGGGCCTGCAGAGACCCTAGGGCTGGCCTCAGGGCCGGCGAGTGCGGCCCTCCCCGGGGAGGGGAGCATGCTGGGAGTGGCCGGGGGCCTCAGAGCTGACCAATGGCCAGGGCCCCAGCCCCACACAAAGCGCCTTTCTTCCCCTCCTACAGACATTTTACAAATTTCAACTTCCCGGCCCCCTCGGAGCCCCCACCAAGGGGATGGGCTGGCCGTCTGTGGACCGCAGAAGCCCGGAAAAGAGTCTGATTGTTCCGTGATCTCTTTGCTAAGATAAGTTTTCAGAAGAGAAAAATGTGCTGCCCCAGGAGCAATTCCAGCCCCCCACCCCTGACCTCTGACCCCAGCCCCCAGCCCCATCTGGACCCCACAGGATTTCTTAATGAGGAGTGGAAGCACCCATGGGGTGCTGTGGAATGAGCCTAGAGTTGTTTTCAGCAGCCTGACTGGGCCCCCTCCCCAGGAAGCACAAGGCGTTTCCCAGCTTCCCTGAGCAAAGACTGGGGGAGGCCTTCAAGGGTCAGAAGGCACGAGCTGTGGGCCAGGCTGAGGCCCAGAATCAGCCCTTCCGGCTCTCACCAAGGGCCCTTCCCTCGCTGGGCTGACCAAGCTTCTCCAGCCTGCCACCTGCCCCTGCCTCCCTCCTCAGGCTGTGTCACCTACACTGATGGCAGGGCCATGCATGGAGCCTGGGCAGGCTGAATGGGTGCAAAGGAGTTCAGGCATCACCACGGCGTTTCACAGCCCCCGTCCAGTGAGCACATGGGGTGGACAGAAGGGGTGGGGGCCAGGGCAGATGGAAGCGCTGGGGTGGAGGAGCTGGGTGGGGCAGAGCACGGATGAGGAAACTGGGACTCAGATAGCAAGGAGCAGAACTTGAATTTGAACCCAGGACTATCTGGCTTCAAAGTCAACTCTAGGGGGACTTCCCTGGTGGTCCAGTGGCTAAGACTCTCCATTCCCAATGAAGGGGCCCAGGTTCATTCCTGGTCAGGGAACTATATCCCACAAGTGGCAACTAAAAGTTCACATGCTGCAACCAAGACCTGGTGCAGCCAAGTAAATATTTTTATAAAAGCCAACTTGGGGGCCCAGACAGCCACCTGGGGGAGAAGCTCGGTGGTCAGAGAGCAAAGGGGTGGCCCCATGGGGATCCAGGCTGGATGTGGAAAGAGTAGCATGCTTAGCCTCCCAGCCAGCCTCTGCCACGTTGCTGAGCCCACTCTGTGTGACCCTGCTGTGGCTCCCCAACTTTCCAGGGTGCCAAAGGAGCTAGCCTGAGTTGGGGCAGAGATGGCTGCCCCCTGCCCAACCAAATACCTGGCAACAGAGAGGCACGAGGCCCAGGCAGGGGGCGTTGACAGCAAAAGGCTCTACTTTCTGGGTGGTGGGGGGTCACCCCAGGGCTGTGGCGGGTGGGAGGGTGGTGGGGTAGCCGTCCAGGGAGCCTGCATACCCCCAGCTGAGGGATAAGGTGCCAAGAGGCAGCTCAAGTAATTCAAACCATATGCCTGCCTGCCCACCCGCCTCCTCCTCCGGCCCAGGGCCAGGACCAGACAAATGCAGCCGGGCCCTTTGGTCTGTAATCACTGGCTCCCACGAAGCCTCGGCCCACACGAGGTGGGGGGCACCCTGGCTCGTGTTTACAGGCGAGTGGCCAGCAGGGGGGTGCCAGACCGAGCTCGGGGGAGTCAGATGATTCTTCCCTGGCAGCCATGTCTGGTCTCGGGGCCCACCCGGCAGAGGCCAGGCTTGCAGACTGCAGAGTGGTCCCTGAGCAGTTACCCAGTCCAGACTCCCCTGCATCTTAGGCCCAGAGGTGCTACTACATTTTGCTGTGTTTTCAAAACAGTGAGCTCCAAGGACATCGCACCCAGGGAGCCTGGGGAGATGTCTTCTGATCCTCAGCTTTGGGCTGAACCCAAGTAGCCCCCCACAAAATGCACCCACCTGTGGAGGCCCAACTTGGGAGCTGCTGGTGCTCAGGCCCCGGGGCTGCAGAGATGAGGCCTGGCTGCACCTCTCCCCCTCCCTGGGGCACCTACAGCCTCCTCCCAGATGTTCTCTCTGTCCTCAAACGTGCCTCCTGTTTCCCACCTCCCTGCCCTCGCTCGTACAGTCCTGCTGCCTGATGTCCTTTCCCGGTTCCCACGAGCATCGCCCACACTCCTCTTGTCCAGGCTGGAGGCCCCTATCCCCAGCTTGGCCTCCATCCTCCCTGTGCAGGAGAGCAGGAGGCACCCAGAGGCTCTGGGAAGACCCACCCAGGCTGATAAATGGGCTCCCACAGTGTCCCAGGGGGCCCACCGGCCACCACCACCACCATGAGGCAGGTGTCAAAGGCAAGCAGACACACCTGGGCCTTTTACTGGCTCTGGGGGAAACCAGGAAGCTGGATAGCGAGTAACCCTGCTTACAAACATGGGGAGGGGGCTCTTTACTGCTGGGAAGTGCAGTCTGTCCTTTTTTTTCCCCCTCTTTTCTTTTCTTTTTGGCTGCACTGGGTCTTCGTTGCTTCATTCTCTAGTTGTGGCGAGCAGGAGTTATTCTTTTTTGCAGTACTCGGGCTTCTCATTGTGGTGGCTTCTCTTGTTATGGAGGCTCTAAGGGCACACGGGCTTCAGTAGTTGTGGCTCCCAGGATCTAGAGTGCAGGCTCAGAAGCTGTGGTTCACAGGCTTGGTTGCACCACACACAGCAGGTGGAATCTTCCTGGACCAGGGATCAAACCCGTGTCCACTGCATTGCAAGGTGGATTCTGTTTTTGCTTGTTTATATATGTATGTGTGTGTATTGGCTGTATATATACATGTATATATGTGTATATATATGTACATGTATTGGCTGTGTTGGGTCTTGGTTGCTATTCGGGCTTTTCTGTAGCTGTGGCGAGCAGGGGCTACTCTCTAGTTGCAGTGCGAGTGCTTCTCACAGTGGTTGCTTCTCTTGTTTCTGAGTACAGGCTGTAGGGTGCATGAGATTCCATAGTTGCAGCACGTGGGCTCGGTTAGTGCAGCTCCCAGGCTCCAGAGCACCGGCTCTATAGTTGTTATGCAAGGGATTATTTGCTCAATGAATTGTGGGATCTGCCCAGACCAGGGATCAAACCTGTGTCTCCTGCATTGGCATGCAGATTCTTTACCATTACACTCCCAGGGAAGCCCATGTCTGTCTTGTACTCTGCTCTGTCCCCAGATGGGCAGAGTGATGAGAGTCACCATGGGCCTGATGCCATGCTAAGCACAGTTCACACATTATCTCCTTTAAGCCTCATGTCAGCCCCATGAGGCCTGTACTAATTAGCCCATGTCAGAGGTTATGGTTGAGGCCAGGGGCCATCCAGAGCTGGCAGGGGACAAATGGGGGTGAACACTAGAGCTGTGCTCTCACCATAAGGTCGTAGTGCCAGGCCCTCAATGATGCAGTCATAGGTCGTAGAAGGGGCATCCTGTGCCCAGAGGGAGGCAAGATGGCCCTGAGCTGGAAGCCCACCATCCCACAGTCTCAGGTCCTTCTCTCTGCCTAGCTCTTCCTGGAAGCTCATGATCTCTGGACAGGGTGATCCCAGGGGACCCAGGACACCAATGGCTCATTCCCTCTACTTGCCTTGCCCCTCGGAGTGGGGAGCCTTGGTCCCAAGCAGGGTGACCCCAGAGATTTCTCCCTGTTGCAAAGAGCTCCCACCAGCCAGGGACCAGGGCTGTGACAGGCAGAGGATGGGGAGTTGGAAACCCGAGGCTGCTTCACCCAGTTCCTGGCAGCAGCCTTGGACATGGTGCGGGGGGGTCAAGGCCCTGGCAAACCGCAGCTGTTTCCTTGAGAGCAGAAGTGCCATGTGAGGGCCTGAGCAGAGGGCCTCGGAGGCCCGCTGAGTAAGGGGCTGAAAGAGGAAGACGAACAGGTGGCCCAAGCTGGCCATCAACCCCCACGCCTGCCACCTCCCAGCCAGCCACAGTCGACAGAGACCTTGGTCCTCGGGGGCACCTTCCCTTCCTGAATTCACAGAGCAGGGGGTCCATGGGTCCTCTAGATGTCCCTCCCTCTTCAGCCCTGGCTGACCCCATCCACCAGGATAGTTGAGGGCAACTCCCTGAGGGGTGGACAGGTCCAAGGGTCCTGCCTCTGCCTCACTGGCTGGATAGCTCTGGGCATGACACTTGCTGAAGCTCAGTTTCCACATCTCTGAAAAGGAGTGAGGTGAGAAGCCACTCCCACACACTATTGTCTCTAAAAGATCCCGCTCACTTGGGGCTAAGCAGAGAACAAGAGCTTTCCCCCTGGGGATGAAGACTTGGGGGGTGGTCCCTGCATCCTGCCGTGAGGCCCTGCCCCTCCTCCTCACCAGGCAAGGTCCTCCCTGACCCTCTACCGTCCCCTGAGCCTCCCAGGAGCAAGTGAGCACATCTTTCTTCCACCTTCCGGTGTGTGGGGAGGCCTGTCTGGACCCCCAGCGCAGTCTGGGAGCAGCAGGTGAGGGGGTGGGGTGGGGTTGGCCGCTAACAGAGCCGACACTGCCGGAGAGTGCCCAGCGCCAGCTGTAGGGCTTGCGTGAGAAGTGGCCTCACGGACTGTGCTGTGCTTAAGTGCTCCCAGGTCGGACTGCAGAGCCTGTTAGGAATTATGTCTGGCCGGCCAGCCAGAGGCCCGTTATATAACACAGCACGGGGCCGGCACTAGCCACCCCCAGCACCCCCACTCCCCCGCTCCCCGCTGAGAGGAGGTGTGTCCCCAACCCCCACATAATACAGCAGATTTTCTGCTCCATGTGAAGAGAAGGGTCTGCTCCCACTTACCAGAGGCCCCTGCCAAGGACCCTCCAGGGCCAGAGCGGCCGGGTGAGTGGTTCCTCATGGGGCCGAGAGTGGCATGGAGACCATCCCCCCAGGCAGCAGGCATGCACCTGCTGGAGCGATGAACAGTAGGGGGCTGGCACGGGTGGCACAGACAGAGTAAACCAATCCGAAGGCTGGATACATGGACCTGAAGCCTCAGCCACCTGTGAGTCCCTCAGTTTGGAAGGTGCTGAGCCCCGGGGCACTTGGCTGAGGGCCAGCCTGGCCCTTCAGACTCTGCCGGGCCCAGTCCCAGGCTGTCTCCCCAGACACCTCTTCACAGCCTAAGACTTCTGTGTCCCACCCCCAGCAGAGCAGCCTGCACACACCATACCAGGAAGAGTCTGGCCCAGTGTGGGTCTCCCCCAACACCTGCTGGGCCCACACAGCCCTTTCTCAAACTCTCGGGGGCCCCCAGGGCTGGGACAGAGACTTGTGAGCTGTTGGGGCATGACAGCTCCCAGGACAGGGTTTGCAGAGCCCAGGACTGAGGCGGGAAGGACCCTGTGGTGGGCTTCCGCTCCATTCCCAGGTGGGCACCGTGGGCAGCTCCCCCGCAGCACACCCCGTAGAAAGGCTGTCCCAGCACTCTGCGTGGATGGTCAGCACTGCTGGGGGAGAGTCCTGCCAGCAGGAAGCCCTGGGCCAGGCAGGCAAGAGGGCCCTGTGGTCCTGGCCAGGAGCCTGTGCATCTTTCTCCCAGGCACTCTGACAGGAACCCCCAGAAGCAGAGGCTCCCACTCCATCAGGGACCCTGGCTCAGTCCTTGTTCTCCAGCCAGCAGCTGGGCAGACAAACCCCACTGTATGCCAGGCCCTGGACCCAGAGCCCTGGAGATGGATCTCCTTTAAGCCGCTTAGCGATGCTGTCTTTGCGTTACCATCTCCCCATCATCCAGAGCGGGAAGGGAGGCTCAAGAGGGCCTAGAGACCTGCCCAGGGTCAGCTGGGAAATGGGCAGGGGCTGCTGCCAGAGTCTCCTCACCACCACCTCCACCCTGTGCCACTGCTCCCACCAGGGTCAGAATAGTCAAGCTCCACGTGCTAGCAGGGTGAAGTCAATACATGGCCCTCCCCACCCATCATTGCCAGCACCCTGTACTGAGACACGGGGGCTCGGGGGGTCCTTTCCAGGGTCCTTCCCCTCCCCAAGTGCACCCTGCTTTGGGACTCTGGGAGGCCACTGATCACAGCCCTCCAAGAAAACGGGTCCCTTCCTGGGCTGTGTGGGGGGAATGTGTGGGGGAGGGTGACCGCCAGACAAGAGGCCCCTCAGGCCCAGGCAACTCCCCAGAGGGAAGGGGTGGGAGGTCCAGCCACTGTCCAGCATCTGGCCTGACTGTCCTCATCAACCCATCTGCCCACCACAGCCTGGGGACAAGCACACCCTCAGGCTACTGGCCACGGACCAGCTGCCCACACCGTTCTCAGCTCTGCTTCTAGAATGCCCTGGCCCCCACGCAGGCCATCACCACTGTGTCTGGGCCCCCTGCCTCATTCTTGCCACTCCAAGTCGGCCTCCAGAATGCAGCCTGGCACCTGGCTGAGATCCCAGCTCCTGCTGGCTGTGTGACCTTGGGCAACTTGCTTAGCCTCTCTGGGCTTCAGTTCCCTCAGCTATCCAGTGACGGTACTCACAGGGCAGCTGTGGGGATTAAAATGACTTAGTCCAGAAGAGCAGCCTCCATAGTCATAGGACAATGACCAAAAATCACAGCAAAAATACAAACTAAATCTGAAAATATCTCTGCTTTGATTAAAAATTCACTCCCTACCATCTGTGGGACAAGGTCACTCTCCCTGGCATGGCCACTCACACCTTCCTGGACTTATTCCCACCCACTTCTGTCTGGTGGAGCCATCCCCAACCTCAGCCAGGCAACTCTTTCATCCAGCCTCTACTGCAGGTGACCATACAGAAAGGTGCAGCCTGGATCCTTCTGCACTGAGAGCCCCTTGAAGCAGGTGTGTGTGTGTATATGTGTGTGTGTGTGTGTGTTAGTCCCTTAGTCATGTATGACTCTTTGCAACCCTATGGGCCCCTTTGTCCATGGACTTCTTCAGGCAAGAATACTGGAGTGGATTGCCATTCCCTTCTCCAGGGGATCTTCCCAACCCAGGGATCAAACCCGGGTCTCCTGCACTGCAGGCAGATTCTTTTCTGTCTGAGCCACCTCCCCTAAACACAGGACTGAGGCCAGCCTGGAACAGAGCGGGTGCCAGGGGATTGCTCATTGACTGAATGAGTTCATAACCAACCATTGCTCACAGGGTCAACTTCCGAATACCTCAAAACTTAGTCCAGTGAAGGTGGCCAGGAGGATCCCTGTGCAGTGGGCAGCCCACAGGCCTGAACACCCAGCCTGAGGTCAGACCTGGCCACCTCGTGGGAGGAGTAGAGACCCCGGCTAGACCCAGGCCCTGTCAGCTGGTGCGCCAGGGTTTTCCCAGCTGGGAGGGGGCGGGGGGGACGAGGAGGAAATGGAGGCCTGCCTGTATCCCCAGGGCTGTCTGTGGCTATGGCAGGGTGGCCACATTCCAGTCTCGCTGCCAGCCGCTGGCCACTGCAGGCTTTCAAACCTGGCCAGACAGTCTGAGAGGCTGGGCCCTCTGGAGGGCCAAGTCTGTCCAAGGAACAAAGGCATTTGAGCCAGGCTCCCAACCACAGAAAAGACTGGCCAGACTTCCAGGACAGCTGGGATTTCAAAATATCTAACCCATTGTTGGAACGCTGATCCCAATGGTTAGAAACTATTGTTGCCATCCCCTTGGACATCCCTGCAGAGACCCAGGTTGCCTGGGACGGGTTTTCTCTCCCTGTTGGTCCACAGAGGCCAGGGACCTCTCCTTCCCACCAAGGCAAGGATGCAGGCCCAGCCTATAGACACGGTTTCTGGGCAGGGAGACTGCTAGCTGTAATGGCTTACAGTGAATGCTGGTGTTCAAAGAGCCTCCTATGGGGCCTGGAAAGGGACTGCCTCAGTTCTGTTCATTTGTATTGCAAGAAAAATAGCTGCTAATGGACAAAGAGTGACCATGAGTGTGCATGTGCATCTGTGTGTGTGAGTGTATATGCACAATATTGTAGATACTCCTCTCTGAGGAAGGTGAGTTGGAACAGAGACTGGAGTGATGTGAAGGAGCTAGTCATGCAGATATCTGAGAAAACAGCAAATGCAAAGGCCCTGGGGAAAGGACATATAATGTGCTGAAGTTAAGGTGACCAAGGTCCACTTCATCTTGCCCAGACTAAGAGGAGTCCAAGGACGCAGAACTTTCAGGGGTTTTCTATTTTAGTAATATTTATTTATTTATTTGGCTGTGCTGAGTCTTAGTTGCAGCATGTGGGATCTAGTTCTCTGACCAGGGATGGAACCTGGGCCCCTTGCATTGGGAGCACAGAACCTTAGCCACTGGACCACCAGGCAGGGAGGTCTCAAGGACTCTAGTTTTAAAACCAGGATATATTGGTCACCCAAAGTGAAAACAGTGACAGATTTTATCTTCTGCAGATCCAAAATCACTGTGGACTGTGACAGCAGCTATGAAATTAAAAGATGCTTTCTCCTTGGAAGACAAGCTATGACAAACCTAGACAGTGTATTACAAAGCAGAGTTATCACTTTGCCAACAAAGATCCATATAGTCAAAGCTTTGCTTTCTCCAGTAGTCATGAATGGATATGAGAATTGGACCATAAAGAAGGCTGAGTGCTGAAGAACTGATGCTTTCAAACTGTGGTGCTTGAGAAGACTTTGAGTCCCTTGGACAGCAAGGAGGTCAAACCAGTCAATCGTAAAGGAAGTCAACCCTGTATATTCATTGGAAGGACTGATGCTAAAGCTGAACCTCCAATACTTTGTCCACCTGATGCCAAGAGCCGACTCACTGGAAAAGACCTTGATGCTGGGAAAGATTGAAGGCAGGAGGAAAAGGTGGTGACAGAAGAGGAGATGGTTGGATGGCATCACTGACCCAATGGACATGAGTTTCAGAAAACTCCAATAGTGAAGGACAGGGAAGCCTGGTGTGCTGCAGTCCATGGGATCACAAAGACCCAGACACAACTGAGCGACTGAAAACAACAAAGCAAGAGGGTATGTGTGGCTGGAGCAGGGTCAGCAAGAGGAGGAAATGAAGTCAGAGAGGTGACAGGGCATCAAATCCCAGAGGGGATTGTGAGGACTTTACCTTTGATTCTGAGGGAAATGGGAACCATCAGAGTTTGTTAGCAGAGGAGGAACATGATCTGACTGAAATTTTAAGAGGCTATTATCACCGAGGTAATCATGGATGAAATGCCAGGAGCTTAGGAACATGAAGGGATTCCAGGAGGGCACAGGGAACTTCCTCTGTGGCTCTGTGTTGGCCACAGAAAGCCTCTGCCCTACTTCACTATGAATCTAACAAACTTCAGTTTCTTGTGCTTCAAAGAAAACCATGGGGTTTCCCTGGTGGTCCAGTGGTTAAGAATCGACCTGCCAATGCAGGAGATGTGGGTTCAATCCCTGGTCTGGGAACTAAGATCTCACATACCTTGGAGAACCTAAGCCTGTTCACCACAGCTACTGAGCCACAACAAAAGAAGCTACCTCAGTGAGAAGCCCATGCACTGCAAGTAGAGTAACCCCTGCTCACCACAACTAGAGAACGACCACACAGCAACCAAGACCCATTGCAGCCAAAAGTAAATGAATTAAATTAATTAATTAATTTAAAATTTTTAATTTATTTATTTGGCTGTGCCAGGCATTAGTTGTTACAAACGTGATCTTCAATCTTTGATGCAGCATGTGGGGTCTTTAGTTGTGCCATGTGGGATCTAGTGTCCTGACCAGGAATTGAACCCAGACCCCCTGTACTAGGAGTGCAGAGTCTTAGCCACTGGACCACCAGGGAAGTCCCAATTAATTAATTAATTATTTTTTAAAAAGATCCCCAAAAAAAAAAAAAAATCCCATGTGCTGCAACAAAGATCCTGCGTGCCGCAACCAAGACCCCCAAATAAAGTAAATATCACATCATGGTTTCAGAAGCAACAGGTATAAAGAGACAATCTACTAAATGCTTTGAACATTCAGATCCTTCAGTGGGGACTCTGCTTCCTACAATGCTGGATTAGGTAAATTAGATCAGTCTTCCCACTTGGAACAACCAAAACTGCTGGATGAAAAAATTTTCTTTAATCTTAAAAACATCAAACCACACAAAACACAAAAGAGGAGGATCTAGGGAGGTAAATAGATGGTTTTGCACTCAGGGTATTCATGCATTCTGAAGAAAGAGGTGAGAGACAGTTTTACTTCTAAAGGCTTTGTGGAGCTAGGGGGAAAAGATCAAAGTCCAGCGAACCTCAGATCTGAGCTTGGGTCAAGGTCATCCCAGAACAATATGTCTCCAGGCGTATGACAGAAGCATGTGAACATCCTATATCATCCTAGGCCTCAAATTTTTCTTGCAAATAATTTTTAAAATGCAATGTCTAACACAGTCAAAGATAACTAGGCACACAAGTAACTAAGATCCTATGTTTGAAAACCAACAGAAACAGATCCACAAAAACTTGAGGTACTGTAGCTATCAGATGCAGATTCACATGCCTCCTCAGAGCACTGCAAAACATTGGATGATAGACACTGCTGTTGTCGCCACTTTGAAGATAATGAAATTAAAGTTCAGAATGCTAGACTTGCCTACAGTCACCCAGATAGTAAGTAAGAGAGCTGTGATTCAATACAGGTCAGTTGCTTCTGTAATCTATGCTGTTAAAAACTTACTACTAAGAGGGTCCTTAGGAGGACCATGATGGCATCACCGACTCAATGAACATGAGTTTGAGCAAACTCCGGGAGAGAGTGAAGGACAGGGAGGCTTGGTGTGCTGCAGGCCATGAGGTTCATGAACTCAACTTAGTGGCTAAATAACGGGAGGATCATGGAGTGCCCTTGATGCCCCCCACCTGTGGAAGTTTCAGAGGCATGATGTCAGAGTCTGCAGCTGTCCTTGTCCTTCAGCCAAGAGCCACAGCATTTCAGTAATGGGAGTGGACAAAGAAGAGAAGTGCCTGAGACCATGTAAGGGGATACCCATCCAGCCACCCACCCTCATGTGTCAGGGATAGGCTCGGGACAGATGATGACCAGACATAGAAAGCACATGAAGGACTGAAATACTCTGCTCCTGGGGGATAAATGGCTTTCTGGAAGACAACCTGGAACTAGCCATTAAAAAGCAAAATGTCCAGCACAGCCAATAAATAAAATTATTTTTCAAAAATGTAAAATGTTAATCCTCTTCCCCCAGAAATGTATTCTGCAGATACTCTTTCACAAGTCCACAGGTATAAGGATGCTCATTACATCATCACTTACAGGAGTGAAAAACTGGAAACAGCCCCAAATGTCCACTCATAGAGGGTCAGTTTAAAAATTAAGTATATCAATACATATCAATATCATGAAGCCATTAAAAAGAATGAGGTAGACTTTTATATACTGCAGTTTTTAATGTCCAAAATATAGTATTAATTGGAAAAAGCAACTGCATATTTTCCTCAATTTCATGTCAACATTTTTACATACATGTGCATATTTAGGTATATGTGCTGTGTAAATATTCAGAGAAAAAATCTGAAATACAATTGGAAATAACAGAAAATCAGAACTTATAGCTTCATTATTTATGTACTGTTTGAGAATTTTATAATGAAAATATATTACTTGTGAAGGGGCGAGGTTTGCAGGCCGAGGCTGCAGCTAGGGCAGCTATGTAACTGCTCCCATCCACTACCTCCCCAGTTGCAACGGGACTCACGGAACTACAGGGTCCAGCTGAGCCTAGGAGCTGCACGGAATGGTGGCAGTCATCTTACCAGTGCAGCAGGCATGGACCGGACTGCAAGCTAGGAGAGCAAGACATCAGCCAGGAAGAGGGAACACACAGCTAGGCTTAAGGCCTCCTCATCGGGATGTCCCCAGGCCCCCCAGCCCAAGCCCAGCATAAAGGCTGTGGGGGGGGGTCCCCCCTGACCGAAGGCAGGGCTTCATGCGCCACGTGCAAGCGGAGACGTCTCCATCCTCAGAGCCAGAGGCTGGCCCTTCGCAGCCCGCAGTCAGGCAGGGGGCCCTCCAGGGTGGCCTGCTCATGGGCTACAGCCCAGCAGGGGGGGCGACATCCCCCGGGGTCTACCAGGTATCCATCTTTTCCCCTCCAGCTGGTGCCTCTGAGCCTCCTAGGGCCCTGAAACGGCCAGCCCCATCTACCGCGGGTCCCAGGGAGCTGAAGAGAGGCCCCGGACTAGGGGCCAGAGAGGGACTACCCCCTGAAGAGCCACCCACTGTCGGGCTCTTGGGCCCAGAGGGACTGGGGCTGAAACTGGGCGTGGCCAGCCAACATTTCTGCCATCACGGCCTCTGTGTTGTGGAACAAGGAGGTAGCTCCACCTCACCTTGGACTTCGGGGGCCCGAAAGTTCCCCCTTGCCCCCATCAAATGCTTCCTGCAGTACTTTGCACACCAGAGACTGGGCTTCCCCAGATCCAGGGGGACAGGGGTCCCTGGGGGTGTCCCTTGGGCCAGCCCCTCCAGGCCAGCTGCACACACTTGACACTGATTTGCACAGTCTTGCACAAATAGGGGGTAAGAGCCTACTGTCTGGGGTGGGCAATGGGGGCAGCCCCTGGCCTAGGGAGTCCCCTGGCACTGCCAATGGGTGCAGCCCCGAGCACACACCCCCTGGCCCCGGACCTCCAGGCCCCTGCCCCACCAAGCGAAGGCTGCTTCCTGCTGGAGAAGCCCTGGATGTCAGCTCTGAGGATGAGGGGCCAGCCCCTCGGAGGCGCCGGGGAACCCTGGGCCACCCTCCTGCTGCCAACAGTTCTGATGCCAAAGCCACACCCTTCTGGAGCCACCTGCTGCCTGGGCCCAAGGAGCCTGTGCTGGACCCAACAGACTGTAGTCCCATGGGGCGGAGGCTGAAAGGTGCCCGTCGCCTGAAGCTGAGCTCCCTGCGAAGCCTCCGGAAGGGACCAGGCCTGCTGAGCCCTCCCAGTGCCTCCCCTGTTCCCACACCTGCTGTCAGCCGTACCCTGTTGGGCAACTTTGAGGAATCATTGCTGCGAGGACGCTTTGCACCGTCCGGCCACATTGAGGGCTTCACAGCAGAGATCGGAGCTAGTGGGTCCTACTGCCCTCAGCATGTCACGCTGCCCGTCACTGTCACCTTCTTTGACGTTTCTGAGCAAAATGCCCCGGCTCCCTTCCTGGGCGTCGTGGACCTGAGTCCCCTGGGGAGGAAGGGTTACAGCGTGCCCAAGGTGGGCACCATCCAAGTGACCTTATTTAACCCCAACCAGACTGTGGTGAAGATGTTCCTCGTGACCTTTGACTTTTCGGACATGCCTGCTGCCCACGTGACCTTCCTGCGCCACCGCCTCCTTTTGGTGCCTGTGGGTGAGGAGGGGAATGCTGGTCCTGCCCGCCGCCTCTTCTGCTACTTACTGCACCTCAGGTTCCGGAGCTCCCGCTCAGGCCGCTTAAGCCTGCATGGCGACATCCGCCTGCTTTTTTCCCGCCGGAGCCTGGAATTGGACACAGGGCTCCCCTACGAACTGCAGGCTGTGACCGAGGCCCCTCACAATCCACGTTACTCACCTTTGCCCTGACTGTCAATGCCCTGAACCCCCTGTGGGCCAAAGACCTGCCCATCCTGCTCCATCCTGGACAGAGTGAACACGTGGAGAGGTGGCGAGAGACCTCTCAGGCTTGCATTAAAGCCTTCCCCATGCTCATGCCCAAACTGACCATTTGGGTGTTTAAAGCTTCTGACCTTACCACACGCTGCCCTGTTCTGGGTCCTCCACTTGCCGGCCCCTCCCTTGGATTTCCCAGGCTGGCTGCGACGGTGGGGAGGAACTGGAGCTACCCTGAGGTTGTCCTAAGTTCCCAGGCAAGTCATGCCAGCATTGCCTCCCTGTCCTGGGCAGGAGCCATTTATTATTTTATTTATTTTTAATTTATAATTTATTCAAATTGGATTGCCTTGGTAACCTCCCAAACCTGATAATTGGCATTGCCCCCCTCCTTTCCCACTCTCAGATATTGCTCCAACCTCAGGAGTTGAAGAGGCTGATGTGGGGGCTGTGGGAGCAGTGTTCTCCCTCAGCTGAGAGCAGAGAAGTTATCCCAGAAGAACTGAGTCACCAGCCAAAGACTCAGCTTCCCCTATCCTTCCCAATGCCTTTCACTTCCCTGACCTCACCCCCCCTGAAAGCCAACTTGTGTGTGTGTGTATGTTTGTGTGTGTGTGTATGTGTGTGTTGTGTGTGTGGTACGGACATGAGAGAGAGAGTGTGTGCATGCAGTTGCGCACACATCTAGGACTCCAGACCCTGGTTGTCCCTCTCCTTCTTCTGCCTGTGTCTCTTTGCTTTGGGGTCCTGACTGAGGAAGGTGTTCAGGGTACAGAGTCAGGGCCAAGGACTAGGGTGCCTCCTCCCTCCTGGCCAGATTCTGACCCACCTACCTCAGTTGGGGTGAGGGGCACCCCTCAAACTCAGTCATGTAGTTACCAACTACCCCATTCCCCAGTCTAGACTCTGACCCAGCCTTAGCTCTGATGCCTGGGGCTGGGCTGAGGGGAACAAACATTTGCTGAAACTTAAAAAAAAAAAAACAACCCAGGAAAAAAAATCGCACCTGGTACTTTTTTTTTTTTTTTTTTTAGAAAAAAAAAGAAAGAAAGAAAGAATAAATTCTTGTTTGGAAACTTGAAAAAAAAAAGAAAATATATTACTTGTATAAGCAGAACAAGGCTTCCCTGTTACACTCTCTTTACCATCTGGTGGCTCAGATGGTAAAGAGTCTGTCTGCAATGAAGGAGAGCGGGGTTCAATCCCTGGGTCAGGAAGATCCCCTGGAGAAGGGAATGGCTACCCACTCCAGTATTCTTGCCTGGAGAGGTCCATGGACAGAGGAGCCTGGTGGGCTACACCCCATGGGGTTGCAAAGAGATGGACAGGACTGAGAGACTAACACACACACAGGCAGAACAAAGTTTACACACATACATATGTGTGTGCATATGTGCATGTATGTACTTTTTAGAATTATATGCTAACTTAAACGGTTTAAATGACCAACTTTCACTTGCATTATTCCAAAAGTGTTAGTTGCTCAGTCGTGTCCAACTCTTCGTGACCTCATGGACTGTGTAGCCTGCCAGGCTCCTCTGTCCATGGAATTCTCCAGGCAAGACTACTGGAGTGGGTAGCCATTCCCTTCTCCAGGGGATCTTCCCAACCCAGGGATCGAACCTGGGTCTCCTGCAATGCAGGCAGATTCTTTACCATCTGAGCCACCATGAAGCCTCCTGATTCTTTGTCATATTCTCCTCCTCATACTCCCCCAAATCCACTCTCCAAACTGCTATCAAAAAGGATTTTCTAAATTGCAAGTCTGAAAATGCTACCTACTCTGCTATTATAAAAATGCTTAAATGCTCATCACCCCCAAGGATGAAATGTGAATTCTGTAAGATGCTCGACCATCCTCTCTCTGGATCAAGCACCATTTCTTTATACTCCCCCCTTCCCACAGCACCCACAAGAACCCACCCACTTCTCAGTCTTTCCAATGTGTGTCCCAATCATACTGCACAAAATGCCATTTCTAGCTCCTGCTTTTCTCTCTTCCTGAAATCAATCCTTTCTACCTATAGTCTTTACCCAGTTGATTCCACTGTATCCTTTTGCTGATGCGATTCCTTAAAAAAAAATCCCCCAGATGGGTGTTACAAGAGGAACCTCTCTTATGTATGAACCCATTACCCCACAGTCACATCGCTCTGTTTAATACACGTCAAACTGCTTTTCAATTTCCTGTTTTCCTGTCCTTGGCACACAGTGGTAGGATCCTAAAAGGACAGGCATTTATCTTGCTCACCACCACCAGCCCAGCCCCAGCACAATGCCCAACAATTAATACGAGTTCAGTAAATATTACACCAAAGCTTGTTTAACTCTAAAACTTGGAAATATGGCAAAAGCATAACTAGTGGTCCTGTGTTTTTTTCCCCCTTTTTGGCCACACCACATGGCCTGCAGGATCTGACTTCCCCAACCAGGGATCAAACCCACACCCCTAGCAGTGAAAATGCAGAATCTTAGTCACTGGACCGCCAGGAAATTCACACCAGTTGTCCTTCAATATCAAAAACAAATCAGTAAAGGGCTTAAAGACATAATCAGGGACTTCCCTGGAGGTCCAGTGGTTATGACTCCAAGCTTCCACTATTGAGGATCCGGTTCGATCCCTGGTTCGATCAGGAAACTAAGATCCCACTAACCTCATGGTGTGGCAAAAAAAATTATTAATTAATTTAAAAGACACAAACAAACTGAAGCAGCAGGGGTGGGCCATTCTCTGATGTCCATGTGGCAGCCATGATTTGGGGCTGTAGCCCACATCTCACACAAGCCTGGAAACAATCTCCCCTGCAGTGAGTGAGCCATGATGGATCTTGAGTGAACTGGACATGGGTCACTGGAGGCTCATATATTAGCGTGAGAGGCACCTGTCCATTTGACTCTCTGGCCACTCCCAGCGGAGACCCCAGTGTAGTAGGTAAGTTTCTCACGGCGATATGAGCCAGAGGAAGGCTACATCAGCAGTGCAGACCCTTCCCAGGGAGGGGACGGCCCTGCAGGGAGGTCGAGTGGGTGCTGAGTTCCATGTGACTGACTGCTTCCTAAATCTGTCTTGGTCCAGCCACGGGGGTGGGGAGGGGGTGGTGGGCAGACAAAGGTCGGAATGAGGGCTCTTCTGTGAGTGCTAAGAGGCCAGCAGCTAACACACCTTCAAGCCATTTTCTCTTTGGCCGGGAACAGGGTGTTTCCCAGGCCAGGGCTCTGACGGTGGGTTGCTGGAAGCCTATTTGAGTCCACGCACGCCATTCCTGATCCCCCATTGCCAAAATGCGTCATGGCGTGCATCAGAAGTGAACTTACAAATTTCGATGGTTTTGGAGGAATGTCGCAGCCCTACAAAGCTACAGTTGGGAACCTGCTCCTGGCCGTCCTGCCACTGGGGACCCAGCTTTCATGCACAAAACTGAAGGTTTGAAAGTCTGGGGGCTGCTTTCTCACCCACCTTCTACCTCCCAGAAAAGGTAGCTGGAGAGCCTCCCCCACCGCAGGCCCTCCCAGCACCCCTCCTTAGCAGCTGCCGGTGGAGCAGCTCTTCACACAGGACCCTGTTCTTTCTTCTGTCAGGGGTTTGATGGCTGAAACCGAAAGCCTCCTTTCCCCGCACCTAAGTCAGAGCTGATGGCCAAACCTGCCTTCCAGGCTCTCAGTTCATTAAATCACCCCTTAGGACAGAATGTGCGCCCAGCCTGCAGGAAGGGTTCTCAAATGGTCCAGGCGAATTCTGCAAGTGAGGGGCCGTAACCAAGCCCCTCCAACACCCACCAAATCCCCTTTTCTCGCTCCTCTTCAACCCTCCTTTCTGAACCAGAAGAAGAAATTATACTCACCGGTTCCTGAGTGGAGGCTGAGCCAGCTGCGCGGTGGAGACCCGTGTTTTGTCAGGACAGAATTCATGTTTGACCTCGGGTGGTGGCACCTTGCCTGCCCTTGAGCCACGTGCTAGACCCACAGTCTCCGTCCCTCTCTGCCCGGCTGCAGTCCCAGCCCTGCAGTCCCTGGAGGGCTTCTCCTCAACTCAGCCCCGATCTTAATTTCTCCAGCTGAGTCGTCTGCACAGAAAACCACTGAGCTCTCAGCCCTGCCAATCTGCCTTTCCTCCGACTCAGGCCCCCTGGGCGCTGTATGGTTTAATGTATGGACTTGGTGGCTGGGGTTTGCACCGTGTTTTCTTGCTGGCGGATTCCTCTCCTTGGACTTTCCATCCCCAAGTGCCCATGTGCTCCCTGGAACGCACTTCTTACACTGCTGGCTGCCTCGGCGGGGGCCTTCCCTTCTTTCCAGGAAGGCAGTGCCACGAAGACCCTTCCCGGCTGGACTCCTTAGCGGGGAGGAAAGTTCGTGGCTTTTCCCTGCCTGGCCGACATTCACAGCCCAGAGACCAGCCCCGAAGCATTAGAAACACCCCAGGCACAGTCTACTGAGCGCCACAGCAGCATCTGGACCAGTCGCCATGGCAACCCTTGGCTTCCCAGCCCAATACATTGTCTGCTCAGCTCGACTCTGTTAGCTGATTCCCAAAACTGCTTACTCAGCTCCCGGGATCTCCAGATTGGACCCGCTGCCCCTCAACTCCAAGTGTGGCTCCTTTCAGGCTGCTCCCTCACCCCGCGGCCCACCCTCTGTCCTCTTCTTTTCCTGGCAAAGCCTTGGAACTCTTTCACTCGGCCAAACCTTTCTGGAGGCCCTGCATCACGTGTCTCCTCTACTGCACAGATGGGCCCCATATTTATCTTAGCCACTGTTCAGGCTCAGCCTAGCAGCCAAGTCTCGTTGCCTCCGCCAGGCCCCACCCTGGGGCTGAGGGCAGAGGGGCCAAGCAGTCGCTCAGGGAGAGGCAGCTACAGGCACAGACCCCCGGCCTGCTGGCTGGCTTCCTTTCTATTTGTACTCTTCTGGGAACAAAATTCTTTTTCCTGCTAATAGAGTCTCAAAGATAGTCCAGGAGTGACGTAACATACATCCTTGAGCCTGGTGGTTCAGATGGTAAAGAATTTGCCTGCAATGCAGGAGACCAGGTTTGATCCTGGGTGGGGAAGATTCCCTGGAGAAAGGAATGGCAGTCAGGACTGTGTGGCTAACATTTGGAGTCCAAAAACAGAAATGAAGCTAACTTCCCTTGGAGCTTACCCCACTAGATAGTGAAACAGGAAAAAGATGCAGGCGCTTGCGGGGGCCTCCCCTCTTCCCTGCCGTGACACCCGGTTTCACTACCCCCTTCCAATGTTTCTGCCATTTCTTCTAAGCATTCAAACCATTTCCTGGAATAAAATGGTCTATATATGGAACAAAATGACACAAATTTACATTCTCAAAAATATTTATTGATACAGAAGTTCACATGTAAGTGAAAAAAGCTGGATAGAAACCATACATACAGTTGGACAAACAGGTTTGTAAAACACACAAACGCACATGTGCAGTTTAGAAAAATACTGGGTGAGACAGTGTCACGGCGTCAACAGTGATAACACGGTGGTGGACTTCAGGATCATCTCCTACACAGGTGAGCTGACATCATGATTTTAAAAGCAGTAGTGGGGCTTATGAAAAACTCCAAGGGGCAGGTGACGGGTGGAAGCCTGAGCAGGACCCATAGCAGGAAGGATGGTGCCACTGCCTGGGGGCCGTAGCAAGATGTTTTCAGATGCGAACACTGAGTTTCTGCTCCGACCCAGGGTGACTTTGAGGAACACAGTCTTCCTCCTGTCTGCTAGGATTTACAACCCAGCCAGAAACAAGCCACATGCCAGGAGTTACTGCTAGGTCTGTTGAGAATGTGTCTCATGCCTTCCTCATGCGGGACCCGAGAGAAGCGCCACCCACCCACCTTAAAGAAGGTCACAGGCTCGAGTGAAACACCCCTCAAAGCTACACTGCCAGCTGGTGGCCCAGTCAGGACATGGACTCAGAGCTCCATCACAGACTTCTGGTAACAACCACATGGCCTCACCCAAATATAAGGGAAAGAATGAGCAATCTAAAAATCACCATCCCATGTCACTTGGTCCACACGCCATCTTCCGGGCAGAGACCTGAGTGTCTGCGAAGGTGAGGACCTGCCCATCACAGAGGTCCTGGTATCGGCAAGGGGGGCCCCTTGGCTCAGCTGGGGCCCCACCACATGTCCTCTCCACCCCTGTATCCTCTCCAGTTGGCCAATCTCAAGTTTGTTTTCTCAAAAGTCATAATCCCAAGGCCAGCTCACCTACTCCTCTCCCCTTTCTCAAACTTCAGTTCTACACTGGGGTCTCCGAGGACAAACTGGTTCCTGTCCCCAAGACCTACCTGGGGACGGATGGGAACAACATAACTACCTTTCCTCACAAAATTAAATCAACCCTAAAATTGGAGGATTTTTCCCCATTTTTCATGTTTACCTGTCCTGAAAACAGGTCTGAAGAACTGATTTTAACAAACCATAAAAATCAGTGATTGAGGGTTTCCATGTTCTAAGTCATATATTCCTTTGATTTTCTTAAAATAAGTTATGTACTACATTGAAAAGCACACAGAAATGACTAAGAGTTGTTTGGTTTTTCACATCCCACTGGGCATGCGGGATCTTAGCTCCTCGACCAGGGATTGAACCCTTGGACCCTGCCATGGAAGCACAGTGTTCTAACCAATGGACCACCAGGGAGGTCCCAGGAGTTTTTGTCAAGTGTATCTCCAACACAGAGCCCTCACTGGCCATCCTGAAGCAACATACACTGTGGAAATGACAGAAGCCTGAACCATCAACACTGATTATCCAACGGGCCGACACCCAGGGTGTGTGCACCGTTGCCAGTCTGACTAGCACACCCAGGAGCTGACCACAGGGCCATCTCCAGCATCTCTAGATACTGAGAAAGGCCTCCAGGGGATCCTCTGCCATCTCCAGCACCCCATGGCCAGCTGACCAATGGCTGACAGCTCCCTCTAGTGGCAACGTTATTTTCCTTACCAATGGGGACTGATGGGCAACTTTAAAGGCCAGCAGGAAACAGGCTAAGGGCGAGTCAGGATTTAATGAAAACGGAAATGACAGATCACCACTTTCATTCTTCCCAAGACTTACTGCTAAAGACCTAAGTATCATTGTAAAGATACAGGAACTTGTGAAGGAGGCAAAAAGTTGACAGTAGATTGACTGCAAAAGTCGCTGCAAGGCCAAGATAGAAGAACATGTATGTACAAGTTAACTTAGATATAAATAAGATGCAACTAAGAAACTAGACTTTAAATGGTCTCTAAATATCAAAGCTGATCCTGGAGGGTGACAAGGGCTCTACGAGATGAGGGATCGGTCCCCAGAACACTGAAGACAATGATGATCAACACCTTAAACGGACGTAAACCGTAAAACCCTCACATCCTAACAGTGGTCCTTCCAGGCGTCCTGCTTGGAAGCTGGAATTCAGAGCACCAGGATGAAATGCTGCTACTGTAGGCATCTCAGGGTCCTAAACGCAGACATGATGTGATGTGAATTGGCCAGCCTATTTACCAAACCATTTCCAACTCTGGAGGTTAATGAACACTGATTCCAGGGAAAAGACGAGGAAGGGGGGCCCACCATTTCCTCCGAAGCCTCTGGGAGTCCAGCATCACCACCGGCATGGAGCTCATGTCCAGCCACTGAAACCAATAGCAGGAGCCCCTCCACTGGGCCTTGGTCCAAACAGCCCGGCTTCTGGCTCTGCTCACTGTGCATTTTCCATCTCAGATGAGAAGTCAATCAGGACAAATTGAGTTTTAAAGAGGCCCCAGGACAGGCTTCCTGGGTTTGAGAACATTTTTTCAAGGTAAAAATTTTTTCAGCATCAGATTTCTAAAAGATGAAGGGTTCTTGAGGCAAACTCTTATCTATGAAAACTTGAATAAATTTAACACCAAATATAAGCATAATCCTCAACCCATGTGTACAGAAGAGGCTGGGGAGCATCCAGTGAGCAGGGCTGGGAGCACCCCCCAAGCGAGGACCACAGGGCAACTCTGTACTCTTCTAGGCTCTCCATCCCACCAGATGTCCTGCTTACCCCCTCGAGACATTTCTGTGGTCCAGTTTCTCTAGTTTTATCCAGATACCAACAACCAGGTCCTTGAAAAACTTCATGAGGAATCGACCATGTTCTGTTTCAAAGGTGCATGAACTGTTCCCTGCTTCTTGATTCCTTTAGAAAACGAAACAGAAGACTAGGGAAAACCTCTGTCATGTTGATTTAAGAGTATACGTACTCTAAACACATCCATGAGCCACGCAGGAAACACTGTACTGTTTGCTACGTAAGCACGCTGTTCTGTTCGTGGTCACAGAACCCCATCGTCCACTGATGCCAGGCTGGAGATGGTCCAGCTTTCTGGGAGGAAGGTTTCTTCCTGTACTAAGAACACTGGTATGTTTTTCGATAGAACTTAGCTTTGGGATGTCCTTTCTCTTTATATGTTGCCCCACTTTCTCTTGCTCCAATTTTCTCTGATGCTCCAGGAAGCTTAAAATTATAATCTGTCGTGACATAAGGTATGGTCCCTTCGAGCCCACGCTGAAATAGAAACACAGAGAAAACATGTGGAACACTTAGAATCTGGCCAAGATGGAAGACAGTATTAGATCGCTCCTAAGATCCTCAGCTCCCCTTCCTTGGAAGGGCCCACTTACACTTCAACCCCCCAAACACGTCCAACAGCAAGAGATGGGGTTGAACCAGCAGGTGACGAGGGGGACACTGGCTGCCTCCCCAGCTGCCTACAGGTCCTGCTGTTTGGTTTGGGGCCACACGGATGCCCTTGGCCAATGTGACCTTCCCACAAGAGCCTCTGAAGACTGTCTTCAGGAAGGGTCACCCTGGGGTCACCACCTCTGTGCTTTTTCTCCCACACCCATGCCTGCAATGATGGCTCTAGCTGGGGCTCCCGCCTGAGGTGATGGGCACTCACGCCCCAGACCTTCAGGCCATGCGAACATGTCACTTGGCCTTGTCCATTTCTACGAAAAAGTGTAAGTTTCCCAAACAAGAACCTGCTCTGTGACTCCCGCCCCAACTTCAGGTCCACACTTTGCCATGGACATGGCCAGCAAGCTCCAGGGCTGCACATACCTGGCTCTTGAGAACACACTGTGGGATGGACACAGCTCCGACCAGCAGACAGTTCACATGTCTCAGCTCCTCTGGGGGCACGGGAGTGAGGATGTGGTAAAGCCTCTTCTCCATGTCGATCCCCCTGCAAATCCCTTGAGGACACACAACACACAAGATCATCCTCCCCACCACTCAGAACTGCAGAATGGCTTATGAGTTTTCTAACGTCCCTGGTGTTACGGCGGAGAGGAATCCACCTGCCGATGCAGGGGACAAGGGTTCCATCCCTGGTCCAGGAGGATTCCATGTGCCGTGGAGCAGCTAAACCCATGCCCCACAACTACCGAGCTCCTGCGCGGGGTGAGAACCGATGAGACTGAGGAGTCTGACACTCTGAAAACAGAAGGCATCAGGCTGGGGTGTGGACTGTGATGAACAAAACGAAGGGGTGCCAGGCAGGACCCAGGGGCCTGACCCAAATACAGAGTAAATCATTCAAGGACCGTTCACCGCCAGTGCAGGACAGGAGGAGTTGCAGGCGGAATGTCAGGGAACGGTTGATGGATCTATCAGGACCTCAGTGTCGGACTGAAGTCTTAGATGCCAGAGAGACAACTAAGCAGAAAAGTGACTGGTAACATGGGCTTGGAGCCGACGTTGTGCTGGAGAGCGTGTACAGAGGTCAGCCTACGATGGACCGAGAGCTGCAGTTTTCTGTGGGACGGCCCACAGGAAACATGTCAGATGACAGGGAGGCCCGGCCAGGCCTTGAGGACTCCTGTGTTTAGAGAAGCTGGCAGGACAAGCAAAGAAGAACTGCTTCCTTCCTGCCCCCCACCCCCCAGGGCCCACTTCACAGAGGATAGACCACTCCAGGCAAATGACAGCAACAAGGTCAAGCCCCGCCAATCTACAGCTGCTCAGATGGGTCAATTTCAGTGGGTTTACACTCAGATTTTCCTCTCAGACTCACCAAACCCCACACAATCGCAGATGGGACTCTGGGCAAGCAGGATGGGCCCGCTAGCGTATCCCCTGACGTCATCCAGGATCTTGCAGAGCCCGACCCAGCTGGCGTTCACAGCATACAGGATGTGGGTGGGGGCCACGTCAGCGTGGATGATCCGGAGCGCGACGGCATTGAAAGGAACCTGGAGGACACACGTGCACCCCCTCCAGTGATCTGACTCAAAAGACTACTTGTGTTAATAGTTTCTACAAGCTGACGAGTCATCTATTTGAAGTTTTATCTGTCAAACTGCCCACCAAAACATATCTAAACAGAATGGAAACTGTTTAGTGTTTCACTGCTTTACACTGAGAACCTAGGAAAATTACACAAAGCTCTTGCACATCAACACCACTTGCTAGAAATCTAAATTGAATGCCTGCAACTCTGTCTAAAGAGACACATGAGAAAAAAAAGAAAAAAATTAACAACAACAAAAAAAGAGACACATGAGATGCGAATTTGGGGACATCCACATGAGCTGAAGGTAGAAGGGAGACTGAAAACTCATCACCAACAGGTCTCCGGGTGGAAGGAAGTAAACATCCACAGAGTGAGGAGAAGCCCCCCGAGGGAATTACTGCATTAAGAAAAATGGACCACGTTCCTGGAGCACCCAGTAAAGGACTACTTTTAACATGCAACTCTCTGGGTAACTACAAACTTTTAAAATAGAAAAGCATTTTGTTAAACATTTTATTTAGGCTTCAAAAACACATGTGAATTTGTAACAAATGGCAGTTTACATTACTGCCAGATAAGTTTCAAGTCCAGTTACAGAGCATCGCCAATGAGTATAAACTGGAGCAAATTACCCAAAAACTCCACTAAACCAACTGCCTTGGGTTCTTCAGTGGAGGGGGCTTGGAAGCCTGGGGCCAACCTCACCATTGGGTTTGGGCAACATGACGCTGCCCCCCGACCCCACACTCCCTGGTCACGGCCCCTGCCTGTGCAACCTCCACCCAGCGTCTCCACCTGCCTGCCTGCGCCCAGTCTTCTAGCTGTAAGCGGGGTCTGTACCAGCACCTTCCCCGCAGGCGCAACAGAGCGCCTGGCCCACTGTGTGCTCAGCACTGCGCAGGCCAAACAGCGGAGTGAGGGCTCTGGTCGAGTCAGGCCACTGGGCGCCAGCCAGTCCCAGCCCAGACTCTTCCTATGTCCTGTGGGAAAGCTGAGTCTGCCCCTGGCCTCAGTGAGTAGAGGAGAGCCCAGAACAGAAATGACACCTGTTCCTATTTGATTCTTTCATCATCTGGGACCCTAATACTATGGTGGTTTCTTCCCAAAACAATCCTTCAGAGGTTGGAATCCAAGATGCACATACTTTAGAGCTAGAATCAGCCTGTGACAATATCTGAAACACGTTATGAGTGCTCTCTGGGCAAACACACATTCTGCGAGGCCCATCACCACCGCTCACAGCCCAAGTCACAGACGGTCGGTCGGCAGAAGGGAGGAGCTGGGCTGCAGCGTGTGGTCCCAGGGCCACCTCTGGTGTTAGGCAGAACATTCCTGGTCGGGATGGAAACCAGGGTCAGCCCCTCTGGAGCTGGATCCACTCCCACGGGATCCCTCAGCTCCCGTCTGTAAAATGGGCACAGTCGCCACATCAACACCTCAGGGCTGAGGATGACATGAGTGAAGGGGTATAAAGAGGTGAGACAGGCACACAGGAAGTCAGACAATCCCCCTGAGAGCTCAGGTTACCTGATAGGGGGTCAGACCATGTAAGGCACACAGTGGCTTCGGCACTGGGGGCTGCAACTGGCTCAGGTAACCCAGCACTGCCAGCTCACGAAGGACTCTGTTATGTGATTCTCTGAAAAGTAAATCAGAAGAAGGTGAGAGGGCCCACCTCCCGCTCAGAGACAGGGCCCACCTGTCCTGACACAGCCCATGTCCCAACCCCAGGACCTGTAGACCTTGCCTCTCCATAAACCCACTGGAGATCCTTCAGGTCAAAGCTCCTAGAGGGGCAATCAGACCTGGAGACCAATTCTGGGCATTTCCACTGGGAAAGGAACCATTCGAAACAGAACTGACTTCTCTGTAAACAGGTAGCTCTGATGGAGATCTGAAAGATTTTAGGGGACTGACCCTTTTGAAGGAATCGAGGACCGAAGGCCTTGTCAGACTGAAGAAAACAGGATTCTCCAGCCATGATGGTCTGCTTACCTATTCCTGGGCGTTTTTCCAGTCACAAACTCCGACTTCACGAACATCAGCTTGTATCCCGTAGACATAACTGGATTCTCTTTTTCTTCGTCAGCAAACTCCAAATTCTCAGCAAACTCAGGCAGGTGGAAACCTCTGTTTCTGACTCTGGATTTGCGTCTTGTGTACAAGCCGTCCATGTCGTCCACGAAGTCGGGGGTGAGGTCTGGCATGTATTTACTCCGGTCAGAGTTAAACTGGACAACGTGGCTGGGCGACAGCAAGCGGATCAGGTCAATGAGAAGCAGGAGACCCTGGTCTGTAAGGATGTAAACGACAGAGCCCAGTCAGTGCATCTGGGTGGTGATGTGTGCCCATGAGAGGCGAGACAAGGAGCCTCCTAAGGACTGGGCTTCAGAACTAACATCTGAAAGCCACGCACGCACCTGCTCCCATCACCCAACCCTTCCTGCCAGATGCACCTCCACAGACTTACCTGCTACCCAGCCCATGGTGTTGATGATAAGAGGGGCCTCTCGCTTGTAGGAGCTGAAAACATACTTTATTACCTCAATATAGTTTTCAAAGTTGTTTTTACAAGAAGTTTTCCCATAATAGACCATTTTCTGGGGTGTCCTCTGGTGGGTGAAAGGTGGTCCTAAGAAGATAAAGGTGAGAGTCACTGATCCATGAGAACCTAAGAGGTGGCAAGGGTTGTGGTCCAGCCATGATCCCTGACGAAGCTGCTCAGGAAATCTGAGCCTGTCCGACCACCAGGAATAGCTACGCTCTCACTTTTGGAAATCTAAGCTTTCAATTTCAAACACAGACACACCTGCATTTATACAGTTAGCCCCAACTACGTCCTAATATGGTCATTCATTCAACAAACATCTACTGGACGTCTACTGCATGCTGGGCATTGTTCTAGATATTTAGGACACATCTGTGAACAGAAGAAACACCCCCACAGGGTTTACACACAATAATTAATAACAACAGTAATCACTTGTTGGAATATAGTACTTACTATGTCCTACATGTGCTACAGAGTCTCTAGTTTTCATAAACCCCCATGACACAGGTAGTATTTACTTTCTTGATTTTTACAGACGAGGAAGCTGAGAAAGAGATTACCTTGACCAAGGTCACACAGATAGTAGGGATCAGTGGGACTTGAACTCAATCAGTCCAGCTTGAGAGGACACACCCTATCACAGCAGCAGTCTGTCCAGCCCAAGCCACTTCCCATCCCCTCTGGTCAGGGCTGCGGCCGGGGCCAGCACCCACGGCAGGCAGGTGACCAGACCATGTCATAACACAGTCGCAAGGGCCGTGGTCAGTGCGGCTGGCGCGAGGCCACCTAGGGAAGAGCTGGCGAGGCGCCCCTCAAGCTTGGAGTCAGGGGACTTGGGGCAGCCCACAACTGAGAGTGACCTGCGTGGTCTAGGGACTGAGCAAATACAAAGGGAATGAACAAATATGTAAATACACTGAGAATAACTGCAGCCAGGGTTCTCACCATTGGAAAGGGGGCCGATAAATGTGGAAGGCGGAAGGCTAACTAGGATGAACCCTGGGTGCGAGATTAGAATCTGAATGATCACAAGTCCTTGCTGGTCCAGTGGTTAGGACTCTGTGCCTCTACTGCAGGGGACCGGGTTGGATCCCTGCTCAGGGAACAAGATCCCAAAAGCGATGCAGATCGGCCAAAAAAAAAAAACAATGACCAGTGCAAATTCATGGCTCTTAATAAACAGAAACCTATACAAAGACATCAAAATATGTATGTACATATATGTGCACAAATATACACACATATTATGTATGTACATATATGACATGTATGGGTTTAAGTATATGTATATTCCCTAACTGTCCACCGAGGGGCAATGACACCCAGAAGAAAACGAACACACCACACCTAGTTAGATCAGAAAACACTATTTTAAGCAACTGATCAAAGCTAACATCTCTGGTTAACAGGACAAACTGACAGCATGTTGATACGACAGAGAACACAGTGTTACTTCTAGGTCTAAATATGGGAAAACCACAAAAGTACTCTTCAAACTGTCAAGGTTACAGAAGATTAGAAAAGCCAGATAACAGTCTCCATATTAAAGAAGACTAAAGACTTTTAAGTTCTCACTGGGTCTACACAGATGACTGAGACAAAATGGACAAAACCGAGTAACTACACTATAGCAATATCACTATGCTGATTTTGGTGGTTGTATTTATGATGATGTATCAGTGGCCTTGTTTTTAAAAATACGGTAAAAAAGGAAAAAAAAATTAAATGGAACAGAGAAAATGTAAAAAGAGGAACAACGAAACCAGCTAAAAGAGAGGAATTCCCTGGCGGTCCAACGGTTAGGACTGCGCTTCCACTGCTGGGAGCCTGGGTTTGATCCGATTGGGGATCTAAGATCCCACAAGCTGCACTGCGTGGCCAAAAACAACAACAAAAAATTGTGGAGGAAAAAAAAAAAAACACCACATACACACCAAAAAAACTTTTTAAATAAGAAAAAACAAAAACAAACAATAAAACCCCACAAAAATCAGTAATGTTCCTACACACCAGCAATTAACAATTTGAAAAGGGAATTAGAATAGCAATTGCATTTACAATAACTAAAATAATTAAATCCTTAGGAGTGAATCAAACCAAGGAGGTAAAATATTGCTTAAAGAAATTAAAGAAGACATAAAAAATTAGAAAGAAAAAAAAATTAGAAAGACATCCTGTGTTCATGGATAGGAAAATGTTAATACTATCTCATCTACAGATTGAATGCAATCCTTGGGACTTCCCTGGTGGCCCAGTGATTAAGACACTGCTTCCATTGCAGGGGCGTGGGTTCGATCCAAGGTCGGAGAACTAAGATCCCGTATGCCTCGCCACCCAGCCAAGTGAAAAACAAGATTGAATACAATCCCTATCAAAATTCTAACAGCCCTTTCCCCAGAAATGAAAAAGCCTATTCTAATATTCATATGGAATTGCAAAGGGCCTCAAAATGACGAGACAATCTTGAAAAAGAATAAAGCTGGAGGATTCACATTTCCCAATTTTGAACTTCTTACAAAGGTACAGTAATTAAAAATGTGGTACTGGCCTAAGGGCTACGTGTAAACCAATGGAATAAAGAGCACACACAAAAAAAATCCTTGCACGCATGTGCTTCCCAGGTGACGCTAGTGGTAAAGAACCCACCTGCCAATGCAGAAGACATAGAACTGCAGGTTCCATCCCTGGGTTGGGAAGGTCCCCTAGAGAAGGGCATGGAAACCCACTCCAGTATTCTTGCCAAGAGAATCCTATGGACAGAGAAGCCTGGCGAGCTACAGACCATGGGGTCGCAAAAAGTTGAACATGACTGAAGCAACTCAGCACACACGGATGTATGGATGTGTGGTCAAATGATTTTCAACATAAGTGTCAAGACCATTCAGTGTGGAAAGAACAAATAGATAATGAAATCTGGACATCCATGTACATAAGAACGAAGTGAGACCCTTCTCTTGTGTCAAACACAAAATGTAACTCAAAATTGATCGAAGACCTAAGTGCTAGAGCTAAACTTGCAGAATTCCTAGAAGAAAACATTACAGAAAATCTTTATGAGACTAGATTTAGTAACAACATGGATGATCCAAAAAGCATAGGCAACAAAAACATAAAAATTAAGAACTTTTGTGCATCGAAGGATATTATTAAAAGCAAATAAAATGACAAAGTATTTGCAAATTGCATATCTAGCAAGGAATTAACATCCAGAATATATACAGAACTCCTAAAACTCAACAAAAACAAAGAACCCAATTCAACAGTGGGCAAAGGACTAAACAGCCATTTCTTCAAAGCACATGTACAAATGGCCAATAAACATATGGAAAGAGGCTCAACACCATTAGTCATTAGGGAAATGCAAACCAAGACCAAAAAGAGATTACTTCCATCCTTGAGAAAGGCCATGATCAAAATAACAAGTATTGTTGAAGATGTAGAGAAATCAGAACCCTTGTGAATTACCAATGGGAACGTAAAACAGTGCAGCTGCTATAGAATAGTCTGGCAGTTTCTCAAAAAGTTAAACATGACCACTTATGGGTGTGTATGTATGTATATGTATATATATCCAAAGGAATTGAAAGCGGTGGCTTGAACAGATCGTTGTAACCAATATTCATGGCAGCGTTAGTCACAACAGGTAGAAAAGTAGAAACAATACAGGGGCTTCCCTGGTGGTCCAGTGGTAGAATCTGCCTGCCAATGCAGGGGACAGAGTTTGATCTGTGATGATTCTACATGTCATGGAGGACCTAAGCCCTGGCGCCCTAGAGCCTGTGCTCTGCAACAAGAGAAGCCACCACAATGAGAAGCCTGCCCACTGCAACAAAAAGTAGCTCCCACTTGCTGCAACTCGAGAAAGTCCGTGGGTAGCAATGAAGACCCAGCACCATCAAAAATAAATAAATAAAAACACAGTTAAAAAGATAGACAAAATGTGGTATATATACATTGGAATGATTTTCAGCCACAAGAAGGAGTTAATTTTGACATATGCTACAACTCAATGGACATGAGTCTGAGCAAACTCCGGGAGATGGTGAAGGACAGGGAAGCCTGGCGTGCTGCAGCCCATGGGGTCGCCAAGAGTTGGACATGACTGAGTGACCGAACAACAATATGAACAGATCTTGAAACCTCTATACTTAGTGAAAACAGCCTAACACAGGAGCACAAGTACTGCATGATTTCACTTAGATGAGGTGCCCAGAACAGGCAGATTCACAGGGAGGGACAAGCAGCACATCAGAGGTCCTCAGAGGGTGGAAGGGGATGCACTGTTATTTAATGGACACAGCATTTCAGTCTGGGACAAGGAAAATGTTTTGGAGGCAGACAGTGGTAATAATTATACAGTGCTTCAAGTGTATTTGATGCCACAGTACTGTACATGTATCAATAGTCAAAATAATAAATAACACGTTATGTACATTTTTGTATTAAAAAAAGCAGCATAGGACTCTGATTTGGATTCTGAAACATAAAAAGGGTATTAGTAGGGTAACTAATGGATTCTGAAAAAATCTATAGATTAGTTAATAGTATTAGATCAATGTCAATTTCTTGGTTGAGATCATTGTGTAGGGTTACGTAAAATGCTCCTATTAGAAGACAGTGTTTCTAATTTACATAAAATAAAATGGATGGTAGTTCCATTTATTAAAATAGAACCCTAGAAAGGTATCACTGGGTTTTTAGGGGTTTTTTTGAGACCAGAGGAATACTTATGAGAAGACCATAAGTTTCATGGGGAGATGTGTTTATTTTTTTATATTTTATACTTTTGTACTCTTTGACTTTCTTGTATCATTACTTTTGTACTGTGTAAAACCAAGACATTTAAGAAATGCAGAATACATACCTAGAACTGGTTCTGTAATATTAAGCAAAGAAATGCAACCCGGAGGAGTAAATTCTGTCTGCCCCAGATCACATTCCAAATAATCAATGCAGGATATACTGAAAATTTAAAAGAAAGAAAGAAATCTTAACTCGTTTTATTTACCGTGTCCAAAGTAAATCAGAACATAAAAGATTTTATGTGACACACAGGCATACTCCATCCCACACAGCCTTGTAGGCAGAATGCTCTAAAGATGACACCAGCACACAGAAAATATCAGTGAAGAGAAAACGGGATGCAGGCCTGGCTACAGTGTCCAATTGCTATATGGTTATAACTCTGCCTTTCCTCAAACTTTATTTTTTAAATACGACAGACTTTATCCCCGCTCTGACTCCCTGGGTTTGGACAAAAACAGATTCTGAGATCAACTGATGGCTCTTGTGAGCTCCCCGACCGGCAAGGGGGGTACACCTGAGAGCGCTAATAGCTGCACCCCAAAACGGTACAATCAGGAGGCCCCCCTCGGCTGAGCGGCTTTGTACAGAGTTGTACGTCATCTCTGTGGAGGAGCTGAGATGCGTTCCCATCTAGCTTCTCAAATAAAAACTCCTACTTCCTGCTGAAAGTCTGGCAATATGTCACAACAGGATTAAAAACTCTTACCTATTTAACAGCTGGTTAATGAGGTATCTATTAAATGTTGACTTTCCAATGTCCTGGCAGCCACAAACCAGAATGACAGGGCAGCTGTCTGCTTCTTCTGGAGGGGAAACAAACATTGACCCTTGACATGAGCCGTCGTCTTTAGGACTCTGATCATTAACAGTAATCCTCTGGCGGACGAATGCTAGACTACATCAGTTTGTATCACTCACCGCTAGAAATGCTCACTAACTCTTCCATGGCTGCAAAGGCACTCTCTGTTAAACGCAAACCAGTTTTTTTTTTCTCTCTTCTAATACCCACAGATCTCAAGGCAAAATACTCAGAGTTAATCTGGAAAGTCCGGACCTGAAAATAACAACATAATGTGCTTCTTTTACTTTGGTTCGAAATTAATAAGCCTCAAATAGTTGTGAGCTACAAAAGATAACTTTGGGGACTTCCTTGGTGGTCCAGTGGCTAAGACTCCACACCCCTAATGCAGAGGGCCCAGGTTTGGTCCCTGGTTAGGGAACTAGATCCCACAAGCTGCAACTGAGACTTCGCATGCCATAACTAAACATCCTGAGAGGTACAACTAAGACCTGGGGCAGCTAAATAAATAAGTATTAAAAAGGAGAAAAAAGATAACTCTGATCCCTCCTTTCGTCTCACCTCTCAGTTGATTCTCAACTATCAATCACTGAGGGCAAAATAAGAACATCTTATAAAATGAGATAATCTACAGGTTACTCTCTGCCTTATATGAAAATATAATTCCGGAATGTACTAACACATAGGCTTGGGGGGTGGGGGAAGTTATCCAAGAAAGATCATAAGGAATCTAAATAGTGGTGCTTGAGTAAGTTGCAGGAAAAAAAAAAAAATCTTAAAGTAAGTGAAAAAGGAACAGGTTTGATCACAGCACCTGAAACACTCACTGTCAGGTGGGGTCTCCATGTCCACCTCTGTGGTCCTCCCGGGCTGCTAGATTCTGCACTGGACTAAATTAATGTGACCATAGGAGCCCGTGCATCATCCTGCTCATATTACTCAGCTTCTCTCTCCTTCCATGTCAAACCCCCAACCCCTGCCTACTCCCTATGCCCCCACTCAGTGATACCCCAATCCATTTCACAGAGTGAGAGGAAACAATCAGAAGAGAGCTTCTGCTTGCTCCATCCCTGTCCTGGGCATTTCCTTCAGCCACTCTCAAGGAAGCGCCTCTGCTCCCAAGGCCAACAGACCACAAAGACACTGGAACCCCTCCCTGCATCCTCTCTCCACCGCACCATCAGCATGCTCTCCTGTGGCTCTTTCCTACAAGCTGTGTTCGAGCATGTGGTTCTTTCCATCCATCTGAACAAAACCCAGAACTCTCTTGATCAGGCTTACTCTTCCAACCTGTTTTATCTCTTTTTTCCCTTTATAGCTAAACTCTCTAAAAGCAAAATCCCTAATCACTAAACCCTTGAGATCTTTCCCCAGCTCTTGATTCCATTCTGATCAGGATGGCCTGCTCAGCAATGCCATGAAACCACCCTGTCCAGAAGGTGAGCCTGCATGCAATTCCCTTCTCAGGCCTCATCTCACCATCAGCAGCATCAGGCGCCCCAACTTCCTTCAGAAGTTCCCTGATTACATTCACCGGCTCTCCTTTAACATCAGCACAACCACTCCTCAGTCTCTCTGTTGCTCCTCAGGCTCAGATCTTGAACTTCTCATTTCTAACTGCATCAACTTCTTGGTGTCATTATCCCATCTCATGGGTTTTGGAACCCTCTTCTGATAAGAACAGATACTACACTTGATCTTAGCCCAAAGGCCAAGAAGCAATGGAAGCCTAGTCTACTGAAAGCACCCAAATTTACATTTAAAACCTCTTCTCTGGGCTTCCTGGGTGGCTCAGTGGTAAAGAACCCTTCTGCCAATGCAGGAGACATAAGAGACATGGGTTCGATCCCTGGGTCAGGAAGATCCCCTGGAGGAGGGCATGGCAATCCGCTGCAGTATTTTTGCCTGGAGAATCCCAAGGACACAGAAGCCTAGCTGCAGTCCATAGGGCTGCAAAGAGTCAGACACAACTGAAGCGACTCAACACACAGGCATGCACACAACCTCTTCTCTGAATTTGACTCACACATTCAACCGCCCAGCAGGCATCTCCAATTGGATGTCTAAGAGGCATCTTTCAGCTACAGACCTGTCTCCTCTACAGCCCCATGTCTCAGTGCACTCAGACAGTCCAGCCAAAAAACCTGCTGTTGCTCCCTGATTCCTCCTCACACCTCACATCCAGTCTGTCTGATGTTCCTATAGATTTGGCTCAATTTACTGGCTCATGGGAGACAATTTTAGGAACCAATCTGACTTCAGGAAATTAATAGTAAGGGCAGCAAAAATTTGGAAATGAGGAAAGGGAGAGATGGGAGACAGTGTAAGTACACTGAAATTACTCAGAATTTAGAGAAAATTCATACTGTCTCAAGTTAGTGAATCAAAATATAAAGATAACCATTTAAAAAATACCAAAAGGCATTTAATCAACTATAACAGAAAATGGTGACTTTATCTGGGGAATGAAGCTAAGTGGGGTAGAAGAGACAACTTTTCCGATATATCCTTCTATTGACTTTTTCACTGTACACGTGTGTTACATTCTGTATGACTTATAGCACAACATGACAGATAGATTAAGACTAGGGGCATCCTACATGGTTATCTGACTGTTTTGGTGAAAGTAATGAGCAAAACTCTGAATGAAAACTGGTTCTACCTCTTGTACGAAAATGTAAGATAAACCTGGATGGCTGATTATGAAGTTCACGGTGGAGGTTTTCAGACGTTCCAGCAACACGATGGAACACAGAGGAGAAAAACTGCTCATCAAACAATATCTGTCATCTGTAAAGAGAGACATAAGCTGCCTTAGAAACAGCACTCAATCAAACGCTATGCCCTGCGGGACTTTCCTCTCCTCTGCTAAAGTCCACACCTTTTGAGACTAGGAATCATGTATGAGAGCCTTTTTCAGGAGGCCATACTGCATGACAGAAACACACCTGGATGGAGAAGTCAATCCAGGTTTGCTACCTAAACATTGTATGGCCTTGGGTGACTTTCCTCATCTGTGAAATGGTAAAAATAGCTTCACTCTCCAGACCTTGGTGAGGGTTTAAATACATACAGTAAAGAGTGCAAGTTTGAGGCCATAGTAAACATCTAAAAATTAATCGCCTTGGGTCTTCCCTGGTGCTCCAGTGGTTAAGACTCCAAGCTTCCACTGTAGGGGACATGGGTTTCTACCAAGGGAACTAAGACCCCACATGCTGCAGGGTGTAGACAAAAAAAAAAAAAATGTTTTTGCCTTATTATAATACATCCTTAGTAAGTCACTCAGTTCTCTTCATTACCTTGGTTCAGATAAGGTCTGAGCAGAACCCGGGCTTCTCTCTTCATCTCCTTCTTGCTTTTCTCATGCACTGAATAATGAACAGCATTGATGGTCAGGCGAGAGTGGGTATAGGTAGAGAAGACATTTTGGGCAGGCTGGCCTTGGCTGATGGTAAAACCAAACACCTGCACCTGGCCATAGAGGCAGGTCACACGACAGATCCCACTAAAAGTAAAGCCCTAGAGGGAACGAAAAAAGAAAGGAAGAAATAAAGTTACAGATTCTGTTACCAATGACAGAAAACTTCTAAGATTTTAACTGGCTCTTCAGGTTATCAAAAGGAGATGAATTTAAAAAAAGAGATGAACTGCTAAGCAACAGAATACCTTGTAGGTAATGATGTAGTATTTTAAACTAATAGATTAAAATGTGAATACTTTTAACCTAAGAGCCTGGAGCAGCCAAAGGGACAGAGTCTGATGCACACCGACCCAAGGGGGCCCCCTGAAGTCAGTTCTGCTGTTCTCATGGCTCCCTGTCCTGACAAAGCTACAGTGCCGGGGAAGCCTCTCTCCTCGGCTTTTCACTTCCCTCCTGTACTGCGGGGGACCTCCCAGACCAACGTCCAGGTGAAGGGTTTGACTGCTGGGTCTGCCTCCACTTATATCTTTGGGGCAGGTTATCTAAGCTATGTTCTGTTTCTTTCTTTAAACATTCCTAGGGGTAATGACTCCATAGAGCATGTAGCACTGAATGAGTTCATATACCCACAACACTTAGAGCCTGGCATTTCTGAGCACTCCATAAGTGCAACCTATTATTACTATTAAAGTCCCTCCAGCCCCAAAGACGGAGAAAGTAATGGCACTCCATTTCAGTACTCCTGCCTGGAAAATCCCATGGACGAAGGAGCCTGGTAGGCTGCAGTCCATGGGGTCGCTAAGAGTCGGACACGACTGAGCGACTTCACTTTAACTTTTCACTTTCATGCATTGAAGAAGGAAATGGCAACCCACTCCAGTGTTCTTGCCTGGAGAATCCCAGGGACGGGGGAGCCTGGTGGGCTGCCGTCTATGGGGTCGCACAGAGTCAGACACGACTGAAGTGACTTAGCAGCAGCAGCAGCAGCAGCAGCAGCAGCCCCAAAGACCTAGAATTCCCTCGGGAGGATACTTGGTACCTTCTGTCCAGCATCACCGCCCAAGGAATGCGCCTGACCCGCGGCCAGAGTACCCGCAGGGGGAAAAGGGCCTCTCCCAGCCTGTAGCTCCCGGGGCTGTGTCCCCACCCTCCCGCGCTGCCCGCCCTGCTCCCCCGGCGAGACCCACCTGCCCCAGCGGCAGCAGCAGGACAGCGCGGCCCGAGCCAGCCGGCCGCACCGGCGGGATCGGGAGGATCGTGGGACCACTAGGGATCGGGTCTTCGGCCGGCTCGGGGCTGGAGGCCCGCCTGCGGGCCGAGGTCTTCAGCCTCTGGAGCGCCGCGGCGCCCGACACCAGACAGCCGCCCTGCAGCCAGTCCCCGCCGGCTGCCTGGGCCTGCAGCAGTCGTCGCCGTAGCCGCCTTCGGCTGCGCCAGCGCAGGTTCCGGAGCCGGCGGCGGGGCCGGCGGCTGAGGATGAGCTGGGGCCGGGCCTTGCGGGCTCGCAGCCACGTGTGGCGGGAGGGAACCCGCTTGAGCAGCAGCAAGGAGTCCGCCATGCTGGCTGCCGGGGCCGGTCGCTCGAGAATCTCGCGAGATCCCAACGCTCCGCCCCGCGGCCCGTCAAGGGTCTCGAAGGCGCGGGCGCCCTCTGCCGGCGGTCTTGGCGGCGCACCCTGGCCTCCGCAGGCGCCTGTGTGGCTCGGGCCCCTGGAGGCGGTGGAACCTAGGGACAGCCTGGGCGACACCCTGCCAGGCAGTCCCAACGAGAGCCCCATTTACATTATGCAAAAGCCTCACCCCGGCTGCGTGGAGAGGGAAAGTCAGATACCCCAAGTCCAGGGCCACCTCTCCGGAAATCCAGCTAGGACTTTTTCCCCCCGCCCGCGACTGAAAAAGCTCCAGGATTGACGTTTTAAACAAAACCGGTCTGTTTGCATACCCTCCGTTTGCATGCATTTGTCTTTGAGCTGAAGGGAGCAACTGTGTATAAGGAGGCGAAATGGGGACGATTTACTCAGAATTTCAATTTCAGGAGACTGAGGATTGGGGTGGGTCACAAGTATAACTCAAAGCCTTGTCTCGTTCGGTAAACTGAGGCCCAGGTAAACGATTCTAAAACCTGCAGCTCGCTGAGAGCAACCTTTCACACTCTGTTCCTCAAGGCCCCCAGAGAAGCTGACCCCCCTCAAATCCCTGTCTTAACCAGGTAATGCCACAGGCACCAGAGCAAAGAGAACCCACAACCGTCCAGAGGAAGGGTCAGTGGGTGCCACCTGCTTTGCACCTGTGCCTTCACCCTGCCCAGTTCCTGAGGAGGACCGCAGGCCCGGAAGGCAGAGGCAAACAGCCCTACAACTGGGCTCTAATCCCGCCCCCTTTCATAGGCATGAAACTGGGAAGCATCTGGGCAACTGCTGACCATTCTGTTTAAACGGCCCAACCTGGTCACAGGGCGTGGTGTGGCCATGCCAGGCACAGGGCTGTCTGGCCAGCATGTCACTCTGGGGGGTGCGCCTGGTCAGCCTGCAGCTTTCCCTCTCCTGCTGTTGGGCTTTCAGCTGCCACAACACCCTGTCCTCCCCTGACTTCAGCCTCCCTGGGGATTACCTGCTTGCAGGCATGTTCCCTCTCCACAGTGCCCCTCTAGAGGCGAGAGGAAGACCCACGGTGACCTTCTGTGACAGGTGAGTGGGGGAGAGGTCAGCAGAACTGTCACCTGGGGGGGCCTGTGCCTGCGGGTCCTCTGCCAGCCTGCCGCTGCAAGACCTTGTGGGTTCTATCTCTGGAGTGACCATTTGGACTGCCTCCAATCCCTGCCCAACCTACAGCCAAGCCACCACCTTTAAGTGCTGGCTAGCCTTTCCCTGGCACTTTCAACACATTCTTTTGTCCTTGTTGTTAAGAGTCCTTTGTATTATAATTCCAGATCTGTTGTTTCCTGACTTTGTAATGTAACTAGAGGGCAAAGGTTCAGCAAGGGTGGCCTTTCCCTCTTCCATCTCCTTCCCTACCCCATTCCTCCCCAGTTCCCACTCAGTCTCTCAGCTGGCAAGTATGGTTCTCCAGGGGGAGGGAAATGGGTACGTATAGCAGAAGATGCTTCAGTAGCCTGAATGACTTAGGTTGGTGCCTTCCTGAAGTGGACAGTCTAGATAGAAAAAAAAAAGCAACTGCTTTTCTTATAAAGGGGATAGTATTAGATTTGGTCAGTTCGAGGACGTCTCATGGCTCAGTGGCCCCAAATATGTAGCATACCTGCCAGCCAGCCTGGGAAGATTCTAGAAAGCCTGGCGTGGGAGGACTGGCCCAAAGAGCTACAGTCGGGAGCCTGGGAAGAGGAGACTTGAGGGAGGAGGAGACACCTGAAAAACCAGGTTCAGGTGACTGAAGGGCTGTCACGGGCAGGAGGTACTACACTTCCTTCCAGTGACTCAAGGACAGAAGTGGTAGGAATGATGGGGGAGCCTCCCAAGAGGCAGGGAGGCTGGGAAAAGGAGCAGGCTGGCACACTCCTCAAGCAGGGCTGAGTCACAGCCCTAGTGTGCCCGTGTCTGTGTTTCCCAGACAGGCCATGAGGAACACAGGCCCCCACCACAATCATGACAGGTTTGGTTAAACCAGTCTAGATGTTGCTGTGATGTGGTTAATGTTTTAGCCGTGGTTAACATTTAAATCAATAAAGCAGATGCTCTCCATAGTGTAGTTGGGCCTCACCTAATCAGTTGAAGGTCTTAAGAGAAAAGATGGAGATCCCCGGGGAAAAGATAGTCCTCTCTTTTGTTTGCGCTCTCTCCCTCTCTGTGTATATATAGATAGCTAGATAGCTAGATAGATGTATATATGTGTCTCATCTTGGTTCTGTTTCTTTGGAGAACCCTAATATAGAAGATATCTCCGCTACAGGACTTGGGAGTCTTTTGATCCTAATATGCTTATGGTGGGGGGAGGGGCGTGGTATGTGTACTTTTCCAATTTGTCCCCCACCTGTCCCAAGGCCTGTCAACAGAACTGTGTGTGTGGTCCAGGGCTCATGTTGAGGTTATGGTTGTAAGAGCTGGACAGATTACCTCAGAGGTTCCTTTCTACCCCCAAGCCTGGGGTTCCAGGAGACCAGAGGTCCTTTGCTCTCAGCCTGGCTTTCCCTACAGGTCCAACAGCTTCAACGGCCATGGCTACCACCTCTTCCAGGCCATGCGGTTCAGCATCGAGGAGATAAACAACTCCACCGCCCTGCTACCCAATGTCACCCTGGGGTACGAGCTGTACGATGTGTGCTCAGAGTCAGCCAACATGTATGCCACGCTAAGCATACTGAGCACGCTGGGGAGGCGCTATGTGGAGATCCAGGGAGGCCCTGCCCACTTTTCCCCTGCGATGGTGGCAGTGATCGGGCCTGACATCACCAGCCATGCTCTCGCCACTGCAGCCGTGCTGAGCCCCTTCCTGGTGCCCCTGGTAAGCTGGGGCCCTAGCAGTTCGCTCATCTCCCCTCCTGGCAAGTCCAAGTGGGCTGGGGTGGGTGTGCAGGAGCTGCTATGCCCAAGGTGGGTCTGGACTTCAGGACCTCCTGGGCAGTCACTGCTCTTGAGTCACTTGCCTGGAGTTCCTTCTTCTCCAAGTGCTGCTACCGAGATCTCCCTGCTTCTGTGCTCACCAGAAAGTCCATTCTTCTTGGAAACCTCTGCTCATCTCTCTCCGGCTGCTGCCCATCACCCCACAGGCTTCACATCTACCCTCCTCCCGTCTTTTCCTCCAGGCTCAGGCTCAGAGGTGTGGTGTCAGTCCCCTCCTCTGCTCATCAGTCTCTCCTGGGCCGCCTCCTCTGCTGACACACTTGCCCTGTCCCCCTCCACCCTCCGGGCTCTTCTCCTCTCAGCCTGGCTGACTCCCCCTTCCAAGGAGACTTCTCTGCAGAGTCTCCATTCCTGCTTGCTTCTCTCTCTTTGCGTTTACTCCTCCCTCCATGACCCTGGGCTCTGTCCTTTTAGCAGTGCTTGAAGGTGGTGACTGCGGGTTGGGTAGGGGTTGGAGATGGGTCAGGTGACCACCCCAAGGCAGAACCAGCAAGGTCTTGCTGAGAAGGACTGGTGGAGGACCACTAGGTCTCCAACCCATCTGACCATTTGGACACTTTCTCCCAGCATTTATGATCCCCTCTTCCCTTGTGCCACCTCCTTCTCGTTTTCCTTTAGGGAATTCTGCTCCCCGCTCCATCCCCCCCTGAGAAGGAGGTGACTCTCTAGGACAGACCCCACCCCTTCTCAGGCAAGCAGAAGGCCCTGGCTGAATTCCCATCTCCACCTTCCATCTCCACTCCTGAGAACCAGCTTTGTCTCCAGAGGCTCACCCAGTGCCTCCACTTCTTGGAGCCACCAGGGCCCCAAATGAACTTACCTCCTCCATAGCAAAAGCCTCTTGTCTTCCTACATCCCACCCCCCACCCCAGCCCATTTGACAGAGTGACTGTCTCCAAGGAAGCCAGTGCCCGCTGCATTCCCTTCCCTGCTTCCACATCTAGCCCATCACTACAGCCTCTGCCATGCGGCCCCTTAACCACATAGGTCCATCCCTTCCCTATGGCCACTGCCCCAGCTTTAACTGACTGCAATCCTCTCCCATCTAGATGATTCCATCAGCTCCTAGGAGTTCTGACTCTGGCCTTGAACCTTTTTAAACAGGTTCCTCATTGATCAGAGATGCATTCCTACAAGTTTGATGTCACTTTGCTGCCTAAACGCTGAGGGGCTCCCTGTGGCCTTGGGGTAAAGCCCTAGCACCCCAGCTAGGCTGAGCAGGGGCTAAGTAGCGGCTAAGGCTTCCTGCCCTGACGGAACACACAGGTTCATGCTCTCCTTCCTGCATCTGCCCTCCAGCTTTCCAGCCAAGTGGAAATTCCTGGAGGGCCCCACACATATACCATTTCACTCCCTGCTTGCAGGTTGCGTTCACTTTGTCCACAGGCCAGAGTCTCCTTCCTCTCCCAGAATTCTCTCTGGAGACCTGCCCCCTTCTCCACGGGTAACTTAGCAGTGCTCTGCTTGAGACCCCAGGCCAGAACCTCATCTCCATCCCCCTTCTCCCTCCCCTCCCACTCCCATGTCCCCACGCCCAGCACAGGGCTGGCACTGGGGGGCTCTCAGTCGAGGCTGATGCCACTGAACTTGAATTGAACTCCACAGGTCAGCTATGGAGCCAGCAGCATGGTGCTAAACGCGAGGCGGCTCTACCCCTCTTTTCTGCGCACCATCTCCAGTGATAAGCACCAGGTGGACATCTTGGTGCTGCTGCTGCAGAGGTTCGGGTGGGTCTGGATCTCCATCGTGGGTGGTGAAGGTGACTACGGGGAGGTAGGGATACAGGAACTGGAGTACCAGGTCACCCGGCAGGGCATCTGTGTTGCCTTCAGGGACATTGTGCCTTTCTCCGCCCGACCGGGCGACGAGCGGATGCAGAGCATGATACGCTGCCTGGTCCAAGCCAGGACCACCGTCGTAGTGGTTTACTCTGGCAGACAGGTGGCCAGAGTGTTCTTTGAGTCTGTGGTGCTGGCCAAACTGACTGCCAAGGTGTGGATAGCCACAGAAGACTGGGCCATCTCTAGTCACATCAACAGCGTGCCCGGGATCCAGGGCATCGGCACAGTGCTGGGTGTGGCCATCCCGCACAGGCATGTCCCTGGCCTGAAGGAGTTTGAAGAGGCCTATGTCCGGGCTGACAAAGGAGTTCTCAGGCCTTGCCCCCAGGGCTCCTGGTGCAGCAGCAACCAGCTGTGTACAGAATGCTGGGCTTTCACGGCACAGGCGATGCCCACGCTGGCGGAGTTCTCCATGAGCTCTGCCTACAAGGCGTACCAGGCTGTCTACGCCGTGGCCCATGGCCTCCACCAGCTCCTGGGCTGCGCCTCTGGAGCCTGTTCGAGGGGCCGGGTCTACCCCTGGCAGGTAAGGCACTTACCAGCCATTGGCACCCACTATCTGCCTTCCTAAGGCAGGCAGCGTGGTTACTCTTCAGCCACCCTAAATGCTGGGGGTGGGGGGCAAAGGCTGACCGCTAGAGGCTGATCCCTTCCATGAGACTCGTCTTGGTCTTCTCTGAGCTGCGGCTCCACCCACCCACCAGGCCTCAGATCCAGGGTTTGAAAGCTCTGCAAAGGGCTGCCTTCTTAGAGACTTCTCTCACTCAGGAAGCTGGTTAGGAGGGTCAGGGGGCCTCCTAGGAGGGGAGGGGGGCTGAGGAAGGGACCAGAACTTCTAGGCGGGCTGAAATGCCCCAGGTAGAAGCTCAGCAAGGTCCCATGCACTAGCTTCCTGGGCCATCTGGGTATGGGAGGACCCAGGAGGAGCAGCCGGTGTCATCGGCATCAGCTCCGTTATCCCTGTTTGTTTCAGCTTCTGGAGCAGATTCGCAAGGTGAATTTCCTTTTACACAAAAACGCTGTGACATTTAATGACGATGGCAGTACCCTCAGCAACTATGACATAATCACCTGGGACTGGAGTGGCCCCAACTGGACCTTCAGGGTCATTGGCTCCTCCTCTCCATTTTCAGTGTCGCTGGACATAAATACGACCAAAATCCGGTGGCATGGAAACGCCAACCAGGTAACAGGGACGTGGTCACTCGCCAGGTGACTGCCTGATGGGCAGCCTGGAGCCTGGGGGCAGTGCTGACAACAGCTCACACAGAGCACAAGGTTGGATCCCAGGTACCAGGCTGTATGGCTCTCCCCAGCCCTGCCAGGGAGGCTCCCAGGGCTCAGACAGACAGATGCCCAGTTGCTGCTGGTTCACATGACCAGGGGCTCTGCTCTGGGAGTGAGCTGTGAGGGCAGATGCCCAGAGACCCCGTTTTCCATCCCATGTGTGAGGGTCCCTTGATATGAGCATCTCCACATGGCTGCAGAACACCATGGCTTCTTGCAGGTGCCTACGTCTGTGTGTTCCAGGGACTGTCCTGAAGGCCACCAGAGAGTGATCATAGGTTTCCACCATTGCTGCTTTGAGTGTGTGCCCTGTGAGGCCGGGACCTTCCTCAATAAGAGTGGTGAGTGACCAGTGATGAGTGGGTGAACCACCAGCACTCCTAGGATCTGTAGAGCAGATGGAAGCAGCTCCCTTGGGCCACACGTGTGCAGAACCAGGGCCCTGGTCACTTTGCTGCCAGTTAGGGACAGTTTGGAGGACACCTTCCACCAGACCTGAGTTCTGATCAAGCAGAAAGAAACAAGCAGTTGAAGGCCTCATATCTAGCTGTGTTCTTTTTAAGAGAGCTCCAAATCCCTGCACCTACAGAGACAATTTTATCCTAAACTCAGCATCTTTATCCAAACAGATGTGAGTTTCATTCCCTTTGTACCCTCCCATATTGTTCTTTTTTTTCCTTTTCTTTTTTCTTCCCATTTTATCTGTATGAAATCCCATCTATTGACCGTGCCAGTGACACCCGGTGCCTTGAACAGCTTGGCTTGAATGCAGACACTAGCATGTCTGCAGCAGGACAAAAAGTTCTTCCATCCTGTGATGCAAGGGGCAGACAGAGGTAGCTAAGGGGCTCAGCCCAGAGCTGGACTCCAGGGGCCATGTGCCTTCTTTTACCATCTTGGTGGGCGTGGGAATGCATCTCTTCCATACTGAGGGAATCAACTCAACTCAGAGAAACCACAGAGAGGCAGCTCAAGAAGGTGGATTTGGCTAGGGAGAGAGCCCTGGGAAAGATGAAAATGCCCTTCCTTTGGGGCCGGCTGCTTGCCCTGGATCACAGCCTCAGGGCGGTGCGGGCGGAGCTACAGGGTAAGGCCCTCTCTATGACCTCTTGGCTTGCCAACTCCTTCTGGGATCAGGAGTCACACAGAACTGACCGAAGTGTCTCCATGATCTGTAATTAACACAGGCATATTAAGGAAACACATGGCCTGGGGGCTCTCACTCAGGGCTACCCTCATCGTGCTGTGCCTACAGAGCCCAGCTCCTGTGCTAAAGCCCCACCGGCACCTTGCAGGGTTGTTGTTGTTGTGCAATCACTAAGTCGTGTCCGACTCTTCGCGACCCTGTGGACTGTAGCACGCCAAGCTTCCCTGTCCTTCCCTTCCTCTGTTTTTCGGAGTTGGTCAAGCTCATGGATTCAAGGAGCCTGGCAGGCTGCAGTCCATGGGGTCACAAGAACTGGACACGACTTAGCGACTAATCCACCACCACCATGTCGAATCGATGATGCCATTCAATCATCTCACCTTCTGTCGCCCCCTTTTCCTCCTGCCCTCAGTCCTTCCCGGCATCAGGGGCTTTTCCAGTGCAAGGGTTGTACAGCCTCCCTTTCCTGCTGTCCTCACCTGGCTCTCAGGAACCCTCTTCACCTTCTCTTCCAGACCCCTATAGATGCCGGCCTTGTGGGAAAGAAGAGTGGGCACCTGAGAGAAGCGAGACCTGCTTCCCACGCATCGTGGTGTTTTTGACGTGGCACGAGCCAGTCTCTTTGGTGCTGCTGGCAGCTAATACGCTGCTGTTGGTGGTGGTGGCTGGGACTGCTGGCCTGTTTGCCTGGCACCTAGACACCCCTGTGGTGAGGTCAGCTGGGGGCCGACTGTGCTTCCTCATGCTGGGCTCCCTGGCAGGGGGGACTTGGGGCCTCTATGGCTTCTTTGGGGAGCCCACACTGCCCACGTGCTTACTGCGCCAAGGCCTCTTTTCCCTTGGTTTTGCCATCTTCCTGTCCTGCCTGACGGTCCGCTCCTTCCAACTTGTCTTCATCTTCAAGTTTTCTGCCAGGTTACCCACCTTCTTCCGTGCATGGGTCCAAAACCATGGTGCTGGCCTGTTTGTGATGATCAGCTCAACAACCCAGCTGCTTATCTGCCTAGTTTGGCTTGCAGTGTGGACCCCACTGCCGACCAGGGAATACAAGCACTTCCCTCAACTGGTGGTGCTTGGCTGCACAGAGGCTAACTCACTGGGCTTCATGCTGGCTTTTACCTACAATGGCCTCCTCTCTGTCAGCGCCTTTGCCTGCAGCTACCTGGGCAAAGACCTGCCAGAGAACTACAGTGAGGCCAAATGTGTCACCTTCAGCTTGCTACTCAACTTCGTGTCCTGGATCGCCTTCTTCACCATGGCCACTGTCTATCAGGGCAAGTATCTGCCCGCGGTCAACGCGCTGGCCATGCTGAGCAGCTTGAGTGGCTGCTTCAGCGGTTATTTCCTCCCCAAGTGCTACGTGATTCTGTGCCGCCCGGACCTCAACAGCACCGAGCACTTCCAGGCCTCCATCCAGGACTACACCAGGCGCTGTGGTTCCACCTGACCACTGGATCGAGCATGGTCAAGCCTGGCGGGGCGGACTCAGGGGCGAAGGTGGAACAGGGGCGTCCAGGACCTGGGGTGTCCGGGAGGCTCCTCAGCCTTGGCGTGCGAAGTGTAAGCCCACGGGAGGGCTCAGTCCGGGCTGCGCCGGCTGCCAATAAAAGTGAAATGTGCGTCTTCGTTGCGCTTCCTCTCTAGGGCGACGGTAGAGTGCTGCCTCTTCAAGCCTCAGGGCGCTGTGCGGCCCGGCTAACCGCAGGCGGAACCTCGGGACTCCCAGTGGGCAAGAGACCGAATGTCCCGCTTGGCGTTGCTAGGCAACCCAGGGAGGCGGGCCCAATGCCGGGGGGCGGGGGGAACTGGACTGGTCCCTCCTCTCTCTCTACCCCATTGGCTGCTATCTATGTGGTACCGCCTGCAGGGGCAGGAGGTAAAGGCCTGCGCCCCTGAGGCGTCCCGCCCCGGCCGGCGCGCCCTGACGTCACGTCCGGCGGCGGCGACGGCGGCGTCTCTGCACTTTCGCCGGGCACGTACGGCCGGGGCAGTTGGTCAGTGGGGTTGTGTGGGCTACCTGGCTCGGGTCTGGAGGGGTAGGCGTAGGGAGCATGGGCCAGGGTGAGGAGGTCGAGGGGCAAGGGACGAGGGAGGGGGCGCTGTGGGCCGCCGTGACTGCTGACGGAGTGTGACCGCGGCCGCCTTCCGCCCGGCTGCTCGAGACGTGTGGGCGCGGCGTGGGTTCCTCTCACCTGTCTGCAGTCGCTGTCCTCCCCTGCCTCCGGTCCTCTCGCTCTGCCAGGCTGATAAGTTCGCGCTAATTCAGCGCCTCTTTCCCCAAACTTTTGATTTCCTCCCACCAGCACCCTTTCCCGACTGTGTCCCCACCTAGTCCTCCCGCACCCCCGTCACCCACACTCTCTGCCCACCCGCGATATGGCCTGTTTGCTTGGACCCCGCCCCCAGGGAGGCTCTCAGTCCCTTCCTGCCTCAACTTGCACCTTCTAACCTTGATCTAAGTCCTGGTTGTAATAAACGTGAATGAATAGAATCTGTCTCCCTTTACCCTGGTCTCAGCTCCAGGGCCTTTCTCTTGCTGCCTCTGGGTTGGACTGGTCAGAGTGTCACTGCCGTGTTTCTTCCCTTTAGAGGGACCATGGACGGCTCCTTCGTCCAGCACAGCGTGAGGGTTCTGCAGGAGCTCAACAAGCAGCGGGAGCGGGGCCAGTACTGCGATGCCACCCTGGATGTGGGGGGCCTGGTGTTCAAGGCACATTGGAGTGTTCTTGCCTGCTGCAGCCACTTCTTCCAGAGCCTCTACGGGGATGGCTCAGGGGGCAGTGTCGTCCTACCTGCGGGCTTTGCCGAGATCTTTGGCCTCCTGCTGGACTTTTTCTACACCGGCCACCTCGCCCTCACCTCGGGGAACCGGGATCAGGTGCTCCTGGCAGCCAGGGAGTTGCGAGTGCCAGAGGCCGTGGAGTTGTGCCAGAGCTTCAAGCCCAAAGCCGCAGTGGGACAGCCACCAAGTGGCCAGAGTGGACTCGGGAAACCTGCCCCCCGGGATGTGAACAGCCACCCCAAGGAGTCCGTGGGTGTGGAGAAGGAGGAAGTTTCAAGGACTCTGGGTCAAATCCCCAGGGATCCGGAGCTCAGCGGTAGTCTCAGCCCCCAGAGGTCCCGGCTTGGCCTCCCTGCTCAGAGTGAGAGCCCGTCCTTTCTCCGTGGGAAACTCAAGCAGGCCCTGAAGCTCTGTCCCCCTGGGGACAAGGAGCCTGAGGATTGCAAAGTGCCCCCAAGGCCCTTCGAAGCTGAAGGTGTCCAGCTGCAGGGCGGGACTAATGAGGTACTGTGCTCAGGGTGTTGGAGAAGGGGAGATGGGGAGAAGGGACTGATACTTTTCAGGGGTAATCTGGACCTAAAGGTAGAGTCTGTTTTGTGGGTTTAGAACAGGCTTTCTCCAAATATAGGGCTTCCCAGGTGGCACAGTGGTAAAGAATCTGCCTGTCAAGGCAGGAGACACGGTTCAATCCCTGGATCAGAAAGATCCCCTGGAGAAGGAAATGGCAACCTACTCCAGTATTCTTGCCTGGGAAATCCCATGAATGGAGGAGCCTGATAGGCTACAGTCCATGGGGTTGCAGAGTCGGATGTGGTATCTCCAAATGCAGAAAGCCAGCTCCATCCCACAGCCTCAGGCTGACCTTCCTGCCAGTTGTGTTTGTGGTTGGCAGCTTCTTGGGGCCGATGGGGGCGGCATTAGGTGTTTCCCCAGGGAAGTGAAATCCAGGTGGACTTCCAGTTACCCACAAACAGAGCTCCTGCCCTCAAACTTGGGATTGGGCTGTTGCTGCTGCCCTGGGACCTTGAAGGGAACAGGCACTGATGAAGGAACGGAGGGGTCCGGGGACAGGCCTGGGTTGGGACTTGGGATGAAACTGGATGGAGCTGGCCACCCTGTAGACCCATCCTCAGAACCCCTGCTGATTCAGTTTGGTGACCTCGCCCCCTCCTGCTGCCTCTTCTGCTCTAGTGGGAGGTGGTAGTTCAAGTTGAGGACGACGGGGATGGCGATTATGTTTCTGAAACTGAGACTGTGCCGACCAAGAGGAAAACAAATGTAATCAGAAAGCCCTGTGCTGCCGAGCCGACCCGGAGTGCAGCTTCCCTGGCAGCCGGGCCTGCTGAGAACAGAAAAGGTACAGCGGTGCCAGTTGAATGCCCCACATGTCATAAAAAGTTCCTCAGCAAATATTACCTAAAAGTCCACAACAGGTAAACGTTCTGTTTTTCTATTTTCTTTTACCATCTGCTGTTCCCATGTTGGGGGGAGGGGGCCCATGCTCCCCACTTGCGGCCCACATGGGGGGCTGGGGTGCCACCTCAGATCCACACAGTGCCTGGCATTGGTATCCTCTGACCATTGGGGAGTGAGACTCTGACCTTGGACGGCTTCCTTCTTCCTCCCCCTTCTGTGAGTTCTCTGCTGGGAGTGGGTTTGGGGACACCCAGGTGGCGCTAGTGGTAAAAAACCCGCCTGCCAATGTAGGAGACATAAGAGACAGAAGATCGCCTGGAGAAGGGCATGGCAACCCACTCCAGTATTATTGCCTGGAGAATCCCGTGTACAGAGGAACCTGGCTGGCCACAGTCCATGGGGTCGCAAAGAGTCTGACAGGATTGAAGTGGCTTGAAGCAGCTGTTAGCATCAGGCTCCCCCCACTGTGGACCTTGACCTCCAGCAGGGTTCTCCCAAGGAGGTGAGAGCAGCCTGAGGGCCCACGGTGTGGCTCCAGCCTGACCCCACACCGCAGGTGTTTCTGAAGCCTGGCAGTGTAGGCCTGGGGCGAAGATGTTCATCTTTAGGGTGGGTGCTGCCTGCATTTCTGCAGACAGGTTAAATCTCAGATGTCAGCAGAGCACTGGGGACCCTTTGTCTAAAGCTGCTGTGCCCAGTAAGGTGTTGACTTAAAAAATATTCAAAACCTAAAAGTTGAGAGTTATCTTTTATTCAGTGGGAATTTTTAGGACTTCAAGCCCAGGAAGCAGCAGCATCTCAAGTAACCCTGAGAGAACTGCTCTGAGGAAGCAAAGGGAGGAGCCAGGTTATATAGGAATTTTTGCAACCAAGGGTATATAGTCTGAATATCAAAAGATTATTGTTAAAGAAAACCAGATATCCCAAGTTAAGGAATTTTGCACTTTTCTATGTATGGGAAGATGTAAGCGTCTGGGCTCACTGAAATCACTCCTTGGATATGCACCTCAGCTTTCTGGGACAAGTATCCTGTGTTTTTCGCATCTTGAGCGTCCTTGGGGCTCACCTCAGGAAGTGGCTGCATTTTGATGGCTGCAGATAGCAGGTATTCTTCTCCTGAGTTCCCTTAGGGCTCACTGGCTTTCCTTGGAGGGCTACAATGACTGGTGCCTGTGACATCCTTGTTAACTGATGTGGCAGGAGATACTCCATTTCTCAAAGGTAATCAGATTCCACAGGAAGCTATTTTAACTTAAAAGTAATTAAAATTCAGTTCTTAAGTCATGCTAGCTTCATTTCAAGTGTTCAGTAGCTACTTGCGGCCCCCGGCTACTGAATGAAGGCCACAGCATGGACGCGGAGTACTGGAGTATTTCCTTCATCCCGTGCATCCTTGTGGAAGGCACTGCCCCCGAGGCCTTGCTCTTCCTACAGCCTGCAGGGAGGGCAGCTAGGTGACGCGCCTTCCCCTCCTGCCCCTCTTCAGCCCCAGACAGCACCTGGTGCGATGTCTTGCCAAGCCAGGCTGGGCCATGCACTTTTTCTCACTATGACACTCTAAGAGGCCCCTGATGACTGAATGAAGTTGGAACAGAGGACAGAGCCCCCTTGCTCTCCCTGCTCTGGGGGCAGCTGCTGCCAGTGGAGCCTTTGGGCCAGTCACCCTGGGGTGACCTGTGTCTGGCTGCACACTCCCTAGGGTGAAGCTTGGGTGCAGGTACCAGCCCCGTCCTCATGCTGCAGGCCACTGGACTGACCTAAGAACTAGGAGGGAGTGCCAGCTGAGGTGCCAACAGGTCTTGCGGGCGGGGGACAGTCAGTGTATCAGCAGGGGATGAGAGAAGAGTGCCTGTCGCAGGCTGTCCATGCTCTTCCCGCACCATTCCGGGCTCTGAGGTCAGGGTTCGCTTAGTTCATTCAGTGAGTTGTCTGCCAGGTGGCTGGGCGCTTCAGATACCTTCATGAACAGAACAAAGGGGCCTTGTGGAGCTCGCCTTCCAGCAGGGCGGTGAGACCCTGAATGACCAGATAAGAGACTCTGCAGTGTGCTGAAGGGCTAGAAGTGCCATGGGAAAAAAGAAAAGGACAGGAGGGCTGGGGAGGGGGACCTGGGGAGTTCAGGGTCGGGTCAGGTTGCAATTGTAAAGACAGGAGACTACCCAGCAGGTTCAGAGGAAGTGAGGAAGCTTGCAGATGGCTGGGGAGCAGCTCTGGGCTGGAGGGGAGCTGGAGCAGAGGCTCTGGGGTGGGAGGGAGGCAGCAAGGTAAGGGGCAGCAGCAGGCCTTTCTCGGGGCCAGATGCCACGTGTTAGAGAGTTGAGTAGGTGATGAGACCTGGTTATCCCCGAGGGTCCATCTGACTCTAAAGTGGACACTTATTAGGAGGCCTGTGTGGAGCACAAGGCCAGGTAGGAGGCCCAGGCAGTGGCCTGGGGAGGGTGTGGCCGCATGGGTAGTAGCCTGGAGGCCAGCTGAGGTGGTCAGATTGTAGCCATGGTTTCCAAGGCCGAGCTCGCAGAAGTCCCAGGCAGGCCGAGAGGTTTCTCCAGGGAGTCGGGGCCCGGAGGTTGTTTCTGCCTTTGGAGAGACACTGCAGCTGGGCCTCCCAGTGGCCTGTGGTTCTGGGGTGTCCCCTACGGTGGGGAGCTGTGCCCTCCCTTGCAGAGTCTCCGGGAGGGAGGAGGGTTTCTGGACGCACCCCACACAGCTTCACCGGCCACGTGGAGAGCCTCAGGCGTCAGCCCGGGCAGCTCAGCACTGTCAGCAGAGGTGCCAGAGCGGGCCCTGCGTGAGGGAGGGCGGCAAGTCCACTCAGCCTCCACACCCCGTGGCTTCTCCCAGCAGGAAACACACTGGGGAGAAACCCTTTGAGTGTCCCAAATGTGGAAAGTGTTACTTCCGAAAGGAGAACCTCCTGGAGCATGAAGCCCGGAACTGCATGAACCGCTCAGAACAGGTACCTGAGGGCCAGCCAGGGTCCTGCTGGGCAGGCGCATGCTGGCTTCTGTCTCTCTTCCACCTGGGAGGGGCCCCCAGGGGACTGACCTGACAGGACTGTAGACTTGAGAGCCGCAGGGTCCTTGGATGTCATCGGGTCCCCTCCCTGGTATGACAGTGGGGACACAAGTCCCAAGGGCAGAAGGGACAAGCCCAGGAGGGACACTGCAGGAGGTATCTTGGGTTTGCCTGCCTGGGTTCCTGGGCTTTGGAGAAGGAGGGTAGCTGCTGAGAAAGGCCACCTGGCCACCTCCCCCCATCCCCCTGGTGGGCTAAACCCTGCTTCCTAGAGGCTGGTCACCAGTCAGGGTGGGGGTCACAGGTAAGGCCAGTTGGCCTTTGTCCCTGATCTGACTCCCAGCCTGGCGTGGTGGCCTTGCAGCACTCAGCGATGGTCACGGTCAGGGCAAGCAGGTTTTGTGTTACCCTCTCCCACCCTAGCGCCCCCACCCCCTTGGGCAGACTTTTGCCAGCAGTGAGTGGAAGCCCGGGCAGAGGCACTCTCCCCGCTGATGCCGACCCCGCTTGCCCCTCACACTGCCAGGTCTTCACGTGCTCCGTGTGCCAGGAGACATTCCGCCGGAGAATGGAGCTGCGGGTGCACATGGTGTCCCACACGGGAGAGATGCCCTACAAGGTCAGGCTCGGCCTGTCCCCAAGGCTGGAGGCCGAGGGGCGGCCCCAGGATCTCCATCCCACCCGTCTCGCCTACCCTTCATGTGGGAAGGTGTTGGGGCCTCCCCTCCCTACCTGCCCAGGGCTCCTGTGTCTTTGGGCAGGATTTCCTCACTGGAGGACAACCTCAGCCTCCACCTGGGTGTGGCCTTCACACCTGGTCGAGGAGCGTCTCAGGCTGGGCCCCGCCTCTGGGTTCCCGCCCCAGTAGCCCTGGGGTGACCCGGCTTCTAGTGGCGTTGGTGGCTTCCACGGTCACAGGTGACCGTGACCTGTCTTGCAGTGCTCCTCCTGCTCCCAGCAGTTCATGCAGAAGAAGGACCTGCAGAGCCACATGATCAAGCTGCATGGAGCCCCCAAGCCCCATGCGGTAAGTGCCAGGCTGTGCCAAGGATGGGGGCCGGGCCCTCTGCGATGCTGGGAGCCAGCCCAGGGAGGTGGTGTGGCTGGCCTAGAGCAGGCAGGCTATGCGGTTTCCCAGGGCAGGGACTCCAGGGCGGCCCTGCTCCTCACTCTGGCCCTGCCCTCTCTGTCCCTTAGTGTCCCACTTGTGCCAAGTGCTTCCTGTCCCGGACGGAGCTGCAGTTGCACGAGGCATTCAAGCACCGCGGGGAGAAGCTGTTTGTGTGCGAGGAGTGCGGGCACCGGGCATCAAGCCGGAATGGCTTGCAGATGCACATCAAGGCCAAGCATAGGTGGGACTGTCCTCCCTGGGGCCATCCTGCCTGGACCATCCTCCTCGGGACCATCCTCCCTGGGCTGTCCTCCTCAGGGCCATCTTACCTGGACCGTCCTCCCCGGGGCCATCCTCCCTGGACTGTCCTCCCCAGGCCCGGCCTGCTGCCACTCACAGGGGCCAGAGTGCCCCCACCTGTGTCCAAAGCCTGCAGCCTTTCTGGAGGGAGGACCTGAGGGATGACACAGCTTGCCAGGCAGGGAGGCAGTAGGTGGGGATTCAGGCAGGATGAGGCTCTGGGCCTCCCTGGGCAGAGTCCTGGTAGCTGCCCGTAGCTCCCGGGATGCAGCTCATGCCCTCTTTTCCCTGGGCAGCCCAAATCTGTTCTCACAGCTCAGGCAGGCTGGCCTCAGCCTGGCCTGTGTCCTTGGCCCTGGGATCAGGTGTGTTCCCAGCTGCTTCTGGGGGGGACTGCTTCTTTCGGTGATGCCTGTGTCCCCGCCTGGACAGGAATGAGCGGCCGTACGTCTGTGAGTTCTGCAGCCACGCCTTCACCCAGAAGGCCAATCTCAACATGCACCTGCGCACGCACACGGGCGAGAAGCCCTTCCAGTGCCACCTCTGTGGCAAGACCTTCCGCACCCAAGGTGAGGCAGGCCGGCCCCTCCCCAGGCTGGGGCTGAGGCCTGGCGGCTGAGCCCCGCTCCTTGTCCCCACAGCCAGCCTGGACAAGCACAACCGCACCCACACTGGCGAGAGGCCCTTCAGCTGTGAGTTCTGCGAGCAGCGCTTCACGGAGAAGGGGCCCCTGCTGAGGCATGTGGCCAGCCGCCACCAGGAGGGCCGGCCCCACTTCTGCCAGATCTGCGGGAAGACCTTCAAAGGTACCTGGGCCTGTGGAAGGCCATCACCCTGCCTTACCCTGGGTGGAGAGAGGGCCAGGCCCTTTCCCCCAGTCAGAGCTGGAGGGGTTCCCCGGGAAAGGTTGGGCTCAGCAGTGGCTGTCACATGCCCCTTGGCAGCAGAACCCTCTTGCCAGCAGGGAGGGGGTGGAGGCTCCCAAAGGCCCCGGGCAGTAGTGACTTCAGGGTGCTGCCCGAGAAGCTGGCAGGGCCGAGCCCGCCCACTTCCTGCCTCCCCTGACCCCGGCCCTTCCCTCCTGCAGCTGTGGAGCAGCTGCGCGTGCATGTGAGGAGACACAAGGGAGTCAGGAAATTCGAGTGCACCGAATGCGGCTACAAGTTCACCCGGCAGGTAGGCCTGGGGCTGGCTTGCCTCCTCCAGCCCCTTCGGGCCCCTGAACCCTCCTCCCTCTGCACCCAGCCTGAGCCCCCTTAACCCCTAGGCCCACCTGCGGAGGCACATGGAGATCCACGACCGGGTGGAGAACTACAACCCCAGGCAGCGCAAGCTCCGGAACCTGGTCATTGAGGATGAGAAGATGGTGGTGGTGGCGCTCCAGCCGCCCCCCGACTTGGAGGTGGGCTCAGCTGAGGTCATCGTGGAGTCACTGGCCCATGGCGGCCTGGCCTCCCAGCTCCCTGGCCAGAGACTGTGTGCTGAGGAGAGCTTCACAGGTGCAGGCGTCATGGAGCCCTCGCTCATTATCACGGCTGCCATCCCCGAAGACTGTGACACGTAGCCCCTCACCCAAGTGAGAGGTCCACTTGGCCCCAGCCCCCAATAAACCACAGGGCTTTGGACTCGACCATTCCAGCCCATCCAGTGGTCTGTTCCCTGGGAACCTGGGCTCCGGGAGGAGCTGCTTTCCCACCATGTCCTCTAGAAGAAATGGGGCACTGCCTGATTTGTGCACCCCAGAGCTTGGCCAGCAACTTCCCCAGGTTGTTGGGAGACCCCCACGGGTGAAACGTGGGTTGGTAGCTTTGGGGACCACGCCTCTGGCTCGGGGCACTCTAATTTTTCTCCCGTCTGGGTTTTAGAACTGGACCAGATGGAGCAGTAGCGTTCCTACAGCATAGCTTCGGCAATGCCAGCTAGTGAGAGCAGAATTCATCACTCAGCCTCTGGAGTCAAAACAGGGTGGCCACGGTCCTGATGATGGTGGCTGGCCAAGACGGGGGCCCAGTGAGTGTGCAGCCGAGCGGATCTGGGGCTGGAGGACAGGCTTGCCGCTAAGCATGCTCTGAATCCTGGCTGGTGGAGAGACTACAGGCAGGAACTTTCCCTGGGGAGCAGCTTGTCCAGGGAGCTGGCTTGAGGCACAGGCAAGGCCAGGCCAAGAATGGCCAGAGGCCTGGGTAGCACACAGGTTCCATAGCCGTGGGAAGAAGCGCCTGGGCTCAGGAGGCCAGTTGCCTGGACCGATTCCTCCCCAGCTCCTTCGTGATGTTTGTGACCTGGGGCAAATGACTAAGCGCTTCATTTCCTTATTTTTAATGGAATTAGTGACAGTACATGCTTCATAGAGAAGAATTAAATGAGGGAGCCTGCTGTTCTAGTCTGACTACTGGTAACAGAACACCCAGAACTGCCCATGGGCTGGGGGGCAGGTCTGTTCTCAGGATGGCCCACTTGTGTGTGCCTGAGAAGGTGGCCCTGGCTGTGGGCCGGGTGCCCCTCCAGGGGTCGCGTGGGCCCCACCAAGAATGGTAGCTAGTGCCGAGCGCACACGTCCCAACAGGCCAAAGCTGCCTGTCTGTGACCCAGCCCTGCAGGTCCAGTGTCACCCCGCCACATGGCGTTGGTCCAGGCAGTCACCACATCCTTCCTCAGGTTCAAGGCTGGGGAACATGGGCCCCACCACTCGGTGGGGGTGTTGGAACCTGCACACGCTCACAGCTGCCTCACCTGGAGTCTGCCCTCTGCTCACTGCTTAGCCTAGCACACTGTGGGCAGTCAGCGGCAGTGACAGTCAGGACCCGCCACTCCCCTCCTCACTGGAGGATTCCCGAGGCACCTGCCCCATCCTGTGCTGAACACCTCGGATCTGAGGAAGGAAATTCTGTTTTAGAACCAGAACCCATCCAGCCGTCTTTCCTGTTACGCCTTGACCACTAGGTAAAGAGGTAAAGATAATATTCAAGTGCAGTGACTGGCAGCCAGGTCATGAGCCACTGCAGATGACCAGGGGACTGAGGTGGACCTGGCTTCAAGATTCCCCCTTCCTGGCCAGGCACTGGCTGCTTCCTTGGGTTCAGTCGGCTCTGCAGACATGAGGAATGTTCCAAGCTTCTCAGCCTCTTCTGGGGTGATCTTCCTCTATTTTAAGGGTCCGGGGTTTACCCGCTGAGGAGATGGGGATCTCACCACCATTTGGGACCCCGCTTTCAGGAAGGAGGCACAAGGCAGTGGGCAGAGTGCCTTGGAGTCAGGAGGCTGAAACAGCTCTTGGCCTCCACCACCCGCCTTCCTCCCACCTCCAGGGCTCAGCCTCCTCTTCCCACGACTTCCTGCCTTGTAATGACAGAGACAAGAAACGGCCTAAAAGGCTTTGCCCCCATAACCACCAGCACAAGTCCTGGGCACTTCAACCTCGACCCCCTTCCCTGTGGGCACAGGGGCAGCCGCATTAATGAGTATTAAACGTGCTCTCAAGGACTCCTGGGCTCCCTTGCCCCACGTACCTGGCCTCAGCCCATAAGGCTCCAATACCCGAGAGCAGCAGGATGGAGGCAATGACACTAAACATATAGGAAACGTTTTTATTTCAAAAAGTTAATGTATTGAAGGCATCCTAAAACCTTAAACAGGATCCCAGACACAGAAGCCTAACGAACAGACAAATAAATATGCAAACCTGCCCCATGCTCGGGGGGCTGGCACTGGATGTCGGACCCTGGAAGGAGGGTGTGCTAGTCCAGAAGAGTCTTTGAAGTCGTATAAATATAGAATACTTTAAACAGTAGGTCAGCATTAAATACTAGTCACCAAACTCTCATAACTTAACTTGCCTCACAGACTCAAAGTCGTGCACCTCTAACACGGAGAGACAGTCCCTTCCCAGCTGGCCCCGCCCGTCGGTGTGCAGTGATACAGCGGAGCACGGAGGGCAGGCAGGGAGGGGACACTTCTCAAGGGTCAACCCTGCTCCTGGACCCCCAGCGGGAGCCTGCTGTTGCTGAGGCTGGTGCCTCCCCTTCCCAAGGTGGGGTCTGGTGGGTGGGGACCTGGGGAGTTTCTAGGAAGTGATCACTGCCCCCCTTCCCCCACACCATCATCTGAGTCACCACCGGCGAGTAGGATGGCTGGTCACATGGTGAAGTACCAAAAACCCGGCAAAGACCCGACAAAGGCCCAGGCTCTGGCCCTCAGAGCTGACCAGAATGCCGTGGCGGGTGACAAACACTGATTTAGGAGGAAATCATGAGTGTCTGCAGCCCCAGCAAAAGGCCTCCCCATAAGCCACTCCCTGCAGAGATTTCTGCCCTTGACACAGAACAGCCCTGCCTGCCTGGGGGCTGGTAGGGGGAGTTCCAGTGACCATGGCACACGGCTGCTCTCCACCCCCATCCTGCCTTCGTGGGCTGCCCAGGCCCTCCAAAGAGACAGCCCTGGAAAGGGCACCTGGAGTCTTTCCCATGAAACTGAGTCCCTGCCCCACCCCCATGACCTGTTACATGTCACCACATCTCTCTGCGTGATGTCACACCCGCTGGGAGGACATGACTGGCACTGAACTGGTGACTGGGACAGAATCAGGGCTCCGTGGACGCCAAGCACCCCAGCCTTGATGTCCCCCTGCCGCCCACAGGAGACGAGCCATCACATTGGGCAGCCTCGCCTGCCTGGGAACCCAAGTCTGCCACCCCATGGAGCCAGACCACCTCTGGGTGGGCTCAGCCCACCAGGCAGGTGCCAGGGCTGGAAGAAAGGTCACAATAACCCCTGGGGAGTGAAGTGAGGGCAGTGGAGGGAGAGCCTCTAGGGTTGCAACCACCCTGGGGGGAGGGGGCAGGCCAGCCCCAATTCACAAGGGAGGACACAGACCAGGAGGGCTGACCTGGGAGGGGCGTCCCCAAGGGAGCAGAGGGCTAAGTAAGCACCTATCCTGGCCAAAGCCCAAGGCAGGACACGCCAACTCCCCATCCCCTGCCTTCCCACTATGTCAGCTAGGTGGGGTAGGGTGGGGTGGGGGGTAGGGGCTGGGAGTGGTCCCTGAGCCAGGGCCCAAGGGGACCTGAAGGGCCAGCTCTGGGCTGTGGCTGCTCCAGTGGGGTTTCCAGAGCAAGACAGTCAACCTGACAGCGATGGCTCCCCCAGGGCTCCTCACAGCGGGGAAGGCAGGGCCCCCCTACAGCTTCTGCCCAATAAAAGGATTGTTAAGAGCCACTTGGGAAGTGATGGTGAGAAAACTTTTTTCTTGGTGAGAACATGGATGAATATCCACCCAACGAGGAAAACAAACATCCTCCCCTTTGGAAGGGAAGGAGCACAAATTCAAGCACAGGCTACTTTGGGGACCTGGAGGGGCCAAGACCAGCATCCACTGGAACACTCACACTTCAGAACCAGGGATACCAGCTCCGGGGTTCCCAGGGGCTCCTCCAGGCACCCACCTGGAGAAGCCCTGGCTTCTGCAGGGCTCAACGCACATGCCGTTCCCCACCCCCAACCCCCTGCAGAAAACTTCAGCAGTGGCCCTGGAAGAGTAAAGATCAAACCACCCAGACCCTGCTTCTAGCTGCCCTCTCTTCCTTTAAGGAAAGGCCAACTGCATTTGAAACCTTGTGACCAACTACTGAGTCTGCCCTGCCCCGCCCCGGGTTCTTTGAGAAACAACCCGCTCCTCCGCTCAGGCTGCCAGGGCAAGGGCGTCCACAGCTGTTTGCCTGGCGGGGCTTCAGCGACAAAGTCCCAGGGCCTCCTGGAGAGAAGCTACGACCTTGCACTTGCAGCCTTTAGTCCTCTCCCGCACCAGCCTGGGACGAAGGTCCTGGAGGCCCCCAAGTCACGTGGGGCCACATTGGCAGGTGGGCTGGACAGGAACCCCAACACCTGTCCCAGCCCAGGTCCACTGGAGACAGACAACCCCCAGCAGGTCTCGCTGGGCCCCCTTCAAGGCTATGCTCCTGTCCACTCCCCGCCCTGTTTCGCCAGGTCTGAGCTTACTTCCAGGAGGCCCACTCATAGCAGATGTGTCGGTGCAAGGCCCCAGCAGGGTTGAGGAGCTGGGCAGGCATACCCCTCCACTGTGGAGCTGGCCTGCCAGCTGTCCAGCCCTGACCATAGAGTGTGGAACCTCCCTGGGGCCATCGTCGGCCTGATTCTCCATGTTCTGGATAGCAGGATCTGCGAAGAGGCTGTTCTCAAGACTCTGCTCCACTTGTACCCAGAAGTGCTGGGGTTCTGCTCTCCCGGGGCAGGGGCAGGCAGGGGGGCAAGTAGGCACAGGTGGTGACTGCAGGAGGGGTATGCCTGCATCGGAGAGGTGGGAGCCTGGGGCGGGGGGGATTCACTGGAGCCTGAGATGTGCTGACAGGGAGGCAGTTCTTCCTGGACCAAGGAGCAGGAGCGTGCACGCTGGCCTGGCCCTAGGAGGCCCTGAACGCACAGCAACTCCCCAGGTATCATATCCTGAGCCTTGCTTGCTCGGCTGCCCCCGAGTCCACGCTCCGCCCGGTGGGCCCCACCTGTCCTGTGCACAAGAAAGGGCGTGCTGCCCCCCTAAGATGCCAGGTTACCTGCACCGAGGCCCTCCCCGGGCCGGGCCGGGGCTAGTGCAGCTCGGCGGGGTTCTGCGGCGGCCGGGGCTGGCCCACATCCATGTCACTGCTGCCACTATCTAGCTCAAAGCCGCGCCCGCCCAAGGGTGTCTGGGGCATGAACTGGCGGAAGATGCTGACGCTGCCATGCCAGAAGGTGGGCTCTGGGAGCCGGCCCACCACGCTCCACGCCCGAGTCTCTGGGTCGTAGGCCTCCACCACGTCGGAGAGTTCGAAGGTGTTATCATAGCCCCCAGAGACGTAGAGCTTACCTCCGAGGACGGCCAGGCTGCCCCCAACGTGCACCTGTGGGCCAAGGTGGGCAGTGAGGGGAGGCTGGCAGCCAGGGCAGGGGAGAGCCCCCACAGCTCCCCCTCTGCAGGGAAGGTGCCCGGGGCCCTTGGCAGGGTGGTCTTGGCACTTCCTATACCCCAGCTAGGAAACAGGGGCTACATGCCCAGGGGTCACACGCCATGGCTGGTCCCAATGGTGGTCAAGGGGCCTCCAAGCAGCCTCATCCCCGTAAGACAGGCACGATTGTTCTCCCCATCTTACAGATGGGAAAACAGCCACACGTGGCTGACAGTGGCAGAGCTGGGACTTGATCCAAAATCTGGGCTCTGAACCACAAGACTGGACTATCCCACCTTTCCCAAAATTGCTATAATGAGTAAGTGTAGCTCATTATGGGCTTCCCCGGTGGCACAGTGGTAAAGAACCCGCCTGTAGTGCAGGAGATACAAGAGACATGAGTTCAATCCCTGGGTCAGGAAGATCCCCTGGAGAAGGAAATGGCAACCCACTTCAGTATTCTTGCCTGAAGAATCCCATGGACAGAGGAGCCTAGCGGCCTATCGTCCACAGGGTTGCAAAGAGTTGGACACAACTGAGCACGCATGCGCGATAGCTCATTATGGGGCCAACCAAAGTTAGATTTGGCAACAGTAAAGATGTTAAATAAACTCTGATGTTGTATATAATGACACTGGTCACGCAGAGGTATCAAGAGAGAAGGTTTGGAAAATTCTTTTTTTGCTAAGGGGAGGCTGTGCCATGCAGCATGTGGGATCTTAGTTCCCCGACCAGGAATTGAATCCATGTCCCTTGCAGTGGAAGCACAGAGTCCTAACCACTGGACCACCAGGGAAGTCCCAGGTTGGGAAGTATTAAGGAAGACAGAAAACAGAGATAGATGTGGGTATAGATATGTGTCTGGGAATGGAAACTGCCCATGTGGCCAAATGCTACCAAACCTTCCTGGCTCCATCTTACTGTAAAACTCAACAAGCAAAGAGAGTCACACCCCATTAGGCAGCAGAAGTGTGGGTACACAGCAGGTGTTCAATAAATGTACTCCCAAGGTCAATCCCCAGAGACCTCCTTGTCTGACCTCACCCCTCTGTTGCCCCCGTGTTCACTCTGCTCCAGCCATGCCAGGCTGAGGGCTTGTTCCATGAACGTATCAGGCATGGCCCGCCCCAGGCCCTTTGCACTTGCAGTCCCTTGGTGGAACACTCATTCGAAGGCTGCTCTCTGGCTCACAGTGGACGCTCAGTGAACTCTGGTCTGAGTGGATGAACTAAGCTATGTGACTCTGGCATCTTATTTAAGGTCTCTGTTTTGGTGACCCCCAAACACAAGTGGAGGACAGCAGCAGTCCGCTGTGCAGTGAGACAACGCTGGGGAAGTGCCCAGTACGGACCCTTGCCTGCTGGGACTGAACCCCCAAACACCTGCGCTGACATTGGTTGGAAACCAGGGCCAGCCCGAACTCCCAGTGCTGGTGAGTCTGCAAACTCACCTGATTCATTGACGGGATCTTATCCCATTCGTTCTTGGTGGGGTTATACACGTCCACTTCGGCCGAGTCGTCCCTGGGGAGTGGGCGAGGAGGAAGAGCAGGTCAGAGTGAGTAGGAAGTCCCTGGGTGTGAGTGCTGGAGAGAGGGTCCGCCAGGCCCACCTCCTTTGGGGACCTCTGTGATGCTGTTTGGCCGCCCACTGGCCAGTGGGACCCCGCCCCTGGCTCAGAAGGGCTGACTTCAGGCCCCCACACCTCGGCTCTGAGGCCGGAATCCAGCCTTGCTCCACAAACCCAACAATCACACTTAAACCCTTTCCTGCAGCCCAGCACCAACGCAGCCGACCCTCCCCGGCTACCATGGTCACACAGTCTAGCCTCAGCTCCCGAACTGACCATGGCCCTTCCATCCAATCTCCACTTATTCTTCTGATTGGGACTTCTGCCTCCTCTTCAGGACAGCCTTCCAGGGCTGACCAGTCTAGGCCAGGCCCCCTGCCCCACTGCCCACCCCCCTTGTGCCCTGGACTGCTCCTCGGCCGCTGCCCTCCCACTGCTGTCAGCCCCCATCACGCCCTGTTCACTGCTACATCCGAGGTGCCCAGCAGGGTGACCAGAATCACAGGAGCGAGGACACCAGCACTGCCCCCCACTTTGGGCTCAGGCTCCTTCAATCCTGTTTGACTCACTCCTGATGCCTTCACTCAGATGTTCAAAGGCACAGCCTCGAAAAACACTATCTCCCAAATGGTAGCGTTGATGATGATGATGGTCACAGGTCAGGGGTTAGCAGAAGGGCCCAAGAGTAAACATTTCAGGTCTTGTGGAGGAGACGGCCTCTGCGGCAGGTCCCCAGCACTGCCGCTGAGAACAAATGCAGCCACAGATGCATAAACAAAGGGGCTGGTTGCCTTCCCATAAAACCTTATTTATGGACGCAGCTTTGAATTTCACATAACTGTCCACGCGTCAGGAAGTATGACTCTCGCTTTTTTTTTTTCCCTCCAACCACTTCAGAATGTAAAAACCATTCTTAGGTTGTGGCCCATGAGATGACGATAATTAATATGGGAACCCGCTGGGCTGCCCTCCCCGGCTGCAGGAACACAGAAGCTGCAGCCAGAAGGTGCGAGGCTGGACAAGGCTCTTGCCTCCTGCCTCTGCGGGGCTGGAACGCCCCAGCCCAGGAGCTGTGTGAAACTGGGGCCAAACTGGAGCATGGCTGGGGGAGGGGGCTGCTGGTCGCTGCTCACGGCTGGGGCAGCTGAAGTGGACAGCATGGGACACACCTCCCTATCACAGCCTCTTCTAGACGGGAGCTACCCCAACAGCGGGCCTTGTGAGCAGGAGTGACGTGGCCGAGGTGCCCAAGGGAGTGGATAGGGTGCATGAACGCTCAAGAGCACAAGACCCAGGCCCCCGGGCTCACCCACACGTTCAAGGAGGCCAGGCCCCCACTGTTCACTTAGAGGACAAACAGGCTGCCTTTCTAGTTTGGTGGGGGGACAGAGAAGGCAATGGCACCATTCCAGTACTCTTGGCTGGAAAATCCCATGGACGGAGGAGCCTGGTAGGCTGCAGTCCATGGGGTCACTAAGAGTCGGACATGACTGAGCAACTTCACTTTCATTTTTCACTTTCATGCATTGAAGAAGGAAATGGCAACCCACTCCAGCATTCTTGCCTGGAGAATCCCAGGGACAGGGGAGCCTGGTGGGCTGCCGTCTATGGGGTCGCACAGAGTCGGACACGACTGAAGTGACTTAGCAGCAGCAGTGGTGGTGGGGGGGTTGTGATGAGTAGAGTCAAACCCACCTACCTGGCCCTCCATGGCCTCGGTGACCATGTACAAAGGCTGACAGTGGGCCTGGGGGGGCATCCTAAGATCCGCACGTGGGGCGGTTTAGCAGCTGACCAGCGACCCCGACCAGGAGGACCAAGGCGCTGGGCCTTCCGTCCACACGCTGGTCCTTGGGCATATCTTGTTCTAGGACAGTGGGGTGGGGGCAGGAGGGTGTTCTCAAAGGCACTCGGCCTGGAACTGCCATGAGGGGCTGAGGCCAAGTTCCTGGCACTCTGACGAAGGTTCTGGCACCCTCGTAAGGTATATTTATAGCCATCCCCACCCCCACTTTGAAGAGGTTTTCACGACTCAGGGAGGAGAGCTGGACGAAGGGTCAGACGATGTGATGTTTATAACAGGGTCAGGAGCCGGCTGAGTTTCTGGGGCTTCCTTGAAGCCAACCTGATCTTTCTGGGAATCAGGGAGGCCTGGCCACCATGAGACAAGCAACACCTCTGGGTTCCAACTGTATTCTCCCTGGAAGCCTGGGAAAGAGCCTCAGGTCTGGGGCAAGGGAGGCTCAGCCGGTGAGAGGGGAGTGGCCCAAGAAGCACAGGGTCCCTGTCCTTGGAGACTCCCAATTCAAAGTCCCAGATGGAATGGGGAGGGAGGGATGGTCATTCACACCTTCCCCTCCCCTCTGGGTCTGAAGTTTCAGGCAGGCTCTAGGCCATGGAGAGGAGAGGCAGATACACAGGCCTATAAGCATGTAGGGCTGCCCGATGGCTCAGATGGCAAAGAACCTGCCTCCCAATGCAGGAGAACCAGGTTCGATCCCTGGGTTGGGAAGATCCCCTAGAGAAGGGCATGGCTACCTACTCCAGTATTCTTGCTTCAAGAATCTCATGGACAGAGGAGCTTGGCGGGCTATAGTCCATAAGGTCACAAAGAGTCAGATACAACTGAGCAACTAACACACACAAGCACGTTTGTGCGTGCATACGTGACACACACACAGAAGCTGTGATCTGCAGGTATGGAGCTCCCAGATCCTTGGATGCCCACTGGCCGATCAGGAGGGGGCATCTGGCTGTGACAAATCATCAAGACCCCCCACGGATGAACACTGACCCACTGGGTGCCCAGTTCCACAGCCAGGCCCAGGGAGGCTGGGATGTGGTGACAGCACATGGGACCTGGGTTGGAAGTTCTTGGTTCTAATCCTGTGCCACCATTTAAAGCCTGAGGGGCCTTTCCTGGTGCTCCAGTGGCTAAGATGCCGTGCTCCTAATGCAGGGGGCCCAGGTTCGGTCCCTGGTCAGGGTACTAGATCCCACATGCCTGCATGCCGCAACTGAAGATCTTGAGAGCAGCAACTAAGACCTGATGCAATCGCATAAATATACATAAAAGCCTGCAGTTGTGAGCAAGTCCTTTACCCCTCTGTCCCTGTTTTGCCACCTGTGAAAGGGGGACAACAGTGGTGTCATCTTGTTAGACAGCCATGGGGCACTAGCCTTGAAAATGCCCATAAAGCAGGTAACCCAGAGTTCGACCCACTGGGGATTTCAACAGGCTAACTACAGTCATTGTTCCTGCAGGCAGCTCCAGGTCGGCTTGGTACCACGCCCCTCCCTGGTCCAGGGTGGCGGCGGGATCCTGGGAGAACAGCATTCTTTTAGCAAGACTCATGAGCCCTCCTGGGCCAGGCCGGGTAGGAAGGGGAGAGAGAGAACCTGCAGAGATGCACTGAACCCGGAAGTTCTGCTTTCTGCAGAGAGGGCGAGGTCAATCCATCCACCTGGTCCCTCACACCTGGCACCAGTCGGCTGATGAGCAAATTGTCTGTCAGGCCATGCTCCTCCTCCCAAAGACTCAAGTGTCCAGAAAGCTCTCCTCTTATTAAGATTCAAAGTCCCTCTCAGGTAGGATAGGTGGCTCCTTTTAGTAAAGGCCACATGAGACCAACTAGGGTTTTTAGAGGGACCCAGCTTCCCAGGTGGCACTAATGGTAAAGAACCTGCCCGCCAATGCAGAAGACAAGGGTCTGATCCCTGGGTCAGGGAGATCCCCTGGAAGATGAAATGGCAACCTATTCAAGTATTTTTGCCTGGAGAATCCCACAGACAGAGAAGCCTGGTGGGCTACAGACATCAGGGTCACAAAGAGTCAGACACAACTGAAGCAACTTAGCGTTGAACCACAGCTCCAGCTCAGAAGGATCCACCTCAGAGCCCAGTGTGACCTCAGTTTCCTCATCTGTGAAATGGGAGAACACCAAAGCTGTGCTCAACTAGTAAAAAAGAGCACCCAGTGGCCTTGGCCCCTGGGGACTCACCTGATGAAGTACATGAGTCCGTTCAGAGTCACTGTCTTGGGGGCAAAGGACCACGGTGGGAGCTGGCCACAGTCCACCAGCGACCACAGGTCCGTGTCTGGGTGGTAGCACTGCATGACCATGGTCTCCTTGCCGGCCAGGGAACCAATGGCGTAGAGCCGGCCCCGGCAGGCTGTGGTGGAACAGTTGTCCATGGGGTAGGTCATGGGCTGCAGGGCCTCCCAGGAGTCGGTGGTGTGGTCGTAACGCTCCGTGCTGTCCGCAGCCACCACGTACAGCAGCCCGTCCAGCACGGAGGAGCTGTGGTACTCCCGGGCCTTCAGCATGGGCGCCACCTCCGTCCACTCATTCACACTCGAGTTGTACCTCCACACACAGTCATAGAGCCGGGAGCCATCCGATCCACCTGCCAGGGAGCACAATGGGCAGAGAGATGATTAGCCCACACCGACTCAGGGTGAGTCACCCACCCGTGACTCCCTCAACTTCCTAGAGAGTAAGATGAAACACACATCCTCTCTTACCAAGGCCCCAGCCAGGGGCTCAAGCCAGGTACAGGCTGAACACTGCCCAGGAGGATGGTCCAGCTTCATGCCATAAAAACACCACCGCACCTCTGTGGGCCAACCAGAGGCCCAGAGGCCACAACTCTGAGTACACAGTAACCTCAGTTTGGACCCCTGCACTCAGAGTCAGACACCTCAACTGGATGGGAGCATCAGGTCTTGGAGTCCATTTTCCCAGGAAGCCACAAGTCATGTGGGTGGGAGGGACTTCCCTGGTGGTCCAGTGGCTAAGACTCTGAGCTCACAATGCAGGGGGCACAGGTTCGATCCCTTGTTGGGAAACTAAGATCCTGCATGCTGTGCTTGGCCAAAAAAAAGAAAAAAACTAAAACAGCATAAGTGGGTAGGGTGCCTGGGGACTTGTTCATTAAATTCTAGGCATCCCCTAACCAAGGCTGGGCCAGGATGAGTTAAGAAGAAACCTAAGTGCTCAGCCAGCAAGAAACCTAACACAGAAGGTGATGCTATGAGTGAACTTCTGGGGTTGTATTTCTTGATTTATGTGCAAGCTACTGACTTGTTTTGTTTGGAAAAAGTCATCAAGCTGTGCAAGTATGATGTCTATTTTTCCATCTATATGTCCAAAAAAAGGGCTAAAAAGCAAACAAACAAAGCCCAGTGGTACTGGCTACTGCCATAAGTTAAACCAGGCTCACCTAGGACATTAGGATTCCCGAAGGGTGAAGGGGCCCCAAGAACCCTGGGGGTTGGATTCCCCTCCTTGTCCCAAGCCTGGGGGCAAAGGGCAGAGCAGAGCGCACATGACATTCTATCCGACTCACAGCCTGGAGCTTTTAGAGGGAGAAGACAGCCTCCTTGTAAAGTCCTCCCGGCCTCCCTTCTTCCTTCTAAAGGAGAACTGTGTCAAAGGCAGCTGAAGCCGCCTCCTCGCCCCTGTGAGATTCCCTAGAGGCAGCTGTAGGGAATGACCCAGCCACCTGTCTAAACCCAAAGGATTAGCTGAGACATTTATGGAAGGGTGTGCAAAGATGGGGCGAGTCTGACCAGTTGTGGGAGTTTACTGACCAGACTTCAGTGGTGGGGGTGGGGCAGGGTTAAAGGGGGTTGGTTCCCCAACAACACACGGCCAACCTCAGACTGGGAACTGGCCCATTCTGGCAGATTCCTGCAGAGGCAAGACCTGGAGTGGCAGCCACACAGCTGAGCCTGTCCTCAGGCTAGGATGAGCCCAACTTCTCAGCTCAGAGCCCCCAGGACACTGGAGGGAGGGGCGGGTACCTCAGAGCTGGCTTTCTCCCGAACTAACGTGCCAGGCTGGACACAGCGCTGCGCCGGCCCAGCTGAGGCCTCCCTGCCCGATCCAGGCCCCTGCAGGCCCTGAGCGTATGCTTGGCCGGGTTCTTTCCTTATATAGCCCTCGCACAGACCGCCCCTCCTCACCCCACGCATGGAGAGAGCCTCAAGTTTGAACTGGGATTCATCTTTAATAAAAAATGTGGGAGATGCCCAGGACTGGGGCGGGCTGGGACCCGCCCAGCATGACTCGGCAGTGTTTTGGGGTTTGGGCCAAGTAATTGGAAGAAAACCTCTTAGCATGTGACTCTGTTTACAGTCGCTGGGCCGGGAGCAGCCTAAACACCACGTGACCCACAGCGCAGGGCCTAGGTACAAGCCCCAGGGAATGCTGTCACTGGTGACCAAGTGAGTGAGTCAGGGGACTGTGCTGCTCAGCTGGGAGGGAGAAATCCCCCCTACCGGGGTAGAAAGGATGTACCACAGGGTGTCAGTCCCTGGCCTGTCCCCAGATTCCTTGGGGAGAAAAAGGAAGCACTCATAGTGCAGGGTTGGAGAAGGAAATGGCAACCCACTCCAGTGTTCTTGCCTGAAGAATCCCAGGGACGGGGGAGCCTGGTGGGCTGCCGACTATGGGGTCTCACAGAGTCAGACACGACTGAAGCGACTTAGCAGCAGCAGCATAGTGCAGGGAGGCTGCCCCAGTGTCTTGCCACCAAATGGGGACACCGCCTGGGCAAGGAGGGGGCTGCCCATACAGGCCCCGTGAGAGCCACAGACGGCTACTTGTCCCACTAACACAAAGGGGTTCTTCTAGATCTTAAGTATCAACCCTAGAAACTTCTGTGCCTGCCAGTCGGGGGAAGGGGGAGTGTCCACCTGCACCCAGGTGGCGCCTGCGGTTCCAAGCACTTCGGGTTCTCTTGCAGGTAAAATTGCCTGCTCCCCCGTTGGGATCTGGGCGGGCCAAGGTCCTCCTGATCAGCCCCCATGCCCACTTACCCGTCACGTAGATGTCGTTGCCCAGCGCCACGATGCTGTAGCCTCCGCCCAGGTGGTCGGGGAACTCGGCCAGGTAGCGCCACTGGCCCGTCTGCGGGTTGTAGCAGTCGACGGTGACCAGTTCGTCGCAGTCCTGGTCGCATCCGCCCACGAGCACGAGGATCTCGGCGAGGCCGGTGGAGGGGCGCGGCCGCATCCGAGGGCAGGGCCCGCGGTCGTGGCGGTCGTAGCGTGCCGCCTGGAAGTCGCGCGCCTCGCGCAGCAGGCGCAGGCAGGGCGGGCAGCGGGCCACCAGCGGCTCGGCCTCGACGTGCGCCAGCAGGTAGAAGCGGCGCACGAAGGGCAGGCGCACGGCCTCCAGCAGCTGCGGCCAGTGCGCCGCGCGGCGCGGCGGGTCGGCGCGCACCCAGCGCAGTGCCAGCTGGTAGGCGGCCTCCTCTTTGGGCACGCAGAGCCCGTCGTCGCGCAGGTAGCGCAGCAGCCGCGCCAGGGGCAGACGCTCCAGCTGCTCGGCGCCCAGCTCGCCCACGTGGCGCAGGATGAAGCGCTGAGCCGCGCTCGCCAGCCCCGCGCAGCTGAAGGCCTCGGCGAAGTCCTGCATGTCCAGGCAGTTGGTCAGGTCGAGCTGCTGCTGCAGGAAGGCGCCGCACGCCTCCTTCACCGCCGGGAACTGCAGCAGGTCGGCGGCGCGCAGCAGCGGCTCGGCGTTGTCGCCGCTCACCGCCACGCGGCCCGTGTAGCTGAAGTCGAGCAGCAGCTGCAGCATGTCGGGCGGCACGCCGTGCAGGCGCACCCGCTCGGCGCGGCTCTCGCGCAACTGCCCGGCGAACATGGCGCGGAAGTAGGGGCTGGCGGCCGCCAGCACGGCGCGGTGCGCCGGGAAGTCGCGCCCGCCAGCCGCCTCAAGGGTCACGTCCAGGAACTTGCGCTCGGCGCGGAGCTGGCTCAGGCCGCGCAGCAGGCTCAGGGCGTGCGCGGGGTCCGAGAAGGGCAGTACGGCCAGGGGCGCCGGCCGCTCCATGGCGCCTTGGCTCGGGGCGCGGGGCCGCTGCGCGGAGTACTCGGAAAAGCCGCGGCCGGGGCCAGCGGAGAGACAGTATGCGCTGGGAGCCGCCGCAATAAATACGACCGGGCTCGGCGGCCTCCGGGGGGCCGGGCCGGGCGGGGGCGGGGCGTCACCGACACCGCCTACTTAACTCTTTTGGGTCCGGCGCCGCTGCCAGGCTGAGCGCGCTGACTCGCCTTCTCTCGCGCGCTCCCGCCCCCGCGCTCCAGGCTGAGTCACCGCCGCCTGCGCCCGCTCCCTCTCTCCGCCCTTCCGGGGCTTCCTGCGGCCTCCCGCCGACGCCGGAGCCTGGGACACCGGGTGACAAGTGTCCTTTCGGAGGGGGCGGCCCTGCTGTGCGCTGGAATCCGGGGCCTCCAGAGCCTGCCCATCACCCACTCGGCCCGGCTGCCGAACAAAACCCGGTGGGGGCGAACGAAGCCATCCCTTTTGCGCCAGACTTCCCAAACTGCTTCAGGGCGACTCGGTACAACGGCTTTTTTTTTTTTTTTTCCTTTGGAATTCCACTAGTTCCAAGGGTTGCTTGTTAACCCTATCTCTGGACAGATTTCTAACGACGAAATATGTTTTTACAATTCAGGACTAAAGCAAGAACAAGTATAAAATCTTTAGGTGACGTTTTCTTCTTGGCGCATCCATGAGGGACACCGGGCCAGATGCCAGGAATCTGCTCCGCTGTGTTCCTGCACGAGTTTCTAACTTGACTAACTCGGTCAGTAACTTTCGTCAGCACACAAGGCGGTTTTAGTTTCTGAGTCATAGAGACCCTTTCAGGCTCCGAGCTCCCCTCTGAAGGGGAGGGGCCTGCCCTGGCTGTGTTTGGTCACCCTGGCCTTCTAGCCCCTCCTCTCCTGGTAATGGAAATAGGAAAGGCAGAAATCAGGGTAGGAAAGATCACTGAGAATTCGTTAGAATATACTATTAAACTGAACAAAAAGCTGAAGCACCAGAAAATAATTCCTGGGAAAAATAGCTGTTTTTCCTCTTCCATTTGAGGGGCGCCAGGTACCCAGAGGGAACCGGGCTCAGCTCAAGGTCAGACAGGGCTGCCTTAAAACCCAGAGATGTGCCTCTTCAACGTCACCATCACATGTGGGGTGACCGTGAAGAAAGAAATCTTCCTTATTTTGGTTCCAGTAGATACAATACCAGGACTTTGCTTTCAAAGAAACCAGATGAAAAAATTCCCTCACTTGGAAGCCATTTTTTTCTTCAGTTCGATGGACGATTTGCTCATTTTTAAAAAAGACCCTTATTGGGCTTCTTGTGTTGCAGATGAAACCGGGGTTTTTGTTACTGGGTAGCCCCCACCCGGCCCGGTGAACTTGGCAAACACACCCGATGGAAGCCTCACTCTGCCCACGTGTGTCCTGGGGCAGGCGGGCCACACCAGGAGCTGCTGTCATTTCTTGGTTCCAGCTCATTTGACTCAGCCTTTGGAGAAGACATCTTGGTTTTATTCCACCTCGGAGAAGTGAACTGTAAGGCCTTCTTTTCTCTTCCTGAATCTCTCACCATCTTCCCGTGAGAAGGTATCTGATCTGAATGTCAGCATGGGAAGCACAGCCCTAAGTCAGAAAACATTCAGGTACCCAGGCCGGCTGCCTGTTGCCCATAGATGGACTGTTCACACAGCTATTAACGGCAGCATTCCTGGGCCCAGGAGCTGGGCCAATAAGCTTACTTGCTCAGGCTTTGTGACAAGAAAGTCTGAGTAGCCAGGAAGTGGGATGTTTGCAGGGAAAAGTACTACAGTCCCTCTAGGTCAAAACCCATCCACCTGGTATTAAATCAAATCTTTACATCAATAATGTTTCTGTAGTTAAGAACTGAGTCTACTTTTGTGTATCCCCAACAACAGGGATTAACTGTTTCAGGTTTACTTTGAAAAACAGATGTTGCTACCTATTAAAATGGAAAGATTTTCATGTTATAATGTCAAGCAAACAATCTGATTACCTGTGTGACCCCCATTTGTTATAATGTGTTTATATGCCTACCAAGAAACTGTGAAGGTAACATTTTTCTCTAGGTGGCTAGGTTTGTTGTTTTTTGCTTGCCTGCATTTTGTTTTCCTATATTAAACATATATAACCTGGGTATTCAAGGAATATTGAAAGTTCAAAATAAAAAGTTCAGTTCTTGAGGAAAAAAAGTATATTATTAATATCCTAGACCTAACAGGAGAGCACTTGAAGCCATGTGTATAAATCTAAGGCAATGAAGGAATGTAGTTAGAAAAGAAAGGAACAGATTTAGACTTATCAGCTGTGTTTGGAATTTTGAATAACCTGCTAACCCAAGCATGCTACTTGGTTCCTTTTTTTTGCTCATTAATCTCATGAGTTCAAAATGGGAATGTGAAAAATTCATTCACTGCAGTATGATAGTGTGATGGATACAGTCAGCAAACTATTAATATGGGGGTTTAAAATTCTCAAATATAATCCAACACCCTAGTGTGGTGCAAACACCACTTTCTGGTGAGGAAGGTGTTAACTAACCAACAAGCAATAGTTTGTGGGAAAATGTATTTAAAGACTAAACTTCAGTCATGAATGTTTTAAAAGTGTACCTCTTCTAAAATCATGAAACTGGTCTAAGTAACTTTATGATAATGTAATTCAATGTGATTTAACAAATAATGGTACGTATTCATTAAATACCAAATTAAATAAAAACAAATTTCATTTAAAAAATGAAAACCACTTGATATTTGAATTCTGATTTTAGGCAGACAGGACAACAGCTAACTGAGATAATTTTAAAAGCTGCTGTGACCTCCTTTTTATATTCTTTGAGAACATACAGGAAGGCTCATAGCCTCATTGAGCTTGCCTGTTTGCCATGACAAGGCTGTGATCCATGAAGGGGACAAGAACACATACTGTAGCATTTACAAAGTCAAAAAGAGATTGTACCTTTTCCCAATTAGACGTTCTATTTTTTTCTGATTCTGGGCTGCCTAAGGTGTGGTCTGTAATGTACTTATTACATATAATTTTTTTAAGGAATATTACAGTATTCTGTTAATTATTAAGTGTAGTATTATATGAAAATGACATGCTACAAGTAAAAATATTTAAATCGTTTGGGACATAGTGTTACCTATTAATCTTTATATTTTACCTGTATAAACCAAAACATGAGAAATCCATTTGATTCGTCTATGCACATCTAATTTTCATCATTATATGGAAAGTTGACAAGACCAGTTTAGAAATTATTTATTAATAATTTTAAATTATTCACACCAGGACATCCTTGGTGGTTAGGGGCTGTACCTTGGTGCTCCTAATGCCGGGGGCCTGGGTTCCATCCCTGGTTGGGAAACTAGGGTCCACATGCTGCAACAGAAGATCCTGCATGCGGCAACTAAGACCTGGTAGAAAAGCTATGATGAAACTAGACAGCGTATTAAAAATCAGAGACGTTACTTTGCCAACAAAGGTCCATCTAGTCAAAGTTATGGTTTTTCCTGTAGTCATGTATGGATGTGAGAGCTGAATCATAAAGAAGGTTGAACGCCGAAGACTTGATGCTTTTGAGCTGTGGTGTTGGAGAAGACTCCTGAGAGTCCCTTGAACTGCAAGATTAAACCAGTCAATCCCAAAGGAAATCAATCCTGAATATTCATTAGAAGGACTGATGCTGAAGCTCCAATACTTTGGACACCTGTTGGAAGAACTGACTCATCAGAAAAGGCCCTGATGCTGGGAAAGACTGACAGCAGGAGAAGGAGATGACAGAGGATGAGATGCTTGGATGGCACCACTGACGTAATGGACGTGAGTTTGAGCAAGCTCCAGGAGATGGTGAAGAACAGGGAAGCCTGGCATGCTGCAGTCTATGGGGTCGCAAAGAGTGGGACAGTTGAGTGACTGAACAACAACAAAAGCCAAATAAATAAAAATAAGTATTAAAAAATTATTCGCAAACATTCATACAGTAGGCAAGGTACTAAAAGTTCAAAATACAGTTTTGAGAAATTTTCACTTATTTTCCTCTCTTGGAATTGGAAGTAAGAAAGGCAAAAAACTGTGGGTAGGAAAATCCATTAAGAATCCATAAGAATATCCTATTAAACTGTGTAAAAAGATGAAACACCAAAAAATAATTCCTGGAAAAATATATCTTTTGTGTGTAACCACAATCAGGCTGAGTTAAAACAGAAGCAGAAAAGCATTCCTGAGTTTCCCCCAAGTGAATGCAGTGTAGAGTGAGATTTAGGAAGGTGAAGCTATATTTGGTAACTCAATTAAAATAACTACATTCTCAAGTTACTTACTGGGAAACCATGGTATTCTTAGTATTTTAAAACTTGTCACAACCTGTGCTAATGTTGGCTTTTTTCTTCCTCTTCCCTGGGTAACTATAATCATCTGAGAATTAGTATTCAGTAGCAGGTTTTTTTTTTTTTTTTTTTTTTTTTTTAAGCAGAAAACAAAGATCTGGCTACTGTGGCTAATGCTGTTGCATGATTCATGGAATTCTAGATTTGCCCCCTGGAGCCCAAGAATAGTACAGGATACCTGAGAAATAAACTGAGTATGTTGAAGAAACCTAAGCCTGTCATACAGAGGAAAGCACCTTTATTATTCCTGCAGCTACATATATTATGCTATTGAATTTGGGTCAGTTATTGGTGTTGAGGCAAGGGATGGTAGGTATTAATATCTAAATCTTCTTCAAAAAGCTAAATTTCTAACAGGAATTGAAGGATAAAGAAGGTCTTCTTCTATGAAGTTTTCTATTTCACTGGAGTGGCAGGTAGGGAGACAAGCAGAGTACACCAGGTGTACTGGTCACCTCCATGGTGGTACTGTTGCTTAGTTGCTAAATTGTGTCCAGCTCTTTTTCCACCTCATGGACTGTAGCCTGCTAGGCACCTCTGTCTATGGGATTTCCCAGGCAAGAATAGTGGAGTGGATTGCCATTTCCTCTCCAAGGGATCGTCCCAGACCAGGGATGGATGCATCTTCTGAGTTGGCAGGTGGATTCGGTACTGCTGAGCCACCAGGGAAAGCCCACCTTTGTATACTAAGAACTTAGTCAAATAACTATTGGATACCTACCCTGAGCAAGTTATCACTGTCACATGACACCATCTAAGTTTGGGATTTTCTTAGTGTGACTGAGTGGTCCAATATAGATCCCTGAATTCTAGGTTCTTTTGTCATCAAGTCCCTTATTATTAAGTTCTTTATATCATTTTCTTAATTGGGGGGGTTAATGTTTATTATGTGAAAAGTTGTACTATTAAGGAATAATGATCCTTTTTAAAAAATTCCTCTATTCATTTGGACTTTGCCTCTCATAATTATTCTTTTCTTGGTATTTACACCTTTAAACTAGCAATAGGATAATGTCCCTCTTGGCCCTTTCATATTTAGACAAAACAAGTTGCTCTAGTGAATATGACCCTTGGCGAAACTGGCAAACCTCAGGACATTTGCTCTGGCAACAGAGATCAGATAACATTCCAAATCTCGCTAAATCACCTAAAGGTGAGGACTCTGAGAAGGTGTTAATGTTTCCACAGGCTAAATCTGATGTCTGTTTTTATCTTACTAGCTTTGTAAAGCACCTCAATTTACTATCACCTCTGGGAAGCTCTCCAAATCTTTGAAGATCTTGCTGAAATGTTTTAAAAAGTAGCAACAATGATAAAAATAAACTATTTATTGAGGCAAGTAAAACATTTTATAGCTAAGGTATTAAAGGCTTAGAGAAGTATTTCTAAGATAAATCAGTCTCTTAATCACTAAGTGTTTCCAGCAGAATTATCTTAACCATCCAAACAGCAATAGACAACCAATGCAGCATTCACTACCATGGAAACAGTCTAATTTTTTTAGGGGTTCTTCCGATCATCTTTCTGATTTAGTATGTAGATGAGTCAGTTTTCTGATCTGAATTTAAAATTTTATGTCATTCCTGTTTAACAGTTTGTCTTCGAAGCCACCTAATATATTATTGAATTATTTACATTTCGTATATAGACTTTTCTCTTTCAAATGGTTATTAAAAATATTAAAGTACTTGAGGCCTCCTCATGGTAAGTTTATCAGAGCAGTTAATTTTCAACTAAGTGCTCAGAGTAAATCAACCTTCAACATATAAAGTTGTAAAATACTCCGCGGTCCAGTATTTAAGTACAGCCAACTCAATTAAATATCAGTAAACAATGTCAACGTCAATGCCAAATATCTCTGCCGGGTTTTCGCCTCACCCACTGCTGTGATCCTGTGAAGAATACATTCAGGAACTAATTCAATGCAAAGTAAAAAAACAGGACTGATGTCAAGGTTAGGCGAACGGAAGAAAAAAAAAGCGTATTTAAAACACTTTCTAAAACACCAGCAACACTGGTGTAGTTTTTAAAAATGCGCTGGTAACCCGACACTTCGAAGTGTTTGCTACGGGGGAGACTCAGGCGGTCCCACCCCTCTCGGCCTCGGTCGGCGGTCCCGGAGCCCCGGAGCCGGCCAGAAAAAGACACAGCCGTGAAAATAAGTTCGCTTCGCCCGGTCCGAGGCGCGGGGAGTCAGCCGTGGGGCGGCTGCGACGTCAAAGCCCGCCGTTACCGCCCGGCTGTGGAGACCCCAGCCCCACAAAGGGGCACAGACCCCAAGTCCCAAAGGCGAAAAAGGTGGCGCCAGCCACCGCCCACCACGACCAAGGCCGTCAGCCCCGCCCCCACCCGCGGGGACGACCCCTGACCCCCCCGCCTCCGCAGAGACCGAGGCGCTCTGGCTTGCACCGCCCCTCCCCCATCGCCGAGCCGGCGCGAGTCCCCGCACCTCCCCCGCTCCGGCGGTCTCTGGTCTCCGAGCCACTGCCTCCTTAGACCGAGCAGCCGCCGCGGAGCTCTCTGGGGGTTGGAGTCCTCTAGGGGGCCTTTGTGCGCCTCAGCGGCGGAGCCGAGGACTATGACTCCCACAATGCCTCGCGCCCGCCCCCTCGCCGTCGGCTTTCCGTCGCTCCCAGACTACACTTCCCGGCAGCCCTCGCGGCTCTCCCGCCCTCCCTCCCGAGACACGAGCCGAACTGGGCGTCAGGTCGGGGAGCCGGTCGGGTTCCCGCTCGCCGCCGCCGCCGCCGCCCCCCGCAGCGACTCTCCCGCCTCTCCAGTCGCGCTGGTCACAGGACCTGCATCGACAACTCTGCTCGGCTGTGGAGCCGCCGGCCCGAGAGTATAGTGTCCAGGACGCGACACATCGACCCCCCATCATCTTCAGTCGGGGCGACCCCTCCCGGGTCCGCCTTCGCCCTGCGCGGCCGCCAGAGCCCCCGTCTCCGAGCGGCCCCGTGGCCCGGCGTCCGCATCCCGGCCCCTGCAGTCCGCGGTCGCCGCCCCCCACCCTGAACATGGACTCCGACTCCTGCGCCGCCGCTTTCCACCCGGAGGTGAGTGAGAGCTGCGCCCCGACAGCCCCTGACCACCCTCACGCCGATCCGGTGCTCCCGAAGGCGGACCCCCGCCGGCCGGGCGCCGTTCTCCCCTCCCCCAGCTATCTCTCGTCGCCCCCCGGGCGCCCAACCCCGCCCCCCACTCGGGCCCGCGCCCGGTCTTCCCCGCCCGCCGTATTCTCGGCGTCCCTTCCGCGGGCGTCCGCGTCCTCCCGGCGCCCCTTCCCCGTGCTCGCCGCGCCCACCCTCCCCGGCCTCGCGTAGCCGGGGGACCTGTCTGCGCCCCCGGCCCCTCCTCGCCCGCCTGGCTTACCCCTTCCCCGCCCCCGGGGACTCGGTCCGAGCCGCCTCCGCCCCGCGCTCCAGCTTCCCGGAGGAATCACCCACCCCCTCCCAGAGGGGCTCGCGGCCCCCCCTCGGACGGGGACGCCGCTCCGCGCGCCCCCGCCTCCTCCCCTAATCCCCCCAGGCCCGGTGGCCCGCGCCCCGCCCCCTGACTCCCGCTCGGCCCCCGCCCCCTCTGGCAAGGGTGGGGGAGGCTCGTCCTTCGGGATCCCCACCCCTGCGGGGGCCTGAGCCGTGCTCCCACCCCAACGCGTTTGCCTCCCCCTCCAGGGCCCCCTCCCCCGAGCTCGGCTCGCCCCGCCCCGGCTCCCCCTCCTTCCGGGGATCGTCCCTCGGTTCTCCCGGCCGCCCCCATCCCCCGGAGCCCCCGCCGCGGTCCCCTCTCTCTCCCGAAGCTCGCCGAGTCCGGGGTGCGGGTCCGGCCGCCGGCGGGTGGGGGAGGGGAGGCGGCGCCGGGCGGGCTAGTCCGTCGCGCTGCCGCCTCGGGGGCTCGCGGGGCCTGTGAGTCCCGGACCCCGAATCCTGCCCGGCTACTCGCGCCCCCTCCCCCGCGGGATGGGCCCCGCACCTTCCGGGGCCGCCTGTCGGCGAGGAGCGGCTTCCGCGGGAGGGCGGGGAGGGGGCCGCACCGCCATCTGCTTTTCTTACGGGCGGCGTTGGCGGGGCCCGGGCGGCCGGCGCGGTAGGAACGGCGCGGGTCCCCCGCCCCGGGCCCGAGGGCACCGCCGCCATCCACTCTGAGTCCCGGCTACTGACCCACTTCAGCACATTCCCCGCCGAAATAAAAGTTCTCCCCGCGAGTTTGAGGGCCGCAGCCCTCCCACCCAGCCGGAGGGAGGGCGGTCAGTTCTCCCTGCGGTTGGGGGCAGGGTCTCCCCGGCTCTGGAAGCGCTGGGTACCGCGCGGACTCTGCCTCGTCGCTGTCCTGCGCGCCTCTCCGGGTCTGGGCGGCCGAGGGCTGAGGGCAGAGGCGGTTTGCTAGCACCGAGTTGAGAAAATAAAAAGAAGTGGAGCCCTTGGAAGGAGACCTGCGGGTAGCAGGCCGCCCGCGCTGTTTTCTGGGCGCGCTGGACTGAGGGGGCGGGGGTGGTTGTACTCGGGCAGAAGCCGGAGCCCACCCCGTCATCTCCTCCCCCTACTTTCATCCGAGTGGAGAGTGGGCCCCTCGGCTCTGGAAATGTTAGCTGAACTCCTAAGAAGGGATTGAGGTGGGTGATAAAGTGCTTAAAGAAAACCTAAGTAAATACGCTAGTCGAATGAACCGAAGAGAAGCAAATAATTTTTTTCTTCCTAGCTCCTCTTTCTCAGGAGAGAATCAAGTCTTGTTGAGGGCGATTCTTAATTGAATGGGATGGGACACACAAGCCAAAATTTCTAGTATTTGACCTTCAGTATGCAAATGGTTTTGTTGTTCAGTCCTTAAATCCTGTCCAAGTCGTTAAGCCTGGGGGACTGTAGCCCTCCAGGCTCTTCTGTCTAGGGGATTTTCCAGGCAAGGATACTGGAATGGGTTGCCTTCTCCTCCTCCAGGGGATCTTCCCCACCCAGGGATTGAACCTTCCTCTTCTGCATTGCAGGCGGCTTTTAGTGACTGTAATTATATACAGAGTTAGGTTTCCTAAATGGTAGTAAATGGTAGTGGCAGGATTTTTTCTGGGTTGAGGGGTGCCTTGCCCCAGGGTGTTGGAGGAGCGGAGGGACCAGCAGGAAGTGTCTCCTCTGGAGGAGAGAGCCGGGTAGGAGGGAGGGGGTCCTCCTGCAGCCCTGCCTGGGGAGGGGTCAGGCAAGATTCAGGTCCAGGATTCCAGGTCTGAGCTCTGCAGGTTGAAAAGTAGTTGACTTCTGAAGTCACTTAAAATACTTAAGCTGCAGCAGTTTATCTTCAAAGTGGAAAATTTGTGGCAAAAAAGTTAATTATTAGGGCTCTCAATAGGCCTTTAGAAACTTAATAGATAATGTCCGAAAATGCCACATGAGCGCTAATAAATAGACTTTTGTACAGTCTTTTATCTCCTAACCAGTTTCCCAGTATTCTTGGCATAGCATCACATACCTCCTCTTTCAGCCTTCTGAAAACTGTTAATTCTTGACCCAGACTTACCATATCTTGTTTCTAGAGTGTTTGTAAATCTAGCAGTGTGTTTTTGAGTGGCGAACTATGAAAGCTCCAGCCTGTTTAGTATTGTTATTTTGATTTCACCTATAAGTGTCTGCTTCCAAACATGCTCCCTTTTCTTGCTGTTAACAGGAGTACTCCCCCAGTTACAAGCGGCGCAGGACTGTGGAGGATTTCAACAAATTCTGCACCTTTGTCTTGGCCTATGCAGGCTACATCCCTTATCCAAAGGAGGTAATTCAGCATTTCAGAGACCTTGCTGGCAGCAAAACCAGTCTTTGACAAGGTGGTGGGTCTGGAAGGGATTGAATGGGAGGACTTGCCATAATAGTCAGGCAGAAATTTTTCTTAGAAACCTAGACCAGCCTGGGAAGTGGTTCCTAAAACGGATGGAAAATGTAGATTTGTCTAGAAATGGTTTGATAAACTTTCAAAGTTTGCTTACAAATAATCTAACTGATACCTTCCTAATGTCCAGTGTTTATTGAAAGGTTACTGTCACTTAGTCGTGTCCGACTCTTTGTGACCCTGTGGTCTATACGGTCCATGGAATTCTCCAGGCCAGAATACTGAGTGGGTAGCCTTTCCCTTCTCCAGGGGATCTTCCCAATTCAGGGATCTAACCCAGGTTTCCTGCATTGCAGGCGGATTCTTTATCTGCTGAGCCACAAGGGAAGCCCAAGAACACTGGAGTGGGTAGCCTATCCCTTCTCCAGTAGATCTTCCCAACCCAGGAATCAAACCAGGGTCTCCTGCATTGCAGGTGGATTCTTTACCAACTAAGCCACAAGGGAAGCGTGGAGAGCTTACTGTGGCTAGGCACTATTTTTGCCCATTATAATGATATGCAGTAGGAGCTTTTATTATAGCCTTTTCGGTAGTAGTTTGTTTATTTTGGCTGTGCCACATGCTTTGTAGGATCTTAGTTCCACGACCAGGAATCAAACCCAGGGCCAGCAGTGAAAGTGCTGAATTCTAATCACTGGACTTCCTGGGAATCCCCTGTTTGTTTCTGTTGTATTTATTTATTTTTTCTCTTCTATTTTAAAGATGAGGACACTGGGGCACAGAGAGGGAACTCCTTACTCTGGGTACAGGCTCTTTGGTGGTGGAGCCTGGGGTTCAAGCAGATCAAATAGTTGGGCCCAGTCCACCCTGCCCTACCTGGTGGGTGGCCTCCTGGTTGGTGTCATTACAGAATCTTCAGGGAATTGTGGCCAGAATCCCATGTAATTTAAGGCATTTTTTCCTTGCTGAGAAATGGGCAGGTGGACCAGTGCTGCCAGGGTGCTCAGACTTCAGGGGCCTGGTTCATACTGTGCAAGGCTAAAGAGAAAGGAATCCAGTATTTTTAGGGGGCCAGATCCCAGCACTGGCTTATTGTTTCCACTGCCAGCTAGGTCGATAATGCCTACATGAATGCTGCTACTGTTTGCACATAAACAGTAACAGTTTGCTTGATTGACCTGAAGGAACCAGAGACTTGAACTCACTGCTTTGGGGCAGTAATTACATACTTGGATTTTGCAGTATTTTGAGATGCCTCCAAGTTTTTAAAGAAAAGTGTCAGAACATCCTCATCATTAATTTACATTCACTTAATTAAAATGTACATCCTTTGGGAGGACAGTTATGGGGGAGACTATAAAATCAGTAAAGTTAAGAACTTGAGGGTGTGTCTTTGGCACTCCTGTCACAGAAGTGGATTGAGTATCAACTAAGTTCTTGGTGAGGGGTCACCCAGGGCTGGAGGTCCCCCTTGTGGGTTCATGTTGTAGCTGGAAGGGCGCACTAAATCCCATTCCCAATGTTCCTAAAGAATAGCACTGGTGAGAGCTGAGGAACTCTGGGTTCTTGTTTCCCACATCTGCAGACCTGACCTGGTGGGGAGTGGGGAGGATGGGGTCCTGGGGAAGCTCTGCTCAGGGCAAGCTCTTGGTGTTGGAGGCTGGTTGAAATAATCAGAAGCCGTCCCGTTTTCTCTGTCCTTTCAGGAAGTCCCTCTGAGGAGCAGTCCCAGCCCCGCCAACAGCACCGCTGGTACCATCGACAGTGACGGCTGGGATGCCAGTTTTGCCGACATCTCGTCCACCGTGCCCTTGCCAGTCTCTGACCGGTGCTTTGGCCACCTGCAGCCCACCCTCCTGCAGCGAGCTAAGCCTAGTAACTTCCTGCTAGACAGAAAGAAGACTGACAAACTGAAGAAGAAGAAGAAGAGGAAGCGAAGGGACAGTGACGTGCCTGGGAAGGAGGGCTACATGGGGGGCTTGCTGCAGCTGGAAGCTGCCGACCCATATGCAGAGACCCCCACGAGCCCCACTCTGCAGGATATCCCCCAGGCCGCTGGAGACCCCTGCTCGGGCTGGGACTCCGATACTCCTTCCAGTGGGTCTTGCACCACAGTGTCACCGGATCAGGTCAAAGAAATAAAAACTGAAGGCAAACGGACTATCGTCCGGCAGGGCAAGCAGGTGGTGTTCCGGGACGAAGACAGCACGGGCAACGACGAAGACATCATGGTGGATTCCGGTGAGTGGCCTAGAGGTGGGATGCTAAGAGCGGGGTTTCAGGGCCCTAACCTTCCCCTTCCATTGCAGGGGTTGTGGGTTCGATCCCTGGTCGAGGAGCTGAGATCCCACGCGCCTGCCGTGAGGTGCGGGGTCTCAGCGCGGCGGTCCCTTCCTTGGAGGGGGACAGGGGAGCATGCCCCACCACCTTCAGGGGAAAGGGTACGAGAAGGCCGATGCTGAGACATTTAGGAAGGGGTGATCACATCTGAAGACAGCGGACATTCCAGAGCAGGCCTCAAAATGTGAAAATAACATAGCTCATGAGTAACCACCTTGTGGGGAGTTCCTCGTACCACGCATTTCAGTGGTTTTTGTGCACGTATGCATTTTCAGAGCGGGAAGTATCACCCTGAAACTTGAAATTGGTCTCACCGCAGCTCAGGTGCCCTGTCCCTTTGGAGAGTGGCTTTCCTAATGGGAGGGGTTCTGATTGGTGGTGGTGTGAGAGAGTTTTCCACTCTTAACGTGATTCTCTGCTTTCAGATGATGACTCCTGGGACCTGGTCACGTGCTTCTGCATGAAACCGTTTGCTGGCCGCCCAATGATAGAGTGCAACGAGTGCCACACTTGGATTCACCTGTCCTGTGCAAAGATCCGGAAGTCCAACGTTCCAGAAGTGTTTGTCTGCCAAAAGTGCCGGGACTCGAAGTTTGACATCCGCCGTTCCAACCGGTCCCGAATGGGCTCCCGGAAGCTGTTTCTGGACTGACTGCTGGAGGGCGAGGAGTCGGAAGGGCCTGTGGGCCTGCTGGCCCTGGTCTTAGTTGAGCACAGGACTCTTAGCTCCAGCGCGGGCAGACCCCTGCCGTTCAGGTGCCTACACGAAAGGACCAGCTGTCCAAGGTATAAACTGTACATAGCCAGTAACTGAATAAAATCCTCGTTGGCCAGAGCTGCTGCTGGAGCCGTGGTCTCTGCAGTGGAGGTGGACTGCACACCCAAGTGCAGCGGGTTTGGTCCAGCCGAACATGAGGGTGCGTGGTCGTTGTGCATTTTTGCTCTCATTGTTGACAAACTCCCGCCGATCGGAATAAGTGCTGGCTGTTACTCCTGCTTCCACTGTGTTGGCGCGAGGAGATGTTGTTTCCCTGGCCTGTTTATGAACCGCCATACGTGTAAAGTTCTTCTCCAGTCCGTCTTTTACCATAAGTGTCTGTACAGCAACCATCAAAGCCGCTCCTCCCTTAGTGGTCCCCCTCTCCCCTTCCTTGGGGGATGGATGCCTGTTCCCCTGGGACTGGAGTCCCTGGCCTCACTCAGGGGTAGTGAGCTCGCTGGTGAGCCCCAGGTTTCCTTCTGTTCTTTAAAGGGGACACTATGCAGCTGCTTCTCTGTGGAAAGGGTTGGTTCCGGGGGTGGGGTCATGGTGGCCCGTGTTCATAACTCAGTTTCCTGTTTTGCACGATGTAAAAAAACCTGTCTTTTTGCACGAAATAGCCAAAAGTATTGGCAGACTTCTGCCAGGGTTCCCTTCCTCTCCAGTTGGCTTTGGAGGGCCTGGGGGTGCCCAGCAAGCTGTTTTCAAGTGAGGGGGCGCCTGGATCCTCTCCTTGTCTCTCCCTGCTCACTTGGTTCTAGCAGCAACATTAAAGGTTAGGCAGTCTCTGGGGGAGGGTGTTCTCCACATAGTGGTGGGGGGAGGGAAAATGGGGAGGAAGGCCTCCCTCGTGGGTATTCTTAGTATGCCCCTCGTACAGGCTGGCCTGCTGGTTCCAGGGGGCAAGGTTAGGACTTTTGAAGCATTTTTTTGGTTTGAGTTGCTGAGTGAGTGATATGGTAACATTGGCCTCCAGGAACATACCACTGAACTTTGCAAAGTTCCTTAGATCAAAAGGAGGGCCCTGGACCGAGGAGACCCCTGTGCAGGCCAGCTCTGGAGAGGCCAGGGAGTTTGAAGCCCCAGCAGGCCTCTGCTGGAGGGCCATGTGGCGGGGACACTGATGGGTCTCAGGCTTGAGGGAGAGGGAGGACTTCTGTGTTCTCTGAAACTGACATTACTCTCTAGCAGTTTAAATACTCGTTTTTTTTGTATATTGATGAGTGTGTCTTCATAAACATTATTTCTTATGAAGCATGAAGAGGGAAGGGTGCCCAAGTCAGGCATATTTATTGACATCAAGATGGAGCCTCAGTCTTCCCACAGGGGGACTTCTCTACATGGTCCCCATGTATGAGGCCACCAGACGGACTTGTGTCCACGTTCTCTCACTGAAGCACGGGTGGGGGGAGGGGGGTTGAACTGTAATCGGCTGATCAGAGCCTATATTTTGTCCTAGTATCTTTCATGCTTGACCAGCCAACTGCCTTTTTTGTTTCATTTTTAATTCTGTTGTTTCTATTAACACAAAAATAGAGAGAAATAGTTTTTGAAATCCATTTTATTGTGAAGAGCCCCAAGGGAGATGTTCTACTGTAGAGAAAAATAGTAAGGAGCCTGGCTTAGAAACAACCTTCTCCCCAGACAACCGTCTGGCTCTGACTAGGGCAAAAGTCCAGGAAAAGTTGGGAGAGGAATTTGCCAAAGATCTGCACCATGACATTGCCTGTCCTGTGTCTTCACCATGACAGTAGCCAAAGTTTCCAAGTGTTTCTCTCTTAAAAAAAAAAAAAACTCCACGGTTTTACAAGTGTGTTTAAGAATAGGTGTGATTTTAGGGTGGAGCTGCCAGTCCTGGCAATTACCATATTGCTCTTAGAAGACTTAGTTCCTGGTGACGCCTCTGGAAGGCATTTGATACTCATCTCGATTTCTGTTTCCTTCATTTGCTTTTGTTCTTTTAACAGAGTTATCCCTGTGGGTGGTGTCTAAGAAGTCAGGACACCACAGTTTTTCTGTTAGATTGAGCTGGGCAGCTGCAATCAGCTTTATGCAAATTAGGTATGGCCCATCTCCGGGTTCCTGGTTGGTGGCTGATGGAGAAGGGAGGGAAAGTTGTCATCCCCAAAGCAAGTCCCTCCCGTCGGCTTTGGCCAGGCCAGACACTTAACATCGTTTACATGGTTCTGTGTAATTATAAAGTTTATGTGTATAAAGCGAAGCTGTTTCTGTGAAACTGTATATTTTGTAAATAAATATATTGCTACTTTGAGGTTCATGTCTAGCTTTAGGTGTTTGTATTCTGTGCTGAAGGACTGACCCTTCATTACCAACCCCCAAAACCATGGTTACATGAAGACTTGGGAAGTTAGTCTGAGTTTGGTTTAGCAGGATGAAACATTATCACAGCCCTTAATATACTTTTCTAGTAAATTCTCCAGAAACAAACCACAGCATGAAGAGGCATGAATAGCTTTCACAATTTCTTCACATTGTGCATTAGCTTAAATCCCAGTGAGTGGTTAACCTGCATTGTAAAAGCTACAGCTGCCTCTAAGTTTATGCAGGTGGGATTAGAATCTGCCCCGTACTCATTCTGTCCTTCCACTTGGGGGTCCCAAGGGGCTGAGCCTGTTCTGTCGGTCAGCTGTGTCTGCCTAGCCAATCTGGGACCAGCTAATGGTCAACTAGTACTTTCTTCTGTGATGTTGGAGCAGCCGAAATCTATGAATCAATACCTACTGAAATATTGAAAATACTGGCATAGGTGGCCAGTGAGCCTGCCTTTGGTTTTCAGTTGTCCCAAACTGGGTGGGTGTGTGTGAATTTTGGAGGCTTCAAAGCAAGGAGGTGAGGGTGACGCTTCAGCGTAACTAGCGTAAAACCTGCATCTGCTCCTAGTTGGGGATGTCGGGTCTGAGCCGGGCCTTGAAGCACCCTTTGACGCGGTCGCAGGCACTGCGTGCCTGAGATGCTGGCCAAGGAACAGAGCCAGGCCCGCCTTCACTCACCAGCCCCTGCAAGCCCCGCCCCGCCCGGGTCCTACCCGCTCTCCTACTGGCCCCGCCTCTCTCGAGGGCCTGTCGCCTGCAGACCCCGCCCCGAGCGCTCGCCCCGCCTCCACCGGCCAGCCCCGCCCCGTCCCATGACCCCGCCCCTCCCGGAGTCGCTGCCGCGCCCCGCAGGCCCCGCCGCCGCCATCTTTGTTAGGGGCAGCCGTGCCTGGAGTCTGGAGATGCCTAAGTCGTGCGCGGCCCGGCAGTGCTGCAACCGCTACAGCAATCGCAGGAAGCAGCTCACCTTCCACCGGTGAGGGGCGGGGGCACCGGGGTGCGCGGGGGCCGGCCTCTCCCAGGCCGACGACCGCGGCCCCCGCGGAAGCGCCAGGTTTGGCGCGACAGGCGTGGGGACGCCCGGGACACTGCCCGACCGCCGGGAGGCCAGAGGACGTGCGGCCGAGCCCTTCGCGGAGGGGCGGCGGACCCCCGGGGAGCGGCGAGGTCCCGGCCCAAGAAGCCCGGCACCACCTCGGCCTCCTGGGCGCGCGGGGAGACGGTCGGAGAGGCTGAGTGACCTGCCCGCCGGCGCACAGCCTCTCTTGGGTCAGGGGAGGTGGTGGCGGGCCTGGTGCGCGCTCAGCGCTGCGCCCTTGCGGTGACTTGGCGTGCGTCCCCTCCGCGGTCCAGGGACTGTGCAGCCCGGGACGTAGTTAAGTGTGCAGTATTTGCTGCAAGATGAGCAATGCTAACCTCCCTTAGGTGTGCGGTGCGCTGCGCGCTCTGTTCACCTCTCCGGGTCTCTAGTCAGGAAGGAAAGGCGTGGTGGAGGAATGAGAACGTTCCAGCGGGTAGGGGTGCGGGGCCGGGACGCGCAACCTTTGCTGGAGCCGCAGGAGGATGGTAGGACTTCTGGAGTCTGTCCCTGCGCGCCCTGCGCACCCCAGGTGTGGGACCCGGCCGAGTGCACGGCCGCTTGCGCATCGATGGGTAGAGTGTTGCACACTTTCTTGCTGGTTCCAGCCACAGCGCCTTCCTCCGTCCCGCTCAGAGTGTGACTCCAAAGGGCTGCGCTCTGTTCATCTACACTTCGTCTCCTTTAAGCGTTTTCTTTTTTTTTTTAAGGTTCATTAACTTTTACTAGATGTTAACAGCAAACAGAAGAACAAAAAGGACATAGTGGATATTAAATTTTGGGGTAGCTTCTGTGGCTGGCCACGCAGAGTCCTACACACCTCTCCAGCACCACTCACCTGGAGAAGCTGCTGTGGATGCCAGCTACTGCTTTGTCTCCCTTCCCAAACAGATACAGCTTGGTCTAGAGCTGCACTGCCCCATAAGGAGGAGAAGCGTTTTCTTTTTTAACCTGAGTATGTCTATTGGTATGTAACACGCGTAGGGAAAAGTGCACAATTTATAAGCACACAGTTTAACCAAGTGAACACCCGGTGTGACTGCCAAGAGTTTAGAACATCGAAGCCCCCAGGAGACCCGGAAACGCACCCCCTTCCAGCCCCTCACTGAGTCCCCAAGGGTAAGGCCTCTGTCAGAGGGGACTGCCTTGGCCTGTTTGGAGCCTCACTGAATGGAGTCACATGCTGTCCTTTTTCCTGTCCTTCGCTCATCTTTGTGCTTGTGAGTCCTTCATGTGGCCCGAAGCAGCTGCAGCAGTTCATCCTTTTCATTGCTGTGTAGTGATCCAGGAGTGTATTTATTCCAACCAACTTGTTCTACAATTGAAGGGCATTTGGGCCCCTCTGTTTTATGGCGATTACGGGCACGAGGCTTGGCTCATCTTTGCTGGGTCTTATCTTCCAGCGCCTGTACCCCACCACTCCTAAAATTACCTCGGTCAAGTCCCAGTGGCTCTTCTCTGCGGCCTATGACACAACCGACTGCTGACCCCTTGAGGCCATCTACCACCTGCCTTCTGGGACACTTCTCGGTCTCTTCCTTTATCACAGTGTCCCTTCTCAGTCTTGGGTAGATTCTGCTCATTTCCAACTCTAGACAGATGTTGGAGCACTTCAGGGTGCCGGCCATGCTGCTGTACCGTCCCTGTCCACACTGGCTCCCCAGGGCAGCCATCTCACCCAGGCTTATGGCTCTGCCACCTTTTACATGGGGATACCCTCATGGTGACATCTCCAGACAACTCTTGTCTCCCTGTCATTCAGCTTCAGCACCTGGACATCTAAAAGGCACCTGAAATTTAACATCTAACGTATATTAATAAAACCAAACTGCTGATCCTCCCAAAGCTGCCCCTCCCCTACAGTCTTGGCACTTAAAACTCTTTCCTCTGTTTCTTAGCCCACAGGCAAACTTCCTTGCCTGGCTTTCTTGATGCACCCCAGATCTGCCATTCATCAGCCTCTCCAGCTCCACCCTGAACCCGCCACCAGCTGGGCTCCTGCCGCAGCCTCACCCTCGGCCTGAGCCTCCAGGAACCCCCTTCCGACGGTGGCCCGCGTCCTCTTCTTGCTCTGTGTCAGCCAGGCCTGCCTCGTTGGCTCCTGACACCCTCGGGCCTTCGCACTTGCTCTTCCTTTTCTTCCTGTATCCCTGTTCTCTGTCCCACTTCCTGCAGTCTCTGCTCCAGCGTCACCTCCTAGGTGGCCTTCCCCGACCACCTCCTACTCTATTCTTGGACGGTCTGTGTCTGTCTGGTGGACTGGCTGTCTCCCTGCTCTAGAATGCAGGCTCCACAAGGGCGGGGTCACTTCCCCTCCTGCTTCCCCACACAGGAGCAGGAATGGAAGCCTGCCTGGCACATGTGGCTCTGGGAGCAGCTCACTGAGGCCCTGGCTGCGTTCATGGTCTCCAGTTTCCTACTAAGGATACTGTCAACAGCCACAATGGAAGCTTCCCGACATGGAAGGATGTGGTTTAAGGGGACAAGGCTACTAAATTTTCCAGGCTGTCCAGTGAAATGCTGGGCAGGGATGCAGAAGGTCCCTGGGACCCTGAAGGTGTGTGTTTAGCTCCGCAAGTCCCTTGTGCCTCCTTGCTGTGTCCCCAGGTTCCCGTTCAGCCGCCCGGAGCTGCTGAAGGAATGGGTGCTGAACATCGGCCGGGGCGACTTTGAGCCCAAGCAGCACACGGTCATCTGCTCTGAGCACTTCCGGCCCGAGTGCTTTAGTGCCTTTGGGAACCGCAAGAACCTGAAGCACAACGCGGTGCCCACAGTGTTCGCCTTCCAGGGCTCCCCGCAGGTGCGCGGCCACCGGGGTCCCCCATCTGGCAGTGGGGTGGGCGTCGGTGTCATTTGCAGGGGTAGCAGAGGCTGAAAACTGTCAGGCCCCTAGGTCCGAAGCCTAGAGCCCCCTCCTGGCCCTGAGCTTTAGGAAATCTGCAGTTCAAAGCTGCTTTAAAAACAAGTCACTTCATCATGGGTGCTACGGAAGCAGCTGATGGGGAGGGGGCCAAGAGCTTGCACCTTTCTGCGCTTCACTTTGTGGGGCCTCACTTGGGCTCTAGGGAGGTGAGGACTTTCCTGTCCAGGGCACAGGAGGATGATGCTGGTGGAGTGCTGGAGGGGAACAGGGACAGCGGAGCGAGGCTGGGTGGGGGCAGGATCTGGGCAAGCTTGGGAGCAGCAGCAGCTCAGGCCTTGTGGAGGGCGCAGGGCTAGGTGGTGACAGGCTTGGACGGGCGGTGGTTTTCTTCAAAGGGGCGGAGAGCTTGACATACAGGGATCTTAGTTTCCCAATCAGGGATTGAACCCTTGCCCCCTGCAGTGGAAGTACAGAGCCCTAACCACTGGACCACCAGGGAAGTCCTGGACAGGAGGTGGGTTTTTGGGGGGAGGCTGGTGGGGAGGGACGTGACTTTGGAAGGTCCCTCTGGAGGCTGGTTCAGAGGCCACTGTGGCATCGCAGGTGAGGGTGGTCATGGTGGCCTTAGCCAAAAGTGGGTGTGATGATACGATGGAGCAGGCCAACTTTGGAGACCTGTTGAGTTGAGGAGGTGGTCTGGGGGTTGGGGGGGGCTGTCCCTGATTCCCTGAGATGGCCCTATGCACGTGTAGTTTGACTTCCTAGTGGGATACCAAGGCAGACATGTCTGGTGGGGCAGGATGTATGGGTTTGGCCCAGGAGGGGATAGAACAGGACAGTTGGAGCTGGAGCCCTGAGGCAGTCATAGTGAATTTTACAAGTCCTCACTGAGCCGTGAGTCCCAGAGGGAGGGCCGGAGCCGGGCACTGGCTGGAGCCTGGGAGGCAGAGCAGAGGTGGAACAGGCAGAAGACCTGCAGGTACCCACACTGGTGTTAGGGAGGGGAGAAGGGAGCCAGTGGGCACCGTGAGCTCCCGGCTGTGGGGCGTTGGGCCTCTGCCCTTGATCCTTGTCCGCCTGATCATGCAGCCTAACCAAGTCCAGGTCCCTGCCACCGTGCTTCCTCTGCTCCTCAGACTCTCTGGCAGCTGTGAGCATCTGCCCAGGGGATGCTCCCTGAGGGCTGGGCTTTGCTCCATGGGTTTTATTCCCATGTCCAGGAACATTGCTTGGCACAAAGTAGGTGCTTAATGGAGGAGCTGTTCTTTCTTTTAAATGTGGAAGGCATTTTATTATATATATATAATGTATATATATATACATTATATACAGCCCTGCCCTGTATATATATATGTATATGTATGTATGTGTATATATATATATATATATATATATATATATATATATACACACACTTATTTTATCATGGTAAGAACACACCCTGAGATCTATTGTTTAACACACATTAAGTGCACAGCACAGTGTTGTGGGCTACAGGGGTGTGGTACCGTGGGGCTCTGGAAATTATAGTTTGCTGACCTGAAACTCCCATTGTGGATCAGGAACCCTCCACCTGCCCTGTTCAGTCAGGGTGATGACTTTCACCATGTTTGTAGAAAACCGCAGACGTTTGTGGTCCTGCCTCTAGTGCTTTTGGTGGCTGGGGGCAGAGTGGGGGCGCGGGTAGTTGAAATTGTGGTCCCCATGGCTTCTTCTCAGTTCTTTGGAGGCCTGGGTACTATAGGCTCTGAGCTGGGTGTTTTCCCTTGAAGAATGCCAGGCCCTGGGGTAGCATGTACCAATTAGACAGGTCCCTGGTTTCAGTGGGTCTCTGACCCAAGGTTTGGGAACGGTGGAGAAGGAAGGGCACTGGTGGATGGTGAGAGGAGAGCTGGGCTTGGCTGAGCATAGGGACAGAGACAGGTGAGGCATGATGGGCCCTCTGGTGCAGATCTCCTGTGCCCACCCTGGGGCCTGTCCACAGCAGCTCTGCATCTCTTGCAGCTGGTGAGGGAGAACACGGACCCTACTGGCCGGAGTGGAGACGCCACCTCTGGGGAGAGAAAGGTGAGTCTGCCCTGCTGGTCACAAGTGTTCCAACTCAGCTGCTGCGCCTTCCCGCCAGGCAGGCCCACTGGAGCTCATCATGCTTTCCTTACAAGCCGGGGTTTGGGTTGTTTGCCTAGAGAAGAAGCCAAAGCCATCCATGCCTCCTCCTCCCTGTTCAATATCAAGCAGTGGCAGCCGGTCGCAAGTCTGGCTCCTGCTCCGTTTCTAAGGGTTTGGCCCCAGGCCGTGGAGGACGCTGGCTGTCCTGCTGGTGCCCTGGCAGCCCCCGTGTGGTATGAAGGGACTCCTGGCAGGATAAGTAGCAGCTGGGGAGGACCAGTGAGCGGCTGGCTCTGCCCTGTCTTTCCAGGTCCTCCCTGAGACAGAGCCTGGGGAGTGTGGCCTGGGGAGGAAGGTGGAAATGATGGTTGAAGCGCTGCAGCTGCCCCCCGAGGTTGGAGGCCCAGGAGCACAGGTGAGGCTGGGCTGGGCATGAAGGCAGTGCGGGACTGGTCTCAGTCTGAGGGGATTTGCTTCAAACAGAATGAAAAAAACTGGTGCCCAAACCAGAGCACCATGACGTATAGCCCGGACCTCAGACTTTACTTGGAACAGCTGCGGCTCGGCAGTTCTGGGTGTCAGGGGAGCCCCCTTGGTCTCAGGTGCCTGGCCACTGCTCTGGTCTCTGACTGACCTCTGTCCTCAGGTCCTGCCACACACACCTGAAGCCTCTGGGGTCCCTGGTCAGCCAGCTAGCCCCCCAGAGCTGAAGAGGCGTTTCCCCACACAGCCGTCCGATCACAGCTATGCCCTTTTGGACTTAGACGCCCTTAAAAAAAAACTCTTCCTGACTCTGAAGGAGAACGAAAAGCTCCGTAGGCGCCTGAAGGCCCAGAGGCTGGTGATGCGGAGGATGTGCAGCCGTCTGCGGGCCTGCCTTGCAGGGCAGCCGGGACTCCAGGCCAGGCCTCGGCCGGGGCAGCAGAGCTGAGCTGCCCACTGGGCCCTGTTGTCTGAGCCTCTGAGAGGAGGGGCTGTGGACCTTTCGGTCCCACTTTGACCCTCAGGCCAGCGCCGCCTCAGGTGGAGTGTGGTGGCCCCAGGCGGGGAGGAGGCTGGGGCCCTGAGCAGCACACCTTGGCTCTCCCTTCGGAAGGTGACAGCCCAGCTGCCCCCTAGCACAAGCTGGGTGAGTGTCCTTGGAACCACCCTGGGCCAGTGTGGCAGACCATGTCCTTGAGGGCTAGGTGGGCCCCGGTGGGGGTGGGGGTGTGTGGGGCCCTGGCTGACCCTAAGGCAGCGAGGAGTCCCCTCCATCACCTGGATGGCTGGCTCCATCCCAGGAGCACCTCTCTGCGCGGCCGGTGTGAGTGAGCAATGTAATAAAGTGTCTTCCTACCCCGCGTGTCGCCTCCTTTATTTAAAAGTGAGTGAGCACTGATTTGAGTTCTCCTGAGCATGGTCACAGCTGAGGAGACTAACTTCCTGTTTCCTGCTGAAAGGCTAGCAGGGTGTGACCACCTTTGATTACCCAAAAAAGTTGCCTTTAATAAAAAACAAAACAAAAACAACCTAGCCTGTGATTTCAACTCTGAATTCTCAGGCAAATGTCTGGTAGAGAAAACACCCCCAGCCTCAAGTTAGGTCTCACAGTTTGAGCCCTGAGAACAGAGGGTGGGACGAGGCCTATGAGGAGGGGGCAAGTCCCTCTGCCTGCTGGCGCTCCTAAAGTGAACACACAGATGCATACAGACACTGCCCCCGGCTTTCAGGAAAGGTTTATTGTGGTAAGAGCGTGTCCTCTGTTCAGTCCCTGTTCAACAACAGGAGGGACGGCCTGCCAGGAGGGGCACAGGCTGCGGTCAAGGTCGGACTCCACTAACTCGACACTTATTGCACGATTTACATTCAGAGCAGCAGCTCCTGCAGGGAACTTTTAAGTGGAGATAAATATTACAGAATTGGACAACCTGAACTATCTTTAAACACTGGAGGAAGGGGGTTGTGAGTGACTTCTCCGGTACCGACGTCAGGAGCAAGGCCTGATTGAACAGGAGCCGCACGGAGGCTGCCTGAACCCCCACCAGGCAGGCATCCGCTCCTCCAGTGACTGTTCAACAGCCAGGCTGGGCAGGAGGGGCCTGGTCCTGAAATACTCTGCATCCGCAAAAGAGGCGTGTGAAGGAAGGGGATCCTGGGAGCAGACACCCAAATGGGTACGGGCAGCCCAGAGGAGACAGACTGACCTGGTGTGGGAGCAGCAATGCCACCGGCTGGCAGCGAGCAGCAAGGAGCCCGCCAGAACTCCTTGAGCCTCTTGGCTCCCACTCTGACCTCTCTGGGGGCCGCCTGGACTGAGCTGCGTGGGGGAGGGCAGAGGCATTGCGGTTTCCCACGAGGACACAGGTGACATCCTGGGACTGGAGTGACATCCTCTGTCCCAAGCCAGGTGCCAGTGGAATGACTTGAGAAGTTCTGGGAGGGGACGAAGGAGACTTAATTCCCAAAGCCACGCGTTCTCAGGTAAAAAGATTTATAAACCCACACCATCCTGTCCAGATTCACGCAGTCACATTTCAGAAGGAAGGTGACTCAATAGGCGTTCACTTGATCCAGAGACTCTGCTCCTGGGAACGCCTTCCCTCCTTCTGTTTTGTTTTCTGTGTTCAGTGTGGATTTTAGGAAACGTAGCTCACGGTCACGGGCATGAGGGTGAGGTATTCATAAATACCTCACGACAGACAGAGCTACTGGGTGGCTCAGCGGGCACGCAGGCTGAGGGACCCTGAGGCCCCGGGTGCCGGGCCTTCCCTGCAGGGACATGATCCTTGGGAACAGACTCCAGCCCAGCTGCGGTTCCGGTCCTGGTGGGGTTGCCTCGGGGCACCTGTGTGTCCCTTCACATAATTGAGCCGGTACCACTTTCTATGCAAATACAAAATAAACATCTGATTCTGGGGTTTTTTTTCCTGCTTCCAAATTTGTTGACTCCTGGGGAAATTCTTTTGCAGCCCCTTTTGAATCTGGGTTCTCAAGTAGTTTATCCATCAGTATCAATTCTGTGAGCTGTAAAAGAAAAGACAAAATCAGTGTGTCTGAAGGCAACTGTTTCCATGCCCTCTTTCCACGTAGCCGGGATCAACCAGGGCCCGGCCAGAGGCTGCCTGGCCTGCAGCCGGGCGGAGGATGAGCTGCCAAAAATCACCATGTTCTTGAACACAGAGCCGCTGGGTCTGCCTCATACATAGTCACCCCGGCTGCAGTTTCCAAGAGCTCACTAATTCCACCTGGGAAAGGGCTGACCCCTCTCTCAGGGTGTCATTTCCCAGGTCTGTGTAGGTCATGATGCTCAAGCCTATGGCTCCCTGGCCAAAGATGGAAGGAAGGCGGTTGTCGCCCCCCCACTGAGGTCCCTGGGCCCGTCTCTGGGCAAGGACAGGTGACAGCCGGGGGCAGCTACTCACACTGCTTTGGTATCCTGAGTGCCTCGCTGTCGAGCGCCATCACCTGATGTAGGACCCCACGGAACTGGTAAAGCACTTTCAGGTTCTTCTCTTCACCCACACACGGGTCATAGAAGCCGGGCAGCCCAGCCTGCAACAGACAGATTCTCAGTGGAGATGGGCGTCTGAAGCCCAGTGGCACTGCCGTCTGTACCTGCCTGGAGGGGCAGTGTGGACACTGCCCACGAAGGACGCAAACCTTGGAGCCTGAGTACAGGAAACAGGATTTTAACAAGTTGCTTACTTAGTCCTAGACTTGCCCCGCTGCCACACTAAAACACCCTCCATCTTCAAGGAAGCCCTGCCAAGGATGCGAGACCAGGAACCCATGCAGGGACCAGGGCTCTCTGCCTGAGCTCCTCTGTGCTTTAATTCACCTCTGGCACATACCCTGGCTACCCCCTGAGCCTCCTGTGTGCTACAGGCGGACTCCTCCTTCTGGAACCAGGCAAGGCACAGAGTGTGAGCTCCCAAAGGCAGGAGGTATATTCTGTTTGCTGCTGTAACTGGCACACAGTAGGCGCTCAAGAGACAGTTGGCAATGAATGAATGGACAGATGGACAAATGAATGGATGGACAGGTGAGTGGCTGGCTGGCTGGATGAAGTCAACTGCTCCAGTGTGGCTGTAACCTGGATCCTGGGCCGCACCCTGCACAGGGGACGCAGCAGTACGACGGGTTCCACAGCAGTGACATGGCTCTCTGGAGGGTCCCTCTTCCCCAGATAACCCTCCCATCTGCCCCAAGCGCCCACCTTGGAGGCCTCAGTGAGGATGAGCTTGGAATCCTTCACCAGACACTGCAGGGGCACGGTCACATCAATCACCTTCACTTTCTCGCTCTTCTTGCTCTTGTCGTTGACAAATTTCCCGTACCAGGCGTTGACGATGATGAGCCCTGAGAACAGGCCTGGTCAGGGCAGGGCAGCCTTGGCAGGCCACCCCCGTGCAGCCTGGCTGCAGCAGCCATGTGCCTCTGCGGGACCCCAGCACCCACCCCATCCTCAGAGAGGCCAGGCCTGCTCACCCATTCTGGACTCTTCAGCCTCGATTATTCTTCGGACAGATTCCTGCATCAATCGAACCTGCAAAGGACAAGGACGCTACTATCAGGGCCTCCCTAGGCTCCATCAGAGCCAGGGCCATATGCCTGGCGCCTATCGATCCTGCTTATCCATTTCTCTGGACATCGCTGCTATCACAGTCCTGGAAAAACAGTTCACTCACAGGGAAGAAAGAGGACAACACCCACCACTTTTTAACAAAACCTGGTTATGTCTTAGCAGGGTAACAGGGTCGACTCTTCAGGGCACAGACAGACGCTCCCAGCGCTGCATCCCACAGGCAATAACGTAAAGACTAGATGACTAGGGAGGTTGTCAGGGAAGAAAAGCCCGAGACCCACGCCCCTGAGACCACTCTGCAGGGTGTGAAGCATGCCCCCCACAGCCCCAGTCTAAGAAACGTGGACAAGAAAGGATAGGAACATGCATGCAGTCTGTGCCCTGCACGACGGGCAGGTCCACACTCAGGTCCTCGCAGGGCAGAGGCCTGGGAGGGAGCCGGTGACGCCGCACTCACCGCAGCTTCTGCCTCCTGTTTCTTCTGCAGGATGTCAGTGGCTGTGCTTTCCCTTTGCTTCTCCAGTTCCCTGAGGCGAGGAAAACACAAGCCACGTGTGAGGAACGTGGGGTTACCAGCACGGGAGGACACAGTGCTCCGGGCTGGACCTGCGCCCTGCAGACAGCCTGTAAATCTTACTGCGTTCCCAGTTCTAGAACTTTAAACACTATTTCCAAGACAAGTTCAAGCAAATCTGTTTGTCCCAGGCCTGCACAGCTGTCCTGCGGTCCCCAGATGGCTCTCCCCAACCTCAGTGGGAGGAGGAGGACTCGCGGCAGTAATCTCAGCAAAGGGGGAGAGGGTGAGAATCTCAGGAGATGCCCCCAACCAGGCATTACCACAGGACACCCTCGGCAGGGACAACACATACTACATGCAATGAAATACATGTATTTCCCTCCCAGCAAAGCACGGGGACCTGGGCAGCACACACGTGTCCTGGCAGCCTTGGCCCAGCACATCCTCTGCTCCAAGCCTTCAGTCTGCTGAGGAATTAGGACCCCAAACTTAAATGAATCAGAGGCTGGGGGGGCCCCAAGAGCCTTCCTTGGGCTCCTCTCTCCCTGACTCTCTAAGTTCAGTGATCTATTAAATGAGATCATTGTAAAGTAATGAAGTTAAACCTCCTCTTGGGTTTAATGCTGTGCTAATGGATCATCTCTAAGAAACTGCAAAATAAATTCCATCTAGATGACTTCCAAGACTGTAGTTAACATGGGCCTTGTTTGTAGGAACGCAGAGCCTTGTATCTTTGAATTCAGTGCCAGGCAAAGAAATGGTTAGAATGAGAAAAAGGAAGACTTCTCATTTCTGTGGTCATGGCTTACAGTCCCAACAATTTGGTAAACTAACTCTAATTCTTTCTCAAAGTAGGAAATGTGGGTAGACAGAAGTTAACCCAAGTGTTGCCAAGAGTAGTACTACTACTACTGATAACAACTAGTTAATAATCACTGAGGGCTTGACATGACCAGGCACCGCAGTGAGCACTTTACACGTATTAACGCAGGTGGTTTCCCTCACAGCCCTGTGGGGTGGGTGCTACCCTCTCCATGTCACAGATGGGGAAGCTGCGCACAGGGCGGTTGGGCCCCTACCGCCCGTGCTGAGAACTCACTTCTCCTTCTGAGCCCTGAGGTAGGGTTTGATGACCAGGCGGTGCAGGGCGAAGTACAGCACGAGCGGCCCCACGGTGGCATAGAAGACGGCACTGGGCAGCAGCTGGTCTGTCAGGTGAACGGGGAAGAAGTAGGTCTGACTGGCCCTATTTAACCTGAGAAGAGAACAAAGCCGAGTGCCCACTGAATCAGGTTCCCAGGGAAAGGGTGCGGGGGCGAGGGCGTCCCAGACCCAGGATAGAACCTCTTGACACACAGGACCTGGGGAGGCAGAACCCAGTCTGCACGCTTCACGGCCCACTCCCCCGAGTGGGCCCCTAGGTCTGACAGAAGAAAGGTCTCGATACCTGCTGACCGCAAGCAGCAGACTCACACCTAAGCAGAGCAAACATGGCCCAAGGAGGCAGGAGTGGCCACTCCTCCAGGTCAGCTCTCAGGGACGGCTGAGTGGTTCCGACAGGCCCAGTCACCCACAGATATCAACTGTGAACTCTGGACCAGTGTGACCCACATCCTCAGGGACCAGACAACAACCAAGGGCAGAAGCACCAAATGGCACTGGTAAGCTTCTGGACTTTTTCAAAAAAAAAAAACAGCCTTTAGCCTGAAGGCAATTCTCAGTTTATACCACAATGGATGATTAACACTGCAAAGAAATCTGCAATCCTATTAAAGAATTAGAGTTCAGAGTCTGGGGCAACCATCGCATCTGGGAAGAGGGGACCCCCCCAAAGGGAAGTCACAGGTGGGGAGCCCCAAGTTCTCAGAGTGCCAGAGATCCCCAACAGGTGCCTGGTGCTGTGTTTTGACTGTTGCCACATGGGTAAGTCCAAGTTTGCAGCCAGACTTCACCCAAGTTCTAAAAGGAAACAAAAATTAACACTTAAAAAACAAAAACACAAAATAGAATTTCTGCAATGTATTGTTCACAGTATCTAGAATACAATACCAACTATCTATGCTACATACCCAGATACAATGAGAGAAAGATAATAAAGAGCGATCTCAGATGCTGGAGCCAGCAGATAAGGATTTTAGAGCAACTATTTAAACTCTGCTCAAAGACATAACATATTCACTGATGGTTTAACATCAGATTGGAGATGAGAGAAGAGTAAGAGAATTTAGCAGAAATGATCCAATGTGAAGAACAAAGAGAAAAAGGATTGAAGACAAATGCACAGAGCCTCAGAAACCAGAGGTTTAGCACAGAAGTAATTAGGGCCCCAGAGAGGAAAGGAGGATTAAAACTGCAAAGAAATATGCACTCCTACTGGACTGAAGAATCAGAGCTCAGAGTCTGGGGCAACACTGCAGCTGGGAAGAAGTATATTACATATTTAACATTTAATGAATTAATGGCCTAAAAGTTGTAAATTTAATAATTCTACAGAAATAAATACATAAATTTATAGAAGCAAGAAATTTAGCAAACCCCAAGCAGCAGACATAGAACAAAATCAGCTGTAGTTACACTCAAGTGCTGAGAAACAAAAGTAAAAAAAGTTGAGTAACCTGGGGGGTGTGGGGTGGGGAATAAACAAAGGAGACATTAGAGTATAACAGTTCAAAAGGACAATGACTTGTCAGAAACAAAGGAGCCAGAATAGAGCAGAACACTGTGAGAACAATGAGAGAAAACTCCATCAACCCTGAATTCTATACCCAGTGACAAGACCCTTCAGTAACGAAAGCAACTCCAGAAATGATGAAGAATGCTCAACACTAAAATGAGAACTCCAACAACCCAATAATGAAACAGACAGAAGATATTGATAGAGACTTCACTTAAAAAAAAAAATAAAAAGGATGTCAAATAAGCACCTGAAAAGCCAGTCAACATCTCAGACAGGAGGTAAATGAGAATCAAGAGGACCACAATGGGACACACCTACAACACCTGCTAAAACAGGTGGAATCAAAAAAAAAAAAGACCCTCCCAAGGGTTGGGAAGGATGTGGAACAACTAGAACTCTCAGAGCTGCTGGTGGGAAAAGAAGATGAGACCACTGCTTTAGAAAATGGCTTGGGACTCTCTTATGAAGTTAAACACAGCCTCCCACATGACTCAGATCACCAGGGTATTTACCCATGAGAAATGAGAACTTGTGTTCACACAAAACTTGAATATGAATGTCTGTACTGCCTTAATTTCTAACTTCCTGAAGTTGGAAACAACTGAAGTATTTACACAACAAATAAACCGTGGCACATCTACACCATGCAGCACCCAACAGCAATGAGGAGGACCACACCGCTGATGCCTGCAACAGTGTGGATTATTTCAAATGCATGATGCTCCTGAAAGAAGCAAAGGCTTCACCTTGGATGACTCCAATTATGTGGCATCCTGGAAAAAGGCAAAAATATAGGGAACGAAGGAGATGTCCTCTACACCCTACCTGTGATGGTGCTTACATGTAAAAAACAAGATGAAACACAGCGGGTAAATTCTGAGAGGTCTCATCACAAGGGAAAACAAAAAAATTTTTTTTTCTATTTCTTTAATTTTGTATCTATATGAGATGGTGAATGTTCACTAAATGTGCTGTAATAATCGTTTCATGATGTATGTAAGTCAAATCATTATGCCATACACCTTAAACTTATAAAGCACTGTTTGGTCAATTATATCTCAATAAAACTGGAAGGGAGGAAAAAAAGGGATGAACCAGAAAATTGGAGAAGCCCTGTATTTATGAAAGAAATTGAATTCACTATCAAACACCTTCCTATAATGAAAACTCAGGCTTGGTTGATTTCACTGCTAAAGTCTATGAAACTAAGGGAAAAAAAACAACCAAAACCATTCTTATACAAATTCTTTCAGAAAACAGAGGAAAGCATAATTCCTAACTCATTTTAACAGGCTGGCATAACTTGGTCCAAAACCTGATAAATACATAATAAAAAGACAATTATAACTGGCATCCCTTAAAAACAAAGATTCAAAAATTCTTAGTAAGACACCAGCAAATCAAGCAATGTATATAAAGTATCACATGTCATGATCCAGAGGAATTTGCCTCAGGAATGTAAGGTTGGTTTAACATTCAAAGATTAGTGTGATTTGTCAAATAAATAAAATATAAGTTAGCAAAGAGCAGCTGCTATTGCTGAACTGAAGTGCCTTCTGGGAAAACCATGGTTTACATACCAATATAACTCGGACAATGCAGCCTACGGACAAAGATGAAGGCCGGCGTTCTTGGGAAAGGAATTCAGTTCAGACTGTGTAACGTGACTTCTGCCGGGGAGGAGCATTTACAACAGAGGACAGAGCCTCGCTGGAGGTCCCGATGTGGGAGGTGGGGGGGGGAGAAGGGACTGGGATGCAGAAATCTGCTGGTTCCGTGTTCTTCATTAAATCTCAGGCATCTTCAAGTCTCAGCTTAGAGAAGTGCCTGACGCCAGCTGTGGCCATGGGGACCTGCCTTGACCTCAGCTCCATGGCTGAGCTGTGATCTGCTTCCTCTCACTCACGCGCTCACAGAGTCCCTCCTCAGTGCAAGGCTGTGTCCTTGGCGGCAGGAGCACAGAGAATAGATAAAATGGACTGAGTTACGGCGCTCTGAATGAGGGGTGGCGAGGGATGGATGGTTTGTCCGACGGAGAAGGTACAATGGAGAATAAGAACCGGGCAAAGGGGAAGTGGACGGCTCGGGGCAAGGTGAGGGCCACCAGTTTTAACAGGGTGACGAGAGACGGTTTTGGCAATCAGGTGACACGTGAGCAGAGACCTGAGGGAACTGAAGAAATCAGCCGTGAGGCTCCCTGGGGACTGGGGAGCAGCAGGTGCCAAGCCTAGAAGCAGGAGTGGGCTTGGTGTGCTCCCGAAGCAGCCTGGAGGCCAGAGGGGAGTGAATGGGCTCGGGTGGGGGGCAGAGAGGACAGTGAGGGGCTAGATCCTGCGAGCTCTGAGGGGGCCGATTTGCCCCGAATTGAGGGAGTCCCTAAGGGCCTTAAGCAGAAGGCTGTGAGACATTGGGAGAGCAGCGTCCCAAGGGAGGAGACTAGTCAGGAGGACACGAGCAGTAATTCAGACTGGAGATAGTGGCCGCAGACATTGTGAGAAACGGTCAGACTGAGGATGTGCTTTCTGAGGAGAGAGGATGCTAAGCTGGGAGACTCGCTGGGAGACTAAGCTAAGCTGGGAGACCCGCTCCCGGGTTTTTGGCCAGAACCGGCAGAAGAACGGGGCTTGAGGTGCTGAGAGGGGGTGGACTCCAGGTCCAGCAGGCCGTGAAGGGCGCACGTGACCGAGGGTGGGGGAGCATGGGAGTGGAGGTGCGACATTTGTGACGCTGTGAGGTCCCCGTGGTGTGGGGAAGGATGAGGGATGCAAGGGCTGGAGCTGGAACCCTGAGCGCTGTGTGAGCATCACAGAGCCCAACACCCAACAGTGGTGAAGCCAGGAGGTTGGAGCAGACCACTGTGGGGTGCCTTGACAGCCAAGGGTCTGAGAGCGAGGCCTGTTTAGAGGCGACCAGCCAGGCCACTGAGGTGGGAGGATCTGGCGCAGAAAGCCCGAAGCTGCCTGCCCTGCGGACCACGAGGTACACGCCACACTGTGAGTTGTGTGGCGTGTGGGTGAGCGGATATGCGGGGCCGCCCCAGGGCATTTCAGGGAAGGGGAGGGAAGTAGGGACAGGTGGGCACAGGAAGTTCTCTGAAGCAGAGACTTGGCCTTACTGATTGAATGTTGGGCTTCTGGACTTGACGTTTGCTGACACACCCCATACAGAAGCAAGCGCGTCTCTAACGGAATTCTACACAAAGGCTCGCTCTTTCTTAACGCAGGTGAAGCTCAGGTGAGTTACCAGGTGCGAGACAACCCTTGGCCAGAAGGACCCGAGTCCAACCTACTTGATTTTGAGGGAAACTCCCTGCGGGACTCCAACGCTGACAGCCGCCCCGAGGACGCTGTGCCTGGAGATCTTCCTCTCTGCTCCGTACTCCACCACCGTCCCGAAGAAGCCGGCCCTGCAGGGAGCAGACCAGTGAGCCAGCCAGGTCCCTTGCTCCTGCTCCCCCATCAGCCCTATCACCACTGGCAGCCGTCACCCAGGACGGAGGCCAGGCCCCCATCCCCAACTCCCTTGCCCTCCCACCACCCGCGGGGAGGACGTTCAGGATGGAAACCCCTGGTCAATGACCGGAGAGGAGTCTGACATCAGACGCCGAGCTCCTCAGGGTGGGATGGCAGGGTAGCAAGTCCCTCAGCCTCACAAGGGAGATGCGGATTAACCCTAGCAGGTGCCCGACGGCACAGACCAGGTGGACTCCTGCGTCGGCCCGGCCAGCACTCACTTCAGGGACCCCTTCACTCGCGTCTGGTCGTCATCCTGGAATTTGTGCTGATAGCTGATGAGTGCGAAGGAGTGAGGGATTCCAAGCTGGGGAGGTGAAGAGAGAAAAGGCAGCTGAGACTGAGCCAAGGGGGTTACCCCACCCGGCGGCCGAGCACTGTCTGGGGCAGGGGGCTTGTCCCACAGGGTGTATAAAAATCCACCTGGAGCTTAATCTTTACAAACTGGGAGATTTCACTTAAAAACCCAGTCTTCTGACTTCTCAGGAAAAATAAAAACTCTTGCACCCGAGCACACATTCTCACAGGGCAGCAGCTGCCTCGAGCTCCTGCTCGGCCACCACAGCACCCCGACCCTGATCCTGTGGCCTTCAGCAGAAAAGACTCACTTTATGACGGGTGGAACACAGCTCCCCTGGAACCTGAGCACAACCCTGTTTCAGCTCCTGAGGGTGGATGGATAGAACCTGCCTTTGGCCCTGCAGGCAACAGACTTGGGGGTGGGGGGCAAGGGACAGGAGGAGGGTCCCCCGAGCTGTCCTCACCTGCAGGGCCACGGTGAAGTGGCTGGTCTTGGTGTCCCTGACGATGCTGGTGTTCATGGCTGACTGGACGCCCCAGCGCCACTGCAGGTAGCCCACCGTATTCTTGTCCAGGTTCCGGGCCAGGACGGTGGTGAGGCCCGGCCGGATGCCGCGGGACGAAAACTGCAGGGCACAGTGTGTCGTCACAAAGCTGGGGGGATACACAGAGAAAGGGCCCTGGATGACACTGGGCTTGCTGCCAGGCTTGGCTGTGTCCTCTCCGCCAGTCCCCACCCTGCTCACCATCACTCCCACAGCTTCCCAGGTAGCTCCCAGCAAGGGGGCAGGAGGGTGATCTGGGGACTCAGTCCACTTATCCCCCCACCCCATCCCATTCCAACTGCAGCCACAACTGCAGAGGCACCTGTGTGTCTGCGTTCCTAAACCAGCAGGTCAAATTCTGCTGCAAGTTAGAACCACCTGCAGGCTCCCACCCCAGGTGTGCTGACTTATAGACTCGGCATGGAAAAGCAGGTCAAGCAGTGCTAACGTGAGGCCATGTCTAAGTGCCTCTCACCCAGAGCCCGCCCCAGACCAATGGAATCATTTTTCTGGGGGGGCGGTGGGCAGGCATCAGTGTAGTTTCCAAAGCCACCGTGTGAGGCTGAAGAGCACCCACAGCCACAAAGTACTGACTGAAGCTGCTTGAAAAGCTAGAAAACTGTCCCTCTGCCAGGCCTGTGAAGTTCTGTTTCCAAGGGAGTCAGCCCCACCTTCTGGTTAAACAGGGGTATTTCATTTCAGTAACAAAGGGATTCACAGAACTTTACTAGAAGATGAGCAAACAGCTGGTCTCCAGTGAGCAGCCCTCACTAGATGGATGCCTGTTTAGTTTTTCTCCTTCCTAAGCTCTTCCCCACTGGCTCAGACAGTCGAGTCTGCCTGCAACGCAGGAGACCTGGGTTCGATCCCTGGGTCAGAAAGATCCCCTGGAGAAGGAAATGGCAACCTACTCCAGTATTATTGCCTGGAGAATCCCATGTATGGAGGAGCCTGGCAGGTTATAGTCTATGGGGGTGCAAAGAGATGGGACACAACTGAGTCACTAAGACTTTCACTTTCACTTTCCTCTGGGTATCTGTGTCTCACTTTTGCCACTAAAATAATAATACATGCAGTAACTAATGACATTTGCACCTGTGCACACAAAACTCTTCCCAAGACCAGACGAATGAGACCAAGACCAACCCCTTGCTCTCCATAGGGCCCCCAACCCAAGCCTGCCCTCATTTATCTGACACTCCAGCCACACCAGACACAGGTTCCATTATTCTACTTTGGCCACAGTGGGATTTGGAGTCGGGGGGGGCAAGCAGATAGAGGACAGATAAAAGTCACCCTGAGATGTCAGGCAGCAACATTTAAAAAAAATCAAAACATAAAGAATGAGATCTCTGCTTAATCAAAGTAATATGATTTTGTGTTCTTACAGAGCGTGTCCTAGAGAGAGATGAACTCTGGGGAGAGAGCAGTAAGGCAGGCACTGCCCGGGGAGACTGAGAACATCCCACAGGCTGCCTGCCAGGCTCTGGGCCGATTCCACACCCACCAACAGTCACCAGTTTGGACTTGGAAGTAATTTGACCGTGGGACTTGGGCACCCATAAGAGCAGATAGAGTATTAATTAGCTAGTATTCTTTCTATAAATCTTCATGATCCCAAGTCTGATAAACCAGGCACCATGATGAAATTCAATTCCAGACACGGAAAAGCTGCAGCACGGGAGGTGACAATCCTAAGCAGCAAGGTTAGGACAACACTGATATGGATACATACCACCCACCGGAAGTTCTGGTTAAAAGCCTAAATCCCTGTGTCCGTCCCAGACCCAGTGGTCTGGCAGAGGCCAGAGAAACCCTGGCGGGGTGGGGGGGTCCCCGAGCCAGGGCATCTGGTTCACCCCACGCCCTCTGCCTGGAAGTCCCGCTCATCTCTCCATGGGACTCTGCTCATCTCCACCAGCTTCCATCTCCATCTGTCAAGAAGCCAAGCCCTCTCTCACAACACCACTCACTCTGTGCATCACATGGCTCTGCACACTTGCCTTTACCAGGAACTGAGGGTAGGCTCGTACATGAACATCTGACTGGGGATGAAATACTATTCTTTTTTAAAAAAGATGTTACAATCCCTGGGTTGGGAAGATCCCCTGGAGGAGGGCATGGCAACCCACTCCAGTATTCTTGTCTGGGGAATCCCATGGACAGGAGAGCGTGGTAGGCTACAGTCCATAGGGTTGCAAAGAGTTGGACATGACTGAAGCGACTTAGCACACTCTCGAGTTGTGGTATGCAGGCTTCTCACGGTGGTGGCTTCTCTTGTCATGGAGCACAGTCTCTACAGCATGGGCTTCAGTAGTTGTGGCTTGTGAGCTCAGTTGCTCCATGGCATGTGAGATCTTCCTGGACCAGGGGCTGAACCCGTCCCCTGCACTGGTGGTCAGATTCCCAAACTCTGGGCCACCAGGGAAGCCCTGCTTTTCTTTTCAGACATGTGCTCCTTTCCAGGACTCCTTCAGCTGCATTTCAGTCCCCAGATGAACGTGCTGTTTATCCTCCTTCCAGTTCTTCTACCTGAGCTCACAAAGGTACCCCTAATGGGGAATAAGGACACCTGTGTGTCCTACAGGGGACAGTGCTAGGGGTGCAACATCACTGCAAAAGCAAAGATGAAGCTGGGGTCGGGGCAGTTTAATGTTCTGGCGTAACACAAAGCTACCAGAGAGACAGGTAGACAGGCTACTTCACTTACTGCCTCACTGCTTGGTAAAGCCCCACTCCAAATCCGAAACGGTTCTCTGCGACAAAGAAATGACCCACTAGTGCATAAAGACTCAGACCAGGGCCCCCTTCTCTGTGAACGTGCACTCCCTCCAGGGCGTCACATCATGGTGCTCACAGCCCACGGGACCAGGCAGGGGCCTCATCCCCACAGAGCAGGAACCTGAGGACCATGGAGGGCCTGGCCCCGGACTGGGACGAGAGCAGACCCCTCCCACCCCACTGCCCAATCCAGTGCTCTCTGCACCGAGCACGCCGCCCGGACCCCGTGCCAGCGTGGCAGGGTCTGCCCGCAGTGACCGTGCAGGTCAGAGAAGGTGACTCCAGATGACCTGACAAGCAAAAGACACAGGCTCTGGTCTAAATCCACAAAGACCACCAAAGGGCATTTGTCTCGATATACTTACCATCTTGGTGTGAGATTACGGAACAGCTTCAGGCCAAATAAAGGCCCCTGCAGATCCCCAGCTCCAAATTCTAACTGTTCAAAAAAAAAAGGAAAAAGAATTAATGGTTTTTTCCTCACAGCAGTAACCAAGGTCTCAGGAAGCGCTTCTGGCTCTAATTTCTTCATTTAATTCAAAGCCACCAGCCCTTGCCAGGCCTCTAAAAGTAGGGGCAGGAAGAATTTTATCTCATTCTAACTTTTGACAAAGGGAGATGACTATGTGCACAGACCCAAAGGAGGAAGGTTTCAGTGAGGTGAGTCTCCTCAAGGAGCCCCTCCCCATACAGCGCTGTGGGCTCCTGGTCCCCGTCGCCCTAGCTGGGGCCATCCGCACACCGCCTTCTGCCAGCGGGTGCGGCCCCACCCGAGCAGTGCTGGCTCCTGTGCGGGCCCATCTGCTCTGCCTCCCCGTCTGCAGGTCTCACAGGTGACTGGAGATGGCTCTCAGGGGTCTGACGTGAAACCCATCAGCGGCTCTGCTCTCACAGCCATGAAGTCCAGCCGATCCTGGCTGCCTCATTAGTAGCCTGGGTGACTTTCAAGGCAACTCCTCAATGTTAATTTGATGCAGCTCAATTTGCTTGGCAGAACTGGCTGTTTAATGACTGCCGAGCAGCGAACCAGCGCACTGAGACGGAGGTGACCCGCCTTCCGAATCGTGCAGGAGAAGGGAAGGGCCTGCAGGCTTGTTTAAGGAACAGAGATGCTGAGTTTCCAGACTTCTGGAAGCTCCAGGGGAATCCTGTTGCTCTGTCCTGACTGTGAGCTGCCCGGCAGGCTCAGCCCGCCCCTCAGATGTGAGACACAGGTTTCTAGTGGGGACCGTCAGTTGATACAAGTTTGACAGCTGCACCCTGTTACACCCGATGTGGCCACTGAGGTCATTCTGAGGGTGGGCTCTGTGGCTGACAACCCGACCCCCTGCTGGCGTGCTTACCTCTCCCCAGCCCTTTGCAGAAGTGACTCGTCTGAGTGCGAAGTTAATGGAACCCCCTCCATTCCCATTCTGGGTTGAGAGGCTTCCAGAGAGGATGGCTGTGTCTGAAGCTGTCAGGGGTGCCTAGGAAATGACATCAGCCAGTAATACAGTAATTGAAGTAACCGGAAGTGCCGAGGACAGCAGTCTGCCCAACGCGCCCTGAGTGTGAGGCAGAAGCACATGTGTGTCTGTGGCTTGAGTGGGCAGGATGTGGGCCTGCCGCACCTCTCTCCCATTATGCCACTGAACGGCACCTGGCCACCACGATCAGGTTTTGCAAAAGCTTGAACGTGCAAATTCCAAAAAACCAGGAGCAATGTAGGGCTAGATGCTGGTTTCCAGCGTCCCCTCAGCATCAGGCTCCATGGTGATATCACCCATGGGGACGTCCAGGACTCCCTAGTCCTGCCTGCGACCACACTGACTGACTGGAAGCCCCAGGAGGGGGAGAGTTTCCCTGAGTTGGGACTTCACGTTCCAGGCTGATGCACTTGAGCAGAAGTGGATGAGCTGAAGGGGCAGAGACCTGCCGTAACCGTCAGCAGATGGCCCAACACTGCTATGTCCCAACATTGGCCAGAGAGATGACCCCAGGGCTCAGCACACAGGAGCATGTGCCTTCAAACTAAGACCCATTCCTGGAATTTCCCAGAGATCTGGTTTTGCTCCTAAAATCATCATGACCTTGGCTCCCACTTCTCCTAGACCATGAGCGTGGTGGTGGCTCTCCACCACCTGCTGGAGAGCCCCGAGACCCTGAAGCTAAGTGCCACCCTACCCCCCCACCCCGTACTCATGCCGCTAACATGTGGGTCAGGAAAGCAGGATAAACAAGGTTGTGACTGGAGCTATTCGTTTTTCCAGTGGCTAACTGCATCCTTTCATGAATAAAGATGAGAAAACCCTGAGCAGACTTTCATTCCAGCTGTGTGCTGTGCTGCACCTCGTTAACCCAAGCCCCCTGCACAGGGGGACGTGTCTGTGCACTTTACCTCAATGGACTGTGATATGTGCATCTTGTTAATTTCAATCTGTGGAAAGCCACTTCCGGACACATCCTCATACTCCTCCTCATAGCGATCAAAAAGGTCAGTGGCATCGATGCCAACGCTGATGGTCCCCTGTGGTAGAAAAACAAGCTGTCAGCACCAGGCCTGGGATTTGTGGGAAGAAAGACAATACTACACACTCCAGCAGCCGTGGGATGCGCTGGGCACTCACAACTCCACTCACCCACAGAGCATGAATGTCACAGCTCACAGCAAACAGTGGCCGAGCACCAACGTCTTCTAGAGTCAGAAAACCAGGCGTGAAGTGGGCAAGTGACTTACCGAGGACAAGTGGTGGGAAAGGAAATGAAACTGCCCTGCTCATGGCTCTCTATTGCTTATCTATGGATTTAATCCACAAATGCAGAAAACAGCCAGAAACTAGCTACATGGGAGAAACACTCTTAATATTAAATTCTAAACACTGATATGTCACAAAGTACCTTAAATTTCTTTAAAACATAAAAAAATACCTTCAAAGACAGAGAAGTGCAAACCAAATTATATACAAATGGGAGATTTAAAAATTATTCTGCCTCAAGTTATGAGAAACAGAACCCCCTGTTCTCTCAGGAAACAAGCTAAAATTTTGCTGACTGATAAAAATGTTCTTTACTCAGGAAATCAATATTTATTATTTTCTTTTACTGTCATAAGACTTTTCAAATTAGCAGATACTTTTTAAAAAAAAAAAGTGCTTTATTTGGCCCTGTCAGGTCTCAGCTGTGGCGCAAAGCATCTCTGTTGCAGCGTGTAGGCTCTCCAGTCATGGTGTGTGGGCTTCCTTGCCCTACAGCACGCGGGGTCTTAGTTCCCTGACCAGGGCTCGAACCCATGCCCCCAGCACTGCAGGTGGATTCTTAACTACTGGACCACCAGGCAAGTCCCTCAAATGGGCAGCTACCTTAGTCCAACATATAAAGACATGACTCCACACACATTTTCATTAAATTCTCTGCAGTGCATGAAAAAAACTTTATTGAGGTTTAATTTACATATAATATAAACTGCTCCTGTTTGAAGTGTGCAATTTCGTGAGTTTTGACAGGTGTGTACACTTGTGAAACCACCTCCAAAATCACTATACAGAACATTTCTATCACCCCAAAAGAAGCTTAGGAGAATGTTTTTCTCCTGGGGAAGGGAACTTGTGAATGAAAATGTGTGAGGGAAATGCAGGAGGAGACAGTGAGTACCCATCTGCCTGTGAGGAGTGCGGGGGAGGAGGAGGCAGAGGGGCTGGAGGCTGCCGGGCCTGGGTGGTCACGGGAAATGTCACAGGCGGGATTTATCTGGGGTAACACAGTTTAACCCTGATGTTTTGGTTGGCTCAGCAATCCCCCTAGATGTTTTTTAAAAAAGTGATATCATCACCTACAGTATTTTCATCACCATCACTATACAGTCCATGGAATTCTCTAGGCCAGAATACTGGAGTGGGTAGCCTTTCCCTTCTCCAGGGGATCTTCCCAACCCAGAGATCGAACCCAGGTCTCTTGCACTGCAGGTGGATTCTTTACCAGCTGAGCTACCAGGGAAGCCCATTTTCATCACCAACAGGAATCAAACCTGTGTGCCCTATACTGGCTGGCAGATTCTTATCCACTGTGTCACCAGGGAAGTCCCTATAAACCGTTTCTCAACACTGACCATCCACGGTGCTAATTCCAGCCATATGAAAATTAAAAGCCTCAGGTCCGCCTTAGAAACACCAGCATTTTCAACAGTGAGTTGTTCTTTAAAGAGTATGGCCAAGAGTGAGGCTGCCAGCAGCAGGGATATTTACATACAGGTGTGGAAAAAATGACTTTTCATTTAGATAAAAAGGTGGTTCCTCTATGTTAATTTCACTCTTTTTCCCATGCTAAGGTTCATAAGGCACACATGAGAGACACAGCAACAGCTGTTTGTAAGCTGCTATCAGCAGAAGCTCACAACTGCTAACGCACCAGTTTTACATCGGTGTCAACCAGACGTTTCAAATGAAAAATGACTTTGACTTGCTGAAGGTGAAACACCCGACATGACTGTAAATGTCACAGTAAACGCGGTCAGAAAGCCCCACGCTGAATGTAAACTGGTGTGCTTTTGTGGTGATACTCAAACACCAATTTTGGTGAAAGTACAGCCTCCTGGTAAAAGTGTTTTAATTAAATCAAGAAACCCATGGAGCAGAAATAGTCTTAGAATTATAGTGTACACAATGCATAATTTTGTTAAAATGAGCTGTGATATTCTGCCTATGGAAAATAAAGCTAAAGTTATCAAAATACACAAACACTTTTGTGTATTCAGAGTAAAAAGATCATTTCTTGTGAAGCCTATTCTGAATATAAGACTGCAGCATGTGTTAAACCTGTGTATTAGGAAAGCGTGAACCTTTGTAGAACTGCTTTTAAAAACTCTTAAATCATGCAATTTTTAAATATTTAAGAAACTGCAATCATTGAAAACTGTGTAACTAAGAATACTGTGAAACGGATCTCTCGAGGAAGGGAAAACTAAACAAATAAAACGAGAGCTCTGTTTATTGCATTTTGAAATTCCATAATGGCATTTTGGAATATCTCAATTTTGGGTAGGAATTGTCTGGTGGAGCTGTCATTTTCAATTAAATTTATATTCTTTCCTGGAATGGGATGAAATTAACAAGGTTTACCTACAGTTCTATGGCATCTCAACTTGAAGCATTCAAAAGATCATAAACAATTTATTTCAGAAATTTGTCAAAGAGAAAAAAATACCCTGAATGGAGGCAAAAAGACAATACCGGTGAAAAATATTTACATGTTCTGAAACAAAGAAATTTAAAATTGAGACTATTTTCTCAATTAAGAATACTACAGTTTACAGGCCACAATAACAAATTATGGTGAGGATGCAGAGAAAAGGGAACCCTACCACACTGTTGGTGGGAATGTAAACCAGTGCAGCCACTGTGGAAAGGTTCCTTAAGAAACTAAAACAGAGCTACCATATGATCCAGCAATCCCATTCCTGGGTATAGAGCCAAAGAAAATGAAAACACTAATTGGAAAAGATGTATGTACCCCTAACAGAAGCAGAAAATATTAAGAAGAGGTGGCAAGAATACACAGAAGAACTATACAAAAAAGATCTTCACGACCCAGATAATCACAATGGTGTGATCACTCACCTAGAGCCAGACATCTTGGAATGCGAAGTCAAGTGGCCCTTAGGAAGCAACACTACGAACAAAGCTAGTGGAGGTGATGGAATTCCAGTTGAGCTATTTCACATCCTGAAAGATGATGCTCTGAAAGTGCTACACTCGATATGCCAGCAAATTTGGAAAACTCAGCAGTGGCCATAGGACTGGAAAAATCAGTTTTCATTCCAATCCCAAAGAAAGGTAATGCCAAAGAATGCTCAAACTACCACACAATTGCACTCATCTCACATGCTAGCAAAGTAATGCTTAAAATTCTCCAAGCCAGGCTTCAGCAATACGTGAATCGTGAACTTCCAGATGTTCAAGCTGGTTTTAGAAAAGGCAGAGGAACCAGAGATCAAATCGCCCACATCTGCTGGATCATCAAAAAAGCAAGAGAGTTCGAGAAAAACATCTATTTCTGCTTTATTGACTATGCTAAAGCCTTTGACTGTGTGGATCACAATAAACTGTGGAAAATTCTGAAGGAGATGGGAATACCAGACCACCTGACCTGCCTCTTGAGAAACCTTTATACAGGTCAGGAAGCAACAGTTAGAAGTGGACATGGAACAACAGACTGGTTTCAAATAGGAAAAGGAATACGTCAAGGCTGTATACTGTCACCCTGCTTATTTAACTTATATGCAGAGTACATCATGAGAAACGCTGGGCTGGAGGAAGCACAAGCTGGAATTAGGATTGCCGGGAGAAATATCAATAACCTCAGATATGCAGATGACACCACCCTTATGGCAGAAAGTGAAGAAGAACTAAAGAGCCTCTTGATGAAAGTGAAAGAGGAAAGTGAAAAAGTTGGCTTAAAGCTCAACATTCAGAAAACTAAGATCATGGCATCCGGTCCCATCACTTCATGGCAAATAGATGGGGAAAGAGTGGAAACAGCGTCAGACTTTATTTTTCTGGGTTCGAAAATCACTGAAGATGCTGATTGCAGCCATGAAATTAAAAGACGCTTACTCATTGGAAAGAAAGTTATGGCCAACCTAGACAGCATATTAAAAAGCAGAGACATTACTTTGCCAACAAAGGTCCATCTAGTCAAGGCTGTGGTTTTTCCAGTAGTCATTTGTGGATGTGAGAGCTGGACTATAAAGAAAGCTGAGCACCGAAGAATTGATGCTTTTGAACTGTGGTGTTGGAGAAGACTCCTGAGAGTCCCTTGGACTGCAAGGAGATCCAACCAGTCCATCCTAAAGGAGATCAGTCCTGGGTGTTCATTGGAAGGACTGATGCTGAAGCTGAAACTCCAATACTTTGGCCACCTGATGTGAAGAGCTGACTCATTTGAAAAGACCCTGATGAAGGGAAAGATTGAGGGCAGGAGGAGAAGGGGATGACAGAGGATGAGATGGTTGGATGGCATCACCGACTTGATGGACATGGGTTTGGGAGTTGGTGATGGACAGGGAAGCCTGCTGTGCTGCAGTCCATGAGGTCACAAAGAGTCAGACACGACTGAGCGACTGAACTGATGTACCCCTAAGTTATATCACAGCAGCATTATTTACAAAGGACAAGGAAGCAACCTAAAGTGTCCATGGACAGAGGAACAGATAGAGAGGATGTGGTACATATATACAATGGAATACTACTCAGTCGTAAAAAAGGACAAAAGCTTTTCACTTGCAACATGTATGGACCTAGAGGGAATTATTAATGGAGCACAATCTATAAAGATTTTGGGTCATTATGTTGTACACTTGAAACTAAAATAATACTGTAAATCGATTATACCTCAATTTTAAAAAAGATGCTAAGTGAAATAAGTAAAAGAATATTACTGTATACAGAGAAGAATCAAATATGCCAAAAATGTCAAAATATACTAAATAAATTTGCTCCTTGTATGAATATGGTCGGCAATGTTATGAGGAAAAAAAAAAAGACACTGAAAAGACATTCTTCAGAAAAACAACAGTGACACAGTGTGGCCTTGAGAATCCCGCTTGCGGGAACCCCAGGCTTCACAGAGTCCCTCCTTGACCTGCATGGGCCCGGGACTCGCCTTCGTCCAAGAGGATGCTGTGGACGGGATGGCGCAGACTCCAAGGCCAGGTCACAAGGGACCCTGCAGCTTCAACTGGGAATGTGCTTTTGAGGGGGAGTTAGCTACCCTGTAACAACCTGAGTATCCTGGGCTGCTGGGCTGGGAGGAAGCCTGACCTAAAGTGGGGAGAGGTTGCATGTGAGAAATGGCAGGCCACCCTTGGCCACCGCAGCTGCAGTTATGAGGGGCACCCGTGTGCCTCTTCTACAACAGGACACAGCTGCCATCGGCTGTGAGCACACGAGCACGCTCCGAGTGAGCGCCTCAGGCTGAGTCCCATTAACCCACAGGCGTGTGAGAGGAGATCAAATCGTTCTCACAAGCCACTGAGTTCTGGAGTGGTTTGTCATGCAGCAATACGTAACCAGAACACAAAATACCAGAGAGAGAACTTACTGAAGTATGTGAGTGTGTGCCAAGAATAATGAGTCTGCTTCTGCTCCTTTCTTGTAAACATCTCTTTCACTCTCAAAAATGTCCTGGTTTGGATGATGAATGGCACAGTTGCCCCGCCTACAGGTCACTGTGAGGACGCTGGCTGACCATGAAGGACGTGAGCCACAGAGCACAGAGCAGAGCCACCTGGCCTGACCCGCCGGCTCCTCTGGCTCTGTGCTGGGGCCAGGAGGGAAGCAGGGTCATGAACCACTGATTCACAAGCCACTGACTTACATATGTGGGTTTCGTCACTGGCCAACTCATTCAACTCATGACAGTTTTCAGTCTGTTCTCTCATTCTAAGTGAGAGGGAAAAGTGTTAGTCTCTCAGTGGTGTCTGACTCTTTGCGGCCCCACGGACTGTAGCCTCTCAGGATCCTCTGTCCATGGGATTCTCCGGGCAAGAACGATGGAATGGGTAGCCATTCCCTTCTCCAGGGGATCTTCCTGACCCTGGGATCGAACCTGGGTCTCCCACATTGCAGGCAGATTTTTTTTTTTAACCATCTGAGCCACCAGGGAAGCCCCTTTTCTTTCTAAAATAGTTATTTGCTTGGCTGCACCAGGTCTTAGTGTGGCACACAAAACCTTAGTTGTAGCACATGGGATCTTAGTTCCCTGACCAGGGATCAAACCTGGGTGCCTTGCATTGGGAACTTGGAGTCTGAAGCACTGGACTAGCAGGGAAGTCCCTCAGTTGGTTCTTTAAAGAAAGGCGATCAGGGACTTCCTGGGACCCACTGACTAAGACTCCGTACTCCCAATGCAGGGGGCATGGGTTTAATCCTGCTTGGGGAACTAAGATCCCATATGTCACATGATGCAGCCAAACAAATAAATAAAGACATGCAATCAAACCAAAGGCAAATAATGAAAACCCTCCCAATATTTATATCTCTTTTACTATTTGTCTAGTTGTATTGGCTAAAACTTCCAGAATAACATTAAAGTTGGTTTTCTTTCCTTTCCCAAAGAAAACCTCTGCAATGATAAACATCTGTGTTAACTCCATACTGACAATCAACTGACTCATCAGAGGGTAGAGCAGACTCTAGAAGTTTAAAAACAGTGCTCAAAGCATCACTTTCTCTCAACTATTTTGTTTCTTTAAATAAGGCCCAAATAGTTGAAAACTCCAATGAGCCGGTCACTTTTATGATTTGACAGCCTTTGGTGCTGATTCAAGTTTATGGAAAATGACTGCCCCATCCCCCCCCAAAAAATAAAGAAAATGACCCGGAGGGGTGGAGAAGTGAGGAGAACGTGAGGCTCAGGTGCCAGCCATGTCTGAGGAGCCGCCCCAGACAGGGACTGATCAGGTCACTGTGAGGCTGCAAGGACATGTCCTCCTCACTTCAGAGAGTGGTCCTGATGCTTGCTTTCTGCTCTTCTTCTGCTTCCAGGAAAATGACCTTCTGAAAATTGACTGGTCACAGCACCAGAATTAGACTTCCCTACAAGTCAAACAGGGTTTGGCTGCAACTTACAATTCATTTTCACTTCCAACATAATATGCTTTTTATACAGTGGAAAGACATGACTTAGGAATGAGAAACAGATTTGGGTTAGACTTCTTCCAACCACTAACTCAATATATGCAAGCTTATATCCTTTTATTATTAAATTGGTACTAAATCAGATTTTAGTCTGATGGTGATTGCAGCCATGAAATTAAAAGACGCTTACTCCTTGGAAGGAAAGTTATGGCCAACCTAGACAGCATTTTAAAAAGCAGAGACATTACTTTGCAACAAAGGTCCATCTAGTCAAGGCTATGGTTTTTCCAGTGGTCATGTATGGATGTGAGAGTTGGACTACAAAGAAAGCTGAGCGCCGAAGAATTGATGCTTTTGAACGGTGGTGTTGGAGAAGACTCCTGAGAGTCCCTTGGACTGCAAGGAGATCCACCCAGTCCATCCTAAAGGAGATCAGTCCTGGGTGTTCATTGGAAGGACTGATGTCGAAGCTGAAACTCCAATACTTTGGCCACCTGATGTGAAGAACTGACTCACTGGAAAAGACCCTGATGCTGGGAAAGACTGAAGGCAGGAGGAGAAGGGGACGACAGAGGATGAGATGGTTGGAGGGCATCACCGAGTCGATGGACATGAATTTGAGCAAGCTCCAGGAGTTGGTGATGGACAGGGAAGCCTGGTGTGCTGCAGTCCATGAGGTCACAAAGAGTTGGACATGACTGAGCAACTGAACTGACTGATTTTCCATGAAGTGATGGGACCGGATTCGGTGATCACTGTTTTCTGAATGCTGAGTTTTAAGCCAGCTTTTTGAGTTTTCAACTCAACTTCCCAGGGTTTCTAAGGAAACTCGGTTCCAGCTGCAATGCCGCCCACTACCCCGCCCTGTAGCCTTTAATCCTGACACTTGGTTTATCAGCCATCTCGCTGGCAGGATGCGGATGTAGCTACGACCCAGGTAAAAGAGCTTTCTATACATCCCTCCAGTTGGCCACCTTGCCTCTCCCCCAAAGATCCGCTTAATATCACAGCACTTTTTCGACCTGGTCCCTTCTTCTTTGGTGACACTACCCCAGTTTGTTCATTTTCAACAGCAGCCCATTTCTGCATACGGTAAATTGCCCCTTTCTGCCACTGAGCACAACAAACATATGGGTTCAAACAGCTTTTCTTCTGCACGATTATCCTGTCAGCCAAGTCGATTCGGTTTATGACATTAGAGTCACTTCCATGGAACAGACTGAAGCCATAACGACCAACTCATTCCAAGGACTATAATCATTAGGCATGGCAACCAAAACAAATCTTTAAAAAAAAAAACTTTATGAAACTACTTTGGGCTTACATGTCTTCCTTGACACATTATTTTACATTTTTTTTTCCTGATAAAGTTGAATTGTGATTTTCAGCTATTATAGAAAACCACACCGATAAGATGGCCCTTCTAAAATCAGGAAGACATAAACTTACCAGAGAGTTTATGTCAACCTCTGTAACAGTGAAAGGAGAACAAATGGTCCAGGGAACCCAGAAACAATCTCCATGAAACTCACATGGACTCACAGGGTCCAAAAGAAAGGAGAGGATACTCTCAAAGTCAGACAATGAAGCCCACTAAACAATCTTTGACTTAATGCCCTGCTTCTTATGGGGTCTGGACAAGTTCATTAAAAAGGCAGTGAAAGTCTGACTCCCAGAACTGGCTGCTGTCCAGAGAGAGAGGATTTACAGGTATCAGCAAAAGAAAGGGATGACAGTAATCAATATGACGTGAACACGGCAGAGAACAAGCCTATCGCATGATCTTAAGGATGGAGAGAGGAAGGCCAGGGTAGTCCCTTCAGACCCCAGTCAGACTCAGCCCTCAAGGATTCAGACGAACCTCACCATCTGTCTGAATGTAAATCCCCTCCCCAACATTGGCTCAACGTGGAGTGCCCTGGAGACCCTGGGACCCAACAACCCGAGCTTGGCATTTTCCAGCAGGAAATGCAGACAGAGGAATTTGATCGCACATGGCCTGAAAGACAGAAAACAGGTGACAAGGCTAAGGATTTTGGGGTCTGAGGATGTGACCCTATGCTCTGGGCCTCATGGCAAACCTCTCATTTCACACAGGAAGAAACCGAGCTAAGGCTGGAGAAGTGACTGGGTCCAGGGCCCAGAGCTGTGGATGGAGTCCGAATCCAGAGCCCTGATGCCAAGTGCGAGGCTCCCCAGGCTGCCCTGGCATACGTGGAGCCTGTGTGCTCGCTTGGGTCCCGCCAGCTGCAGGGCCAGAGGGAAGGAGGCGCCTGCTGGAGCTGGCACCCACTCCCTCCTTCCCACCCTGCAGCATCCTCACCCAAGGCAGGACTCACAGGTGGCTGAACACAGGGAAGGCACTGCACTTCGGCCAAGGGAGCAGGGGGGTGGTATCTGTAGACGGCCATTTCCAGAACCCAACTGACAGACTTCCTCCGAACAAACCCAGCCACTGGGGGCAATGGACCACCCGAGTGAGGCGAGTGCTTTCCATGCGGTGCTTATCGAGTCACTGAAGCAAGTTCTTAACCTCACCTCGGTATGCATACCACTTTGCACTTACAGAGCAGACTTGTCTGTCTCTAAGAAATTAATATCTGTGTCATATTTCTTCAATCATTTAATAACTTGGCATGGTGGCTAGGATAAGCATCCTTATTTTACAAACTAGAAACCTGCACAGAGGTCAAAGGGTGAGCTCTGCATCCCGCATTACTGCATCAGAGGTGGTATTTCCAAACTACGGGTTTTTCCCAGTTGATTTTTTTGCCTGTTCTTGGTACATACTCCAACTGGAAAATTCCTCCCCAGTGAACTCTTGTGAAAATGGAGAAATACCCACCCCAGTTTCAGGGGGTGTACTACGAACATTATCCAGTCTGCCGTTCCCCTCCCCTATAAGCCATGGTCCCCTGTGGGGTCCGGGTGACAGACTAGTGCAAGCCCCACGATCATCAGAAGTGTCCTCCTCCCTCTGGTTGTCAAAAAAGAGATCACCCCTCTCATCTTAGGATGAGAACACGCTAAACCTCACTGCTCATCTTGCAAAGCAAAACACTTGGAAATGAAATAAAAAATCCAGCTCGAAACCCTCTCTTCAAAATGCTGCAGAGCCAACATCTGGTTATCACTCAGTACTTCTAGTTAGGAAATATCTTTATTTATCCGGCAGCACTTTATAGAAGTAGCGAAGTATTGGGAATCGTACAATATCCCGCATACCCGTGTGGAATGGTCACAGCTGTGCTTCCTCATTCCACACAAACATGGCCTGGAGACACATCTACATAGAAGCACAATAAACGATCACCGCGCACACCCAGATGGGCCATCTCATCCAGGACACAGAGGCATGGGCTGCTGTGACACTCTTTCCCCCTTACTGCTCTGATGGCAGCAGAACTTCAGCCAGCAAAGCAAAGACCCCACAGGAACAGCCCACTCCTGCCAGGCACCCTTCCCCGCTCCTGGACCCTGACCTCCACCTGCCAATGCTGACATTTACCCAGACTCCCTCTGGTGTGCTGGCTGGACCCCAGAGAAGGGAACCCTTCAGGATGGTTCAGAGCACCTCGGAGATTTTCAACCGTCTCAACATCTCACAGCCCTTGATCGGTGCAGCCACTGTTTCAAGTCTCTGTCTTGGCTGACCCAAAGTAACTGTTCTACTGAAGCTGTCACTCGCTGAAGGGGTGAAAAGGAGAGGCCCTGGCATTTACAAATACACCCTGCAATGTAACAGGATTCGAAGAGAAGGGAATTCTCTGAATATGTGGGCCTTTAAATGATGTAGGGTCTTAGAAAAGTCCATTTTGTACACTGCATGTGATCAGAAACTCCTAACATCAAGCTTCCCTCGTGTAAGCCAGCATTTGTTCTTTTCCTTTAGAATATCTTCAGGCTGCCTGCCGGGCTGTCCCAGCCACACTGACAGAGCCCGCCTGCCGAGTTTCCTTATTATTAAACACTGTGGAGCAGGAACCCTGGGCCAAGTGCAGTCAGTCATTCAGTACCACTGGCACCATGAACTGACCGAGTTATCCTGTGTGTCATGGGACCGAGGTGCACACGCAGAACAATCTGCCTCCCTAATGAATCACAGGAAGGAGAGACCATAACTGGACTGAAAAGTAACTCTCAGACTCAGGCATGTCCCTGAGATATATGACTCGGCCTCCATCGGGCACCTGACTGACGGGTAAAAGAGGTCACCCTATGGCTGCAGAAACAGCCTGTTACCCGGTGTTCACGGCACTGCTGTCCTGAGTGATGCACACATGGCCCCCACTTAATGCGGTTTGGAAACGCCCCATGGTCTCGGTTCTCTGGCCCTCTGTATCCTAACTGGTTTGCAAGGAACCCTGGGTCTCAGTGTGGGCAGGTGGCTGTCCTCTCTTGACAGGGGCCTCTGGCTGATTCTTACAGTCAAGGGCTCGAGCAGCATGATTATAAGGATGGGTCCTTCACCAGCTGGCCCGCGCCCCTACTCGGGTTGTCTCCTGTTTTGCCGTCTCTTCAGGCATCGCCAGCAGGCCTGCTAGTGGCCCTCCAGGCAGGCGCCACTCTGAGACCTCAGTGACACTCAGTTCCTCCCAATTCTCACGTCCTCACTGTAAGAGCCCACAGCACTGACCACGTCAGACTGCTGCTCCCCTCAGAACCAGACACTGACCTTGGGGTTGGTGCGTTGCTGCAGTCGCCTCTCCTCCCTCTCGCGCTGCAGCCGCTCAAACTCTTCTCTGATCTCGGCTGGTGTCCTCCTCCTTTCCACAACCTTAGGGTAGAAGTGAGAGAAGTCAGCTGAGGACGCAGACGGTGAGAAAGACACAAAAGACGTGAGTGTTAACCGTGTCCTGGTGCTCCTCTCCCCCGGGACCGTGAGAGCCCCCAGTGAGATCAGGGGACCTTCCTGTCCAACCGTGTGGCCCCCAGTAAAGCCAGGTTCTCCTTCACACCTGCTCAGTCCCCAGTCTGTGCTCTCCCTCAGCACTCCAGACTGAAGTGATATTTTTTTTTGTCACTTGTCTGCAAGGAGGCAGGAATCTTACTAAGAAAATGTCACCTCAAGTGTCACAGTTTAAATTTTCCAAGGAGCCCACCACAATGCAGGCTGAAAGAAACGTCCAGAGAAGGGCAAGGCCTCCGCAACAGCCCTGGCACATTTCCCTTGGGCTGGGCCTCCACCAGGGGTGCCCTTTGAGCTTCCTAGACCAACAACCCAAGGCCACGAGGTCTCAGTGTTTTAGCAGTAGGGGACTCTTCCTCCTACAACCTGAAATGAACCTTAGGATGTATGATGTCGGCTCTATATTGTTGGAGCATAAACAATACTCAGGTACCAATCGGCAGCCCTTGAGGACACACAGGGATGTCAGGCCTGTGAGCAGGTAAGGCATCCCACCTCAATCTTTCTTCAGTTCAGCTCAGCTCAGTTGCTCAGTCGTGTTTGACTCTTTGCAACCCCATGGACTGCGGCACGCCAGACCTCCCTGCCCATCACCAACTCCCGGAGTTTACTCAAACTCATGTCCATTGAGTTGGTGATACCATCCAACCATCTCATCCTCTGTCACCCTCTTCTCCTCCTGCCTTCAATCTTCCCTAGCATCAGGGTCTTTTCCAATGAGTCAGTTCTTCACATCATGTGGCCAAAGTACTGCAGTTTCAGCTTCAGCATCAGTCCTTCCAATGAATGTTCAGGACTGATTTCCTTTAGGATGGACTGGTTGGATTGCCTTGCTGTCCACGTGACTCTCAAGAGTCTTCTCCAACACCACAGTTCAAAAGCATCGATTCTTCGGTGCTCAGCTTTCTTTGTACTCCAACTCTCACATCCACAAATGACTACTGGAAAAACCATAGCCTTGACAAGATGGGCCTTTGTTGGCAAAGTCTCTGCTTTTTAATATGCTGTCTAGGTTGGTGATAACTTTTCTTCCAAGGGGCAAGCATCTTTAAATTTTATGGCTCCAGTCATCATCTGCCGTGATTTTGAAGCCCCCCAAAATAAAGTCTGTCACTGTTTCCATTGCTTCCCCATCTATTTGCCATGAAATGATGGGACCAGATGCCATGATCTTAGTTTTCTTAATGTTGAGTTTTAAGCCAACTTTTTCACTCTCCTCTTTCACTTACATCAAGAGGCTCTTTAGTTCTTCACTTTCTGCTGTAAGGGTGGTGTCATCTGCATATCTGAGGTTATTGATAATTCTCCTGGCAATCTTGACTCCAGTTTGTGCTTCACCCAGCCCAGTGTTTCTCATGATGTACTCTGCATATAAGTTAAACAAGCAGGGTGACAACATACAGCCTTGATGTACTCCTTTCCCAATTTGGACCAGTCTGTTGTTCCTCGTCCAGTTCTAACTGTTGCTTCCTGACCTGCATACAGATTTCTCAGGAGGCAGGTCAGGGGGTCTAGTATTCCTATCTCTTTCAGAATTTTCCAGTTTATTGTGATCCACACAGTCAAAGGCTTTGGCATAGTCAATAAAGCAGAAGTAGGTGTTTTTCTGGAACTCTCTTGCTTTTTTGATGATTCAACAGATGTTGGCAATTGGATCTCTGCTTCCTCTGCCTTTTCTAAATCCAGCCTGAACATCTGGAAGTTCATGGTTTATGTACTGTTGAAGCCTAGCTTGGAGAATTTTGAGCATTACTTTGCTAGCCTGTGAGATGGGTGCAATTGTTGCGGTAGTTTGAGCATTCTTTGGCATTGCCTTTCTTTGGGATTGGAATGAAAACTGACTTTTCCAGTCCTGTGGCTACTGCTGAGTTTTCCAAATTTGCTGGCATATTGAGTGCAGCACTTTCACATCATCTTTTAGGATTTGAAATAGCTCAACTGGAATTCCATCACCTCCACTAGCTTTGTTTTTAGTCATGCTTACGAAGGCCCACTTGACTTCGCAGGATGTCTGGCTCTCTAAGTGAGTGATCATACTATCGTGATTATCTGGGTCATGAAGATCTTTTTTTGTATAGTTCTTCTGTGTATTCTTGCCACCTCTTCTTAATATCTTCTGCTTCTGTTAGGTCCATACTGTTTCTGTCCTTTATTGTGCTCATCTTTCCATGAAATGTTCCCTTGGTATCTCTAATTTTCTTGAAGAGATCTCTAGTCTTTCCCATTCTATTGTTTTCCTCTATTTCTTTGCACTGACTGAGGAAGGCTTTCTTATCTCTCCTTGCTATTCTTTGGAACTCTGCATTCAAATGGGTATATCTTTCCTTTTCTCTTTTGCCTTTCAGGTCTCTTCTTTTCACAGCTATTTGTAAGGCCTCCTCAGACAACATTTTGCCTTTTCGCATTTCTTTTTCATGGTGATGGTCTTGATCCCTGCCTCCTGTACAATGTCACGAACCTCCGTCTATAGTTCTTCAGGCACTGTATCAGATCTAATCCCTTGAATCTATTTCACTGTATAATCATAAAGGATTTGATTTAGGCATACCCAAATAGTCTAGTGGTTTTCCCTACTTTATAGCTCATCCAAAAGCAAGACAGCCTCTGAGATTTCAAACAGGCTGGGAAGGGCCACATGGGTCTTGAGTACCACACCTGTGAGAGAGGAACCTGCACCACGTGATTCCCAAGGGCCCCAAAAGCTACAAGTCCATGAGGGACACTGAGAGTGGGCGCAGGATAGACACCACCAAGGTCATTGGAGGAAAGGGTCAAACAGTCCTGACCTTGTGGTAGTGGGAGAAACATAGGTGAGACCAGAGGGGCTACTCAGAAAACACCTACAAAGGCAGCTGATGTGAAAGAAAGCTATCTTGGAAATCACAGGTTTTAAAAATTATTCAAAAAATGCATGCTTATAGCAAGAAGTCAAAATGGTACAGAAAAATATGAAGTAAAAAGGTACAGTCCCTCCCCATACTCCTCCTTCTCACAGGCTAACAATTTTCTATGTATCTTTCTAAAAACCTATGCACATGTATGAATATATATATTAAAATTAGCAGGGTCATATTACAGGCTTTGTGCAACCTGATTTTATTATTTCGCAATCCAGAAAAATAAATACAGGAGATGGCCTATCCCCCCCAAAATTGAGAAATCTGTTCACTACCACTTTAAGCAAGTAAACAGAAAAAAATAATGAAAACATTTTCTCCTCTCCCATATAAATTGTTCATTACCAAAAAGGGGCAGGTGTTTCTTTTAAAGGAGGTTTTAAAATAAAAACACTGTTAAAATAAGCTAAGAACTGAAAGTCCAAATGGCACAGCAACGACTGCTCTGTGACCTCACAAAAACGTCCTCGGTGGTACTAAACTAACGCGGCCTGCTCACAACGCTAGTGCTTAAAAACACTCAGCCTTGCCCATCTTTTCTTTTTTTTTGTCCAAGCCCCTTGGCTTATGTAATCTTAGTTCCTGGACCACAGAGCAAACCTGGGTCCTGGATAGTGAAAGTATGGAGTCTTACCCACTGGACTGCCAGGAGGTGCCCGTGCACATCTATTTATGGCGCTTTCACTTCCCCAGAGTCACCCCATCTTGGACTGATGGGGTGCTCCCTCCACGGGGCCCAAAGCAGAACAAGATTTATTTTCAACAATTCCAGCTGTGTGACTTTTGCAAATGACTTTCTCTGCCACACTGTGTGACAGAATGAAGAGGCAAATATTCCAAAGGTGTTATGTCACTCTGTTTCTAGACTATTTGACAGAGGCTTTGCAAACAGTTGGTATGAAATCAGAGCTAACAACAGAGTCAAGCTGGCTGGCCACTCTAGAGGTGTGAACACCTTGGCTGGGCATCTCATTCTGTCTCCCATGGGGCGAGACTATTTATTTTTACTTTTTATTTTTTTTCAAAAAAACCATTTGTTTACTTCTTTTATTTTTGGCTGGGTCTTTGTGTTGCAGAGAGCGGGGATTACTCTGCAGCTGAGGTGCATGGGTGCTTCTCGCTTCTCATTGCGGTGGCTTGTTGCTGTGGAGCACACGGGCTCTAGAGCACAGTCTCAGCAGTTGTGGCCCACAGCCTTAGTGGCTCCATGGCAAGTGGGGCCTTCCCAGACCAGGGATCCAACCTGTGTCTCCTGCATTGGCAGGGAAATTCTTTACCACTGAGCCACCAGGGACATCCCCCGCCCTTTACTGTTTACACTCTTCTCTACACAGAGAACATCATGGTGGAGAGTGGAAGATGCCTAATCCAGCTGCAAGTCACTTTTTCTTCCCTTGGGTAACCCTTAGATACATGCACCTGGAACACAGCATCCAAAAGCATGTTAAATTGGAAAGTACAGTTGAAAAGATATTTTCAATATTTTTCATCAGTGAAGTGTATCACATGCAGCCCATGAGTCTGTACACCTGCACGGTCCGCCCTGATCACTTATCAGCTAGGTCTATCCTGTGCTAGCCAGATGACTTATCCTGCAGATGAGGGGATGCAGAGACCAGTAGAAGCAGATGGCGCAGTGGGAAGACGACAGAGACCCAGGCTTTCCGACATCACCTGAGAGAACCTCCTGGAGAACTCAGGTGAGTCACTTTACAAAGTGGACTTTCACTTCAGCTTCCTCCTATAAATGCTTCTAAACTACACAGCGTATGCATGCTAGGTAACTTCAGTCACGTTCAATTCTTTGCCACCCCATGGACTGCAGTCCACCAGGCTCCTCTGTCCATGGGACTTTCCTGGCAAGAATACTGGAATAGGTTGCCATTCCCTTCTCCGGGGGATCTTCCTGATCCAGGGATAGAACCCAGGTCTCTTATATCTCCTGCACTGGCAGGTGGGTTCTTTACCACTAGTGCCACCTGGGGCATTAAAATCACATGAGGTGCTGTCTGTTCTATGATTCTGGTTAGACAACTTTTCACTCTGGAATAATTTTAGAAAATTATTTAGAACTTTAGAGAAGCTACGAAGATGGTACAGAAAGTTCTCATCTACCCTTCACCCAGACTCCTCCAAATGTGAACGTCTTACACAACCAGGAACAAACACCTGTCAAGTCCAGGATGCCAACATTAGTACAAGGCTATTAACTGAACCCAGACATCTGGGATTTCACGAGTCTTTCCACTAACATCACAGTTAAGTCCCAGGATCCAATTCAGGGTCCAGAATTGCATTTAATCACGTCTTGTTAGTCTCCTCCGATCTGTGGGAGTTTCTGTCTTCTTTTTCATGATCTTGACCAGTGTAGCTCTTAATACAGGCTGATTTTCTCTTTTTAAAAAGATAGCTATTTATTTATCTGGCTGTGCTGGGTCTTTGCTGTGACATGCGAGATCTTCGATTTTCATTGAGGCAGGTGGGATCTAGTTCCCTGACCAGGGATTGAACCAGGCCCCTGAATGGGGAGCTTGAAGTCTCAGCCACTGGACCACGAGGGAATTCCCCAGGCTAACCTTCTTAGACACTATAAGGATGATGTCAAATAGGTAGGGAAAAGGGAGATATGGATGAATGTAAAGGACTGCAGACAGAAACCAAAGCATGGATGATCCAGGCCCAAGGCTGCTCCTCTAAATGTTATGTCAGCTGGTCTGTAAGCGCCCTCTGGGTTGTAAGGTTTCCACTCCACTTCCACAGCTCAGAGCTGGATTTCTGCTATTAGAGAGAAGAGGCCAATTTCATTTTCAACATGGGTATCTGCACAAACACTGCAAATTCAGGGACTCAGGTGGCTGGTGTAATGAGCTATGAATGGCGGCACCTTATTCCTTTGGAATGTTGCCAGAGGATGATCCAGTTTCTTAAAGGTTAAAGACGAAAAGAGAGAGAGAGAGACAGAAAAGACCTAAACCTACCTAACACCTGAAAACAGCCAATATTTGGTGCAACCTATAAAAGCTCAGTTTCACCCCCAGTCTCCGCCGGCAGAAAAGGGGACAATGCCACTGCTGGGACAGGAGCAGCCAGCATGTCAGTGGCTACTCTGACATCTTTGGATTAGAGGTGCCCCAGACACTAGGGGCTTTAGCAGTGCCCTCCACCCTCCTGACCACCCATGTGTTTAGACTAACAGATGCATGGCAAATGGATACCAATCGGCAAGTAAAAAGTTCAACAGTCTAAAAATACCAACACTACCCTGAGGGGAATACAGCCTCCTCTGTGGGGTGGAGGCTGTGACTGAAAAGAGAGAACCCTTGCACTGGACAAGCCACCACCTGCAGAATTCCTCGGGGGAGTGGTGACGCCAGCGCTGTGACCTGCTCTTGAGTTCAGTGAGACTTCTTCTCCACAATATGAATAGTGGGGTCAATCTTCCTATTACATTAGGCACCGATACATCTCTTGTAAATATGTATCAGGGGAGGTAACTTCCTGTCTTTTCCTTCTATTGTCAGGGAAGGCTTAGTATTTATTTTTATTTTTGGCTGCGCCACATGGCATGAGGGACCTTAGCTCCCTGACCAGGGATTGAACCCGGGCCCCCTGCATTGGAAGTGCAAAATCCTAACCACCGGACCACCAGGGAAGTCCCAGGGAAGGCTTAATATTAATATCAGTGCAAAAAAAGCCAATTCTGGTGGATGAGAACTTGATTCCCTTAAAGTAGTCTACTGAAAAATGTGAACATAAAAACTTATCCAGTTAACACATACAACTGCTTACACACTTCTATATTTTTATTATTTTAAAAATTATTTATTTATTTGGCTGCACCAGGTCTTAGTTGCAGCATCTGAACTCTTAACTGCAGCATGTGGGATCTAGTTCCCTGACCAGGTATCGAACCTGGGCCCCCTGCATTGGGAGTGTGAAGTCTTAATCACTGGCCCACTGGGAAAGTCTCAGCCTACATGCTCTTAAAATCACTGCAGTGTGTGTGGTGCTTCTTTGTTTCTAACGGGGAGATGGTTTGGCCTTGTAATAGGAAACCATGATGTTTTGCTGGGAAGAAGTCACCCTGCTGTTCCACTGAGTGGGGACAATGAAAAGCCTAGACTCTGAGGAAGGGATGCGTACGCGAGGCCTGAGGCTTTTCAGTGGCCCCAATTGCTGTCGTGAAAAACTGTAACCAACCCATGTCTTCAAAACAAAGGGAGCTTTAAACTGGGGCATGAAGTGTGAGGAGAAATTCAGTAAATACAATAGAATTCGAGTTTCCTTTTTTGATGAAAAAAATTCTAAGCTATTAGATCTAACACTTTGCTACCACGAACAAATGTGACACGATGCACTGCTACTTCCACCGAGCCAAAAGCCAGAAACCAAATGCTCACTGGGAGCTCACTGGGACTGCGGATGGGTCAAGGGCCAGACACGATACAGAGTGGTGGGGACTGGGGCAAACTGGATGGTACAGTCCAGTCCAAACAGCAGGGGCTCCTCATATCTGGATCAACTGTTGGCTCAGAGGGGAATTTAGATACAGTGTTGTCAGATCTTCTGATTTTTCCAGAGAAGATAAGATACTTTTATGTAAAGCTTCCCAAATTTTAAAGTCAGCAACTACAATTCATTGTGTGGACAACAAAAACATAGCTGTATGTAGAAAATGGCCTGTAGGCTACCAATGTTAAGCAGTGGAGAAACCCCATTTTGCTTCTCTTCTCATCTGTATGCAAAGGTCTTTAGAAGGTTTCATATTAGAATTAGAAGAGACAGGCACACAGGTTTGAGACCAGGTTTGTTGATGAAGAAGTAACTCAATGACAGTTAACATTAACATCTACCAGAATTTCTTGGGCATCAGAACCAAGTTTCTATAATGAAATTAAGTAATAACACCTACACGTTTTTATAGCCAATACAGAGTTTTACAGTTTTCAGATGAATTTCTCCACTTGATCTGCATATCATTATTTTTCAGATAATAACTTGGAAGCGTGAAGCAATCAAACCGCCTGCCCAAGGTTCTAAGACTGCTCAGGGGCAGAGTGAAAGAAAACGGAACCTTCTTTTTTTGGCTGCTCTGGGTCTTCATTGCGGTGCACGGGCCTTCTCTAGTTGAGGTGAGTGGGGGCTACTCTCCAGGTGCAGTGCATGGGCTTCCCACTGGAGCATGGGCTTTAGCTGTGCGGGCTTGGGAGCTGTGGCCCACGGGCTTCGTTGCCCAGCAGCATGTGGGATCTTCCTGGGGTAGGGATTGAACTCGTGTCCCCTGTACCACCAGAGAAGCCCAAATGGAAACTTCTGGATTTCAGTGATTGTTCTCACAAGGCATGGTGGCCCAAGTTATCTACTACATAGACATTGCTATCTGTTTTGTTTTATTCTCTATAATATTTTAACAGTACAGCTCATTAGAGCTGGAAGGATCATTACAGAGAATTTAATCCAGTAGCTCTCAACTTTTCTCTGCTTCCTTTTTGTTCACACGCACAACCCTTAATATCACCAAACAATTCCTACGTGCAGTTATGACCTCAGTTGGAGAGAGGCATTCAGGACCCTGGAGGGTAGAAGTGTGTGTGTGTGTGGAAGGACGTGTACATGTAGCCAGAACTGTACCCTTGCAGACACCCCAATCAGCCTGTTCCCTCCCCGGGGTTAAAACTTACTGGTCTAGTTCATCCATCCATTCCCCTGATGGGTTAGGAAACACCGGACAAGTTCGATGACCGACGATCCCAAGTTCACAGAGATATAAAGTGGCAAACCCAAGTGTAAAATTCAGTCCCTTAAACCAAAAGATAAGGTGAAAAGGGGACTCTGACATCGTCAGACATTCTCACAGGCCCCAGAGCAGGTTGCGGGGGTTTGGGGGGTGTTATTTTGTAGCTGTTGAGGTGTCCCTTCCTGGGACACCAGGTGCAGAGCTTCTCTTACCTCCCAGCCTTCCATCTCCAGTCCTCTCTTGCCATAGATGTCGTAGATGGCCCTGGTCTGGGGGTCACTGAGCACTGCAAATGAAAAAACCCAATGTGTTTACAAAGCACTGAGTCCTCTGCTTAGTCCTGACCACACCAGCAGCAGGCAAGCCTACCTCTCTTTGTCCTTCTCCTTCCAACCACAATCTTCCCAGAGACTCCGCCATTCCTGATGTGTCTTTCCTTCTACTTGCCTTCCAGATCCAACTAAGAACGTGTTTAAAGGCGGCTCCAGGTGGGAAATGCCAGATTTTTCATGTCTGAGCTACTCTTCTTTGTGAGGGGTGCTAACTCTGTATCACTAAAGGACAGTAGTTTTTAAAAAGACTGTCCTAAGTTTCTGTCACAGTCTATAGAGTACCTTGCCTTGAGAGAGCAAATTCCAGTTTCTAACAACGCCTAATGTAAACCTATGGACAGGCTCTGACTGGAAAAATCTGTCTTACTTACCCTATAGAGCTTCACTAGCTCCTAAAGCCATCTATGTAGGGTGTTTGGGTTTTTTTGCACTTCTCTTCTTTATTTATGAATCATTTAGAAAGGCACAAACACCGTTCACTGTGGTGTCGGCCACGTCACCTAAAGTGCATCAGAAAAATGTTCAGTAAGAACGAGAGGGACTTTACTGGCAGTCCAGTGGTTAGGACTGGACTAACTTAACCTGCAGGGGGCCCAAGTTTGATACCTGGTTGGGGAACTAAGGTCCCACATGCTGCATGGTGTGGTGAAAAAATTAAATAAATAAACATTTTAAAACACGACATTAAAAAAATTAAAAGGGCGGTAGGTAACTGACTCTGAACATCCATTCAGTTATTTCTACTGGGCCAACTTCAGTTCCAGACCTTTGAATCTCCCCACTCTCCCCTACCCCGGCACCTGAGAATTCCCATATATTTTTAGGTCTAATTAAAAAATGATGTAAGTGACACTGTGCTGTGCTATGCTTAGTTACCCAGTCGTGTCCAACTCTTTGTGACCCTATGGACTGCAGCCTGCCAGGCTCCTCTGTTCTTAGGGATCTCCAGGCAAGAATACTGAAATGGGTTGCCATGCCCTCCTCCATGGAACCTTCCCAACACAGGGATTGAAGCTAGGTCCTCTGCATTGCAGGTGGATTCTTTACCATCTGAGCCACCAGGGAAATCCAAAAATACAAGAGTGGGTAGCCTATCCCTTCTCCAGCGGAACTTCCCAACCCAGGAATCAAAATGGGGTCTCCTACATTGCAGGCAGATCCCTTACCAGCTGAGCTACCAGGGAAGCCCTGTAAATGACTCTTGGTTGGTTTAGTCACGAAGTCATGTCTGACTTGTGTGATCCCACAGATTGTAGCATGCCAGGCTCCTCTGTCCATGGGATTCTCCAGGCAATACTGGAGTGGGTTATCCTTTCCTTCTCGAGGGGAATCTTTCTGACCCAGGAATCAAACCCGGGTATCCTGCATTGCAGGCAGATGTTTTACCAACTGAGCTATGAGGGAAGCCGTGTAAATGACTCTATCCATATTCAAATCTAACAGGGAAGAAAGAAATGCTGACCATTGTAAAACCTGGGAGCCAAACTTCTTGAGCTGATTTCTAGGATTTAAGAAGGAATTATTTATTCACCACCTCAGTCTCCCTTCAGGCCAAATACTGGAGTCAGACCTGCTGCTACAGCATGTTCACAAGCACTGGAAGGCTTTTCTGCTAACTCTTCCCCAAATCTCCAAAACAACGTAATCCAGCTATGAGGGCAATTCAAACAACCAAATACAAGATAAGGAACAAGCTGTATTCAGACCAGACAAATAGCTTGAACAGTTACATCTGGTGAAGACACAGACTGATTATACACACCTATGTGCCAGTCTCAGTTTTACTGGTCATTGAAATCTAACTTTTTGGTAAAACTATGGTGAAATACAGCAAAGTGCTTTCATGTCCACAATGAGAAATCTTTATATCATAAAGAAAATCTAATTTTTGGTCTGTTTCATTAAGGAGCAAATCACCAAGTGGCTCTGGAATAAATAACTTACTTTACTTGGCATATATCCTAAGAGTGAGAACACATTTAACTTTAATTTTAAAAATTGTGGTTATAATATACACAACATAAAACTGATCATTTAAACCATGTGTAAGTGCACAATTCACTGGTTTTAAATATATTCATGATGTTGTATAACCATCACCATAATCTACTAGAATTGTCTCATCCTCTCAAAACGGAAACTGTACCTATGAGTGATTTTACTATTTCCTAAGCAAATATATTACAAAATTTTCTTTCTGAAATATATAAGAGTTAAGTATAAAAATCAGAATTACTTGATTCTATTTCCTATTATGCTTTTTAACATCATTTTCTTCCTTTTATTAGAATCTTTCCTTAACTGAATGCTATAGAACCAAGAAAATCACTTTCAGATGGAAAAAATGTTCTTTGTATCTTCTCAAAAGAAAAGAACAAAGTAAGCTTGTCTGTAGCGATCAGCCTTTCACCTTTAAGAGTTCCCTTTAGAAGAAAACGAGTAAACGATTTAAAACTGGAGTATTCCCCTGCAATTCAGATCCGGGGCTATTACTTCACCTGCGGTCTCATTTTCTATTTACTGGACACATATTGATTTCCAAAGCAAAATACTACTCTTTCAAAGGACCCTGTCAGTAAAAGCACTAAACTAACCGCCTCTTTTATGCACCTCCAAGGACTTTCTTTTTCTATCCTCTACAAATCAAGCCTCTTAAAAATCGAGTGTCTGCTACAAGACACTGTTGTTTCTACACTGGTGCTTCTACAGAGCCAAGCCCCACACTGACCTTCATACGCCTGGTGAACGAGGTTAAACAGTCGCTCGGCCTGCGATTTGAGCTCTGGGTCTCTGTGCTTGTCGGGGTGGTAAAGCATACACAGCCGCCGGTAGGCTGCTTTCAGCTCTTCACAAGAGGCCTGCAGGAAGAAAAATCCAATTAGAAGACAATCGATGAGACTTAAATATTATCATGATCAGAATCAGGCTTGAAATGGGAAGCTATCAGCCACGTTCCAACACGTCTGCTGTCTACATGCAGGATATAATGAAGTTATGCTTTATTACTTCGATAAGGCCTCTTTTTTCCAGTTAATAAAGCGATCAATTATGTATATCAAAAGCAACTGTGTTTTGCTGGGAAATGCTGCTATCAGAGAGAATGAAAGCATGTGTCCCCACCCTGGTTCTCTGTGCTCTTGGCGGAAATGAGAATCATCACAGAGACCTGCTTGCTCTTTAACCCAAGTCATGCAAAGTCGATTGTGCCAAGGTACTCTCAAAAGAGACTGTTCAGAAGGGGAGAAGAGCTATAAACCATTAGAAAGAAACGCCATGCATTTACTCGGTCTTCAGACAAAGGAAACTCAGTGAATATTCATCCTTAAAAAATCAAAGACATAAAATTGTCAAATCAACACATTTCTATTCAACTGCTAATTCTAAAAGGAAGCACACAAAGCAGGCAAAAATACTTCACTATCTGTAGTAAAAACAAGCCTCCCCACCCGCAGCACCCAAAGGCTCAACACATACAACTCTCCAACTCCTTTTTATTTATTTATTGGCTGTCCCAGGTCTTAGTTGTGGCACTGGCAACTTTGATCTTCATGGTGGCATGTGGGATCTAGTACCCTGGCCAGGAATTGAACCTGGGCCCTCTGCCCTATGACCCGGGTTCAATTCTTGGGTCAGGAAGATCCCTTGGAAAAGGGAATGGCTACCTACTTCAGTATTCTTGCCTGGAGAATTCCATGGACAGAGGGGCCTGGTGGGCTATAGTCCATGGGATCACAAAGAGTCGGACGTGACTGAGCGACTCACTTTCCCTTTCCCCTGCAGTGGGAGCACAGTCTTAGCCACTGGACCACCAGGGAAGTCCCTCTCTAACCTTCTGTGTAATTAGTTTGAGGGCAGAACGTGCCATAAGAGGAGCACATATGACACAGAGCACAAGCAGGCTCTGGGTGTGTTTGAACAACGCAGAAGGGAGGGAGGAGGAGGGATGACAGAAACCCGCTTTCTACTCTGCCTGACTCAGCCACCAAGAACTCCTCAGCAAGAGTCTTCACTGGAGGCTCTTCAAACACCACACCACCTCTGGTGCCACCACAGCTGGGCCCTCGGCTGTGCTCTGGGAAAGTACAATGTCTGATTTCATATCAACCTCAGGGACCTTTTTAGTTTATCAGAGGTGATACCAAATGTGCAGCTTTGTCAAATGATTTGTTTTTAATTGGAATATACTTGCATTACAGTGTTGTGTCCGTTTCTGCTGTATAGCAACGTGAATCAGCTATGTTGTTGTTCAGCTGCTAAGTCTTGTTGGGCTCTTTTCGACCCCATGGACTGCCGCATGCCAGGCTTCCCTGTCCTTCTCTATCTCCTGAAGTTTGCTCATATTCACAACCATTGAGCCAGCGATGCTATCTAACCATCTCATCCTCTGTTCCCCCACTTCTCCTCCTGCCCTTAATCTTTCTCAGCATCAGGGTCTTTTCCAGTGAGATGGCTCTCCGCATCAGGTGGCCAAAATATTGGAGCTTCAGCTTCAGCACCAGTTCTTCCAATGAATATTCAAGGTTGATTTCCTTTAGGATTGACTGGTCTGATCTTCTTGCAGTCCAAGGGACTCTCCAGAATTTTCTCCAGCACCACAATTTTGAAACCATCAATTCTTTAGCACTAAGCCTTCTTTATGGTCCAACTCCCATACCCATACATATATACATATGTCCCCTTCCTCGTGAGCCTCCCTCCCACCTACACCTCATCCTACCCCTCTCAGCCACCACTGGGCTAAGCTCCCAGTGCTATATAGCAGCTTCCTGCCAGTTATCTATTTTACACACGGCAGTGTGCATACACATCAGTGCCTCTCTCCCGATCTGTACCACCCTCTCCTCCCCTCCTCCCTCTCCACAAGTCTGTTCTCCACGTCTGCGTCTCTATTCCTGCTCTGCAAATAGGTTCATCAGTACCATTTCTCCTAGATTCCATATATATGCAGTAAAATGTGACTTTTTTTTCTCTTTCTGACTTAGTTTGCTCTGTATGAGTCTCTAAGTCCATCCACGTCTCTACAAATGACTTAATTTTGTTCCTTTTCATGGCCGAGTAACATTCCATTGTATCTATCTATCACATCTTCTTTATCCATTCATCTGTTGATGGACATCTAGGATGTCCAGGTGATTTATCAAGTAAACAACATTTTATTTTGGGAGGCAACCCCACCATTTTGACAACAGAAGCAAATTCTGGGTCACTGATAACATGCCAGAGGGGACTGAAAAGCCAGCCTTCCAGGTGGAGAATGGGACCAGGTCCACAGTAAGGATGCTGAGGAAGGACGGGAGCTCTAGGCCCTGGAACATAGGAAAGCGGTCATAGTGTGTGACAAATCAAGGCATGAAGATTACAAGGGAAGACGTCAAACTGCATTTTTCTGTAATTTCCACCGTTTTTCAATATCTTCCAATTCCAGGAGTAATGAGTGCTTCTGTTGTTGTTGAGTCCCTAAGTCATGTCCGACTCTTGCAACCCCGTGGACTGTAGCTCTCCAGGCTCCTTTGCCCAAGGGATTCTCTAGGCAAGAATACTGGAGTGAGTAGCCATTCCCTTCTCCAGGTGATCTTCCCAACCCAGAGATTGAACTTGCATCTCCTACATTAGCAGGTAGATTCTTTTACCACTGAGCCACCAGGGAAGCCCGTAAGAACAGGCAAATGAGCTTTCTGACCCTTGGCTTTCTCATCTGCTAGAGCAGATGAAACCATGCTCAGGGATGGTGTGGGAATAAAATGAGACAGTGACCACACAGTGCTTCTTATGGCCCACGGCAACAACCTATTCTCTACAGCTCTTCTAAAACCTTTTCTTCACACTGTAGGCAACAGTACCTCTCACACTTATTTTGAGGAGTAAATAGTACATGTACAAGCTTTTAACAGTGCCTTGCACATGAGAAGAATTTAATCACTATAGCTGTCATTACTGCCACAATTCAGCTGTGATACCCTTTTGGCAGCAGGAATATAGAAACTGGGATATTAATAGCCCTTGTGTGAGGATGACAGGAGTATTCATTCATGAAGTGGCCCATGTTTGTGAAAATTTACTAAGCTGCATGCCCATGATGTGGACTCTTCTATGCATATGTTCTATTTCAATAAGAACACAAGACTCCAGGGACTTCCCTGGTGGTCTGGTGGATAAGACTCTGGGCTTCCACTGCAGGGGGCCTGGGTTTGATCCCTGGTCAAGGAACTAAGATCCTGCATGCCCTGCCTGCAGTGTGGCCCAAAACAAAACAACACTCCATGGAAGAGAGGGGCCTCAATGCTCCCATCTCTGCAGTTCCCCTTTCTTTTTCCCACCATAGGCCTCTTTTTATACTTATGTCAATTAATTATACATCACATTCCTTGCCACACTTACCAAGATGCCACCTGCACCAAGCTCCAATGTTTTAAGTAAATAAAGAATAGCTAACCAGTGGCAAATTCAATGTCTTCTCCAGATAGGTTTACTTATGTGATGATGTAAAAGGGGCTTGTTCCTTCCTGAGGAGCCATGATGAATTAGTCTCTTTCTGCAAATTTTAATTGTTCTTTCCAGCATCTCATAAAAATTACAAGTGCAGGATTAGATATATTTGACTGACTTTAGGTTAGACTGCTATTTCCTCACTGTAAAAAGTAAACCAGAAGACAAGGGAGTAGAGTACCTAGTTTGCAATACCTTCTTTAGTCAAAGTAATAAATGGCTTAACGTGCTATTGATTAAGTAATAGAAACAAGAAGTTTCATTTTTAATAAATATCACATTCAATAAAAGGTTAGATTGAGCCTTTTATCATAACTGAATAGCTAAGGTCACTGGTTCGATATTTCATAAATGATAAACTCTTTCACTATCATAAAAACACTGATATCAGAACTTCCCTGGTGGTCCAGTGGTTAAGACTCTGTGCTTCCAACACAGGGGGCATGGGTTCAACCTCTAATTGGAGAACTAAGATGACACATGCCACTTGGCATGACCAAAAAATGAATAAAATAAAAATGCTGATATCATTTCAAAATATGTGATAACATTAAAAATGATACCTCAAATTATGTACTTATTCCTAAAATTGTATATAAAATTAAGTGATGTATCATGCTGTAAGTCTGAAAAGTTTCATCATCTCAATCATCTAGTTATAATTTTAATGGAAAGTAAATTTAATATAAATTCAATCTTTATATATCATAAAATTCACAGTGAAAAGATCCCTAGAGACCTGTAGAGTTTAGTGGTCTGTTAAAACTGTTGGATTAGATGCTGTACAATACAAAAATGCAATAAAGCACAAAAAAGAAATTCAAGACAAACATATTAAAAAGCTAAAATGTCTCTACACAGTTGTCATCTATGCAGAAAATCATGTCTATCAGAAAACCTACTAAGTGATTTTTTAGCAAGGTCATGGGATACAGGATCAATAAACATCAATTTATTTCTATAGATTAAAAACTGAAACTTGGTATCACTGACAAACATTCACTACTTAGGTATAAACTGAACAACTACAAGACCCATACTCTGAAAGCTACAATGCACTGCTGACAGAAATGAAAGACTACAAATAATGGCATGATAAGCTACCTTCATGTATCAGAAGATTCAGTATTATTCAGATGTCAAATTTCCCCAAAGCAGCCTACAGATTCAATGCAATCCAATAAGAATTCCAGTAGGCTTTTTTTTGGGTAGAAACTGACAAGACAATTCTAAAATTTATATGGAAAAACAATATGGAGCAAGAAGAAATTTTACTTTCCAGTTATTTTACTAACCAAAATAACTTTGAGGAGGAACTGGAGGACTCACAATACTGGACTTTAAGACTGCTCTGGTAATCAAGACAGCGTGTTACCGGTAAAAGAACAGATATACATAAATCAGTGGACCAGAAGTGAGTCCACAAATAGACCCCCATATATATGGTCAGGTGTACAATATAAGGTAATGCAATGCGGAAAAGATAGTTTTTCAATAAATGATGATAGAAGAAAGGAACATTCACATGTGGAAAAATGAACCTTGACCTTTAATGTGAGATACTGGAACCTGCCTGGTGAAATGAAAGGACACGACAGTAACTCAAAGACATATGAAGAAATTAAGATCTCAGAAAAGGAAATACATGGGCAATTATAAAAGCTAGTATTATTACAAAAACAATTTGTAACTCCACATCTTGTTTTCTCAATGATTTCAGACACTAATACATTAAAAAAAAAGATTAAAAGGAACTCCAGCTTATAACTTCATGTTTTGTTTCTACATAATTTAAGAAACTAATGCATTCTAAAAAATAATCACTAGTTTATTTTTTAGACACATAATATGTAAAAATGTAATTTTATGACATCAATAACTGAAAGTGGTAGGACAGAGTTGCAAAATAAAAGTTGTGGTACATTATTCAAGTTAAACTGGAATAAGTTCAAATTAGAGTGTTACAACTTTAGGATGTTAAATGTAATCTAAGGAGTTAAATGTAACCACAAAGGAAACAGTTATAGCATATACATGAAAAGAAATGAGAGGTGAATTAAAACATTTCACTACAAAAAATCAGCTTTAACACAAATGATAGTAATGTGGGACCTGAGACAAAAAAAAAACCCAAAACAACCAAAACAGTGCACAGGAAACAAGTGGCAGAAATATTCCTTCTTATGAGTAATTTCTTTAAAGGTCAATAGATTAAATTCTCTAGTCAAAGACAAAGACCGGCAGAATGGATAAAAACACATGACCACCTGTATACTACCAACAAGAGACTCAACTGAGAGCCAAAACAAACAGGTAGAAAGTAAAAGGATGGAAACAGACATTCCTTGCAACCACTCTAGTAATCAAAAGAGAGCAAGACTATTATTAATACCAGACAATACAGACATGAAATCAGAAAAGGTTATAAGACACAAAGAAAGACATCCAATAATAAAAAAAGCTTCTGTGCAGCAAGAAGATAGAGTAACTATAAACTTCAGTTTCAGCATCAGTCTTCCAGTGAATATTCAGAGTTGATTTTCTTTAGGATTGAAGGTTTGATCTCCCTGCTGTCCAAAGGACTCTCAAGAGTCTTCTCAAACACCACAGTTTGAAGGCATCAAGCCTTCAGCACTCAGCCTTCTTTATGGTCCAACTTTCACATCCATACATGACTACCGGAAAAATCATAGCTTTGACTACATGGACCTTCGTCAGCAAAGTAATGTTCTGCTTTTTAATATGCTGTCTAGGTTTGTCATAGTTTTCCTTCCAAGGACCAAGTTTCGTTTAATTTCATGACTGCAGTTGGCATTCACAGTGATTTTAGAGCCCGAGAAAATAAAATTGGTCACTGCTTCCACTTTTCCCCCTTCTACTTGCCATGAAATGATGGGAATCAGACACCATGATCTTTGTTTTTTGAATGTGGAGTTTCAAGCCAGCTTTTTTACTCTCCTCTTTCACCCTCATCAAGAGGCTCTTTAGTTCCTCTTCACTTTCTACCATTAATATACACACGTCTATATGTAAAACAGCAAAAAAGAACCTATTCAATACTCTATAATGACCTATATGGGGAGAGAATCTAAAAAAAGAGTGAATACGTGCATACGTATGACTGATCCACTTAGCCGTACAGTAGAAACGAACACAGCATTGTAAATCAACTATGGGCTTCCCCGATGGCTCAGCGGTAAAGAATCTGCCTGCAATGCAGGAGACTTGCAGGAGATGTGGGGTCTATCCCTGGGTAAGGAGGATCCCCCGGAGAAGGAAATGGTAACCCACTCCAATATTCTTGCCTGGAAAATCCATTGAGAGAGGAGCCTGGCAGGCTACAGTCTGTGGGGATGCAAAGGAGTCAGACACAACTCAACAACTAAACAAACAACAAAATCAACTATACTCTAATAAAAATAAATTAAAAAAATAAAAGGAAAAAAAGAGAGAAAAAGAAAAGCTAAAATCAAAAACAGCAGAAGGAAATCATAAAGATTAGAGCAGGTATAAATGAAATAGAGAATGGATAAGCAATAGAAATAAAATGAAAGTTGGTTCTTCAGAAAGATTACAAAAATCGACAAACCTCTGGCTAGACTGACTAAGGCAAAAAAGAGAGAAGACTCCAATGACTATGAAATGAAAGTGGAGCTATTACTATTCATTCTATAGAAACAGAAAATAGTTCATAAGAGAGCACTATGAATAACTGTACACCAAAAAAAAAATGAAAACAGATGAAATGGACAAATTACTAGAAATACAAAACCTACCAAGATCAAATCATGAAGAAGTAGAAAATCTGCATAGACCCATAGCTAGTAAAGAGATTGAATGTGAAAGTGAAAGTCGCTCAGTCATGTCCATGGAATTCTCCAGGCCAGAATACTCGAGTGGGTAGCTTTTCCCTTCTCCAGGGCATCTTCCCAACAAAGGGATAGAACCCAGATCTCCCGCATTGCAGGCAGATTCTTTACCAGCTGAGCTACAAGGGAAGCCAAGGAGATTGAATTAGTAATCAAAACCTCTCGACAAAGAAATGCCCCAGACCTGACAGATTCACTGGTGAATTCTTCCAGACATTTAAAGAACTAATAGCAATCTTCAAACTATTCCAAAATATTGACGAGGAGGGGACACTTCCAAACTCATCCTATGAGGCCACTATTACCCTGATGCCAAAGACAAATAAAGATCCCACAAAATAGAAAAAAACCTACAGACCAGAATCATTTATGAACAGTGATGTAAAAATCCTCAACAGTATACCAGGAGAGTTCAGCAGCATATTAAAAGGACAAACATTACAACCAAGCCAGATTAATTCTGAGAATGAAACGACAGTTCCATGTATGAAAACTGATCAATACAATACACCATATTCAAAGAAACCCCATATGATCATCTCAATTGATGCAGAAAAAGCATTGACAAAACTCAATACCCTCTTGTGATAAAAACACTCAGCAAACTAGCAACAGAAGGTAAAAGAAACAAAAAGCCATAAAGAGGTCTTACAAACTGAGGAAGACAAACTCAAAGCTAACATTCATATTCAATGGTGAAAGACTGAAAGTTTTTCCCCTGAGATCAGGAACAAGGGGAAAATGTCTGTTCTTAGCACTTCTATTCAACATAGTACTTACTGCAGGTCCTAGCCAGAGCAATTAGGTAAGAAAAAGAAATAAAAAATATCCAAATTGGAAAGGAAGAAGTAAAATTATCTGTTTACAGATGATACAATCATATATAGAAAACTCCGTAAAAATTCCACATACACAAAAACCTTGTTAGAACAAATGAGTTCAGCAAAATTGCAAGCTACAAAAGTCAACACACAAAAATTAGCTGCATTTCTATACATGAACAATAAACCATCTGAAAAGGAAATGAAGAAAACAGGTCCATTTACAATAGCATCAAAAACAAACAAACAAACAAAACTTAAGAATTAACCAGGGAGGTAAAAAAGGCTTACAAGAAATTAAAATGACAAATAAATGAAAAAGATACTTTATGTCAAGTGTCTTTGGAAAACTTTGGATTGGAAAACAATATTACTAAAATGTCAATAATATGCAAAGCAACTAACAAAATCAATGCAATCCCTATTAAAATCCCAATGACATTTTTTTACAGAAATAGAAAAGTCCACTCTAAGATCCACATGAATCTCAAGGGATCCCAAAAGCCAAAGCAATCTTGAAAAAGGACAAAGATGGAGGACTCATACTTCCCTATTTCAAAATTTACAACAAAGCTACAGTTACCAAAACAGATCAATACTGGCATAAAGACAGACATATAGACCAACAGAATAGAACAGAGAGCCCAGAAGTAAACCCTCAAACAAATGGTCAAATTATTTTTGACAAGTGTGCCAAGACTACTCAACAGGGAAGGGGTAGGCTTTTCAACAAATGGTACCAGGATAACAGAATATCCACATGAAAAGAGTAAAGACCATTACCTAACACCATATACAAAAATTAATGCAACTGATTTTTGTATGTTGACTTTGTATCCTGCAATTTTGGCTAATCCACCCAAACTTGATTAAAGATTTAAAGGTAGAGCTGAAACATTAAAACTCCTAGAAGAAAACAGACCAAAAGCTTCAAGGCATTGGATTTGGTAACAATTTCTCGAATGTAACATCAAAGATACAGGCAACAAAAGAAAGGAAAGAGAGATAAACTGGACTTCAACAAAATTAAGAACTTTCATGAATCAAAGAATACTATCAAGAAAGTAGAAAAACAACATGAAGAATGCGGGAAAATAGTTGCAGTTAGTATATATGATGAGAGATTAATAACTAGCATATATAAAGAATTCCTAAAACTCAACAAAAATAATCTGATTCAAATATGGCAAAGGACTTAATACATCAAAGAAGATATATTAATGGCTAAAAGCATACGAAAAGATGCTCAATATCACTAACCACTAGGGAAAAACAAGTCAAAGCCACAATGAGACATCACTCCATACCCATTAGGCTGGCTACTGTTCAAAACAAAAACAGAAAAAAAATAAGTGTTGGCAAAGATGCAGAGAAACTGGAACCCATGTGCACTGCTAGGGAGAATGTAAAATGGTAGAGCTTTTATGGGAAATAGTATGGCAGTTCCTCAAAAAAAATTAAAAGCAGATTTACCATACAATCCAGAAATTCCACTTCTGGGTAAATACCCAAAAGAACTGAAAGCAGGGTTTTGAACAGATATTTGTACACTCATATTCAGAGCAGCATTATTCACAACAGCTAAAACATGGACGCAGCCCAAGTGCCCATCAACAGATAAACTGATATGCAAAATGTGGCATATAAAGACAATGGAATATTATTCAGTCTTAAAAAGGCAGGAAATCCTGATGTGCTGCAACAAGGATGAACCTTGAGAACATTATGCTAAATGAAATAAATGAGTCACAGAAAGAGAAATACTATACACGTTTACTTATGTAAGGTACCTAGAAGTAGTCAAAATCATAGACATAAAGTAGAATGGTGGCAGCCAGAGGCTGGTGGAAAGGGAGGTAAGGAGTTACTGTTTAATAGGGATAGAGTTTGAGTTCTACAAAATGAAGAGTGTATGAGAAATAAATGGTGGCAGATGCATAGCAATATGTAAGCATTTAACACTGCAGAATTGTATACTTAAAAATGACTAAGAAAAAATTTGCACAAAATTTTATGTGTATCTTACAAGTTAAAAAGTTGGAAACAATCCAATCTTTTGCAACCTGGTTTGGAAACTTTAACCTATGATTTCCTTTAGTAGGGGGGTCTTTTACTCCCCAATCCACTATGCTAGTTATCTGGTTGGCCATTTTTACCTGTATTCTCACATCTTTTGAGAAAATTTTCTCATATTAACTGTTTAATAATGCCTTCCCTTCATTTTACTTTATTTAATGCCTAAAAAATTTGATCTTCTAATTTTTAAAATTTACTTTTGTGGACGCTTCCTCATCTTTAACTTCCAGTTTTTTGTTATCTTCTTTTTAAGTTCCAAGAACTCCTTCTTTTTTTACATAGTATTTCTTTTTGATGAATCACCTTGCTGTTATTTCTTACATGCAGTATCTTATCTATCTGAAGGCAATCTAGTTCCCAAACTCTTTGCATTGTCTGCTTCCTTCTAGTTTCTCCTTGCTGTTGGCATGATCTCTCAGAATTCCTCTGGAGGCTTTCCTCAAACATCTGATGTTCTTTGACAGTTGATTTACACTTCATAGTAAGACACTAATAGGCTATTTGGAAGCTCTGTATGTGTGAACAGGTCTTGTCATCTGATGAGCTTCTTTCTGAAATGGCTGGGAGGGAACCTAAAAGTTTCATTTGGCAGTCTTTTCTCTTTATAGGCTAGTTCCTTCAGGGAAGAGCCCAGGAATAAAGGGGAAAACGCTAGAAGCCTCATCATGCAGGGTGCAAACACTTATGTCTCCCTGCTTTTGTTAGGGAACCACTCTCACCCTCTACTGTCTATGTCTAAGCTCCAGAGTCTTTCTGGCTCAATTTCTCCAGGGAATAATCCTCCTGTCTGGCTGGGTGGGCTAACAGATTTTCATCTGTCAGAGCTGAATACTATCATTAAAAAGGAAAAAAAAAAAATCTTTGTCAATCTGGTAGAGAAAAAGCAAAACAACAAACAAAAAACAGGCTTGTTTTAACCTGCATTTGTTAATTTACAAGTGAGGGTGAAAATTCTTCCAATCATTTATTTGCATTTCAGATTTCTTCTACTTGTTTCCTTTGTATTGTTTCCCTATTGGGGTATTCATTTTTTTTTTCCTTTTGAAGCCAAGAGTTCCTTATATATGTTGGAAATGTGAATTTGTATCAAATATAGACTCCTTTTAAGTCTTTGAATGAGCTTATAATTTTTTAAAGGTTTTAGAGATGTATCTCATTTTTGCAAAATCAAACCTATCCATGCTCTTTTCTGATTTCTGCTGTGGTATCATGCTTAGAAAAGTCTCCTGATAACAATTTTACTGTATTTGCTTCCCTTAGATAATTAAGCCATGGAAGACACTGCTCCATCTTCACTTTATTTAATTTCTAGTTGACGGAGACCATCTCTGCATTCAAAGCGACAGCACACAGTCAAAGAGCATCCGGTCATTCTGCTTTTATTTCCTATCTTCAATTAGCAAAGTCAGCTACAGCATGTGGGGACATCAGTATGGCTATCTGTCAGACAGACTACGTCAGTGGTTCCAAAGTGTGGTGTGGGGCCCCTGGGAGTTCCTGAAACCCTTCCAGGGGGTCCACAGGTCAAAACTATTTTCATAATAATACTCAGGTGTTATCTGCCTTTTCCTCATCCTCTCACAAGCATTGCTATTCAGTTGCCAAGTCGTATCTGACTTTTCGTGACCTCATGGACTGCAGCGCACCAGGCTCCCCTGTCCCTCACCATCTCCCGCCATTTCCTCAAGTTCATGTCCATTGAATCAGTGATGCCATCCAACTGTCTCATCCTCTGTTGCCCCCTTCTCCTTTTTCTCAATAAGCAGGATTTTCCTGAGGTAACATGAGTTCTGATGGTTAGTGAAATGCGTACTTGTATACTTTCTTGTTTTCTAGAAGCTTCTAAGGTGGTAGCTTTATGCTATAAACACAAGAGTTTTCAGAGATTACCTCAATTGATTCTCAGTGTACTATCTTTCGTTCTGCCTGCAAACTCATTATTGTCCAATACATAGTTATTTTGAAATCCCTAAGTTTTTCTCATGCTTATACTGAAATATAAGAAGTACATTTTGTGTCTTATTGTTAAATATTGATAGCTATAACCCACATAAACAAAAGCTCTTTGGGGCCCTCAATAATTTAAGAATGTAAACAGGCCCCGACATTAAAAAGTTTGAGAACTGCTGGGTTGGTGATACCGCAGTGACAACCACCCCCAGATTCCAGAAGTTTATCTCTCCCTCACACTACATGTCCATCTTGGGCCAGCTAGTTCTCTGCTCGGCAATGTCCTCTGGTCCCAGGTGGACAAAACAGACCCTTTGGAACCAGTGCTGATCGTGGAGGCAGAGGGAAGAGCAGGAGACTCCGGGTCACCTGCCCTTTAAGTGCCCCAGCCGGAGGGGAACACACATCACTTCCATTCACGTCATTGGCTACAGCTGGTCATGTGACCGCACTCAACCACCAGAGCACTAGGAAGTGCAGCCCCTCGCTAGTTAAGAGCCAATAATGTTTGGTGTATAGCACATCTAACTAGTACAATATTTCATTCAATACTTTGAAGACCCGATAGAGTATACAAGCAACAACTTAGTGATACCTCATACCTTCACTTTAAGAAAAGTAAAGCTGGACTTCCCTGGTGGTCCAGTGGTTAAGAATCTGCCTGCCAATGCAGGGGACACAGGTTCAATCCCTGGTCCAGGAAGGTTCCACATGCCTCGGAATGACTGAGCCTGTGAGCCACAACTACTGAGCCTGGGCATTCTAGAGCCTGTGCTCAACAAGAGAAACCACTGCAATGAGAAGCCTGTACACCACTAGAGAGTAACCCGCCGCTTGTCACAACTAGAGAAAGCCTGCACAGCAACGAAGATCCGTAAATAAACAAGTACAAATTTAAAAAAGTAAAGCTACCAGGCTTTTTATTGCTGAAGTCTATAAATTTCAAGCTCAAACTTCCAGGCTATATCTATATTACTGTATCTCAGCAACAAAACCTCCACAAACTATGTTCTTTTGGGTTGTGGGAAGTCTGCCTAATTACCGCAATTGGAGATTCATGACTGCCCATATGCTCCACGACAATCTGATCGAAATAAACTGCATCAGCTAATAAAAGGCTGTAATTTTTTATGATACTTGGTGCTCACAGAATTTAAAGGAAAAGGCCGATTTCAGAGCTAATTAACAGCAAGACAGCATGGGTACTTTGTGCTGAGCCAAAGCCGCTTCAGGAAGAGAAAGGGCGCTAGAGAGCACATGGTGTCGTTGAGTAGGTGCTGATCACACCAAGAGACTAGCTTGCGTGAAGGTTCCCGCACAGTCTGAAGCTTCAGAAGACCAAAAGCTGCTCTCCACACGGCCCCACCCTCTTCTGATGACCCCTTCCCTGCTCAGCAGCCTTCTACTCTTCTCGTTTACTTATGGGGAAATCTTTGGAGGCTCTGGAAATAAGTTCCTGCACATGGGGCTTCATCCACAAACAATAATAGAGCCCGACAATGTATGTGGGGCTTCCCAGGTGGCTCAGTGGTAAAGAACCTGCCTGCCAATGCAGGAGACACAGGAGACGTGGGTTTGATCCCTGGGTCGGGAAGATCCCCTGGAGGAGAGCACGGCAACCCACTCCAGTATTCTTGCCTGGAAAAACCCTATGGACAGATGGGCTTTGAGGGTAAAGTCGAACACAACTGAGTGACGGAACACTACTAAGTATGTGGACTCACCCTCAAGTGTGCTACAGACTGTACTAGCATTTCAAATAGAACAGGATTTCAAGAGAAACTAACCAATGCCTATTGTAAAAATTCAGCTCTATTTAACTGACAGAAGGAAAAAGAACTGTACAAAAATAAATCTAATCCATTTGAAGCTTTCTACAAATACCATTACTGGTGCTAGTACAAAAGATGATAAATACGTAACCTTTTCTCATCGCAATAAAGAAACATAAGAGAAAGATGATCAATATCTGCTGGATGAAAAAGGACAAGCCCTGTGGGGAAAGGCGTTCCTTCCTCTTCTCACACGGCATCCAGTCTTGAACTGAGTCTCCACAGGTCTTGGCTTAAACCGGGGCCCCAGCTGATGAATTTGCTGTCATCCTCTGCTCCCTGACTTTAAGCAATTTTCCTAAGATAAAGTTTAGATTTACCAAACTGAAAATTGTCAGACTGCTTCCAATACATTCCTCTAGGATGACCTGTCACCAAAACTGCAACATGTTCCTCAATACAGGTATCCCACAAAGTAAAATGCACCTGGACAAGGTGAGTATGGCATCAGCAAATATTTTGTCATTTCAAATCACCACGTTAACTGAATGTCAACTCTGCTCTAAGTACCACAAGAGATACAGAAGAAATACAGCATCCCTGCCCTCAAAGGGATTATAAACTAAGTGTGCATGTCTATTCCCTAAAACTCCCCACACATGGATTTAACTAAACAATAATGAAGACATGGGACTTCCCTGATTGTCCAGTGGTTAAGACCACCTTCCAATGCAGGGGGTGCAGGTTTGATCTCTGGTCAGGGAGGTAAGTTCCCACATGCTTCACCCCCAAAAACATTAAAACAGAAACGATATTGTAACAAATTCAATAAAGACTTTAAAAATGGTCCACATTAAAAAAAAAAAAAAAAAGACCTAAGTTCAGGGCTGTCAGAATGGAAAGAAAACTTCATGGAGCCAGTAGGGTTGAAATGATAATGCAAAAAGTAGACTGAATTTGTTTCAGTATTGACAACAGGCTGGGGCATTTCACGGGAAAAGAGTGCCCCGAGGAAACAGAGACAGAACACTGATAAATTGGCCATATTAAAGGCAAAGAAAAAGGCAGGAAGTAGGCAAGAAATGAACACGGACGTCCACCCGCCTGCTCATTCACTTGGCAAACATCTGACAGGTATGTGTCCTGTGCCCACACGGTGCTAGGAGCCCAGTGATGAGCAGGCAACCACAGTGCCTGACCCCACACGGAGCCTGCTCTGCAGTGGAAGAAAACAGAACATCAGCACAGAGTAGGCAGAAAATACAGAAAACATCTAATTCATGAGGGGCTTTAAAAACAGAGCCAAGAACTTGACCTTTATCCAATAAAAAATAGGACATGACAAAAGATTTCTGGCTAGAGAAACGTGGTCAGTATTGTGTGTTAGTATTAACTGGTACAGCTTTACTGAAACTGACAAAAGGTGAAAACAGAGAGACCTGAAGAAAATAAAAATGAGGGGGTCAAAGTTAGCTGGAGTGGAGAGGATTCATGGACTGAGTTTCTGTGGGGCACCTGAGAAGGGACTCACTACTACTCAGAGAAGAAAATAAAAGAGCATCGAGGCTTTTCACTGGGATGCACAGGTGAGCATGGAACTGGGAGGCAGCCAGGCACAGGAGGCAGTGATCTGAACATGTAACCGTAATGGCCAGGAGGCGGAGACGCAGAGTCAGAGCAAAGCTAACAAAGCGCTATCGCCAGGGTTTCCTCCTTTAACATTTGAATACTCATACAATGCCTGGAGACCATTAGAACCCCCATATTTCAGATAAAAACAGTGAATATCTAAAAGGTTAACTAAGTGACTTGTCTGAGATGGAGAAATGTACCTGATTATGTATCCCTGACCCAAAAGCTGGCTAGAAATTAGAATTCATGTGTAGCCTGGCTCAAACCAAACTTTGGTTGACAGACATTTACAAGAAGGAGAGGCAAACTACAGAGACGGGACGTTTATACTAACCTGTCAAAGGACTCATCCGAATTCTGTGAAGAGCTCCTACAAATCAGTGAGAGCACTCCTTATTAACTTTTACGCTCATGATACTAATAAAAATATACTGGCATTTACTTTACATAATAATGTGCCCATTACTATGCTAAGCACTTACATGCATTCTCGATTAATTCTCCCAACAGCACTATGACAGTAAAATTATCATCTGGATTTTATGGATGAAGAAACAGGTTCAGAGAGGTTAAGGAACTTATTAGCCCAGGTGGCTAGAAAGTCAAACTTGGACTTGACTTCAAAGGCTTTGCTCTTTAAGCCACTGACCTCTTCTGAAACTCCATCTTCACCTTTGGCCTCTTCAAATAATCATCAACACCCTCACAGGTGCCAGGTAAGAAGGTGAGTGATCCCAGCTGTCCCTCCCTAAAGCCCACCTTTGCTGAGCATGGAGGTCAGATGCACACATTCTATTTCTCATGATTGGAAGTTGGCTTCCTACCACCACTTTATTTAGGACCTTTCATGTTGAGAAGGTGGGCTTCAGAGAGAAAAAATCAAATCATGAATGCATCAGAAAGGCTAAACAGGAGGTTAATCAAACAATCCCAAGTTTCTACAATTAGGAATAACCTTAGAAAACTTACATAGGTTCTCCTTAACACAGAAGGGAAAAAACCTACAATTTACCCCCAAGATGGCATTGTAACTTCAAAAACAGGACTAGGGAATTGATAAGAACAGGAAGTCTAACTACTGGGGGTGGGTGGAAAGGCAGGGCCTTTTTTCACCTTTAAGGTTTGTGGGGCTGAGGGGGTTCCCATCCTCCAGGACAAATCCCCTTCTGACATCGGCACTTGAGAACCAGGCCAAAGGAGCAGAAATTCTGATTTTTGATTAAAGGTCATTCCAAGGGCTTAGGAGAAACTTTCCTACCATTGTACAACTCTGTCTTCATTTCTCTGCCTGGTTATGTCTGTATGTTTATTTTGCGCCTTTGAGACACAAGTGTAAATAAAAAGGCCAGCATCGCAGGGCAATGAGCTCAAGTTCCTTCCTGGGTCAAAACTCATGGTTCAGATCCTCTCTCGCATGAAGGGTTCAGCTTCTTTTCCCCCACACGCTTGACCTTATACTTTCTGTGGTCTGAGCCCATCTGCTACATCTTGCCCACTCGATGCCCACATGATTCTTGTGGTTGGATGTCTGTTGGCATTTTACTACTGAGGAATGTTCTGGCCGCAGCAAACCCGGGTGGGAACACTGTGCACTCACTGCAGGCAGAAATGGTTCCAAAAGCCCAAGAGCCAAGCAGGTTGCAGCCATCAGACCACAAGAGCTTCTGCAAAGGAGCGTGATCCATACAACGCAGGGGCCACTAAAGCAGTAACATCCCCAGTGGTCTTTCATTTTTTTTTTTTTGGAGGGTGCCCCCTTTTAAACATTTATGCTATTTTGTCTTCTCATCTGTTAGTTGTCTTAAATCCTCTCTTTGAACATGGTAGGGTGTAAATAAAATACATGAGTGAAATTAAAATGAAAGTTTAAAAAAAGTAAACACTAAAATTCCGTAGCCAAGCGAAACACGTGGCTTGTGTGTCCCATCGTTTCTTCTCCATTATTTCACTGAACTCACAGCAAACAGAAAAGCTTACAATTGAATTCCCTTTAAGAAAAAAATGAAAGAAAAAAAAAGAGGTAGTTTGGTCAATAATGTAGAATTAGAACATTAAAATTTCAAGACCTAATTGTTTGAAATGCCCAAAGTAGAAAGGTAGTAACTAGCTTAAGGTTCATTAAAGAAAACAATTTCAAAATTCAGCCTCATGGTGTTTGCTAATCACAGTATAAGGTGACACTGGAACTAGAGGGGTACCCTAATGGCCCCCTCCTCACCCTCAGGAAGACCCCTAAAAGCTCCACCAGTCACCTTCCTGACTGCCAGTGCTGTCATGCTGTCGCTGGAGCAGAACCTCTGCCTCTGCCAGGCCCTGCCCTCTCTGCCTGGTTCCTTCAAAGACGACTGCTCACAACAACTTGATCTGTGGGTCCCTCTCTGCTTCTAACCCAGACGCCGTCTCTTTAGACCACCCCATGGCTCTGCACCCCACTCCCAAGCTTAGCCCAGCTGCTGGGAACCACTCCTCCTGCTACCCAAGTCAAATGCATGATCTTGCAGGAAGAGTTCGCAGATAACTGTCTTCTGAAGAGAATAAGCTCAGTAATTTGAACAGAAGAAGAAAGTTTTGGGAATTTAGAACATAATGCTTAGCTTAAAATCCTAAATTCTGCTTAGCACCATTTTTTTTTTTTTATTACTACAATAGTAAACTGAGCCTGGATGAGACAGACCAAAGTCTATGTACATGTATGTCTTTTTAAAGCAAGCAAAACCTCATGTTTATCAAAATCCAAGAAGTAGCAACAGTAAACATTATTAATCAAATACCTACTTATGCGTCAGGTACTTTATATATAGCCTCACAGCTCCAATATACAACATCCTGGATCAGAGTGAGTACTTTATATTAATACACTTTTACCTGTTACCTACATTTCAAGAAAAGCTCCCCAAAAAACAGAGAGCAAAAACGTTCAACTACTAGCTGCCTTGAGGCACATACCTCCTGGGGGTAAAACTGGGATTCAAACACAGGATGCTCTGGCTGCATATCAGTAAAGGAGACTCTGAGGTTGAATGATGTGTTCAAGGTCACCTGGGGGACCTTAGTGGCCTGAGAGCCCTGCTCTTAAGGACCATGCTCCTCTTCACTGGCAGGCAGCCTTAGGAACGTGACCACTGGGCTCAATTAGGTTTCTGGACAACCAAGGCTCACACTACTTGCCCAGCACAAGCCGGTTCACTGTTGTGACTATCAGACTTTGTTGTTTTTTTTTTTTCAGACTTTGAACCTAAGGCAGCAAATGGAAAACTAATTAAAGGAAACCTTTGTAGACCCACCTTCACATCCCTTATTAAGACTAATCACCTGCCCATCAGGTTAGACAAGCACCTCAGGGCTTTAGGCACCTATGTGTGCCCTGGCTTACCACCCTTTTACATTCAGTATCTGCGGATGGCCCTGCTACCCTGGTTGGGGGTTGGGTGACTATCCCCCAAGGTCAATCCTGGCTGTGACAAGTAGACCTTCCTCTTTTGCTCTAGCCTTTTCGTCTGCAGTCCAAACTCAGATTTTTCAGGCCCTACTCTGTGACTGTAACCTGCAGCCAGAGTAAACCAGACAACCAAAAACTGTGGAGAGGATGAGATGCCCTGTACCAGGGAAGGAATGAAAATGCAGGGACTTTGGGAAAACTTTCTATTTAGGTGATGATTTTGCACTTCTAGTTACATGGCTATTTTGGAAGGATGAAGATCCCAGGACACTGACCTCCATATGTGGGCTACAAGAAAAGACATTTCTACTTAAGTTTATTTTTTATTTAATGACTGGTTTTTTTTTTACAAAAGTATCTACAACTTGAAAAGGAGATTGGCTCCTTTAAAACTGATTGGGACCAGAGATCTTACAACAGGTTATAAACATTGCTGACTGACATGCATAAAAATGAAACTCTCTCAACTACAACACTGGTTAAAGTAGGAGTTATACTCAATTATTTAGGAATAAATTAATTATAATGTCGATAAAAATCATGTACATCAAGAAAATTTCACTAATTCTTTAGGAATCCTTTTTCCAAATAAATTTTGGAAAATCATCTCAGAAATCTCAGATCAGTTAGAGTTTAGGCCCCTGATGGTGCATAAATCCAGTTTAAATATGCCCAGTTAATGATAAATTATTCCCTCCCCTCAATGTGTGGCAGGCAGATAACTGCTCCACTCAGCAGACAGACAATTTAGGAACACTAGAGAAAGAGAATTATTAAAGATCACTGAAGCTTTATCTAGCTGCCTGCTTCACTCTCTGGGATACAATTTAAAGAGGGAACATTTTAAAGTTTAAAACAAGGCAAAGGAGATTCTTAGGCAGATTTCTGACATTTCCGTATTACTCCATTTGTTATCATCATGTATCATGCTTGTAAATTTAAAACTTTATTAATTAGAGTTCCCTGGTTTCGGTTCAGCTTCCTTCCATCTGAGATCCTTGGCAGAAAGTCACGAATCTCCTGAACATGAGACTTCTGAAAATGCTCTGGGGTGCTGGTGGGAAGAGGACCTTGCCTCCTAGTTACACTTCAATGCCATCAAGCTGTAGACCTGAAACATCAACGGGGTTATTACCTTCTTTTGACCACATATGTAAGATAAAGATTACTTCTATTTTTTTCTCTAATTCTTCAGCTAAATCATGGTCTTTCAACTTCAGGTTGATTTCTAATTTCACAAAAAAAATCTTTGTTAAAATCAAGTCCAGAGATCACTTTCTGAGCTTCTTTTCTAATGGGACCCTGGAAAATCATACCACAGACGATGGTGTTCTATACTGAGTTTGTTGACAGCAGCAACACAAAATGACTTAAGCCAGACACTTGTTTCACAGGACTTTCACCTACAGCCATAAATGTGGAAGGTGCCTTCACTGTTTCGGAGAAGTGAAATTTTTAAAGAAATATTTCTTTGACTTTCACCCATCAGTCTAATAGCAATGACAAGTCCCAACATTCTGGCAGTTTCGAGGTATACCTCTGACAAATGTTTACCTAGGACTCCAGCCAAGCTTACTACTCTAGACCTTTTTGATCATTTGCAGCCGCCTAAGATTCAGGGGCTTTCCAGGTGGCGCCAGTAGTAAAGAACCCACCTGCCAACGCAGATGTAGAAGAGGTGGGATTGATCTCTGGGTGGGGAAGATCCCCTGGAGGAGGGTATGGCAACCTACACCAGTATTCTTGCCTGGAGAATCCCATGGATAGAGGAGCCTGGTGGGCTATGGCCCATAGGGTTACAAAGAGTCGGACATGACTAAAGCGACTTAGTATGCAAGATTCAGTGAACAGGTATTAGTATCGTTCCCCAGGCGAACTATAAATGAGTGGTAAGAAAGGCTGATTTCAGAAAAGCTGGTTTCATTTACCACTTTACTTCTAAGAACTGGAGAAAAAAAATAACTAGCCTGACAGCTCCATTCAAAGGGAAAGAAATAGAGGCCAAAGAAGCCTCACCAATGACTCGTTACAAGAATCTCTAGGTGGCCCTATTGCAGCCTAACAAGATCTGAAATTCACCAAAATATTTCACTGGATGTTTCCACAGTCAATAGTGACTAACACATTTAAGGAATTCCTATGTGGAGTGCCCAAAAAGTCCAGCAGCTCTGGAGTCTGAGGACTGCTAACCTAGGCAGTACAGCATAGAGGTCAAGAACTGGGGCTTCAGAGTCAGACTGCCCGGGGCTGAATCTAGGCTCTTGCAATTTCTAGTGGTGTGGCTTTGGGCAAGTTACTTAATCTCTCTATGCTTCAGTTTCCTCAGATATCAATCAAGAACTCTCTGAATACCCACCTTAAAGGCTAATACGGTAATTAAGTGCAATAACATAAAACAAAGTGTCCATTCAGCACTGTGGCCCTGCACAAAGTGTGCCCTCACAGAACATTAGCTGTTATTAAGATCACACAGACCTGAGCTCACTGACAAAACAGCCTCATCAGTTTTGCCAAGGACAGCCAAAGGAGGCTAGTTCTGATCACTGGAAAATCTGAGCCAGAATCAAGAGATCCCCTGGCAGGGCTGAGAAGACCCTACCTAGCAGTTTAGAGAGAAAGAGTTCACTTCATGAACATGATCTGACCTTGGAAGCCTCTCTGCCCTTCACGCTGACCTCAAATGTACTTGTCAACAAGAAAGGAAATTTAATTGGGTCCCCACTATGTCCCAGACACCATGTGAGGCTCTCTAGTGTTATCTTTCAAATGTGAGGAAACGAGGTATAAGCACTTGGCGTCTGGAAACGCGGACGCAAGTGGTGGCGTCAATTCCTCCTCGCTTATTCCTGAGTTTATTCCTAACCTGGGCCTCCGAATGGAGGCTCTTTGTCCAGGACACTCTTCCTTCAATTTCTGGAAGCCGCTCAGAGAGAAGGAGGACACAAGACACGTGCCTCTGAGCCTGGACTCACTTCAGAGGAGGGATGTCCCCGTGGAAGACTTGGGGACCGGACAGACCCATGGGGAGGTTCCCTGGTGGCTTTGACCTTGGCGCCTGGGACTCCGTTTCCCATCCTGCCGGCTGCGGGACGATGACACAGCCCCTCGGCCTAGGCCGGTGTGTGAGCCGAGCGTGGCAACTGGTCCTGGAGGACTTGGATTCCCCACACCACCTTCACCTCGGGACCCTGTTCCCCCCTGGGGGCGCGGGGCCCTCTGGCTTTGCCGGGACACAGTGCACGCGGCGCACCGGCCGCGGAGAGCTGGGGGAGAGGCCAGCTAGGATACCCCCGGCGCAAGGGTCAGGGCAGTGGGGACAGTCTGGCCGGCCAGCGATCGCGCACGTCAGCCGGGGTCACGCGGCCTCCCCGCCAGGGTCCGGCCGCCCGAGGAGGGAACGGGGCAGTCGCTGCCAGCCCGGCCCCGCCTGAACGACCCGGTCCAGCCTCGGTCCGGACGGCGGCACGCCGCAGGCCTCACCTCCCTGCGCACGTTCAGCAACGAGTAATAGTCTTCATTGTCCAGCTCCTCCTCGCTCAAGGCCGTCGCCATCTTCGCAACCTTTCACCCCGCCAAACCGGCAAGGCCGTGCTCAAGAGGGACCGACAGTCCGCGGCCCAGATAGCGCGGGCCGGCGCGGCTGCCCCACAGCGACCCCTGGCGGGCTGGAGTCGTGCCGCCTCCGCGCAGCCCGGAAGGAGCGCGCCTGCGCCCTGCGCCCCCGCGCGGCCGAGGGCGGGCCCAGCCCCTCCACGTGTTGCCCGGGGACCCAAAGCCGAGCCCCGGCACCTTGGGGCTGTGCCTTGGCTAGGGGGAGCGACTTTGCGGTCACTCCCGGGGGTCGTCACGTCTGGACGCCGGGGAGACAGACCTTTGGGACACCCTCTGTCTCCCCCGCCGGTGTCCAGTGCGGGGCACATCCGAATCCCAAATATAGCCTCACCTGGGCTACGTGGCCAACTCCCCACCTCCACCTCACCCCCGCACCCCTCCGACGGGAGGCTACTGGAGGCCCCACATACTGATTTGTCTTTGCACAGGAAGCTTCCAGAATGGCATGTATTCCTCCTGTGGTCTTTCACTTTTCTCTTGACAACCCTGCCCAGGGGACAGGCCCCCTCATTTTCACTTGTTATTGTCGTATATTTGGGGTATCGGGCAATTTTTCTGCTGCTTAAATGACGAGGTTATAGCCATTGTGAAAGTGAAAGTCGCTCAGTCTGTCCGACTCTTTGCCACCCCATGGACTATATGGATTATATAGTCCATGGAATTCTCCAGGCCAGAATACTGGAGTGGGTAACCTTTCCCTTCTCCAGGGATCGAACCCAGTCCCCCGCATAGCCATTGGCTTCCCACTGTAATTGTTTCTGGCAGGCGTATATATCTACCGACCCCACTCTGGATCTGTTCTCTTGTAAATTTCTACCTTATGATTTAGCATTGGAGTCGAATTGATTTCAACCTTGTGCCTGTGGCTTGGTGCGTTGTTAAAGATGTCTCTGCAGTTATCTAAATAATTTAAATGTCTTTTAAATGATCCAGTTATCAAGAGAAAGTGGACAAGAGAGTGCCCATAGTCTTGTCACCTGTTTGGTTCATGCCGACTTGTACCAGTTCTTCCCTAATTCTCAGTAATGTTTGCTCGGTAACTAACCAGTGATTTAGAATCATCCTTGCTGCCCTTCCTAAGCCGGTCTCCTGGGAAGCCCCAAACACCTGTCTGTGGATTTGAGAAGTTGATTTCTTTCTCTTCCTAATTTTTGACCAGATGTGCATCATCTGGGCTTGTGTACAGTCCCTTGCAAGTTGCCCAGCCCTCTTAAGGCTCTCTTGGCATGAGTCACTTAGGTGTGCTGAGACCGGTTGTTCTGGAGAGTTGAGTCAGTCTGGAACAAACTGTCAGCCGGAGTTGTAAATTAAGACCTATTTCTTTATCTGTGTGAGGTTTCCTCCCAATAGCTTTCTTTCACACTCACTCATATTCCATCAGCTAGTCCAGAATTTTTTTTTTTTATGGTCTTTCCTTTTTTCTCCGTTGCAGAACAGTGATTAGGGCTAAACTGCACGCTGACATTTGCTGGTTTTTAAGAATGTCTTACTGAGAGGCTGGGGGGAAAACTAGAATGTTGTGATATTCCTTTTCTCCTACCGTTTGTAGACATTAATTGGGCTATAATGCTCAGTTGGGTAGAGGAGCTCTTTGCCATCTTTCCTCTGCTTTGGAAAACACTGCCTCTAGGAATTACACAAACGGAACACAGCATATGTCTCAGAACGCCCAGGTCGGTGTTGCCATGATTGAGAATGACCTGATTTTTATCACCACTCAAACAAAATAAATAGTGACTCTCGGATGCTCTGTGCTTTTGTCCTCTCTTGGGCCCACAGTATTTTGTGTTACTTGGTTACTTAGAAAGTGATTGTGACAAATAAGAAATAAACTTAGATACACCACAGGCTCAAGAATATATTGACTTCAGAGATTGGCTCTCTTGTTTCTCTCCTCCAAAAACCATGATCTCTGATGGGCAAAATAATGCAAACCGAAAGATGTATACATTTATCAGTTAACACACACATCCAACAAGCTACTCCTGCCAGAGCAAGTGACAAAACTCAGTCACATTAACTCACTGCCTTGCACTTTAGTTTTCCTTTGATTGAGTAAAGTCATAAAGTGATTTGTCAGTTAGTTGCAAAGCCTAATATATCAATACTTATGTAATATATTCATATAACTATATGACTATATGTATTATTATATATGTATATAAAATCGAAATGGGGGAAGGGGACAGGGCATAACCTTTATTTTTTAATTTTTTAAAAGTCTTTATTGAGTTTGTTAGAACATTGCTTCTGTTTGTTTTATGTTTGGTTTCCTGGCCCCAAGGCATGTGGGATCTTAGTGCCCCCATCAGAGATTGAACCCTCAACCCCTGAATTGGAAGGTGACGTCTTAACCACCAAAACACCAGGGAAGGTCACACAACCTTTAAAAGAATGATTGCTGTTGGTGATATACCAAGATCTGGCCAGAACTGATTATATCAAAGATGGTAGAAGATTCAACTTCCAGTGGAGCTTGAGCCTCATTATATGCTCATTGTGATTCATTAGCTAAGTGACACACCCGCAGGCACCGTGACAGATGGAACAGTGTTGACTGCTCAGTCGTGTCAGACTTCTTGTGACCCCGTGCACTGTAGCCCGCCAGGCTCCTCTGTCCATGGACTTTTCCAGTGGAGAATACTGGAGTGGGTAGCCATTCCCTTCTGTAGAGAGTCTTCCTGACCTAGGTAGTAGCTCAATTCCTGGAAATCCCCACCCCTTCCCCCAAACAATTGGAATAATCCTCTCACTCAGCCTATGAAATGAAACCGTGGTGGTTTAGTCATTAAGTCGTGGCGACTCTTGCGACCCCACGGACTGTAGCCGCCAGGCTCCTCTGTCCATGGGATTTTCCAGGTAAGAATACTGGAATGGGTTGCCATTTCCTTCTCCAGGGGATCTTCCTGACCCAGGGATCAAACCCGGGTCTCCTGTATTGCAGGCAGATTCTTTACCAACTGAGCTATGAGGGAAGCCGTGGTCAATGATTAAGTTGCGTCCGACTCTGTGCGACCTCGTGGACTGTAGCCCACCAGGCTCCTCTGTCCATGGGATTCTCCAGGCAAGAATCCTGGAGTGGGTTGCTGTGCCCTCCTCCAGGGATCTTCCTGACCCAGGAATCAAACCACATCCACCTGCATTGGCAGGCAGATTCTTTACCACTGAACCACCTGGGAAGCCAGCCATAAAAACTAACTCCTGCATATTTCGGGGTCTCCCACCTTCTGAGAGTGGCCCACGCTCTTCTGTAAAGTGTGTTTCTCCCAGGGTCACTCTTGGCTTTTGAGACAGACTGCATTCTGTCTCTGGAACGTCTCTCTCTAGACAAATCCAGTTATTACCTATCACTCTGCCTCTTGTTGAATTCCTTCTGCGTGGAGACATAAAGAGTCTGAGCTTCAGTAAGTCCTTACACCAGGTGTGTGATTTTAATAAAAAGACAGTGGGTTCAAGTCCCAAATCTGAGTTTTGACTGGATTCAAGTCCCAGCCTGAGTTGTGAGCTTTCATAGCTGTTATTGAATTCTCTCATCTTAACTGTAAACATAAGGATGCTCACCTCTACCATCATTATGTTCAGAGTGACCCCAGATCATCTGGCTTCTCTGAGCCATCCAGGAAATTTCCTTTATTTAAAGACTTGACCCCAGGCCTTGCATCTAGCATGTAGGATTAGGGTTGTGAGGTTAAATATAGCATGCTCATTAAATCGGAATTTCAGATAAACAATGAATACTTGTCAGTAGTATTGCACCGGGCATACACATATACTAAACAAATTGTGACCCTGAGGACTGTAGCCCACCAGGTTCCACTGTCCATGGGATGTTCATGGCAAGAATACTGAAGTGGGTTGCCATACCCTCCTCCAGGGGATCTTTCCAACCCAGGGATTGAACCCATGACTCCTGAGTCTGCTGCAGTGCAGGCAGATTTTTACTGTAGAGCCACCAAGAAAGCCTATATACTAAACACAATTTATTGTTTATCTGAAATTCAAATTTAACTTATTCTGGCAACCTCAATTAGAAACACTACAATCCTTCCCCTTGATGCTGAAAGCTCAGCCTCCCTGTACACTGGGGCCAAATCAAATCTGAGTTTTGGATAAAGTGGAAAAGAATAGCTTTATTGCTTTGCCAGGTAAAGAGACACAGCAGGTTCTTGCTCTGGAAAATGATGTGTCCTAACCCAGGAGAGTTTGGTGAGGAGTTTAGGGGGAGGTTGCTGACAAGATCAGGGTGTGTGCAGGGTCTCAGGTGGTGGGTCTCCTAATCTTGATGAGCCTCTCTGGTCCCCTTAATCTTGCCTCAAGTGATTTCTTGGCTGCTCCTCTCCTTACGGGCTTCCTACGTGGCACTAGTGGTAAAGAACCCGAGTGCCAATGTTGTGGTTCAGTTGCTAAGTTGTGACTCTTTGTAACGCCAAGACTGCAGCACGCCAGGCTTCTTTGTCCTTCACCATCTCTCAGAGTTTGCTCAGACTCATGTCCATTGAGTTGATGATGCCATCCAGCCATCTCATCCTCTGTCACCGCCTTCTTTTCCTGCCCTCAATCTTTCCCAGCATCAGGGTCCTTTCCAGTGAGTTGGCTCTTCACATCAGGTGGCCAAAGTAGGTGGCACAAGAGACATGGGTTCGATCCCTGGGTCAGGAAGATCCCCTGGAGATGGAAATGGTTACTGACTCCAGTATTCTTGCCCAGAGAAGCCCATGGGCAGAGGAACCTGGCAGGCTACAGTCCATGGGGTGGCAAAGAATCAGACATGACTGAATGACTTAGCATGTACACCTCTCTTGATTGGCAGCTGTTTGAATCTGCCCTTTGGGATTCAAGGAAGGTCATAGAAGTTGGAATCTTGCCTACAAGAAACAGGGGACCTAAAAGGCCTCCGAGCCTAGGGGCCCCACAGGGCCCCACTCAGTTTCACCCTTTTCTTGAGTGATGCTCTGGAGAGGTGAGGTGAACAGCCTGAATCCACATCCCCCATCTCTGTAATTCAGAAGGAAAAGTCACCTATACTTTTTCAGTTATTCTTTTGTCACTGAGCCTGGATGAGGATGTCTTTGCTTGCTTGCCAGCCATTCATAGTCAGCTTTCCATTTCCTCTCATGAGCTCTGATAACCCTGTTAAGAGGAGTTAAGGAAGAAAAAAAAAAAATCCTTAGCTGGGGAAAAGAAGGGAGAATCTGAGGGCACTCAAGAATTAAATTTTCTTGATGTTATCTTTTCCCTTAGTATTTAAGCGACTTGTCATTTTCCTCTTTAGCCACGATGATAATTGTAGGAGGGTTGAGTCAGGCAGAGGAAGAGCCATACCTGCTTGAATGAGATAGTGGCTGAGTGGCTGCAGAGCCTGACCCCAGAGGCAGCCTTGGTGGGGGTGGCAGGGGGTGCAGATAGATGGGAGGCCTTGAGACTCTCCAGTTTTAGACCTCACCATCCCATCAAAGTATGCATCTCCAGGGACTTCACTGGTGGTCCAGGGGCTAAGACTCCATCCTTCCACTTCAAGGATCAGGGGTCCGATCACTAGTCAGGGAACTAGAATCCACATGCCACAAACAAAATGTTTGCATGCTGCAACTAAATATCCTGCATGCTGCAGGTAAGACCCAGTGCAGCCAAATAAGTAATAAAATTAAAAATATATATATATATATTTTAAAAGTATGCATCTTCAGGGCTTCCCAGGTGGCTTTAGTGGTAAAGAACCCACCTGCCAATGCAGGTAGACGTAAGAGATGAAGGTTCAATCCCTGGGCCAGGAAGATCCCCTGGAGGAGGGCATGGGAGCACACTCCAGTATTCTTGCCCAGAGAATCCTATGGACAGAGGAGCCTGGCGGGCTACAGTCCATAGGGTCTTAAAGAGTCGGACACGACTAAAACAACTTAGCACACATGCACAGGCATCTTCAAAGTCTCCGGTTCAGAGCTTCTATCTTGGGAACTCGGCGTTCTGTCTACGGTGTTATCCATTTGCTGTGCCTGGGGAAACTTACTGGTTTTCCCTGATGTTTGCACCTTCAGGTCCTCAGTGCCCATGTGTTCATCTGTCCTAATCCATCAGTTCCCAGCTAGGGTTCCATTCCAATCTGCTTTCTCGGCGGCTTAGTGATATCATGGCTTCCCTGAGAGCTCAGTTGGTAAAGAATCTGTCTGCAATGCGGGAGACCCCGATTCGACTCCTGGGTTGGGAAGATCTCCTGGAGAAGGGATAGGCTACCCACTTCAATATTCTTGGGCTTCCCTTGTGGCTCAGCTGGTAAATAATCCGCCTGCAATGCAGGAGACCTGAGTTCGATCCTTGGGTTGGGAAGATCCCCCGGAGAAGGGGATCCTGGAGAAGGGAAAGGCTACCCACTCCAGTATTTTGGCCTGGAGAATACCATGGACTGTACAGTCCATGGGGTCACAAAGAGTTGGACATGACTGAGCGACTTTCACTTTCACTTAGTGCTATCATAATCATTTGGCCTTTGACTCTGTCCAGCACATCCATTCCCAGGTCAGTTTGTCTCTCTTATCTACCTTTCCACCCACCTCCCAGGCTATTGAGAGTGGTCCAGGAAAGTCTTGGAAGATACAAAGTTGATGCTTACTGATGCTAAAATTTTGGCCTCTGTGCACTGGTGCTAAATCAAATCTCGGAGAAAGTTTTGGGTGAGGTAGAAAAATAGAAAAAAAAAAGTAGGAAAGCCAACAAAGGTCTGTATAGTCAAAACTGTGATTTTTCTAGTAATCATGTACCAATGTGAGACCTGGACCAAAAAGAAGGCTGAGCACAAAGGAATTGGTGCTTTTGATCTGGGGTACTAGAGAAGACTCTTGAGAGTCCCTTAGACTGCAAGGAGATCAAACCAGTCAGTCCTAAAGGAAGTCAACTCTGTACATTCATTGGAAGGACTGATGCTAAAGCTGAAGCTCCAGTACTTTGGCTACCTGATGGGAAGAACTGACTCACTGGAAAAGACCCTGAAGCTTGGAAAGATTGAAGGCAGGAGAAGGGACCGACAGAGGGCAAGATGGTTGGATGGTATCACCGACTCAATTGACCTGAGTTTGAGCAAACTCTGAAAGATGGTGAAAGACAAGGAAGCTTGGCATGCTGCAGTCCGTGGGGTCACAAAGAGGCGAACATGACTTAGCGACTGAACGACAACAAGAAGGAAATAGTAGCTTTATTGCTTTCCAGGCAAATGGAGACAGAGCAGGCTCCTGCACTGAAAACTTGTGTGTCCTGACCCAGGGGGCTTGGTGAGGAGTTTTATAGCAGTGATTCAAGGGTAAGGTTGCTGATGAGACTAGGGTGTATGCAGAGCTTGCGCTCCTTTAATTTGGTTAGAGGTGATCTCTTGACGAGTTTCTCTGGTTCGGTTAATCTGGTCTTCTCTGAAATGCAGTTTTAGTTCTGTAAAGAGCTTAAAGATATTGTTAAGTGTATCCCTTGAGGTGGAACCAGGACCCCACCCCCAGGCTGGATAGACTACCATTTCTTGGCTGTTCCTCCCTTGACTGTGCATCCCTTCTCTTCTCTGATTAGCAACTGTTGGAATCAGCCCTTTGGAACTCAGGGAAGGTCCTGGAGGTTGAACGAAAAGGCTTTTCATGCCCACGAGCCCCACAGGGTCCTGTTTGGTGTCATTATTTGACTGTAACTGGCCACAGTGTTACTCGGCAGTCCTATCGTTGCTGTTGTTCAGTTGCTAAGTCATGTCCGACTCTTTGTGACCCCAGGCGCTGCACCATGCCAGACTTCCCTGTCCCTCACTGTCTCCTGGAGTTTGCTCAGATTCATGTCCATTGAGTCGGTGGTGCTGTCCAACAATCTCATCTTCGGCTACTCTTTTCTCCTCCTGCCTTCAATCTTTCCCGGCATCAGGGTCTTTTTCAGTGAGTCGGCCCTTCGCGTCAGGTGGCCAAAGTATTGGAGCTTCAGCTTTAGTGTCAGTCCTTCTAAAAAAAATAAAGGGTTGGTTCTCTTCAGGGTTGTCTGGTTTGATCTCCTTGCAGTCCAAGGGACTCTCAAGAGTCTTCTTCAGCACCACAATTCAAAGGCATCAATTTGTCAGCCTTCTCTATGGTCCAACTCTCACATCCATACATGACTACTGGAAAAAGCATAGCTTTGGCTATATGGACTTTTGTTGGCAAAGTGACATCTTTGCTTTTGAATATGCTATCTATGTTTGTCTATGTTTGAGAGTCCCTTGGACAGCAAGGGACAGCAAGTAAATCCTGAAGGAAATAAACCCTGAATATTCATTGGAAGGATTGATGCTGAAGTTGAAACTTCAATATTTTGGCCACCTGATGCAAAGAGCTGACTCATTGGAAAAAAACCCTGGTGTTGGGAAAGATTGAGAGCAAGAGGAGAAAGGGGCAACAGAGGATGAGATAGTTGGATGGCATCATCGACTCAATGGACATGAGTTTGAGCAAATTCCAGGGATAGTGAAGGACAGGGAAGCCTGGCATGTTGCAGTCCATGGGGTCACAAAAAGTTGGACATGACTGAGTGACTGAACAACAACGTTTGTCATAGGTTTCTTTCCGAGGAACAACTGTCTTTTAATTTCATGGCTGCAGTCACCATCCGCAGTGATTTTGGAGCCCAAGAAAATAAAATCTGTCTTATTATACTCACCTCATATAACACCCTACACATTACCCCACAGTTCTATTCAGCTTATCTTTAAATTTGAGACACTATCCAGAGATGGGCATTGATCTTTCAGCAATTTGCAAGAGGGAAATGATTTCTGTTCTAGTGGAATTAACACTCCAATGAGTGGGGGAGGGGAGGTGACAATAAACAAGATAACTTCAGATGCTAAGTAGTATGAGTAAAATAAAACACTGATGTGATAATGTAATATCTCATATGTTGGTCACATGAGCTGGGTTGGTTATGAAAGATCTATCTGGGAATGTAAATTTGAGCTGAATGACAAGGAGGATCCTGCTTTGCAAAGCCTAAAGGAAGAAGCTTCTAGTGCAAAGTCTTGGAGACAAGAACAAGCCTGATGTGCTCCAGGGACAGAGAGAGAGCCAGCAAGCATGAAGCTGGTGCAGGTAGGGGAGGGCAGTTGGAATAGATGGAGAGGTTGTTAGTGGAGGAGGGGCTCATGGAGGGGAGGATGGTGGTCAAGAAATTAATTTTTATTCTGACCACAATGGCAAGCATTGAAAAATTTTAAGCAGGAAGGAATGTGTGTATTGTGTGTGTGCTTAGTCGCTTCAGTTGTGTCCAACTCTTTGCGACCCCATGGACTGTAGCCCACCAGCCTCCTCTGTCCAGGGGATTCTCCAGGCAAGAATACTGGAGTGGTTTGCGATTTCCTTCTCCAGGGATCTTCCCAAACCCAGGATCGAACCTATGACTCTTGCATCTCATGCACTGGCAGGCAGATTCTTTACCACTTGGGCTACCTGGGAAGCCCAGAAGAGACATGGTCTGGCTTTACCCCCACTAAAGATCAGGGGAGTTAGACTGGGTTAAAGGTTCCTGGAATGGAACATCCCCTCACCCCTAACCTGTTAAAATTTCTTGCAGTGTTCCTGGGAAGGAAGGATGGTGGCCTTGGACTTGGACTAAGTAATGGAATAGCCAGGCATAGAATGCACCTTGGACTGCAGTCAGCAGGAACTGCTGATGGGTTAGGTTTGGGGTATGAAGGGGAAAGAGAGGAATAGGTGTTATGCCTGCATTTAAAAAAATTGGGATATCATTGTTTTACAATGTGTTAGTTTCTGCTGCGCAACAAAGTGAATCAGCTATATGTATACATATATCCCTTCCCTCCTTAAGCCTCCCTCCCACCCGCTCCTATTGAACCCCTCTAGGTCGTCACAAAGCTCCCAGCTGAGCTTCCTGTTATGCCTACATTTTGGCTTGAGCTACTGGATAGTAAAGCCATGTATGGAGCTGAGGGAGATCAGGGAAGAGGCAGGCTTGGGAGGGGAGTAACCAAGTTCTATTTTGGGGATGGAGGTCTTTGTTAGGTCTTCCTGTGGAAAGGACACCTTTCTGCTTCCTTTTCTGCTCAAACTTTCGTGTATGCAAGCAGGCTCTCATCCCCATCATTTCCTTAAGATTCTCGTCTCAGAGATTCCTGTGGCTTCTTGAACCCAAATCCAATGAACTATGTTGAACTGCCTACTCTTTGGACTCTAGCCAGTATTTCAATGTTCTTCACCTAATTTATTGCAATGTTTCTGTCCTTGAATGTTTGATTTTTCCTCTCCCTTAGCTTCCATATTTCTCTGTCTTGATCTTCCTTTCCTCTTACCCCCACCTGGAATTCAAAATCTTTGGGTTCTGGATTCACAGATCTTTCAGCCTTATCCCTCCAAATCTTCCTTCATGGATCTTTGGTTCTAGCCAGAAAACAAATATTATTCAAGTTCAAAAAATATTGAACTTCTTTGCTTCTTTGTCTTTTGCTTCATCTCTGAGCTTCCACGGAGGGGGTCAATGACCCTCAGTCTAAAAAATGCCCTGTGAAATTGCTTTGAATGTGGGTCTGCTGTTGAGAACTCCCTCAGCATTTGTCTCTATCTGCATCGTTAATGTTAAACTATGTTTTCTCAGGGTAGAGAAATGTAGTTAGACATTTATTTTGTTTTCCAGCACTTTCAGTTCAGTTCAGCTTCTCAGTCATGTCCAACTCTTTGCGACTCCATGGACTGTAGCACACCAGGCTTCCCTGTCCATCACCAACACTTCAACGATGTCAGTTCACTTCTTTTAGGTTTCTGCTGATGCTGTTGTGAAGTGTTATTTTTTTCTCTTTGGGGGCTTCAATTAGACCTTCTCAGTGTAGTCTCTTTTTTCTGCATTATTTTTTTAAGTTAAAAAAATTATTTATTTGGCTGTGCCGGGTCTTGGTTGCGGTATGCAAGATCTTTGATCTTCATTGCTGTATTCAGGATCTTTATTGTGGCATGTGGGATCTTAGTTCTCTGACCAGCGATCTAACCTCAGCACCCTGCATTGGAAGCATGGAGTCATAGCCACTGGGCCACCAGGAAAGTCCCTGTCTTATTTCTTTTTTATCTCTATGACTTCTTTGTGGACCCTCTGACCAATCTTCCATTTCACTAATTCTCTCATTTTCCTAAAAAAACTTTATTGTATATAGTTTATGTCCACTATAATGCATGTATTTTTTAAAAATTATAGTTGATTTATAATGTGTTCGTGTCAGGTGTACACCAAAGTGATTCAGTTATATTACCTATTCTTTTTCAGATTCTTTTCCCTTATAGATTATTACAAAATACTGAGTACAGTTCCCTGTGCTACACAGTAGATCCTTGTTGGCTATCTATTTTATATATAGTAGTGTTTATATGTTAGTCCCAAACTCATAATTTATCCCTTCCCCTCTTTTCTCCTTTAGTAACTGTAAGCTTGTTTTCTATGTCTGTGGTCTATTTCTGTCTTATATATAAGTTCATATTTATCATGCTTTTTTAGATTCTACATATAAGTGATATTGTATGATATTTGTCTTTCTTTGTCTGGCTTACTTCACTTAGATATTCTTTAGGTGTACCTGTGTTCCTACGAATGTAATGTATGTTTAAAGTGAACAATTTTATAAGTTTTGACCCATGTAAACACCTATGAATCCATGACTATAATTAAAGCAATGAACATTTTCGTCACCTCCCAAAGTTTCCTCGAGCCCTTTTATAAGCTACCTCTTTCTTTGCTCCTACCCCCAGGCAACCACAAATCCACTATCTGTCAATATAGATTAGTTTGTGTTTTCTCAAATTTTATATATGAAATCATATAGTTTGCTCCAAAGTTATCATCCTGTATCTTCCCTATATTATCACTGCCGGAAGACCTTTTTCCTCTCTTCACTGTTGACACTCTTGTTTCTTGAATCCTGTTTCCTATTTCTTGTTTTATTCCATTGTTTTCATGGAAAAATATTCCTCCCAGTTTTTATTTTTTTGAGAACTTGGGTGCTCTTATCTTACCTTTATATTTGATGGAAGTTTGATAGTAGATAATTTGGTGGAGGATAAAAGTCTGGTTGTAAAATTTTTTCCTCAGAATTTTGAAAGCATTGTTTTATCATCTTTTGTTCCCAGTATTGCTGACTATAAGACTGATACTATTCTAATTCCTGAGACTCTGTAAATCTCTTTTTTCCCCCATTTGGAAACACTCTTTCTTTCTGGTGTTCTGAAATTCCAAGATGATGTGCCTTGTCTGGGACTTTAAAGAATTACTGTGCTATGCACCCAGTGAGCTCTTTTAACCAGGAAATTTTTTTTTTTTTGGCCACATGTTGTGTTATGCAGGATCTAAGTTCCCTGACCAGGGATCCAACCCATGCTCCCTTCAGTGGAAACATGGAGTCTTAGCTATTGGACCACAAGTGAAGTTCCTAACCAGGTAACATCTGTCCATCATTTCTGGAAATTTTTACTTGATTATTTGATAACTTAATTCCATTGAATTTCTTGGTTTGTTTGTATTGGAACTTAGTGTTTTGGGAGGTTGGACCTCTTGGACTGATTTCTTAATTTTTTTTTTTTTCCGTTTTGTAATCTTCATTTTCCTTTTAAGTCTTTATCGTAGGTATCAACTATATCTACCATCCTTTTTGTTGATTTTTTAAAATGTCTGTAACAGTATTTTCAGACGACAATTATACATATTACTGTGGGCAAGAATCCTTTAGAAGAAGTGGCGTAGCCCTCATAGTCAACAAAAGAGTCTGAAATGCAGTACTTGGGTGCAATCTCAAAAATGACAGAATGATCTTTGTTTATTTCCAAGGCAAACCATTCAATATCACAGTAATCCAAATATATGCCCCAACCACTAATGCAAAAGAAGCTGAAGTTGAACAGTTCTATGAAGAACTGAAGACCTTCTAGAACTAACACCAAAAAAAGATGTCCTTGTCATCATAGGGGACTGGAATGCAAAAGCAGGAAGTCAGGAGATACCTGGAGTAACAGGCAAGTTTGGCCTTGAAACAGGGCAAAGGCTAACAGACTTTTGCCAAGAGAATGCACCAGTTATAGTAAACACTCACTTCCAAAAACACAAGAGACGACTCTACACATGGACATCACCAGATGGTCAATACCAAAATCAGATTGATTATATTCTTTGCAGCCGAAGATGGAGTTCTATATAGTTAGCAAAAACAAGATCAGGAGCTGACTGGCTCAGATCATGAACTCCTTATTGCAAAATTCAAACTTAAACGGAAGAAAGTAGGGAAAAGCCACCAGACCATTCAAGTACGACCTAAGTCAAATCCCTAACGATTATACAGTGGAAGTGAGAAATAGATTTAAGGGATTAGATCTGATAGAGAGAGTGCCTAAAGAACTATGGATGGAGGTTTGAAACAGTATACAGGAGGTGGTGATCAAAACCATCCCCAAGAAGAAGAAATGCAAAAAAGGCAAAATGACTGTCTGAGGAGGCCTTACAAATAGCTGAGAAAAGAAGAGAAGCAAAAGGCAAAGGAGAAAAGAAAAGATATATTCATGCAGAGTTCCGAAGAATAGCAAGGAGAGATAAGAAAAGTTTTCTTCAGTGATCAATGCAAAGAAATAGAGGAAAACAATAGAATGGGAAAGACTAGAGAGCTCTTCAAGAAAATTAGAGATACCAAGGGAAAATTTCATGCAAAGATGGGCACAATAAAGGACAGAAACAGTATGGACCTAACAGAAGCAGAAGATATTAAGAAGAGGTGGCAAGAATACACAGAAGAACTATACAAAAAAGATCGTCACAACCCAGATAATCACAATGGTGTGATCACTCACCTAGACCAGACATCATGCAAAGTCAAGTGGGCCTTAGGAAGCATCACTACAAACAAAGCTAGTGGAAGTGATGGAATTCCAACTGAGCTATTTCAAATCTTAAGAGATGATGCTGTTAAAGAGTTGCACTCATCATGCCCACAAATCTGGAAAACTCAGCAGTGGCCACAGGACTGGAAAAGGTCAGTTTTCACTCCAATCTCAAAGAAAGGCAATGCTAAAGAATGCTCAAACTACCACACAATTGCGCTCATCTCACACGCTAGCAAAGTAATGCTCAAAATTCTCCAAGTGAGGCTTCAACAGTATGTGAACCGTGAACTTCCAGATGTTCAAGCTGGATTTAGAAAAGGCAGAGGAACAAGAGAACAAATTGCCAACATCTGTTGGATCAGGAAGGGAGTTCCAGAAAAACATCTACTTCTTCTTCATTAACCATGCTAAAGCCTTTGTGTGGATCACAACAAATTGTGGAAAATTTTTAAAGAGGTGGGATTACCAGACCACCTGACTTGCCTCCTGAGAAATTTGTATGCAGGTCAAGAACAACAGTTAGAACCAGACATGGAACAACAGACTGGTTCCAAATTGGGAAAGGAGTAAGTCAAGACTTTATATTGTCACCCTGCTTATTTAGCTTATATGCAGAGTATATCATGTGAAATGCTGGACTGGATGAAGCACAAGCTGGAATCAAGGTTGCAGGGAGAAATATCAATAACCTCAGATATGCAGATGACACCACCTTTATGACAGAAAGTGAAGAGGAACTAAAGAGCCTTTTGATGAAACTGAAAGAGGAGAGTGAGAAAGCTGGTGTAAAACTCAACTTTCAAAAAAACTCAGATTATGACATCTGGTCCCATCACTTCATGGTAAATAGATGGGGAAACAATGGAAACAGTGACAGACTTTATTTTCTTGGGCTCCAAAATCACTGCAGATGGTGACTGCAGCCATGAAATTCAAAGACGCTTGCTTCTTGGAAGAAAAGCTATGACCAATCTAGACAACATATTAGAAGGCAGAGACATTAGTTTGCCGACAAAGGTCCATCTTGTCAAAGCTGTGGTTTTTCCAGTAGTCATGTATGAATGTGTGAGTTGGACTAGAAAGAAAGCTGAGCACCAAAGAATTGATGCTTTTGAACTGTGGTGCTGGAGAAGACTCTTGAGAGTCCCTTGGACTGCAAGGAGATCAAACCAGTCAATCCTAAAGGAAATCAACCCTGAATATTCATTGGAAGGACTGATGCTGAAGCTGAAACTCCAATACTTTGGCCACCTAATACAAAGAACTGATTCATTTGAAAAGACCGTGATGCTGGGAAAGATTGAAGGCAGGAGGAGAAGGGGATTACAGAGGATGAGATGGTTGGATGACATCATCGACTCAATGGACATGAGTTTGAGCAAGCTCTGGGAGATGGTGATGGACAGGGAAGCCTGGCATGCTGCAGTCCACGGGATCGCAGAGTTTGATATGACTGAGTGACTGAACTGAAGTCAACAGTGTTTTTTTATTTTTCCACATTTCTTTCTTGTTCTCTGATTTTTTCCTTTACAATAACTTTGTGGATGCAATTAGTTCTCTCCTCATATGTCTGAGGATATACCTAGTTTTATTGCACTCCCTTACTGTTTCTGTTTCTCATACTTATTTCTTTCCTGTATTTTTTCTTTTTGGAGAGTGGAGGGGAGAGTGCTTTCATTATAGCTCTGATGATCCTTGGCTGACTATTGATGAGAGGTCCACATACATGTTCAAGGCTTACCTTCTGGTGGGCCTATTGGAGAGCTATCAGATAAGGTCCCCCAGATGTCTTTTCTCTTAGGTGGATTGGTTTTCCCAGAGAGGAGTCTTCCTTTCTTCTGCCTGGGGTAGGTAAAAGCCCTACAGAAGAAGGGGCCAGGAATAGCATTTTAGTACCCAGACATTTACAAAATTCCCATTTTTTTTTAGTACAACATCTGGTATCTAGCTGTGCTCTGGTATCTAGACTTCAGAGCCTTTTCTTACCAGATAATAAATCTCCAGTAGGGGTGGAGATGGAATCATTGCCTGGCTGAATAGACTGGTGAGGAAATCTGGGGTATTTAACTATTCTTTATGTAAACTATCACCACCCCTGCCCAGCCTCCAGCTCCTGAACCACTTCTGGATCACGCAGCACAAACCAGCACACTTTCCCGTAGTCTTCCCACACCCTGTGGGCATTTAGCAGAGCAGAGAAAGCTGTAGCCTAAGTCGTTTCCAACGGCCCCTCCAGGTTCCATTTTCCAAAATTTTGTTGACATCTTTTGTCTGATGTCATCTCATCTCCCATTCATTTTGTCCCTATGCATTTGTACCTGTTTAATTCCTTTATCATCATTTTATTGGGATTTCTGAAGGGAGCAAAGACAGACTTTGTGTTCTGTCAGTTTTCAATCTAAGTCCCTTTGTACCAAACAATGTTATGGTACTTCCTCATTTAGGGAAGGGCTTCCCTGCTGGCTCAGCTGGTAAAGAATCTGCCTGCAATGTGGCAGGCCCCAGTTTGATTCCTGGGTTGGGAAGATCTGCTAGAGAAGAGATAGGCTACCCACTCCTGTATTCTCGGGCTTCCCTTGTGGCTCAGCGGGTAAAGATTCCACCTGCAGTGCAGGAGACCTGGGTTCGATCCTTGGGTTTGGAAGATCCCCTGGAGAAGGGAAAGGCTCCCCACTCCAGTATTCTGACTTGGGGAATTCCATGGAGTATACAGTCCATGGGGTCGCAAAGAGCTGGACATACTGGACGACTTTCACTTCGAGCTCTTCATTGCAGTGAGAGCGCTTCTGCAGTTGTGGCCCTCAGGCTTTTCTCTAGTTGTTGCTGCAGGCTCTAGAGCAGGAAGGCTCTGTACTTGCAGCGCCCAGGCTCTCTAGTTGTGGTACACGAGCTCTGGAGTGTGGCCTCAGTAGTTGTGGTGTGTGAGCTTAGTTGCCCTAGGTCATGTGGGATTGAACCTGTGTCCCCTGAATTGTAAGGTGGATTTTTTTTTAGCTACTAGGCCGCTAGGGAAGTCTCTGTAATTTCCTTGAAGCAAGTGTATTTCGTTTCTGTATTTCCAACAGCATTGTGTGCGTGGCATATTAGAAGTGCTTAAGACACAAGCATGTATTTAGCTTGTGCTAAAACTAGGAGGAGAGGAGGAGCCCGAAACAAAAGATAATGGAGATGGAGAAGCAGAGACATGTTTTCACCCACTGAGAGAGTGACAGAGTTCAGATGAGAGTGCCAAGGACCCCCAGGAGCAGAACAATGCCAAAGAAAGCCCTCAGTCCCTCTGAATTGGGGCAGACCAGGCCTCTCCCCAGCACCCCTGATCTCAGGAAGTTCATGGCTCTGCAATTTGGTTGCTGTTTATCTCCCTTTCCATCCAGTGGGAATCCCAAGAAGAGACAGGCCAGGGAGTATTTGTCACTGAGGGTGGTCAAGTTGAGTGGGCACCAGCCTTGATAACAGAGTCAGGCTAGGCTTGGAGAAATGGGTCCTTTTAAATGAAATGCCAATTTCAAATAAAAACCTCTGGGTTTTTTTTTTTTTTTGGCTTGTCTTTTGGTTTCTTTTGTTTTAATTTGTTTTTACATTCCCCCCCAAATGGTAAGAAGCTTATTATCCAACAATACCAGCAGCCCAAAGTCAAGCAGTAATGAAAGTGGATGGTCCACCACTCCACTACATCAGCAAGGAGGGAAGTTCTTTCCACGTTGCTTCCTTCTGTTCTTGGGAATCGTGACTGCTCAGACTGGATGCTCTTATGGTGCCTAGATGGCTGCTGAAGCTCAGTTTAGAAAAATTAGTATTGTTATGGTTATTCAGACACTCAGTCGTGTTTGACTCTATGCGATCCCGTGGACTGCAGCATACCAGGCTTCCCTGTCTTTCACCATCTCCTGAAGCTTGCTCAAACTCATGTCCATTGAGTCGGTGATGCCATCCAACCATCTCATCCTCTGTCGTCCCCTTCTCCTCCTGCCTTCAATCTTTCCTAGCATCAGAGTCTTTTCCAATGGCTCTTCACACCAGGTGGCCAAAGTATTCGAGTATCTTCTCTTACAAAATTACCAGAAGTTCTTGAAGGGAGGGGACTGGGGAGTTGTTTTTTGGGTACGGAAGTTCAGTGTAGATAGATGGAAAGTGTTCTGGAGATGGGCTGCATAACAATGTGAATGTACTTAATGCTACAAAAGGATACACTTATACCTGGTTAAGGTGGTAAATTGTATGCTATGTATATATTACCACAATTTTTAAATCTTTATGGAATCTTGACCTCTTAACTTTGGGTGGCTTTTGAATCCAGATGCCTTACTTCTTTATTTTTTTTAAATAACTTTATTTATTTCTTTATTTGGCTGTGCTGAGTCTTTGTTGCTACACAAGCTTTTCTTTAGTTGCAGTGAGAAGGGGCTACTGTCTAGTTGCGGTGCACGGGCTTCTTATTGCAGTGGCTTCCCTTGTTGCAGGGCACAGGCTCTAGAGCACAGACTCGGTAGTTGTGGCCTACACGTTTAGTTGCCCCGTGGTATGTGAGATCTTCCTGGACCAGGGATCAAACCTGTGTCTCCTGCATTGGCAGACAGATTCTTTACCACTGAACTACCAGGGAAGCCCCAGAGGCCTTACTTCTAATCTCACTATCACCTAGAAAGCTGAGCGGAAAGGCAGAAATGCTACCCATCTGTCAGGTACTGAAAGTTCTGGAACCCAGCAGAGAGTCCCCACTGCTTAAAGCCATACCTGACACATGGTGAGGGCTTGTAGCCTGCATCTCTGAATGGGTTTTCAAGTTGAGGGAAGCATGGCTTCATCTGCAGATAGTGGGTGGCTGAGGCCTTAGTTCCTCGGTGTTAAAGCTAAGGACACTTCTAGAAAGGCTAGAGCAGTTTTCCACCTCGGTGCTAAGAACATTTAGTGCTGTGGGTCTATCCTGTGCACCATGGCATGCTAAGTAGCATTCCAGCCTCCACCCGCTAGATGTTGGTGGTACCGTTCCCCAGCTGGGACAACCCAAAGCGTTTCCAGACATTGCCAAAATCCCCCTGGGGGACACAATCGCCAGGTTGAGAACTGTTTGGTCAGAGGTGACAATGTTATTCACAAACTATAAGAAAATCAGTGCCCATTTTTCATCACTGACGTTGGCTTCTCCTACTGCAGCCAGTAGCAAAGAAAAATACTTACACTATTATATCATGTATGGAATACTGACTCTGTGCCAGACATTGTGGCAACGAATTCACTGTCTCATTGAGTCTTTCGGAAAACTTGATGATGTATTGGGTTGGCTAAAAAGTCCATTTGGGCTTTTCCATAAAATGTTACAGAAAAATCCGAATGACCTTTTTGCCAGCTTGGTAAGTATTATTGCTGTTGTTCAGTCGCTGAGTCGTGTCTGACTCTTTGCTACCCTATGACTGCAACATGCCAGGCTTCCCTGTCCTTCCTGTCTCCAGGAGTTTGCTCAAACGTGTGTCCACTGAGTCAGTATTGGTGGCTCAGATGGTAAAGAATTTGCCTGCAATGCAGGAGACACAGGTTCGATCACTGGGTCAGGAAGATCTCCCAGAGAAGAGAGTGGCAACCCACTCCAGTATTCTTGTCTGGAGAATTCCATGGACAGAGGAACTTGATGGGCTATAGTCCGTGGGGTCGCCAAGAGTCGGACACGAGTGATTAATGCTTTCAATAAGTATTAGCAGCCTCATTTTACAGATGAGGAAACTAGGTTGAGATCTGCTTGTTCCAGCTTGTGGAACTAGTACATTGTGAAACCAGGGTTCCACTGAAAGTCTGACTCCTTTTACGATGGCCTTTACTTTTTGTTTTTCTCTTTCAGTTTAATTTATATAATGATGTTTCAGATATGTGGTGTGGGAAGTTGTTAACAGCCAGCTGCAAAGGCGGGTAATGTTCTATTGCCCACTCAAGAGCTCTGACTCTGAGATAAAGTCTCAGTGAAATAGAGGGGGAGGGGTAAATTAGGAAATTGGGATTGACACATACATGCTAGTATATATAAAATAGACAAACAATAAGGACCTACGGTATAGCACAGGGAAGACTACTCAGCATTCTGTAAGGGCCTATATGGGAAAAAATCTAAAGAAGAGTGGACCAAGACTTCCCTGGTGGCCAAATTGTTAAGAATCTACTTTACAATGCAGGAGACTCAGGTTCCATCCCTGGTTGGGGAAGCTAAGATTGTGCATGCCTTGGAGCAACTAAACCTGGCCCTGAAACTCCTGAGCCCACACACTCTGGAACCCATGTGCCACAGCTAGAAAGTCCACACGCTGCCACAAAAATCCTGTGGACCACAAGGAAGATCCCTCACTACCTAATAAATAAATTATAAAAAAAAAGAGGGCTTCCCGTGATGGTCCAGCGGTTGGGAATTTTCTTGCAATGCAGAGGGAGCTGGTTCGATCCCAGGTCCAGGAAAATTCCACATGCCACAGGGCGCTACAGGGCAACTAAGCCTGTGTGCCACAACCACTGAAGCCTGCTCGCCTGAGCCCGTGCTCCACAAGAGAAGCCACCACGGTGAGAAGCCTGTGCGTGTCAACTAGAGAGTAGCCCCCACTTGCTGCAACTAGAGAAAGCCCCTGCACAGCAACAAAGACCCAGTGTACCCAAAAGCAAATACATAAGTAAATAAATTTTAAAAACAAAAAACAGACCAAAGTTTAAAAAAAAGAATGGATATATGTCGATGTATAACTGATGCTGGGAAAGACTGAAGCAAAAGAAAAAGGGGACGGCAGAAGATGAGATGGTTGGATGGCATCACTGACTCACTGGACATGAATTTGGGCAAACTCCGGGAGATTACGGAGGAAAGAGGAGCCTGGGGGGCTTCAGTCCATGGGATCACGAAGAGTCGGGCACATGATAATTATTTTTAAAAAGTCTCCATGAATTAGGAGATTCAGCACATTTCTGCATCTCTGGCAAGGCAGCTGGGAAATTGGCCCAACAGCCATCCCCTTTCCAGTTGTAATGATGCTGGACTGTCCCTTCACCAGCAGAGGGCAGACCTGTGGTCCCGATCGACAGAAGTGGGCAAAGCAAACTGTTCTTGAAGGTTTAGAACAGAGAGGGAAAAGATTTCAGGAAAATGGTACTGTCATTACTTGCTTGTCCAGAGGTGGGGCCTTTTAAATAATTTTGTGGACAATATGTTCAATTATCCTATTCTTTTAAAAATGCACAATCTCCTTCCATAAAGAGAACTTGAAATTTTTTTTTCTTGAGAACCTGAAGTTTGAAGACCGTCTTAGCTTTGTTGTCCTATTTCTGACATTTCATTTTTAAAAGCAAATTTATTTATTTTTGGCTGCACTGGGTCTTTGTTGCTGTGTGCGGGCTTTCTCTAGTCTTGGAGAGTGGCAGCCACTCTCTCGTTGAGATGCGTGGGCTTCTCATTGCCGTGGCTTCTCTTGTTGTGGAGCATGGGCTTTAGGGCATGTGGGCTCAGTAGATGTAACACAAGGGCTCAGTTGCTCCATGGCATGTGGGATCTTCCCAGACCAGGATCGAACCCATGTCCCCTGCACTGGCAGGTGTAATCAATGGATTACCAGGCAAGTCCCAATGTTTCATTTTTAAGCTGATCTCAGTCCGTAACTGTGATAGGAGCAAAAACTGTTTCTATTGTGAAGTACTATAGAGAAGGAGAGGGTTTCCTCTGCATTTTCCTTTCTCCGGGGCTCCATGCCATGACTGCCACGTGGGGCCATGTGTTCACATCCCCGCATGCTACCAAGGCACCGGTGCTGAATCCTTGCCTTGGTGATGGATGGAGTGAAGAGGGTAGTCACAGCTGTCTTTATTCACAGAGCAGGGAATCACCCACAGAACCTTCAGCCAAAATTCTGTCCAGGATGAAACTCTGATGCATTTACTAAAATCATCCCTCTTACATGCCTACCTGCATGAAAATCCCAGGAAGGGTGAACAAAAGCCAGGGTGTCTCCAAGAAATAGGCTTTTACCTGCTGCCTGGCCCTTCTGCCAGCTCCTTGTAACGTGTTCTGTTGCCTGGCAGAGCGTATCCATCATGATAAGCTATTGATACCGAGGCTTTTCCATTTCTGTCAGTGTTACCTCTGGCCTTTTCTCTCTCTCTCTCTCTCTTTTTTTTTTTGACTATGCCCCACATTGTGTGGGATTTTAGTTCCCCAACCAGGGATTGAACCTGCAGCCCCTGCATTGGAAGCATGGAGTCTTAATCACTGGACAACCAGGGAAGTCCAAAGACCAGCATTTTCAAAATCTCTTCTGAACTGGAGTGGCAGAGGGCACTAAATATTGGAGGTACTTCTCTCCCCTCTTTCCAAATGTGTTTGATTTTGAGTTTAAGGTTACTGCTAAGGCTAGGACAATGGTCATTCGGGGAAACCCAAAGGATGTCACAGATTCTGTTTGTTTGATGAGAGGGAAGTTCCCACTCTGAGCAATGGTTTTCCTCCAGAAACAGCCCACCTATTTGATTCATGAGTTTCATGTGATGGTAGAGCAATTAGTTCCTTGCAAACAATACAAAAGGACAAAAGTTTCAAGGTTTGGAATCGCCATGGCAACGCCTCAGATTCCCTGTGATGGCAGGTCTCAGTGTGATAGGAACTGGTCCTGCCGTGCCTCTGAAATTGGCCTAAGCCTCAGGACTCACGGCATCACCCTGTTGGTGCACAGAGTGAATTTTTGCAGCTCCCAGGGCAGAGCCTCCTGTGATGTGGGGATAGTGGTCCCCCCAGATATACGTTCAGGTCGTAATCTTTGGAATCTGTGAATGCAAGTTCATTTGGGGAAAGGGTCTTTTCATATTTAAGAATCTCAAGTTGACATTCTCCTGGATTTTGATTGGGCCCTAAATCCAAAGACAGGCGTCCTTATAAGAAGAAGGCAGAGGAGATTTGAGACATAGACGCAGGGAAGGCATTCATGTCAACACAGGGGCAGGGATTGGAGCGATGCTGCCAGAAGCCAGAGGGTGCCAGGAGACACCAGAAGTTGGCAAGGACCAGGAAGGATCCTGCCCTAGGCCTTCAGAGGAAGTGTGGTTCTGCTGACACTCCGATTTCAGGCTTCTGGCTTTCAGAACTGTGAAAGAATACATGTCTGCTTTTTTTTTTTAATTTGTTTATTTTTGGCTGTGCCGGGTCTTCACTGCTGCGTGGGCTTTTCTCTAGTTGCGGCATCTGGGGGCTGCTCTCTAAAGGCAGTGCGCGGGCTTCTCATTGCGGAGGCTTCTCTTGTCATGGAGCACGGGCTCTAGAGCACGTGGACTTCGGCAGTTGTGGCTCCTGGACTCTGGTGCCATAGGCTTGGTAGTTGTGGCACATGGCTTGAGTTGCTCTGTGCCATGTGGGATCGTCCCAGATCAGTGATCAAACTAGTATCTCCTGCATTTTCAGGTGGGTTCTTTGCCACTGGGCCACCAGGGTAGCGGCACATGTCTGCTTTTTAAGTCCCCCAGTTGGTGGCACTTTATACGGCAGTCACAGGAAACTGACACCACGGGTCATTTCTACTCTCCCAATCCCATGCCTCTCTTTATAGCGGAGAGCCATTGACTGAAGAACGTGTTGTTTTTCTTAAGAAAACAAAAATAAAGCAGTTTTGGACTTCCCCAGTGGTACAGGGGATGGGAGTCCTCCTGCCACTGCAGGGGCCAGGGGTTCGATCCCCAGTCCAGGACGATTTCATACACGGAGGAGCAACTTCGGCCTGTGCACAACTCCTGAGCCCTCAAGCCCTGGAGCACGGGCTCTGCAATGAGAAGCCACGGCATGGCAGCTAGAGAAAGCCTGTGCATAGCCACAAAGACCTAGTGCAGCCAAAAGTAAATACATAAATTTTAAAGAATAAAAGCAGTTTTGGATGAGCCACCCAGCCACCTAGATGATCAGAATCAGCTCAGGGGTCAGCAGGCTCTGCTTGGGCTGCGAGTTCTCATTCTGGGTGTCTCGAGAGCATCACTCTCCCTAACAATAGCTTTAGGTACCTGCAGCTCCTCTTGGTTTTCTCCTGTCCTTCCCTTTACCAGAAGCTGATCTGAAAGCAAGTTTTTCATCGCTACTACTCCTTTCTCACTCTGGTCAGAATCCTCTTTTTGTAGCCTCATACATGGTTTCCATGGAAATGAGAGGTTGAGCTAGAACCATGCCAACGTGCATGTAAACTTCAGAATTAAACAAGGGCTATTGTTTTTGCCTGCCACGGGGTTGCACTCATTGTGAAGGTGTCAGAGGGGATTTTGGAATGCAGGCCCTTAACTGCCTGCTTGTCTACCATATTCCAGCTCACCTAGTGAAGGAAGCATGGAGTGGCCTGGAAACACCCCAGATCTTCTCATCCTTCATTCTTCAGGCTTTCTTTTAGTTTTAGCATGTGCATGTAAATGTCAACAGGTGAAGTGAGATGTTCTATAAATAAACAGATGGGGGCCCCAGGGTAGGCTGTGGGAGAGAGGAGCATTCTAGCAGGAGATGTCAGAGGCAGAGCCTTTACGAGTCTAAACTCATCCTTTGTCATCCTCTGTCATCAGAACCAGTGAGTGAAAGAAACAAGGGGACACAAGGCTACGTGCCTGTCCTTGTGACCCTTAGCACAGGGGCCCCGAGTTCACACCTGCTTCCAGCCGGCCCCAGAGGCACAGCCTTGGAAGCACAGATTTCTCCAGGATGGTTTAGTCATAGGGAGAAGCAGACCATAACCAGTCCTCTAAATGGCTCCCAGTAATGAGCTGAGTGTCTGGTGGGGCAGCCTGGGTGAGGAACTGAGTCACTGCAGCTCTGCATATTCCCTTCACGGGAGATGCCACCTGGTAACTCTTATTCAGGGTAGATGGGGTGTAGGTGGGGTGTAGGTGGGGTGACCATATTATCACCAACACTGGAGCACTTTTCAGAATGGAAGGAGCCACTATTAATTATCCTAGGACCATAAGCACAGTTGGAAAAGTCCCTGGCAAAGAGGGTAACAGCTCTAGGTGGACTGTACTCAGCTCTACCATAGATCTCAGTGTTAAAGTGCCCTCTGACTCCAGACATGGACCTCTGCTTCTTCTTTTTTTTCTTTTAATTTATATGTCTGTGCTGGGCCTTAGTTGTGGCATGCAGGATCTTTATTTTTTCTTCTTCCTTTTTTTTCATTTATTTTTATTAGTTGGAGGTTAATTACTTTACAATATTGTAGTGGTTTTTGCCATACATTGACATGAATCACCCATGGATTTACATGTGTTCCCTATCCCGATCCCCCCTCCCGCTTCCCTCCCCATCCGATCCCTCTGGGTCTTCCCAGTGCACCAGCCCTGAGCACTTGTCTCATGCATCCAACCTGGGCTGGTGATCTGTTTCACCCTTGATAGTATACTTGTTTCAATGCTATTCTCTCAGAACATCCCACCCTCGCCTTCTCCCACAGAGTCCAAAAGTCTGTTCTGTACATCTGTGTCTCGTTGTCTGTTTTGCATATAGGGTTATTGTTATCATCTTTTTAAATACCGTGTATATGCGTTAGTATACTGTATTGGTCTTTATCTTTCTGGCTTACTTCACTCTGTATAATGGGCTCCAGTTTCATCCATCTCATCAGAACTGATTCAAATGAATTCTTTTTAATGGCTGAGTAATATTCCATTGTGTATATATATCATAGCTTCCTTATCCATTCGTCTCATGCAGGATCTTTAGTTGTGGCATTTAAACTCTTAGTTGTGGCATGTGGGATCTAGCTCCCCAACCAGGGCTTGAATCCTGGCCCTCTGCATTGGGAACACAGAGTCTTAGCCACTGGACCACCAGGGAAGTTGAATCTTCTTTTTTATATCTTCTCTATTCCTAACCAGTGCTGTCCAGTGGAGTTTTATGTGATGATGGGGATGTTCTGGATCTGTGCTGTCCAATACAATAGCCACTAGTCACATGTGTTTAGAGAGTCCCTGAAATGTGGCTAAGGAATTAAAGTTTTATTTAATTTTAATTAATATAAAGGTAAATGACCATATGTGGCTTGAGGCTACTCTGTTGAATGACACAGACCTAGATGATTTCAGCCAGTGTCATGACTTTAAATATCATCTGTGGGGGACTTCCCTCGTGGTCCAGTGTCTAAGACTCTGAACTCCCAATGCAGGGGGTGCGGGTTCGATCCCTTGACAGGGAGTTAGATCCCACATGCCACAACTAAGACCTGGCACAGCCAAATAAATGAATAAATATTAATACGTAAACAAACGCCATCAGTAAGCTCTGATTCCCAAATTGGTGTAGCTGGTCAGACCTCTTTGCTAAAATCCAAACTGAAGATGTGGAGAAAGTGGAACCCTTGTGCATTGCACATAGGGATGTAACATGGTGCAGCTGCAGTGGGAAATGGCAGGACAGTTCTTTGAAAACTTAAGCAGAATTACCATATGATTCAGTAACTCTACTCCTAAGTATATATCCAGAACTGACAACAGGAACTCAAACAGATACTTGTCCACCAAGTTCATAGCAGTGATACTTGCAGTAACCAATGAGTGGAGGCAACCCAAGTGTCCATCAAAGGATGAATGGAGAATTAAAATGTGATACCTACTCACACTGGAATATTATTCAGCTTTAAAAAGGAAGGGAATGTTGACATGCCTCAATGTGACTGAGGCTTGATGACATTATGCTAGGTGAAATAAGCCGGTCACAAAAGGACAAATACTATATGATTCCTCTTACATGAGATTCTAGACTAGTCCAATTCATAGAGACAAAGTATCAATAGAATGGTGATTGCTAGGAGCTTTGGAGAAGGGGGTGGGGTAATAGGTACAGAGTATCAGCTGGAGAAACTATAAAAATACCAGAGATGGATGGTGGTGATGGTTGTACAACAATGAATGAATTAAATGACACAGAACTATATACTTTAAAATGGTTAAAGTGGTAAATTTTGTTATTTATATTTACTTCATTAAACAACCTTAATCCTCTGATAATCCCTCCAAACACACTCCTTCTTCAGACTTCCCATCTCAATTTTTTAAAAATAAAGAACCTTCAGATTAGCACATTAAAAAATTTTTTTTTGAAAAATTTATTTATTATTTTTGGCTGTGCTGGGTCTTTGTTGCTGGACAGGCTTTTCTCTAGTTGTGGCATGCAGGGCCTCCTCTCTAGTTGAGATGCACTGGTTTCTCACTGTAGTGGCTTCTCTTGTTGTGGAGCACATGGGCTCTAGAGCACAGGCTCAGTAGTTGTGGCACATGGCTTAGTTGCTCTGAGGCATGCAGAATCTTCCTGGATCAGGGATGGAGCCCATGTCTCCTGCATTGGCTGGCAAATTCTTTACCACTGAGCCACCAGGGAAGGCCCCCCCGCCCCCCACCCCGCCCCAATCTCAATTAATACTGACTGTTTTTCCATTAGTCAAAGCCAAAGACTGATTTTCCTTTCAGCACGTTGGTAAGTCTTCTTGGCGGTACTTAGAATCTCACCACGTCTCACACCACCCAACACGCTGGTCCACGTTCATCCCTCCACACACATCTCCACTGGCTTTTCACATCATTCTGAGCGACGGCACGCCTTTACTCGGACCACAAACCCTGTCTGTACCCTGAGGTTACCTCCCTGACTTCCCCTCCTACTACTCTCTCTGTTCCACAGGCCTCCTGATGTCCAGACACCTCGGGACTATCTCTGCCTCAGGGCCTTGGCCCCTGCCCTCCCCTCTGCCTACATGACCTCCGCCTAAAGCTCCCTGGCTTGTCCCCATTTCTAAGACTTGCATCCACATTTCAGTGAGCCCTTCCTAGGCCACACTGGAAAAATTTCAGCATCCTCCCAACACTTCCTACCTTCCTTGCCAGCTTCAGTGTTTTTTTTGCATTTACATGTAGCATTATTTACCATACTATGCTTGACCCTTGAAGAACGTGGGGCTTGGGGGGGGTGCCAATCCTTCCCACAGTCAAAATCCACATGTGACTTATGGTTGGCCCTCTAATACACATGGTTTCTCTGTTTCCCCACTTAGGAATCTGCAGATTTAGCCTACTGGGACTCCTGTGGGACTGTACTCTTAAAAAAATCTGCATGTAAGGGAACCCATGCAGTTTGAAACTGTATTGCTGGAGGGCCGACTGTATATATTTTATTTACCTCATATTTTTGGTCTTCCTCGCTGAAATAGATGATGCGTTTTGTTTGTTTGCTTGCTTGTTTTTGGTCAAGCTACATGGCTTGCAGAAACTTAGTTTCCTTACCAGGGATCAAACCCATGCTCCCTGCAGTAGAAGCATGGCGTCTTAACCAATGGACTGCGGGGGAATCCTCTGAAACACACGATGTTTAAGGCAGAGGTTTCAAATCAATGTGGTTGTCTGTTTTTCTCCCAGTGCTCAAATCAGTCCAGTACCTGATATATAGTTGGCACTCGATAAACAATCGTTGAATAAATGAAAGAAAATCCAGATGTTTAGGGAACTTCTTAGGATTCATATCCTTTAGAAAACCTTTGATTGATGCATATCTAACCTAACCTCTTTATATGCATTCAACCTACTGTGCGTGCTCAGTTGCTTTGTCATGTCCGACTCTTTGCAACCCCATGGACTATCGCTCACCAGGCTCCTCTGCCTGTGGGGATTTTCCAGGCAAGAATAGTGGAGCGAGTTGCAATTTTCTCCTCCAGGGGAATCTTCCTGACCCAGGAATCCAACTCGTGGCACCTTTATAAGCTTGGCTTTCATTTTATTTAAGTCAGTGATTCTCAACTGGGGGTAATTGTGCCCAGTCAGGGGTCTTTTTGGCAATATCTAGAGACAGCCTGTCACAAGGGTGGAGGAGTGTTCTGGCATCTCTAATTGGCAGGGGCAAGAGATCTTGTTAAACCTCCTCCAGTGCCCAAGATGGCTCCCCACAGTGACGAATTGTCTGGACAAAATGTCATATATGCCAAGGTTGAGAAACCCTGATGTAACCTAACTATGTTAGGAGTTATCTAGTCCGTACTTAGTAAGAGGTCAGTTCCTTGAGGGCTGTCATAGCTTAAATCGTGTCCTCTAAAAAAAAAGACACGTTAAAGTCCTAAACCCTAGTATCTCACAATATGCCCTTCTCTAGAAATGTGGAACGCCAGTGATTGCTGGAAGCCTCCAAAGCTGGATAAAGCCAGGAAGGATTCTCCTTGGGAGCCCTTAGGGAGGGCATGGCCCTGCCAACACCTTGATTTCGGAGTTCTAGCCTCCACCCAGATTTCTGTTGTTTTATTATTATTATTGTTATTTTTTTTTGGCTGTACTGACTCTTCCTTGTGGCATAGGCTTCTCTAGCTGTGGCATGCAAGCTTAGATGCTCTGGGCATGCGGGATCTTACTTCCCCGACCAGGGATCAAACTTGAGTCCCTTGCATTGGAAGGCAGATTCTTAACCACTGGGCCACTGAGGAAGTCCCTTATTGTTTTAAGACATCCAGTTTTTGGCATTGTGTTAGGGCAGCCCTAGGAAATTACTGCAAGGGCAGACCCAGTGCTAAACCCAAACCTGATCTGAGTGGGACAATCAAATTAGTTTCTTGGAAAAATGAGAGACTGCCAGAATGGAGTTGACATCCTACTGAGGAAGGAGAGACAAGATGTCTAGTCTCTTGAGCACTTATGGGTCACCTGACCAAGGGCACATGTATAATACGTGTTCAAATCCACCAGCCACCAAAGCCTTTCTCGGGAAAATTGCCCCAGCACAAAACATTTTTTTTTGTTGCTAGTATTAACTTTGGTTCTCTGTCAGACCTGTGGACATAAAAACAAGGAGATCCCATAAATCCCACTGAGCTTGTTGTAGCCGCCACATTGTTGTTCCATTGCTAAGTCGTGTCTGACTCTTTGCAACCCCATGGACTGTAGCCTGACAGGCTCCTCTGGCCATGGGATTCTCCAAGCAAGGATACTGGAAAGAAAATGAAAGTGCAAGTCGCTTGGTCGTGTCCAACTCTTTGCGACCCCATGGATTGTACAGTCCATGGAATTCTCCAGGCCAGAAAACTGGAGTGGGTAGCCTTTCCCTTCTCCAGGGGATTTTCCCAACCCAGGGATCAAACCCAGGTCTCAGATTCCTTACCAGCTGAGCTACTACGGAAGCCCAAGAATTCTGGGGTGGGTAGCCTATCCCTTCTCCAGTAGATATTCCTGACCCAGACATCAAACTGGGTTTCCTGCATTGCAGGTGGATTCTTTACCAGCTGAGCTATGAGGGAAGCCCTAAGGATACTGGAGTAGGTTGCTATTTCCTTCTCCAGGAGATCTTCTGGACCCAGGGATTGAATCCACTTCTTCTGCACTGGACGCAGATTCTTTACCACTGAGCCACCAGAGAAGCCCAGCTGCCACATTATGCCCTGATGAAACTTCTGGTGGTTAAAATTCTGGCTCTTCACCCATGGGTGGGAGGGACTTTCTGAAGGGCACTGGCCCACCATGGAGACACTTGTCATGGGGCATTTTCTGAAGGCTTGTTGGTGCTAATGAAGGGTGAAGTTTTCTATATGATTATTTCTTGGAAAAAAAAAAGGGAATAATTTTTAAATAAACAAAGGTCTGGATTTAAGGGCTGCTTACTGTCCCAGGACCAAGATGGATGGTGAGTGGCAAGTTTTCATGAAGATCTTCTGTAGCCTGATTAACCATGTTGGGATTCCAGAGAGATAATGTCTTTTCACATAGAAAACATCCTATTGATTTCCTGTTAGTATTATCCCGAAAATGTGCAGTGTAGCTATGGAGCAGAGACAATCTTCCATCAGTTGCTTTATGGGAAGAGAATGGTTATTGTATCTCTTCCCATAAAATATAATCTCTTTTTCTCTTCCAAAATCTACCCGTCCCTCTGGGAATTACCAGTTGTAATCTGTGGAAGTGAATTGATTTTTCTTTTCTTTCCTTTTGTATGTGCCGGTGTTTTTATATTTGGCTTTTCTACATTTTCTCATTGTTCTCTGGAGTCTGGCTTTTTGAGATTGTTATTTGAGCTTGTCTAAAAATTCTTTCTGAAAAATCAGTCCCATTGAAACACACTCAGGGTGGGGGTGCTAGCAACTGTGTGACTTGCTCGGATGGGAGGTGCCCCTCCCCCATCCTCCACTGGGGCTGCTGTTTGCCTAGTTGGGATTTAGGGACCCTGAGGGGTTGTCTAGTGTATTCCAACAGGATAAAAATGCAAAACCGCAAATCATCGAAGGAAGCAAGTGCTCTTTCAGCATCGAATCTGGGCTCCTCTTCAGGATCAGTTAAAATGCGAGGGCAAAGTCCTTCATATTTAATTTATTATTATTATTTTTTTTACTTTCTCAGCTGTGCTGGGTCTTAGTTGCAGCATGCAGGATCTTTTAGTTGCAGCATGTGGGATCTAGTTCCCTGAGCAGGGATCAAACCTAGGCCCCCTGCATTTTGAATGAGAGTCTTAGCCACTGGACCACCAAGGAAGTCCCCAGCTCTTCAAATTTAAATATCATGCTCTGAGCAGCACATCCTAACCTAGTGAATTTGGCCAGAAGCCCCCAGTAATGCAGTCTTGTCCAGACTTTGCAGATGGAGGTCTGCAAACGCTGGTTCCAGCTGCAAAGCCTGTACTTGGGTTCTTTCTTCACCTCTTTTTAAGTGCAGACCTTCCCTCAACTCAGATTATAAAGAATCTGCCTACATTTTAGGAGACCCGGGTTCAATCCCTGGTAGGGAAGATCCCCTGGTGAAGGGAATGGCAATGCACTCCAGTGTTCTTGCCTGGAGAATCCCATGGACAGAGCAGCCTAGTGGGCTACAGTCCACACGGTTGCAAAGAGTCGGACATGATTGAGCTACTAACACTTTCACTTTCACTTTTTCACTCCCTCAGCTCTCCTATCTGAAATCCACCCCTTGAGATGTGAGCCCTCCACAAGCCCCTGGCCACACACGGAACTCCCATGGTATGTATGGATTGGGCTGCACCTTCCCAGCCAGCGAGTAATTACAATTGCTTTTCATTCCTTGCTTATTGCATGTGCACTACTTTACAGCTCTGCAGTGGGCCGTGTCTTCAGGCTTTTCTCTTTTCTCACTCTCTCCACTTTTGCACTATGCCTGGAGCCAACCAATTTATTTTGCCCTATTGCCAGATGATTTTTTTTTTTAAGCCAAAAAATATGTATATGTCTATGTATTATATAAATATAAATCTCATTGTTATGGGCTGAAAGGTGTCCCTTCCAAATTTGTTTGGTGAAGTCTTAACTCCTGGTACCTAAGAATATGACAGCATTTAAATTGGGTCTTCAAAGAAGTAATTTATCTAAAAAGAGGTCACTGGGGTGGGCCCTAATCCAATATGATTGTGTCCCTAAGACAAGGAGATTAGGACACTCACACAGAAGGAAGACTGTGTGGAGACCCAGAGAGAAGATGGCTATTAGCCAGGGAGAGAGGCTTCAGAAGAAAGCAACCTGCCTACATCCTGATCTTGAACTTCTAGCTTCTAGAAATGTGATTTAGAGATTTTCTTGGTGGTCCAGTGGTTAATTAAGACCACCTTCCAATGTAGGGGGTGCAAATTCGATCCCTGGTCAGAAAGCTAAGACCCTACATGCCTCATGGCTAAAAACCCCAAACCGTAAAACAGAAGCTATATTGTAACAAATTCAATGATGTCTTTAAAAATGGTCCACATAGGACTTCCCTGGTGGTACAGTGGGTAAGAATCCAGTTGCCAATATAGGGGACATGGGTTTGATCCCCAGTCAGGAAAGATCCTTCAAGCCTCGGAGCAGCTAAGCCCCTGCTTGACAGCCACTGAAGCCCACGTGCCTAGAGCCTGCGCTCCACAGTAAGAGAAGGCATGGCAATGAGAAGCCCATGCACTGCAATAAAGAGTAACCCCAGCTTGCCGCAACCAGGGAAAGTCCATGTGCAGCAATGAAGACCCAGTACAACCAAAGATAAAATAAGCACAGTCCACATAAAAAGAAAATCTTAAAAAAAATTTCCGTGTCACAGGTCCCCCAGTCTGTGACTCTTTGTCATGGCAGCCCTGGCAAAGTGATATAATTAATTAGTCACAAGGCAAAGGTCAAATTTCTTAACTTGATGTTTGAGACCCGCTGGGTCCTTATCCCACCCCACTTTCCAGTCTCTCTTCTTCCTGTTCCCCCTTGGCTCCAAGGCTCCTCCCACCCCAGACTCCCTCCCACCCCTCCCCCTTCGCCTTAGCACATTGTCTTCCCAGGCAGTGCTCACCTCCCTCTCTAGTTGTATAGACCCACACCAGGGCCAAGCCAAGTCCAGCCCTTCCCCGAAGCTTCAGTGACACTCTATTAACTAGGAAAGAGGCGTGGAGGTTTGCTGTGGATCGTGCACAGTTTTCAAACTGTGCTCCCAGGACCCTCTGTCGGGGGGCTTCGGTGTGTAATGGGGGATGACAACAAAGCCATAGAGGTCAGGCTCCCCTTGGCATCCACTGACCAGAGCTTCGGACTTTGTCCTGTGTGATTCGCTTATCCTTCCATACATTATTCAAAAAACTGTTCTGTGGGGGTGAAAATGATGCCTGAGATCTCTGCTGAAAACCCTACCCAGGATGGAATGACAACAAAATGTCCAAAAAAGTCGTAGGAAGCTAATGGTCCTGCTCAGGAAACACTTAAGCAAACAAAGCCCATAACGCTTTTTATCTAGATTTCCTAGAACTGTACTCGTTGTGCGAGATAAACTCAATTATCAAAACTCATTGACTCTGAAAATGTAGCTTCCATATACACTTCTGCCTGTTGCAATTCATCAGACAGGCAGCTGTGACACCGTTAATGCAATCATTGCTTGCTATGTTATTAATCTGTTTTCTAAGTATGAGAGGAGGGCAGTTTGGAGTCTCTGATACAGATGTGGACACTGGCCAGGTCACCTCTGGCCAGGGGTTTGCAGCGCAATGACTTCATGAAGAAATCAATTTCTGTTCCCCTCGGCTGACCTTAGGGCCTTCTTTTCAGGCTTGCTTGTCTCTGTTGTAATATAAAGATTAAATTTCAGTCTTTATGATTTATGCAGTGCTATTTCTTTCAGAAGTTTAATGGCACATCTTGTATGTTAGTGAAGTCCCAATGAGGCAGGGAGGGGGTGGGCTGTAATTATTTCTCTCTGAGCATTAAGCTAAGGTCCTTCTCCAAAGTTTAGACCAAATTTCCTTGGAGGTGTTTTTTTTTTCTTTTTGCTTTCTTAAAATTTTTTTTTTATTGAAGTATAGTTGATTTATAATATGTTAATTTCTACTTTACAGCAAGGTGATTATATATCTATATATATATACATATATATATATATACATTCTTTTTCATATTCTTTTCCATTCTGGTTTATCACAGGATATTGAATATAATTTCCTATGCTATACAGTAGGATGGGCTTCCCTGGTAGCTCAGTAGTAAAGAATCCACCTGCAATCCTGGAGACTCAGGTCTGAGGGTTCAATCCTTGGGTCAAGAAGATTCCCTGGAGAAGGAAATGGCAACTCACTCACTCCAGTCCTCTTGCCTGGGAAATCCTATGGACAGAATAGCTTGACAGGCTACTCTCCATGGGGTCGTAAGAGTCAGACACGACTTAGCGACTGAATTATCACCACTTACAGTAGGACCTTGTTGGGAGCTTGGGATAAGCAGATGCAAACTAGTGTATATAGGACGGTTAAACAACAGGGTCCTTGGATCTTTTTGCTCCAGGGACCTGGCCAGACGATTTCCAACCTGTAGGACTTAGTGCTTTCTTAAAGTAACCTTTCAGTATGAAGCGTCAAGCTGTGAATTTGCAGTGGATTTATTGAATGCCCATGAGATGAGTCATGAAAGAGTGGTTAGATACTCCCCAGAGAAATATACAAGTTTTCCCTCATTCTCTGCTCCCCTGAAACCCCACCCCACCAATAAACACACAGCTTTTGAGTCTCAAATCCCTGGACTTCTTCAGAGAAATGGACAATTTCCTTGGAATCAAGGTGCGGTTATTTATTCTGATGCAGATGGATGTTTTGTTGATATGTAAACCCCTTCTCTCTGAAGGTATAATTCCTTTTCTCATAAAATTTCATAACTGGATTCATAAGTCAGTATCATCTACTCTGATTACTTTGTTTCATCAGTGATTCCTAGGCCATAGATTTCCTATGTTTCTGATCAGTTACCATGGATATGCTTTGGTTATCACAGTTCTTAGTAACCAGGAGCTGCACTTCTGTGGACTTCAGTCCATTGTAAGAACCAACCTGCACAAAGCCCTCAGGATCAACCTTGTTTGTTTGTTTTTAATTCTTTTTTCATGAGAGTGGAAGAATTACAGATACAGGGGAAACAGTGGGGAGGAGGAGTGAAACAAATCCGCCATATGCTTGTTTATTATCAAACATTTGCCTCTCATCTTCCCTCGGAGCAAACATTTCGAATGCAATTTAAGCTTTGGAGGCACTTCCCTCTGAGGTGACTGAGTTTGGGAGACCATTTCCATCACTGCCTTCCTCTCTTGATCATGCTCATCACAGCACAACCTAATTACTTGTCTACATGTCTGTCTTCTCCCTCCCCCCAACCTGGCTGTGATGTTCCTGAATGTGTGTGTATGTTAGTTGCTCAGTCATGTAGGACTCTTGGCGACCCCGTGGACTGTAGCCCTCCAGGCTACTCTGTCCTTGGAATTCTCCAGGCAAGAATAGTGGAATAGGTAGCCATATCCTTTTCCAGGGAATCTTTCCAACTCAGGGATTGAATCTGAGTCTCCTGCATTGCAGGCAGAGTCTTCACTGAGTCACCAAGGAAGCCCATTGCTAATATCCCCAAAGGAGTATGGGGTACAAGGTTCTCAGTATGAATGAATGAATGGATGAATGAATGAACGACTGTTTTCTTGTATTTCTGGTCTCTCACTCAGCTGACAAGTGCAGTTAGAAATCTAAGATCCCTTGCTTGAGACAGGGCTCCTTTGATTGTAAGAAAACACAGAAACACTCAAAGAACGGTGGTGGGAGAGGAAGGGGAGGGCTAGGCGCAGGCAAGGAGTCCAGGAAACGCTGGGTATGCAGACTCAGAAATTCCAGCAGCTAGAGGACCGTTCTGATCCAGGGCTGCCCTGGTGATCACAGGAGCAGTTTGTTTTACTCTGGCTCCTGCCATTAACAGGAGTCAGCTTCTCAAAGCCTCTCTGCTCCTCTTGCCTGCTTCTCACTCTTTACTCAACATGTTTTCTGTCCTCTAGAGCTTAAGCTTGTCCACACTTCTTCTTCCTCGTGACTTCAGGTGCACCAGACCCCCTGTGGCCTCTCTGACTTCTTTCTATATTGCTATGTTTAAACTTCAACTTTGCATACTGACTGCTTTCTTCTCTCAGCCCTGTAGTTTTTTTTTTTTAATATTAAAATGTAGTTGATTCACAATGCTGTGTTAATTTCTGCTGTAAAGGAAAGTGATTCACTTTTATATACATATATATATATTCTTTTTCATATTCTCTTCCATTGTGGTTTATCACAGTGTATTGAACATAGTTCCCTGTGCTATGCAGTAGGACCTTGTTGTTTATTCATTCTATATATACTAGTCTGCATCTGCTAATCCCAAACTCCCAATCCATCTCTCCCCAACCTGCCTCCTCCTTGGCAACCACAAGTCTGTTCTCTATGTCAGTGAATTTGTTTCTGTTTTGTAGATAAGTTCATTTGTGTCATATTTTAGATTCCACATGTAAATCATATCATATAGCATTTGTCTTTCTCTTTCTGACTTACTTTACTTGGTGTGATGATCTCTAGTTCCATCCATGTTGCTGCAAATGGTATAAGTTTGTCCTGTTTTATGAATGAGTAATATTCCATCGTCTGTACGTACCACACCATCTTTATCAATTCATCTATTGGTGGACCAGTCTTATAATTTCTTCTTCAAATGCTCAGAGCAACAATCTGGCCTAATTCATCTTTCTCTGCAATGTACGGCCAATGGATTGGAGGTCCCCAGATCAGAATACTCATGGTCCAATCAGATAAAGCTGGAGGTCAATACAATGTGCTAGAAAACATGGCTGCCGATGGCAGCTGTCACCAAGGGATGTGGGCGCGGTCTCTGTAACACCCTGCACTGTGGAGTAGCCGTGTGTTCAGGGGCTGGACCTCAGTTGGACCAGGAAAGGGCTGCTGAAGTCAATTGAGGTAATTTCACTTCTCTGACCCTTGTCAGGTCTTGGTCAAAGGACCCCAGGTTGGGCCAGCACACAGCATTCCTTTGTGCAGGGATTGGTCCGGGGATGGATTTATCAGTCAGACTGATATTTCACAGGGGAGATGAGCAGAGCACTGCTAGGCTGAAAGGTTCTTGTTCTCAGGGGAGAGTCATGGAGGAAGGTGGTTTCTCTTCTTTGGGACATTGTGCTGCACAGTGGGGAGGTCCAGAGCTTATGCAGCCATCCTTGCTTCTGGCTGGAGGACAGAACCCAGGGCAGGCCAGGGAAACATCCAGAGACTACGGCCCATGTAGGTCCTGAAGCCCACCCTCTCTCTTGACTGCCAGTCACATGATCCAATACATTTCCTTATTGTGTAAGCCAGTTTGGGCTGTGTGTTTGTAATTTGCAGCTGCTTTACAGAGATGGAAGGGTAAGAGGGGAGAGTCCTTGGGCATGGAAGGCAGTGGGTTGCTGATGTTTCAAACGGTCAATTCTGAATGTCAGCAGGAGGAAGGCCGGTTTTACAGGTGGCCGCCTAGGTCATCACACAGTGCTCTGAGCTTGGCTTGATGCTCCATGTTGCCATCATGAGATTCCTAAAAATTTTTAAATAAGGGTTTGCGTTTTCATCTTGCACAGATTTTATAGCTTGCCCCAGGCAGGTGATATGATGTATGGTAAAGGACTTCTAAACCATAAACCACTATACATGGGACTTCCCTGGTGGTCCAGTGTGGTTAAGACTCTGCGCTTCCACTGTAGCAGGCACGGATTCAACCCCTGGCCAGGGAACTAAGATCCCACATACCACGTGGTGGACAAAATGATATAATTTTGGAAAAAATTAAACTGTAAAGCACTATTCAAAGCATTAATTGTTACTTAAAAGCCTCTCATCTCCTCAGGGATAAAAGAGACTGTGGGGACCTCCCCTGTCTGGTGTCTTCCTGATGGGAAATCTCCCATTCCCACAGTCCAACCATCTGATCTGACCCAGGGATCCTGCACAGATAGGAACCTGGAGGTGAGTTCAGACCTTCTGAGAGACAGGTGGAGAATCCACTGCTTATTGAAGTATATTGTCTGTCTCCAGGAGTTTGGGGAAGTATGTGGCCAAAGTTAAACTGTTTGTTTAATTGTTAAATAAGCAAGCAAAGCAAACACATGCATGTGCGCGCACACACACAGATTACCTTGTTTTTTATTTAATTTTTATTTTATATTGGACTATTGTGTTAATTTCAGGTATACAGCAAAGTGATTCAGTTATACATATATACATATTTTTCTTTTTCAGATACTTTCCCCACGTATATTATTACAGAATTGTTATAGAGTAGAGTTCCCTGTGCTATACAGTTGTTGTTTAGTTGCTAAGTCATGTCCAACTCTTTTGCAGACCCCGTGGACTGTAGCCCTCCAGGCTCTTCTGTCCATGGGATTTCCCGGGGAAGAATACTGCAGTGGGTTGTCATTTCCTTTTCTGGGGTATCTTCCCGATCCAGAGATCGAACTTGCATCTCCCGCATTGACAGGCTAGTTCTTTACCACTCAGCCACTAGGGAAGCCTGTGCCATACAGTAGGTCCTTTTTTAAAAATTTTATTTCTTTTTGGCTGCACTGGGTCTTCATTGCTGCTTGTGGGCTTTCTCAAGTTGCAGAGAGTGGGGACTCCTCTCTAATTGCCACGCCCAGGGGCTTCTCATTGTGGTGGCTTCTCTTGTTGCAAAGCACAGGCTCTAGAGCTCGGGCTCAGTCGTTGCAGTGCCCCGGCCCAGTTGTCCATGTCATGTGGGCCCAGGGATGGAATCTGTGTCTCCTGCATTGGCAGCTGGATTCTTAACCACTGGACCACCAGGGAAGTCCCAGCAGGTCCTTGTTGATGATCAGTCGTGTGTGTATGTCCCCCCTCACACTCCTAATTTATCCCTCTCCACATGGATTACTTCATTTGCCTGAATTAAATCCGCTACCCTGTTTGCAGTCTTCCTTTGCTCTTCAGGGACTTGTCTTCAACCCGTGGGCCAAACTGTCCTACCTTTATCCTGCATGTGTGTGTGTGTGTGTGTGTGTGTGTGTGTGTGTGTGTGTGTGTGTGTGGTGTGGCTCAGGTGGAAAGAACGACTGTCTGGTTCAGCCTGTCCTTTCATCTTGCTAATGTTGTTACTCAGTGAGTGTTACTTTGGAGATAATTAATGTGTCCCATTTTGGTGCAAAAATACACCTTGTCCTGGGTCACATGACAAATGTAACCATAAAAAGTTTAAAATGCTATTATTTAAAATTTATTTTCTCATAAAAATGGTTCCTGAAATGACCATAATTTGAATAACTTACTCTATAGTTATAATACATTATGCCCTGGCCTGGGGCCAGGTCTGGGAATCCTGGAGACTCGCGAGATCGCTGTCAGAGCGAAAACTCTGCAGCCCAGAAGCCGTTGTCTCTGTTAGCAAGTCTGTTCCAGTTTGCATCAACCTGAAACTCCAGCTGCACAATGTCCATTTTATATTCTTGCCTCCTTGCTCCTAAAACAGCATATCTTTGTGATGTTACTGTGGAGATATAGAGGTTCTTAAAAAGTGGGTTTATTTCTTAGCTAAAGGAAATGCCTGATGTGGCTGGAATCCTCTGTCTAGCATCCCCTTTGTGCTTCACCAGTGATTCCAAATCTTTGCTTTGGGGACCCTCTTCCCCCAAGCTTGTCTGACCTCAGAGTCATCTGGAGTGCTTGGGAGCAGGAAGTCTAGGTCATCATTTAGTGATGAACATGGATCCCAGAAACCTTCAGTGTTCCTAGCACAGGGTGAGGGCGGCAGTCACCACCTGACAAGGCTGCATCCCTGCTAATGACCGCAGGAAAGCCGGGGGGTCCCTGCCGTGCACCTGCTAACAGGTGCAGCTCACCCGGTGCCAGGCACTGTACGTTGTTCATGAATCTGTACAACCGTCCTGTGGGAACGTGTATTTGTTTCCTGTAACTGCTGTAACTGGTTACCACAAATTTAGTGACCCGCCTCCCCCAAGCAACACAAAGGTGGCGCTCCTGGTAAAGATCCTGCTTGCCAATGCAGGAGAAGCAGATTTGATCCCTGGGTCAGGAAGATCCCCTGGAGGAGGGCATGGCAACCCACTCCAGTATTCTTGCCTGGAGAATCCCATGGACAGAGGAGCCTGGAGGGCCATGGTCCGTAGGGTCTCAAAGAGTTGGACATGACTGAAGTAACTTAGCACACAAACAGCACAAATTTATTTATCTTAACAATTCTGGAGGAAATGGGTCATCTGGAGTTTAAACCAAGGTGTGGGAAGACTTGTTTCCTTCTGTTCCTTCCAAGGCTCTAGGCGAGAATCCAGCTCCTCACCTTTTCCAGCTTCTAGAGGCATCCATATTCCTTGGTCTGTAGTCCCTTCCTCCCATAGCACCTTCAAATCTCTGTCTAACCTTTGCTTCATCCTCACATCTTCTTGCCTTGTTCTGATCCTCTTATCTCCCTTTTTTAAAAAAAATTAATTCTTCTTTCCACACTGCGTGACATGTGGGGGTCTTAGTTCCCTGAAGAAGAATCGAACCTGTACTCCCTGAAGTAAAAGCATGGGATCTCAACCACTGGACCACCATGAAAGTCCCCCTGTATCCCTCTTATAAACACTCTTGTGATTAATTGGGCCCACCCTATGCCAGTAATCCAGGAGAATCTCTAACCCAGGATGTTTAATTTAACCACACCTTCAAAGACCCTTTTGCTACATAAAGACACACAGTCTCAGGTTCTGGGAATAATAATATATACTCCTTTGGGGGTCATTATTCTGTCTACCATGGGAAGTACCATTATTCATCCCACTTTACAAATAAGGAAATTGAGGATCAGAATGACTTACCCAAGGTCGCATAGCTGGTGTGGAACATTTGGAACTTGGACCCCATCTGTCCATGTTTGGTGTGTCTGACTCCCTGATTTACACGTTTGGATCAACGTGTACCCTTTCTGCAGTGACTCACAGTCCCCTAGCGGTGAGTGGGTGCCTGTACCCCCCAAACCCACAAGGGGTCCTGGGCAGTGCCTATGCTGAGTCAAATTCTCCCACATGGTGGATTCAAAATCATGGGCTATTGGCTTCCAAGCTGAGCTGCATGGCAAAGCCAAGCCAAGAGATTGTCATACTGAGTGAGGTATGGTTTTGGAGGGCTCAAGCAAAACCTTGTGTATAGCAGGACCCAGAGACCCCACAGCAACTGAGCCAGACCAGCCTTTGAGTGTTTGAATGTCTCCTGCGGAGGCACAGGTCAGCAGTGGCCTGCTGTGGGGCCAGGGGCTCTGGCTCCCACAGACCTGGGACACGCAGCATGTGGCACAAACCCTCTTGGAGGAGGTTGCCATTAGTGCCACCATAGAACCACTCAACAGAGGACCCACAAGCTGTAGAATAATTATACCAAAGAAATTCTTGCACTGTTAAGAAAGTTCTAGGACCCACAACAGATTTTCCAACCTGGGGATCTGGCAAAGGGACTGAGAACCCCCAGAGTGTTTGACTGTGGAGGCCAGTGGGTTTGATTACAGAACTTACACAGGACTGGGGAAACAGACTCTTGGAGGGCATAAACAAAACCTTGTGTGCACCAGGAGCCAGGAGAAAGGAGCAGTGTCCCCACAAGAGACTGAACCAGACTTGCCTGTGAGTGTCCAGCAGTCTCTGGTAGAGGCGTGGGTTGACGGTGGCCTGCTGTGGGGTCAGGGGCACTGAATACAACAGTGCGTGCACAAGTCCTTTTGAAGGAAGTTGCCATTACTGCCATTACCCCCACCTTAGTTTGGCCTCACGCTAAACAACAGGGAGGGAACACAGCCCCACCCAGCAACAGAAAATTGGATTAAAAATTTACTGAGCATGGCCCCGCCCGTAAGAACAAGACCCAGATTCCCCCTGTCAGTCTCTCCCATCAGGAAGCTTCCACAAGCGTCTTATCCTCATCCATCAGAGGGCAGACAGAATGAAAACCAGAATCACAGAAAACTAACCAAACTGATCACATGGATCACGCCTTGTCTAACTCAATGAAACTATGAGCCATGCTGTGTAGGGCCACTCAAGACGGACAGGTCGTGGTGGAGCGTTCTGACAAAACATGGTCCCCTGGAGAAGGGAATGGCAAACCACTTCAGTTTTTTTGCTTTGAGAACTCCATGAACAGTCTGAAGAAGCAAAAAGATATGACACTGAAAGATGAACTCCCCAGGTCAGTAGGTGCCCAATATTGCTACTGGAGAAGAGTGGAGAAATAACTCCAGAAAGAATGAGGGAGAATGGATACATGTATATGTATGGCTGAGTCCCTTTGTGGGGAAGGAACTAACACAACATTGTTAATCATCTATATCCCAATACAAAATAAAGAGTTAAAAAAAGAAAATGTTCTCCATCCTCCAAACCAGGAGCTTTCCACATCTGAGCTGCCTTTAGCCTCACCCACATCCCCATCCTTATTTGCTCTGTGCATCTGATGGGTTTTTGTCTCACTCCTGGTCCATGGACCAGCAGCATTTGCCTACCAGGGCACTTGTTGGAGATGCAGAAGCTCTGGCCCTACCCAGACCTGCTGAACCTGAAACCGCACTTGAACCAGAAGCCAGGTGATGCATTTGCACCTTAAAGTGTGAGAAGCAGGGTCTGGAGGACTGAGCTCCATCTGGGCTGTTCGCCTTCTCTCCCGCCTCCTCTGCAGGTGTCTGGGGCTCTGGCTCCAGCAGTTTGGGAGAAAGCATTGGGGAAATGTCTATGTTGCTCTTTCTGTCTTGGCTTCTGTGAGTTGGCACAAGAGTCATTGTCTGGCAGGACTTGGTGAGCCCTGCAGCTGGTGGGGGGAGCGAGTCGGTGGCTGGCGTGGCCAGGGGCCCCACCAGTTCCTCCTGCTCCCGCCTCTCTCCTGGGCAGCGGCTGGACAGCTGGCCAGTGCAGTGCTGGGCACCTGGTCCCTCCTCTGTGCACCAGCCTCGGGAGAGGCAAGGGCTGTGAAATGGCTTTGACCTTGGTGTTTGGTCCAGTTCCGCTCGCTCTGAGAGTGCTTCAGTGTGTTGGCCTGGTACGTTCTGAGTGCTGTGGAGTTTTGGCAGAGTGGCTGATAAGTATTTTTAGTTCCTTCCTTCTTAATGTTTGCCAGAAAACCACAGTCATTACTCACAAGCAGGGCAAGCTTCCTCCCTCCCAGTCTCTAGGAGAGTTGGATTTGCCCTCAGATGCCCACTTAGGGCCCCTGCCTTGTCTCTGGAAACAATACAACACTTACACCTACAACAAAGCACAATGTGGGATTTTTGAACACCATGAGTCCTAAAGCTTTCAAAAACCAACTTATTTTTTGAATTGTGGATGGGACTGTATACTCAAGAGCTGCAGGATTCTTGCATGTCATTGGGTTCCCCCCACCCCAGTATGACAGTGGGGACACAGGTCCCAAAGGTGGAAGGGACAGGCCCAGGAGGGACGATGCAGGAGGCATCTTGGGTTTGCCTGCCTGGGCCCCTGGGGTTTGGAGAAGTTGGTCTTTGGTGGGGAGTGACTGCTGAGAAAGTCCACCTGGCCACCACCCTCTACCCCCTTGCTTTCCGGGTTGTGCAGTGATAAAGAACCTGCCTGCCAATGCAGGAGGTGCAAGAGACACAGATTTGATCCCTGGGTTGGGAAGATCTCCTGAAGAAGGGAAAGGCTACCCACTCTAGTATTCTTGCCTGGAGAATTCCATGGACAGAGGAGTCTGGTGGGTTACAGTCCATGAGGTTGTGAAGAGTGAGACACGAGTGAGCACACACACTTCATATCAAAGGTAAAATTGGCCATCTTGACAATTTTATGAGGATGGTTCACATTGTTGTGCAACCATTCCCACTGTCCTTCTCCAGAACTTTACCATCTTCCCAAACTCAACTCTATTCCCTTAAACACTAACTCCCCATCCCTACCCCCACCCGTCTTTGGTAAGCACAATCCTATTACTGTCTCTTTGAATTTGACTCCTCTAGGGGCCAGCAGGTCAAAGGCTAACAGAATTTTGCTGAGAGAACACACTGGTCATAGCAAACACCTTCTTCCAACAACACAAGAGACAACTCTACACATGGACATCCCTAGTTGGTCAATACCGAAATCAAATTGATTATATTCTTTGCAGCTGAAGAAGGAGAAGCTCTATACAGTTAGTAAGAACAAGATTGGGAGCTGACTGTGGCTCAGATTATTAGCTCCTTATTGCAAAATTCAGGCTTAAATTGAAGAAAGTAGGGAAGATCTAAATCAAATCCCTTATGATTATACAATGAAGGTAATGACCAGGTTCAAGGAATTAGGTCTGGTGGACAGAATGCCTGAAGAACTATGAACGGAGATTTGTAACATTGTATAGGAAGTGGTGACCAAAACCACTCCAAAGAAAAAGAAATGCAAGAAGGCAAAGTGGTTGTATGAGGAGGCCTTACAAGTAGCTAAGAAGAGAAGCAAAAGGCAAAGGAGAAAGGGAAAGCTATTTCCATCTGAATGCAGAGTTCCAGAGATTAACAAGGAGAGAAAAGAGAGCTTTCTTAAGTGCACAGTGTAAAGAAGTAGAGGAAAACTATAGCATGGGAAAGACTAGAGACCTCTTCAAGTGAATTGGAGATACCAAGGGAACACTCATGAAGGATGGGCACAATAAAGGACAGAAATGGTATGGACCTAACAAAAGCAGAAGAGATTAGGAAGAGGTGGCAAGAATACACAGAACTATACAAAAAAAGGCTTAAAGACCTGGTTAACCACAATGGTGTGGTCACTCACCTACAGCCAGACATCCTGGAGTGTGAAGTCAAGTGGGCCTTAAGAAGCATTACTACAAAGCTAGTGGAGGTGATGGAATTCCAGCTGAGCTACTTAAAATCCTAATGATGCTGTTAAATTGGTGCACTCACTAAGTCAGCAAATTTGGAAAACTCAGCAGTGGCCACAGGACTGGAAAAGATCAGTTTTCATTCCAGTACCAAAGAAAGACAATGCCAAAGAATGCTCAAACTACCTCACAATTATGCTCTTTTCATCTGCTATCAAGGTAATGCTCAAAATTCTTCAAGTGAGGCTTCAACAGTACGTGAACTGAGAACTTGCAGATGTACAAGCTGGATTTAGAAAAGGCAGAGGAACCAGAGATCAAATTGCCAACATCTGTTGGATCCTAGACAAAGCAAGAGAGTTCCAGAAAAACATCTACTTCTGCTTCATCGACTACACTAAAACCTTTGACTTTGTGGGTCACAACAAACTGTGGAAAATTCTTCAAGAGATGGAGAATTCTTCAAAAATTCTTCAAGAAAATTCTTCTACTAGACCACCTTACCTGTCTCCTGAGAAAGCCGGATGTAGGTCAAGAAGCAACAGTTAGAACTGAACATGGAACAATGGACTGGTTCCAAATTGGGAAAGGAGTACATCAAGGCTGTATGTTGTCATGCTGCTTATTTAACTTATATGCAGAGTATATCATGCGAAATGCTGGGCTGGACGAAGCACAAGCTGGAATCAAGATTGCTGGGAGAAAAATCAACAACCTCAGATATGCAGATTGTAATTCTGCATGGAATTCTCTAGGCAAGAATACTGGAGTGGGTTGCCATGACAAATTTAGAGACAGTGTATTAAAAAGCAGAGACATCACTTTGCAGACAAAGGTCCTTATAGCCAAAGCTATGGTTTTTCTAGCAGTCATGTATGAATGTGAGAGTTGGACCATAAAAAAAGCTGAGCACCAAAGAATTGATGCTTTTGAACTGTGGTGCTGGAAAAGACTCTTGAGAATCCCTTGGACAGCAAGGAGATTGAACCAGTCAATCCTAAAGAAAATCAACCTTTGATATTCATTGGAAGGACTGATACTAAAGCTCCAATACTTTGGCCACTTGATATGTAGAGCCATCTTATTGGAAAGATCCTGATGCTGGGAAAGACTGAGGGCAGAAGGAGAAGGGGAGACAGAAGATGAGATGGTTGGATGGTACCACTGACTCAACAGACATGAGTTTGAGCAAACTCCGGAAGATGGTGAAGGACAGAGAATCTTGGTGTGCTGCATGCAGTCCATGGGGTTACAAAGAGTCAGATAAGATTAGTGACTGAACAATAACAACAGGGACCTCATATGAATGGAATCCTGCAATATTTGTCCTTTTGTGACTGGCATATTTCACTGGGAATAAGGTTTTTGAGGTTTATCCGTGTTGCAACATCCTAAGCTAAAAAAAAAAAAAAATCACTCACGGAAAAAGAAAATTAAAAAAGAAAAGAAGGGACTTCCTTGGTGGTCTAGTGGTTAAGTCTCTGGGTTTCTGCTGCAGGGGTGTGATTTTGATCCCTCTTTGGGGAACTACAATCCCACATGCCATGTGGCATGTCCAAATAATAGAAATTTAAAAAATATCATTCACCTAATTGATAAAAGTAGTGCTAAATTGAAGCAAACTACATTTTTGTTTGTTTGTTTGTTTTAGGCAAGCAGTTTCTGATTAGTCCTAGCCCATATCTGCTAAGGGCAGCATGTGCTTTCAAAAAAGCCATGGCAAGCTAGGAGCTTGCCAAATGCAGACCACCCTTCATCTGCCTTGTAGGAATGGTCTGGGGAAAGCTGGCTTGGCACTGTCAGCCCAGGAGAGAGAAGTCTGCAAGATTAGGGCTTGCACATCCTCCCACAAATGCCAGGATGCCAATTACCTCTGCCAAGGGGAAAGTGGCTGCTTCGTCAGCATCTTCAGTTCTGGTTCCCTGTGTGGATCTTACATTTAATGGCAGTACCTTCCAGACCACAAGGGATGAGGCTCCCTCCGAAAAATCTCACCATTGGTGGAAGGATAATGGCCCTAAGGATCTAGTTCAGTAAACACAGGGTTCTTTTGTGATGTTCTTTCCAAATGAAGCGCACACTTTGGGATTAATTAAACTCTTTTCTAGCTGCCTGCCAGTGTAACCTTTCCTTTATGCTTCTTAGGGGGGCACACGATGTAAAAAGTCAAATCTATTACGTTCATGACTTGGAGGGAAAGATCTGGGACAAAATTGCCTTACATACTGTGTTTTATTTATTTATTTTTAAAATTTCCGAATATTGGATCAAACATAGAGATTTCTGAGCTGTATGTTAGCTAAAAAAAAAGATTCAACCCAGAAGAAGAGTGATTAGAAATTAAAGACATAAAGACCACTGAGGACAGAGTGAACCCCTGATTTCTCAGCACACTTCTCATGGAGGGGGGAGCATTAGACACGTATTTGAAAGTTAGGTGCTGGCTGTTTAAACCACAGCCCCCATTCTTCTTCCAGTCTTGCTGCGATTTTGAGTGCATGACATTTAATTAATTTTAGAGTTAATTCTTTCCAGCGTTTCTTTTCTGACAGCATCACATGAAGATCTCTCAGCTGGTTAGGAAAATTCTCTATCAGTCATTACTCTTGCTGGAGCCTAGACAGGGTCATCTGGCCACAGCAGGAGGCTGTAAGGAGAAGCAGCAGGCATGGAGCTGAGACAAGATTTCAGTGCGAGGACGGTTTCCTGGAAGAAGCTTTGGTCCAGAAGCTCCATCTTGATGTCCCACGAGAATTTTTTAAAACTTCCCTTTCCCTGGCCTCAAGCTCCAGGAGCATAAAAAAAAAAAAAGCTTGCATTTTCAAGAATTTTAAGAAACTTTGTATTAATGTAACACACATATACACACACACTCACCTGCAGGTACACACACACACAGAGTAACAGATTAAAAAGTAGGGAAGAGATAACTGTTGTAAAGCTTCATTCTTATTCAGCCCTCTCTCCAAAGCGACTTTGTTCCTTCCTTTAATTCTTCTGGAGCTTTCTCTGCTGTTTTATGATTATACCTCTATTGTTTGATTTTTTCCCCAATTTTGGGCACTATCTTTTGACTCCCAAGTAGAAAGATAAGGATTTAGTTCACCTACCCCATCCTTTCCTCCTTGTCTTTCTCTTTTATTTTTATAACTGCTTTATTGAGCTAGAATTCACATACCATAACACTCTCTCTATTAAAGTGTATCATTCAGTGGGGTTTTGTATGTTCACAAAGTTGTGCAACCATTTCTAAACCCAGGGTGCACCCAGGGCATTTTGTCTCCTACAGGGAAGCCCCCCACCCACTAGCAGTTGGCGCTCATCTACCCTCCTCCCAACTTTTAGCAACTATTAATTTCTCCACATCCCCACCACGACTTCTTTTTTTCTTATATGCTCTTTTGAAGTTAAAAAAATTTTTTTTAATTATGAAAATATGATAACACATTTAGAGGAGACTTTAGAGGAAAGTACAGAACAAGGTTACATATACTTCCACTATATATTACATTTATTTTTTTAAGTAGATAAATTAAGATTTTTAGTTGGAGTTTCAATATCAAACTCTCAAAAATTAGTAGAATGAATATACAGAGACGTAGAAGGATATAGTAGATCTGAAAAGCACTATGAAACAATTCAACATAATTAAGATTTATACAATTTTCACACAACAGTAGGATGCAAGTTCTATTCAAGTTCCCATAGATTATAAATTAGGAGACACTGCAACATATCCAGGGATGTAAAGCAAGGTGCAAAAATTTCATAATCTAAAGGTATTGAAATCATGCAGAGTCTGTTCTCTTATCACTGCCCACCAGCACTTCTTATCTGTCTTTCTTTCTTATAGTCATTCTAGTGGATGTGAATTAGTTTCTGATAGTGGTTTTGATTTGGGTGTCCCTAACTACTAATGGTTTTTCCAGTGGTCATGTATGGATATGAGAGTTGGACTGTGAAGAAAGCTGAGCACCAAAGAATTGATGCTTTTGAACTGTGGTGTTGGAGAAGACTCTTGAGAGTCTCTTGGACTGCAAGGAGATCCAACCAGTCCATCCTAAAGGAGATCAGTCCTGGGTGTTCATTGGAAGGACTGATGTTGAAGCTGAAACTCCAACACTTTGGCAACCTCATGCGAAGAGTTGACTCATTGGAAAAGACCCTGATGCTGGGAGGGATTGCGGGCAGGAGGAGAAGGGGACGACAGAGGATGAGATGGCTGGATGGCATCACTGACTCGATGGACATGAGTTTGAGTAAACTCTGGGAGTTTGTGATGGACAGGGAGGACTGGCGTGCTGTGATTCATGGGGTCGCAGAGTCGTACACGACTGAGCGACTGAACTGAACTCAACTCAACTATTAATGGGGCTTCCCTGGTAGCTCAGATGGTAAAGCGTCTGCCTACGATGTGGAAGATCCGGATTCGATTCCTGGGTCTGGAAGATTCCCCCGGAGAAGGAAATAGCAGCCCACTCCAGTATTCATACCTGGAAAATCCCATGGACAGAGGAGCCTAGGGGCTATAGTCCATGGGATCGCAAAGAGTCGGACATGACTGAGCGACTTCATTTCAACTACTAATGAGTTTGAGGAACTTTTCATGAACTGAATGGTCATTTACAGATCTTCTTTGCAGAAATGTCTATTCACATCCTTTGACTTTTTAAACTGGATTTCTTGTTTATTGTTGATGTGGAAGAATTCTTTATATACTCTGGTTACTAGATCCTCATTGGATATATGATTCACAAATATTTTCTCCCTTTCTCTGGCTTGTCCTTTTTTGATGGTGTCCTTCGAATTACAAAAATTTTAAATTTTGACAAAATCTAATTTATTTGATTTTTCTTTGGTCACTTATATTTTGGTATTATATCTAAGAAACCATTGCCTAATCCAAGGCTATGAAGGTTTTTTCTAAGACTTGTATAGTCTTGGCTCTTACATTTAGCTCTCTGATAGGGACTATGTTGCTGTGGATCAGTTTGGGGAGTTGCCATTTTAACAATATTAAGTCTTCCAGTCCATGAACATGGATTTCATTTATTTGTCTTCTTTAATTTTATTTTCAGTAATTTTTTCCCCATTTTTAGTCTTTGATGTTGTTGTAAATAGAATTGTTTGCTTAATTTCATTTTCAGATTGTTCATAGCTAGCATGTAGAAATACAATTGATTTTTGTATATTGATTTTGTGTCCTGCAGCCTTGCTTGTAGGACTTGTTTATTAGTTCTAATAGTTTGTGTGTGTGTGTGTGTGTATTTCTTAGGATTTCCTTTATATCATCTGTGATTAGATAGTTTTACTTTTTCTTTTCCAATATAGATTTTTTTTTTTTTCCTAATTGCCCTGGGTAGAACTTTCCATACAATGTTGAATAGAAGTGCTAAGAGTGGCTATTCTTGTCCCAGTTGTAGGGGGAAAATGTTTTGTTTTTCACCATTAAGTTTGATGTTAACTGTGGACTCTCCATAGGTGTCCTTTATCAAGTTGAGGAAGTTTCCTTCTATGCCTAGTTAGTTAAGTGCTTTTAATGTGAAAGAGTGTTATGTGTATGTGTGAAAGTCTCTCAGTCATGTCCAACTCTTTGCCACCCCATGGACTATATAGTCCATGGAATTCTCCATGCCAGAATACTGGAGAGGTGTTGGATTTTGTTAAATGCTTTTTTTGTGTGTCTATGAGATGATTGTGTAGTTTTCGTCACTTATTCTATTAACACAGTGTATTACATTGATTTATTTTATATGTGAAACCAACATTGCACTCCTGGAATAAATCCCGCTTAGTCATATAATCCTTGTTTTAAAAAAACTCGTAATTTTTAAAAAATTAATATTAATTTGGCTGTGGTGGGTCTTAGTTGTGTCATATGGGATCTAGTTCCCTAAGCAGGGACTGAACCCGGCTCCCTGCATTGAAAGTGCAAAGTCTTAGCCAGTCTTAGCCTCTGGACTACCAGGAAAATTGCTGGATTTTATTTGCTGGCATTTTGTTGAGGATTTTTGCATCTTTTGTTGTTGTTCAGTTGCTTAGTCCTGTTAGACTCTTTCGACCCCATGGACTGCAGCACACCAGCCTCCTCTGTCCTCCACCACCTCCTGGAGTTTGCTCAAATTCATGTTCAGCAATTCAGTGATGCCATCCAACCATCTTGTCCTCTGTCTTCCCCTTTTCCTCCTATCCTCAGTCTTTCCCAGTGTCAGGGTCTTTTCCAATGAGTTGGCTTTTTACATCAGGTTGCCAACATTTTGGAGCTTCAGCTTCAGCGTCAGTCCTTCCAATGAATAATCAGAGTTGATTTCCTTTAGGATTGATGATTTTGATCTCCTTGCAGTCCCAAGAACTCTCAAGAGTCTTGTCCAGCACCACAATTTGAAAACATCAATTCAAAACATCCATACATGAATGCTGGAAAAACCATAGTTTTGATTATAGAGACTTTAGTCTGCAAAGTGATGTCTCTGTTTTTTAATACACTGTCTAGGTTTGTCATAACTTTTCTTCCAAGAAACAAGCATCTTTGAATTTCATGGCTGCAGTCACCAACTGCAGTGATTTGGAGCCCAAGAGAAGAAAATCTGTCACTGCTTCCAGTTTTTCTCCTTCTATTTGCCATGACATGATGGGACTAGATGCCATCATCTTAGTTTTTTGAATGTTGACTTTTAAGCCAGCTTTTTCACTCTCCTCTTTCACTCTCATTAAGAGGCTGTTTAGTTCCTCTTTGCTTTCTGCCATTAGAGTGGTATCTTCTACATATCTGAGGTTGTTGACATTTTTCCTGGCAATCTTGCTTCCAGGTTGTGATTCATACAACCCGGCCTTTCACATGATATACTCTGCATGTACGCTAAATAAGCAGGGTGACAATATACAGTCTTGACATATTCCTTTCCCAGTTTTGAACAGGTCAGTTGTTCCATGTCTGGTTTCAATTGTTGCTTCTTAAAGTGCATCCAGGTTTCTCAGGAGACAGGTAAGGTGGTCTGGTGGTCAGAGAACACTCTGTCTCATAGAATGAGTTGGGACGTGTTGTTACCTGTTTTATTTTTACGGATGAATTTGTGAGGGATTGGTATCAGTTCTTCTTTGAACATTTGGCAGGATTCATCAGTGAAGAAACTAAACCTAGGCTTTTGTGCGTGTGCTCAGGGGCAGGGAGGCAAGTTTTTAATTGCTAATTCAATCTTTTAACTTATTATGAGTCTATTGACATTTCCTATTTCTTCTTGATTCCTTTGTTGAGTTTTCTTTCTTCTTCTGATGTTTGGTATTTATATTATTATTTAAAGTTCTTCTATCAGTCTCTTTTTCTAACTTTTTTTTTTAAATTTCAAATTTTAAAATTGTTTTTGGATGCTCTGGGACTTCATTACGGTGCACGAGGTTTCTCTAGTTGGGGCAAGTAGGGGCTCTTCTTCAGTGTGGTCCTCAGACTCCTCACTGTGGTGGCTTCTCTTGTGGAGCCTCTAGGGCACGTGGGCTCAGGAGGGGCAGCTCTAGAATGCAGGCTTAGAAGCTGTGACACACGGGTTTAGTTGCTCCATGGCATGAGGGATCTTCCTGGACCAGGGATCAAACCTATGTCTCTTGCATTGGCAGCCGGATTCTTATCCACCAGGGAAGTCCACTTTTTTCTAATTTTAAATAATGGGCTTATCTCTTGTTTCTTTGTGCATCAGCTCTCCACAATTTCATTTCAACATCTATTTTGTCAGATAAGGATTTTTACTTCCTGCCTTCCCTCCCCCTTTCGTTGTTAATATATTTTAGCTACACTTTTAGAACATAAAAGTTGGTAATGTTTGTATTCTGTCCTGAGGACACAAAAAACTTTTGTGTGCTGCCTGCAGTTTGAATGAAAAGTGAAAAACCAATGAATGGAGACTTCCCTGGTGGTTCAGTGGTTAAGAATCTGTTGCCAATGCAGGGAACACAGGTTCAATCCCTGTCCAGGAAGATTCCACATGCCTCGGGGCAACTCAGCCGGTGCACCACAACTACTGAAGCCTGCACGTCCTAGAGCCCACCCTCCACAACCAGAGAAGTCACTGCAATGAGAAGCCCATGCAGCATGACTAGAGAGTAGCCCCCACTTGGGACAACTAGAGAAAAGCCTGAGCATAGCAACAAAGACCAGCGAAAAACAAAACAAACCAACGAATGCCTTTACATTCCAATAATGTGTTTAGGAGGGTTGATGCATGTCCTAAGAGTGAACTCTGTGCCATTTTTCCAAATACAAAAAAATTATTATCATATTCCGTGGGTTGCTTAAAATGATGACACATTTTATTTGCTTCATTTTCTGCCTTAATTTCTTATGTACTTTTTATTGTCTTTTCTGGAAGGCCTGATCACCATTTCCCCCCCCCCCCCCCCCCGCCTTTTTTTTTGGCATGGCTTGTCTTCATCTTAGTCTCAATTCTTTTTCAAGTTCTATTACACCATCTATTCTCACCAGAGACCATCCTCCTGGAGCTCTCTGCTTTCCTGCTCCAAACTGGACAGTTGCTTGCTTGATTCCCAGCTGCTCTTTTTATCTCCTGCTTCATTTTTTATTGAGATATAATTAATATATAACATTGTATGCAAAGTGTTGCGGTATACAAAGTATTAAGGTGTACAATCCTAAAGGAAATCAGTCCTGAATATTCATTGGAAGGACTGAGGCTGAAGCTGAAGCTCCAATACTTTGGCCACCTGATGGAAAAGACCCTGATGCTGGGAATGATTGAAGGCAGGAGGAGAAGGGGATGACAGAGGATGAGATGGTTGGATGGCATCAACGGACAAAGTTTGAGCAAGCTCTGGAAGATGGTGAAGGACAGGGAAGCCTGGCATGCTGCAGTCTATGGGGTCACAAAGAGTTGGACACAACTGAGTGAACTGAACTGAAGGTGTACAAAATATTGATTTGATACAGCTATATATATATATATATATACACACATAATTTTGTATACATATAAAAACATTTATTACAGAAAAGAAAATCTGTAATGATTAAGTGATAACTCCCCATTTCCCCAACCCCTGGAACTCACCACTCTGCTTTCTATTAATTTGATAACTCCATGTACCTCGTGTAGATGGAATCACTCAGAGTTTGTCTTTTTGTTACTGACTTATTTTACTTGGCAAGATGTCTTCAAGGTTCATCCATATTGTACCATATGTCAGAGTTTAATTCCATTTATGCTGAATTCCATTGTATATTTGGAGCTTCCCTGGTGACTCAGATGGTAAAGAATCAGCCTGCAATGTAGACCTGGGTTCATTCCCTGTGCTGGGAAGATCCCCCAGGGAAGGGAATGACTACCCACTCCAGTATATTCTTGCCTGGAGAATTCCAAGGACAGAGGAGACTGATGCGCTATAGTTTATGAGGTCAAATAAGGGTCGGACACGACTGAGTGACTAACACACTCCATTGTATGCATATACCACATTAAAAAAAATCTTTTGTTTTCACTTTGGGGCTGCATAGAACATTGGCAGGCAAGGATTTGTTTCAGTCTCTGCTTTTTTTTTTTAATTGAAGTGTAATTGACTTACAAAGTATTAGTTTCAAGTGTACAGCAAAGTGATTCAGTTATTCATGTACATATATCCACTCTGTTTTTGTTTTTTTTAATCAGTCCCTGCTTTAAATTCCTATGAGTATGTGACCAGGTCATTTCTCCCCTCCATCGCCATCCTCTTGGCATTCACTCTCTTCTTGTTCAGGTCACCTCAGCCACTCTGAACACTGGCTCTTTCCTACTCCCCAGTGTCTTTCTGAATCATTTCTTCTCTCTTTCCTTTCTGTCATCATAGAACTTTGCCTTACCTCAGTTTTCCCATCTCGAAAAGGAAAAGTCTAGATCTTTCTGTAATATAGCTTCAGCAGAATTAGAAGAAGGCAATGAGCTCACGTTGGAAATCTGCCTGAAAATGCCCAAGAGAAAGAGATGTGACACACAATCAAGGAATTGATTTCATTGTTAATTTCTTGTGACTTTTCCCTGGTTTTGACTAATTATCCATCCTGCAGGCTAGATTAATTTTCGAATTTAATATCATTGTACAGCGTTCAATCAGAAAAAGGGATAAACAAGGTTAAATTGTTATACAATTAAGTTTCCTTTCCTCCTAAAACGGAACTGTTAAGGATTTACTTCTTTAACATTAAAATCAATCCAAATATTGATGTCTATCAGCAAGTTTTTGAGGAAGATAATTTATTGCATAATCCCTGCTGAGCACTTAGTAAACATAAGATGGTCTATTTTAATGGACAGAATTAGGTGCTTCGCTGGAAATTCTTTGGCTAAATTCAACACATTTTTTTCAAAGGGAAAAGCAAACTGGATGTTCAACTCTCCTTTGTAAGAAGAAGGAAAATCATTTTATTATGAGCAGTAAATTAAGGAATCAAGTTTTTACACCTATGAGCTCTAGGGGCAGGTTGAGTGGGTTGCTCAGATCCTGACCGATATGGTATTCTACTTTGTATTATGGATTGAATGGCAGTGATTCAGATTTTTTAATTTGCATGAAAAATTCAGGCCAGAAATACACTAGGGTAAATTGAAAGATGTCAAAATCATGGAAAAATTAAGATGTTTGGCTTCACATGTAATTTTTAAGATTTTTAAGAAGTATCTTTGCCTTTATTAACACAAACCTTTGGGCAAATATTAGATCAGATGTGCAAGTAATTCCAAGAAAAATTGCCAGCTCATAAAATGTTTTACTTGTCTGTCATTCCCTTGTGTGGTAAATAAGGAAGAAAACCTTATCTTTGACCTCCTTCCTGGCCAAAACAATTAATAGTTGAAGCAAGTGGGCTTAGTAGCTATTTGTGAAGCAGAGTCAAACGAATACCATCCCAAAGATAATGCATATCACTTAGAACTTGAAATTGACACATCATAGGTTTCCCTTCCTTAATTTATAGTGCAATAAAGGCGGTCATAAATGTAGGTGCACTCCACCCTTACAGAGAGTTACCATTTTTACGATTTTGACAAGTTCACACTCTTGGTTTTACCCTTACACTGTCCTGGGCTCCAGTATTTAATATTTAACCATCTGTATTCTATAAATAATAGATGTGCCTGTCTTCACAACTGAAGATCAGCAGCAGATTTTATTGTTGACAAGAGTGATAATGTTCTCTCACCTTCCTAACTTTTTATGTTACTGTTAATTTTCCCTTTGTGGCTAAGACTGGAGGGAGGGGTGTGGGTCATTCCAGAGAGAAATGGGCTGTAATAACCCATTTGGAACCGAGCATTAGGAGAAGCTTGGGTAACTTCAGGCCATTTCAGCAGTTTGAGGTCACAGACTCATGCATGCGCTGGAGCTGAGAAGCACCTTAGTCATTATCTACTGACTTCCTGTTACCATGAGCTGACCCCAAATCTTCATCCAGCAAATATGGGGCTCATGCCTACTAAGAGCAAAGATGACCCTGTGGGAGACTTGTTGCTGGAGAGGTTTGGCTAAGGTCATATGGCTGGTGTTGGCAGAATGGACAGTCTTTTCAGTTCAGTAACTGGAGGACTTCCTTGGTGGTCCAGTGGTTAAGAATCCACCTGCCAATGCAGGGGACATGGGTTCAGTCCCTGGTCTGGGAAGATTCCACATGCTGTGAAGCAGTTAAGCCCATGTGCCACAACTGCTGAGCCCGTGTGCTCTTGAGCCTATGCTCCGCAACAAGAGAAGCCACAGCAATGAGAAGCTCCCACACCACAACTAGAGAGTAGCTGTGGCTTATCACACTAGAGAAGGCCTGCATGCAGTGACAAAGACTCAGCACTCTCAAAAATAAATTAATTAATTAAAAAAATATGGTTGGAAACCACTAAGAAATAGTCTTGGGGAAATCATTGAGAAACAGAGTCTTGGCTGTCCCCAAAGTTTAAATCATGTGATTTCCCGCTGCTGAAAACCCTACAAATAGACTTCTACTACATTTGCAATAAAATCCAAATTTCTCATCTGGGCCAACAAGTCCCCTTGAGTTCTGGCTCCTTTCTTCCTGGTTTGGTGGTCCTATTTGCTCCTTAGACTGAGCTGATTCCATTTCTAGGGTCATTGTACAGGCCATTCTCTGTCCCTAACATGCATTTCTTCAGATATTCCCATGAAAGTGAAGTGTTAGTTGCTCAGTCATGTCTGACTCTTTGTGACCCCATGGACTATAGCCTACAAGTCTTCTTTGTCCAAGGAATTCTCCAGGCAAGACTACTGTAGTGGGTAGCCATTCCCTTTTCCAGGGGATTTTCCCAACCCAAGGCTCCAACTTGAGTCTGCTGTGTTGCAGGTGGATTCTTTACCACCTGAGCCACCAGGGAAGCCAGATATTCCCATAGTTCCAGCTAAAACATCATCCCAGGTGCCCAGCAAGGAAATCCTCATCCTCTTTCTCTGCTTCGTTGACTTCAGAACCATGGTATGTCCAGATGAAACATTATTTCTGGGTGTGCCTGTGAGGGTGTTTCTGAGTGAGATTGGCAATTCAGTCGGTGGACTCAGCAAAGGAGATGGCCTTATCCTTTGCAGGTGGGTATCACCTCATCCATGGAGGTCTGAATAGAACAAAGAGGAGAGGGAGGAGGATTCACCCCATTTTGCTCTCTGCCTGCCTGCTTCATCTGGGATCTCTTATCTCATCTTTTCCAGCCCTCGGATTGGAAGGTAAACCACTGGGTCCCTGGTTCTCAGCCTTTGGTCTCCGTTTGAATTATATCGCCCACAAGTTTTCTTGGGTCTCCACCTTGTAGCTGGTGGATGGTGAGACTTCTCAGTCTCCATAACCATGGGAGCCAATTCCTGTAACGAATCACTCTCTCAGTCTCCCTATCTCCCTATATAAATCTCAATTTATATCTGCAGTAAGCCCCTTACATTCAAACAAGTTCCATTACGAGAGCACACTCAGAAGTCCAATTTGTTCATAAGCCCAACAGAGTTAACCTAGATACCCAACTAACACAATTGGCTACTTTTACACTTGCTTCTTGACTTCCTGGGCTTGAAATAAAGATCCCCTTCTGCTGTACTCTATACAGTACTATACAGTAAAGTACACAAAAGTACAACCTGTTGTGGACGATGCATGCATGCGACAGTGCATGCCAAACAAACTAACTGATATGATCAGACTTGAGAACAAACATTCTCATCTTTGAAAGTTCACAACTTGAAGGTTCATATGTAGGGGACTTACTCTATATCTGTTTGTGTGTGCTCAGTCACTCAGTTGTGTCTGACTCTTTGAGACCTCATGGACTGTATGTAGCCTGCCAAGCTTCTCTGTCCATGGAATTTTCCAGGCAAGAATATTGGAGTGGGTAGCCATTTCCTACTCCAGGGGATCTTCCTGACCTAGGGATCGAACCCACGTTTCTTGCATTAGCAGGCAGACTCTTTATCACTGGCACCACCTTGGAAGCCTATATCAATACCTACATCTCTCCTAATAGTTCTGTTTCTCTGGAGAACCCTCACCAACACCATTACCCTTAGGTCTTCCTTGGAGGGCAGCTTGGAGTTCCTTCTTTAAGCCTAATAATGACCAGCAAAATCCTTAGAGCTTCTGGACGGTTAGTGAATGAGAAAAGATAGTTTAATGAGTGGAACTGAGTGTTGGGACTTTGTATAAGGCACTTTTCACAAATCTTGTGTGTATCATTTGCTCTAGTTTGCGCCCCCCTTTGCCCCAAAGTTAATATGGATGAAACCTGCATTTCCTCCTTGCTTTCTAGTCCCGTGATGAAGGCGGTCTAGTTCTATTACTTAAACACAATGGATTAAATAAGCTTGGTAAACACAAACAGGAAATAACATAGAAAAAACAAACACAATGTGAGTTAAAAGTCTCCATCGAAGTCTCCAGGGCTTGCTTTCTTAATTCCTACAACCTCAAACAAGGGTACTGCAATTTAAAGTGGAAATGAAAGGACTTCCCTGGTGGTCCAGTAGTTAAGAATCTGCTTTGTGGGCTTCCCTGGTAGCTCAGTAGTAAAGAATTTGCCTATCAAAGCAGTGAACATGGGTTCCATCCCTGATCTGGGCAGATCCCACATGCCTTGCAGCAACTAAGCCCACGCACCACAACTATTGAACCTGTGCCCTGGAGCCTGGGAGCCACAACTACCAGGCCCACATGCCTTAGAGCCTGCACTCCGCACCAAGAGGAGACACCGCAGCTAGAGAGAAGCCTTCATAGCAACAAAGACCCAGCACAGTCAAAAATAAATAAGAAATTTTAAATAGAGAATCTGTCTTGCAATGCAGGGGATGCAGTGGTTGGGGAACTAAGACCCCTTGTGCTCTGGGAGTCTTCCCACTCTAGAGCCCGTTGTGCCACAATGAAGACCTGATGTAGTCAAATAAGTAAATATTAAAAAAAAAAAAAAAAAGGAAAAAAACGATGGAAATGACTAGCTAGATAAAGAGGGCTGCTGCCGAACTATAAGTGATTAACAACAAATAGCAATTGTTATCTTTTCTATCTTAGTGTATTTTGCATTTTCAAGAGAATACTTTTAACAGGTGTTCTGACATTCGTAATAACTCGTGCTGTGTCCCTGTAGGATTACACCTTTTCAGATGAGTTGGTCAAAGCTCACAGAAGGTACATGACTTGCCCCATGCTGGCGGGCCGGTGACTCGGCAGGGGCAGGTGGTAGAATGCAGGCCTGCCCATCAGTTCAGCTCCGATGCTCCCAAATTGCAAAGTAACAGTGGGAACCACAGTGAAGGAAGCAGAGGAGTTTCTGCTGATACCGTGAGACCGGCGGCCAGATCAATGAGTTGGGATGCAGACGCCCTCAGATTCATTTCCTCTCCATTTCCTTTGCCATCTTTTGTGATGGTTTGGAGAATTAGGCTTGGGAGCAACTTCAGCCTGTCCATCATCCTCGTAGAACGTGGATGCCCTGGTCTTGTTAACTAATCCTCTGCTGGACTTCCCTGGTGGCCCAGTGGTTAAGAATCTGCCTGCCAATGCACGGGACACGGGTACGATCCCTGATCTGGGAAGATCCCACATGCTTCAGGGCAACTAAGCCCATGTGACACTGAGCCCCCAAACCCTAGAGCCCACGCTCCACAATAAGAGACGCCACCACAGTGAGAGGCCTGCCCACTGCAATGAAGAGTAGCACACACTCGCTGCAACTGGAGAAAGCCCACACATTGCAACAAAGACCTAGGGCAGGCCAAAAATAAACAAATATCTAGAAAAATAAATAATCCTCTGCAGCATTTTGTTGTGTCTCTGGGGAGGCTGGCGCATGACCTGTAAGGAGGTACTAAGGGTCATGCACGTGCAGGGTGGGTCCTTGGGAAATGCTGCACCCCAGGGCCCTGTCTTGCCCACCCTCCATCCTGGCTCTGGCATGGAGTGCCCACAAAGCCTGCTGTTGAGGGGGATGCTGGGGGTGGGGAGAGAGTTGTGTCAGTTAAGCATTGTCTTGTTAGGATCTGGCTGGCTCATGGACATTGCCCTGCAATGTAGACAAAACTTCTTTTCTATTTATGTTCTTCCCCCACCCTGTATCCAGGAGCAGACTTGGTTTATTCCCTGATGAAGGACAGCTCTGCCAGGCATTCCCTTCCCACTCCCAGAGCCTCTCGTTCTTTTCTACTTTTTTGAAATATTTATTTTTATTTACTTATTTGGCTGTGCTGGGCCTTAGGGGTGGCAGGATCTTTAGTTGCAGCTTGTGAACTCTTAGTTGTGGCATGTGGGATCTAGTTCCCTGACCAGGGATCGAACCTGGGTCCCCTGTATTGGGAGCATGGAATCTTAGCCACTGGACCACCAGGGAAGTCCCGAACCCATCATTCTAACTTGGGACAATTTACATCCAGAGAAAGTGGCCTCTGAGGAATGGCATGGAAAATGAGGGAATTTTCTCACCGCCCTTGACACAGAGTCCCTGTGTGCATGCATGCTGCATGCTAAGTCTCTTCATTCGTGTCTGACTCTGTGACCCCATGGATGTAGCCCACCAGGCTCCTCTGTCTGTGGGATTCTCCAGGCAAGAATACTGGAGTGGATTGCCATTTCCTTCTCCAGGGGATCTTCCCCACCCAGGGATTGAACCTGTGTCTCTTGCATTTCTTGCATTGACAGGCAGGTTCTTTACTACTAGTGCTACCTGGGACTTCCCGTGTGTGCATGGGAGCAGGCAGCTTCTCTTCCTGATGCAGCGTTTGCAGCTCTGGATGGTAGGTAACAGTCTGGTGACCTGTCTCATTGGACCCATAAGAAAATCTGATGTGACAAATCAATGCTGACTCAGCATCTACTGCTCATATGAAATTCTAGGCAGAGCTATTTTCCTGCAAATCCCAAGAACGTATCAATGAATGAGAGACAGTCGGATTAGATGGATGGCCCAAGACTGTGGGGCTGTAAGAAGGGATAGATAACTCCAAGTGGTTCTGAACCCATATTTGGGAAGCTTGGCCATGTCTTGTTAAGCCTACCTCTAGACTACTGTAAAGTCTCAAGCTTTTAGAACAAAAAAGAAAAAGGACTGAGTTTTCATGCATTTCAAACTGTAAGGCAGGCTAGCTTAGAAGGGTTTCCCCTATACCCTATTTAGAAAGAGTGATACACGAAAAAGATGCCACGCCAAAAGAACAGTTGGTTTTATCTCAATCGCACAAACATTGAAAAGGGAGCCTCATGTTTGACTAGTGTTTAAAAAAACAACAACACTTGGCATTTTTTACCACTGTTTTCCTCTGTAGAGAAACTTTGTGACTGGCACAAGATGAAAAAGCTTTCCACATTGTCATTCTTACCATTAGAAATTGTGGAAATCATCTGGTTGTGTTATGCTTCGCCAAGCAACTGGACACGTGTGAGTATTGTTGGTTGGGTGCCCACGACAAAAGGCTTGGATGTGGTCCCTGGGGCTTACATGGGTACATCTTTTTTGGATGGTTTTTATTTTTTGAAACATAGTTGCTTTGCAGTGTTGTATTAATTTCTGCTGTACAAAAAAGTGATTCAGTTGTACAAATATGTACATTCTTTTTCTATTTAAGTTTTTTTTTTAATGTGGACCATTTTAATTGTCTTTATTGAATTTGTTACAATATTGCTTTGGGGCTTGCCGGGTGGCAGAGTGGTAAGGAATCCGCCTGCCAATGCAGGAGACACAAGAGATGAAGTTTCAATCCCGAGCCCCTGGAGTAGGATATGGCAACCCACTCCAGTATTCTTACCTGGAAAATTCTATGGACAGAGTTGCTTGGTGGGCAAGAGTCCATGAGGTGGCAAAGAGTTGGACAATTGATCAGCTGAGCACAAGCACAATATTGCTTCTGTTTGATGTTTTGTTTTTTTGGCAATGAGAGATGTGGGATCCTAGCTCCCCAACCAGAGCTTAAACTTGCACCCCCTGCATTATAAGGTGAAGTCTTAACTTCAGGAAAAGTCACTTCCCCCTCCATCTTCCAGCTTCCTGGACCTCCAGGGAAGTCCCTGTATATTCTTTTTTTTTTTTAAATACTCTTTTCCATTTTTTTATCATAGGATATTGAATATAGTTCTCTGTGCTGTATAGTAAGTTCCCATGTACGAACCTTCAAGTTGTGAACTTTCAAAGATGCGAACATGTTTGCCAGCCCCTCTATGTCAGCTGTTGTACTGTACTACTGTACTTTTCAAGTACTGTCCTGTCAGATTATTTTTTGTTTTTTTTTGTATTTGTTTTTTATATGTGTTATTTGTGTAAAAAGTATTAGAAACCTATTATAGTACAGATAGCATCACCAACTCAGTGAACACAAGTGTGAGCAAACTCTGGGAGACAGTGAAGGACAGAGGAGCCTGGAGTGCTGCATTCCATGGGGTCGCAAAGAGTCAGACACGACTTAGCAATTGAACAACAACAAAATTACAGTACAGTACCATATAGCTGATTTTGCTAGCTGGGGACTGAGGCTAACTTTGTTGGACTTACGAACAAATTGGATTTGTGCACATGCTCTCGGAATGGAACTCATCCACATGTAGGAGACTTACTATACGGTATGTGTGCTTCTTAAATAAATAAAGAAAGCTCCAGACAGGGCACTTAGATGGTAAAGGCATAAAGAAAAGTTGCTTCCCCCTCCACCTTTTAATTTCCTAGTGTTTCCTCCTCCCAGAGGTAAGGACTAAAGGGCGTGGCAGCTGGTCATCCAGGGCAGTGCTTCTCAAACTTCAGCTTTGGTCCAGGTGTCCAGAATCACATGGATGATTTGTTAAGACACAGAGCTTGGGGCTCTGTCTTCCAGGAGGTTCTGATCCAGTAGGTGGACTGGATCCCCAGTATCTGCCTTTCTCATAGATCTCTGGAAAATGATGTTGTAGCTAATCCAGGGACCCCACTTTGAGAACCACCGATTCAGAGCCACATCTTACAAGAAAAGGGTGTGGACACCCCTACTTGAGACACATCCGACTCCTCTGAAAGTGGACGGGTATTTACAGAACTGTACGTGTTTAACAAAGAAAATCTGAAATCCACCTTTCATTTTCTCCTGGCACCTAAGTCACACTGACATTGACTCATCAAGAAACGATGGGGCTGTGTTCTGGCTGGGTTCCATTTCACTAGGAAAAGGCACTGGCTACAAAAGTATTCACATTTTACTCCTAACTGTTCTTGATAATTAACATTTTATTCTTAAATGATTAACATTGACAAGAGGTTTATTCTTTTTTATAAAATTTAGCTTAATTTTTTATGTATTTAAATTTATTATTATTTTTGGCTGTGCTGAGTCTTCATCGCTGTGGGTGGGCTTTCTTCTAGTTGTGGCAAGCAGGGTCTACTCTCTAGTTGCAGTGCATGGGCCTCTCATTGCAGTGGCTTCTCTCGTTGTGGAGCACTGGCTCTAGGGCCTGCGGGCTTCAGTAGCTGTGGTACATGGGCTTAGTTGCCCTGCAGCTTGTGGGATCTTCCTGAACCAGGGATGGAACCCCAGTTCCCTGCATTGGCAGGTGGGTTCTTAACCTCTGGATCACCAGGGAAGTCCAAGAGGTTCGTTTATTTTTGATTTACCAATGGCAGAATACGTGGAAAGTAAACTCTTGATTAAGAACTTTGTGACTTGAAGTTCACATCTCCTGAGTGAAGCTGAAGGAAGGATGCTAGGAAGTAGTGAGCTTGCCAGGGGCAATAACTGGTCCAGAGAACAGTGCAGCCATCTGGTGATGAGCTTAATCCTCTCCACAAACACACATCCCCTTCTTGGAATCATCCTTTTAAGAAATTTTTTTTTTAAATAGAAGTACAGTTGATTTACAATGCTGTGTTAGTTTCAGGTGTATAGCAAAGTGAGTAATACATTTTTAGATTCTTTCCTATTATAAGTTATTGAATTTAGTTCCCAGTGCTCTACAGTAGGACCTTGTTGTTTATCTATTTGGTATTTTATGTATATTAGTGTGTATCTCTTAATCCCAAACTCTTAATTTATCCCTCCCCATTTCCCTTTTGGGAACTGTTGTAAGACTGTGTGAGTCTGTTTCTGGTTTGTAAATAAGTTCATTCATATCATTTTTTTAGGTCTCCTCTTGCTTGACTCTTACCTTTCTCTCGCACTCCACGTGTGGTCTGCCAACAGATCCTGACAGCTCTGCCTTCAACGTTGATCCAGAGCCTGTTCCTTCTCGCCAGTCCCGCTGCTCTCATGCCAGAGCCCCCGACCTTCACCTCCTGCCAGATGTGCCGTTGCTTCATAACTGGTGTCCCTGGTTTTCCCGCTGTCCCTCCTCCTGGCCCCCAAGTGTCTGTTCTCCGCACTGTGTCCAGATTGACGGTTCCTGGGTCAGATCCAGGTGCTCACATCCCCTCTGATGGCTTCCCTCTGCACCCAGAACGAGAGCCACAGTCCTCCCCCAGCAAGCAGAGCCGCAGCCCATCAGATCTGGCTCCTTTGAGCTCGGAGCACGTCTCTCACCGAGCCCTGTGCTCACTCGGTTCGGATGGTTTAGCTCCCCTGCTCCTCCTCCAATCCTCAAGGGAAGCACTGGCCTCAGGGCCTTTGCAGTGGCCGCTCCCCTGCCGGGTTTGCCTTTCCCTCCCGGAGACCCACAAGGATCTTTCTTACCTGCTTCCATCTTTGGCCAAATATCACCTGAGGGCTGCCCTTCCTGACAGATCTTTTGGAAACTGCAATTCCATCCTTCACTTCTGTTCCCTTCATCTCCCTTTTCAGCCATATTCTTCCCCCATAGAGCTTGCCACTATCTGATATGCGTACTTAACTTTTGAACTGTACTGTCTAGTTCCCATTACAAGAACGGTGAAATCCACAAGGGCGGTTTTGCTGTAGGTGCTGCCCTAGAGTCGGTACTAGTGAAGATTTGCTGAGTGAACTCTGACGTCAGGTGTAAGAGGAGGTGGGCTAAAGAATGAGAGAAGGGGAGGGAAGGTCTGCAAAGGCAGGAACTGGGGTGGTGCATGCTGAGCAATCAAAACATATTCAACTTGTTGGTCTCAAACAGCAAGAAGCTGCACAGAACCCAAGAAGCACATGCCGAAGATACTGTCCTCTGAGAGCACCTGTGCATGCAATTTCTTTTCCCTTCCCCTCCTCCCAGTGGGTAGCTGGCTCTGCTTCCCATTGCCTCCGACAAGCTCTGCGGCCGGCAGATTCCAGGGGGAGCTGCAAGACTCTGCTTTTGACCCTGAAAGCCTAAACCCATGAGAAAACTGAAGAATGTTCACAAGAGAGATGAAAGGGTGGCCCAAAGTGGCTTGGAAGAGAAAAGAGGGTCCTCTGGTGGGGGGGCCTGGGGTGCTTCCTCCATGCTTTAACAGGAGCTGGGACCCAGGCATGACCAGGGGAGTGGGAGGGACCAGGGGTGGCTGAGATTGTGTTCCCCACCCTTTAGCTGCCACCTGCCTTTCCCTTGCCTTCTGGGCCACCTGGGTCAGTCTTCACTTCCTTCCTTCATGCCACTTCTTTCAGCTGATCTGTTTAACTCACTGTAGTTTGACTTCTGCCCTTTTGCCTCCTCAGAAATCACGCTCATCAAAACCTCCGGTAAATTTTGAGGTCGATTTACATCCATCCTCTAACTTGATGTTTTTTTTATTGTGGTAAAATATATTCATATAACATAAAATATATATATATAACATTCATATAACATAAAATGTGCCATTAAAATTTTTATTGAAGTATATAGTTTATTTATAATACTGTGTTTGTTTTTGGTGTACAACAAAGTGATTCAGTCATATATATACATATACATATATGATTTCAGATTCTTTTCCCTAATGGTTTATTACAGGATATTGACTATAGTTCCCTGTGCTATACAGTAGGACCTTGTTGTTTATCCATTTTATATATAGTGGTTTGCATCTACCAGTCCCAAACTCCTAATCTATCCCTTTTCCCTCCCCCTAACTTTCCCCTTTGGTAGCCATAAGTTTATTTTCTATGTCTGTGAGTCTGTTTTGTAAATAAATTCATTTGTATCATATTTTATTTTTATTTTTTAAACTTCATTATTCCACTTATTTCTTTTTAAAAATTAATTTAATTACTTTTAAAAGTTTTGGTTGAGCTCGGTCTTCCTTGCTGTGTGCAGCCTTTCTTTAGTTTCAGAGAGCAGGGGCTCTTTGTTGCAGTGTGCGGGCTTCTCATTGTGGTGGCTTCTCTTGTTGGGGAGCACGGACTTTAGTCTCGAGGATTTCAGTAGTCGCAGCACACTAGCTCAGTAGTTGTGGCTCCCTGGCTCTAGAGTGTGTAGGCTTCAATAGTTGTGGTGCATGGGCTTAGTTGCTCCATGGAATGTGGAATCTTCCTGGACCAGGGATTGAACCCATCCCCTGCAATGGCAGGCAGATTCTTGTGCACTATACCACCAGGCAAGTCCTGTACCATATTTTAGATTCCACGTATAAGTGGTATCACATGGTATTTGTCTTTCTCTTTCTGACTTACTTCACTTAGCATGATAATCTCTAGGTCCATCCACGTTGCAGCAAATGGCATTATTTCATTCTTTTATATGGTTGAGTAGTATCCCATTGTATACATATACCACTTCTTCTTTATCCATTCACCTGTCAATGGACTTTTAGGTTGCTTACTTTTGGTGGGGATATATTGTGGCAGCCACTATGGAAAGCAGTATGGAGATTCCTTAAAAAACTAAAAATAGTGTTACTGTATGATCCAGCAATCTCACTCCTGGGCATATATCCAGAGAGAACTCTAATTCGAAAATACATGCACTCCAGTGTTCATGGCAACACTGTTTATAGTTCACCGTTTTAAGTGTATAGCTCAGTGATACTAAGCACAATTGCTATGCAACCATCCCCACCATCCATCCACAGAAACTCTTGTTTTCCCCAATGAAAACTCTGCACCCATTAGACACTCATTCCCCATTTTCCCCTCCCCTGCCCCCCCACCCCCGGCAAACACTGTTCTATTCTCTGTCTATGCATTTGACTACCCTAGGGACCTCATATAAGTAGAATTCTAGAATATTTGTCCTTTTGTGGCTGTCTTGTTTGTGACTTACCATAATGTCCTCAAGATTCATCCATTAAACGTTGTCAGAATGTCATTCCTTTTTACAGCTGGATAGTATTCAACTGTATGAATACCACATTTTGTTTATCCGTTCATCCACTGATGGACACTTAGGTTGCTTTTACTTTCTGTCTCTCTCGAATTAGTTCGGTAGTTCAGTCGTGTCCGACCCTTTGTGACCCCATGGACTGCAGCACGCCGGGCTTCCCTGCCCATCACCAGCTCCTAGAGCTTGCTTAAATTCATGTCCATTGAGTCGGTGATGCCATCCAACCATCTCATCCTCTGTCGTCCCCTTCTCCTCCTGCCTTCAATCTTACATGTACACTATAAACATGGATGTACAAGTATCTATTTATACATCTTCCTTCATCCCTGTACACCCTGTACATCCTTGCTTTCAAGTCTCGGGTACATGCCCAGGAGTGGAATTGCTGAATCACATGATCATGTAGGGTTTGATTTTTAGAGGACCCTCCATAATATTTTCCAGAGCAACTGTGCTATTTTGTATTCCCACCAGCAATGTACAAGGCTTCCAATTCCTCTACATTCTTGCCAATGCTTGTTGTTCAGTTTTTCTTTTCTCTGTCTTCTGATCACAGGTAATATACTGGATGTGAAGTGGTTTTAACTTGACTTTTCTGTGGCATTTTTCTCTAAGGAGACTTCCTTCTCAAAACCATCTTCCCTCTTTTCCTCCACATTTTCTGCATTTTCTACTTTTCTGGTTGCTTTTCCCCCCTCAGTTTCCAATCACCTCATTAATGCTAACATTGTCCAGGGCTACATTCAGGGTCTTTCATCCTATTACTCATATATTCCCAATAATTCATAACTTCCATATACTCATAACCTCTATATACTCATTGTATATTCATTGTAACTTCTTTGACATCCTGACTTCACCTCCTGCTTGGATGGTGTGGATTGTTGAATCCGTATCTCTAATCCAGATTTTCCAGAGCTCTGGACTTTTCTGTCCAATCATTTACTAAAAATAAGACTTAAAAAGCATTTGAAAAAACTGATATTTGTGTCAGGCACAGGAGTCTGTGGTTTATAAGCACTTGTCCTTTAAAATTTGTCTTTAATCCTTTGACACTCTCACCAACCTGTCAGTAACTCTGTATTGCTATTTGGGAAACGGAGGCTTAGAGAGGTAGCTCCAAGGCCACTTTACTCCAAAGTACATGTTTTTTATCCTGGCCTCCAGGTGACCATTCCTGGCTATTCCATACTCCTTAGAGGAAATATTTCTCACTCTGAGATGCAATCATGTATTTCCTTCTGTCTCTATCACTGGACTAGAATATGTGAGGACAGGGACAAAAGTTCTTATTTAAACTTTTTATTTACTTCTGGGGCTTTCCTGGTGGCTCAGTGGTAAAGAATCTGCCTGCCAATGCAGGAGACATGAGTTCGATCCCTGGTCCGGGAAGATTGCACATGTGTTGAAGCAACTAAGCCTGTGCATCACAGCTATTGAGCCTGTGCTCTAGAGCTTGGGAGCGGCAACTACGGAGTCTGTGTGTCACAACTACTGAAGTCCTAGCACCCTAGAGCCCATGCTCCATAACAACAGAAACCACCACAATGAGAGGCCCACAACCTGCAGCTAGAAAGGAACCCCTCTAGTTGTAGCTCACCACAACTAGAGAAAAGCCCATGCACAGCAATGAAAACCCAGCAGGGCCATAAATAAATGAAATTATTAAAAAAAATTTCTTCTGGATTCCTAGGTTTATAGTGCTTGGTGTCAGAGTATGTGCCCAGTTAGTGCTTCCTTGGTATATGAATGAATGAGTGGACGACTTGCATCTCATACCATCATTATTCATGATGACCGGACACTGGTGTCCTTGTTATGTATACATGTCACATATGCTTGTACTAAAGGAATTAATATGACTCAATTTTTGCTGTATTAGAACTAAACTTTTAAAATTAAATGTTACTTGTAGTTAGAATCTCACAGGATGTGAAATTGGATGCATTTTTTTCCTGGATAAGGGAAGAAACAGTAAAGAAATAATTCACAGATGCTGAAGAGAGAGGGAGCTTATGTGTTTAAGTTCACTATTAAATCACTCAATGATATTTAACAATTATCTAATTATATGGATTAATACTAAGAATTATTTAATCATTTCCAATTATTATTGTCCAGTAATTGGTTTTTCTTCAGAAGATAACTATCACTTGAATGATGATAATGAATTCATTTTAAAAAAAGAATTGATGCTTTAAAAAACAATGTGTTTTTATTTATAGCTTTACTGGAAATGTACTTCCACTGCCTTCCTGAGTTTTACTTAATTGTTGCTGTTGTTCTGTTGCTAAGTCATGTCTGACTTTTTGTGACCCCATGGATTGCAGCACACCCCCACTGTCCTTCACTATCTCCTGGAGTTTGCTCAAATTCATGTCCATCGAGTCAGTGATGCTATCTAACCATCTCATCTTCTGCCGCCCCTTTCTCCTTTTGCCTTCAATCTTTCCCAGCATCAAGGTGTTTTCCAATGAGTCAGCTCTTTGCATCATAAAATAATTTATTTTCAAAAAAGAAAATGTGTTTTAAAAATAGGTAGTATTATATGTTGGAAAAAAACAGATAGTGTGGAAGGGTTTACGATGAGATGTCTCCTCTTCACTCGTGTCTCTGGATCCCAGGCCTTCATCTCAGAGGTAACCCCCTGTCAAAAATTTCCTGGGTATCACTGAGTTGCCATTTGCTCCTCCAGGAGATTTTCTTGACCCAGGGATTGAATCGGCTCTCTTCTGCGTCTCCTGCATTGACAGGCAGATTCTTACCACTGAGCCACCATGGAAGCCCATGCTTGGTGTTCACAAGCATTTATAAATGTCAGCCTCCTCCCCCAACCACACATCTTTCTTTTTTAAACAAATGGAATCATCTTGTTCTGCACCTGGACTGTTTCACTTTTTAATACATCTTGACAATTGTTCCATATCCATCCATGGAGAGCACCCTCATACATCTTCACCAGCTTAACAAGCATCGCTTAAACTTTTCTTACCCAAGTACCTAGGGTGGCAGAAATACCTAGGTGGCGGCAAGATGTGAGTTATTTGAAATCTTCAGTTTTGTTTGCCTTTCACGCCAATTTGCCATTCTGCTTTCTAGTGCATCTGTGCTTATTTTAACATAAGGATCATATTCTAAAACAGGTGTTCTAGAAAGATGGGTTTGTGTGTTAGGAGATGTATAGATGTCTGGAGACAAGTGCACCCAGTTTAACATGGAAACACGACCTCACCGGACCATCACAGTGAGGCTATGAGGCAGGCAGGACAGAAATTATTAAGCCCTTTCTGAGGATGAGGTGATTGGGGGCCCAGCGATGGCAGGTGACTTGCCCCAGGTCATCTAGTCTCGGAGAGCCCAGGTAGGAGGACACAGGCACCTGAGAACATGGCCCACCACCTCTCAAAACAGATGAAATAAGATAGAAAGCCAGGATCTTGAAAGACAAGGTGCAGCCGGGTTTACATCGAAGGGATATTTATATAATATGGCTTGCTGAGTGAGTGGTGAAAGACTTGGGAAATGCAGCCATAGTTAATATGGCAGGAAATGGGACCAGTGCTTTTTTTGTTTTTACATTTTGGCTGCGTGTGTGGTATGGAGAATCTTCATTTCCTGAGCTCAAATCACTAACTTCCATTGGATCTTAGAAAAAGCAAGAGAATTCCAGAAAAACGTCTACTTCTGCTTTATTGACTACACCAAATCCTTTGACTGTGTGGATCACAACAAATTGTGGAAAATTCTTTAAGAGATGGAAATACCAGACCACCTTACCTGCCTCCTGAGAAATCTCTATGCAGGTCAAGAAGCAACACTTAGAACTGGACTTGGAACAATGGCTGGTTCCAAATTGGCAAAGGAGTATGTCAAGGCTGTATATTGTCACCTTGCTTATTTAACTTATATGCAGAGTACATCATGTGAAATGCCGGGCTGGATGAAGCACAAGCTGGAATCAAGGTTGCAGGGAGAAATATCAATAACCTCAGAAATGCAGATGACACCACCCTTATGGCAGAAAGCAAAGAGGAACTAAAGAGCCTCTTGATGAAAGTGAAAGAGGAGAGTGAAAAAGCTGGCTTAAAACTCAACATTCAGAAAACAAAGATCATGATCTCTGGTCCCATCATTCATGGCAAATAGAGGTGGAAACAATGGAAACAGTGAGAAACTTTATTTTCTTGGGCTCCAAAATCATTGCAGATGGTGACTGCAGCCATGAAATTCAAAGAAGCTTGCTCCTTGGAAGAAAAGCTATGACCAACCTAGACAGCATATTAAAAAGCAGAGACATTACTGACAAAGGTCCATCTAATCAAAGCTATGGTTTTTCCAGTAGTCATGTATGGATATGAGAGTTGGACCATAAAGAAAGCTGAGCACTGAAGAATTGATGCTTTTGAATTGTGGCGTTGGAGAAGACTCTGAGAGTCCCCTGGACTGCAAGGAGATCCAACCAGTCCATCCTAAAGGAAATCAGTCCTGAATATTCATTAGAAGAACTGATGCTGAAGCTGAAGCTCCAATAGTTTGGTCACCTGATGTAAAGAGCTAACTCATTTGAAAAGACCCTGATGCTGGGAAAGATTGAAGGCAGGAGGAGAAGGGGACAACAGAGGATGTGATGGTTGGATGGCATCACCGACTCAATGGACATGAGTTTGAGCAAGCTCCAGAAGATGGTGAAAGACAGGGAAGCCTGGCGTGCTGAAGTCCATGGGGTCACAAAGAGTTGGACATGACTGAACGATTGAACTGATGTGAGTTCCCAGAGCGGGGTCAAACCTGTACCCTCTCCACTGGAAGCTCAGAGTCTTAACCATGGAACTACCACGGAAATCTCACCAGTGTTCTTTTTTTAAATTGGAGGATAATTGCTTCACAATATTGCGCTGGCTTCTGCCATATCACAACGTGAATCAACCATTGTGTTATGTGTTAGTGGCTCAGTCCTGTCTGACTCTTTCGGACCTCATGGACTGGAGCCTGCCAGGCTTATCTGTCCATAGGATTCTCCAGGCAAGAATACAGGAGTGGTAGCCATTTCTTTTTCCAGGGGATCTTCAGTATACATATGTCCTCTACATCTTGAACCTCCCCCGACTCCCCACCCATCCCACTACTGGGAGGTTGTCACAGAGCACCTCACCAGTGCTCTTTTAAGAAGCACAAAAGTTTGAATGTTAGTGTGACCACAGTCCCTGTAAGTTACGGGTTGAACTGTGTTTCCCCCAAGTTTGTTTCTTGAAACCCTAACCTCAGGTACCTCAGAAAGTGACTCTATAAATTTGGAGATGGAGCCCTGAAAGTAGGTGATGATATTAAAGCATGGTCAGTAGGGTGCGCCCTGTTTCAGTATAACTGGTGTCCTCATAAAGAGAGAAAGTCTGGACATGTGGAAAGACACCATGAATGCTTGGGTGCAGAGGAAAGACCCTACAAAGATACCGAGAGAAGATGGCCATCTACAAGCCCAAAGGAAAGGTCTTTGGAGAAACCGAACCTGCTGAGAGACCTTGATTTCATCTTGGACGTCTTGCCTCCAGAACTGTGAGAAAATACATTCCTGTTGTTCGTACCACCCTAGTCATGGTAGTTTGTTATGGTGGCTCAAGTTGATGAATACAGCATCCGTTAAAGGGCTATCTTTAATTCTACTCTCTGTGAATTTCAGCTGAATGTTCACTCATTCATTCAGTCTTTACTGCACAGTGCCCTGTGTCTGGTCCAATCTAGGTGCCAGGCACATAGCAGTAACTGTGGCGAAGTCCTTGTTATCCTGAACCTATCATCTGATACCCCACGTCCAAAATGAGCTGTTCTCCACTGTCCTCCTTGAGAGAAACACTGCAAACATTTACCAGGGGAAAAGGGGAAAGTGAAAGTGTTAGCCGCTCAGTCCTGTCTAATACTTTGTGACCCCATGGACAGTAGCCCACCAGGCTCCTCTGTGCATGGGATTTCCCAGGCAAGAATACTGGAGTGGGTTGCCATTTCCTCTTCCAGGGGCTTTTCCTGACCTAGGAATCAAATCCAGGTCTCCTGCATTGCAGGTGTGTTCTCTACCAGCTGAGCCACAGGGAACCCCCCCTGTTATCCTGAACCTACCATCTGATACCCCACATCCAAAGTGACCTGTTCTTCACTGTCCTCCCTGAGTGAGACACTGCAAACATTTACCAGGAAAAAAAAGGGAAAGAAAGTAAATTAAATGATCTAAATCAGCAGTTCCAAAGGTTTGTTTGTGTGTTTTTGCTTTTAAATGTAAGCTTTGCTTATGGGTTGCCTTGCTGACATGAACATGCAAGAAAAAGTAATGGAGGTGGATTATAATTACGCTTCTCCTCATTATGGAAGTGGTTCAAAGTGCCCAGCACAGCCAATTTGGAGCCTGGCGGCTCTGACAGCGCTCAGAGCTATTGATTTCTTTGCCTGTGTTTGCGTGTTTCCAGCGACCACCCAGGCTCAGCGAAGAGTCTGGATGCTACGGGCGCTGTTGAGGTTCGGTTCCTCCTCTTGGCAGGAAAGATGGGGGGTGAGATGGAATGACCAGCATGTGGGTCGGCTTCTCTCTCCATCAGCAGCCCCACCTGCTTCCCCGGCCCTTTGTGCTGCTGGGTGCCAGAAAGAGCTAGAGAATCTGGCTATGGTTCATCTGCCTCCCCAACTTTGCCCTCAAAATGTGCTCTCTGGACTTTTTCAGGTGAGCCTGAGTGGCTCATGGCAGGTACCTGGCATTAATGTGCCTTTCACGCTTCTTAATTCCCTCCAGAACTTTCACGATCATCACAGACGTGGGCAGGGTATTCTTCCCAGAGCAAGGCATCTATCATGATGGTACCCAGCCTCCAGTGCAGGATTCACTCCCATTGCCAGTGGGAAGAGGGAGCCAACAGGTATTTTTAAAGAAGCTCTATCCACTGGAGAATCGAAAAGAAAATATCCCCTTTGAGCATTTAGTCACACACATCAAAGGAAACAACAGTTTCAATCTTCATTTGCATCGTACAGGCATTAGATGTGGTCCAGTTACACTGAGCTTCGCTTGAAAAGGCAGGAGTGCCAGTAGTTTTCAAGCCTTGACGGAGACAGAGAGAAAATGCAGCCAGGCAAATAATATATCACCCTGCCAAGGCATTTTCCATTTTTAAAAGGACAGAACAATTTTACATTATTTCTGGAGCCTCTTTGCAGCAAATATCCCTTGACATTTGTTTCAGCACCCTGGCCAGCCGGCCTAAAAGCACCGGCTGGTCCCAGCCTGCTGCTCCTATGTGCTGGGGACCACATTCTGCCTTTGGGTCTTAAGGCACCAGACATAAGAAGGACGAGTGGGCACTTTTTTTCTTTTTGAGCACAGGCAGACCGGAGGCTGGCTTTGCAGAAGGGGCCAATTAAGACACCACCCTAGTGGAAAGAACACGGCGTTTCAGGTCACTTGAAGATGCCCAGTGGAAAATCAACACTCAGGGCTTCTAGCCACAGGGGTGAAAATACAAGGAGGGTTTGGGATTTTTCAGTGAACTCCCTAGAAGTCCCAGGGGGATTCAGAGATTAAAAACAATGAAGTGTGCCTGCATTCCCAAGATGGTGCGGCCTCTTGGGAAAGCAGAAAACGGCCACTAGTTCTGGAATAATTAGCACAAATGACTTCTAGTTAGGGTGACAAATGAACACATTTTCCCAGATCTGGAGAATCAAGATCAGGCTACTTGGTTAAAATGTCCCAGCCTGTCCTTTTTCAGGTGGTCTCACGTCATCACCTGGCCAAGCATGAGGTCTTCCTTTAGAGGGCAAACGCTGGTTTTATTGTTTCTAATCCTTAGCCCTGGCTGGCCTGAACAACCTCAGGATGCAAAATGATTAATTCCAACCTGCCCTAGCAAAACGTTAGTCAGCAGGCAAAAGGAAATAGCCTAACAGGAAGGCAAAAAAGGGCAAATTGACTTTATCTGGGAGTGATTACATTTGACAAGATGAAAAAGAAAGAAATCTTTTGTCACTGAAGAAAATTGTGCTTTAAGAAATCTTTGCATAAGTCTTAAGGTTCTGCTTTGGGTGTGTGCTAACTCGCTTGACGTGTCCAATTCTTTGTGACTCCATGAACTGTAGCCTGCAAGGCTCCTCTGTCCATGGGATTCTCTAGGCAAGAATACTGGAGAGGGTTGCCATGCCCTCCTCCAGGGGATCTTCCAGTCCCAGGGATTGAAACCATATCTCTTATATTCCCTGGGTTGGCAAGCTGGTTCTTTACCACTAGTGCCATGTGGGAAGCCCAGGGATCTGCTTTACCCAGTTTGAATTAAAATGGAAATAATCCTGCCCCCCTCCCCGTCCACATAAAGAGCAGGGAAACAAAACTGAATTTTCCCACATTGACTACAGCAGAGTTTTGGAAATCAGATCAGGAGTTCCAGATCTACTCCAGAGCAACACTTTCGTTAACTAGCAAATATTCTCTTTCAAGACCTATTTTTGAGTTGCTATTTACTACTAAGATTTTCATTTTCCCTTAAGTATTGTCACACACACAGTCTGATTCTTTGTGGGCGGGACTGTGAGGCACTTGGATCTCTCGTCCAATGAAAAGGAAGAGCCAATTTTCCTTCTGAAAGGGGAAAAGATCAGGACTGTTAAAATTATTCTTCTGATTTCACATTTATCTCGTACTCACAGCATCCGTCTGCTAAGAATTTGAAAGAATGAGTCGTAGGCAGGAAAACAAACTGTTTTGACTCAACCTAGGATTTCAATTTTGCTGCTTTCTTCCCTTCACTAATTAAAAATAAAATGAACCTTCTTTTAAAAAGTTCTGAACTCTTTATATTTTCAGCATTTTTCTCTGCGATATTCACAAGGCTAACTCCCTTACCTCTTTTGAGTCTTGGTCCAAAGTTCAATTCTTTGTGCTTTAAAGGTTTTTTTCCCAATGTGGATCATTTTTAAAGTCTTTACTGAGTTTGTTACAATATTGCTTCTGTTTATGTTTTGTTTTTTTTTTTTTTTGGTCACCTGGCATGTGGGATCTTAGCGCCCCACCCAGGGATCAAACTCCCTTGCACTGAAAGGCAAAGTCTTAACCACTGGACCACCAGGGAAGTCTTCAAATATCAATTTCTTAATGATCTACACTGACCAAAAATCTATTTCCCAACATGGGTACTCCTGATCCCCTTAAAACTGCTCCCCTTTCTATTTTTTCCATACCATTGACAACCTTCTCCCGTGTTACAGAATTTCTTTATTATGTTTATTGGCCCCTGTAGGAAAAGTACCAAGAGACCAGGAATCTGGGTTTTGTTCAGTGATGTACTCTAATTTTGCAGAATGGTGTGTGTCCTTCAGTAGATGTTCAATAATTGCCAAATGATGCAGCCACTATGGAGAACAGTATGGAGATTCCTCAGAAACTAAAAACAGAGTTGCCACATGATCCAGCAACCTCACTCCCAGGCATATATCTGGACAAAATTATAATTCAAAGAGATACATGCACCCCTATGTTCAGAGCAGTACTATTTACAATAGCCAAGACATGGAAACCACCTAACTGTCTATTGATAGATGAATGGATAAAGAAGATGTGGCGTATATGTATAACAGAATACGAATCCATTCATAAAGAAGGAAATAATGCCATTTGCAGTAACAAGGACGGATCTAAAGATGATCACGCTAAGTGAAATAAGTCAGAAAGAGAAAGATCAACATCATATCAGTTCAGTTCAGTTCAGTTCAGTTCAGTCACTCAGTCTTGTTCGACTCTTTGCGACCCCATGAACCACAGCATGCCAGGCCTCCCTGTCCATCACCAACTGCCGGAGTCTATGCAAACCCATGTCCACTGAGTTGGTGATGCCATCCAACCATCTCATCCTCTGTCATCCCCTTCTCCTCCTGCCCTCAATCTTTCCCTGCACCAGGGTCTTTTCAAATAAGTCAGCTCTTCGCATCAAGTGGCCAAAGTATTGGAGTTTCAGCTTCAACATCAGTCCTTCCAATGAACACCCAGGACTGATCTTTAGGATGGACTGGTTGGATCTCCTTGCAGTCCAAAGGGCTCTCAAGAGTCTTCTCCAACACCACAGTTCAAAAGCATCAATTCTTCGGCGCTCAGCTTTCTTTATAGTCCAACTCTCACATCCATACATGACCACTGGAAAAACCATAGCCTTGACTAGATGGACCTTTGTTGGCAAAGTAATGTCTCTGCTTTTTAATACGCTGTCTAGGTTGGTCATAACTTTCCTTCCAAGGAGTAGGCATCTTTTAATTTATATGTAGAATCTAAAATATGACACAAATGAACTTATCTACAAAACAGAAAAATACCTACTGATATAGAGAATAGACTTGTGTCGCCAAGGGGCACGTGTGGTGAGGGAGGAATGGGGTGAGAGTTTGGGATCAGCAGATGCAAACTATTACACAGAATAAATAAATAGCAAGGTCCTACTGTATAACACAGGGAACTGTATTCAATATTCAGTGATAAACTGTAATGGGAAAGAATATGAAAAAGAATATATATATATATATATGTATAAGTGAATCACTTTCCTGTACAGCAGAAATTAACACAACATTGTAAATCAACTACACTTCAATAAAATAAATTTTAAAAATGCTGAATGACAATGTCAGGAAAAATTTGCCTGTGATTTGGAAATGAGCAGGAGCATTCTTTCAGCTAAGGGTTGGGCATTGCCCAGTGGACCCTCTGGGGAAGAGTCGATTCTTCAGGAGTGAGCATCTTTCTCCTGCCTTTCTATGGACTCAGCACAAGTAGAAAACTGGGAGTATTGCAAATGATTCTTGCCCGTGGATGTAAGTGATTCTTGTTCTGTAGAAAAGATAACCCCAAATATGGCACTTTTTCTTTCTGGTTGCACTAGGTGTTCGTTGCTTTGCCCAGGCTTTCTCTAGTGGTGGCGAGTGGAGACTACTCTCTAGTTGTGGTGTTTCTCATTGCAGTGGTTCTCTTGTTGCAGAACACAGGCTCTAGAGTGTGGGCTCAGTAGCTGTGGCACACAGGCTTACTTGCTCCTCAGCATGTGGGATCTTCCTGGATCAGGGATCAAACCCATGTCCCCTGCACTGGCAGGCATATTCTTATCCACTGGGCCCCAAGGAAGTCCCACATGACACTATTTCCCTATAGTATACGAACGAATTTTGCATCTTTTAGCAAGCATTCTTCCTTGTCTATACTAATATCTCCGTTCTTCAGATTCTCTTTTGGACTGGTTTCAACACCTTACTTGTTCCCTCACTAATTAAAGAAAATTTTCAATACATATGCACTATATTTTTATGAGAGTCATGATTCTAAAAAGTTTTTGAAAATTATGATTTAGTAAAAGAGTGAATTACATTTTCCTCTCCCCCAGGAAGCCTTACCATGTCCCTTAGTTGCAGAAACCATTGAATGCTGGTTACTCCCCAATTTCTATCTGTAGCCACACCTCCCTGTGCCTCACATGCATATACCTACTTGCCTTCTAGATATCTCCACTTGAGTGTCTGATAGACATTTCAGAATGAACAAGTCCTAAATGGAAGTCTTATCCTTAATTTGCTCTGCCCCTGACTTTAAATTACAACACCATTTACTCAGTTGCTCAGGCAAAATTCTTAAGAGTCAAATCTTGGCCCAGAGCATTTCTTTCTTATATACTTCACATCTAATTCTGCAAAACTTGGGCGATATTTCTACCTTCAATACATATTCCAAATCCATGTATCTCCAAGACTTCCACTTTGATCTAAGACCTGAGGCTGGTTTTTGTAGTTTTTTTTGGAACATAGGCATGCCCACTGGTTTCTGTATTGTCTATGGTTGCTTATTTTTTTTTTTTAATTATGCATTTATTTATTTTTGGCGGTGCTGGGTCTTTGCTGTTGAGCAGACTTCTTTCTAGTTGAGGGATCAGGGGCTGTTATCTAGTTGAGGGAGCAGGGACTACTCTCTAGTTGCAGCTTCTTATTGTGGTGGCTTCTCTTATTACAGAGCATGGGCTTTAGAGTGCTTGGGCTTCAGTAATTATGGCATGTGGGCTCATTAGTTTCAGCTCCCGGGCTCTTGAGTACAGGCTCAATAGTTGTGGCAGACCGGCTTTGTTGCTCTTAGGCATGTGGGATCTTCCCAGACCAGGGATTGAACCTGTGTCTCGAATCTATCCACTGAGCCGCCAGGGAAGCCCTGTCCATTGTTGCTTTTGTGCGTTCTATGACAGTTGTGACAGAGACCACAGGGTATGCAAAGCTTAAATATTTACTATCTGGTCCTTTGCTAAAACAATTTGCCTTGGTATGCTGGACTGATTAATGGCCCCAAAGATATGAGGTCATAATCCTTGGAACTTGTCACTGTCACCTCCATTGGAAAAAGGATCTTTGTAGATGTGACCAAGTTAAGGACCTTGAGATGAAGGAGATTATCCAGGATTGTCTGGGTGGTCTCTAAATGCTGTCACAAGTGTCCTTATAAGAGAGACGCAGAGGGATATTTGAAATACATACACGGGAAAGGGCAATGTGAAGATGGGACAGAGAGAGATCTGAAGGTCTGGCCTCAGAGATAGGCATGGTGACTACAAGCTAAGGATGCCGATAGCTACTGGAAGCTGGAAGAGGCCTGGAATGGATATTCCCTGGAGCCTTCGGAGAGTACAGCACTGCCGGCACCTTGATTTGGGCTCAATGAAACTGATTTCGGACTTCTAGCCTCCAGAACAGAAAGAGAGTAAAGTTAGTTTGTTTTAAGCCGCTAAGGTAATTAGTTACAGCAGCCGCAAGAAAAGGAAAGTGCCTTAAACCACTGTCAAGTCTTGGTGATCGCAAGAGTCTCCCAGCCTGTCTCTCTGCTACCTCACTTGCTCCCTTGCAGCCTGTTCTTCACATCATGGCAGACGGATTCTTTTATGACCCCACTGAGATTACACTCTCAGCTCAGTGTCCTCCACCAGCTTTCTAGAACCTCCAGATTAAAAACCAGGGATTTCACCATGGAACTCACAGTCCTGTGTGATAAAGCTTTAGCTTCCTCTTTGGATTCCTGTCCCAGAGCTCTTTGCAAATGGTGTATTGCAGTTCCTACTGCACACCAAGTGCGCCTCTGCCCCAGGGCTTTTGCACTTGCTGTTTCCTCTGTCCAGAATGTTCTTCCACCTGCTCTAACTGCCTGGCTCCCTCCGGCTTCCTTCAGGTCTGAGACCTAGCTTACCTAAGGCAGCACCCTCCTTCTTCCTCCCTCTCACCCTACTTTATTTTTCTTCTAGCATTTTCTTCTCTAACTTGTGATGATACATATGCTTGTGTATCATGTCTCTCCCACTTCCACATCAGCTCCATGAGGCCAGGATTTTAATCTGTTTTGTTCACTGTTCTATCCCCAGCACCTTGAACCAGGGTCTGGCATATCAGAGGCACCCAATGAATACTGGTTGACTGAATGTACCTGACAAACAATTTAAACAATATAAAATGAAGAGTAAGCTTTCTATTTTTTTCTGTCTCATCCTGAAAGTTAACTACAGGCAATACACTTCTTGCTATTTTTCCAGAAACTTTTTTTCTGTATATACAAGAATATCTATAGAGACAATGAGCATTGTATCTATACACACACAAGAATCCTATGTATTATGCTCTGTGCCTTCCTTCTTATCAGTGACACATTTAAGCTAAAGAACCTTTCATAGCAGGACATATTGATTTACCCTGACCTTTGGGCTTCCCCAGTGGCTCAGCTGGTAAAGAATCCACCTGCAGAGCGGGAGACCTGAGTTTGACCCCTGCATTGGGAAGATCCCCTGGAGAAGGGAATGGCTACCCACTCCAATATCATGGCCTGGAGATTTCTATGGACTATAGTCCATGGGCTCGCAAAGAGTCGGACATGACTGAGTGACTTTCGCTTTCACTTTAAATGGCTGTGTAATATGCCACAGCTTAATACACAAAGAAAATTGCTGGGTTGGCCAAAAAATTCATTCAAGTTTTTCTATAACATGTTACATTACTTACTTCATTTGAAAAATGGAAAAGATAATGACAATGAAATGCCTCTGAGTCTACACTTTTTTTTCTCCAAATTTTCTTTGGTAGATAGCATTGGTGTGATTCTTCTCCAGCCCTGGCTTCTTAGCGACCATGAAAGACAGTAGTGCTGATGGAACAGCAGCTTTTCCTTCATGTGTTTTGACAGGTCATTTTGCTTTTGACAACTAAACAAAGTTTCCCTGGGAGATGGAGAGTCAATATAAATGATGTTGGAAAGTGTTGAGGCAAATAAGTGAGAAAACACAAAACAGAGCCCCCCACATGGTCTCACCAGGCTTCAGTGGTGGCTGGGGGGACTTGAGAAGCCTTACCATCCCCATCAGCCTCCTGGAAGCACCCCGAATAAACAAGACAGTGCATGTGAAAACCGGGCCTTGCTGTGCAGACACTAAAGTCCCCTCTCTCCAGTCACACTGCTGCCCCAAGTCCTTGTTCGCTAGGGATTTTGGGGGGCTCTACAGATGTCTCTCTGGGTTCCAGGAAGCAGAGGAGGCATCCTGGTCTCGTAGATCTATTGACTTTGGAAGTCATGACGCGCCCATCTGAACCAGCCAAGCCCCATCTCTTTAATATTTTTCCTCTTTAGAAAAAAAAAAAAGGGCATTTCTTTGGTCCTGAGTTTGGATTGAATAAAATAAACTATCCGGTTGTCACACCAGAAGGCTCAAGAGGGAGAGGAAAGGCTCTAGTTTAAAAGAGAAAGTCTAGAAGTAGCTGGGTTGACTCTTTAAGTAGGATATGGAGGTGAGATACATTCAGTCAAAGGCATTGAGCTGTAACTCCAAGGAGGGTCTCTAGAGAGCAGGTGCACTCAGGTATGTTTTATGCAATAGCTGGGTGATAGGGAGAGATTTTATGATTATAGCTATTGTTTAGACAACATCTCTTTTTTAATTGAAGGATAGTTGATTTACAATGTCATGTCAATTTCTGATGCACAGGAAAGTGATTCAGTTATATTAAATACATATATAGACATTATTTTTTAAAATATTATTTTCCGTGCTCGCTTCGGCAGCACATATACTAAAATTGGAACGATACAGAGAAGATTAGCATGGCCCCTGCGCAAGGATGACACGCAAATTCGTGAAGCGTTCCATATTTTTAAAAAAAAAAAATATTATTTTCCATTGTGGTTTGTTGTTTAGTTGCTCAGTCGTGTCCAATTTTTTGCAACCCCATTTACTGCAGCATGCTAGGCTTCCCTGTCCATTGTGGTTTCTCATAAGATATTGAATATAGTACCCTATGCTATACCATAGGACCTTGTTGTCTATCCATCCTATATATAATATTTTGCGTCTGCTAATTGCAAACTTCCACTCCATCTCTCCCCCACTCTACTGTCTGTACCCCTTGGCAACTACAAATCTATTCTCTAGGTCTGTGAGTCTATTTCTGTTTTGCAGATAAATCCATTTGTGTCACATTTTAAACTCAACATATAAATAACATCACATGTCATTTGTCCTTCTCTTTCTGATTTTTTTCACTTAGTATGATCATCTCCAGGTCCATCCTTGTTGCTGCAAATGGCATTACTTCATTCTTTTATATGACTGAGTAGTATTCCATTAAACATCTCTTGAATCCCCTATTGTGATGGATAAGGTTCTTGGTTTTGATACTAAAAGGAAAATAAAACCAACAGAAGTGGTGTGGTTGGTCCTTAGACCTACTGTTCATTCTTACTACACTTAGGTAATATTGAACAAGGGAAACCACATATTCATTTCAAAATTTCAACAGATTCCTGGCCCACAAATCAGAACTTTTATGTTCAAATCACATTTCAAATGACCTGAAATTCAGGCCTACTAGGCCCAGATAGCTCCTTATATTGCAAGTATCTGACAAGTCTTTACTCCTGTATGCTAATGGTAGATATTCTGGGATAGCAATAGCTGACAGAGTTCCTGAACAGATGTGGGGAGGCCACAAGATGACGGTTTGCAGGATAGGGAAAACAAGGAATATCAGGGAAAGGTTACTTTTAAGACGCTCACAAGGGGATTTCCCTGGCGATTCAGTGGTTAAGAGTCTGCCCTTCGACTGTAGGGAGTGTCATTTTGATCGCCGGTTGTGGAATTCTATGTGCCGTTCAGTGTGATAGAAAAAAAAAAATAAAGCCCACAAGTTTTCATTATGTTTTATCCTGAAAAGGCAGTGGGACAAGGGATAGCTCTGTAGTATTTCCTAAAATTGCATGCAAATCTACAATTACCTCCAAATTAAAAGAATTAATTAAAGGAAAGGCAAGGGGAGAAAGTTTTTGAAATCAGGACTTTAAAATGTCATTGCTTTTTACAATGCAGCCCCTTCAAATCTAAGGAAGGCATAAACAGAAGAATTATTTCTTCCTCATCCTGTGTTGGTGAGTTGCCCTTGTAGGAGTCATTAAGCTCTCAGATGGGTTCAGTTCAGCCCTAGCTTTCCTCTCCCAACCCAGTAACATGGAACTTCAGTAACTGGAGTTGAAGGAAGCAAGTCCAAGCACTTCTACTATTTTATTTTTTTAACTTTTTATTTTGTATTGAAGTATAGTTGTTGTTCAGTTGCTCCATCGTGTCTGACTCTTTCAGACCCCATGAACTGCAGCACACCAGGCTTCCCTGTCCTTCACTATTTCCCTGAGTTTGCTCAAACTCATGTCCATTGAGTCGGTGATGCCATCCAACCATCTCATCCTCTGCTGCCCCCTTCTCCTGCCTTCAATCTTTCCCAGCATCAGGGGCTTTTCCAATGAGTCAGTTCTTGGCATCAGGTGGCCAAAGCATTGGAGCTTCAGCTTCAGTATCAGTCCTTCCAATGAACATTCAGGACTGACTTCCTTTAGGACTGACTGGTTTGATCTCCATGCTGTCCAAGGAACTCTCAAGAGTCTTCTCTAGCGCCGCAGTTCGAAAGAATCAATTCTCTGGCATTCAGCCTTCATTATGGTCCAAGTCTCACATCCATAGAAGACTACTGGAAAAACAGTAACTTTGACTATATGGTCCTTTGTCAGCGAAGTGATGTCTCTGCCTTTTGATATGCTGTCTAGGTTTGTCATAGCTTTTTTTCCAAGGAGCAAGTGTCTTCCAATTTCATGGCTGCAGTCACTGTCTGCAATGATTGCAGTATAGCTGATTAACAATGTTGTGACAGTTCCAGGTGGACAGCAAAGGGACTGAGCCATACATATACTATATCCATTCTCCCTTAAACTCCCCTCCCATACAGGCTGCCACATAACATTGAGCGGAATTCCTCCAAGCACTTTTGTTATTATCATCAGCAGTAATAATAAACAGTCACTTTTAAGTACTTCAGAATGCTGACCAGGAAAGGACACTCTTTTACAAGTAGTTTTGAGGTAGAAAAGTAACTTCTTAATATTCCCATTATTCATGTATGTCCATCTGGTCCTGGACAGTAACATCCTTTCTGGGAAGAACATTAAGGCCAAAATGGGCAAGGATTCAGACGGTGGGGTGTCCAGCGTGTCTTCTGACTCCTCTCCTTTCTAACTGGGTTCTTTAAAAAAATTTTTTTTTAAATTATTTAAAAAAATTTTTGGTTGCACTGGGTCTTCGCTGCTGCTCGTGGGCTTTTTCTAGTTGGGGCAGTCGGGGTTACTCTCTAGTTGCTGGTGCACAGATTTCTCGTTGTGGTGGTTTCTCTTGTGGAGCCTGGGCCCTAGGCACGCGGGCTCAGAAGTTGTGTTACATGGGCTCAGCTGTTGCAACTCTCGGGCTCTAGAGCACAGGCTCAGTAGTTGTGGCACATGGGCTTCATTGCCTTGAGGCATGTGGGATCTTCCTGGACCAGGGACCGAACCCATGTCTCCCACATTGGCATGTGGAGTCTTAACCACTGGATCACCAGGGCAGCCCTTCTAACTGAGCTTTTTTTTTTTCTAGCAACACAGGCCACTTTCCCTACTAAAAATACCCATCTCTTGGTTACCCTCCCAGGCAAAGACAAATACCAGCTGTTATGGGCTGAATGCTTGTGTCCCCCTCTTCCCAAATCCATGTGCTGAAATTCTACCTTCCACGTGACGGTATTAAGAAACGGGGCCTTTGGGGGGTGATTAGGATTAGATGAGACCATGATAGGGGGATGCCATGATGGGGTTAGTGCTCTTTTAAGTCATGAAAGAGTTCACTTCCTCTCTCTGCCATGTGAGGAGCTCCCGGACTTCCAACTTCTAGCCTTCAGAACTGCGGGAAGTAAATTTCTGTTGCTATAAGCCACCCAGTCTTTGAAGCTTTGTTACAGCAGTTGGAATGGTCTAGGACACCAGCCAACCAGTCCCCCCCCCAAAACATCTCATTCTCCAGTCCAGAGACTTTTAAACTTGTTGGTCTCAGGATACCTTTCCACTCTTAAAAATAATTGAGGACGCTGAAGAGTTTTTTTTTTTTTTTAAAAATAAATATTCATTTACTTGGTTGCATCAGATCTTAAGTTTCAGCACATGGGATCTTCTTTGGGTCATTTGGGATCTCTCGTTGTGGCAAGCAGGGTCCATAGTTGCAGCTAGTTACCCCCTGGCATGTGGGATCCTAGTTGCCTCCAGCAGGAATTGAACCTACATCCTGTGCGTTGCAAAGTGTATTCTTAACCACCGGACTACCAGGGAAGTCCTGAGCTTTTGTTTCATGATTTACCTGTAGTGTATGTGCTGTATAGACATACAAAATATTTTATTAGTTCATTAAAAATAGAAACCCATTACACCTTCAGTTTAGTTCAGTTGCTCAGTCATATCTGACTCTTTTTGACCCCTCGGACTGCAGCACGCCAGGATTCCCTGTCCATCACCAACTCCTGGAGCTTGCTCAAACTCATTTCCATTGAGTCGGTGATGTCATCCAACCATCTCATCCTCTGTTGTCCTCTTCTCCTGCCTACAGTCTTACCCAGCATTAGGGTCTTTTCAAATGAGTCAGTTCTTATCAGGTGGCCAAAGTATTGGAGTTTCAGCTTCAGCATTAGTTCTTCCAATGAATATTCAGGACTGATTTCCTTTAGGACTGACGGGTTGGATTTCCTTGGAGGGACTCTCAAGAGTCTTCTCCAACACTGCAGTTCAAAAGCATCAATTCTTCGGTGCTCAGCTTTATGGTCCAGCTCTTACATCCATACATGACTACTGGAAAAACCATAGTTTTGACTAGACGGACCTTTGTCAGCAAAGTAATGTCTCTGCTTTTTAATATGCTGTTTCGGTTGGTCATAGCTTTTCTTCCAAGGAGCAAGCGTCTTTGAACTTCATGACTGCAGTCACCATTACACGTTAACATCCATCATACCTTTTATAACTACATTTTCCTAAACAAAAAATTAGCGATTACAGCGGTATTGTTCTATAGTTTTACAGGCTGTACTTGAGGCCCAGGTGATAGGATCCCCATTGCACTTGACCTGCTGTTTTTCACATATGTTAACCCCGCTAGGCTTTGCACCCCTTGGAGGGAGACCACCTTATTCAACCTCACATCCTCAGCATCTAACAGTGTCTAGTCTCTAGTGAACATTTGAAAGAATTATTTTTAACTTAAATATATACATTTATTTATAGTTTTTAAATTAAAAAATTTTCTTAGGCCACACCATGCAGCAAGCGGGATCTAGTTCCCTGACCAGGGATGGAACTGACACCCCCTGCATTGAAAGCATGGAGTCTTAACCACTGGACCGCCAAGGAAGTCTAGATTTAAATATATATCTTAATTATATAACACTGTAGTTATATTACAGAAAATAGAGACAATAAGAAAAACTCACAATCTCCCAAATGTCATTTTTTGGGTGTTTATCACGTCTTTTTTGAAAGTGCAGTTTTTTTCTACCTAGAATCACATCACATGTAACAGAATGCCATTTTCCGGAAAACTATTCCCCACCGCAACTAGCAATGAGTAAATTTTCCTTTCTGTTTCCAATGTCTGTGACTACCATGATGTTCTCTTGTATAGATACAACATGATTTACTTACTAAACATCCAACATTAGCACATTTTTCTTGTTGTAATAAATATGGTGATCCTGTGAAGAATACCTTCACACATATAGTTTTTTTGGCATTTAGTGTTATTTCCTTAGAATAGATTCCCAGAAGTAAGATTACTGGGTCAAAAGATGCAGACGTTTTTTATGGCTTTTAATACATACTGTAAAATTGCTTTTCAAAAGGGTTACATTAATTTTCAACGCCACCGGCACTTTTAAGAATATGCTTCACCACACAAATCGCCAACACAGGTGCTATTAATAACGCTAATCGATAAAATATTGTGCCCTCGTTGTTAAAATTTTGCATTTTTTGACCCTCATAAAATGCAAGTTTGTTGAAGAATTAATCTCTAAAGCAAAACTTTTTTGGGGGGAACATTTTTATTTCTGGGAAACAAGAAATTTTCACTTGAGAAGACAAGAAAAAGAACACATGCTGTTACAACTGGAGCAAAATTCACTCTGACAGTCAACTTGGTGCCAAAATACTCAAACAAGGACCTTGCGCTGCTCCTGCTAGTTGTCATCCACGGGTAGAAAAGGACAAAATAAAATGTAGAGGATTTAAAGGTTCTCACTGCAAACCGTACAAGATCCACACAGAGGGGTTGGAGCTCTGATTTTCATTCAACTTTTCTTCCTTTTTTTTTTAAACTTGGAGCTTTCAGCCCTCTCCTTTGTTTCCGGTACTACCTGCCCACGTGCACAATTCCTGAATTTCTCTGCGACGGGGCATTTTCATCTTTGCCATTTCCTCTGGCTTTAGGCTTCTCTGTGCAGTGTGTTTTGGTTTCCTAGGTGTGGACGGATTTGCAGAGAAGCTGCAGCGGTGTGTCTGTCCGTCCCCTCTCCCCTCCCAGGATGGCCCCTAACCCGCTTCTGGGTTCTGTCTCCGCGACTGAAACCTCGCTGGTCTCCTCGCCTTGCACGGGGCGTGAGTACGGTGGACGCTGGAATATTCGCTCGGGAAAGCCACGAATGTGAACCCAGGAGGGAAGCAAACTTGGCTCGCCTCGCCCTCCGGAGCAGGCTCGCCGAGGCTCAACGTTTCTCTAAGATTTTGCTCGGCGGCCTCATCCTGGGACAGGCATCTATGAGTCATCGGCTCTGCGGGTCACATGGCCAACGTGACCAAAATAAAGTTTCAGTATTTTAAGCCGCTAGAAAAGGGGACAACGGAGCACACCGGGGGCGGGCGACGGCGGGCACAGGCTGGCCGGGCACCCGCGCGAGGGGCCGCGGCGGCGCGGACCGAGGGGGCGGGGCGTCGACGGGGGGGGAGGGGGAAGGGGCGGGGCCTTGCGGAGACGCGCCCCACCCCCCACGGCCCGCAGCGACGCCCGGGCTCCCGAGCCGGCCGGCTCCCGAGCGCTGCGATCGGCGGACGCCAGCCCCGAGCCCCCATGGCTCCCGCTGTCCCCCGGAAGCGGGAGGCTGAGGGATCCCGGAGATCCCGCTGCGTCCTCCACTGCCACCGGGACCCCACGCGCCGGCAGCGGCTTCCCCGGGAACGTCCTTCAGCCCCGGGAGCACGCGGGAAAAGCCCCAACGCGCCAATAAGCGAGCGCCTTCCTCATGACGGTCACGCTCGGGGGCGGGGCTTCCCTTCGCCGCTCCCGAGTTCCGGGAACCCCCTTTGATTGGTCTGGACGGCCTGGGAAACACTGTAGGAAGGCCCAATCAAAATGCCACGTCTCGGCCTCGAGGAAATATTCCGTGTCGGCCCCTTTCTGATTGGGCAGTTGTTTCGGGCTCTGGCCACTGGAAAGCTTTGTTTAGGTCTGGAAGGCGGGCTTTCCTGGGAGTGGGTGGGGAGGGGGCGTTGATTCTTGACCAATCCTTTCATTCCGTTGGGTGGTGACCAGCCAATGGGCCGGATGGATAGGACGCTCCTCCCGGAGAGTAGTGAGACCCCTGGTGCGGGGCGATTGGTGGTGGGAGCGATGAGTGGCAGCCGCACGGCCCAACGGATGCAGTGCGTGGGCCGCGGGGCGGGGCCAGGGCGGGTGCGCGGCGGCGGCGGGGTGGCTGGGCCGGCGGCGGCGGCGGTACGAGGCGCGCGCTCGGGGTCCCGGTCGCGAGGAGGAGGAGGATGTGGCGCGCGGAGGGGAAATGGCTGCCGAAAACAAGCCGGAAGGTAAGAGCCGGAGCGTGAGGGGCTGGGGGCGGCGCGGCGGGTAGCGGGACCCGGCCCCGCCGGACATCCCGGGCATCGGCGGCGCCGGGCGGGAGCGCGGGGGCGCGGCGGCGGCGGCGGCGGGCGGGCGCCCCGGGTCGGGGAGGGGGCGGCGGGTGGGGGGGCGGAGCGCGGCCGGGTCCTGAGGTGACTCGCGGGGCGGCGGAGCGCGGCGCCGCACACCCCCACCCGGGGGCGGGCTGGGGCCGGAGGGGCGGGGGGCCGGCGGGCGGGGGCCGGGCCCAGCGAGGAGGAGGAGCCGCGGAGGGAGGGCCGGCGCCTCCCCCACCCGGACCGGGCATCCCCGCCGCTCCCGGGCCCGGCGCGGCCCCCGCCCCCCGCCCCCCGCGCCGGTGGGGGCCGCGGGGCGGAAAGTTTATCCTCCTCAGGCCCCCTCCGGCCCCGCGCCCCGCTGCCCCGGGCCGGTTCCCGTCGGGGCACGGCCGGCGCTCAGCCTCGCCGCCTCTGGCTCTCGGCGGCGGGGCCGGGCGGACTCTGTTCAGCCTCACCCTGGAGCCCCGTGGGCGCCTCCCAGAGCCGGCGGGGTCCCCGCGCTTCTCCCCACCAGGGGGACCCTCTCCTGCTGAGCGTCCCCGGGCAGAAGGGCCTCTTGTGACCCCTCCCCCTTCCCTTCCGGGGAGGGGGCCTGCGCAGCACCCCCGCCCCTAGCAGTCGCTCCCATCCCACTCTTGCCCTTGCGCCCCTTCGCAGCCCAGGAGGGTGGGGTCTCCGATTCTACGGCGAGTGAGGCTCTCCATACTCACTTGCCCTTTACCTTCTGTGACCCTGATCCTCCTCTGGCAGAGGGGTCCGCCTCATCCTCTCATCTTCTGTGGAATCTTTGGGGCCTCTGCACACCATCTGTTGACCCTTTTGCCAGGACAAGGGGACTCGGGCTCCCCTTATTCTTCTCCCTCTCCCAGTGGGTCGTAGGGGCCTGGGCAGCTCTGAAGTCATTTCTAAATAGGAAAGCAGACACTTCTTACAGAGGAGGCATCCTCTCCGCACACTTTCCTGGGTTGGGGTGAGCTCATTTCCTGAATACCCTTTGAGTTGCCCTCTCTCTCTCTTTTGGGAGGAACTGGACATTCCAGGGTTCCTTTCCCCCTTTCTCTCTCTCCCCTGTCTTGTCCGTCTTCTTGGAGTTCCTCCTCTGGGTGAGGGTTGTTGCCCCATCAGATGTAGGGCAGGGCTTCCATTGTGCCTGGTACTCGAGTGAGAAGGGGTCCCGGCAGTGAGCCTGTGTCTGAGGGACACGGGTCTGCTCTTGCTTCCAGTTTACTCTTGCTCTTAGATGGGGGAAGCATTCATCCATTGACACTGCGCCCCCCCCTCCCCGAAAGAGGCTCCTGTGCCCTTGGCTTTGGGTGTTCATGATTACTGTCTTCTGTGCACTGAGAACCAGACTTCGTACATCTTTCATTCAAGAGACTTTGAACCTTCCCTGGAAATAAACTTCCCATTTCTTTTTTAAGAGAACTCATATCCTCCTTATGGCTTCTGTTTCCCAGTCAGCCATATTTAGTGAGCCTGTTACCTTGACTTTTTCTAATTTTCTTAAATTGTATTCATGTTGGCTGGGTAAGAAGAAGCCATATGCCTTTCCATCCAGAAAAGGGAGTGGAGACACCCATGTCGCCCACATGCCATTCGGGAAGAGGTTGCTAGTGTGCTCCTTGTTGTACTAGAACCTTCCTTGGGTCCTGGTGTTGTCTCTTGGGGGATCCAAACATTTCTTTCGAGCTTACAGGTTTCAGGGAAGGGGAAATTTAGAGGCTTTCTATTTTTTTGTGGCTTTGGTTCTCTTTTGGCAAAAAAAAGGATACTATGCATTTGTTTATATTTATACACATACAGGCAAATGTTTATAGGTGGAATTACATTCATTACATTTATACAGGAAGTTGAAAGGGTTAGATGACTATCTCTACATCTTGGGTGTATATGGGGACCTTAATGTGTAAGGACATAGATATGCATCACGGTTGTTGGGAACTCTTCAACTTAGAGGAATCTGAAGACTCATTGATAAATGGCCACTTCTTGCCGCTCTTTCCTCTGTCATTTGTACTGGACAGAATAAGCAGAATGACATCCTGAATGTTCACCAGGTCCCTGAATAGGCAAAGTGTAGAGGGCTCACCCCTGCCCGCCGTGACTTAGGCATTCTGAATTTAAGCGGTCATCCCTACTTGATCCTTCACGGGGTGAAAAGTTCTCATTTCGACTTCTTTACTGCGGTGTAGGCGAGAGAGATTTCCTGTATTTTTAGGCAAAGGATAGGAGCCGGTGAGAAGAATATGTGTTTCTGTGACAGAACTAGGAATGAATAGCCATAAATACGTCACTATTTTATTTTGGCCATTTAAATAATTGAGAGAGGTTGTGCATGCTAGGAAAAGGTACCTTTGGGAGGGCCTGTGACACTTTGTGAGAGGGTGGGAGGGATGATCCTCCAGGTTTTCTCTGAGCCGCACAGTTTGTGTATTTGGCCGGTTCCCCTTGGCTCAGGGCCCCTCCTTTCTGTAGCTCCAGTGGTTGCTTCTGCCTCATTCATCAGCTGAATCTTACTTTGGGACAGGCTGACTATGGAGCCTCATCACCACCATCCCCCTGCCCCAACTCTGTCAGGATTCTGCACTGGGGGTCCTTGAAGAGCTCTTCTAGTAAGGAGCCCCTCCACCTGGGTTACTGAGTCTGGAGGCAGTTACCTGGAGGATGGCTCAACATCAGTCCTTGACTTTACAACCTTGCCCCTCAGTCAGTAATGAGCTCTCCAGTGGGCATCATACTCAACATCTGAAAGTTGTGCTTTTAACCTCAATTTCCTTTTTTTTTTTAGATTAATTTGGTTTTTAAAAGTTTTTGTGCTGTTTCTATTCTGCCTGCCTCTATATTCAGTTGATGGGATTGTGTATTTTTAGGGTATAGTATTAAGGACCCGGGAAAACAGGCGTTGACTACCTGCTGTCTGTGTTGGCATGTTCCCAGCAGATTGCTCTCCCTTCCAGTGCTGGATCTTCTCCTGCCCTGCCCAGTAACGCCGCCTGCCTTTTGGAATTTTCCCTGCCCTCTGGGGCGCTCCATCTGCGGGCAGTAGGAGGAAAATGCTAAAGTTAGAGGAACACACTCGAGGTTAGTGTGCGAAGTTAGGTTCCTTTCTGTGAGTTTAATGCGCTGGTGCTTTCTGTGTCACCTGTCTTCACAGATTATCAGAGCTCAGCTTCTCAGTCTTCCCCTCCCAGTGTACGGTCGGGCTAGACGGGTTCTGTCCTCTTATGGACTTCTCTTATGTCTCTCTGTTAGAGCATCCCTCGCCCCTCCCCTGCACCCCTTACCCCTCTGCCCAGCATTCTGGACAAGGTTGGGTGACCCATGGGACATCTCTTCCCTTACCTTTTGGACGATCTGACTTATCCTGCATCTGGGAAATGTTGAGTTTCTCCATCTCCTTGTTCAGTGGCTTCAGAATGTTGATGTGTACGCAGCAACCTCTACTCAAGGTCAGAGTGGGTCCGGTTTTCCTTTTCAAACGGGTAGGGTTGCTCTTGCCTCCTCTTTGAGACATCTTTATACATCCTGTTCATCCACGTTTTCCGTTTCTTTAGTTTTTAGGCTTTCCTCTTAAAATAACCTGTTTATTAGAGGCATGTGGCATTATTTAGCTCTTGTTTATGCTGGGTGTGGCCCCCGTGCCTGGGGGATTGTATTTCTTCCAGCCTGCTTCTCAGTGCCCATCTTCTGGCTGGATGTTGCCTCCATTCCTCTTTCCTCTGGGCCAGTCTTCGTTTCCCTTCTCCTAAGTTTTGGGGAATCACGTCTTTCTGTGCAGATGTACGTCTTTCCAATTTCCTCGTGGAAAAAACAACAGAAGGTGACTCTCATGTGTCCTCTTCCTTTCACTTCCTGGTTGTGCCTGTTGCCTCCTTTGTGGGACCTTTGCATTTAGCCTTTTGGATAGAAGTTGTCTTTACATCCATGTTCCCGTCATTAGTGCGTTCATCCTAGAGCCCTTCACTGAGCTTGTATTTCATGCAGGAGTGTGTGTCTGTGTGTGTCTCTGTCTCTGTGTGTGTCTGTGTTGGGTGAGGGTTTATGTGACTCTATTTGAGACCATAGGGGTCTCCTTTGGTTTTTAGTGAGCATGACATTTCAGTTTGTTTTATACTTGTCTTTTTATATATTCGTGCAAGGAATTCTCTTGTGAACTCTAATTTTTTTGGATTGTAATCTTACAAAGGCATACTCTAGCAGTGTACTATCCCATTGAGCTCTTCCCCATCCCTGCGGAGTGGGGGTGGTGGAGAGGGTGGAGGGCAGACTGGGAGAAGCACTTAACAGCTTTCCTTCAGACAGTGTGTGGGGTGTATGTGTGTGGGTGTGGGTGTGCGTGTAGAAAAAAGTAGTCAATCTTCTTTCTAACTGTCTCGGTGTAACTTTCAGGTCATTTAGATATATGTTGATGCTTGTGTAGCATTTGAAGAGCAGCATAGTAAGTATTGTGGAGAATATGAGATCATATATGTCCTTTATAGAAAACAGTGATAAAAGAAGAGGAATAATATTCTCTTAAGGTTAACATTTCATATCATCAGATAGTAAGGAATGTATGAACTGCTGTCACATTTTCACTACCAGAAAGTGTTGTATCTAAATTTTGTGCCTCATTCTAGTGACTGTTCTTAGGCCAGGTATCTGGTATACTTATTACTGTTTTTCCTTATTATGTGATTTAATTCTTTACGCTCTTTAAACGTACTGTTATTTGTGTCTTTTCTTTATTTTGGTCATAGCTTCAGTGTTATGGGGTGTAGGTTTGGTGTATATAGTGGTGACAGTAATAATAAAGAATTAATCTGAAATGTACTTCTTTCCCTCCTATTTTAAATCAGATTTCCCCTCTCCAGTGTCTGTAGAAACCAATTCTGCTAGTATTTCATTCTTAAGAAGAGCTCTTGTGTAAGACTCTTATAGTATGGGGTCCTTTATCCATGTGAAGATGGGACTGAATATTTTTTGTGGTGGCAGGTGATGTGTGTTTCTTTTGAATTTCCATTATCACAGACCATTTTCTAAAATGTTCTGTATCTTCTAGAATCACTTACCATGACCTTTTTTTTTTTCTTTTGATATTCTGGATGACTTAAATCCTACCTCCCTTTCTTCCCACAAGGTTTCTTTATTGCCCTTCTCATAATTATTAAAAAAAAAATATTTGTAGATCTGCTGTATTTATAGCCTTTCTGTCATTAAAGAGGGATGCCCACAATTCTTTTTGTCCTGTAGTGAGAGGCAGTGCTACTTCTTGGTAGGGAGATGGACTGGAATTGAAGCCGCAAGGTAAGGGGTGATGGTCATATCTGTGACTGGACAGCATCCTTGTTGAAACACTGTGTCCTTCCAGCGCCTGGGCCTCCCCATGTGGGATTTTAGAAATTTTTCTTTGTGCTACATTCTGCCAACTTCCTTCTTTTTCTTTGGCTTGATAATGATACATTTCTTTGGGTAGAGCCAGCAAGTCTAGACTCCCATCTGGGGCCTCCATCCAGGAGGTGGTGTGGGGTCTTGTACTGTCACTGCCTTTTACAGTACTGTCTCTGTGGTCTTTGGTGTCTCTGAGGGTGAGGGTAAAGAGTGTCCTGGCTCCTCTTCTCTGTCCGTAGAACATGAGTTAGAGTGCATGGTCACTCACGACCTGTTCTGCGTTACAGCATGTGATGGCTCTGTCTTGTCTTTTTGTTTATTTTCAGAATATCTAATCAAGTTCAGGATTTAGTTGATCAGACGTCATCAGATCTCTGGATTTTGTGCCATCCATGGATGTCGTGGCCATCAGTCCTGTGATTAACATGTATTGCTGTTCTGTCGTTAGAAAGGGGAACTTGCAGACATATGGATGGTCTTCCATCCCATAATATTTGTCATGTGTTTGTAAGAAAAGTGTTTCTTTGTATATACTGACAGTAGACAGCAATCCTCGATTTTTTTATGTGATGGGACAAAGTAAAGGGTGTTTTTTTCCTCTCCCCTATCAGTATGCTGGCTGTGTATTTCTAAGGTTCTGTTGCATCTTTCTGCTTTGAACGCCATTGCTTGTAGAAGGTCATGGGCCTCCTTGTGTAAAGATTGGTAATGCTTCCTGAGCATTTTTTAGTTCATTACCTTGGACTAAAAAAGAAATATTATGTACCCCGCTGCAAAGAGAGGCCAAGTGTCAGCCACATTACTTCCCTTTTTTTTTTTTTAAAGAGGGTTCATTTACTTTCAGCCTATTGACATCTCGTAAGATGGAATGATCAGAGATATTTTTGAAGTGGTTCTTGTGTGTGTTCTGCTCACTCTTGATGGAATTGCATGTTCTGTCATATATGAGTCCCTTGCTCATTTGGAAAAGTGCAGTCACATTTTATTTACTCCTAAGATTTAGCAAGGCCCTTCAAGACAGGTAACCAACACATGCCTTTCTGAGAGTGTTAGCAGAGGGTGGCTGCGAGGAGGAAGATGTGCTGGGTTGGGGCTGATTCCTTGCTCAGTTCTGTGCAGTGTGGTTTTGTAGTTACAAGTGCACATAGTGATGTGCCTTGAAGTAAATGTTCAAGGCTGAGTTCGGAACAGTTTCAAACATGCTACCACCTGGACGCTAATTAAGTGGCATTAATCTCACCCCCGATCTCACTTGTTAATATCATCTAAATACCCTCTTTCCCTTTCTCTCCCTCTGAAATCTAAAACCAGCACTCATAACGAATGAATCCCCGAAAAGGAAGCCACGAAGGCCAGCTCTGACCCCCTTCCTCGTGGCTCAGCTGCTGGCTTTGGGCACCTTGTCAGTTGCTTCTTTTGCATAGACAGGCTCTGGTGGGGTGAGCAGGTGACGTGGAGCATTCAGTCATTTAACAGACCAGGCCTCTCTCTCCAGTCTTTCCTTAGCAGTTACCACAAGGTAAGATCATGTATTTTAGTCACTTAAAAACACTTGTTAAGTGGATGATCCTTCCTCCTTTATTTCTCCCTAGCCGTTAGAATGAATACTGGAGTTAGTCTTCTCATGGGACTAGTGAATCACTGGTCCCTGCTTTTGTGTCCAACATCTGTGAGAAAATGAGGCGCTGACTCCCCAAAACTGGAGTCTGACCCTTCAGGACTCAGACGTCTGGAGCCTGCACGTTAACTGTGGAGGTGATTTATTCTTCCGGCTAAATCTAGTATCTATACCAAGTGGTAAACCAGTTATTTAAGTTTACATTTAGCAGTATGTGTCTGTCTTACATTAGAATGGCATGCAGCTGCAGCCAAAGACACTCATGCAACTAGAAAACAGAAAATGAAAAGAAAGAAAGCCTTTTTTTCTAGTTTTGAAAGCCAGGTTCTATATTTTTTTTTTTCCTTCATCAGGGTTGATTTAGATGGCCAGAAAACATTTCTGAGGGTACAGCAGTACAATCAAGAATTAGTCTTTTTAAGACTTAAGATTTGGCTTTTAATGCTTATCTGAAAAGTTCTTCTTGAGGATGTATGTGCCCCACTGGTTTTCTGGGGCACATGGATATCAAACCGTTTGGAAGCGATAAAAAGAAATTGGTATAAAGTGGGAAATTATCAAAGAAAAAATGCGATAGTGAAGAAATTACCCATTATATTAAAAAAAAAAATCTCAAAATGATGACTGTAAGTGTAAATTTAGGTATCCTAAGGAAAAAATGGATTGTTGGTATGATTACCATGTTGAAATCTGCAAATATACTTATTGTATGAGAAAAAGTCCCTGAAATGGGGATGCTTAGAAGATAAAGAAGTTGATGGGATTGGTGATTTTAAACTGTTAAGTGTTTTTTCTCTTTTAAAAAGTAATTGAAATAAAATAACCCCTTAGTGAAGAGAATGTAAACTTTAATGGAAGTTCAGGAGAATGAAACATTTAAAAGTGAAGATTGAAGATAAGGATTTTTTATTGTGAATCCACAAGGGGGTAGTGATGCTCTATCAAAGATATTTGTGGTAAAAATGTGAGATGATCTCTTTTAACACTTTGGATTTACAGATAAAACCGGTAGGCTTGCATTTTAACTTAATAAGATCTTCTTTTCAAAATGTTTATTGGCAAAATTGTTTACTGCTGAAATTTAAAAAAAGTCCATTTTGGGTGAGTGGCTATTTTAAGCCACATGAATGGTAAAGAAGAGAGAATGTCCTTCTAGTTCTGTGCTCTGGAGAGGTTACTGAGGCTCTGAGGGTCACTTATTTTCTAAGAATGTAATCTTAAATTTCCCGGGAAACATTAGGACTCTAGGAATCACTTAAGTGTCCTGAATAAAAGGATCTTAGTAAATTATGTTTAAACTTTATAGAGGTTTGTATTGCTAGTTGTATTTTAAATTCTGTCAGGAGATGAAAAATGTAGACAGTCTGCACACTGGCTGTTCTTAATAGTTGTAAGTAAATCAAATTTTTATAATCTATCTTTTTTTATTAGTTTATATTCCATCATTAGATAAAAGCATTCCTCTCCCCCCGCCCCCCACATAAAAATTCCAGTATCTTGCCTGAGATCACTGAGTCCCTCCCTGTTATATTAAGAATTGCTCAAAATTAGGCGTGGTTTGGCAGTGCCAGGTAGTTTTTAGTGAAGAACTAATCTATATGGTGTGCTCTTTTTTGAATGTGATGGTGCATGGTGGGAGGAAGATTTAAGATGGGAATGAGACTATGTTCTTATTTAGAGACATAGCTAACCATATTTTTTTAAAAAATAGTGCTTTTAACAATAATATGAAATATTTCCATGGTTTAGAAGTGATGATTGTTTGTAGCATATACACCGTGTATTTTTCATGTTTGGTCTCGGGGAAAAGGTTGTTAGTTTGGCTTTCTCTCTTTCTCTCCCTGTCCCTTCCCTCCTCCCCCCGCCCCACCTCTTCTTTTCCTTCCCTTATGTTGGGCAAGGGCTTTTTCTCTCTTGTGTGTGCTCAGTCATCAGTCCTGTCTGACTCTTTGTGACCCCATGGACTGTAGCCCACTAGGCTTCTCTGTCCATGGAATTTTCCAGTCAAAGAATACTGGAGCTGGTTGTCATTTCCTTCTTCAGGGGATCTTTCTGACTCAGGGATTGAACCCGAGTCTTTTGCATTGGCAGGCGAATTCTTTACCACTGAGCCACTTGGGAAGCCCTTTTCTATCTTGTACCCTTTAGTAAATGACTAGTGATTTAACATCCCCAAAGATGCACTGTTTCTTTGTAGACTACCTGGAGCTCTGCTGGAAGCTGAACTATGACGTCAGCGTTTTCATTCATGAATTCAGTTCTTCCAAATCTCTTCTCTTGTTCTGTGCTCCTGAGCTGACGTCTGGCACATGCACAAATCAGTTCACCATCAGTCAGCCCATAAGTCAGCGATCAAAGGTAAAACAAAAGTTGCTGGAGTTGTTTGGATGGAGCCATGGTTGCTCATGCTGATTTGCATCAGTGTAGTTTGGACAAGGTTTCTGGCGAAACAGATTGAAACCTAAAAACAGTCAATTTAATTATCTCATGATTCTGTGGATTGAGTTGTGTTGTGAACATATTGACACTACATTTTTGTTCTCCCATGAAGTTCAGGGTGCTGTGCTGTAGCGCCTTTGTTATGATGTAGCATTCCTGTTGTAATTTGACTGAATTGGAGGATTGAGCTTTATTTCAGAGAGGTTAGGCCTCCAGATTAAATTACATTCTACACAGATTACTTTTGGAATGCACTTGGGTTCTTTTTTTTTTTTTTTTTGGTGGGGGGCGGTGTTCCATTGCTCTGGAAATATTTTAAATAACTGTTTGATACCTAGAGTTTCAATATGTTGTGATTATAGTTATGTAACTGGCATGGCCGTCCTTGTGTCGGAGTTGGGTTTCCTTTTCCTCGATCATGCACTCCTGTAGCTGTCGACTCCAACTTCTCCTCCAGGGAGGTCACTGCTTATAATTTAGTGCTGCCTGAGAGCAGTTCTTGAAGAAATCTTGTTTGGAGTTGGCCTCTGCAGGGCCGGGCTGGAGGCTGAACCTCTAGCGGCTGGCATCTTTCGGGCCTCCTGTAGTTGATGAATGGCGAGCTTGAAAAAAGTTCATTTTCTCTGGTTTCTTAGGGGTTTGTTGACTTTCCAGTTATTTAATTGCCAAGAAACATGTAGAAGTAAAGTGTGTTATATTTAGAAATCATTTTAGCTCAGTTACAATTTATGGTTAGAGATGATTCGAACTGCAACCGTTTTGATTGATATCCAGTGTTTCTCCCTAGATGACTTCTTAAACCTCCTGAGAACTCAGAGATACTGTCTTCTCACAGCCCTAAATGAAACGAGAGCTTTGTGTTCCTTTCGGATGACCCAAGTTCTCCGATGGGGAACAGAGATTTGTAGTCTGTTGTTTGGTGTTCTCCTTTAAGTAGATGCTCCGAGAAAAAAAAACTGAGAGCAAGTAGACATGAATAAGCATTTGAAACTGACTCAAATGACGTTTATTATTTTCTCTAAGAACTAAATCGTTTTAAAATTATTTAAATAAATTTCCAGGAAGGAATCTGATTGTGAATACTATTGAAGAAAGGAATATTTAATGGTATAGGGTTTCCGTAAACACTGCCTCATTTTCAAAACCATGCTTTCCTGTGGACTGCTGTAGGATTTATGAAAAGTTATGGGTTTGGAGCTCAGATTTCAAAATGTTGGGCAGTCTAGCTGTGGTGTCAGCATTATCATTTTTGTCTTACCCTGAATCAAACAGCGCTAGATGAATCCTCTGTCCATGGAGGCTTAGGTTTCTTTCCTGCGTGGCTTTGAGAACAAGTCCATAGTGGTTCCCAGCTCATCCCTTCTCTTTCTGTAGCCAGAAACACTGGGGAACGGGAGCAGGGACTTCGGCTGGAGGTGCGTTTTCTGCTGTCCTGGCTGCCTCTTCTGCAGGCCAGGTGTGGGGAGCCTATCTCCCTGGCCTCGGCCTGCTCCTCCTCACCCCCTTCTACTTCATCACTCTCCATTTTGGCTCAGCATCTCCTCTTGGTTTTCTGAGGCTTCGGCTCTCGCATAATGAGTTAGTCGGTCCTAATTTTAAGGGGAGTCACGTGTTGAGTAGAGGGTAGTCCTGGTGACGACCTCTAAAGTTCCTTCTCATTCTGACTTGCCATGATAAGAAAATGAAGCTGGATGTGTGGGATTTCGCTTCATGGCTTGCTGTGCTGGTACGCAGCTGTCTTTTCCTGTGTAACTCTATCTTTTCCTTTTGAGGTACTTGCTCCAGGTCAAGAATTAATGTGTTGGCTCAGGCTGTTAGTGTAGGAGGAATTTGAACCGTGGTTGCTGAGGCGCCTCCTTTCTGGTGTACCGAGAGGGCTTAACTCTTTAGGTCAACATGCTGTGAGTTAAAAATTGTAAAAAGGTTGTTCAAGTTGTTAAGGATGCACAGCACAAAAATGTTCATTCTGCTTAGTTCTTCCCTGTGACACATTTCAGGTCTTTATTCTGATATGGATGAGAGTTTATAGTTTTGGAAAAATAGACTTAAATAATACATGAGTACAGATGCAAAAGTGTCTGCTAACCTCAGACATTTTCTGTGTGAGGTAGTATTATTTATATTCATTTAGCTTTATTTCCCGGAGTTGATTAATATAACTGTTACGAAGATGTATTGATTGCTAGACTCTTCCTACTAAGAAACTCGGGTAGACTGGGGAGTTGCGGCGGGGCCACTGTAATTGATCATATTGCATCTTCACTTGGGCACATTCCCTGGGCTGCTCAAGGCCTGGCATCAGGGTTGGGACGTTTCTTTCCTGTTTAAAGATACTGAGGGGCAAGTGAAAGTTCCCGGTGTTCTTGGCAACACACTGCCTTATCCTTTCTGTCTCTGCCATGTTGAAGTGTGCTGGCTGAACCATTTGCTTTGATGAAGCTTCTCATGGAGGTCTCTTCCTCATTTACTTTTATTGATATAGGCTGTTGTGCTTACAAAGAAAGCTGTAACAAGTGGAAGATAGCGAGTGGGTACTCAACATTTTTGAAGTACTTGCTTTTCATCCTAGGGGTCCTCCAGAAATTGATCATGGATTACTTGACCAAATTCAAGGCCCAGAGATTTATTCCAGGCACTCTGGGAGGTGAGGCCCATCAGTCTTTCTCTACTGAATCTGATTATTCTCCAAATGACCCATTGCTGCCCGCACGGCTGTCTTCTGATGCAAATCTGGTGATAGTGGCAACCTTTCTAACCGAGCTGAGTCTCCTTGACAGCTGTTATCTGTCCTCTCCAGGTATTTTTAGTCTCCGGCCTCTGTGGCCACGTCTAGAGGATCCGAGGATGAATTTAGCTGCTCTGGGGCCGCTCCAAGTGGTTGCGGGTGTTCTCTGCTCCCTCCTCTCCAGCCTCCCGCAGCACCACCTCTCCGGAGGCTCGGTGCCCTTGTCGCTCGATGACCGAGCAGAGACAGAAATCATTTGTTTAATAAGAATGAAAAAGTCAGGATTTTTCAGGATGCTTTTCAAGGTAAACAGTCGGGAGCAGGGATGGTGTACAACAGCAGCGTGAGTGGACTTCACGCCACTGAATTTTATGTTCAAAAAGGGGTAAAGTGGTTGGTTTTACATTATGTATGTTTTTGCATGATTAAAACCACCCTCCAAATGAATATAAAACCCAGTGATAAAAGTATCTATAAGGAGCTGAGAGTAAATATGTAGCAGTATTTTCATTATTCTCAGTTGGCAGGTGGTGCCTTAAATGAAGGTTCAGAATCCACCTCATGCCACGTGTGTGTGTGGACACACACATACACACACACAGTGAACGCGCAGTGGTCCTCCGCTCTGAGGCTCCTTTGTACAGAAGAGGGTGGGCCCTGCACCCTTGGTGTCACAGAGGGAAAGCAGTTGGAGCGGTTCCTCCCGCAGGGAGCGCGGGCACTCCCGCTGGGTGCCATGAAGGTTGCTCTTGTGTAAGGAGAGCTGAGCCACGCAGCCGCGCAGGAAGGAGACCAGAGTGAGCCGCGGAGTCTGCAGTGGACTCTGGGGCCTGGGGCTGGGCCTGGCCCTGCCGGCTCCCCTCTGTGCTGGTCCCTCTGTCTCTCCTCGCTGACACGCTGTCTCGCTCATACCTTCCATGCCTTGTGGCTTCCCGGGGCTCTCTGTCCTCTGACTCCAGTCTCTGTGGCATGTGTTTAAAGTTCTGCGGACGGAGGGTCGGAATGACTGCTCTCAGTTGGTGGTTTTGTTTCCAGAGGTCGGGGGTTCACCCTGGTCTGGTCTACGCTGAAGGAGGGTGGGCTCAGATCTGCTGGTCTGCTGATCACTTCAAGGGGCTCATGGCCAAGGACTGTGGGAGGAGGGGACCATGGCATAGGGTCCTGATGCCTCAACCTCTCTCTGTTAAACTGTGTAAAAGGAAGAATACTGACCCCAGAATGGATTTCCTGCATTCACTTGCTATAGTGAGTAAACTTTTTTAAAAAATTCCTTTCTTTTTTAAAAATCATTTGTTTATCTGACTGGGTCAGATCTTAGTTGCAGCATGCAGGATCTTCTTTGTGTCCTGTGGAATCTTTTATTTTTGCTGTGATGCACGGGCTTAGTTACCTCGTGGCATGTTGGGATCCTAGTTCCTCAACCAGGGATTGAACCTGCATCCCCTGCATTGCAAGGTGGATTCTTTTTTTGTTTTAATTGGGGTGGAAAAGTGCTTCACAATTTTGTGTTGGTTTCTGCTGTACAGCAGCACGAATCAGTCATAATTATATGGGTATATATATATGTCGTTTTCCTCCTGAGCCTCCTTTCCTCTCTCCATCCCTCTCCTCTGGGTCATCATAGAGCACCAGGCTGGACTCCCTGTGTTATTTAGCAGCTTCCCACTTAACTATTTTACATATGATAGTGTATATATGCAAGGCAGATTCTTAACCGTCAGACACCAGGGAAGTCCTGCGAGTAAACTTTTTACTGAGAAAATGTTCACTGTGGCTCCAGCCACGAGGCCCAGCACCCTCAGCCTGCCCGGGCACGTGTATGGGTAAATCAGTGGTGACGAGGCAGGCAGTACACGTGGCAGCCTCGTGGTCCGGCAGCCTCTGCCCTGTGGTTCTCGGGAGAACTGGCAGTTGTGGCGGGGTGTGCCTGTGTCTTTTGAGGTGTCCCCCAGTTCACATGCTTGGGTGGGCTTCCTTGCCTTTCCCCTTGTCGTGGACCACAAAACCTGGGAGTCTGGAGATGTTGCCTCTGAAGAGGGCGGAGGTCCGGAGGAGGAAACAGGGAGCAGCCTATGTCTTAAGGGACGTATGGCCACTGAATGCACACTTGTTTGCTTTTCCTTCTTATCCTTCCTGCATCTAGTCTCAGGTTTTTCTTGATTTCTCATGGTAAAAGAGGAAGGAAAAGGAGAGCAAACAGGTTGAAGGCTGAGAGAGCAGGTTTGGAGGTCTCTGTAAGAGGCTAGTAGCCAGCACACCATTGAGGTCTGTGAGCTGCTCAGTGATTGGTGCTTCATAGTGATGACCTTGAGTATATTCACAAAAGCAACACCACCTATGCTCTGCTTAACAAATGAGGCAAGTATATAATGTTTGAAAGAAACATAATCATCAGATGGTTTTAGTAGTCAAAGGGATTTGACTTGTTTTTCAGTATAACAGTTTTGGGTGGGAGGTGGGAAGGAGGCTCAAGAGGAAGGGGACATCAACCTATGGCTGATTCATGTTGATGTATGGCAGAAACCATCACAATATTGTAAAGTAATTATCCTCCAATTAAAAATAAATAAATTTTAAAAATGTAAAATGACAGCTTTATTGAGGTATAATTCTTTTACCATAAAATTCACCCTTTTAAAATATACCATTAAGTGGTTTTTGGTGTGTTTAAACACAGCTGTGTAACTGTCATCACTGTCTGATTCCAGAACATTTTCATCACTCCTGAAAGAAACCTCTGCCTGTTAGCAGCCGCTTTGCTTTGCTCCCTCTCCTCTGCTCCAGGCAATTAATAGTCCACTCTCGCTTCCTGGACTTGCCTGTTCTGGACATTTCATACAAATGGAATCCTACACTATGTGGCCTTTGGTGACTGTCTTCTTTCCCTTAGCATGATGTTTTCATCCACATTATAGTTTATATCAAAACTTCATTTCTTTTATGGTGGGATAGTACTCTATTGTATATATATACCGCCTTTTATTTATCTATTAACCAGTTGATGGACATTTCTCCTTTTAGCTCCTGTGAATAATGCTGCTGTGAATATTTGTGTACGTGCTTTTGTGTGGACAGTGTTTTCAGTTCTCTTGAGTGTACACCTAGGAGTGGAATTGCTAGGTCATATGGTAACTCTGTGTTTAACTTATCGAGGACCTGCCAAACTGTTTTCCAAAATGGTTACATCATATTACATTCCTGCCAACAATGTTTGAAAGTTCCAGTTCCTCCACATCCTTGTTGGCACTTGCTGTTGTCTGTCTTTTTGATTGTAGCCATTCTTATGGACATGACTGAGCGGCTGAACAACAACTACATTCTCATGGATGTGAAGTGGTGTCCTACTGTAGTTTTCGTTTGCATTTCCTAAAGGCCACTGATGTTGAGCATCTTTTCTTGTGCTCATTGGCCATTTGCATGTCTGCTTTGACGGATGTCTGTTCAAGGCTGTGGCCCATTTTGAATGGAGTTAGTTTTTTGCTTTTGAGTTGTAGGCGTTTTTTGATATATTCTGGGTAACAATCCCGTATCAGATGTAGGATTTGCAAATATTTTCTCTCATTCTGTGGATTCACTTTCTTGTGGGTTTCCTTTGAAGCACCAAAGTTCTCAATTTTGAGTTTCATGTACCTGCTTTTTTCTTTTGTTGCTTTTGCTTTCATAATTAAACTATTGCCTAGTCCAAGGTTATGAAAATCAACACCTATGTTTTCTTGTCAGAGTTGAATAATTTTAGCTTTCACATTTAGGTTTCTGGTTCACTTTGAGTTAATTTTTGTATGTTGTGAAGTAGATAGGCTTCGAGCTTCATCCTTCATCCTTCCAGCTTCATCCAGGATATCCAGTTGTCCTGATACATTTTTGAAAAGACCATTCTTTTCCCAATGAAGTATTTGGCACCCTTGTCAGAAACCAGCTGCCCATAAGAGTGTGAGCTTCATTTTGGAGTTTCATTTCTAATCCAGTGACCTATTTCTGTCCTTAGGCCAGTACCTTGCTGTCTTGGTTACTGTAGCTTTGTAGTTAAGTTTTGAAATCAGGAAATGTCTGTCTCTGAACTGTTCTTTTTAAAGATTGTTTTGACTGTTCTGGGTTCCTTGAATTGTCATAAGAGTATTAAGATCAGTTTGTCAATTTCTATGAAAAAGGCAGTTTTTATATTGATAGGGCTTATATATTAAATTTAGGGATCAATTTGGGCAGTTTAAATCCATTTTATGGATCCGCTGTTTGGGAACTAGTGTTGGCTAACTCGGGATTCCCAGGTGGCACACTGGGCAAGAACCCGCCTGCCAGTGCAGGAGATGCAGGTTTGATCCCTGGGTTGGGAAGATCCTCTGGAGTAGGAAGTGGCAACCCACTCCAGGATTCTTGCCTGGAAAACCCCATGGACAGAGGAGCCTGGCAGGCTACAGTCCATGGGGTAACAGAGAGTCAAACATGGCTGAGCCACTGAGCACACATGCACGCACTGGCTAACTCAAGCAGCCAAGCATCTAGCCCTAAAAAAATTGTTGTTTTAATTCATTACTGCAGTAAGCTGCGTTGCTGAAAAACTAATTCCCTGTTAGCCTGGAATTGGACTGTTCAGTTTCCAAGAGAGCGAGTAGTTGTCCATGTAGCCTGTGTATATGTAGGCTTCTTATGCTGTGTGTTCTTACCATGTGAAAGTTTGCTGATGCCTTGCATGTTTAGAAAAGATGTGGTATTCTGGTTAGCATTCATTCTGATTAATAGAGAATTAATAGGTTCCATGTATGAACATTTAATTTCAAAGTGTTGGAATATGTTACAATAATATTGTGACATTAAAATTTATATTATTATTATTGGAGGTGTCAGAAAATATTTTAGGATCTTGTAGTCCTGTGGGGGCTGTGTGACTCTCAGTTACTGTTACAGTCTTAAGGCAGTTTATTTACTCAACGAATAATAATAAAGTGCCAGCCCAGAGGAGTACAGACATGGCCCCTGTCCTCATGCAGCTGATGGGGAGACCAGTGTTAATTAAGGTGTGTGTTTAGTTGCTCAGTCGTGTCTGACTCTCTTACGACCCCATGGACTGTAGCCCACCAGGCTCCTCTGTCCATGGGATTCTCCAGACAAGAACACTGGAGTGGGTTGCCATTTCCTTCTCTAGGGGACCTCCCCGACCTAGAGATCGAATCTGCATCTCCTGCATTGACAGGTGGATTCTTTACCACTGAGACAGTTAAGGAAGGTGTCGTGTAATTATGTAAGGCTGAAACACCGCAGGTGTCTTCTAGTGCTGCGTCGGGTCCATACTATGCAGGTGAGCATAGGGCATCAGAAAGGGATCTGTTCATGTGGGAGCTTCGGAGATCCTTCCTGAGCTGCACCTGAAGGAAACCAGGCATTAAGTGAGGGGAGAATGGGGGAAGCTTTAGGTAATTGGAGGGCTGGCTAGTGAGATACGTGGGGATATCCTGGGTATATCTGGCTGCTTGTAGCTTTTGAGGGGTCCCCGAAGACTTGACTCTGGTCTTTAACCCTTAGGTGCCTTGTGTTTTTGTTTTGAGCAAGTAGCTTGGCCTTTCTGAGCTTTTTTACTCACCGTTTTTTAATCTTATCAGGCAGTGTGTAGCCATCTTTATTTAAAGATACTTTCTGAAAACATACAGAAATCTAGGCTTTTGGTTGATTGTATTTATACAATTCAAAAATATTTGTTTTTTCATGACCTTCTTTGGTTGTTTACTTCGGAGTGCAATACTGGTAAATCGAATATTTTTCTGAATATTTTCCTTAGTCTTGGAAATTAGGACTCACTTCTGTTCATCATATTCCAGAAGCTTCCAGCGTGCAGGGGTGCAGATGCGGATGCAAGAGAGGAGTGCTGTCATCAGGCTCTGGGAGGACCTGGGAGGACTTCTGGAAAGCGGTAGAATTTGGCCACATCCCTGACAGGCAAACATGGTGGTTTGAGGAGAGTTTCCTAGCAGAGGAAATGGGGCTGAGGCCCACAGCCAGGAGTCCTGGGGCTGGGATTCCTGGTACGTGTGGGTAGATGAGCCTGGAGAAGTAGGTGGGGGGCAGGTGTATAGGCTGGGAAGGCGCACTGAGGAGTCTGGCCTCTGTTCTCTCTGCTTTGGGAGCAGCTTCTACAGTTGCTTCTTTAGCATAGGAGTAGGGTCGATTGGATAGTCTGTTTTCCTTGAAGGTGCTAATAAGGGCCACCTGCTTACTGCTCCAGCTTCCTTTCCATTTTCCAGCTGTGGTCAGTTCTTTTAGATTCTGGTTGTACCAGGGCACCACGCTTTCTCTTGGTTTTAGGTTTTGCATGTTGTCATTGCCTTGGCTTAGAAGGTGCGCTTTGCTCTAAAACAAATACACACGTACTCAGGCATTTGTTCTGTCCACTGCCTCTGCTTGTCCTCTGGGTTTCTCCTTAAATCACACTTGCTGAGAAGCCTTCTGGACCTTGCCTTTCTTTTCAGGTTGGATTGTGTGCCCTTCCTGATGCACTTGTAGCACTTTATGGTGTTCCTGCTCACAGCACATTATAGTTGTGTTGAAGTTGCTGGCTTACTGCTCTTCATCCTTCAGTTAGAGCTGCATCTTTGGTGGTCAGAGGCTCGAGCACCAGGCACCTGTAAATGTTCGAGTGAATGAATGTGAAAACAGGAGGGACTGGAGTTGGCAGAAAGCAGCTCCCGACGAGAATGTCTGTAGCAGTCGACTGGAAAAAGAAGCTGGTGTGACTGAGTTGTATGTTTATGTGTGAGAGAAACACACTTTTGTGACTGACTGTCTATGGACTGTGAGAGACGAGAAGAGGTGAAGGTGACTTCTAGCTTTTGAACCTCAACAACTGGTGTCAGGTGAGGCCATTAACTGAGTGAGGAGTCAGGAGGGGGGTATCGTTTGGGGTGAAAGTGAAAGTCGCTTGGTCAAGTCCAGCCCTTCGTGACCCCGTGGACTGTATAGTTAGTCCTTGGGATTCTCCAGGCCAGAATACTGGAATGGGTAGCCTTTCCCTTCTCCAGGGGCTCTTCTGAACTGAGGGATTGAACCCAGGTCTCCTGCATTGTAGGTGGATTCTTTTCCAGCAGAGCCACAAGAGAAGCCCATGTTTTGGGGTGACTGGATGCAAATGTGTCATTTCTGTTTCAGGTGTAAATGGGGTTGTTGTAGCATGTCTGTGTACAGTGTGACTGTTGGGAGTGTGGATCAGAGATTAGGGGGTCAGCCCTGTCACCCTGTTTTCCTTCCTCATTGAACTTTCAGAGGGCAAGGGAGCCTGGTGATGGAGTCCGTAGAAGTCAGCCTTCCTGGCACAGGACAGGGTGGAAAAGGGTGGTGAGTTGACTCGGAGGGGCCTCTGGTGGAGAAAGTAAGTTTCATGGATATGGAGACCTTATTTGTCTTTTCTTGTGGCTCCATCTCTGCCCAGAACAGTGTCTGTTGGTTGAAGGAATGAATCAGTTCAGATGAATTAGTAGAAGTCATAGTAGTGGGTGAAATTGTCATGAGAGAAAAGAGGGGACTTGTGGGCAGAAATGTGGTGAATGCCTCCATTTAAGTGTCAGACGGAGGGGAGAGGACCAGGAAGAATGGCCAGAGAGGTGGGAGAGTGAGAACACAAAATCAGAGATGCTTCAGTGCACAGGGTTGTAAGGAGTTATCCATTGTAATGCCAAGAGTTTGAGTAGAACAAAGACTAAGAAAAAAGTACTGATTTTGTTGGTTCGATAGTGAGTTGAGAGGATGAGAACAAGGTAGTGAGAGAGAGTAGATAATTGTTTCAAGAGTTCTGGTGGTAAATGCAGAATGTTGATAAAATGATTGTGAAATGACTAAGTTGAGAAAAACTCAACTTAGTGAAACAACTTAGTTAAATAGTGAAATGTCCCAGGTTGAGAAAAGAAATTATTAGGCCCTGATGGGTATATTAGTTATCTTTGCTGCTGTAACAAATTACTACAAACTTAGTGGTGTATAGAGAGGACACACTTGTTATCTGGCCTGTGGGTCAGGAGTTCAGGGAGGGCTTGGCTTGATCTGCTGCTTCAGGACCTCACAGCCTGCAGTCAAGCTGTCGGCCAGGGCTGGGGTCACATTTGAAGGCCCAACTGGGGATGGACACGCTTCTGAGTCCCATAAGTCCTCATGGGCCTCCCCAGCATGGCAGCTGCTTCATCAGAGCCAGCAGAAGAGTGTCTGCCAGCAGGATGGAGGCACTGTATACACTGCCTAGTCATGGAGGTGTTGTCTCAGTGACACGTTCTGTTGTGAGAAGCAGGTCTCTCAGTCCAGTGCACACTCAAGGAGGGGAGCTTATACGGGAGTGTGTGCTCACTAAGGGGATGGGGTCACGGGTAGTCCCCCATGGCGTTACAAGGGGAGGGTGATGGCATGAGAGAGCAAAGGATGGTTCTTTATAAAGAGGGCTATGGGGCACAGAGGCATGGTAGGGGTTTTGAAGGTGAAGTTCCAGATTCAGGTATGTCACGCTGGTGACCCTTTTCAGGAAGCTCCCTGCTCTCTCTCTTCATCCTCTGTTGAGGGGCATAGATGCTGCAGAAGTGCTCTCTCCTGTGAGATGAATTGACAGATGAATATAACAGGATTATCACAGCCATTGATAAACCCTCTGCCTTGGCTAAGGTTGAATTATTTATCTGCAGATTCTTGGCCAGTGGAGGTATCTGCTCTGCTTGCCGTAGGATGTTGTTGAGGATCAAATGAGGTAATTCATATGGAAGTATTTTTTGGAATGTAAATTGATTTGCAGACAGAAGGCATTAACTGTACTTCTTTCCCCCCATGTTTAGTAGAACACATAGACTGTACCATACATTTTGCTTGTTAGCTTGGGTTCATTATGTTGTACCTAAGTTATGGAACTGGACTTTATTTTAATGCTGTGATATTTTTAGGACTGTTTGCTTTTGTGATAAATGACCCCAAACTGCAGTGCTTTTCAAGTCCTTGTGTGTAATTTTTCAAAAATCTGTCCTCGCTGTCTGTTGTCACTCTTGCTTCCACTTGTCTGTCCATCGCCTTCTGACTTGTTGCTTCTGACCTCCTCTGGGCTTGGCAACTTGATGGTTAAACTCAGTAGAATTGTGAGTGGTTTAACAGTAATTCAGCTTGGATTTGGGCTTGGGGGGTCCTTCTCAAAATGAAGTGTGTGAGCTTTCGGGCGTGGACCAATCTCTTTTGGCCTCCGAGTATGTCTTGGTGTCCTTTCTAGTTCTGGTTGCGTTTGAATTAGGTGAGTCCCCACACCACTGGGTTCCATTCAGGAGGCATGTCACTCACTGCTCTGTTAGGCAAAATGGTGTCCTCCTCTTCTTTGGTTTTGGTGAGATTTTAGTTAGGGGGCTATAGCAAGTGGTGATGGGTGATAGGTGATCTGTGATTTGTGGACTGAAAATGTTTGAGAATCAGGAAAACCTTCTTACCAGGTTGGCATCATGCTTGTGTGTAGCTGGTCTTTCCTTTAGGGTGTCGAACTCCCTGCATGGATTGCAGGGTATTCTTCCATGTTCCTCGTGTGCTGGAACTTTTCTGTCATGGCAGCTTGTGAACTTTCTTTGCCCTAGCTTTTGCGTTGAGTCCCTGCATTATTAGGGGGAGAGCCTATGTTGTGTAGAGAGAGCCCAGGAGTCCTGCAGGGAGACCTCCGCTGGGTTCTGCCAAGGGCCCGCCTGTGGCCCTGGACCAGTGTCTGTGCCTGGGCCTTGGTGTCTGGAATAGACATAATGTCTGCGCTGCTGCCTGTTGGGCCAGAGTAAGATTTTATATGTGAACGTGCTTGTTAAATGTTGTTGTTTAATCATTAAGTTGTGTCCAACTCTTTGTGACCCCATGGATTGTAGCCCTCCTGTCCATGGGAATTTCCCAGGCAAGAATACTGGGGTGGGTTGTCACTTCCTTATCCAGGAGATCTTCCTGACCCAGGGATGGAACCTGCATCTCCTGCATTGGTAGGTGAATTCTTTACCACTGATCCACCTGGGAAACCTTTGTTAAATGTACATAATACCAAATAAAATAAAATGCCTAGCCTGTTGGGTTGATAGCTGTCTCTCTTTGAGGAGTTAAAAAAGTTATCAGTGCTGCTAAAAAAAGTGTAATTTTAAATTTTATATAGTTTTTTTTTTTTTTCTGAATATGTCCTACTGGAATCTGTTTATACAAATGAGAATGTTTAATAAATGCTCTTTGATTATTTTTAGAGTATTGAGTATACTGGCTTCCTAGCCAAATTAAATTTATAAAAATTCTAATGATATTGTGATTCATAGCTAGGAAGAAATTTTTTTTTTTTCATTCTGAAATCACTTTAAATACGCTTTACATGAATCTCTGGTAATAGTGAATCAATTAATGTGATTTCTTAGGTCATAAATCAGGCTTGATAAATTGTAGTATTAGTTCCTGTGTAAGTGTCTCAGACCTACAACCGTTTTGTGGTCTGTTTTAGCAACTTGTTTGCTTTTGAACTCTATTCTAGGTGTTGAACTCAATTTGAGAGCCTAAAATGGTTTGTGCCCCAATTACCTTAGAGGTTACTGCCTTGCTTTCTTGTTGTGCTGGCCCTAGTAGTGGGAAGTCAGCCACGACTCCTTTTAACTTGAGTACACACTTTAATTTTGTCTCTATCCCACAGGAGTGTTGGGAAGATTATTATAGTCACACTTACAGTATATTTTAAACTTCTTGAAAAGAGGGTAATATGTGAGCACAAAATATTTTTGTAGTATGCCATGTAATTATTCCCCCCCGCTGACCCTTTGTGGTTTGTGTTTAGGGTGCATGGTGTTTTTCTAGACTCTGAGGTCATTAGCTGGGAGGATTTTCTGGAGGCCTCCAGAGCCTGGTCTCTGACAGGCCCTGTGTTACCCTCTGTTAAGCAGGCCTGTGCTATCACCACAAATGGTAGCCTTGATTTTGTTGGTGTCCATGAACATGGCAGAATATTTTCACCCCTTCATTCTTCTTAGTGGGTCAGAAGGAACTTTTATTGCTTGATTGTTCATGGAGCAGAGGTTGGGTGGCAACCTGGGGTGGCCTTCGAAGAGGGAGACTGAGATTCTTGAAAAGACTGATGGTCTTTATTCAGTGAACCCTACAATCACCAGGGCAAGAGACGGGATCACTCTTTTTCCTTTCCATGAACTTCTGGGAATGCTGTTCATCCATGAATTCAGCAAATATTTGAGCTTCTATTATGTGCCAGGCATTAAGTACTGGAAAAGCCAGACATCCCTTCAAGGATGCCCTAGATATAGTCTTATTTTGAATATGATAGAAAAATATTTATCAGGATAGAAAAACTACTAGATTGGGTTTAGATGCTGAATGGCTTTAGGGATTAAAGGTGGAGGTGATAGGTTCAGGATGCATTTTTGAGAGGACTGACTCTTCTGTAATTAAAAAAAATAATTACAAATGGCATTGTGGCAGAGTCTGCGAGCTGATCACAAAACCGGTCTCCTCTTCCTGGGCAGGTAGCCAGACCTCTTCTCCCAGCCTCCCTTACAGTCAGGCGTGGCTTAGTGGCCGTATTCTAGCCAATGGCATGAGAGCCAAGAAGCGAGCCACTTCCAGGCCTGGCCCCAGGGCCCTCCCTCCGCAGGATTTCCGTGCCCTTTCCTCTCTGCTGGCTGCTGCAGAAGAGCCCAGTGAACTAGGAAGGCTCGTGCCTAGGATGGAAGGAGATCTGGGGCCAGAGCCATGGCTGGGGGGAGAGCTGCCTTCTGACCTACTGTTGTGGACTCTACACGAGCAAGAAGTAAATATTTATGGTATTTGAGCCATGATAAAGTTCGTTCTAAGAGTTAGCCTGCCTAACAATGCTAGGCAAAACTGGTGAGTCTAGTAAAGGTGCTGAGAATTTTGCACTCTGCCTTCATTTTGATTATTTATATGTCACGTCATATGTAATGATCGGTGAATTTCAAGAATCAGTTTTAAAATTCCATGGCAAAAATCTTCTTGACCTGTCACTTTTAATTGATACAACTGGTTTATTGCATTCAGTGTGGCCTTTCTGTGGGTCCTCAGTTGGTTTTAAAGGGACTCTGTAGAGTCTTAAACATTGCCAGTGCTTATTTCAAAGAACTGTAAATACAGTTTTCATCATGCCGCTTCTCTGTCCAAAAGCCACTTATCATTTCTTGTTATATAGCATTTTGTTTCATTTATTCCATCACCCAGAACCATATATAGTGTGTGTGTGTGTATATATGTAAATATATAAAATAAATGTAGCTATGTGTAACACACTGACCTAGGTTCTCTGAAGGGAGACAAAAATGATAAAGCATATTCCATGCCCCTGAAGAGTTTGTGCTGGAAACACAGATAGTTACTGGTTTTCCACAGTTATCGATTCACTTCAGCCTTTAATAAATCATGTATTATTTCATTACTTTTTTTCTTTTTACCATTGTCTCCAGTTAAATGTACTTTTTGAAGGCAGGGAGTGTGTTTTCAGGAGCTCCTCTGTCCTCTCTTGGGTGCTCCTGGCAGACTCTGGACCCTGAACTCAACTGAGTGACCATCCCTGTAGTTTGCTTTGCTTCTGGTGCATGGCTTTCCTGATACAGTTTTGTATTAGAGTTTGTGTCCACAGACGAGAGTCCTTTTGCAGGCCATTAAGAATTCATGGGATTGTGCCATCTGAAGTGTTGGGGCTGGAAGGATCTTTATTAGATTATTTCCTGATCTTTCCGATCATCTAGTTCCTGATAGCCCAGGTGTGGCCATGAGTCATGGGGCCTTCCTAGAGGCACAGTCTCAGGCACACTCAGACCTGTGAGTCAGAACCTGAGAGATCCTCAGATGACCCACATGTGCATTGCAGTGGAGATGCCCTGCTCAAGGTCACCCTCCCACTTCTCTCTGGAGAAAACTCACATAGCTGTTGATCTTAGTGGTTCCCATCCCTGGATACATCTTGGGATCACTTGGAAACCTTTAAAAATTACTGCTGCCTGGGTTCCATCCCTGTGCATTACATGGTCAGAATTGCAGCCTGGGCACCAGAACTTTAAAAACCTTTCTCCATGACTGAATTGCAGCCACGCTGAGAGCCACTCAGTCTAGTAAGTGCGCGAGTCAAGGTTTCCTGATGCTCTAATCAGGTAGTTCCCTCGACCCACAGGTGGATATGCTTTCAGAGCAGAGCTTTCCCTACCTGGTTCCTTGTTGTGGTGCGTCCCTTACACGGCTCTTCATTGTGGCGCTTCCCCTACCCGGTTCCTCGTCGTGGTGCATCACCCCATTTTATTCCTTCACAGCGCTTATCCCACTCTCCACCTGCCTTTCCCACTGGCAGATACTCCATGGGACAGATCTTGATTCCTCTTGTTCACTGCTGGGTCCCAGCTCCCAGGATGGTGTCTGGTGCGTGTGAGGTGCTCCCTTAGTAGGTGTGGGGCTCCTGGAAGGAGATAAAGAGGGGTGCATTTGGAGAGAAGCACAGCTTGTTCAGGTGGCACCAGTCTGGCCGCTCACCTGTGTCAGAGGTTGGGGTGGGAGAGGCTCCTGAGAAACAGGGGGCAGGGGTGTGTGCATGACTGAGTCAGACTTCAGAGCCAGCCTGCGGGGGCAGCACCAGGGCAGCACGGAGACGGGAGCCCAGAGCTGGCGTTGTTTCCCCACCCCCTTTGTCCTGTGCACGGAGAGCTTGACTGTCTCCCCCAGGCCCGTCTGGGGGGTGGTGGTCCTGGGCTCAGAACTACAGACCCACAGACACTCCTCTCTTCCTTCCAGAGCTAGGTCTAGAAATAGACCTCAGGGGTCTCGTGACAGGACCTAGCTCAGATCTGGCCCTTGGGTGCTTACTGCAAGGCAGCCATTGCTTATGTGAGTTAGCTTGTTTTGCCTTGTTTGCTTTGAGAACATTGTGTTTCTGAGGTTAGGATGACATTCAGTTTCACTCTCAGGTTGAGTAAGTTTCTTTCCTGGTCAAATTAACTATTAAGACTTCGTTTGTTGTGGTAGCACTGTTGAGAAATCATGGTTGGTTGCTCTTGATATTTCTGTTCCATATGTTGTTTGTTGTTATTAGTGTTCATTTCTTTCAATTTGTTATTCAGTATATCTTACCACACATTTACCTGTCATCAGACTCTGAAGTCAGGTGTAAAAGTTCTTCTTATGAAGCTATTCATTAATGTGTTCCTCTGTCCATTAGTGGTTTTGAAAACTTTCGTGAGATGTCATGATTGGTGGTAAACCTGAGCTGTCTTTTTTTTCCCCTTGATAATAGAAAGCCAGAAAACGTTAAGCCTTGAATGTAAAACATTTTTTTTAACATGGTAAAATTTCCAGTTTCCATTTGGAAACCACATTAAGATGAGATGTTGCGTTACTGTGATGAGAAGGCTGCTGCTGGTGACGCCCACGGATGTTGCCGGAAGCCTAGAATTCCACACTGGGGGGTCAGGGGAGAGACTAATGTTGAATTTTTCAAAGGAACGTGAATTCTGAAGTTAGTCCATGGTTCATAGGGACAGCAATCCTCAGGCCTAGATTGCTGATCAGTAGTTATCACTATTGATTAAATCAGGCAGAAGGAAGACAGTAAAAGTCCTGGAACAAGAATTTTCCAGAAACAAGAAATAAATAATTGGGAACTGATGGTTATCCTGATAGCTAGGGGTTATAGTGTGGAGAAAGACTTGTTCTGTGGTGAAGCACTTGCTCACCGTCAATGGGGAGGAAAACTGGAAATTCACAGACGTAAGTTTAGTCAGATTTCAACCCTCATTGTGGCACAAAAAATCCAGGCAGTTATGAGTTTATTCTCAGAAAATGCTTGCATTTTTGTGGATTATACTTATGAACCATAGTAACAATGGCGTTTTATATTTGAGTGGTACTTTTGAATCTAAAGCACTACCATGTGCATTACCCCATCCATTTCTTCCAGCGACCCTCAGTTGGGGGATAGAGTTATCTTCTGTACTCTTTTTTTTGATGAAGTAACATAGAGGTTAAATTACTTTCCTAGGGACAGCTAGTAAGTGAGAGAACTGAGCTTTTTCTATTTTGAACATAAAATGTTGAGGGTGATTGTTGAACTAGCTTTGGTTTTCTAGGTATATAAATCTGTGGTTTATAGTGCTGGAGGAATAGTCTAGAAATTTATTTAATACTGCAGCTGAACAAAAAAGGACCCCAAATAATTGGCTGGCAAGACTGAAAGAAATCCCCCAACCCTTTTTTTAAGTTACTATGGGTAGGTTTTTATTTGAAAGCTTTAATTTTATCTACCTGCGGCAGCCTGAGGGCAGAGACCTGGTCCTCTAGCTTCTTCCTGACTCATCCCCCCGCCGTGCTGCTGGTGGGCATGCATAGATCCATCCTTTTGAATGGGTTGGTTTTGGGCCTTACTATTGGGAAGTGGTAATAATGTTGTTGAATGTTGACTGAGCTGCAGAATGAAATGGCATTGGTTCTTCGTAACAATTTCCTTACTTATAGCACATATGTTTGCTCCCTCTTAAAAGACTATGCAGGTAATATTGGTTCACCAGTATGTGTCTTTTTCCACATACGTGTATTTTATATTTTGAAACACTCTTAAGCTGACAGAAAAATCACAGATACAGTGTGCAAAGGACACCTTTTCCTTCTTGAACTGTGTGAGAGTAAGCTACTGGTATGTTCTGTCAGCATCAGATCTTTTATTATGTGTTTCCTACAAGCAAGAACATTCTCTTCCATCACCACAATACAGGAATCTAAATCAGGAATGAACATCCAGGCGTCTGTACCGTCGAATCCTCTGAGCTCTGCCGGTGGTGCTGGTTGACCCAGTGCTGACCTGGTAGAGAGAGGCCCGGTGGGACCCTAGGTTGCACTTTATTGTCTCCCCAGCCTCCTTGAATCCAGAAGGGTTCTCAGTCCTCTTTGACTTTCATGACCTTGCCACTCTTAGTTTCCAGGACAGTCATTCTGTGGAATGCTCCTCAATTTGGATTTGTCCAATATTTCCTCATGATTAGATTCAGGTTTTGCATACTTGGCAGGAATATCACAGAAGAGCCAGTGTTTATCTTTTTCAAAGATTAGTTTTACATTTTATTTTCTGTTTCCTTAGAGCGTTTCCCAAAGTGTATTCTGCGGAACTAGCACCTACTGTGTTCTCAACACCGTGCCACCTCTAGAAGGTAGGATTCGCAAGCTTTTGACTTACAGAAGGGGTGGGCGTGGCAGCGAGAGTGGCCCCATCACTGTAGTGCAGGAAGGCCTGGGGTCAGCAGTGAGAAGACCTGGGTTCTGCCTTAAACTTGCTGTGTGATCTTCGATGAGTTACTTAATCCTTCTGAGGGTAGCAAAACAAAACTCCCCTGGTAAAGTTTCTGTGAGGATTAAAAAAGGAAGAGAGTTTAATCACGTGGGAAACTCAGAGCATTCTGCAAATGCTAGCTATCCTAAAATACCACAATTTTGGGAATTCTAGTGTCAAATTCCATAGAGTTGGAGCCTGTGGTATTGTAGAAAAACCAGAGGTCATGTCTGAATCCCATGTGAGCCACTTACTAGCTGTAGATCTTGGGCAAATTAATCTGAACCTCAGGTTCTTCATCTGTAAAATGGGGGTAATTATGCCCAGGTGGGTTATTTCGAGGATTCATCGAGAGGGTCTAATGTAAAATCCTTTCTGGATGCCTGGTATAGAGTCTCACAAATGTCTGCTCCCTCATAAACAGTAGAAAATAAATGTACTTGATCACGTGCGGCTCAAATGGAAATTGAATGGAATGAAGCAGGAGAGGATGCCCCAAACCTAAATTGATGGCAGTTGGTCTCAAGGCTACTGGACCTCCTCCACTTTATCTGCCCCCGCCTACATGTTTTTAGGTCGAAAATGTAAATTCAGTTAGAGGAGTTTATTAAACCTGAGTCTGAGCTGACCTGAACCTGGGTGAGAGGTTTGGTAGTGTGATTGGCAGGGAGAGGGTGTCTGGGCCTCCTGCAAATGGAAAGGGTAAAATCGGATGATCACACCCACTCTAAGAAGAGGAAAGGGGTTGTGAAATAGCAAAATGAGTTACATATTTCTGTTAAAAAAATTTTTTTTTTTAGCCTTTAAAACATCCTTTGGATAATGACAACTGGTTTTAATTCATTTTGGAGAATTTCTCTGGAAGGAATAAGAGGAAATCATACCCATGCTTGGCACATAGTTGGTGCTTAATTAATATTTACTTTGGATGAATAGTGATTTGCAGGTCTTAGGTCAGTAATGGCAGTGTTTGCTGCTGTGAGCTCTGTGCTGACTTGAATTTAACAATACGCGCTTATGTTTTCCTGAATCAGTTCCTATCCTACTAATTAAATCTAAGCACATAATAATTAGAGCTAAACAGAAAATTGTAGAGCTTCCATTTAATTTTACCACTCCAAGTTGTTGATCAAATATATTTCCAGTAAGATTTAGCAATTTGATACACCGTTAGACCAACTTATTTTGAACAGTTTGTTCTAGAGGTTGAGAGGTTAATCATCATCAACTTGATTGAATAACAGTTTATAATTATTCAAAAAACCAAAATTATTTAATTTTTATTAATTATGAATCAAAATAAAATGGATGCATCATTTCCAGGTTAGAGTTAATACAGTTACGACTTACCTTGCAGCCGTCAACAATGTGTTCCAAGGAAAAGGTCAAATACATTTCTTTGTATTTAAATGAAGGATTTGGTAATGTGAAATCTCAAATTTAGAAATAAACCATGAAAATAAGTTTTGCCTAATTAACTAAGTGAATGAATTTTCTTGAACATTTTAGAAACTTCCAGTTGAGTTATACTATGCCTCTAAAATTATTATATGGAAAATATTTGAAGGTTGACTGGAAAGAGTGGTTCATTCTCTAGAATTATAGCTGTCAGCCAAACAAATCATCTGTCAATTTCAGGAGCTTCACTGGTTATTTTTATTGTGAAGTAGGTTAGAAAGTGATTTTGTAAAGTCATATATCATACACACAGATTTTGCAAGATAATGATAATGAAATGTTCTACTGTATTTGGTTGACACTTCCATTTTGCAGTGTCAGAGTTTTACTCTTTGGGTTTAAATACTGAGATGCAGTTGAAACCACTGTATAGCTTATTTTCAGTGTTAACTCAAGGTCTGTTGGAATCCTTGAACTGAGACAAGAATTTAATATCTGGTACATGTTTTGTCTAATTATTATATCAATTATAGTTACTCCAAAAACATTAAAAAGCAACATTTAATTAAAAAACACAATATAGCCATGTGAGCAGTTCTTTTCTCATGTGAAAGCAGAGTTACTCTTTATCCCACTTTAACTAGAGAAACTGAAAACATGAGTTTTAACGTTTTGGCTGTTGGGAGTTGTTGATATTCTTTTCCTAGTATTAAAGTTGCTATCTTCATAATGCACTGTGGGAAAATATACCCATCGTTATGTTTCTTAAAGACATCTAATTTATATTTAGCGTGAACCTGAAATTCTGGAAATAGCACAGTTTAAAAACTGATTAAGGGGAAGCCATTGGCCTGTTATACTTCTCTTCCTTTTGAACCCATGGCTGCACAGCTCCATAAAGTGCTAAATTTAGAATCTCGACTGAGACAGTGCTTACCCAGCCACTCTCCTTTTCCTCTTTAAAAGCCTGTGGGCCCATTCACCACTGCCTGATTTTGTATCAGAGTAGAAGATGGAAGCCTTTTCTCTAGCAGTTAGGTGTGCTGTTGAAAAGAGTGCTTCCTCTGTTTCTGTCTACACACACACACACACACACACACACACACATACTCTCTCTCTCTCACTCTCACACTCACTCACATGCTTTCTGTGCCCCAGGACAGTGGGGTTCTTCGAGGAGACTAAAAGGACAGATAATTAACATCAGGTTATGATCACAAACATAGAACTAGAAGCTTGGGTTTAATGTTCTGTTCATTGTCAGAATTATACTTGAACAGTTTTTTCAGAGCTATGGCTCATCATATACAATTCAAAGTAAGCCTACAGTAGCATAGAGCCCTTTTCATAAAAGGTTACCCTGTAATTGGTAAATATCAGAATTGAGTATAGATGTTAGAATATCACCTCTATTTTCAGGATTGTACACATCATGAGAGATTTTTAAAAAGCAGAATAAAACCACTTTAGGAGAAGAGAGAAGGGAGGTGAAGGCTCATGTGATTTGGAATTCTGTGCTTTCAAGTTTTATGGCCCATGGCACCTCCCTTGGGAGGATGAAGTGCAGGGAGCATGCATAAGCACATAAAATTGCAAAGGTTTTATAGTGCGTAATTCATACAGAACTTTCTATGAACTTTTAAACACTTTCTTTTTTAGTTTCATAGCAAGATTTTTTTTTAAAGTTTTAATTTTATTTTGCTGTTAAATTAAAATTTTGGATTCTTCAAAGCAGTCAGTTTTTAAGTTTTTCAAATTTTTTATACTGCTTTTAGAAATAGAGGATATGCATTATAATTCAGTTGGTTGTGTAGTTCATGGACCAAAAAAGATTTAGTACGCTAAAACTCTTAAGTTCCTTCCTATAAAATATCTCCATATGATGCAGTAAATTTTTTTAGACTTTATGACTATGCCCAATATTTTCCTGTTAAGATCTTTTCCTTGAGAAGGAATGTGTTAATCAGATGAAAAATGTTTGGAGAAGATTTTATTAGGACTGTGAAATTATTTTTTATTCTCTTATGTTTTTCACATGTTCAAAAAGTAGTCTGTGCTAAACAAAATTGTAGTAAATGATTGGAAAAACATATTACTTACTGTATTTCACTTTCAGTATTCTCAACTGATAAACCTCTGTGCCTATATAAGGTTGTTTAACTCTAAGGCATTTAAAGTTACTGAACGTGACAGTAAATTCTGTAGGGATCTGTGCCTAGAGGAGAATTAGAGATTATCTCATTTTCCTTGATTTGGGAAAACGGAAAATATTAAGTAACTTACCCAAGGTCACACAATTAGAAAGCAGCAGAACTGGGCCAGAATCCTGGGCTCCTGACTGGGAGCCCTTTTTCACCTAATATCAGAGTGAGTTATGTCAACCGTGACTTTCTGGAGCTAAGTCAGTCTTCAGTATTTTAATGTGTTGCTCCTTAGTACCCAGTTATGCCTTGTACCTGTTTGAGCTTCCATTTGGCATTAAAAAAAAAATTGGGTAATTTGAAACTTTGACCCAAATGTGTCAAACCTGGCAAGAAATTTGCAGCCAGGCAAAGGGACTTTGTTACAGGAATAAAACAAGAAATGATACTCAGAGAAATAAGTGAATGAAATAACACATAAAGGAAAGGTAGTCAGACATACCATCTAGTCTGAGAGTCTTGAACTTGTCCCTCATTAATTTAGAAGACTTACATTTTGATGAAATGTATTAATTATATAGATATGTATATATATATAACTCAAATTAATTAAAATATGCTTTTAGAATTTAGGCTAGAAAGTCCAGCCCCTGTATTACTACCTGCAGGTTGAAATTCCTTAGATTTATCAGATTTGTACTTTTCTTTGGAAAGGAGAAGTCTCATTTGTATTATAGAAGATGAAGTAGTAGTATTAGTTTATCAAGAAAGTAAGTAGTTATATTTTAAGTCCTCTTTCCTAAAAAATGTAACAACTTTTTCCACCTGGTTAACAGAAGATTTCCAGGTTTTGTGAGGTTAAGTCATTTTGTGATTTTGATGTACTTCATGGAAACCTCGTGAAAGCACCTTTAAAAGCAATGCTCAGGTTCTGGGCAGCTGTTGGGCTATTCCCTGTTCACTTGCTTGCCATGGAGCCAAGAACTCCATCCCATTGTAGAGCCTCTTGACCAGTCCTGCTGCCAGCTACCTGAGAAGTGTGTCAGTGAGTTCTGTTAACTAAGGGGTGATGCTCTTGGTCTCCCAGTGACTAAACTGAGCTGCTGTTTCTGACCTTGCCAGTGTACTTAAAAGGAGCTTTTCTCTATTATCTTCTCTGAATTTACTGTTTTCTTCTTTATAGATGATCATGGGAACAGCAATAGTAGTCATGTAAAAATCTTTTTACCGAAAAAGCTGCTTGAATGTCTGCCGAAATGTTCAAGTTTACCCAAAGAGAGGCACCGATGGAACACTAATGAGGTAGATAAATTTCTATTTCTAGGGGTATTAATTTTTTTAAGGGCAAACTTGCTAGGTCATCTTGCGCAGTACTACTATATGTTAGCTTTAAATTCAAAATACTTAACTAGGAAATTGTGAATGAGAAGAATACTGAATCTGGATTTGACAGAGACCAACATGTTGTTTTGAACAATCTCTGATCTGCCTGGCCTGCATTGAAAAATCTCAAATGTGCACGCTGACTTACTAAGATGGCATGAGTTTCTGTCTTTGTGTTTTCCTGCATTATGGTGTCTTGCATTTGGTGGTTGACTCTTATCTGCATCTCAATTAAAGCTTAGTTCTTATCATGAATAGAGGAACAGCCCCAGTGTTCCGTAGACCATGCAGTGTCTTGACAATGTGAAGTTTCTGTAGAATTGAGAAGGGCAGGCTTCTTATTAACAAAATGGCTCTGGTCCGCTCTGATGAAGAAAGTTTGCATGGAGAATTAGCTGGTTTACGTTAACGAAAGGCATTTGTATGAATAATGAAGGCTGTATAGTAGGTTGTTTATTTGATATCCAGTTAGAAGGTTGATGAAGTAGAGTGAGTCAGAGTCTTATCTTCTTGGATGATGGGTTTTTTTTTTTTTTTGGTAAATCTTAATCTGGAAGTTTTAATATTAAAGGTGGATTTTTTGGTCATCTTTTTTATTTTGAAATCTGTTTCAGTTTAGGGTGATACCCATTTCACGTGGTGATGAGACTTGAGTCTGTGTCCATCAGGCTGGGAATTCTGTTTCTTTAGTTCACATGGCTGGGGTCATTGGTTTTGCAAAGTTGGTCTAAATCAGTTCGTATTGCTGGTTCAGCATTTACTTCCAAGTTATAAATACAAAACCCTACCCTGTATTGGGTGCTCCATTTTATTAAAATACAAGAAGAAGATAGTGTTGCCTATTTACCTTTATTTTAAAAAAATTGTTCTGCTCAAATTCCTGATCTAGAATGCTTTTGTTTTGTTACAAGAGGTTACGTGAAAGTCTCTTCACTTATCCTAGTTTATATATTTAAGTATTCACTAGAACCTCATAGTTTTGTCTCAACTGATTTTAAACTACTTTAAAGGTATGTATGTATTGATTATTTGCATAAACTATATTTCCCCCCTTAGACGAGATACCTTTGACTAACAGCTGGCTTAGAGGCTTGTTGTTTTACTCAGTCATCTATTAATTGTTTCAGACATTTTAGACATGAAAACAAAGTAAATGTGCTGGAAATTAATCATAGATCGTTACTCTGTCAGCAAAATAATACAATTTGGGAGCCGTTCACTAAGTCAAAACTAGGTCATGAAATATTAAAAAACTCAGTATGTTCCATAGTAATCCCTGAAAGAGGATTTGATGCTATGTTATTATACATCAGTTTCGGTTTATTTATAAATGTAACAAAGCATATAATTTTTTCAATATTACATTTTTAATGTGATTGGTAATTTATTTTATTTTAACTTTGACTTGAAATTATAGTTGAAACCAGTAATTGCTTAGTGAATTAAAATTAGTGATCTTAAGGGTTATAAAGCTGGAGGTAACAGTGTCAGAAATTTAGTTGGTAGATTATTTAGATCAGTGGTTTCAAAACATTTTTGGAGCTTTTGAACACAGCCTTCAACTTTCATATATTTGTTTACCTCTAAATTATTGATTTGTTCCACCTTACGATTATTTTAGATACATTATAAAATACCCAATAAGGAATTCTTAGAGAGGACCAGATTAAAAGGCAGATCAGAAGTTGCTCTGCATTTTCTTCTAGAACCTCAGCTCACGTAGCTCCTCGGAGACCATGGTTTCGGTCCCAGTGTGACTGAAGCGTTTTCCCCTCTGACCCGTGCAGTGTGAGACTGGGATCTGAGAGCTGTGGGCTGTTCGCAGGAGTGGTCACTGCTGCTGAAAACATGGGGTTGGGGGCATGGGGGGTCGGCCTCGCTGGTGGGGGCCAAGGCACCGCCCTCTTCCCCTGTGATCCAAGGTGCCTTCAGTGATCTATCAGCTCAACCCTGACGAAAAATCCTACGAGATAACTGAATTCAAAGGGTAGAGGACTTTGGCTTTGTTTTCTGTTGAGTTTTGGCTTCCGGAAAAATAGAGGTGTCTTAGAGTGACAGCAGTTGTTAATTCTGTAGGGTGTTATGTGGTGATGGTTACCTGCCTTTTCTCTTTTTTTACTGGCTGGGGTAATAGAAACAAAACAATTCGTTTGTCCTTCAGCCTACTGTCCTTAATGTCACCCACCACTCAGCCCGGAAGGGGACAGATTCCTGGGTAAGGTGGGTTCACGGTCAGGCAGCCTTAAGGACCTGTGGAATCTCTCCAGTGGCCCAGGGGCGTGGAGTCCCTCTGCGGTTGGAAGGGACGACCGTGTCTCAGTGGAGGACGCGTGAGGGAGTCGGCTGGTATTTAGGAGCTGTGTTGTGCACACGTGACGTTCTTGTCGCTTCCACTTGCCAGGACCAGGCGCTCGCGTAGAGAGGGGCATGTTGCATAAGCACAGTTGTGAGCACAGCCGACGTGTGTTTTCCATCTCACTCTCTGAACAGCATCTGCTCGCCAAGGAGACTGGCGGCCAGGGTTGCTTGGATGAGATGTCAGCTGTCGTCTTTCTCTGTCACCCGTGTTGTTCTCTCTCTGCTGGGTCTGCACAATTGAATTCCCGGGTAGAATCTGACTCCTCTGTACTTTTGAGAAGCGCCCTTCGTCATACCTGTGTGGTCACACTTGTGGTTGGTTACTGGAGAAAACCCACCTTATGACCGGTGTGTGTACATCTCTTGAGAGAGGGAGAGCAAGATTGTGCCTGTTCACACACAGCATGTTTCCTTTTACAGATGAGGGACAACAGTAAAAAGGGTGAAAGAACTTCGTCAAGATAGCACACTTGACAGGGCCTGTCTCTTTCTGAGCTTCATTTCTTCTACGTTGTTGATTAATTCACAGGAACATTCATTCTGTGGTGTGTCTTTCAGGGTTTTAATCAAAGACCCATAACCCTTAACCACATTAGGGTACTTGGCAGATCAATTGTGTAATTTAGTTTTGGGTTTAAAAGAGTTAATGTAAAATTAGTATTGTGGATTCACATGCAAATTTGGTAAAGCTGAAAGTCACTGGCAAGGAAGACTTAGCAATAAAAGAGATTGTAGGGCCTGCTTCAGCACTTTTAACCTTTTATAACTCACTGGGATAGGTGAACTCTCCTGCCCTTCTTGAATATTGTTTGCAATTGCAAAATAAATGTTGTATCTAAAAACAAGTCAATTTTAGCTTATGCTTTCTCAGCCATAAACACTCTTTTCCCAGGAGATGATAATGATGATGATAATGACGGCAGCTACCATTTATTGAACGTCTGCTGCATGCTAGGCACTGTTGAGTTCTTTCCGTAAATCTTCACGTTTACTCCTTGACCTAGTCCTGTGAGGTAGGTTTTGTGAGTATTCTTACATGGTATATATGTGAGGAGACTTGAACCACAGAGTTGTTAAATAAAGCACCTGAAAATGGTGGCCTTGGGAGTCCAAGCCCATCCCCTGATCTTGGAGCCCATACTTTCTGCATTTCTGTTCCAAGAACAGTTTCAGATATGACTTCCCCAAGGTCTTGCCCTGTTTAGTGACTTCTTATCATTTTGTTTTATTCATTTGCTTCATTTTTCATTTTCTAGTATTATACATAAACTTAATGTATTTTTGTCTGAGATTTTTTTTGAAAAAGTAGTAGATTGTGTTAGAGAAGGAGTTTTGACTCTTAGTAATGAATATTAATGTGTGGGCTCTAGGTCAGGAAGAAAGTACATTAAAAACAGAAATTCTGTACCTGTGTGTAACTGGCAGGTTGATAGGCTAGATTTTTTTTTTCCTGGGCAGGAAAAAGTGTATTCAACACAGAGCACATTTGTTAGAGAACCAACTATTATTTCATGATCACTTTGGTATTCACATAATTAGGTGAACTATTACGAGATTTCTGCATTTTAAGTTAATATTGATATTTTTAAGGCCCAGAGCCAGAAATAATTATGCTAATGCAACTTTCTGATTGCTCAAATGACTACTTCATAATTACACATATTAGTACTCCATATATGTTGTCCAGACTGAAATTTCTTTTGTTTAGTCATTAATTAGCTGTTTGACTTAAGCTATAACTACTGCATTCCCTCCTTGTGGGATCTGCGTTTCCAGTGGCGTTCTTCCAAAGTGAAGTTAATGCAGCACCATGAACCTTTTATAATGAAAATGTTCTCCTTCAGTATGTTCAGATCATTTTTGTGTGCTGCTATTTTTGAACTATTAATGCTCTTTTGTTTGTTTTTCCTCTAACACAAAGTTTCTCCAGAGTAAGCAAACAAAAAAGAATTCCAGTTTGTATTGATCTTAAAGAAAGTGCTGCAAAGGTTTGTGGTGGTAGCTTCAGAGATTTTCATATTAAATGCATTTTTTTAATGGTAAAAATGTCTGTGTAGGGAGCAGTACACATACAGACTGATAGAATCATACCACATACAGAGAAGCTGAAGAAGAAAAAACCCTCGGGTATAATGCCTTTTCTAGGGAGAGAATTAGCCTTTTAAATCCTGAATACCCCCCCCCCCCAACTTTTTATATTCAGGTAAGAAAAATGGACTTTATGACTATGAAAATTATTAAATTATATTTCATTTCAATTATTTTAACAAGAACCCACCTTTAAATTTTTTTAAAATCATTTTTTTGTAAAGGTATATATTCTTGAGTATTTTTGTATTTTAAATTTTTGTCTCTATAACTTAAAAAATTGTAGATTGAGGGCTGCAGCTTTTGCAGTTATTGGTCTTACTTGTGTACTTGTTGTTCAGTCACTAAGTATTTGTGACCCCATGGACTGCAGCATGCCAGGCTTCCCTGTCCTTCACTAGCTCCCAGAATTTGCTCAAATTCATGTCCATTGAGTCAGGGATGCTATCTAACCATCTCATCCTCTAACACCCCCTTCTCCTCTTGCCCTCAATCTTTCCCAGCATCAGGTTCTTTTCCAGTGAGTCGGCTCTTCGCATCAGGTACTAGTGTACTTACATATTATCTTTTTGAAACATAGACACACATTTTTGGAGACCATTTAAGACTCTTTTATATTTCCCACATTTAAACTAAACTGAAAAGCATTTTTGATTATAAAGGTGAGTGAGAAATTTTGGCAGTGTTAAGCGTTTGACTGGTCCCAGATCATTCTTTGAGGCCAGGCAGGGCTTTTGTGGTTAAGTTGACAGAGGAGTCTGGTGGGCTACAGTCCATAGGGTTGCAAAGAGTTGCACGTGACCGAGCACGCACGCACGCGCACACACACACACAGACACACACACGCACGCACACACGCACACACACACACACACACGGAGGAAAATGCATGTATGACCCACAGTACATACAGAGAGCCATATTTTCAGAGTGACAGCCTTTGATTTTTGAGTACAGTGTGTGGTAGCAAATTTTAAATTAAATGTGATCATTTTGTAGCAGTTGAGTTAAGCATAATTCCTCTGTTTAACTTAGCGGTGTGAAGTAAATGGATAGATACTGAGATCCATGTGAGCACAGGTCTATTCATCAGATAGTCTGTGTCAGTCCTCTGGTGTTGCGGTAGCAGAGGTGGTAGCAAAGGGGAGGGAAGACATTGAAATGCTGGCGGCAGGGCATCCCCCCACATCCATGAGGGGAGACAGGTGAAGAGAGCAATACAGATGGGTTTGGCCTCGAGGAGCAGTAAAAGAAGTACATCTTACCTGCAGAGAGTCCAGTAATGTTTATAAAATCTAAGATGTTAAAGAAGTTTTTCTTTAAAGGGAGAAAATTTCTGTAGACCCAATGCAGTTTGACCTAAACTATTTTTATTATATTATTTCAGAATGTCACACAAAAGAATATTTGGCCCATACTCTGTGTTCAGTAAATATTTGTTGAATGAATGAAATGCGGAAAAACACAAAAAACTCAGCATAATTTTTTTAATTCTTAGAGTTCTTCTGTGAATATAAAACTCAAATAGTATATACATTACATAAAAAGAAACCACAAAACTAATAAAATTTATATTAACAGCATTAGTTAAATGCAGTGGATGATGTTTTTGCCAAATCTATATTGTTTCTTGCAATGTGAATATAGTCCTGACTGTTCTCAGGCAAGTTCTTTTTTTTTTTTAATTGATTTTTATTTTAAAATTTTTACTTTGTATTGGGATATAGCCGATTAACAATGTTGTGGTAGTTTTAGTTGAACAGCAAAGGGACTCCACCATACGTACACATGTATCCATTCTCTCCTAACCCCTGTCCCATCCAAGCACAGGCAGGTTCTTTTGAATTTGGCACATGGCACTACTGTGTGCCCTGCAGTTATCCTGCCCCTCCTGCACCGAACTATTCATAAACTGTTTTTTTGCTCAGCAAGCATTTCTCTAAGCCTGTCGTTAGGCCTTGGCACAAATATATCATTTAGTCTTACGTTCACTTCTGGTTTTCCTCATTAGTCCAAGAACAACTTAAACGACACTACTGGGTACCCCTGCAATTGTAATTACAAATCACAGACTTGAGCAATGAGTTTGTGTGCTAGAATATATTTGCTGTAGGTTTTACTTTTTCAGATTATGAGTTAATGTTTGAGATCAAAAATTCCTTACTGAATGCAAGGATCACCGATGTCTTGGAAAGGATACAGAACTGGCCAGTTGGAAACAGGTTATAGTCTTGGCTCTGCCACCATGCAGCTGTGCTTTAGGTAAGATGCCTTCTAGGCCTCTTTTGTGTCTTTGGTGGTGGTGCGAGGTTGTGCTTTGAGAGCTTTAAAGATTTGTCTGAAGCCCAGTTCTCCAGTTCTGGAGGCTCGAGCCCTGTTGCCAGCTTGGGAGTTTGCTTATTGTTTTAATTCTTAATCATCCTTTCATTTATTTGTATGTTAAAGTGTACCATTCAGTGGTCTGTAGTGTGTACACACGTGGTGCACCTCCATCAATTCCACATTTTCATCACCCAGCAGGTTGGGGGTTTTCTGTCCCTCTGGCCTTGGTGGAGCTGGCCCCCACCTGGGCAGGCGGCCTCTGTTCATACTCCAGTTTTTGTGACCTTTTCTTTTGAAAGAGGAAGCATGAAGGATCGTCTCTACCCCATTCCCTGTCCACCTGTTTGGCCCGGAGAGCTGAAAGCAGTGGAACCCTAAAGCTGACAGCATCTACTTAACTTAGCTCCCTACCTGTCTCCCACCTTCCAGTCCTTTTAATATTACCTATCAAATGTTCCTGATGATGAGTTATTATTTGATTATGAAATTCTGTTGGAAATTTGAAAAGACGTTCCTGAAAAATAACCTGTTTTCTGGTTTTAAGGCTTTTGTTTATTTTTATTTTTGGCTGGGCTGAGTGTTCGTTGCTGCGCAGGTGTTTCTCTGGTTGCAGCAAGCGGGGCTCCTCTCTAGGATTGGCGTGCGGGCTCCTGGTGGTGGCAGCTCCTCTCGTTGCTCGGGCTCGAGGTGTGTGGGCGTTGCTGGTTGCAGCTCTCGTGCTCTAGAGCCACAGGCTCGGTAGCTGTGATGCCCGGGCTTAGTTGCTCTGCGGCATGTGGGTCTTCCCAGGTCAGGGATCGAACCTGTGTCTCCTGCATTAGCAGGTGGGTTCTTTACCACTGAGCCACCAGGGAAACCCTGAGTTTTAATGCTTTTAAAAGCCTGGGGGAGAAAAGGAAAAGATGCAAAAAGAAACTCCTTTCTAGATGGATGAGAAAGCACAGATGGGCTGGAGTGAGTGTTATGAAAGATAACTATGTGCCTGGGAGAGTGTTTTCTGTTAGGGAGAATTCTATGGGCAGGCTGTGTGGGTTTCCTGAAGCTTTCTTAGTGGCTGCCTGTGTTCTCTGGTCTGGTGAAGGGTGCAGAGCTGAAATAAATGTAACAGTTAAAGACCTTGCAGTTTCCATTTAGGGAGAAGTGGGGAAAGTGGGAGGAGCTCCAGCCCTGGGAATTGAACAAAGTGGAGCAGGTATGTGTGCCTCAGTGGGGCAGCCGAAGTACCACCAGGGTGCAATTCCAAGGCAGCTTCATTTAGCACTGAATTCGTTTTACTGGGATTCCAGTGGAGTTTCTGGGGATAAAAAGGTTTCCCAAGTCCAGGAAACCAGAAAGCTGAAAAGTAGCTTGACCCAGGCTGGGAAGCCGCCTGAGCCTGAGTCAGTGGGAGCAGGTGTCTGAGGGGCGGGGCTCCACATGTGTGTATGCCTGCTAAGTCGCTTCAGTCATGTCCAACTCTTTGCAACCCCGTGGACTGTAGCCTGCCAGGCTTCTCTGTCCGTGGGATTCTCCAGGCAAGAATATTGGAGAGGGTTGCCATACCCTCCTCCAGGGGAATCTTCCCAGGATCGAACCTGCATCTCTTAGGTCTCCTGCATTGGCAAACGAGTTCCTTACCAACTTTAGTGCCACCTGGGAGGCCACACCTAGATTTTGCTATTTACTTTTTATTATGATTTAAGTTTTAGAGCTGTTTAAGGTTCACAGCAAAATTGAGTGGAAGGTGTGGAGAATTCCCATAGGTGCCCTGCCCCCTCCCATTCAGCCTCTCCTGCTGTCAGCATCCCCTACCGGTGGTTCTTGTTGTATAGTCCCCCAGTCGTGTCCGACTCTCTTTGACCCCTTGGACTGCAGCACTCCAGGCCTCCCTGTCCCTCACCATCTCCCAAAATTTCCCCAAGTTCATGTCCATTACATTGGTGATGCCGTCCATCCATCTCATCCTCTGATGCCTTCTTCTCCTGCCCTCAGTCTTTCCCAGCATCAGGGACTTTTCCAGGGAGTCGGCTGTTCACATCAGGTGACCAGAATGCTGGAGCTTCAGCTTCATCATTAGTCCTACTAGAGGGATGCCTTTTTATAAGCAGTGAATCTCCGTGGACACATCAGTATCACCCAGAGCTCATAGTTGATGTTGTGGTTCACTGTTGGTGTTGCACTTTCTGGGGGTTTGGACAGACACTTGTGACGTGCATCCGTCATGGTAGTTTCATAGAGGTTAGTTTTGCCACCCTGCCGGTTGTCTGTGTCCTGCCCTTTTACCTCCCTGCCCCCAGCAGCTGCTCATCTCTTTATTATCTCCGCAGTTTTGCCTTTTCCAGAGTGTCATGTAGTAGTTGGAGTCATAAAACATGTAGCTTTTTCAGATTGGCTTCTTTCACTTGGTAATAGGCACTTAAGGTTCCTCTGTGTCTTTTTATGGCTTGGTAGCTCATTTCTTTTTAGTGCTAAGTAATACTCCTTTGTCCAGCTGCACTGCTGATCATTTACCCATTCACCTCCTGAAGGACATTTTGGCTACTTCGAGTTTTTGGCAGTTTTGTGTTTTTTTTTGTTTTTTTTTTTTTTTTAGTTCTACCAGTTTATTGCTACCAACCCATCTCCCTCCACCCTCGTGCACACATGCTCAGTCATGGACTTCAGCCCGCCAGACTCCCCTGTCCATGGATTTTTCCAGGCAAGAATACTGGAGTGGGTTGCCATTTCCTTCTCCTTTTTGGCAGTTTTGAATAAAGCTGATGTAAACATTCATGTGCAGGATTTTACATAGACGTAAGTTTTCAACTCCTTTGGGCAAATACCAAGGAGTGCAATTGCTGGATTGTATGGTAAGACTATGTTTAGTTTTGTAAGAAGCTGTCAAACTGTCTTCCAATGTGGCTGCACTGTTTTGTGTCCCCACCAGCAATGAAAGAAAGTTCTTTTTGCTCTGAATCCTCACCAACATTTGGTGTTGTTTGTGTTCTGGATTTTGACCATTCTCATAGATGCACAGTGGTAGCTCATTGTTGTCTTAATCTGCGTTTCCTAGGTGACATGTTATGTGGAGTATCTTTTCACATACAGTCTTGCCATCTGTATGTCTCTTGTTGAGTTTTAACAGTGGTTTTTTACCTTGGCTAATGGTCCTTTATCAGAGGTGTTTCTTGCAAGGATTTTCTCCCAGTTTCTGGCTTGTCTTTTCATTCTCTCGATACTGTCTTTCACAGGACAGAGCTTTTTAGTTAAGTCCGGCTTATCAATTATTTCTTCCATGGATAATGCTTTGGCATTGTAATGCTATACTCAAGATCTTCTGGTTCTTCTCTTGTGTTATCTAATAGGAGTTTTATAGTTTTGCATTTTATGCTGAGGTCTGTGATTCATTTTGAGTTAGGTTTTTGTGAAGGATGTAAGGCCTGTATCTGAATCCTTTTTTGGGTACCTGGTGGCCCAGTTCCAGCACTATCTGAAAGTGTCGAAAAGACTCTACTCCACTGTGTTGCCTTTGCTCCTTTGTCAAAGATCAATTGCTGATGTTTATTTGGATATGTGTCTGGGCTTTCAGTTCAGTTCTGTTTCATTGATCTATTTGTCCATTCTTTGGACAGTACCATGTTTTTTTCTTTGCCGCCTGAATAATTTTATTTATTTATGACTGTGCTGGGTCTTCATCGCTTTGAGTGGACTTTGTCTAGTTGCGACAGGAAGGGGCTACTCTTGGTTACAGTGCAGGGGCTTCTCGCTGAGGTGGCTTCTGTTGTGGAGCATGGGCTCTAGGCCGTGCAGGCCCCGGTAGTGGCAGCACTTGGGCTCAGTAGTTGCAGCTCCCCGGCTCTAGGGCACAGGCTCAGTAGTTGTGGCACATGGGCTTAGTTGTTCTGCAGAATATGGGATCCTCCTGGACCGGGGATTGAACGTGGGTCTTCTGCATTGGCAGGTGGATTCTTTATCACTGAGCCACCAGGGAAGCCCGACACTTTCTTGATTATGTAGCTTTGTGGTAAGTTTTGAGGTCAGATAGTGTCGGTCCTCTGATTTTGTTGTTCTCATTCAGTATTAAGTTGGTTGCTCTAGGTCTCTTGTCTCTCCTTGTAAACGTTATAATTAGTCTGTTGCTGGGATTTTGATTAGGATTGTGTTGAACTTAGAGATCAAGTTGAGAAGAACTGACATCTTGATAATAGTGAGTTTTCCCATCTGTGAACGTGGACTGCTTTTCCATTTATTTAGTTTTTTATTTAATTCATCAGAGATTTGGAATTTTCTTCCTACAGCTCTTGCAAATATTTTGTTAGATTTATACTTAATTTCCTTTTTTGGGGGGGTAGGGGTACGCTAATGTAAATAATACTGTGTTTTAAATTTCAAATTTTGCTTGTTCATTTCTGATGTATAGGAAAGTGATGGACTTTGTATATCAATCTTGCATAATCGCTCATTAGCTACAGGAGTTTTTCAAGAAGCCAAGCCTCCAAAGAGAGACCACATTTCTGTGTGTAGCTCATGCCGAGATAGTTTTTTTTTTAAGAGGTCAGGGAGTATCCCTGTGGTGGCGGGGAAGTCGACACAGAAGGTCAAGTCAGTGTTGTGAGGTCACACCCTTTTAGTGCTCTGTGTAGGAGACTGGAGTCTGTCAGAGCACCTGCCAGGAGGGATGCTTTCCCATTGGACCCAGGGTTCTTATTTAGGAAAGGCTGCTTTTCCTGAAAGAGGAGGGGGAAAAACACTGAAATACATGTGCCTTTTAAATAGTTTAGAATGAATCGAAGGGGAAAAATGCCATCTGCTTCCCATTTCTGAGAAAGGATACACTAAAATAGCTGGAAATTAAGCAGGATCTATAAAATTGAGGTCAGAGTGTAGTCATTTCCCATTTTTCCTGACATGTCTTTAAACTGTGTGGTGACAGGCTCCCCTTTCCCAGCATCAGAGGACCGTTGTTAATGTGCATGTTAAAATTTTATTTTATTTTTTTGCTGTTGAGCAAAATTTAGACTTCCTAACACTTGTTTTATTTAAGAATCATTTTTGTTAAATAATTTAATTTATTATCAATAAAAACTTTATATATTTAAGCATTTTCCAGTAATTATTAACAATCCATTTCTCAAGCAATTCAGAGAACCTGCTTTGTGGTGATTATATATTTTTTATTTAATGAATGAGAATAGTAAGACATAAGTGTTCTGAAGTTAGCATTTATTGTCATCTAATATAGTGTATAATTTACTTCTTTTTATTGTGTATTGTCCGACTGCCCCTGCTAGGCTGTCAGGTCCTGGCCGACAGCAGTCTTCATCCGTTCTGTTCACGGATGGATCTTGGGAGCTTAGAGTTATCTTAGGGGCATGATATCAGGTGTTCAGTGACTGTTTCTTGAATGAATGAGTACATGAAGAGCCCAACAGCAGATACTGTTTAGGTCTCTACTCAAGTGTGCTGCTAACACGTTGTCCCTGAGTTGGACATCCTGCTTAGTGATAGTCATTGGTGTTGCCAAACAGATCTATGGGAGCTGCCCCTGAAGGCTGTTCCCTGAGTCGTAGGAGGCGGGATTGAGGCACCCAGTGTCAGATAAACTGCTCCTTGTGCAGTGTGAGTGGGAGTGAGGCTGGAAGCAGGACTGTGCTCCATGGAGGAGCTCTTCCTGTGGAACCAAGAAGCCTGGAGGAGGGAGGACTCCTTCCCCCACCCTCCACGTCACATAGTTCAGCAGGGGAAGAAAGAAGGCCAGGTCATCCCAAAGCCTGCCATTGAAAGAAACTGTCGACTCTCTGATATATGTCTCTGAAGACATGTTACTTACTGATGTGGCCATATATTTTATTGTTTGTTAACTCACAGGGGGTTTACTGTACAGGTGGTTTTGTAGTCTGGCTTTTCTCCTAACATGTTGTGTGCATCTTAGACCTTTTGGACAGTGATTCACAGCATCACATTTGTTGATTTTGTGTTAGTATTCCATTGTGTTTTATGTCCTCATGAGTTCAGCAAGGTTTCTGAGGGCCAATACGTGCCAGGCACTGGTTGAGGATGCTGAGGTTTCCAGACAGACAAGTTTCCTGTTGTCATGAAGCTTATAGTTTAGAAGGGAAGACAATACCTGAGCATGTAAGTATGTAAGAATTTCAGAGAGTTGTCAGGGGAAAATAGAACAAAATACTCAGCTGTGAGCACTTGAAGTGGGTTGGTTAGCCTTCTTTAGAGCATTTGAGCTGAGATCTGAATGATGAAGGACAACTGCTTGAGGATATGGGGGAATATTTTAGGCAGAAGGAATAGCAAGTGCAAGTGCCCCGAGGCAGGAACACATTTGGTTTGAGAAACAAAATAGACAACAACATGGCTGGAACAGAGTGGACCTGGGAAAATTGGGATAGGCAGGGGCTAGATCTTGAGGTCCTTTGTTGGCACCAGCACTTGGGATTTTTCGAGTAACCTGAAGTCACTGGAGGGTGGACTTTCAGGAAGTGATAGGTCTAAAGTGGGTTTTTTATTTGCAGAGCTGTCCTCTGGCTGCTCTGTGACTGACAGGGAGACCAGTCTGAGGCTGTTGCAGTAATTGGCAATCTTGGTGAGAGACAATGGAAGCAGTGAAGAGGAGAAAAGTGGGGTGACTTTTGGAGGTGGAGGTGTCAGGACTCTTGGGATTGGATATGGGGGTGGAGCAGGCGTCACGAAGGATTCCTCATTTGCAGCCTCAGCTGCTGCATTGATGTTGGTGCTCATAATTGAGACCAAGGAGGCTGAAGGAGGGGTGTCAGGAGTTCTCTTGGGCTGTATCGATTTGGGATGTTTCTCAGACACTGTGGTGGCTGTGCCGAGTAGGCCACTGTCTAGAAGTCTGAGCGAGGTCTTGTCTGGAGACATAAATTGGAGAGCTGTTAGACGGGGTGAGATCACTCGGGGGTGAAAGATGGATGGAGAAGGGGTGAGATAAGCCCTGGGTGGAGCAGGAGGAGCCAGCCAGGAGGACTGTGGAGAGCCAGGGAGCAGTGGTGAACCGGGTAAGGTGGGCCTCAAGGAGGACTGCGTCAGTTTTCGGTTTGCTACTGTAACAAATCACCACAAATTTAGTGGCTTAAAACAGCACAGGTTTATCATTGAGTTCTGCAGGTCACACGTCTGACAGGGGTCCCCCTGGGCTGAAATCAAGGTGTGGGCAGGCTTCGTTCCTTTCTGGGAGCTCCAGGGGAGACTTCCTGGCCTGTTCCATCTACAGAGGCTGCTCACATGCCTTGGCTTGTGGCCCCTGTCTCCCATACGGAGCCATCACTGCAGACTCTGTGACCCTACTCGTGTCGTCACATCTCTTTCCCCATCTCCAACCCCTCTTGCCTTCCTCTTCCAGTTGTTAGGACTCTCGTGGTTCCATGGGGTCTACCCTGACAGTCCAGAGTCCCTTCCCTATTTTAAGGTCAGCTGATTGGCAGCTTAATTTTTCTGTATTTACAGGAGCTGGTGATTTGAATGTGACTCTTTTGGGGAGGGGTGACACTGTTCTCTCTACCTCAGAGGACGTAGTCAGGAGGTGACTGTGAGGTTCAGTCAGGTGGGGAATGGAGCTGTGACCCCTGGATTTGGGACCAGAAAGCTCTAAGTCACCCTGGCAAATGATGCCAGTGGAATGTGGGTTGCAAGCAAATGCAGCAAGGACTTGGGGATGGCAGGTGTTAAGGATCCTCCCGGGAATTTTGCTGCGAATGAGAGAAAGCTGTGGCATGAATTCAAGAGTAGATGTGCAGAATGGGAGCCCTGATGTAGCACTGAGGTGCAGAGACGTCTCTCTCAGGAAGGCGTTGAGTGTGGGTCACCTGAACAAAGAACCCAGAGTCAGACCAGGAAGTGGTTTGCAGAGATGGAGATATCTAAAGAAAGAAATAATGTGGTTATTTTGAAATAAGCAGCAGAATTATCTGATGACTGTTGCCTGCCCTGCGTCAGTGGACAGAACCCTTGTCAGTGACTATAGCACAGCCCTCTGCCAACCATGTCAGATGCTCTGTCACCCCACGAGCGGGCGCCCCTGTTTCTGAGGTTGGTATGGAAGGTCCGCCTTTCCTCCCTTGGGGACCAGCTGTGGTCAGGCCACGACACAGGGCCTCGGGGGGAGAGTGTGTCCTGCATGCAGGGGAGCTGCAGTCCTTTTCTGTCCTTCCTTTACTTCATTAGGTTTTAATGACATTCATACTCAACAGTGTTTATCAAACACTAGGCTCTGGGGAAAATGGGAGTGATCAAGACAGATCCCTGCCCTGTGGAGCTTGCCTTCTGGAGGCCCCGTCTCAAAGCTGACCTCTTCCTGGAGGCAAGGCACTGAGCTTGTGTGGTCCATACTCTCCTGCACATCTTGGTCTCTGACCAGCTGCGGACCCTCAGTTTATTTTGGAACTGTGGCCACGGGCTGCTCTTTACCCACAGCTGCCCATTGTACCAGGGATTACGGCTGATCTCTGGTTACCGCGGGTGCCTTTGCTCAGAGCCCCTCCCTCCCTCTTCCAGCTTAAATTCTAGCATTCATAGTACATCATCACTTTCCCTTTTTTTAATTAGTCAATTAATTTTTTGTGTGTGTGGCTGTGCTAGGTCTTCATTGCTGTGGTCCAGCTTTGTGTAGTTGTGGCATGGGGGCTTCTCGTTGCGGTGGCTTCTCTTGTTGCGGAGCACGGGCTCTAGGGTGCACGGGCTTCAGTAGTCGAGGCTCGTGGGCTCAGTAGTTGTGACTCACTGGTTTAGTTGCTTCAAGGCATGTGGAATCTTCCCAGACGAGGGATCGAACCTGCATCCCCACATTGGCAGATGGATTCTTCACCACTGGATCACCAGGGAAGCCCCATCATCACACTCTTAACAGATACCTGCCACTTTCCTGCCCATCTCCTCTGTCACACCCAGCTGGACAGATCTCCATCCTGAGTGGACCCTGTCCCCTGGCTTCTCTATGCCTTCCCCCAGGAGTGCAGTGTTGCTGGAGAAAAATAAGGTGAAGGATCGGGCTTCTCTCTTTGTAAATTCTTGATCCCCAGCTTCAAGTGGGTGGTGTCCACTGCCTACCGTGTTCTAGGATCCTCCTCCAGCTCCTTGTATTCTCACTTCACCACAGCATCATACTGTCTGCTTTCTTCATGCTAAACCACCCCTTCACCATCACCACCCCACTGCCTCTCAGCCCCTGAATCCACTCAGTGTTTAGCAAATGCAAGGCAGTGGTGGGCCAGAGCACCCCACACAGGCCAGGGCTGTGTCTTCCTTCCTTCTATGGGAGGCTAGTCTGTTCCCATGAGCTCTGGACTGATCCTCTCTTGTCTCAGGGACTTCAGTCCGGTGGTGGTTTTGCCTTCTCCTGCATCATTGGTCCCTTCATTTCTACCAGATCATTCAGATTTGTGTGCTGAGGTCTTCTGGGTGTGCTCCGTCTGCAGCAGAAAATAAATAGCCTCCCTCTCCATCAGTTTGTTTTTCAGTCACTCAGTCATGTCTGACTCTTTGCATCCCTATGGACTGCAGCACGCCAGGCTTCCCTGTCCTTCACTGTGTCCCGGAGCTTGCTCAAACTCACGTCCATTGAGTCAGGGATGCCATCCAACCATCTCATCCTTTGTTGTCCCCTTCTCCTCCTGCCTTTGATCTTTCCCAGCATCAGGGTCTTTTCCAGTGAGTCGACTCTTTGCATCAGGTGGCCAAAGGATTGGAGTTTAGCCTATGCATCAGTCCTTCCAGTGAATATTTAAGGTTGATTTCCTTTAGGATTGATGGATTTGATCTCATTGCAGTCCAAGGGACTCCCAAGAGTCTTCTCCACCACCATAATTTGAACGTATCAGTTCAGTGCTCAGCCTTCTTTATGATCCAACTCTCAAATCCATACATGACTACTGGAAAAATCATCAGTAGCCCCATTTAAAAGCTTCAACATCAAAGCTTCTCAAGAAAGTAATCCACATATTTTCTCTACTTTATTGGTTTCCAGTTACTCTTCACCTGTTCTTGTCCAGCCTTTCTCTATCCTGCTCCCTCCAACTGTCCATGTTTTCCAGCCTCAGACAGATTGCCAAACCCAGTGGACACGGTTGTCATCTTGTGCAGCCTCTTAACAGCTTTCAACATGGTTGCCCCCTCCTTCTCCCCAAGATGCTTCTCTGTGATGACACCCTGTTTTATGTGTTCCTCTGGCTACCTCCTCTCAGCCCCGAGTCGATTCTTCATTCTCAGTCAACCTTTCAGGGGTGAAGTTCCTTAGGCTTCTTCCCTCAACGTCTCTTTTCACACAGCACTCTCTTTCTGAGTGATGTCGTCTCCTGACATAGCGCAAATGCTGTCTGTATGTGTCAGATTAAGCTCTGGCTTTTCCTCAAACGTTGACTCTGATGCCTTACTTGCACCTCAAACATCGTCATCTGAAACGGAACTCTGGATCATTCCCCTGATCTTCTGCCTCGAAAGTGCTCCTTGTGCTTTATTTCTGTCTCAAGAGCAAGTGTAGCCCCAAACCCTGTAGAACAGCTCTTCTCCTGCCCCCTCCCCACACCCCCCCTCCATCTCAGGGTTGCTCAGGCCCTTTTGCATTTGAGTGAGGAAGCATGGATACCTTTTCATAAACCAGTTGTACTGAAATAGTTATAAAAGTCTTAATGAAACAAAACTTTTTGACACAGTGCTATCTGTGCGTCTTAAATGTTCTTAAATAACAGATCTAGTAGTAGGTCTGTAACTACCATACATTTGAAGTAATGATATACACAAATGAAACTTCACATAATGACATGTGTAATTGGGATTTTAAAAAGTCTTGAGGTTAAAGTAACAGGTTCAGCATGTATTGCTGAGTTGTCCTGTACTCACAGTTAAACAAAATACTGTACTGCAGTTGGAGGTTACTGATATAAGGGTGTAGTTCTTTTCTCATCCAAGTTCATGGACTCCCCACCTTCATTGTTTGATCTGTCCATTTCCCATTGTCACTACCTGCCTGGGCCTCTGGCTTCCTCCAGAGGCAGTTGCCACAGCCAGCCCTTGGATCTTGGCTGTTAGGAGGCAAGGTTAGACTGTGACTGTGTGTTCACACGAGGACTGGAACTCAGGAAGCTGCTGCCTGAGGAGGAGACCGAGTTAGTGCAGATAAGCTCCATGCATTCTCTGAACCAGCGGCTCACACATGGGCTGATGCTGACCCTTCACAGGGTGTTTAGAAATAAGTGACAGTGCTTCTGGTGTGTCACAGTGAGTGTGTGTGGGGTGTGTTCTGTGATCCTGTGCAAAATGGTAAAAGTTCCCTACCTGAGAAGCTTGGAGAGCCCAATGCCTGCCCCTGTCCCCAGTCTTGTCTTTGTGTCTGTCATTCTTTCCCTTGGTTGCCTCTTAGTGTCATTTGGGCAGCTTTCTAAACATACCAGGGCCTGGGCCCCACCTCTGAGCAATTACACTGAGGTCTCTGGGGGTGGGGCCTAGGCTTGGGGTTTTAAAAGCTCCCTGGGAGATTCTAAAGTGCAGCCAGGTTGGGAATCACTGCCTTAAATCTTCTGTTGACTGCTTTCAGAAGACGTCTTCACTGTAATTAAACAAATTGTGGTTAAAAGTAAGCAAAAGGAAATCTGGAGGGAGCATTTGTAATAGACAAGTGGGATTTATTAAATGTACAGTTATGTTATTAGACCACAGATCACTGGAACTAACTGACACTTTGGATTAAAACTCTGAAGCCATGGATAGCATTCAAAGTCTGGTGGGGGCAGAGGTAGTCTGTTTTTGTTTGTTTTTTGTTTTTTTCCCTGTAGCTTTCTTTATTCTTTTCTCCTTTCTGACTATTTCAGCCTCATGCGATGAAACACCCATTTGTAGCAGATCAGTTTTTCTTTCCTTCTCATAGACCATCTCCACCAGGTAGATGCTCTCTTTCTTCATACCTTATGCTTCTTTGATGTCAGTTGCATTCCCCGCCCAGTCCCAAGACACTGTGACAGTGAGCATTTCTGATACAGTGGCCATCCACTTTGTAAAGACACTGTACTTTTCAAGCCGATCAGTTTCTGAGAAGCTTTAGTTGTTAGAAAACTTTATATTGTTGCCTTAGTCAGGGAAAGATTTGGGAAAAGGACCAAGAGGTTAGCTCAAACCTCATGGAGGGAGCTGTCTGGGAAGGTATTGGTTGCTAATGGTCTTTCATAACTTTTCCTTGACGATAATCTTACTGGTCTGAGGGTAGTTATGAGCATACTCATTCCACATTCCCATGTTTCTTTTACTATTTCTGTCTGACACTGACATAATCTCACTCTCACTATGACAATATATTCAGTATGATTTTTAAAATATTTTACAAATATATAGTGAAGATCAATCTTACTTTGCTTTCTAACTTTTACCAGAATAGTCATTTTTCTTCATGCCCACGCATTAATTTTTTATTTTCTTACTGTTTAATTTTTTTGCATTATTCATCTGTACCATTGAATTATCTGCTTGTGATTTTCTGTAAGTTGATGCCAAGTCTTAATGGTTTAGCCTGTATCTTTTCACTCTTTTATGAAATTGCATTAGATTATGATTTAATCTTTAATCAGGTTGACTTCTTTAAGTTTTGAAATGTGGGCTGGAACTGTTCTGTGTATGTGAGTAAATGTTACATGCTTGTTGTGTATGTGTGTGTGTGTGTGTGTCCTGTGTATGTGGATAATGATGAGGTGTGATTGTAAGAGCCCTTGGTATACATGAACCCAACTTCGTGAGTCGTAGATACTTAAGATGGTAAGAGCTGACTTGCTGGGTCTGGCAGCCTCTCCTTCTCTTGGTCAGGGTACCACCAGCACTAAGCGTTTTGTTTAGGGAAACGGAAGTAGTTGGTGTCCCATAAGTGTTCAGTCAGGGAAGCAGAACTACTGTGAGTTTTATGGAATAAGGGATTTATTTATTATAGAAGTAGTCGGTATAATCCTTGGAAAAGCTGAAAAAAATAAGGCCCAGAGGAGGAATTAGAAGGTCAGAGAAGGGTCATGAACCACCCCCTGAAACACTGGGTGGGTGGCCTAGGCAGCCTGTGGGGCTCTGGGAGCCCTCTGGGGGGTGGGCTCTCCTTTCATAGGTCTGCTGCCCAGCTGCAGGTGTTGGGAAAATGAAGCTGGTCTCTGAAGAGGAGACAGGGGAAACAGGTAGACAGACTGAAACACTCTGACACCTCAGTTCCTGTCACCACCTGTAACCACACAGGCCTTCAGAGAGTGGAGTTTGTTCTATTCTCGTTTTTAAATCTCGGGCAGACTCAGGGAACAGGATCCTGGGAAATTCCAGCTGATCCACACTGATGGAGATAAACACTGCCACAGTGAGGGTTGCACAGCTCTTTGACTACCTGGAAAGTACTCTTGATGGTATGTGAACTGTGTCTCAATAGAGCTGTTATTTAAACAGTACTGCCACAGGTTGAAAACTCTAAAGAAAAGCCAGGAAATAATTTGTGCAAGGGTCAGGATAGTGGTTACCTTTAGGATAGAGGAGAGGTTGTGAAAAGGAGTTTGGGATGTTAAAAAAATTTTCCCCCTTGTTATGGGTGGGAGTGAGGCGTTCCTACCAGTGTTCACTTCAGTATCATATAGCCTGTAAATACATATTCTGCAAACACAAGGAAGACATGAATTCACAATCCAATGTGGTAGGCAGTGAAATTGGTGCCCCTTGTAAGGTATGGGGGCACAGTATGCTGTAGTCTACATTTTCTAGTTTTTTAACGATTGGAAGATGTTAACATGGCTGACGTACATGCTCCTTCCGGAGATCTGGAAGCTTCAGTCGTCACTGTTTCCTGTCAGTTTGTGTCCGTGTCACTCTGAACTGGAGGGCAGTCCCTGTGTTCTGGTTTCTAACAAGGTCTTCAGGTCACCTGGCAGGTCTGTCACTGAGTTTTGAAAATAGGTTAATGGGGTATTTCTATCACTTTTCACTGTATACATTTGATTTTAGCATTTGAATTAAGATTTCTTTGTGCTTAAAAGTACATTTTACAGATATAGTAAAACTTTCATATCAAATCCTTTTTGATAATCTGAGAAATCAAAACATTCTCATCATCTCACTTATTGGAAGATGGCTTTATCTACTCTCCATTTACATGGAGCCACTTTTCTTTTGAATGTTTGTTATGGCTCTTTTATTCTCTTTGTAATGAGGAAGCAATTGCCCAAATAAAGATATGCAGCTTTCCTGCCTGGGGCTGTAGTTGTACACAGTTAGGAAATGGATGTGAAGGTTTTTGCAAAAGTTCAAAAACAAAGTATCTTATACCATTTGTATGCAAAGACTAGAAAAATGTTTGCTGTAGTTATATAGACTTTTAACTTCTTCTCTTGGTGTAGAACTAAATATATATATATAGTTTTTTTTTTTTTTTAATGAGATGATTTAACTCCTTAACTAACAGGAGCCCTTGAACAGGTGATTTCTACGTGAGTTGAATTTTTATAACACAAGTGCTTGTTAGAATTACTTAGAGTCCTTCTCAACTATTTGTCTTTCCCATTCTGTTGTTTTCCTCTATTTCTTTGCATTGATCAGTGAGGAAGGCTTGCTTATCTCTCCTTGCTATTCTTTGGAACTCTGCATTCAGATGGGTATATCTTTCCTTTTCTCCTTTGCCTTTCACTTCCCTTCTTTTAACAGCTATTTTTAAGGCCTCTGCTCAGACAACCATTTTGCCTTTTGCATTTCTTTTTCTTGTGGATGGTCTTGATCCCTGCCTCCTGTACAATGTCATGAACAAAGATGGGCACAATAAAGGACAGAAACAGTATGGACCTAACGGAAGCAGAAGATATTAAGAAGAGGTGGCAGGAATACACAGAAGAACTGTACAAAAAAGATCTTCACCACCCAGATAATCACGATGGTGTGATCACTCACCTAGAGCCAGACATCCTGGAATGTGAAGTCAAGTGGGCCTTAGGAAGCATCACTACAACAAAGCTAGTGGAGGTGATGGAATTCCAGTTGAGCTATTTCAAATCCTAAAAGATGATGCTGTGAAAGTGCTGCACTCAATATGCCAGCAAATTTGGAAAACTCAGCTGTGGCCACAGGACTGGAAAAGTCAGTTTTCATTCCAATCTCAAAGAAAGGCAATGCCAAAGAATGCTCAAACTGCCACACAATTGCACTCATCTCACATGCTAGCAAATAGCTAAAATTCTCTAAGCCAGGCTTCAACAGTAGGTGAACAGTGAACTTCCAGATGTTCAAGCTGGATTTAGAAAAAGCAGAAGGAACAAGATCAAATTGTCACATCCGTTGGATCATCGAAAAAGAAGAGAGTTCCAGAAAATCATCTACTTCTGCTTTATTGACTATGCCAAAGCCTTTGACTGTGTGGATCACAACAAACTGTGGAAAATTCTTCAAGAGATGGGAATACCAGACCAACTTACTTGCCTCTTGAGAAATCTGTATGCAGGTCAGGAAGCAACAGTTAAAACTGGACATGGAACAACAGACTGGTTCCAAATTGGGAAAGGAGTACGTCAAGGCTGTATACTGTCACCCTGCTTATTTAACTTCTATGCAGAGTATATCATGAGAAATGCTGGGCTGGAGGAAGCACAAGCTGGAATCAAGATTGCAGGGAGAAAGATCAATAACCTCAGATATGCAGATGACACCACCCTTATGGCAGAAAGTGAAGAAGAACTAAAGAGCCTGTTGATGAAAGTGAAAGAGGATAGTGAAAAAGCTGGCTTAAAACTCAACATTCAGAAAACTGAGATCATGGCATCCGGTCCCATCACCTCATGGCAAATAGATGGGGAAGCAATGGAAACAGTGACAGACTTTATTTTTTGGGCTCCAAAATCACCACAGATGGTGACTGCAGTCATGAAATTCAAAAATGCTTGCTCCTTGGAAGAAAAGTTATGACCAACCTAGACAGCTGTTAAAAAGCAGAGACATTATTCTGCCAACAAAGGTCCATCTAGTCAAAACTATGATTTTTCCTGTAGTCATGTATGGATGTGAGAGTTGGACCATAAAGAAAGCTGAGCACCAAAGAATTGATGCTTTTGAACTGTAGTGTTGGAGAAGATTCTTGAGACTCCTTGGACTGCAAGGAGATCCAACCAGTCCATCCTAAAGGAAAGCAGTCCTGAGTGTTCATTGGAAGGACTGATGCTGAACCTGAAACTCCAATACTTTGGCCACCTGATGCTCATTTGAGAAGACCCTGATGCTGGGAAAGATTGAAGGCGGGAGGAGAAGGAGACAACAGAGGATGAGATGGTTGGATGGCATCACCAAGTCAATGGACATGAGTTTGAGTAAACTCCAGGAGTTGGTGATGGACAGGGAGGCTGGCATGCTGCAGTCCATGGGGTTGCAAAGAGTCGGACATGACTGAGCAACCAAACCGAACTGAAACTATTTGTAGAACTTCAGAGACACATTTGTTACCTAATGACCTGACAGTTTGAGTCAGATGTCACTCTTTATAGTTTTCTTTATAGAAGTATAGTTTTGATAAAATTAAGCATCATGTCTGTTAGTCTTTTTGTTTAGTAATCATTTTGAGTGCCTACTGTGTGCCCATGCCCTGAGGTAAGCCTGGGCCATTCAGAAGTAAATAGAAGGTAATCACACCCACTCCATGAGAATCCCATGGACAGAGGAGCCTAGTGGTCCATAGGGTCACAGAGGTGAGCATGACTGAGTGACCACTAAAGGTGGTCACAGTCATATAGGGAAGACTCACACATGATGTAATTGCAGTGTGGTATGATAAGGGATATAATGAAATTGTGACGTGTGTGTGAGATAAATTTAAGACATGTAAGTGGTGGATGTTTTATAAAGTATGACACTAAGTCTGTATTTTGAAGATGATTATGAGTTTCCTGGACAAAGAGAATCAGCTAGAAAACTTTCCAGGCTGAAGGAACCCCATGAGTAAGGGAGTGAAAGAAGGCAGCAGTTTGACTTGCTTGAGTAGGTAGGTGTGGCTGGCTTAGGGTTTAAGGACGAGTTAGAAGAATTAGGGTTAGTGAAGTAGGCAATAGTCAGCTCACAGAAAGCCCTGTTTGCCACTCTGGGTTTACATTTTTACTTTGTAAGTAATCAGGATCACTTGAAAGGTTTTAATCAGAAAAGTAGGATGATCAGATTTTCATTTTCCACAGTCATTTTGTAGATAGATCATTTAGAGAATGGTTTGGAGGGAAGTTGGGAATTGGGGAGGAATCCATCCCAGAGCTAATTAAGGCCTGTTTTAATGCTGTGGCAGTAGAGAAGGATCTGACCAGACAGCTGGAATCAGTAGGATTCATCATGACCTCAAAGATGTGATGGAGAGGAGAGGAGAATTACTGAGATTCTGGCTTGAATGATAATGGTATGTAGATAAGGAAAGGCAGAAAGAAAAATAGGTTTGAGGAGGTATTGAAATTATATTTGTATAGTTGAGCTTAGAGAGTGCCTGTAGAACATTTAGGAAGAGATCTTAGAAGGTGATTGAATATAGACATGGGAACTCAAGAGAGAGCTGGAAAAAGCTGACAGAACAGGTGAAATCTCCCAAGGAGAGCAGGGAGAATGAGAGGCAAGAAGTCCTAGAAATGAGCCGTTTCCCTCATCTTCTCTGGAGCATGAGACTGAATAAGGGAAATGGGAAGGAAATTGAGCTTGTAAAAGAGACTCAGAAGGGCATGTTGAAGAGGAATAGAACTTGGGGGGGGGGCGGTTATAGAAACCAGAGGAAGTCAGAATAGCAAGGAGAATGCCAGATTGCAAAATTATATGCTTGCCAAGAAAGTATTTTTTGATGTATAAGAGATTAAGATACTCTTTAGAGGAGGAAATAGAGGGTTTTTTATTTAAATGAACTTGGGACAGTTGGCTTACTAGCTAAAAAACAAGTCTATCTCATGTTGTTCAGTCACTATGTCTGAACTTTATGTTGGATACTTTATATCAAAATAAGTGAAAAGTAAATGTAAAAAGTGGAAATGATAACACACTAGAAGAAAATATGAGTCTATTTACACCGTGTTCAGTGTTCTTATCATGACATCAGAATTAGAAAAGAGAAGACTGATAAATTGTACTGCATATAAATTCACCATTTCTATGTGCTAAAGATGCTGATGCTGAATCTCCCATACTTTGGCCACCTGATGTGGAGAGCCAACTTGTTGGAAAAGACCCTGATGCTGGGAAGCATTGAGGGCAGAAGGGGAAGGAAGCGACAGAGGATGAGTTGGTTGGAGGGCATCACCAACTCAATGAATATGAGTTTGAGCAAACTCCAGGAGATAGGAAAGGACAGGGAATCCTGGTGTGCTGTAGTCCATGGGGTGGCAAAAGAGTTGGACACAACTTAGTGACTAAACAACAAAGATATGATAAAATAAAAATGTAAATGGGAAACTAGGAGAAGTATTTGTCACATATTTGACAGAGGTGTAATATCCTTGATATATAAAAGATCTTTCAGTAAAATGAGTGACTGGAGATTTCTGGTTAAGCGTTGATGAGTAATTGGTTAAGCAGTTTACTTAATTAAGATGTATTTCTCTTCCTTCCAAAATTCTGGTGAAATGACAGAAAAGAATCACAAAATATAAACCTACAACAATAGAAAATATGGGAGTGGGGAAATTTTTTGTTAATGGTAGACTAAGCAGTTGCTCCCTCTTTCCTGCAGTTAGGAAAGCTAAACACAATTTAAAACGAAATTTGTTTGAGGGTGATAGTGGTAACAAGAACAGTGAAGATCTGTGGGACTAAGATCTGGGGAGTAAGTAAGGAAGCTCATAGATATGAGACCAGATTTGCATCTACTTCTGCCCTGGAAGAGTCTTCCAATTCAAGACGAGGCCAGCAAATGAGAAGTTGGGAAGCAGAAGAGATTGTAATAGATTGATGGAACTGAAGGGTGGGGGGCAAAAACTAGAATTTGGTATAAATCAAGGAGGAAGGGGCCCTGGGAAACTCCTTACGCTTTGAGTCCCAAAGGCCTATGTCCTGGAATAGTGATTTTCCAGAAGTACTGATGTTGAACTTCAAATCCTCTGTGTCCTTGATTGGATCAAGGTGATCTTGGCAGAACCAAATGTGATTTTTTTCTGGAAGAAGATAACATCACTTGGAGCCTCAAATGATTCTACAGTGTCTGAAACTTACCTACCAAATGAGAATTTAGGACAGTTTGACTGAAAATCAAGACTAAGTGGATTCTCAGGGACTCAGATAATGAAGTAATTATACACCATCACATAGTATATAACATGTTTAAAGAAATCAAAGACAAGATTAAGAATGAATTAAGTTGGGAGATTGGGATTGACATGTACAATTACTCTGTATGAAATAGATAATTAATAAGAGCCTGCTGTATAGCACAGGGAACTCTACTCAATATTCTGTAATGGCCTGTATGGGAAAAGAATCTAAAAAAAGAGTGGGTATATTGATTCACTTTGCTCTACACTTGAAACTAACATAACATTATAAATCAACTATACTCCAATAAAAATTTTAAAAAATCTAAGTTCTAGATTTGAAGGACTATAACTAAGTAAATTGAGATTAAGATCTTGATAGATGGGTTTAACAGTAGGTTAGTAGTAGTAATAAATTGAAAATAAATATTTAGAATGATAAAATATATAGAGAAAAATTGATGGGAAATATGTAAAAGATTCTAAGAGACATAGGATTCAGTGAGAATATTTAACAAGTGTGTAATCAAAATCCCAGTAGGAGGGAAAGGAGGAATAGTGTACAATCTGTATTTAGAGAGGTAATGACTGAAAATTCTCTGCAACATACGAACGTCAAATCACAGATTCAAGAAATACTGTAGACCCCACACCAGATAAAGTCAAATAAAATCTCACTGAAGTTTAAGATTGCTGAAAACCAAAAATAATGAGAAAATCTTAAATACTTAAAGAAGAATTATATGTTGCATTCAAAAGGGCAATAAGACTGACAGCTGATTTTTCAACACAAGCAATAGAAGTCAAAAGACAATGGATCAGTATTTTTGAAATGTAAACAAGAATGTAAACTGCCAGACTGAAATTTTATACCCAGCAAAACATCCTCCAAAAGGGAAGGCAAAAATATCTTTTTGGATCAACAAAATGAAGAGAATTAATGCACACCAGACTTGCACTAAAGGGGAGTAATAATAAAGATTCTTCTTTGGGCAGAAGGGAAATTGATCCTGCATGGCAGCTTTAAGACGTAGGAAAAAGTGGAGACCAAAGAGAGGGTAAATGCAAATAAATGTTGATGTATAAAACAGCAATGATAATGTCTTGTGTGGTTTAAAATACATATATGTAGTTTAAAAATATAATAATAGCATATAAGCTGTGGGGATGTAAATAGAGTTAGTATCCTGTTGTCTTTGCATTATCCAGGAGGTGGTAAAATTATTAATTTACTGCAGACTTTGATAAGTCAAGGATGCATGTTGTAATCGCTAGGATATTCATTAAAAGAACAATAAAAGAATATATATCTACTAAACTAATAGAAGGTAATAAGGAGGAGAAGGAGGGGTCATTAGTAGTACTAACTTGATTAATCCTAAAGAAGACAGGTAGACAGAAGAGGAACAGAGTATATGAGGATAATAGGAAGCAAACAGTAAGATGGTAGATTTATACCCAGGATATTAGTAATTATATTAAATAAAGTGAACTAAAAATTGCAGTTAAAAACAAAGATTGAGAAATTACTTTTTTAAAAAGTGGATTTCACAACTTTGTACTGCTTCTAAGGATGCATACAAGTGGAAAATAAAATGGAAAAGGACATACCACTCAAACACTAACCAGTAGAAGACTGGTGTACCTATATTAGTAAAATGGAAGTTAAGGCAGGAAAAGCATTATTGGAGATAGAGACATTTCAAAATGATGAAATACTCAATTCAGTAGTTCTACATCTGTATCTGCCTAAATGCATGGTGTCAAAATACACAAGGGAAAAATTGGCAAAACTAGCAAAGGATAGACAAATCTACAATCATAGTGGGGTTTTTTAGTACAGTTTACTAACTGATGGAGTAAACAGAGAATCACTGAGGATATTGTTGTTGTTCAGTCGCTCAGCTGTGTTTGTCTTTTTGCAACCCCATGGATTGCAGCACGCCAGGCTTCTCTGTCCTTCACCGTCTCCCAAAGCTTGCTCAAACTCGTGTCCATTGAGTTGGTGATGCATTTCAACCATCTCACCCTCTGTCATCCCCTTCTCCTCCTGCCTTTAATCTTTCCCAGCATCAGGATCTTTTCCAAGGAGTCAGTTCTTTGCATTACCAAAGTATTAGAGTTTCAGCTTCAGCATCAGTCTGGCTAATGAATATTCAGGATTAATTTTCTTTAGGATTGACTGGTTTGAGGATATAGAAGATCTCAATAACACACTTAACAAGTTTGACCTAATTGAGATCACAGTGGGTTTGCCAGTAGATTAGATATAGAAGGAGAGAACTAGGAGATTGAAGACAACAAATATTGAAAATGAAACATAAAATGAAATATGAAGGACTGTGCACCCATAACTGTTAGATTATACATGCTTTTATATACACATGGAACATTTATCAAAATTGCTTATCTATAAAGCAAGTGTTGACAGATTTCAAAAGATTTAAATCAGTATCAGACTTATTACAGAGATAGGTCTACTACTTGAAAAAAAAGTCAGACATCACTGAGTTAATAGGGTAAAACAGAAAAATACTGTGATACTGTCAATTGATGTAAAAATTGCCATTGGTAAAATTCAGCATCCATTCAAAGTGAAATCCCATAACACGTTATGAGGAAAAAGTAGCTTCTTTAATTTGATAGAGGTTACTTAAAAGAATCCTTTAGCAAAAAGCAGGTTTAATGGTAAAGTGTTGAAAGTTTTCCTTCTGAGACTGGGAGTAGAAAGAAGTTATCTTTACCATTATTCTTAATGACTTTCTTTAGAGATTCTACCTGGTTCAATGCAACAAGAAAAGTATAAGGTACAGGAATCAGCAAGGAAAGAATAAAACTGGTTTTGTAGATGGCATGTGTATGTAGGGAAAAAAACCTCATAACTTACTGTAATTAATAAGCAAGGCTGCAAGATTCAGAGTAACTCTGGGCACAATTGCAATTTTGTATATCAACAACAAATAAAAAGTGAAGTAGAAATATCATTCGTGGTGGCATGCACAGTCCGATTTTACAGAATAAGTCTAAGTCTAAAAAAATGTAAGGCATCTGTATAGGGAAAGATAAACACTGAGAGAAGTTAAAGGTCTAAATAAATAGATGGGTATACCATGTTAATAGATTGGAGAATCAATGCTGTAAGATGTTGATTCTTCTGAAATTCAAACATGCCTTCATATAGTATCAATAAAAATGCCTGCAGTTGTTTCCTTGATGAACTTGACAAACTGATATTAACATATGCTTGGAAATGTAGACAGCAAAGGATGCCCAGAAGAGTTTTGAAGAATGGCAATCTGAGCAGACTTACTCTACAGGATATTAAGACTTAGTTTAACCCTATGGTAATTAAAATAATATAACTTTAGTGAAAGGCTAGACAAGTTGACCAGCCCAGCAAAATAGTCCAGACACAGTTGCACTTGTATTTGGATGCTTGATTTATCATGTAGGAGGCTCTGCAGAAGGACAGAGAAAGGACAGTCTTCTCAGTAACTGTGTTCAGTTAAATATTCATGTGGGGAAAGAAAAGAAATGTGACCCTTTCACTGCACACACACAAATTAATCCCAAATCTGTCTCCATCGAATTCTCCAGGCCAGAATACTGAAGTGGGTAGCCTTTCCCTTCTCCAGGGGATCTTCCCAACCCAGGGATCAAACTCAGGTCTCTTGCATGGCAGGTGGCTTCTTTACCAGCTAAGCCACAAGGGAAGTCCAAGAACACTGGAGTGGGTAGCCTGTCTCTTCTCCAGCGGATCTTCCTGACCTAGGAGCCTATCTGGGGTCTCCTTCATTGCAGGCAGATTCTTTACTAACTGAGCTATCAGGGAAGCCTGATAAATCTGTATCAGTCTGGGTCAAATCCGGAGGAAAAGAAAAAGAGAAAGAAAAAATTTACTATGAACATTTTTAATCAGATTGTTTTTTTGATGTTGAGCTATATGAGCTGCTTATATATTTTGGATATTAATCCCTTAGCAGTCATATCATTTGCAGAATTTTTTCCCAGTCAAGTTTTTTCATTTTGCCTATATAAAAAAATAATTTAAAAAAATGACCATTTTTCACTGTATGAGGGAATGGAAGTAATGCGGGAGTGGGCTCATAAAAAGTCAAGAGAACTGTAAAGAATGTAAGAGTAGCACACATAGAGGGGAGCTGCATCCTCTAGGATGAGACAGAGCCCTTGAGGAAGAGTCCCTGTGGTGCCCAGGGCTGAGACCCACGCCTGGTCTCCAGGGCAGGCCGTGGCTTCCTGCAGGGCAGAGACGTCTCTGTTCTGTCGCGCTGGTGGATCTTGATGGAAGCCGGTAGTGGTTTAGTCGCCAAGTCATGTCTGACTCTTGCGACTCCACTGATTGTAGTCTGCCAGGCTGCTCTGTCCATGGGATTCTTCAGGCAAGAATACTGAAGTGGGTTACCATTTCCTCCTCCAGGGGATCTTCCTGACCCAGAGATAGAACCCACGTCTCCTGCATTGCAGGTGGATTCTTTACCAAGTGAGCCTAGGAATAGAATTATGGAGCCCACTCCATCCCTCACATTCATTCAGCATTTATTTAATAAATGTTGTTAAACATTCTCTCTATAGCAGATACCGTGTTTGTTACCAGATACATAAGAGAGGACCAAATAGGCATTGAACTTGCCTTCGCGGAATCTGTAGTTTATGAACGCCTTTTTTCAGGCACTGTTCAGTTACTAGGGACGTAGAGAGTGGAGAGTATCTGTCCTATGGAGTTGGGGGTGTGTCGCTTTCCCAGTGTGGAGGTGTTCACAGCCTCAATCTGGGAGCTTTCTGAATCTGGTACTGTTGGGATTTTTTTGGGAAGTTTCCTCTTGATCAATTATTAATTCCATTTCCAGCCTGTCTCTGAAGAATTGGGAGTAGGGGCAGAAAATTCCAAGCTGCCACATGGCTTGGTTTTTTTTGGTGACTAGCCCCATTCGTAGCCATCCTGGAGCCCATCTCCCCACCCGTGCACCGCCACCCCCACCCCCCGCAAGAGTAGCCCCACTAGCTCCTTAGTGCTTTTATCACTTAGAGTTTCAGGAACCCTGGGTCAGGGACGAAGTCAAAGACAAGATATTGGAACCAAAGATGTTCTTATCACTTAAGAAATTACGGGGTTTTAGGAGTTCTCTGCCAGGACTTGGGGCCAAAGACCCAAGTTATTTTCTGTTATCTCACACTGAAGGACCCAAATGAGATTAGTGGTAGATTAAGATTTATTGTAGGGAATGTCTGCATATGGTAGGGATATTAGTATTGATATCTGCAACTCAAGTTACAATTACATTTGCTTTGAAAGGATTGAATTATTCAATTATGTGTTGAATTCTTTGAGTTAGCTTAGTTTCATGACATTAGTTTTGTCCATTATATGTTTCTCAGTTATATTAATATGATTTACAGATCTACTTATCCTTCTAGGTATTATTACCAATTATTACCAATTACAGGTGACTGTTTGTAGTAATTTAAAAATCAAGTTGGAATTATGTATTGATTAATATATTAAGGTTCTTTTCCAGCCTGTCTTGCTTTAAGAGTTATTCTGCCTCAGAGCGGGGGGTGTGTATGTTAAACTCCACACACCCCCCCCCCCCAGCCTGTCCCCCCCAAGGAATCATGGATACCTCTTCTCTGGTTTTCTCCCCATGCCCAAAACCTGTTGTGGTCACCTTGCATGCCAGTGCATGTGTGTGGATGTGGCTGTACATAACTGAAATGTATAGTTCTTCAGTTGCTATGTCATTTCCTCCTCTCTGCAATCCCATGGACTGGAGTACCCCAGGCTCCCCTGTCCATCACTATCTCCTGGAGTTTGCTCAGACTCATGTCCATTGAGTCAGTGATGCTCATCTCATCTCATCCTCTGCTGCCCTCTTCTCTTTTGCCTTCAGTCTTTCCTAGTATCAGGGTCTTTTCCAGTGAGTTGGCTCTTCGCATCAGGTGGCCAGGCTATAGGAGCTTAACTTTTCTATAAAAATTGTAAACCAGTCCCTTATTGCTTATCTCAGTATTTTGCACACTTCTCTAGTTATTGTCTTAGGAAAGGAGGTCTGCCAACATAGTTGCTCACCAGAGAGTGTAAACATTTGCCATATTCCCTCTAGAAAGGTGCCAAACTACACTCTCTATAGCTGAATATGAAAATGTTCAGTTCCCTAAACTGACTGACACAGGTATTACAGTTTTTCAATCTTTCTTAGTCTAATGGGTGAAAAAATTATTTCTTTCGGGTGAAAAAATAGTTTCTTTTTAATTTGCTTTTCTTCATGTGGCCACTTTGTGATCCTTTTGTTTGTGTTCATTCTTTTGTTCTTTTTTCTAGTACATTCTTTACCCTTTCTGATTTCTGTGTTTTTCTTAAAAAAAAAAAAAGTTTAATTTTTTTCCTGGCTAGCATGCTGTATTTCAGTCTTAATTTTCTTCATTTGCATCCTCATGTCAGTCCTGTGGGTCATGCACTCAAACTTTGAGTCTCTTTGGCCTTGAAAGCACAGCCAGGAAAGGCTTCTTTACCCTACTTCCTAATGTTCTCCCTGGATTTTCTTCTTTGTGTTGAATTTTTCCCTTAGGTCTTTAATACACAGAGATATTTTGTGTATATGGACAGAGTGAGGTAAAGCTTTTTTCCCCCCATATATTAATAGATGCTTATTATTGAGTCATTGATCCTTTCCTACTGATTTGAAATGTTGCCTTTACCTTGTGCTAAATTTCCACAAATACTAATATGTGGTTTTGTATCTGAATGCCCTCTGTTCATTGATCTGTTTATCATAGGCCTGCATCAGTACCATGTTGTTCTTTGCTTTTTCCTTTTTTTCCTTACACACTGATTTGGTTCTTGTCAATCTGACAATTCATGAAGAGAAAATTGTTGCCCCTAGTCCATCCATCCTTTAAGTTATCTTTCAAAAATGGGGTATGACTTTATAGTAGAGGTTCCTTTGTTTCTCTACATGACCTGTTACTGGTTTCTGTGAGTTGAGGTCACGTTCTTTTTCTTTTCCTTTTGGTAGCAGAAGTTGTGGGTTGATGAGGAAAACCAATTTAAAGCAACTTTTTTTCCTGAATGTTACCATAAATTGTTTAAACACTCACTTATTAATGGAAATTTAGGTTTCTTACAGGGATTTCCCCCTTGTAAAGCAAGTTTTTTTGCCACAGAAAATAGAATTGAAATGATCTCTAATTCTCATTTCTGTAGCCACCGCTTCCGGGCTCTTCTCACATCTTAGAACACATCAAATATAAAAGTATTTATAAGACATACAGGGTTAATAGATGAGTACTCTTGGGATCAGAGACCGCTGACCCGGGGTCTGCGGGGCCCAGGCCCCCTCGCAGAGCATGGGGGGACCAGCACCTGTGATGTGTGTGTGTAAGACACACGTCTTCAGGGACATGTCTAGAAAGTGCTGATCTAGGTTAAAGTGTCCAGCTCTAAATATTTTTCATTGTAAATCATTATGGCTTGATACAAATTTAACATTTTGAGAGCCAAAATTCTTTTTAAAAAATTTTGATTGTGGTAGGATGTACATAACGTAAAGTTTCCCATCTTAGCCATTTTAAAGTATACAGTTCTTCGGCATTAAGTAAATTCACACAGTTGTGTAACTACCTCCCCAGTCCCATCTCCCTGCAGCCCTGGCAACCATCTTTCTATTTCCTGTCTCTGAATTTGACAGCGCTGCTGCTGCTAAGTCGCTTCAGTCGTGTCCGACTCTGTGCGACCCCACAGACGGCAGCCCACCAGGCTCCTCCATCCCTGGGATTCTTCAGGCAAGGATGCTGGAGTGGGTGACCATTTCCTTCTCCAACGCATGCATGCTAAGCCGTTGACAGCGCTAATTATCTCATATCAGGGGAGTCGTATAGCTTTTGTCTTTCTGTGACTGATGTATTTCTCTTAGCATAATGTCCTCATGGTTCAGCCACACGTCATTTCCTTCCTTTTTAAAGGATGAATAATATTTCATTATGTATACAGCACACTGTGTGTCCATTCATTCATCGACAGACACCTGGGTTCCCTCCACCTTTGGGTGTTGTGAGTAGTGTTGCCATGAGTAAGGGTGTACAAGTCTGAGAGCCAGACTTCTTTTGAGAGTTGGTTTTTCTTTTTTTCACTTTTATTCAGATACTCCAATCTGAATTTAATTCCCACTGTTCTGCTGAAACCTCTTTCAGAGAGAGATCACTTGTGACCTCAGAATTGGTAAAGATGAGGGGCATTTTTCAGTATTTTATTTGGTTTCTCAGATGTATTCACACAAGTTGACTATGCCTTCCCCCTTGGCCTCTGGGATGATGTGTGGCCTTGGATTTTCTCCTAGTGTAGAATGTTCCATTTTGCTGTCTTCTGCCCGACGTCTGAAGGTGGGCCCTTCTCAGGGCTTGACTTGACCTTCTTCGTGTGTGACTGGTAAATGTGGATATTTCTCAGGAATCAACTGAGGTCCTCACCTCTAAGATACTCATTTTTACTCTCAGTGACCCTCCTTCTCCCTCAGCCTGCTGAGAGGGCTCCTGATTCTTTTTTTTTTTAACTTTTGCTACAAAAAACTGCATCTATTTTTATTATTTTTTTCCCATTTACAGTTATTACAAAACATTGGCTATCTTCTCTTGTGTGGTATTAGTATATCCTTGAGTTGTCTTATATGCAATAAGTCTGTACCTGTTTTTATTTTTGTGGTAGTTTTTTCAGCAAGTTCAGACTCACCTGCTGCTTTTTGTTTCTGTTGTCTTACTGGAATTTGGAAAACCAGAGTTTTGCTAGGGGACTTCCCTGATGGTCCAGTGGTTAAGAATCTGCCTGCCAGTGCAGGGGCCACAGGTTCAATCCCTGGTCTGGGAAGCATCCACATGCCACAGGGCAACTAAACCCGTGCACTGCAACTATTAAAGGTCGCATGCCTCGAGCCCGTGAGCTGCAACGAAGAGTAGTCCCGGCTTGCTGTAACTAGAGAAACCCTATGCCCAGCAGTGAAGACCCAGCGCAGCCAAAAATAAGAACAGATAATAAATATTTTTAAAAAATGTTTTGCCAGAATTGAACTTTGGTGCCCACATTGTGTCCCATTTACTTTCTACGTCTCTCCAGGGGTAATTATTTTCCTTCTGTCTTTTCCAAGGTCTCTCTCTCTCTCTCTCAGCCTTCTTCCTCTCCTGCTGCCTCCACATTCACCTCCAGGGGTGTGCTAGCATCCTAAATTTGTTTTGAGCTCAGCTCCCTCTGCTGAGGGCCCCACCAGAGCTGCCCACCCACTCTATGGCAGGGTCTGACAGGCTGGTCCTGTGTAGTGTGTCTGAAGTGAGCTCATGGTGTTCCCCTCTGTCTTTCCTGTCTTAAAAAAGGACACCTCCCATGTGTCCAAGGCAGACCTGGGGGCCAGTTTTAAGATAAACATTTGCACCAAAAGTAGTTTCAGCTTTCTAGGAAAGTTGCAAGAATATCATAGACAGTTCACGTGTCCCCCCACTCTCACTGATCCTAATAACGTGAAGGTGGTATGTTCACCCTGACCAGTAACCAGTACTGCTACAGGACTGTAAACTCCACACGTTCTTCAGCTTTCCTTAGTTTTCCCCTAGTGTCCTTTTCTGCTCCAGGACCCCGTCCAGGAGGCCACATGACATTTAGTTGTCCTTTCCCCTCAGGCTCATCTGGACTGTGACAGTTGCTCAGACTTTGCTTGTTTCTTTCGACCTTGACGGATCAGGCATTTGTACGATGTCCTTCAGTTTGGGTTGGACTGCTGTTTGGTCTGTGATTAGGCTGGGATTACGGGTTTTGGGAAGGAAGACCATGGAGATGCAGAGCCCTTCTCATCTCGTCAGATCAGGGGTGCCTGCTATCAATGACTTCTCACTGTGATGATACTCTTAACCTTCACCACCTGGCTGAGGCAGTGCTTATCAGGTTTCTCCAATCTAGAGTTGCTACTTTTTTTCCTCTCAGAGGTCATCTTCTGACACCTCCTTCATCTTTTACGTATTGAATCCAAGCCTACCAGTTCTATTTCCACATAAATTTCCATTCTGTCTAAATCACTCCTTACAGCCACCTCTCCAGGCCAGTCGACAATTACTTGTGCCCAAACGGCTTCTAGAGGGCTCCTGACCCCTGTCCCTGCCTGAAGTCTTGGCTGCTCCCACCCAGATGCCGGAGTGGTTTTTTTAAAATGCCAGTTGGATTATGGTACCCCATTTCTCAATTGTTTGAATACTTTTCCATTGTCCTTAAGATCCAGCTTCTCAGCCTTGTGCATAGGCCTGTGAAATCCTGTGCGTCGCCCGTCCAGCCTCCCGCCTGGCCCCTGTCCCTTCGTCTCTCTCCCAGCCCTTGGTTTCGTCCCCTGAACTCCTTGTCTGCTCTCAGGTCCTTCATCCCATATTGCCTGTGACGTGTCATTTCTTCTTCTTCTTAGGATATGGTCCACCTCCACCTTGTCATCCTTCTGATCTCAGCTAAACATTATTTTCCCCAGGAAAATTGCCTCTTTCCCCCTCGCTCTCCGCAGCAGAATCCATGAGGTACCCTTTGCTGTTCATTTCTGTAGCATCCTGCACTTCTTAACTCTGCTCATGGTGCTTGAAATGACTTGTTCCATGTCTGAATCCTTGCCTCAGTGTCAAAATAGACAAAGCTGGAACCTCTCCTCTGCTCTTCATTGCACATCCCGGGATGTAGTGGCCGAGTCTTCCCTGTAGTTAGGCTCTCCCGATATATTTGTTGAATGAATTTGTCTTTTAATTAGTGAGTAGAATTGCAGAACGGAAAATAATTGCTCCTCCTTCTATTGTATGCGAGTAAGTCCTTGCGTTTATTTCTGTGATTCCCTTGAGTGAAGTGTCCTGAATGCCCTGTGTAAGATGCTGTGGTCAGTATGTAATGAATCTAGAAGGGTGCAGTCCCCTCTGCTGCCCCGCACGACCTTCCGGTCCTTTCATTGTCTCACTCCCCAAACACGACTGGGAACCTTAGTGTGCAGAGCCCCATGTGGAGCACCTTCCTGTCAGGACCAGAGCCGTGGAGCAGGACAGGCTGGACAGATGTAATTTCAGTTCTAGCTCTGCCATTTTTAAGTTTTACGTCTTGAATGTTAACCTTTGCTCATCTGAAAAATGGAGAGAGCAGTAGCCCTCTTGCAAACCTTGTAAAGAATCAGATCGGAAAAAGAATGGAAGATGGTCAGCACCATCATCATAGTAATCACAGAGCTGGCATTATTGCTTTTTAAGACCTAAGCACCATGCTGCTCAGTTTGTATTATTTATTTTCTTTAATATTCACAGCAGCCCTATAAGGTAGGGATGTCATTATCTTCATGTTTTAAGTGAAGAAAGTGTGACTTTGTTAAAAAAATTAGTTTATCCAAGGTCATAGAGTAGTAAGCGGTAGAGCTATTACTGAAACCTAGAGTTGGTTCTAATTAGAAAAGGATTCTCTCTATCTTGTATAGCTACCCTGTCTTTCAGTATAGCTTTGTTCTTGGGGTTTTAGAGACTTTTAAGGCATCTATTGACATTTAAAAACTTAAGGGCCACCTTAAGCTGTTATCAGCTGGAATTTGTTTCTTTACCCTTTGGCAGGTCTGACATGGTGCCTGTTGCCTGCAGGAGGCGGGTATATGTGGAGACTGGAGGGTGGGGTTGAACCCACCTAGGCAATTTTTCTTAAAGTGAGGACTGTGGACCTAGGTTCTAGTCAGCTTCACCTGGGGGTTTTACTAAACATGCAGATTGTTTAGCTCCTCTTTTGATGTACTAAATTGTAATCTCTTAAGGGAGAGACTTGGGAACTAATCTCTACAAATGACTTGGTTTACATAGGGGCTTCTTATTTGTCTGAAGCTTGAGAATTGGTGACAAGAGGAAGTGGGAAATGGATCATAACTCCTGACTGTCATGTGGTCTTGGCCCCGACTATCATGTAGGAAGCCAGTAGAGCAGTTAAAATAATTACTGGTGTGCAGGTTAGTAACCTTCCACAGGTCATACAGACATAAAGTCAACAGTCGGTGAATGTTTCCCTTTTGTTTTATTTTTTTATTTGGGGGAATTTGGCATATATCATATTGTTCTTTTTCTCTAGTGGGGACAGTACCTGAGAGGAATGGGTCTTGACTGTAGTAGAGTTAACATATAAATGTGAAATCTGAGGGGGAAATTTAAGAGTATTTGGCAGATTTGCATACCGTTGGTAAAGCTAGGAGTATGTCTAAAGCTGGTTTTTCAAGTCTTTTAGAGAAACTGTCATATTGTACCCTGATTTTCCATTTAGAAACTATGGTAATTTCAGGTTTGTGGCTAATATGAAGGCTGGTAATCAGTAGGACGTGTTTTAAATATATAGTATTTATTTTAAACAAGGAGGTTACTTTCATTATTTCACCCAGGATGAGCAGAACCAGGTGGTTCCAGAATTGGTTAGTTCAGTGGCTCCTACTGGCTCCCCGTGACTCTTGGCTGTCCCTGCATGGTGGCTGCAGCTGGGCTTGGTGGGTTAAAGTGCACAGGGAGAGGGCACTGCCCTGCCTTCTGCCACTCCCCACCCCCCCACCCCGTTCTTGAGAAGTTTTTTTTTTTTAACTAAAAATACTTGATTCATCCACAAGAAGGCAGAAAGGAAGAACAAAGGAACAAAGAACACAGGAAATAAGTAGAAAACAAATCACAGGATGGTTAATTAAAACCCAACCATATTTATTATATTAATTGTATATGGACTAAATTATATTATACTAACTACATATGGACCAAATATTCTGATTAGAAGGTGGACATTGACAGACTAGATTTAAGGAAGCAGGGCCCTTGAATTCTTCTTGAACTTTGCTCTGGGATGCAGCTAAGTTACTTTTAAACAGTTTGATCCTTTCAGGTCTTGCTTTGTTAGGTGGGTGTGCAGCAGTGCTCAACCTCAGGCCGATTTCCCCCACTCCTGAGGCCGCCTCCACAGCGCTTGAGGAGTACTCCATTGTCTGGTGAATTTAAAGTTTTTCAGTCTCTGCCCCAGTTCTTAAATAGCTTTTTTGAGATGCAATTGGCATATACTGAGTTGCACCTACTTTTGAGATGTGTGCTTGCGCACACCCCATGGCCATCCCCCTCCACCAGAAGGAGCGGTCCAGTCACTCTTAAAAGTTGCTGGTGCTCAGGGCACATGGGCCCCTTTCTCCTCCTTGCTTTCTCCTTTCATTAAATCTTTGAAGCTATTAGGGAGAAAATTATATTGTTGAGGATAAAGTTCCAGGTAGACAGGTATTTAACTTATAGTTTTTGCTTTTGTTTTCTTTTTGAGGATTGTAGCGGAAATAATATGATGATTGCAGGTGTAGGTTGCTGTATCACTTATAGAAAGTTTTAAGAAACAGGCGTATATTTTAGAGCAGACTGAGAAGCTTGGCAGAGAAAATATATTTTCAGAAAGGTTGAAAGAAACTGCAGAGAGGGTAGCTGTAGTGGGAAGGGGGTGGGGGAGGGAACATCTTCTGCTGGCGGTGCCCCCCTGGGTGCACTTGGAGGAACCATATTCGTGGATACCAAGTGCTTTTCTTGTCTTGGTTTTTCAAACAAGCAGTATTTCTAATATGCTGAAAAAAACTAACAAATTCTAAGATGAAAGGGTAATAGAAATATAATCCCCACTTAACTGAAGGATATACTTAGCTCAAGTGCATTTTATTCTAGTGAATTGTCTGTTTTATTGAGTGACATTTTGGTGATTTATTTATTTATATTTGTAGATTCAAGTTTTTTTTTTTTTTTTTTTTAAATGCCCCATCACTATAATAAACTTTTGGCTGGACATTTTCATTTTGCTCTCAGAGTACACTTGCTGAGATTAGTTTCTGCTGCAGAAAGCATTATATTGTTGAGTTAATAGCCATTTTGTAAAGAATTAGTAAAATATATAGAACCCTGTTTTAATGGGTTTCTTCAGCTGTCTCCTAGCTTCTCTGACTCTCTGAATTTTCTTGGCTCTTTATTTTTTATTTCTTTCTGGTTCTTGTGTGTATTTTGAAAATATATGCCTGAGGTGAAAATGGCAGCGTTTCTGTCATGATTTAACCTTATTAGAAACGACGTTCTTTGTTCTGTGTCTCTTTAGTTGAGGAATGAGCCAATTCTCTGTGTTTATAAATGCTGGCTGCTGCTCCTTGGCAAATAAACAGACAAAACCCCAAAAACATTGAAACAGCAACAACAAAAAACAACCCCCCAAAACTCAGAGTACAGATTGAGCATGTTGGAAAATGTGTTCTTTAAAAAGTTGTCCAGACAGTTAGAACTTAAATATGGGTGAGAATTTCTTTGGAAAAAGTCTTCTTTGCTCGAACTCCAATGACTTGTTGGTCTTGTGAAAGTGAAACCTTGTGTGTTTCTTACTGTAGTAATGTTAAGTCACCCGTGTGGTCGTACAGTTTTCTTTCCAATTTCAGATTGAGGGTAGGGTATGTGCTAGTTGTGCTCCTAAAATTTGGGTAGTGTAGGACTTTTGAACATTCCCTGTTTATTTTATTTACTGCTCGTCATTTGGAAGAGGCCTCTCTTTCTCTACCCCTTGCTGTGAAAGTGCTAGTTCTGCCACTGATGGATTTATTTGGGGTCAAAGACAGCCCTTCCCCCACCCCTCAGTTCGCTTTTATTGGTATCTATGAATCCAGTCCATTTGTAGTCCTTGCGGGACTCTCTTTGGGGCCCAGGAAGGGGGCTAGGAGAGTGCTTTGTTTCTCAAATTTCACCTTAAGCCAGTCTTTTGGGAAAAAATAAAAAGCTACTCGCGTCCCATGTCCTCTAGAATCTGGAGCAGAACTGTTGCTTCAGCAGACTTCTGGTTAAGTAGGCAGGTGTCAGATTGTGTCTCTGGGAAAAAGGAAGTGTGTCCCATATACCAGCCTCTGGGGCTCTCCTGGTTGTCGCAGCTGAATCCGTGCTTCTCATATGTGTTGGCCCCAGTGGTCTCTGTTGTTCAGTCTCTCGGTCGTGTCTTGACTGTTTGCCACCCCTTGGACTGCAGCACGCCAGGCTTCAGGAATTTGCTCAAACTTGTGTCCTTTGAGTTGGTGATGCCATCCAACCTTCTCATTCTCTGTCGCCCCCATCTCCTCTTGTCCTCAGTCTTTGCCAGCATCAGAGTCTTTTCCAGTGAGTCGGCTCTTCGCATCAGGTGGCCAAATTATTGGAGCTTCAGCTTCAGTATCAGTCCTTCCAATGACTATTTAAGGTTGATTTCCTTTAGGATTGATTGGTTTGATCTCCTTGCCGTCCAAGGGATTCTCAAGAGTCTTCTCCAGCACCACAGTTTGAAAACATCAATTCTTTGGTGGTCAACTTTCTTTATGGTGCAACTCTCACAACCATGCATGATTACTGGAAAAATCATAGCTTTGACTAGATGGACCTTTGTCGGGAAATTAATGTCTCTGCTTTTTAATATGCTGTCTAGGTTAGTCATAGCTTTTCTTCCAAGGAGCAAGCGTCTTTGAATTTCATGGCTGCAGTCACCATCCGCAGTGGTTTTGGAGCCCAAGAAAATAAAGTCTGTCACTGTTTCCATTGTTTCCCCATTTATTTACCATGAAGTGATGGGGCTGGATGCCATGGTCTTTTTTTTTTGAATGTTGAGTTTTAAGCCAGCTTTCTCACTCTCCTTTTTCACCTTCATCAAGAGGCTCTTTAGTTCCTCTTTGCTTTCTGCCATTAAAGTGATGTCATCTGCATATCTGAGATTATTGTTACTTCTCCCAGTAGTCTTGCCTTCTTTTTACTTATTAAATTACATTCTAGGGGATCCTCCTGACCCAGGGATCGAACTCAGGTCTTCTGCATTGCAGGCAGATTCTTTACTGCCTGAGTAACCAGGGAAGCCCTAGTTAGGTTCTAGGGTCCTTGAATAGTAGAGGCGTGGTAAACTCCTTCCTGGTAGCCCTTCCTTTCCCAAATAGCAAACACATGTGAAAAACACTGGCTAAAATCCCTCATAGATTTTCTTTAAGTCACCTAAAATGTCATTACTGGCACAAATTTATTCAGATTGTCAGAACTTCTGAGTGCTTGGGTGGGGAGGGTCCTTGTTTGTGTTTATTACTTAGGTTATATTCTGTTTCATGGATTTATTTGTGGAAACTTGATTGGTTGTAATGCTTACAGGACCTCAGAGAGCAATTCCTTACCACTTGGAGAATCAAACCATGTTGGCCTAGACTGGTGTCTGCAGCTTGCAGTAGGGGTTAAGCTGGTAGAAAGTTTGGGCTAACACATTTTTCTGAGTCTGTGAATTTTAGAAATGATTTAGAAGACTTTTAAAAAGCATCTATACGTACTTTCTCCTCTTGTTGTCAAGAAGTTTTTAAATAAATGCTTGTGTTTTGGTAATGAAGGAGTATATATTGGATCTGAATGTACCTTTTTTCATTTTTAATGGGAAATATTTTAATAAAACAAAACTTGGCTAATGGTAAACTTGCTGACTTCTTGCCTTTGCTTATAAACATGCTTAAAGTGGTCTGAATAACAGTGCTACTAAAACAACATCTGCATTGTTTTGATGGGGTATTGATTCCTTCTGTAGTGTTCAAAATTGCTTGCATGCCTCCCAGCAACAAATTCATATATGACAGACTTTACTGGAGACGAGCATCCCAGATAAATGAAAGGCTAGTTTACTTTTCAGTATCTCTGAAACTTTAAAAAAAAGTCATGTTTTTAGAAATGTGGCCTTGAGGCACTAACACACTTGTATTTAGTGCATGAAGCTCTGCCAGTTATTTCTTAACAAAACCTAATCAGGGGGAACAAAAATCTTTATAGAGTTTATTTATTGATTGCTCTAAGCCACCAGAAAGAATATCCTGTTCCTCTTAATAAAATCCTGTGGAGCAGTTGTCTTTATTTTAATAGGAAAGTATTCGGGGAATTTGATTTTATCAAGGTAAACTCAAATGTTAGATATTGTAAGATTGAAGCTAACCTTGGAGGCTGGAAGAAGGAATGGTACCTAAAGTTCTTTCTAGTGATGCTCCCTTTTCCCCTCTTAGATAGAGAGGCATTATTTCTATCGCCTGTTACAACTCACTGTACAGCAAGAAGTGAAGAAATTTGTTTGGATCCTTAAGTCAGGAAATGTAGCCCGCTCAAGTTTAGTTTTAGAGAGAAGACTGAAGATCATTAGTAAATAAAATAGTAGTCATTTTATTTACTAGTGAAAGGAATATGGAAATTATTTACTGTAACTCCTAATTGTTATGCTTGCTATTGCCGCAAAGTTAAGTGTGTTTGTCATGATTTCTGTGGTGGCTACATGATGCAAAACAAAACCTTAGCTCTTTCTGTCCTTTTAAGGTTTATTAATGTCCTTTTTAGTTTGTTAATGAGGGAAATGAGTAAATAACAACAGGAAATTGAGGCCTCAACTGTCATACACTTTTTCCCATTGTTGATATTCTTTATGTCAAGCTTCTATTAATTCTGTTTGATTCCAGTAGAGATAGCAAGTTATTTTGCTTAAAATGTCTTTTCCCCCCTGTGCAGTGAGAGTTGAGTGTGAGAACAGATCTTAATAGATATAGTTACACAGTTTATTTTATCATGTATCACTTTATTGCTGTCTTCTAGAACATTGTTATACCAAATGTTCCAATAATGGAAATTTTATGCAGCTACTTCAAATGAAACAAATTTGCAAAAACTCAATTTTGGAACTCATTCCTTGAGGAGAGGAAAAAAAAAAAAACTCACCACGCTGTGACCAAATTAGATTTCTGATATGTTGGCAACTTAAAACACAGTGTCATTTCCCGAAAATGGGGCATGGGTCCGGTGGAAATGTCAGTACTTCAGTCACTTGTAATGGGGGATATTTGGGGTTTAATGTGATTGAATGGTTAAATTTTTATTTAAAAAAGGTAATTAAAATTTGGTTTTGTACCTAATTAAAAATGGCTCAACATGGACTCAGCAGTGACTGTGTTCAGTTACAGGGGGCGTCATCTTTTCAAGAACTTGAGTTTGATTCTGGGAGGTGCGAGTTTTACTTACTGGAGCTCCTTTGTTTTGCAGAGATCATGATGCAGCCGTCCTTTTGGATTTCTTTTTAATAATGTGTGACCCTTCACCTTTGATCCCCTGACCTGCATTACCTTGGTAACCATTTCATTTTTTAATTTAATTTCATTTTTTGATTTTGGTGTACAAGCTGTAACATTTCATCTCTCAGAGTGTAACACGCTGATTTCCTCAAATAGAGATACCCCTTTAAGCGATAAACTTGCAAAATGCTGTCTTCGTTTTCTGTATTAAAATTCATTTCAGTTTTAAAAATAAAGTGTAATCTGTGTTTTCATCCTTTAAAAATTTTAAGTTTAATGAGTGCATTTCCCCACACAGTATATTTCCTCTTCTATTCATGTTTTGCAGTAGCCAGATGAACTTGGTGTTCACATGTAACTTGCACACACCCCAGACACCCACATCTCCTCCCCCACTCCACTCCCATCCCTACCCCTGCACCCCACCCCCCCCCACCCCGTCACCACACACACCTCCCCACCATCACCACGGTCACCACACACCCCTTCCTTTGCAGATTCACTCTCCTTCTTTCAGAAATGGTGGCGACTTGAATTTAACTGGTCTCCACTGCCACTTTCTACCACCTCACATGCATGACATTTTATATTCTCAAGTGTTGTTGAAAGAAAAAGTTTAGCCCTTGAGTTCCATGTATGGGCTGGAAGATAAGAAAGTTGTCTCATTCCCAAAATTCACCTTTCCCCCTCCTTCAGTATTTTATCCTTTATTTGAGATGTAAGTTAAGAATGAATGACATTTCTAATGTGATCAGACGTGTCCTTTGCTGAAACCTGGTTAGTCGGCTCTGATGGTCTATACACCAGACTGACTGCTTTATGCCACATGCTATTTCATGACTGCTTTTCAGACAGTGCATTTGCAACTGTATTCCACTTTTCAGAAAACTCTTATTCAAAAGCAAAAGAAAAACCCTGAAATCTAAAAATAAAAGTCAAACTTAAGTTAATTCTTTGAACTGGCAAGATATTCCTGAGAAATCATGTTCTTTAAAAAAAAAGAAAAATCATGTGAAATCTCATAGCATGGCCTGCTGAAGTACAGATTATTTTCTAAGTGTCTCATTATTTTATTCTCCAACATTTAATGCTGATGCTTTAATTGCACACAGCTGAAGCTGCTAAATGAGCACTGAAATGGATTTAAGTCCTCTCTGAGCTTTGTTGATACCTATAAAAGTTTATGTCATTCATTAGAACCACAAATTAAAATTAGTTGTAGTGAGCTGCTCATTGGAGATCGGAACGCTCACGAACACTTCTTCAGGCCTCCTCGCTCGTCTTTGTCTGTTATACTTAACGTACCTGGGAAACTGCCCTTGGCTTGTCGGGTGTCTTTTCACAGAATTGCAGAATGTCAGAGCTGTGAAGTATGAGTAGGTAAAACATCCCATGATTACAGAGCCAGAAAGGGCATGAATGTTCCAGGAGTGGGAGCAGCTTACTTATCCAACCTTGCATTTTAAGGTGATTTATTTTTTTAAATGATAATGCTTTTAGAGTTGTGTGGGAATGTTTTCCAGGTTGCATCCTTTTATTTGTTCCTCTCTGACCCCTGTCCTTCTAGCATGAGAAGGGTAACGTGTGGCTCGGAGTTTGCTGAACAGACATGGCAGGGCTGGAGGGGCTGTGAGCGGTGGTCTGATCTACTCTCCTTGCTAAAGCAGTCCTGTGCCTGCCCGACCCCCGAGGGGGAGCTGGCTGCTGGTCCCCAGAGTCCCAGCTCCCTGTTGACAGAATCAGGGCCTCTTGACATCTCTCCGAAGACTCTCAGGTCCTCTGGAGACAGTCAGACACTTTGTTCCTAAGTCCAGTAGGAGCTGAGGAGACAGTTAATAGGCACCCAGGAGAAATGTCTTTATTGTGATAATTTTTATTTTGCAATTTAGTCAGAGAGAGCTGGTATACAGACGGTCACATTTGTTACCTATTGTCAGTGAGCAGCGCTTACTTGGTTAGTATTTAGGAATTCTAGTGAGTTGTAAGTCACCTGGATGTAGTTTTTGTGAGCATGAGTCGGTGAGAAAACCCTAGGCTGAGAGTCAGAAGACCTGCTTTGGACCGGCAGGGTCTCTGGATTTGCCAGGGGTCTCTTGTGAGGTAGCGACGCACAAGACTCAAAAACTCAAATAGAAAGACTTCAAAAGGCTTTCATGTTGTGGTTGAAATCAGTGAAATCATTTGTTCCACTTAATGTACAGGGGTTTGTAGAACATTTCATTGATTCGACTTCAGTTTTATCCTGTGTGAAACGTGGGGACTGTATATCTCCTACTAGCTTTTTAGGGTTGTTGGCAGGATAAATGAAAATGCATGACGGACACCCTGGGAGCCCAGAAGAAAGGTGTCTTTGAAATGGAACCTCATTCGAGGGCTGTGCTCTTGGCAGCTGCAGTCTTCATGCTGGGAGGACGAGGTAGTGAGAGCTCTGGTGATCGGTCAGGAGCTCGGCCGCCTTGCGTGGAATCCTGCCTCCCACCTTGACCCTTCGCAGGTGGCCTGGCGGAGACCATCATCTAACTTTTCTGTGCCTCAGTTTCCTCCTCTTTAAAATAGGGTTGATGGGGCTTCCCTGGTGGCCCAGTGGTAAAGAATCTGCTTGTAATGCAGGAGACATGGGTTTGATCCCTGGGTTGGAAAGATCCCCATGGAAAAATTGCCTTCCACAAAACTGGTCCCCGGTGCCAAAAAGGTTGGAGACCACTCACTGGTTTATGGGAATAACCAGTGCTAGTTCAGATGCTTCAAGTTAAACCTGGGTTCTTAACCATTTAACAAGACAAGTTTAGATAATTAAGAGCCTGTTGGCCCTTTAATGATAGATTCTTTGATTTTAGCTAATTTAGGCTAAATTAAGAGAGACACGAAAGACCCGTGGGTGGGAGAGACCCCCATCTTTTTTAGTCAGCACTTGCTCGTTCTCTTAGCTTCAGTCAGCTGTCTAGCGAGCTGAAGAGTCAGAAAGCATTGAGAGATTTTTGCTTTGCTGTAAGAGGCTTCAGTGCTCCATCCTCAGTAGAATAAGGAAGAAGGAAGTCACTGCTCTGTGTCATGTTTCCCCAAGTGTTTCCACATAATTACCTGCATTTATCTATGAGCTCTGTGGTGTTTGTTAACTCTGCCTGGCCCCTGAGAACACTGACACTCAAGCAGGTTAAATGAGCTCCTTTGGGGTCACCCTTAGTGGGTCACAAAACTGGGTCTTGAGTCCAGGACTTCAGTCCAGGTACTGCCCTTCCAGGACCCGCTGCCTAGTGTTTGCTGGCAAACCTAGCGGCTCCCCTGACAGGAAATTCTGCCCTCGTCTGCACACATTCTTGTCCCTCAGCTACCAGCAGCCCTGCCTTGGTCAGGCGTCCAGTGCCCGGGCAGGAAGGCCCTGCCTTCACATGGCGCCTGGAGGGGCTCTGGGCAGCAGCTTCCTTGCTCTTGCTTTTTACCACACATCCAGCTTTAAATCGTGGAGCCCTGACCCCATCCCAGTCTCAGGGCTGCCAGTTCAGAGAAACCGTTGGTCAGCAGCATGGAAAGACACGGGATGTTTATGGTATTTACAGCAAGGAAAACCTGGAACTGATGTGTGCACGTGTGGACTCCTGTGTCTCGCACACGGGCCGGTGCTGTAGGTTGTTGAGTTGCATTGTAAACTACAGTGGCCTTTATGGGCAGTTTGGTGGTTCACCCACCAGCCGCCTTCCTGTGGGAGGAGAGAGTCTCTGACCTCAGTAGGAGGTAGTCTTCTGAGAGCGGGCATCTTACCATCACAGAAACCAGGTTGGAGATTGCTTGTGGGGCAAAATGAAGCAGTGGGTGGTCTCTCCTTTGCCTTTTCACTCTCTTTTCTCTCCTTGTCTTGTGTGCATTTATTCTTCAGTCCCTTCTTCCCTCTCCTCCCCAACCCTCCCCTTTCTTATCCTCCACCTGTTTCTCTTTTTCTCCATCATGTTACAGATACTTCTGAATGTATCTGTCATCAGGCTTTAAACACTTGAAATCCTGCAAGGGGCCTGGTGTTTCTCGTAGTTGATTTGATGTGTCCTGGGACTTGGCTTTCAGAGGTGAAGGTGTTCCCTGAGTCACTCCAAAAGTTGTCAGATTTTGTTTGTGATCATCAACCTTGAGTTGGGTGGTATATCTCAGGTAGATAATTTGGCATGGATGTTTGAGAAACGCCATCACTAACTAGGACAGAGTGCGGGGCAGTGATGGACTTGACTCTTCTAGAGGCACCTGCATCCAGCTTTTAGTGTGTTTGCTGCTGGAAGGTCTGAGGTCAGACCTTCGTTTTGGTGTTGAGGAGCTGCTCCTGAGAGGAAGGCCCTTTCCAGAGGCCTTCAGCCCATTCAGTTGTGCTGCCTGGGGTGCGTGGATGTCATGTGGTCGTGCACGGTGGCCTGTGTGCCTCGGGAGGTGACAGGAAGTACCCAACCCTGGTGGGGAGGGTGGTGGCGGAGGGGCTGAGCAGACCCGTTAGGGGCAGTTCTGATGGCATTTAACCCCTCAGGAGGCAGTGAGGAGGATAAGAAACATGGTCCAAGTGTGGAAGATATTTTTGCCATTCTTCAGTGAATATCTGCCCTCGTCAGTAGGGGGGTGACTGCTGGCTGAGGCGGCGGTGGGGTCGCTGTGCAGTCAGAGCACATGGGATGCAGCTCCTGTCTGTTCTCATTGGCGGTTGTCCTCTCCCTGGAAACCGGGGCCTTGGTTGTCATGGCACCAGATGACACACCTCAGAATCACAGGCTTTAGACCATGGGACAGATGTGGGTGCCCGCGCAGCACATGGATGGTCAGCCTGTGATGCCCCAGTCCTCCCCTCTCTCCTTACGGATCCTTTGGAGTGTTTTTTTCCCTTCTCCGCCCCTTGTTTCTCCCCCCGGGAGAAGCCAGAGGACTTTTCTCCTCCTTCTGTAGTGGTGGAAGCAGGACTGACAGTGAGGGGGGCAAGTTGGTGGCAGCATTTGACTCTGGGTTTCTCTTACCTGCCCTGGCCTGTGTCCCACCGTCTGACATGAGTGCTGACACGTAAGAGACACCCAGCCAACATTCACTCTCCTTTCAGCTCTCATTAACACAGGTAATTAAGAACAGGAGCTGATAGACAGCACATATCTGTGCAGAGATATATCTGTAATTAAAGTTTTAATTAAAGAAACACCAGACCAGGCAGATGGTTCTGATGCCCGCATCCTGTAAACCAAACAACCGCGGCTTTTCGATCTTGCAAACAAGCAGAGCAGAATAGCGATAGCGCTCCCAGAAGTAGACCAGAAGGCAGAGGTCGTCTTATTAACTAGCCACAGTCGAATCCTGGTAGCACTCTCTGCTGCACCAAACCCAGGGATAATCATCGCAGTTTGAAATGGAAATTCAGTACATCAAAGTTACGTCCCAACCAAAGCCTTTAAGCCTCCAGTCAAGGGCATTACCAGAGCCCAGCTGGTATATCACAAGGCATGTGGTTTTGTGCTAGATCACAAAAGCTGACAAAGTGTTATTTGGGATCATCAGCTAAATACAGTGTTAAATTAGAGACTCCCATCCTGACTCTTCAGGTTTGGCTCCCCGCGTAGCAGGGCAGGACAGAGCTGGGACGGATGCCGCCTGCCTCCTGTATGTCCTGTTCCAGGTCACAGCGACCTCAGTGGCCAGCCAGCTGCAGAGTGAAGAAGATGAAACCATTCCTGGGTTAACAGGAAAAGATGGGTTTCAGGTCTTGTCACTTCTGAGAAAAACCCTCCCCCAGGCTGTGTCCCTGTCATCAGGAGGCCAGAGCCACCCAGGAGGTGGGCAGGCAGTTCACTCTGACCTCTGGGGTTCTTCCCCCACTGACCGCCCCCCTAGTTTCTTACCCTTCCTCATAATCACTTACGTATCCAGGCACATGTTTTTCTGACATTCATTGCAGGCAGGCACTTCTACACCTGAATTCTCTACTAATGGACATAGATGTGCTTTTTTACCACCGACATCTCACTCACTTGTTCCCACTTGGTAGAACCAACACTAAAGGTGTTCATTTCTTATTTCATGGGGAAGCATTTTAAAGGGTCAGGAGAGTAGTTGTCTACTTTGCTTAATGGCGGGTGACCATGTTGTCCTGTGTCTTTAAAGGAAGTAGAATTCTCACTGGAAGAAGAGTCATGTTATACCAGGACATGTATGAGTGTTAATATCTTCCAATTAAAGGCCCGTCCCCAGGATGTTAGGACTCGTAGTACTTTAGCTCATGTTAGTACTGTTTATCAGTCAGAACTCAGTCATCTTAGGAGAGCTGCCATATCCATGGTACTGTGGTGGTTGTGAGTGTTGGTGGTGTGTGATGGGTGGATGGAAGTTTTCCTTAACCACCTTTTTGCTTAGGAAAGACTTTCATTTCATGAGATGTTCTTTGTTTTTTTTAGAAGTCAATGAAGTGTCAGCTGCTTTGACTAAATAGTCTTTTGTGCTTGTGCCCAGGAAGTGTTGTTAGACCTGTACGGAGCTGTGCTACTAGGTATTAAGTTGGTGTTTTACTTGCAGAATTGGAATCTGACTATGGGGTCCGTTTCTCCTGTAACTTGGTTAGGGACCCAAACACATGAGCCCTGAGTATACAGCACAGTTTGTGAATATAGGAGACTTTCTATGAGTGACACTGCTGCTGCTCAGAGCCTGGCTTTGAGGGCTCAGGTCCAGGTTTCACCCCAGAGCAAAACACCAGAAGGCCATCTGGAATAGTCAGGGTCTTTTTCTCTTGCTGCGGAGGGTTTTTAGAGTTTTGCCGTCCCCGATACCTGTATGACTTTGGGGGCTAAGGGAGTGTTCTGCACTCCTCGAGAGAGACTTAAATTCAAAACATTTATCCATTTGTCCCATAAATACTTACCCAGTGCCTGGTAGCAGGCACTGTCCTAGGTATAGGAGCAAAGCAGTAAACAAAGCGAGGCCTGCTTTCAAAGAGCTTGTTTTCTGGTTGGCCGGGAGGAGTCACAATCACCAGACAGAAAGGTGACAGTGAGTGCCTACACACCCCACACTGATGGCCTCATCAGCGCTCAGAACCCTGAGGAGACAGGCGCTGTCACTGTCCTTGTTTCACAGAGAGGGAAACTGAGGCACGGAGAGGTTAACAATAACTCACCCGGGGTCACACCAGTGCTGGCGGCATTCCAGCCCAGGTTGTCTGACTCCAGGTTTCATGAACATTGTGCCGTCTTGTTTGCCTGTTAAAAAATGGCCTGATCTGTTTATTTCTACCTGAATAGACAAATAAATATTGTATGATAATAAGTGTGACAAAAACCAGTGAATGTTCTGGATATTGACGTGGGGGTGTGTGTGCACGGGCGCTGCCTTGGCTGGTGTGGCGGAAGCAGGTGTCTCTCCTACGGCAATTTGAAGGAAGTGACACCGTGATTCATGTAGATATCCGGGTGGAGGGTACTCCAAGCAGCGGGAACAACAAAAGCAAAGGTCCCGGGGTAGTTGTGGGCTCAGCAATAGCAAAAGAGAAGCAAAGAGGCCTCTGTGGACGCACTGGGTAAGGACAGTGGAGGGGAGCAGATGAGGTGGTTGGGCCTTGTAGGGCGTGGGCAGTTCTTTGGTTTTACTGAATCAGAAGGGGAGCCAGCCAAGAATTTTTGAGCAGGAAAATGACATGATTAAAATGATCACTTTGGGAGCTTCCCTGGTAATCCAGTGGCTAAGACTCTGAGCTTCCACTGTAGGGCGCACAGGTTTGGTCTGCTCGTCAGGGAACTAAGATTCCAAATGCTGGATGGCTTGGCCAAAACTATATATATATATTTTTAAAGGGATCACTTTCCATGCAGTGCAGAGAGTAGTTTAGGGCAAAGGTTGGCTTATCTTGGCCCCAGGGCCAAATCCAGCCCCTGCCTGTTTCTGGGCAGCCAGCAAACCGAGGATGTTCTTTACATTGCTAGGGGGTTGGGAAAGAAGTAAGATGACTAAGAATATTCTGTGGCACATGAAACTTATATGAAATTCAGGTTTCAGTGTCTGTTCAAGCTCCAGTTTTATTGGCACAGAGCCATGCTCACTTGTCTGCGTAGTGTGTGAGGCTGCTTTCAAGCCGCGACAGCCAAGTTGAGTAGTTGCAACAGAGACCATCTGGCCCACAGAGCCTGAGATGTTTACTCTCTGGCTCTTTAAGAAAAAGTTTGTTGATCCCTAGTTTAGGGGGGTCAGGGATGGAGGCAGGGAGACTCGTGACAAGACGGTTGCAGAGGCCTGTGGTGGCTCGTCTGGACCAGGGCAGCGAGAAGTGGTCAGATGCTGGATGCATTTCAGGGGAAGAGCTGAGTGGTTGTCTGCAAACATGAGGAGTTGGGGATGATGCCAGTGTTTCTGCACTGAGCAACTGGAAATGCAGTTCCCATTCACTGAGATGGGGAAGACTGTGGCACAGCAGCAGGTGAGGGAGATGGCCCAGGAGACAGCGCTGTGCTGTGTTAGCTTCATGAGACCACGTGGATGGGTGCAGTAGGCAGGCAGTTTAGAGGAGGGGTCTCGACTTGAGCCAGGCTCCTCACTGTTGTCAGTGGATCGAAGGGTTGTAAAACTCTGGAATAAATGGAATCTGGTAGGGGGTGTGGATGGATGGAGCACAGGGGTACTCAGTGATGAGAGGAAGGGGAGAAGGGAGCGAAGGAAGCGAGAAGGAGCTCCACGGAGGGAAACCAGGAAAGTAGGGTGTCCTGGAGGAGCGTGTGTCAAAGCAGAGAACAAGGTCGTCTGTGTCAAACCTTCTAAAGTCAGGTGAGATGCAGGCTGAGAGCTGACCCTGGGTCTGGCAGCGTGGGTCACTGGTGACTTTGATAAGAGCCAGATGAATGAAATGGTAAGGGTGTCACTGACTCAAGCACAAACGGGAGGAGAGGAAGTAGAGCAGGTGCTTTGGAAGCTGTGTTTTCTGCTGCCCTAGTGTGAGCTGGGAAGATGCCGAGAGCTGGATTTGACCTAGGTTTGGGAGTCTCCCTGGGGAGTGCTGGCGGGGGAGGGACAAGGGAGCCGAGCACCTGTGTGATGGTGGGCAGCGGCCTCTGGACCAAGCAGGGGGCAAAAGTGAAGCGTGAGTGAGAAGGAGGGGCAGCAGGAGGCCCTGGGTCACTGCATTCAAGGAATTGTTGTTGTTCAGTTGCTCAATCATGTCTAACTCTTTGCGACCCCGTGAACTGTAGCCCATCAGGCTCTTCTGTCCATGGGATTACCCAGGCAAGCATACTGGAGTGGGTTGCCAGTTCCTACTCCAGGGGATCTTCCTGGACCAGGGATCGAACCCACCTCTCTTGCATTGGCAGGCAGGTTTTTTTTTTTTTTTTTTTTTTACCACTGAGCCATGAGGGAAGCTCATGCATTCAAGGAAGTAGGGCCATGGAATTGTTGGAGTAGGGATAGTCAGAGCGGGATGCTTGAACTTGATGTTGTGAAGGGGTGCAGTTGTGGTTACCATCAAGGTCTAGAGCAGTGCTGTCCAGTAGAAATAGTGTGACCGACGTGTAATTTGTAATGATCTAGGAGCCGTATTTTAAAACAGTATAAAGAAGTGAAGTTAATGTTAATGATATATTTTATGTAGCCCCATGTATCTAAAGTATTATGTGAATTGAGGGCAGGAGGAAAAGGGGACGACAGAGGATGAGATGGTTCGATGGCATCACCAACTCAGTGGACATGGGTTTACAAGTAGACTCCAACGGTTGGTGATGGATAGGAAGGCCTGGCGTGCTGTGGTTCATGGGATCGCAAAGATTCAGACATGACCGAGCGACTGAACTGAACTGAACTGAACTGAACTGAACTGATGGTCAATATAAAAATTGTTGAGGTGTTTTGTCTTTAAATTGTACTTAGTTCAGACTCAGCACACCTCAAAAGCCACATGTGACTTGTAGCTACCATACTGGTTAGGCTGAGTCTCGGAAATGACCATGGAAGTGCAGTCCAAGGGTGTCACAAGGGAGTGGGTCAGGAACAGGGAGGCCAGGGTTTGTGACCGATTGTCATTGTGGATTTGAAACCACTTATGATCCTGATGAGATGGGCAGGGTTGGAGAGGGAGGCTGGGACCCTTGTTAGGGTTGCTGCTTCAGTGGCCCCTACTCTTCACCTTCTGCCCACCATGGAGCGTTTCCTGCTCAATCCTGTCATTTCTCAAAGCATCTGTGATGTTTTGGACGCTTGCTCTTGCCTCCAGGCAGATCAGAGTGGTAATTCCTTGGAATTGGGAATTCACGGCAAGATTTCTGAGTCACAATAATAGCAGAACACAGGGCCATAGTTTTTCCAGGATCTCCCTAGTAGGGCAACGTTTCACGTGAGTTTTACTTTTATCCTTTAGGTTCTTTGTTTTGTCTCATCTTTAGATTCCTAGATTTTGGCATAATCCTCGAATTCTATGGGCTTCCCTGGTAGCCCAACTGGTAAAGAATCCACCTGCAATGTGGGAGATCCTGGGTCGGGAAGATCCTCTGGAGAAGGGATAGGCTACCCATTCCAGTATTCTTGGGCTTCCCTGGTGGCTCAGCTGGTAAAGAATCCGCCTGCAATGCAGGAGACCTACCTGGGTACAATTCCTGGGTTGGGAAGATCCCCTGGAGAAGGGAATGGCTACCCACTCCAGTATTCTGGCCTGGAGAATTCCATGGACTGTATAGGGGTTGCAAAGAGTCGGATACGACTAAGCAGCTTTCACCTTTCAAATTCTATTAGTTATACTTAACAATCCTAAATGTGTTTGAATCCCTGAAGAAGCTCACGTTTAGTAGCTTTTTGAGACAGTCTCATGATACAGACCCTGCTTGCTCTCTGATGCTTTTAAAAGGCAGGCATGGCCAGTCATTTATTATGCAAAGAATTTAAATACACACACACACACACCATTTATTATGCAAAGAATTTAAATACACACACACACAGACACACACAGGCATACCTCGGAGATATTGCGGGTTTGGTTCCAGACCACTGCAATAAATTAAATAATGCAATAAAGCGAATCACATGGATGTTTTTGGTTTCCCAGTGCATTTAGAAGTTATGTTTACACTACACTATAGTCTGTTAAGTGTGGAATACTAGCATTATGTCTAAAAATAACGTATGTACTTTAATTAAAAACATACTCTTTCCCAAAAAATGTTAACTGTCATTGAGCCTTCTAGCAAGTCATAATCTTTTTGCAAGAGTAACATCAAAGATCTCTGATCAGAGATCATCATAACAAATAGAATAATAATGAAAAAGTGAAATATTTTAAAAATTACCAAAACATGACACACAGACGTGATGTATGCAAATCCTGTTGGAAAAATGGTTCCAATAGACTCACTTGATCCAGGGCTGCACCCAGCCCTCAGTTTGTAAAAAACCAGAATATTGTGAAGTGCAGTGAAATGAGATGTGCCTGTGGGTGTGTAGGTGTCAGCCTTGATCCACAGTGTGTATTTAAAATTAATAAACATTGATGGGTGGTCAGAAGGCTATTTTTTAAACCCTTTGTAGGCAGTGCATGTGTACACACACATGCATGTTCCCTTCCCAGGTGGTTCAGTGGTAAAGAATCCATCTTCTAATGCAGGAGCCACAGGAGATGTGGGTTTGATCCCTGGGTTGGGAAGATCCCCTGAAGGAGGAACTGGCAACCCACTCCAGTATTCTTACCTGAGAAATCCCGTGGACAGAGGGGCCTAGCAGGCTACAGCCCATGGGGTTGCAAAGAGTTGGACAAGACTGAAGCGACTAAGCATGCATGCACAAACATTGATGGTAGGTCAGAAAGCTGTTCTTTTTTAGCATGTTGTAGCCCAGGGAAAGTGAACTGTTTTGAAAGGGTGAACAGAACACTTCAGCTACACACATGTTCTTACTCCTTCCCAACCCAGAAATGAACCCCAGGTGAAAAGGTGAATGGATACCCTGATTCTGTCCCTTGTTGTTGTTTTCTGTGTTAAGCCCAAATCCTCAAAAGTTCTACCAGCCCCCAAATTAGGAGGAGCCCACCATGAGCCTTGTGGCTTAGCTGGTAAAGAATCCACCTGCAATGCAGGAAACCTGGGTTTGATCCCTGGGGTGGGAAGATACCCTGGAGAAGGGAAAGGCTACCCACTCCAGTATTCTGGCCTGGAGAATTCTACCGGCTGTAGAGTCCATGGGATTGCAGAGTCAGACATGACTGAGCGACTTTCACCTTGAGCCTCATTTCTGAATCTTTGTCCTTGGATGACTTTGTGTTGAAGGAGTCATTGGTGGAGTCATTGATTTCTTGTGAGATGATGTCATAAGAAAGCAGGGTCTACCCCAATAGTCTGTGTTTTCTGCGTCCCGACTTCAGGAACCCCCTGAGCATCACAGAGAATCCGCCTGGTTCCTCACTGTGCACCTTTATATAAATATCATGGCCTTCTTGCCCACTGTGTTCATACAAAAGAAAAGACTCAATAGACACAATTTAGTAATAATGAAAGCTTACTCACTGCATAAGTTTTCTTAAACTGTCTTTATTCTAATTAAAATGTTTTCCATCTGATAGGGAAATGAATATCAAGAGCTGGAAATTAAGCAAGAAATTAAAATAACATTAATGGCTTAATTACAGTTTGTCTTGAGGTTTTTCCTGCTCAGTAAGTGGTGTTTTGCTTAGAAAGTCACTCCTTTAAACATAAATCTTTATGAAGAACGGACTGGAATGTGTCCCAGCAAAGGAAGAAGTATTTTATGATGGAATTTGTAAATTATAACACAGTTATGTAAGAGAACCAGAGGACTAGCTTTTTAAAAGCATCATTAGCGTAATTACTTAATTTGGTACACACACAATTCTAGATTCTTTGAAAGTAAAGGTCAGTGTGTCTAGGAGACCATGAAGATGAGCTTTTGGACTTTTGTTCATTTTTAAAATTTAGACCCAATCACCTATCATGCTCTTCCTGTAATTCTTGACTCAGAAAATGCAAAATGTAACATTTAAATTTGTAATTTATTCCTTCAGAAATGTATGCTTTAACCAGCGAAGCCAGTGGAACCTCAGCCAGGGCAGATGTTTGGCCTGATGTGGGCAAGCAGTTGTCCCTCCCTTGTAGAGAGACAGGGAACCCACATGCAGGCCGGCTCTCTGGATGGTTCTGTGCACTGTCATCTGGGTTTGCCTTTACCAATGAAGTATCCATTAACCAGACACTCCCATCTCTGGATGTAGATGTAGGTGGTGGTGGTGGTTTAGTCGCTCAGTCGTGTCTGACTCTCTGTGACCCCATGGAGTATATAGCCTGCCAGGCTCCTCTGTCCATGGAATTCTCCAGGCAAGATACTGGAGTGGGTTGCCATTTCCTCCCCCAGGGATCTTCCTGACCCAGTGATCGAGCCCATGTCTCCTGCATTGATAAGCAGGTTCTTTACTGCTGAGATACGTGGGAAACCCTGTCGCTGTAGGTTCAGGTAGAGAAATACCCGACCCCACAGCCCTTCATGATCAAGTGCAATGTGCTTCCACCAACCACATCTCACCCCCCTATCCTCACCCTCCCCACACACGTCTGTCCTTTCACACACTCAGACTCTTTCCCTTCCCTGGCCTTTTCTCCCCACTTTGGCTTTTTCTGACAGGCACTCGTATAGGCCAGCCCAGTGGTCACTTCTCCACACCCTTTCTGCACAGCCTGTCCTGTTGATTCACTCATGGGCATTGTCTTCCACATCCCTCTGAGGGTCCTTGCCACGTCGCACTGTAACTTCTCTTGGTATTGGTGTCTTTAATTCACTAAACCCGGGGCTCTCTGGTTGGAGCAGGTGCTGGACCCCACCTGTTTCTACTTCCATAGCACCCAGCCCACTATCTGCATGTGGCTGGCTGTGAGTGGGTGAGTGGGCAAGTGACACTGGGGTCATGTACCTTCAAGTCAAGAGGTAAACTTAATAACTGTTTTGAGGGAAGACAGTAAATACTGTCTTTGTTCATACAGGGGCTTTCCAGGTGGGGCTAGTGGTAAAGAAACTGCCTGCCAGTGCAGGAGAACTTAGAGACGCCGGTTCAGTCCCTGGGTTGGGAAGATCCCCTGGAGGAGGAAATGGCAACCCACTCTAGTATTCTTGCCTGGAAAATCCCATATTCATACAGATCTCAAAATTTGGGTAGCAGAAAGCAAATGTGCAAAGAGCAACAAAAAACAAGTCAGAAGCTGCTGTCTGATTCCCTGGAGACAATCACATTTTATGTTAAAAAATATCTGTATATATAAAGTTTACTTTTGGCTGTCATGAAATCTTCCATTTGTTGTTCTGGTGTCTTAATTAACTAGTTATGTAATTGAATAGCACCTAGGAAAATAGATCATAAATGTTGTGAGAACATCCCCTCGAAGAAGCTCTTTTCTTTTTGTGATGTGTCCTTTTCAGGACCGCCTTCAAATCTTGTGAAATTGACTGGTCTCTCAGCCTTGGACACATGCCTGAATATGATGGTTGGTCTTTCCTTTACCTTGATTCACTGGAATTCAGTAGTCAGACTTGTAGTCAGTCAGTCTGAGGTTTGGTTGGAAAACAGTCCCAAATTTGAAAAACAAATTAGGTGGCATCTCCTCCTTCCCTTGGGGCTCAGATGGTAAAGAATCCACCTGCAGATGGATGAAACTGGAGCCCATTATACAGAGTGAAGTAAGCCAGAAAGATAAAGAACATTACAGCATACTAACACATATATATGGAATTTAGAAAGATGGTAATGATAACCCTATATGCAAAACAGAAAAAGAGACACAGAAATACAGAACAGACTTTTGAACTCTGTGGGAGAAGGTGAGGGTGGGATGTTTCGAAAGAACAGCATGTATATTATCTATAGTGAAACAGATCACCAGCCCAGGTGGGATGTATGAGACAAGTGCTCAGGCCTGGTGCACTGGGAAGACCCAGAGGAATCGGGTGGAGAGGGAGGTGGGAGGGGGGATCGGGATGGGGAATACATGTAACTCCATGGCTGATTCATGTCAATGTATGACAAAACCCACTGAAATGTTGTGAAGTAATTAGCCTCCAACTAATAAAAAAAAAAAAAAAATCCACCTGCAACACCAGAGACCTGGGTTCAATCCCTGGGTTGGGAAGATCCCCTGGAGAAGGGAATGGCTACCCACTCCAGGGTTCTTTTCTGGAGAATTCCATGGAAGTTAGCCTGAGTGACCAACTTTTTCAGTTCTCTCCCCAACACTGTGTGTTCCCAACTTGCCCTATTAAGACTCATTAGCACAGTGTTCAGCGTTTGACCCCAGATCACTGACTTTATGGCTCTTCCCCCCGAAGGTACTTGAGCAAGGAGAGGTAAAGAAGAGGTAGATTTCCGGAGGACAGATTGTCAAGGCTTTCTTTCTGCATCCATGTGCATTTGGGTAGTTTATAGGACACTGCAGGAGCCACCTATGTAGCTTATCACTAGAATCTTCCATGATTTGAAACTGCTAGTTCTTTGCCTCATTCAGTATCCTTTGAAATTAAAAAAGTTTTTCTAACCTGTGAAACTGGCCAAGGAAGTGACGATTGGAAGTGCTGGGAATTCAATTTCAGAAGTTCACCTTTTTAGTCCTGTGCTTCAACTAATAGTCGCTAGCAGGGGAGCCTCTTGAAGCATTGTGTTGTGCTGTATCAATATGTACTTAGACACGTTCGTCTGAATTAGAGAGCTGATTGTACATAATGACTCCCCTGGGACGCTCTGTTAGAAAAAAACAAAACAAACCAAAGTAGTTTACTGAATATGCCGAGTCAGTAAAAAATTCTTCTGAAATTAGTGTAAATTGAATCTGAACCTTGATCATCTTTGAAACTTTAAATTTTTAATTTGACCCTTTAAAAAAATTTTGTGGCCTCTTAAAGATATAACCCGCAACCCAGTAAAAGTTACACTCTCATGATATGGAAAGAACCAATTTTGAGTTACCACAGGGAAATAAGTCAGGCATGTGGGAATATCTATGTATATAGTAGTGTGTGTTACTTACATGTGTGTACATGTATGTATATATGTAAGTATTTAGTATAGACTTCAGTTTGCTTTTACCCAGCTCTCTCCTTTCTGCCTCAGGAAATGGGGCACATTTTCTTCAGTTGAAAACAGAAATAGAAGCGACGGTCTTGACCCACTTTACACTTATTTATTTCAGGCTCTCACCACACACTTGTTCATGGGCGCGGCGAGAAGAGGGAGCCACAGAACCGGAGCCGGGAGGGCTGCCACTGGAGTGAGAGCTGGCAGAACTCATAGGGAGAGCGCGGCCATCCTGCCAGCGCCATGTCTGGCTTCAAGACAATTCTATTAGTGAATTAATTGTACTCAAAACCCGACATTAATTTGATTCGAATGTTACTAAAAATGAAATAGATTAAAGCGACCCAGTCTTGCTTCATTCAGAGTTATGAAAGAGATCTCCGGCCTGACCTAGCTCAGGGAGAGGGGAGTCTCTGTCCATGTGTCATCTGGTCACAGAGGCCTGAATGACCACCCATACACCCACATCCCACTGTCGGTCCCCTTAGGGAGCTGCTCTTTATGTAAGAGTGATGATCTGCTTGTTGGTCCCTGTCTGACTCCCGGGAGGGTGGAAGCTCCATGAGAGCAGGACAAGGCCTCTGTCATGTGCACCCAGTGTCCCCAGAGCCCAGGACAAAACCTACAGTGTGAGTCTAAATACACGCTGCCCAGCGGGTGAGTGGGCATCTCATCCTTCCTGAATGTTTTCCTTTAATATACCTCTTTTACATGACTTCTCAAAATGACAAAGCAGTGAAATTTGGGGGGAGGAATAGAAAGACTTTGCTGTAATTGAAATGACTGTCGGACTGGTAGAGGGTACATATCAGGCCTCAGAGTTAAGATTATAATAAAACTTTCTACGTGTTCCATTGTCTGTGCCTCCTGATGAAGATGTAGAAGACATAGATGTAGGAAGTACGTAAGTCATGTCTCTGGGATATTTTAACATCAAGACATCTGATGAGAGGCTGGAAAGGAGCATCAAAAAACAAATATAGGGAGGTTGAAAATAGGAATGAAAATTTTTTCTTGATATTTATTTATTTTTTTTTTCTTTATTTTTTTTTTCTTGATATTTAATAGCAATAAAATTTGGCATCAAATAAACAAGCCAAAATATTTTGTAAATCAAATGGGCATTAACAGAGATATAGAGGGAACTGGGAGGCATTTGTTTAGGTGATAGTAACAGGGCACTTTTGTTCCACATTACTTTCATGAGTGTGACAGGTGCTCCGTCTTTATTCTTTGCGTGTTGGCATAGACCAGAATGCTGATACTGTTCCTGAAGATGTTGTTCTTTGAGGAGGTTGTGTGTTTTTTTCTCTTTTTCTTTCTTTCTTTTCTTTTTTTTTTAAAATACAAAGAACAAAAACAAAACCAAGGAGACAGTACCCTGTGATGTGGGCCTTATCTCAAGGTGAGTTTATTTGTGTCATCAAGGTGTGACGAATTATCTAAAGAGCTGAAACTTCTTTTCAGGGGTAGCATACTTTATTGGTCCAGTTTTGTTTATTTCAGTCTAAACTCCAGTTATTTATTGGACACTGAAGAAATCAACTAAAAGCAGCGAAAGTAGGCCCAATTGAACTTGAATTTTGTGTCACATAGAGAAGTAACCAGCATTTCTAATCGAACTAAATATGTTTCAGTTTCTCTTAAATTAAGTGTGAAAAACCAAGACTAGATTTTTTTTTTTTTAATGTACCACAAAGCAAAACAAAAACAGAAATCTGTTTCAGGGCATAAATGCATTTTTCATTAAACTTTTTGCTGAAACCTTTTGATTATGTAATCTTACCGTCCCATGGAAGCCTAAGAAGTATGAATTCTGGGGTGAAGAAATAATTACAGAAGGGAGTTAATGAGGCAGAACTCACAGATCTACATTTACAGTCTTGTGGACAAATAAATCATTGATGGTAGACACAGATGTAAAGAAAAATTCCTGATTGCCTTCAAGAAATGCAAGGTTGAACTTTTTACTGAAATAGAATTTTACAGCCTCTCAGAGGGACTTTGTGAGTATTAAATAAGTGTAATGTGCTCAGAATAGCAACCTAGGGCATAATGAGCGCTGGTAAATGTTCACTATTTATTCTTACAGGGGTTTTAGTACAAAAGATTAAATCATGTTTTAATCATGCATAATAAACTGTACTATAATTTTATTATGGTAAATGTCCATTTGTAATTCAGTGAAGAGTGGCTTTTTAAAGTAACGAAGAAGCTGAAAGTGTTTTTCTTTGTGCTGCTTTGTGTACACATGTTGGAGCTGCTGGGGCGTGTTATCCAGATGACAACCCCAGTGACAAAAGATGCAGAAGCAAATGTGTATCTCTTAGCGTTACTTTGAAATCCATTATTTTCATAAATCTGAAGCGTCAATTAGCTTACTGTTTTTTAGCATACTCTGCACATCATCTGTGCACTTCTAAGTTTTATGGAATTAAATTGAAATTTATGGCCACCAAGTACTTAAAGCCCCTGTCAGATTTATCCTTTCATTGATTTGAAGTCTAGCTTTCATTCAACCTTCCTGCAGTTCAGGGTGTGACCTGAGGATTTCCAGAGCGCTGACACGAGTTAGTGCCCTCTGGTGGCACGCAGAATGCCAGGCAGAGAGGGCTGACCCACCAGCCTTCAGACGGCTTTTCTCAAGAGGAGCCACCTTATGACTGTTTTTCTCTGAGCTTTTCTTTTTGGTGTGTTTCGAAAAGTCGCGTGGTGGTTGGTTTATGCCCACCTGTCACTGTACTTTTTACGTGCTGGTCAGTTTCCTACTCCATGGAGCTGTGGACCTGAGTTCACTAGAAACAGCCTTCCAGGGAGCCTTCTTTAGAAGCTTATTAGCTTGTGGGATGATTTCTTGGGGAAAGCATTTTCGAGTGAACTTATTGTAAGAAAGTATACCAGCATTAAGATTTTCCACAGGGCACCAGGACATCCGTTTTTAGACACATCTCTTAACTTGCTTGTTCAAAGAGGGGCCCATAATTATAGAGTGATGGTCTCTGGGTGACTCACTGTACGGCTGAGTGGACCTGAGTTTGGGCAAACTCCGGGAGATGGTGAAGGCCAGGGAATCCTGGTACACTGCAGTCGATAGTGTCGCAGATTGGACGAGACTGAGCTTCTGAGCAACCACAAGGGTATTGTATCAGGTGGATGTCCGTGTCCCATCTCCATCTTCCCTAGAGGGCAGCCCCACCTTTCCCACTTATGTCCCTTGGCCAGACTGGGTTATACTTTGGGCTTTGGGATCAGGCAGGCCAGGAACTGGGTCCCACCTCCACCTCTGAAAAGCTGTGGGATCTCCTGGGGAAATCATTTTTTTACATGTTTCTTTCGCTGTGAGGTAGGGCTGCCGCTGTTGATTCCGAGCTGTGTCAAGATGTGGTTGTGAGGTTGAAATGAGTTGATATGTGAAAAAGTCTGGAACTGCACAGAGTGCTATTAAATATGTAAGTTTCCTTTTCTTCCTCAGAAGCAAGTTTCTCTCTCCCTTTTTAAATTTAAAAGGTCACTTTGACAACAGAACTTTTCATTTTGGAATAATTTTTTATTATAGCAAAATTGCAAAAATGGTACAGAGTTGTCATATACTCCTCCCCTAGTTTCTCCTGCAGGCCTCACTTCTATACTTTGGGGTTTCCTGGTGACTTTTCATGTATAATCCCTGGGAACTTTGATCAGATTTGGCTTTACATGCCAACTTAGTGCTTTCCTAAAGCAGAAATGATTGCCTTTAATACCTCAAGTTTCACTGTGGATGGGGCATTTGCTTCCAAACCCACCTTTCTGTTTTTACCATGGTAAATGTCTGTGGCCTTTTGACATTAGAATAACCTTTGATTTTCCAGGATCTTAACACCTAAATAGTTTCTCTGTTTATGCAGTTAATGAGCTGTGCAACCAAAGGAGAGACAGAATAGGCAGTTTATGTCATTATTTCAGCTGGGCATTTTTGCCAATCTCAGAGCCACTGGTCATACTATCACAATTTAAGTCAAGGTAGAAGCATATGCATTTTCTTTCTTTGAGGTTTTTTTTTTTTTTAATTGGAATATAATTGCTTTACAGTGTTGTGTTAGTTTCTGCTGTACATTGAAGTGAGTCAGCTCTGTGTATCAGCTATCGACCTCCACTGCTGATCCTAAATATTTCTAATACTCAGAAATAGAGAAAGAAACTTGCAGGGTTTCCCAGTTAAAAGTTCACTGACTAGTTAATATCAATAATCTATAAGTAGCATTATGATATAAATAAAAAATAGTAACAACTCAAATTTTATGTGCCTTTACAGTTTTAAGAAAATGATTCCACAGGCACATTATTTGGTTTCTTAGTAATCCTGAGAGAGCCAGGGAGAGCTTTGTCACCCCTGGTTGAGGTCACATAGCAGGAGTTGGAGTCCAAGTTGAGTAGAGAGGCCCTGCAGACATAGACTGGGCCCTCCACCCATGTCTGCCCAGCACTCCTGCAGGGATGTGGCTGTGGAAATGCTTCTTTCCTCCCATTTGAGTTGGCTGACTTCCTAAGTCAGAAAGAGAAAAACAAATATCATATATTACTGCATATATGTGGAGTCTAGAAAAATGGTATAGATGATCTTATTTGCAAAGCAGGAATAGAGACACAGAGAACAAAGGCATGGACACCAAGAGAGGAAAGTGGGGGCAGTGGGATGAATGGGAGATTGGGATTGATGTATACACACCACGATGTATAAAACAGATAACTGATGAGGACCTGCTATAGAGCTCAGAGAACTCTACTCAGTGCTCTGCGGGGACCTGAAAGGGGACGAATCCAAAATAGAGGGGGTGCATGTAGATGTAGAGCGGACTTGCTTTGTTGTGCAGCGGAAACTGACACAACATTGTAAAGCAACTATCCTCCAATAAAAATTAATTGAAAAAAATAATTTGGCCAACTTCACCCCAGTGACCACTTTTATGCTTTTGATATGGACAGCAGTTCTTCAATACATAATGAACAGCTTATGTATTTTGTTTCAGCCCGGACCCTTCCTGAGTGTTGTGAAATATTAGGCTCAATTTAACAGAATCTCCCCATTCCCCGCCCCGGGGATCCCTGGTGTGTGCGGCGCTGACCCTCTGCAGGCCCCAGTGAATCTGCAACCTTTGCCTACGGGTGTCCTGTGCTGCAGGGACACCGCGACTCTGCATCTTTTCTGCAGGAGCTGCTGAGATGTTAGAACGAGAAGATGCTGTAGTTTGAAAAAGTGATAAATGGGCCAGGTTCTTGAAAAGCTAGCAGAACGTCTTATTTAAACATTTATTAGGTCTGAACAGAAAACAAAAATGAGTCTCAAATCTTTTGCAGATAAGTTGGGGTAGATGCTTTACATTCGAATACCTGTTTCTGTAGCATGAAAGTTTAATTTTGTGTCACATTGTTTGGTTTGGGGTTTGACTGTATCTCCATTTTCTGCAGCTCACTTAACTCTTCTGGAGCCACCCATTGGTGGCTGTAGTGACAGCTTTTCTCAGGCTGTTAAGTTCTTACCAACCACTTGGCTGAGTTTGGTGGGTGGTCTTTTTTAAAATCAATGACATAGGGAATTTCCTGCTGGTCCAGTGGCTAAGACTGCATTCCCAATGCAGGGGCCCGGATTCAGTTCCTGGTTAGGGAACTAGATCCCACATGCCACACTGAGAGTTTGCATACTGCATGACACAGCTAAGACCATGTGCAGCCAAAAAAAATTAAAAAATAACATAGATGAACCCATAAAGCCAAAATCAAATATAAGAATTAAGGTATATATTTTTTAATTAAAAAAATATAAGATACATTTTAAAGTTCTAACAGTCTAATTAAAGAATGATTTTTTTTTTTTTTTTTTAATGCTGACAAAGCATCTGAGTATTTACCTGATTCTAGCCTGGCAGCTCTGAATTCGAACAGCATCTGGGGTACGTCCTTGGTGGTTTTTCTGATGGCCCCTAGCACCGGGTGGGCAAGCTGCTGCCTTACAGCTATATCAGATGTCACTTAATAAAAAAATCTTTGTTGTCGTTGTTTTGGTTGCCCTCTTCAGGTTTGGTGCTTTTTAGGAAGTTATAAAACAAATGGGACCGTCTCGCTGGACTGAGGTTGGGTCACCGTTGATCTGGGACAGTCCCTATTGATATGAGTGCAGAATGGAAAATGAGCATTTCTGTTTCCCATGCACATTTGTGGGGGAGATGCATGTTATAACAGGGTTCTGTTCCGTCGGGGGGCCTCCCAGGGGACTGATGCTGGGTAGGTCAGACAAGATGGGGTCCTTGTCTTCCTGTGTTTGGCGAAGTTGGCTGTGGATCACTCAAGAATTACCACTCAAGAATTATCACTCAAGAATCACTCAAGTATTACCACTTCTCTTTTTTTGAGTTCTGTGATCTGGGCTGCCAGTTTGAGAGAGAGGTGTTCTGTGTTTACACGTAGCTTACAGACACTGATTGGGAAAGAGATTAAGATTTTGGTTATGCTAATAAGAATAATGTCCAAAAACATCAAGCTGACTCCCCACAAATGGTGTAGTTACCCAAATATTAATTCAGATTATACATGTCTTTCAGCCACGGGTGGGTACTACTTTCCCTTTTTCCTTTCTGCTTTCTTTACCTACCAGATAGATTGACTTGAAAAATTAAACTTGGCCCCAGTATTTACATGTTGAAAAATGACATCTATGTTCAGAGGTACCTTGTGGCACGTACAGTTTAGTGAGTGGAGGAGAGGAGGGGCCAGTGATTTCTTTGCAGGTTGAATGTGACAACCCACCCATCTGTGCTGGACTGAAATATGCCTTTGGAGTGGAATTTGCATTTTAAGTTCAGTTTTGAGAACCGACCATTCCCTGTGAAAGTGAAGTTGCTAGCAAGTTTGTTTTAAAGATACTACCACCCTCTATTTCTGTGAACCCAACAAAAATAGCATGGAATAAAATTTAATTATGCTAGACTGAATATTTCATGTGGAATTAAGGGGCAAGACTTGCCTTTAAAAAGCATTAGGTTTGGAAAGAATAAAGGCTTTGTAAGTTCTTTGGAAGATACTATAATTAAAAGGTTTGCTCAGATGTATTTTTCCCTTTTTGAAGAGTTTAAAGAAACTCAGCCCTCCCTTCCAAAATTGATTACCTCTCAGACCTCAGCCGTGCTCGGCAGGAAATACGGTGAGACTGTTGCTGTGCTTATTTGACGGCTTCTTTCTGTTAAATGTAAAATAGGTTTTTAATCTTCTGATTTAGATGTTTAATAGAAAGCAAACGTGTGACTCGCTTTGGTTTCCGCTGAACCTGTATTTAAGTCCACACAAACCGTTTGAATAAAGTGAAAACATTGCTGGACTAGCTATTTTAAACATTTTAGGATGTAAGAATGCAAAATGGGGTTCCCCTTTAAAAATAGACATGGCTGCTTGCATTTACATAATTACCGCTAACCAGCACAGCATTTTAAATGGTGACAAACTTAGGGGAGAAAAAGTATCTGTTTTTTATAAAGCCTGGTTAGGGGACTTCCCTGGCAGTCCAGTGGTTAAGACTGTGCTTCCAATACAGAGAGCCCAGGTTTGATCTCTGGTTGGGGAACTAAGATTCCACATGCCATGCAGCTCAGGTAAAAATTGAAGATAAAATAACAATATGTGAACCAAATGGGGAAAAAAAAAAGCCTGGTTAAAGGAAGCTGAAAACCCTCTGAGAGCAGCTCCTTGTGTGGATGGCTTGGGCAGAGCCAGGAAACAGTTCAGTGGAGGGGGCAATGTTGTGGATGGAGGAGAGTGAGTAGCTCAGGCACCTTCTCTGGACTCTGTTGACTCTCCTTTAGGCTGGAACTTCCTTACCTTTCATCTTGGAGCAGATTGTGAGTATTAGTTCCTGAGGCTACCCTTTCAGTTTTGGAGCAAGTGCAGTGACCTCTGTAAACTGTCAAAGGGTGGCTGGTGCAGGTTGAAGTTCACTATCAGTGGAAAGAGCCTGGAGATACTTGTGACAGGGAAGATGAGGGCCAACACCCAAGTTCAGCAGTGCTTCCAAATCAGAAGCTCAGAAGTGTTCTTGATTCTGCCCTTCCCTCCAACCCCAGATGTGGACTCTGTCTGGAAGTCCTTCAGTTCCCCTTCCAGGACCTCTTCCATGTTCCACATTTCCATGGTGCCTCCTGAGTCCGCTGCCCTCGTTTTCTTTGCCTGGACGTCCACCACATGTTCCCAGGTGGCCTCCTCGTCTCCCTGGGCAGGGCTGGGGTCGGTTATTCATAATATAATTAAGAGGAGGTCACTAGCTTGCTTGAACCCTGAGCTGACTTTCCATCCATTTGGCATGAGGTTGGCCTGCAAGGTCTGGTCCTGCCAGGCTTACACTTCCCGACATTGGCCCTCCTGGGCCCACTGATGCTTCCTGCACTCAGAACGCACCAAGCGTGCTTCCCTCTCCTTGGCTGTTTCTTCTGTGTGGGTGCCCTTCCCTCCTTCCCCCCATGTCATGCTGGCTTCTTGATGTCACTCAAATGTCATCTCCCAGAGAGGCCCTCCCCGGACAACCCAGTCTAGCACAGCCCCCCTCATTCTGTTATCCGCCAGGTTTGTGTGTGTGTGTGTGTGTCTCTGTATATTTGTAATAGCATTTGTTAATGTCCAAAATGTTTTCTCCTCCCCTCCCCACCCCACTAGAATGCAGGCTGTTAGGACAGGGCCCTTGTCTGCTCAGCTGGAAGTGCCCGTAAGTTCACAGATCATCACTGATAAAGTTGGATGCAGGCGAGGAACCCCGGAAACCGCCAGTGTTACTAGGGGACTCTGACCTGGTATAACTGGGCACCTGGAAGGACAGCCCTAAGGTCCTTGTCCCCAGGTGGCTTGAAGTACCGTTGAAAAGATACTGCTGTAAATCTTGTCTTTAGACATTGGAAGTTGACATCTTGGGCTTCACAGAGTGGCTATACTTAAACATCAGCTTGTGTCCTGAGAAGGATGTGAGTGAGCATGGTCCCCTCCCCACCCTGCACAATAAGTTAATGATGCCAGTGTTCTTGGCTCACGGTGAGAGCCCATCAGGAGTGCTTGGCCTCCTCGCTGGCCATGGGACAGGACAGCACTGCCTCCCTGACTCACTCATGTGCAGCTTGAGAGACAGGCTCATTTTTTGTGATTTCTCCTATAGCATCTTTCTTATGAGCATGAGAGGGAAGCTTTCAGTGTTTAGTGTTCATTCTGGGATGAGGGAACAAATCTGCTAAGATACCGTATTTGCAGAAATCCGAACTTTGGTGGGTACTTTGCTTTTGGTTCCTGGGGTTTCCTCCCTTTGACATCTCAGATATTTAGGAGGAGAATGTGGAAAGTCTGCTGATACTTAGAAACTTGGTGATGGTTCCTGGAAGTAGTTCATTGAACCTTTCACGTTCAGCTTCCTTAGGGAGAAAAGACTCATATTTCCAACTCACCGCATCTCAAGCATATGATGCCACTTCCCGCTGTCAGTTAAAGCATTTACTTTGGTCTCCAGTGTGCCAGTCGGGGACTGGGTTGTAGAACCCAGGAGGCCCGTCTGCTAATTAGGCAGAAGCACCCCTGTGCGGCTTCCCTCACACATTGCTATCTTTATCAGCACATTGTTTTGGTGGTTGGGTTGTATGAGTAAAAATAGTAACTTGTCAGTTAGTATATGGCGACATGGGCCTTTTCAGAATCAAAACCTATGGATAAAGCCCTGGAGCAGGAGGGGTTGAGTTGTTTTTGTGCATCAGCTGATCAGATTTGATTGAAGACAGCCTCTCCCGTCTCTGTGTGACGGAGCCAAATGCCACCCAAGTCCGGGTACTGGGTTGCCTGGTCTCCCTTGCCTGGATGGAGAACAGGTTCAAGCAGGATGCGGGCAGGCAGAGCTGAGGAACGGCCCACCTGTGCAGGGTTGAGGGATGTGAGATGAAGCTGGGTAGATTGGGCTGGAAGACGGGTTTTGACCAGTTTATGGAGGGTCTCCTTTGTAAGAAGTGGGTGATACAGCAGGCAGTGTTCCCATGATGAGTTGCTGGTGGGCTGGCGTGTGTTTGGAGTCTGCTTGTAGCAGGGAGAAACATTGGGAGTGCCTGTCCATCATTGGTTTCCTAGTTACTGAACACTGAGTAAGGCTGTCTCTACTGGAGCCACTCTTCTCTGATAACAAACATTAGAAACCATCCACTGCATCCCCCTGAACTGTCTCACTCTCCCAATTCGACCCTTTGGTTGATTGCTTTTGAAATTAACTTGCTGGTTTAGTCAACTGAATATGCTAAACATGTTGCCATACATGCTTGCCCATTAGTGGTCAATAATCTCATTAAGTATATGAAGGGCCGTGACTTTCCCTTGTGGATTATTAAAAAATAAGTGTTTATGGTACACTTGACAGTGTGCTTGACACACATTTAGTGTCTCTGGATCTTGTTATTTAATTGCTTGAAAATGAAACAGGGCCCCTTAATCCAGCTTGAAAAAGTGAGGTTGGCCCCCTGGACAGACACACTGGTTGCATTTCACTGGCCTTGGATATTAGCAAGGGAAAGCCACTCATTTATTTACGATTGTTCATTTTTCCTTTCTTACCCTTAAAAAATCCTAAATGATTTCCAGCTCACAAGCTGCATGGTTGTCCTGTTCTAGTAAGTCCTATCTTAGATATTTGGGTGTCCATCAGTACATAATTCTCCTCCTCATTGCAGGTGCTGTGTTTGGTGGTATCAGAAAAACCCCACAGATTCGAAGTCATTGCCTTAGGGAAGTTGAGATTCCATTGTTTAAGCTAATGCAGTTTTGTATTCCTTGTCTTAGCGCTGTGGTTGGCTTATTAAACACTTCCTTAAGTTGGTTGAGAAACTTAAGTATTTGTTAAATTTTAGTGTGTCCTGATTTAGAGAAAACTAATTGTTACCCCTGTGGTGCTAGTGGTAAAGAATCTGCCCACCAATACAGGAGACAAAAGAGACACAGTTTTGATCCCTGGGTCAGGAAGATTCCTGGAGTAGGGAATGGCAACCCAGTCCAATATTCTTGCCTGGAGAATTCCATGGACAGAGGAGCCTGGGAGGCTGCAGTCCATGGGGTCACAAAGAGTTGGACTTGTGAGCGCGCGTGTGCACACACACACACACACACACACACACACACACAATTATTATCTATACTTTTACAAGATTCATCTGTTGCCCATTCCTCAGGTTGGAGTGATGGAAGGAGAAGATATAAATTCTTTCTGGCAGATAAGTTAAAGCTCATAGATGGTGAGAGAACAGGCTGGTCCTTGGGAACAGTTATCCTGGATGGAATTGGCTTGTCAGTTGGCCCCTCGGGTGGTACAGGTTTCCAGTGGGTATTCAGGAAAGACACTGGAATGAGATTTTCTTGAGTCTCATCTCAGATAGAATCTCTTTTGTTTCAGTTGTTCAAGCTTAATGGCCCAGCTAGCTTGATCCCTAGAAGGACATTGTTGTTGTTCAGTCATTAAGTTGTGTCCCACTCTTTGCAACCCCATGGACTGCAGCATGCCAGGCTTCCCGGTCCTTCACCAACTCCTGGAGTTTGCTCAAACTCATGTCCATTGAGTTGGTGACGCCTTCCAACCATCTTATCCTCTGTTGCCCCCTTCTCCTCCTGCCCTCAGTCTTTCACAGCATTAGGGTCTTTTCCAGTGAGTTGGCTCTTTGCATCAGGTGGCCAAAATATTGGAGCTTCAGCTTCAGCATCAGTCCTTCCAGTGGATATTCAGGGTTGATTTCCTTCAGGATTGACTGGTTTGATCTCCTTGCAGTCCAAGGGACTCTCAAGAGTCTTCTCCAGCACCACAGTTCAAAAGCATCAATTCTTTGGTGCTCTGCCTTCCTTATGGTCCAACTCTCACATCCATATGTGACTACTGGAAAAATCATAGCTTTGACTAGATGGACATTTATTAACCTTTTATCATAAAGCAGACCACCTGGTTGATAACAGGTACCTGGTTGCCGTGGATCCCCTGGTTTTGTTCGAAGTATTATTTTTCAATGAAGTAGTTCATCTAGACCAAGCACCAAAGTGCTCCTGGCTTGCATTCTTATTCTGTGTCCAAGTGCCACAGAGTGCTCCCATGAGGATCCATAGGGAAAATCAGGTAGGTGTCTAGGGTCTATGAGGTCACCTGTGCCTGGGGCACTTCTCCAGGGTAGGGGAGGGTTTGCCACCCTTGACAGCTCGGCTGCCATCATGAAAGTGTGGCCAGCCGCTTATCCACCTTGGATGCGCCGTGGATGATGGATCGTAATCACGGCCGTGTGGCGGCTGAGAGGCAGGCTCCAGCCAGCGTGTGCTGGCTCATAGTGTTTTCCTGATGGATGGAGCCTATTCTGGGAAGCAGCTTATTGTCTCACGTGAACAGGCTTTCTAAAATAAATGACTGCTTTCTTAATATTTTGAATCATTTTCTTCAGCGCATGTTTTGTAGCCGTGGTTTGAAAGCCTGCCAAATATATGCCTTTGCACAACTCCCTGTAGGGCTGGATATACAACCAGACCAAACAGTGTGATTTAAGGTTGAACATAATTGGGAACTCGGCAATCACTTGCCTTGCATTTGATAGAATGGCAGCGGACTGCTCTAGAGTTATTCTTGCGTTAAAAATTATATGCATGACACACAGCGCACACACACACATAGTCTCACCACCTCATAGTAAAGACATCGTGCCTAAGACGATTGGGCAAAAACAGTAGCTTGATAAATAATTACTTGACTTTTGTGATGGAGACAATAATTAACTTCAGACAGATCCTAGTGTTGACACCACAGATCTGAGGACTTTAGTCAAATTGTATAAGGATGCAGGACGGAAAAAAAAATCAGACGGTGGCAGAAATACATTTAAAATACAATCCTTTGTCAAGTCTTTCATTAGTTGATCTGTTTCCTTGTTTCTGTGGACTTGAGCAGTTGAGTCATAAACTTAGTGAACTTGATGCTGCCTCCTTGTTCAAGGTCTTAAATTTTTTTTTTTTTTTTAAATTTTAATTTTTGGTCACACCGAGCAGTATGTGAGATCTTAGTTCCTCGACCAAGGATTGAATCCGTGCCCCCTGCAGTGAGAACGTGGAGTCTTAACCACTGGTCCACCAGGGAAGTCCCAGTTTTTACATTTCAAACCCTCCTATGTGTTTATTATCATTGGATTACTGGTTACTTGTCATTGTGACCTTATTACGTGCCTCATGTCCTGGTGGAAAAAAGGTCATTAATAGCCCCACTCCCCATAGCTCTTTGAAAAATCACATGTGAAATCCAACATTAAAAGATGGTAATAGAGGGTGGAGATGCACTGAGACCTCTGCTTCATTCCCGGGCTGCGGGTGTTCTTCAGGCTTGTTGCTGGCATTGATACCACACTGGGGAATGAGGTGATGTCTGGAAGGAACGCCTAAACTCCCCAGTGATGGCATCCCCATGCCACATAGCCACACAGCCTCCCCACCTCACTTGTAAGAGGACATTAATCTAGCAAGAGAAGGAAATAAAGTTCAGAGATAAAAATTTGCCATCACAAATTAAGTGAAATTTCTCCAAGGCTTTTTTTTTTTAATGAAATTTTGAACACTTTCCAATCATTGAAAAGCACCTATCCTTTGTAGTTTCAGACAAAGTAATCTAACTCCAGAATGTAACCTGTATTTGCAAACAACATGACTATGAAAAATCCAGGGGAATATATGTATTTGTGCCACAAGAAAGAATGAGTGGATTCAACAAGGCTACAAGATACAAAGTCAATTGTATTTTTATATATTAGGGGGAAAAGGAAGAAATTTAATCAGTACCATGTACAGTAGTTTCAAAAACATCAAACACCTTTATAAAACTAAGTAAAAGAGTGTAAGACTTCTCCACCGAAAACTACAAAACATTGCTGAGAGAAATGAGAGAAGATTTACGTAAATGGTGGGCTCTACTGTGGATTGAGAGATTCAGTTTTGTTAAGATGCGTTTTTTTCCTTAAATTGATTTATGAATTCTGTGCCATCCTAGTCAAAATTCAGACAAGCTGATTATAAAGTTTATATGGAAATACAAAGGAGCTAGAAAAACCAAATCAAGTTTGAAAAAGAACAAAGCTAGAAGATTGTATTGCCTGATTTTCAAGACTTCCTATATAGCTCCCGTAATCAAGACAGTGTAGTATTGTAGAGAGAGAGACACACAGATCAATGGGACAGAATAGACGGTCCAGAAATAGACCCACACATACATGGTCAATTGATTTTCGACAAAGGTGCAAAGGCAATTCAATGGAGAAAGGACGGTGTTTTCAACAAATTATAATGGAACAATGAGACATTGTATGCAAAAAACATGAACCTCAACCATTATCTTGGACCGTATATAAAAATGAACTCAAAATGGATTATAGGCCTAAGTTTAGATTCTAAAACTTGAAAGCTTCCAGAAGAAAAAAAAATTTTTGTGACTTTGGAACAAGCAAAGATTTCTTAGCACAATCCGCAAGAGAAAGAAAGTGGATTTCAGACTTCATCAAAATTTTAAAATTCTGTTCTTCCAAAGATACTGTTAAGACAGTGGAAAGACAAGCCACAGACTGGGAGGAAACTTTTGCAAAGCATATGTCTAATAAAGGACTTATATCCAGGACGTGTGAAGAACTCTTAAAACGCAATAAAATGAAAACAACCCAGTTTAAAAATGGGCAAGAGATTTGAATAGACACTTTAGGATGTTTAAGAAAATCTTAAATCTGTACTTATAGTATGACCCAACAGTCCCACTGCTAGGTATTTACCTAAGAGAATGAGAAGTTATGTTCACAGTGGCTTTATTCATGATTTCTAGTAGCTGAAAACCCAAATGTCATTCGTTCAAGTGGTGAATGAATCACCATCTTCCTTGGAATACCGTCAGCAATAAAAAGAAACTGATACAACATGGCCAGATCTCACAAGCATTCTTTGTAGTGAGAAGAAGCCAGACTCAACAGGAAATCTTTTATTTCCGCATAGTTCTACCTGATATTCTGGAAAAGGTAGAACTCTGCAGAAATAAAACAGATCAGTGGTTGCTGGGGATTGGAGATGGAGGGGTGCTGGCTGAGAAGGGCACATGGGAACTTTTGGGGATGACAGAAATCTGTATATTTTGATTATGGTTGTGGTTATACAACTCTGTCAGAATGTATACACCTATGCACTTTGTGTAGGCACTTCACAAGATCCCCAAATGGGCAATATACGTGTGGAAAGGTGCTCGACATTTCACTCATCAGGGAATACAGATTAAAATCACCATGAGATACCACTTATTAGAATGGCTCAGATGAGAAAGACCGCCAATATTAAATATTGGTGAGATTATGGACTATTACAAGCATTCAGTGGTACAGTAACCTCTTTGGAGACTTGTTTGGCACTTTTTATGAAACTGAACATCTGCACTGTGATCCAGCAATTCCACTACTTAGAAGAAAATACATGTTCATGAAAGGACTTGCAGAGGAATGTTTATATAAAGCCCCAGACTGGAAACAGCCCACATATCCATCATCTGAAAATGGGGTAAATAAATTATTATCACAACTGTATAACACTGAGCTATAAGAAGAATGAACTGCTGATATAACCATATGGATGGATCTAGAAAGCCAAAGAAGTAACAAACCAGTCTGTGGTGGTTAAGTGGGCAGGGAGGGAAAGTGACTGGGAAGAGTCGGGAAGCTTCCTGGGTAATGGAGAAGAAAGAACTAAATGGGGACTGGGGCTGTGATCACACGAGCACAGGTAGTTGCTAAAACTTGTGGAACAGATTAAGATCTGTACATTTTATTGTATGTTAATTATACGTTAGTGGAAGTATTTTACGAGGTCACTCAATATTTTATTGAGTCCTGATTTTTTTTTAGCCGTTTGTTCTGTTTGATTATCATGATGTGCCTTTCGCATAACCCAGGTGTTTGTATTTGGTACATGTTGTTGATGTTATCCAGTATTCTACTGGAGTTACAAGGGAAGGCTCAACTTCTGATTGATTGATTTGACATGGCTCAAAGCTTCAGAATATCAAGGGGAGAGGTAAGTAACCTGTGGTTTTGACCCTGGGTCCTGTAGGACCTGCCTTCATTTTCCCATTTACCATTTATAGAGCCTCAGTGTTGCAAAGAACAAAAAACTTGAAGATTTCCCATGTGCCTAAATCATTGGGGAACCCCTTCTAGAAGCAAATGTGGCTGGAATTCCAGCCTTATGGATTGAGCTGGATGTGGGGGATGGGAATTGGAAAAGAAGCTCTTGCCCAGCTCCTTTTAAACATCAGGGTCCTTGCTTTTGTCTTTGCTTTTGCTCTCCATGAGGCATGTCGTCCGCGGGTGTGGCTTCAGCCATCACCACTCTGGGACAATTCCCGAGTTACCTGCAGCTCAGAAGCTAGTAAGATATCTCGGTATCTACTCTGTATCGCTCTGTCCCCACTACTCACAAATGTGCTGTCATTCTCACTCTATGTAAGGTTTCTCTCAAACCTTTCCTGCTGCAGTTCTATCTTTCCACTTCCCTTCCCATCTTCTCCTTGACCGTAGAAGTCGGGCTCTGCCTCCCCACCCACTCCCTGGAACCTTCTCATTTTAGGATTCACTGAGAACGCTTCGTGACCAAATCCCACGGCTGGTTTCCAGCCCTCATCCTTCCTGGCTTCTCTGCAGCAACCGTTGACATTATTTATCCTTTTCTGTCTCAAAGGAAAACCTCCTCTTCCTGGGTCTGGGGCACCGTTCTCTCTGCTGCTCACTGTGCAGACCCTGCCTTTCTCCCGCCTCCCCTTGGAGATTCCAGGACCTCTGTGTGTGTCCTTGGCCCTCTTTTCTCTTGTGAGAGGACTCTGGCTTGAAAGAAACTGTTTTTTTTCCAATGGCTTCAGTTTCAATGTGTACGCTCATGACCCCACATCTGTATCTTCAGGCCCTGCCTCTCCTGAGTTTCAAGTCTGTACTTCATGTTGTGTACTGAATTCTTCACACTCACCATCCAAACCAAGCTCCTCACCCCCAGCTGTGGTGTCCTCTGGTTCTACTTCTGGATCCGAGACCAGTGGTCCAGGCCTGTTGCTCCTCAGTGCCTTGGGTGCCCCCCGGCGTCAATGAATGAAAACCTGGAGCTTCTGCCGGTCTTTCCATGTCCCTCCTCCATTTCCGTCTTCTCCATCCCTCCCACCATTGCCCCAGAGTGGGCCCCCATGACCCCTTGACCTGTTCCTGGGTCTCCCTGCTTTGCACCCACTTTCTCTACAACCCACTTCTGCCTTCAGTCACCCCCACTCTGCAGGGTAAAGCCCCAGTTCCTTGGAATGACCTTGAAGCCTTGGGTCTGCGTGTTGCCTGCCCCGTCTGCACCTGGGTGATGGGAGAACCTCTAAGTTTCAGTTCCAGTTTCCCTCCCGTGTTGTCCTCGTCCCCTGGTGGAATGGATTGTTCCCAACTTCAGGTTTGTGTGGTGCTTGATGCGTTTTTTATTAGTAATCTGTGAGTGTGTCTGTCTGCACACGTTGGGGATGGCAACTGAATCTCTCACTCGTGTGTTCTGGGCCCAGACACAGCGTCTCATACACAGAGGCACTCATGCAGGGTTGTGGAACTGCATCGTTGCCTGGTGGGAGCACCCGCCTTCTTTCAGGAAGGGCTCTGTGCTTCCACACTCCCTGCGCCTCCAGGCACCCCAAGGGATGCAGATGGACCTGGTGTTGCAAGTCCCACCTGAGTGTCTGCGCTCTGTCCACCCACGGGAGCCCCTCGCCTGCTCTGGAGCGTGAGCCCTTGGACTCGTCCACCATCTCTTCGGACGACCAGTAAGGACCACTGTGGGATCTGGATGCCTTCCAGCATCGATGCTAAGAAGAGGGATTGCCTGTTTATGTCATGTCCAAGTGGTCCTGGCAGTCCAACTCTCCCAGGCTTCTCCAGGGGGGAGGTGGGAAGGAGACCGGGGAGAAACCCATGCCCTGCCTGGAGTCTTCCCACAGGAGATGGGAAGCCTGGTCTCCTTACAGAGGAATTGTCTTCCATGCCAAGAACAGCCATGTCTGCTCCTTCCTCGCTCCTGGCAGGGCTGTGGGTGGGCTGTGGTCCCTCTTCTGGCCTTAAATGAAGTGGAACTTGGAGCCTGAAAAGCACCTCTATTGTAGCTGGCTTCTACTCCATTGGCACGGGAAGGAAGGATGGTCAGGGATGTGACCCTGGTGGAGTGGGCATTTTTCACTGATGCCTTTAATAATTACTATTTAAGCAACAGAATGCAGAGTGAGATTGTCTCAAAGGCACACCAGAGCCACAGGAGTTTGGAAGTTGGCTCAGAAATCTGCTTCCCCTCCCCACTTAGTGGCCATTACTTCGATGTATTTTTTATTTCATTTCCCCTCCCCCTGGTTTTTGAGCACGGCAGTCTTCTCCCTAAAGGGAGTGGGGGAGGAAGGTGCTCTGTGAAATACTCTCACACAGTTATTATTTGCCTGGGGCCAGCGCAGGTTTCTTCAGTAAATCAAAATATGCATTTTGGCGAAGTTGAAAACCTCCCTGGCTGAGCCGCTGCAGGTGACAGAGGCGGGGCAGAGGTGACCCACAAGGAGGGGGGGCTGTCGCTGTCTGCGCTGGCAGGGTCCCTGGGGCAGGGGGAGGAGGAAATGGAGATGTCAGTTTTAGGCCTCAATATTTAAATATTTGTGATTTGTCTGCTCTATTGCTTTGCAGTTTGTTTGCTTTTTACAAATTCGGCATGTGGTTTCCAGTGTGTCCTTGAGTTGGTGAAACAGTGAGAGTTATGGGCCCTCCTGGCCTGAGCAGCAGGAGCAGCAGCAACTATTTGCTGAATCGCCAGACATCTGGGCTCTGGGATGGATGAGGGAACAGTCCCTGACCTCTGGGGATGCTCACTGGGAGGAGTCAAGACAAGCCAACGTTCAGCCTCAGTTGCTGCCTCCCCTGCCCCCAGGTTCCAGGGAGGGATGCAGAGGTTTTGAAGGGTGAGAGAGAGTTACTGCATCTTCATTCAGGAACTCTCCCTGGGCACGGCCTGCTTGCGGGGTGAGCATTAGATGCAGGCCAGGGAGGGAATCCTGGATGTTGTCCAAACTGCCGCTCCATGACCTTCACTAGCCAGGGTGTCTCCCGGGACTCAGGCGACTCTTGACAGTTAGCACGCTTGCATGGTTCCCTCGGTTAATGGTCCCTTCCCAGTGAGACTCTGGAGGGAGCAGCGGGAACTGGGCCACCCCGACGAGGGAACGGGCAGCCACCCTGGTGACCAGAGCCCTGAGTGCTCAGAGAAGGAGAGCCAGCCAGCCAGGAGCTGGTGTGGTCCTTTCACATTGGCAGTGTGATCCCAAACCCTCCTGTGACCTCCAGGCCTCAGGGGGTCTGGCTCCCTGGCCCCCCATCCTCTTGTGTTCCTTCTGCTTGGAACCCCAGGCAGTTCTCACCAGACCCTCTCCCCTCAGACACCCCTTTCGTACTGCTCCCCTCACCACCCCATCTGAAGCGCACTTCTTACCCTGTTGGCAGGTTTTCCTCCAGGCGTTTCAGCTGCCTGACAGGCATCCGCTCCTTGTGTCTTATCTGTGTCTCTGGAGATGAGGCATGGGAAGAAGGGGCTGTCACTGTCCCACTGCCTCTGTGGCCCCTGGCTTCCGAGCCTGGCAGAGCAGGTGCCTGGCCTCCGGGGGCACTCCCCGTCACTCTGTGCCATGCAGGCGGGTGGCCGGGGCTTCTGTCTTGCACCCACCACGCAGTCCGTCTACCCACAGCTTGTCTGTTTCCTGGCGCACAGAATGCTGTTCACTGCTCACTGCAGATGCTAGGCTAGAATAGTCAAGAAACAGGTGGAAAGTTTAGTGCACTTTTCTCCAGAAAAGGTTTTTGTGTGTTGGTGCATTGACAACTTGCTCACCTCCTGATTCTCCCGATAAACTCAAGCCTCCTAGGACAGTGGTCACGTCACCCTTCTCCAGGTTTCATAGTCATGAACCACGGCCTGCATCCATTTTATTTTCTTGGAGTGGAGTTGGGAAGGTGGACATAAAATTAAAAAAAAAAATGCCTTGATTCAGCTTGGATAAAATAGGATTCATGAGGCAGTGCATACGGTGTTGTGAGACCAGAGTCCACGGATAGCTGGGGTCTGTCCTGAGGTGTTCCCAGCTTTGTCCTTCCAGCACCGCTTAGCGGGACAGGCTTTGCCAGGCTCCAAAATGTGCAGTTTTTCACCAGGAGTTGTTATTGGCAGGTGAGCATGCAGTATTAATTTAGCCAGATTCCAGCATCTTAGAATCACACATGAGTATTGAGAAGTCATTGCTGAAACTGCTTGATCAATTTGAATTTAATTAAAAGGCATTGAATCAAAGAATAACATGGAGAAGTACAATAATAACCACAAGCATCTTGGTCATTTTACATCATAATCCTTTTCTATTTTTTCAGTGGAGGCAAGGAGGATTAAGCAGGCCAACTTGCCCCATTCTCTTTTACTCTCCGGGAAAATGAGGATTTCCTTGCCTTAAGAGAAAACTTGTGTTTGTCTGCTTTGGTCATCCCGTGTTGTTATATGTGGACTTTTAATAATTTAGATGAAAGGGAGCTGCTGCTGCTGCTAAGTTGCTTCAGTCGTGTCCGACTCTGTGCGACCCTATGGACAGCAGCCCACCAGGCTCCCCTGTCCACGGGATTCTCTAGGCAAGAATCCTGGAGTGGGTTGCCATTTCCTTCTCCAGAAAGGGCGCATAAGTCACCTAATACTTTTTATTTGGATAGAGTATTTCTGAATTTAAGCAAAATTCACGTGGAAGGTCAGTTTTGCCTCCCTGTTCCACCTGCATTTGGAATAAAAAAACAAAACACTGTTCTTCCTAAGCAGAATCTTAAGTAGAAATGCTGCTGGCCACTTGGGGTGGGTTGGAATAGGCGTCATCTGAAAATTCACAGCCAGAAAGGGCTGCTGCGCCCCAGGACCTCTCCAGCAGGGGGCGCAGTTCCCAGGGGAACGGGGTGTCCACCCTGAGCTGGGCCCTAGAGCAGACCTTTGGGCCAGTTGCCACGGCTGAGGAACAAGCTTGTACCTGGCAGAGGCGCAGTTGTGTGTGAGAGGGAGAGAACCCAGAGGGCAGAAAAGCTTCTAGTTGTCTCAGGAGCCGGTGAGGCTGTGGGGGTGTCAGTTTGCAATGTGGATCTGAGTGCATCAGGTGGGGGTTCCAGCAGGAGGCCGTCCTCTGACAGGTGAGGTCTGGGTGTCCCACCTGCCTTTGGTCATGAGTGTGACCAGGTGAAACTAATCTGTATGCATAGAAAAGACTTGTGAAAACCTCCCCTCTGGGAACTCTCCAGGCTTCCCTGGTAGCTCAGACAGTAAAGAATCCTCCTGCAATGCAGGAGACCTGGGTTTGATCCCTAGGTCGGGAAGATTGGAAGATTCCCCTGGAGAAGGGAATGGCTCCCCTCTCCAGTATTCTTGCCTGGAGAATCCCATGGACAGAGGAGCCTGACGGGCTACAGTCTGTGGGATCATAAAGAGTCGGACACAACTGAGTGACTAAACAACACACACACACACACACACAAATGAACTCTCCAGATCTCTCTCACACACACACACACACACACACAAATGAACTCTCCAGATCTCTCTCACACACACACACACACACAAATGAACTCTCCAGATCTCTTTCAGGCTCAGCTCTCAGGGAGGATGGCGACTTTTGGGTCCCCTCACCCCCGCCCTGGTGTGACCCTAACACCAAGGAAGATCTCTCCCATCTTTAGCTGCTCACCCTGGAAGATCTCTCCCATCTTCTTTAGCTGCTCACCCTGAGCACGGCCCAACTTGCATGGATCTCTGAGCGGCCAACCTTGTCCCACTCTCCGATCCCCAAATTGATGCGCCCATGTGGAGGCTGCAGCTGCCTCTTTTTGGCTCTTGGCTTTATCTGTACATGGACCATGTCATGTGGTCTGGACACAGCCCCTCACTGCCCTTGCGGAGCAGATGTGCTAAAGCCGTGGGACCTGTTTTGGGCCCAGGTGGCTGCTGAGCAATCCAAGGAGCACTTTTGTGCATCTTTCTCCTGGGTCACCATCCAAGTTCATGATCCAGAGGGTTCCAGAGCCCCCAGGGGCTTTTCCTAGGTGACGTCCTGGGAAAGGAAAGAAGGGCTGCCGTCTCAAAGCACCAGGATGGCAACTTGCTTTCTTCTTTTCCCCCAGTTATCTTCCAGCTCCTGTGTGATGGAGTCACCGGGCTGGCCCCACACCTTGGTGTATCCCTTCAGAGCCAGGCTGGAGCATAGCTTTACAGGGTTAACCCTCTCTACTGAGATGTTTCTGCAACCCTTGAGGCTTATAAGATGAAGCCAGTGCCAAATTCTTTTTGTTGGTGGGGTGGGGGAGGGGTGAGGTGGAGAGAAATGCTGGTTTTGTTTCTTTTTTCATTATCCAATCCACAGTTTCTTATTTATTTATTGCAGAGCAGTCGATTTACAGTGTTATGTCAGTTTCAGGTTGCAGCACAGTGGTTCAGTTATCCATCTATATTTCTGTTTGTCTATGTTTCTATATTTCTATCTTTCTGTCTGTATTTCTATTTTTCTATTTGTCTATCTTTCTATATTTCTATTTGTATTTTTATCTATATTTCTGTCTACCTGTATTTCTACTATATTTCTATCTGTCTCTCTATCCATCTGTCTACCCATCTAACCTTTTTCACATTCGTTCCCCTTGCCAGTTAGCTGATCTTGTGTCTTGAAGGGAAGATGCTGAGATGACTCGGTGTGAGCTCACTCTGTTGGGAGGTAGCTCTCTGCTCCCTGGTGTCCCTGCAGCAGGCCGCAGCTAGGGAGGTCACTGCATCCTCATGGTTCACCTTCTCCTTCAGTGTTTACAGAGCACAGTGAATAAGTTCAGGAGCCCTTGCCGAATCTTTAATGGGGATGAATTTAAAAGACTGAGCTGTGCCCTCCTGTCACCTAACAGTTCTCTGAGTGGGACACTGTGGTTGCTGTATCTGGGGTGCTCTGTGCCTGGCCCCCCAGGACGCCAGCCTTTCTGGTCCCAGCATCTCTCTGGTCTTCTGGCAGCCCGGAACCTTCTGCTGGAAGAGCTGTGTTTGTCATTGCTCGACAGTGAGGAGACTGAAGTGCCGGGTGAGGCGCGGACCTGAAAGGGGGCTGCACGTCCCCTCTGCCATCCTCCAGGCTGTCATCCTGAATCGCTGCACACCTGCTAATGAGGAGACGAGGCGTCACCTGTGTTCAGAGCAGCTGCGTTAATTACATGCTCGCAGCCATCCCTTGTGTCCACCACTCGGGCAGCTTCCTCTGCCTTAAATTAACAGCAGACGGAGCTAGAGGGACTCGGGGAGGGTGTCCCTGGAGGCCAGATGCCCCCTACTCCTCAGACGTGGGTGATGACTTCTGCTCAGGACCAGGAAGTGCGGTCCTAGGAGGCCTCTTGTATGAAGGTGGCTCATTTGAGCCACAGGGGTCCTGACTTGGGTGCCTTGTGCCCTTCTGAGGGACGGGGAGGAGGGGACTGAGCAGCCCTCCCACCCACCAGCAATTATTGTCCATCTAGAAAGTGAGACAGTAGCAGTATGTCTGAGAGCCCAGAGACAAAGCTCCCCTGCACTGTTTTGCGTGTGTTGTGTTGTCTCTAAATACTCCATAAGGTGGGTCAGTGGGGGCAGAGCAGGTTGAGGACCCAGAGCACCCCCCGCCCCCCCCGCCCAGGCCCCTCCATTTATCAGGACAGTGGAGGGCACTTACCTTCCCTGAGCTGTTTTCATTATCTGAAAAATGGGAACATGGAGACTGCTGTGAAACAAACCTACAGCTTCATTGTTTCTCTGCTTTCATGTCTGCTGTCTGCATGCTTCCTGCCCTGTGCCCAGCCTGAAGCCTGTTCCTAGCACATGCTCGTATTTGCTGAGCAAATGAAAGTGACGATGATTTGCACATTGGTGGCTAAGGACACCCCACCCTTGTCTTCCTGAATCCCTGCCCCCTTGCTCCTCTCCCCCACCCGCCACCGGAGCTGTCACTGAAGGTCTGTTAGGGTCCCCTCATTGATGGGTGGCCTGGAGGGGTGAGCGCTGTGAGCCTGGCTTGAGAAGCAAAAGAAAGGCTTCACCTCTTCACTTCACTCCTCAGCTCAGTAGCCTGGCTCTTGTCCGGATTAACAGGTTTTGTGGGAGCCTCCCAGGAAGTCACATACTCTTGAGTTCATTGGCTTGAGTAGTTGTAACCCTGAAGGTCAAGTCCTTTCTGATTGGCTGCTTCAGGATGCTTAGTGGGCCAGCAGGGGTAAGCTGCGGTGGCATTCCCGTTTGTTTCTGAATGAGCTATTATTCCCAAGAAGTCACCAAGTGTGAAAATGTGTGTTATCTTGCTAATGGGACACTAATGAAATATTAAAGTGCATCTCTCTTCCTGTCAGTCTCCTGGGGGCCACTGATTCTAGTCTCTCTTTACATAAAGAGCCCCAGGGAATTCACATTTCTTAGTACTTTTCAAAATAACCTTGGTATTTCTGCTGCTACAGTAGAGAAGTTCGTAATTTACATTTGGTGGCTGGCTGGGGTGAGGTGCTCTCCCTCTGCAGGGGGCGTTCTACCTGGGGGTGGGTATGGATTATGGTTGGTCCTCCCAGCACCTCTCCTCCAGGCTAACGCCTTCTCCCAGCTCCCCCAGGTCCCCTTTGCCACCCTCTCAGCAGAGACTTGACCCCAGTTTTCAGGGGATGTGGTATCGTAGCCGCTCTGGGCTGAGCCAGGCCACCGCCAATCACCATGTGTGTGTCACAGCATTACCCCATCCCCCCCGCCCCCCCCCACCCCCACCCCCCCTTGTCGACTGGGCAGCTGGAGAGGCATTTCTGTTCCCACTTTGCAGGGAAGGCAGCTTGGGCTCCGTGAGGTTAAGTGTCCTGCCCAAGCTGCCATCCATGTGCTGTGACCTTGGGTGCTGTCACATTAACTATGCTTCAGTTCCCCCTGCCTGAAAGGGCCCAGGTGCCATCCTTCTCTCTATGTGGGGACATCCCTGGGGACAGGGGCCCTGGAGGGGGAGTCGATTTCTGGGGCCAGTTTCTCCCCTGGGCCCTAGCTCTGAGCCTTCATCTTTGGTCTGGCCCCCCACTGCTTGGCGCCACATCCTCTGGCTCAGATGCTTGGGGAGGTTGAGTCCCCCCTACCCTCTTACCTGTGAGCCCCACACTTCTGGACACCAGCTCCATCAGGTTGCTGAGTGCTCTGCTGGGGAGCCCGTTGGGACCTCCCAGAGCCTCTTGCCTTTGGGGTTCCCCGTTCCTCCAGCTTTTTGGGGTGCCCTTCCAAGCACTGCGCCATCACATCCAGGGAGGCATTCTGCCCCTGGTGGCTGGCACCTGCTTGATCAGAGGAGTTGGCCAATTCCTGGCCCCTACCCAGAAAACCCTGCTTCTCCCTCACCCACGTAGCTTCCCGCAGCCAAGACTCGGGTCAGCTTCTTCCCAGAAGTTTCCACTGACCAGTTCCTCCGCCAGGTGCTGTGCTGCCCTTCCTGCCGGTTTTCAAGTAGCTTTACATGTGGACGTTTCTGTGTGAGGCCCAGAGACTGTGCTGGGCCAGGCTCTGTGCTCCGTGCTGGAGACCATGCTGAGGAATGTGCCGGGGTGGTGGGGCGGGGGCGGGGATGGAGGGGAGAGGACCAGGCTCTATGCTCCATGCTGGAGACCCTGCTGAGGAATGTGCCGGGGTGGTGGGGGGGGCGGGGATGGAGGGGAGAGGACCAGGCTCTGTGCTCCATGCTGGAGACCATGCTGAGGAACGTGCTGGGGGTCGGGGTGTGGATGGAGGGGAGAGGACCGGGGAGGCCCCTGGAGGAGGCAGCGTGGATCCGGGTTCTGAAGGCAGAGGAGGATGTCTGAGAGTAAAGAGGGGCCCTCCTGCTGGAACAACACAAATGCAGGCAGGGCAGTGGCAAGGATGGGTTTGGAGGCAAAGGAATAGTCCATTTCATCTGGAGCACAGGATTTGTGTCAGCATCTTGAGAGGGGGCAAGGGCCCTGCCCTACGGCAAAGGTCTCTGCTCACATGGTCTCAAACTGCCTCAGGGGTGCTGAGCATAATCACAACTGATCATTTCTGCGGGCTTCTGGCCACTGCCTGCCTGCCTCCCCCGTTGAACGTAGGTTGTGAAAAGGCAAGGCTTTTTCATTCCGACTTTTTCACTGTTGGATCTCTGGTGTTAGGGGCAGCACCTGATAGATTTAACAGGTGCTGAATAAGTTCTCGAGTGAGCGAACATGCACTTGAGTTAAGGCAGGGCACACAGCCACAGAGCGCCTAGCTAGTGGCCACTTATTGTGCCCTCTGACCAGTGGTACCACATGTAGGCTGTGGGGGGCGCTGTCTGTCCCTTCTCTGCACCTGGCCCCAGGCAGACCCTTGGGGAGGGTGGCATGTGTGCGTGGTTGGGTCACAGACCTTTACCTCTTTGAGATGCAGCCAGCTTAGGCTTGGCCGGTGGAAGTTGAAGCTTTCAGTTTAGCAGGTCCGAGGAAACAAGGAGCCCTTAGCCAGGGAGGTGCCTGGAGCTGCAGACACTGGGCCAGTGTTCTGCTGATTCCTCTTCCCTCCCCAGGAACACATGCTTGTCTCCATCTCACCACCTTTTTATCTTAATTTACGAGCCTGCTATAGCACCAATGAAGACATACTGTACTGCTTGAAAAAAAAAAACCCAGCAGAATTCTAATTCTGTACGATTCACAGGCATGCCTTTGGTTGGAGCTGCTTCAGAAATAAGAAAAGCAGGAGACACAGCTCTGCTTGGGCTTCCTGGACTTGTCAGGGAGTCTCGTTCTGGCCGTCTCCTATTGGCCTTGGGCTTAATTAAGCCTTCTGATTTATTTTTCAATTCATTATTTTTTTTGGAAAAAAAAAAGAAAAGCTGCTTTAATGGAAGCTTTTAAAATCCAGGAGCTTTGGATTTCTCTACTTTGTCAGGCAAAAGTGGATTCATTTAAGTAGTTGTATAAAAAAAAAATGCATATATTTATGAAGGTTTCAAAAATTAGATTTTTCACTCCTTTTCCTCCAGGAACCTAAAAACCAAATTTGGAAAATAATTTGTTATTGTGGGGTACATGCATTCACTCAACCAAGAAATACAGCAGTTTCAGAACGTCTCTGAATTTCTGCATTTCATAAAAATTCCTTTGTCTTGTCCTCGTGGGAACTTGGGCTTGAATTCTTCTCCTGCCTGGCCTCCTGGTTTGGAGGTGGCGGTGTGGCGGTGTAGCTTCAGTTTGAGAAGCTTCCCAGGAAGGTGAGGAGTGGCAGGGCTGGCGGGGGTGGGGCAAGAGTGGAGCTGCCTGAACCTGGCTTCTCACCATGGGGGAGCCCAGGACAGCCTGGCTGGAGAGGGAGGGCTGGAGGAGGTGGTCTGCCAGGAGAGGCTTGCTGGAGGGAGGTCCGTGGGGGTAGGGGGCAGAACCTGGGGGTGGGTGGAGGGGGTGTGCAGTGGTGGGCCTGAGGGCCCAGGTGGGGAATGAGGCAGCCGCGATCCTCTGGCTTCCAGCTCCAGTGAGTCTGGGGAGGAAGAGTCAGCAATGTTCAAGCATCCCTACAAGCAGTAGTGTGGTCCCACCATCAGGCCACTCCCAGTCTCCAGTATGGGACCAATCTGCCCACCGCCCAGTCTAGGTGTTTGGAGAGCCCCCACGTTTCCAGGACATGCCTTGTGAACACCCTCCTGTTCCCAGGCCCAGATGCCTCAGAGGAGACCACACTGCTGCCTGGGGAGGGGCCCAGGGCATGGGGTGTCCCTGTGTTCTTCCTTTGTGCTTTCTCCAGCTGCCAGGTGGGAATCCCCAGGACAGCAGAGATCCCTGGGTGTCCCCTGGCTGGGGCTCCCCCACCTTCAGCACAGAGCCAGGCCTTTCCCAGGATCACAGAGCAGAAAGCGCATCTGTTTTCCAAGAAAGGACGCTGAGAGAGAGATGGCCAAATTGAGTTAGGAGTGCCAGGAATCCAGACCCGCGAGTTCCTGTAAGGCGCCCCACCCCCTCTGAATTACAGCTGCTTTCTGCGTTTCTGCAGAGAAATCCGGCGCTCTCCCGCTCTCCCGTGGCATTTACAACAGCTTGATTTACAGGCCGGCATGTTCCCCGCACACTTCACATCCATTCTCTCTCCTTCTTTAAACTTTTAAGCCTCTGCCTTATGAATGAGGCCACTGATTTTCTAGGCTCCCTGTGCTTCGATATGAGGTCTTTTTCTCTCACCTCTGCCAGTTTCTCCAGAAACATGTTCTGAACACCTGCTCTGCACAAGACCCGTGACGGGCTCCCCCGGGGGCCGGAGATGGACTCATCACAGTTCTGAGCTTCAGGGAGTTTGCATTCTGATAGTGGGAGGGTGGGAAGAAGCCCCAAGTGCAGAGAAGTTCCCTACTCTGCGACCCCACTGACGGCTCCTGTGATGGACATGTACTCTGTGCTGACGCCGTGTGACGTGCCAGGGCCACGCTGACGGCCAAGCCCCTAGTGGACACTGAGTCCCCCCGCCCCCACCCCAGGGAGGAAGAGGGGTGACAGGGAGGGCAGGATCACAGGCATTCCCAGAGCCCTCAGCAAAGCCCGTGTGGTCTGGTGGGGGTTGGGGCATTTCTCTGAGCAAGTGATGTTTTGAGACCTGCAGGCTGAGGCAACCAGGTGAAGAGGGCTGGGAGGGGACATTGTTCCAGGGAGGAGGATTTGCCCGGTGAAGATGCAACCTCCAGAGAGAGCACGTGGTGTGTCCGAGAAGCCTCAGGAAGTACCGAGCGTGGAACGTGGAATGAGGAGGAGGCTGGGCTGGAGCCATCTCAGGGCCCAGGCGGAGCAGCGGCCAGGAGCAGAGGCCAGGCGGCAGCGGTGGCCAGTTTTGTTACGTGCCTGGGGAGGCACTGGAGGGCCCAGGAACCAGGAGGCTGATGAGATTTCTGTTGCTCAAAGGAAAGCCCAGGGTGGTAAGACCGGGCATAAGGAAAACTGTTTTCAGACCCTGATCTTGCTGTCATTAATCCAGGTGACAACTGGGCCAGAGTGAGAAAAGTGACAGATTGAGGATGCTGTAAAGGAGAGGAATCAATCGGGCCTGGAGGGTGAGGGCCAGAGAGGAGCCAGGGCAGTTTCAGGGCTTCCGTCTCAGCCATCTGGACTGGAGGAGGGTGCCTTCACTGCCCGTGGGACCAGGGGGTGGTGGTGGGGGTCGGCGTACAGAAGCCTGCAGGTGGAGGCCCTCAGAGACACTCATGGGCAGTGGGATCGGGGAGCATCAAGCTTCAGAATCCAGGAGGGCCTGGAAATGCAGATTCAGGCGTCAGCAGCAGCTACAGCTGGGGGAGCAAATAGAAACCCCCAAGGGGTGCAGTGGGGTGAGAGGGAAGGAGAGTTTCAGGCTCTGCGTGTGCCCCCACCCCCACCAGGGGCACAAGGGGAGGACAGAGACCGGACTGGAAAGCAGAGCCAGCGAGGCCTCCTCCAGGGGAACGTCTGCAAGCCTTTTAGCTTCAGGAGAGAGGCAGGACCTCAGAGACCCTGGGGCCCTGGGAGAAGACGCCGGCCCCTGACCGGCAGGAGTGGCAGGAAAGGAGGGAAGGTCTGCCTGAGACCTAGGCTTGGGGAGGAGGGCTATGTCAGACCCAGCACTGGGGCCCTGAATGCCCGAGCCCTGCTTGGCCATCTCTTAACTTTTCTGTTGTAGCAAAGGCCTTCTTCTCAGCTCCCGTTTGTGAAGAATTATGCACTATGCACTTATTCTTAACTGCAGGGCATGTTAGCAGCACTACTGCCCTGCCCCCCCACCCCCCGCGAGAGAAAGCAGGTTTAAGGGGGTGGAACCTTTCCCCTAGTCCTGAGCCAGCTGCTTCCGGAGGAGAAGATGAATTTTTTTTTAATCCAAAGGAACTTTACATTTATGCTTGACTGAAGCACAGGCCACATTGTCCTGGGAGCCAATGGGAAGCTGGGGCTTGGGTAATCTATGCCAGGCCCTCAGCCTCCCCGCATCCATCATCCCAAGTGACAGAATTTCCATCATTAATCATGGGCGGTAATAGAAAAGTCATTGGAATAGAATGTTGTCACAGGATAACTGTCTCCCAATCGCATATAAATGTCCCAGCTTCACTGTACTGTTTGTGCCCAAGAAATACTGTGGGGGCTTCAAAGTGGTATTTATCTGGGGTCAGAAAGCCACCAGCACCAGCCCATCCTGCTCACGGACTCTCCAGAGGAAGCCCGGATCCCCTCCCCTACCAGGCGCCTCAGCCCCGGGGACCACCGCACCCCTGGAGTTGGGTAAAGGGAGGGATGTGTTTTGGGCTTCCCAGGTGGCACTAGTGGTAAAGGGCCTGCCTGCCAATGTCAGAGACATAAGAGATGCAGGTTCGATCCCTGGGTTGGGAAGATCCCCTGGAGAAGAAAGTGGCAACCCACTCCAGTATTCTTGCCTGGTGAATCTCATGGACAGAGGAGCCTGGCGGGCTATAGTCCGTGGGGCCGCAAAGAGTCGGACATGACTGAACGACTTAGCACACATGCACAGGGATGTGTTTTAGGATGACTGATGCCCTGAGGGTTAGAAAATACTCTAGCACAGTAATCCTGCCATGGTACCCTGGTCATCATCCTGTGGGTGGAGGGATTTGCACCTCCCCTCTCCATGACCACAGACCCTTTGATGCAGAGGAGAAAAGGATGTGAACCTGGCTGGGCTGCAAGGCACAGCGTCTCTGGAGGCCACAGAGAAGCCAGGCCAGGGAGTCAGATGCTTCGAGGCTGCTTCACTGAGAAATCAAGCCCACAGCGTTTTCTGGTTGGCATCTCTCTGTTCCGTGACCTGAAAACACTGTTTTTGGAAAGTGCAGGATCTGCTGACACTCTTTTCTGGCGGTTTGTGTGTTTCTCTCCGGGGTGAGCCGTCCTGCCTCAGACGGACCAGATGCTGCTGGAGGAGGCACGGGCATAGGATACAAGGCCTTTTATGCTGGGCTTTGAAGGAATTCTCTCTGCTTGAGCTTCCAGCTCTCCTTCCACACAGAGTTCCTAGAGCCTTCCAGGGCCCAGTGGGGAGAATAGGCGCCACTGGAAGCCGGCAGGTGGGGAGGGGGCATGCCAGGGGCCTGAGGCAGGGGACTGCCTAGGGTGGAAAGGCTTGCACGCCTCTTAAGGACTGACTCTGTGTGACCAATGAGCTGTATTAAACCGGAGCCAGGTGTCTGAGCTGATAAGCTGGGACTGGGCTTTGTAGAGTCTACTTGGCGGGAGAAGAGGCAGCTCCCCTTTTCTGTGGGGAATTTCATAAATCAGGGCCTATCAGATGTGGAAGTGATCTGAGGCCAGGGGGGTCCCCGACTTTGAATATCACAGGCTGGTCAAGTTTTGAAGATTTAAATTTGACCAAGCGAGGCCATTAAAAAGCCAGGGGCGAGCTACTGTATCATTCCATAAGTGGAAGAATATTCCAGCACCAACAACCTAAGAGGAAAATAATTTCAAGATAAAGAGTATTTCTTCAAACAGAATAAATTTAGCTTTATGAAGAATTGTTTCATTGCATCTTTATTTTTTTCTTTTTTTTCCCCTCATCTTAATTTTAAAAGTCTGGCAAAAATCTGTTGTTCCGGGTCCCCAGTCCCCTCATTTCAGACGAGCAGAAGGAGGAAAGATGTCTGACCAGGGTTCTACAGCCAGTAAGGCTTGTGTACCGTTCCAGCTGTTTCTGGCTTCATGCAAGTCACCCCATCCTTAGCAGAATCATTTATCATGGTCACCTGTCCTGGTTGTGGGGGTTGGTGGACTGGGCTGGGGACTCTCACCTGGGGTCCCAGAGCCACTGAGTCAGACAGTAGCTAGGCCAAGTTGTCTGGAGGGCCCTTCACTCCTTATCTGGAAAGACGCAAGCCTCTGGGGGCAGAGCAGTGGTGGCTCCTTGGGCCTCCCTTGGTGTCTGCAGGCTGGCCAGCATTTTCATGGGGGCCCCAGAGGTGGGGATCCTGATGGAGAACCTGGGTGGGGGGAGCTGTGGGGCCTCATGACATCATACAGTGTCACTTTTATGTCTTCAAAGAGGGGGGAACCTCATCCTCTTCTTGTTGGGAGACAGTCCAGTGTTCTTGCCTGGAAATTCCCGTAGACAGAGGAGTCTGACCAGCTGTAGTCCATGGGGTTGTGTGTCGCATATGACAGCATGCATCCACGCACACTTGTTGGGAGAAATGCTGAAGGGTTTGCCCACATGCTCTAAAGCCACCATGTGGGTTCCCAGCTCCCCTGAGAGCCAGGTTTCAGTCTGGGGTGCTGGGATCTTAGACCTCCCCGCCTTCATCCCCTTGCCTGTTACAGGAACGAGTCTGGTGTAGAGTGGAACCAGTGGCTCTCAGGTGATGGGTGGCAAGTTCTGCTTGCTGGTCGCTGCTTGCACTTCTCTGAAGTCGTAAATTTCATGGATAAGGTAGATTCCATCAAATAAGTATCAATTAAGCTCTTTTATGGTCATAAGCGAGATGATAAATTCAAAAGTCAATCTAGAGAAATAACCGATAAAGAACCAGAGACTCCAGAAATATGGCCTAAACTCCCAGGATTCCAAGCACTCACTCTTTGTAACAAGGAGGCCTGCATTCCTGATTGAGCGCCTGCTGTGTGCAGGGCACTGGGTGAACACCGTGGGAGTCCAGTGCTGTGGAGGGGTGAGGGGGTTGCGAGCCTGAGCTCCGAATATCCATGATCAGACTGGCCGCGTCCCCCTGTCTCCCCGTCAGGACCAGAGTATGGTGGGGGGGACAGCAGACCTGTATTAAGTCCCTCTGCTTGGGTGGGGTAGCGGGCTGCTGGCTTTCCGCTCTCTGCAGGGGGCGGTTGTTTCCCATTTAGGGAGGTTTATAAGGGTTCTCGGGAGGGTGGGGAGAAATAACAAGACACCCCCACAGCCACGCAGCCAGGCCCTGTGGGGACGCCCACAGCTCAGCACACAGCATGGGGTTGGCCACCTGGTCAAGCCTCATTGTGTGAAGTGGAGGTGGGTGGGTGGGGTGGGAAGCCTGGGAAGGGTCTCACATGGTTCTTTCTGTGGGGATGAGCTGGCCATATGGGGTGTGTTTAGGGTCAGCTGGGGCAGGAAGTCCACGTCCGTCATTGTTTGCCAGTTACTGGAAACCGGATGCTCTCCCCCAGGTCTGGCCCAGGGTCCTGACTCCATGGGGACCCCAGCTCCCGTGAAAGCCTCCCAGGGCATCCCTGGCTTCTGCCCCATGGGCTGTCTGCTCGTGTGTCTCCCTGCTTGTCTGGCAGGCACCACAGTGACTTCAGTCCTTTGAAACCCCGGAGGGGCATCTGTCCTCAGGGTGGCAGGCACAGCCCTGGGCGGTCTTGCAGAGCTGGTCCCACCGCATACCTGCCCTTCCTCTGCATTCCCCGCGACTCTTGGGAAAACAGCACAGGAGGCTTTTCGTCTCTGCCCTGCCTGCAGCCCCCTGAGACTGCTCTTCCAGAGAGGGGTCTGCTGCCAGTTCCGGATGAAGCACTGGGGCGGTGAGCGGGGTCTCAGGGAAGCTGACAGAGGTGCCAGCTCCAAGGGTAGAGCGCTGGACAGAGAGACACACCTACCTTCCCCAGGGTCTGCCCAGAGGTCACGTTCCTTCTCTGAATCACTGAGCCCTGCTGGGTTGCTGCATAATTGTTTTGTACCATCACCTCTGCCAAAAGGAAGGGAAGAAGAAATACCCCTACGTATGGAATTCATCAAAAACAAGGGGCCCCATCCCAGGTCGTCAGGCAGCCTGGCCTGCAGCTTCCCAGGTGGAAGGTGACCAGGGTACATCCCACGCAGAAAGGAAATGGCAGCTGGCAGGGATTAGAAACAGCGCTGTGAGCACAGGCCAACAGACCCGGCTGTCACCTCCTCGCTCAGTTCATAGTGCTGACTACCACGTGCCAGGTTCCAGGAATGGGTGTCAGTAGTGAAGCCAGGGGCAAAATCCCCGATCTTGAGCTTTCCTACTAGTTGGGGAGACAGACAGTGGGAAGCTGTTGTGAAGGGGGCAGTCGGGGAAAGCCTGACTGAGCTATGTGGCCCTGAGGAGGGCTGCAGGAGCCTGGAGTTGAGCCTGGGATGTGGGCTCCCCGGCGGCTGCCCACTCCCACCCTGGCCATCAGGAGCATGGGGCGGTAACTGGGGGCCTGGCCTCTCCCTCCCTCACCTCCTGGGTGTCGACATTGCTTTTCTGATCTGGGTGCCTGTGAGGAGGAAATATATATTTAGACTCTTCTGTACTTTCCGTGGTAACAGTCTCTTTATTCCTGGTGAAGAATGAGGAAAATGGGTCAGCTGTATTTACTAAGAAGCGTGTTCCAGCTCCTTTTCTGAGGCTATTTATAAACTTTAAAAAATGTGAGCTAAGTTTTTGCATCTTCTTGGAAGCTGGAGCGCCTATGAATACCCTTTCTATTACTATACCGGGGAATGTGGCACTTCGGATTTGAAACGAGTCAACTAGGGCAGATAGAAATCTTGCAAATAGTGATTTTGATGAACTCTGGCAGCCTGACTTTGCCTCGTGGTCTGATTTCTCTAGGCGTTTTTTTTTTTTTGTGAGACCTAGTCCATCTTTCCTGGGTGCAGTGGAGTTACTGAACATGTCCAACCCTGGCCCCACTGGGCCCTCCGGACTGTGGGTCCCCTGGATGGTGGCTCCCGGAGCCTGGGGTCTTAGGGAATCTCAGGATCACTCATCCATCCCTTGAATAACAAGGAGATCAAACCAGTCAATCCTAAAGGAAATCAACCCTGAATATTCATTTGAAGGATTGATAGCTGAAGCTGAAGCTCCAAGACTTTGGCCACCTGATGCAAAGAGCTGACTCATTGGAAAAGACCCTGATGCTGGGAAAGATTGAGGGCAGGAGGAGAAGGGGCAACAGGATGAGATGGCTGGATGGCATCATTGACTCAATGGACGTGAGTTTGAGCAAACTCTGGGAGATAGTGAAGGACAAGGAAGCCTGGCATGCTGCAGTCCATGGGTCACAAAGAGTTGGACTTGACTCATTGACTGAACAACAACATCATCCATCCCTCGGTGAACCGGGTCCTCAGGCCACTCCATGGCAGGCCCTGCTGGCTTGGCCCAGGGCTCCCCTCCTCCCAAGTCCTCTGTCTCTCATGCCTCAGCCTATGTGCCATGGGCTCCTCCACTCGCTCACTCCCACCTAGTGTGTGCAGAGAATATGTAGTGCTCCTCATTCACCCTGAGTGGCCTGACCTTGCTTTCGAGAGAGGAGGGTTGAGCTCTTGGATTTTGGGTCCATGCCAAGGGTTTAGTCACGTGGCTTGCAGCTGCCCCTGAGGGAACGTGCCTCTGCCTGGCTGTTTTGGGTTCCTGTCCAATCTTTCCGAGTGCCCCTCCCCGGCTCCTTCCTGCTGCATGGGGTTTGGGGAGGGATGTGTCTTCCTGACCTGGTGGTGGCTGAGGGAGGTGGTCCCTGAGCTTGGCGGGCGAGTCCTGGGGTGCTGCTTGCAGAGAGGCTGGATGGGTGGGCCCCAGGAGCCACTGCCCATCTGGACCTCAGAGGAAGCAGCCCTACAGGTGCCACCCGTCCACTTTGATCTTGGCATTTCATGGCAGCCTCTCCATCCTGGCGGTCAGAGGTTTCAGCCTCTCCTCCTCCTTCTGGCTAAGGCATGGGCCCTGCAGGTCGCGGGGCACCAAGCAGGCCTTAGGGGTTCTATCCACCAGGGGCAGTGGGTGTGTGGGGGGTAAGAGGCAGGTCATGGGTGGCTCCTCCCCTCATCAGCTGAACAGTGGGGGGGCTGGTGCTTACTTCCTTTCTGTGCCTACACCTCCTAGGTGTAGCATACGTCAATAATAAAGGTAATAATAATAACAGTGACAATAGTCATCACTCACAGAGTCACTTACTCTGCCAAGCCTGCACCCTCTGTGTAGAAGCTGCGTGCGTGCTCAGTCATGTTTGACTCTTTGTGACCCCATGGACTGTAGCCCATCAGGCTCCTCTGTCCATGGGATTTCCCTGGGAAGACTCCTGGAGTGGGTTGCCATTTCCTCCTCCAGGGGATCTTCCCGACCCAGGGATTGAACCCTCGTCCTCTGCGTCTCCTGCACTGGCAGGCAGATTCTTTACCACCGGCGCCACCTGGGAAGCTCGGGAGCTGTTTCCTCTTCAAGGCAAAAGGGCTTGTTAGAGGAGGAAACAGTTGATCCAAGTCCGGTGCTCTGAATAGCACCCACCAGTCTGAGTGTGAGCTCCGAGCGGGTCTGTCGGTCACCACGGCTCTTCTTATTGGCCCTCTACCTGCCCCAGAGCAGGCATTCCTAAACTTTCCTGGGTCTTGGCACCCTGGGTGCCCAAGTGATTTTTTATCATGGCATTCTTAGGCCCAAAGGATAATTAATAGTTCCGTTTATGAAGCAGTTAGATCAAATGCCTTAAGTATTTGTGTCCTAATAACAGCCACTTGAAAATATCCTACTGATTATTTTATTCTTAAATTACCAAATCGTTTACTCATGGGATGTGTCCTGCCATCGGAGGTTGGACAACTTTTCAAATTCCAGAGTCAGATGGGGTGCTGCCACCTCCACCTCCTGTTCCATCCAGATTTTTTCCAGGTCCTTCCTTCCTGTCTCAGCAACCACTGAAAACCTAGCTTCACAGTGACGCGACAGCCTCAAAAGGCACGTAGGCTCCCCGCAAGGTGAAACTGTCCCCTGCCCCAAGCCAGTGGTTCCAGTGGAGTCTGGCAGGTCCGACAGGTACTTAGCGTTGCTTGTTTCCCTCAATAACTTGAAATACCCTGTGGTCTCATGGGTTTACAGGGGCTCTCCAGGGTGCCTAGGTGCACAGTTTGGGAACCAAGCACCTCTTGCTTCAACTGGCAGGGCGCTCCCCGAACCACTCGATTTCCGAGACAGGGAATTTGAAAAGATTTCTAAAATGCTGTGCCCACGTTGCAAGTGTCAGAGGGGAAACAGGTGTCTGTACCTTCCTTTTCAGCAGGTGCCTGTGTCTTAGGTGGATTGTAAACCGGGTGGGCTGGGCTGTGTCTTACTTAACAGGTGCTTTGCCCCCGGGCCTTTTCTTATGTAGTTCCTGCTCTCACAAGCCCCTCCTCTTCACCTTTACTCCCGCCTGCCTTCCCCATCTTGACCTCCGTCTCCCCCCACCCCGCCCGGGGAAAATGCCCCCGGCTGCCTTGTTTCCAGACAGGCTGGTCCCTGCGGTCCTAGTTGCGGCCGCCACACCCTGCCTACTGCCCAGGATCTCACCAGCTCCTTCTCGCTCGGGAACTTGTGCCGTATCCCCACCCCACCTCTGCGGCCTTTCTGTCTTCAGCCACTCCCATGCCGCCCCAGCTCATTTTCCAGGTCTCACTTTAAATGTCGCTTCCCAAAGAGCCCCCTGTCTGAAGAAGTCTCCTCGCCCCTCTGCCCACTCCCCATGACTTGGTCCAGGCAGAGGTGCTGTATGTGCTGCGCTGTTTGCTTAGCACCAGCCCAGAGGCCAGCCCCTGTGGGCACACGAGTGAGCACTTTCTTAGAGCAGGGGATTTTTTTAATGGAAGGGATTTCCAGGGTCACCACCTTTTAATTTTGCCAAGTAAGACTTTGACAAATTCCAGCCACCATGTATCATCAGCACTTCATAAAAGAAAAGTTGGGAGGACATAATCTCAGGATAAAGGACGGTTCTTTAAATGGAATCAGTTTGGCTTTGTTTGGCTGTGCCAGCTCTTAGTTGTGGCAGGTGGGACCTAGTTCCCTGACCAGGGATCTATCCCAGGCCCCCTGCTTTGGGAGCATAGAGTTTTAGCCACTGGACCACCAGGGAAGCCCCCAGTTTGGCTTTGTTGAGCATGTGCTGCCTTATCTGCTTCCTCATCTCGAGAAGGATGGAGGGACAGCCTCACGACAGGACAGTGTCCAGCAGTGAGCACTTGGGAGGTTCCCCACTCGCCCTTCCGTCACCGTCCTTGTTTCCTTCTCCTTCGTTTGTCCCCTTCACTTGGCTGTGAACTTCTGGTGGAGGGGCCACATTTTATTCTTCTTTATTTTTATTGGAGTATAGTTGCTCTGGGGCTTCCCAGGTGGTGCTCGTGGTAAAGAACCCGCCTGCCAAGGCAGGAGACATAAGAGACACAGGTTCCATCCCTGGGTCGGGATGATCCCCTGGAGGAGGGCATGATAACCCACTCTAGTATTCTAGCCTGGAGAATCTCATGGACAGAGGAGCCGGGTGGGCTACAGTCCATGGGGTTGCAAAGAGTCAGACATGACTGAAGTGACTTAGCATGCATGCATGCATGGTTGCTTTACAAATGTTGTGCTAGTTTCTACTGCCCAGCAAAGTGGACCAGCTATACGTATACACATATCCCCGCTTTTCTGGATTTCCTTCCCATTTAGGTCATCGCAGAGCGTTGAGTAGAGTTCTCGCCATAGAGTAAGTTCTCATTAGTTATCTATTTTATACGTAGTAGTGTATATATGTCAGCCCCAATCTCCCAATTCATCCCACCCCATCCCCCTTGGGGACCACATTGTAGATTGAAGTTGGCTTTTCTGTGCATCACATGCCCGTGTTGGCCTCTGGAAGCTTCCAGACCCGCCCAGATGACCTCTCCTGGAGCTGTGAGCCGGCCTTGCCTCCCTCTGCTCCCTGGTGATTTGTCCTCATTCCTCCACTCGCCTGTCCCCCTGATGGACGGCCGGTGCCCAGGCAGGGTCCCGGGCCCTCTCCGCTTGGTGCCGGGGCAGGCACACACGTTCCTATCTGTGCCGAGCGCTGCTTCAGTCCATCGAAGGTGACCCCTCTGCTGGTGGTGGCCGCAGACGTCTGTGGCAGGGACCAGCTTCTGCCACAGCTCAGGGTAGGCGGCATGGAGCTCTTTCCCTTTCGATAACTGAATTTAGATTCTATTTCAATCCCTCCTTCCACCAGCTGTGGAAACATAATCTCATTTAATTTTGGGATTTCTCAGCCAATTTAAATCTTCCTCTAACTCACCGCTGGGTTTGTGGGTGTGTGAGGAGCAGGTGGAGGGAGGGGTCTGGCTGGCTGGCTGTCACCCGGAATGGGTCACTGCTCTTCCCCTTCATCCCCACACTAGGCCTCTCCAGGGCCAGGTGTTTCTCAGATGCTTCTACACCCCTCTTGGGGGTTGAGGAACCCTTGGGCTGTCCTCGCCCTTCCCTCACCCCCAGCAGCCGACTCTGTTCTCTGGGGTTTATTGTATGTGCAGTCAGGAACATGTGAGGAACAAGGCCCTGCAGGGAAGCCTGGGCCCCATGGCCTCACCCTTCACTAGGGCAGGAGCAGGTGGACCAAGCCCCACGTGGCTTTGATTCTTCTGTTCCACGCAACAGCCCTTGCCTAGAGTCCAGATGCCCTCAATCTGATTAGAATAAAAGCCTACAGGACTTGCCCTAGTGGTCCAGTGGCTAAGAAGCTGCCTTGCAACGCAGAGGACGTGAGTTCGATCCTCGGTGGGGGAACTAGGATTCCACAGGCCACAGAGCTCAAGTATATCCGTGTGCTACAAGTACTGAGACTGTGAGCTCTGGAGCCTATGTGCCACAACTAGAGAGTCTGTGCATAGCAATGAAAGATCCTGCAAGAGGGAATAAGGATCCTGCATGCACCAACTGAGTCCTGACGCAGCCAGATACAAAAATTAAAACAAAGCCACAAGGAAGGGGGCCAAGAGAAACCCCTATTAACACCTCCTACGTGTGAACCTGCTGCAGGAAAAGGTTCCGATTTGCGCCTCTGGGGGGAGACGTCTAGGATGTCTGAGGAGGGAGGGAGGGTGCAGGCTGAGCACCACAGGGAGCTTGTTCAGAATCGCCTGGGGAAGTGGGCTGGTACCTCCCGGAGCTGTCTAGCGTTCTCGGTTATTTGTTCATTTGTGTATCTGTGTTTGCTTAAAACTTTCAGTTTAAAAGCAATACATGTTTAATGAGGAAAAGCAAGAAAAAACAGAAAAACAAATAGAATCAGAGTCATTTGTCTGAGCACCTGGATTTATCTCTGCATCTTGGTGGGTGTCTCTAAGAAGGTTTAGTCATAAAAGCGGTGACAATCACAGCACCAAGGGTAGCTCTCGTGTTGAGAGCTTACGATGCAACCTTCTGAGAATCACACAGATATTAATTTATTGAATCCTAACAACCCGGTGGGGTGGACACACTGTTGTCCTCCTTTCACAGAGGAGGGCACCGACGCAGAGTGCTGGTGTGATTTGCTGAAAGTCCGTCCACTGCGCAGCCGGGCTGTGTACTCACACTGCACACCGGCACACACGGTGCGATTTTGTGTTGAAGATACACAATGATGCAGTCACCAGTCAGGGTTCTTGTCCTGATCTCGTTCAGGAGAGGAGCCATATCCTGTTTTCCTCTGTGTCCTCAGGGAACACCAATTTACTGAATGAATGAATGAATTCTGATGCAAACAATTACTGTTCCTTCTGGTGATTCCTTTTCTTTCCTTTCCCTGCTCATAGTACCTGCACATCCTGGAGCCCCGCCCACAGCTCCAGAGGCCCCTTCACACTGAAGTTAGTCTTCATCTAAATACAGCATCATTGACATATACACGCCACGTATTTAAAACATACACCTTAGACTTCCCTGGCAGTCCAGTGGTTAAGACTCTGTGCCCCCACCACAAGGGGTGCAGGTTCACTCTCTGGTTGGAGAACTAAGATCCCACATGCCATGTGGCACAGCCAAAAAATTTTAAAAAAATTTAAAAATTAAACAAAAAATCCCCATACACCTTGGTGAGTTTTGACATCACTGGCTCAAGAGAATGAAACGTCCAGCCCCTAGAAGTGTCCCCGTTGCCTATGTAATCCCTCCCTTCAGGCTCTCCGCGCCTCCCTCCCAGCACCATTGTTGTGCTTTCATCGCCTTGGTTAGTTTGGATTTTCTGGAGTTTTATGGTAATGGGATCATACAGTCTGCACTCTTTACTTGGGCTGCCTTTCACTCCACGCAGTTACTTGGTGGCTCATCCACCTTGTGTGTATCAGTTCATGTCTTTCTATCAATGAGCAGTGTTCTTCTTGAGTGGATGGGAGTTGATTGGTCTTGTTGATGGACCTCTGGGTTGTTCCCAGTTTTTGACTATTACAAATAAAGCTACTGTGGACATTTGCACGCAAGTCTCTGTATGCTCATATGCCTTCTCCTCTCTTGGATAAATACCTAGGGGTGGAAAGGCCAGATCATATGGAAACTGCCAGACTGCTTTCCAGAGTGGCCCCACTGTTTTACATTCCAGCAGCAGGGCATGAGAGTCCCTGTTCCCCTACATCCTTGCCACCCCTTTGTATGGTCATTCGCTTTGTTTTTATGTTTCAAAACTGCATGCTATTGACATATAGTTTATTTGCAATGTTGTGTTAGCTTTTGCTGTAAAGTGATTAGGTATACATAGTGTTAGTTGCTCAGTTGTCTCTGACTCTTTGTGACTCCATGGACCGTAGCCTACCAGGCTCCTCTGTGCATGGAATTCGCCAGACAGGAATACTGGAGTGGGTAGCCATTTTGTGCTCGAGGGAATCTTCCCAACCCAGGGAAGAAACCCAGGTCTCCTGCATCGCAGGCAGATTCTTTACTATCTGAGCCACCAGGGAAGCCCTAGTTATACATATGTATGTTCTTTTTCATATTCTTTTCCATTATTGTTTATCACAGGATATTGAATATAGTTCTCTGTACTATACAGTAGGACCTTGTTGTTTATCCATCCTATATATAATAGTTTGCATCTGCGAGTCCCAGACTCCCACCATACCACTCTCTCCTCCTCCTTCCCGCTTTGCAACTCTTAAGTCTATTCTCTACGTCTGTGAGTCTATTTCTGCTTTGGATTCACTTTAATTGTAGCCATTGAAACAGGTCATAGGTGGTGTCTGGTTGTGGTTTTAATTGCATTTCTCTAATAACTGATGATATTCAAGCACTTAATTGCCACCTCTGTATCTTTTTGGTGCAATATCTGTTCAAATCTTTCATCCATTTCAAAAAACATTGTGTTATCTGTGTTCTTATTATTGAGTTTCAAGAGTTCTTTATATATAGTCTAGATACAGCCAGTTGGCAGATGCAGCTTTACAAATAATTTCTTCCAGTTCATGACTTCTCTTCATTTTCTTAACAGTATCTTTTGAAGAACAGAAATTTTGATTAAGTCCAATTAATGGATCATTTTGTTTTCATAGCTCATGCTTTTTGTGCCATGTCAAAGCAGTCTTTGCCTAACCCAAAGTCACAAGTATTTTCTCCTGAGTTTTCTTCCCCAACTTTTCTTGATGTAAACTTAAGTCTATAAGCCATGTTGAGTTCATTTTTGTATATGGCGTGAGATATGGGGTGGGTTCATTCTCTTTTTCTTTTTTGGCGTGTGGATGTTCAGTTATTCCAGCACTATTTGTTGGAAAACCTCCCATTTTCCACTGAGTTGACCTTCAATACTTTATGGAAAAACATTCATCTATAGGTATGATGGCTTCCCAGGTGGTTCAGTGATAAAGAATCCACCTGCCACTGCAGGAGACGTGGTTCAATCCCCGGGTCAAGAAGATCCCCCAGAGGAAGGCATGGTAACCCACTTCAGTATTCTTGCCTGGAGAATCCCATGGACAGAGGATCCTGGCCAACTACAGTCCATAGAGTTGCAAGGAGTTGGACGTGACTCAGCATATACTCACAGGCATGAGGGTCTGTTTCTGGACCCTGTTCTGTTTGAGCGATCGGTTGTCTATTTTTGCTCCAGTCCCACTGCCCTGACTGCTGTGGGTTTATGATGGGTCTTGAGATTCTTAGACTTAGAGCCGTGTTAGCTCTCCAACTTCATTCTCCTCTTTCAGAGCATTTTGGCAGCCCTGGTCCTTTGCGCTTCCATATGGATTTTAGAATTGGCTCCCATTTCTAAAACAAAGCCTGCTGAGATTGTGATTGGGATCCTGGCCTACACTGTATTCTCTGTGGGTTCTCTCCTCTGGAATTGTCACCTGGTCCCCCCTACAAGGGGCAGCTCCGGGGTCAAATGAGGGACTGGGTGGGAAGGCACTGCAGTCAGTTGAAGGAGAGGGTGTTAGTATTTATAAAGCACTTTTGAAGATACTTTGCACTGAGCTTATGTGTCAAGATGTGATTTTGTTTTTGGTTTTGTTTTTTTTTTTGCTGAGCTGGGGTCCCTGCTGAGGAGTGCAGACCTGACAGATTCCACTGTGCTTGTGGAAGCTTCCATTGCTCGTGGTCCAGGGTCAGGCCTTGAAAGTAGTACATGTGGAGTTTTAATCCACCCGGGTTGCCTACTTGAGGTTCCACAAGTGTGAATACCCTCTGACCTAGGTGGAGCCACAGGTGACCCTGTGAGAGGGCACCAGGCAAGGGTTTCCTTCTAGAACACTCCTTTGAGGGGGAAGGAGGAGACTTGGTCACTGCAGTCCTGCTCAGCTGGCCACGCGCCTCTGTGTTCCCAGCCTTAAGGTGTGCATGGAGCTCCTCACCTCCTTCCAGGGGTGGCGTGTGGCCAAGGCCTTGTGGCAGGTGCCCTGTTCCCTCCGCTTTCCTGGATCAGCTTTTCAGGGAAGATGTTCTGCAGGGGCCGTGTGATCAGCAAGGAAAGAAAGGCTCCAGGAAGGCTCTGATGGGCTATTTCAGTGGGCTTTTCCAAGGACTGCACACTAGAGGCTGCCCCTGGGGAGAAGGAACTGTTAAAGTGTCAAAATAGAAAGTAAACCAAATTCCTTCGGCCAATCGAGAGCACTTAACTCAGACGGCAGGCAGTGAAGGCAACAGATTACCCCACAATGCGTTTTTTTGGGGGGAGAAAGGCTGTTGGGGAATTTAATGAATGGAGGAAAAGTTTTAAAATACTGGAATCTACCTAGTCAATAATACATGAAATTTGGGATTCATAAAAGGAAATAGTGGTGAAAATCTCCCCAAATAAGTTTTTATTCTAGAATGGGATGACAGGTCTCCCAGAGCACTGGGTATCCCATAGGTGTGGTATTCTGAAATACAACCTGGGGCATATATATTGTCAAATAATAAAGTATTATGAAACCAATCAGCTGTGAGCTCCCCACTTGGCAGTTTGGAAGTAAAACCCTTTCTCCTTTACAAGGCCAAGTGACTCTTAATTCCTCCCAGGAGATTTCACGTTAAAATGTGTTCACTGCCAGCTGACAAAAGAGGCGAGTCCAGATTTATTACTCTGGCACCTGCAGGAAAAAAAAAAATTGACGGATGATGAAAATATATTTAATTATCATTCCATGCCACATCTCTGCCTGCTCCAGTCACAGGGCTGCAGCTGTTGGTACCCACTTTATTTTAGAGTCAATGTGCTTATCTGGAGCAAAGGCTGCTTGCTCTGAGTAAATTGACTTGTGGGAGGAAGGGGTGGCCATCTCTTCCAGACCCAGCTGAACAAATGCAGATTTGTATTCCATGTGCCTGTTTTAATTGCCTCATCTGCACCCCCCACCCCATATCATATCGGCTCTTGGAAAGAAAACATTTGCAGGAAGTAAACTTTTCCGTGGCCTTTCTCGGCCGCAATGTATGGTTTTCCTTCCTGGACAGTGGAGCTAATGGTGGATGCTTACATTTCTAGGAAAACATCTCAGATGCAGGGTGGGGGGAGTCCTAAAGAGGCCCTGGCTGGACCCAACTCTCTTCTTCACCAGATGGGGGCAGAATCCAGAGGGCAGGCTTCAGGGTTCGGAGGGTGGAGGTCTGGGACTGCAGGCCTGGTCTCTGGCTCCCGGGCAGCCCCCGTATTCTTGTGACTTGTGTCTGCGAGTGGTCCAGCTGTCTGGGGGAATGAGCCTGGACTCAGAGGACAGTTCACGGAACTGCCCTCCAGTTTGTCTTCTGTTGGAGCCTTCTGGATGATGGAACCCTGGGCAGGGCAGCAGCACTCTGGCTTGGGTGGGACGTGTCAGATTTCACGGAGCGCAGGCCAGGGGGACTCTGGCGTGGCTGTCAGGAGCCTGTGCCATTAGACAATGCTGAAGATGAGGCAATTTTGAACAAAAATAGCCCAAATGATAGGCAGTGCATAATGTGGCAATATTCTGGCTGTATCTCTCCTTATCAGGAGAAGCCACTCGATGTTTTGTATGTGGTGCGATTTAGTACAAAGCGATAGAGTTTCCACTGAAAGTAAAATACAATAACCGGATTAGCCTTCGTGATTCAGGGGGAGACGACGCCGAGTGTTTCTGATGGTGCCCGGTGTTGCCGGTGGCCGGAGGCGGATGCCTGTGGGTGGGGCAGGAGGGGATGAGGTTTCTGTGAACGTGGGCTGTCACAGGGAGGGGCTCACTTCCTCTGACCTTCTCTTTGATGAACAAGGATGCAAGGTTGCATCTGCTGAGCCTGCAGGACCTGAGGTTTGGGGGAGGACAGAGAGTTCTGGCTTAGGGATTTGGGCTGCGAGCAGAGTTCTTAACCACCAAGCTTTCAACGTATGGATCAGATCTTGCTTGTAAATCAGAGTCCATCCTCGTTGCCACCATCTTTTCCACCACCATCATCACCATCATTGTCACCATCACCATCACCACTCATGTACCAGGCCCTTGGCTGAGTCTTTTAAATTTGTCATCTCCTGTAATCCCATGTTCATTTTACAGATGAGAAAACTGAAGTTTAGGTAAGTGACAGAGCCAGGACTTAGGCCAGGCCCTAGAACCCACTCTCTCAAGTATACTTTTTCATTTAGGAAATATATATATACATATATATATATATATATATATACACACACACACATATATATACGTGTATGTGTGTGTGTGTGTATGAAATTTAAATATGTGTGTACCCATATACACACATATATTATACGTGTATTTCATTTTCTAGGTTAAAAGAAAGAAAGAGAAAGCCAACTCTGCTCTTTTCAAGAAAAAACTTTGAGGACATCACAGTTTTGAGTTTGAAGACTGAGGCTTGGGGGTTTCTGTTTCCATGTGGATGACACCCCTTCCATCTGGAGACTAGGACCCCTAGGAGAAGGCTGGCTGGGGGTGCTGTGGAGTCCTGCCCGCAGGACTCCCCAGGAGAGTCGCAGCCAGTAGGGGTGAGCCTCAGCTGGAGGGCAGCCTCGGCTCGGTCCTAGCAGTGCTGGGGCCACTGCCCCTGGAGTAGGATGAGGCGGGGCCCTGGGAGCTGGCCTGGCAGCCCGGGCGTAGACACCCCACCTTGCTGTTCTCCCGGGTTTCCTAAGTGGTCTCCACCATCCATCATAAGCTGCACAGCCCCGTCCCTGCTGTGTGTTGGTCTTGGTGGTGTCGCTTGTTTTCCTGTGAGAAGTCCGAGCAGGTGGGGTCATGCCGAGTGGCCTGCACCCTGATCTCCCCTCACCTATCCCACCCTGGCCATTTGGCCTCCAGGAGGCCCAAACTTTGTATTTCTCAGACTCTTTGGCACCCAGTGGCTGACCCGTTGGGGGCTCTTGACTGCAGTGTAGGCTGAGCAGGATTGTGACTCCATGTTCCTGACTGAGCTGCCTGGACTCGTGACAGGTGGCAGCCCCAGAGCAATGGGGACACCCTGCACTCTCTTCTGCTACCTGCTGCCCCACACTCACAGCAAGAGCTTGGGTTTGCACCAACTCCCCATGACCACAGGGCCTGACAGCACTGTGTCTCAGGGGCCAGCTCTTGGCAGGTACAAGTCACCTGTCTGCTGGAGGCCAGGAAACTTGGGGGGTCCTGCTGACTCACAGGGTTGCCCCCACATTTACAATGGCATCACCAGACCCTGGGGCCAGCGGGACTTGCAGCCGTGGCTGGAGGAGCAGGCATCTCCCTTATGGTTTGTATCAGAGGCCAAGGAGACGGGCCACGTCAGAAATAACTCATCAGGATAAGCTGATAGACAAGAAATTAATGCTGATTTTATTTCCAAGTGGGGCTGATGACTCCTTTCCACATTAATTTTTATTAAGCATTTTATGTATTATTCCATAACCACCAAGTATGCAGAGACAGTTTAGAACACATTATGAGTTGTGAGTTTTATAATTATCATATGGCCTTTGTCCAGGAGGTTGAAAAGAAAATAAACATGATTGTTTTCCAATAGAAGGGAATCACCATGGTGATGTGTGGAGAGGCTGTGGAGCCACCAGCTCTGCCCAAGGTCTGGACTCTGGAGCCAGTGCTGTCCCGGCTGCAGGACAGTGGCATCGCCCGACCCCTTGTCTCAGGCTGCAGGGCTTCTGCTGCCTGCCCCCTTTTCTACTTCATCGCTGGACACATCACACAGGTCTTTCTTGCTGCTCAGGTGTCCCGTGAGGGAAGCCTTCTTTCCTGCCCAAATCAAGTAAGCTTCATCCCAGGGCGAGGTCTGTTTTCCTCATGGCACTAATTTACTCCTGGCGGGTTTTTGCTCAGCGTTTGTCTCCTCACTGCCCTCGAGTGCCACGAGGTCAGGGACCTCCATGAGATCTGTCCATCCCAGCATCTCTAGCAACTAGAGCAGTGCACAGCGCCTGGCAGGCAAGCAGCAGATATTTACTGGATGAATGAATGAATGAACGAATGTCTGCTCCCCAGGACTGTGTGCTCCTGGAGGGCAGTGCCAAGCAGTGCCTCCACCTGCATTGGCATGGAGCCTTAAACAGACCAACCAGTAGGCCATGACAGAGCCCCTGTTGGGCAACCAGTGCTGGGCTAGAGGCTGCGGGTTATCCAGCATAGAGAAGAGATTTCTGAGCTATTTGGGGAGCCAAGAGTCCAAAACAAGTAACAATCCAGGGACTCCCGGGGGGTAGAATCAGGGATGAATGGTATGATGAGAGTCATTGTAGGGAGGACATGGAAGACGAGTGTCCACCCTGCAGGTGTCATCATTGCCTTTGTCTCCTTCTGAGTCACCATCATCATTTACTTCTTCTCGTGCCAGGGTCAGGCCAGCACGAGCCCCACCAGCTTGTGGCATCTTCATTGTCTCCTGAAAAGTGGGTGTGGTTAGTCCTCCTGCAGCAGAGCCTACCTGGCAGTAAGTGCGGGGCAGGAAGGGGCTTGGGACCCTCTCCTTCCTCCCTCCGCTGTTGCCTCTCTGGGCACACCCCAGGGCATCTCACAACTGTAGGGGGCTCCCAGCAGCGATGACTTAGTCAACTTCAGTGTGTCCACGGCGCTGGGCACTGACACGCTCAAAGCTACAGGACACCATCGGGAGACCCTGCCACCTGGGATCTCTGGGTCCCCAGCCCTCCACCAGCCCTTCCTTGATCCTGGTCCCTCTGGGACAAGATGCCAGTGTGTCCACCCAACATGAAGGAGGCTGTGATCTGGCGAGTATAGGGCCGTGATGTCATCACGTGTCTCTGGACCTGGAGGCACTGATTTGTCTTTTTGTTGGCGGTGACCCCTCCAGAGTTACTGAGCAGTTAGCACTTAGGCTCAGAGATAGCTGGAGCACACCGCAGAGTGGCCCCGGTGCAGGGTGATGAAGCCAGGGCAGTGATCCACCAGCTCCTGCCCCCATGGGCCCAGGGGCACTTCTGGGCAGCCCTGAAGACCAACTGAGCCTGTCCTGAGAGCAGTGATCACATGCTTGGAGTGGTCTGTAGGTGACCTCTGAATAGGTGGAGGCAGGACAGAAGGACTTGGCTGCCCTGTAGCTTTGCCTGGCCAGGTAGTGCCTAGGGGTTGGGGGCGGGCAGAAGTCAGGTGTGGCCTCTCAGGGCTCTTTCCCAGGACCCCAGAAGGAGAGGTGGGAGGCTTGAATCATGAGAAATTCAGCCACCAAAGAGTGTGAAAAGCAGGGGAGTGAGCTGGCCTTACTGGAGCTGCAGGACTGGGGTACATCGGGGGGCTGTGCTGCCGTCACTGGGAGAAGCCTTGACCCCAGGCTTAGCGTGGGGCTGTGTGCCCTAGAACTCTACAGGCTACACACAGGCCTGTCTCCATGGCCTCATTCTCTTCCCACCATTAAAAAAAAAAAAATCTCATTTTACAAATGGTTTCCTGCACATTACAAGTGCCGTTCGCAGCGCTTACACCCTATTTCATAATTGGCCCATACAATACACCCTGTTCAGAATTTTTAATCAACAATGGCAAGTTGCCCCAGCAATTTAAATAAAAAGTATATAAATGAATTTAGTATTTTAATATTACAATGACATTAGCCTTATATATGTACTTAGCAATTTCATGCAGTATTATAATTCCATAAAATATTCCTCTTCATTTGGCTGGTGGATAAACCCCAGAGTTAAAACTGTGGGCTCTTTGTGCAATAAGCAGAGAAAGGAAAGAACTCAGGAGAAGGAGGGTAACCTGCAGGCCAGGCAGACCCCAGGGCCCTGAGGACGGGCCCCCGATGATTCCACTGCGCATGTGCTGGGAGGCGGGAATTCAGGCAGTGGTCTTGGGCAACCTGGACTCTGTGATGCTGCCGCCAGTGCATACCTGGACAGACTGCGCAGTGTTGGGGTGGGGCACGAAACGGCGCCTCGGGGCAGAATGAGAACATCAGTGCAGGGAGGCCTAGCCCTTCCAGCTTCCAGCAATTTCTAAGCGCCTCATCAGATCGTGCTGGGAGTTGTGCGGACCACTCTTAGGGTGTTACCCCTCCTCAAGGTCACAGTGACCTGCTCGTGGCTGGTGCAGGTGATGGTCCTCACATCGTTTGACTGCCGGCAACATTTAACACGGCTGATCCCTCCTCCTCTCTGGGGTGGTGCACCTGGCTTCCGGGACGCCACAGTTCCTGGTTTCGTCCCACCTTGGTGGGTGGCCACTGCCTCTCTGTCTCCACTTGAGGCCTCAGGGATTGGCTGTGGTCCCCTTCACTCCCACTAACTCTCTCGGGGCTGCTATACTCTGGAATGTTACTGCTTCCAGGAACATGCTAGAAACAGGTGGTGGACGCCACTGACCGCCAATCTCCCAACTCATTTCCCACCCCTGTCTTCGCCTCTCTTCAGTCCCTTCCTGACTAGGCAGCCAGAGTGATTCTTTTCTCTCTTTTAAATTACTTATAATTGTGGTAATTACAATACGCATACCATGAAACTGACCATTTTAACCATTTTAAGTGTGCAGTTCGGTGGCATTAAGTGCCTTCCCACTGTAGTGCAGCCACTGCCAATACCCATCTCCAGAACTCTTTCCATCTTGCCAAACGGAAACTCTGTCCGATTAAACACTGACCCTCTGTTTCTCCCTCCCCCAGCTCCTGGCCCTGACCATCCACTTTCTTTCTCTACAATTCTGACCTCTCTAAGCACCTCATGTGAGTGTAGTCATATAGTACTTGTCATTCTGTGACTGGCTAATTTCACGGATCATGATGTCTTCAAGGTTCATCCACACTGTAGCTTGTGTCAAAACTTCCTTCTTTTTAAGGAAGAATAACATTCCATTGTGTGGTTGGACCACATTTGGTTTGTCCATTCATCTGTCCATGGACACTTGGGTTGTGTCTACCCTTTGGCTTTTATGAACAATGGTCTATGAATGTGGGTGCCCAGATACAGAGTGATTGTTTAAAACACAAGTTGGGGACTTCCCTGGTAGTCCATTGGTTAAGACTCTGTGCTTCCACTTCAGGGGACTCAGACTTGATCCCTGGTTGGAAAACTAAGATCCCTCATGCCACAAGACATGGCCAAAAATTAAATAAACAAATGCATGCATGCGTGCTCAGTCATGTCCGATGCTTTGCCACCCTATGGACTGTAGACCACTAGGTTTCTCTGTCCATGGCATTCTCCAGGCAAGAACACTGGAGTGGGTTGCTATGCCCTCCTCCAGGGGATCTTTCTGGCCCAGGGATTGAACCCACATCTCCTGAGTCTCTTGCATTACAGGTGAATTCTTTACCCACTGAGTTACCATACAAGTCATACTATCATATGATTTGGCAATCCCACTCCTGCACATATATTTGAAAAAACCAAAAATTTGAGAAGATATATGCACCCCAATGTTCATAGCAGCACTATTTACAACAGCCAAGATACGGAAGCAACCTAAGTGTTCATCAGCAGATGAATGGATAAAGAAGATGTGGTACGTATATACAATGAAATACTACTCAGCCCTAAAAAATAATGAATTTTTGCCATTTGCAACAACATGGATGGACTTGGAGGATATTATGCTAAGTGAAATAATTCAGACAGAGGAAGGCAAACATTATATGTTATCATTTGTATGTGGAATATAAAAACAACAAATTAGTGAATATGACCAAAAAAAAAAACACAAACAACCCAGACTCACAGATACAGAGAACAAACTAGTGGTTACCAGTGGGAAGAGGGAAGGGAGGAGGGGCAAGATAGAGATAGATAGGTAGGGGAATGGGAGGTACAAACTGTTTTATACAAAATAAGCTACAAGGATATGTTGTAGAACATGGAATATACCCAATATTTCATAATAACTATAAATGGGGTATGGCAACAACAATATGCAAGGAGTACAACCTTTAAAAATGTTGAAATATTGTACATCAACTATACTTAAAAAAAAGATTAAAAAGGCATATCAGTCCATGTGGCCTTCCAAAATAGCACTGATCATTTTGTAGCATATTACGTGATTTACTTTATATATTTTGTGGATTATCTGTCTCCTACTTTTAGAGGGCAATAGTCTTTTCTGTTTTGTTCACTGATGTTTCCTGAGCACCTAGAACAGTGCTTGGTATGTAATAGGTACTCAGTAAATACTTGTTGAATGAATACATGATTCTTTTTTTCTGTAATAGCTTTATTGTGATATAATTCATAAAACATATGATTCACCCACTAAAGCACAAAATTCAGTGGGTTTAGTATATTCCCAGAGCTGTGCTGCCGTCAGCACAACCTGTTCCGGACATGTTCATAACCCTCCAAAGAAATGTTTTGCTGTGAAACCTCTAATCTATTTTCTGTCTTTATAGATTATTCTATTCTGGACATTTTATATAAGTGGAATTATATAATAAGTGGTCTTTTGTGTTTGGCTTCTTTCCCTTAGCACAATGTTTCCAAGCTTCATCCATGTCATAACATATATCAGTACTTCATTCCTTTCTATATTTCTGGATAATATCCAGTGGACAGATATCTTCTGTTTATCTGTTCATTAACTGGTGGACATTTGGGTTATTTCTACTTTTGGCTGTTATGAATAATGCTTCTATGACCATTCATGCACAATCCCTTTTGTGTAGACATACGTTTTCATTTCTCTTGGGTGTATACCTAGGTGTGGAATTGCTGGGTCATCTGGAAATTTTACTTTTAACCTTTTGAGGGACTGCTGGATTGTTTTCTAAAGTGGATGCACTATATTACATTCTTACCAGCTATATATGAGAATTCTAATTTCTCTACGTCTTTGCCAATATTATCTTTCTTTTTGATTATAGCCATCCAACTGGGTGTGAGGTGGTATCTATTGTGGCTTTGATTTGTATTTCCCTGGTGACTAATGATTCTGATGACTAATGACTAATGATTTGTATATTTGTATGTCTTCCATTTGCTTATCTCTTTTTAAGAAACGTCAATTCACATCCTTCACCCATTTAAAAACTATCTCTTTTTATTATTGTTGTTGTAAGAGTTTCCAAGTGTACCCTAGACGTGAGTTCCTTATAACTTGAAACGTTTCATCCTATTCTGTGCATTGTCTTTTCACTTTCTTGATGCTGTTCCTTGAAGCGTAAATGTTTTAGATTTTGATGAAGTCTAATTTATTTTTCTTTGATTGCTTGTGCTTTGACGTCACATATAAGAAACCATTGCCAAATACAAACACATGAAAATTTATTCCTATGTTTTCTTTTAAGAGTTTTATAGTTTTAGCTCTTACATTCTTGGGCCCATTTTGAGTATTTTTGTATATGGTATGAAGCAGGGGTCCAGCTTCATTCTTTCGTGGATTTTAGTTGTCCCAGCACCATTCGTTAAAACAACGATTCTTTCCGACATTGAACAATCTTGGTATCCTTGTTGAAAACCAATTGACCATAAATGCAAGGGTTTATTTCTGAACTCTCTCTTCTCTTCCACTGGTCTATGTCGGTACCACACTGTTTTGATTATTATAGCTTTGTAGTAACTTTTGAAATTGGGAAATGTGAGGCCTCCAACTTTGTTCTACTAAAGATTGTTTGGCTATTCTGGGTCATTTGGATTTCCATATGAATTTTAGAATCAGCTTGTCAATTTCTGCAAAGAAGCCAGTTTCTGCAAAGAGATTGTGTTGAATTTGTAGATCAGTTTGGGGGAATATTGTCATCTTAACACTGTTAAGCCTTCTGTTCTATGAGCATGGGGTGTCTTTCCATTTATTTAGATCTTAAATTTCTTTTAACAGTGTTTTGTAGTTTCCAGAGTGTAGGTTTTGCACTACTTTTATTAAATTTATTCCTAAATATTTTACCCTTTTGATGCTAATACCAATGGAATTGTTTTCTTAATTTCATTTTTGGACTTGTTCATTGCAGGTGTCTACAAGTTGATTTTTGTATTTTGATCTTGTATCCTGCAACCTCACTATATTTGTTTATGAGTTCTAGTAGATTTGTTTGTGAGGATTCCTTAGGCTTTTCCATATATGAGATCATCTCATCTGCAAATAGAGGTAGTCTAATTTCTTCCTTTCCAGTCTAGATACCTTTATTTTCTTGCCCAATTTCCCTTGCTAGAACCTTAAGTACAATGTTGGATGGAAGGAATAAGTGAATTTTTAATTAACCCTTGGCCTCAGAATTATTCTTGGGCTTCCCTTGTGGCTCAGCTGGTAAAGAATCCGCTTGCAATGTGGGAGACCTGGGTTTGATCCCTGGATTGGGAAGATCCCTTGGAGAGGGGAAAGGCTACCCACTTCAGTATTCTGGCCTGGAGAATTCCATGGACTGTGTATCCCATGGGGTCACAAAGAGTTGGACAAGACTGAGTGACTTTCACTTTCAGAATTAGTTGGGACTGATTAATTTTTTTTAAAGAGGACACATGATGATCTCTGAAACCCAAGTCAGCATGTCTCTTCTATGAGTCAGATTTACATTTATAAAGGAAATCTCCATTTGAAAGGAAGTCTGGACCGCAGTTCGATCCCTGGGTCTGTGTGGGGAAGATGCCCTAGATGAGGAAATGGCAACCCATTTCTCTATTCTTGCCTGGATAATTCCATGGACAAAGGAGCCTGGCGGACTATAGTCCGTGGGGTCACAAAGAGTTGGACATGACTGAGTGACTGAGTGCACACACACCTTCCCTATACCAGGAATAGAAGGAGAGCAGTCTTGTGAAACTCTTATCCACAGGGCAGGTTAAGACATAAACCTAAAAAAAAAAAAAAAAAAAAAGACATAAACCTGCACAGTGATACCCTTCCTTTATTCTGTTTTTATTTTTTAAATATTTATTTATTTGATGGTGCCAGGTCTCAGTTGTGTTGTGTAGGGTATTTAGCTGCAGCATGTGAAGAATTCTTAGTTGTGGCATGTGGAATCTAGTTCCCCGACCAGAGATCTAACCCAGAGGGTGGAGACTTAGCCACTGGGCCACCAGGGAAGTCCCAGTAAAGCAACTATAACTTTTATTTCCATTTGACAGGTAGCCACACTAAGGCTTAGAGAGGTTGAATAGGTTGTCTGAGGATACTCGGCTGGCAGGTGGTAGGCTGTGGGGCCAGCCCAGATCTGCTGCCTGCAGTTACCTGTTGGAATGCCTTCTCCTCCCGCAGCGCCATCTCTATAAAAATGGTGGGGACTTGGACAAGACCAAGGCCAAGCTGGCTGATGACATCCAGAGAGTTTAATGACAAAGTCTGGAAGTCTCACTAGCAGCACTAAGCCCCTCTCTGTAGGGCTGGATGACACCCCCCCCCACCCCCGCCCCCATAGAGACATGTGTAGGCAAGAGAGCAGAAGGAAGACTGAAACGCTGCAAGGGCTTCCTCTTCCATATCTCCTTTCCTTCTCCAGCAGCCCTGTCACATAAGGGGGCTGAGCCTTATTGTCCCTGTTTTACGGATAGAGAGCTGGTGCTCAGAAAGGGAGGATGGCTGGCCTGGCTGCTGGGAAGTGTTGGCCTGGTAGGGAGGGATGGGAGTTTGATGGGGACTGAATATCTTCCAGGTGCCAGACACTCCGCCGGACACTTTACATACCGTTTGTATTAATCTGCAGGCAACATCACCATCCCCTTGATACTGCTCAGAAAATTGATGGGTAAAGGGGCCAAGTGAGCGACTCCATAAATGCCCGAGGCCTGAGATGATTAAGGAAATTCATTAAAGGGGAAACAAACATGGAAAAAGAACAACCCCCAGAAGGCCAGCCTTGCCAGGGTCCACCCCTCCCCAAGATGTGTCCCCTCCCTGTGTCACCCCCCCTCCTACCACTGCAGATCAGCTGCTGTCAAGAGAGGCTGGATAATCTTTCAGAGAAAAGCAGAGACCTGCTCACACGAACTCCTGCCTTTTCCGAGAGAAGTCTGACTAATCCAGTCCCTGTGACTAATCCACTCCCCGACTTTATCTTTAGAACTGATGATTAATTGAAATGGGCTAAGTCAGTCCCATTTTGGCCCCCACACCTGGCTGTTCCCTAGGGGCAAGCGGGGTTAGGGAAGGAGGGCAGTATAGGCCTGCTGCCTTGTAGGCGTGCTGCTGGGATTTCAAAGTTTCCAGCAGACAGGCCTGGGGCCAGATCCAGATCCTGGATGGGAATTGCAACCTCCTCTGCTGACGGCAAGGTGATTCCCTTAGGATGGTCAGGTCAGCACTGGTTGCCATGGTGACAGACACACGCAGGGTGGGCCCCTTTTTACAGACCTTGCTGGTTGAGATGTGGGTGAGAATTCTGGGAAGATGACTCTGGCCTCTGTGACTTTCCTTTCCACATTGTATTCCAAGAGCCAGGATTCTGCTCCATAATTATGGAACTCCCTGCAGGGTCAGGGAGGGATGGACTGGGAGTTTGGGGTTAACATTGTTGTTCAGTTGCTAAGTCCTGTCCGACTCTTTGCAACCCCATGGACTGTAGCCCACCAGGCTCCTCCATCCATGGGATTTCCCAGGCAAGAATACTGGAGTGGGTTGCCATTTCTTTCTCCAGGGGATCTTCCCAAACCAGGGATCAAACCCACATCTCCTGCTCGGCAGGTGGATTCTTTGCCACTAAGTCACCTGGGAAGCCCAACTGGGGTTAATAGATGCAAACTGTTACATGTAGAATGGATGGACAACAGGGTCCTACTGTACAGCACAGGAAACTATATTCAATATCGGGATAAAACATAATGGAAAAGAATATAAGAAAGAAAACATGTGTGTATAACAATCAATTTGCTGTAGAGCAGAAATTACAAATACATTGCAAATTAACTATCTTGTTGTTCAGTCATTAAGTTGTGTCTGACTCTTTGCAACCCCATTGACTGCAGCACACCAGGCTTCCCTATCCTTTACCATCTCCCAGACTTTGCTCAAGCTCATGTCCATTGAGTTGGTGATGCCATCCAACCATCTCGTCCTCTGTCACCCCTTTCTCCTTCTGCCCTCGATCTTTTCCAGCATCGGGGTCTTTTCTAATGAGTTGGCTCTTTGAATCCTGTCCAAAGTATTGGAGCTTTAGCATAAACAAATTTAAAAAATTACCGCTATCGCCCCACCCCCGCCAAAACTCCCTCTAGGCAGGGACAGAGTTGACAAAGTTGAGGATTGCTTGGAGAGGCTGCTGGCCAGGAATCCACCCCCCCAGCCTGCCCTTCCGACCCTCACAGTCTGGAGACCCAGGTTGGAGTATGTAGAACCTGGACGCTGGGCTCAGAGCCATGGGCAACTCACTCTGTGTATGACCTTCAGCAATGATTTTATATTTTTGATCCTCAGTTTTCTCATCTTAGAGCTCACTTTGTCCAAGTTCATTTTTCAAAAGAAGGCACTGAAATTGGGGAATATCGCTGAAGCCACATGACACATTAGTGATAGGAGGACAGAGTAGTGAGTTGATGACTGGCCCGTGATATGCCAGGCTCTTCTGGGTCCACCCTCTCCTCCACTCCTCACCACCAGCCTCAGAAGAGCTGGCGTTACTGCATTTGACAGGAAAGGAGAGACTCGGGTGGGTGGGTTCCTCTGCCGAGGCCACACAGCAAAACCTGGAATTCATGTGTGCCTGACTCCAGGCCCAGTGGGTCCCACGATGGATGTGTGAGTCCTTGGCCCGTTCTCTCTGCTGGTGGCTCTCTGCTTGACCACCACCACTGCCTCCCGGGTGCTGAGCAGGGCCTCCTCTGCGTGGGGCGGGGCCCAGGGTGGGCTGAGGGAGCCTGGAGAGGAGGTGGTGAGGAAGGGGGTGGCCATCTCCTGCTCCCAGACCACCCTGCATGCTCTCCATTTGCACCCACGCCTCACTGCTAAGAGGAGCGTGGGGCTGTGGAGGCTGTCAGCTCCTGAGACATCTTGGCAGCCTCCTAACTTGACGGGTGTTGTATGTTACATGTTTAGATTATAGACGCGGGGTGTTCTCTTGGCATCCAGGGCTGAGAATCTGGGGACTTGGCGTGGTGGGAAAGGAACCCGTGGGTGTTCTGTGCCAGGTTGGAGGACAAGCAGGAGAGACCAGGAGGAGTAGCAGGTGAATGCTCACACCTGCCTCAGGTCATGTAGGTAACAGGGCTTGTGTGGCCCCTTTGGGACCTGGTTGATGGAGCAACCCCACCTCAGGTGTGCTGGTCACTGCTTTGGTGGGCAAGCGAGAGCCCTGGTGTCCTGACCTGGGTATGAAATGTGCCAGCCAGAATGGATGGGCTACTTCACAGCTTATTGGCCAGAACTAGTCCCACCCCAGCCTCCACCCCTAACCAGGGTGGGACCAAGTGGCAATCCTGCCACATGTTGTGAGGGGAGATTGGGTCACGGCAGTGATGACCACTACAGGGGGGCGGGCTCTGAGAGGTGGGGACATGGTCCATCACAGGCTGCCCAGCCAGCAAGGTGTCGAGCAGGTGTCCCTGAGGCCTGTGCTGGCCTCCAGCGGGGGTCTGTGTTGTCTCTGGTCAGGGAGAGACGGCAAACAGGGCCCAGCCTTTGTTCTGGAGCAGAACAAAGAGGCTGCAGAATGAACTCTGCTGTGTTTTTCTTTGGAGCATGAGGCTGGGAGCTGCAGAAGCGCTTTCTGTAGCCGTTCTGGGGTCAGGAGTCTCCATGGGGCCTGAGGACAAGGGCCCAGAGAAGGAAACTGCGCGGTTCTCACTTCTCTGCTGACCAACTGCATCCCCGACAGACAGAGGGCGTTAATGGGCCAATGCGGAGCCTTCCCCACCCAGAGGACACATATTGACTTTGTGGTTGACTTCTTCCCTGCCCCTTTCTATTTAGGCCTGTGTTTGCTTTATTTTCTTTCATAAAATTGGGGTCGTGTTGTCCATAGCTTACTTTTTCATTTAGCAACCTACTGTGAGCACTTCCCCTGGTCATTAAGTATTTGTGCAAACCTTGTTTTTGTTTGCCTAATAGCCCATCCTGTGGCTATCCGGTCACTTTCTATGCAGGTCGCTGTTCTAGCTTTGAGGAATTCAGTATAGATTCCCTTTGTGGAGTGAATCTAGCCCAATCTGAGAGAAAGGAAGATTCTAGAAACTAAAGAAACCAGGAACAGCCCTGGCCAGTGTGAGCTGGGCAGAGATGGGAAGAAGGTGGAGGGGCCAGGGTCTCACCCTGCGGACTTGGCCGACCAGAGCCCTCTGTGTTCCTTTCCTCTGTGTCCTCGGTCCCCTGCTTTGTGGACCCTCCCCCAGGGCATGCTCCTCTCAGCCCTGGTGGGGGGAGGGGGGCACCCTCACCATCACAGCTGTATGCCTAGAGAAGCAGAGATCACCCAGTGACCTGCCTTCCTGGCTCCAGGCTGACTTCCTTGTGGATCTAAGCTCGCACACTGGGGAGCCAGGCTGCTTGGAATTTCCCATCTCCCCGACCTTGGAATCCACTCTCCTCACCTCCCTGTTACCTTCTTCCACCCAGAGTCAGCTTTGATGGAGGAACTCTCTCCTACAAGATGGAAAAAACCCAAGGGTATGAAAGTCACTGCACTTTATAGCCTTTTAAGGGCCTTTTAAAAACAATGTTCATTCAATTTTTTTCTTTTTTTTTTTTATGAGCTTTTTGGTACACACAGCACATAATCCCACATGAAATGGCTGAACGTTACACTGGCGTAAAAACCCAGTGCTGATGTGAACAGCCCTGGAGTTATGGATCTGCTTCCGTGGGAGAAGCCGCAGTTCTCCAGTCCTGCGGGGATTCTGGTCAGCAAGGGCAAGGCATGCCCTTGCTGACCCCAAGTCCTGGGGGGTGGGAGGCTCAGGCCCCATTCCTGGAGGGTGACTCTGATGCGGCTTGAACCCTGACCTCCAGTCAGCTGCACATGCTGCTTTGTCCTTGTCCACTTTCTCATCGTTTGTACACGGTTTGCTCGCTTCTGTGAGCCAGGCTGGGAAAGCTGGACCCACGTGGTGGCTTTTTCAGTGTCACCCTGCTTGGCCACAGAGCCCAGTCCATGGTGGGGTTTGAGGGCACACACACCTGGGAGGCCCCCTGTAGAGTGCTGGGGTGCTCAGGGTGGGTGAGCACACATCTGTGGCTCAAGCCCACGTTGGATGGGCGTGGGGAAGCTCCAGTTCTCAGTACTACCCTCATAACTATGACTCCACACACCACAGTGCTGTCCCTCTAGTCCTGCGGGTTCCGATATCTCATTATCCAAAGTGGGTCTCCCAGATTACCTCCTAAACCCCCCAAACCGCACACAATTAGTTTGTCAGATCTTGAGGTCTGAGTCTTGCTTTGCAGAATAGGAATAAGCGTTCCTGTTTATGACGTGGTTGCTCTGTACCAAGCTTGTATCTGGTGTGGAGCAGCTCAGGTTTTGGGGACTCTATCAGTGAGACCATGAGAGATTCAGAGAGGTTAAGTCATTTGACCAAGGCCACACAGGAGACAGGCCCTGAGCTCGGAGCAGACTGGTTCCAAGACTAAGGATGAGCCCCCTGGAAAGCCCAGTGGGGCCCCTGGGCAGCTGGGAGTTGGACCAATGCCAGTAAGCATGTGTTTCTGAGTGGATGAGGCTGGCTGTGACTTGGCCACTTCCCAGTACACCCCCCTCCCTCTCTTTGCCCAGGGCAGGGTGGTTCCTTGGCAGGGTGGGCAGGGCAGGAGGCAGGGTGGGCTGGGCAGGAGGCAGGGTGGGCTGACCTCTCCCAGTCTCCTGGTCGGACTCCAGCTGCCCCCTCTCAGGACTACCCTGACCTTCCTCTGTTGTGTGTTCCTATTTCTAGGTCGCTGTTTTGACTCCTCTTCACGTCCTGGTCTTTATTCTCCTCTGTTAGAAGGGCTTTGTGTTTATTGATTGTTGTCTCCGGACCTTTCATTTTTCTCTGCAGCTCCTGCAGTCTGAAAATGAGTCTTCCAGCCTCGTTAGCTACTGTATTCTGAAGAGCATCCGACCTTTCCCTAATCAGCCCCAACTAGTCATGGCCGGTGGCTCAGAGTGAGCTGGGGTGGGGAGCAGGGGCTGTACTGGGGGCTGCCCGGAGGGATGGGTGACACCAGGCTCCAGGCACCATGCCTGCTGCCTGTCCCACCACCTCTCCAGTCACCTCCGCTCCTCCTCTGCCCAGGGTCAAAGGGACCACAGGCACTTGTCCCCTATCACGTCCAGGGGCTGCAGAGGTTCAGAGTCAGATGTGGGGTTGGGGAGGGGCTGCTGCTGGTTGAGAGCCCTATGCCCAGGTCCACAGATGGCACAGGGGTCAGTTAGATCTGGGGGAAGAGGCCCTGCCTTATCTCTCTATGCCCAGGTTGGGGGAGGGTAACAGAGCTGGTGCTGATGCTGCCGTGGCTGATGGCACTCGGAATATTGTCAGTGTCATTGTGGTGGAGGAGTGGGACCACACCTGCGCCCCCTGCCCCTGGCTTTGCACCTGGCTTGTGGTTCACTGAACCCAGCTGTGTTCTAGCTGGGTCTGGGGCTCCCATTTAGTGGCCTGTGGTGGGGGGAGTGGTTAGGATGGGGTGGGTTGTGGCTACCAGGATGTGGGGTCTGACTCCTTCCTGCCCCTTGGCCAGTGGGAGAGGACTCAGAGCTGTCAGGGAGATTTCCTCCACTGGGTCTTTCTGTGCAAACAAACAGTCCTCCAGGCAGTGCTGGGAGGTACCAGAGGAAGTGAGGTTCAGGACTGCTCCGGGCTGCCCTCAGCTCTTTGCCGCAGTACTTTCCACCATTTTCAGATTGAGAAGGTGCTTCAGTAGGGTCTCATTTAGGAGCCAGAGCTCATCTTTTTTTCAACTGGACGTATACGACTTGGGCATCCACTCTGTTCTGGGCACCCTGCTTGGGGCTCCCTACTCGCAGGGTCCAGAACCATTGGAGTCCTGTCCATTTCTGCCCTCAGCAGCCCTGTGGGTGCCCCAGCTCCTCATAGGAACTTGGGAGGCAGACAGCACTCTGCCCCTCACCTTGGCCAGGTGCGTGCTTAGGTGCACACCACATGCTTAAAGTTCATGGCCCACTCGAGGGTCTGCCGGGCGGAGTGGACTTCCGGGAGAGCTGCTCAGGGTCCCAGGTGCCCTCCCTCCCTCTGCCCCGCTTGATCCATGATTTGTTAGTGCTCTCTTGGCTGGTCTGCCTCACTCTCTTGTTTACCACTGTTGTTTAACAACAGTAATTACAGTATAGTTGTGAGATGAAAACATGACTAAATTATGACACTGCTTGTGTAACAATCTCTTAAAACTGACTCAGAAGGCAACAGCTGCACAATTAGGCTATAAATTCTCTTAAATGAACTTGTCGGTGGCGACGGTACCTGTGTGGCAAGTCTGGGAGGGAGATAACTAGGCGTAACAGGCTTGGAGAGGGAGCACCCAGGATGGCCTCGTAAAGAAGGAAACTTTGTTCTTTGCCATAAACCACTTGTTCTCTTATAAAAACAAAGGGCTCAGTGTTGGCCCATTAACTCCCTCTGTCTGTCAGGGATGGGGCAGCAGGGTGTCGTCTGACGCGCTGACACTAGGGATTCACTCCTGCCTTGAGGGGTGGCCGTCTCCGAGCCTCACATGGAGGCAGTGCCAGCGTGAGGCCTGGGTGTGATTTAGTGAGTAGTGGGTGGCTGGCGTGGAGACGGCTGGGTCCAGGTGAGCTTCTGCAGCCTATAGATGGGCTAGGAAGGCCTGCCACTCTGAAACTTGACAACCCATTAAAGACGATATCCCTGGGGCAGGGCACCGTAGATGAGGATCTGGGAGCTATAACACTGTGGGGTTCAATGGAGGATGAAGAAGGCCTGCTTCCAATTGGTTATCTGGAAGCAAACATCATATTTGTTGTTGTTTAGTCGCTCAGCTGTGTCCAGCTCTTTGAGACCCCATGGACTGCAGCATGTCAGGGTTCACTTCTGTCCTTCAGTCTCTCCCAGAGCTTGCTCAAACTCATGTCCATTGAGTTGGTGATGCCATCGAACCATCTCATCCTCTGTCACCCCCTTCTCTTCCTGCCCTCGATCTTTCCTAGTATCAGGATCTTTTCCAATGAGTCAGCTCTCTGCATGGTGGCCAAAGTATTGAAGCTTAGTACAGATCTAAGGAGGATGGAGACTCGTAGGTGGTAACAGATTTTTGCCTTCCTCCCAACCCACCTGCTGACTTCAGTTGGCATCTGACTCAGTGACGCTGTCATAGAAGGCCCAAATCTCTTTCTCCATATACCTATTGGATGGGCATTCACTTCCTGTTGCTGCCCTAACAAATTACCCTGGACTCAATGGCTTAAAGCAACACAGATTTATTATCTTAGGGCTCCAGAGTCAGAAGCCTGACTTAGGTCTCACCCAGCTAAAATCAACAAGATGTGGGTGGGGCAGCTTATAGGGGTACCTGTGTCCCTTGGCTCGTGGCCCCTTCCTCCATCTTCTAGGCCAGCAGTGGTGGAATCCTTTTCCCATTATCTCTCTCTGACCCTGTCTCCTGCCTCATTCTTCTCTTCCATTCTCAAGGAGGCATGTGATTACATTGTACCTCAGATAATCTTACATGTCAGGGTCAGCTGACTAACAGCCTTAACTGCACCTGCAGTCTGAATTTCCTTTTGCCGTGTAACCTGACTTTTTCACAGGTTCTGAGCATGATGACGTGTGGGGTGGTTTTCTCCTGACCAGAGTCCAGCGAGAAGCAGGGTCATGGGCCAGTTTGATCTCTGTGCCTTCTGAACTCAGCACGGGCAGGGCTTGCACTTGAGCAAGGTAGAGCCCGGCTGGTCTTACTTGAAATCAGAAAGAAGGAAGTGCAGCTAGACCTGTGGCATGGCCCAACTGTGCATAGGACTGTCTACATTGCACACGTGACTTGCCTGTTCTCAGAACTCTGGGTCAGAGAGACTGTGAACCTGCGTGAACAGAACCAGGAGCAGGTTACCAACCCCCGTTCCCCCCACATGTCAAGGACTGTGTGGAAGCTTCCTGAATGAAAATCACCGGTGGGGAGGGGCTGTGGTCACCTTTTCCTCCTGGACCACCTGCCTGGAGAAGGTGCAAATGAGGAAGCTGCCTGTCCAAGACTGAGTTCTGTTCTTTTGTCCGGTCGCTAAGTCACGTCCGACTCTTTGTGACCCCATAGACTGCAGCACGCCAGGCTTCCCTGTCCTTCACTATCTCCTGGAGTTTGCTCAAACTCACGTCCATTGAGTCGGTGATACCATCCAACCATCTCATCCTCTGTTGCCCCCTTCTCCTGCCCTCAGTCTTTCCCAGCATCAGGATCTTTTCCAAGGAGCTGGCTCTTTGCCATTAACAATTTTCAAAATAAAGGAACCCACAGCAAACCCCAGATGTGCTGTAGACCCTGGATGGGAGCCCTGACCGTGGGCTTGATAACTCCCCATCTGGGGACTGCGGAGTTTTCCCATGCATTGCTGTGGACCAATGGGCTGCCATCCCCGTCTCCCGATCCAGCTGGGATAAGAGGCAGCTGAACCCTTGTCTCAGACAGACAGCTCTCGCGATGATTTGCAGGCATCTCCCTGGACCCTGTCCACATGACAGATTTCTGGAGCGTGTCCTCAGGGACCGCCAGCTCCAGGCCTATTACTGAAGTCCGTCACCCAGAAAATCTGTTGACGGAACTGTTCTCTCTGAACTGCAAGCAAATTGGGAGATTTGAATGTGATGCAATAAGCTTGCAATAAAACAGAGCCTCCACGAAGTGCGGGAGGCGCAGCTTCTCCCAGCCCCCGTCTGCCACACCGCCACAGCCTCCTGAGCTGTCATCTTTGAGGGTGGCCACATACAGTATTTATTTTTTTTAATTAAGCTGCGTTGCTGTGTGGCCCACCCTCCACAGATGCCTTATAAAGCCCAGCCTTATAAGTTGCTGAAAGTTTTTTTTAAATTTTTTTAAGCAGATAGTAAAATTAAGCAGTTATTAGTATTCACGAAAAATGCTCGTGGCAGGCTTCGCACACATAATGAGAAGCCACCTGCAGTTCAAAGCAGTACTTGATAATGCTGTAATTAGATTTGAGATGCAAAAAAGCTCATTAAAATTAAATAACATATTTGTCACTGTTTTAAGAGGTACAGATTGCCTAGAACCATGCTGGTCTCTTGACCTTGAGTATTTTGGCGGAGTCCTTGCTGCCAACAATTGGAAAATAACATCAGCAATTCTGCAGAGAGTCCTGAAAACATGTTCATCCTTGGTTCAGTTTGTGTTGAGAAAAAATGATCTAGATATCCAGGGGAAATCACAGATTTGTACACAGTGTGTTCTGGGAGAAAAGGGGAGCCAGAATTGTCTCCAAACAGGCAGTTCAAGTAAGACCAGGGGAAGATGAGCCTGTGTAGGCAGGGAGGGTCCCCACAGGATGTGGGGACACCCTGATGGGGTCTGCAGGAAGCCCCATGTCACCACTGCTTCCCCTCTGACCCTGACCTGGACCACTTGCTCAGAGCAGGTCCAGGGCTCCTGAGAATCAGACCATCAACAGTGCAAGTGCTGGTTAAGATGTGTCCCAGACTTCCAGAAGGTCGCTGTCTCACTGGGGAGACGAGGCACAGAAGTCAGGTGCCCGGGAAGCATGAACTGTTCATAAAAATAGCTCATGATTTTGAGTGTGTATGCAAGTGTGTCTTGCATACCAGGTGTGAAGTGTGTGGCCTTCATTCTCCTAGTCCCTTTCCATCATCTGTGGGTGGCCCCTGCTGTCCCATCTTCCTTGGGGACATTAAGGCACTTGCCTGAGGTTACATAGTGCAGAGCTGAGCCAGGGTACCAATCCAGGTTGGGCTCCTGCAGATCCCTGCACTAGATCACAAGGTAACCAGGATGCCACGGTAGGACGGAGACTGGGGGTGGGAGAAAGCACACTGGAGCCTACCAGAAATCCCTGTGTGGCTACTGTCGGACTGATACTGTTCTGGGAACTTCCTGTCTCTGAATTGTGTCATCCCCATAGCAACCCTTTACCCCATTTTACACATGTGGAAACTGAGGTGGGCATGCGGGCTAAGTCACTTCAGTTGTGTCCGACTCTTTGCCACCCTATGGACGGTAGTCCACCAGGCTCCTCTTCATGGGATTTTCCAGGCACGATGTTGGAGTGGGTTGCCATGCCCTCCAGGGGATCTTCCTGACCCAGGGATCAATCTCGTGCCTCTTATGTCTCCTGCATTTGCAGGCAGGTTCTTTACTGCTATCGCCACCTGAGGAGTCAGAGGTCACTAGGTCACTGACCACAGAGCTGGGATTAAACTCTGCCATTGGGACTCCGCTCGAAGTCCAGTGGTTAAGACTCTGTGCTTCCACTGCAGAGGGTACGCGTTTGATCCCCAGTTGGGGAACCAAGATCCCACATGCTGTGCAGCACAGTCAAAAAAGGAAAAAAATAAGTATAAGCTGTGCCCTTGACCAATATCCTGTCATTTCTTCTCTCTTGAAATCTATAAAGCATTCTACAAAGGAAGGATGTAATTTAGATGCAATCGTGATTATTTTTATTTTTGGAGGCAGAAAATGCCAGTTGCCTTCAAGGGACAGAGACCAGGGGAGGTTGCCTGGGACAGGAAAGTCTCAGCTGGAGATGAGTGGATGCTCAGATTGTTGGATGAGATGGCAGGTGTCAACAGGGGCCTGGCTGGGCCTCCAAGGAGGGTTGGGCTCAGCGGTCCTCAGGGAAGGGAGCCCTGCCGGCCCGCAGCCCATGGCCCCTCCCCCCGGGTGGCTGGATTGATTTTCCAGGATGACTCTCTTGGCACTGGGTCCAGATTTAGTTCAGCGGAGAGCTCGTCTTTCAAAGTCCAGCTCAAATGTCACCTCCTCTGCAAAGACTCCCCCAGCCCCCGAAGCAAAATTAATCACCCTCCTCTCTGCTTCTTCAGCTCCGGTGGTACCTCCAGAATAGTCTCATCACAGCGGACTCGGATTTATGTGTTTACAAGTCTCTCTCTAGCTCACAGGGACTTCTCGGGCGCAAGTCCCCTGCCACCCTGCCTTCGTGTCCTTGTGCCCCAGGCAGCGCTGTGTGCGCAGTGGGCACTAAATAAATGATGAGGGTAGAAATGACAGACTAAGAGGAGATTGAATTTTATTTAATTCAACAGACACAGGTAGTGCTAGTGGTAAAGATTCTACCTGCCAATGCAGGAGACGTGGGTTTGATCCCTGGGTTGGGAAGATCCCCTGGAGGAGGAAATGGCAACCCACTTTTGCCTGAAAAATGCCATGGACAGAGGAGCTTGGAGGGCTACAGTCTATGGGGTCACAAAGAGTTGGACACGACTGACACATTACAGTAGTTATAGTACTTGCCCCGAGTCCTTCACATGGATGAACTTATTAATCTTTGTGCCAACCTTGTGGGATCAGTTCTGTTATCATCTCCATTTTACAGGTGAGGAAACTGAGGCCCAGCAAGGTTATGCACCTTCTCCATATCACACAGCTAGTAAGCGCTGTCTCTGGGATTAAACCCCAGACCATCTTGGTGGACACATTTGCTTAAAGCAGCCTTGCAGATCAGCCCATTCTGATAGCGAGTGGTGACTCTTAGCAAGGGAATTTCTGCAATTAATTCTTATTTCATTTACAAAAATACCTGAATTTAGGTAGGTTTGGGCTGTGATGCAGTTAAGGTTCCTTTGTTGTAAGCCAGCTCCAGCTAAATTATGGAAAAGTGGATTCTATGTGAGGATCTGGGTAGCATGCAGAGTGGACATGCTGGAAGCAAGGGCTTTGGGAAGGCCAGGCGGAACTCTTAGCAGGAGCCAAAGACAGACTTACCAGGTGCAGTCGCCCTGTTCTGTCCTCATGTCACCACTCCCCCACCCCCATGTGGGTTCCTTGGCTGGGGGGCCCTTCACCACTGTTCCCATGTGGTGACATGGGAAAGACCCAGGCTGTTCAGGGTGCTGTTAGGACTGTGACCATGGTTGGATGCTTCTTCATCACCCTTCTGTCCACCCCCTTCCATTCCTACCCTGTGGTCATGGGGCCAGGGGTAAGGGGCACAAGGACCCAAGGCTCACCATCATATTTCCTTGAGACATAGTCGTGGAGTTGGGGGTGGGCAGGGTGATTCTCCCTGAAAGGAATATTCACTGGCAGTGACCTTTCGTAGGTTTTTAACATTTTCAGGGGATTGATTGAATTGATCCAAGCCCATTCATTCTCAGCCTCCAAAGGACAGGAATACCACAGGGCCAGCCCAGCTTGGAGGTTTGGAGACAGGGGTAAACCAGGGCTAGATGGATTCTTTCTCACTAAGATGGTGCCAGCCTCTAAAACTGGGGAAGTGGGGTCAGGCTGGGTGTCCCAGGGGCCATGGGCAGACACAGCAGACCTTTCTCAGAGGTTGCTGCAGGTTGTTGCCCTGGTCTAGAGAGGGGTGGGGCGGGAGGACCCATTCCCCAGAGTGATAGAGGGGGCGACTGTGAATTGCTCCCTGGGACCCAGTCCAGGGTCTTCCGGAGGGAATCATCTTGCCCTGTGTCGTCAAACGCATGCCCCCAGCCTCTGCTGCTGCTGTGGCCACAGACAGCTCCTGCACGCTGTCCCACTAACACGCTTCCCGTGGCCCCGCCCAGGACCCGGCTGTGTCTCTTGGGTGTCTGTGGTACCAGAGCATCGGCACCTGCTGGTCCGATGGCCTTCCTGTCTCTCCACGGCGCCTTTCTTTATTCATTACACGGATAGGCAAGGAGCGTCTGCTCTGTTTTCGGCACAGAGGCTCAGTGGGAAGGGGGGCGGGCAGACAGGGTCTCTGCTTACAGACAGACAGGTAGCCCAGGTCCCCACTGTCTTCCCCCGGTGAGATGCCCGCCGCTCCTCTAACCTCTCCTCTGATCCCACTTCACTTCCGGCCAAAGTCAGCTCGCCCTTGCGGGGAGGTGGGCCTAGATGTGAGAGCCCTGGGTTCCAGGCCACAGAGTCGGGGGCCTGGGCTCCTGGCCTCTCCCTGTCTGTATGGTCTCACCCTTCTCCTCCCGCTTTGTCCCCTCCTTTCAGGACCCTCCCCTTTGGCTTCACCCCTCATGCCCTTTTTGCCCCACTTTTCTCTTCCTTTATAGTCCTAACTCGGGCCCCTCTCTCCCTCTGGCCTCTTGCCTCCCCTCCCGGCCCCGTCCTCTCATCTGACCCCTCCCTCCTGACCCCGCCACTCCACATGGCCCCGCCCCAACAAGTCTTTGCCCCGCCCCTTTCTGGCCCCTCCCTCTGGCCCTTTGTCTCCCCTCCCGGCCCCGCCCATAGCCCCGTCCTCTATTCTGACCCCGCCCCCTGGCTCCGCCAACCACTGTCTTTGACCCCCCCCCGCCCCCCCTCTTTCTCGCCCTTCCCTCCATGGCCCCGCCCCGCCCTCTGGCCCCACCCTTCCTGCTCCGCCTCCGCCCCTCCGCCCACGGGAGCCGGAGTGATTTATAAGGCAGTCCGGGCGGTGACCTATAAACCCTGTTCTTCGGAGGGTGCCCGCTCTTGGATTAAATGCCTCTGAAAGGAGCCTCTGCCTCAGAAGTGTCATGTAGAATGTTTCCGCTGACGGAGAACATGACCTTTAAAACCCCAAGTAAAGGAATCAAAGCTGCCAGGAGGAGAAGAATGGGGCGGGCGGCGCCTGAACTGGGCAGCACCTAGCAGCGGGTTTTATGACCACCCCTCCCAACCCGCTCAGGGCTATGGGGATGCGGTTCTCAGCGGGGTGGAGGGGCTGGGGACACTGGTGGCCCCTGCTGGGGACTAGAGGTAGTGACTTGTACCCTGATACCTGTTCCTGCAAGTGATCACCAATCCTGGGCGAAAAGCCAGTGAGTGGGACACTATCCTCTCCACATCCGGGTCCCTGATGGCATTAGTGGGGAAAGACGGTCCTCTGGGGGACTGCGGAGGGCTCCGTGTGAAGTCTGGGGGTCCTGCTTCATCCTGTTGTCACCAAACTAAGCCGGAGACTGCCCTAGGAAGGTTGCCCTGTCCTGGGTGCCTGGTGGGGGCCAGTGTTCTAGGAGCCTGGGTAGGGGTTTTGAGAGTTTTGAGAACTCTGGGTGTCCTGTATGCAGGGACCTGAGGACTGGCATAGAGCCTGGGAGGATCACTGTGCCTCAGTCCCACATAACCTGAGGCCAGGGGTCTTTGCTGCTTGGGTGGCAGTCGTGTCTGCTCCCCGCTCCCCCGCCCATGGAGGAGAGCAGTGTCTGCTCAGTGGTCCACATGGGCGCTGGACACTAAGGGGCTACATGTCCTCTCTACCCTGCTCCCATAGGCAGTGGTGACGGACTCACTGGCTCCTGTCTACATTCCCATAAGCATGCTTTGCAGATGCTATTTGGTCCCTGTGCAGAGCCTCGCGGGAGCCCACATTCTCTTCTCCACGGGGCAGCTCGGTGAGAGCTGGGAGTGTGTCTTGCTCGTGGGCTGCTACCAGGAATCCTCTGGAAGGACCATGAGCTGTCTCTGCAAAGATGAGTCAGGTGTGAGCCTGCGGGGCCTTTGTGGCTGAAAGCAGGGGACCATCTTCCATTATGTCTTCTTCTGGAAGGGCTCAGAGAGAGGAGGCTGGGTCAGCCAGGGAAAGAGCTGTTCTGTGTTGGGGAGTTCGACGCCTTTCTCCAAGGACCGCAGAGCAGTAGGTGGAGGTCTAGTTATGTTCTCATTCAGAGGGAGGGCCTTGTCTTGGAAAGGCACCTGTTCTCTCTTACCTGGGTGCATAGTGCCTGGGGTGGGGGCAGGGAGGAGAGGCAGGTTTCTCCACCAAGGCACAGAGAGGCAGGGTCCAGCTGGGAGTATGTGATGTGTGATGCTTTGGGAAAAGCAGCATGATGTGTGTGTGTGTGTGTGTGAATGTGCATATGTACACATGTGTGCACTTGCCTGTGTGTGCTTCTGTTTGTGTGTTGTGCGCATGTGCAGGTGTGTGCTGTGTGTGCATGTGTGCGTGTGTGTGGTGGGGCCAGTCTCACTGGAGGAGCGGAACACTGTATTGTTATAAATAAGACTGATTTTTCTATTCCCAGTCGACCAGGGAGGGCAGCTAGCAGACCAGAGGTAATGCATTTCAGCTGCCCGTGGGGGAAGGTAAATGTGGTTTATAAGCCCCTCTGGCTCAGGGGGGCTGGGCAGTGGTGGCAGCTGAAACCAGTCGTGCTCCAGATGGAGGGAGGGGACAGGTCGACGACTTCCAGCCCTGATTTCTCTAAAGGAGAAAAGAGCGGCGTGCCGCCTGTTAGCTAATCAACAGTGAGGAGAAAGTCCTGACAACAAGTAAAGAAAACTTAGCTGGCAATAAAATAAGGGACTTTTTATGGTGGTTTTTATGGGAACATTTTCACTTTGGGAGTTATTAGAGTTAGTGCCGGTTGTGACAAAAGCCGCATTTGCATACCGCCCGTGATGGAGGCTGGATGGAGCCTGAATGCGGCATTAACTGCATATCAGAGACCCTTTCAGAAGCCAAACAGGATGACATTTATTGCAAGCTCGATGCCGCGTGTCTGGCATTAGTTACTGCTTGTTGTGTCCTGTGGAATGTAGATTTTCAGTCTGGGGATCTTTCTGGGACTGTCGCAGCAGCTTCCGGTGTCGAGAGCAAGCTAGGGCTTTGGGAGTGGGGGCGGGGGTGGGGTGGGGCGCGGGGCGCCTCGGACAGGACATGGGGCATTATGCTTTGCCTTGGTGCCTGTCGGAGCCTGACCTGAGGGTCATCGCCACAGCAAGAATCAGGCCCCATGCAGAAGAAACAGGAATTTCTTCCAAGTTCTTATTTTTTAAATTGATATCATTCACATGCCCCAAAATAATCCACGCATTTAAAGTGTACAATGCAATAACTTTTAGTGTATTCCCAGAACTGTGTCACCATCACCACAATTATAGAAATTTTCATCACCCCCAAAGACACCCCTTACCGTCACCCCCATCCTCTAATCCCTTCCAGCCCTCAATGACCACTAATCCAGGTTTTGTCTCTGTGGATTTGCCTACTCCAGACACTACGTATCCATGGAATTATACAGTTTTGACATTTTGTGTCTGGTTTCTTTCACTTAGCATCATGCTTTCAAGGTTCTCCCACCTGGTAGCTTATATCTGTGTTTTATTCCTTTATGTGGCTGAATAATATTCTACTGTATGGATAGACCACATTTTACTTTCATTTCATCAGTTGATTTCCTTCATTTAAAAATTTTTATTGAAGTACAGTTGATTTAAAATGTTGTGTTAATTTTTTCTGTACAGCAAGACTCAGTTGTGTGTACATATATGTATTCTTTTTCACATTCTTTTCCATTATGGTTTGTCACATGATATTGAATATAGTTTTCTGTGCTATACAATAGGACCTTGTTGTTTATCCGTTCTATAAATTGTATTTTGCCTCTGCTAATCCCAAACTCCCAATCCTTCCCTCTCCACCCCCTTTCCCTTGGCAACTGCAAGTCTATTCTCTATATTTGTGAGTCTATTTTTGTTTCACAGATATGTTGATTTGTATCATATTTTAGTTTCCACATATAAGTGATACTATATGATATTTGTCTTTCTCTCATTCTGACTTACTTCACTTGGTATGATAATCTCTAGGTCCATCTATGTTGCTACAAATGGCATTATTTCATTCTTTTTTATGACTGAGTGGTTCCATTGTGTATATAAATATATATGTGTGTGTGTATATGTATATATACACATACATACATACATGTCTTATATTGTTTCCATGTCTTGGCTGTTGTGTATAGTTTTGCTATGAACATTGTGGTGCATATATCTTTTTGGATCTTGTTTTTCACCGGATATATGCCCAGATATGGGATTGCTGGATCATATGGCAACACTATTTTTAGTTTTCTAAGGGACATCCATACTATTTTCTGTAGTGGCTGCACTAGTTTACATTCCCAACAGTGTGAGAGGGTTTCCCTCACTTAAAAAACCCATTTCCTTTTTTATTTTAAAAGATGATGTTGGAAAAATCATAGTTTAACTCACTGGGACAAAGGTGAGTTTTCCCACTGGAAAGTGGAATTCTGGATTGGGGAAGAAGCAGAGAATGGGGGGCGGGGCTGGGTGATGGGTCTTGCAATGACATTTCCTCTTGAGAAGACGGAGCTGATTCTTTGCCATCAGATCTGGCCAAGGGGCTCATTCAGGGAGTGACCCCATAGTTGATGGGAGGGTTCCCAGGGGGCTTTACTGCTTGTCATTCAGAGAGCTTTCTGTATTGAAAGGGCCCCTCAGCTGCCGTGTTCAAGCATTCCCTGGGGGTGTCAGCATAGAGGGGGTCCTTGGGTCAGGGGCCTCGTGTTCCTGTCCTGGCCCCCTCCTCTCCACAAGCTGTAGCCACGCTGCGCACATGGGGCATCCTCCTTTTGAAGGTCTGGGCTGAGTCTGCTGAGGGGGTGCTGTACATGTGCGATTCATGGAGGGTCTGTCTTCTGCTGTTGTCAGAGGGTGCTCCGGAGGGGCCGCAGGGGGCTCTACGTGATGCAGATTTACAGGGTGTCTTAGGACAGCATGTGAAGTCAGAATGTCCCATTTTTTCCTCTCCCAGGAAAATCAGTAGGATCCCTGGGTAACTCAGCTTTTAGTCTTAATTATGCGGCTATGTAAATATTTCTGAGGTCTCTTGGTTTTCTCAGTTGGCATTATATCACCGTTAATAACTAGAGGGCACATTATAAATATGCAAACTAATAATAATGCATTAACTCCAAGAACATCGATAAATGGCCAAACTGCAGCATTCAGCAGCTTGTTCCCTTTGCTGCCGAAACCACTCCCCGCCCTGAGCCACAGATCCCCAGAGTTCCCTTGGCTCAACCCGCCCCAGATGGCACCCTCAGGAGCAGCTGTCTGCCCCCTTCCTGAGTCCCTGGAGCCCTCGAAATGAGGCTCTGGCTGACTTCCTCAGGCCCCCGGTCTCTCCCAAGGGCAGAGGGCTGTGCCGTGGCCTGGCCTGCCCCCTGCTTCTGTCTGTGCTGGGACAAGACCAGAAATCAAGGCTGACGGGGTTGACCTTGCCCCTTTCGTCCTCTGTGAGTTGGAAAGGTCTCAGCCAGCATGGTGGACACAACCTGAGTTCCTGTCCCAACTCTGCACCTGTGAATGTGGCCTTGGGAAGTCGTGTCAGCTTATTTGTCTGAAATTTATGAATTTGACAGTTATTTACTCCATCGCTCCTGTGTGCCAGGCGCTGTGCTGGGCAGTGCATGGAGTCCTTGCCGTCTTGGAGCTGCCAGTCTGCTAGGGGTGGCAGATTAGCAAGCAGGCAAAATAAAGCATGTGATCAAAGTGTACCTGAGAAGCCTGGGGGGAGGGGGTGGTGGGCGGTTCCTGAAGCACTTGTTCAGGGCATATAATCCAGTGCTGGTGGGTCAGGAAAGAGTCCCCTAAGAAGTGCTGAGAATGAACTGGGGACACCCTGGTAGAAGGAGGTGGATGGAGGGTGGAGGTGGTGGGTGGGGTAGAGGGAAGAACATGCTGGGCAGAGGGAATAGAATGTACGTGGCTTGGAGGGGTGAATGCACAGTGCAGCACGGAGTGAGGGGAGGTGCGAGGTGGTGAGGGGGGCTGTAGAGATCTGCAGGGGTCTGTCTCCAAGGGCTGGGGGACATTTAAGAAGCTGGGGTTTTATCCTAAATTAGAGGAGCTACTGAGGGGGACCCTTGTCTTTCCTTAGAAAGCTCCTGGCTGCAGCTTGGTGAGTGGGTCAAAGAGGCGAGGCTGGTGGCTGAGATGCATTGGTGCTGGGGCAGTGGGGTGTGAGGGGAGGGTCCTTGCTTGGCATCTGTGAGCATTTGCAGTGTGAGCTAAACTAGTTGCCTCATCCACCACCAAGTGTGCTCTCCCACCAGCCCGTGCCAGGCTAAATCAGGCCAGTTATGAACAGGATACAGGTGGTAGGTTTGAACTTGGAGTTTGGGCAGGAAGGAAGTGGTGTTCAAGGTCTGTGGAGGTCCAGTAGGAGGCTTGTGACCTCAGTGGGGCTGGGCTGGGGTGGGAGTGCCCCACAGGCAGAGTTGTTATGCTGTTTCTTACACCATGACCTGATGGGGCTCCATACCCCAAGACTGTACTGAGGCTCAGTGATGTGTTGGATGGAAGTGGTACCCAGGAGATGAGCTTTGGATGCACACCATGGACAGATGGGCTTATTCGAGCTCTGTGAACATTTTCTGCCTCAGTGTCATCATCTGTAACATGGGGACCTACCTTTTGGGTTTCTTGGAGGCTGAATACAACAGGACAGTGTGCCATCTTGGTCTTTCTGCATTTATCAGATGCAGGTCAAATGGGTGTTTATTGCCCTTAAAAGCTAGTGTAGACCCCCACTTCAGGCTTTACCTGTCTTTCTCTGCATGAGATGTATACCAGTTAGATCTATTTCAAACTTTTATCTTGAAATCATTGGAAAATTACAGGGGATTGCCAAGATGTTATGGAGAGTCTTCACCCAGTCCCGCCCCCCAGGGGCCTCTCTCACCTAACTGTAGTACTGTGTCACAAGCGGGAACCAGGAGTCGACACAGCTTGCATACATATGTCTGGTCACTTCATGTCACATGTGTGGATTATGTAGTCTCTACCACAATCAAGATCTGGAAGCACAAAGTTTTTCCTTCACCCTTCATGGTCAACCTGCTTTTGCCTCCTAATGTTTCTTTTTTTGAAATTAATCTTGTTGGAATATAGTTGCTTTACAATATTGTGTTAGTTTCTACTGTACAGCAAAGTGAATTAGCTATATGTACTCAGGATGTCAGCAAATTTGAAAGACTCAGCAATGGCCACAGGACTGGAAAAGGTCAGTTTTCATTCCAATCCCAAAGAAGGACAATGCCAAAGAATGTTAAAGCTACCACACAATTGCACTTTTTTAGCATGCTAGTAAGGTTATGCTCAAAATCCTTCAAGTTAGGCTTTAGCAGTACATGAACCGAGAACTTCCAGATGTATAAGTTGGGTTAAGAAAAGGCAGAGGAACCAGAGATCAAATTGCCAACCTTCACTGGATCATGGAGGAAGCAAGGGAGTTCCAGAGAAACATCTATTTCTGCTTCACTGACTACACTATGGTCTTGGACTATGTGGATCACAACAAACTGTGAAAAATTCTTAAAGAGATGGAAATACCAAACCACTTTACCTATCTCCTGAGTAACCTGTACATGGATCAAGAAGCAACAGTTAGAACCAGACATGTAACAACTGACTGGTTCAAAATTGAGAAAGGAGTATGTCACGGCCATATGTTGTCACCCTGCTTATTTAACTTCTATGCAGAATACATCATGTGAAATGCCAGACTGGATGAATCACAAGCTGGAATCAAGATTGCTGGGAGAAATACCAAAAACCTCAGATATGCAGATGATACCCCTCTAATGGCAGAAAGCGAAAGAAACTAAAGAGCCTCTTGATGAAGTTGAAAGAGAGTGAAAAAGCTGGCTTAAAACTCAACATTCAGAAAACTAAGATCATGGCATCCTGTCCCATCACTTCGTGGCAAATAAATGGGAAAAAAGTGGAAGCACTGTCAGATTTTATTTTCTTGGGCTCCAAAATCACTGCAGGTGGTGACTGCAGCCACGAAATTTAAAAAATGCTTGCTTCTTGGAAGGAAAGCTATAACAAACCTAGACAGCATATTAAAAAACAAAGACCTCACTTTGCTGACAAAAAGTGGGTTTAGTCAAAGCTATGGTTTTTCCAGTAATCATGTGTGGATGTGAGAGTTAGACCATAAAGAAGACTGACCGCTGAAGGATTGATGCTTTTGAACTGTGGTGCTGGAGAAGACTCTTGAGAGTCCCTTGGACTGCAAGGAGAAGGACTGATGCTGAAGCTGAAGTTGCAATACTTTGGCCATCTGATGCAAAGAGCTGATTCATTGGAGAAGAGGAGCATCTTTCCCTGATGCTGGGAAAGATTGAGGGAAGTAGGAAAAGGGGACAACAGAGGATGAGATGGTTGGATGGCATCACCGACTCAATAGACATGAATTTGAGCAAGCTCCAGGAGTTGGTGATGGACAGAGAAGCCTGGCATGTTGCAGTCCATGGGGTCACAAAGAGATGGACACTACTGAGTGACTGAACTGAACTGATGGGACACTTGGAAGTATCTGAAGGTATTTTGGGTTGTCACAATTTGGAAAGGAAGAGAGTACCATTGGCATCTGGGGTAGAGGCCAAAGATGCTGCTAATCAGCCTACAGTGCATGGGTCAGCCTCCCCACCTTCCTGCTGTTTCTAACCCTAATCCACTACTAGTTCTCTATCTTGGTAAGATCATTTTAAATTGTAGATTTATTTTAATTATAATAATATATAGTAATAATCTTCCAGGAGTTTAGGAATGTGAAAATATATGTTACTTTGCCACACACAGCCACCATTGTCATTTTTTAAAAGTTTATATCATCTGCTATTAAATTTTCTCTTTTTAACTGAAGTAGAGTTGATTTACAATGTTGTATTAGTTTCAGATGTACAGAAAAGTGATTCAGATATATATGGGCTTCCCTGGTGCCTCAGAAAGTAAAGGATCTGCCTGCAACACAGAAGACCCGGGCTCGATCCCTGGGTTGGGAAATCCCCTGGAGAAGGGAATGGCTACCCATTCTAGCATTCTTGCCTGGAGAATCCCATGGACAGTGGAGCCTGGTGGGCTACAGTCCATGCGGTTGAGTTGGACACAACTGAGCAACTAACACTTTTTATGTTGTTGTTGTTCAGTCGCTCAGTCATGTCCGACTCTCTGCAACCCCATGGACTGCAGCATGCCAACTTTCCCTGTCCACCATCTCCTGGAGCCTGCTCAAGCTCATGTCTATCGAGTTGGTGATGCCATCCAACCATCTCATCCTCTGTCGTCTCCTTCTCCTCCTGCCTTCCATCTTTCCTAGCATCAGGGTGTTTTCCAGTGAGTCAGTTCTTTGCATCAGCTGGCCAAAGTATTGGAGCTTCAGCTTCAGCATCAGTCCTTACAGTGAATATTTAGTGTTGATTTCCTTTAGGATTGACTGGTTTGATCTCCTTTCAGTCTAAGGGACTCTCAAGAGTCTTCTCTAGCACCACAGTTCAAAAGCATCAATTCTTTGGTGCTCAGCCTTCTTTATGGTCCAACTCTCATAGCAGTGGAAAAACCATAGCTTTGACTAGACAGTCCTTTGTCAGAAAAACAATGTCTCTGTTTTTTAATATGCTGTCTAGGTTTGTCATAGCTTTTCTTCCAAGGAGCAAACATCTTTGAATTTCATGGCTGCAGTCACCATCTGCAGTGATCTTGGAGCCCAAGAAAATAAAGTCTGTCACTTTCTATTGTTTTCCCATCTATTTGTCATGAAGTGCTGGGACCAGATGCCATGATTTTAGTTTTTCGAATGTGGAGTTTTAAGCCAGCTTTTCCACTGTTTTTCATTTTCATCAAGAGGCTGTTTAGTTCCTCTTTGCTTTCTGCCATTAAGGGTGGTGTCATCTGCATATCTGAGGTTACTGATATTTCTCCCGGCAATCTCGATTCCAGCTTATGATTCATTCAGTCCAGCATTTCGCATGATGTACTCTGCATAGAAGTTAAATAAGCAGGGTGACAATATACAGCCTTGATGTACTCCTTTCTCAATTTGGAACCAGCTTGTTGTTCCATGTCTGGTTCTAACTGCTGCTTCTTGAGCTTCATACAGGTTTTTCAGGAGTCAGGTAAGGTGGTCTGGTATTTCCATCTCTTGAAGAATTTTCCACAGTTTGTTGTGATCTACACAATCAAAGGCTTTAGCATCGCCAATGAAGCAGAAGTAGATATTTTTCTGGAACTCTTTTGCTTTTTCGATAATCCAACAGATGTTGGCAATTTGATCTCTGGTTCCTTTGCCTTTTCTAAATCCAGCTATACATATTGAAGTTCTTGTTTCACATATTGAACTCTAGCTTGGAAGATTTTGAGCATTACTTTGCTAGCATGTGAGATGAGTGCAATTGTGTGGTAGTTTGAACATTCTTTGGCATTGCCTTTCTTTGGAATTAGAATGAAAACTGACGTTTTCCAGTCCTGTGGTCACTGCTGAGTTTTCCATTTTCTGGTATATTGAGTGCAGCACTTTCACAGCATCATCTTTTAGGATTTGAAATAGCTCAGCTGAAATTCCATCACCTCCACTAGCTTTGTTTGTTGTGATGCCTCCTAAGGCCCACTTGACTTCACACCCCATGATGTCTGGCTCTAGGTGAGGATCACACCATTGTGGTTATCCAGGTCATAAAGATCTTTTTTGTATAGTACTTCTGTGTATTCTTTCTACCTCTTCCTAATATCTTCTACTTCGGTTTAGTTCAGTTGCTCAGTCATGTATGATTCTTTGTGACCCCATGGACTGCAGCATGCCAGGCTTCCCTGTCCATCACCAACTCCCGGAGCTTGCTCAAACTCATGTCAGTTGAGTCAGTGAATCCATCCAACCATCTCATCCTCTGTCATTCCCTTCTCCTCCTCTTCTCCTCTTTCTGCTTCTGTTAGGTCCGGACTGTTTCTGTCCTTTACTGTGCCCATCTTTGCATGAAATATTCCCTTGGTATCTAATTTTCTTGAAGAACTCTCCAATCTTTCCCATTCTATTTTTTCCTCTATATTTCTTTGCATTGATACTAAGGAAGGCTTTCTTTTCTCTCCTTGCTATTCTTTGGAACTTTGTATTCAAATGGGTATTCTTTCCTTTTCTCCTTTGCCTTTATCTTCCCTTCTTCTCAGCATTGTAAGGCCTCCTCAGAGAACCATTTTTCTTTTCATTTCTTTTTGAATGGGTCTTGATCCTGTCTCCTGTTACAGTCACAAACCCTCCCATTCATCAGGCACTCTGTCTATCATCTAGTCCCTTAAATCTATTTCTCACTTCCACTGTATAGTCTAAGGGATTTGATTTAGGTCATGCCTGAATGGTCTAGTGGTTTCCCTACTTTCTTCAATTTAGTCTGAATTTGGCAATAAAGAGTTCATGATCTGAGCACAGTCAGCTCCTGGTCTTGTTTTTGCTGACTGTATAGAGCTTCCTCCATCTTGGCTGAAATATAATCAGATCTGTTTTGGTATGACATCTGGTGATATCCATGTGTAGAATCTTCTCTTTGTGTTGTTGGAAGAGGGTGTTTGCTATGACCAGTGTGTTCTCTTGGCAAAACTCTATTAGCCTTTGCCCTGCTTCATTCCATACTCCAAGGCCAAATTTGCCTGTTACTCCAGGTGTTTCTTGACTTCCTACTTTTGCATTCCAGTCCTCTATAATGAAAAGGACATTTTTGGTTTTAGCTCTAGAAGGTCTTGTAAATCTTCATAGAACCGTTCAACTTCAGTTTCTTTGGCATTAGTGGTTGGGGCATAGATTTGGATTACTGTGATATTGAATGGTTTGCCTTGGAAACAAACTGAGATCATTCTGTCATTTTTTGAGATTGCATCCAAGTACTGCGTTTCAGACTCTTTTGTTGACTATTAGGGCTACTCCATTTCTTCTAAGGGATTCTTGCCCACAGTAGTAGATATAATGGTCATCTGAATTAAATTCTCCCATTCTGGCCAATTTTAGTTCATATATATATATATGTTTGAGATTCTTTTCCATTACAGGTTATTGTAAAATGTTGAATATAGTCACTGTACTATATAGTAGGTCCTTATTGTCTATCTGTTTTATTTTGGTTATTTATTTGTTCGCACTGCATAGCTTGTGGGATCTTAGTTCCCTGACCAGGGATGAACCCACACTGTCAGTAGTGACAGCATGGAATCCTAACCACTGGAGCACCAGGGAATTCCCTTGTCTATCAATTTTGTATATAGTAGTGTATATCTGCAAATCCCCAGGTCCTAATTTATCTCTCCCCCCCTACTTTTCTCTTTTGGTAACCTTAAGATTGTTTTCTATGTGAGTCTGTTTCTGTTTTGTAAGTTCATCTGTATCATTTTCTAAGATTCCACATATAAATGATAGCATGATATTTTTCTTTCTGTAACTTGCTTCAGTTAGTATGACCATTTCTAAGGCCCTCCATATTGCTGCAAATGGCATTATTTCATTATTTTTTTGGCTGTAATATTTGTGATATTGCTATCCATATATACACACCCATATATATATCCCACATATAAATATATATAGTTGTTGTTGTTGTTGTCCAGTTGTTCAGTCGTGTTCGGCTCTTTGCGACCCCATGGACTGCAGCACACCAGGCTTCCCTTTCCTTCAGTATCTCTCAGAGTTTGCTCAAACTCATGTCCATTGAGTCAGTGATGCCATCCAACCATCTCATCCTCTGTCAGCCCCTTCTCCTGCCTTTAATCTTTCCCAGCATCAGCATCTTTTCCATTGAGTCGGCTCTTCACATCAGGTGGTCTATGTGTGCATGCATGCTAAGTCACTTAGGTCGTGTCCAGCTCTTTGTGACCCTATAGACTGTAGCTTGCCAGGCTCCTCTGTCCGTGGAATTCTTCAGGCAAGAATACTGGAAGGGGTTGCCATGCCCTCCTCCAGAGGGTCTTCCTGACCCAAAAATTGAACCCATGTCTCTTCCATCTCCTGCTTTGGCAGGTGTGTTCTTCACCACTAGCGCCACCTGGGAAGCCCCAGGTGTCTATACAGTCAGCAAAAATAAGACCTGGAGCTGACTGTGGCTCAGATCACCAGCTCCTTATTGCCAAATTCAGGCTTAAGTTGAAGAAAGTAGGGAAAATCACTAGGCCATGCAGGTATGACCTAAATCAAATCCCTTTTGATTATACAGTGGTGGTGATGAGTAGATTCAAGGGATTAGATCTGGTAGACAGAGTGCCTGAAGAATTATGGACATATGTTCATAACATTTTACGGAGGTGGTGACCAAAATCATCCCCAAGAAAAAGAAATGCAAGAAGGCAAAGTGGTTGAGGCTTTGCAAATAGCTGAGAAAAGAAGAGAAGCGGAAGGAAAGGAGAAATGGAAGGATATACCCAACTGAATGCAGAGTTTCAGAGAATAGCAAGGAGAGATTAGAAAGCTTTTTTATGTGAACAATGCAGAGAAATAGAGGAGATATATATATATATGTACATACACCATATACATGGGATATATCCTATATATTAATATGTATATACACAGGGATCAAACCCACGCCTTCATGTGTCTCCTGCATTGCAGGCAGGTTCTTTACCGCTGCGCCACCTGGGAAGCCCATATATATATATATATATATATATCACATATATATGATATATCTTCTTTTTCATTCCTCTCTCTATGGACACTTAGGTTGTTTTTACATCTCGACTATTGTGAATAGTACTGCTACTGGTGTACATGTATCTTTTTGAATTACAGTTTTCTCCAGATGTATGCCTGGGAGTAGGATTGCTAGATCATATGGTAACTGTATTTTTAGTTTTTTGAGGAACCTCCATACTGTTCTCCGTAATGGTTGCACCAATTAACATACCCACCAACAGTGTAGGAGGGTTCCCTTTTCTCCACACCCTCTCCAGCATTTAGTATATGTAGATTTTTGGTGATGGCCATTCTGACTGGTGTGAAGTGACACATCATTGTAGTTTTGATTTGCATTTCTCTAATAAGTAGTGATATGGAGCATCCCTTCATGTGCCCACCCACAACTGTCATTCTGATGTACATCTTCTAGCCTCCTTTTGTATGTATGCATATATTGAATGTATTTGCAATCCTACTCTGTATAGAATTTCATATCCTGCTTTTTCTGCCTGACATCCCATATGCATTCTCCATACAAGCTGGGGGAGCAGAGTAGTGAGACGCAAATAGCATCGTGGGATGTAGCATCGGGTGGCAGGGTTGGGGATACTGCAGGGGAATGGAGGCTGGGGCAGAGACCAGGCATTGGATGGGAGGTGGTGGATTCCATCCTCCTGGGGCTCTGATGCCTTCTGCTTTTCAGAGTGGCCTGCCTCTTCGATCACCCCACTGCTGGTTCACTATCATCCTCAGACTGTCAAGGAGCAGAGAGCTGAGGCAGAGCAAACCTTGAAAGTAATGAATAGAAGGAGAACAAAAAGTTTCTGAAGAAGAAGGCATATAATAGGTCCTTGCTGTCTCCTCATGCTCCTCATTTTTTTGAGTAATTACACGTAGGTGTCTGGGAGTGGGCGTGTTTATAGCAACGCCTCTTTTGCTGGAGTGCCAAAATTTCTGTTTTGTGGCACTACGCTCATGAGACGGTAGGTAATCAAATAGCAGAATGTGCAGTTGTATTGTGTCATTCTGCTGCAACTTCAGTTAGGATTACAAATAAATAGAAAGCAGAATTTGAAGTTGTAATTTCCTAAAGAGTTGGTAAGCACACCTGCATGGGGTTGGGTGGGGGGAGTGTTCCTCTCCACCCTTACTACAGATTTTGAGGTTGTCTTGTGAGCTGAACAGTGGCAAAATCACCTCCTGGGTAGATTTCTAACTGAAGAATAGATCCACAGGCAGGCCTTTGATGAAAAGGCATTTAATACCTTTTAAATCTTTGTTGCATTAGAGTCTATTTGGTGCAGGATAACGGTGTCTGTGGCCAGGATGAAAATACCCATGACTGTTCTCCATCATTATCATGTAAGTGATGGGGATGGAGTTCCTGGTCCCTGAAGGTGGAGGACAGGGCTGTGTTGGAGAAGCAGGCGGGCTTGTCTGTGTGGGGCTCCTAGGTGCTTTGATGGCATCGTTGCTCTACCCAGGTGTGACTTGGCACACCTTCAGCCTCCCAGTGGAGCTGCTGGCTGCTTTTTTGAGAGGAGATGGTGTGTGTCTCTGGCAGGCTATGGGCAGGAGGCGGATGGTCTTACCACCATGCCTAAGGGTAGGCACAGTGCCAGCCCAGCTTAGCACTTGGAGGGAATGAAACTTGGTGTTGGAGGGAATGAAAAGAGCAGGAGGTGATGCTGTGGGTTCTGAAAGGAGCACGTGCCTCCTCCCTACCTCCCAGCGAGGAGCATCCTCAAAGAGAAGGTTTGACAAGGCAGCATCTCACAGGGAGCAAAGAACTCTTCCCTCGCTCTGGAGGGAAGGGAACCTTGTTTCTAGAGTGTCTAGGGCATGTAAGCTTCTGTAAGTCACAGGGAAGCATAGGAAGCAACTTAAAGTCCTGTGTGTACTCTTAGTGACACACCTGGTCATTCATCTTTAATAAAGACCAAAAAGCCTCATTTAAGACATTTACTCGTGCCTTTAAGTAAACTAATATTGATCTGACACTCGACACATGTCTGAATTTTTACTTTTTCTGCATTTGGAGCGAGGATCCGTGTTTAGTAAGCACTTTCCTGTGCCAGTGTCTTCAGTGAAGCTTTATTCATTCTGCTTGATCCCCTGAGGGCCGGCTGCGTGCCGGGCTGCTTTTCTCAGGCATTAGGGTGGCTCATGAGGCAAGCTTGTTCTCTGCCCTCATCGAGCTTGTATTCTGAGAAAAATGCTGCCTTTCCAGCTACTCAAGGGACTGGCAATTGGCTAGGGAGATCTTGGTTAAGGGAACTTAGCTTTTTGGGCTAGGGTGACAAAATGCCATAGAACAGGTGTCTCATCAACAGCGGACATTTATTTCTCATAATTCTGAAGGCTGGGGAGTCTCGCTCTCAGGTTCCTTTTATAAGGACACTACCACCTGATGCGAAGAGCCAACTCTTGGAAGAGACCCTGATGCTAGCAAAGATTGAAGGCAGACGGAGAAGGGTGTGGCAGAGGATGAGATGGTTGGATGGCATCATTGACTCAATGGATATGAGTTTGAGCAAGCTCCAGGAGATGGTAAAGGACGAGGAAGCCTGGTGTGCTGCAGTCCCTGGGGTTGCAAAGAGTCGGATATGACTTAATGTCTGAACAACAACCACCACAACAGATCCCATTCATGAAGGCCCCACCCTCATGACCTCGGGACCTTTTCGAGGCCCCATCACCTAATGCATCACCTTAGGGGTTATGATTTCACTGTATGAGTTTATAGCTGGGGCTGAGAGTAGAGGGAAGCCCAGTCAGGTGGACTTTATTTCCTGTGTCCACACACAGCCTGAACTGTGGACTGTGGACTGTGGCTACCGCTTGTGAGCGTTGGCCGTTCCTGGGGCCGTTTGCAGGAATAAAGGCTCCTCTCTTCTGACTTCTGCTGTGGCTGGTGGGGAGCCTGGCCTGGAGAGGCTGCCACACCCAGGACATCTGGCCCTGGAAGGAACCTTCACACCAAATCTCAGAGTCCAGATGGACTTCCCCTGTCAAGACCAGCTTGCCTGGGAGGCCTGTGATGAAATGTGATTCCCGAATCCAGCCTGAAGCTGTGGCTGATGTTTTTTTTCTTTTTTCCTTTTTTAAATGATTTTATTTAGTTATTTTTGGCTGTGCTGGGTCTTCCTTGCTGTGAGGGCTTTTCTCTAGTTGCGGCGAGTGGGGGCTACTCTCTAGTTGTGATGAGTGGGCTCCTCATTGCAGTGGCTTCTTTTGTTGTGGGGCTCGGGCCCTAGGCGTGTGCGCTTTAGTGGTTTCAGCACACGGGCTCAGTAGTTGCAGCTCCCGGGCTTACTTGCTCTGTGACATGTGGGATCCTCCCGGACCAGGAACCAAAACTGTGTCTCCTGCATTGGCAGGCAGATTCTTTACCACTGAGCCACCAGGGACACCCTATGACTGCTTTTTTTGTGGGCTCACCATTAATTGAAATTTGAGCTGGAATGGCATTCTGGAGCTTATCGGGCCCCATGTACGGCGCACAGGGCAGCTTGGTCTCCTGCAGCATGGTCTGGACTATTATGATGGGGAGCTAGTTTGTAATATTTACTGTTTTTGGTGCCAGAAGCTGTACTCTCAGGTGAGGATCCAGGAGAGGGAGGAGCAGGAGGGGAACAGAGGAGCTGAGAACTCAATTTTTCATAGAGTAACACAATAATACAGTTGTGTATTCCCATAATATCCCTTCAGTTTCTCGGGGTCTGGAGTTGCATCTATTTTTAAAAACATTTGGACCAATAACTCCGCTTTATGCAGACCGACTGGAGGGTCTCTGGCTTGGAGATTTAATGTAAGATAAACTCTAAACGGGGTGGCCCACAACAAGTCGGCCTGCGGTCTTAGGCAAGCAAGTTTTCTTAAATAAGCTGGGAGGACGATGGAAGCCCAGTGCAAAGGGTTCTCTGTGAACTGGGCAGTTGAGTGGTGGCTGGGGAGCTGGCAGGGGAAGCTGTCCACCTGTCTCCCGTCGGCTCCATGGTCCATGCCAGCTGGTGTCCCGCTGGGGCCCCAGAGGGCAGGGAGGCTCCCAAGAAGGAGGCTTTGGGGAAGCTGGGCACCTTTCACCTGGTGATGTCCTGGAGGATCATCCTGGCATCAGTACTGTGGTCTATTGGTCCTTTGGAAAGGGTCACTGCAGGCTTACATTTGGCACTAGGGAGCTGTGTTCTGTTGATTGGTTTGAAGCAGGAGTCAGGGCAAACTCTGAGCCACATTGAATTGGGATATTTGTCTTGGTCCATCTCCCATGAGTGTAGATCCCTGCCTTTGCTGTCTAGAACCCATTTTCTAAAACTTTTTATTTTATATCAAAACAGAGTCAATTAACAATGTTGTGATAGTTTCAGGTGGATAGCCAAGGAACTCAGCCATACACGGAGATGTATCCATTCTCCCCCAAACTGTCCTCCCATCCAGGCTGCCACATAACATTGAGTCGAGTTCCCTGCAATACAGTAGATCCTTGTTGGTTATCCATTTTAAATATAGCAGTATATACATGTTCATCCCAAACTCCTTAACTATCCCTTCCCCCCATCCTTGCTCCTTGGCAACCATAATAAAACCTATTCATTTTTGGAAAAGATTCTTCCACTGATATTCACAGCCACCTGCCTAAGCTCTGGCAACAGCAATGATATGTTCCTGGGACCCCTGCCAACAGGTCCCCTAGCCACAGGCTGTCCTTAAGCTTGTCCTAATCTTCCAAGATTTCAGTAGTATTAACTAATAAATCATAGTCAAGTGACTCACCTCTTATTCCAGTATTTGGAATCACAGGGCTTGGTTTCTTTCCTTTTTAATAGGGTCCTCACTCTCTTCTATTCTTGCCTTTTCCCTGAACATTCTGTTGCCTCTTTGTCTATCTGTCCCAGGATTTTGAAACATTCTTCAATCCTTTTCATCTTGTTTTTTTCCTTACTTCACTGGGATCCCCACAACCAGCTGGACCATGTAAGAGGCCACTTTTCTCTCTGCTCCAGTTCTCTGAATGGTTCTTTGGTCATTGTCTCAAAAAAATTAAAACCCCTGTTGTTTTCCAGTCTAGTATGCTTGACTGGTGAGGCTGTTATGAATTAATCATCTCTGAGGATCCCCCTAAATGTCAGGTTGGAGCTGTTCCAAGCTGCTGAAGCAGGGCAATGTCACTTTTTTTTTTTTTTTTTGCTTAAATTCGATTAAATCCAACTCCAGGATCCACCTGCCACAAGTAGAGGTGGGCTCTGCATCCAGAGTTCTCAGGGCTCCCCCAGGGTTGTAGGAGAGTCCAGAGGAGCCCTTCCATGTGTGGCTACTGTGACTCTCACCCAGCTCTGCCCAGGCCAGCAGAGGACTGTGGGGTTGAGCAGTCCCACTCCTTGCCAAGCAGGGTCACTGTGAGCCTGGCTTACACACTTGATCCTCACAGGCCCCCACCCCACTTCTGAGGTCCTGTTACCTCAGCATTGCCGTGTTCTGGTCAAATTCAGGTCCCCATACCCTGAGACCCTCCACTTGTGTCCACTTCAGACCATGAACAAGCCGATGCCCAGGTCCAGGCCTTCCCTGGGAGGGAGCCTCAGCTCTCTCCCATCTCAGGAGTCAGCTCAGAGGTCTTGGAAGTACAGACACCTCTGTCCAGGGATATTCCTTCAGGGCAGACAAACAACTTCTTCCAGCCCTGAAACCTTTCCCATAGGGGTAAATAATCAGAAAAAAGAATCATCCACTCATCCAATAAGTATCAAGAATTTGTCAGAATGAATAAAAGGCTTGCCATCCTCCTGGGAGGAGGGAAAACCATCTTCCTTTCATTTCTGATGAGTCTACAAGATACAGGTAACTTTTCAACAGATTATCTCACCAAATTAAATTCCCAGTAGATCACCCTGCTACACACAGCTTTTCTTGTGAAGGAAATGCCATCACTGTATTCTAGGGGGATACTTGGGCAGAGAGGAAGCCGGTGTACAGAGTCGCAGAGCCAATGGAGCAGGAAGCCAGTCTCGGGTCTTCTGAAGCCAATTCCAGCACTTTCTCCACCCGCCACAAGCAGTGGAACTTGGGTGGGGGTGGGAGGAAGACCTACAGAAAATTGTTCTTGTCTCAGGATCTTCTCAAGAGGAACAAGAGAAACCTGGAAAATTCACTTAGAATGTTAAAGACCAAGGGAACGGCATGATTAGCACCACTGCACTTTAACTCGCCTTTGACTTACTTTTCTGTTTCTTGTTATTGTTTGTTTGTCGTTAGACTGCCGGTGCTCTTGTAGTTTCAGGATGTCCACAGTCATCGTTTGTTGAAAGCATGCCTGAGTGAACGAGTGAATGAATGAATGAATGAGCGCCATGGGAATTTGAGGGGTGGGCCTTGAAGGATGGGTATTCTTTGGATGGACTGAATGGAATGACCAGTCACAGTTCAGGCAGGTAGGGGAGGATGGTGGGGAAAAAAGGGAACTAAAGCCTGATTGGAGCATAAAACAGCTTTATTGAGGTAGAATTCACCCCTTTAAGATGCACAATTCAGTGGTTTTTGGTATATTCACAGAGTTGTTCAGCCATCATTACAATCAATTTTAGAATGTTTTCATCACCCCAAGAAGAAACCCCCACAGTCTTAAACACCATCCCCCAAGCCCACCATTTCCCCAAAGCCCCCGGCCATCACCAATCTACTTTCTGTCTTTCTGGCTTTTTCTGCTCTGAGCCCTTCATGTCTATGGAATCCTACAATACACGATGGTTTGTGCCTGTCTACTGTTTTCAGGGTTCTCCTGTGCTGTGGTGTCTGCCAGGGCTCCCTTCTTTTCTGGTGTGGAATGGGCATCTGGAATGTACCCAAGTTAGGCACAGGGACCCATACCTTGAAGTTCTTGGGGCAGGAGCCTGACTGAATCATATGGGTATTATGGGAATCTCAGCAGGCTTCTCAGGTGACTCAGTGGTAAAGAACACTCCTGTCAATGCAGGATACATAAGAGATGCGGGTTTGATCCCTGGATCAGGAAGATCTCCTGGAGTAGGAAATGGCAACCCACTCCAGTATCCTTGCCTGGAAAATTCAATGGACAGAGAAGCCTGGCGGGCTACATTCTGTGGGGTCAAATAAGAGTCAGACACGACTGAGTGCACATGCACACACACATACACAGAGTCGGCAGCAGCATCAAATGAAACAGGGGGTGTCTGGAGACAGAGATCAACATGGACGCTTACGTGGGTTTTTTGGTAGGAAGTGAGGAAAGTCAGAACCAGGGAGAAGAAAGAGAAGCATGAACAGGCAAGATATTGAGGAAGACACATCAGCAGGACCTTCTACAATGTGTTTAAGGGACCTGGCATAGAGAGCTGGCATTTTGACCTGGGACGCAGGGACCTGAAACAAGAAGAGACAAGTTTTCGCTTGTGCCTTGGCTGTTGGAGTGATGGCAGGTACAGCGTTCAGTTGGCTGGAGGGCTCTGGAGGGAGGACCTGGGAGACAAGGGCTCTTTCCTTGAGGAAACTGCCTTTGAGAGAGAGAGAGGATCCACCTGAGAGTCAGACCCTTGGAACAACTGGCAGGCTGTGATGGGGGCTGAGTTGCCCACGGGGAGGTAAGCACAGACCAGCATAGTCCAGGGGGCTTTCTGGAAGGCAGGAGCCAAACTTTCTCTGAAAGATGGATGAGCCATGAATAGGCAGAGAGGAGGGGAAGGAATATTCTGGATCCTAGCCAGGCAAATAGCAGGAACAGGGGCACTGGATAGGAGAGAGGGAATGTGGGCCCAGCCCTAGGCTGGAACCTGCACCGTGCAGAGAAGCTCAGAAAACCAACAGGGCAGCTGGGGTGATGTCAACACAACAAAGAAACACCTACAGAGGAGATTTTATATGACTATTCTACAGATGCGGAAACTAAGATTTAGAGGAATTAAGTGCTTATCCTAAGTCATACATCTAAAAATTGCTGAACCTGGGTTCTTAACAAGCTTTCATTTGGATGTAAAGGAAAGGCAGTGATAATGGCAGTTTTAGACTGGACAGATTTAGTAGATAGAGTCTAGGAAGCTTCTAGACTGGCAACCCACTCCAGTGTTCTTGCCTGGAGAATCCCACGGACAGAGGAGCCTGGCAGGCTACAGTCTATAAGGTTACAAAGAGTTGGACATGACCGAGCATCTGAGCACCAGGAAGCTTCTTGAGTTAAGATTTGAGTTCAAGGAACATGAATTGGGGGCTGGGCATTTGGGATTCAAAGCTGAGAAAGACACCCTCCTGATCCTGGGTCTCCTGGATGAGCAGAGAAGGGACAACCTCATATACACAGCCTGCCTGCTTCTCTCCACCTCCACGCTGTGCAGGAGACGACTGTTGAACTGATGCATGAATTCTTAAACAGTTGGCCTGGGGAGCTCCTTCTCTCTTCCACCTGGCATGTGGGCATCTGAGCAAAGACACAGAGCAGAGAAAGTGCAGTGAGATCCCCGGGCAAGGGGTTCGGTGTGGGTGGAGGTGGGTGCATGGTGGGGGCAGCGTGGGGAGCAAGCAGGGAGGTGAGTGAGGATGCTACGGGAAGAAGCAGGTGAGGGATGCACCATGTGGACCAGTGATGGCAGAGCAGCATGTCTCCTCTGAGGGAGTTTCTTGAACCTTCCTTGCCCCTTGTGTAACCAGTCCCAGCACAGTGGGGCTTCCCAGATTACCCCCTACCTGTTCCACCACCTACCCCAGCATCCTGCTTTGCTCGGTCAGGGCCCTTCCATTCTGTATGGAGGCGCTAAATGGGTCTCCAGCAGCTCCAGAGAAAGAGACCCATTTAAACTGCGGGTCCTGGGGAGGAGGCTTGGGTAGAGGAGTCCTCACTGAGTTCCTGCATTTTGCAGCCTTCTGGAACTGAGCAGCTTTTAGAATTTCAAGCCACAATTTGTATTCAAATGAAGGTCATTTGAAAGGTGTAACATAGTAAACAGCCATTATTTCATTTTGATGGTGGCACTAAAATTATAGTGTTGGTTGAATTATTTTAGTGTAGGACCATTTACCGCTCCCTGAAACACTTAGAGGGGTTCTCAGAATGCTGTGATGATCCTAAAATTAGAAGAAAATTAAAAATCACAAAGCTGTGGGGGTGTCGGTGTCATTTGGGGGAGAGGACCCCTGGTGTGTGGGGTACTGTCTCCATCCTGTTCAAGTTCATCATGCTTTCTTTGCACACCACAGGTGTGGGGAGCATCTACCACCTGCACGTGGAGAAGGGGTATCTTAGTGCTTTGAACTGTGGGGCCTAAAGGAATGTCCCCCTAGCCCTGCCTGTATTTCATTCAAGTCCCTAGAACCCTACTGCTGAGACTTGTCTCCCCTGGGCTTTCTTCTAGGGAGAAGCACCCGGGGAGGAAGCCCCTGGGAGAGGCAGCTGGCTAGCTCCTCCCACTGCCCCTTACTGATGGTCTGGCAGGAGCACTCGCTGAAGATGCAGGTCACTTGCAGTCATGCTTAGGGCTTGCCCATTGAGGGGCCTATGAGTTCAGGGTGGGGTCAAGGGCAGGCACTGCGTTTCCTGATGGGCAGTTACCCTTCTGCAGCCACCAGACATCCAGAAGCCTTCCTCTCCTCCTGTGGGCCTGGGACTCCTCTGTCTGGCCAGGAAGGGATGGATGAGCCTTTGGGTAGGCTGAGGAGATGGGTCCCCTTTGGGGACTCTTGCCTTCGTGGCAGCACCAGGAATCAGGAGCTCGTGGAAAGGCAGACCCAGGAGTGACTTAGGCCCTTCCTCTTTTGTGGTGCGAATCCAGAAATTGAAGCCAGAGGGTCGTGACTCCTGTAAGACGGTACAGCAAGTCAGTCACAGAGCCAAGGCTTGGTCAAAACCCTGGGGCTTCCTTTCTGTGATTGATGTGTGTTTTACATTTCCGTTTCCCGCCAGGAACCCTTGGGTCAGTTGTTTGCTGAGTTCAGAATCCTCTGGATTTGGGAGGAGTCATGGGTGTGTGTGCTGGTTCAACTCCAGTGGCTTCAATTGTTGTTGTTGTTCAGTCGCTCAGTCGTGTCCGACTCTTTGCGACCTCATGGACTGCAGTGCGCCAGGCTTCCCTGTCCTTCACTATCTCCCGGAGCTTGCTCAAACTCATGTCCATAGAGTCAGTGATGCCATCCAACCATCTCATCCTCTGTTCCCCCCTTCTCCTCCTGCCTGCAATCTTTCCCAGCACCAAGGTCTTTTCCAATAAGCAAGCTCATTGATATTTCCACAGCAAAACAAATGAATATTCACACCAAGTGAGGTAAATAATGGCAGAACTTGTGTCAGTTCAGGTTAAGTCTCACCAGCACATGCTGCCAAATTCAAGAGGAAAACTGGCTTTCTTAAGCTTTTCAGCTTTCACAATTTCCAATAAAGGATGTGTCCATCCAGGTCTAGTAGTGACATGTACTCCTGGAGAAAAAATTGAAAGGTTAAAAAATATATCTTTAGAAGAACATTGCAGTTGCCCCCAATTTTACCAATTTCTAGACTTTGCCTCTGTATTTATACATAGTTGGATTCTTACTGTGTACAATTTTGTACCCTGCTTTTTCCACTTTGTTTTACAAAATAAACACTTTTCTATGTTTTTGAATTCTCAAGCCCTGTTGAAGTGCATAGAGCTGGGAACTGGGTGTCTTGACTCTCAGCCTGGAGCTTTTCTGCCTACAGCACTCGCTGCTTCTCCACCGGTCAGACCATTGCCCCACTTCCTGCCCCTTCCTCTTCCCCACCCAGCAGATCCTCCTAGCTCCCAGAATGTTCTCCAGCCTCTGGGAGGCCCTATGAGAATGGGCCTGCCTGAGGCCTCTAGGATCTGTGTTGGGGGAGCTGTCTCTGGGACAGAGCTCAGGGATTGTTTCCAGAATGTTCCCTCTCTACGCAGGGAACTGAGAATCACGTCAGCTTGGACAGCGAGGGCAGGTTTTGGAGAGGTAGCTGTGTATTTGCACATGTGGTTGCTGGAAGGAGGGGCAGAGGGGGATCTTCACCAGGCTTCCAACAAGCGGGTAGAACAGCCCTTGAAGCAATTGTTTCCTGCCTGTATTACCTGTATTCCAAACATAAGAGCCCCTTGTTTGTTCGTTGGGGTGTCAAGTACATCTCCCGGGACCCAGGACCCTTGCTCAGAGTTGCTGCCAGCATCATCCAGGTGCCGGCTCCCTGTCCCTAGGGAGGTAGCATAGAGTGGCTCCAGGACATGGGTCCTTGAGAGGACACCCTGGCCACCTCCCCTCCACCTGCAGGGGTCCTTCTTCAGTTCCCTGAAGTGGCCCCAGGTGAATATGCTCACCTGGGAGGGTCTGAGGAGAAGGGGAGGCAGTCCTGTCTCAGTAGCTCTGCCTGCCCGACCTTGGGTTTGATGGGGAGCAGATCACTGGAGATGACTGGTCCAGGCCGGCAGACTTCCTGGAGATGGAGATTTCGGTCTACTGACTCTGAAGTCCTTTCTGGGTGGGGAGCCTCTGAGCTGTCCTTCTTATACTTTTCTAGATGGTCGTCCTCTAAAACTCTGCATGAGGTTTGGGAAGAGCCACTAGAGCTTGTGAAATGTGCTGGGTGCTTGAGTCCTGTTTGCTGTCTTTATTCTGTGTTACTCTCCCCTGAGGCGGGTTGTCCAATGTGAATTCCAGAAAGAAACCCAGAGTGTGTGTTGGGAAACCCACATTCCTGGAAATCTTTCCTATCTCAGTGTCTTTAGAAAAATATATTTGCTTTCAGAAGGAGCTAGTTTTTAAGCCCTGTCCCTCCCAACCCCCACCCCAGTCCTTCCATTACATTCTGGCTCTGCTGGCCACCTTCAGGTTCCCAAGGCACTGATGCTGTTCCAGCCTGTGCAGGTCTGTGGTACCCATACTCCCTCTTCCTCCCTTACCTCATTTGTTAACTCTTAACTAAGTCTCAGCTTGAATCTCAACCCCTCAAATTTATCAGGTACCCCATCAAAATCTGCCATCATACCATGTGCTTTGCCTTCATACACCATCACATCATGTCTTTATGTATTTATTTTAGTGTTTTGTTTTATTTCATATTTATTTTATCTACAAAACTCCATAAATAATTTGTGCACCTCTCTAGCCTAAGGCCTGGCAGATGGTGGTCAATCAATAACTAGATCTGTTGAATGGATGGATAGATGATTGGGTGAATGGACGGATAGATCAATGGATGGATGGATGAATGGGAGGGTGGATAGATGGGTGGATGATAGGGTGGGAGATGGGGTGGATGGAAGGATGGATTGATGGATGGATGGATGAATGGAAGGATGGGAAGGTAGATGGATGGATAGCTAGATAAGTAGATGGATGGGTGGATAGATGGCAAAATACCAAATACTTCTGGGGTATTCCATAAAAATTAAGCTAAGCATCTCAAAATGTCTCTAAATTACATTAGCCAACTGTATTCTGACTGTTTTGGTCACACATTTCAGAAGAAAACTTGAGCCATCTTGAGAAAAAAGAACTTATTGTGAGGGTATAGGAATATTTTACAGAGGGAAGTAAGCTTAGGTAGAAACTGGAGCAGAAGACTGGAAGGCCATCCAGGTTCTCTCTGCCCTTCAAGTCTCTCTGCACATTGCTTTGTTTTGTTTCTCGGCTGACGGGCTTGGTTCTGTTTTCAGTCCCACGCCTGGACACTGATCCCTTAGTCCTGTATTCATACCTTATCAAGCCAGCCACATAAAGAGGCAACTGGCAGGCCCTCAAATCCAGTCCCAGATGCCCGGGGCAGAGAGTCTGGGGTCAGGGATGGGGCAGGATCACAGGTGTGGACTGTGGGGGCACCTCCTGTGGTGTGGGGGTCACCTCCCAGAGAAAGGGATCAAATGCTGGCTGTGGATCTTATTCCCAGCTCTGACTGAAGTTCTTAGCTCCCGCTTGATGACCGTCTGGCCGGACGCCTGTGAGGTCCCAGGCCTGGAAGCCTGCACTAATTGTGAGGCTCCCAGCTCAGCTGTGAGCCTGGGAAACCTGCCCATTCGGAGCAAAGGGACAGCGGGGCTGACCTGCAGAGCTGAGATGAGCACGGCCTGGTTTTGGGACGAGGACGGCTGCTGTAGCTACAGTGCCCCTCACCCCTTGGTCAAGACTTCATAGTTTTGCCCTGGGGTGCATCAGACACCCACTGTGGAACAGGAAGCAGCCAGAGTCCAGCTTCTTCAGACCAGCCTGGCTGTTCCCCACCCCAATCGAGTTTTGCATCAGGCAATGTGCTGCCATTTCAGAACAGGAATTTTCTCCACGAAAAGAAAGAAACCTCTTTATGCGCTTTTACAATGCAGAATCTAATTTCGGTTTCAATAAGGGAAGGCACCATTATATCACCCTCCTTCAGTGCCTCTTGTCATTACGTTGTATTTTTAAAAATACTTTCATCGGGGGCCCGATATACACTTACAATCTCTCTGCATTTATTTTCTTTTAAGAACACATATAATAAAACTCAAAGTTAATAGCATGAAAATAATTTCTACAATAACAGTTGTAGCAAATCTTAGAATTGCCAGGGCGAAGGTGGCTAGACAGAGTGAGGCAATTACGTCTATTATTAGCAGCACCCAGGAAGGATTGATGTACAGTGGGCTGCGTGTAAGCAGAAGCCTTCGGACGTGAACTACATTTTAATAGTGAAATTCTCATAGATTATAACTCCCTTCATTAACATTTTCACACATCGCTGGCTAACAAATGAGGAGAGAGGCCTCTGGACTCTCAGATTTATCGTGTGCCGGGTGCTCTCTGCACCTCTGTATGGGCAAGAGCTTCGTCTTTTCACCTCTGACGACCGGCAGATTAACTCTTCCTGGACTGACCTGCTTCCTTCTGGGATAGGAGAACATTCTGGAAACACAGGCTTTGCCCTAGTGGACTGGTAAGGGGCTGCTCCCGGATCCAGCCCTCCTGGGACACATTTCCCTGTTGGCCCCCCCAAGGGTGGATGTGAGAGGAAGGAGGGTCCAAGGGAGCAGGTCAGAACAGGCCTGGGCTCTGCTGCCTCACAGCACCCCTCAGGGCAGCCTCCTCCCAAGAGCATCCCTGTTCAGGTGCTTCAGTTGCCAGGTGGGGTGGGGGTCCTTTCAGCCCCAGGGGATGGTTGTTTGATGGAGGTGGTGCTAGTGGCGAAGAATCCATCTGCCAAGCGGGAGACACAAGAGACCTGATTTTGATCCCTGGGTAGGGAAGATCCCCTGGAGGGGGAAAATGACAACCCACCCCACTATTCTTGCCTGGAGAATCCCATGGACAGAGGAGCCTGGTGGGCTATACAGTCCATAGGGTCACAAAGAGTTAGACATGACTGAACACATACACAAAGGCTACCAAAAGACTAGATTTTCTTTTAACAAAAGTCAAGCAGCCTTCTGTTCCCCAGCCAAGGAAGGAAACAGCCCACATGGGACAGAGGGAGTTTGGGTCAGGGCTTGCTGGGCAGAGCAGATCCCAGACGGAGGGAAATGGACTCTGATCAGGGTCAGGGTAGACTGACTGCCCATGGGGACAGTCTTGTCCTGAGAGGGGCTGAGCATTTTACAAACGATTTAAATACCACAGTGCTTGCCCCAGAGGGATTATAATCTAATAACTGAAGATGTGGATGAAAGGGTAGCATTCTTGGCTCATTTACTAACAATTGTCTGTGGTTGCATACAAACTGTAATAGTGAGCACTGGGCATGTGGAGAAATGCCATCCAAGGTCACCCCATCAATCAGGGAAGGCTTCCTGGAAGAGTCTGCAAGTCTTCACGTCTCTAGGAATGTGGTTCCTGGTGGGTTACAAAAACACTGAGGATAGGAGTTAATGCTGGGAGAATGTTCCCTTGCCCTGCACCTTTGCAGCAGTGGGTGAATTTTTCAGCCCAACCTCCCTTGGCTGTTTGCTTTCAGGACACAAACCCTTGGTGACTCAGGGGCCAAGATCTTATACATTCTCATGGAGACTCTGTGATTTGTTTGGGCCCCCAGTGGCATAAGGGACCACTGGGGTCAGTTCACCCCAGTGCTCCTTTGGGTCTCTGACTTCAGATGAACATTTTAGCACACTTCTCAAAGATCATCTGGTCCAGGCCTTCTCATCTCTGTCTGCCCATTATCATTGCTTATGGGGACTTTTAAAAGCAATGGTGCCAGGGGACCTCAGAGACTTTACTTAAAATGGTCTGAGCTGGGGCTCAGGTGCCCTAAAGAATCTAATGTCCAACCCAGGTGGAGAACTCCTGTGATCACTCAGGTAGGTGAACTGTGCTTCAGATGCATTAGCTGGAGGAATGTAGGTCTGACCAGAACAACAGTTCAGCTATAGACAAGTGGGGGTGTTTACAGCGCCCCTTGCTCTTCCTTGCTCTCCTTGGACAACTTGCAGATAGCCTTTGCTATTTGATACAATGAAGGATTTGTTTGTTCTTGTTCAGTCACTAAGTCATGTCTGACTCTTTGCGACCACATAAACTGCAGCATTCTAGGCTTCCCTGTCCTTCACTATCTCCTGGAGTTTGCTCAAATGCATGTCCGTTGAGTCAGTGATGTCATCCAACCATCTCATCCTCTGTCACCCCCTTTTCCTCTTGCCCTCAATGGACCAGATCCCATAGGATGGTGTGAAAAGGGGCCGCCTTGACCTTGGTCCCAGGAATCCAGGTTTCCCTTCCTCCCCATCACGCCTTCCTTCCCATTCCCAGCCTGTGCCATGTGGTACCCACCGCAGCCTCGTGGTCCCTTGGTGAGCATCATCTGCAGTGAGAGCTGGCTTCTGTAATCTTTGATCTCCTCCTGTAACTCTGTGGGGCTCATCTCTGTTTGACTCTGGTGCTGAACCATCAGCGGCTTCTTGGCCGCCCCTCCCCTTCCCCGGGAACATTATCCTTTAACTAAAATCAATAGACCCAGGACATGCCTGGAATCTAGAAGTTCGTCTTTCCTGAGTTCTGTTTTCCTATCAGAGTTCTCCTAGTTGGCCATCACTGGGCCATGCAGGGCCGGGAGAGCAGGAGTGTGTGCAGAGGTAGGGGCTCAGATGGGCTCCCCTGCTGTGGAGGGGTGGCATGGGTGTGCTGGGCTGGAGGGTTCTGCTGGGAACAGGACTGGGATGCTCTGAGAGCTGGTTCTGGGCTTCCTTCCCTGTACAGGGCTCCCTCCTGCATCCTGGCACCCCATCAAGTGTTAAGGAGCTCAGGAGCCAAACCTAATGAAAACCCAGTCTCATTTTGCATAATCAGGCGCTATTGAAATGATCCTTCTAGTGCTGCATGCTGCAAATTAGCAATCTGACTTATATACAATAAAAACCCGAGTATTGTACCAAGTGATACTTCTTAGGTGGTGGAGACACAGATGGAAATTCATTTAATGAACTACAAGTCCCCGAATGGATCCTAAACTTCTTGTAATTACCCTGGAAAAAAACCCCAGTAGAAACCAAAAAGGAAGCTTTTTGTATCCCCCCCACACCCCACCCCCCAAACCCCTCCTGCTTCACACCAGCCAGCTTTCTCCATCTTTAAGATTGCCCTGTCGGAAATGAGCATCTTTTTGTGAAGAGTTCTTGGGGGCCTGGCCAGCGGGTAGGGCTGGGCCACATGTAGATTAGCCAAGTCCTTCCTCCCGCTCCAGATTCTGACAATAGAGTGATTTGCAAAGACTTTCATGCTGAACAGAATGTGACTGAAGTGGTACTGTGGATAGTTTTGCCCAGGACCCCATGTCAGCCTGGCCATGATCTGGCTGGCTGCCCGGGGGGTCAGGGAGACCTGGTCTGTGAAGTCCTGGGCAGACAAGAGTCTAGACAGTGATCCTCCTCAGCAGGTGATTCAAGCTTCCTCCTGGTAGTTTTCCTTGAAAGATACTGTTCCAATGTGGGAGGCCATCAGAAGTGGTCCCCTCGGCCTGGAGGTGCTTTCTCTTCTGTTGAGGCTGCAGAAGCAGGGGGACAAGAAGGATGGAGGTGCCTCGGGCACACTAGAGCAGAGCCAAGGACCACTCCTCGGGTGAGCCACCTCCCACCTCCCACCATCAGGGACCCATCCGCGACTATGCTTCTCCCAGGGGACAGGTCTACGGGACGAATGTGGCAGCCACCAAGTTGCCACACTCGATAAGTATCACAACCTGTTCCATATTTATTATGGGCAACAATTTGACTAACAGAGAATTTAGATTAATAACATTCAGGCCGGAGAAGTAATTTCCTTTGAGAAAGCGATTTACATGCACTCTGCCAGAAAGAGCCGTCACTGCTCCCTCGTTGTGTCAGCTCACATAATGAAGTTGAAAATAGCATGGAAGGTTAATAGGTCTGACTTATCTCCTTAGAACTGAAAAGGAAGATTTACAGTGTGGAGACTGTTTTGCATATTTCGACTGGGAATTGAAAGGGTTTTTTTTTCCTCTGCCAAACAACCCATGGTTCAAGGTATCTGCTTTGTTACTGCTCCGAAGTGAGGCAGTAAACCTCTTCATTTGGGTGGTGCCTGCATCCTTTTCGAAGAGCCATTGCCCTGGCCAAGAGCCCGGTGGGGATGCTGGTGATGCTGTGAGAAGAGTCTACTTTGAAAGGAGAGCCTTTTGACTCTGGAAGGTCACATTGTTGGTTTGCTGATGACTAAAAGAGGTTTAAATATTTCCACCACCTGGATGTATTTTGTGAAGAATTTCAGTTTATTTTGTCATCATTGTTGACTGCTCCTAGAGCAGGGGGCTGGAACGGGTGGTCTATTACTCAGCAGTTTTCTGCCAGTGATAAAGTTGGGGTGTGTTGTTCAGGAAGAAGGAGACAATGGATACTGGTAGCACAAATGCTTAGTGCATTTATTTTTAATTTTTCTTGTTTTCTGTTAAATGCATTTGAACAGTAAAATTCTCTGTAAGTAGTGCTTAAGCTGTGTTCCACATTTTTTTTTGTTTTTCTCCCAATGTTAATATTATGAAAAATCTCAAACACAAAGTGGAGAGAATTGTAGCCAACGTCCTTATACCCATCTCTTTAACATTTTACTCTATTTGCCTGATTACATATCCGTTCATGTATCTATTCATCAGTTCATCTTACTTTTGGATGCATTTCATAGTGAACTGCAAATAACACTACATGTCACTGCTAAATGTTTCAGAATGCATATTATGAACTGTTTATTTACTTTTTAAGGTAAAATTTACATACAGTGAAATGCACAACCTGAAGTGTGCCTTTTGATGAGCTTTGACAAATGCGTACATTCACATGACATGTCTGTTAAGATATAGACATTTCTATTAACCCAAAAGGACCCCCCTTTTTATCTCTCCAGTCAATACACACCTCCCACAGGCAGCCACTGTTCCAATTATTTTTTTCACCAGATTGTTTTTGCCTGTTCTAGAACTTCATATAAGGGAATTCATTATCACATGTACTTTTTTTGGATAAGATTTCCTTCACTCAGCATGTTTTTGAGATTCATCTATGTTTTTGCATGTATCAGTAGTTTTTTTTTTTCCTTTTTATTGATGAGTAGTAATTATTGTATGAATGTACCAGTCTGTTTATCCATTTGTTAATGGACATCTGGTGTGTTTCCAGTTTTTGGCTATTATGAATAAAACTGCTGTGAATATTTTGTACAAATCTTTTTTTGAGATTTGTGTTTTTATATCACTAGAATAAATGCTCAAGAGAACATTGTTGGGTGCTATTTTTTCTTTTAAAAGAAACTGGCAGACTTTGCCCCTGAAGTGATTGGACTGTTTCACATTTCCACCAACAATGTATGACGGTTCCAGTTGCTCCACATGCTTGCCAACATTTAATGTTGTCAGTCTTTTTAATTTTAGCCATTCTGGTGGGTGTAGAGTGGATCTCATTATAGTTTCAATTTACATTTCCCTGATGACTAACAATATTTTTTGATGTGCTTATTGCCCATTCATATATCTTCCTTTATGAAGTGTCTGTTCCAGTTTTTTGTCCATTAAATTTTTGGATTTTCATTTTATTATTGGCTCATAGGAGTTCTTTATCTAGTCTGGATACAGGTCCTTAGTCAGCTGTATGTTTTACAAGTATTTTCCCCTAGGGTGTGGCCTGCTTATTCATTTTTATAATGATGTCTTTTCATGAGCAGTTTTAAATTTTGCTGAAGTCTAAATTATTACTCTTTTCCTTTTATGGTTATTGCTTTCCATGTCCTCTCTAAGGAATCATTGCTTGTTACCTCATTCTGTAGATATTCTATGTTTTCTTCTGGAAGCTTTATTGTTTGAGCTTTTACTTGTGCGTCTATTATCTATCTTAAATTAATTTCATGTATGGTGTAAGGTATGAGGCATTTGTTAATTTCTATGTTGATGTCCAGTTGTGTCAACATCATTTGTTGAAAAGACTTTCTTTTCCCCATTGGATTGCTCCAGTACCTAAAGTTAAGTAACCATATAAGCATGTGTCTATTCTGGGCTCTTTTCTGTTCCACCAATCTACTTGTCTTGCCTGTGTCAATGTGCTGCCATCTTGACTGCTGTAGCTTCATAGCAAATCTTAAAAGACAGGCTTCTGACTCTGTTCTTTTTAAAAATGTTATTGGCTATTCTACTTCCTTTTTATTTTCCTTTTAAATGTTAGAATCAGTTTGTCAATTTATAAAAAAAAAAAAATCCTGCAAGTGTTTTCAGTGGGATGGTGTTAAAGATATAGGTCAATTTGGAGGCAATTGTCATCTTTAAAATATGGAGTCTTTCAATCCATAAATATGGTCTATCCATTTATTTAGGTCTTCTTTAATCTTCCTCCTAATGCTCTGTAGTTTTCAGTGTAGAGGTTTTGCTTGTTGTTTGTTACTTTATTTCCAGACATTTTGTGTTTTTTGGATACTTTGTTGTTTTTCAGTCACTAAGTTGTGTCTGTTTTGCGACCCCAACCCCGTGGGATGCAACACACCAGGCTTCCCTGTCCTTCACTATCTCCTGGAGTTTGCTCAGATTTGTGTTCATTGAGTCAGTGATGCTATCTAACTATCTCATCCTTTGCCACCCTCTTCTCTTTTAGCCTTTAATCTTTCCCAGGATCAGGGTCTTTTCCAATGAGTTGACTCTTCACATCAGGTGGCCAAAGTACTGGTGCTTCAGCTTCAGCATCAGTTCTTCCAATGAATATTCAGGGTTGATTTCCTTTAGGATAGACTGGTTTGATCTCCTTGCTGCCCAAGGGACTCTCAAGAGTATTCTCTAGCACTACAGTTCAAAGGCATCACTTCTTTGGTGCTCAGCCTTCTTTATGGTCTAATTCTTACAGCTGTACATGACTACAGAAAAAACTATAGCTTTGACTATACAAACCTTTGTTGGCAAAGTGATGTCTCTGCTTTTTAGTATGCTGTCTAGATTTGTTATAGCTTTCCTTCCAAGGAGCACTAGTGTGTCCCAATTAAGACAATGGTTTCATCTATTTCTTTCTTTTTATCTGTCAGTTTTTGCTTCTTGCTTTTAGGCCTTTTTATGGAGCACATTCAAATTTATGATGGAGTGTCTCCCTGATTTAATTACCCCATTTATCATTGTGGAATATTTGTATTTCTGATAATTTTGTTTATCTTAACATTTTTATAGCCACTCCAACGTTTTTATGCTTGTAGCTTGCATGGTTTGTTTTCACATACTACTTTCTTTCTTTCTATATTTAAAGTATTTTTCTTGTAGATAGCATATGGTTGGGTCTTGTTATTTTCATCTGTTCTGACAATCTTTGCTTTTTAATTGGAGTGTTTAGTCTGTTTACATATAATGTAATTATTGATATGGTTGGAAATATGTCTACAGTGTTGATAATGGTTTTGTATTTATCTCACCTGTTTTTTATTTCTCTTTGGGTTAATTAAATATTTTAAAATGAGTTTCATTTTAATTTCTCATTTTAGCTGTGTTCTTTTCATGTTTTGCATTTTTGGGGATGGTTGCACTGGGAATATAATATATATTCTTAACTTTTCAGAGTCTATTTATAGTTCATATTTATACCACTTCATTGTAAGAACTGTTCATTGTAAAAATCTTGAAAAGATGTAGTTTAATGTATCTCTACTCCTTCATGCTCTACTTGTTATATATATGCTATAAACCTGATATAGTGTTTTTCTTTTCTTTCTGATATAAATAGTCATATATATTTTAGGAAAATAAGAGAGGGAAACATATCTTTATAATTGCTCACATTTATGAGGTTCTTTGTTCCTTCCTGAAATCACTTCTCTTCATCCTGAAGATTTCATAAATTTTTTCATAGGGAACATTTTATGGTGGTAATTTTTCTTATTTTTTTAAAAAATTTCCTGAATATGTCTTTATTTGTGTTCATTATTGGGAGATGTTTTCACTGTGTACGGAATTCTTGGCTGACGTTTTTTCCTTTCAGCACATGAAAGGTGATGTTCTCCTCTCTTCTGTCCTCTTGTTCTTAATAAAAAGTTATTCAGCATTTATTGATTTATTTCTTTTATGTAATGTGTTATGTCTGGGTGCCTTCAGGATTTTCTGTTTATCTTTGAATGTTATTCACTTTGACATTGGTATTCTAGGGTGTTTTTTACTTTGTTTATTTTGTTTGGGGTTTACTGAACTTTTTGAATCTGAAAATCTATGTCTTTCAACACATTTGGGAACATTCGGTCCATTATTTCCTCAAATATTTTTTCTGCTGCTGCTGCTGCTAAGTCGTGTCCGACTTTGTGTGACCCCATAGACGGCAGCCCACCAGGCTCCCCCGTCCCTGGGATTCTTCAGGCAAGAGCACTGGAGTGGGTTGCCATTTCCTTCTCCAATGCATGAAAGTGAAAAAAGTGAAAGTGAAGTCTCTCAGTCGTATCTGACTCTTTGCGACCCCATGGACTGCAGCCTAACAGGCTCCTCCGTCCATGGGATTTCCCAAGCAAGAGGACTGGAGTGGGGTGCCATCACCTTCTCCAATTTTTTTCTGACCTACTCTCATTCTTGCCTTCTGGAACTCCAAAGATATGTGTCTTTGACCTTGTGTTTTTTTTTTTTTTCCCACAAATAACCAAAACTTGTTCACTTTTAAAAAACATTTTTGTTTTCCCAATAGGTCAAGATTTCTCTATCCCAGCACGACTGACATTTTGGGCCAGATCATTAGTTGTCCTGTGTGGGAAGGGCTTCCTCTCTGTTGTCAGATGTTTAGCAGCATCCCTGACCTCTACCACTAGATGCCAACAGCATAGCCTCCCAGTTGTGACAACCAAAATGTCTCCAAACATTTCCAAATATCTCTTGTTGTCATTATTCATTCACTAAGTTGTATCTGAATCTTTGTGATCCCATGGACTTCATTCAGCGCATCAAACTTCCCTGTCCTTCAGTGTCTCCCAGAATTTGCTCAGATTCATGGACATTAAGTCAGTGATGCTATTTAACCATTTCATCCTCTGCCACCCTCTTCTCCTCTTGCTTTCAGTCTTTCCCAGCATTAGGGTCTTTTCCAAGATATTTTTCCAAGTATCTTATGGGGGACAAAAATCACCTCCAGTTGGAATTGAGATAAATCAACAGAAATTGTCCACTCTTCAAGTTCACTAACTCTTCCTCTGTTATCGTCAACCCAGTGAATACATTTCAGGCATTTTATCTTTTAGTTATAGAATTTTCATTTAGTTCCTTTTTGTTGTTTCTCCTCTAATGAGGTGACCTATCTGTACAGTTATTACAAACATATTTTCCTTTACTCACTTGAGTATAGTTATAGTTCCTTTAAAATCTTTGTCTTCTAATTTCAACATTGTTTTAAAATGTAGGTCTTATTATTATTCAGATATGGTGAGACTGACCCATCAGGAGATGATTGTGATTGAAAATACAAATTTTTTTTTTACACTTAGGGATTGAACCTGCTCCCCCTGCAGTGGGGGGTGTGGAATCATAACCACTAGATTGTCAGGAAGTCCCTGAAAATATAACTTGTTTTTCATAGTTCCCCAATAGGAAGAGGTACAGCATGTCACATTGGGCCACATGCATAAGCATCAGGGCTGGTCCAGAGGCAGAGGGAGCAAGGAAAAAAATGTGTACAAGAGTCTTTATTATGGTTCTTGAGGGAAGGGCAAAACAAGACAGGGTAAACAGGGATAGGATTGGCTAGTTTGAATAATTCTAGTGGGCTCTGGGGTATAAGGACTGTCCCTCCTTGTCTGGTACTGGCCCTGAGGTCTGTATGTAAGAGCCCTGGGAGGGCCAAGAGCCCAGTGAAAGATGACTGGGGTGTGGGCTTCAGATTGGTTGGTTTGTATATGAAAGGTACACTCCTGGGAAAGTTGTTTGCTGTCTCTGGGAATTAGCCAACCCTAGGAGGAACAGTCTCTTCCAGTGTCAGCAAGGCCCCAAGATGTCATAACATCAGAACAAAAAGACTAGTTTAGGAACTTACCTGGTGGTCCAGTGATTAAGAATTCATCTTCAAATGCAGGGGGTGCAGGTTCGATCCCTGGTTGGAGAGCTAAGATACAACATGCCTCTCAGCCCCCAAAAATGTGACATAAAATGAAAGCAATATCGTAGCAAATTCAATAAAGACTTTAAAAAATGGTCCACACCCCCCCAAAAAAAATTCTTAAAAAAAAAAGACTAGCTTCATACAGATATTTGTGGCATCTCAGAGTCAGTCTTTACTTTTCCCTTCAGTGGGAGTCACATTTTCCTGCTTGTATATTTTATAATGTGAGACTATGGTCTGGATCTTGTGAATGATAATGTGCAAGGACTTGGGATTCTGTTTTGTTATTCTGAATAATAGTGAGTTTTTTGCGTTTTAGCAGACACTTAATTTTGCCAAATTCAAACCCTAAACTGTTCCATTCGAACTGGGTAGCAGCAGAAATCTCTGTCCAAGTCTGCAGCCTCAGCTGGGTTGCTCAGAGCCTGCTTCACGCATATGTAATTCCAGGATTAACTGGAGATTTGGGCCAAGTTTACACACAGAATTGAGACTTTAGCTCTCGACTTTCTCCTTTTGGGGGTTTCCTCCTTCATTTTCTCGATGGTGTGGTCACCCACACTCTGTCCTCTGATTCTACAACCAGCAAACTACAGATTTCTATCTGAGTATTAATTGCTCCCTGATTCTGACTGGGTTCTGCCTTAGGCAAAAAAAAAAAAAAAAAAGAAAAAAAACTATAAAGAAAAAAAAAAAAAAAAACTCAGAAACTCACCCAGTACTTTGACCTTCTAAGTCTCTGAGTCTCTCCAGTTTCTGCCTGCTTTTAGTCTCTCCTAGGTGCCCTCAGATGAAAAGATATATATTTTAAATTTGGAGGGTTGGTCCAATACTAGCTACTCCTCCATTATTGGAAGAGGAATTTTTTGTGTCCCATAAATTTTGACAGATAGTGATTTTACTATGTCCTCTGAACATTGAAAAATCTCCCTTATGATTTTTTCTTTAACAAGGATCAATAGAATGTTTTTTAAGTTCCCAGATATATTGGATTTACAAGCGATCTTTTTGTTAATATTTTAAAAATTTATTATGTCATGGTCTCACCATGGTTTGTAGGGTGTTGACTCTCTGGCATTTACTGAGTCTTTCTTTATGGCCTGGTGCATGTTTAATTTTTGTGAACGATCTATGTGCACTCAAAAAGGATGTGTGTTCTCTGTTGGGTGAATTCTGCATGTGTTTATTAGTTTAACCTTAATAAATCTCTTTATCTTTGTTTTTTTGCTTTTTGTGTGCTTAAGCCATAGGTTTCCAAGAGGAGTGTGTAAAAGTCTCCAACCAGATCTCTGGATTTACTCATTTCTTTTCAGTTATGTCAGTTATCACTCTAATTTTTTCTTTACTTAGGCCAAATTCTTAGGGCTTGTATCTTTTCACCATTAGTATAACTTCTCGGGTTCTTTCCCTCTCAGAAGCATCTAGTGTCTGTCCATCTCTCTTCTCCATCCTCTGGCGCCCCGTGCATCCTTCCAGTGTGAGGTTTTCACATCTCTCTTTAATTCTGGGAAGTTCTTCTTATTGGTTCTTCACTTGTTTCGCCCACCACTGATGTCTCTGACCTCCTGAAGCTCCTAGGATATGGGTGTTGACAGGTCAACGTCTGTTTGTCAAATTTCCTTTTATTTACTTTATCCTTTATCCTTTCCTGATGCTTTCTGGGAAAGTTGCCTGACGTCACCTTCTAGCTCACTAAATCATTCTTTGGTTGTTATGGAGTGCTTGATTTTAGGAATAAAATATGAATCTGCACCTTCGGGAGCCTTCACCCCCTCGCGTGAGTCCAGAGGGATGCCCGGAGCTCTGCACACTCCTGGTTGTGTCCCCACCATTCCCATATGTCACTCGTCCCCTCACCCACTCCCTGCCCCTTGTCATCAGCTACCACAAGGGGCCTGGAGTCCTAGGACCTCTCCTCCTCAGGGGGACCATTCCCCACTGGTCCACTGGGAATCCACTCCCCTCCTTCATAGCTTCTCCATCACATCTATCACCATCTAGTATTTGCTGCATTTTATTTCTTTTTTTTTTTTTTGCATTTTATTTCTTAATGGTATTTATTTTCTGTCTCTCCTGCCAGAATGTGAGGGCCAGGAGGGCAGCACTTCTTGTCTGTTTCATTCTGTAATATTGTCTCAGAATCTGGCATGTAGTGGATACTCAATAAATATTTGCTAAATGAATCAGTGATTGTATCGGGTTGGCCAAAGAGGTTGTTTGTAACATCTGTTCATGGGATTTCCCAGGCAAGAATACTGGAGTGGATTGCCATTTCCTCCTCCAGGAGATCTTCTCTACCCAGGGGTCAAACCGGAGTCTCCTGTGGTTCCTGCATTGCAGGTGGCTTCTTTACCACTGAACTCCCAGGGAAGCCCCAAAAAGTGAATCGGTGTTGGTATTGGGTTGGCCAGAAAGGTTGTTCGGGTTGTTGTAATGTCTTACAGAAAAACCTGAATGACTTTTTGGCCAACCCAATGCCATATTCTTTATTCATTTCACCTATTATTATTATTATTAATTTTTTTAGAGCTACCTTTTATCAGAGAGCTTCGTTGTGGCAGAAAGAGTGCTAGGGTCTTTATATTCATGGCATTATTTACATATTAATTTATTTGTTAATTTCTATCTATTCTTATTGTGGGAAAATATGTGGTATGTAATATAAAACTCACCACTTTATTTTACTTATTATTTTTAATTAATTAATTAATTTTAAATTTTTGTTTATTTATTTTAAACTCACCACTTTATGTGGACAGTTCGTTGGCACTGAGTACTTTCATGTTGTTGTCCAACCATCACCACCATCCACCTCCAGACCTTTTTCATCTTCCCAAACTGAAACGCTATCCCCATGAAACAAAGCTTTTTTATGTGTTTCACACCCAGTGTTTCCAGCTGGTACTTCTTTACGGCCGCCTGTTCCTGACTTTCTATTCCTGACGTCCCCACTTATCTTTTGAGGATATGTCTTTCTTAGCTTGAATGCTTGTGTTTTGTCTATTAATTCTGCCTCACGGTCGGCGGTTTCTCCCATCTTTCTCTTGGGAGGGCTACTCTCCCTGGAGGCCTTGGGCTTCCCCTGGGAGCCCCAGCCCCCTTGGATGGCAGACGGACTGGGGAGAGGTGGTGTCAGACCCCCACTTGGGCTTTTCCTGGTGAGTTGTGGAGAGCAAATGGTTTCGGGGGTGCCCCTCACTGTCGAGACTTGGGTGTTAAATTTGGGCTTGCTCGCTCCCTGATGTCAGATGCCCCCTGCCTGCCTCCCTGGCCAACTTGACCCTTTAAAAATTTTTTTTAATATACCCTTTTATTTGATTAGATAATGTCTTAATTTGCATGGATAGATAAAGTGGACCTGCAATTGTCATTTCTCATAACATTTTTTGTGGCTCAGTTGGCTTCCCTTGTAGCTCAGCTGGTAAAGAATCTGTCTGCAATGTGGGAGACCTGGGTTCAATCCCTGGGTTAGGAAGATCCCCTGGAGAAGGGAAAGGCTACCCACTCCAGTATTCTGGGCTGAAGAATCCCATGGACTTTATAGTCCGAAGGGTCTCAAAGAGTCGGACATGACTGAGCAACTTTCGCTTTCATATATATAACATTCTTTTTTTATTTTGTATCCAAGAGCAGCTGAGGGACAGCTCGAAGTCTCCCTACATCCCTTGGAGCAGGCCAGGCCAGTCCTGCCAGAGACTGAGAGGTCGGCAGGTGCCTTTCCTTGGGATCTCTTCCCCCGAGTCCCGAGGTTCGGGTTCTCTGGCTTCTCTTGGCTCTGACCTCGGTGCTTTTGATTCAGTTACTTTCAGACTCAGTTTCTCCGCTTTCCCATGTTAGTTGTTAACCTCCCCCTATGCCCGCTTCTCCTTTTGCCTGATGGGCCACCAGGTAGTCCTGTTCTCAGCTCAGTGTTGTCACATGGTTCGGCTTGTTTCAAAGAGAGAATTCGTGGGAAGCCACAGACGTGCTTTTATAGAATTCTTCAGGCAGGAAGGGACTTTGGAGGTGATGGGCCTTGTTGGTCTCAGATGATCTTCTATTTGACTCACTGATGACTCATTTGAGGAACCCAGATCCCACGCTACTGGGAAAACCCTCACACTTTCTTTTAGCTGCACTCTTAAATATTTATTTATTTGTTGTTACATTCCTAATTTCTTTAAGGACCTGAATATTGATAATATTGATAATATAAGGACCTGAATAGTGATAATCTGATGGGAAGTTCTTGATTATTACCAAAGCCCCAAGTCTTCATAGCACTTCCCACCACCTCATCACCATTGCCCTCTAAGTTCCAGGAGAGCAGGATTTTGTCTTGTGTTCACTGCTCTCCCCTCCAGCTCCTAGGACCATGCTCTCAATGTGTATTTGCTGAATGAACCAGTGACATGGTTTAGAACCTTACCTCTGAAGCCCTTCTCTTAGCTCTACCCTGAGCTTGCACACTTTCAAGACTAGGGGCTTACCACCTGGGATACTGACCTGCCTGCCATTTAAAAAAATTATTTATTTATTCTTTTATTTATTATTAATTTATTTGGCTGCACTCAGTCTTAGCTGTGGCATGTGGGATCTAGTTTCCTGACCACGGAACAAACCTGGGCCCCCTGCATTGACAGCACAGGGTCTTAGCCATTGGATCACCAGGGAAGTCCCCTGCCTGCCATTTCTGATGGTATAATAAATGGTTAGGAAGTTCTGTCTGCTGAGATTAAATAATTCCCCCCCCCCCCCCCCGAACATACATTAGCCTTGTGTCTGTCCTCTGGAACCACAGGGAATACCTTGAATCTATCTCATCCAGGACAGCACCTCTGTCTTTGAAGACAGCATTGTGGCTGTCCTTGAGTGTCTCTAATGAGCAGATGTCTCCTGCTGCTTCTATCTCCTTCATAGGACTTGCTGTTGTTCTTCTCCTCCATCTTGATCATCCTCCTTTGGGCAAGCTCTTGTTTTCAGTTCTGCTTTGAAATGTGCTGGCCAAACTGAGACCAAACCACATACATGGCTGCTGATCAGAGCAGAGGAAAGGCATTGGCTACCTTCTTTTTCCTGACATTATCCTCAAGTTAACCCAGCCAGATGAATGCCTTTCAAGCTGGTGCTCAAACTAAAACTCTTTTCCAAAGGACTCTCTCCCCAGTCCTGGATTCCAGCCAGGAGAGGTACAGGCTCTTGACCCTTAAGCAAGGCGGGATATAGAATGGATGCTGGGCTGGGGGTCAGGAGACCCACCTATATTATGGGCTGACGATGATGATCAAATGAAATAGCCTAGTGAAAAATGCTTTGAAAGCCATAAAGACATCCAAGGCTACCTATTACTGCCATGGAGCTGGTTTATTCTGTCATAAATCCCTTGAGGTCTGCTTGAATTCTGTCTCAGCCTACCAGAATATCAGCATCCTTCTCAATGATGCTATTCATGGGATCTCAGAAGAATACTGTGAACCTATTCAGGCTGTTGATAGAGATCTCCCACGTGATGGGGTGAAGGGCAAAGCCTGTGATGTGTCCTTAGAGGCCTCCCTCAGGTGACTGGGATCTATTATTCTCTGCTTTGCAAGTTTGGTCATTCAACCAAGGATGAATCTCCTCGCCAGTACCACCATCTAATTCCCAAGTATAACACGAGGGACTTTGCTGGCTGGCTTGCTGAAATCTAGAGTCACTGAGACGTGCAGAATGCGAGTTGTATCAATAAGGGGATGAGATGGTTGGTCATGACTCACTTTGATGATGCAGATCAGCTTCTCCCTAAGTGCCCCTCCCCAAACTTGTAATCCGCAGCATTTCATCACAGAGGACAAAACAAGCAAGTCTCAGCAGCTCCCTGAAGGCACATGGTAAAGACCATGGCGAATTGCTGCTCATCTAACTCAGGGTCTCAGTCTCAGCACTACTGACATTTTGGGCTGGATAACTCTTTGCTGGGTTGAGGGATTGTCCTATGCCTTGTAGGATGTCTAGCAGCATCCTGGCCTCTGCCTACTACTAGGTACCAGGCGTGTTCACCTCTATCTGGGACAGTCCAAAATGTCTCATGACATTGTCAAATGTCTTTTGGGTGGGGGGTGAGGGTGGAATTGCCCCTGTTGAGAACCATGGGCCTAACTAAAGGAGAAGTGACGTGAAAGTCACTCAGTCATGTCCAACTCTTTGCGACTCCATGAACTATACAGTCCATGGAATTCTCCAGACCAGAATACTGGAGCGGGTAGCCTTTCCCTTCTCCAGGGGATCTTTCCAACCCAGGGATCGAACCCAGGTCTCCTGCATTGCAGGTGGATTCTTTACCAGCTGAGCCACAGTGGAAGCCCAACTAAAGGAGAGAGGGCAGAAATATTTAGAATTATATCAATCGTACCAACCATCACCATCGTGTTGTCTGAACTTGGCTTCAGAATCACACAGGTTTGCTGTCCTAATTGTGTTTTGCAAAGGTAACTGATTTAAAAAAAAAGTTCATTTATTTATTTTATTTTTGATGGTGCTGGGTCTTCATTGCTGTGCGGGCTTTTCTGTAGCTGTGGTGAGTAAGGGCTACTGTTTGGTTGCAGTACACTGGCTTCTTATTGCCCTGGCTGCTCTTGTCGTGGAGCATGGGCTGTAGGGCATGTGGGCTTCAGTTGTTGCAGCACACAGGCTTAGTTGCCCTGCAGCCTATGGGATCTTCCCTGATTAAGGATCGAACCCATGTCTCTCTCATCATCAGGCAGATTCTTTACTATTGAGCCACCAGGGAACCCCAAATGTCAGTACTGAAACAAGTTCGTATGCTTTGATTTTGCTCTGTCAGCATCGAGGAATGTGGTCCAGAAGCATGTTTGGTGAGTGGGGCAGGGGTGGGGGATGGGGAGCAAGATTGAGATGAATACCTGGGGCCCAGATAACTGGTTAAGTGGGTGGTCCATGTGAGAGCAGCCGGAGTCGGACTTGGAGGAGATGTTGATGGAATTCCAGATCTCATTGGTTCATGACTCCTGTGAAGGAGCTTCGGGACTTTATTACTGTGGTTGGAGGCAACAAAAGCAAATAAAGGGGGAGCTCTTAAGCTCCTTTGGTTTTAAGTAATCACTCATGCAGGTAGGTTGGTGGTCAGGGGAGGCCACACAGGTGCTTTGTGTGGAAGTTATTGTTTCCATTAGAAAGAGTAATGATTTTCATATACCAGCAAGAACAAACCCATGTTATCCCAGGCTGAGAAGGAGAATAGTGGGAAATCTCCAATTTTCCTGAAGTATCTGGTTTATGCCCTGGGAGGCAATAGCAATTGTGCAAGGTGAGTCGAAGCCTGTCGTTGCCTGTCAAACAAGAGATTGTTCATCATTATTATCTTTATTTTGAAAACACACTCCCCAAAGGGTCCAGGCTGTGCTATGCTTCTCGAAGGTACACTTCCACTTTAAATGTAAGCTGTTTTGAGATGATCTGAGCACAGGAATGCATCCAGTTACAGAAAATAATTTCCCTCACTTTTCTTGAAATAAAAAATAGCCCAACATGCTTAGGAAATGGGAATTATGGTGGCCACTACATTATTTTCTAGATGGATCACCTTACCCACTAAAGTCCTGTCATCCTGTTAATGGTGAAAAATTGTCTATTTGAAGAGAAAATAATTGCTGGGGAACAGAGAGGCCAATTCAGTTTTTTTTTAATTTTTCAAAAATAGGGGTTTGGCATCAATTTCACTTGGACTTTTCGAATGAGGCAACTGGCACCTCAGCTGGAGAACTTGGTTGTTGTTCGGTCGCTCAATTGTGTCTTGATGTTTTGTGACCTCATGGACTGCAGCACGCCAGGCTTCCCTGTCCTTCACTATCTCCTGGAATTTGCTGAAACTCATGTCCATTGAGTCAGTGATGCCATCCAACCTCTGTCACCCCCTTCTCCTTCTGCCCTCAATCTTTTCCAGCACCAGGGTCTTTTCTAGTGAGTCGGCTCTTCATATCAGGTGGTCGAAGTATTGGAGCTTCAGCTTCAGCATCAGTCCTTCCAATGAATATTCAGGACTGATTTCCTTTAGGGTTGACTGGTTTGATCTCCTTGCAGTCTAAGGGACTCTCAAGAGTCTTCTCCAACACCACAGTTCAAAAGCATCAATTCTTTGGTGCTCAGCTTTCTTTATGGTCCAACTCTCAAATCTGTACTTGACTACTGGAAAAACCATAGCTTTGACTATGAGAACTTGGGTGGGAACCCAAAACTGTGTCTAGAAGAGGAGGCAGCTGCCCTGGACTGGCTTCTGGAATCCACCATGGGGCCTGGCCCATCAGCTGGGCAGAGCTCACATGGTCCCGTCCACATGCTAGAATATCCTTATGATCCCATGGACCTTTCAGAAATATGTGTATTCTGTTTGATTTTTTTTTTAAAGTAAGTCTTTTTATTGTGACATTAAGCATTTACACAAAAAAAGGGTGCCAGACAAAACTGTGCAGGTCAGTGAGAGTGTGAAAAGCATCTCTTTCAAGAATATACGTGCCAGCACCTCAGAAGCCCACTCCTCTAGTCACCCCCTCCTTAAAGACAACTACTACTCTGATTTTTAAACCTATAATTTAGTTTTGTCTGTTTTCTCAGTTTTTTGATCTTAAAACATTTTAAACCTACACAGAAGTTGCAAAAGGGATGTAATGAGTACCTGTCCATTCTTCACCTCAAAGGATCGATTGTCGTCATTTTGCCACATCTGCTTTCTCTCACCCGAGAAATTCTTACATGCCAACCTTGGAGACAGGCTTCTGTGTTGTCAGATTACCCTCAGGTCAGTTTCCCAGACAGGAGCTCAGACGGGTGCTCAGTGCCCATTTGAGGCTCCTGGTGGAGTGAAGAGGGTGGGACCTCTTTGGAGCCACCAGGAGTTCAAGTTTAGTTATCTGGGAAAAATGACCAGTCAACCCATCAATGAATTAATTCATTAAGCTCTCCCTCCCTTTCCCCCTCCCTCTCTCTTCCTTTCTCTTCTCCTTTCTTCCTTTCAGCAGATACTTTCTGATCACAGTATGTGTTCGGGAGCTAGGGTACAAGGTAGGTGAGAGGGGTCTGATCTTTGCCTTCATGGCTCTTACCTACTATGTAGGTTGTGAGGGGGAAGCCTGATGTGATCAATATTACAGAAGGTGACAGAAAGTGTCTTACAGGGAGTTCAGGTTAGTTAGGAAGGGCACCAGCCTAGTCTATCAGGGTCAGGGCAGCTTCCTGCAAGCAGGGACCTCAAGACAGAAGGATAAAACTGCTTTGGAATGAGTTGTGTCTCCCAAATTCATATGCTGAACCCCTGACTTGCAGTGTATTTGGAGATAAGGCTTTTAGGAGAGGGTAATTGGTTGTTTAATCCCAGGCACAGACGGTAAAGAATCTGCCTTCAAACCTAGGTTCGATCTCTGGGTTGGGAAGATCCTCTGGAGAAGGGAATGACAACCCACTCCAGTATTCTTGCCTGGGAAATCCCATGGACAGAGGAGCCTTGCAGGCTGCAGTCCATGGGATTGCATAGAGTTGAACATGACTGAGCGACTAATTAGGGTTAGATGAGGTCCTGAGGGTGGGGCCTTCAAGACAGGATTAGTGCCTTTATCTTTTAATTTAAAAAAAATTTGTATTTATTTATTTGGGTGCTCTGGGTCTTAGTTTCAATGAGCAGGATCTTTTAGTTGTGTCATATGGGAGCTAGTTCCCTGACCAGGGTTCGTACCCGAGTCCCCTGGATTAGGAGCACAGAGTCTTAGCCACTGGACCACGAGGGAAGTGTAAGAAGAAGAAAAGACCAGAGTGCACTCTCTCTACCACTTGAGGACTCAGTGAGAAGGTGGCCATCTGCAGGTCAGGAAGGGGGCTTCGCCAGACACCAAACCCTGCCACACCCTGATCTTGAACTTCTCAGGCTTCAGAACTGTGATAAAGTTAATTTATGTTGTCTAAGCCACTCAATCTAGGATATTTTGTTATGGCAGCCTGAGCAGTCTAAGACAGACAGCATGAGGAGATGTTTCCATCCAGGCTAGTTTGAACCCTGGGTACCTAGAGTGTTGTAAACTATCCCAACAAGTGCACTGAGCACTCAACACACACTGCCATTCGCAGAATCCATGCAACTGGACACCGGGTCTGGACAAGGGTGCATCCTTGGTGGAGTGGCAGCTGTCAGAACTGGCTGAGTAGGGGATGGAGTAGACCAGACAGGGCGGGGAGTGTGATGGAGGAGGAAAAAGCATTCACAGAGGAGAAGACTTTCTTGGGAGGCCAAGGAAAGTTAGAGGAATCGTGACTGAGGCTGGCTGAAGCATTTGTAGGATGGAGAAGGGAAGATGGCATGCCAGCACTGTGTTCTGGGCTTAGCTGCTGCTGCTGCTGCTGCTAAGTCACTTCAGTCGTGTCTGACTCTGTGCGACCCCATAGACGGCAGCCCACCAGGCTCCCCTGTCCCTGGGATTCTCCAGGCAAGAACACTGGAATGGGTTGCCATTTCCTTCTCCAGTACATGAAAGTGAAAAGTGAAAGTGAAGTCACTTAGTCATGTCCTACTCTTAGCGACCTCATGGACTGCAGCCTACCAGGCTCCTCTGTCCATGGGATTTTCCAGGCAAGAGTACTGGAGTGGGGTTCCATTGCCTTCTCCATCTGGGCTTAGCTAGACTTGGAGAAAAACTGCGAATTGCTTCTTCGACCCGCCCACAGTATTTGGGTTTGGAAACTTTCCAGATTTAAATCCAGTCTTGCTGTGGACAATGGGAGGTTTTCAGATTCTCCTAACTCTGTTCTTAACACCCTGGATAGTAAGATCAGTAAGCAAAGAAATTTTTAAGAGTCGACTTTACTTTTTCCCATTATAGACTAATATGTGCTTGTTACAGAAAATTTAGAATGTATGGAAAGTAGAAAGAAGAAAGAAGTGGCTGTGTTTTACTGAAGTGTGGCATTAGTTTCTAGAAATTTTAAGTGGAAGATGGCAGGTTGTATTCCTTTTATTGCTTATTTGATGAATTCTGTACCGCCCCCCACCCCCAAATAACAAGGCCTGTTAGTCCTTTCAGAATTACCCTGAGACTCAGGCATAGAAAATTAGCTTAGTAATTACAAGAAAAATGATACAGCTGAGAAGAAGCTTGCTCATCCCTATGGCAAGCTTAGGAACACAGCTGAGAGTGAAAATGATGACCTTCTACAAAACGCTGAGCTGGGTGAGTCCTCTCTGGGCCACATCTGGCACTGGGCAATGGTCGTGACTGAGCTCAGATCACCCACCTTGGAGGACCGTCTGCACCTGACACTTCCGAGCTCAGCTCCAGTGTGGAGAGCAGAAGTCTGCCTCCATCTGAGCTGCACGACTTCTCTTTCCTTCCTCTCCACATCCACATTCTATGATTTCTCCTTCAACTTCTTTATGAAATCAAACATTGGAAATGTATAATTTTTAGTTTTTTTCCCCCCTGGTTGGAGGATGTACTTATTTACTTTGGTTTCATTCCGTTTTGCCTAGAGAAGGATTTGCAATGGCTTGTAATAAAATTTACTTTTCAACAAAGCTGCCAGATGCAAGTAAAAACTGAAAAAAACAGTATTCCTAACATTATTGTAATTGGCTTTTCATTTAGCTACGGGTAGGAGGGAGCAGGAGTAGCTGGGAGCTGTGAGGAGTAACTACAAGTGCCCTGGGAGCAGGAAGGAAAGATGACAGGTGTATGATTTTTTATCTGGATGGAGATAGACCAGCTCTGAGCAGAGGGCAATTCTGTCATCACTGCGTCCTTCCATGAGTGGGCACACCAGCTCTTACTTGAGGGACGTTAACCAAGAAAAGGGCCACGCTGGGCCTCACGTGGCTTAGAGCACATGCATATTTCTTAATGTTGTTCAGTTGCTCAGTTGTGTCCAACTCTTTGCAACCCCATGGACTGCAGCATGCAGGCTTCCCTGTCTCTCACTGTCTCCCAGAGTTTGTTCAAATTCATGTCCATTGAGTCAGTGATGCTATCTAACCACCTCATCCCCTGCCGCCCTCTTCTCCTCCCGTCCTCAGTCTTTCCCAGTGTCAGGATCTTTTCCAATGAGTTGGCTCTTTGCATTATTAGGTGGCCAAAGTATTGGAGCTTCAGCATCAGCATCAGTCCTTCCAATGAATATAGGGTTGATTTTCTTAAGGATTGACTGGTTTGATCAGCTTGCAGTCCAAGGGACTCTCAGGAGTCTTCTCTAACAACACAATTCAAAAGCATTAATTCTTTGGTGCTCAGCCTTCTTTATGGTCGAACTCTCACATCCGTACATGACTACTGGAAAAATCATAGCTTTGACTGTATGAATCTTTGTCGGCAAAATGAGGTCTCTACTTTTTAATATGTTGTCTTGGTTTGTCATAAAGTTCAGTGCTGTAAAGAACAATATTGCGTAGGAACCTGGAATGTTAGGTGTTTCTTGCAACCATTTCTTAGAGCAGGACTTGGGAAATGAGGGGTGTGAAAATAGGGACTCCTGCTAGGGACCATTGTGTTGAGTGCCCATGGCAAGTAGCCATGTGCCTGATGTGATGGAGCTTCCAGTCCAATTGGAGAGATGGACATCACTCCTAGGTCCTTCACTTGTTCAAGACCCCTGAGGGTATTCCCAATTCCCACTAGAGGAACCAGTTCAAACCCCTTAGGACTCCTTTCATGGTCCTGATGTTTGGGACTCAGTTTATCTTCCTGCTTTTAGCGCTAACCTGCCTCCTTCTCTCTCCATCCTTCACCTGTCGGGCAAAATAGTCTTGGCAACTGCTTGGGATTGTCCCACAAGTTGCTGTTCTAGGGTTGGGTAGCAGCGAGCAGCTGACAGGCACCCTTGGGTCTCAGCGATCATCCTGCTGTGGGAAGCCCCTGGCAGGAAATAAGAGGAGCCTTTCGGGTGCAATCTCCTGGCTGGCTCGCCAGAATTTATTACCAGCCAGATCTAGAACCAAACTCAGGTTTGGTGGCTAGGCACCCAGAAGTCAATGATCAAGAGATAACAGTTGGTGGAGAAAGAAAGATGCATTAGTCAGGAAGCCAGAAACCTGGGGAGATGCTTTCTGGAACACGAATCCCCAGGTTGCTGGCTTCCTGAATAAAGCATCTTTCTTTTCTCCACCAACCCTTATCTCTTGAACATTGACTTTTTGGTGACTAGAAACCAAACCTGAGTTCACTTCTGGCTCTGGCTGGTGACACCTGAGGCCTCCTGCTGCTTCCGTCCTTCTGCCCTGGGATGCCCAGCCCTGCATCCTTGTAGAAGTCCCCTTGGTGGGCCCCCAGATTCCTGGTGCTGCCCTTGCAGCACCAACGCCTGCAGGGTCTCTGTGCTTGTCCACTGCCCCCTACCAGGTGGTAAACTCCACAGTGAGGGAGGCTGTGGCTCTTTGTACTTGTTCTCCTTCCCCCAGGCCTTTGCACTTAAAAGGCACTTAGTGATTGTTAACTGAGTTGACCCGCAAAGCAACTAGAATTTGTAAGACCTGAAAAACAGCATCCCACACAATTAGTGCACAAAGTCCTGAGTGCAGACAGACACTCAGAGTGGACAATAGGGGCGGTGGGGGGGCTCCTCATTCAAGAGGAGGAGAGGAGGGCTTTGAAAGGGAAGACGTGGAGCCCCACTTCTGTCTGTGCCTTTTGCTGGCACAGTGATGGAGGGTCAACCTTGTGGCCAGTGCCATCTGGGGCACCCTGGGGGGAGGAGGAAGGTGCAAAGGGAGCCAGCCTCTTAAGGAACTTTTAATTCCTCTCTGGGGCCTCAGATTTATTCCAGTGAGATCCTCCTAGAGCCGCATGGGGGAACAAGATAAGCGCCAGGTGAGTCATGCAGAGAAACAGAGAGTGCAGAAATGAGGGGAGGTGAAGGGAGCTCTGAGCCGGAGCTGTCGGCAGAGGTGGGAGGGGGCCTGATGGTGACAGGAGGGTGGTGGTGGGGACAGGCAGACACAGCCCTTGCACGGAACACCTGCTAAATAAGGCTTCAGTGGCTTGTTGGTTTCTTGTTTTGGTTTCTTGTTGACATGAACAGGATCTTAGGGAGGCTCCGGACAGGCCAGGGATGAGCTTGGCTCTGTGTGGGGCAGGAGGCCCATCCTCCTCAGCCGGAAGGTCCCTGGAGAAGTGAGGAGCTGGGCCTGGCCAGGAGGGCATGTTCTAACCCTGCATCAACAACAAATGGGTAGAATCTTTACAAGATGATGGCTTCATCTGGACTGTTTAAATTTCCTAAGGCATTGGGACCCCTTACAAGTGGCTCTGAAAGGAATTGCATTGCTAATAAATGCAAACTGTAAAATATTCATTTAAGATGATTATTTCATATTACTGAGTAAGTGTAGAGAGAATTAACTTCCTGCTCACTTAGGGTAGAATCCATGACTATCTGAGCTATTTAGTGAATGAAATATTTAACCTAATTTATATGCTTTAAGTGACCTAAAGATAAACATTATGGTTTAGTGCTGAAGACAAGACCAAGGGAAATAAACAGATGCTTCAGGCCTCCTGCCAACTTTCTTGGGAGAGGAGCCCTTGGGAGGCTGGATACCTGTCTACCTCTCACCAGAGGTCCGCAGGGGCTGCTTATCCCCTGGCCCTGGGCAAGGAAGCTGGGGTCACCTCCCCTTCACTGTGGATCTGCCTTTTCTCCCGTGGTGGCTGTGCACAGGTGGGAGGGAGCAAGGAAGCTAGCAGGTCACTTTGGGCTGTGTAACCTTGGTCAAGGTCACACCCCTTATTGAGTCTCAACCTCCCCATCTTCAACCTGGTGTGACAATCCTTATTCCTCAGGGAGGTGTGGGGGTTCAACGGCATAACTTGGATCCAATCCCCGGCCCGCAGACGGCAGTGCAGGTGGCAGAGGCCGTCTGAGCTCTCAGGGTAGTGTAGGGACAGGTGATTCTAGTGGAAATAAGAGTTCCAGGAATTTCTGCTGCGTCTCTCCTGACTGGCTTGCCCTTTTTCTTCTTGCTCCCTTTTCTTTCTGCTTTTCTCTCCCCCAGTTCAGCACTGGTCCTGCTGGTGGAGAGAGATGGGGCTTGGCCAGGACTGGGGAGGGGATCTTTCCATTTTCCCTGTCGCCTTGGAGCTGCTCAGGAGCCCAGGCAGCTCTGGGGTTGGGCCAGGCCTGCTTCCCCAGGGCCCGGTGGGATAGGTGATGTGGGGGCTGGAGGGGGCTTGTGTGGGAGGAAGCTGGAAGCTCTGTGGCCTCTTTGGGCAGCCTGGTTAGTCTGCAGAAAGAGCCAGAGCTTGCATCTTGGCCCAGGTGTAGATGCCCACAGAGGGCAGCTTCTGCTGGCCAGTCCTTAATTTGGGGGTAAAAGTTCTAGCCCCAAACACCCCAACTGCTGTCCTTGTGGCATTCATACACACCTTCCTGGTTTGGCGCCTGCTGTCATGTGGGGGCGCACTAGCTACTGACTTCTATCTTGCCCTGTCACTGCAGAAGTAATCCACCGCAGGTTTCGTGGGTTCTTGGTAATGTTGGGCTTGAATTGGCGGTTAGACATTCCAGTGTGGATTGTGTTATTTTGCCTTGAAAGCTCTTCAGGTGTTCCAGCAACCCTCAAACTCAGCCTCTGAACTTCTTCCTATTTCTAGCACTGTCTCCCGCCCCTTCCGTATGCTTTGCATTCTGCAGATACCAGGGGTCCTTCCTCAATATGACACTCGGGTCTCAGCTCCAACCTCCTCAAGGGGCAACCCCTGATCACTCTGTTTAAATAAGCCCCTTCCCATCCCCTGTCTCCAGGCTGGTTTGTTTCTCTCAGGGCATTTATTATGGTCTGTAGCTATTTTAGGGCTTCCCAGGTGGCTCAGTGATGAGGAACCCACCTGACAATGGAGGAGACACAGACTCGGGTTCAATCCCTGGGTCACAAGATCCCCTAAAGAAGGAAATGGCAATCCACTTCAATATTCTTGCTTGGAGAATCCCATGAACCCAGGAGCCTGGTGGGCTACAGCTCATGGGGGCTGCAAAGAGTCGGACATGACTAAGCACACACTCATGTAGTTATTTTATTGTTTCATTCCTTTCCTTTTTGGGCCATTCAACCTCGGAACGTAAGCTCCACCCATCCTAAAAATATGTGTTATCCAAGACCTCTTTCCCAAGAGTCACCCCTCCTCCCCGTTCCCTGAGGTCCCTGGGGAGACCTGTTGATGTCTGGGGCCTCTTCCAGCTTCACCCTTCTCTTGTTTCTCACTTCACCATTCACACTCTTTCTGACTCTGCCCCTTTCTCACCGCATTGTTCTTACTTGGCAAAACCAGAGCGGGAGTAAATCAGTTCCCGCCTGCTCCTCTCCAGGCCCGGCTGGCAGTCCCAAGACGCTGCCCAGGGGCGCCCATGGCCCCCCGTCTGCGCTCCAAGGTGACACTTACACACCCGCTCCCTCTCCTCCTTCCTCAGCACATCTCCTGCCCTCTCCTGGCTGAAGACCTTGCTCATCAGACACCATCAGCGAGAACTTCCTCAGGCTCCTCCTGCCAAACCTGAGCTCCTGCACCTGCGTGCCCCGCGGCCTTCTCCTCGTCGCCGGGAGGCCCTGGCTCGGTGCTCGCTGTTCTCTGCTACCCTCCCAAGCAGCTATTTTCTCTCTTTCCTGGAGCCTCCCGTCAGCATACAAACATTCCATGATTCCTCCCATCTTAAAAATATCCCTCTCGATGTGGAGAAATTGGAACCCTTGCACACGGCTGGTGGGGACATAAAGTGGGGCAGCTGCTATGGAAAACAGTATGACTCTTCCTTGAAAAATTAAAATAGAGTTACCATATGATCCTGTAATTCCACTTCTGGGTGCAGACGCAAAAGAACTGAAAGCAGAGTCTCAAAGAAGTATCTGCACACTCGTGTTCTCAGCAGCATTGTTCACATTAGCCAGAAGGTGGAAACAACACAAAGATCCGTCAAGGGATGAAGGGATAAATCAAATGTGGTAGGTCCATACAGTGGAATATCATTCAGCCTTAAAAAGGAATAGAGTTCTGACACCTGCCACAACATGAGTGAACCTCGTAGACATTGTGCTCAGTGAAATAAATCAGTCCCCGAAAGGACGAGTACTCTATGATTCCTCTTGTATGGATTACTTTCAGTTCAGTTCAGTCGCTCAATCGTGTCCAACTCTGTGACCCCGTGGATTCCGGAGCAGTCAAAATTCACAGAGACCCAAAGTAGAAGAGGTGGTGCCAGGGCCTGGGGAGGAGGGGGGTTGGTGTTTAATGGGGACAGAGTTTCAGTTTTACGAGATGCAGAGTTCTGGAGATGGATGTGGTGATGGTCGCACAACCATAGGAATGTATTAAACAAGACTGAACTCTACACTTTGAATGATTAAGAGGGCAAAGTGTGTGTAACGTGTATTTTACTATAATTAAGTATTTAAAAAAAGTCATACACAGAAGCTTGGAAAGTTTAGAAAGCTGTGAAGAAGGAAATTGAAATACATGCTCCCTCTCTTGACCCCACTCCTCTCCAGCTAATACCCATCTTTCCTCTTTCTTGGTGATGACTGAGGGGTGTTCCTGCCCCAGAGGGCCAGCTGATCTTTGTTCTCCCAAGGGCCCTCTGCCTCCCACCCCGGCTCTCCACCAAAGCCATGTTCTCAAGGCCCTCTGTGACCTCCGCATTGCCCTGTGGTCTGTTCTCCATCACTTCCTTCGCACCCACAGCACTGGGCTCTCCCCACCTTGTTCTCTTCTCCCAGTGCCTGACTGCCCTCTGGACGTGCATGGTTTCCACTCACCTCTTGTCACCTCTTGGGGCTTCTTCTCCTTGCTTCCTTTGCCAACTCCTCCTCGCCTTCCCTGTTGTAAATCTTGTAGTGCTCCAGGCTTGCCCTTGGAGTCCCCATGTTTACCACTCACACCCACTCTTATGCTTCTGAATATCATCCCAACCCAGTATCCATGGCCCTGGACTTCAGCCTCACCAGGCCAGTGCTTTTCTGATGTGTCTCCACTTGTCGACGGCCCAAAGCCCAACTCTGACTTCTCCCCAAACCTGTGATTCTCTCTCTTGTCTCAGTTCATGCCAACTTCATTCTTCTAGTGTCTTGGGCCAAAAGCCTTGGGGACATTTCTGAATCCTCTCTCTGTCTTCACACCCAGCCCATCAACAAGCCTGCTGGCTCTGCCTCGCAAGGCCTCTTCCGTTTCCTGCCTTCTGACACACGCGCGTGGCCAGCATCCAGTGCTCGGATGGTTGTGGTGGCCTCCCTGCTGTCTTCTGCCCTTGTCTTTCCTCAGACTCTCCTGCCCCAGCAGCCAGAACGACTGTGCTAAGATGAAGGTCACTGTGCATTTACAGCCCCCAGTGACTCCTGTCTCACCAAGAGGAAGGGGCTTTGTTCTGAACACCTTTCGCTGATGCCTGGGGCTCTGTTTGCCTCACTCCTCTGCTTGTCTCCTTCACTTCCGTTCTCGAGCCATCCCCTCCTGCCCTCTGCTGTAGCCACACTGGCCTGTGTGTTTACTCTTGCTGGTTCAGGGTGGTCACCTTGGCCCCTGTGTTCACTCTTCCCGGGTCAGGGTGGTCACCTTGGCCCCTGTGTTCACTCTTCCTGGATCAGAGGGCCGCACGGTCTCAGCTGTTTGTGTTTGCCCTTCTTTTCTTTGCCTCCTTCTGGAAGGAGGCACTCTTCCTTCCTCCTGTGCTACCATCTCCTACAATGCGTGTCCTAGAGATGTTGAGCCTTTTTTCATGTGCTCGGTGGCCCTTTGCACGTCTGCTTTGGAGATGAGTCTATTCAAGTCCTCTGCTCATCTTTTGAGTCAGGTCGTTTGGTTTTTTTTTGGTTGTTGAGTTGGGGGAGGTTTTACATGAGCCTGGTTTGCCTGTGAGGCCTAAAGAAGTTGCATTTTACCTGGGGAATGGAAGCCTTCTGAGCAGAGGCGGCAATGATCAGATCTGTGCTCTGGAATGTTCACCTCGGCGGTGGTACAGGCTGCACCAGGCCGAGGGGAGACCCAGGCTGAGCTGGGTGTTAGGTGATGGATGGGGAGGGCCCTGCTGAAGGCAGGGAGACGGCGGAGGGAGGACCACAGCTATGTCCACGCCCCAGATAGTGTCACCAGGCCTGGTGGCCTGGAGGAGAAAGCTGAGGGGAAGTCTTTCTGGAGCCCTTGTACTCCTCCCCACGATGAAGGGATCCTGGAGGCATCACAGTGATGCTTGCGGAATCCCTTTCCCTCAGGTGAGCCATCAGGACTCAATAGCTTGGCTGCTTCATTTTGCTCATTCACGGTGACCCCACCGGCTAGGCCTGGCTGTCCTCACCTCAGCGTAGGTGAGCAGGTGGGGCTCAGGGGTGTTCTGCTCCTGGAGTCAGATTGGAGCCAGGAGTTGAACCTGGAGGTGCTGACTTGCCCCCTCCCCAGTGTGGATGGGGCCCTTCAGCGTCTGTGGGCTCCTGGTGTTTTTGGTGGCCAGGCCAGGGGTGCCGGGGCCATCTCAGCTTCCAGGAGCTGGTGGAATTTTCCGTCACGAGCTGCCTGAACCTTCCAGGCCCAGACCACCCCATCACCCCGCCTTCCCTTAAGCCCAGACCACAGAGAGCCAGCTGACACCAGCCTCCAAAGTCAAAGACAAGGAGGCCTGGCAGTGCAGCTGCCGCCAGAGGGGAGGCCGTGATCTTGGACTATACAAACACAGTGCATTTGCTCGTCCTAAAAATACAGCACTTAAAATAGACCTGTCCGCATGGAGGGGGGAGCCCGCCCCTGGTGCAGGCTCTGTGGGACTGCTGCACTGGGGGGCTGGAGCCTGCTGGGACATTGTGTGCACTGGGGAAGGTGAGGCCCATGCTCTATTCCAGGGTCTCCTGTTCTGGCCCCATCCTTGCTCTTAAAACCCCATCAGGAGCTGGATGTTTGCACAGATGGAAATCAGAACTGAAGCAGAGCCTTGGGCTAGACCTTGGAAAAGCTGCAAACAACAGTTTGTGTTTTGGGTGTGAGGCTATAAATAGCCCAGGAGGCCTGAGGCGGGGTGGAGGTGCAGTCAACTGTGAAGAAGCTGGAGACAGGCTCCTTTTCCCCGGGAATCCCAACGCCCTCTAGAAATGTGATCTCATCCCCACTCCCCGAGCCAGCTTGCCCCATTACGCACCTCAGCGACAGAGCGGGTGGCTGCAGGGACCCACCCGTTGGTAACTAAAGTCCAAACTGAGTGCAGGTTGAGATATGCTCCTGTTTGAATGTGGCAGGACACTGTGAGCACAGGCCCCGGCCTCCCAGCCTCGAATTATTTCTGGTAACTCAACATTTGAGTTGGTTCCAAAAAGGAGCCATCTTCTCTTTGGTGCCTTCTTCAGGCTCCCCGTCGCCGTTGGGACTGGGTGGGGTTGGATGAGCCCAAGATTCTGTGCACGATCTGGGACCTGGGGAAGCCGGGCCTCTCGGGGTCCTGTCTGGATTCTTAACCTGTGACTGTGGACAGTCTTCCACTTTTGAGTGTCCAGGGTTGAGTCAGGGAGTTGAGCAGTGTCTGAAAATTGTTTGCATAACTGCATCCCTACATGTCTTTTTCTGGAGAAAGAGTATGGAGCTTTTCTTCCATATTTTTAGAGGCTCCCTGACTCACCAGCCTCAGATTCAATGAACTGTAAGTTTTCTGCCAGCCTGATCATCTCTGGCCCTATGATTCCAAATCAAGAAATGCTGAAGGTGACAGGAGCTTGTTCCCTCTCAGAGCAGAGGCGAAGCATTTGGAAGTCTCCACTTCCAGTGCTGCAGTGGGTTTTGCTGGATGGACCAGCTGCTCGGAATCGTCAAGATTTCGAATCTTCAGAGGCTCTCATCTCTGGCTCAGTGAGCTGTTTTCATCACCACACAGTGACCGTTTCGTTGGACTGAGTGGAGACAGTTAAATGCAGTTTATCTCCTGCCAGTGCCATGCTGTCCCAGCAGCACCTCCGCCTGGCTTGTCTTCTGTTCCAAGAGTGTTCACTGCTCCCCGAGTCCTGATCCTGCCACCCTGAAGGCTCTGATCAGAGGCTTCTGACAGGGCTGCAGCCAGACATGGTCCTCTGAGTGCACATCCTGTTTTGCATTTTCAGTTAAAAATTTTTTATTTTTGTTTTTTAAAGTTATTTTTTCGTAGAAATAGTTTTTGAAAAGGAATTTTGTTCATTTTCCCTGGAGAAAGTGAAAGTGAAAGCCGATCAGTCGTGTTCGACTCTTTGTGACACCATGGACTATATAGTTCATGGAATTCTCCAGGCCAGAATACTGGAGGGGGTAGCCTTTCCCTCTCCAAGGGATCTTCCCAACCCCCCAGGTCTCCTGCATTGCAGGTGGATTCTTTACCAGCTGAGCCCCAAGGGAAGCCCAAGAATACTGGAGTGAGTAGCCTATCCTTTCTCCAGTAGATCTTCCTGACCCAGGAGTTGAACTGGGGTCTTCTGCATTGCAGGCAGATTCTTTACCAACTGAGCTATCAGGGAAGCCCTGGAGAAGGGAATGGCAACCCACTCCAGTATTCTTGCCTGGAGAATTCCATGGACAGAGAAATGGTGGCAACGAGTCAGACACAACTGAGTGACTAACACACACACACACACACACACACATTTATTTATTTATTGGTTGTGCTGGGTCTTTGTTGTTGCACATGGACTTTTTTTAGTTATGGTAAGCGGGGGTTATTCCCTAGTTGTGGTGTGCAGGCTTCTTGTTGTGGTGGCTTCTTTTGTTGCAGAGCACAGGCTCTAGGCTTGTGGGCTCAGTAATTGTGGTGCGTGGGCTTAGTTGCTCCGTGGAATGGGGGACCTTCCTGGACCAGGGGTCAAACCTCTGTCTCCTGCATTGGAAGGTGGGTTCTTAACCACTGGATCACCACGGAGGTCCAAAAAAAAATTATTTTTGAAGTGTCATCCTGTAAAATTGACTCTTTTGGGAGTGTGTGGTTCTATGAACTTTAACTCATGTAAGCACCACTGCAGTCAGCGTGCGAAACAGCTCTTTCCCCCGCAGGCCCCTGGTGCTGCCCCTTTTATATCCTGTCCTGTTCCTTTCCCAACCCCGAGGTCGTGGACTGAGCTGCCCTCTGTCCCAGCATCTGGTCCTCATGAAAAGGTCATGTAGAGGCTGCCTCTTCTCAGTCCAATGCATTTGATATTCATCCAAGTCACGTGTTTCCTTGTGGTGACGGGGTATACAAATCCATTACCACAGCACATTTGCACCTTCTTCCGGTGAATTTTACCTTCTTTTGTCCATGTCCTGTGTCACTAGAGCAGGGGGCAGGGTCAGGAACTCATTCATTTTTACAATCTTCCGAGTGCTGTGCAAATATTAGGAACTTGGTTGTAGAATGGATGAATGAATGAACCCCAGCACATGTCATGGAGGTGAAATTCATTTTATAGAACTTTGGTATTTCCTCTGCCTACAAAGTTCTCTAATAAACATAACCTTCAATTTCCTGAATTTAAAACAATTAACCTTCCCCTACTTTAAGGAAAGATATACCCACTTGAATGCACAGTTCCAAAGAAAAGCAAGGAGAGATAAGAAAGCCTTTCTCAGTGATCAGTGCAAAGAAATAAAGGAAAACAGTAGAATGGGAAAGACTAGAGATCTCTTCAAGAAAATTAGAGGTACCAAGGGAACATTTTATGCAAAGATAGGCACATTAAAGGACAGAAATGGTATGGACCTAACAGAAGCAGAAGATATTAAGAAGAGGTGGCAAGAATACACAGAAGAACTATACAAAAAAGAACTATCTTCACAACCCAGATAATCATGATGGTGTGATCACTCACCTAGAGCCAGACATCCTGGAATGTGAAGTCAAGTGGGCCTTAGGAAGCATCACTATGAGCAAAGCTCATGGAGGTGATGGAATTCCAGTTGAGCTATTTCAAATCCTAAAAGATGATGCTGTGCAAATGCTGCTCTCAATATGCCAGCAAATTTGGAAAACTCAGCAGTGGCCCCAGGACTGGAAAAGGTCAGTTTTCATTCCAATCCCAAAGAAAAGCAATGCCAAAGAATGCTCAAATTACCACACAATTGCACTCATCTCACATGCTAGCAAAGTAATGCTCAAAATTCTCCAAGCCAGGCTTCAACAGTACATGAACCGTGAACTTCCGGATGTTCAAGCTGGATTTAGAAAAGGCAGAGGAACCAGAGATCAAATTGCCAACATCCGTTGGATCATTGAAAAAGCAAGAGAATTCCAGAAAAATATCTACTTCTGCTTTATTGACTATGCCAAAGCCTTTGACTGTGTGTATCACAACAAACTGTGGAAAATTCTTCAAGAGATGGGAATACCAGACCACTTGACCTGTCTCCTGAGAAATCTGTATGCAGGTCAAGAAGCAACAGTTAGAACTGGACATGGAACAGCAGACTGGCTCCAAATCAGGAAAGGAGTAGGTCAAGGCTGTATGTTGTTACCCTGCTTATTTAACTTATATGCAGAGTACATCATGAGAAATGCTGGACAGGATGAAGCACAAGCTGGAATCAACATTGCCAGGAGAAATATCAATAATCTCAGATATGCAGATGATACTACCCTCATAGCAGAAAGCGATGAAGAACTAAAGAGCTTCTTGATGGAAGTGAAAGAGGAGAGTGAAAAAGCTGGCTTAAAACTCAACATTCAGAAGACTAAGATCATGGCATCTTGTCCCATCACTTCATGGCAAATAAATGGGGACACAGTGGAAATAGTGACAGACTTTATTTTTTGGGGCTCCAAAATCACTGCAGATGGTGACTGCACTCATGAAATTAAAAGACGCTTGCTTCTTGGAAGGAAAGTTATGACCAACCTAGACAGCTTATTAAAAAGCAGAGACATTACTTTGCCAACAAAGGTCCATCTAGTCAAAGCTATGGTCTTTTCAGTAGTCATGTGTGGATGTGAGAATTAGGAAAACTGAGCACTGAAGAATTGATGCTTTTGGATTGTGGTGTTGGAAACTCTTGAGAGTCCCTTGGACAGTAAGGAGATCTGACCAGTCCACCCTAAAGAAAATTAGTCCTGAATATTCATTGGAAGGACTGATGCTGAAGCTGAAACTCCAATACTTTGGCCATCTGATGTGAGGAACTGACTCATTGGAAAAGACCCTGATGCTGGGAAAGTTTGAAGATGGTGGGGGGAAGGGGATGACAGAGGATGAGATGGTTGGATGGCATCACCAACTCAATGAACATGAGTTTGAGTAAACTCTGGGAGTTGGTGATGGACAGGGAGGCCTGGTGTGCTGCAGTCCATGGGGTTGCAAAGAGTCGGACACAAGTGAGCAACTGAACTGAACTGAACTGAACTTTGCCAGTGGCTCAGCAGTAAAAAATCCACCTGCAGTGCAGGAGACACAGGAGAAATGGGTTCCATCCCTGGGTCCAGAAGATCCCCTGGAGGAGGAAATGCCTACCCACTCCAGTATTCTTGCCTGGAGAATCCATGGACAGCAGAACCTGGTTTGCTACAGTCCATGGGGTCGCAAAAGAGTTGGATGTGACAAAGCATACTTCCCTGATAGCTCAGCTGGTAAAGAATCTGCCTGCAATGGATGAGACCCGGTATGATTCTTGGGTCAGGAAGATCTCCTGGAGAAAAATAGGCTACCCACTCTAGTATTCTTGGGCTTCCCTGGTGGCTCAGATGGAAAAGAATCTGCCTGCAATGTGGGAGACCTGGGTTCAAACCCTGGGTTGGGAAGATCCCCTGGAGAAGGGAATAGCTACCCACTCCAGTATTCTGGCCTGGAGAATTCCATGGACAGAGGAACCCGGTGGGCTACAGTCCATGGGACTGCCAAAAGTTGAACACGACTGAGCAACTTTCACCTTTCAAGCACACATGCACACATAATCTGTTGGTAGGACATACAGGAGGAAAGAAATCTAAGTAGCCTAATGACAAGGATGTCTCTACACCTACCTGTCCACCTTTCTATCTCTGTTTTGGGGGGCAGATAACTTCTAGGCTGTGTCATAGGATCTGTAACCATCCTTCCCATCTCTTAAGACTCATTGTCAACAGTCTTCAGCAATTCAAGTACAGGAGAAGATGGGCACACTCTTGGAAGCTCCTGAACAGGCCTGAATCTGAGCTATTTCACTCCTCTGAACCTCCCGGGAAGGAGGTTCGGAATGAGATTGGCTCAGCCTGGAAGTTGAGACCCCTGGATGTGGTTGGGCTCCACTGATCTCTGCTTGGACCTTCCTTAGGTTGCTTCCCCTCTCTCGTCTTTGTTTTCCTTTCTTTATTTTGTACACATGTGTTAAATGATGAAACTGCAACAGATGATTTCTGTGGTCTCTTCGGTCTCTGAAGCAACGTGATTTTGGGACTACATGACATGAATGCCGCACTCATGCCAATAAATACAAACATAGAGAAGGAGGGTTTTCTAACGAAGGAGCATTGGTTCTTTGTGAAATGTTGACTTCCTGCTTATTCCTGAATATCCTCACTTAGCAAGTGTTTATTAGGTGTAAGTTTGACCTTGAGAGTTTTAGTGTCAGCAGAAGTTGGAAAAACTGATGTCTTTGTGCTATGCTGTATTTAGTCGCTCAGTCATGTCCGACTCTTCTCGATCCCATAGCCCGCCAGGTTCCTCTGTCCATGGTGAATCTCCAGGCAAGAATACTGGAGTGGGTTGCCATGTCCTCCTCCAGGAGATCTTCCCAACCCAGGGATAGAACCCAGGCCTCTTGTATTGCGGGTGGATTCAGGGACGCCTTTAAATTTATTTTTTAAATGAAGAGAGGATGGGAAAAGAGTAGGTCTGTGCTATCAGGGCCCTGTCTAGTTTTTATGGGCCATCTCCTTTCTCCTGCCTTTTTTCCTGAGATGACCCAGTTCAGATTAATATCCTTCAGCTGAGCCTCCTAAGGATGGAATGCCCAGGTGCCCCCAGCACGTGGGTTAGCGTGGCGGGGGCCTGAGCCCAGCCTCGCTGTTCTCTGAGCACCTTCCACTCACGCAGCCGAAGAGCAGAGTGAGGGGCTCCCTGGTGGCTGCTGTTGCTCCGAAGGGGATTCGGTGCAGAGCTGGGTGCAGGAGGTCCTTTGTGTGAATGTCTGGGCTCGCTCCTCTGGGCCTTGGTTTCTGAGAGCCTTGGGGGCCTCCTTTATCGAGGATTCCTCTGCCCCACCCTTGGTGGTCTCCAGAATCTCTGCGTAGACCACTGTTGGTCCTCCTGGGCTCCCAGGGGTCAAGGGGCTCGTCCAGGTGATACAGCTGGTAGGTAGAGCTGGGGGTTAGGACTCATCACTTGATTCCTACATCAGACAGTCGCTCCATTGAGTAAATTTTTTTATGGTCTCAAATGGGTTTAACAAGAAAGAAGTCATGTTGGAAATAACCCAGCTGAAGGCCACAGAGGGCAAGTGTTAGATCTGCCTGTGAGTAGCCGTGCTTGTGGTATAGGAAGCAAGGATGTTTTCTGTCCCCAGTGGGCTTGCCTAGGGGTGAGGTGGGGGGACAACATTTCGTTGTTATCTTTTTCCCAGAAAGAACAGGTAGGGGTGAGATTCATGTCGGGCTCGCCTTCCCCCATCTGGAGAACTCTATGGTAATTTTATAAGCACTCTTTATCCTTCCAACCCCCCTCCCAACTCCACCCAAATTTATGCTGCCAATTACACTAGCCTAGCCAGAGGAGGCTTTCGGAGAATAAGGCTGCTTTTATAGATGTCTTTTCAGTGGCTAACAATATGGTCTCAATAACAAACACTAGACTACACCCCCCTTGCAGCCACATAGCCGTGGTAATCACAGAGCATGTATATCTGAGGAAATGCTTCCTGTCGTTGGGGTTGAACCCATTTTGGAGGTCATTTCTGGGTTTTCAAGTCCATGCTTTTCCCTCCCAGCCATTAAAGGTTCTAGCCTCTTCTGGCACCATTTTATCCCAAGAGAAAGCTGGCCTGACCCGGTGCCCTGACTACTGTCTCTGCTCGGCTTCGAGGAAGCAGCCAGGGATCCAGGAGGGAGGGCCCCGGGATGGAATCAGGGGACTGACACTCCTGGCATCAGGATGTCTGGTCCAGCGCTGGCTTCATGGGCTGCCCTCCTGGCAAGAGGGCTGTGGTGGGCAAAGTGGATGCCTATACCATGTTGGTGCCTGGAAGCGAGGTGGACTGGTCCAGGAGCACATGGACGCCTCAGAACCACTGATGCTTCTTGGGGCTGCTATTCAGAGCGATCCTGAACCCTCGGACTTTGGCAGGTTCTCAGGCTGGCATGTTGAGGAGCTGACCTGATCTGGGATAGGGTGGGTTAGGCGAACTCCCCAGCGGTTTGTATAGTCTGAGCTTCTGTTGTCAACTTGAACAGTCCCGTGAAGGTGTGCTGGGGACATATGGAAATGGTGCCCTCTGAACAGCAGCCCCCTTGTTGGCTAGAAAGACCTCCCAAAGGAGTAAGATCAGGCTGGGGATGGGATTCTAGGCTGTGTGTATGAATTCAATAGGGTTCCCGTGAATCTGTGAGACACACAGATCAGGGGAGCCTCTGGGGGGTGGGAGTGGGGCAGGCGGTGGGACAGCAGTCACCCAGCCTTCAGTGAGGAGTGCAGTTGAGGGCGGCCCCTTTTAGCAACACTCTGGGTCCAGCACTGGATGCCCTCACGGCTCTCCAGAGGGGACAGTGTTTCACTGTCAGAAATGCTCTAAGACCGTCTGAAGAAATCACCTGCAGAAATGAAGAACCACAAGCCAGAGTCTGTTTATTCTGCTACTGTGTAAAAGGAGTTCAAACCAGTCAATCCTAAATACTCAATCCCTGAATATTCATTGGAAGGACTGATGCTGAAGCTGAAGCTGCAGTACTTTGGCCACCTGATACAAAGAGCCAACTCATTGGAAAAGACCCTGATACTTGGAAAGACTGAGGGCAGGAGGAGAAGGGGATGACAGAGGATGAGATGACTAGATGGCATCACTGACTCAATGGACATGAGTTTAAGCAAACTGTAGGAGATAGTGAAGAACAGAGAACCCTGGCGTGCTGCAGTCCATGGGGTCGCAAAGAGTTGGACACGACTGAGTGACTGAACAACAGCTATATAAACACGGTCGAAATTTTCATTAAGACAGAAAACAAGGACACACAACCCTTCCACTCTGAAACCAAACTTTCCTGGGAAAACCTGGTCCATTGTGTGCAGGCAGCTGTGGCTGGATCACCCCTACCCAGTTCCACCCGAACCCTCCCTGCCTCAGCCCTGCGTTTTGTGACCCAGTCTTGAAGGTCAGTGACTGCCTTTCTTCCTCTTTCCCGATTATGGGGTTTGTGGTTTCAGGAATGATTTAGACTCAAGCTCCAGAGTAACAGGCATTGATGGTTCCTCATCCTGGGGACTCCCTGGGGGGTGACTGAAGCTGACACAGCACGTGTCTGCTTTTCTGGGAGCAGAAAGTGTCATGGTGACGTGACACGTGGGTGTCAATATCACCCACTGGAAGACGCCCTGTGTTTTCTAACAGGCGGTTCTGTTCGAGCTCTGAAGGAGTTTTTGCTGTCATCAAGAGTGCCAGTTGTATATTCCAAAACATATACAGACAACAAATCAATATGTGGATAAAGAAGTCATTTTCTACCATCTGATGCCCAAGGCTTAGGGGTTAGGACCCTCTGAGGACGCCTGTGGGATGTCACAGTGCTGGGCTTGGCCTTGAGCTGTGACACAGATAGCATGATGATCAGAGGTCCCCGTCCCGGCTCCGTGAGGTCTGGGATGGGCGGGGCTGACCCACGGCCGCAAGAAGCAGCCATGGGCCCTCCCTCTTTAGGGACCTGAGATCGGGCTCCTCTCACAGGCGGTCACACCGAGCTGGGCAGATCTCCTGCTCTGGGCCCTTGGAAACCTCACCGACCCTGGGGGGGCCTCCTGGATTCCAGGGTCAGGCCTGGGCCGCCGCGGCCTGCTCAGCCCCTGCTCCTAACTAACCCTTGTCTGTGCTCTGGCTCAGGAGAGAGTCCGTGGACCCTCCCTGACGCCGGGGTCGTGATGGCGGATGCAGACCAGTGAACGGTGTCGGAGACGCTTTGAGAAACCCCCTTCAGGGCAATCAGGCCCTTGCCAGGTGGAATAGCTCGGCATTTACATGGGTAGTTTCCGAACGTGGCCATGATGAATTGTGCTCAAGCAGGGCCTTGACAGTGAAAAATGGGGCAGTGCGATGGGGCGTGACGACGGGGTCCCTGCTGAGCCGGTGCCTCGAGCCACCGGAAGTGGTGGGTGCCTGCCCCGCCCCGGAGGGGAAGCAGACAGATGGGCACGCCTGCCCCTCTCTGTTCCCTGCACACACTTCATCTTTCTGTTTCTCGCTCTGTGTCTCTGGGCCGTCATGGGGCCATCAAACACATGTTCTCTGGCTTCCGCACTTCCGCTGTGTCTCTCTCTCTCCCTTTCCACCTTTCTCTTCCCTTCTTTCTCAGATTTTTTTTTTTAATTTTATTATAATCACCCCCAGCCCCTATTGAACAGAGAGAGTGGAGGCAGGAGGGAGGGGTGACCAGAGCAGGAGGGAAATTTGGGGAAGATGGATAAGTTCACTATTTTGCTTAGGTGATGGTTTTGTAGGCGGAGGCGTCTCACTTGGCGCTAGTGGTGAAGAATCAGCCTGCCAATGCAGGAAATGCAAGAGATGAGGGGTCAATCCCTGCGTGGTGAAGATCCCCTGAAGGAGAGTGTGGCAATCCATTCCAGTATTCTTGCCTAGAGAAACCCATGGGCAGAGGAGCCTGGTGGGCTATAGCCTGCGGGGTGGCAAAGAGCCAGAACAGGACTGCGCAAAGGAGCACTCTGCACCTGCAGGTGTAGACGCGTGTCAGAACTCATCACTTGCCTACCTTAAGTGTGTGCAGCTTATTGTATGTCAGTTCTACTCCAGTTAAGCTGAAAACCTCACCCGTTTGGAGTAGGAGAACAGTGAGGAAATGTTTTGAACATTTAGCTTTTAGAAAAGTCTGCATTCTGCTTCCCTGTAAGAGAGAGGCTGAGATCCAGCCAGCACAGGGAGGTTTATTTCTGGGGTTTGGGTGCTCTAAGATCATTATTTTTTATTTTTTTAATTGAAGTTGAGTTGGTTTACAACGTTGTGTGAGTTTCTCTAAGATGACCATTAACAGCATTCACTGCTGCAGTTTGGGGAGCAGTTGAATCTTCGTGACAAACTTGTCTTGTCATGTCTATCACCAGAAATAGCTCTCATGTCTGTCACCAGATACTCAGAGAGAGAGTGTGGCATGACCTGTCCAAGGCCACAAAACAGGTCAAGTGAAAAATTCCAAATCACACCCAGGTCTCCAAACAGTGACCTCTCCTTCACCACCAGTCGTGGGATGGGACAAAATGCCACTCAGAACAGTCAGCAGAGAGTGTTGGAAATTGCCTGTCATATGCCCTGGAGGTGGAGTTTGTGTTTTCAGAGAATATGGTGTCTGCTTCTCTTGCTCATGGGTGTTGCCCCTTTGCTTCTCTGCTGGGTCCCCATTCCCAGCGGGGTGCCACTGTACCAGGGGAGGGTCTTCTTGGTCATCCCGTTGTCCAGACGTTGTCCAGCTGACTGTCGAAAGCCCTAGGATGGCCCTGACACAAGCTTTGGATGCAGTGGCTGGTTATGCAACTGGGGGACACGAGGAGAGAGACCTTCATCTTGGTTTGGCCTCCCTGATGAGTCCAGGAAGACAAAAAACAGCCTGTCTTTGAAAAGAGTCAAATTTAGGGACTTCCCTTGTGGTCCAGTGGTTAAGACTTCATCTTCCAATGCGAGGGGTGCTGGTTCAACCCCTGCTTAGGGAGCTGAGATCCCACATGCCTTGTGGCCCAAAAACCAAAACCTAAAACAGAAGCAATATTGTAACAAATTCAGTAAAGATTTTTAAAATGGTCCACGTCAAAAAATCTAAAAATTAAGGTCAAATTTGGTCAGCTCTTGCTTTCCAGGTTTTTGGAATATCCAGGCAGAATTGCCATGACAAGTTCTGAAACCCTGGAGACATAAGTGGGCCTGAGATGCTGGGTGGCTTGTTTTGCTGTTATTGTTTCTCTGTTGAATTGGATGGCATTTGTTGATATGAGGTATTTGAAGGAGGGCCAGCTATGTCTCTGGTTTAGTGTGTGCTTGGGGGAATATCAGGCAAGAGAATAATTCCCTTGGGTGGAGGGATTACAGCAGAACTTTCAATCAAGACTCAGACCCTGCACATGTGGATCTTGCCCCTCTAACTCTAAAGCCATCGGAATGTTGGGTTGTAACAGCAGCACAGACATATTTGAATTCAAAGGTGAGACTGGGAGATTTCCAAGTGTCAGAAATTGAAGATGAAATTCAGAGATAAAGTGGAGTAGCCCTTCGGGGGTTTTCACAGTAAATCCCTTAAGGGCTGGCTTTTCACAGGTCCTGGAGATGTGGACTAGTTCTTCTGTGTGAAACTGGGAACAAGAGGGGGCTGTCCTTTCTGTCAGTAAAATCTAGAAAGATTCTGTCAGCTGGCCCAGGGCATGGTATGCCCCTATCCCAATGTGTAGCTGTAAAAGAGACACAGAAGTAAAGAACAGACTTTTGAACTCTGTGGGAGAAGGTAAGGGTGGGATGTTTCGAAAGAACAGCATGTATATTATCTATGGTGAAACAGATCACCAGCCCAGGTTGGGTGCATGAGACAAGTGCTCAGGCCTGGTGCACTGGGAAGACCCAGAGGAATCGGGTGGAGAGGGAGGCGGGAGGGGGGATCGGGATGGGGAATACGTGTAAATCTGTGGCTGATTCATATCAATGTATGACAAAACCCACTGAAAAAAAAATAAATAAATAAAGGAAAAAAAAACAAAAACAGTTTCCTACAAGAAAGAGGGAAAGCAAGCCTACAATGTCTATAGATACGAGACCATATCATGCACTGTCTGTATAGAGCTGAAACCCTGAACTGAGGACCAAAGATAAATGTGGTCCAGAACTAGTACAACCCTAGGGCTTTGTCAGGCATAAATGCCCACTCATTGGAAAAGACGCTGATGCCGGGAAAGATTGGGGGTGGGAGGAGAGGAGGATGACAGAAGATGAGATGGTTGGATGGCATCACCAACTCAATGGATGTGAGTTTGAGCAGTTTTCTGGAGATGATGAAGGACAGAGAAGCCTGGTGTGCTGCAGTCCTTGGGATCACAAAGAATCAGATAAGACTTAGTGACAGAACAACAAACCTGCAGAGATGCTTCTTCAACATAGAGTGCACATGGGGCTCCTATGGGAAAAAGAACTGGGAGACTCCCAAAGTAGTTAAGCTCTTAGACAAAAATTACATAGCAAACAAGAAGACCTATCCCCACAAGAGATAATCAACAGATGCTGTGAAAGGAGGATTCATGTGTTAGGAACTAAAGATAACAGAGCAATCTGAGAAGAATATTAGACCAAATATTGGGTTGGCAAAAACGTTTGCTCACTTTTAAATAAAAGATTTTCACTGAGAACTTTATTGAACAAGGTATTCACTAATCAAACAAAGTTTTGACCAATCCAGTAGATTTATAATGTTTGGGGCGATGAAATAAGAAACAAAATTCATAAGACTCGAAAGGGAGATAATGGAGCAGTTTTTTTTTTTTTTAAAGAATCAATTAGTTATTCTAGAAATAAAAAAATATGATACTTGAAACTTATAAAAGACAAACCAAAAAACCTAAACAGATGGAGTAAACAAAAGAATAGATACACTTCTAAAAAAAGAGTTGGCAAACCATACAGTAACCCAGAGAAGGTCATCCAGGCTGTATCAGGGAAGTACAGACAGGGAAGATGAATGAGAAGGTCCAACACGTTTCTAATGGGAGTCTCAAAAGGAGAAGACAGAGTGAAGAAGTAGCTAGAGTGGGCCAATGGACAGAATATTTCTCGTTTGTACTGACAGAAAGGAAGGCCCCTTCTTACTCTCAGTTTCAGTCAGATCTACTCCTACCCCAGGACTTATAGTTGAAAGAAATACCGCTGAGGGAATAAACGAAGTCACAAACCCTCTTACTGAAACCGCACATGGGTTGATTTTTTGGTTTTTGAGCAAAATATCTGCATGTGGATTTATCATGATGAAACTGATGAACATTAGTGATGACCTTAAAAACCACCAGTAAAACAGCCACAGTAGGACTTCATTAATTTGGATAAATATAAAATGGGGAAAATGCATAATTAGGAGCTGCTTTCTCTGTTTTAATAGATCTTGCTAGGAAATTTACAGGGGAAAATGTGATGCTTTTGCTTCTTCTGTTGGTCTGCCCCAGCCTGTAATGCTGCTGCTGCTGCTGCTAAGTCACTTCAGTCGTGTCTGACTCTCTGCGACCTCATAGACGGCAGCCCACCAGGCTCCCCCGTCCCTGGGATTCTCCAGGCAAGAATATTGGAGTGGGTTGCCATTTCCTCTTCCAATATATGCAAGTGAAAAGTGAAAGTGAAGTCGCTCAGTCATGTCCGACTCGTAGCGACCCCATGGACTGCAGCCTACCAGGCTCTTCCATCCATGGGATTTTCCAGGCAAGAGTACTGGAGTGGGGTGCCATTGCCTTCTCCACCAGCCGTTAAAAACAAAAACGTTGCGTGTGTCTGCTTCTGGTACCTTGTGAAGTATTGTTCACCAGTCGTGTTGCTAGTGTGATGTCTGCTCCATGAACACCTTTCGGGGATAAACTTTCAAATATGGGCTGTGGGCCTGGGATCCCCTTGACAGGTGCTGCTGAGAACAAAAATGTGATCTTTCTGGGGTGCTTACCTCCTATTAATAAGAGGGAAAAAAAGCAAACTAAATGAATCTTGGGAAGTAAAGTGCCATATGAATCAGCTTTCCTCACTCCGAAAATAACTTGCTCAAAATTTATAGATCCCCTAAGTTCTGCTGATTTTTTATATTGTTTACTTTCCTCTCCAAAATATCAAATAATTCACAGGTGGTAGGTAGGGTGGCTGTACGGATAATTTGAAATGAGAAATGGACAGCAAGAGAAATTTCCTTCCAGGGGGTCAGTGCTAGGGTGACTCCCTAAGACTAATGGTGCTGGATTAATAACCCGGGGCTGCTTCAATATTCATAGCCTGTTCCCTCGGAAGGCCGGGATATTTCCCGCTTTTATGTCCTGCACAAAACTGTAAAGCAAAGATGGTTTCATTGCAGCTCTGTGCGTAATGAGATGCGCAGGAGCCGCTCCTGCCCATTAATCAGCCTTTGGGGGAGGCTTCTGGAAGTCTGACCTATTGCCGAGGCAGCTGATCTGAATGCAATGATTTTCCCCTGTGGGGGTGATGGTGCAGGACAAGAGGGCTGGCCCTGGAGGACTGGGGGCCGCAACCAGGCGCCCACTGTGAGAGAGGGGCCATGGGTGGATAGCTTTGGTCTCTCAAATGAAAGGGCTGCAGGGTGTTGAAGGAACCGTGGGATGTAGATGGGACGTCGGGTTTGCCATCTGTTTCTGGGTCCATTGTCAGCCCCTCTGGTCTCAGCCAGGCGGGGGTGGTTGAGGAGGATGGGTGTGGCTGCATTTATCAGGAATTTGGATGAGCCACTGTGCCAGGTTCTGGGCCAGATACTGGGGACACCCCTATATCAGTGGTCCCCAACCATTTTGGCACCAGGGACCCGTTTTGTGTAAGATACTCTTTCCATGAACACGGGTGGGGGAATGGTTTCGGGACAATTCAGATGCGTTAGATTTATTGTGCCTTTCTTTCTATTATTATTACATCAGTTCCACCTCACATTATCAGGCATTAGATTCTGGAGATTTGGGGACCCTTACCCTATATAATTAAGACATTGCCTCTGCCTCCAAGATGCTCCAAGGGGGAGGGGGAGGAAAGACAGAGGCCCAAACAGATAATTTCAGTGAACCAGATGGTGTAGTGATAGAGGTTTGATCCGTGCACAGATAACCCCTGCTTTCCCAGTTTGTGGGTGAAGGTGGAAGAGGTGATCTGGATCTGGGAAGGCTTCCTGGAGAAGTGGTGTCTAAGCGAAGCCCAAGGAGCCACTCAGATTTGATCAAGGGGGGGTGAGGAGGGGACATGTGTGCAAAAGCCCGGAAAGGAGACCTGGCACCACAGCCAGGATGTGGCTGCGAGGGTGTCGTTGGTGGTGGCTTAGAGTCCGAGGTGGACGGAGATGAGACTCTCAAGAGCAGGGCAATAGATTGCTGCTCAGATGGGTGAGGTTCTTGGACTTAATCACACTCTTCTCTGGGTTATGTTTAGACAGGCATGCATGGTACAGCTAATGTAATTCAGGTGAATGGATTTCCGAGGGTGGGAGGCAGGAGGAAAAAGGGAAGGGACTTGGGGCAGCAGTTCTAGGTTTTCTGTTATCTTGTGGCTCCTCTTGCCAGAATGTGGATATAAGCAAAAACCGTAAAATTAATTTGAAAGGTATTAGTGGCCTTTATGGTGGGGTTTTCCAGTAACAGGAAGATAGAGGTGGGTAGGAGGTATTTCTCTAAACTTGGACCCAGAAACCAAGGGCAAGGAGCATCCACAGCTGTCTGTCCCCTTCTCTGGCACGAAGTCCCGCAGACACTTCTGTAGGTCTTATCCTGTGAGGGTAGCTTTCCCTGAGAGGTGGCAGAGCCAGGTTGGGCATGAATCCCTGGTCCTGGGATTCTTTAAAAAAAAATTATTTATTTCAGCTGTTCTGGGTCTTTCTTGCTGCGTGGGCTTTCTCCAGCTGTGGCAAGCGAGGGCTACTTTATATTTGCAGTGCACTGACTTCTCATTGGGGTGGCTTCTCTTTGCAGAGCACAGGCTATAGGATGTTGGGGCTTCAGTAGTTTCCCACGTGGACTCAGTAGTTGCAGCTCCCAGGCTCTAGAGCACAGGTTCAATAGTTGTGGGCCCAGGCACTTTTGCTCTGAGGCATGTGGGATCTTCCAGGATCAGGGATCGAACCCGTGTCTCCTGCAACGGATTCTTTACCACTGAGCCCCCAGGGAGCCCCCGGGGAGCCCCCAGCGTTCTTTTGAGCTGTGGCCGGAGTCAGTGCTTCAAGTTTTCATCTCTGACGGATGGAGAAGGGGGTGGGAAAACACCTGGAGGGTCAGTGCACAGCATTCTCTGTCTCCCTTTTGGGGGATAAAGTCCAAAAGTTAAAGGCAAAAACTCCACCTTTCCTGGTTGAATTTGGACACAGATGCATGCACCCACATGCACACACACACAGACACACATCACTCACTAGCTGCTGAGATTCATGATAACATCATGAATATCAGCATTAAAAGCTGCTTTGAGGATCGATAACAATACACGTGCTGCATTTAAATATCAGCAATTAAGGTTGAAGCCTGAAAGGATGACTCCTGGGAGGCCCGTTGGACCTGGGGGAGGGGATGGGTTGAACCTTAGTTATATATTTTAATGACCCTAGAGATCAATATATGCCAGATTACATTTTCTTATCTGTTCTTTAAATCTTGACCCTCCCTTGGGCCCATATTTCTAGAATGTCCTCCATCAACTTAGTGGTATTGGGGGCGGATGTGGTGATTCTTTGACTTTTTATTTGTTCCCTTAGGTAAGAATGCCTGGGTCTGCATTTACTGTCAGCCAGAAATATTCTTTAGCATTTTTCTTCCTGACACCTTTTCTGAGTCCAAGTTTTTGGCAGAAAGAAAGCTGAAGAGGAAAAGTGTGGACTAGTAAGCACCAAAATGGCCATCAGGCATTGCCTTCTTTTCTGTAGCACAGGATTAGTACCAGTGATGGTTGAGCTGATGGTCAGTGTGGACCTACAGCCCCAGATCGCAGCATGAGCCAATGAGAACTGCCAAACACCCTCCGTCTGGGGTTCCTCCAGCTTAGGAAGCTGTTTTAGGCACAGGTATCCTCTCCAGGCAGGTCCCCAGTTGCTCTCTGAAACTATAATTTAATTGCCCTCAGCTTCTCCTTCTTGCTTCTGCCCATGAATCTAAGTCCTCCCCTCAAAGTTACCCATTCTCTTGATGTTTCGCTGATCATCCTAAACTTTGGCCACCATGCTTGGCCCTGGACTCACTACAGAACTTGTTCATCGGCATCCCCATGGGGCTTAGAGAGGCGCTTTAGTCATAGTGCATGTGTGTGTCCCACACGCCCCTACCCCCAGCTTCAAAGTCCGTCTTACTTGTTTGTGTACCCAGAGCATCACATGACATTCTGCACATGATCAGTAAGTATTTGGGCTGTTGAAGGTGAATAAATGTGCACTCTTGTTCTTTCTGACCTGGTCCTCAAAGTATTCTGAAGTTAGGATTTTTAATGACTTTAAATAATCCCAAACAGATCAAGGGCTTCCCAGGTGGCACAGGGGTGAAGAATCTGCTTGCCAGTGTAGGAGACACAAGAGACGCAAGTTCATTCCTTGCATTGGGAAGATCCCTTGGAGTAGGAAATGGCAACCCATTCCAGTTTTCTTGCCTGGAACATCCCATGGACAGAAGAGACTCGCAGGCTACAGTCCTTTAGATTGCAAAGAGTTGGACATGACTTAATGACTAGCATGCATTTAGAAACAGATAAAAACCTGAATGCTTAGTTCCTTTCTTAAGATCTGGGGACTGAACACTGATCTGAAGCCAGGGAACTGTTCCTGAAGCCTGTGGAACGGGGCAAGCAACCATCAGGAACTTCAGTTCACCTTCCATAAAATGGGGGGATTGATCCCTGCCCTTATCCATTGTATAAATATGTGGTCTGCATAAATTAAGCTGTATTAGAAAATTGACGAGGATTAAAACAAACATCAGTGCAGTTGGATCTCTAAGCATCACAGATTACGGAATTGTCTGCTACTGTGATTATTCACTCATTCATGCATCCAGCAACTATGTACTAGCTGTCTGCTACGATGATACTGTTGTAGACCTTGGAACGGAGGAGAACGGATAAAAATCTCTGCTGACCTCATGGAGTTACAGTCTAATGGGACAGAGAAGGACTACACACAAATGCTATGTGACATGACAGGCAGGTGCTAAGAAGGGAAACACAGCCACGTAAAAAGAGAAAGTCATGGCAGAGTGTCAGAGAAATTTCAAAGTGGGAGATATTATTGGTTTGGAGTCATACAGAAATGGACTCAGATCTTGACTCTCGCATCTTCTAGGGCAACTAATTTAAAGTCTCTGAACCTCAGTTTCTTTATTCATAATATGTAAAAGTGAAGGTGAAGTCGCTCAGTTGTGTCCGAGTCTTTGAGACCCCATGGACTGTAGCCTACCAGGCTCCTCAGTCCATGGAATTTTCTAGGCAAGAGTACTGGAGTGGGTTGCCATTTCCTTCTCCAGGGGATCTTCCCGACCCAGGGATTGAACCCGGGTCTCCCACATTGCAGGCAGATGCTTCACCGTCTGAGCCACCAGGGATGGTACCGTAATATGTAAATAATGCTCATTTCCCACCTGTAATGCAGGAGACACAGGTTCAATCCCTCGTCAGGAAGATCTACTAGAGAAGGCAACGGCAACCCACTGGAGAAGGAAATGGCAACCCTCTCCAGTATTCTTGTCTAGAAAATTCCATGGACAGAGGAGCCTGGCAAGCTGCAGTCCATGGGGTCATAGAAGTGTTGGACACGACTTAGTGAAAAGATTTCAGTTTAATAACAGCTGGCGTACAGTAAGAGTTTAATATATGGGTCAGCATTATCATTATTCCTATAAAATCAGGGGCTGGCTCCGCTAGTCATCTCACTGAACTGTCTGTTGCTTAGCTTGGAATCTCCCAGTGATTTTGCAAATATCGAGAAATATCTCCTTTTTTTGCATAGCCTGTGACTGAGCAACTCAACCTTTCTAGAGCAACAGTTCCTGAACTTTCTGGTTTCAGGACCTCTTTACACTTTTAAAACTTATTGAGGACCTTGAAGACCTTTTGCTTATGGGAGATATCTATAATATTTACTGCCATGGAAATTAAAACTTAGAAATTATTAAAATTTACATTAATTCATTAAAACATAACAGTAATAAGCTCATTTCGTGTTCACATAAATAGCATGTTATAATGAAAAGTAACTGTATTTTCCAAACAAAATTTAGTGAGACGAGTAACATTGTTTTACATTAAAAAAAATCTCTTTAATGTCTAGCTTAATAAAAGACAATTGAATTCTCATATCTGCTTCTGCCTTTACTCTGTTGCAATATCTGAAGTAGATGAAGTCTAGCCTTACACGGATATGTAATTAGAAAAGAAGTATCTTAACTGCCTTTTCAGAGAATTGTGAATATTCTTCAATACCATGCCGAAACTTGACAAGTGGTACTTTCTTAGATGTTAATTGTATTATGGAATTTGAAATTATGTCAATGAATTTTTCTGTGTCCTGTTACATTAAAATCCATTGGCCTATCCTTTTTTAATCAAAGGAGGTATCTATCCTTTAATATGAATCTTTGAAACAATCTGCTGTCATGGTTTTGTAAAATCATATTGGTCATTTTGAAAATATTGATTCACTCAGTTATGTGGACCTTCCAAAAGATGACATATTTCACTGTACAATACCAAAATCTTTGTTAACATCATTACCAATAGATTTAATCAGAAAAGTTTTCAAGTCTTGTAAGTGGTCAAGCTCATGATGGTGAATACAAGCTTTCCCAAATTTTAGCTTTTATTTGAAAACTCAGATCTTGTCTTTTGCAGACCATATGCATAGTCAAAGTGATACTCTTACTATGTTCATTTAAAAATGTCTGCCCATTACCTGTTATTAATTCCTAAATCTATTCCATTGTGGTCAGAGAGCATACTCTGTGTGACTTGAATTCTTTCAATTACTTAAAATTTACCAAGACTTATTCTATGGCTCAGAATATGATACACCTTGGTAAATGTTGTGTGTACTTGAAAAGAATATGTATTCTGAAGTTGTTAGTTGGAATGTTCTGTAAGTATCAGCTAGGTAAAGTTGGTTGATAGCATTGTTCAGGTCTTCTACATCCTTACTGTATTTGTGTGAACTTGTTTTGCCCATTATTAAGGGAAGAGTGTGGAAGTCCCTAACTAGAATTGCGGGTTTGTCTATTTCTCTTTGTATTGCTATCAGTTTTTTCTTCATATATGTTGAAACTCTCTTGTTTGGTGCCTAAACATTTATGACTGTTAGGTATTTTTAATTGTATGACTCCTTTATCATTATGAAATCATCCTCTTTATCCTTGATAGTATTTTTTGTTCTGAAATCTATTTTATATGATATTAATAAAGCCACTCCAGATTTCTTTTGGTTAGCATTTTCATGGTATAGTTTCTTCTCCCTCTTTACTTTCAACTTATTTTTTGTCTTTATATTTAAAGTGGGTTTGTAGAATCTTGCTTTGTAAGCCATTTTATAATCTCTGTCTTTTATTTGAAGTATTTAAACCATTTACATTTAATGTGGCTATTGATATGGTTGAATTTCCATTTGATTTCTATTTTTCCCATCTCCTGTTTTCCACTTTTCTCATTTTATACTTTTTTATGAAATAACTGAGAATTTTTATGATACAATCTTATCTCCTTTGTTTGCTATGACTATTACTTTAGTGGTTATTATAGAATTTTTAGTATACATGTTTAATTTATCATAATCTCCTTTCAAGTGATATTATACCACTTCATATGTAGTACCAGTGAGAATCTTAGGATATTATAGTTCCATTTCTTCTTCCATCCTTTTCTATTCTTTTCGTACATTTTACTTCTAGATATGTTAAAATTCCCACAATTCATTTTTATTGTATTTGCTTTAAATAGTTGATTAACTTTTTTTCTTCTATTTTTTGGCTGCATTGCACAGCATGCAGGATCTTGGTTCCCCAACCAGGCATCAAACCTGTGCCCACCCCCTGCAGTGGAAGTGTGGGGTCTTAATTGCTGGACCACCAGAGAAGTTCCAATAATTGATTTTGTTTTAAAGAGAGTAAAACAATGAAAAAAATCTCTTTATTTCCCTACATACTTACCGTATTTGGTGTTCTTCATTTCGTTTTGTGGATCCAGATTTCCGTCTGGTATCCTTTTCCTTTTGCCTGAGTGACTTCCCCTAACATTTAATGCACTGCATATCTACTGATCATGAATTCTTTCAGCTTTTGAATCTCTAAAAAACATCTTTATATTTGAAAGTTGTTTTCAACTTCTACATCATTAAAAAGTTGCTCCTTGTCTTCTATCTTGCTTGCATTGTATCTGATGAGAAATCTGAAGTTTTCATATCTTTGTTTCTCTGGACATAATATGCACTTTATCTGTAGGCTTCTTTGAAGATTTCTCTTATTTTTTACTTTTTAAAAATTGAGATATAGTTGACTTACAATGTTTCAGGTATACAGAAGATTTTCTCTTTATAACTGGTTGTAAGCAAGTTGATTATGTTGTGCCTTGGTGTAGATTTTCTTCCTTTTTTTTTTGTGCTTGGAATTTACTGAACTTCTTGGATCTATGGATTTATCATTGTTTTAGTAAAATTTGACAAGTTTTGGCCATTATTTTTTCTGCCTCCTCTTCTCCTTTGGGAACTTTATATATATATTAGACTGCTTAAAGTTGTCACTGATGCTTTGTTCACTTTTTTTCTCACTGTGTTTCATTTTGGTTAGTTTCTATTGCTAAGTCTTTAAGTTCACCAATATTTTCTTTTCATGAAGTCTAATTTTCTGTTAATCTTACTCAGTGTGTTTTCCATCTCAGATTGCATCTTAGGTTTTTATTACATCTTTATTCTTTAGGAATGACATGTTTAAAACTTCCAGATCTCCTCTTAACATATTCAATCTTCGTATCTACTAATATTATTATTGTGTAAATTTTTGGTTTGGCTGTGACTGATTTTTTTTCTCATTGTGATTCGTACTTCTTTGCATGCCTGGAAAATTTCTGTTTGATCGTGGATATTATAAATTTCACCATGTTGATTACTGTATACATTTTTTGTTCCTATAAATATTCTTGAGCATTTTCCTGAAATGTGCTTATATTATTGGAATAAGCTTCATCTGTTCGGGCCTTGCCTTTTCACTTTGTTAGGTGGGTCCACAGCATCACTGGATTTAGAGCTAATTTCCCCCTACTACTGATGTAATATTCTGTTGTGTACTCTACCCTGAGCCCTAGGTACTATGATGCTTTGGTGGAAACAGGCACTTTCCGGGTCCAAGTATGGATGATGGTGGTTGTTTCCTCTAATTCTTTTGGTTGATTCACTTCATGGCCTCAGGTAGTTTCTGGCACTGCTCTGTATGTATTTGAATACTTGAGAGAGAAGCCCTGAGAGCTCTGGAGTTCTCCAGTTCTCTGCCCTGCTGACCTCCAGCTGGCTTGATGCCCTTAAGTACTCCTAGTTCTTGCTCCTCGGGAGAATGCTGGGCTCCGCCTGCGTTCCCTTCCTGTGCCACAGCCTGGAAACTTTTACTTGCAAGAAGCTCAGTTCATTTTTTATCCATCTCTCAGAGATTACTTCCCTTCATTGCCTGATGTCCACTATCTAGAAAACTGATGTTTCCTGTATGTTGTCCAGCTTTTTAGTTGTTTTGAGCAGGAAGTTATATCCAGCCCTTGTTATTACTCCATTTTGACCAGAAGAAGAAGTCCTACCAAACACCCAAGTCTAATTAACCAGTTTGTCAGGCATGCTTGCAAATAAAGGTGGTATTTTGTGGGAAAAGTGGCCAGGCGAGCTTGCAACTCAGTCACACAGAGTTTTTCTTCATAGCAGCCGTCATCCTTGAGTTTGTACAAGTATTTTATGTATACTGCCATTTTGTCACACAGAGTGTAGAAAAGACATCTAATTGAAGATTGAGATATAATAAAATCAGTAATTTGTACTGCTTCAGTAAGGAGTCCTGGAGTAGAACTGGAGTGTGTTTCTGTACGTGCATGATGATGAAGATATGTGACTTCCAGTGCAGCCTGTCACTGCCACCTTAATTTGTGCCAAAGCCCTTCAGTTTTTACCCACTATTGCTTTTGTTCCAGGAATGCCAATGTCAACACAGTGAAAAAGGCAAGTGACTTCTTAGTATTTTGCAAAAATAATTTTGACCTCACAGTCCTATAAGAGGGTCTTGGGGATGCCTCAAGGGGCCACAGACTGTATTTTGAGAAGTGTTGCCCTATAGACACTCTTGTACGTGTGCACAGAGATATATACAAGATGTTCTTTGTGGTATTGTTTATACTAATACAAATTTTGGAAACAATTAAATGGTCGTCAGTTGTAGAATGGATAAATAAATCATAGTATATTTATATAGAGAATAGTATGTTGCAGGTAAAATGGATAAGCTAAAGTGATATCTGTTTGTATGTTTAGAGATCCAAACAGCTGAGTGGAAAAACAACAAGTTGCAGAAAGTAATGTATTGTATGGTACCATTTATAAAAGCCTAAATGTAAAAAGTGTATGTTGTTTATGGGTACTTACATATGTAGTAAAATAAAAATAAAATGGAAAATAGTGGCTACCTCTTGGAGGACAGAGAATGAAATGGGCTAGGTAACAGGAGATCTAGTTATGTATGCAGTTCTTGTTTTTTATTTCTAAAATATGACTCTGAGGAAATCTAGCAGAATATTAAGACTCATATGTGGTTTGTTGGCAGGTGGTATTTTTTTAATTGAAGTATAGTTCATTTACAATACTGTGTTAATTTCTGCCATACAGAAAAGTGATTCAGTTATACATATATATGCATTCTTTTTTATATTCTTTTCCATTATGGTTTGTCACAGGGTATTGAATATAGTTCACTGTGCTCTATAGTAGAAGCTTGTTTATGCATTCTGTATCAGTTTGCATCTGCTAGTTCCAAACTTATGATCCATTCCTCCCTGGTTTGCTCACCCCCTTGACAACCACAAGTCTGTTCTCCATGTTGGTGAGTCTGTTTCTGTTTCATAGACATGTTCATTTATGTCATATTTTAGATCCCATATATAAGTGATATCGCATGGTATTTGTCTTTCTATATCTGACTTAGTATGATCATCTCTAGGTCCATCTATGTTACTGCAGAGATGGCATTATTTCATTCTTCTTTATGGCCAAATAATATTCCACTGTATGCATATACTACATCTTCTTTATTTGTTTATCTGTTGATGGACATTTAGGTTGCTTCCATGTCTTGACTGTTGTGAATAGTGCTGCCTTGAACATAGGGACACATGTATCTTTTCAAATTAGAGTTTTGTCCAGATATATATCCAAGAATGGGATCACTGGATCATATGGCAACTCTATTTTTAGTTTTTTGGGAACTTCCATATTGTTTCCATGGTGGCTGAGCCAACTTACTTTCCTGGCAGGTGGGTTCTTATGATATTTTTCTCTGTTACTTTTGGAAAGTTTAAAATTCTTCATATTTTCCCTCCTCAATTAGTACACAAAAAGAGGAAATATGTGAGCATATGATAGATTCTCATAGGTTCTAAGTGAAAACCTCTCATTGAGGACTCAGTGAGCTCACCATGTATTATCCTGGTGCCAACAGCTACTGTGTGTGGAGAGACTGTTATCTTCCAGGGACTTCACCCAGCTTCACACTTAGCTTTTTGATCACCTATGAAGTGGGAATTGTTATCCCAGTTCTGCAGCTGAGACTCCTTGAAATACATAACTTGCCCAAGATCTACAGTGAGTCAGTTGTGAAGCCATGACTGGAACCCAGGTCTTTTGGGTTTTAGGTCTGTGCTTTTTCCTCTCTGCTAATGTCTGAGATGATTGACTTTTCATCTGAAGCTGTTCTCTCTCTCCTTTAGCTTTTCTTCCAAACTCATTATTTTTTTGGTTGTTCGTATGTTTCTACTCTCTGAGCCAGTATCCGTTACCTTGTGTTTGCTCCTTCAGCAACAGTTGTGCAGTGGTATTATTAGATATCATTACTGTTTGGTTGTGTTGCAAGATTCAGCTAGATTCAGCTTGGCTGATGCCTTGCTGTCTACAAAGGGATCATTTCAGTGGCTGTAGCTTTCCTGTCCTTGAGGCTAATTGCATCCAGGCTGTGTTTTGGTGAGACCTGGGAAGTTTGGGGCTGGTACTGTCTAGCCTGCTGAGGCTTCTAAGGTGGAGGGTAGTGGTAAAGAACCTGCCTGCCAATGCAGGAGACACAAGAGACACAGGTTTCATTCCTGGGTCGGGAAGATCTCCTGGAGTGGGAAATGGCAAACTGCTGTAGTATTCTTGCCTGGAAAATTCCATGGAAAGAGGAGACTGGTGGGCTACAGTCCATGAGGCCAAAGAGTTAGACACGACTCAGTAGTCGAGCACTGTAGCCTGCCATGGGAAGACTTGGTTTTGTAATGGGACTGTTCATAATATTTTAGGTAATAAAACAAAAGAACTCATTGAGGTTGTTGATCCCACTCACACATCAAGCATTGTCTAAAGATCTAGTTGAATTAATTGAAGGGATGATGAGAAGAGAGATGATATACATACTCACGCAGTCCTTTCTGCTTACAACTGCCTGATGAAGAAAAACAGAGGCAGAATATTTGAGATTACATCAGTTCATTTAGGAAGGTGGCTTGGGGATTTATAGAGTTTAAATGTAGAAGTTTGAGAGTTCAGTAGGTATGTTCACCTGACAGTATTTCTGCAGAGCTAGGAGAGGGTCCCTGCCACAGAGAGAATCCCATGTTGAGGCAGAACGTTGCACTTTTCCTTGTGCCCTTGTCTAATTAACAAGGCTTCCATTCCCTGCCTTATCCAGTCTGTGCTTTCTCTGTGGTCTTCAAATCTGTCTTCATGGTATCTGGAAATATGGACAGTGTTTTCTTTATGTTTCAGATAAATTTGAAAACAGTACAACCTGGGAAAGCAATGACTCTCAAACACTGTTGGTAGGAATGTATGTATTGATTTAATCTTTTGACCATAATTTGTAAGCATGATGGTGAAAAGCTCTGGAGTCAGAATACTACTTGCTGTCTGTCAGACCTGGCACAAGTCATCTTATATCTTCAAGCCTCAGTTTCCTCAGTTATAAAGTGAGGCTACATAGTACCTACTTGATTAGGTTGTTATGAAGAGTAAGAGACAGTCCATGAAAAGTACTTACAACAGTTTGGGCACAGAGTAAACTTACAGTAGATGTGAACGGTTGTTATTATTATATAGCAAAAGTAAAAAAAAATATATTCTTTGAGTGAACAATTCCACATTTAGGAATTTATCCTATGGAAAAGTTGTCATAAGTATTTAAAGGCATATTTACATGGATAATCACAGTGGCATTGTCAGTGTGAATAAAGTAACCTGAATATTCATCAGTGAAGGACTGGTTACCCAATTGTGGTATACCCATGCCAGGGAATCTTGGGCAATCATTAAAGAGGATAAAGAGATTTGTATATATTGACATGGAAAGAGATCCATGCCATATTATTACAGAAAAAATCAGGTTTTTTTTGCCATTTTGTTCTGAAAATTTTAAATATACTGTAAAATTGAAAAAGAGAAGACTCTTGAGAGTCCCTTGGACAGCAAAGAGATCAAACCAGTCAATCCTAAAGGAAGTCAACCCTGAGTATTCACTGGAAGGACTGATGCTGAAGCTGAAGCTCTAATACTTTGGCCACCTGATATGAAGATCTGATTCACTGGAAAAGACCCTGATGCTGGGAAGGATTGAAGGCAGGAGGAGAAGGGGGTGACAGAGGATGAGATGGTTGGATGCATCATTGACTCAATGGACACGAGTTTGAGCAAACTCCAGGAGATGGTGAAGGACAGAGAAACCTGCCATGCTGCAGTCCATGGGGTTGCAAAGAATCATATACAACTTAATGACTGGGCCACAATAACAAAGTTGAAATAATTTTGTGGTGAAACCTATATGCCCACCAACTAGCTTCCACAATTAACATTTTATTCTTTATATCATACTCATCCATCCATCCACCCATTCATCCATTCAGTCACTCTCCCATCCATTTATCCATCTATCCATCCATCCACCCATCCATCCTCTCATCCATCCATTCATCCACCCACCCATCCATCCATCCACCCACGCATCCATCCATCCACCCACTCATCCATCCATCCATCCACTCATCCATCCATTCATCCACTCAACATCCATCCATCTATCCATCCACTTATCCATCCATTCATTTATCCACTCATTCCCTAATACACTCATCCATCCACTCATCCATCCATCCATCCATCCATCCATCCATCCATCTACTCATCCATCCATTCATCCACTCATCCATCTATTCATCCACTCATCTTAATGTTTTGATTCATTTCAGAGAATGTTGCAGACATTAGTACACTTCCCTCCCAAATACTTAAACATGCATATATTTGAGTTCATTATTTGTTTACAGTTCTTTTGAAAAATTAGTTTTATAACAAATAGGTATTATATGAACACATTTATATAAAAAGCAAAAATATTTATATATGTGGGTCCACATGGATCATGGCAAACAACTTTGGATGCTCATGTGTTAGGAGCAGAGTTATCGAGCAGTGTACTTTGTAAGTGGATAAAGTTTGAATTGTACCATTTAATATATTCTTGGAGCAGGGCATTTTGGTTTCTTCTCCTTCTTCCTCTTCCTCCTCCTCCATCATCATCACCTTCATCATCATCAAGCATAGTTACAGGAAGCTCTGCTTCTGTTGTAAAGACATAAACACTCAGGCGTCCCTTGCATTTCAAGTGGCAAAAGAGACAAAAATGGGGGCACTGTTCTGATTGGAGACCCTTGTTTTGTCCTTAATGAAGTCCAGTGTCCTTTCCGATATCTCTGAGGACAAAGAATTAAAACAAAGGGCACTTTCTTGACATCTGTGTGCTAAGTCACTTGAGTTGTATCCAACTCTTTGTGACCCTGTGTCCATGGGATTCTCTGGGAAAGAATACTGGAGTGGGTTGCCATGCCCTCCTCCACGGGATCTTCTTGACCCAGGGATTGAACCTGTGTCTCTTATGTCTCCTGCATTGGCAGGAGGGTTTTTTGTCACTAGTGCCACCTGGGAAGCCCATCTGCATCATCATATAAATGCCTGATTTTATTGAAATACTGAAAAATCAGTGGGACTATGTAGAAATCGTGCAGGTATGTGGGGTGACTTATCTCAAGGGGTGTTTTATTCTGTGAAACTCATGAAGCTAATTGGCATGTGTCAACTTGGCTAATGGGACTCGCTTTAAAGTCTGAAACCAAAGTTCTGAAAGATGGAATGATGAGGCTCTGAGATTTATTGCAATTAGGTATCCAAGTGCTTAAGCCCACTTGATAATTTTCTCTTCATCTCTGTGGGCTGCAGAGTGTGGGAGGAAAAATGGGTAACCTATAGGGGAGTGGGGGGTGTGAGTACAGACCTATATATAATTTACTTTCCTGGAAAGACATATAGTCAAGTCATTTCAACTGCTTTATTTCTGGGGGCGTGTATCCCACAGTTCCTGCCTGGAGTTGGGTGGAGTCCATTAGAAGTGGCAAAAATATTTCTTTTGGAGGAATTCAGGAACTTTTAGAGCTTTGCAGTGCATATTTTTTAATATGTTAAGTGCTATCAGAGGGTTTGGATCCCTCAATCTTCCTAAAATAAATGGATTTTACAGTTACAAAGTGGTGGCTTACTCTTTTTGGGGTTGCAACTCACAATAGCGCCGCCTTTCAAGTGAAATTTTAGACATGGTGAGTTCCAAAATGCTAACTGGGAGTCTTTTGACTTTTAGCATTTTGGAATAGAGTTTAAAGTTTCAGAAGCCTCCAGCATATTTCAATTTAATCTACTGCCACTGTGTTGTCTCTTGTCTCTAGTATAATGCCAGGGCCAGAGAGATGTTTGTGCAATGTAAATAATTTGTGGATTACAAGTCGTCTAAACTCAACATGTGTGCGATAGGCTGCAATAAAATTGCCTGGATGCAGTTTTACATGACGGCCTATGATAGTTGTTTCAGAGTCATTAGAGCCCAGTATGTAAATAAGCTGCATTCTAAAATTGTCTTAAATGTGCTGAGACAATGGATGTGAACGCCTTCCCCAGCTTCATTCATTCCATGGAGAATTTGCAGCTCACAGCTCCAGAAGACTTGGACCTGTGCATTTCAAATAGCGTTCGGGACTGTCGGTTTGCCAATCTCCCAGAGCTATTTGTGAATAGGAACTGGAGTTTACCGTGCAGGGTCATGAACACAGCCGGTAGCAAGCAGGTGAAAACCATCCTCAGGACTCTCTGCCTCTTCTTCCATTTCTGTCTGTGTTTTCTAAAGACGGGGCCAAGTGGGAGCAGAGACATGAGGGCCGTTATGTGGTGCCCCAGTGTTTGGAGGAACAGAGAGATGAGAGGATGCTGAAAAACTACTCCTTAAAAGTGGCCCCTGAGCCAGCACAGGTGATGGAGTCCGATACGCCTCTCGTTTCACACACGTGGCCCTAGCTGGGCTGGGGGCTGGCATTTTTTCACCACAGTCTGGCCTGTCTGCCCTCTTGCCTGCGTGGTAGGTCGAGTTAGACCCATGAAAGCCTGGATTTCATGTGTATCTATTGTTTAAGAGGGCCGGTGAAGCTCGCTCTTTGAAACACACACAACATAACATAAATCAGAGCTAGAATCTTTTAACATTTACAGTTTTAAATGAAATTCCTGTTGAGAGTCTCTTAAGCTAGATTTATATCTGATTTTGCATTGAACTGTGTCGTTATGCGGGGCTGAGAAACTCTTACGAAATTAAGCATAATGCAAAAACATGCTGAAAAGACAGTTCTGTAGAAATGTGAAACATTATTATGTTATAGAATATTGGAGTGAAGAAATATGCAGAAAGGCACAATTACCATGGACATTTTCCTTTTAATGGTCCTTGTACAATCCTTGGCAGAAAGGTTTGCTGACGTCTCCTTGCAGATAAAGGAAAATTGAGACAATATTGATATTCTACATCCAGCTTGATTTTCAGAGAAGACCAGGAGAGCGACCCAGTCTGTTTCATGTTCTAAACACTGAGGCCTTGACTGTCCAGACTGGTGCTCACAGGGACCTTGGGAGAATCTGTCATTTGCCTTTGGGGATTTGGCCAAAACTCCATGCATGGACCAAGAAGTTGAGATCACATGTTACCTTCTGGATGAGGACCTGGAAGCTTCTAGAGGCTACTAGATTGGATGACTCTGAGTTGTTGGTTCCTTTATCTGAAGAGTTTTTAGGATTTGAAAGTGTCTGTCTAGGATGGTTTAGGGGTGGTCTTAGGGATTAAGCTTTATTGCTTGCAGCTGGGGGCAGGGCTGTGTTTCTCATGGCGATTGCTCTCCACTCCACAGGAGGCCATGCTTAGCCTCATCTCCCCTGGAAGCACCCTGCCCTGGACCCCCACATGCCCACTGATCTGGCTTAGGGCAGAAAGGATATCTGTCACACATCGCTGGGGTTTTGTCCTTCCTTCTGCCCACCCATCAAGCCCGAGGCTCCAGTCTCCAAAATGACTCCAGAGCAAATGCTTCTCTCGCTGCCTCACCTCACCCCTCACTGGGGCTCCTCTGGCCCCTTGACACGGCTGGGCTGTGGGCAGAATCCCAGAATCCCAACAGCCTCCCAGAGCCTGTGCCCTTAAGCCCGGCACTAAGAGGCCACCAGCTGTGGGGGGAGGGGAACGGAGGCTGGGGTGCAGCCTGGGTGGGAGCTCGGGCGCCTCTGGCATTGTTGCGGGGAGCGTCATCTGAGGAGCCCGTGCGGGGTTCTGCTCGGGGTCAGGTGACAGCCAGCTCAGTCTTCAGCCAGCAACCTGGCGGTTGCTCCCATCTCTCACTCTCTTTGCTTCTGCTCTTCTTGAAAGCTCTTAAAGGACCGCCAGCCCTTTGTTACTTAGAGTTGCTAGATTTTAAGCAATTTAGGTAATTCTAATTTGGGCCTGCAATGTCTGGCTCTTGACCACCAGAGGTCACTGTAATAAGGTAGAAAGCAGGTGTTTAAGAGCGTCTTAAGTTGACAGTTGGATCAAAAAAGAAAAAAAAAAAACAAAAACAAAACCCGGACAAAATCCCCCTAAATTTTCTAACTGGCCCGGGTGTGCTGTGGGCTGTGGGCCTGAAGTCCTGCTCGCCTTCTCACTTGTGGAGGGTCCACCCAGCTGCAGAGCCTGGCAGTGGGGGCTGGTGGATGCTTGGGGAACATTCGAGTCCGAGGCCCTGTGCAGGCCCCACGCAGCCTGGCTCTCCTGGTGCTGAAGTGGCTCACACTTAGTAGGAGGGACTCCCCTCCCTGACCTGAACTTCATCCTCAAAACCCATTTCCTGCAGCAGTCTTGGGGGTTAGCTTCTCTTAGGAGTGTGTGTGTGTGTGTGTGTGTGTGTGTGTGTGTGTGTGTGTGTGTGTACTCCTCTCTCTATAACGTGGGTTCAGTAATACTGCTGTCCACCTAGAGCTGTTTGGTTAAAAAGGGATGATGCAGTTTGTGAGCTTAAAAGCTCAGTGCTTGGCCCATATCTCATGCTTGATGAATGTCAGCCAGAATAATGCCGTCCTTAGGGGGAGGATCAAAGGCAACATTCACACCCCCAGATAGTGGCTTGGACTCTTTCTCGGGGAATCAGGAGGCTCCCCTCCCTGCCCTCTTTGGGCATCTTCCCTGTATGTTGATGCCGTTAGTGCAAAGTCAGAAATACTGGCCTTTACTGGCAGCGGTTCCGGGATATTTTTTCCGGGGAAGATGTTCTTGTCCTTGGTGGGTGGCTGGTAGGAGAACTTTAGGGCTTTGAGGTGGGAGAGAGCTGGGCTGCATTTAGCAAACACTGGGGTCCTCTTGGCTGAGCCTCTGTGAGGCTTCTCATGTGCGTGTTTCTCTCCCAGTTTTAAATGCCTGAGTTGCCTGAACACAGTGGAATGATAGATGCACACAAATCTCTGTGAGGAGCCAGGCTGCGTGGGGAGAGGCGGTTTGGGAGGCAGGTGTTCACATTCCTCACAGGGAATGTTTGGAGGATAGATGGGTCTTGGGGAGGGTGGATGCCTTTCCTGGGTCCTCTGGGGGGCTGTTGGGGCTGCCAGTGGATGAAGCCAGGAACAGTGATCTACAGGATGCACTGCTGCCATCCGCCCTCAGCGGGAATTTCCCCTGATGCCTCTGCAGGGGTGGCACATGGACACGCACACACATGGATCACCAGGGCTTCAGAGCAGGTGCTCAGCGCCATGACCGCGGGGCTGCAGCTGCTGGGCCTGTGAACTCAAGCCCACCGACTGGTCGTAGGGTCCTACTCTGATTGGCTGGGAGGTGGGAAAACAGAGAGAGAGAGAGAGAGAAAGCAGTGTTCTTGGGGAAGCCCTGGCATCTGCAATGTGCCTTCTGGTTTGTGCCTTCTGGTGGCATGGACTGGGGGGCTTCAGCAGGTCCGAAAGGCTCAGGCTGGACAGGCACAGGCGTGATTAGCACATGAGGACGGGCATCCAGTAAACAGATGTAGCAGATTCGAGAGAGAGGAGCTGTGCTCCCCAACCTTGAAGACGTGGTATTTAGAGCCTGAATGAGCCCCAGGCAGGAAGTTTCCCCCGCCTCCTGGTGACCTTCTGAAGCACAGCTCTTCACTTGCTCTGGAGAGGGATCTTATCCCTGCATGGCGTCCCCTCGCATCCTCCTGGTGTCTTTCCTCCAGTCTCCTCCTTATCTCCTCTCTGCCGCTCCCTCCTCCTCCCTCTTGCGTTTTTCTTTTCTATTCCTGTCTGCCAGCTGTATCTCTTCTTCCTACCTCATCCTGTCATTTTGACTTAAAACAAAGCCCCAAGCCCACATGTGGAAGGGATTTCTATATAGATTCTGGAGGTTTGTTTTTTTTGGAAGCAGCCATCGTTATAAAGCCAATGAATCAATCTCTTGATTGGTGATAACTTCTACACAAAGAGACCTTGTAAAGTAGAACCTATACCCACAAACTGCACTGAAGAGTCTATCATGCTTGTAACTATGTGCCAGACTCCAAGCAGATGTTAGATGCTTATCTTTTAATCCTCCAAAAACCCCAAAGAGCCAGTGCTAATGCTATCCCCATTTTAAAAAAGCACATAACAGAAGTTTGGGTGCATTTAAAAGGTAACTTGCCTGAGGTCACCCAGCTGAAAGGTTGCAGAACCCTAAAGCCTGCCTTTTCTCCCTCTGACATGTTGCCTCTTGGAGTGCTGGTCAACCTCTCCTGGAAGTCTTGACTGTCGCTAGCCACACCTGCCTGTCTGCCTTCCTTCTGCTGCACTTGGAAGCATCTTTCCTGCTTATTCTATCCCCAGCTGAAATAGAAACCAGTTGATCTCCATCCTGCACAAAATCCCCCTTCAAGTACATCTGACTAGTCATTAAGTTGCCCCAGGCCAACCTCAAGCTCTTTAAACTTTTAAATATATCTACATTTGAAATATTATTTTTATGCCATTAGAACCATTACATGCTTATTGTAGATGCCCTTGAGGAAAAAGGGCTTCTGCAAAGGGGGACCCTAGAATGTGACCGACATTTCAGAATCCTAGTTCTTCCAATTCAAGATATGAAATTGGCTTTTCAAGCACTCTGTGCTGATGGAGCCTGAATAAAGTGGAAGGAGTGCATTTCAAGAGTTTCCTCTTTGAAGATGTCCTCCAATGTCTGCTCTTGGACTGTGTGACTGATAAGGGTTTGGAGTTAACACATCTTTACCTGATACTGGCTCTCCCTTTCCATTAGAAAGTGTAAATTCAGAGGCCTTGAACGTACCTGGTTTAGATTTTTCGATACTGAAAGGCAATGTTAATCAGGGTGTTTGACAGTGATGTGGAATTTAAACCTGAATAAAAGGAAATAGCTTAAATGAACAGCTTAGGTGCTGCTATTCCTGTCCAAACTGCTTTTTCAGAGGCTCAGAACCCAGGTGCTCTGAAAGGGCCTGAGATTCCTCTGACTGGGTACCTTGACAGGAAAGAGACCGCTTCATGAAATCTCTCACTTCTGACCTCTCTTGGCAGAAGTGTGCAAAAAGTCCAATTTCAAAACCACTTCTGCATGATAATAGCAATATGACTTTTAAATTGAAATTTTCATTTTTTCAGCCTGGTGTGTAAGCAAATAATTGAGACCTAATTTACTTTATTTAATAAGCTGGCAGCCAACATGGTTAAAGTTAAGCTCACACTGATAAAAACTTGGAGGCAGGGTATTTGTTTCCAGTCTTCCAGATTTTTCCGACTGGCTTGTTTGGGTCTGAGCATGGTCGTCGGGAGCAGCAGGAAGCCAGGACAGCAGAACTTGGGCACTTAGAACTCCCACACTGTCCTCAGATGCCTGAGGCATCGGCATACATAGCCAGTGACTACAGGAGCTGTTGGAGTAAGAGGGCAACAGAGGATGAGGTGGTTGGATGGCATCTCCGACTCAATGGACTTGAATTTGAGCAAACTCTGGGAGATAGTAGAGGACAGAGGAGCCTGGTGTGCTGCAGTCCATGGGGTCGCAGAGTCAGACAGGACTTAGCAACTGAGTAGAAGTGACAGGAGCTGTCCATGGTTCCCAAAGGCTAGTGAATACAGGAGCTGTCCGTGGTTCCTAAAACCTAGAGCTCACAGGAGTTGTCCATGGTTCCCAAAGGCTGGTGACCACAGGAACTGTCTAAGGTTCCTGATGAGGGGAATGGGCTGAGCTCCCAGTGCTTGTGGGGGCAAGGCTACAGCATCCTTCACAGCAGGAGAGAAGAGCCAGTGATATCCCATTTAGAAAACAGTGTGGAGTGGGGCAGGACTAGGCATGTTGTGCTCATTTAAGACAGTCTTCAAAGACAGCACTTTTCTTACTAAACATCTCACCTCAGTGAAGATATTTGACTTCTTTGGGCCTTGGTCTCTTCATCTGTAAAAAATGCACATAGTCATGCTTTTCCTTCAGGCTTGGTAAAAGGATGAACTATAAAAACAATGTACCATGGCTGTCATGGGGTGATGCCCCCATGGCTACTGGCCTAGGGTGACATGGAGGTGGCCTCAGTGCTGACTGCAGTATATATGCATGTCCCCTGGGGGCATGTGCACTTCCTTCCCCGCTGTGAGGTTACAGGTGGGTATACAACCAGCTTTGGCTGATGCAGCATGAGCAGAGCAATGTGGGTCTCTTATGACAGAGGCTTTAAAAGCCAGTATGTTGTTTGCTACTTGCCTGGATTCAGTGCCTCCATCAATCAGCCTGGATCTCTGAGCAAAAACAAGCTTTTTGTTTGTTTTAAGCCCCTGAAATTTAAGGGTTGATTGTTACTGACTAGACATTTGTGAGGATGCATTTTCCCCCTTCGGTGAGAGGCTGGTGCTCCACAGAGAAGGTTAGCTTTGGGTACAGCCTGGAGTCAGGACACAGCATCTTCTAGATGTAGGAGGAAGCAGAGAAGATTCTAGATGGAGGGACGAACACCGAGGTCTGGAGGGTGGTGTCTCAGGCTCTCTCCAGTAGATTTCTGTTTCTTCTTTGTCTACCCCTTCCTCCTCTCTTCCATCTACTTTTTCTTTCTCTCTTCCCTGTTCCATCTTCTCCTTTCCAGCAGCCTCCCTCTGCTTGCTTCTCTCACCAGGCATCCTGAGGCTTGGGTCTTCCTGGAAGTTGTCATCTAACTGGCCTTTGTCCCCAGAGAGATTGTGTTGAAGCTCTTTGCAGCATCATTTTCTTCTGTTTCCTGAGTTTCTTGTTGCTGTCTCATTTCTCAGAGGTGATGAGGATTAGATAGTGAAGCTGATAAGTGCAAATTCTCCACTGGCTGAGTGGGCACAGTGGTGAGGTGCCAGCCATGCAAGAGATATGTTCAAATGGCATCCACCCAAGTTTAACGCCTCCCTAGGAGCACAGCTCTTGTGCCCTGGGTAGATTCTGTAAAAACCCTGGAATTTCTATTGCCATATGACTTTCTGGTTTTCTCACCCCTTCTCTCCAATTAATTCCATTTAATCAGTTAGTGAATTCCAAGCTAAATCATCCTGAGAGCAGGGAATGCTCCTGGTCATAATTGTACAGTCTATCTGGGAGCCTGGGAGGCAGAGAATTTCTTTTTTCATGCAGGGAAAGTGGCGTCTTTCTGGCCTAGTGGGGATAAGACTTTGGCTGGATGGCACTCAGAGCTGTGCTTTATTAAGATAATCTGAATATAATCACTGCAGGAAGAGAATCTATTAATTATTATGACAAGGAGAAATTTTTGAGTGTGGAAAAAGGGACGGGAGTCACTCCAAGGTAAAATAAACCACTGCAATTGCTAGAGTCCAGGTAATTGCTCAAGTGAGACAAACACTAACTAGGTAGTCACAGCGGGGGTCATTTGAAAAACAAAATGCAATTAAAAGTTTAATATTTGATGGAATTAGTAAATTAAGAGTTTCAGGAATGGGACTTCCCTGGTGATCCAGTGGTTAAGAATCCACCTGCCAATTTAGGGGACATGGGTTCTATCCCTGTTCTGGGAGGATCCCACATGACATGGGGCAACTAAGCCCGTTTGCCACAGCTACTGAAGCCTACCTTCTAGAGCCTGTGCTCTGCAACGAGAAGCCACCACAATGAGAAGCCTGATCCCTGCAACTAGAGAGTAGCCTGTGCTTGCCACAACCAGAGAAAACCCACGTGCAGCAATGAAGACCCAGCACAGCGAAAAAGTACTTAAAAAACAAAGAGTTGCAGGAAAATGGGTCTTCTAGAGAGACAAATGGATCTACTGATTGCTCTGGAAGGGCCAGGGAGCTGGGGATATGGTGGGCACTGCTCCTGGCAACCTTTGCCTGGAGAGGCTTTCTCTATGTCACCCATGAGTTGTCATCCTGTTGAGCTCTGCCAGAAATCCAGCATTTCTCAGAAGCGTCTTGAGCATTCCTAACCAAGCCCTTGCCTTCTTTTCATCTGTCACTGGGATAGTGGCTTGTGCCTGTGCAGATAGCTCTGCACACTTGTGGAGACGTGATGCCTGAACGGTCTCTGAGTCTTCCAAGGCGGGGACAACCCCTGGAAGCTCAGCTTTGTGATGAGACTTTCCCCAGATGCACTTGAAACTCTTCATAGGACTTTCGAGACTTGGAGATGATCCATCAACCTGTGTTGCAAATCTCCTCCAGCTTTAGGAATTAGTTGAAAATTAAAGTTACAGACAGGCCAAATCTCCCGAGTCCCAGACCGACTCAGAAATGTACAGTGTGCCGCTTCATTTTCACAAGTAGCTCCCCAATAGTGTACTCAAGGGGAATGTAGTTGAAAGTCAAGTTGGTTAACTTGACCCCAAATGTCAGCTGTTAGCTGGATCGTGAGCTCAGTGGGTTTCAGTGTGGGGGTCACACACTCACTGCCTGTTGATTCTGGGGTTTTGGCCCAAGCTGGAGGTCAGTGGGGTCAATATGAACAATACAGAGGTACACTGCCTGGTCTGTCTCTGAAAGCTGGAAACATTGTTAGGAAGACCAACCCCCACCCGTGTGGACAGCCCACCCTCTCTCCCACCTTCACTTGGATCCTCAATTTGGGATAATTGTGATGAAGGATGCTACACTTTCTGATTGATTCCATCCTTTTTTTTGTGTCTCCTGTTTACAAAGAAGCAACGAAGAGCTAGGAAGCTGAGATGCTTTTCAAAGTGTTTCCTCATCCCCCAAACACTTATTAAGCCCTTAGTGTATGCCAGGCACCATCCTGAATGCTGGGGATGCAGCAGTTGGAACAGTCTAGGTGCCTGCCTTCGTGGAGCTTATACTCCAGTAGGAGGAGAGGGTTGGGACAGTCAATGGGCTGATAGCTAGATTTCATGTCTCAGAGGGTGACCCATGCCATGAGAGAAAGTAAAGAAGGGGCAGGGAATAGACAGGATGGGGGCTGGGTAACATTAAGTAGGGAGTCAGGCTATCAGGCATGCCAGCCCCAGTGTTTGGGTAAAGCCTGGGAGGGGGAAGTGAGCCATGTGCACATCTGGGGAGGGACGTCCGCTCAAGAGCGAACAAGTACAGTGTCCTGCTGATGGGATTGTGCCTGGCTGCCTTGAAGGATGGCTGGGAGATTGTGAGGTGGAATTGAGTGAACAGGAGGGGGAACATGGATGGAAGTGAGGGCGGAGAAGTGACAAGTGGTGGGCTGCATGGGGCTCAGACTGCTGCGAGGGGCTGGGGCCACTGTTCTAGACCAATGCTGGGGTCATCGACTGGTCGTGGTCATTCTCCTTCCTTCCCTGGATGTTGCATTGCCAGTCTGACTGGCTCGCTCTCCAGCCCAAGCCTCTCTGTTTCAGATTCTCAGGACTTTGACCTTCCCCCCACCCCAGTCTCCTCCTCCACATTCTCACTGACTCACTCCCATTGCCATGGATCTGGTGTCAGTACCTTTTCACCCTTCATGCTGTCAGATTCCAGAAACCCCTCTGGGGACCACCCCCAGCATCTGTGCTCCCTCCTCCTAGTGCCCCAAATCCCTCCCTTCTTCAGTCACCAGAATCCCCCGGAACCCAGTGATCCTCGTTGTCCCTCATATTCTGATGGTCCATCCGAATTAGCTCGGATCCCACCACCGGTCATTCGCTCCCCTGCATCCCCCACCGGGTCCCTTGCCCTCTCCCACGTCATCAGACATGTCACCCTCCTTAGACCCAATTCCCTCCTGCTCTGTGTCTGCACCTGCCTCATGGCCCCGAAGACAACTGCAGTGTCTTGATGCCTAGCTGGCTCTGAATTCATGACCTTGGACCTCAAGTGCAGTCTTCACCTGACCTGACACCCTCCCCACTGTTCCTCTTCCACTCCATCCATCGTCCCTCCCCGCCTCTCTCCCCAGGCCCCACTTGCTCCTCCCTCTCACTCACTCACCCCTTTCTCACCAGGAAGCCCAGCTGTCAGAATAGAATGTTCAGTCCTCACCCAGCCCCTGGCTGGCTCAGCGGAGGCACAGGGTGGAACAGGGCTGTGCGGGGCAGAGAAGACACCACTGGGCCAGTGGGAAGATGGGCTATTTGTGCCCTTGGCTGAGGACACGTTTTACGTGAGAACTTGACCCTGAGTCCCAGTTATTCTGAGCCATAGCTTCTGCCATTTTCCTTTCTCTGTGCAGTGCTGGCAGTTTCCTCTACGGCCTTACTTTTCCATTTCTTCTTTCTCATCAGTGTCCACATGTGCTCCCATCATAGAAAGTTGCCTGTCTGCTCATTTCCACCTCCAGTTCTGACTCCATTTCTGTTTTCCCCTTTACAACAGCTTTGAAGGGTGAGTGGCATGTTTTCTCTCCAGGTCACCTCCACCCCGTGGTTAGATACTAGGACACACGGCAGCAGCTTCCTCTCTTCTTTCCTGCAGTTTGTTTCTCTGCTTTCCTGTCTTACACTCTGACCACACCTACCTGAGAGGTCTTGTTAGAACATGCACCTGGTCATTTTACTTCTTGGCTACAAAGCCTCCTGGGGTCCCCTTGTCACTCAGAGTAGAGGCCAGAGTCCTTGGTATGACCAACAAGCCCTCATGGGACCTGCCTCCGGTGTCCCTCTGAGCTCGCCTTCGACTCTCCCCTCTCTCACTCTGGTCATTGGGCTTCTTGACCACTCTCACCCCAGGGCCTTTGCACTGGCTGTTCTTGCCTGGAGTGCTCCTCTTCTGCACATGTGTGTGGGTCCCTCAACCCCATGGACATGGTGTCTGTCTGTTTTGCTGTGTCTCCAGCACATCCAACAGGGCCTGGTGAGTGTTTGATGTTCCACACACACTGGTGGAATGAACAAACAAATGAATGAATGACTGCTGCCTGTAGGAACACCAAGTCTTCCTGACAAGAGCTGACTCTTAGCAACACAGCATCCAGCAGTCCCCTCACCCTGATCTGGCCTCAGGTTCAATCTTGCTGCTGTCCCCTGATCCCTCTGTCCTCACCCACCTTGGGAACCCCTTCCCAGCTGGCTGTGTGCTCCGACAGCCTTGTTGGATTGAGTCCCTGGTGGAGGCTGGGCCCTGGGCTTGCCCAGCTCATTGCAAACTGTCCACCCTCATCACCTCTGAGTCAGTCGCTGCTGGCACGTGGTTCCCCCACACCCAGGTAGGGGACTTCTGCATTCTTCACTTCTTTTCCTGCTGTTCTCCGGCGTAGCACCATGAGCTGGAGGTTGGGGACCAGAAGCTTCCTGCTATCTCATGGATAGCTTTCCCCCACTCCCACCCCCGAGAGACTCCATCCTCCACCAGGAGGAATGATGGGAAGAGAGGACAGCTGCCCCAGATCTCTTGGTTCCTACAACACACAGCAGGTCTTCTATGGTTTTTCTGAGTTTGAGGATGGTAGGCAACAGTGATGGACGATTCGGGGCCTTATTCCTGCTAGAGCACATTATGTACGTGTTCATCTTCTAATTCTTTGTTTTTCCTTTCACTTCTGTGGGGTTTGTTGGAAGCAACTAGTGAGGCCAAGTGACAACTCATCTTCTGAGGAGGGGCTGGGTGAGCACTGTGGTGACAGAAGGCAGGGTCAGGACCATTTCTCCCAGTCTCTGGGATGGCACCCCAGGAAAAGATCCAGTTCTGGTGCAGGCAGTCTGTGCCTTGTGGGGGACTCCATCTCACTGCGGGGCCGCTGGTCAGAGTAGACAGCAGCGTGGCCTTTGGGGACAGGCTGACCTAGCCTTGACTTACAGCCCTCCACTTACTCCTGTGAGCCCAGGAGAGGCAGCCTCTCTGGTCAGTGTTGTCATCTGCAGGATGGTCTTGCTGGGTTGCTCTGAGACTGGATGAGAACAGGTGACTGGTGAATAGTAAGTATTAACTGGAAACTCATTTCAAGCAAAGCCCTACAAACCAGGGGTTTCCTTTTACGACCGTGAGGCCTCTTGAAGCCCTGGGTTGGCTCAGCTCTGCCTCTCAGTGGCTCCAGGGGAACTTAGCGCCCAGAGCACCGCTGCCTCTCGTGTGAGATGGGGCACAGGTGAGAGGACGCACGAGAAGGGATCTAAGGCACAGCTCATGTTTGGGAGCTGTGATCTCTTAATCTTCAGTCACACAGTGAACGCCCCTCATGCCCTTTCTGTTTCAGAAGCTGTGCGGGGCAACCCCCATGTAGAGAGACTCCCGGGCAGTGGCCAAGTGTCCTATGGCTCCTTCACTCAGACGGCTCCATCCTTATCTGGGGGCTGTGGCCCCGTCACCAGGGGAGGCCCCAGGCCATTCTCTCGTCTTTCCCACGCAGGGGTTTACCTTCCTGGACACTCAAGCCTTCAGAGGTGGAGATCATCTCTCTCCACCATGAGCCCCGACTCAGAGGATCTGGGGATCTGAGGATCTGCCACTCCAGTGCAGAACACCCTGCTCCCAGTTTCCTTCCTGGGCACCCTCCATATGAGGTCATGTCCCACAGACACAAACTGGGCTGTTTCAGTTCTCACTCAGTTTGCCGACGACCCCCTGTGAGCCCAGTAATTCTTCCAGTGCTCAGCAAGGGCAGAAGCACGCGTGCTCAGTCCTGTGTCTCTTTGGGGCTGCATGGATTGTAGCCTGCCAGGCTCCTCTGTCCATGGGATTCTCCAGGCAAGAATACTGGAGTGAGTGCCGTTTCCTATTCCAGGGGATCTTTCTGACTCAGGGATTGAACCCACATCTCTTGTGGTTCCTGCATTGGCAAGCAGATTCTTTACCAACTGTGCCAAGGCTTGAAGACATGGGTCTGGTCCCTGGAGCCCAGAGGACGCCAGAGAGTGACAGCTCAGGGGGCTTCAAGTCACACACCTTTAGGATTGTCCCTTCCCTGGAGCTGGCCAGGAAAACGGTGCATTACAGACACGCATGGTTTGCTGACCTCTTTTGATGTTACCGTGGAGCTTTTGAATATTTAAATTTACAGTTTCAATAATTTATTTTTAACCACTCAAATAGCTGAACCTGCAATTAGAACATGCTGCCGCCAGGTGGGAAAGGGGACTGTGGTCTGACCTATTTGCTCAAGTTGTGTGTGATTGTCTGAAAGGCGTCTGGGAGGAATTTCTGTTCCAGCTCTTTTTATTTTAGAAAATGGAAAAAGTACTCTGATAAAAACAAAGACATTGAAAACAATGCCCTAGAAAAGCAGACATAGGCATTCAAGCAAGGGGAACATAGCTGGTGTTTGCTGAGCGCCTTTTAAATCCGGGCCTATCTTTGGCCCTAACCATGCAGTGATGGGAGTGACCTGATGGCCCCTGAAGGAGGAGGCCAGAGTTCATGGATGGATGGGAGGCAGGTCACCGAGGAACACTTGGCAGGTGCTGAGGAGGGGTTGTCAGTAGGAGGATGGCTCTGGAGAGCAGCTTGGCGGGCAGTCCAAGGCCTGGGGTGTCTCCAGGGACTGGACACAGGTGGAAGCGTGTTTATCTGTGGGGACCGTGAGGGCTTATCCTATCCCCTTTTGGAACCCCACCTGAGTTACAGGCCCTAGAGCTGACATCCCAGGCTCATGCCCTCACCTTCTGCTCACCTCTTCTTTGGGCCCCACTTCTTCCTCCCTTTTATCCTCAAGATTCCACACTGGCCTCTTTCTGGGGCAGTGGGATACAAGTGGGGAGATGCTAGACCTCTCACTCTGCCCTCCCCAACCTGGCCCAAGGCAGGGGTCCAGGCTCCAGCTCTGGAGCCTGCGTCTGGTGCTTTGCAACCTGAGGTCCTTCCAGCAGTTTTCTCTCAGTTTGGAGATGGAGCCACGCTGGGTGCCCTGTGTCCGGCTCTTGCTTCCTGCATTGCGTGGTCACCACCACATGCACGTACTGTCCATCCGGGCAGCTGTGGTCCCGGGTATCGATCTTTGCAAGAGCTTGTACCCCTGCCAGGGCAGTGGATTAAAAGGCCAGCGTCACAGGTATTTAAACATAGATTTAAAGTGGGTTTTACAACACCTCTATGCTGCAGGCTCGGCAGTGTCTCCAGTTGGCTGGATGGCTCTTGCTGCATTCAGGTTGTGCTCTGCTTCCTCCCAGAAAAAGGCTGAGATTTCCCAGGCCTCCTCATGTGCAGCTTCCCCTGAACTAGCCTGACCCACGAGGGAGAAATCCACGCAGGTCAAGTGCAGACCTGTGGTTTTGTTTCTTCGTGTGTGAGGCAGGGGTCCTGACAACTTCCTGACTGACATGCAGACGGGGTTCTAGTGTAGCCAATCTCCTGGCCCAGGGTACCCACAGTTTGTCCTTGCTCCTGTGGACAAAGTCCCTTCTCTGATCATAAATCCTTCCCCTCTGAGCTGGGATGGACCCGGGGACTCCTCAGAGCCAGTGCTACGAGGAGCTTTTCCTATCTGAGGGCACCTAATCCTGTCCTCTCCTTAAACCACTAGCATATTTTAGATATGATCCTGGCCTGTGGAAAGGTGACAAATATTTCTGATAAATCAGACAATTCCAATGGCTAAAGTTAGTGTAGGGCTCTCTCGGGCCACTTCTCTGTACGCTCTGTGGGCTGGATTCTTCTAGGCTCGGTGAGAGGAGCTCCTGGGGAGTTCCACATTTGTGTCATGTTGGCCTCTGACGGGGCCTGGCCCAGCATCACTGCTTGGTCCCTGGGCTCTTCTTTCACCTGCTCCCTACCGCCTCAGACCACCCCAGGTTATCCTTCCATCCTTTCCATCTCATATCCCCACTCCTGTCCTGTCCCTAGATATTTCTGTCTCCCTAGAAAGGCTTGGGAGGAGAACCCCATTGAACACCAGACTTCTTTACTGACTCAGAAACTCAGTCTGGCTCAGGTTAAGAATGTCGTCTAGTAGCTGGTGGGGTAGACGGGGTGGTGGTGACTAGTCTGGGGGCAGTTAGAAGGGCTCGAGAAATCTTATCTGATGACTGTCCAGGTCCCCTTGTGCCCAGTCTTGTTCAAATGGGCCCTCTTTTCTTCCTTTTTCACTCTCATGGGAACTTCCTCCCTGTCCTTATGCCTGAAGCAGTCAGAGTGGAATCGTGTGTTGAGGAGGGATTGAAAATAAGATATAACAAGTGGAATTGATTGTGCTTTCCATTACACTGGGCACTTTCGCTTAGGGCTTTAAAGATATGATTGGATCCAAATCTCATGGAAACACTAAGAAGCAGGTGCTACAATTACCCCCATTTTAGCTGAGGGTAACCTGAGGCGCAGGGAACACAGTGAATCAGCTGAGAAGCTGGGACTGGAGCCTGAGTGGCTATGCCCCAGGCTGGGCAGCAGCTGCAGCCCCCAGACCTGGCTTCAGGCCTGCTGGGGCTGTTTCTGTGCCTTTATGTGCATGAGCTACAGTGCCCGCATGTCTGCAGTGGCTAATTGGTGCACCTTAAGGTTAGTAAATTCCCCTTCTAAGGGGCTGTGTTTGTGTGCTTGGGCTGCCACGACAAAATCGCAGACTGGAGGGCTTAGACAAGGGAAATGTATTCTCTCACAGTCCTGGAGAGCAAGTCCAAGGTCAAGGTGCTGGCAGGCTTGTGTCTCCTGAGGCCTCTCCCTTTGGCTTGCACATGGCCTCCACCTTGCTGTGTCCTCACGAGGCTTTTCCTCTGCACACGCATCCCTGGTGTCCCTCTCTGTCTAAATTTCATCTTCTTATAAGAACGCCAGTCACATTGGATTAGGGCCCAATGGCCTTCTTTTAACTTAATCATGTCTTTCAAGGCCCTTCTCCAAATACAGCTGCAGACTGAGGTGCTGGGGAGTTAGGACTTCAATATATCAATTTTGGGAGTACATGACTCAGGCTAGAATAGAGGCCTCTGCTTCATATTAGATGGGACCCCTTTCTACCTGTGTACGTGTCCTCAGGCCTCTGGGGATGCTGAGCAAGCCGAGAGTTGCGGGTCATGAATGCAGGGCCACCCACACCCTTGCCCCCGGATTTTATTTCCCATCCCGAACAGCGTCCGTTTTCTCCAGACTGTGGAAAGTTTTGTGACCTCTTGTATAACACAAGAAAAGCCTCTGCATCGAAACTGTTCAAGAATCGGGTTCCAATTTCCCAGGAGCACGTAAAGTGTTGCCAGGAAAGCAGAAATGTTGGAGATTTATGTCGGTTTTTCTGACATAACGAAGATTTCCCTTTGTTTCTTGGAACTGACTGGAGGGCGCTTGCCAAAAGAACGGCCTCCGAAGAAGTAGATCATTTTCTCCTGTTCTTTCTCCTTCTTTTTTTATTCCCTCTCAATTTATTTTCAGGTCAGAGCTTCATGAGGTCGCCGAAGCTGTGAAATCTGACAGACTCACCATCTGAGCAAACAGACTGTCCAAAAACAGGTTTTATTTGGCTCACCGCGTCGATGTGACAGTCTGGGAAAATCCCCAGTCTTTCCGTTTTTGTCTTTGCCTGAAAGAGTTTGGTTCAGTTCAACAAATAATAATTGAGCGCCTCCTTTGTGTGCCAGGTACGAGGTCAGGTGCCAAGGCTCTTAAGTTGGGTAAAACCCAGTCCTGTCCTGAGTGAGCCAGACAAGCAAACATGCACTTATTCTCAGAGTGTGTCCCTCACAACCCTGGAATATGTATCCACATGGGTTCACAGGCTGTGGGCCTGGAAAGCATCTCCTAACTGCTAATCAGAAGGTGCTACCCTATGCTCCCTGGGTTCCCCCACTGCTCCGGCTCACGTGTATTCTAAGTTCCACTGTCTGTGCTGGTCCGGGTGTTCAATGTTTTCAGTGTTACCCCCATGGAGGGCACATGGATAAGAGAGGTTGGGTTGATGTCAAGTGCTTAGAAAGGGCTTTTCGAGGAGGTCAAGACAGACCAGGGAAGAGCAGGGGAAGGCCATTCTAAGTCAAGGATCTAGACTGTGAAAGGTACTGAGGCAGGAAATAGCATGGCGGGTTTTTTAAAAAATTAAGTAATTTGGCTGCATAGGTCCCGGCACACGGGATCTTTGTTGTGGTGCTCAAGCTGTCTAGTTATGGTGCGTGGGCTCTAGAGCATGCAGACTCAGTTGCCCCATGTCATATGAGATCTTAGTTCCCTGAGCAGGGATCGAACCTGGGTTCCTTGCAGTGGGAGGTAGATTTTTATCCACTGGACCACCAGGAAAGTCTCTCACTATGGGTTTTATAAAGTGGTGATGGAGCCCTGGGGGATAGGAGAGAGGAGGAAACGACAGGCTGGATGATGAGGGTGGAGTGAGGCGGCACCTGGCGGGGCAGTGGTAGCTGAGTTGAGAGTAGCACTGTTAGAAGAAGGAGCTGGAAAGAAGGGCAGGATTCAGAGGACACAAGTTGAAATGCCAGGAGCCAGGAGCCAGGAGGAAGGGGGGTGAAGGGTTTGTTTTGATGACTTATGGTCCTGCTCTATTTTTAAAATGTATAAATGTTTATGTGCTACGTTGTTCCAGGAAGGATGTAGGTTTCTGGTACACAGCTGGTGCTCAATAAATAGCTGTGTAATAAACGGTACATTTAAGGGAAATTGTCAAGAGTCATATAAGACAGTCAGGTGAACATATTTGGTGCATAAAAGGAGGAAAGGGAAGAGAAGATGAGGCAAGATTAAAATATGTGACGTGTAACTGTCTATCAGGTGTGGTTGCATGTTTGGAGCATGGAGGAATGGTCCTTGAGTGTCAGGCCAGGATACTGGGAAATGGCTGATGGAGGCACTCCTGGGAGGGACTCTTCATCAAGTGGACCTGAGACCTGGGGCTCACACCCAGTCGGGAACAGGGAGGAAGAGGAGGCTCTGGGAGATGACCGGGCATCTCTGCTCTGAGGGTTGCAGGTGTACGAGCTTCTTGTAGCTGCTGTAACAAAGACCACACACTGGGCAGCTGACAACAGAAATCTATTCTCTCCCAGTTCCAGAGGCTCAAAGTCCACAGTCAAGGTGCTGGCAGGGCCGGCTGAGATTCAGACTGTGGGAGCCTCCTCACCTCTTCTGTGTCGGGTGGGGGCCAGCCATCCTTGGTGCTCCTGGCCTGCAGCCTCATGCCTCCAGTCTCTGCTCTGTGGCTTCTTCCTGTGCATCTGACCTCCTGTGCCAGACATGTTAGTAGGACCCCAGAGTGCACACCAGGCCCCACCCTCTCCACTCTGATCCCATCTTGACTTGGTTATACCTGCAAAGACCCTATTTTCACATAAGGCCACGTTCACAGGGACTGGGGTTAGGACTTCAAAGTAATTACTTTGGGGAGCACAAGCCCATCACTGCAGCTGGTCTGCAAGTGCTGGTGGAAAGAAATGAAAACTGCAGCACCTTTCAAGACACGTTGGTGTGGAGAAACACAGCCTCCCCGGAGGCAAGCATCCTCGGGTCGTTATTTTACTAACTTGTTTGGCCATAAGCACCTGTCTGCCCCTCCCACACGCCCCCATGTTAGGACAGCATCAGCGAGGAGAACTGTCTGTGGCCACGCATGCTGCAGGGGATGCTGGCTTAGCTGCATTGCAGACTGGAAGCAGGGACAGACAGACCTTCCAACTCTTGAAATGAAAGATTTCTTCTCAAGAATTATTGCTGCATGACCACGCCCCCGCCACCCGCCTTTTTTTTTTTTCGGTTTTAAAGCTATCTTGGATCTGAAGTATCTTCTCTGGCTCTAAATTTGCATTTAGATTTAAAGTATTAGACATTTTCTTTTTACAAAACCCGGCAAGTTGTATTTACAAGTTCAGCAACCACACTTTTTTGGGGGGGCACATATTTGTGGTTGTCCTGCCAGCATGTGATGGGGCACATGGTAGACAAAATCAGAGACATTTTCTGCCTCTTGCAGTTTATCTTCTAGGGAGGGAGGGAGAAAGATAGCTGTGAAGAGAATAGCAACTGAGAAGGACCTGGGAGGGAGAGAGTTCAATGTGCTCCCAGGCCTGGGGGAGGGGTGAGGTGATGGTGGGGAGGGCTGGAACCCTGAGATCACAAAGGAAGGTGGTGGGGCTATCTGGGCCTGATGTGAGCTGTGGGGGGGTGACTTGAGTGGATTTCTGGGTCTTTCTTAAGTTGTTTTTTTTTTTTTTTTGATATGGACCATTTTTAAAGTCTTTGTTGAATTTGTTACGGTGTTGCTTCTGTTTTATGCTTTAGTCTTTTGGTGTGTTCATCTTCGCTCCCTGACAAGGGATCACACGGCCTGCATTGGAAGCACGGAGTCTTAACCACTGGGCCACCAGGGAAGTCCCTCCTGGGTCTTTCTCAATGACAGCATCCTGAGGGTGGTCAGGGGGCTGGCTGGGCGACTACAGCAGTTGTCCAGGTGAGATAGGATGGGGCCTGGCCGTGGGGGAGGAGAGAAGTGGACAGCTTTGAGATTTCCTTTAGAGATAGAACCAAAGAATTTGTAGGTTTTTAACTCACATAGCCAGATGATCAGCAGTGCAGTATATGGGGAAGGTGAAGTCCGAGGAGAAACAGGTATAAGGAAGGAGGCCAAAAAAACAAAACAAAAATCTCTTTGGACACGTTTAATGTGAGATATTCGTCATACGTCCCCATGGAGACGGCAGGCAGGCAGATGGGTACTGGAGTCAGGGGCCCAGAGAAGTAAGTCTGTGTGTCATCAACAAGGACTTGGTGCATAAAGCCATAAACCAGGAGAGGACCCTCCCCCTGACACAGAGCAGAAAGTTCAGAGAGAAGAGCCAGGGGGCCAGGGTGGGACCCTACAGTGCTCAGATGCTCAGACGTCCTACAGAGCCCTGGGGCTGGAGACCAGGCAGGGCTGCCTGGAGAGGCGGGTCTGGATGGTTTTGGAGAAGCCCAGAGGGGACGGGGCGTGGAGGGGCAGCCACTCCTTGGGAGGCCACAGAGAAGCTAAGATAAGAGAGAAGAAGCACTGGGTTCAGTGTCTAGAGGTTGAGTGTGGCCCTGGAGATGTTTCCTAGTGAACGTGGAGGAGTTGAAAGGGGCAGGCGTGGAATGAGCTGGCAGAGGGAGGGCTGGAGGGAGGAGAGGAGAGAAGGGAATTCTGCTTGAGGGACAAGGCAGAGGAAGGAGAGCCTCAGGAGTGAGGCCCCTGGGAAAGCCTGAGAAGTTGAGGTGCAGGGCAGATTTGGAGGATTTGACATGGCCATGATGCTGACTCCATTGCAGCAAGAGGGCCAGTGGAGGAGGCGGGGGTGTCCTGCTGCTGGGTTCCATGCCAGCTGATTGGAGGGATCCAGAGAAGGGAGAGGGGCTGCTGGGCAGGTGGGAGCCCGAAGTCACAGGATCTGAGTGTAGTAAAGACCAACCAGGGAAATAATTTTTCCCTTCCAACCCAGTGAAGAATTTTCTTCCTTTCAAAGAGCAGGTGGCCTCAGGCATGTTTGTCAATGTCCACCGCCTACCACGTCTGAAAGTGCAGCAGTAGTTGGACTGAGGAAAGGGAAGTAGAGAGGAAGGCAGCATTTGTTTCACCCCCACTGGGGCATCTGATCTCACCAGGGGCCGCTCTCCATCCTGAATGAAGAAGTGACAGGCGCAATGCTGAACCCAGGATTGACCGGCTTTTGGAGGAGCGGTGGATCTGAGCATGGATCTGAGGTTGCTGACCTCAACGTCACACTTCTCAAGTCCTGTCCAGCCCCCACTCCCCTTTTGGGCCCCCACTCTTGCCCAGGGGCTTTCTCTCTCCTGCCTTTTTGCTGGTTGACAATCATCTTCTTCTCAGCGGTTCCTTCTTCTCCCACCTGGGGCGACAGCCTCGCCGGCCACATCCTCAGCTCCTGAGGCTTCGGCTGGTCGCCTCGCTGGATGCATGGGCCCCTTCTGCCCCCAGAGTCTCGTATTAGGTGGGCTGTCTGTGAGCTCCCCTGGCCCGATGAAGCGTGAATGGCACATCTGTCTCTGTGTGTGATAAACAGGACATGTCATTTAAAAAAGTCGAGGTGGATTTTTCTGGTCTCTGAACAAACCTTTGACTTAGTTATCTATAGATCTGACTTTCCTGCTTTCAAGATCAACCTGCTTATTCCTGGTACCCATTTACCTCTAACAATGAAATAATTTACCTGCTCCCCGCGATCTGAAGGATTCGGTAGAACTTGCATCAGATGGCACATGTAGGGACTTGAAGCTGAAGTCTTGGTTAAAGGAAGAGCAGATGGGTTATAGGGCCATTTGTCTGCTTGAATAAATGGTTGCCTCCTTTCCTGATGCCAGCCACATTGGACATGTGACAGTCAGCTTCCCAAATGGCTGTTAGCCCTGCGATATCTCAGGTGAGCATCTGGGCTAGAGGGACCTGAATAATGAAATCAAGAGAAAGGAGGTTCTGCTTCCTTACTGAACTAAATTTTCATCGTGGAGGTAGCACAGGCCCATGGTTTAGAGGACCACATCAGCATCCTTTCCCTATATAAATACTCACTCTGTTGTGTCCGACTCTGTGTGGCCTCATGGACTGCACCCAGCTAGGCTCCTCTGTCCATGGAATTCTCCAGGTAAGACTACTGGAGTGGCTTGTCATTTCCTTCTCTGGGATCTTCCCAACCCAGGGATTGAAACTGCCTCTCTTAAATCTACACTGGCAGGCAGGTTCTTTACCACTAGCACCACCTGGGAAGCATGTCATTTCTCTGCTGCTGCTGCTAAGTTGCTTCAGTCATGTCTGACTCTGTGCGACCCCATAGAAAGCAGCCCACCAGGCTCCTCTGTCTCTGGGATTCTCCAGGCAAGAATACTGGAGTGGGTTGCCATTTCCTTCTCCAATATCATTTCTCTACATGATGGTATTTGCTATTCTGATTCCCTGGGAGCGACCAGGGATTTGAATGTTCTCTAGTCTATTTCCAGGCAGTCTTTTGACTTAATGCCATCTCTGTTTCTTTCCTGCTTCCTTCCTCCCTCACTCCCTTACTCCTTCCTTCCAACAAACATTTGGATGTCTACTATATGCCTTGCAAAGAACAACATAGACAAGTTCCCTGATTTCCTTGTGTGAATATTTAGCCAGTTTAACACAAAACCTCTTTGGAGAGTATCTATTTCTCCAGGCCAGGCATCTTTTGATTGTTTGCCCAACTGCAAACCCCTCTCCTTTCTTGCTCATGGGTATCAGTGGCCAGATTCTTTGGTAGGGGGAGCAGGCCCCTCTCCAGTCCCAGGGAGTAAATATGGATCAGTCTCAGCCTCTCATGCCAATGATTGGTTTAGGGGTTGCCTGTGACCCAGTTATTGCCGCTGAGATGTGTAGGAGCTCCTGGAGAAATTCCTGCCTCTTAAAAAGCAGGCTGTGAGTTGTGTCTTCTGCGGTTTGGAAGATGTGATGATGGGGAGGGGGTGCTGCTGTGATCTCTGGGCAGATGCATGGGTCAAGCCTGAAGTCAGAGGAGGGCTCAGCTAAAAGAGAAGCCGAGGTTCCCAATGATGTTGTTGAGGCCAACTCTGCCTCCAGGCCTCCTAGGATCTGAGATACTCACTTGTTCTCCTGTTTGATGTTTAGGTTGTTGTTCAGTTTCTCAGCTGTGTCTGACTCTTTTTGACCCCATGGACTGCAGCATGCCAGGCTTCCCTGTCCTTCACCATCTCCCTGAATTTGCTCAAACTCATGTCCATTGAGTTGATGTTGCCATCCAACCATCTAATCCTCTGTCATCCCCTTCTCCTCCTGCCCTAAATCTTTCCCAGCATCAGGGTCTTTTCCAATGACTTGGCTCTTCACATCAGGTAGCTAAAGTATTAGAGCTTCAGCTTCAGCATCAGTCCTTCCAGTAAATATTCAGGGTTGATTTCCTTTAAGATTGACTGGTTTGATCTTGCTGTCCAAGGGATTCTCAAGAGTCTTCTCCAGCACCACAATTCAAAAGCATAAATTATTTGGCGCTCAGCCTTCCTTATGGTCCAACTCTCATATCTGTACATGACTACTAGAAAAAAAAATTGCTTTGACATATGGACCTTTGTTGGCAAAGTGATATCTCTGCTTTTTAATATGCTGTCTAGGTTTGTCATAGCTTTTCTTCCAAGGAGCAGTAGGTTGGATTTCTAGAATTTTTTTTTTTTTTTTGCAACTAAAAGTATCCACTTGTCACCATGGCCCACATTGTAATCCTCATTGTGTTGTGCCTGATTTTTTGAACAAGCATTTTCTCTTCTAACTTGGTAAGTGCTTAGGGTCCTCTTTGTTTCTCTCTTCTGTAAGTTTCCCACCCAGCACGGCACCTGGCCAGCCTCAGGTCTTGCATGCAGTAGGATATCAATATGTGCTTATTGAGTTTGAGTTTTTAGGACAGGAGTTTAAATTTAGTGACTACCCAGGGCTTCTGAGAAATTACTGAAAGCCAATCTGTGGCCCGAAGGGAGGACAGCTTCTACTGCTGGGCTGGGCTGACGCCGTGGGGATGAACAAGTCCCTGCAAAGTGCCAGGGAAAATCCATCATGTCTCCTGAGCTCTGGCTTTTATCGAAAAATCCATTTATAAATAATCTGGACAAATAAAATAAAAGGCAGTTTATTGGAATTCAGAAAAATTCATGGCTACAGAACCTCAGCCCAGTCTTGCTCCTTAGGTTCCAGTTAGCTGTGGGCTTTGCTCTCCATCAAGGGACCCCTCCCGGCTGTCCCAGGGGCTTCCCAGAGACTGAGACTCTTTCTTATGTTCCAGCATGCTAGGCATGAACATCTTCTTTTTACACACTGGCATTGAAGGGGAGTTTTAGGCTAGTGGAATTATTGCCATGTTTTCATGTAGATAACAGACAGAGGGGAGGGGAAGGCAGCCTTCTGTGCTGGCCTCTTCATTTTCTTGCTGGAGAACCTTTGAGTCAGTAGGAGGGATAGCTGGAGCCAGACACAGGCCTGGCCTCCGCAGGGCTGTAAAGGAGGAAGGGCAGAGTGTGGACACTCACTCCCCTCCAGGTCCCTCTTCCACGTCCTTGACCCCGCTAGGCCCCTGGTGGCTTATGGGTGTCTTCCCAATTCACGTCACATCTTTACTTTATGGTTGGGCCTTAACCCAAACGCAGCTGGGAAGGTCTGACTTCATTTGCCACGAAGGAGCAGCTGCCATTTATTGAGCCCCAGCTTCGTGCCATGCTCTGTGCCAGGGTGTTCCCGGCTTCCCTTCCCTCAGACCTCACGGAGACCCTCGCAAGACAAACAAGCGATGCTGAGAATTTGGGGGCCTTGCCTGGGGTCACACAGCTTGGAAGTGCAGGAACTGGGTTTAGAAGCTGCAGTTTTTCTCTTGGAGCCTCACCTCCTTTCATTGAGATGACAGTGATCATATTTTCCAGACCAAAAATTGGATGAAGACCGCCTGGCGCAGAGTCAGGAGGCATAAATAGTTGTTGAAGGAATAAACAAAGGGATGGGAGCTCGGTTCAGTCAATAGAATAGATGTGCATCAGTGGACACTTCTGGGCCATTCGTCTCAGGCCTCCAGGTCTCTCCTTCTTTGGAGGGTGGGCTGGGAGGGGGAGCACCGCAGTATCTGAACAGCAATGTTCTCAGTCACTGTGGGCCTTGACTGAAACTCGGGAAGTGGGCCAGGCAGTGGGGTGGCCATGGGCGTGTACACGGCTGCTGACTGGGTGAACTTGCCAAGACACCCAGGTCTGAACTGAAACTCAAGACTTTACTCCAGGCCCAGCTTGGGAAAATATTACATGGTACGAAATAAAATTAAACAGTATTAACCACAGGCCCAAATTGCACCTATATTTTAAAAAGCATCGTGCAGTTGAGACTTATAAAGTCTGACGCCAGCATGAGGCTGTCTTGGTTAATGAGAACCTCTGCAGCTCCCTGCTCATTTCCTTGTCCCCTCCTTTCCCCAGTCTTGCTCCTCATCTTCCAAGGCTCTTGGGCCTCAGGGTCCAAGGGTGGTTCCTTGGGATGATGTGCCCTCTGTTCTCTGGAGGAAGGAGGGCTCCCCTGAGAGGCAGGCCGAGAAGCACCCAGAAGTGCCAGCTCCCTGGGCGTGAGAGCTTCAGCGGCTGCAGACACCTCTCCTTTCTTCTGCCAACAAAAAGAAAGACAGCAAAACCTGGGCAGCTCAGACTTGCCTAGAGGTCCAGTGGTTAAGACTCCCTGCTTCTTACCCAGAGGGTGAGGGTTTGATCCCTGGTCAGGTAACTAAGATCCCACATGCTGAGCAGCTTGGTTAAAAAATTAATTCTTTGTCATTAATTAATGCTTTGTCATTAATTCATTTTAGGTCCTGAAATAAATTCTCTTTCATTCTGTAACTTGTTTTTCCTCACTTAAAAAATGGGCTTGCAGTGCCACTGGTGGTCACTCTTGTTGCCCCATTGCTGTAGCGTGAGGTCCCAGGGTCATTCATTTCCCTTCCCAGATTCTAAAGCTCCTTGGGCTTTGCAAAACATATATACACTATATATAAAATTGTTGTTGTTGTTGTTCAGTTGCTAAGTCATGTCTGACTCTTTGTGACCCCATGAACTGTAGCATGCCAGGCTTTTCTGTCCATCACTATCCGCCCGAGTTGGCTCAAACTCATGTCCATTGAGTCAGTGATGCCATCCAACAATCTCATCCTCTGTTACCCACTTCTCTTCTTGCCCTCAGTCTTTCCCAGCATCAGAGTCAGCCTTTTTAAAAAAAGTTTTTTTTAGAGTATAGTTCATTCACAGTGTTTTATTAGTTCAGTGAGTTTGGCTCTTCCCATCAGGTGGCCCAAGTATTGGAGCTTCAGCTTCAGCATCAATCCTTCTGATGAATATTCAGGGTTGATTTCTTTTAGGATTGACTGGTTTGATCTTCTTGAAGTCCAAGGGACTCCCAAGAGTTTTCTCCAGCACCGAAGTTCTAAAGTGTCAGTTCTTTGGTGCTCAGCCTTCTTTATGGTCCAACTCTCACATCCATACATGACTACTGTAAAAACCATAGCTGTGACCTTTGTTGGCAAAATGATGTCTCTGCTTTTTAAAACTGTCTAGGTTTGACCTAGCTATTCTTCCAAGGAGCATTTTAAAATATATATATATAAAATAGGTAACTAATAAGGACCTACCATATAGCATGGGGAATTCTACTCACTACTCTGTAATGAACCATATGAGTTATTCAGTTTTGTCCAACTCTTTGCAACCCCGAGGACTGTAGCCCACCAGGCTCCTCTGTCCATTGAATCTTCCAGGCAAGAATACTGGAGGGGGTTGTGGTTTCCTTCTCCAGGGAATCTTCTTGACCCAGGGATTGAACCTGTATCTCCTCCATTGGCAGGTGGATTCTTTACCACTAGAGCTACCTGGGAGAACCTGTATGGGAATATAATCTAAAAAAAGTGTGGATATATGTATAGGTGGGCTTCCTAGGTGGCCCTAGTGGTAAAGAATTTGCCTGCCAACACAGGAGATAAAAGAGAAATAAAAGACTCGGGTTTAATCTCTGAGTGGGGAAGATCCCCTTGGAGGAGGGCATGGTAACCCGCTCCAGTATTCTAGCCTGGAAAATCCCATGGACAGAGGAGCCTGGTGGGCTATAGTCCATAAGGTTGCAAAGAGTCAGACACGACTAAAGCTACTTAGCACGCATGCACACATATGCATGTGTACAACTGATATACTTTGCTGTGCATCTGAAACTAACACGACATTGTGAATCAACTCTACTCTAGTAAAAGTTAAAGAAACAAAGCAAAACAAAACCAAACAGACGTCTTTTGAGAACTCGGCTTTCTCTCTAATATGCAGGTTACCCCTAGTGACCCTAGTGGTGACAGTAAAGGGAATGGTCACCTGAGACCTAGGCCTCGACCTGGACCAACCTTCCTGTCGGCTCTGATGCGCTCTCTGTCGACAGCAGGGAGGTGACAGGAGGAAAGTCCTCCCCAGTTGCCCCACCTCCCCCATACATCCCTTCATCTCATCACACTGTCAGTATTCGCCACTTTTTTCTAAGCTTAGAAATCATTTGTGTGTGCGTGTTTTAATTCTGGAAAAGTCACTCAGGGGAGCTGAAGACTTGGTGAAGAGCTTACTTCTGTTCAAGGCACTGGGACACAGATGTGCTTTTTCTGGCTCTGAACACTCAGGTGAGGTGCATGGTCAGAAGGGAGGACCAATTTTGGGTGTGTTTCTGGGCAAGAGGAAGTTTAAAGAAGGGCAGTCTGAGTGTCAGGCTGCAGCCCCTGGCAGAAGAAACTAGCTATTGGTGGGGCTCCCAGGGGCCCCCTCAGGGGATACCTGTGCTGGTTGAGCAGGAGAGGGGATGGTGAGTCAGGCCCCAGCCCTAGCTTGCTGCGGAGAGAGGGTGGAATGGCACCCTCCCTTCCCCTCCTCCAACAAGGTCATAAAGGACAAATGAACAGGTGATTGTGGAGGTGGATTGGGTAGGATCTGGGTATGTTTCTCCCGACCTTGATGGGGCCATCCGTGTCCCTTCGGTTTGTAATCCTGGGGCTAGAACAACTGACAAATGGCCTGATAGGAAACAAAAGCAAACAATAGACTCACTTGAAAGATGCTGTGAATAGAGTTTAATTGAATTTTTTTTTTGGTGCAGACATTGATTTGACCCTGTAAGACATACCCAGTAAATCATTAGGAGAATTAGTATACATTAAAATGGTAGTTTATTATCATGGAACTTTTATTGTGCTTGTAGTTGTGTTTTTAATTATTATTTTAATGACTTTCTGTATTTCAAATCGTGATAAATCTATTTTATTTTTTTGAAACAAATGGACTATAGTTTTACAAGGTGATGTGTGGGGCAGAGCTGTTGATGACTACTGCTCGTCCATTAATGAGAACAAACAGATTACAAAGACTGAAAATGGACCGATTTACACACTTTTTAAAAAGCCAATTAATATCTAACCATTAAACACAAATGCTATAGATTAGTCCCACCATCTTATCTATTCTCTGGACTCCTATTGGATCATGTGGAGATTGACTTTTTAAACCAAATAACTGAAGGAAGCTCTAAAAGCGGAAATGCCTGGGACCAATTAAAGCGAAGTGTTTGGCTGTAATGTGGTGAAAGTATTTCATGCCTCCCTGTCTCGGGGATCGTTATTGAAATGAGCTGAGAGGATGGAGGTGACGGTCCACCCTGACTTTGAGGGATGAAGTAGTAGCTAGAGGCTCTGTTGGTGGGATCTAGTAGGATTGGGGTGGGGGCTGTTTCTCCAGTGGTAAAGATGGACTGAGGGGCTTCCCTGGTGGCGCAGTGGTAAAGAGTCCTCCTGCCAATGCAGGAGATGCAGGGAATATGAGTTTGATCCCTGAATCAGGAAGATCCCCTGGAGGAGGAAATGGCAACCGACTCCAGTATTCTTGCCTAAAACATCTTCTGGACCGAGGAGCCTGGCGGGCTGCAGTCCACGGGGTTGCAAAGAGTTGGATGTGATGGATGTGACTGAGCATGCATACACACCAAGGTGGACTGTGTTGGCCTATCTGGGCCTTCCTGAGGTCAAGGACAAATCCTTGTTACATGCTTGCTGGGGCTTTGTGCACAGTCTTGATCTCACAGAGATCAGTTCCCTGACCACTGTTTCAACATTGAACTCACCTGAGCTGCACTACATGGTAATGGTATTAGTGTCATGATCAGATGTCTGAAATTTTTCAGTGCAAACCCCTTATTTCCAATATTTGGTTCCATTAGCCACATGGGGGCTCACACCAGCTTCCTCCCTGGCTGCATGCTGGTTGGCTATTTCTGACTTTGCAAGGTTGTAAGGCAACATGTCTTGGCAACCAGAGGCAGGAGATGAGAGGTATGTGGGCTCTGGAGACACAAGGTCATGGTCTGAACCTGCCACCAGAATTTGTTAGCCAGATGGCCTTGAATGGGCTTATTTGTTGGTCCGTTCATTGAATAAATATTTATGGGTTGAGCACTGTTCTAGAGGCTGTGATCAAATGAACAAAATATCTGCATTCCAGAGGGGGTGGTGCTAACAAACAGAAAGGGGCAAAAAAGAAAAATAGTATAGCAGCAAGTATAGTATATTGCAGGATATTAGGAATATATACCATGGAGAAAAAGTCATGGGTGTGAGGGGGACAGAGAGGGTGTAGGGAGTGCTGCTCTTTTACACAGTGATCAGGGAAGGCCTTACCGATAAAAAGACATTTGCTCTGAGACCCAAATCAAGGGAGGGTGTGAGCCATGTGTGAGCCTTCCAGAGAAGAGGCTCTTCTGGACACAGGGGACTCGCAAATTCAAAGGAATGTGCTGATCTGTTTGGGGACCAGCAAGGAGCAGTATGGTTGCAGCAGAGTGCAGAGAATGGATCGTGCAGGGCTGGAGGGCTTTGGCTTTGAATGAGGTGGGAGCCATCTCAAGGATGTCCCTTGCTGGTGTGCAGGGAGCAAGGGTGTGAAGAGTGAGACCAGGTAGGCATCTATCACATCCTCCAGGTAGGAAGTGCTAGCGGCTTGAACCAAGGGGGCAGCCAGGAAGGTGGGAGAAGTGTTGGATTTGGGGCATCTTTTGAAGGTAAAGGAAACTGGATTTGCTCATGAATTTTTGAGAAGCAGAGGAGACCAGGATAACCCTAGCCTGAGCCAAAGGAAGCGCGAAGCCCTCATCTGCTGAGATGGGGAAACTATAGGACAAGGGTTTGTATGTGTCTTCACAATGAGATGTGTGATGTTTAGAGGCCTAGCAGGTATTCAGGTGGAGTTATTTAACAGGCAGTTCAGGATAGAAGTTCAGGCTAAAAATACATATTTTTCAGTGTAGAGGTGATGTTTCAAGCTTCAAATCTCGAAGAACTGACAAGGAGTGGCTGGGGATGCAGAGGAGTAATGGATGGAGGTCCAGGAATCAAGCTTTGGGAACCATCCAAGCTAAGGAGGTAGAAAGGAGGATGAGGAGGAACAAGCAAACACAGGGAAGAACAGCTAGAGATGCGGAAGACCAAGAGAGAACAGGGAGTCTTAGAGGTCGAGGAAAGATAGTCTTTCAACAAGGAGGGGGGAAGTGATGTCAAAAGATGCTGATAGAGCAAGTGAAATGGAGACTAAGAATTTACCACTGGCTCTGGGGACATGAATGCCATTGGTGATTGATAAGAGCTGTCTTGATGGGCTAAAAACCTGATTGTTGTTGTTCAGCTACTACCTTGTATCTGACTCTTTTCGACTCCATGGACTATAGCACACCAGGCTGTAGTCTTCCCTGTCCTTCATTATCTCCCGGAGGCTGGTCAGACTTATGTCCATTGAGGTGGTGATGCCATCCAACCATCTCATCCTCTATCGCCCCCTGACCCTGCCCTCAATCTTTCCCAGCGTCAGGGTCTTTCCAATGAGTCATCTCTTAGCATCAGGTGACCAAAATACTGGAGCTTCAGCTTCAGCATCAGTCCTTCCAGTGAATATTCAGGACTGGTTTCCTTTAGGATGGACTGGTTTGACCTCCTTGCCGTCCAAGGGACTCTCAGGAGTCTTCTGCAGCACCACAGTTCTTCAGTGCTCAGCTTTATTTATGGTCCAACCGTCACATCTGTATATGACTGCTGGAAAAACCATATATTTGGCTATATGGACCTTTGTCAGCAAAGTGATGTCTCTGCTTTTTAATACGCTGTCTAGGTTTGTCATAGCTTTTCTTGCAAGGAGCAAGCATCTTTTAGTTTCATGGCTGCAGTCACTGTCCACAGTGATTTTGGAGCCCAAGAAAATAAAATCTGTCACTGTTTCCACAAAAATCTGATAGGAAGAGGCTTAGGAGAGGATGAGAGGGACAGCCTAAGTGTCCATCAACAGATGAATGGATCAGCGATGTGGTGTATATATACAGTGGAACACTGCTCAGCCATAAAAAAAATGAAATTCTGTCATTTTCAGCAAAATGGATGGACTTGGAGGGTATTATGCTACATGAAATAAATTGGAGAAAGACAAATACTGTCTGATATCACTTGTATGTGGAATCTAAAAAGACAACAAACTAATGAATAAAATAAAAAGAAGCAGATTCACAGATATAGAGAATAAACTAGTGGTTAAAAAAACAAAGGATGAGAAGGGAGAAATTGGAGGTAGCAAGTATGGATGCTCTTTAAAGGAAATTTGCTCTGAAGGGGAGCATAAAGGTGGAATGATAAGGTTACTTAACTTTTAAAATTCCCAGTTTCCTGAGCTGTGAAACAGGACAATGACAATACTTACATCACAGAGTTATTATCAAGGACTAAATGAGGTGTTTGGGGGAGCTCAGTTTAAAGCCATGGTTTTTCCAGTAGTCATGTATGGATGTGAGAGTTGGATCATAAAGAAGATTTAATGCTGAAGAATTGATGCTTTTGAACTGTGGTGCTGGAAGACTCCTAAGGTCCCTTGGACTGCAGGGAGATCAAACCAGTCCATCCTAAAAGAAATTAACCCTGAATATTCATTGAAAGGACTGACACTGAAGCTGAAGCTCCAATACTTCGGCCACCTAATGCCAACTCACTGGCAAAGACCCTGATGCTGGAAAAGGTTGAGGGCAAGGTCAGGGGGTGACAGAGGATGAGATGGTTGGATGGCATCACCGAATCAATGGACATGAGTTTGACCAAACTTCTGGAGATAGTGAAGGACAGGGAATCCTAGCATACTACAGTTCATGGGGTTGCAGAGTCAGACACGGCTGAGCAACTGAACAACAAGGGACTATGAGTGTGTTTTCAGTACTGTCACTGGCTCTTTTTGGATAAGGTGTGGGCAGAACCTGGTACATCTGCATCCTGGAATGCGTAAGGTGATCTCTGTTACTCTGTCCTCTGGGGTAGAAGTAAATTGAAAGTCTGGGTAAATCCCCCATTTCAGGAGTCACTCAATATCATAAGAAGACCAGAAAGTCAGCAATGCCATATTCCTGCTAAGCGCTTGGCTCATCTCTATGAGTCTACAGATGAAACATGTAGCTACCCTCCTTCCTACATTCAGTTTTATTGCCTGCTTTGCAAAATGGCACATTTCAAGATGAAAGCCATTTTGACTTTGAGTTAGAGGCTTTGAAGTCTAGGTTTTTCTTTTCTGATTACAAAAGCACATACTAATTGTGAAAAAATAAATTGGAAAGATGAAGAAAATGTACAACAGAGAAATTTATCTAGGGCCTCACACCCAAATCCAACTGCTGTGAACATTTTAGTAAATTCTCTTCCAATATTTTTATGAACTCTTTGAAAACAGATTTGAGATTGTTATACTGGTTCTATGTTTAAAATATACTTGAAATTGTATACTGTTACACAGCTTCATTTCTTGGTTCTCCATTGTATTGTTAAGTCACTAAGTCATGTCTGACCCTTTTGAGACTCCATTGACTGTAGCCCACTGGGCTCCCCTGTCCATGGAGTTTCCCAGGCAAGAATACTGAAGTAGGTTGCCATTTTCTTCTCCAGGGGATCTCAGGAACGTTTTTAATGACTATGTGGTATAGAATCTTAGTTTACCATGTAAACTTATATCAAAGTAAACTGATAATAATAGTTAACCCTTGTATAGCAATGATTGTGTTCCAGGCTCTGCTTCAGGTAGTTTACATAAATTAACCCGTTTAATCCTCATGACCACCTTCTGACACAGGTACACTTATTTCCCCCAGTTGACAGAAAAGCCTTTAGTGTTGAGTTAAAGCCCTTCTTTGACTGTGAGGACCAAAGGGTGAGAGAACTGCTGGGTTGCCTGGGTTTGCCCTGACACCGCCTTCCTCTTGAGACCCCTGTCGTAGCGGGAACAGAGGTTGAAGATGTGCTTTGCGCTTCAACTTTTCAGGAAAAAGTCGCCCCCATTTTGGTAATTGTGATGTAAGCACACCAAAATTCTTCCCTCATCTCTCCCTTCACAGTCTGTCAGTGGCTGAAGTTTTCTGTTTATTTGTCTCCTGTGATTTTCATCCCATGTTTTCTAGTGCCACTGCCTCTTAGTTGAAACTTTAGTTAGAATTCCTGGGACGGGAGTCTTCAGTGTTCAGGGGTGGAAAGAAACAGCTGTACCTGGAAATGTGATTATCCAATACTTTGCCCCTCACATCCGGAAAGACATTTCATATCATGACCGGGAAACACATGTGTATATTCGTCTGTGATCAAATACCTGAACAGAATTTTCAAGAAACAATACTATCCATGATACACTGTATTTTCCATTCCACTCCACCCACCCCATCCCAATCCAGTATATTTCATTAAAAAAATACCACTCTCCACCCTAGATTGATTTTAAGATTCACTAATAGGCGAATGTGTTACAACATGCAGTAAGAAATTGCTACCCTTGAACACAAGTTGGTTCAGTACCAAGGACAGCTACCTTACGGTTTCTTATTTTGATTCCTCCAGCCTGCATTGCCCTGTCTCTTCCTGGGCTTCCCATGACCCACTTTGGATCTTAGTGGTCTTAGGGTCTTGTGCCACTCTCTAATTTAGGTGCCTAGTCTTCTGAGATCATAAGCTTCATGAAGAGAAGGCTAGGTCTTCTCCATGGCTTATATCCCCCATAATGCTTGACCCAGATTCCCAAGGAATTAATGGAGCCCAACCAGTGAGGATAAGAATATTTCTTTGAGACTGCTCTCATGGGGGTGCTGCTAGATACAGATCTACTGGGGTTGACTTGGTAGACGGTCATCACATTGGACAGGGAGAGACTCCTTTTATTGGAATCTCTCTCTCTCTCTCTCTTTTTTACATGACCAGAAGAAAAGGACCAATTTTGTCCTGCTACTATTGATGTTGCCCTATTGGGACTCTGAAAAGCAAAGTCGCCTTTTACAAAATATGAAAGTTTTGACATTATGTGCATCATCACATCCCGAGGTTCTTAGGAAGGTATATTTGATTGACTGCAGCCACTGCTGCTCTTCAGATGAACACAACATGATGCTTTTGGGTTCCTTATCTTTCATATTACTGCCTGACATTATCAAGAAGCAAGAAAGAGGAAGATCTTTTTTTTTTTCCTTTTAATAGGATCAGAAACTCTGAGGGTAGGGCCCACCTGGTCAATGTAAAGACTGACTTAGATTTGTCAGTGGTCAGTTTTTGGATGCATCTATTTCTGTAGTTTTAATTAAGGCCTCATATAACTTAGGCTTATGTCTTTGGGAATAGGGCATCTGTATGATTGATCAATAATATCTGAGGATTGGAGTCTGGTCCTGTTCAGCTTTCTCAATGGAATTCCTGCTGAAGCAGCATAGCAGTGGGCCTTTTGAGTTGTATGTCAGCTAGGAAGGCTGTATTCATGCATATGTTAAGGCCTTATGAGACCAAACTCTACTGTGCTTCAAAGGAGGGTAGAACAATTAGCTCTAGAAAATTCATGAATTCTCCTCCTGTTTGCTCTTCAATTCTGAAAGCTCAAAGCTGGGGTGCTTGCTTGCCATGTGGGACTCATGATCACAGGTGTTGCAAATGGAGGTGGTGACTAAGCTTAACTTCGCCTGTGAAGGCAGGTTATGAAATCCAAACACTACTGAAATCCAAACACCTTTCATCTATTAATGGCCACCAGTGGCTTATAATCAAGTCACACTCTGTTAGCTACACAATTAACTTGTTTGTTTGAAGTGCGAATTAAGGATTTGAGGCATTTGCTAATGAATCTTCCTCCCTCCTTTAGCTGGAATCCCTGTATTTTCTGAATTTAGACAGTTCCAGAACTTAAGGAGAGGTATTAGTTGACTATTTTCTTCCTTCATGAAATCAGCAAAAAGCAATTTTTGCACAGATGGGAAGAAGTAGGCTTCCCAGCCTTCCTTCCCCACTGGACTCTTCCTTAATTTCGTTCTCAGTTTCATAACTTGTGGGGAGTGCCTTCTCCTTGCTGCTGTTCTAATGGCTCTCTCAGCTTGAGTGTCGCACCCTTTCTGTGGGAGCAGAGGCGAACTCCGGAGTCCCCCCCTTTGCCTGCTGCCTTTGATTCTGTCTTTGTTTGTGGCTGTCCTCTGGAATGAGTTTCTTTTGTAGATAATGGGATTCCATTATGGGGTGTTAGGCTGTTCTGGAGCTGTCGGCTGTGAAGGAAGATAGCAGGTTTTGATCAATGGTTTCTGCTTGTATCTTGGATGTGTTAATTTTAAGATCGCTTGCTTCTGTTTTTATTAGTTTTATTGGGTCTGGGGATGGAGAGGGGTTAGGGTAAGTGTTGGAGTTTGTTCTGCAAGGAAATTTAGTTCCCCAGAGTGACTCTGCTTTGCTTGGAGGCAAGAAAGGACAGGTGCCAAGCAAGATGCTCACCTCTACTTTGTCTCTATAGGTACCGGAGCCATCATCTGCTACCTTCAAAGCCTTTTTCTAATCTCTTTGAGTGATTTAAAACCCACTTCCAAAAGGCTCTCTTGGTTAATATGTTAGATCAGAGGTAGAAGCTTTGGGCATTGTGGGTGGGGTTATCTATCTGTAGGAAGAGAACACACAAACCCTGATATAAATCCCTGATTTATTTAACTAGGGATTCAGGATTTATCTCAAAGGGAGGTATATACACAAAGACCAAATGGATACAGGATATTTTTACATAGCTTGTCCCTTGTCCCTGGTTCTTAATGGGAGTTGGCAGTGTGTGGCTGTCAGCGACACTCTCTGTGCAGATAGAATCCTGCCAGGGTTGAAAAAGAAGCCAAATTCTTGCAACACTACTTCTGTTTTATATTCAGGCTTATATTGCTGTTCTGGAAGGACTTATAACAACAATCTGTGCTCTTTTAGGCTCTTCTGATTCTTGAACTGAATCTTTCAGAGCAGCAAGTCTACATCTTCATCCAGGGGTAGAGGTGAAGGGTGGGTGTTGTTAAAGCAGAATCAGGATTCATTTGTCCCTGGATGCTATCTTCTGAATCTGCTTTTTGGTATTTGAGAAAGCCTGGATCTGCCTAGGCTTCATGGAAGTCTCTCTCTGAGGCCACAATAACACCCTAAAAATTTTAACCCTTTTGCCTTAGACTGGCTTTGTTTTTTGTCCAAAGATTGCTGACTTCTCAAAGACTAAAACAAAAATCTAAGAAACCATGATAAGGCTTTTGCTGCTGTCTATGATGGGAATGATTGGGCTTCCCTTGTGGCTCAGCTGGTAAAGAATCTGCCTGCAATGCGGGAGACCTGGGTTTGATCCCTGGACTGGGGAAATCCCTTGGGGAAGAGAAAAGCTACCTACTCCAGTATTCTGGCCTAGAGAATTCCATGGACTGTATAGTCCATGGGGTCGCAGAGAGTCAGACATGACTGAACGACTTTCACATGATGGGGTGACTGGACCAGATATGTCCTCTTACCATAAATAATGATAAAGCTGGACAAAATACATGAGATAAATATTTTCAGATGTTATACAATACTCAGGAATACCATGATTCCCAAGAGAAGATTGTGAGTCTGACAGTCACTCTGTATTTCTGTTTCAAGGCATTTCAAGACCAGCTTCAGGGAGGCAGCCCACATAGAATACAGTCATCTTGCTGAGTTGAGGAGACAGATATCAGAGTTTGGGGAGGTTGAGATGGCCAAAATTCAGAAGGTAGACTCTCAGGGAGGAGAGAGCCTTGCAGAGAAAAAGTGTTCCAGATATCTGCATGGGTCCCCTGGAAAGTTCTATTGATTTCTAAACTGTTGAAGTGTAAGGATAAAATCTGAAAATCTGGGTTAAAAGCATCTAGAGGCTATGAGGTGAAAAATTCCCAGAGCTCATATAGGACTCGGAAGTGTTCAAATTCTGACCAGCCAGATTGGAGAGTCTCCTTGAATAAAGGAGACATTTAGTACAGAAGGAAAAATAAAAGAATGGCTAAAACATTTTAGAGTAAGAGGTACTGCAGACCCACCTTTACAAAGATTATAAATAAGTCTGGAGAGGATCAGGTTGATCCACAAGTAAATCAGATGCCTGCCAGAACAAAGTCTAATTGTCTGTATTTAAAGATGTAATGCCTGACAGCTTTCCAAATTTGATGAAAACTATAAACTCAGTGGTACAAGAAATTCAACATACCCCAGGAAAGTTAAATACAAAGAAAACCAGAGCAAAGAACACCATAAACAGCTTCAAATAAGGGATAAAGAGAAAGTCTTAAAATCCACCTGAGTGAGAATGTGGTGGTGGGACCAAGAATTTCTGCAGATTTCTCATCAGAAACCATGCAAGCCAGAAAACAATAGAATGATATCTCATGTGCTGGAAGGGAAAAATCCTGTTAGCCTAGAATTTTATATTCAGTGAAATTATCCTTAAAAAATGAAAGCGAAGTAAAGATGTTTTCCAATAGACAAACAGACAGACTCCTCCATGCACTTCAGAGAACTGCTTGCCTGGAGACCCACACTATAAGAACTGTTAAAGGAAGTTTGTGTGAAGAAGAATGACACCAGATGAAAATTTGGAGCTATAAAAAAAGAGTGAGGACTTAGTGCTGAAATGGCAAATACATACGTTAAGTACCAGAGAATTTTCTTCATTTTAAATTTCTTTAAAAGTTAATGAGTTGCTTAAATCACTGCATTGGGGTTCTAGAACACAGAGGGATATAAGACATATGACAACAAACAATAACAGGAATGAAAGAAGGGACAACCTGGAAGCATACTGTTTAAGTCCATACGATATATCCAAGTGTGATAATATTATTTGAAGGTAGATTCTCAGAGGTTAAAGTGTCTGCCTGCATCTGCCTTTGTCTGCATGCAATGTGGGAGACCTGGGTTTGATCCCTGGGTCTGGAAGATCTCCTAGAGAAGGAAATGGCAACCCACTTCAGTATCCTTGCCTGGGAAATCCCATGGACGGAGGAGCCTGGTGGGCTACAGTCCACAGGGTCGCAAAGAGTCGGACATGACTTCACTTTCACTTTCACTTTCTGTTAAGGATACATAATGTAAATCCTAGAGTGACCACAAATAAAACAGGAACAAACCCAGTAAGTCGATGGTGGAGATAAATGGAATAATAAAAAAAAATCAGTTAATCCAATAGAAGCCAAGAAAAGTGGGAAAAGGGAAGAAACACAAATGGAATAAACAGAAAAAAATAGCATGCTGATAAACATAAACTCAACCATATCAACAATGACACTAAACACAAATTGTCTAAACATTTCAAATAAAAACCAGAGAACTTGGAGTAGACAAATATTTCTTAAATTTGTCAGAAGAAGAAAAAATGATAAAGTAGACTTTAACCAAATTTAAAAACTTTTTCACTTCAAAATAGACCTTTAAGAAAGTGAAAAAGTAAGCCAGAAACTGAAAGAAAACATTTATAATGCATAAATCTGATGGACTCAAATCCAAAATACAAAAAGAACTATTAAAATTCAACAATAGAAAGACAACCCAATTAAAAATTGCGCAAACATTAAAACAGACTTTAGAAAAGAAAATATATAAATAGTCAACAAGTGCATGAATAACTTTACATATTATTAGTCACTAGAGAGAAGCAAAGTGAAGCTGTAGTGAGATGACTGCACCTCTATGACAATGGCTAAAATTGGAAAGACAGTTCCAAGTATCGGCAAGGATGAGGTGACTTTAATTCATATATATATGATAGAAATATAAAATAGCACAGCTTCTTTGGAATGCACTTTGGCAGTTTCACATAAAATCAAACACTTATTTAATTTATGACTAAGCCATTTCATGCCTAGGTTTTTACCAAAGAGAAATGAAAACATATGTCTGCCCCCAAACTTGTAAATAAATTTTAATAATAGTTTATTCATAACAGCCCAAAACTGAGAACAACATAAATGTTCATCAGCATTTGAATCGCTAAACAAATTATTATATATCCATACAATGGAATAACACTCTACGATAAAAAGAAATGGATTACTTACTGGTACACACAACAGTATGGATTAATCTCAAAAACATTAACTTGAATGAAAGAAACCAGAAACAAAGAGAGTATTTACTGTATGGTTTCATTTATATAAAATTGGAGAGCTGGCAAAACTAATCTACAGTGACAGAAAGCAGATCAATGCTTGCTTGAGGCTGGAGGTATGAGGGAGATTAACAGAAAAGGAATATGGGGGAACTTCCCTTGGTGCTGAAAATGTTTTATATCTTGAATGTGATGATAGATAACGTAATGTATTTGTTAGCATTCATTGAACTATGCATTTAAAATGAGTTACATTTTATAGCATGTGAATTATACCTCAATGGAGCTGAGTTTTGAAAGTTTTAACCCTGTGTGCCCAGAATCTGCGTATATTACCCCATGTTATACGTGTGTGCTAAATCATTTCAGTCGTGTCTGACTCTGTGAGTCTCTATGGACTGTGGCCTGCCAGGCTCCTATGTCCATGGAATTCTCCAGGCATGAATACTGGAGTGGATTGCCATGCCCTGTTCCAGGGGATCTTACCAACTCAGGGATCAAACCTGCGTTTCTTACATCTCTTGCATTGGCAGGCGGGTTCTTTATCCCACATTTCAGGTGAGGATGTGTCAAGTGACTTACCTCCCCAGATCACACAGCCAAAGGGAGACAGGAGTACTTTTATTCTATTCTGCAAGAAATGCTTTTTATCTCTCCATATAGGCATATTTGATCTTCTTACAAATTAAAGTAGAGGACACACATTGTTCCAATGCCTTTCAAACTACTGTGTGGTTGGTGTCTAGAAAACTTGCTATAGAGTGATCACTAGGGCAATTTATATATTTTCCCTTAGAGAATCTTTTTTTTTTTCCCTTAGGTGATTTTTTTATTCCCCCTATACTTTTTAGAATGTCTTCTAAGATGGCAGAGTAGTGAGGCTGTAAATATTTTATCTTCAGGGCTGTGGACAATTCTTACACCACTCAGGGTGCAATCAGGACATAGAAACCATATTGGTTATTTGAACAGAGAAAATTTAATGTAAAGAATTGTTAACTTGTAAAAGGTGATTGAATGCTCAGAGGGATAAAAGAGAATTCTAAGGGTTCTGGAAGTCTCTAGTACTCCTTAGAGCAGCAACTACCTGTAGGCTGAGAAAGAGTAGACAATAAATAAACTAAGGACTGGAAGAGTGCCCTCCCCCCACTGCATAGGCTGCAGTTCAAACCTCTTCAAATCACAGGGTCACCACAGGGAGGATGCTGGCTGCCAAAGGCCATGGGCCGCAGGTGGTCTACAGAAGTGGCTCACTGTTACTTGAGAGCATCAGGTAGACCAGAGCTGCAGCCTGCCTCTAGAGGGGAGGCATGCCATGGGGACATGGCTGGCACTCATCTGCATGGCCACTGGGCTCCTGCTCTGAATAATAATGATGATCATAATAATAGTGACACAGGACAGACACCAGAAGGGATGTTTCGCCACCATCATCTTGCAGGGGCACTTCATCGCTCTATTAAAGAAGCCTAACATCCTGCCAATCCAGCAAGGGAGAAATGTTTATAGCGCCCACGTTCAGTGTCACAGCGCAGGACAAATAAGGGTGAAACTGGAGCTGAGAGATAATAAATTGACAACCAGCACAATGTTTAAATAGAAGTTGGGGTAATCTTGGTCCAGTCAAATCAGCAAATGTCATTGTCCTAGAAGCAATGAGTATTCTGGTTAACATATCTCTCTTCTAAAATCTGTTGATCTAAATGTATTTCTTTCTGGATAATCTATACTGTTCATGGTCCTACAAGCTATTCAGTTTCAATGCCAGAAACATCAGAGTTCCAAAGATGGAGCCCCAAAGATGCCTGCCTTCTAGGCCCAGGTGTGTATTGTGGGTGAAGAGATCAGCCAGGTGGGGAGTCCAGGAGGCTGTTCCTCAATTCCAAGCAGTGAGTAGTCTCTAGGGATGTGGGCTCAGAGGGATGTGGGTTCCTTTAGGTTTCAAGGGAACTGCAAATCCCCATCTCCCAGTCTTTAATGTTGGCAAATAAACCAAATGGGAACAAATGCCATGTTCACCATGCAAGCATATCTGGGGTTGATTCAGCCCCTGGGCTTGTTTGCTTTGGAAGCACCCTCACTGCCTCCCTCTCACTCATTTTCTCCAGTCAATTGGCTTTTAAGCTGCCCCGCTTTTTCACATTTGAAACAATACAACTTAGTTCCACGTTGCCCATCCCCACTGTCGTAGTTCAGATCTCACCCTCTCCTTCCTGGGCTCTAATCATAGTCTCTGGCTGGTAGCCCCTTCTTTGCTCCGGCACCATCAGACTGATGTTTCTAAAGCACAGTTGATAAGGTGGGGGGGGGGCGGGGGAGGTGGGGAGGGGGTGGGAGGGGGTTCAGGATGTGGGGGACGCATGTATACTTGTGGTAATTCATATTGATGTATGGCAGAAACAATCACAATATTGTAAAATAATTATTCTCCAATTAAAATAAATAAGTTAATTCAAAAATATATAAATGAAATAAAGCACAGCTCTTTTGGGGCTTGCCTGGCGGTTCAGTGGTTAAGACTCGGTGCTTCCAATGTTGGGGACACAGGTTTGATCCCTAGTTGGGGGACTAAGATGCCACATTCTGTGCAGCATGATAAAAAAATATTGAAGCATAACTCTTTTTGTGTCTCCTTTCCGCTTGAAAGCTTTCCATGGCTCCCCTGGCTCTTGTGGATAAAGCTTCATTTGCCCAGCATCTTCCTTCCTCCACAGTCTCTCTACCCCTTCCAATTCTGGGTCCTTTAGTTCCCCATGCCCTGCAGACTCTACGACTTCATGTTACTCAAAGTCTCCCCAACACATTTGCTTTCCCCACTTTCCTGTTTCTGCACCGGCCTCTTCCTTTCCCTGATGCCTTTACCATTTGTCAGTCTGGCAACCTCCTACTCATTCTTCAAGACCCAGTCTGAACATTGGCTCATTGGAGAAACCTTCCCTTCTCTCCCCAGTATGAACACATTATTCACGCTGCTAATTTAGCATTCATCGTTTGTTTTCCAGTTGACAATAGCCCTGGATCCCACGGCTTTGTCTGTCTTCCCGGTTGTATTTCCCAAGACCATCACTCATATGTCTTTGTATCGTTAGGGCCTCGGGTAGTGTCTGGCATATAGTAGGTGCTCAATAATTCATCAAATGATGGAACCAATGAGTGGATAATGAAATGAAGGAGAGACTGGAGGAACTGCTTCCTTCCTGAATCTTTCTCTGACTTTTTATGATAGCTCATTGTTTCTGCTCTGATTGGCACTTTGATGGTCATGAGAATGCTTTCCCACATCTAAATAACAGCCAACTGAGCCAGGCTTTATTTCACAAGTCTGGGCTGTTAGGAATTTATCCTGAATTGCTACTTACCATTTCATAGAAAGTCCTCCAGACACCCTTGGGTCCCTGAGATCTTAATCGCCAGCACCCTCATAAATTGTCAGAGTAGAACTATGCTACCCTTTATATAAATAAAAGTATAAACCATTATTCTATATGCTTTTGTTTATCACAAGAGCTGGTCATTTCGAAAGCATGATTTGTGGTGTTGGTTTGACCTTCGAGTGGGGACTGAGAACATTTCATAGAGAGTGTTGGCCTGGCCATCTGAGTTTTTGGGACGTGCTCCCTAGTGGCTCAGATAGTAAAGAATCTTCTTGCAATGTGGGAGACCTGGGTTTGATACCTGGTTCGGGAAGATCCCATGGAGAAGGGAATGGCTATCCACTCTAGTATTCTTGCTTGGAGAATTCCACGAACTCTATAGTTCATGGGGGCTATAGTCCATGGAGTTGCAAAGAGTTGGACATGACTGAGTGACTAACACTTTCACTTTCAAAGATGGAGACAGGATGTATACAGAGGGGGTATGGTGCTCTTGAACCCCATGTTGAAATCTTTATCATGGAGGAGGAGACCCACAGGCTTCATTCATGGGGTGCCCTGTTGACAGCAGGTGGTGCATGCCACTGGGAGCAGGGTATGGAATGGCTATTTATTTATTTAAATTAAGGCCAATTATTATTGTTGTTTTTATTTTTGGTAAAGTGCAGTGAGTAGTGGGCTCTGGGAAAGTTCCCTGCCACTGTAAACATGTTGGTTAGAAGTCATTAATATGACATTCACACATCCCTAATAAAGTACATAACAGAGATCTGGCACCATTGAAATACCCAGAGGACATTAAGTATGAATCTTAAAACCAAGAGTATTGGAAGCAAGATATTTTTACTTCTCATTTGGGAGTAATATAATTGCATTTTGTGGCTCTAGCAGATGCTGGGGCCAGCTGCTGGGAGAGTCCTGTTTTTTTTTCTTCCCCCTCAGCTTCGGTCCCTTACAGATAAAACCCTTGTGCAAAATTCTCATAAAAAACAAACTTTTAAAAATTATCCCTTGGTTGGAAGATCTGTATATTTTTTGTGTGTGCATGTGTACAAAATATCTGAGATTGTGTAGACCACAGATATTTCCTTTGCTTGGAGTCAGGAGAATAAAAAAACAAAACATCTCTCTGTATAGCTGGTTGTTGCTTTTGTTTGTTTGTTTGTTGAATTTGTCCCAATAAGCACTAAAAACCCCTGAAGACTGACTTTGCTCTTTCCTTGATACCGGCCACCCAGATAGAGAATGGACTGCCCCAGGGAGAGCTGATGGAAGGCCTGGGAGGGCCCGGTCCTTTTTCTGAGGGCAGCTTCAGAGGAAATTGTTGAAGGGAGAGTCAGTTGCTCTGGGCTGGGCAGGGGTAAGGGGTGTCCTCAGTGAGTTACTTCTGGAGAAGGAATGGCTGTGACAGTGTGCTCAGGCTGAGAAATGGAGGTGAATCCAGCTCCTCTGAGAATCCCATATCCTCTTCCAAACAGGCACAGCCTCTCGGAGGCAGGACACGGCTCCTCACCTCCAAGGTGGACCAGGGGGCCAGTGAGCCCTGCTTCAAATGCAGCGGTTTGCTGCAACTGCCTCTTTATTCACACCTGGACTCCACCGCAGCCCTGTGGAGGCAGGGGGCTTGGCTCCAGGAGGCATGCGGAGATTTGCAGGTTCCTGTGATGTCTGTATCTGGAGCTGCTCTGCTGAACGTGGCGGCCATAGGTAGCTGTCCAGATCTTGCAATACAGCTGCTCGCAACTGGGATGGACCAGAAATGGGAAATACACTCTGGGGTTTGGAAACTTAGTTTGAAAATACTGTGAAATAGCTCATGACTGCTTTAAAAAAAATAGAACTAGTGAAATCATAATATTTTAGATATATTGGATTAAAGTATAAAATATATTTAAAAATATATTATTATTATTCAAATTTTTATTTATTTTTGGCTGCACTGGGTCTTTGTTGCTGTGTGGCTTTCTCTAAGTTGCAGTGAGCAGAGGCTACTTTTTAGTTGTGGTGCATGGGCTTCTCACTGTGGTGGCTTTTCTTGTTGTGGAGCATGGGCTCTAGGGCATGCAGGCTTCAGTATTTGTGCCCCATGGACATGTTGCTCTGAGGCAGGTGGAATCTTCCCGGACCAGGGATCAAACCTGTGTCTCCCGCATTGGCTTGCAGATTCTTAACCATAGGACCACCCAGGGACGTCTGAAAAAAATATTGTTAAAATTAATTGCTCTTGTTTCTTTATACTGTTTAAAAAATGTCACACCCATGGCTTGCCTTTGTGGCACACATTCTGCTTCTGCGGACAGTGCTGCCCTGGTGCTGATGGGTTGGCTGGGTGCTGCCTTTTTGGATGTGGAGAGCTTTGCAGAACATTTCTGTCGAGCCTCTTCATGTAGGGCATCGAGCCTTGATGGCAGGTGCACCTTTATTTTTCCACTCCCAACCCCCCAGCTTGTAGCAAAGTTGGCTCAGACATAGGCTCTTTCTGTCTGCATCCTTTAGAAGAGAACTTTGTATTCTTTCATCAGCCTCTATCTGCCAACAGTCACCTTCAGATACAAGAACCACTCAGGGCTCTGGAGATGGAAGGACTGAGACTCAGACCCTCCCCAGACACTGAAAAACAAGAAAGGGAGAACTGCCAGGCATGTAAATTAGCCCCAGAAAGCACAGTGTGCTCCGAGAGTGGTACAGCCACTGCTGAGAAGGTTCCAGAAGCTAGAGTTCATTCTAGCAGGGAAGACTCCCTGGAAGAGGTGGCCTATGAACAAGGTCAGGAAGTTTATGTGGGAAGAATCAGCGCACAGGAGCTGAGGTGGGAAGGTCAAGGGGAGCCAGGTTGGCACATTGTGTTGCCATCTCTCAGTCCCAGGGTAGCCTCCGACAATGACCCTGAGCCTCACTGGCCCAAGCTGGCTCACCACCAAGATGGGCTTTGCAGTCCTCTGCCAGACCCATCACCTGGGGGCAGACAGGACCAGCCCCACCTGGCAATTGGACAGTGAGCGGTCAGCATGACTTTGGATGACAGAGATGCATAGCGACGTGGCGTGTGATCAGGCAAGAATGGCAGGCAGTCCTGCCCACACTGTCCTTCTCAGTGGGAGAGACGCCATGTCTCTTCCTGACCTTGTTCATAGGCCACCTCTTCCAGGGAGTCTTCCCTGCTGTGTAACTCTAGAATGAACTCTAGCTTCTGGAACCTTCTCAGCAGTGGCTGCACCACTCTTGGAGCTCACTGTGCTTTCTGGGGCTAATTTACATGCCTGGCGGTTCTCCCTTTCCTGGTGGTTCAGACAGTAAGAATCCGCCTGCAATGCCGGATACCAGCGTTCAGTCCCTGGGTTGAGAAGATCCTCTGTAGAAGGAAATGGCGACCCATTCCAGTATTCTTGCCTAGAGAATTGCATGGACAGAGGAGCCTGATGGGCTACAGTCCATGGGGTCACAAAGAGTCGGACATGACTGAGTGACTTTCACTTCACTTGGGGAGGGACCACCTTCCTCCCTGGTCTGCAGGGATGGAACCCGATGCCAAGCAGATACAGGGGCCTGTGGGATTCCCGGAGCCCCCCGACACACACAGACGTTGTATCTTGGCAGCAGTTTTTCTATTTGAACATCCAAAGGACAAACTAAACATTTAAAATCTGCAAGCTGGACAGTCTTTGCTTTGGATCCTGCAGTGAATTCCTTCATCCTGACAGTTGAGTCGTTCTTCTCGGCACTGATGCAGTGTTTAGGATCCAGGAAGAGAGAGATCCCAAGGGAGCCAGGGAGGAGCTGGAGGAGACTTGCAGGCATGAAGGGTGGCCCTGTGGGTGCAGGGTCCGACCTTGTAGGAAGGGGGGGCTGGCATTTTCTTCATGCCAGGCCTCACTGAGCTGGACGTCTACACTTTCTTCTTGTTTTTATTGTGGTGAAATACACATAAAATTTCCCATTAGTGGCGTTGAGTATATTCTCGATATTGCATATAACCTTCACCACTGTCTCCTTCCAGACAATCTCATCTCCTCAAAAGGAGACACAACCCCCATTAGTAGTCACTCCCCATGGCCCCTCTTTGTCCAGCCCCTAGCAACCACCAACCTATCTTCTATCACTATGGATTTGCCTATTCTCGACGTTTCACATCAATGAGCTCATACAACACGCAGTCTTGTGTATCTGGTTTCCTTCACCAGCATGTTTTCAGGGTCCATCCATGTTGTAGCATGTGTCAGAATTTTACTCCTTTTTGTGGCTGAATAACCTCTTGTGTGGAGAGAACACATTCTGTTTATCCGTCTGTCTGTCTGTTGATGGGCACTAGGGATTGTGAACAATGCTGCTGGGAACATTTGTGTATGTGATTTTGTTTGAGTCCCAGCTTTCACTTTGCTGGGGCATGTTCTTGAGGACTCTGTGAATTTCCTGGGCCAGATTTGTGTTTGAGAGGCCACAGATGAGGGGGAAAGTGCACCCTGTACTGGGGTGGGGAGTCCTGAGTCCCAGTTTGGCTCAGTCACAAACATGTGATCTTGGCCAAGTCCCTTCCTGTCTCTGGGCCTCTGTTTCCTGCCCTATGCAAACGAGATGGCCCAGATCTGTGTTTCCATCTGACCTCCTTGGAGCCCCAGGTTGGTAGAGCCTCAGGGAAAGAATGGGGAGGGCCAGAAAGTTGGGCTGAAGATGCCGTTTTTCAAAACCTCTTCCTCTCTTCAGCTAGAGCGTCTCTCTCTTTTTGTCTGTTTTGTCTGTATTGTAAGGCATTTAAAACAAAAGATTCCTGGATATAGGAAACTTCTTCTGTCACCAAAATAGATGATCCCATGAATCATACACAGGTTTTGAGGTGGAAAGGAGCCTGATCCTGCTGGAAGGAGAGAATCCTGCTCACGGATGCTCAGTCTTACTGCTCCTGATCTCCTGAAGGGAGGTGGGGCAGTGAGGTAGCTCTGGCTCAGTAGAGACCAGAAGGCTTGTTAACCTGAGCTGGGGGAAGCATGACTGTCCATGGGCAGGGTTTCCTTTCCTCCCTCTGAGCACATTGTAGCTGTTCTTTTAAGAAATCCTGATCAGTGGTGGAGAGTGTGGGTTCTGGAGCCATTCCACATCGATTCAGGTTCTACTTCTGCAGAGCGTAGCCGTGTGACCTTGGGCAAGTCACTGAACTGCCTAGTGCCTCAGGTTCCCCACCTGTAAAATGGGCATGGTTCCCATTGCATCGTTTGTTTTGACGATTAAGTGAGACTGTCCTGTGTGAAGTCCTGGAGCACTCGCTGGCCTTGGACATCACTGCCAGCACCAGCTGTTACGATGACACAGTTGGTGAAATCCCCCTTCCCTTGGAAATCAACCCCTTCATAGCCCAGATGACTCTTGAGTCATGATGGGTCTCACTTTGCTTCACACTCTTTAGCATCTACTATTCTGTGAGGTTCTTTGGGATGTGCCTAGCCATCTTCCCCAACAAAATTCTAAGCTTTGTGGAGGCAGAGTCTGGCCCATGGTCTGCCCATCTGACAGGTAACCCAGACACTCCCAGTCTGGCTGGGAGTCAGGTAGTAACAGAGTGATGCTCCCTGGTGGTCAAGTCCAGCTTCAGGCTTATCCAAGGTGAGCACCACAGAATAGGGAGCCTGAGGCTAGGCATTCACTTTCCTTTGCTTGGAGGAGCTGCTCTTAAGGGGGATGGGTGCTCCACCAGGGGGATATATGTGGGGGGGGATCTCTGTTACCTTGAGAGTGGAGGAGGGTGCAGCCGGTGCTCGAAAGCAGTCCATGAATCAGTGTGGTTCCCTGGGGCCTCTGCTTGTTTGCACGGCAGCTTGGCAGGCCTGAGACGACCCACTGGGTCTGGTTACAGAGTTGACGGGACAGTTGACCCTGTGATGACATGAAAGCCCCACCCTTACGTTGACTTGTCTTTGTCCTCAGCTGTGAGCTCTTTAAGGGCAGACTTCACGTGGTCTTTTTCACTGGCTGGTCCTATTAGGTGCTCAATAAACATTTGTAGAGTAAATAGTTAAGACAATAAGCAGTCCAGGGAATTTTTCTCCTTGCACAACAGTAGCAGTAGTGGGGAACCTTGACAGGTTGGGGCAAGCATTGCCTGTTCACGAAGGCCTTCTCTGGTGCTCTGTGTCTTTGGAACACTGTGATGAATTTAGAGGTGGCTAGGGTGCTCTGTGCCCCCATCCTTCTGGGCTATTAGGGGTCACTTAACTCTCAGCTCTTAGCCTGGGCAAGAGCCTGGGGCCCAGGGGTTCCAGTTGGTGTAGACCGTTCCCCCAGATATCAAAACTACTGAAGTTCAGGTAGATGAGCACCTAAAAAGTGGCCCAGTTTATCCACTTCCCGACTCCAGCCACTGTTAGTTCCCAGTGCTTTGTGCAATGAGGTGGGCTCCAGTAGAAAAGGGGAAGGATTGATGCCAACTAACTCTGAAGAGTCATTGTGATGTTAGCATTCATGGTGGGTATTGGGGGTGGAGGCCAGTAGAGGGTGGGGATTGATGGAGATAAGTCCAGCAGCACAGGCAGCTGGACCATTGGGTGCTTGCTACCTCATCAGGGGCACCACATAGACCTTCTAATCATAATCGTGGCAGCAATGATTGTTGGGCATTGCTATATGCCAGGCAGGGTATTAAGAATTTTCACTCCTTGTAACTACCCACGAAGTGGTTTGATCTCAGTTTCCTAGGAAACTGAGGTCTGGACAGGTCAGATAACATGCTCAAGGGCAGACAGTGAGTAAGTGGCAGAGCCAGCCCCCAAGCTGGGTCTGTTTGCTTCCAGAGCGTGTGCTCTTCACCGTCAGACTCTATCACCTTCCCAGGTGACCAGAGTTAATTAACTCACCAGTAAAGGTCTGTCTAGGAGTTGCTGGGTTTTGCTGCTTTTAAGCACTTGCTTCAACTTTCTTAGGCTTCCCAGGTGGCGCAGTGGTAAAGAATCTGCCTGCAAATACAGGAGACACAGGAGACGAGGGTTCGATCCCTGGGTCGGGAAGATCCCCTGAAGGAGGTAATGACAACCCAGTCCAGTATTCTTGCCTGGAGAGTCCTATGGACAGAGGAGCCTGGCAGGCTACAATCCATGGGATTGCAAAGAGTCGACCTGACTGAGCACTGAACACTCAACTATCTTAAGTAGTAAACGTATACAAACACTCAACATACTTAGGACACACACACAAACACCCTTACTTATGTATACACTTTTTTTTCACCAAGAAATCTACATTTTTAGAAAAAGTAAATCATAGCATTATAGACAATAGGATTTATTCCTGGAAAAAAGTCATTAGGTTAGAATTTCAGTATTTTGAAGTTTGGTGATTTTTTATAATATTTTTTAAATTGGAGGATGATTGCTTTACAATATTGTGTTAGTTTGTGCTATCCAAAGATGTGAATCAGTCTTGTATACACATATATCCCTCCCTTATATAGGCACTTTTATTTCTACAGTGCCTACTCTTCATACCTCCCTCCTATGTACCCACCCACCCATCCATTCATCCATCCAACAAACATTTATCAGGACACTGTTAGGTCCTGGGGATATGTCAGTGGTGACGTAGTCCCTGCCCTTGAGGAGTATGTGGACTAGTGGGGGATGCCATCCAAGTAAACAAGCCATTAGGATGCAGAGTGATCAATCCTTCGTGCTGGAGGAAGGTGCCAGGTGCCATGTGAACACTGAGGATGGGCAGCCAGCCCTGTCATGATGAGTTAGGAGGGCCAGCCTGGGGAGGCGGTATCTGTCTATGATAAGACCTTAGGGAGGACATCGTCCAGGGAGAGGGAAGAGAATGATCTGATTGATCAGCTTCTTTAACTGAAATCAACAATAGAAACCTTTTCCAAAATTTTTAATTGGAGGATTGTTGTTGTTCAGTCCCTAAGTCATGTCCGACTCTTTGTGACCCCATGGACTGCAGTATGCCAAGCTTTCCTGTCCTCCATCTCCTGGAGTTTGCTCAAAGTCATGTCCATTGAGTCGGTGATGCTATCTAACCATCTTATCCTCTGTCACCCCCTTCTCCTTTTGCTTTCAATCTTTCCTAGCCTCAGGGGCTTTTCCAGTGAGTTGGCGCTTCATATCAGGTGGCCATTAATTAATTGCTTTACAATGTTGTATTGGTTTCTGCCATACAGCAGTATGAATCAGCCATAAGTATACATATGTCCCCTCCTTCTTGACTCTCCCTCCCACCCTCCAATCCATCCCAGCCCTCAAGGTTGTCACAGAGCACTGCCAGAGGAGGAAAAAAAGAAATCTGTACAAGGCAACTCTGTTTTTGCCATAGGTTTCTGTTTCCCAGCTTGTTGGGGAAAGGGCTGATGTAGCTGGGGCTCTGGTTAGTGGTCATGGCTAGCTTGTGGTTGTGGTCAGTTTCCACCATGATGAGAGGCCCTGACCCCCATCTGGGCCTGTGACCATCATACTGTGTGGCCTGGGTGGTGTTTTCTACATTGACCTGCCCTGTTGCCCTGGTTTTGGTGGTGTCTCTTTTCCTTCAAGCCTAAGTTGAGCATCTCTGTGGCATTGGTGTCCATGCCCTGACGTCCAAGCCTGAAGGAGGCTGACTGTTACTCCATCCCCAGGAGTGCTTCCGGAACCCCAGTGGCACAGGAAGTTGAGACGGGAGGCTGGCTCCCTGCATTTTTCTGGTTGTCGAGGGCGGCAGCTCCGTGCTGTATCATCACCAAGATCAAGGGAATGGCATACTAGTCCAGCCTTAATTTAACTTACAGTTCCTGCCAATTTCACATCAGCAGGTCCTTTTGGAGCTGGAAGTAATGGGCCATATCATGCCTTGGAGCCCAAGCGATGACTTATGTGGATGTCATCCACTGGCTTTTTATGGAAATGATTAATAAATCAGTAATTCTATCTGCAGTGATGTTGTTGTGTTTATAAATATTTAATTTACCTTCAGGTGCCCACATTTTCTCCATCTTTGCCTTAAACTCTGCTGACACGGCTCGTCTTTCTGAAGCGATCTTCGGTAGATTATCAGAAGTAGGAAAGGTTAACCCTCCCTGCCCCCCGCTCTTTCTCTCTCTCTTTCTGTCTCCCTGTCTCTGTCTCTGTAATATGGCTCTCTCTTTCCTTTTTTTAATCTTTGTGTGATTTGGCTCGGCGCTTGGGGCTCATGCTGAGAGAAGGCAACACTCCTTGTGACAATGATGAAAGGTTACTCCAGTTTCAGAGGGAGACCGACTAAACTTTCCAGTTCTGACCTTGCACGAGTGGAGACCTGTTGTTGGCGTGTGTTTTCTCCTGCTTCAAATTAATGACATTTATAAGCTGGAATGGTGTCTGATGTTTTCCTTCCACAGAGAGGTATCTTTGTCCTTGCCACCAACTCATCTTTTGAAACCCGGTGCTTTGATTATTACGGTATGGCAGGTTGAATGGAAAAGTCTTTTAAAAAAATCAAAATAGAAACGCAGTCCAAGTTGAGTATTTCTCCACCGGAGAGGTTCCAACCTCACAAAAGAGGATGGCGGCTGGGAAAATAGCAAAAAAAAAAAAAAAAAGTAAAAATAAAATCAAATCATCCTTCTTACCTCTCAGGATCCTAAGTGAGCTAATTGTTGTTATTATCTTTTTATTCTTCTGTTTCAGGAAATTGCAGCTTATTTAATAACATTTGAGAAACACGAAGAATGGCTAACCACCTCCCCTAAGACAAGGTAATGTCCCAGATCTCGTGGTTTTTTGAATATGTGCAGTAAATGTATTGATTTTCATTGATTACTTGGTTTGGTCAGTTCATTCATGAGCAAGTTCAGAATGCCATGTTGTGCCTGATAACTTGTGACACTGAGGTCTCATTCATTGGCCCAAGATCATGGTAGTGAATGCAATCAGATGGATTAAAACCAGTGCAGTTGCCATCATGCAAGTTGGAAATTTTAACCTGCTAGCTTAAGGCTGGATCCTTCAGCTGGGTGCTTGGAAAGGCTTGGCAGGCAGGACTGTCAGGGGAAGTTTATTTGGGGAAAGTGCCACCGATGTTCTCTATAAACGTACTTTCAAAAAGAGAAACTACCTTAACTGTTCACTTTCATCTCAACACGTTTCACAAACTGAAAGTCCAGTTTCTCTGGATGGCGTTAAGATCTCCCCAATCAGAAAGGCATGGCTGTTTGCAATTTATTATTTAGTCCACGTCCGTGAACATGCCAACTGCCACGGACACCGAACTCGTCTCACCACCTGGGAACAGAGGGAATTGGCGAGGATTCAGCTAACTTGTGCTCTGTCAGGGCGAGTGATATTATTTTGTGAAGAATGGGGGCGTTGGGATTTAGGGTTGATTTTAAAGGCAGCCTCTTCTCCTCCCCAGCTCTCAGTTTTTCATTTTTGGTATGTTCCATCCTAGAGCTTTGGAAAAACAGCCACTCTCTTCCAATTGCCACAGGTTTTCTATTAGTGGTGATAGGCCCAGATGTTTAACAGCTTGAGTGGTATTAGCCAGAGAACAGCTTACAGGATAACCGGGCTCTGGGTTTGAACCTGAGAGGTGGAAAGCCCAGTCTGTTTCCTTTGGCAAGAAGCACCAAATTTCCCGTTTGTTAACTGGGAGGCCAGGGAAAGGGGTGGGGGTGTGCCCTCTGCCCACTTGGCCATCAGCTTGTCCTTTCCGAGCCATGGAAGAAAAATATTTACTCAGTTTAGAAGGTTCTTTAAAATATTTCTTCAAGACATTTCAGTTTTTACTGGTTAGCATCCATTAGATGGGGCTTCCCAGGTGGCCTACTGGTAAAGAACCTGCCTGCCAATGCAGAAGATATAAGAGATGGGGGTTTGATCCTTGGGTCAGGAAGGTCTCCTGGAGGAGGGCATGGCAACCCACTTCAGTATTCTTGCCTGGGGAATCCCATGGACAGAGGAGACTGGGAGGCTGCAGTCCACGGGATCATTAAGAGTCAGAGATGACTGAAATGACTTAGCACACACACATCCATTAGATGAGGACAAAAAATTTCCATTTTGAAAGAGTGTATCAGAGGATATTGAGGAAAGGGAGGTGAGTTCCTGAGATTTGCATTCTCAGGTGGGGATAGAGGTTGACTCTAACCTTTTTACCTTTCATCCTGAACCCCTCTGTAGGATCTCTTCAACTTCTCAGCCTTCTGGGGCCATGGTTTTCTTTGCTATAAGATCAAATGGCTTGTATCAGTCAGTTTTTGATGTGATAATGCCTTGTAAGAAACAATCTCCACACTAAGTAACTTATAACAATAAATGTTTATTTCCTGCTCATGGGTCTGTGGGTTGGCTTTGGTTTTGGGTTGGGTTCAGGACCACATGATGTGTCTTCTTATTGTAGGACCTAGGCCTAGAAGCTTCCCCCAACCCCTGTCTACTACCCCTCTTCCCTGTCTGGGACATCTGGGTTTCATGGAGAATGGCAGGGGCTTAAAAGCCAAGGCAGTCCATGTAGGCACAGTGAAGTCCCCTGGATGTGGCATCATATGTCACATGGGTGCATGTGTGCTAAGTCACTTGAGTCATGTTCAACTCTTTGTGGCCCCAGTGGACTGTAGCCCACCAGGCTTTTCTGTCCATGGGATTTCCCAGGCAAGAATACTGGAGTGGGTTGCTGTGCCCTCCTCCAGGGGATCTTCCTGACCCAGGGGTCGAACCCAGGTCTCTTATGTCTCCTGCATTGGCAGGTGGGTTCTTTACCACTAGCGCCACCTAGTCAGCCCATCATATGTCACACCTGCTTGCAATCCATTAGTCAAAGCAATTCCTGTGGCCAAGCCCAGAAAGAATGAGGCCAAGAAGGATATTCTTTGCTAGAGGGTGGTCAGAGTGGGGGCAGGGAGAGCGAATGTGATGCCCATCTACTGTCTGTGAGGCACAGCTGTGTCCTGTAGTGTGGAGAGCCTGGCCCACTCATCTCTCCTTTCTTTGGGAGCACCTTCTTCCAGGGCAGTGATTTCCAAACCTAATCAGGGATCAGAATCAGCTGGGGGGCTTGCTCCAGTAACATGCTGGACCCCACCCCTGGTTTCTGATTCAGGATGTCCGGGTGGGGCCTGATCCTCTGTATGTCTAACCAGCCCCAGGTGATGGGGTGTGGCTGGCCGGGGACCCCGCTTTGAGAACCGCTGCTCTAGTTTCTCTGGGCAGGAGGAAGTCTGTCTGATTTCCACCTTGGCACCATTTCCCAACTCCCCACCGTGGTCCTCATCTCGAGCAGCCTCCAGGCTCTCCACACGCCCTTCATTCCTCAGCCAAACACTTCTTGAATCTAAGTGGAAGGAAAGAGCTTCTCTTTAGCCAGAGAATGAGGTTCGCTGTCACGCCTCCTGGGCTAGACATCTGATTTTAGATGTGCGGACGCGAGTCCTTCTTCAATCGCTCCCTGATGGCACGACAGGGCGGGGATCCTGCCTCGTGTTTCAGCCTGAATTCGGGTTTCCGTTGAGAAGCGAATGTCACTCATGGTCGTGCCTGACTCACTTGACTTTGGGGGAGTATAAATAGAGCCAAGAGCCTTCCTATCTCGAGGCATAAAGGGGGTGTCTGGGGGCAGAAAAGAGATGAGGGTTTTGATATTGACATATCCAGGTCTGAGCCTTGGCCCCATCACTCAGTACTTTTGTGACTTTAACAGAGTTGTTTCAGCCCCTTTCAAAGCTCCATTTTTTCTTCTTCATGCATGAGACAGAGGCCAACGTTGACTGTGTCTTCACTGGGTCACGATGAGGATTGAATGAGACAGTATTTGTGATCTTGATTTGCATGCTATGAGGGTCCGTGCCCAAGCAGGTCTGTTTGCAAGGGGCCATCCCCAGGCTTCCTGTTGTCCTTGATTTTGGGACGTACTTGCCACGATCTCTCCAGGCTTTGGAAGGACGAGTTTCTTTTCTGAAAGTGAAGGGTAAAGATAGAATGATTCCTATTAGTATTGTAACATCCAGTCCGTGTTTACACTTGAAAGCTTCTTGTCCCAGGAGGTGGAAAAGTTGCTGTGGTTGTTCAAGGACCTTCCTAAATTAGTTGTTGGGTTGAGTTTGGATCTCCCCATCCCCCTCCCTTCTCTTGTATTGAAATTAATTGGTGCAGTTAACTGCTGAGTTCATGCAAACCGGCCTCCTGGTATTAAGGAATTAATGACACCAATACTCTGCTGAATGAGGAGGCAATACAACTTCTGTTTGCCGCTGCTGCTGCCACTGCTAATTTCATTTCAGAAAATTAATAAAAATGAATTGCACCACTGACATTTATAGAGTTTCCTAATAAAATGATACATTGTTTGTGTGGAGGAATCCCTATTAAATTAATTGTCGTAATCAGTTCACATATAGATGTTGGTATAGGAGCTGCAGAGGGACCCACTCGTCGTCTCCCTGGCTTGCTGATGGCTGGGGGTTATAAATAGAGCCCTTGCTCAGATCCTGCCCTAATTACGGTGAAGGTCCCAGGAGCCCCGCTCACCTGTTTAATAATGAGGTGTGCTGCAAGAGGCTCCCAGGGCTGGGGGCCCCTGGGGCGGCTTCGTCACAACAGGGCTGCACGCAGATTGTTGAAGCAGCCCCGTATCATAGTATCAGCAACTGGGACCTTCTGAAAGTGGCAGCTTGAAAAATCACCCTTAGAACGTCTTTATTTGGCACTTGCTGTGTGCTCAGCACTATAATAATACTGCTGGGAGACCCCAGGAGACTCCACGCTCCTCACCATGCCAGGTGAATTTAGAATCTTAGAATCGAGAGATTCCACCCCTCCATCTAGAACGTTCTTCCAGCTCCTCCTTCTGGCCTTGATTTTGTGTCATTCTCTCCATGAGGTCTTCCATGAACACATGATTTAAAAATCACACCCTTCCCATCCAGCAGGAATTCCTTTCCTCTGTTCCTGTGTTTTGTTTCTCTAGAGCGCCCTTCACTACCTGAGACATGGTGTAATTCCCCTGTTTATTTAATTCACTTATTCATCACCTGACCTCCTTTCCCTCCAAAAGTACCACAAGGAGAAGGATTTTCGGTCTGGCTTGTTCAAGGGGTCTCTCCAGTGCCTGCAGTGCTGCTGGACACATTGTGGGTGCTCCACGAATATTTGTGAAATGAATGAGAGTGAGTCTGAAAGTTGTGGAGGGAGAGATCTGGTTTTATTCCACTTTATTTTTTTGTCTTGTATAGATTTCCTAGTGCTGTGCTCTGGGGCACTTCCGTGATGGGCTTTTAAGTCTGTTCAGCAGTTCTGCCAGACCTGAGATGCAGAAAGGGTGTATTATCTGTCCAAGATGGCACAGCCAAATGTGAGAGCTAGAATTTGAACCCAGGATTATCTTACAGCAAAGCCCACAGTCTTAGCTTTGAGGCTATACTTCTGCTGGTGTGGGATGTGAAGGTGGCCCCGCAAATGGTCCTACTACTTTTTTCTACCTCCCATCTCCATTGATTCTGAACCACCTGGGAGACCCAGCCTCCCTTTGCTGGTGAGTTTGGCTCTGGGTTCCTGTGCTGACCTCTGGAGTTGATCTAGCCTCCAAGTTGCAGGCAGTGTGGAGATGCACACACTCCCCCACAGGGCAGAGAGCAGAGCCCAGCAGAGCCCAGGCAGGCGGGCTGCAAAATTTAGCAAGCCCAATAATTTATTTCTCCTCCCCTGGGAAACATGCAACCTTCCTTGGAAGCTGGGGACACATGAAGCTCAAAATGGAATTGAAAACACTTCCTTCCCAGGAATCTTGTCTATATCTGTTAGGAGGCTGGAAAATGCTATTAATTATCTAATTAATTAATTAGATTTATGTAGATAGCACCTTAACACTGAAACACCAAAGGTCTAATAATAGAATTTTCCTATAATGAACACTGAATGCTTCTTGGTCAATAAGCAATAAAACAGCTAAGTAGGAGGGGTCCGGAGGGAAAGGAGAAGAAAAGTGACACCTGAGTTTCAAGAAGACCCAAGGGACTCAGCAGGAGACCCACCCTCGTCTCTGGGCTCTCAGGACCCCACAGGTCCATTGCATATTGCACCCTGGGTCTTTCCCATGCTGAAAGTGAGACCAAGTCTTGGGTCTTCTGCTCTTACCTCCAAAGTTCTCCCTCCCAGGACTCTTAAGAACTACAGGGTTTGACTATTAACCCTCTATGGACCTTCCCCAAGCCTGAACGTCTCTCCTGGACACCTGGCTGTCATAGTATCACCTCAAACTCATCATCTTCCTTCTCTCACTCCGGCTCTGTTTCTGCTCTCTGATTTCCCTTGCTCTCAGAAAAGCCACCTCATCTTAAAGGCTCCAGGGCTTACCGCTTGTCCTCCTCCGTGGCTTTGTCTTCCTCCCCTGCATGGAATTAGTCACTGGTTCTGCCAGGGTTTCAGACTGTAATTCACATGCTTACTTTCCTCTGTCTCTGTGGCCTGGCCCTGGCCATCTGCATCACTCTTGGGTAACTGAACAGCTCCAACCACATCCCTCTCCAGGCTGGACTTCCTCCTCCTGGTTTCCCTAAGACATTCTTTTCATCGCATCATTGTTCTTGAAAACCTATGGGATCGAGTCCAGTGTTGTGTTCAGGGTCCTAGCGCATTTCCTCCACCTCTCTTTCGCATTCATTTTCCCTGACTCCCCACCACAAAGTACCCACTGCAGTTAGGATGCTGCTACTGCTCTCCAGACACACCTTCTGTGTCCCCTGCTTTGGCTTTTACTCGGCCACTGATCTTCCCTCCAATGCCCCATGTCCATCCCAATCTGCCCATCCTTTGGCTTTGAGGTCTTCCTGGAGTCCCCCAGGCACACCAGCTCATGGGGAGTCCTCTTTGCTGTCAGCTTCTGTAGCCCAGGTTCTTTGTCATCAATTTTTGACAATTGAGTCATAACAAGTGTGGAAGCCTTGCCTTCCGAGGGGGACAGCGTGCTCCCCATGGGCATGGCCATGCCACCTCTGTTGTCTCTGTGCACAGAGGAGCAGGAGCTTAGATGAGGGGTATGCATGGTGGGGTGCAGGCTTGTGGGCGAGCAGGCTGGCACCTGTGCAGACCAGCAGAGAGGGGCTGGGCTGTGGGACCAGGTGTGGGCAGAGTGCTCCACCCAGAAATCCAGTCTCATCAAGCCCCGGACGAGTCCCTGAGCAGGTGGGCTGCTTTGGCCAGGACCTCTGTGCCACCTGTAAGTGGCACAGGAGAGTGACCTTTTTGGCCACCTCTAGGGCATCTGCTCCTTGGGGCAGGTCTAGGACTTTCCTGAGGAAGCCCCGATTCCTGGGAAGTGACTAGAATGGAGCTGCACAGATCATGTGCAGATCCCGTCTGAGAGATTAAAACATTCCCAGAACTAAAAAGAAGTGGAGTTCGGATACAGACAGCAACATGGATGAACTCTGAGGACATTCTGTTCGGTGAAATAAACCAGCCACAAGAGGGTGAATACTGCCTGACTCCACTTATAGGAGATGCTGAGAGCTGTGAGATTCATGGAGGCAGTGAGTAGAATGGTTGTTGCCAGCAGCTGTGTTGGGGGCCAAGAAGTTAGTGTTTTGACGGGACGGAATTCAGTTTGGGAGGATGAAAAAGTTCTGTGCGTGGATGGTGGTGCAGGCTGCACGACAATGTAGATTTATCAGTACTTAATGTCACTGAACTGTGCACTTATAAAAGGAAAATTTTATGTTATATATATTTTACAACAATTAAAAAAAAAAGATTCCCTGAGCTGCCTCTGTAGCTGTGTCCAGTCAGGCAGAGTGGGGAGTTAGGGATTGGTCTTTTGTGTGTGTGTGTGTGTGTGTGTGTAGCAGGTACTATGGAGGAACAGAGTTTGGGAGGTCTGCTCTATAAATAGATCATTTCTGGGACTCTGTCCTTCTGTAAAAGAAGAAATAACCCAAGTCGGCCACGGTTTCATTGTGGTGACCTTTGCATTCTACTGAACTGGGGAACCTGCTATCAAATTAGCATAACGATGTGTCATGTTACATCCATTTCAGCATTTCCTAACGCACTGAGCAAATTCCTGACAAAGTCCAAACTCTTATCATTAACCAAAGAACAAAAGTAGCCGTGGGTGGCGGCTGCTGGCTCAGGACTCATGAGGAGCCTCAGCGCCCCTGGCCTCCTGGAGGGCATGTGCCTTGGGGGCCCCAGTAGTTGGGATAAGTTTCTGAATGAGGTAGGGATGAAGCTGTGACCTGGATCCTGATAAAATGTCTGGTGTCTCGACGGTATCAAAGTGGGACTGCCCCAGATTTTGGTGCGTTTCCCAGAATCACAGGATGCAGAGTGTCAAAGCCAGAGGAGATGGGGAGGCCACCGATCCCCCTCAGTGCCCAGGAAGGGGGCTGAGGCAGGCGTCCTGGCAGCCTAGAACCCCGGTCCCTGGTGCCCTTGGGAGTAAACCAGGGCTTCCTTCAGATTTCTGGCTGCACAGCCTTAAGTGACTGCCCTTTTTGTGAGTGGGCATGGGGCGTTTGTCACACTCCGGGGTTCGTGTGTCCTCTTGTGTCCTGCCAACTTCCACCTTCCTCCTCACTTCCTGGAGCCAGGAGTGCAAGTCCAGGTTCTGCTTCCTGGGAGGGAGCAGAGAGGGGGAGTGGGTGTTTGTGTCTTGTGTCTCACTGGGTTAGGCAGCTGCCGGCTTCTGACTCCAGCCTCTGCTTCCTTTTACTCTTTTTATTTTTAAACTCAAATACACAGACATCTGAAGCTTCCCTGGTGGCTCAGTGGTAAAGAATCCACCTGCAATGCAGGAGACCTGGGTCCAATCTCTGGGTTGGGAAGATCCCCTGGCAGAGGGCATGGCAACCCACTCTGGTATTCTTGCCTGGAGAATCCCATGGACAGAGGAGCATAGTGGGCTACAGTGCATGGGGTCACAGAGTCAGACAGGACTGAAGTGACTTAGCACACATGGGTGTAGTTTAATCAATCAAATGATCCGAAAAGGCTTGTAAGAAGTAGCCGCCCTCTGCTCTACAGCTCAATCCCACTTCCCAGGAATGCCCACTTCTTTTCGTTCTGATATTTACCTCCTGACTTTTCAATGTTTGTTCTGCTCTTTCTTGATTTCTCAGTTTCAGATGTTATCTTCTGACTTCCCTGTTTGCTAAAGGAGAGTTTTTCCTCTCACTCCGCTTCTCGTCAGTGGGCTCATCAGTGGAGGCAGCCAGCTTCCGGTGGGGGGATTCTAGAGTCTGCATCTCTAGATGCTGGCGTCTGCAGAGGTCTTTCAGGTTCTCCAGCAAAGGATCTCTCCGCAGGTGCCTGGTGGTTTGGGCTTGGCTGCTAGGGGTCTGGGAATCGGGCAGGAAGGGTGCTTGCAATTTCACCATCAAGTCATGAATTCTCCTGGTTTACATCTGTGTTGCCTGCTTCTCCTCTGCTGTCTCAAGTCTGGGGTCTTTTGGGATCCTTTTGTGCAAGAAGAAATGTGCCTCCAGTGGGGGCAGAGGCCAGGTGGGGTACGTAGGGCCCTGGGAGGGTCTATCTGTTCCCTGCACAGACCTGAGCCTCTTCTTCCTCCCTCCCTTCCTGAGTCTCTGCTTCTTCAGTACTTGATGCTCCCAGTGCATGGGTCTTTCTGGGGCTCTGAAGGCAAACTGACTTGTTTTTCCTGGTGGCCCCTAGGCAGCAGGTGGGCTTTGCTTCTACTCTGCGGTGTTGGCTATGCACACCCCATCTGCTTGTTTGTCTCTCTAGAGTGTGTTAACATCCCTGACCCCCTCCCATTTCCATCACCCTTTGCTCTGTCATTGTGGGTTTACACCGTGGTCATCCCTCTGCTGTCACTGGATCAGAGGCGCGATGCTGTCTTCATGTCAAGAAACCCTGTCTTCCTGGCTGACCACTGCTCAGCCCTTCTGATGGAGAACTGTGTGTGTGTGCTAAGTCGCTTCAGTCATGTCCGACTCTTTGTGACCTTATGGACTGTAGCCTGCCAGGCTCCTCTGTCCATGGGATTCCCCAGGCAAGAATACTGGAGTGGGTTGCCATTCTCTCCTCCAGGGGATCTTCTTGACCCAGGGATCGAACCGGGGTCTCATGTCTCTTGCATTGGCAGGCAGGTCTTTTACCACTAGTGCCACCTCTGTTTTTTCTCTCTCCTCTTCTTAGGCTCACTCTGTTTTTCTTGCTGTCTCACTGTCTTGCTTTTTCTCTTTCTCTTGTTTTAGTCTGTAAAAAGAAATGCCTCACAATGCAGTTTTCAGATTTCTAAATGCACAGCCAGTCAGGACCCAGGAAACCCTGTCCCTGGGATGCACAGGCTTCTTGGATGCAGGGAGGTGACTCCAAAGCCAGTAGCTCCAACAACACTACGCTCACTTCAATGCAGCAACCCTGGCTCAGAGCCATTCCTGGTGTTGGTGCAAGGTGCATGGCCTCTCCCTGCGTGGAATTTTGTGAGTCCTGGGGGGCTTCCGGGGCCATCCAGTATGCCATGCATGTCACCTGATAATGGAACCTTGATGCCTTTTGTGTCTACCTGGCTATGAAGGTGTCTTCCACGATTGTCCTAGTCTCCAGGCAGGGTGCTTCTCATATGGGCTGCCGGGCTTCACAGGTGGCCCTAGTGGTAAAGAACCTGCCTACCAATGCGGGAGATGTAAGAGACATGGGTTCAGTCCCTGCGTCTGGAAGATCTCCTGGAGAAGGGCATGGCAGCCAACTCCAGTATTTTTGCCTGGAGAATCCCATGGACAGAGGAGCCTGGCTGGCTATGGTCCAAAGGGTCTCAAAGAGTTGAACATGACTAAAGCAACTTAGCACTCACGCCCGTGATGCAAATTGGGGTGCAGACACCCTGCCGGAGACTGCTCACCCCAGGGATGCCTGCTGGCATCTGTAAGCAGAGCAACCCGGCAGTAAAGACTGTTTCTGAGAATGAAGTAGCACAAATGCATAGGCGTTTACTTACCCTGCCAGAGAGTCCATTGAGTGGAATCTTGCTTTCTTTCTGGGGCCTACCAGTTTATTATCATCTTCACTTCCTTCTCCTGAATCTGGAAAATTAGGATTGTCTGGTGTTTCTGTAACTGATCTGGATTGGTGTCTGGTATTTGCCCTCGGTCAGTTCTGATCTAATAAATCGATGTTGGCTGCGGGGAGAGGGGGGTGTCTGGTGGGGTCGGGAGGCTGGAAGTCGTATTCTCAGAACAGATCACTTCTGCAGTTCATCATTTTCTGTGTGATGAGTAATTCTCAAATCAGCTGGAGATTCTCCCACTGTTCTCACTCTGGCTACGAGGTAGTACTATCTTTGCTATTCTTAGATTGTCTAGTCTTTTATTGTGGGGCTTCAAAAAATTCAAAATAAGCCAAAAACAAAGGAAGAATATCTTTCTTAGTTCTCCAACTCTACTGTGTATCCTGCTTTCCACATGAGTGTTTGCTTGTATGGTGTGTGTTTATATACATACACACATGTACAAATGCATAATACTAGACATGCACAGATACACACATACAAATGCACAATACAGACATGCACAGACACACATGTACACAGAAGCACATACATACATACACACAACACACATGCACACATATGCACAGACATGCGTGGAGATACACAACATAACACACATGTAAACAGGTGTATACATATGTACACACAACACTCATATACACATTCAGAAATACACAGTACACACATGGACACTTATACATATATACCTAAGTACACAACATATACAAATACACAACACCCCACCCATGCATACACAACACATACTTGGCCACTTGAGTTGTTTTTTTCTTTCGTGTCTTCCAGTTTTATTGAGATATAATCGACACACAGTACTGTATGCGTTTAAGGCATATGGCATAAGATTTGATTTACATACTTCATGAAGTGGTTGTCACAGTAACTTTAGTGAACATCCTTCATCTCAAGTAGATACAAAATTAAAGAAACAGAAAAAAATTTTCCTTGTGATGATAACTCGAGATTTACTCTCTTAACAATTTTCGTATATAACCTAGAGCAGTGCTAATTATATTTATCATGTACTTTACATGTCTAGCACTTTTTTATTCAATAACTGGACGTTTGTACTTTTTGACCACGTTCATCTAATTCCCCCCTGAGCCCAACTCCCCACCTCTGGTAACCACGACTCGAATCTCATTTTTCGTGAGTTCGTTTGTTTGTTTTTGAAGTAGAATCAGCCTGCAGCACTGTGTTACTTCCTGTTTCATAGCATTGTGATCCAATATTTCTATACGTTTTGCACTGATCACCACAGTGTCTAGTAGTATATGTCACCATACAGAGATATTAAATAATTATTGACTATATTCCCCACACTGTCCATTTCATGGCCGTCTTGTAAGAGAAAAAAGTTTCTGGGAGAACTTTCCTTCTTTTTATTCAATGATTTAATAAGATGGACCATGGGAACATTTTGGGTGGAGGAAAATTTCTCCTAGAAGAGAGGAATTCTCCTCTCCTGGCAGCCCTGACCTCATCTGGGATGGATGGAACTTAGGGTTGATTGAGCTGTTTAATTTGAGGTGACTCCAGGGGGCAGAGGGGAGCCTGAGGCTGGGATAGTTGCTTGCTGGGCAAGGTGCTTCGCAACTGGCTGCTTTGTGATTCCCATCACGGCCCTAACCAGGTCTGTAGGAATTTGGGATCTTGTTTTTTATTTTTATTTTTTTTTTTAGAAATCTTCAAGAACAGGAACTTTCTGACTGTGGTGGAACTGGATTTGTACACAGAAGGGCAGCTGGGACTTAGGCTGAAGTGTTAGGGAGACCAGAGCCCTGCCAGGCATATGGGAAAGCTGGAGAAGAAGACAATGAAATTAGGAAATCACAAAACATGTTCAGCAATGGAGGAGCAAGAGCAGAGGAGACAGGTCACCCTACGCTGGCGCTCGGCCTGCACAGGGATACGTGCTATTTCCACGTGTGTTCACACACACACACACCCACACACCCACATGCCGCTCTCCTACCTCCGTGTCACAGGCTGGCCATAATTAATTCTGTCCACCCACTCTGGGAGATGCTGCCCCTGGATCTGGGGGTTGATGGTGCTGTCTTTGCAGGTACATTGCCTTCTCCCGTGGGGTTGCATGTGAACCTTTTATTCCTGAATCCGGTGGTCACCTCTCATGCTGTTGGTCTGCTCTGTTCATCTGTTTCTTCCGTGGACACTTTCTGGTTCTTCACGGTGTGCGAGGTGCTATGCTGGGCTTCAGGGATGGAGTCGTGAATGAGACGGATGGTTTACACCGATGGCGATGCTGCAAGGGTGCAGTGAGAGGCCGCCTCTCCAGCAGGCAGGGTGGGGGGATGATCAGACTGCCTTCCTGAGGGGCTGAGCTTTGGATGGAGACTTGAAGGATGGGTGTGTGTGTGTGTGTGTGTGTGTGTGTGTGTGTGTGTGTGTGCTGGGTGGGATGATGGGGGCAGAAGGCAAGCATGTTGTTCCTGGCCGTGCTCGAGGAGTCTGTACAGATCTGAGGCGGGAAGGTGCCAGGAGAGTGTAGGAGTAGACAGGAGGTCCTTGCAGCCCAGGTAGTGAAGTTGGGGAGGAGCAGGTGGGGGTGAGGTTAGGGAGGGGCATGGAGACCAAGCTCAGGGTTCAGGGACAGTGCTGGATAGTGAGGACCCCCATGGGAGGGTTTTGAATGAGGCAGTTAAGTGAGCAGGTATGATGATAGCCTCGTCCTGGGCACGCTGGAGGTGGAGAACGAACTGGAAGGGGAGAACCAGGAGGGTGCCTGCACTGGTGTCTGTGAATGCCCATTTTAACGATGAAAAGACCAAGTCTCCATCTAGTGCAAAGTAGTGTCCTGTTACTACAGGGACAGACCTTCTGAGTTTGGAGAGTCAGAAGAGCTCTCAGTGAGCCAGGCTCCCTGGTGAGCTGGGTGTTCAGTGAGTCAAAGCTTTGGTTCTCCCTAATGTCACTGCTCAGCTTTTAGCTGACGTCACCACCCACCCCAACCTGTCCCTCTGTCCCTTGTACTTTGCATCCCCCTCCTTCCATCCTCCTCACACCAGGGTCCTGTCTGAGACCACGGGGGCGGATGGGACCTCCAGGGCGAGGGGATCTGTGGCTGGGATGGCTTCACATCACAGTCCATCCACGAACGTGTGAAAAAAGCATTGATGATGATGGTGATGGTGACAAGCGGATGCACAAGAGAAACACTATTTTGCAATAATCACCAAACTTTGAGGGTTTTTTTTTGTTTTTTTTTCCGGCTGTGGTACAGCATTCCAAGGTGAGAATTCTTCCTCTTGGAGAAAAATTCCACCTGTAACCCCCTATATCCCATCGGGGTATGTCTGGAATTACCCACAGTCACGCCATTTCTCTGGTGTTTAATTTTCTTACCCAGCGCCAGAGGGTCTGCAGGGGTACGTAAGAGTTTCGCAGTTTATTAATTTTGCATTAAATAATTAATAGTAAAGTTAATTGATGAATTATTCAATTTTTCAGGTAAAATGGGACGATAAATATTCATAACTTATTTTATTAAGGGAATTTCCATTTCCTATGTCATTAAATCTAGATTAACAAAGGCTGACTTTAAATGAAGATCGAAAACAATTGTGCTTTGGAATTAATTTACGAAGTTAAGGTCATTGCTTTGTGAGTTTACCTCCTGCCAGAGAGTTAGGGCTTCATCTTCTCAGAGAAGTATCTGAATTCTCAGGAGTAACATGGCCATCAGTTTAGGAGAATTCCATGAGTCTGCTGGGGTTTTCTTCTGCATTCCCAGTTCACGACATTAGGCACTGGGGCACTGAGATGGGCGTAGTGAGGCGGGTGAGCAGAGAGGGCAGGTCTGGGGTCCTTTCCAAGGAGCGTCTGACTGTGGCTTTGAGCTGTTTGTTGTTTGTTCAAGAGCTGCAACAGGATTTAAGAGGAGCCCAAACCAAAGCTGATGAGGGTACAGAGCCTGGTGAAAGAATTCTAAATGCACATGTTTCAGAGTCGATTTTAGCATAACTTTGGGTTTTCTCATGGAGTTTTAGGAGGTGCTTGTTTTCCTATCTGTAAATGCTCACAGCCAAGGGTTAACTACAGCTTCAATTTTTATTTGCAGTTTCTAGCTATCCAATTTCTTTTATGTTATGTTAATTTGTCAAACTGCTTGGAGCACAGACCACGCACTGGTACGGAAGGTTTCTGAGTGCCTCACAGGCTGTCGATAACTCGAAAAGCCCCTTCAGATCTGGGCCCTTAATCCTCATATGTACTCGTGCTCCGTCACTTCGGTCGTGTCCGACTCTTTGCGACCCTCATGGACTGCAGCCCGCCAGGCTCCTCTGTCCATGGGATTTTCCCGGCAAGAATACTGGAGTGGGTTGCCATGCCTTCCTCCAGGGGATCTTCAACAGCCCTGCAAAATGGACAAATCTTGGGCAGAGAGAGAGAGAGCAAGAGAGAGCCAGAGGGAGACAGAGTCATGTATTAAACAAAGCCCTTCTTTCTCCCACCCAGCCATCCAGCCACTTCCCTAAGCTCCAGGAAACTGAGTCTTAGAGATTATGTGACCCACCCAAGGTCACTCAGCTAATCAGCCATGGAAGTTGGACCACAGCCCAGGTCTTTCTGACTCACAGTTGAGGTTTTTTCCCCCAACTTCAGTATCTTTAGTGCTTGAAAATAATTTTTTAACCACCCGGAATAGTGGGACACTTGGGAGTATTTATAACCCTGTGGAACAGTTTTCTCTGCACCGTCAAGTATTCATTATAATTTTCCAGCGAGACTTCTGCTCTGAAGAAGTTGATCCTATGGTAAGCCTTCCTTTCAGAAGGGAGCATTTGACGCTGCATCTCATGTACCTACTCTCCTAAAATTATCCCTAATTGGCTTGGAAAGTGGCTTCCAACAGGCAGCTGGCTTAGTATCTTGACTTTCTGGTTGTGACTCTGGGAGGTGCCCGGGTTCGATCCGGTTTGTGATAGTGGTCTTGTTAACTCTGAGTATGAGATGATATCACAAAGGTGCAGACTGAAGTGCTGTCTCAGGGGAGGTGGCGTGGAAGCTATCAGGGGCAGTCTGTCTTATCAGGGATGCTGAATAGCAGGTGGGGCCAGGAGAGGGGGCATTGCACTGTGCAGTTACAAAGGCGGTGGAAAACATGGCCCCTAATCCAATTGGACAGACAAGTCACGCGTGTCTGAGATAACTAGTGTGATTCCCAGAGAGTGCTTGGGAGCACCTGGAGTGTGTCTGTGTGTGTTTGTATGTGTGTGTACTCATGCACTTGCTCCCCTCCCATCACAGAGCTGTAGGAAGAATGCAAAATGGGGCCAAGATCAATTGGATTCTATTGATTTCATTGGGAAAAACAGCACAGCAACATTTGTAAGGGTGAATTTCAATCAGAAAACCGTGAGCTTGGGTGGGGGAATGGTGCGCCCTGATGGCAGACAGAAGACTCAACACTTGGATGTTTCCTACCCTGGAATCATGGAGGGAGTGGTTAATTGATGGCTTTGGCATAAATGATTGTAAGGCTCTAGAGGGCCCCCGGGTGTCCCATGATGGGCCCATCCTAGAAGGGAGGGAGGTCCCTGGATGTCTTCATTTGTGCCCAGTGTGTGTGGAGCCTGGATGAGCCTGGGTGGGGAGGCACAGCTGCTCTTGATGCCGAAGAGCTGCCCTCAACACAGACATACCACCTTTGATGGCGTGTCTAGGTGGGTACAGGGAGGTTGAGGCTGGAGGACCTTCCCAAGTGGGGAGTCAGACCCTGTCTGTCTGAGTGGAAGGCCTATTTGTTCTTCTGACTCATAAGCCTAGTGGGACCATGAGCAGAACCATTTACAGGGTCACCCTGATGGGTCTTGGAGATTGTGCTGATTTTTCCCATGAGAACAGTGGTTCTCAACAGGCACTCTGGCACACCCCTCCCCCTCTCTGCCCAGGACATTTGACAATGTCTGGGGACATTTCTGGTGGGAGGGAGGAAGCTTGCTACTGGCAGCCAGCAGGTAGAGGTCACTGATGCTGATAAACATCCTGCGATGCCCAGGACAGCCCCTCGTATGAAAGAAGCATCCAGCCCCAAGTGTCAGCAGTGCTGAGTTTGAGACTCCTGGGATCCGTTTAGAGACTGCATGCTGAAGTGCATGGTGGTTGTGAGCCAGATTGGATCTGAATCCCAGTTCTGCCACTTATTAGCAGCCTCAGTTTCCTCATCTGTACAGTGGAATTTATAATAGGGAAACTCCTGTTGTGGCTGAAGTGTGTGGAGCACTTGTTGTTGTGCTAAGTCATGTCCAACTCTTTGGGACCCAATGGATTGCAGCACTCCAGGCTTCCCTGTCCTTCACTATCTCCTGTAGTTTGCTCACACTCATGTCCACTGAGTCAGTGATGCCATCCAACCATCTCATCCTCTGTCATCCCCTTCTCCTCCTGCCTTCAACCTTTCCCAGCCTCAGGGTCTTTTCCAATGAGTCAGTTCTTAGTATCAGGTGGCCAAAGTATTGGAGCTTCAGCTTCAGCATCAGTCCTTCCAGTGAATATTCAGGGTTAGTTTTCTTTAGGATTGACTGATTTGATCTCCTTGAAGTCCAGGGGACTCTGAAGAGTCTTTTCCAGCAACACAGTTTGAAAGCATCAATTCTTTGGTGCTCAGCCTTCTTTATGGTCCATCCATACATGACTACTAGAAAAACCATGGCTTTGACTGTATAGACCTTTGTTTGCAAAGTGATGTCTCTGCTTTTTAATATGTTGTCTAGGTTTGTCATAGCTTTCTTTCAAAGGAGGAAGCATCTTTTAATTTCGTGGCTGCAGTCACCATCCACAGTGATTTTGGAGGTTAAGAAAATAAAATCTGTCAGTGTTTTCACTTTTTCCTCTTCTGTTTGCCATGGAGTGATGGCATGTTGTTATTGGTGTTTTTATTATGACTCTCACCAGGAACCCAGATGGCCCTGGACTCTGCACACACACAGCCAATTGTTCCCCACTTCTATTTCCGTGGTTGTGCAGGGTGATGGTCCGAAGTCTCATGTCCTTCTCAGCTATAAAAATGATCCTTGGATAAACACATTTCAGAGAGGAGGGGGAGAGAGAACTATGGGGGTTCATGTCACAACACTTAGCAGAGGAGAGCCTTTAAATGGATGGTTATCATGAGAGTCAAAAGTTGCATGGGCCAAGCTCAGAGCCCAGACTCATGTCTGTGTGCTGAAAGAGTTTACTCATCACTGTTTTAGTTATCTATTGCTGTATCACAATTTACCTAGAAACTTAGTGTCTTAAAGTAACAAATATTTATCATTTCACCATTTCTGTGGGTTGGGAACTTAGGACAGCTCTGCCTCAGCGTGTCTCACTGGGCTGCACCCAAGGTGTCTTCCAGGGCTGCAGACCCATCTGGAGCCTCGAGTGAGGCGGGACCCACTTCCAAGCTTGTGTGTGTGGTTCTGCACGATTTGGTTCCTCCTGCCTGATGGCCAGAGATCACCTGGGATGCTTGCCACATGGCCTCTCCAACATGGCAGCTTCAGCATAACCATTTAGGGAGAGAGCATGGGTGTCTCTTTGGGATCTGACCTCACAAGTCAGATTTTTTATGGATTCTGCTGGAATCTAAGAAGTGAGCCAGGGGTCCAACTCACACAGAGGGGAGGGAATCCTACAAGGGCATGGATTCCAGGGGGCGGGGTCACTGAGGGCTAACTTGGCTGCGGCATCGCACCATCACCGATGACATAGGACTGATGAGAAGGGCCAGGGACATCTGGAGGGCTAGTCAAGGCATTCACAGTCACCTTCTGTGTGACCTTGACCCTGTGAGTCCCTCTCTGGGACTCAGTTACCTTCTCCTTAACATGGCTGAGTTGGACTCTGGGATGGCAAGTGTGGGTGACCCATCAGTGCTCAGGGCAGGCGTCCCTGTCACAGATCAGGCCACCACTTTCCCGAAGCCTTTAGAAGCCTTCCTAAACAGTGCTTGTTTCAGACGGCCACTCCTAGCTGTGTTGACTCCATTTGCCATCTCTGAGTGACCTCTAAAGGGACAGTCTATGGTTATGGCAGCTCAGATCAACAAGGTGTTACAGCAGAAAAGGGCGGGTGGACCATCCTCCTGCTGGCCCGAGAGAAAAGCTGCCAGCTTAGTGCTTGTGGATCCCAGCTGGCCCTGCTCTCTCTGCTAGCCCAGCCCTTCCTCCTACCACACACCCAGACTCCAGAGGGGCTGGTTCGGTGAGGACACTGGCTGAGGAGCTGTGGGGTCTGAAACCCAGCATGGGGTTGGCCTGATCTGGCCTTGGCATTGGTGGGTGGGCCAAGGAATCTGTCTGGTTCCTCGTGGGAGCAGATTTGGGTCCGTGGAAAGGGAACCCAGGTCATTTTGGAAATGAGCTTGAGGCAGCCTTCATTCCTGCGTTCAATTTATCAGACTTTTGAGTGATTTATTCTGTTACTTCCCCAGGTCGTGTTCCTGGGCTCCAGGTGTTGGCTTAATTTGCTTCTGAGATCTTGATACTACCCGTTCATTGCTTCTCGGAGCTGCTGGGGGCATTCTGTTAACAAGGAGCAGAGTCCATTTTCTGGACCAAGTAACCGTTTATCCCAATGCATTAGAATTTTCAGCAACCCCTCCCCCCCACCCCGTTTCTGCTTTTCTTAAAGTTTCTTTTCCTGAAGGGCTGGAATATTCAAAGGCAGTTTAATAGACATCGATTTGCAATGATTTTTAGCCACTGTGCTTCAGGAGAGTTGAGAAGCCAATAATTAATCCTTTCAACAGCTCGTCCCTTTTGTTTTAAAATGATCTAATAGCTGAATTGCTCGAGCAGGCCGGGCCAGTGTGACCCAGTTCGGCTCCTTGCCTTCTGCTGCTTCATTCAAATTCGTCCGCTATGAATTATTCAGCCCTTTTGCAGGGGTGAGTGGGTCTCCTCGTTGTAATATCTAATTAGCAACCCAGGAGGCCAGCATCATTCTGCAGACAGCTGCTGCTCACCTCAGGCAGATGAATGGGCATTCTTAGAACAAGGGTCAGGTTCTGCCTTTTCAAGGAGGATGGTTTGTCCTCTGACCCCAGAGCAACTACACTGATCCTCGGGCTTGTCCAGGCTCCCCTGTGCTTGGTCCTCTGCACGTGCTCGTAGAAAGTGACCTCGGGTTCCTCCTAGTTTAGGGACTCTTGGGTGACTCTCATCCCTACCGCAGTGATGTTGTGTTGCCTCCATAACTGACCGCCACACACATAATGGCTTAAACTATACATGTCTGTTATTGTCCAGTCCGTAGGTCAGACGTGCAATACAGCTCTCACCGGGCTAAAATCAAGGTGTCAGCAGGGCTGGGTCCCCCTGGAGGCTCTGGGGTGAAAGCATTTCCTTGCCTTTTCCGGGCTTCCCTCGTGGCTCAGATGGTAAAGAATCTGCCTGCAGTGCAGGAGACCTGGGTTTGATCCCTGGATCGGGAAGATTGCCTGGAAAGGGAAATGGCAACCCACTCCAGTATTCTTGCCTGGGAAATCCCATGGACAGAGGAGACTGGTGGGGTCCATGGGGTCACAAAGAGTCAGACATGACTAAGCATCTAACACACTGCCTTTTCCAGTTGCTGGAAGCATCACAGTCCTTGACTCATGGCCCCTTCCTCCCTCTTAACAGAGAGTGTAGCCTCTACACTGCTACAATGTAGCATCTTTCTGACTCTCTGCCTCTGATCTCCTCTCCTCCTCCCTCTTCCACTTTATTTGGCTCTGCTGGGTCTTAGTTGTGGCATGCAGGATCTTCAATTTTTGTTGCCACACGTGAGATCTTTTGTTGCTGCAGACGGGATCTTTAGTTGTGATATGTGGGATCCAGTTCCCTAACCAGGGATCAAACCTGGGCCCCCTGTGTAGGGAGGGTGGAATCTCAGCCATTCGACCACCAGGGAAGTCCCTCCTGTCCTACTTTTAAAGATGCTTATGACTACTTTGAGCCCAACCAGATAGTCCAGGATACTCTCCTTGCATTAAGATCAGCTGACTAGTAGCCTCAATTCCGTCCGCCACCTTAATTCCCCTTTCCCGTGTGACCTAACGCTGTTGTGGGTTCCAGACATTAGGATGTAAATATCTTTGGGGGGCATAATGTTGCATCCAACACCTACCATTGCCCTGGTTTCACTGTTGCTGAGTTTATGGAACTTTCTATTGGGAAGAGAACCTCTGAGAACTCCCCTGAGCAGCAGCCTCATATAATTTTAAGTGTGGGTGTTACAGACAGATAGACAGACAGACAGGATGTGGGTCCGTCTTAGTTCTGCCACGTCTGAGCTCAGAGACAGCAGATGGCCAGCAGGCAAGTTGCTCCATCTCTCTGAGCCACAGCATTTTTTCCCCTGTAAAACAGGCTTGTGAATGTCCGTATCCCAGAGCTGTGGCAAAGAGTCAATGAGATGCTGTGCGGCTGAGCCATCCAGAGGCAGTAGTGCTTCCTGGGATCTATTAACTGGCCAAAGATTTGTTTGGGTTTTTCCATAACATCTTATGGAAAAATCTGAATGAATGCTTTGGCCAACCCAATACATCATCATGTGTCTGTTTTCAGTCTGAATGTGGGGGCACCTCTCTGTCGGGAGCAGGGGTTAGCGGGTCTCATTAGCTTGTTCCCTGAGCCCTGTGCAGGGGGTGGGGCCATGCAGGGGAGCTGGGAGCATCTGTCTGATTCTGGGGCTGGTGCATTTCCTGCAGGGCTGCAGGCCCCCGCCGCACCCCCCCCCCACTGTTGTCTCCCACATCTGGCTTCATTCAAGCCCATCCTCTTACCCTTAGGGACAGGACCGTATGCCCCGAGAAGAATGGGCTGACCTTGTCCTCTGTCTGTCTCCAGTTTATTGTAGATAATCTTCCTGACATTCCTCTTGGGGTGGGTTCTCTCGCCTCCTCCAGGGGTTGGGGGGAGGGGGTTGTACCAGCTCGTGTTTTCCTCATGAGACTGGTGGAGATGGAGATGCTCATCCCCAGTTTGGGCAAAAGATGAAGATGTGACCACCTGCCCAGGGTTACTGGCTGATGAGGGGCAGAGCTGAACCCCAAGCCTGGCCCCTCCAATCAAGGTCGAGTGTCCCTTTGGGTTGCAGCTATTCTTGGAAGCCCAGCACATGCTGGCTCCTCTTAAGTAGCTCTGGGGGCCCTCCCTCTCCCCTGTGTATTTCTGTCCTCCTTTCTGGAAGCACGTCTCGGGGGTCAGCAGCCCCCTGGTCACTCTGTCTCTCTCTTTTGTTACTTGCTAGATTACCAGTTTATTAGACAAAGGTGGCCAGCTGGAAGAAATGCAGAGGGCAGGGTACGGGAAGACAGTGGAGAATCCGTGATCTGAGCATGCCAGTCTCTCCGAATCTCCATGTGTCCTCCCCTGACCCCTGTTCACTCTTGTTCTTGACACGGGAATGGTGTGGCAGTGATCACATGGAGCTGGCCTGTGGCCCCAGTGATTCTCAGGGGGACCCCTTCTCCAGGGTCCTTGTCCCTTTGCTGTCCTCAAAGGAGCGGGCTATGGGGCTGAATCACAGGGACTACTGGCTTATTTCTGCTATCTTCCAGGACTTACTACCTTGCTTGGGGTGGTGGCACTCTGGGTTTGGCCCTCTTACACTTTTATGGCTGCCCTAGTGAAGGTACTGGTTCATTTCCCCCGTATGTCTCCCTTTCCCCAGTCCGTGGAAGCCTTCCTGGGGAGCCTGCCTTCAGTACACCAGCCGAGTCCCTCCAGGTCCTTCCACGGGGTTCCCTGTTCACCCTGGAAAGTGTAGCATCAGCAAGAGAAGCAGCAACCTTCTGAAATGCAACGTGTGCAGATAAATAATTCAGGGAAACTCAGCCTCACTTTATTAAGGCCAGAACCATCCTTTTCTGTCAGAAGCCACGGACGGGGTGGGATCAACAGGAAGCCCCGGGACCCGATGGCTCCTGGGGGCCAGAGGACTGTGTCTGTGGTGGGCTGAGGACCCGAGTTGGGTTCTAGCTGGGATCCCACCTGTTCCCTTGACCCTGAGTGCAGACGTGGCTCCTTTAACCTGACGGGGCTGCCTGGAGGGAGGAGAGTGAACAGCTTCCTTGAGGGGTTGGGGTGTCCTGACCCGGCTCCCTGTGTCCAGAGGAGGGTTTGGGCTGGCATGACTGAGGTCTGAGCATCCAGGAATAGATAGAGGAACAAGGGTTTCAGGCTGACCTCCCTCCCTGGACAGACCAGAGCCACCACTACTGATTCATGGTATTTCATATCATAATAAAGTTAACGAGTTGCTGGCATTTTAAATGCTTTTCAGATTAATTTATAGTCTAACGTGGTAATGAGGAAGCAGCTTTTGTCCAAGAGGTGAGATATGCAAAAATAACCTTTAAGTTTCTCATAATTAACCTTTAATGATATTCTCTCACGTTAGCAATATATTTTATGCCTCAAAAATGTAGCAGATAGAGGAGGTGGGTGCTTCCTGCAGTCAAATGCCTGGCAGAGGTAAAACTGCTTGGACACAGGGGTTTCTGCTCCTCAGGAGCCTTGGTCAAGAGCTGTCTGGGAGGTGAAATAGTGACATCACCATGGGAGCCCTGGGCCTGTGACCACGTGGACCGTTCTTTTGATCGGTCATGAACTGTGGTTTCTGATTCTTCAGCCTTGCTCCTTGCAGCCCCTCCCACTGTGGCTGTAACCAAGCCTTGTGCCAAGGCAGGACCTTTCCTCTGCCCTCTTTCCCCTTGACCTTTGCAGTATTTGACCCCATGGGCTGATTTACCCTTTGTGAAAGTTGTTTCTGGTTGATTTTATGGAGACAACTGCTATGAAAAAGGCTCCTTCCTACCCTTGGAACTCAAGTGTGGGGAGGGGCTGCAGATACACAGACCACAGTGGCAGAGAGGACAGGGGAGCAGCACGATCAGGGGAGGGAAGGGAGCACAGGAGGGGGAAAGGCCACTTCCGTGAGCTGTCAGGGAGGGAGGGCTTTTCTGCTGTGGCCCAGCTGACCTCTGTGTTAGGCAGGGGTCTGCAGAGAAGCAGAACCGGTAGGGTGTGTGTGTGCGCGTGTGTGTCTGTATGTGTGTCTCTGTGTGTGTCTGTCTGTGTCTGTTTATGTCTGTGTGTGTCTCTGTGTATCTGTGTGTGTGTGTCAGTGTGATTGTGTGTCTGTATGTGTGACTCTGTGTGTGTCTATGTGTCTGTCTCTGTGTATGTCTGTGTGTGTGTCCGTGTGTGTCTCTGTGTGTGTCTATGTGTGTCTGTGTGTATGTGTGTCTGTATGTGTGACTCTGTGTGTGTCTATATGTGTGTATGTCTGTGTGTCTATGTGTGTCTCTGTGTGTGTCTCTGTGTATGTCTTTGTGTGTGAATGTATTTACTAGAAGAAGTTTGCTCACGTGACTTTAGCAGCTGACACATCCCAAGACTTGCAGTCAACCAGCTGGAGACCCGGGAAAGCTGATGGGTGGGCAGTTCCCATCCGAAAGTCAACAGGAAGAGCCAGTGTTTCATTGCAGACTGAAGACAGGAAGAAGACTGAAGCCTCAGATCAAAGCAGGCAGGCCAGAGTCTTGCCTTGTACACGGGGTGGTTAGGGCTTTTGTTCCCTCCAGGCCTTCAACTGATGGGGAGAGGCCCACCCACATTGGGAGCCCCATCTGCTGTATTCAGTCCATGATCCAAATGTTAATGTCATCCCCAAACACCCTCACAGACACACTCAGAATACTGTGACCAGATGTCTGGGCACCCAAGTCATGTTGACCCAGGAAGCAGCCATCACAGCCTCCTGCCTTCAGAGTCCCCTTTCTGGTCCCATTTGCTGGCTCTTCCTTGCTTTCCACCGCTGTGTCCTCCTCCACCATCCTAGGGAAGTGGCCTTCAGTGCTCAGCTGCTGACCCCACTGATTTTAATTTAAAAAAAAAAAAATCATTCAAAGTAGAGAATCATCATCATGATAGATACATGCCTTGCAAATTTTAACTTAAAACCTATAAATTGTTGTTGTCATTTAGTCTCTCAGTAGTGTTCAACTCTTTGCGACTCCATGGACTATAGCACGCCAGAATCTTCTGTCCACGGGATTTCCCAGGCAAGAATACTGGAGTGGGTTGCCATTCCCTTCTCTAGGGGATGTTCCAAACCCAGGGATTGAACTCATGTCTCCTGCATTGCAGGCAGATTCTTTACCACTGGGCCATCTGGGAAGCTCCAAAACCTATAAATACATATTGACTTTGCAGTCTTTTAACTTGAGGCCAAGGTTTTTCTTTTTTTGGTTTTCCCTAGTGTGGGCCTGCTGTTTGTGGGTGCGTTCCATCTTTTTTTCACAGGTCACCTTGCAATACCTTGTGTATCATTTCCAATTTAGATGTCATCAAAGTGGGAGGGGGAAGCTAAGGACACTTGTGAAGCAGTCTGAGTGCAGAGTCCTTCTAGAGTTTTATGATCTCCCCCAATATTTTATTATTGAATCAATCCTCTTCAACATGGCAACTCACTTTTATTGAATCTTTCTGAGTATTTGACTTAGTGTTCACAGAAGACATCAACTTGCCTTTTATACTCATGTTTCACTATTCTATATGTTATTTATTTACATAATTACAGTGAAAAAATGCAGCCAACACAAACAGGCTTGGGAATCAACATAAATGGCTCTTGGGACACATACAAATGCAATTGACAGATTAGACAATGCCCTGCTAGAGAGTAGTTACTACCTGTGGTCAATTAGCTATTGTTCAACAGATGGGGGGTGGGGTTGCTCACTTGTAGCACTTGCCAGTTCCCATGGTGCAAACAGTCCCACCCAGCTGATGTCCTGTGACCAATGGCTCAACAATCCAACCAGCTCAAATCCTGACCCCCCAAATAGTGACAACTGGCTCACCTGAGTGGGCACGGATTTACCCCAGTGCACAGAGTCATCACCTCCCATCCCGGGCAGGTGATGGGCCTAAGGCATTGGATTTCATAGAGGGAGGGGAGGGAGGTGGTTTATTTGGGTCCTTGATGAAGGAGAGGCTAGTTCAAGCTTTTCCTGCACCTACAGATCAGCCCTTCTTCATCTTCAGTCAGCAACCAGTGCCTCTTATGCTCCTAACCTAAAGAAATTCCTCATTTCTCCATGGCTACCCTGCTTTCTTTTTTCTTGTCCTCCAGGCACTTCACAGTGCCCTTCTGCTGTTAACATCCCCACTGGGCCACTGTCCTCAGATGACACTCTACTCTTCCTATGACATGTTTCCCTGTCTCCATCTAGCCGACAACCCCTTAGGGTCCTAGTAGGCTGATTAATTTAATCAGCATTTTCATTCAAGGCATTGGCTTAAAAAGGTGTCATGGGTCTCCATGCCTGGACAACAGGCTGACTGGTCCTAGGACATTACTCCACATCCCCACATGTTTGTGGTTGTCCCTGTGGATGGATGCAACCATCTCTCATGGCTGGGAAAGAACCCTGCCCCTCTTCTTCCTGTCACCTGGGGGGTCAACTGAACTGGGCTCTCCTTGCTCAGGAGTTGTTGTTGTTTATTGCTAAGTCATTTCCGACACTTTGCAACCCTATGGATTGTAGCTCACTAGGCTTTCCCAGGAAATGGGATTTCCCAGGCAAGAATACTGGATCTGGTGGCCATTTCCTCCCCCAGGGAATATTCTCAAACCCAGGGATTGAATCTATGTCTCCTGCACTGGCAGGTGGATTCTTTACCTCCGAGCTACCTGAGAAGCCCTACTCAGGAGTAAATGGGTCTAAATTAGATTTTGAGTTCTTGGCATCCCACTCTGCCTGGTCTTTGATGCTTTTGATGCTAATCAAAAGGTGCTTTTTGAAGTCAGAGATGTTAATGACTGTGTTTTTACACATCATTAGAAATTTTTCATTGTGATAAAAATAATGCATGTTCTAGTCTGTTAAATGAATGGTTCTCCGCTCACTTTTGCAAACACGCACTAAACCTCAGAAATGGGGGCTATGGTTTGGTGGCACCAGAACCATGTACGTGTCAGGGACTGAGGTGGGAGACCTTGACTGTGAGCTGACATAATGCAGAACTTGCTATTCAGACTCACTGAATACAGACCCATTTGTATCACAAACCGTGTTTGTTAGGAGATAGGCTGACTTCAGAAGCTGATTTTTATGCCAGAGAGCAGAGTGTGGCATGTGTAATGAAGAGAGTTTATCTTGGTGTGGGATGAGAAATAATTTGCTAAGCCAGTAACTTCTGCATTTCCCAGATCCCGCGTGGCTCCCTTACAGCCCGGGGTCTAGAGCGCCGGAAATCGCCTGACTTCACAGAGCTCTTAAAGGACCCCTGATGACACTTCAAATTCCAGAAATTAAAGGATTAAATGCTTTCTGTTTTCTCTGAAGACTGACTCGCACTTGATTGCTTTCATCAAAATAACTCCTTGGGTGCGGTGACTGCCCCCCATAAGCCAGTGAAGAGCAGCTGTGGCACTGCCAACACCCTCTACTCCATCTTTAGGTCTAGCTGTCATCTCGGTTGAGACCCAGATGAAAACTGGTGCAGAAGGTGCTGGTGAGATGTCTCCGAAATGCACACACATGATCTCAAAGCTCTGAAGTGGACGACACACACCACCACACACACCACACACACACACCACCAGGGCTCTGAGCCTCCCTGCATCTGCTATCTTTTGCAAACCAGTGTAATCCTTGGGAAAGCATTGCCAAGCACAGATGCAGCAACAGTGTTTTTGTTTCTGTCCCGTCTGATGTGAGTCCTAGGGTGCTAGCTGGGATGAGCCCCTGAGCCAAAAATATAGAGGAAAATGCTTGTTACTGGCAAGAAGTACTGTTGTCATTAAGCCACTCTGAGATATATCTTCTGGGGGTCTTCCAGGCTAATTGGTGGAGAGGGTGGGCCACTGTTTCTGTAGCACAAAAAAGGGGGCTTGGAAGAGGCCCCTTGACACTAAAGCTGTTGTTACTGAAGTTCTGCCTTGGAGAACAAGGCACCTGATGGAACACACAACAGTGATAAAAGATACTGGTCATTGAGAACTTACATGTAGCCTTTCTTATCTGGGCTTCCAGGAGAGAGTTAAGTTACACAAAAAATCCTGTGTGTGGATTTTTCTCAATTCCTTCAAGGAGAGTACCTAGCTGATACTATTCTGATTCTCAGAGAGGAGTGAATTTCTTACCTTTGTGGATGCATTAGGCTGGCTCCCTTGGGGAATCCTGAGGAGGACGGACATAAAGATACTAAACCATTTTGATACTTCCTCTCATGTAATCCTTACAACCATTCCTTGAGATGGGTATGACTGCTGTGCTGTACTAATTTGCTTCAACTCTTTGTGACCCCATGGACCATAGCCTGCTAGGCTCCTATGTCCATGGGATTCTTCAGGTGAGAATACTGGAGTGGGTTGCCATGCCCTCCTCCAGAGAATCTTCCTGACCCAGGGATTGAACCCACATCTCTTATGTCTCCTGCATTGGCAGGCAGGTTCTTTACCACTAGCACCACCTGGGAAGCCCTAGATATGATTACTATCCTCATTTTAAAGATGAAGAAACTGAGGCATAAAGATAGCGAGTGACTTGCTTGAGATCACAGATAGTCAGTGGTGGACTGAGGACTGGACCCAGATCCCTCTGACTGTTAGTTATCTGTTGCTGCCTAAAAAGTTACCAACTACTTTGAGGCTTAAAAGAGCACAGTTATCCATGTCTGTGGGTCAGGAGTCCAGGCCCAGCTTGGTTGTGTCCTCTGTGTCAAGGTCTCTCACAGCCGCAGTTGAGGTGTCAGCCAGGGCTGTAGTCTCATACGAAGGCTCGGCTGGGGCAGGATCCTTCCAATGATTGTGAGCTTTGCTTCCAAGCTCACGTTATTGTTTTCAGGATTCAATTCCTCACTGGCTGCTGGATGGAGCCCCTCTGCCTCTCAATACACGGTCCCTCCAACCTGGATGCCTGTTCATCAAAGCGTGTCAGTCAAGAAGGCCATAAAGAGCCTTCCAGCATGACAGGAGTTACAGTCTTATGTAAATTATCACAGATAAGTGCCGGGCCTTCACCTTTGCCATATTCTGTTGATTAGAAGCAAAGTATATGCTCTCCTCACACCCGAGGGCAGGGAATTACACAAGGGTCTGGGCTCCAGGCAGAGAGGGTGACTGGGGACCTCTTGGAGTCTGTCCATCACAGCCTCCTACCCAGCTCAGCCCCACTGCCCCACACCTTTGTGGAGTGGAGATGTCCAGACTCAGTGACAGATTGGAGACACTCCACATGGGCCCAGAGGTTTAACTGGACCATCTCTTTCAGCTGATACAGTTTCCATTGCTTTCTACATCTCTGATATAATCAGGGACAGAATTAAAATCTCTGTGCCACATTTTTGATTAATGTACGAGATACAGCATTACACGTTTCATAAAATGATCTTTCCAAGAACATAAACCTGCTTCCAAGAGGGATGTCAAGGGCATGGACTGTTTTGCAGAGGCTCTCCCACTTTTGGCAGCTAAGAAAAGCCCCCGATTCTGCCGGTGGTGTCAGCGTCCACATGGCTTCCCGAGGGTCTCGTGCCCACAATTAGAGGGAAAAAAAGGTATTCCAAAGGAAGCTGAGTTAAGCACAGTGACTGAGGACTTAAGTGTGGGGGGGAGCAAAGAGCTCCATACACTCCTGTGCTGTTGAGTCACCCTGGTTTGCTGCCCCAGGACTGAGTTTAAATGGAAGAGAACACAATGAGCGCTGTGTGAGATGAGACCCAGTGGGGAACCAGTAGGACATCTGGTAGATACTGTGCACGGAGAGACATGAAGACACGATTTCTGACGTAATCGGTGAATAAGGTGGATTTGGTAAGTCTCTAAGGTGATCAGGAAATAGGTGTTCTCATTACTGGAATCTTCTTGTTACTAGCGGGCAGCCATGTAATCGCCCACCGCAGCGGTCAGTGTTGAGAGAATTAGGACATCCATAGGGTTATGTGTGTGGTTCCTTTTCTGATAAACGTACATGAGAGCCACGGTCATTGACCATTGATTTCCCTTTCCTTGATGATTCAAGGGCACTGATGAATATGTCCTTATCACTGGGTTGCATTTCTGAAGATTTGAAGGTGCACTCTTGGGTTCCTGGAGGGTTGAGTCAACTCCAACCTGAAGGGGCCAATGCAAAGAACAAGACACAATCCTGCTCTTCCTCTCTCCTCCTGGGGAGGGGGTTTGCAGCCTGAGACGGGAGGGCCTACACATTGGGCCCTGGAAACCCTTCTCTAGGTGAATTCCCTGAACTTGGTTATTGGTCTCAGGCTCAATGAGTGATCCTTGATGGAGGGAGGAGAGCCAGGACTGGGTGCCCTGGGAGGTCTTTGGGGGTCTCTTAATGTCCCCTAGTCTTGCCGGGGTTTGTGTCTGGGAGTGAAATGCTCCCTCCTCTTTGGTCCTTCGATCCCCTCATGGTGTCACCTTCCCTCTGAACATGTCTGTCTCTGTGTCCCGATTTGCCGTTTATTAGGACACTGGTCATCTTGGATTAGGGTCTGCCCAGTGACCTGATCTTAACATGATCATTTGTAAAGACCCAGTTTCCAAATAACACCATATTCACAGGTACTGGGGTTCAGGACTTCAATACCTTTTAGGGGACACAGCTCTGCCAGCAATAGACGCTGTGTGCCGTGTGCTCCCCACTCTCTGCATGCCCCCTCTCTGTCCCCTGGATGGGTCCAACTCTCTCCTGCCACCTTCACCCAGGCACACGTGTGCCCCTTCTGCTTTGGAAAACCCCAGGCACCCAGCCTGGGCAGGACCTTGGCCTGGCTGACCCCTAATTAACCTCTTGGGTTGCCCTCAGGGCTCCTTCTCTGGACCCCTGACTCATTTGGAGAACCCTGCCGTCACTCTCGTAGCACCTGGAATGCTCCTTTGTGACCCTCACCTCCCTGGCCTGTCCCCTCTGTGGGAATGTCAGCCTTGCGAAGGAAGAGACTGTGTCCATCCCATTTGCTGCTGTGTCCCTTTGGTGGGTGATGGGAACCGATGACTTGCAGCTGGAGAAGCCTGTGAGGTCGAGGTCACGTCCAAGTCCAGGGGCAGCCAGGGGAGTGGCCGTGGGCTTCACTGGGAAGGTGTGTCTCATGCAGTCAGTCCAAGGGGGCGAACTTGGTCACGAACCATGACGGCTGGTCCAGCCTCACCCGCTCCCACTGCTTCTCATCGGCAGGGATGTGTTGGTCAGAGATGGGATGGCGCTGGGCCGTAGCCCGCCCACCTCACCCCTATTGCCTGGTCTTCAGCGGTCTGCCAGGCACCTTGCCATTCTTTGAATTTCTCAGCTGGGTCCCAGCGGGTGGCTCTGTGGAGCAGTGTCCAGAGCTCTGTGTCTGGGTCTGCACTTGGCCCCGTGCTGCTTTGGTCCTGGGATCCCGTCCGCCTTCTCTCCGTGCTCCTTTTCCTCCTCCTGGAATGAATCCCACCCTCCAGACACCTCTGCTCTGCTGCATTCTTCCCTCTGGCCGTGGAGACAACTGATGCATCCTGCTCCTGCTCCCTCCTGTTGTTGGAGCAAGTTCCCTACCTGGAACATTCTATTCATCCTCTGGGCTTGGCGCAGATGCCTTCCTCTTTGGTGTCCCCTTCTACATCCTCAGCGCCATTCAGCTGCTCTTTCCTTTTTAGGACACTTCACGCAGCGTGGATATGGTGCCTCAGCAGCTGTAACTCATTCAGTAGACAGATATTCTCTGTCCATCCCTAAACTTGACTGTAAATTCCTTGAAGTCAGGGATGATGTGTTATTTAATACTTTATGCTGCAGATGGGGATACCCAGTAGATTTGTTGACTGATTTTTCAGGCTTTGCCATCAGTAAATGTTAAGCAGATTCTCTAAAGTTAGCACCGTGGGCTTCATTCTTGAGTCCTGGGGGAAAGCACCATGCTGACAGGGAGGTGGGACTCAGGAGGTATGGATGGAATGAATAAAGTTGCTAAGATTTAATGTCTGCCTCTCAGGTTTGGTGCAATTTAGCAGTGAACTCTGAGCAAACAAAGACACTCAGGCTCAAAGAAAAGGACTTTTTATCAGTGGAAGCTTGGAGAAGTGGGGATCAAGAATGGAAAAGGGAGGAGATTTTGTGTGTGGGTTTTCCCATTGCCCTTAAATCTACTCAAAGTCTGCACCTTAGTCCTCTTACCTGCGAGCCCTCAGGGAGCTCTGAGCCTGGTTTTTCTCATCAGATTGAATATTCGAATTCAGAGTGGAAAGTCCCCCTCAGTCTTCCACTGTCTACCCCAAGCTGCCCCAGCTCCCCTGTGTAAAGTTCCCAGGAAACAGCTCTCTGTTTCCACACTGCCATGGGATGGAGGAGTACACCTGTTGGAAAGGTTGGGCCAGATGAGGGTGTCACCCTCTGACCACCTGCAGGGACTGTCCCTTCCCCTGGTCACTCTCCTCCAAGTCAGCCTCAGGGCCATGAGGAGATCTGCTGGCTCTAGGGATGGTGACCATCCAATCATCCATCTATCAGAGGCTGATGGAGCCTCTCCTGTGTCCCAGGCCCCGTCCTGGGAAGCAAGGATACAGGAATAGATGGGACCAGTCCCTGTGACAGGAGGGTTCGGATGATGGAGAAGTAGCCAGACAGATACCATGTTCAAGGTCAGCACGGAGTCCCATGTGGCCTATGTGATGGCCACTTACTCATCCCAGACGGATGCCTTCCTTGAGTCAGTGACCTTGAAGCTGAGATTCCCAAGGAGGGGTAAGTATTAGCCAGGCCAGTGGTAAGGGGAGGATGACAATTCACATTTCAGGCTGAAACAGTATTGAAAAGTCTAGAGGCAGGAGGGCCAGCCTGCAGTGATTGGAGGGTTAGGGTTCGGAGAGACCAGAGTGTAGGGTTGGAGGGGGCTGGAAGTGGAGGAAATAGTCTCTAGAGGACCTCATGGGTCACCTGAGCAAGCTAAGGAATCCTGACTTTGGTTCAATGCTGAGTCACGTGGCAGAGGCTCCAGGGTCCTTGCTCTCCACCTTCCCTCCCTAGAGCCCAGCCATCCTGCAGACACTGGACGAATGCCTCCCTGTCCTTGGAGGTCACTTCAGACTGAGAGCCCTGCATGGATTTCCCCTCCCACTCCTCCTGCCCCCCTCCCCAATTTGATCTGCCACCGTTCAGGCAGCTAATGACACAGCGTGGTGTTTAATTCTGAACTCTGCAAACCTGAAAGATTAAATAATGGATTCTGTGATCCACCAAGCTCTTTCCTGGATAGAATGATAAGACATCAATTGGAAAAATTTAAATATTGATGAGTTTTAACTTTTGTATTGATTGGGCAGTGACATATTTTGAATAATGATTCACATTAAAAATACAAGAATTCATATTGATCATGAAGTATCTGGCTCTATTAAAATAATCAAGTAATCCTTAGACCTTGGTATCCTTTTAAAAATTATGTTTCTCAGAATAACTGAAGATCCAGCCAATGCCTAACTTGCAACAAATTTTTGAAATTCCTACATCTGCCTGTCTACATGCTTTTCTTCTGTCATCCCTCAAGACTGCTTTTTTGGGGGGCTTGGAAGTCAGGGGTCTTGGGAGACAGGTGGCTTTCCTTGTATGTGGGAACCTATTGTATGTGGGGTTATCCCAGCAGTTGGATGCTGTGGGAAGTCCAGGGGAGTTCTTAGACTGTTCCATGTTTCCTGGGCACATGAAGTAAAGGAAAGGCCAGAGAGTATTTGTGGGGCTGTTTTAATTGTCATCGTGTTGAGCCCAAAATTGTTCCATTTTTATCTGGGATGGTTCATCTTCAACAGTTGAGCCCAAGGGCTCTGCTCCCACCCTTTGAACTCACCTTGGCCTCTATTGTTGGGACAACTTTGGACAATGGTGTCATCAAGTTTCCGGGCTGTGTCTTTGTCCACAGGGTTACAATTCTGACTTTGCTTTGCTTTGGCTACCCACCTTCCCCAGGGAGTCTCACGGAGTCTCAGGAATCAAGCACAAAAGAGAAAACAGCTGCCGTGGGCTAGTGCTAGACTATGTTCATTCATTCTTTGTTCATCATTCAACATTTATTTATTAAACTTTAACTCAGTACCAGGCAGGCTCCATGCCTGCTCTGATGGGACTTATAGCCTAAAAGGGAGACAGACATCATACAGGTAGTTTGTGCAAATAGTTAATGCACAACCCAGTTAATTCTGGGTGTGACAGAGGCTACACAGGACACCTTCAAGGGGATTAAGTCTAGTCTGTGGTGGTATGCAGAAAAGAATTAACCTCGCATACCCTTAGAAAGGCCTGCTGGCAGTGTTGGTCCTTGGCTGGTGTCTGGGAACCCAGTTGGTTAACAGGTCTCTATACCTACCTGTGTGCACTCAGCCATGTCTGATTCTTTGCAACCCCATTGACTGTAGACCACCAGGCTCCTCTGTCCATGGAATTTTCCAGGCAAGACTACTGGAGCAGGTTGCCATTTCCTTCTCCAGGGGATCTTCCTGATCCAGGGATTGAACTCATGTTTCCCTCATCTCCTGCATTGGTAGGTGGGTTCTTTACCACTGTGCCACCTGGGAAGAAGGTCTCTATTCTCATATTAAACTTTCCCTGAACAGTAAGAGAGACTCACTCTTCCTGAACTGTATATACAAACAGTGTAGTATATGCTGTACATCTGCTTTCCTTCTTGGAGTCTGGGACTTCAGTCCATGCTAAGCTGGAGATGCCTATGGGATGATTTCCCAGTAAAAACCCTACATGCTGAGACTCTCATGGGCTTCCCTGGTGGACAGCACCTTGATGTGTTGTCACACTCTGCTGCTAGAGGAGTTGTGTGTCCTTTATAACCATGCCACAGGTTTTTTCCCCTATTTATTCACCTGCTGATGCACAGGCTTGTTTCTAACTTTTGGCTTCTACAAATACAATTGGTATGAACATTCATGGGCAAGTCTGTGTGGACATATGTTGTGTTTCTTTCAAGTAAACACCCAGAAGTGGAGCCGTTGGATTGTTATAGTAGGTGTGTATTTATAAGAAATCACTGAAATGGTTGAATTCATTTTATATCCTACCAGACATGTGAGTTCCAGTTGCTCTACATCCTTGCCAACCTTTGGTATAGTCAGTTTACTTAAACATTTTTTTGAGTGTGGTACTACTGCTTTTTAAAAAACTACTTTTAATTGAAGTATAGTTAATTTATAATATTGTGTTAGTTTCAGGCGTACAGTAAAGTCATTCAGTTACATATGTTGTTTTCAGATTCTTTTCCATTGTTGTTGTTCACTCGCCAAGTTGTGTCCAACTCTTTGTGACCCCATGAACTGCATCACCTTTACCATTATAGGTTATTAAAAGATACTGAATATAGTTCCCTGGACTATACAGTAGGTCTTTGTTGTTTATCTATTTTATATATAGTAGTTCATATATGTTAGTCCCAAACTCCTAATTTATCTCTCCCCCACCCCCACACTATTATACCCTTTGGTAACCATGTTTGTTTTCTATGTCTATGAATCTATTTATGTTTTGTAAGTAAGTTCATTTACATCATTTTAAGAGTCCACATGTAAGTGATATCATATGATATTTGTCTTTGTCTGACTTACTTCACTTAGTTTGATAATCTTTAGGTCCATCCATGTTGCTGCTAGTGACATTATTTTATTCTTTTTAATGGCTGAATAGTATTTCATTGTGTGTGTGTGTGTGTGTGTGTGTGTGTGGGTATACATATACTGCTGGAGGAGTTGTTTATGATTGTGGATAGTGTTTTCTCTGAAGTAAACTTCATATATTCTTTATGAAGTTTATGATGTGAATACTTGCTGCTATGAACACTGAGGTGCATGTATCTTTTTGAATTGTAGTTTTCTCTGGATATATGCCCAGGAGTGGGATTGTAGGATCATATGGTAACTCTACTTTTAGTATTTTAAGAAACCTCCATACTGTTCTCCATAGTGGCTGCAGCAATTTAAATTCCCACCAGCAGTATAGAGGGTTTCTTTTTCTCCATGACCCCTTCAGCATTTATTATTTGTAGACTTTGATGATGGTCATTCTGACTGATATGAAGTAATACTTCAATGTAGTTTTGATTTGCATTTCTCTAATAGTGATGTTGAACATCATTTCATGTGCCTCTTTACTATTTATGTCTTTAGAGAAATGTGTATTTAGATCTTCTGCCCATTTTTTGATTGGGTTATTTGGTTTTTGATATTAAGCTTTATTGTGCTGTTTGTATATTTTAGAAATTAGTGCCTGTCAGTGGCATTGTTTGCAAATACTTTCTCTTAGTCCATAGGTTGGCTTTTTGTTTTGTTTGCAGTTTACCTTGCTGTGAAAAAGCTTTTAAGTTTAATTAGGTCCCACTTGTTTATATTTGCTTTTGTTTCCATTATTCTGGGAGATGGATACAAAAAAATATTGCTGTGATTTATGTCAAATCATGTTCTATTTATGATTTCCTTTAGGAGTTTTATAGTATCCAGTCTTATATTTAGGTCTTTAATCCATTTTGAGTTTATTTTTGTATATGGTATAAGAGAATGTTCTAATTTCATTCTTTTACATGAAGCTGTCCAGTTTTCCCAGTACTACTTATTGAAGAGACTGTCTTTCGTCCATTGTATATTCTTGTCTCTTTTGTCATAGACTAATTGACCATAAGTTGTTGCTATTGTTCAGTTTCTAAGTCACGTCCAACTCTTTGGGACCCCATGGACTATAGCATGTCAGGCTCTGTTGTCCTTGGGGTTTTCCAAGCAAGAATACTAGAGTGGGTTGTGATTTCCTTCTCCAACAACGACAAATGGACTGTAAGTGCTGGGTTTATTTCTGGGCTTTCTATTCTTCTGTATTTTGACACAAATTTTAAATATTTTTGTTCCAGTTTTGTGAAGAATGCCTTTGGTAATTTGATAGGGATTGCATCGAATCTGTCGATTGCCCTGGGTAATATGGTCATTTTAACAGTATTGATTCTTCCAATCCAAGAACATGGTATATCTTTCCATTTGTTTGTGTCATCTTCAGTATTGTCCAGCAGTGGCATAGTTTTCAGAGAACAGGTCTTTCGCTTCGTTAGGCAGGTTTATTCCTAGGTATTTTATTCTTTTTGATGCAATGGTAAATGGGATTGTTTCCTTAATTTCTCTTCCTGATGTTTTGTTGCTAGTGTATAGAAATGCAACAGATTTCAGTGTATTAATTTTGTATCCTGAAGCTTTACTGAATTCATTGATGAATGCTGATAGTTTTCTGGTACTATCTTTAGGATTTTCTATGTATAGCTTCATGTCATGTGCAAACTAAGTGACAGTTTTACTTTTTCTTTTCCAATTTGGAATCTTTTATTTCTTTTTCTTCTCTCCTTGCTGTGGTTAGGACTTCCAAAACTATGTTGAATAAAAATGGCAAGAGTGTGTGTCCTTGTCTTGTTCCTTGTCTTAGAGGAAATATTTTCAGCTTTTCACCATTGAGTATGATATTAGCTATGGGTTTGTCATATATGGCCTTTATGATTTTGAGGTATATTTCCTCTGGGCTTCCCTGGTGGCTCAGTTGGTAAAGAATCTGCCTGCAATGGAGGAGACCTGGGTTCGATCCCTGGGTCAGGAAGATCCTCTAGAGAAGGGAATGGCAACCCACTCCAGTATTCTTGCCTGGAGGATTCTATGGACAGAGGACCCTGGTGGGCTACAGTCCATGGGGTTGCAAAGAGTTGGACATGACTGAGCAACTAACACTTTTACTTCACTTTTTCATATATCCTCTATGTCTACTTTATGAAAAGTTTTTAAAAATCTAAATGAATGTTGAATTTTATCAGAAATCTTTTCTGCATTTATTAGAATGATCATATGGTTTTTATTCTCTGATTTGTTAATGTGATATATCATGTTGATAGATTTGTGGATATTGAAAAATTCTGTTTTCTGGGATAAATTCCCTTTGATCATGGCACATATGATCCTTTTAATGTATAGTGTGCATTCAGTTTGCTAGTATTTTGTTGAGGATTTTTGCATCTCTGTTTTTGCAGTGATGTTCATCAGTGATATTGGCCTGTAATTTTCTTTTTTGTGATATATTTTTCTGGTTTTGAGTGATGGTGGCCTCATAGAATGAGTTCAGATTATTTCTTCATTTGCAGTTTTTTTGAAGTAGTTTTAGAGAGTAGGTATTAACTTTTCTCTAAATTTTTGACAGAAGTCACCTGTGAAACCATCTGGCCCTGAACTCCAATAAAAGGAGTTTTACATTGCTGATTCAAATTCAATGCTGGTTAATTGGTCTGTTCGTATTTTTTATGGTTCAGTCTTGGGAGATTGTACCTTTTTAAGAATTTGTCCGCTGCTGGGTTGTTCATTTTTATTCGTGTATAGTTGCTAATAGTAGTCTCTTATGATCCTTTGTAGTTTTGTGGTGGTGGTTGAAACTTCTCTTTCTTCATTTCTGATTTTAATGATTTGGGTGCTCTCTCTTGTTTTCTTGATGAGTCTGGCTAAAAGTTTATCAATTTTGTTTACCTTTTCCAAGAGACAGCTTTTAGTTTCATTGTTCTTTTCTATTGTTTTTTTAGTCTTTATTTCATTTATTTCTGCTCTAACCTTTATGAGTTCTTTTCTTCAACTAACTTTGGGTTTAGTTTGTTTTTTCTTTAGTTGCTTTAGGCATAAGTTTAGGTTGTTTGGGCTTCCCTCATAGCTCAGTTGGTAAAAAATCTGCCTGCAATACAGGAGACCCTAGTTCGATTCCTGGGTCAGGAAAATCCCCTGGAGAAGGGAAAGGCTACCCACTCCTGTATTCTGGCCTGGAGAATTCCATGGAACTGTATAATCCATGGAGTCTCAAATAGTCAGACAAAACTGAATGACTTTCACCTTCACTTTAGGTTATTTATTTGAGATTTTTCTTGTTTTCTGAGGTAAGTGTGTATTACTATAAATTTCCCTCTTACAACTGCTTTTGCTGTGTATTATAGATTTTGGATAATAGTGTTTTTGTTTTCATTTGTCTATAGATAGGGATATATTTCATTTGTCTATGAATATATATCTGGCACCTGGGTTGGGAAGATTCCCTGAAGAAGGGATAGGCTACCCACTCCAGTATTCTTGAGCTTCCCTGGTGGTTCGGTTGGTAAGGAATTCACCTGCGATGTGGGAGACCTGGGTTCAATCCCTGGGCTGGGAAGATCCCCTGGAGGAGGACTTGGCAACCCACTCCAGTATTCTTGCCTGGAGAATCCCCATGGACAAAGGAGCCTGGTGGGCTACAGTCCATGGGATCACAAAGAATTGGACATGACTGATCAGCTAGACACAGCACAGCATATATCTGGTAGCTCAGCTGGTAAAGAATCTGCCTGCAGTGTAGGAGACACTGGTTCGATTCTTGGGTCAGGAAGATCCCCTGGAGAAGTGATAGGCTACCCACTCCAGCATTCTTGCCTGGAGAATACCCATGGACAGAGGAGCCTGACGGGCTGCAGTCCATGGGGTCACAGAGAGTTGGCATGACTGAATGACTAAGCACACAGCATATAGATGCTTGCTCCTTGGAAGAGAAGAAAAGTTATGACCAACCTAGACAGCATATTAAAAAGCAGAGACATTACTTTGCTAACAAAGGTCCATCTAGTCAAAGTTATGGTTTTTCCAGTAGTCATGTATGGATGTGCGAGTTGGACTATAAAGAAAGCTGAGCACTGAAGAAGTGAGGCTTTTGAACTATGGTGCTGGAGAAGACTCTTGAGAGTCCCTTGGATTGCAAGGAGATCCAACCAGTCCATCCTAAAGGAGATCAGTCCTGAATGTTCATTGGAAGGACTGATGCTGAAGCGGAAACTCCCAATACTTTGACCACCTGATACGAAGAACTGACTCAGGGGAAAAGACCCTGATGCTGGGAAAGATTAAAGGCAGGAGGAGACAGAGGATGAGATAGTTGGATGACATCACTGACTTGATGAACACAAGTTTGAGTAAGCTCCAGGAATTGGTGATGGACAGGGAAGCCTGGCATGCTGCAGTCCATGGGGTCACAAAGAGTCAGACACGACAGAGCGACTAGACTGAACTGAACTGATATATATATATATATATATATATATATATAAAATTGTTGATCTCTTAATTTCAAATGTATTTTAACAACCCTGCATGTGTGCTCCTCCCCTCATGATTACTATATTTGATTTTTGTAATTTTCCATCTAATTGTTTTGTGTATCCCTTAACATCTTGTTGTGGATACAGATGATTTCACTACTTTTGTCTTTTAACTTCTCTACTAGCTTTGTGTGTGGATGATTTCCTATCTTTATTGTATGCTTGCCTTTACCAGTGAGCTTTTCCATTTCATAGTTTTCCTGCTTCTAGCTGTAGTCTTTTCTTTTTCTGCCTAGAGAAGTACCTTTAGCATTTGTTGTAAAGCTGGTTTGGTGGTGTTTAATTCTTTAGCTTTTACTTGTGTGTAAAACTTTTGATTCCTCCATTGAATCTGAATAAGAGCCTTGCTAGATAGAGTATTCTTGGTTGTAGGGTTGTTGTTTTTTTTTTTCCCCTTTCATTACTTTTTATATATTGTGCCACGCTCTTCCCGTCTGCAGGGTTTCTGTGGAAAAATCAGCTGACAGCTTTATGGGAGTTCCCCTGTGTACTATTTGTTGCTTTTCCCTTTTTGCCTTTAATAATATTCTATCTTTATAAATTTAATTTTTGTGATTTTGATTACAATGTGTCTTGGTGTGTCTGTCCTTGGGTTAATCCTGTATGGGACTTTGTCTCGGGTCCCTGAACTGTGACTCTGTCTTCCTGAATTTGGGCCATGTTTCCTTTCCAAGATTAGGGAAAATTTCAGCTATTATGTCTTCACATATTTTCAGGCCTTTCTTTCTTCTCCTTCTGGGATCCCTGCAGTGTGACTGCTAGCATAGTTGATGTTGTCCCAGAGATCTCTTAAACCATCCTCATTTCTTTTCATTCTTTTTTTCTGTTCAGCAGCTGTGATTTCCAGTGCTCTGTCTTCCACCTCACTGATTCTTCTGTCTCATTTAGTCTCTTGTTGATTTCTTCTAGTATATTTTTCATTTCAGTTACTGTACTCTTTAATTCGACTTGGTTTTTCTTTGTGTATATTTTCTAATTCTTTATTAGAAACTTAATTTCTCATCCCATGGATTCATTCTCCTCCCAAATTCTTTGATCATCTTTATGATCATTACTCTGAATTCTTTCTGAAGTAGATTGCCTGTCTCCATGTCACTTAGTTCTTCTTTAGGGGTTTTATCTTGTTCCTTGGTCTGAAATATATTTCTCTGTTGCTTCATTTTGCTTAAATTGCTATTTGTAGCTTAATGTATGTAGTAGTTATATTTCTCGACCTTGGAGAAGTGACCTCCTGGAGGAGACATATGCATCCCAGAGGTGCACTCCCTTGTCATCATCCAAAGCCTAGGGGCTAGCTGGTCCCAGGATAGTATCTGGCCTGTGTTTGTGGATTCAGTCTGCAAGCTACAGGACCATAGTTTTCTTATTTCTGGTGGCTGCTCCCTGATGGGTGAGGTGGCTTGTGAAGACTTCCTGGTGGATGGGACCAGTGCCTGCCCACTGGTAGATGGAGCTGGGTCTTGGCTCTCTGGTGGGCAGAACCATCTCTATTTATGTACCTAAAGGTGGCTGTGGGCTCAGCAAGTCTTTAGAAAGCCTGTCTGCTGACAAGCAGGGATTGTCAATTAGTTGTTTGGTCTGAGACATCACAACTCTTGAGACTGCAAGCTCTTGCTGGGGCCAGGTCTTGTTGCTAGTGACTCAAGCAAGATGTCTTCCAGGAGAGTTCATGCAGATGAATACTCCCTGATACATCTGCCACCAATGTCTATGTCCTCAGAGTGAGTCACAGCTACCCCTCACCTCCTTGGGAGACCCTCCAAGACAAGCAGCTAGGTCTGGCCCAAGCTTCTATGAAATTTCTGTTTTTTCCCTTGGTCCTCGTATATGTGAGATTTTGTCTGCACCCTTTAAGAGTGAAGTCTCTACTTCCCCCAGCCCTGTGGAGCTCCTGCAATCAGGCCCCACTGGCCTTCCAAGCCAAATGCTCTTGGGGCTCCCCTTTCTGATGCCAGATGCCTAGACTGAGGGCTCTGACATGGTGCTCAAAATTCTCACTCCAGTGGGAGAACTTCTGTAATATAATTATTCTACAATTTGTGGGTTGACCACCTGGAGTGAATGAGATTTGATTATATCATTGGTCCACCCTTCCTACCTGTCTCATTGTGATTCCTTCTTTATGCTTTTAGTTGTAGAAGATATTTTCTGAGAGTTTTGACTTTTTCAACGATGATTCTTATGCAGATTCTTGTGATTTTAGTGTGCTCATGAGAGGAGATAAGTTTAGGGTCCTTCTACTTCACCATCTTGGTGGCTCTCTGCCTATTTAAACATTTTAAAAGCTGATCTACTAGATGTATAGTTGTATCCCTAATGACTAATGATGTGGATAATCTTTTATGTGCCTGTTTTCCATCCATATATTTTCTCTGATTAAGTTTATATTTATGTATTTTGCCTATTTAAAATTGGATAGTGTTATTGAGTTGTAATTATTCTTTGAGGGGCTTCCCAAGTGACTCAGTGGTTAAGAATCTACCTGCAGTGCAGAAGACGCAGGTTCAATCACTGGGTTGGGAAGATCCCCCAAACAGAAACCCACTCCAGTATTCTTGCCTAGGAAATCCAACTGACAGAGGAGGCTGGCAAACTACAGTCCATAGGGTCACAAAGAGTCAGACATGACTTAGTGACTAAAACAAACAAATAATTCTCTGTATATTTTCATAACAGGTTTATTTGAAGATAAAGAGGTTTAAATTTGGATGAGCTCAAGTTTATTGATTCTTTCATAAAAGGTTAATTTTTGTGTGTGTCGTATTTAAGAAATCTTTGTCAAACTTGAGATCACTAAGATTTCCTCCTATGTTCTCCTGCAGAAAATTTACTTCTTATACTTAGGTCTGTCATCTTCTCTACTTAGTTTTTATGTGTAGTGTGAGATAAAGATCAAAGTTCTTTTTCCCCAGCACTATTTGTTCAAATGATTAACCTTTTCTCATTGAATTGCCTTGGCCCCTTTGCTGAAAATCAATTGACCATATATATGTGGTTCTTTTCCTAAACTTTTAATCCTGTTGCATTTTTCTATATGTCTATGTTAGTTCCAATACCACATTGTGCTAGTATACCTTTATAAGATATCTTTAAATCAGGTAGTGTAAATATTCTAATTTTGTTCATTTTCAAGATTAACTTGGCTTTTCTAAGTCATTTTGATTTCCACATATATTTTAGAATAAGCTTACCAATTTCTATGAAAGGCCTGGTAGGTATTTTGATTAAGATTGAGTTGATTGTATAGATAAAATTAGAGCGACTTAATATCTTAACTATACTTAATTTTCCTTTCCATAGACATGGTATATCTCTCTATTTTTGTTTTTTTTTTAATTTCTTTTAACATTGTGTGATGGTTTTCATTTATTGAGTTTCACCTCAATAAAACTGTAAATGAATAAGTCCAACCTATACAAAATTTGTACAGGTTTTGTACATATTTTGGCCAGATTTATTCCTCAGTACTTAATGTTTTTTGATGTCATTGTAAGTGGGTATTAAAAGCTATTTATTATTGAATCTAGTATATAGAAATACAGTTGATTTTTATGTACTGACCTTGTATTCCCCCTGACTTGCTTAACTCACCTAATAGTTCTAGTAATGTTTAGTTGATGCTATAGGTTTTTCTACCTAAATAATTATGCATCAGTGAATAAAGACAGTTTTATTTTCTCCTTTCTAGTCTTTATGCTTGTTATTTCTTTCTCTTGCTTCATTGCACTGGCTAGGACATCCAAAACAATATAGAAAAGAAATAGTGAAGCAGAAATTCTTGCCTCATTGCTGATATTAGCAGGGAAGCATTCAGTCTTTTTCTATTAAGCATGATACCAACTGCAGGTTTTTAAAAATAGGTTCCTTTTATCAGGTTAAGGAAATTCTCTTCTACTTCTGGTTTACTGAACGTATTTTTGGGAGGAGATTGGCTCTTAATCATGCGTAGTTATAGACTCAAAGAGTAAAAATAATGCAAAGATTCCCTGTACCCTTTTATCTAGCTTCCTCCAATGACAACATATTATACAGCTATAGAAAGTGTGAAACTAAAAGTGTTAGTCACTCAATTGTGTCTAACTCTTTGTGACCCCGTGGACTGTAGCCTTCCAGTCTACTCTGTCCATGGAATTGTCCAGGCAAGAATACTGAAATGGGTAGCCATTTCCTTCTCCAGCAGATCTTCCCGACCCAGGGATAGAATCCAAGTCTCCTGTGTTATGGGCCAGGTTCTTTGTATCTGAACCTATTTAACTATAGGATGTTATCAAAACCAGGAAGTTGCAATTGGTGCAATACTATTAGCCAGACTGCAGACCTTACTTGCATATCTCTTTTGAGTTTTTAATCATCAATAGGTGTTGGATTTTGCCAAATGCTGTTTTTGTGTGCCTATTGAGATGATCATATGATTTTCCTTTTCTAGTTTGTTAATATGGTGAATTACCTTAATTGATTTTCAAATGTGAAACCATGATTTTACTTCACTATGATGTATTATTATTTTATATATAACTGGATTTTATTTGCTCCTATTTTAAGGATCTAGCATATATGTTATGGAGATTATTAGTCACAGTTATCTTTCCCTATAATGTCTTTGTTTGGTGTTAGTATTGGAGCAATGCTAAATCCATTAAACTGGATAGGAAATTTCCTTGTTTCATATTCTGGAAGGATTTGTGTTCAGTTGGTATTATTTGTTCTTTAAATGTTTGGCTTTATTCCACCAGTGGAGGTATCTGAAGTTTTGTTTGTGGCCAAGCTTTTAACTACACATTTATTTTCTTTAATAGATAAAGATCTATTCAGGTTATCTTTTTTTGATATGTTGTGTCTTTTAAGCAGTTGTTCATTTCATCTAAGTTTTTGGATTTATTGCTATAAATTGTTCATAATATTCCCTTATTACATTTAATGTTTGTAGGACCTGTAGTGATATACTTGCTTGCATTCCTGGGGTTGGTAATTTGTATCTTCTTTCTTTTTTCCTGATCAGTTTGTCTAGAGGTTTGTCAAATTTATTGATCTTCTCAAATAGCCATTGATTTTTCACTTGTACCGTCCTGTACTGTCAGTGTCTGAAAACTACTGTTTTATATATTACATCCTTTTAAAAAAGTTTCTTAAGATGGGAGAATAAATCCAGTCCTTGGCACTCCATCACGGCTGACAGTAGAAGTGATCAGTAATATTTAAGAATGTGCAGGATTTCTGAGGTACAAAACCTGGAGAGCTGCTGCTCTCACAGGCGTATTCATTGTTTCCTGAGGTCATTCCTCCATCCCTCCTGGCAGGGGCAGTTTTCTTGCCCACACTCAGGTATCGCTGAACCTGGAGACAGTGTAGGTATCTTTCTTGGTCTCCATTTTCACTCTCAAACCATTGTCATCCTCTTTTTCCTGAAAACCTTCCTGTTCCCTTACAGCTTGTGCCTTCAAGGTCTTATCATCCAATATCTTTCCTTCTTGCAATTATCACGGATTTCTTGCATTGCTGTCTCTTATTCATTGATAATTTTAGCCCCTAGTTCACTTTTTCCAACATCACATTTTTATAATTCTTGGAGATTTTTAATAGCCACATAAAGATCCTCTCAAAATCCAGGAGTAATAGTTACAATAAGTAATGCTTTCTGCTGTTACTAGCACACCTCAGAATCTCAGTTGCTTAACCAATAAAAGATTATTTCTTGCTTATGCCAAGTCTAATACACCTCCCTGGCACACACCTGGCAAAACCTCATGCCTAGATAAGTCCAACTTTGTATCTTCTGAAGTCTTGCATCCAAGCAGCCCAATGTGTCTGGATAAAATTACACACCAAGACTAACTGGTTTTATTTTAAATTTGGAATCCCTCCCCCAGGCCCTAGTGCTACCTAGAGATTCTATGCACAATTCTGGTCGTGCTTATGCGAAACATCTCACAGTGTCTCCTCCTTTTCAGTGTCAGCTCAGACCTTGCTTCTTATTTCACTGGGAGAGTAGGACAAATTAGAGCATTTCTGCTTGCTCCCGTCAGCCCAGCCACTTGCCTTCCTGTACTGACATTCTTAGGAGCAGCCTTCTTTCCTGTTCCTATGGACAACTGGTCTGTACCCCTGGCCAAAGTCAGCCCCCTCTGCTTGCATGCTGATTCCTCTCCTTCTTACCTACTCAAGAACATCGTTCTTGCGAATGTTCCCTCTCTCCTTCAGCCTTATTTTTCTCCTACCGGATCATTTTTAAAAAATGTATGTATTTATTTATTTGGCTGTACCAGGCCCTAGTTTTGACATGAGGATTCTTTAGTTGTGGCATGTGAGATCTAGTTCTTCCCTTACCAGGGGTTGAACCCAGACCCTCTGCACTGAGAGTGTGGAGTCCCAGCCACTGGACTACCAGGAAAGTCCTGGATCATTCTTATCACCATAAAATAGTCTATAGGCTCTCTTATCTTCAAAAAAATAAAAAAAGAGAGGGAAGTCCATCCTTGCAGCTCCTGCAAGCTTCTGAAGCTACCAAAGCTTCTCTTGGCTTCACTCTTGGCAGCAAAACAGCTTGGATGGCTGTCTTGTGTTTTCTGTCCTCCACTTCTCTCAGTTCAGTCATGCTCTGGTCTACTTCACTCCACTCTCCTTAAGGGCATCGAATCCAATGCTCGCCTTTCTGTCCTCACTTCACTGGCCTCTGACTAGCATCTGACATGACTGGTCCCCCTCTCTCATGAGCCCACTCTTTCCTGGCTCTCTCCTTCTGCTCTTTTGCAGTCTCTTTCGAGTGTCTCCCTATCTCCCCACCCTTCGCAGGCTGGAGTGCACAGTCTGTGCTCCTCTACCCAAATGTTCCAGGCCCTTAGCTTTACATGCCATCTCTCTGCTGATGACCCCAAGTTCATAGTTCTGACTCTGACCTTTCCCTGAACTTCAGACTTTGACTTCTCTATTTGCTTGGATGTCAAACAAGCACTTCACATTTAACATGTTCTAAACAAGACTATGCCAAAGCCTTTGACTGTGTGGATCACAATAAACTGTGGAAAATTCTGAAAGAGATGGGAATACCAGACCACCTGACCTGCCTTTTGAGAAATCTGTATGCAGGTCAGGAAGCAACAGTTAGAACTGGACATGAAACAACAGACTAGTTCCAAATAGGAAAAGGAGTGTCAAGGCTGTATATTGTCACCCTGCTTATACCCTGCAATTAAGGTAATTTAACTTATATGCAGAGTACATCATGAGAAACGCTGGTCTGGATGAAGCACAAGCTGGAATCAAGATTGCTGGGAGAAATATCAATAACCTCAGATATGCAGATGACACCATCCTTATGGCAGAAAGTGAGGAACTAAAGAGCCTCTTGAAAGTGAAAGAGGAGAGTGAAAAAGTTGGCTTAAAGCTCAACATTCAGAAAACAAAGATCATGGCGTCTGGTCCCATCACTTCATGGCAAATAGATGGAGAAACAGTAGAAACAGTGGCAGACTTTATTTTTTTGGGGTTCAAAATCACTGCAGATGGTGACTGCAGCCATGAAATAAAGATACTTACTCCTTGGAAGGAAAGTTATGACCAACCTAGACAGCATATTAAAAAGCAGAGCTATTACTTTGCCAATAAAGGTCCATCTAGTCAAGGCTATGGTTTTTCTAGTAGTCATGTATGGATGTGAGAGTTGGACTATAAAGAAAGCTGAACACCGAAGAATTGATACTTTTGAACTGTGGTGTTGGAGAAGACTCTTGAGAAAGTCCCTTGGACAGCAAGAAGTTCCAACCATTCCATCCTAAAGGAAATCAGTCCTGAATGTTCATTGGAAGGACTGATGCTGAAGCTGAAACTCCAATACTTTGGCCACCTGATGCGAAGAGCTAACTCATTTGAAAAGACCCTGATGCTGGGAAAGATTGAGGGCACGAGGAGAAGGGGATAACAGAGGATGAGATGGTTGGATGGCATCACCAACTCAATAGACATGTGTTTGAGTAAACTGCGGGAGTTGGTGATGAACAGGGAGGTCTGGCTTGCTGCGGTCCATGGGATCGCACAATCAGACATGACTGAAGCGACTTAGCATGCATGCATGCATGCAAGGTACATCCCAGGAGTCGCTCATGGTAAAGATTCTACCTGTCAATGCAGGAGCTGCAAGAGATGTAAGTTCTATCCCTGGGTTGGGAACAGCCCCTGGAGTAGGAAATGGCAATCCGTTCCACTGTTCTTACTTGGAAAATTCCATGGACAGAGGAATCCATGGGGCCACAGGAGTCGGACACGATTGAGTAACTGAGCACAAGATGCTCATACCCTATGCTTTCGCATCTCAGGAAATGGCAGCTCCAACTTGAGTCCGTTTTCTCTCTTCCCTCATCTAATCCATCAGCAGAGTCTACTGGCTCTGCCTTCACAATTGACCCAGAATCCACTGACATCATAATACACACTACTTCCACTGTCATCTACATCACCTTGTCTTTCTTGTGCACTGTCATTAGAGCCCTGTTCTAGGGTTTTCTTTTAAAAGGGAATTCAGAAAAAAAAAAATAAAAGAAAATTCAGTCATATCACCCTGTGGCTCAGAAGCCCCCAGGGACTCGTGTCCAACTCAAGGACTACCGAGTCCTGGGGACCTGGGTCTTGCCAATATTGTGAGTGCATCTCCTGCTTACCCACTCTGCTCCAGCCATGTTGTTGAAATATACCATGCATGTTCCTGCCTCAGGGCTTTTGCCCACTCTGTTTCCTCTGCTTGGGATTCACTCTGTCCAGATGTCCTTGGGTCTTTCACTTGTCTCTGCAAGTGTCACCTTCTCACCCCATCCCTTCCTCTCCTACCATCTGGTGTTACATTTGTCACTGTCTGTGTCCTCATCTGGGACACAAGGGGAAGATGTCCTGACTTCCTTGTCCACTGAGCTCCCTGGAACCTAGACAAGTGCCTAGGTGTGGTACGGACTCAGTAAACTTTTAAAGAAGTGAATAAACTTCAACCCACATCCTAAATTAATAAACGTAAAAATCCCATGCCCTCTTTTACTATTAATTTAAATTTCAGAAATTAACTATGATGATGGAAAAGAAATAAGATCACTTAAAGTTTGAATGTGCGTTTTTATCATTAATAACTATTATTAAACATTTATGCTGAATTTTAAAGATTCAAACTGTACTGAAATGCATAATAAATGTGAAAGATGGCCCCTTCCACATTTTCTCCCATCTTTATTTCTTGCCCTCACATTTTCCCCAGTTGTACACCTCTGTGGACAGTTCTGTGTACATCATTGCTCCCTAAAGATAACACATATGTGCGTGCATGTTAAGTTGCTTCAGCCGTGTCCGACTCTTTGCGACCCCATGGACTGTAGCCTGCCAGGCTCCTCTGTCTTTGGGATTCTCCAGGCAAGAATAGAGGAGTGGGCTGCCCTGCCTTCCTCCAGGCGATCTTCCTGACCCAGGGATCGAACTTGCATCTCTTAATGTCTCCTGATTGGCAGGTGGGTTCTTTACCACTAGCGCCACCTCGGAAGCCCCCAACACACACATGTGAACATTTTTAAACATACGCACATGGATATTTTTAAAAATGATATCTTGTTTTGTACTATATAGTTCATCCCCTTTTTTACTTAAAAATATACCAAAGATACTTTTTTGTGCTGGTGCCTCCACATCTTCTGTGACTAGTCTGACACCTGGGGTTCTGTTTTGCTCTCTTCTCACTCCCTCCAGCCTTGATTCTCTGAATGGAGGTGACATTTCCCACTTCAAAACCCTCATGGGACTGTTTCCCATTATTCTTCCACCACCTTCTTTCTGCCTGTAGTGTTGCTACTTACTTGTCTAATTCTTTGGATTATAATTCCTTGGGGACCCAGGCAGTGTGTATGTTGGTAATTTTGTGTCTTCCACAGTTGTGGGATGCTTGTTGGATGGATGGATGGATGGATGGATAGATACAAGAATGAAAAGACGAGGTTCTGTTCCTCTTTCTCCCCTGAATGATACCTCAAAATGCTTCATACCTCAAACTGTGCATCTTTGCCAGCTGCAACTTGAGCTTTCTTACTTTAGTCCAGATGAAGTTGCTGGCTTGCTCACCTGTGATGTAACATTGGCATCTTTTTTGAAGTCTTTATTGAATTTGTTACAACTGTTGGCTTCTGTTTTTTGATAGGCCAGAGGCCTTATATCTGTGAACCTTATATCTCTGAGATCTCATATCTCTGGGATCTTATATCTCTGAATCCCCCTGCATTGGAAGGTGAAGTCTTAACCTCTGGACCACCAGGGAAGTCCAATTGGCATTTTTTAAAAAACAAATTATAGCAAAAACAATAACAACAGTAGAAATTATAATTACCATTTCTTGAGTGTTTAAGCTGTAAGGGCACTATGCTTCAAAGCTCTACATACATTGTCTTCTTTAATTTTCCAATCATCTATATGAATTAGATACGATGATTATTTTCGTTTTGTAAAATAGGCTCAGGGAGGTGAAGTAACTTGCTCAAAAATGCACAGCTGGTCAATGACAGAGCTAAGGATTAACCTAGGCTGCCAGCTTCTCAAGCCCAACCTTACACTTCTCTGTTTGGAACAAAGTTTGTAAGGAATTGTTTCTTTCTGTTGGAACTGGTTGCATTTTTAATTGCAGAAATCACCCAACCTGTGGTTAACAGATTAATACGACAACTTGTCACCCTGAGAAGGAAGTTCTTTTATTTGCATGTAAAACTAGTAGTGAAAAGACCCTCTCCAGAATAAGTAAATCTCTCCCAATCTTCCCTCTCAACAACACACAAAAAAACACAAAACCAGACGTTACATGGATTCAAAGGGTCAATCTCAGCTCCCTGACTACTTAATTTCTTTGGCTGCTTCTTGCTTTAGCAAAGAGAAGATGAACTCATGAATTATACCCAGGAGAATAAACACCAAGGTCCCAAGTGGTTTGTTGTGTAAGCAGTAAACACTTTGGACAGAATCATCAACTGTTTGTCAAACCCTTGCTTTTACCAAACCGAGTTTAAAAGAAAAAAAAAAGCTATCTGCAGAGATTTTGTGAAAGTTCCACTTGGTTAGCATGCTTGCAATGCACACTGTAACAAAGCTTTAATATAATTAAATTTTAAATTCCATGTAGAATCTAGTGGGTAGGCAGATGTACCGGTATGTTAAACTTTATGTCGCTTGAAAATGGTTTTCAAGTACATCAGAGGGAGACCATCCAGCTGTAAAATTATCTGCTTTATGATGCCACATCACAGCTCCGATCTTTTTCTTTTAATTAAAAGTGTACCTTAAAGTTGCACCATCCCCACTCTCTGCTACATCTTCACCTCTTTCCTAAAATTTACTTATAGGAGATGAAGTAGCTTGGCTGTTCTATGAACCTTTGGGAATGTTTATGCATGAAATCACTTTTCAATTAAATATTAATTTTTGTGGCTCTTCAGCTGGGCTTGGGCCCACTCTAGGCCAAAGGGTAGACCCTCACATATCTGGTGTTATCCAGGCCATGAGGCGTCTGGTGGCTCAAACCTTCCAACCACTTGCAGCTCATTCCATAGATGAAGGAAGTGATAAGGGCTTTGTGAAGGCAGAGGGATGACACCTGCCCAGCTCTTATTGACCTGGCCCAGGTGTGCACAGCCTTAGAAGGTGTCCCCCCAGAGTGACACACACAGTGGATCCTTCTGCTCATGTTTTCTCCCTTTAGTCTTTTTTACCTTCTTTCCGATATCTTAGTTTTGGGGGAGGGGGGGTGTTTGTCCCTTTGACCTGATGTTTCAGTCTCTCTTAAAATATAGATCACTGTCTCCTCATCCATCACTGAGCCCTTGAGATAGCTGAGGTCCCCAGGCCCTTCTGAAACATCATAAAGACAGTGGATATCAGTGCCCAGGAACTGACCTTCTCAGAGACGGGAGGACACAGAAGGGCAGGCTGGACGCCGGGGTCCTTCTGTACCCTGGTTCTGGCTGTAGCTAACTAACAGCTGTAAACATGCTCAGTGTTACTTTTCAGATGAGATCCGTCTTCTAATGCACCTATGATAGAGCCTGGCACACAGTGAGCGCTGAGTAAATATTGGCTATTATTGAGATGATGAATATTTTATTGTTTTAATTATAATCACATCCTGCTAGGCCCTATTTAGGATCTTTATGGAAGCTGCCAATATGTAGGAAGAAGGAGAATAAGCAATTCTGTACATGGCTGGAGGACCTATTGGCCATCAGATGGGGGGTACAGGAGCCAAGGGGAGATCGCCTAGGCCCTGTGTTTTCAGGATAGGAAACCAGAGCTCCTAGCAGAGAAGAGACTCACTCTGTGTATACAGCGAGCTACAGTGGAGTTGGGGCCCTGTCATCCCTTGTTCATTCCAGTAGCTTGAAGCTGAGAACCTTATCGCAGCTTCCTTTGAACTGGGGCAGAGCCAAGGCTAAGCTGCTTGGTTACTGTGTTGGGATGATGGTATCCCCTGCTGTCTTAGAGAGCCCTGCCCACTGCCAGCATCCTTCCAGGCTGTGGGCAGAATGGCTGGCCACAGAGGGTCTCCTCGAACATTAAGGAATTTTCCTGTTTGCAGCAGCCTCTCTGCTTCTTCACAATCCTACTGGTTATCGCGTACCATCCACACCCCATACCAGGGAATGCCACTTCCGGCCCTTGCACTGGAGCATTTTGGTGATGATGTCTTTGAAAGCTGTGGTCCAGGACCTGCCGTTCTCTAGACTCTCGGTGTGTCTGTAGGAGGTTTGCTGTGAGGGGATCGGATGCTGGGAAAAAAGGATTCTGCTTGGAGCTCAGCCTACAGGAACCTGCTCTGGGGGCTCAGGAGAACCCAGGCTTCTTCCTTGGGTGCTTGCGGTTGGCTGGCCTGGGAGACAACAAGTGAGTGTCTGATCTAGGGTGGATGCTGCAAGACATCACCTGTAACCTGGGGCCCACTGTGTTGTGTTTGCTTTGGGAAGCAGGCAGGCCTCCTAGAGGAGGTGGAACCTGAGGTTAGAAAGGGAGGGAGCCTGTGAAGGCAGAATGGTGGGTGGGCAGGCCCATTTGGGTGGCATCCTGGGCTCACGCAGGGCATTGTGAACTAGGAGTGAGGAAGACGTGGATGGGGGATAACAGAAGGATGGTTGGCGGACAAGTGAAACTGTATGTCAGGGACAGGCTCATGTCTTGCTTTGCGTTAGGACCACAGACAGTCTGGGTGGGACGTACTGTCTGGGCTGCCTCTGGCTCTTCTCATGGTCACTGGCATGTCGATTGCGAGGCTGGGGCTCCCCTTGTCTGGAAAGGGTAGGGACCCCTCATGGGGAGGTGGATAGCTCTGGAGAGACAGCACAGTGAAGGCTGATGGTGTGAGGTGATGGGCAGAGTGCCCCGGGCCAGCTGGGCCTATGATCACGGGCAGGTGACATCACCTCCCTGGGCCCCGGGCTCCTTCCCTGACCAGCTGCCTTTCCAGGTGCTTTCAGGCTGCACATGTCCATTCTGATCTGGTGTTTTCATACCTGCCCTGATCTTGGTTTCCCAGTCTGACATCCACTTGGTGGGTTGGGTCTAGACCTCTCCCCCTCAAGGTGACCCTACAGGAAGATGGGCTGCTAATCTGACTCCATGCTGATCCATCCACAGGCTGTGGTGAGGAGACTCAGACCTGAGCATGTGGAAACCCAGGGGCTTCCATGTGCCCTGGGTGCTGGCTCTGCGAGTCTACGGCTCCCAGGTGGGAGGAGGGGTGTCGACAGTAAGGTGAGCTGGGCCCAGACTCAGACACGCTCCAGACTGGTGATGTCCGAGCCCTTAGACTGCTAGGTGGACAGTCAGACCTGGTGCACAGGTGTTGGTCTCCATTCTAATCGATTATTATGTATTTTGAGCATCAATCCTGTCCTCAAGGACTCACCATCAGGAGAAGCTAAAAACCTTCCTGGAGACATCTCTGAACGTTCCAGAGTTAGCATCACTCAGAGCCTCTTTAGATGTGGGTGAAAGCAAAATTAATTACACCCTGTGCACCTGATCCGGCTTCTCTGTGTCAGCGGTTGGCTTTCTCCTGTCTGTGGATGGAACCGGCCCTTCTGTTCTGATTATTCTTCTGGCCGGCATGGGAGTTCCTACCTGCACCTTGGAGGGGACTGTTCCTGCTAACCCCCTAAGGAGGGAGCCATCAGCTCCATGGCAACAGTGCACATCGACAGTTGACACTGAATCAAGGAATCAAGATGCCCTGGGTGTTGTTTTATCCAAACTTCTCGTGTTTCCGGAGGAGTTCTCATAGGGCAGTTACTGCACACCTAAATATGGGTGACCCTAGCTCCAAGGCAATACCCCCTTTACTTGTGATAGAATAAAAACCTAATTTAAAAATTCTATTTATTTTAATTAGAGGATAATTGCTTTACATACAATATTGTGTTTGTTTCTGCCATACATCAACATGAATCAGCCATAGGTATACATATGTCCCTTTCTTCTTGAACCTCCTTCCCATATCCTACCCTGTCCCCCACCTCTAGGTTGTCACAGAGCACCAGGATGACCTCCCTGTGTCATACGGCAAATTTCCACTGACTCTCTGTTTTACACATGGTAACGTATATGTTTCCATGCTACTCTCTCAGTTCATCCCACCCCCACCTCTCCCCCACCCCCACGTGTCCATAAGTCTGTTCTCTATGTCTGTGTCTCTACTGCTGCTCTGCAGATAGGTTCATCAGTACTGTTTTTCTAGATTCCATATATATGCATTAATATATGATATTTGTTTTTCTGACTTATTTCACTCTAGGTTCATCCACCTTATTAGGACTGACTCAATGTGTTCTTTTTTATGACTAATATTCCATTGTATATATGTACCATAACTTCTTCATCTATTCATCTGTCAATGGACATCTAGGCTGCTTCCATGTCCTAAATATTGTAAACAGTGCTGCTATGAATATTGGGGGTACGTGTATTCTTTTCAATTGTGGTTTTCTCATGGTATATGCCCAGTAGTAGAATTGCCAGGTCACATGCTAGTTTTATTTCTAGTTTTTTTCTTTTTTTTTTTTTTAGGAATCTCCATGCTGAAAAACGAATTTTTGATTAATATGAAATTTTGACTTTTAGGGATTTAGGTAAAGTAGTCAGATGTCAATTTATGTGACTTATTGGACTGATTTAGTCTTATGGATGTGCAGAAAGTCATAGGTATATGAAATAAGTTATTTGTAGAAATGTAGCTTTTTTTCTATCCTGTCATTTTTTGAAGTTGTTTCTGTTCATATTCTTCCTGGATGGAACCAATCTGAATGTGGTTGGACACAGGACATTGTTTGCCCTCCGTGGTTTGAGAGGCACCACTTTTTGATACTAGGCTGCACTGGAAGTTGTGTCCCACGAGTCTTAGCTTAGCTGCCCTACAAAATACAATAGACCCTGTGGCTTCAACAGCAGGAGTTTATTTTCCCACAGTTCTAGAAACTGGAAGGGTTGGGACCTTTTTTTTAAATTGGAGTATAATTGCTTTACAGTGTTGTGTGAGTTTGTGCTGTGCAACGTGAATCAGCTGTAAGCATACATGTGTCCGCTCCCTCTTGGCCCTCCCTCTCACCCCCCACCATCCCACCCCTCTAGGTCACCCCTGAGCACCAAGCTGAGCTCCCTATGTTATAGCAGCCTCCCACTAGCCATCTGTTCTGCACACGGTAACGTATATATGTTAGTGTTACTGTCTCAGTTTGTCCCACCCTCCCCGTCCCACCTTGTGCCCACAAGTCTGTTCTCTACGTCTGTGTCCCTGTTCCCGAAGGGTCAAGTTCTGATGAGGGCACTCTTCCTGGTTTACAGACAGACACCTTTTCACCATGTCCTCAGTGAGATTTCCTTGGAACAAAAATCTCTCTCTCCCTTTTCTTACAGGGCCATAGACATATTGAATTAGGACCCCACTCTTATGATCTCATTTAACCTTGTTGCTGTTCTTCAGTTGCTAGCTAAGTCGTGTCCGACTCTTTGCAACCCCATGAACTGAACCACGCCAGGCTTCCCTGTCCTTCGCTATCTCCTGGAGTTTGCTCAAACTCATGTCCATTGAATCGATGATGCCTACCAACCATCTCATCCTTGGTCGCCCTCTTTTCCTCCTGTTCTCAAACTTTCCTAGCATCGAAGTCTTTTCAAGTGAGTCGGCTCTTTGCATCAGGTGGCCAAAGTGTTTGAGCTTCAGCTTCAGCATCAGTCCTTCTAATGACTGTTCAGGGTTGATTTCCTTTAGGACTGACTGGTTTGATCTCCTTGCCGTCCAAGGGACTCTCAAGAGTCTTCTCTAACACTATAATTTGAAAGCAACAATTCTTCAGTGCTCAGCATTTAGCCTTAATTACCTTCTAAAATCCCTTCTCAAATATTATCACTCTGGGGGTTAGGGCTTCAAGATATAGATTTGGGGGGAGGTGCATAACTCAGCTGGAGAAGGCAATGGCACCCCACTCCAGTACTCTTGCCTGGAAAATCCCATGGATGGTGGAGCCTGGTAGGCTGCAGTTCATAGGGTCGCTAAGAGTCGGACACAGCTGAGTGACTTCACTTTGACTTTTCACCTTCATGCATTGGAGAAGGAAATGGCAACCCACTCCAGTGTTCTTGCCTGGAGAATCCCAGGGATGGGGGAGCCTGATTGGCTTCCATCTATGGGGTCGCACAGAGTTGGACACAACTAAAGTGACTTAGCAGCAGCAGCAGCAGCAGCATAACTCAGCTCCTAGTGTCATGCCACAAGGTTCAATATATAAAAACGTTATGCAGGATTTAAAATTTTAATTCTCCAAGTTAGGATTCAACAGTACGTGAACCATGAACTTCCAGATGTTCAAGCTGGACTTAGAAAAGGCAGAGGAACCAGAGATCAAATTGCCAACATCAGCTGGATCATCGAAAAAGCAAGAAAGTTCCAGAAAAACATCTACTTTTGCTTTATTGACTACACCAAAGCCTTTGACTGTGTGGATCACAACAAACTGTGGAAAACTCTTAAACAGATGGGAATACCAGACCACCTGACCTGTCTCCTGAGAAATCTGTATGCAGGTCAAGAAGCAACAGTTAGAACTGGACATGGAACAGCAGACTGGCTCCAAATCAGGAAAGGAGTAGGTCAAGGCTGTATGTTGTTACCCTGCTTATTTAACTTATATGCAGAGTACATCATGTGAAATGCTGAGCTGGATGAAGCAGAAGCTGGAATCAAGATTGCTGGGAGAAATATTGATAACCTCAGATACACAGATGACAGCACTCTTATGGCAGAAAGCGAAGAAGAACTAAAGAGCCTCTTGATGAAAGTGAAAAAGGAGAGTGAAAAAGCTGGCTTAAAACTCAACATTCAGAAAACTAAGATCATGGCATCGAGTCCCATCACTTCATGGCAAATAGATGGGGAAACAATGGAAACAGTGACAGACTTAATTTTGGGGGGCTCCAAAATCACTGCAGATGGTGACTGCAGCCATGAAATTAAAAGACGCTTGCTCCTTGGAAGAAAAGCTATGACCAACCTAGACAGCATATTAAAAACCAGAGACATTACTTTGCTGACAAAGGTCCATCTAGTCAAAGCTATGGCTTTTCCAGTAGTCATGCATGGATGGGAGAGTTGGACTATAAAGAAAGCTGAGTGCCAAAGAATTGATGCTTTTGAACTGTGGTGTTGGAGAAGACTCTTGAGGGTCCCTTGGACTGCAAGGAGATCCAACCAGTCAATTCTAAAGGAAATCAGTCCTGAATATTCATTGGAAGGACTCATACTGAAACTCCAATACTTTGCCATCTGATGCAAAGAACTGACTCATTGAAAAAGACCCTGATGCTGGGAAAGATTGAAGGTGGGAGGAGAAGGGGATGACAGAGGATGAGAGGGTTGGATGGCATCACCGACTCAACGGACACGAGTGTGAGTAAGCTCCAGGAATTGGTGATGGACAGGGAAGCCTGGCATGCTGCAGTCCCTGGGGTCGCAAATAGTCGGACACAACTGAGCTACTGAACTGAACCGAGAGGGCAAGTCCAGTCACTAGCTCACACTTGAATCTGGATGGGCTGTCTTCCTCCCAGAGTTCTCTTCCTTTCTGCTGTCTCACTTGGCTCCAGGAAGGAGAGAGAGATTCAGTGTCAAGGCCAAGATCTTCCGGCAGAGAGATTCCTGGGTCCAGGGCCATTCTTGCTGTGTCTCCTTAAACTCCATATTATTCCCAAGAGCCTGAGGTGCCTGCTCTATGCTGAGGCCACCTGTCGGGGTCCAGCCTGTCTCCTTCCTGGGCCAGGGCAGGGAGGACCCCCCGCCCCCACAACTCCTGGCTTGTGCAGGACTCCACTTTCCTCTTCATCTTACCTTAAATAAGCGTTTTAGTAGGCTGCCAGCTTATTCATCTATTGTATTTATGGAAACCACTAAAGTCTTCACAAAAGGATTTAATTCAATGTGAGGTTCTATCTTTGAAGAAATTTGTTTAATAGTGCAGGGAAAATTGGGCTTTTAATACAGGAGGAACAGAACTGCCCTGTAACTTAAAGAGAAATTGGAACTAGAGATGAGAAGTAGCAGGCAAGCCACTGGGCTGAGAGGGACGGCGATTTGGGGGTGTTGGGGAGCCAAGACCAGGTGAAGAACCCCAAGACAACGGCTGTCCTGGGGAAGGCAGGGCACAGGAATGGCAGCTGGGTGTCCAGTGGCCCTGGATTGGTGGCAGGACCCGGAGCTTGGATTGACAGGATGGAGCAGTGTTTACCCCACAGCCTGTGAGCCCCTAAGTTTCGGGACCATCATCGCCATTGGGGCATCCAGACCCAGTTGTCTGCATGCAGTCAGCCTGGTTTTTTTTTTTTTTTTTTTCATAATTGGGATATAGTTTACTCAATGGATATGAGTTTGAGGAAACTCCAGGAGATAGTGAAGGACAGGGGAACCTGGCAGACTACAGTCCATAGCATCCCAAAGAGTCAAGCATGACTTGGTGACTGAGCATACGTATATTCATCAATAGATCAATCTCAAGCTCCCATTTCATCCCACCCCCACTTTCCCTCTTGGTGTTTATATGTTTGTTCTCTACGCCAGTGTCTCTATTTCTTTTTTGTAATTAAGATCTTCTATAGCAATTTTTTCAGATTCCATATACACCTGTTAATATATGATATTTGGTTCTTGCTGTCAGACTTTTAATAGTGGTTTCCTGGCTGGGAGGATGAAGCCTCCCACTGAGGAGGGAGGAATGTAGGGTGCTTGGGGGCTTTTCACAGTGAAGAGGACAGGGCGTTGGACTAGGCGCATCCTGGGTTCAGTCTGCTTCTGCTGCTTCTAAGCTGTGTGACCTTGGGCTGCTCTGTAGACCTCCCTGAACCTCAGCCTTCTCAGCAGAGAGCATTGCCAGGGACGTGAACCATTGCTTTCGTTTACTGAACACTTACTATACACCCAGAGCCTACCCAGTGCTGATCTTTAGCAAGATGCTATTTTTAAAGGCCCTGCTGAGAATATTATCCCGGGGGATGCTTGGTCAGGGCAGGTCCTTCTTCCCCATCCTTAGGGCTGGGCAGGGGGTGATTCTAGAAGCCGTTCATGGGCCTTGGGTCCTGCGTGGTGCCCACGCACCAAGGCTTGATAGCCCTCAGCCCTGATCCTCTAAGCAGCGCATCCCACCCCTGGCCTCACTGATAAGCTGGGACAGATGTTTATCTTCACAGAGAGGAGAAAGCACGCACGTATGAAGAGATAACATGCAAGAAGGTTATCTTTCAATTAAGAAAGGCAGCGATTCTTCCCATCAGGAGTCTTGCTGGGAATATCATTGCAGTGGTTGAATGAGAACAAAATCTGTTGGTGTGAGCACTGCAGAGCAGCCCTGCCCCCACCCCCAGCCCTCCTCCCTCTGCCTCCCAGACCTTTCTTCTCCTCTCAACAGGGGAAACCCACCGCATCCCAAAGGGGGATGCTCAGAGCAGGGCCTGGAGCCCTAGCACTGGGGAGGGCAGACTTGTCCTATGCTGGGGCTGGGTCCTCCCGGGCTGCTGTGGGAAGGGTGGCTGGGGTTGTCAGATAGAGGAGGGAGGAAGGGCTGGCACACGGGGGCCACCCTCTCACACACTCCCACACCACACACATGCACACTCACACACATGAGTGTGCTCCTTCCCCTGCCTTTCCTGGGTGTCTTAACTGTTGCTCCAAATCTCAATCCTGCTCCTTTCCCTAGTTTTTTGAAAAATTCACTTTTTAGAGCAGTTTTAGGTTCACAGCAGAAGTGAAGGGAAGGTACAGGTTTCCCATATACACACTCACAGCCCCCGCTTTATCAACATCCCCACTAGAGCGGTGAAAGTGTTAGTCTCTCAGTCGCGTCTGACTCTTGGCAACCCCATGGACTGTTGCCCACCGGGCCCCTCTGTCCATGGAATTCTCCAGGCAAGAATACTGGAGTGGTTGCCATTTCCTTCTCCAGGTGATCTTCCCACCCAGGGGTCAAATTGCACGCAAATTCTTTATGATCTGAGCCACAGGGAAGCCCTCGAGGGGGGCCTCTTTTATAACTGATGAACCTACACTGACATATAATCACCCAAAGCCCATAGTTTACCTTGGGGTTCATTGTTGGTGTTGGACCTTCTGTGGGTTTGGACAAACGTATAGACACAAACTTGTGTCTATCATTGTAGAAGCATGAAGAGTATATTCGCTGCCTTAAATACCTTCTGTGCTCTGCCTTTTCATCTCTGTCCCCATCCCCCGATCCCCCGGAAACTGCTCATCTTTTTGCTATCTTCATAGTTTTGCCTTTTCCAGAATGTCACATAGTTGGAATTGTATAGTATGGAGCCTTTTCAGATTGAATTCTTCCACTTAGTAATATGCATTAAATTTCCTCCATGTCTTTTTCATGGCTTAATTGCTCATTTCTTTTTAGCACTGAATAGCATTCTTTTTTTTGGTTGTATCACAGTATATTTATCCAGTCACCTACTGAAGGATATCTTGGCTGCTTCCAAATTTTGGCAATTATGAATAAGGCTGCTGTAAATTCCCATGCCCAGGGATTTTGTGTGGACATAAGTTTTCAGCTCCTTTGAGTAAATACCAAGGGATCGTATGGTTATGAGTATCTCTGTGCTCAGTCACTTCAGTCGTGTCTGACTCTGCGATGGACTGTAGTCCTATGGACTGTAGCTCGCCAGGCCCCACTGTCCATGGGATTTTTCAGGCAAGAATACTGGAGTGGGTTGCCATTTCTTTCTCCAGGGGATCTTCCTGACCCAGGGATCGAACCCTCATCTCTCATGTCTCCTGCACTGGCAGGCGAGTTCTTTACCACTAGCGCCACCTGCTCTCTTCCACAGTGGCTGCACCGCGTTGCATTCTCACCAGCAGAGACTAAGACTCGCTGCTCCTCCCACATCCTCACCAGTGTTTGGTGGTGTGGGTGTCCTGGATCTCGGCCATTCTCCTAGGCGTGTGGAGGTGTCTCATTGTTGTTCTGAGTTTGCCTTTCCCTGATGACGTGAGACGTGGAGCATCATCTTCATGTGCTTACTCACCGTGTGTATCTTCTGTGATGAGGTGTTTTCCCTGATTTTTCAGCTCACCCCACATAGACCAGCACCTGCACTCACCACCAGGTGTCTTTACCCTGCAGAGGGTGGAGTGGGTCCAGTCCCAGCTCCACCAACTTCTGGGTGTGCACCCAGGGTTCTCCTCTTCCACTGGGGTACAGCCAGCCTGCCCAACCAGTCTGGGTGTCTGCTGTCCCCAGGCTCTAGCTCCTCCCCTCCTTGATTGGGGGAGTCGCTGAGGTCTCTCAGTGTGGCCACCATGTTCCAGCACACATACTCATAACCATACAATCCAGCAATCAATTGCAGTCCTTGGTATTTACTCAGAGGAGTTGAAAACTTATGAGCATGGGAATTTATAGCAACCTTATTCACAATTGCCAAAATTTGGAAGCAGCCAAGATATCCTTCTGTAGGTGACTGGATAAATATACTGTGATACAACCAAAAAAACAGAATACTATTCAGTGCTAAAAAGAAATGAGCAATTAAGCCATGATGTTCCAGCACACCGTGTTCCACACACAGAGTCAGGTCTCTGAGTGTGGTCACCATGTTCCACAACCCCTGCATACACTGATCCACAGTGCGGGCAGGTACCACTCTGTCAGCTGTCCTGCTGTCAGGATGTTAGGTCACTTACTTCTCTGCCCGGCTTGACTGAGGGTCCCTGTGGTCAGAGCCCGGCTTGCTTGTCCATAGGCCACAGTGTCAGCAAAGAGAAGGGCACAGAAATGCTGTTGTCTTATTGGCAGGAGGACAATTGTTGTCTTATGTCGGAGGACAAGCGTGCCTGGTGGGTGCAGGGGGCCCATGCACCCTGTGGGCCCACCTCCGAGGAACAGGATGGAGGGAAGAAGCCTGGGCTTCTGGGCACTTGGCCCATTGGCCTGGCACCTCCACTGGCTGCTGTCACTGCCAGCTTCCCAGAGACTGGGATGTGGCAGAGATAGGGGCAGGGTCTCCTCGGGAGGCTTGTACAGGGTGAGATGGGATGGAGGTCATGTCTTGCTGCTTCCCAGCCAAGCCTCAGCAAGGGACGGGGGGATGGACAGCTACCGCTGCAGGGAACTGGGGGCCCCAGATGCCTCTCTTCTGAGTTTGGAAGGGGGCATTTCTCCCTGGAGGAAGGGGGTGTCTGTGTCTGAACATGTGGCCTTCATTTCTGAGCAGCACAAGTGTCCGTAGCCAGGAGGGGGCAGGGCTGGAACCTAGAAGGGCCTGACCCTGAAAACAGCTCCTGGGGCAGCCTGGTCAGGGGTGGGGGGCCTGGGGGCCTCCTACCTAAGGGAATTTGCTGATTTTCTGCCTCTCTATTGTGATCAAATGTAGCAGGAGATATATTTTCACTTCTATAGCCTTCAGTGGTAGAAATACCAACTTCAGCCCAGGTGACAGGGTTACTGAGCTGCTATGTGGTCTTAAGTCAGTTATTTAACCTCTCTGAGCTGGGGATAATAACACCCATCTCTTAAGTCTGTTCAGGGATCAGATGAGTTAATGTCAGTGAAGGCAGGGTGTCAGTAATGTGAGTTGTTTCATGCTTGGGACTGAACACAGGGCTGGATTTCCCACCTGGTCCCAGATGCACATGGAGAATAGGAGACAATGCTGGATGCAGGGTTTTCTGTGGATGGTCGGGCCCTACTCCACATGGTGCAAAGACTTAGGTTCTATGGGGATGAAATACGGGCTTCCCTGGTGGCTCAGATGATAAAGAATCTGCCTGTAATGCAGGACACCTGGGTTCTATCCCTGGGTTGGGAAGATTCTCTGGAGAAGGGAAATGGCTACCCACTCCAATGTTCTTGCCTGGAGAATTCTATGGGCAGAGGAGCCTACAGTCCATTGGGTTGCAAATAGTCAGACACGACTGAGTGACTGACACTTTAATTTGCCTGTGCAGAGGGCAGGGCATGGATCCCAGGGGCTGGGGCAGTGTTCATTCCTTCTGGATGTTCCGGGGGAAAGGACCTGGGTCTTGGGTGGACATAAAGTGGGAAGTTTGTCTCTCTCCTGCTGTGGTTGCTGCAGATGAGCTCAGAAATCATCATCTCATTTTGCCCGAGCAAAGAAAGCAGGCATTGTGTGCTGTTCATATATTGATTGACTCATCAAATGATCTGCCTCAGCTGCCTGCATTTGTTTACAGGGTGAAAATTAATGCCACAGATGTTTACTGTATAATAGGATTTGAAATCTGTTTCGGGGACGGGGGGTTGGGAGGGGAGCAACCATTGAAACCACTGGGCCAAGAATGAGAAAAACACTTTTGCATAAAGGAGGATTTGGTTCACTAAGTAACACATGGTGCTTACTGTCAAATGCTAACAAGAAACATGGGTCTTCTCTGCCTTTTGGCCAGCGTTGGCTTGTACGTCCGTCTCCTTGGTTTTCTTCTGCTCTGTGCTGTGATGTGGCACCTTCTCAAGTGTTTTCATTACTGGGAGAGCCTCTTCTGAAAGGGAGCACCCACCCTAATTATTCATCATTAGCACCAAGGCAGGCCTGGTTCCACCTGCTCCCTTTCTGCTCATCTCCTGTTCACAGCAGGCGGTGGGCAGCCCGACTGCCTAGCAAGCCTGTCTGGATCTTGGATGGTGGGGAGGGTCCATCCTGATGACTCCCCTCTGGACTCTGGCCGTGTCCCTGCTGTCTGTTGCTTGGAGCCAGATCTCTGAGTGTTGCTGTCCTCTATGATGTGAGCTCCATTTTCTTGCCAGAGCCTCTAAGCCTTGCAACTTAGAAAGCCACGGAGGCGTCACCGATTTCTAACATGTCCAAGGGATGTTCTCAGGGGTCAGGGCAGAGGGGTGGTCCCTGTGCTTTTAAGGGGAGTCTCCACTACTTCCTCCTCGAACTTTTAGGAGGACTTTTCCAGCGGAAAGGTCCTGGGACCACTGGTCCAGGTGACCATCTGGAGGTGACCACCCAGAGGCCCTGGAGGGAGCTTCCTTCCTGGGAACTTTTCCTTCCATGGGTTCAAGTGCACACACTTCATTTGTGAATTTTGCTTCCTTTATGTTTTTCTCTTCAACCAGCTCTGATTGGATTCACCGCAGATTAACATTTTCCATTATACGTTCTAATGTGTTTTTTTCAAACCAATTCTCCCTTCACAGATTGCTGTCTTTATAATATAGGAATTATTTCTCAGTCACTTTAAAAGTCCTGCTTCATTAGCTTGGTGACTGTTTGGTAATTTGCAAAGTCACTTTCACAAGTTTTAATACTGCCCGGTTGAAAATCACAGCCGTAAGTGTATTAGATCTTAATAGTGTTATGATTCTGTCTGAAGTGAAAAAAAATTAGAATCAGTAATTAGCTCTGACCTCAACACAAGCCTGCACTGGGCAGGAGACATGCCGATTACAGAGTCAAAGCGCCCGGCGTTTAAAGAATCTTCCGGTGAGGCCATGCTTTGTCTCAGCAGCGATGAGACCATGACATCTTTCTCCTTTCCCCCTTTCTCCTTATCATGGCTTAAAGCTCTTCCTTTTGTGGAAAGCATCTCCTGTCTAGACAGGGCCCTCAGGGGAAACACATAGGGCAGGTGTGATTTCTACCCATCTGCAAATGGACACTTTGAAGCCCCCAAATTCAGGTTTCCACTCCAGCTCTATTTTTTTTTTTTTTTTTTTTTTGGCGGCTCTGATTGGCTTGCAGGATCTTAGTTCCCCTACCAGGGGTTGAACCCACGCTCTCTGCAGTGAAAATGCAGAGTCCTAACCACTGGACCACCAGGGAATTTCCCAGTATTATTTTCATTTTAAAGATTTCATTTATTTATTTATTTTGATGTGGACCATTTTTAAAGTCTTTATTGAATTTGTTACAGTATTGCTTCTGGTTTTTTTCATTAATTTTTTTTTTTTTTAAGTTGGAGGATACTTGTTTTACAATGCTATGTTGGTTTCTGACACACAATGTGAATCAACCAGAAGTACGCATATGTCCCCTCCTTCTTGAACCTCCTTCCCATTCCCCACCCCATCCCACCCCTGTATGTTGTTAAAGAGCCCTGGGTTCTGGTGTTTCTTTTTTTATGATCTGGTTTTTTGGTCATGATGCACGTGGGATCTTAACTCCCTGATTAGGGATCAAACCCACACCACCTGCAGTGGAAGGAGTCCCAATCATTGGACTGCCAGAGAAGTCCCCGGGCCTATTTTTTGACAGAAGATGCTGCCCATTGGCGGAGAAGGCGATGGCACCCCACTCCAGTACTCTTGCCTGGAAAATCCCATGGATGGAGGAGCCTGGTAGGCTGCAGTCCATGGGGATCGCTAGGAGTCGGACACGACTGAGTTACTTCACTTTCACTTTTCACTTTCACGCACTGGAGAAGGAAATGGCATCCCACTCCATGTATTCTCGCCTGGAGAATCCCAGGGACAGGGGAGCCTGGTGGGCTGCCATCTATGGGGTCGCACAGAGTCGGACACGACTGAAGCGACTTAGCAGCAGCAGCAGCAGCAGCAGCTGCCCATTGGAAAGATGTGTCTGGAGGTTTTCGCTGGATATTATTGGTTTTGACATGCTAACTTTCCCCCTCTTTCTGTGTTGAGGCTACGTCTGAGTTGTACAGGGCAAAGGGGAAAGTTGAAAAGGGCAGTGATGTCTCGTCCCTGCTCTGAGGTTTCCAGGCCCCCGGCGGGACAGGGGTGCTCCACGCCTGGGTGACTGTTGCCTCCACTCAGCTCCCAGCAGCATCTCTGCCTCCCCGGAGGCCTCTCAGGCTCCTCCCAGCTGCAGAGCCTGAGACTGGGTCCCTCTCGGGGGAGAGGCTGAGTGGGCTCCAGAGAACCCAGGAGCCTCACGCAGCTTTGTCATGTTCCATTTGCCCTGATTAATTTGGCATCTGAATGAGCCAGAGGGAGGGGTGCTCCCCTCTAGCCTCTTACAGATGTTTCAGGCCAAGGTTTTTCTGGCAAAATCGATTCTGACATTTTGATAAGAACTCATTCGCCGAGTTCTGTAGTTTGAATCTTTGACTCTAAGCTGTTCTGAAAACCAGCTGTGAACCTAAATCTTGTTTGTGAAATCTGCATACTGCATCAGCAGCAGACACGGCGAGCACCTCGGGGTCATTACATAGACACTGGAAGCAAGTTGGGTGAATGCGGCGGGATTGAATCGCAGTGGTTCATCAGACTTCTGCTGGGCAAGGCACCGTGAGAGACGCATAATAAATGTCTTGAACCCGCTCCTGTCTCTTTCAGTGTTTAGAATGAAAAAAAGGAGACCTTTCATGGAAATGATTTTGTGTTCATGAAAAAAACCCAAAATGTCCACTACTTAGGAAGCTTGGCTGCAGTATGGAACCCAATATCTATATCGGGAGCAGCGACCTTTGTCACTGGTAGAAGAATAAAGAGGAAAGACTGGATTGAAAGCCTCTTAGGCCCCTGTTGGAAAGGTACACGCCTCTGTCCAACTCCAGTGTCCCATTTACAAGGTCATTTTAGCAGGAGGGAGAGAAGGAGGGGGTGACAGACCCCCAGCCCATCGTGAGTGAGGCTGTGTCCCTCCCTCCAATGAAGCTGACCCTCTGAAGAACTGATATCAACCAGAGGAGAGGAGCCAGGTGTGTGAGAAGGAAGGGCTTGGACCAGGAGAGGAGGGAAGGGGTGGGAGAGTGATTAGAACTCTGCCTTCTCTTTCTCTCAGTGGACCATTCATGTGAAATGTGCGGTGGGCAGGATTGGAGCCCCCTGCTTCCCCTACTGGCCCCCTGCATGAGGACATGGCAAGTTCTTGGGCCTGGGCTCCCCGACCCTCTTCTTCTTCCCTCAGAGGTAAAACCCGTGGTACACCTGGATGGTCGGTGCAGGGCCCTCAGGTGATACCCGTGGCACACCTGGAGAGTTGGTGTAGGGCCCTCAGAGTGAGGGGAAGGCATTCTGGGTCTTGGGAGCATTTCTTGGATGACCTGCCTGTGCTGTCAGAAGGGAGAAGGTAGGTCATAGACCCTAAATAGTGGGGGTGGTGACCTGGAACAAGACTGAAGGCTCACCGTCCTGCCCTGGCGTCCTAGGTGGTCCTGGAGGCAGCAGATTCCTTCTGGAGCACCTGGTGTCGCAGACACACCAGGAGGTGCCGGGCTAGAAATCAGCCAGAGTGCTGGGGATTCTGACTGACTGCCAGAGAGTCTTGGTTTCCTCTGCCGCATCACTGTGCAGAGTTAGGTCAGACTCACGGGAGACACTTTGAAAGATTTTTATAGGAGAGATCAGTGAAAAATGCAAGTGATGCCTGGGCCCACTCACTAGTATAATTTAGGGGTGTCTTTTTCTGGAGTCAGAATAGAACCCACGGGATAACCCCCACCTAAAGCTCCTCTTTGTAGGTGCTGGGGTTTCAGAGCCCGGTGCACCCCAAGTCCAGACCACATGTCTCCTGTGTCCAGTTTTTCCTGCTTGTGCCTCTGAGTGGGTGATCACATTTCTCTGTCACTTAGCTCCACAGGTACTGGACACCTCTTCCAGGTCCAGCTCTGTGATCAGAAGGAGACATGATGAACAAGAGATTGTCTCTGTATTGAAGGAAATCAGAGTCTAGTGGAGCAAGGAGACACATGGATATCTAGATATAATGTGACGTAGGAAGGACGTTTATGAAAATACCCACGTGAGAGCGGACAGAAAGATCCTGAGCAGGCTTTTGAGGACCAGAGAGGGCATCTGGACAGCGAGGGGACACCTGAACTGAATTCCCTTCCAAATGGGCTCCCTGGGACCGGAACTGATTCTTCAGGTGTACCACAGATGTTACAGGGTACTGATCTTGTTTGCAAGAGGCTGAAGAAGCCCTACAGCAAATATAAAATAGTGTAAGGTGTTTTGTCACAAACTGCCTGCAGCTTTGTTCAGCCTGGCCGAGCTTTCTCATACCAGGACCTAGACGATTACAGAAGCATGGACACCAATTGTCACTTCTATCCTTTGGACAGTTCTATGGTCAGTGTGTAATATTATGGCAAGCAGATCATTTACATGTCAGGTTATCTGAACCACGTCCTACTGTCCACACTTTAGACAATATTTCCTTTATTGCTGGTGCTACTCTTTACAATAAGACCACCACCATTTATTAGGTTTTCTTATTCTCACCAGCAGCTTATGACCAGCAGGAACTATTTTAAGGCAAAAATTCTCCATCACCTTACTTGTCTCTGAGAAAATCATGAATTAGAAAGAATTCTTACACAGAAAAAAAGTATTTGCTAAAAATTAACACATGTTGATAATAAAAACTTTCAGCAGATTATGGTAGAACTTAGTGTGATGAAAGGTAACAGTAACTGTCAAAAATCCATAGTATGGGAAAATGCAAATTGAAACCACAATGAGATACACAACACACTCAGTCAACCAGTTAATATGTAAAAAGACTGAGAACATCAACGCTGACAAATCTGATGATCATGGAAAGTCTCATACATTATTGGTGGGGAATCAAATAGTATGAACACTTTGGAAAAATACATGGCAGATTCTTTTAAAAATTTTTTTAAATTTATTTTTAATTTGAGTACAATTTCTGCTGTACAATGAAGTGAGTCAGTTATATGTATTCATATATCCCCCCTCTCTTGGTTCTCCCTCCCACCCCCACATCCCACCCTTCTAGGTCATCACGGAGCACCAAGCTGAACTCCCTGTGCTATATGGCACCTTCCCACTAGCTATCTGTTCTGCTCGTGGTAGTGTACATGTCAGTCTTAATCTCCCAGTTTGTCCCACCCTCTCCTTCCCCTGCTGTGTCCACAAGTCCATTCTCTACCTCTGAGTCTCTGTTTCTGCTCTGCAAATAGGTTCATCAGTACCATTTTCTAGATCCCATATATATATATTATTATATGATATTTGTTTCTCTCTTTCTGACTTACTTCATTCTGTATAACAGGCTCTAGTTTCATCCACCTCACAACTGACTCAAATTAATTCCTTTTTATGGCTGAGTAATATTCCATTGTATGTATGTACCATATCTTCTTTATCTATTCATCTGTTGATGGACATTTAGGTTGCTTCCATGTCCTAACTATTGTAAATAGTCCTGCAATGAACATTGGGGTATTGAGCATCTTTTTATGTGTTTGTTGGCCATCTGTATCTTAAAAGATATGTCTCTTTAGGACTTCTGTGTGGCAAGTTATTATTAACAAAACTAAATATGTATCTACTGTATGAATCAGCAATTTCTCTCTTGGACATTTACCAAGAGAAATGAAACTATAGGTTCATAAAAACACTTGTACAAGAATGTTCTTGGCAGCTTTATTCATAAAAATGGGAGGCAACTCAGGTATCCACCAAAAGATGAATGGATATAAAGAGATACAGTCATATAGTCATGCCAAATAGAATACTGTTTGACGATAAAAAGGGAGAATTTATTGATACATGCCACAACATGGGTGAAGCTCAAAATCATCATGCTGGGTGAAAGAAACCAGACACAAAAGAGTGCATATTATATGTGCCATTTACATGAACCCTTAGATGAGGCAAAACTAATCTATGATGACAGAAGATCTTAACAGTGGTTGCCTCTACTGTGGATGATGGTGTCTGCAATTTACTGGGAAAGTACATGAGAGAACTTTCTTGAATTATAACAATGTCTTATACCTTAACAGAAGTTTAAGTTTCACAGATATGTGCATTTGTCAAAATACATCCCATGATATATTTGAGATCCATGCATTTATATTATTCTCTGTAAATTTTATTTAAAAATTCCCCTACAAACCAATATTGAACTCTAGTTAATGATATGCCGGCAGAAGTGTAGTCATCTCTGCAATTTACTTTGAAATGCATCAGAAAATAAAACGGATTGATGTATGCATAGAAGGTTGGATAATTATAAGACCGAGCAAATATATCAAAATGTTCATTGTAGGATCTAGGCAGTGGGAACAAGGGTTTTCTCTGAAAAATTCCAGCTTTTCTGTAGGTTTGATAGTTTTCATAATAAAATGTTGGAAGGAAACTAAGCAATATATCTTTCATGGATTCATATATATCTGGTAAAACGAGATTAAATTTTTTTGAGGAAATTATAAACAGAAATCAAGATAGTGGTTATCTCTCTGCTTGGGCTTTTGATCCCAAAGAAATGCCCACAGCGACTCTATGTGAAATGTTCTGGTTTCTAAGTTGGGTGGGTTAATGGGTCTTTTCTTTAAACTTGGTAATTTACATATGCCGAGTATATATCCTACTATGTGTTAGTATTACACAAATATTAAAGAATCTATAAGGTTCTGAAGAAAAGTTTGAAAGGAAACAACTAGGCCACTCAGTTTTAAATAGACTGCATAGTTTGGGTCCAAGAAGGGCTGCTCTTCATCTCCAGTGTGTGCTGGAGTTCAGGGGAGGAAACCAGTAGGGATCCAGCCTGGGGTAAAATGGTGATGCTCTCTTGACTCAGGAAAGTGGATCTTCAAACATTTTTTAAAATTTAATTTTTAAAATTTTTTGCCCATGCCATGTGGCATGCAGAATCTTAGTTCTCTGACCAGGCATTGAACCAGCACCCCTTGCAGTGGAAGGGTGGAGTCTTAACCACTGGACCACCAGGGAAGTCCCTGGCTCTTCAAACTTTGACTTTAGTTGCAAGAGTTCAAAGTGATGGCTGTTTTCCATGTGCTTATTTTAAATGTATGTAGAAAACCACATAAACTAATACATCTGGAATTCAAACTCTGATAACTCAAACCTCAAATCCAATAATAACCTTCCCTCTTCATGCTCTGCAAATGACCTCACTTTCTGCTTCTCCAACCAAAATGGAAGATATGAAACTAGAGTCCTCAACTATACCCCCAGCTACCAACTTCCCCGTTGGTTCCCCTTAGAAATCCGAGAGAGGGGTCTGTCTGTTCTTCATCTACCTGAGCTCTGCTCCCCCCATCATCATCTCCCTCCATCACTGGATAAATGTACGACGGCTGCCTGGTGGCTCAGCAGTAAAGAATCCACATGCAATGCAGGAGCTGCAGGAGACCTGGGTTTGATCCCTGGGTTGGGAAGATCCCCTGAAGGAGGATATGGCAACCCAGTCCAGTATTCTTGCCTGGAGAATATCATGGACAGAGGAGCCTGGTGCGTTAACTGCCCATGGGGTCGCAAAGAATCAGACACGACTGAAGTGACTAAGCACAAGCGACGCGGGCCTCACCTTGCTGTGCTTACCACACAGTGTTGTTGGCTAAAGATTAAGTGACAGTATCTCTCAAGTGCTTAGAAGGGGGCCTTGCACACCATGCAAATTCAGTAAACATTCAGTTCAGTTCAGTTCAGTCACTCAGTCGTGTCCGATCCTTTGCGACCCCATGGACTGCAGCACGCTAGGCTTCCCTGTCCATCACCAACTCCTGGAACTTGCTCAAACTCATGTCCACCGAGTCGGTGATGCCATCCAACCATCTCATCCTCTGTCCCCTTCTCCTCCTGCCTTCAGTCTTTGCCAGCAATCAGGGTCTTTTCCAGTGAGTCAGTTTGTCGCATCAGGTGGCCAAAGTATTGGAGTTCCAGCTTCATCATCAGTCTTTCCAATGAATATTCAGGACTAATTTCCTTTAGGATGGACTGGTTGGATCTTCTTGCAGCCCAAGGGACTCTCAAGAGTCTTCTCCAACACCACAGTTCAAAAGCATCAATTCTTCTGTGCTCAGCTTTCTTTATAGTCCAGCTCTCACGTCCATACATGACTACCAGAAAAACCATAGCTCTGACTAGACGAATCTTTTTTAGCTGCTTTTTGATATGCTGTCTAGGTTGGTCATAGCTTTTCTTCCAAGGAGCAAGCATCTTTTAATTTCATGGCTGCAAGCACCATCTGCAGTGATTTTGGAGTCCCCCAAAATTAAGTCTCTCACTGTTTCCATTGTTTCTCCATTTATTTGCTGTCAAGTGATGGGACTGGATGCCATGATCTTAGTTTTCTGAATGTTGAGTTTTAAGCCAGCTTTTTCACTCTCCTTTTTCACTTTCATCAAGAGGCTCTTTAGTTCTTCTTCACTTTCTGCCATAAGAGTGGTGTCATCTGCATATCTGAGGTTAATGATATTTCTCCCAGCAATCTTGATTCCAGCTTGTTACTTCATCCAGCCCGGCATTTCTCATGATTACTCTGCATGTAAGTTAAATAAGCAAGATGACATCCTTGATGTTCTTCTTTCCCAATTTGGAACCAGTTTGTTGTTCCATGTCTGGTTCTAACTGTTGCTTCTTGACCTGCATGCAGGTATCTCAGGAGGCAGGTAGGGTGGTCTGGTATTCCCATCTCTTTCAGAATATTCCACACTTTGTTGTGATCCACCCAGTCAAAGGCTTTAGCGTAATCAGTGAAGCAGATGTTTTTCTGGAACTGTCTTGCTTTTTCTATGATACAACAGATGTTGACAATTTGATCTCTAGTTCCTCTGCCTTTTCTAAATCCAGCTTGATCATCTGTAAGTTCTCGGTTCACGTACTCTTGAAGTCTAGCTTGGAGAATTTTGAGCATTCCTTTGCTAGCATGTTAGATGAGTGCAATTATGTGGTAGTTTGAACATTCTTTGGCATTGCTTTTATTTGGGATTGGAATGAAAACTGACCTTTTCCAGTCCCATTGCCACTGCTGAATTTTCCAAATTTGCTGGCATATAAAGTGCAGCACTTTAACAGCATCATCCTTTAGGATTTGAAATAGCTCAGCTGGGATTCCATCACCTCCACTAACATTATGACTTGACTCTACCCATTATACCTCCTTTATATATCTTTCTGTAAAATGTCTTTGTAATCTGCCTCCAATCTGCCCCTCATCCAAATGTCTTGACATGGCCTCCCACTGGCTGTTGCTACCTTGTCACCTGGCCTCAAAAGTCTCCCACCAACACACTCCCTATCACCAAACCCATCGTTTCTTTGTCCTCACCCTCTGCAGATCTCAGTAGCTGCTTCTTCTGCAGTCAGGCTCCTCTGTGGCACCGCGCTCTCTGGCTTCCCTTCTGACACTCTGACTGCTTTCTCTCTTATCTTTGTGAGTGAGCTCCTATCTGTAAGCCTATCCCTTGAATGTCTGTGGCCCTCAGGATGTGCCCCAAGGCTGTCCGTTTTCTTCCTTGAAAGAAATTTCTCTTGGGAAGTGTCATTAGTTTTACAGCTTTCGTTTTAATGATGACACCCAAGATTGAGGGCAGGAGAAGATGGTTACAGAGGATGAGACAGTTGGATGGCATCATTGACTCAATGGAGACGAGTCTGAGCAAACTTGGGAGATGGTGAAGGACAGGGGAGCCTGGTGTGCTGTAGTCCATGGAGTTGCAAAGAGTCAGACACGATTTAGTGATTGAACAACAACAACCAGATATCTATTGACAGCCTAAACAGCTCTCCTGGTTTCAGAACTGGAACCCCTGGACAGGGAACATCTGCAATTGGACATCCCCCTCCCCCTCCACTGTGTGCTCCCCTATTGAGCTCTTTACCGCCGAGCACTCTCCACCTGACTTCTCCTGCTTCTCGGCTCCCACACCTGATCCATCACCCTTGTGTCCACTCTCCTTCCTAAACACCTAAAACTAGATTCCTTCTCTCTGCCCTCATTGCACCTGTCCTAGACCTGGCTTCCATCATCTCCCTTCCAGCTGCTGCAAAGTCTCTTCCCCAGGGCCCCTCTCTTGCCCTCCTTCAATTCATTCTCTCTGCAGAAACTAGCATTGTTTTCCTAATGCCCCCCCCCCCCCCGCCGCCCCGCCTTTTTGACTGCACTGTCCAGCTTATGGGATTTTAATTCCCTGACCAGGGATGAACCCCAGCCCTCTGTGGTGAAAGGGCTGAACCCTAACTGCTAGACCCCCAGGGAGTGCATACTAAATTGCTTCAGTCATGTCCAACTCTTTTCGACCTGATGGACTATAGCCTGCCAGGCTCCTCCATCTATGTTTTCCAAGCAGGAATACTGGAGTGGGTGGCCATGCCCTCCTCCAGGGGATCTTCCTGACCCAGGGGTTGAACTCATGTCTCTTGCATGCCCTGCACTGAGAGGTGGGTCCTTCACTACTAGCTCGACCTTGTTGTTCAGTCACCAAGTCATGTCCTATTCTTTGCCACCCCAGGACTGCAGCACGTCAGGCTTCCCTGTCCTTCACTATCTCCCAGAGTTTGCTCAAACTCATGTCCATAGAGTCAGTGATGCCATCCAATCATCTAACCAGCATTCTCATGATGCACCACCGAGGAAGCCCTAATTCACCCTCGAAATCTCCATTTTTATTATGTCATTTCCTACCTAACACATGAGAGTACCTTTCCACTGCTCATTCACAAGATCCAACCTCCTGAATTTGATTCACGAGGTGTTGCCTAATCTGGCCCCAGGCTGCCCTTCCCCCATCCTCCTTTCCATCTTTCAAGTCTTCTAAGTGCTGTGTGGTCTCTTCTTGCGGGCTTTTACATCTTGTTCTCACTTCTTGCGACGTGTCTCCTCCACCAGATCTCTCGGATAACTCCCAGCATCTGCTAGTGCTCAGCGGTCACTTCTCCCAGGAAGCCTTCTCTGATCTTTTTCCTCATTCATGCATCATTCATGAGCACTTCCTTTGCTGAGGATGGAGGACCCTAAAAGAATGGCAAGTTCTTACCTTCACAGAGCTGACCTCTATTGAGAAAGACAGTAAGTGAATAAATGATTAATATGACAGGTTCCAGCAGCGACAATGGCAGCGAAGACAGAACGAGGTGATGCAACACAGTTTACATGTGTTTCTGTGTTGGAAGCATTGAATACCTGCCCCTGGTGGCCTTTGAACTTTTACCTGATGGAACTTGAAAAACCAGCTGTGGAAAGATCAGAGGAAAGGACAGCCCAGGCAGAAGGAACACCTCAAAAGACCTCAAAATGGGAGGGGGGTGTTGGTTGTTGATTTGTTTGAGGAATGGAGAGAAAACCAGAGTTTTGGAGTACAGCAAGCCCCAGGGAGAGAAGTAAGGTATCTGGTTTCTTGATTGTCAGGGGCAGGATCACATACTTCCTTGAGGGTCACACTAAGGAGTTGATTTTATTTTTAGTACATTGGAGGGTTTCAACCAGGGGAGTGATAAAATCTGATTTAGGTTTTTAAAAATACAGTAGCTTTATTGAGATAATTCACATGTACAATGCAGTTCACCCATTTACAATGTACATCTTAGTGATTTTTAAAGTATATTCACAGAGTTACACAAACATCACTACTGTTGATTTTAGAACCACAATCAATTTTCATCACGATCATGAAACTACTTTCTCTCCCTACAGATTTGCTTCTTCTGGACACTTCACATCAATGGAATCATGTACCATGCGGTCCCTTGGGACCAGCCTCTTTCCTTTAGTGTGCTGTTGTACTCATGTTGTAGTGTGTCTCAGTTCTTTGCTCCTTTTTATGGCTGAATACTAGCCCACTGTGGGCACAGGCCACGGTTTATTTATCTGTTTATCAGTTGATGGACTTTTGGGCTGTGTCCACGTTTTGGTTCTGTGAACATTCGTGTACAAGTTTTTCCAGGGACATATGTTTTCAGTTCCCTTTGGCATATGTGTGGGAGTGGAACTGCTGGGTCACAGGGTGACCCTGCATTCAGTCTTTTGAGGAGCTGCTGGGCTGTTTTCCAAAGTGACTGCACCATTTTGTTTTCACACCAGAGATTTCGTTTTAAAGATTTATAAGTTATGGTTCTCTCCTGCTGTAGAGGGTGAATTTTGGGAAGCAAGAGGCTGGGGCATGACTCCCAGCAGAAGATGGGCTGTGCCCCAGAGGAGAAGAGGGGCTATACCCCACGGGAGAAGAGGGGCTATGCCCCATGGGAGAAGAGGGGCTGTTCCCCACAGGAGAAGAGGGGCTGTGCCCCAGAGGAGAAGCGGGGTTGTGCCCACGGGAGAAGAGGGGCTGTGCCCCACGGGAGAAGAGGGGCTGTGCCCCAGAGGAGAAGAGGGGCTGTGCCCCAGAGGAGAAGAGGGGCTGTGCCCCAGAGGAGAAGCGGGGTTGTGCCCACGGGAGAAGAGGGGCTGGGCCCCACAGGAGAAGAGGGGCTGTGCCCCAGAGGAGAAGCGGGGTTGTGCCCACGGGAGAAGAGGGGCTGTGCCCCACGGGAGAAGAGGGGCTGTGCCCCAGAGGAGAAGAGGGGCTGTGCCCCAGAGGAGAAGAGGGGCTGTGCCCCAGAGGAGAAGCGGGGTTGTGCCCACGGGAGAAGAGGGGCTGGGCCCCACAGGAGAAGAGGGGCTGTGCCCCAGAGGAGAAGCGGGGTTGTGCCCACGGGAGAAGAGGGGCTGTGCCCCACGGGAGAAGAGGGGCTGTGCCCCAGAGGAGAAGAGGGGCTGTGCCCCAGAGGAGAAGAGGGGCTGTGCCCATGGGAGAAGAGAGGCTGTGCCCCACGGGAGAAGAGGGGCTGTGCCCCAGAGGAGAAGAGGGGCTGTTCCCCACGGGAGAAGAGGGGCTGTGCCCATGGGAGAAGAGAGGCTGTGCCCCACGGGAGAAGAGGGGCTGTGCCCCAGAGGAGAAGAGGGGCTGTTCCCCACGGGAGAAGAGGGGCTGTGCCCATGGGAGAAGAGAGGCTGTGCCCCACGGGAGAAGAGGGGCTGTGCCCCAGAGGAGAAGAGGGGCTGTTCCCCACGGGAGAAGAGGGGCTGTGCCCATGGGAGAAGAGAGGCTGTGCCCCACGGGAGAAGAGGGGCTGTGCCCCAGAGGAGAAGAGGGGCTGTTCCCCACGGGAGAAGAGGGGCTGTGCCCCAGAGGAGAAGAGGGGCTGGGCCCCAGAGGAGAAGCGGGGCTGTTCCCCACGGGAGAAGAGGGGCTGTGCCGCACACGCTGGAGGGAGGCGGATGGGAGGGGGTGTATCGTGGAGACAAGCCAGAGATCCCAGGGGACTGGACGTACAGTGGGAGAAAGAGACGTCAGGAAGGCTTTCCACAGGAGGAAGGGAGCAGGAGGTTGTGCCATTTAGTGAGGGATGCGGAGGACTGGGATTCAGCCAAGTGCTCTCTGTAGGATAAATTAAGTTGCAGATGCCTATTAGGCATTCCAAGAAGAGACGGAAAGAAGGCGGTTGATACAGAAGCATACAGGCAAGGAGGGCAGATACACTTTTGGGAGCATCAGCACACAGATATATTTAAAGTCAGAGGATGTTAATTAACCTATGGAGGGAGTGAGGCAGAGAAAGGGGTCTCAGATTATAGCAATAGGGTATTCCAGCATTTGGGGGTTAAGCAGAGAAGAATTCACTAAAGGAGACTGAAAATGATCTCTATCAGGGGAACAGGAAAATCCAGATGCCATGGACAGCATCCTAAAACAGAGAAGGGGGATGTTTTAAGGAGAGTGCAGGCATCAGTGTCACGTGCTACAGAAAGTCATATTGTTCGAAGGCTAAGTGACCATAACATGTGGCCACAAACATGGCAACTTCAGTGGTGCAGAAAGTATGTTGAAATGACATGAGTGGGTGACTGAGATAAAGAGGAATAAGTTGTAACAGAGAAACATCTTTTTTCAATTGTGCTGTGAAAGTTGGCAGAGAAATGGGATGGTACCTGGATCAGAGCATGAAGTCGAGGAGGGAACTTTATAATATGGAGACACTAGAGTGTATTTAAATACCAATGGAAGTAACCCACCGGAGAGGTAGAACATGGTGAGTCAGAGAAAGGAGGGTAATTGGAGAGAAGAGCCCTTGAGGAGGGGCTGGGGCAGGAGGACAGAGAGGGGCCAGGATGCCCTTCCTCCTGGGGCAGGAGAGAGGCCAGAAAGGACAAGTGATGTGGGCAAGGTAGAAGATGGTTGGGGAGCACCCCTACTTTCTCAGAGAAATGTAAGCTCGAGTCTCATCTGGGCACTGGGGGCAGAAGTGATGTTGGACATTTGGGGGATGAGGACATGTGACCTACATCTGAGTGCAGCCAAGTGGACTCACAGGGAAGGGAGGAAGGATGAGGTGATAGATTTTACCCGAGACTCATCAGAGCAGTTGCCTGGACCATTCCCAGTAACGTGCCATTGTCGGGAGCCAGAGTGGAGTTCCAGGGTTTGGTGTGCCCTTTCCCTTCTGCCTGTCCGTCCCTCTCTCCCTCCCTTCCTTCCACGTTCTTCCCTGTCTCCTTCCCCTTCTCCTCTCCTCCTCTTTCTTCAAATGCAAGAAAAAGAGTGAGGTGGGCAGTGTGTCTAGGAGGAAATATAGCAACACACCAGGGGAGGAGAGCAGTGAGGCCACGAAGACAGCGACGGAGAGTGAAGTTGGGTCTTCCTTAACCCAAGAAGTGCTGGGTATCCGTCCTCACACAAGAGAGCTGGAGGGACAGGAGATGCTGGGCAGAGAAGGAAGGTTCGCAACGGTAGCTTCAGAGGTGTCTGGAGGAGTGGGTGGCCACCATTGGGGTGGAGGGAAGCAGGTTGAGGAGCTGAGGGTTGAAGGGAGGGATGGGTCATCACACGAACTTTGAGATCACCCAGAAAGATGGGAGACACAGGACTGGAGAGGATGCCAATGATCCAGGCGTAACAGACCAGAGCTGGATGGGGGGGGAGGATGGGGGGGGAGGATGGGGGGGGCGGCCAGGAGACCTGCAAGGACAGCAGTGGGGAGGGAGGGACCGCCATGACCAGCCTTAAAGGAACTGGGGCCTGGGGGAGAAAGCAGGAAAAACTATTTTGGGAACTGCTAATTGAGAACACGGAAGGCACCAGCTTCACGTTTAGAATCTGAGATACCTGGGGTATGAGAGAAAGGTAGCATCTGGGAAGGCCACGGATGGACAGGGTCCTGGGGTAAAAGCACACCTGGAAACAGATTGATGGCATTGGTATGACAGCCCTCCCCTAGACTTTATTAAATAGTTACTTATTTGGCTGTGGCAGGTCTTAGTTGTGGCACGCGAACTCTTAGCTGCAGCATGTAGGATCTAGTTCTCCAACCTGGAATTGAACCTGATTCACTGGGAGCGCAGAGTCTTAGCCCCTAGACCACCAGGGAAGTCCTTGGATGTTCTGTTTCATAGGGAACGTATCTTTATTGTTGTCTGGCTTTTAGCACAGGGTCTGGCACCTTTGAAGCCAGTGCTCAGTCATGTTGGACTCTTTCCGACCCTGTGGACTGTAGCTCGCCAGGCTCCTCTGTCCATGAAACTTTCCAGGTGAGCATACTGGAGCGGGTTGCCATTTCCTGCTCCAGGGGATTTCCCCAACCGAGGACTGAGCCCTCGTCTCTTGCATCTCCTGCACTGACAGGCAGAGTCTTTACCACTGCGCCGCCAAGCCCCTAGTATGGGCTAGGTGACATCTGTTGAATGAGTGCAGGAGGGGGTTGGGGGTGGTGGTTGAGACTCTTCTGGTGACGCTGTTACAGGGTGAGTCTAGCAGGGTGCAGGGTCCGGGAGGTGAAGGGCATCTCAAATCAGAGCCTTTCCCATCCCCCACTCCTTGAGCTCCTCAGCATTCTGACCCTCGCGTAGAAGTCCGCGCTGTCCTGCATTTTATCTCAGACATTCTGGCAGATAACGAGGCATAAGATATTGACCCAGAGCTCCGAGGATCCCACAGGCCCCAGCTGGCCCCATTACTAGCTATTTGGAAGTTGAGGCAGACAGATTGGATTGGGTTGTTGAAGGAGTTTGCCAGTTGGTGGTGGGAATTGAGTTGAATTTATTATCACTTTGCCAGTGGTGCTTTGCCAAATATTTATTTAATCGGAGGATTCTAGAGAAGTGCTAGGGGTTTGATGGGCAGGCGGCTGGCTGCCAGCATGGTCTGTGTTTGAGCTGGCACCCCTCACGCGGCCTGGAGCTTTATTAATTCTGAAGCTGTGGAGCCGGCAACCCGGAGCAGCCAGTCTTCGGTCTGGTGCCCAGGACTGGAACATCGGTCACGTGCTGGGTTGGGTTGGAGGTCAGACCCCACAGGAAGTGCTAAAGTTACACTGTAACTTTGGAAAACAGGAGAGATGGAAATGGACAGATTGTTTGAAAATGAAAATTGTTAACTTGTTTCTGCAGCTTTTTGGCCAGGAAGGTCTATTTCACATCTATAAAGGATGATTAATGGAGCTAAGAGAAGAACCCTGTATAATCATGTGATCATGCATTTAGGGCTAAAGGGGCCAGTGATGCCTGTGATCACTGTGAGACATGACACAGACAAGCACTTCTGCGCCCCCGTCAATGGTAAAAAATCTATAACGCTACTGTTCTTCTCAGGACAGTCCTATGTTAAACTGGTTGTCCTTTGGTCCTTTTTTTCGGAGCTGTCACCTGTCTTTATGAAATCTGCTTAAATACAACATAGTTGAAAAATGTTGAAAGTATGAGAATAATAAAGAGTCGTGGATGAAAAAAGATCTGGTTTTTAAGACAACTAAAAGTTGAACACATCACTTAAAATTGGTGAAGATTACAAAATCACCCGAGGATAGACAAAAGTTGTCAATATACAAACTATTGGTTGGAGATCTTTATTTAAAATGGATTATTGACTGTTTCATAACATGATATCTAGGGACAAATATAGAGAATATATAATTACATCTGTTTTTGTAGCACCTAACTTTATGAGCTCTTACTCTTTGCCCCATTTCACTTGATATTTTTGAAAAGAAATAAAGCCTAGCATGCATGCCCTCACACACATACACACACACACACATCTTCTTCCTGTTCCAGGAATGGTGTTATTTATTCTCATGCATACTTTTCATTCCAATGTATTTTTTATATTTTTATCACATATTTATTCATTCATTAACAATATATAACATTGTTTTGCACATTTGAAAACTCTAACAATTGGACCATCCAGTACCCTCTCGAAGCATTGTTCTTAAGTTTTATCCTTTCTCATTCTCTCCACCCACCGCGGCCCCTACCCCCGCTGCACCACACACACACACACACACACACACACACACACACACACACACACCCAGTAGAGAAACACTAGCACATTCATGTTAATGCTAGGAAATTCCATGTAGCAGTTAAGTGAACTAGAAATTGTGTATGTACATAGATTTTCCCACTTTCCTGAAACTGAAACTGCTTGGTGGTAGGCTATATCTGTCTTCAACTCACCCGATATTGTCAAATTTTTCTCCAAAGTGATCGTATTGACTTATGCTCCCAACTACTAGTATGAGAGCTCCCATTTGTCTACATTCCCATTGCAGACTTAAACAATTTTGCCAACCTGAAGATTATAAAGTATCTCATTAGGTCTTAATTTCCATTTCTCATGCTGTCAGTGAGGTTGAGCTGCTTTTGTGTATATTAATGGCCATTTCGGTTTCTTCTTCTGTAAATTGTCTATTCATTTCCTTTGCCCATTTCCTTTCCCCTACTGAATTGTCTCTTTTTTTAAATTGAGGTATAGCTGACAAACAGTATTATATTATTAATAGCTTCAGGTGTACAGTGTAGTGATTTGACATTTATATACATTACAGATTGATCACCATGCTAAGTCTAGCAATCATCTTTGCTAAAAAAAAAAGTTTGTACAATTATTGACCCATGTGTTCATGCAAGTATTCCTATGTGTGAATTACATTCCTGTGACCTATATATCTTATAGCTGGATGCTTATACCTCTTTATCCCCTTTACCTATTTGGACCAACCCCTTACCCCTTGGGCAACCACTAATCTATTCTGAATCCATGAGTCTGTTTGTGCTTTGTCGTGTTTGTTCATTGGTTTTGTTTTTTAGATTCCACATATAAGAGAGAATCGTTTGCTTTTAGTAATTGATTGGTTTGTAAGAATTCTTTGTTTGATTTGTAAGGCTCTTTAGTTATATGTGTTGCAAATGTCTCTATTTTGAGACTTAAAAAATAATTTTAAAAATGATACTGAAGTATAATTGATTTGCAACGCTGTGTTCATTTCTGCTGCCAGCAAGGCATATGATAGTTGCTCAGTCGTGTCTGACTCTGCGACTTCATGCACTGAAGCTTGCCAGGCTCCACTGCCCATGGAATATTCCAGGGAAGAACACTGGAGTGGGTTGCCATTCCCTTCAGGGGATCTTCCTGATCCAGGGATTGAACCCAGGTCTCTTGCACTGTGGGCAGATTCTTCACCATCTGAAGTACAGTTGATTTTCAGTGTTGTATTCATTGCTGCTGTACATCAAAGTGATTAATTATGTGTATATGTTATTTTTCATATTCTTTTCCATTACTGTTTATCACAGGATGTTGAATATAGTTCCGTGTGCTCTACAGTAGGACCTTATTGTTTATCCATTCTACGTTTAATAGTTTGCATCTGCTAATCCCAAACTCCCAGTCCTTCCCTCTCCCACTGTTTAGGAGTTTTGCATTTTATATTCATTAATGATACTAACCTCTAAATTTCTTACACTGTTCTTGTCAGGCTTGGTGTCAACTATGTTAGTTTGAGATTATAGAATAATTATGCTTGGGAATAGTTTGTGTAAGGTTAGAATTATTTGTTGCCTTAATATTTAATATAGTATAGTGAGAGTCGCTCGGTCATGTCCGACTCTTTGCAAAACCCCACAGACTTATACAGATCATGGAATTCTCCAGGCCAAAATATTGGAGTGGGTAGCCTTTCCTGTCTCCAGGGGATCTTCCCAATCCAGGGATTGAACCCAGATCTCCCACATTACAGGCGGGATTCTTTATAGAACTGTTTAAATGGTACAATCATCTGGGCTGGGTATTTTTATCTACTGCTTCACTTTTTTGGTGTTTAAGAATATTCAGTTGTCTATATCTTCTTAGATTTGATAGGCTTTTTTTTTTTTTTCATGGAATTTGTCCATTTTATTTGAGTTTCTGTTTATTGCCACAGGATTGTCCTATATCCACTTAATAACTTAAAAATTTTTTGATGTTTCTCTGGTTATGCTCATTTCGCTCCTGATAACTGTTAGCCTTTTTTCCATCAGAATTTTGTCAACAGTGTTGTTCTTTTTGAAGAACCAACTTTTTGGCTTTGTTGTTCATATCTATTTACATCTACATTTTATGTTTTCTATTTTATTAATTTCCCTTTTATATTTATTTCCTGCTCCCTACATTGTTTATCTATTTTCCTTTTTCTACATGTGAAGTTGGAAGCCTGCCTCATTGATTTCTAATCTTCCCTCTTTTTGAGATGAACATTTAAATGTATAAATTCCTCTCCAAATATGTTTTACCTGTGTCCCAGGCTTATGTAGTATTTTGTTAATAATTCAGTTCTAAATATTTTACAACTTCCATTCTATTTTATTTTTTGAGTTTTTTAAAAGTGACTTCTTTTAGGGATTTTTGTAGTGTCTTTTTGCTGGCTCTGCATATGTGTGTGCTCAGTCATATCTGACTCTTTGTGACCCATGGACTGTAGCCCACTAGGCTTGTCTGTCCATGGAACTTTCTAGGCAAGAATACTGGAGTGGGTTGCTGTTTCCTTCTCCAGGGGATCTTCCTGACTCAGGGATCCAACCTGCATCTCCTGCATCTTCTGCATTGGCAGGCATATTCTTTACCACTGAGTCACCCAGGAATGATCCTTAATTTAGTTTTTTATTTCTAGTTTAATTAATAAATAATTGTTTGGAGAACGCAATCTCTCTGATGCTAGTCCTTTTGAAGTTTTTGAGACCCATTATTGGTTCCAGTAAATATGGGTCATGGAACTCGTATTCTCCATTTGGTGGGTGCAGGGTTCTAAGTGTGTCCCCAAGGTCAAGCTTGTTAAGTCATTCAAATTTGATTCATCTTTACTGACATTAATTTTTACTTGATCTACAAATGATTGAGAAAGTTGTGCTACAACTGTTCCCGTGTGTAATGGTGGATTTGTCAGTTTCTCCTTGGTCTTTCTGTCAAAGCTTTCCTTTCTTGAATGCATTACTCCTTGATAAATTTGCTTTTGACCCATTCTCCTGAAACTAGAGGAAAACACAGCTTGTTCCTTGTTCCATGTGTCCAGGGCCAGTCCAGGGAGGGCTGGAGTCACATGCATCATTTTCAGTAGCAATGAGCTGTCAGGAGTCTGCTCCGTTGTGCTGATCTAGAAACCTGGCCGCACACATTCACCACTGCACTTCCGTTCATGCTGTGCCTTCTGCCCAGAACATCTCTGACTCTCTTTTCTCTACCCTCTGTGTACCCGGTGAACTTTCTACCTTCCACGTTCTGCTCAGCACTTACCTCCTATCACCGTTATTTGTGTCTCCTTCTGCGTCCTCCACCACCACCTGCACGGGGCACAGGACCAACACCAACCAAGTGGTCAACATGTACTGACTAGATTGAAAAAGTTCTGCCCTCAAGGACCTCCTTCCTATGAATTATTTCCCTCCCAAATCAAATCCTTCCCTGATACACATTTTTAAATGGAGGTGAGATTCACATTATTTAAAATTAGTCCTTTTAAAGTGTAATTCAGTGGCGTTGAATGCATTCACAATGTTAGGTAAGCACATTGAGCTGGTTCTAGAGCATTTTCATGACTCAGAGTCAAACCCTGAGTGTATTAAGCAGTACCCTGGCTCATACTTCCCTCCTCACAGCTCCTGGAAGACACTCATCTGCTTTCTGTCTGTCTCTGTGGATTTGCCTACTCTGGACAGTTCATACCAGTGGAATCATACAATACCTGACCTGTTTTGTCTGGTTTCTTCCACTTAGCACCACGTTTTTAAGTCATCTGTGTTGTCAAATGTATCAGAATTCCATTCCTTTTTAAGGCTGAGCAATCTGCCTTTGCATGGATTTTTGTTTATCCATTCATCTTTTGTTTATCCATTCATCTGTTGATGGACATTTGGATTGTTTCTGCCCTATTTTTCCTCTCTTCTCACTCTGCTTCTCATGCAATCCTTCCCCCACCCCCAACCCCCCCCAAGATTTATTTGTTTTTGGCTGTTCTGGGTCTTTGTTGCTGCACGAGGGCTTTCTCTAGTTGTGGTGAGCGGGGGCTGCTGTCTAGCTGTGGTGGTTTCTCTTGTTACGGAGTACAGGCTCTAGGATGCCCGGGCTTCGGTAATTGCGGCACGTGGGCTTAGTTGCCTGCAGCATGTGGAATCTTCCCAGACCAGGGATTGAACTCATGTTCCCTTCATTGACTGGCAGATTCTAAACCACTGGACCACCAGGGAAACCCCCAACCCTTTGATTTTGACTGTGACAGGAGGGGTTCCTGTTGAAGTCTGTGGAGATGGAATTCTTCACCCCCTGCTAATTAATCCCGAAGTGCTTCTGGGGAGGTGGAGATGTGGGGAGCATCCTTACGGGGAGGGTGCAGTGCCAGGCTTGCATGGTCCCCATGCTTAGGGCTTCAAGGGCGTGAACTGGAACCTGCAGCCAAATTTCTGCATGTGCCTCTCTGGTGAGGAGAACTAGCATCGGAGCCTGTCCTTGACTTATAAGCCACTGTCTCAACAGGCTACTGCATCCCCGCTGGCCCAATGTCTTCATCCCCGCCAGGCCTTCCCGGGGAGCTGGAGGATGCTCATACTCCGGAGCAGGAAAGACGGTTGCTTCCTGGGAAGGTGCCCGAGAGTGGCCGGCATCCCTGGGGCTCTGGGCAGTGAGGTGTGAGGGACAGCGGCGTGGACAGTGAAGCTCCCCACGGCTGGGTCTCTGCAGATTCTCTGCCTGCAGTCCCCTCGGTTGGGGACAGCCGCGTGTTTAATGATCTTCTTCTGCACCAGCAGTTTTAGACGCTGTGAGCTAAAATTAGAATCCCTCCCTTGCGCCCGGGGGAGGATGGGCCAGCTCTGTCCATCCGTCCCGCACCAAAACGTGGCTCGTGACAGCCTTGGGGGCGGCGAGGCTCAGTGTTCAGCTATGGGCTGGGGTTCCCCCAGGAGCCCCTCAGCTGTTCTGTCCTCTGAGGCCACGGCCACAGCATTTTGCTGCTCCCCTGTCCTCTTGTGAGTCTACATGCCTGTGTTTGAACCCCAGTCCTCTGCTCCCTGGTACATGTGCCCAAACTGGGAATTATAATCCCTGCATTGTGGAGCTGTGATTAAGGAAGATATAGAAGGGACAGCAACTATTCAGTGCTTGGCTATCATAGGTGCTTATTTAAGTCCGGGTCTCTTCTTTTCTAAAAAATATTTATTTATTTGGCCGCGAGGGTTCTTAGTTGCAGCGTGTCGGATCTTTAGTTGCAGCATATGGGATCTAATAAGACTTCCCTGGTGGCTCAGATGGTTAAGCGTCCGCTTCCAATACAGGAGACCTGGGTCAGGAAGATCCCCTGGAGAAGTAAATGGCAACCCACTCATTTTCTTGCCTGGGCAATCCCATGGACAGAGGAGCCTGGTGGGCTACAGTCCATGGGGTCGCAAAGAGTCAGACACGACTGAGGGACTAACACACACATGGGATCTAGTTCTCTGACCAGGGATTGAACCCAGTCCCCCTGCATTGGGAACATGGTGTCTTAGCCATTGGACTGGAGAAGTCCCCTGGGTCTCTTTTTAAATCTTTGTGCCAGGTTATGAAAGAAAAGAGAATAATTTTTTTAAAGTTTATTTGTCTCTTGACTCCTTTGTGCAACCCTTTGGTTGTGGGAAGGAGGGTGCAGGCAGGAAGGTAACAGAAGACTTTCCTTCTCGTGAAACCTAGCAGACTCCAGTGGACTTACAGGAACCTAGTAGGGCCCAGCAGAAACCAGTGAGACTCAGTGGAGCCTGCTGGAACCCAGCCTTTACTGCAGGTCACTGATCGCTGCGGTCCCCCCACCCCCACCCTCCAAGGTGCCTTTGGCGGCTCTGCCCCGTCTCTTTCCTTATTGCCGTGACTGTCAAGCCCTGTAGTCAGTTGCCACAGGAGGCATTTCCTTACCCCCCACCTCCCTCTCCTGAGGAAAATCAGCAAGCAGTTGTGCAAAGCAGGCTCCCCGGGCCCCCATCTCCTGAAGGAGCAGCCCTGACAGGCTGTGTGAACGGCTGTGTTATTCTTCTGCAGAACTTATTAGGTGAGAAACCTAGTAGAAACAGCCCCAACTGCAACCGCTATACAAAGTCACTATCAACAAGGAAAATTTATGCTTTAAGAATAAAAAGAAACTCGAGTCCATTAGTCAGCACCAGGAAGTGTTCACGTGAAGGGTTTGTTCTCTGAGTAAACAGCCACAATGGAATCATAATCAAATTTCTTAATTATTTCCATAAATCTCGGGTACAGAAAAACACACAAGGCTTTTTTTTTTTTTCCAAAAGTCACTGTTTACAAGTGCCTTGGATGACAGAAGAGTTAACCCAAAGAGCTGCTGTGTGACAGAAGGTTCCAGAAGGAGAAAGGGTGGGGCTGAGAACATGCTCCCTGCTCTCAGACTGTAGGGTGAGGGGAGGGTGATGCCCCTCCCTGGTGCTGAGGAGACTGGCCATTGGCTCGGGTGACCGCTTCTGAGGGGACGCCAAGAAAACTACTTTAGGAGAAGTAGGGGAAGGACCTGAGCCCCAGTTCTCATGATCCCTGCTGCTCCGAGCCAGGGACCAGCAGAAGGTTGTTGATTCTCTGGGGCTGTTTCTCAGCTGGGTGTTTCGCTGATGTGGAAGGACAGGAGCCCGGAGGATGGGCGGTCCACAGGGAGGACGGGCACGCAGTGTCCTCCCCCAGACTTTGGCATCCAGCTTGTCTCTCCCCAGGTCTAGTGTGTGGCACTTTTCTAAGTTCTTTTTGAAAATTACTGAGAAAATGCAAAATAATTTCAAATATTCTAACCCTAAACTAAGATCATGGCATCTGGTCCCATTACTTCATGGGAAATAGATGGGGAAACAGTGGAAACAGTGGCAGACTTTAATTTTGGGGGCTCCAAAATCACTGCAGATGGTGATTGCAGCTATGAAGTTAAAAGATGCTTACTCCTTGGAAGGAAAGTTATGACCAACCTAGCATATTAAAAAGCAGAGACATTACTTTGCCAACAAAGGTCCGTCTGGTCAAGGCTATGGTTTTTCCAGTGGTAATGTATGGATGTGAGAGTTGGACTGTGAAGAAAGCTGAGTGCTGAAAAATTGATGCTTTTGAACTGTGGTGTTGGAGAAGACTCTTGAGAGTCCCTTGGACTGCAAGGAGATCCACCCAATCCGTCCTAAAGGAGATCAGTCCTGGGTGTTCATTGGAAGGACTGATGCTGAAGCTGAAACTCCAATACTTTGGCCACCTCATGCGAAGAGTTGACTCATTGGAAAAGACCCTGATGCTGGGAGGGATTGGGGGCAGGAGGAGAGGGGAACGACAGAGGATGAGATGGCTGGATGGCATCACCAACTCGATGGACATGAGTTTGAGTAAACTCCGGGAGTTGGTGAGGGACAGGGATGCCTGGCGTGCCGCGATTCATGGGGTTGCAAAGAGTCGGACACGACTGAGTGACTGAACTGAACTGAACTGAAGGTAACCTGGAAAAATAAACATTTAGGGGGAAAAAATCATAAATTATATTGACACTTCCTGGAGTGTGCCGTGCATGTGTGTGTGTGTTTAAGAGGGAAGTAGGGGAGAATGAGAGAGACAATAGGCACTGGCCTGGGTGTGAAGCTCATGCCTAGACGTTGGCACCTTTCAGGTGTCCCGGTGTCCCCTCTAGTCCCTGTGGACACTGTGGGGAGGGCAATAGACAGGGCTGTTGACATCTGGCTCTGAGACTCGTGGCAGTTTTAATGCAGTGGAGTATGTGGTGGGAACGTTAGATGCATGTCAATAAAACAACGGTAATGTTTATTTCAGTGCATAAAAGTCTGGTTCTGGAATTGCTATTCTTCCGTGTTCGGTTCTCCCATCACCTGCTAAGCTCTTCAAGAAAAGCCAGAGAGAGTGTTTTGTTTGAACAGTTGGCCACACATGCGCAGGATAACCCAATTCCACTAAAATGTTCCTACATTCAGCAGAAAGGCACCAGGCCAAATGGCCTACGTGTCGTATTAAGCCGTAATCAGAATTAAACTGCGGAATCCCAACCTCTCCAAAATGTGCTTTCTCTCCAAGCCTGAGTGAATGGGATGCGCCGCGGAGGACAGAGGTGGGGTAGGGGCCAGGCAGCTGGACCTACCTGTGTGGATGCTCCCGCTGTCTGGGTGCAAGGTGGAGTGCCCTGGGGTGCTGCTGAGCTCCTCTCTCGGGGCCCATGATACTCCTTAGAGCCCTGCCACCTGGCTGTAGGCCTTCCACCTAGAAGGCACCCCACCCCCACTCTTGGCTGCAGCCCCCTTCAACGTCGTCAGCAAGGAACTCCGAGTGGGCGCCACTCAGAGGTAGGGGCTGACGTCACACCGATGAGTTCAGCGCGGGGCCTTGTGTTTGCGCATGTGCATGCGCATGGCCGCAGCATCCCCGCCACCTGCCTGAATCCCTGCTCACCACTGGCCCCCTGCTCCTTGAGCCCTGATGCCCCACCCCTCTGGGTTCCAGCTGGTCTTTGCTGCCTGACCTCGGGTTGTCCTGCCTGTGGTGACATTTCCTGGCCTGAGTTGTATTCATAACAGTATTTGGGGGCTAATCACATAGTTGTTGTTGTTCAGTCACTACCTCCTGTCTGATTCTGCCACCCCATTGACTGCAGCACAGCAGGCTTCCCGGTCCTTCACCATCTTCCGGAGTTTGCTCAAACTCATGTCCATTGAGTCTGTGATGCCATCCAACCATCTCATCCTCTGTCACCGCTTTCTCCTCCTGTCCTTAATCTTTCCTGGCATCAAGTCTTTTCCAGTGAGTCTTTGCAGTGCATCAGGTGGCCAAAGTATTGGAGCTTCAGCTTCAGCATCAGTCCTTCCAGTGAATATTGAGAGTTGATTTCCTTTAGAATTGACTGGTTTGGAGCAAGGAGATCAAACCAGTCAATCATATAGTAGATGCTTCATAAATGCTTGTTGTTGGACCTCCAACAACATATATATATATATATATATATATATATATATATATATATGTTATTTATGCTATATATATGTTATTTATGCTATATATATGTTATTTATGCTATATATATGTGTGTATATAGTTGTTCAGTTGCTAAGTCGTGTCTGACTCTTTGTGATGCAATGAACTGTAGCCCGCCAGACTCCTCTGTCCTCCACTATCTCCCAGAGTTTGCTCAAATTCGTGATACACACCTATATGTACATGGCCCTGTTTTATACGTGAAAAAATCAAGGTCTGCCTAGGTGAAGTTTCTGAAGCTCACATGGTAAGTGGAGAAGATGGGCCCAGATCCCTGTTCCCTGAACAGAGGTCCCTGGCCCCAAAATTTGTGGATTTCAGGGAGTCTGAGGACCCCCAGTGAGGCCCCATGGCAGTGCCGTGTGCTGCTGGTGTTACAACAAGCAAGGGAAGAGTTGAAGGGGTGATGCTGGACCCATCCCCATGTCACCCAGACTGCATCTCTTCTTTATCTGCAAAAGCAACCCCACTTTCTAAGCCAAAATTTGAAAGGCACCACCACTCTGAGTTGCCCAGAGCAGAGATGCATCCCGGAGTCCAGCTCTGAGTCAAACCACCAACTGGTGGGACACCACTGTGTGCACAGCTCCCGTGGCCGTGGTCTTCCACCCCACTCCTCTGGGCAGTGAGGGCTGAGGGGAGGGGACGAGGTCCCCTCGGGTCCCTCTGGCCATTCTGGGTGCAGGCTCTGCCTCATGCCATCATGGTTTCAGAAACTTGGGTGTCAGGGAGAGCTCTTTCCTGCTGACCAACACCGTGATTTCAAAAATGTGTTGTTTTTGTTGTTATTGATCTTATCAGCCCTTTTCCCACACTTTGTGTCAGTTTCTCTGCTCCCAGCATTGTGGATTGAATGATCTATAGGCAAACCTTGAAATGGAGCAGAGGCTACTCCTGGGGGATGTGCCGGGCCTCCCAGGGCCTCAGCTCTGCCACCTGGCCTTGGGTGCCCAGTCTCCTTGGTCTATTCTGACCCCAGAGTCCTCCCCACTGGACACAGAGGTGGGGTGGGGAGTAGCTCTCTACTCTTACGAAAAGTATGGAATATTTTAATAAGATTCTGATGCTGGCTGAAGCTCCAATACTTTGGCCACATGATGCAAAGAGCCTGATGGAAAAGACCTTGATGCTGGGAAAGACTGAGGGCAGGAGGAGAAGGGGACAACAGAGGATGAGATGGTTGGATGGCATAACCAACTCGATGGACATGAATTTGAGCAAACTCTAGGAGTTAGTGGAGGACAGAGGACCCTGCTGGGCTACAGTCCATGGGGTCACAGAGAGTTGGACCCAACTTAGTGACTGAACAATAACAACAATATGGAATCCTTTGGTAACGCTGTGGATAGCCATCCCTGCTACGTTTTGTAAGGTGAGATTTTTGCAGCAAGGATTTTCTTAAAGTGAGATGCTTTTGGTTTCAATGAGTTGAGTGTTGGGTATTTCTTCCTGGCCAGGGGGGTTAGGCATGGAAGCAACACTGAAGGGATGAAAAACCCATATTCAGAGCATATGGAGCTGGTAACCCAGAAAAATGAGTGCTCCTGGGGTCACCTGGGGATTTCAGGGTCTAAAGAAGCCCTGAGAAACTCAGAGGTACCTGCTAACTCTGGCCACCTGCCTGGAGTCAATGTGAAGGCCCTCTTCTGTGTGCTGCTGAAATGGCCTGTGTGTACCAGCGCTGAATAGAAACATGGAGACAAGAGTTTTGGGTGAAGTAGAAAAGGAGAGCTTTATTGCTTTGTCAGCCAACGGGGGTCACAGCCAATGCCCTCAGAATTGTGTCCAACCCTGGAGGGAGTCGTGAGTCTTACAGTGTCCAAGGAGCAGGGCATGGTCAGCTCATGGACCTTCTTCTGTTTGGTTGGTGGTGAGGTAATTGGGAGTCAGCATCATCAACCTTCTGGTTCCAGCAGGTCTGGGGTCTGTCTACCTGCTTTTGGGCAGCAAACAGTTAACTTCTTCCACCTGGTGGGAATTTCAGTATCTGCAGAACATCTCAAAGAACAGGGCTCAGAATATTGCCTATAGTCCTTGAGTTAGAGCTAAAGGTCCTTGACTTTGTTTAATGGCTAAAGTATTATGCTTTTGTCTTGCTTGACTCTTTTCCTTTCTGCATTTTCTCACTTTTCTAGTTAAATTTATTCCTTGACTAAAGCTTTTCTACAGACAAAAGGCAGGCGGAGGACATGGACTGGGATCCGTTCTGGGAAGTCCTCATAGGGTCCTGGTCAGTTATGCTAGGGGCTGATACTCTTGTGGCTGGAAGAGCTAAGTGGTTTCAGGAGATGAGGTGCTCCTAGGATCCTCCAGGAATCCCACACAGTTGTACAGTGGGTGTCCTCTAGGTCAGGAGTGGATGCATACTGGAGTCCATGTGCCCTTCGACCCCAGCCTCCCGAGCCACTCTGGGCACCAGCTCCAGAGGCTTCTGATCTGCTGAGTCATTTGCATTTTTTCCTCACTGGCCTGGGTCACGGGTGGGGACAAGCAGGTCCTGAGGCTGGCTGTTCAGGACACCTTGCTGGGTGTCTGCTCTGGGGCATGAGGTACATCTGTGGATTTCTAGACCAGATCGTGGCATGCATGCATGCTAAGTCACTTTAGTTGTGTCCAACTCTTTGTGACCTCATGGACCATAGCCTGCCAAGCTCCTCTGTCCGTGAGATTCTCCAGGCAAGAATACTGGAGGTTGCCATGCTCTCCTCCAGGGGATCTTCCTGACCCAGGGATTGAACCTGCATCCCTTAAGTCTCCTGCATTGGTAGGTGGATTTTTTTTTACCACTAGTGCCACCTGGAAAGCCCAGATCATGGCATATAATATTTAATCAAGAAATTCTGGAAGAACAGATGAGCTGGGAGGCAGTATGGTATTGTGATGAAAGTGAGTTGTAGCAATGGTCAGGTCACTCTGAGATTCCCTTAAGGCTTTCCAAACTCAGTTACCTCACCTCTAAGGTCAAGGTAATAAAAATTCTCACTTGAAATAAAAAATAGGGCTTCAATAGAGACAGTCAAGCTTCCCAGGTAGCACTAGTGGTAAAGAACTCAGTACCTGCCAGTGCAGAAGCTGTAAAAGACACAAGTTTGATCCCTGCGTCAGGAAGATCCCCTGGAGGAGGGCATGACAACCCACTCCAGTATTCTTGTCTGGAGCACCCCCATGGCCTGAGGAGCTTGGTGGGCTATAGTCCATGGGGTTGCAAAAGAGTCGGACAGGACCAATGGGACTTAGTATGCACACATGCACAGAGACGATCAAAGAGAAAAAAGTTGGTCCTTTGTCAATATCCATAAAACTGATAAGCTTTTAGCCAGGCTAAGAAAAAAAAGGAAGAAGACACAAATTATTCATGTCTTTAAAGAAAGAAGGGCTGTTGCTATTGGTTCCATGGACATTGAAGGATAAAAAAGAAAAATTATGAACAGCTCTATGACCACAAAGTTGATGACCCAGATGAAATGGATCAATTCCTTGAGAGACACAATCTGCCAGAATCACACAGGAAGAAATAGATAGTCTGAATGGGCTTTCAGCTGTTAAAGAGATTGAATAAAAAATTAATAACCTTCCAAAACAGAAAGCACCAGGCCCAGATGGGTTCACTGGTGAATTCTATCAAACATTTAAGGAAGAAATTATAGCAGTTTCCTACAATCCCTGTCAAAAGAGAAGCAGAGAACACTGTCTAACTCATTCCATAAAACTGTTGTGTTGTTGTGGAGTTGAATGAGATGTGTTTTTGTCAAATATTTAGAATGAACCTTTGTATGCCTTTGCAGCACTTAGTTAAAAAGAGAAATTAAATAAACTTCATCTTATATCAGTTTTAGCTTTACAGAAATGTTGTGAAGGTCACACAGGGGGACATTTGCCTAGCTGTATTTATCATGTTGTTCATGTTTTATGTTAGAATGGTACATTTTTTACTGTTTTTAATGAGCTGATGTTGATACATTGTTCTGTGTTCAGTCCAGCCCAACTCTCTACAACCCCATGGACTGTAGCCTGCCAGGCTCCTCTGTCCATGGAATTCTCCAGGCAAGAATACTGGAGTGGATTGCCATTTCCTACATCCGGGGTCTTCCTGGCCCAGGGATCCAACCCGCATTTCCTGCATTTCCTGAACTGGCAGGCAGATTCTTTACCACTGCGCCACCTGGGAATAGGGGATTGATACATTGAGTGAGGGAAGTTGCTCAGTCCTGTCCAACTCTTTGCGACCCCATGGACTGTAGCCCACCAGGCTCCTCTGTCCATAGGATTTTCCAGGCAAGAATACTGGAACGGGTTGCCATTTCCTTCTCTAGGGGATCTTCCTAACCCAGGGATCGAACCCGGGTGTGGGCAGATTCTTTACCCTCTGAGCCACCAGGGAAGCATGCGATTGATATATTATGTTCAGTTAAAATCTTTTATCAGATTTCTTTGGTAAAAGCTAGTAAACTGTCCTTTTCTGTTCCAGGATCCCATCCAGGACACTGCATGACATTTAGTTATCACATCTCCTTAGGCTCTTCTGGACTGTGACAGTTTCTCAGATATTCCTTGCTATTGATGACCTTGACAGTTTTGAGGATGGCTGGTCAGGTGTTTGGTTGACTGTCCTTCAGTTGTGATCAGTCTGCTGTTTTGCTCATAATTAGACTGGGCTCTTACATTTTGGGAAGGAACACCAGAGGTGCAATACCACTTTATTCACATTGTATCGAGGGTACCCACTATCAGTCTGACTTACCCTTATTGATGTTGACTATGGTCACCTGGCTGAGGTGGTGTTTACCAGGTATCTCCAGGTGTTCCCTCTGTCCCCCACCCTCCTTCCATACTGTCCTCTGGAAAGAGGTCACTATGCAGCCCTGGGGCCTTCTATTGAAGGACTGGAAGCCCCACTCCTTCAGGGCAGAGTATCTACATAAATTATTTAAAATTTTTTCACATGGGAGATTTGTTTCTTCTCCCCTAATTATTTATCCAGTTATTTATTTATATCAATATGGATGGATGGATATTTATGCTTTGGATGTGGGTCAGGCAGTGCTACATTCTCCCTTTCTTTGCCCCAGTTGCTCCATCTTTGGGCCCTCTTTCTGTGTCACATTGACATATCCACTGTGTATTTTTTTAAAGTGCTTCTTTACTCCGTGGCAGGCTCCAGCTCATCTTGTATATTTCCTGCCGCAGCTCTAGAGTCAGTCTTTTCTCCAAGGAGCTCTGGTTCCTTTTATTGGAAAGTGATACTGGAAGCCAAGATTTGGTGCACGTAGCCAACTTGAACCATCACAACAGCTGAAATATTACCAGCTGTAGTATTTACAGGCGTGGGGACTGTTGCATGGGTGGCTGATTCAAGTGGTAGTAGCAACCCCTCAATCATGGGTTTTACATATTAAAAATATATTGTTTGCTTCTTAGTCCAGAGGTTGACAAATTTTTCTATAAAGGTCCAGACAGTAAGTGTGTTCATCTTTCCAGGCCATAAGTTCTCTGCCCTTATAATGTGAAAGCTGGCCACCCTGTATCTCTGCTGATAATTTTAAGAAAGGTTTGTGAACAGTTATCCCCTGTTTGTGTCTCTGCCCTGATTTATGTTTCTAGTGGCTATTAATTGCCTACCAAATGAAAGCTCAGAATTTGTAATTAGGCTGGCAAGTTCTCCATAACATTTTGACTGTGTGTTGGGGCGAAGAGGGACCGTGGTGTGTTTATGGCATTGAACTGAGCCACAGCCCTCCCCTCGTCTGCTGATTAACCCCAGATTCACTTGGGGCTGTCTGGTACTCTGCTAATCAATGAAGTCTAGTTGACTGTCTTTGCATTTACATCCTGGCTTGACTCGTAGCCAAGGGATACTGATTTTGGTTCCAAAATGCTTTCTGTATTCAAAGAGGGTGCCTCTCTGCTTTGCTACTGTTATAGAAGGAGTGGCCCCTGAATGTGTGTGAACTTGTGTGTAAGTTGCTCAGTTGTGCCCCACACTTTGTGACCCCATGGACTATATCCTGCCAGGCTCCTCTGTCCATGGAATTCTCCAGGTAAGAGTACTGGAGTGGGTTGCCATTTCCTTCTCCAGGGAATCTTCCCTACCCAGATACTGAACTCAGGTCTCCTGCATTGCAGGCAGATTCTTCACCATCTGAGCCACCAGGGAAGCCTGAATTTGCTTGAGGCTTCACTGATAGCTAAGTTGGTAAAGAATCCACCTGCAGTGCAGGAGGCCCTGGTTCAATTCCTGGGTTGGGAAGATCCCCTGGAGAAGGGATATACTACCCACTCGTATTCTTGGGCTTCCCTTGTGGCTCAGCTGGTAAAAAATCTGCCAGCAATGCAGGAGACCTGGGTTTGATCCCTGGGTTGGGAAGATACCCTGGAGAAGGGAACAGCCATCCACTCCAGTATTCTGGCCTAGAGAATTCCATGAACTGTGTAGTCCATGGGGTCGCAGAGAGTCAGACATGACTTGTCAACTGACTTTCACTTTTTTTTCTGTAAGAAGGCAGAGGAGGAAGGGTGCTGTGAAATCACCAGGGTGCAGAGAGCTCCCTGCAGTTGTCCTGGGTGCAGGATGAAGCCCTTCTCAGCCTCCTCACAAGAAATCTGTGTAATTCAGCTAACAGAACTTGGTATTGTGTCGGGAAACCATAACCTGGGGGATTTCCTTGGTTTGTGTGGTGTTAAGTTTTAAGAATATGATTGGACTGGAAGCATCTATTCTCAGCAGCAGTAGGTCGCTTGGCTTTGCCTGTGGAGGTGTCTTGCAGGATGCTGGCTGGCTGGACAGGTGGGAATAGCCCAGAAGTCACGAATTCTTCCTAGAACAATTGGTGCCCTAAGTGAGAAACACCTGTACCAGAGCCCTGGGAGTCTTCATGACCAGAAAGGCGTCCCTGTGTCTGTCCCTCTGTGGCCACTGCTGCCAGATACATGGAAGAATAAATGGCAGTCTATGGTTACTGCCTTGTCCATAGCGGGTGCTCAGTCAATGTATTTAGGAAAAAAGGGGGCTTGTGGCAATTCAAAATGGTTATATGATGGTTATGAATAGCTATGTACTAAATAACACAGGAACAATGTTTATAGAGCAGAAAATATAAAGAAATGAGGAGACTTGGGTAGAAACACACTAATAATGGGAGATTGTTAACAGACTACACTCAGCACAAGTGGGTAAAAACATAACAGCATAATCAATGAGGTGTGTGTGTGTATACATATATATATGTGTGTATATATGTGTATATATATATATGTACATATGTATATATGTATATACACTTATGCATGAGTGCTCAGTTGTGTCCGACTCTGACCTCATAGACTATAGCCCACCAGGCTCCTCTGTCAGTGGGATTCTCCAGGCAAGAATACTGGAGTGGGTTGCCATTTCTTCCTCCAGAGGATTTTCCCAACCCAGTGATCAAACCCACGTCTCTGTGTCTCCTGCATTGGAGGGGGTTTCTTTACCACTGAGCCATCAGGGAAGAGTGTATGTATACATATATATATGCATATACCTAAGATGGTAGATTCTTAAGAATTTACCATTGTAGGTGCACATGGAACGTTTACAAAAATATATCATATGTTAGGTCACAAAAAAACTTCAGTAAGTTATATGAAGTAGAACTATTACAGGCAATATTTTACAGTACACTAGGCATTATTAACAAAAACAGAAAAACAAAAAGAACTTTTCTTCTGGAAAGTTAAAAACCTTCCATTAAAGAATTTTTGGATGAAGAGGGGAAAACATATCAGGAACAAAAAAGATATAATGAAATGAAAACACTGTATAGTCCATGGAATTCTCCAGACCAGAATACTAGAGTGGGTAGCTGTTACATTCTCCAGGGGAACTTCCCAACCCAGGTATCGAACCCAGGTCGCCTGCATTTCAGGAGGATTCTTTACCAGCTGAGCCACAGGGGAAGCCCAAGAATACTGGAGTGGGTAGTGTATCCCTTCTCCAGGGGATCTCCCCGACCCAGGAATCGAACTGGGGCCTCCTGCATTGCAGGCAGATTCTTTAGCAGCTGAGCTAGCAGAGAAGCCCTCTATTAAAGAACTTTTGGATAAAGGGGAAACAAATTTGGAACAAAAAAGAGATAATGAAATGAAAACACTATGTATCAGAATTTATGGGACACATTTAGAGTGGTGATCAAAGAAAAATCACATTCCTAAATTTAGAGCAGTGATCACAGAAAAATTCACATTCCTAAACACTTTTATGAATAATATCTGAAAAAGAAAAACAAATGAACTAAGTTCTCAGCTCAACAATCTAGGAAAAGAACCACAAAATAAACTAAAAGAGAGCACAAGAAATAATATAATAAGAAATAAAGCAGAAAAAATAAGTTAGAGAATAGAGAACTAATAGATCTAATTAACAATTCTAAAATATTTTTTAAAACAGTAACAAAATGGGTGAAACACTTGCTAACAATAAAAAAATTGGAGATAAAGTGCAAATATATAAAATAAGTTATGACAAGAGGGCATAGTCATTGAAGCAGGTGAAATTGAATAAATCATGAGATATTATGCAGACCTCTATAAAAATAGATATGAAAAGCTAGATGAAATATAGTATCATAATGGGCTCCATTCAATAGAGAAAGCCTAAAAAAGTCAATTTCTTTAAAAGTCTAGAGAAAATCATAAAAGAACTACACCACCGAAAAGCACCAGGTCTAGACAGTTTCACAGGGGAAATTTACCAGACCTTCAAAGACCAGCTATTCTCCAGTCTTTATTAATTGTTTCAGAGCATTGAAAATAAAGGAGAACATATTAATTCTTTTTTGAAAGTAAGAAAAACATTGATTCCTCAACCTGGCAAAGCAAGTACAAAAATGAAATTAGAGAACAATATCACTTATAAATATTGATGCAAAAGTACTAAACAGATTATTCATAAGCTGAATCAAATGCAACTAAGAAATCAATGCACCTTGACCAAATGATATTTTTTCCAGGAATGCAAGCTTAGTTCAACATGAGGAAATCCACTGATATAACAATACACTTAAGGAAAAAATCTTGTAAGTATCTCCACAGATTCTGAAAGACCTTTCATAGAAAGGTCAACACCCATGCCTGATGTATCAGTTAAGAAAACAAGAATGGATGGTCACTTCTCCTCATGATAAAATATTTTGTATGCCTGAATCCTAAAGTAAACATACTAAAGTGATGGGAAAATACTAGAGGCATTTCCACAGAGGCAAGATGCCCACTATCTTCATTACTGTTCCACAGTTGTACTAGAGGTATCAGCAATTAGAGAAATCAATTAGAAGTGTAAGTTATAGAGAAAGAGAATCAAAACCATCTCAATTCGTGAATGCTATGATAATAAAATAGGAAAACCATAGGAAATCAATGATAATAGTAAATCAAACAATAAAAGAAATTTTAAGAAAGCAGGGTGAAAACTTGATGTATAGAAATCAATAGCTTTCTTAAATCAGTTAGAGGGAACAACAGCAACAAAGAAGATAAAATACTTAGAGATAAACTTAGCAAGAAACAGGTAAAGCCTACCTCAGAAAAACTTTAAAACATTTCTGCAAGACACAAAAGTAGTCTCAAGCAAATAGAAAGACATCCCTTGATCTTGGATGGGTTAACTTAACATCAAAAAAAGCCAGTTTCTCCAAAGTTAATCTATGACTTTAACATGATCCCAGTGAAAATACAAATAAGCTTTTATGGAGCGAGACAAGTGATACTTCAGTCCATATGAAAAATCAGACATAAAATAACCATTAAAATCATGAAAAATAAAAGTTATAAAGGGAAACAGCTCTACCAGACTTTAAAACGAAGGATAAACCTTCTGTAATTAAACTAGTGTGGTATTGGTGCGTGAAGAAACAAAATAGCAGTGGAATGAATGCACAGTCCAGAAGCAGAGCCAATTACATATGGAATTTAGTGTATGATAAATGGCCACCCACTCCAGTATTCTTGCCTGGGAAATCCCATGGTCAGAGATGCTGGGCGGGCTACCGTCCATGCCGTTGCAAAGAGGTGGACACGACTTAGCAACTAAACAACAACAACAAAGGTGGGATCTCACGTGGGATCCCACCTTTGTTGTTGTTGTTGAGTTGCTAAGTCGTGTCCATGGGTGGAGAAGGAAATGGCAGCCCACTCCAGTATTCTTGCCTAGAGAATCCCGTGGAGAGAGGAGCCTGGTGGGCTGCTATCCATAGGGTCGCACAGAGTCGGACACGACTGAAGCGACTTAGCAGCAGCAGCAGCATATCGTGGGAACAGGGATTAACTTTTTAATACATTGTGTTGGGTTAACTGGGTAGCCTTTTGAAAAAGGATAAAATTAGATGTATATCTTTTCCTGTACAAGAATAAACTCCAAATGAATCTGAGACCTAACTATAAAAAAATGACATCATAAAAATACTAGAGGAAAACATGGATGAATTTTCCAGCAACATAGGTGTGAGGAAAAGTTTTCTAACTGTGGCTCAAAATCTGGATGTGGTAAAAGAAAAGATTGACATATTTGATTACATAAAACTAATTACTTTTGCATGAACACTGTTGGCATGGCAAACAAACAAATAAACCCACAAAAGACCCCACCTTGAGCATAATCAAAACACAAATGACAAAGTGGGAGAAAATATTTGCAAAATACTTTAGATATAAAGGATTAACATCTTTAATATATGGGCTTCCCCAGTGGCTCATGAATAAAGAATCTGTCTGCAATGCAGGAGACCCAGGTTCGATCCCTGGGTCAGGAAGATCCCCTGGAGGAGGAAATGGCAACCTACTCCAGTGTTCTTGCCCAGAAAATCCCATGGACAGAGGACCCTGGTGATCTACAGTGCATAGGGTTGCAAAGAGTCAGACATGACTGAAGGGACTGAGCATGCATCCTTAATATATAAAGCACTATTGAAATTCGAGGAGAAGGGAACCAAATAGAAAAATAGGCAGAAGAAATGAAAAGATAATTCACCTATAAGATATACAAATGGCTTTTAAGCATATGAAAACATGTTCAGTGTCAGTCCTAATTAGAGAAAAGCAAATTAAAATGACTCTGAGATAACATGTTTCACCTGTCATTTGGCAGAATTGACAGTTTGATAATACAACCTTTTGGTCATTCAGGTACATTGCTACTGGGAATGCAAACAGGTACGATTGTTTTGAGGGGAAATTTGGCAATATTTATCACAACTACCTGTGTGTTTGCATTTTGACCAAAAATTCCACTGGTAAGAATTAACCCTGAAGATATACCTTAAAAGAATGAAAATATTCCTGCACAAAATTATTCATTCCAGAATTATTTGTAGTTGCAAATTGCTGGAAGTAACCTAATTCCAAAACTTGGTGGACTGGTTGAGTGACCATTGGTAAATACAGTCAATGGAGTACTGCTGCTGCTGCTGCTAAGTCGCTTCAGTCGTGTCCGACTCTGTGCGACCCCATAGACGGCAGCCCACCAGGCTCCGCCGTCCCTGGGATTCTCCAGGCAGGAACACTGGAGTGGGCTGCCATTTCCTTCTCCAATGCATGAAAGTGAAAAGTGAAAGTGAAGTCGCTCAGTTGTGTCCGACTCTTAGCGACCCCATGGACTGCAGCCTAACATGCTCCTCCGTCCATGGGATTTTCCAGGCAAGAGTACTGGAGCAATGGAGTACTACACAACTATAAAAAAGGAGGGGAATTACTATGAAGTAACAAATGATGACTTCTAAGATATAAAAATGTCAATTAGAGGGCAGTAGAATATCTTCTAGAGTGGTTGGAGCAGGGTTTGATCAGGGGTGCAGAAGTGTTCTAAAATTGGATGGTGGTGACAGTTGCACATTACATACTTTTATTAAAACTCACCAGATCCTACACCCTTACAGAGGGTGAATTTTATGATATAAAAAATATACCTAAGCAATGATGTAAGAACAAAAGAACATTTTTACTTTGTTACTGTTGTTTAATAAAGGAGGTGAAATTAAAATGTATATATGTATCTGTATCAGAGAAGGCAATGGCAACCCACTTCAGTACTCTTGCCTGGAAAATCCCATGGGTGGAGGAGCCTGGTAGGCTGCAGTCCAAGGGGTCGCTAAGAGTCAGACACAACTGAGCGACTTCATTTTCACTTTTCACTTTCATGCATTGGAGAAGGAAATGGCGACCCACTCCAGTGTTCTTGCCTGGAGAATCCCAGGGACAGCAGAGCCTGGTGGGCTGCCATCTCTGGGGTCGCACAGAATTGGACATGACTGAAGCGATTTAGCAGTAGCAGCAGCATGTATCTGTGTATTTTAGCAAGAAAAAAAATATATGTATATAGGAAGGGCAAACTAGAATCTAATGAGATTGGTTACCTATGGGGTTGGTTGGGACCAGAGTTGAAAGAATGGGAGGATGAGAATGGGTCAGAAGAATAACGAGTAGAATTTCTCTGAGTATGACTTTTTGTGTTTCTTTGACATTTATAATCATGTTGATATTTCACAACTCAAAAAAAAAAAAAAAAGCGAGAGAAAAAGCATCAAGACCTAGTATGGAATAAATACAAAAACAGAGTGAGTCTAGCTGTATTTCAAATAGATAATAAACCATGCTGCGAGTGAAGCCAGCTCCCCAAGCAACTTTTGCACTCGGATTTTGACCATATATCCTCAGGCTAATAACAAAAAAATAGTTGTAAACAAATATATTGTTACTTTCATTAGTAGGTTTGCGTTTAAAGGTGTTATGGACTTGTAGTTCTGAAATTACTTTGTTTCTATTGAAGATTGAGGAACTGTATAAATGTATTGTCAGTAATGGAAGCCAGTTTCCTCTGAATCAATGGAGGAAGATACATGTATTAGAAGGTGAAAGGCTAGCATTAGTCCCGTGATATCAGATTGGAATTTAAGGTTTTGGCACACACAGAGACCTTCAAATATATATGTGAGTGCACTGATGTGGCTGAGTCTGCCAAGAAAGCCTAAAAGCCATGACACCCCAGTAGTAAACCAAGGACCAACGTCTTTTTTGCTAAATAATTTCTCCACTAAGGGGTACTAGGCGTCTTTGGAGCTATGGTTAATTGCAGGGCTAGGGCATAAAGAGGACAAGATGAGCTTGGAGCAACCTGGAAGACCAGAAAGTAAGGAGAGATGGAGACATTTAAAAGGGCATAAGAGCTGGGCTCCCACGGGTCAAATCTGGGATAACTGAGCATCAAATTAATACAAATAAATAAGTGGGGAGGAGAGAAAAGTGTTTCCTTAGAATAGACTGGTAATGCTGAAGGAATTTATAAAGTCCCAGCATATCTTCCCAGAAAATTGCTGTGATTTTGTGGGAAATTTTGTGGGAAATTGTAATTGGTGGTGATCTGTGGCCGACCCTACCTTAATCAAGTGATCAAAGTTCATGTCATTAATAACAGGACAGTAGCCATCCTGTGCCTCTGATATGATGCACTAAGAAGGTACAGGATCATTTCTGTCGTCTTTCTGGCAGAGTGTACATCCTGAACCTAATTACAAGGAGACATCAGACAAACCTAAACTGAAGGACTTCCACGAAATAATTGGCCTGTACTCTAAGAAAAATGTCAAGGTCATTCAAGAAAAAAAACAACAACTGAGGAACTTTTCCAGGTTACAGGAGACCAGAGACATAACAACTGGACATGGTGTGATGCCAGATTGGATCCTGGGCCAGACACATGTTTGCTCTTTTTCTTTCCTCTCAAGGACATTAAAGGACAATTGGTAAAATTGGGAGGTCTATACCTTAGATGATAGTTTTATGTTAATGTTAACGTTCTGAGTTTTAATAAATATGCAGTATGTAGAAATAAAGGGGCATTGCAACTTCATCTTCCTCTCACAGAGTTCAGAAACAATATGTGTACGTGGGAGTATCTGTGTGTGGTGTGTGTGTGTGCATGTGCACGTGTCTGGACAGAGAGAACACAAATGAGGTATACGTGTTGACATTTGGCGAATCTGTGTGAAGGGTATACAAGAGCGATTTGCACTATTTTTGCAGATTTTCCATAAATTGTAAAGTGTTTCAAAATAGACATCTATGAAAACGGTTCAACAATATGTGCTTCCTGGTACTGTTGGAGAATTCAGTGTGATTGTGCATAGACATGCTTAGTGCTGGGATTGGACATAGGAACCACCAAGGAAATGTTAACTCTGCTCTCAGTGGAGTGATGAGCATGATGAGAATCCTACAACCTGACCTGTTGGACATCCCTTTGTGATTGGGAGGTGATGGTGGGTGGCAGCCTTGCTGATGACTCAGCCCTGACCCCCACCCACTGTGTGACTGCGCAAGTGGGTAGTCTTCACTGACACCATCATTTTTTGGGGGGAGCAGTCTTCCTAAAAGACCTATATTAGTTAGGATGAGATTCGGTCATTGACTGTTTATTCACTCACTGTGTGTGTTAGTCGCTTAGTCGTGTCTGACTCTTTGCGACCCCATGGACTGTAGCCCACCAGGCTCCTCCGTCCATGGAATTTTCCTGGCAAGGATACTGGAGTGGGTTGCCATTTCCTTCTTCAGGGGATCTTCCCAATCACTAAGCATTGTTTATTGAAAAATGGTGGTGGGCACTATTCCTTGCAATAAGCCAACTTTGAGAGAATGAATATGGTAGTTTAAGGGAAGGAAACAGACAAAACAATGAGTGTAGAGAAATACACATATCCGGGTGGTATTCCTGGTGGGTCTATTCCTAGTCTCCTGGTGAGTATAATCTGGAGCCTCCCTGGTGGGGGTAATTTTGGATTTCCCTGCTGGATGCAATTCAGAGTCTCCCAGTGGGGTAAGTCAGGAGTCTCCCTGGAGAGTCGTTACCAATATGTCTGGGAGGAGGACTGGGGATGGTCCCCATGAGAGAGGATGTCAGCTGGCAACAGTCTTGGGAGTGGCTAGAATTCATTGCAGGAGGAGCACAGGGCAGGGTGACCAGGGGGCAATGGGAGTGTTTAGGGCTTTTGAGCTGGGAATGGAAATGACTCCATGTTTGCAGGTGAGGAATGTGGGCTTCCTAAATGGGGCTAGGGGTAAAGAACCCACCTGCCAATGCAGGAGATGTAGGAGACATGGGTTTGATCCTGGAGGAGGGCATGGCAACCCACTCCAGTATTCTTGCCTGGAGAATCCCATAGACAGAGGAGCCTGGTAGGCTAGGCTGTGGTGAAGTGTGCAAGATTAGGGCAATTAGGTATCTTTATTGGAACACTTGAGGTGGGAAGAGGTGCGTCTTCTCTTTCTCCTAAGGACAGTTCTGTATCTCAATGCTCAGGATGCACTGTTAAGCATTTGCTGTTGTTCAGTCATTCAGTCCTGTCTGACTCTTTGTTAAGCATGTGGGGTCTTAGTTCCCCAACCAGGGATCAAACCCACGCCCCCTCCATTGGGAGTCTTAAATGCTGATCCATCAGGGAAATCCCCGAGGGTCATTTTTTTTTAAACATAAAATATACCTTCTTTGACTATACTACTGAAGACAGATGGAATTTTTTAAAACTTCCTTACTTAGCAAAATAAAAAGTTGTCAACCCCATATTTGTCTATTACATTTTTAAAAAGTGGATCATAAAATCGAAACATCTGGGAACCTAGGCATTCCAGACTTCCTGAAGAGCATTTCATGGCACTTTCCAGTTTTAAAGACATGTATTTAGAATTGTTATTGTACTTTAAACATACAGAAAATTATAGCAAATAAGAGGAACATTGGTTTGTCCTACCTTCTGGATTTCAGACGAGCTCAGGCTCTTTTGTACTGGCAGGATTACTGCTATTTTTATTGTCACTGATGATTTAATTGGCTGCCCCTCCCTCCTGCAACCCATGGTGGTGTAACACACTGGAAGGCAGGGGCCAGATCTTATTCAGGTCCCTGAATATTGAGTATAGTTCTCATAAAGCTCTCTGGAAACTGCTTCTTTGAGGCAGCTGGGTTTTTAAGAAAACTTTTTGTTTTGTATTGGGATATAGCTGATGAACAATGTTGTGATAGTTTCATAGAACAGGGAAGGGACTCAACCATACACGTACATGTATCCATTCTCCCCCAAACTCCCCTTGCACTCAGGCTGTATAACACAGCAGAGTTCCCTGTGCCATGCAGTAGGTCCTTGTTGGTTATCCGTTTCAAATACAGCAGTGTGTATAGGCAACCATCAGTTCCTTCTCTAAGTCTGTGAGTCTCTTTCTGTTTCATAAATAAGTTCATTTGTATCATTTTCTTTTTAGACTCCACATAGGAGGGATGCCATGCAACATTTCTCCTTCTCTGTCTGAACTGACTTCACTCAGTATGACACTCTGTAGATCCATCCATGTCAGAGGCAGAGGTTTTGATGCAGGGACGTTTGGACTGTGAGCTTATAACAAAACAAAACATTTCGTGTTCTAAAAACGGTGGTAAAATAAATGTAAGATTACATTTTACCATTTTAACCATTGTTAGGTGTACAGTTCAGTGGCATACCTGATTTACTCGTGCAACCATCAGCGCCATCCATCGGCAGAACTTTTTCATCTTCCCAAAATGGAAGAGATATAGGAGACATGGGTTCAACCCCCTGGTCGGGAAGATCCCCTGGAGGAGGAAATGACAACCCACTCCAGTATTCTCACCTGAAAAACCCCAGGACAGAGAAGCCTAGCGGGCTACATTGCAGGAGGATTTTTACTGTCTGAGCTACCAGGAAAGCCCACAAGTGTATGTGGATTATGTTAATATATGATATCTAGGAGGATGCAGTATGTGCAATGTAAATTACTTTTATATATGTACACTCTTTCATCTTCCCATAAAACACTAGTGGGCTGTTTCCTCTCCCCTAGCCCCTGACGTACCCTTCTTACTGTCTGCCTCTAGGAATTTGACTGCTGTGGGGAACTTTATGTGAGTGGGGCCATTCAGTATTTGTCCTTTTGTGTCTGACTTGTTTCATTTAGCGGTCTTCAGGGTTCATTCATGTTGTTACAGACGCCAGAAGCGCCTTCCTTTTTAAGGCTGAATAATATTCCCCTGTGCGAACCTACGCTTTTTGTTTATCTGTTCATCTGTCTGTGGACATCTGAGTAGTTTTGGCTACTGTGAAGAATGCTGCTATGAACGTGAACGTGGTTGTACAATTATTTGTCCAAGTGCCTGTTTTCAGTGCTTTGGGATATATTCCCAGAAACAGAATCGGTGGCACTGTGCTTGTGTTTAGTTGCTCAGCTATGTCCAGCTCTTTAGCTCATGAAATGTGGTATTTAAAACCATGCCATGTGGTGGTTGGTGGTGGTTTATTTGCCAAGTCGTGACTGACTCTTGTGACCCCATGGACTGTAGCCCGCCCGGCTCCTCTGTCCTGGGGTTTTTCAGGTGAGAATACTGGAGTGGGTTGTCATTTCCTCCTCCAGGGGATCTTCCCAACCAGGGGGTTGAACCCATCTCCTGTATCTCTTGCATTGCTGGTGAACTCTTTACCTATTGAGCCATTTGGATCTTACGGTAATTCTATGTTTACCTTTTTTTTTGAAGAACCAACATACACTTTTCCACAGTGGCTATACCATTTTATATTCCTCCAATAGCAAGGGTTCCAGTTTTCCACTTACTTTTTTCTGGTTTTTTTTTTTTAATACCCAACCTAGTGGGTGTAAAGCAATAAAAAACCATTGCACTTTAAGCTCTTTTATTACCAGGCAATGTGCAAGCCAGACATCTATCCTCTATTCCTGACTCCTGCCCTCCTTCAGCCTCAGCTATCCTCCTCATGGTTGCTGTGTGCATGAAATTGTAACACAAGAGAACTTGCTGCGTGTTTTTCTTCCCAGTATTTTATTATGAAAATGTTCAGATACAGCAAAGTTGAAGGCACTGTTAGGTGAATATTGATGAAAACATCAATATTTTGCTGTGTGGTTTTCTAACAGAGAAATGCTAGAGAAAATCCAAATGCCCATCAGTAAAGGAAAGGTTAAACAATGTATGCTACACACAAACCACGAAGTACCATGCAGCAATTCGACAGAAGGAGTTATATCTGCAAGTACCAACAGAGGATGAGATCCGTGATGTATTGTTAAATGAAAAGAGAGAAGACATTAAAAATCCTGTGTGTGAACAGACGTATGTGCAAGTGTATATGGGCTGTGCTTCGTTGCTCAGTCATGTTCGGCCCTTTGTGACCCAACGGACTGTAGCCCTCTGGGCTCCTCTGTCCATGGGATTCTCCAGGCAAGAATATGGAGTGGGTTGCCATGCCCTCCTCCAGGGGATCTTCTCAACCCAGGGATCAAACCCAGGTCTCCCGCATTGCAGGAGGATTCTTTACTGTCTGAGCCACCAGGAAAGCCCACAAGTGTATGTGGATTATGTTAATATTTGGTATCTAGGAGGATGCAGTATGTACAATGTAAGTTATTTTTATATGTGTACACACAGTGTAGACAACATATAGCATAGACATCTGTCAATCTCTCTCTATACAGTTATATGTTTTTACAATCACATCCTCAGGAAGCTCTGGAAAAACATGCATAAGGTTGATGACTGTAACTTTTCCTGAGAAAGAGACTGAAGTTAGAGGGGAAGGGGAATTTCAATATTTACTTGTGATGCTTCCAATTGTTTGAGGGTTTTTTTTTTTTTTTTTTTTTAAATAGGGATATATTACTTCAGGGCTTCCTTGGTGATCCAGTGGTTTAGTGGTTCTACTGCAGTGGTCATAGGTTTGATACCTGGTGAAGGAACTAAGATCCCACATGTTGCATGGTGCGGCCAAAAACAAAACAAAAACAAAATAAATAAATGAACAAGTTCATATCTTTTTAAAAAAAGAATGTATTACTTCTGTAACTTAGGAAATAGAAACAAAGAAAGAAAAACAAACAAACGCAGTAAACCTGATGCACAAACTTTCAACACTGGCACCCCAGGAGGTTTGGGCTTCCCAGGCGCTGGTGGTAAAGAATCCACCTGCCAGTGTGGGAGATATAAGAGAGGCAGTTTTGATCCTTGGTGTAGGCAGGTCCCTTGGAGGAGGAAATGGCACCCTACTCCAGTATTCTTGTCAGAAGAATCCCATGGACAGAGGGGCCTGGTGGGCTACAGTCCATGGGGTCACAAAGAGTTACACACGACTGAGCGTCTGAACACAAGACAACCACAGGTAGCTCAGATACACGTAGTTTAGTTCAGTTCAGTCGCTCAGTGGTGTCTGACTCTTTACGACCCCGTGGACTGCAGCACGCCAGGCCTCCCTGTCCATCACCAACTCCCGGAGTTTACTCACACTCATGTCCATTGAGTCGGTGATGCCATCTAACCATCTCATCCTCTGTGGTCCCTTTCTCCTACTGCCTTCAATCTTTCCCAGCATCAGGGTCTTTTCCAGTGAGTCAGTTCTTCTCATCAGGTAGCCAAAGTATTGGAGTTTCAGCTTCAACATCAGCCCTTCTAATGAATATTCAGAACCGATTTCCTTTAGGATGGACTGGTTGGATCTCTTTGCAGTCCAAGGGGTACACATAGTAGTAATTGTTATATTATTTCGGTGCTCACTGAGAGCCAGGCTCTGTTCTCAGCACTCATATACCTCCACCAAAACCTCACAGTAACGGATTGTATCTGTGCTTTACCAGTGCAGAAATAAACTCAGAGAAGGGAAGTCACTCACCTAAAGTCACACAACTAGTGATTGGTGCATATTTAGTCCTTTAGTGATGAGAAGACTTTCTTCCATACAGATGCAAGGGTAATATTTTTTAATCTGGGTTTTAACTTCTGATTTATCTTTATAAAATACAAGATGTTGCAGACTGTGCCTGCAGGATTCAAGGACCATTAGGGTCTGGCTTTTTGTTCTGGTTGCTGTTTGACTTCATTTGAATATAGCTCCTTAAATAAGAGCCCTCAGTCATGGGAAGGAAGCCAAGAACTTGTCAGCTATCTCCATCAGAAATGAAAGGTGCTGTGTTTCTATTTTATTATTATTTTTTAAAGGCTGCATTCATTCTCATTTTTTAACTACTTTTTAAATTCTCTTCCCTCCCCCACCCCTACACTGCACAGCATGTGGGAGCTTAGTTCCCCAACCAGGGAACAAACCTGCACCCTCTGCATTGGAAGCATGGAGTCTTAAATACTGGACCTCCAGGGAAGTCCTTGCATTTCTATTTTGAATAAAAAGAATTACTAGGTAGGACAGCTCATAGCTTTGTTCTGAACCCTAGATGCAAATGCAGACTTGACAGATTATTCTAAAGTTACTAGTGAAGTCTCCTTTTCTGGCTTTAAGTGTCTTATGAACTTTCCTCTGTAGAGGCACCACATATAAATTACTCCTAACAGCCCAAGTGGTGGGTATGGTGTTCTGCCATGCACCGTGTTATCAATAGTTAGGCATTTTTGAGAAGCATTATTCTCTTGCTCTCCACACCATTCTTCTATTTGAAGGGGGATTTCTTGGGCAGCACCGTGCCTCCTGCACCTAAACACGCAGCTTCCACAACAAAGATTTCCAAGTGCATCATTTTGTTAAACTCTTAAAACTGTTAAATTAATAAAATCAGCTTAACAGAACCCTGATTAGCTTGAAATTGCTTTAAATTTGGTCATTAAGTTTCAGGGAACATGTAATTTTCTCCACATCTGGTGCAGCTGCAAGCCATGAGGGATGAGGACGGAGCAGTGATAACAAATGCAGCAATGGTGGGGGAGCACTTTGTCTTTGACAGTTTCTGCACCACTGGCTTGCAACCCCCAGGAATAAGCTTCCTGGTGAAACATGAGGCCCTGCATTACCTCTCCAAGAACGTTCTCTTCTTACGGTGTGAAGGACAATACAGAACAGCTGGACATGGAGGCAGCTGGGGCCACTTCCTGAGATGCTTAGAAATGTGCTGTGTCATCCCAGACATGTGTTCCTGCTTCTCTGTGCCTTGACATCCTCCCCTGTGAAATGGGTGATATCCAAGGTGTCCTGTACCTTCAGCGCATTTCAGGGGCTGCTGGGGGAATAGTGCCATCTCTGCTTAGGAGTTGGGGCTTCCCTGGGTGGCACCAGTGGTAAAGAACCCACCTGCCAATGCAGGGGACTTAAGAGACTTGAGTTCAATCCCTGGGTTGGGAAGATCCCCTGGAGGAGGACCTGGCAATCCACTCCAGTATTCTTGCCTCTCCAGAGACTCCCTCGGACAGTGGAGCTTGGCGGGCTACAGTCTACAGGGTCACAAAGAGTCTGACGTGACTGAAGTGACTTAGTGCACACACATGTTGTTAGGAGCTACTAGAACAATCTAAGGGGCATTATCTGGAGAATCACAGGTTGATATCCATTTGACTTCTTTGCTTCTGACCTCCTGGTGCTTTTGCTGCTCTAGCAGGGTTGCAGGATGAGATCTGTAAGACTCGCATGCTGATGTTGCAAGAGAGTTAGCAGCCAGGCCCTTGGCCTGCATCCTTCTCCACTTTGAGGCTAAGGTGTGACAAGCCCGGGAACCTCACTCTGTGCTGTGGGGGTCTAACCTGGCCTAGGGCCTTGGCACTTGGCCTTCAGCTGGGACTGGTTTGATTTGATCTCAGTTGCTTAGTCGAGTCCGACTCTGTGGGACCCCCTGGACTATAGCCTGCCACGCTCCTCTGTCTATGGGATTCTCCAGGCAAGAATACTCTAGTGAGTTACCATCTCCTCCTCCAAGGGATCTTCCTGACCCAGGGATGGAACCCAAGTGTCTTATATCTCCTGTGTGGGCAGGCAGATTCTTTACCACTTGCACCACCTGGGAGGCACTTGGCCTTCAGCTGAAACAGCATCGCTTTATTCACAAGTGGCTACAACCTCCAGGTGTGTTATATTTTCTCAACGAGAAATAGGCCAGTCCTTTAAGGGCAATCCCCAAAGAGGGAAGGGGCTGAAGCCAGAGAGCCCGGCAGGGGAAATACAGTCATTGTAGAAAGGGCCACCTGGGCTTTCATATTCCAGACTTCTTGAATTAGAACTGGAACCTGGGGTCAGAAGTAACTCCGATGGACCATCTGTGCTTGTGGCCATTGCTGACCACTGAATTGAGTTCCCCATGCCGGAGCCATGGTGATTCTGGGAAAGACCAGGTCCTGAGTGCCTGCTCCTGGCCAGGTGTGGAGCTGGGAGCCCCCTGGTATCATGGCTTCTTCACAGCCCTTCCAGGTCAGGCACATGACTCGTGTTCTACAGACTGAGAAGTGAGGGTTCGTGTGGTTCTACCTCACTTCTTTGCAGGTTAAGGATCTGAACCAGGAGTGAATATCTTAATACAGAATCCCCAGGGGAGAAGGAACTGAGACTGTGAGGATGATCAGTGTTGGGTGAGCAGTGGACTGAGGTCCTAAATCAGATGCTAAGAGCCTAGTCTCTCAATTTCATCCTGCAGAGAGCTCAGGTCCCTGGAGGCTCTGGGGTGGGACTCCACACTGCATGACAGATCCCTACTGGTACCAAAACTTTTTGAGCACTTCAGCATCTTCTGCTGGTCCTTTCAAAATAGTCGTTTGCTTTCTAGAGAGCGTGTCATTTTTCAAGTTTTTGCTTGCCCAAATCTTGGCTTTCTCTGTCCACTGAAGCTGAATAAAAAATACGGAGACAGAGTTTGGAGGAAATAGAAAGGTGGCTTTTAATTCTCAGCCAGTGGAAAGGTAACACAGTAGGCTCATGTCTCAAAAACTGTGCTCCCCTCACCATGAAGGGGCTTATATAACATGAAGGGGCTTATATAACATGAGGGCTCACAGTCAGGGGTCGGTGATGAGGAACAAAGGTGTTAGGATCTTGTCTTCTTCCTCTTGCATTGTTTCAAAAGCAGTCATAGGCTGGCACCAGTAACCCAGTAATTGAGTCTGGCAGTTTGGTGGCTCTGTGGCCTTCTTTCTGATATGTAACTGCAAGGAGAAGGGTGTTGTAAGGGTAAACATCAGATACAGGATGTATTTAGCATAGAGTCAAAGGATAATAGGTGCAAAATGTAGCTCCTGCAGAGTTAGGGGGCAGAAAAGCAAATTTAGTTACAGATTATGGACTAGGAACACTTGAAGTAAAAATTAGGAATGTCCAGGCCTGCTCATTGTTCTCTTCATCTTCTTCCTTCTTAGGAAAGGGAAGAAAAAACTCATTCCTCTTTCATTTTTTCCTTTTTACGGACACAAATTCACACATCTGCAACGAAAGCCAAGTGCCTTCTGAAATTTATGGTACTTAAGTAGAAGCCCAATTGCATCTGTATCTCAAAAATTGTCAATGTTTCTGATAATAGTAGGTGAGTTCTGAAGTTCAGCTGCTGGAGATGGGACACGAACAGGCAGGTAAAGGAAACAGGCTCTGAGACATAGGGAGAGTGGGGCAGGAATTGGGCCCCTGAGCAGAAAGCCCAGGTAAATGCTGGACCACTCTTCAGAATGCAGGCATTGTAGATGCTCAAATTTCCATAACTGGGCGAGTGGGAAAGGAGATTTGGAAAATTATTTTCTCTGTGTGCTCTTTCTTTCTTTTCTGTTTTTTTTGGGGGGGTAGATTTTACAGAAGAGGCTCTCAGTCTGAAGTTGTCACCAGCTGTCAGATTTTCATTAGTGATTTCTACAATCTCTGATGCTGAAATGACAGGGCCCTTGAAGACAGCAGCAGAACAAGTGGTAACCTATGCTGTATCCAAAATCTTTTATGCCCTTTGCACCATATCGCATTGATTCGGAGATAGATACGTATGAATGGAAGCATTATATACATATGCGTGCGAATACAGGTGGCTTCAATTTAAAGGATCTATTTTTAAATACAGAATTGTACCTAATAATATTATTTTAGCTCAAGAAATGTGGTCTTTAGAAGCATGCCGTGTGTTGGTTGGCAGTGGTTTAGTTGCTAAGTCATGTTGGGCTCTGCGACCCCATGGACTATAACCTGCCAGGCTCCTCTGTCCAGGCAAGAATATTGAAGTGGGTTGTCATGCCCTGCTCCAGGGGATCTTCCCGACCCAGGGATCGAACCTGGGTCTGCTACATTGCAGTGGATTCTTTACTGACTAAACCACCAGGGAAGCAGAAGCATGCCATGAAAATGAATAAAAATACTTTTATCCAGTTCCTTCCCTCTGTAATCCCCTACTCTCTTAAAATCTGGTCAAAATACAGCTACCTTTTTGGTAATTTGGTTTTTAAGAAACAGCCCTATCTTCTAAAAGCATGGCAAAGTTTTCTAGCTGATGTTTTTTTGAATTCTCTCTAGTTTCCTAGAGTTTGCCAGCTTTGAGTGCATTTGGAAAAGATCTACATGGAGGATATATTTGGACAGGTATTGAATATAATAAACTATATTTAAATATTTATATGTGGAATTATTTTTTTTATGGTGCTGTTCTTTAAATCATTGAATAAGGCCCCATCATTTCTCTGCAAGATGTACGAGCACTGTCTTTCAGCATATAGATCACTTTGCCTTTGAACGGTATCTCAACTTAAAAATGATTTCTACAGATGATATTTTACATACATTTGTTATCGCAGTGAGCATTATATCCTGCTGTTTTACAGGAGGGTTTCTTCTGAAAATAGCTCTTTATTTGTAGAAAGCTGAAAGGGAGAGGGCAAGGAAGAGGACTCAGTATATTTCATCTGCTGGAGCCCTGGGAGGAGCATGCGGTCCCCAGCCCAACCCCCACCTTCCCCAAGCTCTTGCGCAGTGTCTCCGGGCAATGAGAAGGATGTGGCTCTTCTCCTCTGCTAAGAGTCTCAGAATCCTGTGATTTTTTATTTTCCACTTATGCCTCCAAGGCCTCCTTCCCTCCCTCCATCCTCCTTCTTTGTCAATTTGAAGAGCTCTCTTTCTATTCCTAGTAGTTATCTAGATAACAACCATTTGTTTTTAAAATTGATTCCTAGGAAGAGTACATTAGGGATTTCAAGGGCTAAAATGTGGCAAACTGTCAGACTTTTCAGCGTGGGAGGATGCCCGCTGGCCAGGCTGAAGATTTGGCTTTATGGTAAAAACATACAAACAACAAACAAACAGGCAGACAGACAGAAACGGTGGAGGGATTACTGTTGTCTAGCACACTTGCAAGAAGGATTGGGTAGTTTGATCCTTGTGAGCACTGGTCACCTTTTGGGTATATATGGGGGGCTTCCTTTTCCTCGGGGGTTTGATGTTTGGCCTGATCATGTCAGTTGCTTTGGTTGGTAACATGTGAATGGTATGACATTTGTCACTTCAAGGCACACATTTTAAGCAGCCCAGAGTCATTGACTACATTTTCTTTTTAAATACTTTTTAAAAAATTTATTTGGCTGCACCAGGTCTTAGTGGGGCTTCCCAGGTGGTGCTGGCAGTGAAGAACCGGCCAGGAAGTTTCCCTCGAGAAGGAAATAGCAACCTGTTCCAGTATTTTTGCCTGGGAAATCCCATGGACAGAGGAGCCTGGTGGGCTACAGTCCATAGGGTTGCAAAGAGCCAGACACGACTGAGCGATTGAGCACACAGGTCTGAGTTGCGGCAAGCAAAATCTAGTCATTCCACTAGGGATCAAGCCCATGCTCCCTGTATGGGGAGCATGGAATCGTAGCCACTGGCCCACCTGGGAAGCCCCTCACCACTTTCATTGTTGCTGGGGTGATTTTGAGAGCACACATGGAGACAGGCTTGCCTCACTTGGTCCCCTGAGTGAGGGCAGAGTGTGACAGAGCCCCAGTGGGGCCATCACGGCTGTGTGGTGTGAGCAGGAAATAAGCCCGTGTTGTTCCTGCAGTGTGGTCCAGTCTCCCCTAACTGACACAGGTGGATTAAAACATGCAGCTTCCCATCGTACTCAGTCACTCATCCACACACCGTGACTGTTCTAGGGACAACTCTGGTCCCGCGTGGAAGCTGGCTTGCTCACACACTGACAGACAGCCCATCCTTGTACAAGTGGAAGGTAGAGGGGGTCTGAGTAAGTGTGTATGTGCCTGTGATGTATGTGATGTGAAGAAAACGTAAGTTTCCTTAGAGACCTGTCTGGCTGCTCCCTGGAGCAACCGGCCGGTGAGGGTACCTGTCTTGCCCAGGGTAAGGGGGTATGGGGTGTTCAGCGTTGTTGGAGGAGATCTCTCAGACCAGGTGTCAGGGCACTAGCAGATTTGAGAGTGATTTTTATACGAAAACAGTTTTAAAGCATTTACTAGCTGTAGGAGCTAATTTCCAATAGATCAGACAGGATTCCCTTGGGAACCGGAAATAAATGAGGGCAAAAGAAATTGCTAAGGGTTGTTGAGCAATAAAGAGATGGGTTCTAGATATCTTAAAATGATATTTAAATGGACAAAGTTGATTTAACTGTCTTTTTCCGTGTCTAGGAGTAAGATTTAAGTATATAGCATGTCGTTATAACCAGGAATTATTCACCAGGAGATTTTTAGCATTTCGTGCACATCCCACTGAATGGCAATTTTAATATTCTAGTTTCAGTCCTAAATTGTAATGAAAAGGCATTAATTGCTTGGTTCCCTGTGAAGTTCATAAAAAAAGTGTTTCTAGAAAAAGTTCAAATCTGGTACATGAGGCAGAACTTTCATTATCTAATTTTAGTCATTTTTTCTAATTAAAAAATTTAAATGAGCACGTATTTTATTACCTTCGAGTCCACAAGTACCTATTATTCACATACTGGTGGTGTGGCATTGTGCCAGGAACCTTGGAGAATACAAAAAAAATAGAGTATGTATGTGGTTCTTGAACTCCAGAAGTGTAAATTTCATGGGAAGATTAAGCCGTGAAACTATTTAAGAACAGTGAAGCAGACCATCGACACTTGCTGAGCGAGAGGTGGGAAGGGTCACCTGGGGCTGGAAGACTTGACATAGCTTCTGGTCAGAGATGGGACATGGAGTCTGGACTCTCTGCCTAGGCTTGACCGGGGCAAGGAGAGGAACCATTTGGTTAGCCTTTGAACACAGGAAGGAATTTTCGGAGTTCCCAAAGATGGAGAAGCTCCCCCAGAAGCCCAGGCTGGGCTATTCTGGGATGTCTGTTTTGTCATATGTGGGCATTTCTCATGTCAAGATTTAGCATTCTTTCCTAGGAGCCATGAGCTTCCAGCTCTCAGAGGCTGAGATGACTGGTCTTTCTAGGAACCAGAGCGTGGTGTGTTTCTGGGAGAGGGGGAGAGGGAGGAATAAAGTACACGAAGGGGCAAAGGATACCTGCAGTGTTGTCCCCCTGAAGGGTCCTGCTGATGCCCTTGTTATCTCACTGAATCCTCCTAACCCCGGGGTATTTTTGACTTCCTTTTCTTACATGAGAAGACAGATTCCAGAGGTTAGAAATCCCACTGCAATCCACTTAGCTGGAAGTTTGCAGAGAGTTCTTGACGTCCAGGCCACATCCATTTTCAGGATCCCCATGGAGGGCCTCACTTGTTGTTCAGTTGCTCAGTTGTGTCCAACTCTGCAACCCCCATGAACTGCAGCATGCCAGGCTTCCCTGTCCTTCGCCATCTCCTGGAGTTTGCTCAAACTCACATTCATTGAGTCAGGGATGCCATCCATCCATCTCATCCTTTGTCGCCCCCTTCTCCTCTTGTTCTCAATCTTTCCCAGCATCAGGGTCTTTTCCAATGAGTTGGCTCTTTGCATCAGATGGTCAAAGGATTGGAAGGACCTCACTTCTGAGTGACTTCTAGGGTATGGGGTTGCCACAAGCCCAGGAACCCAGCCTCTGTCCTTGTTCTTCTCTGCCATGAAAAGTAGAATTGTTGGAGTGTATAGACCTCCCCCCATGTGGACCTCCTCTGCTCATCACTGTTGGTGGGGTCAGGACTCTCAGGGGCTGACCCTGCATTTGGGGACTCTAGAAGGAGCTTGTCCTGAGAGTTTGCTCCCCTGCCCCTGCCCCTTATTCTCATGGGAAGCGAGGCTGCAGGACATGAATGAGGGGTTCGTTGGCAGAGTCAGGCCCTGACCCCCTTGGACATGGCAGCTTTGAACACCTGAGAGACAGGTCTTGCCTCTTGCCTGGACAGGCCTCCTGCAGCCTGACTGTCAGGGAAGCCAGTGGGGGCCAGCGGGATCTTCCAGGTCCAGAGGCCCAGTTGTCATTCAAGCAGATGCCTGTCCTTTATTACCTGCTGGTGATGGTGGCGGCTCCTATCCAGGGAGGAGTGCACCCTGCTGGCTTAGTATTGCTGGGAATTCCTGCTTCCTGGGTGGCAGTGGGAACCCCACACGGTTCCCCAGACCTGGGCCTCCCCTGCCGGCTCCTCCTGAGACTGGGAAACCACCTGCCTCTGCAACCCCAGACACCCCAGTCCTGTGCAGTCTTTTCCCTCCCTAGGCCTTTCCAGAAGCATTCAGCCGCCGTCTGCGAGACATCTTCTTTTCCACAAGGAGAACAGTGTGTTGTGGGGCTCTCCCTCCTTAGTCTTCTTCTCCAGGGAATCCATCCTCTGTGTGCACTGAGAATTTCTCAGTGCTGTTGAAATATGTCTGAGGGCTGGAGGGAATTTCCTGCTCTGTAAAATCCTGCATCATTGGAGGAGGGAAGGATAGTGGATGAAGGAAGGGATGGAGTGGTGGAGGAAGGAATTTTTATTACTTAAAAATTATTTTTCAATATTTTATTTTTATTTTTTTTAATTTTTTTATTAGTTGGAGGCTAATTACTTCACAACATTTCAGTGGGTTTTGTCATACATTGATATGAATCAGCCATAGATTTACACTTATTCCCCATCCTGAGCCCCCCTCCCACCTCCCTCTCCACCCGATTCCTCTGGGTCTTCCCAGTGCACCAGGCCGGAGCACTTGTCTCATGCATCCCACCTGGGCTGGTGATCTGTTTCACCATAGATAGTATACATGCTGTTCTTTTGAAACATCCCACCCTCACCTTCTCCCACAGAGTTCAAAAGTCTGTTCTGTATTTCTGTGTCTCTTTTTCTGTTTTGCATATAGGGTTATCGTTACCATCTTTCTAAATTCCATATATATGTGTTAGTATGCTGTAATGTTCTTTATCTTTCTGGCTTACTTCACTCTGTATAATGGGCTCCAGTTTCATCCATCTCATTAGGACTGGTTCAAATGAATTCCTTTTGATGGCTGAGTAAAATTCCATGGTGTATATGTACCACAGCTTCCTTATCCATTCATCTGCTGATGGGCATCTAGGTTGCTTCCATGTCCTGGCTATTATAAACAGTGCTGCGATGAACATTGGGGTGCACGTGTCTCTTTCAGATCTGGTTTCCTCAGTGTGTATGCCCAGAAGTGGTATTGCTGGGTCATATGGCAGTTCTATTTCCAGTTTTTTAAGGAATCTCCACACTGTTTTCCATAGTGGCTGTACTAGTTTGCATTCCCACCAACAGTGTAAGAGGGTTCCCTTTTCTCCACAGCCTCTCCAGCATTTATTGCTTGTAGACTTTTGGATAGCAGCCATCCTGACTGGTGTGTAATGGTACCTCATTGTGGTTTTGATTTGCATTTCTCTAATAATGAGTGATGTTGAGCATCTTTTCATGTGTTTGTTAGCCATCTGTATGTCTTCTTTGGAGAAATGTCTGTTTAGTTCTTTGGCCCATTTTTTGATTGGGTCATTTATTTTTCTGGAATTGAGCTGCAGGAGTTGCTTGTATATTTTTGAGATTAATCCTTTGTCTGTTTCTTCATTTGCTATTATTTTCTCCCAATCTGAGGGCTGTCTTTTCACCTTGCTTATAGTTTCCTTTGTTGTGCAAAAGCTTTTAAGTTTCATTAGGTCCCATTTGTTTAGTTTTGCTTTTATTTCCAATATTCTGGGAGGTGGGTCATAGAGGATCCTTGCTGTGATTTATGTCGGAGAGTGTTTTGCCTATGTTCTCCTCTAGGAGTTTTATAGTTTCTGGTCTTACATTTAGATCTTTAATCCATTTTGAGTTTATTTTTGTGTATGGTGTTAGAAAGTGTTCTAGTTTCATTCTTTTACAAGTGGTTGACCAGTTTTCCCAGCACCACTTGTTAAAGAGGTTGTCTTTTTTCCATTGTATATCCTTGCCTCCTTTGTCAAAGATAAGGTGTCCATAGGTTCGTGGATTTATCTCTGGGCTTTCTATTCTGTTCCATTGATCTATATTTCTGTCTTTGTGCCAGTACCATACTGTCTTGATGACTGTGGCTTTGTAGTAGAGTCTGAAGTCAGGCAGGTTGATTCCTCCAGTTCCATTCTTCTTTCTCAAGATTACTTTGGCTATTCGAGGTTTTTTGTATTTCCATACAAATTGTGAAATTCTTTGGTCTAGTTCTGTGAAAAATACCGTTGGTAGCTTGATAGGGATTGCATTGAATCTATAGATTGCTTTGGGTAGAATAGCCATTTTGACAATATTGATTCTTCCAATCCATGAACACGGTATGTTTCTCCATCTGTTTGTGTCCTCTTTGATTTCTTTCATCAGTGTTTTATAGTTTTCTATGTATAGGTCTTTTGTTTCTTTAGGTAGATATACTCCTAAGTATTTTATTCTTTTTGTTGCAATGGTGAATGGTATTGTTTCCTTAATTTCTCTTTCTGTTTTTTCATTGTTAGTATATAGGAATGCAAGGGATTTCTGTGTGTTAATTTTATATCCTGCAACTTTACTATATTCATTGATTAGTTCTAGTAATTTTCTCGTAGAGTCTTTAGGGTTTTCTATATAGAGGATCATGTCATCTGCAAACAGTGAGAGTTTCACTTCTTCTTTTCCTATCTGGATTCCTTTTACTTCTTTTTCTGCTCTGATTGCTGTGGCCAAAACTTCCAACACTATGTTGAACAGTAGTGGTGAGAGTGGGCACCCTTGTCTTGTTCCTGATTTCAGGGGAAATGCTTTCAATTTTTCACCATTGAGGGTGATGCTTGCTGTGGGTTTGTCATATATAGCTTTTATTATGTTGAGGTATGTTCCTTCTATTCCTGCTTTTTGGAGAGTTTTAATCATAAATGAGTGTCTTTTTCTGACCACAGTGCAGTAAGATTAGATCTCAATTACAGGAAAAAATTGTTAAAAATTCAAACACCTGGAGGCTAAAGAACACGCTTCTGAATAACCAACAAATCATAGAAGAAATCAAAAAAGAAATCAAAATATGTATAGAAATGAATGAAAATGAAAACACAACAACCCAAAACCTATGGGACACTGTAAAAGCAGTGCTAAGGGGAAGGTTCATAGCATTACAGGCTTACATCAAGAAACAAGAAAAAAACCAAATAAATAACCTAACTCTACACCTAAAGCAAATAGAGAAGGAAGAAATGAAGAACCCCAGGGTTAGCAGAAGGAAAGAAATCTTAAAAATTAAGGCAGAAATAAATGCAATAGAAACTAAAGAGACCATAGCAAAAATCAACAAAGCTAAAAGCTGGTTTTTTGAAAAAAATAAACAAAATTGACAAACCATTAGCAAGACTCATTAAGAAACAAAGAGAGAAGAACCAAATTAACAAAATTAGAAATGAAAATGGAGAGATCACAACAGACAACACTGAAATACAAAGGATCATAAGAGACTACTACCAGCAGCTCTATGCCAATAAAATGGACAACTTGGATGAAATGGACAAATTCTTAGAAAAGTATAACTTTCCAAAACGAACCAGGAAGAAACAGAGATCTTAACAGACCCATCACAGGCAAGGAAATCGAAACTGTAATCAAAAATCTCCAGCAAACAAAAGCCCAGGACCAGATGGCTTCACAGCTGAATTCTACCAAAAATTTAGAGAAGAGCTAACACCTACCTTACTCAAACTCTTCCAGAAAATTGCAGAAGAAGGTAAACTTCCAAACTCATTCTATGAGGCCACCATCACCCTAATTCCAAAACCTGACAAAGATGCCACAAAAAAAGAAAACTACAGGCCAATATCACTGATGAACATAGATGCAAAAATCCTTAACAAAATTCTAGCAAACAGAATCCAACAACATATTAAAAAAATCATACACCACGATCAAGTGGGCTTTATCCCAGGAATGCAAGGATTCTTCAATATCCGCAAATCAATCAATGTAATACACCACATTAACAAATTGAAAGATAAAAATCATATGATTATCTCAATAGATGCAGAGAAAGCCTTTGACAAAATTCAATATTTTATATATATAAACATATAAATAATAATGAAATGCATAGCCCTATTCCATCGTTAGCTTGAGAAATAAAGCACAACCATCATACAGTCTTTTCCAATGAGTCAGCTCTTTGCATCAGGTGGCAAAGACCTTGATGCTGGGAAAGACTGAGGGCAAGAGGAGAAGGTGGCCACAAGGATGAGATGGTTGGATGGCATCACCAACTCAATGGACATGAATTTGAGCATGCTCCGGGAGATGGTGAAGGACAGGGAAACCTGGTGTGCTGCAGTCCATGGGGTCGCAAAGAGTTGGACACAACTTAGTGACTGAACAACAGTTGCATACTCTGCTCCACCCTCATGATAATTGATATCATGAATGTTTCTGTACTCTTGCTACATGTATATGTATCCTTAAACAGTGAATAATTTCCTTTCATGTGTTTTTAAACTCTATGCAAATCACTGCATGTATTGTAAACACTTTTTAAATTAAATTTTTTATTTAAAACAATTTCAAAATATTGAGAATTTGCAAAAGTAGTACAAATATCACTTGTACTTATAGTGCAAATATTCACCAGATTTTAGTTGTTACCATTTTACTGTATAGGCTTAATCATTTCTGTGTTTTCATTCATGCACACTTTGTGTGTGTGATACACACACTCACACACATACGTGAAATGTGTGTGCTGTCACTCAGTCATGTCTGACTCTCTGCGACCCCATGGACTGTAGCCTGCCAGGCTCCTCTGTCCATGGGATTCTGCAGGTAAGAGCACTGGAGTGGGTTGACATGCCCTCCTCTGGGGGATCTTCCCAACCCAGGGATTGAACCCATGTCTTCTGCGGCTCCTGCATTGCAGGAGGATTCTTTACCATCCGAGCCACCAGGGAAGCCCATGAAATGGTGTACATGTGTAATATTTTAATTTTCTTCTGAAACATTTGAGATAAGTTGTAGACAGGATGCTCCCTTACCTATAAACACTTCAGTGCAGGTTTCCTAAGACCAAGGCTATACCTTTACACAAGTGCAGTACAAGTGGGCTTCCCAGATTCATTTCCTGGGTCAGGCAGATCCCCTGGCATAGGGCATAGCAACCCACTCCAATATTTTAGAGAATCCCAGTCCTGAGAAGCCTGGTGGGCTACAGTCCTTAGGTCACAAAGAGTCCATAGGGTTGCCGAGTCAGATATGACTGAACTGACAGAGCATGCACGCACAGTACAAGTACCCAAATCAGGAAATCAGCATTGATATAACACTATTATCTAACCCTCAGACCTTACAGAAATTTCAATAATTGTGCCACAAATTCTCTTTATAGCAAAAGGAAGACATTTTTTGGGGCTGCACCCATGGCTTTCAGGATCTTAGTTACCCCACCAGGGCTCAAATCCATTCAGTGGAAACAGAGTCCTAACCACTGGACCATCAGAGTACCCCCACATTTTTTTTTTTTTGGTCCAGAATCCAATCCAGGATCATATTCAGTTCAGTTCAGTTGCTCAGTCATGTCCATCTCTTTGCAACCCCATGGACTGCAGCACACCAGGGCTCCTGTCCATCACCAACTCCCTGAGTCTGCTCAAACTCATGTTCATTGAGTTGGTGATGCTATCCAACCATCCAGGATCATGGATTGCATTTAATTGTCTTGAGTGACATTTAGCCTCTTCATCTGGAACAGTTCCTCAGTTTTTTCTTTGGTTCTTGATTTTGACATGATAGCTTGTGTGTGCCCTTTTGGTTCTGCTTTGTCTGATGTTTGCTCATGGTTTGATGAAGTTACACGGTTTCGTTCAAAATGCAACAGCCGGTAATGTTGCGTCCTTCTCAGCCCATCTTCTAGATGCGTGATGTCTGTTTGTCTCATTGCTGGTGATATTATCTAATCTCTTGATTAAGGTGATGTCTGCTAGTTTTCTCCACTGTAAAGATGTTATTTCCTTTTTGTAGTTAGTATCTCATGAGATAAAACTTGGGGACTGTGTGAATATCTTGTTTCTCATCAAACTTAAAAATTTAATGTGTTTAACAGCAGTTTTATTGTGATATGGCTCACATACCATACAAATCACCCATTTAAAGTATACAATTCAATGGCTTTTAGTGTATTCACAGATATGAATTTTAAATATATTTATCGCCTTAAAAAGAAACCGAATGTCATTTAGCTGTCAGCTCACTACCTCCCCACACCTCTCCCTATCCCTCAGTCTTATGTGACCATGAAATCACCTGCAGTCTCCTCTTCCCTCTTTGGGACGTTTACGTGAATGAAATTGCATGATATGTGGCCTTTCTCTTAGCATAATGTTCTCAGTGCTCATTCAGGTTGTAGCACATGTCAGCACTTCATTCTTTTTATGGGGAGAGCGCTCCTCCACGCATTTTGTTTGTCCAATCCTCTATTGATGGACTTTGTAAGATTTCTACCTTATGGCTTTTATGAATAGCTATGCTATAAAATTTTTTTTGTGTGTAGACATATTTTTCATTTCTCTTGGGTATATACCTAGTAGTGAAATTGCTGTGTCACATGATAACTCTTGTGTTTAATTGTTTAAGAAACTGAGAAACACAGAGTTCTCCAAAGTGGCAGCACCTTTTTATATTCCTACCAGCCATGCATGAGAGTTCTAATTTCTCTGTCAACACTTGCTAACATCTGCCTTTTTCATTCTAGACATCATAGTGGATGGGAAGTGATATCTCATGGTTTTGATGTGTGTATTCTTGATGACTGATGTTGTATATATTTGTATAACTTCCATTTGCATAGTTTTTTTGGTTGTTGTTGTTCAATTGCCCAGTCGTGTCTGACTGTTTGCAATCCCAGCACCCCAGGCCTCCCTGTCCCTCACCATCTCCTAGAGTTTGCCCAAGTTCATGTTCATTGCATTGGTGATGCTGTCCAGCCATCTCACCTTCTGACTCCCTCTTCTGCTTCTGCCCTCAATCTCTCCCAGCATCAGGCTTTTCCAAAGTTGTATATATTTGTATAACTTCCATTTGCATAGTTTCCTTGGAGAAAAGTCTATGCAGATCCTTTGCTTATTTTAAAATTAAGCTCCTTGTCTGTTTATTATTAAGTTGTAAGAGTTCTTTATATATTCTAGATATAAGTCCCTCCCTTATCAGGCATATGGTTTGCAAAAACTTTCTCCCATTCCATGGATTGTCTTTTCATTTTTTTGTGTGTTTCACTTTGAAGCACAGACGTTTCAAATATTAATGAAGTCCAATTTACTAATTTTTCTTTTGTTGCTCATGCTTTTGGTGTCACATATAAGAGTGCTTTGTTGAATTCAAGGTAATGAAGATCTACTTTATTTTAGTTTTAGCTCTTACATCTTGTCTTTTGATTCATTCACTTTGAGTTAATTTTTGTAAGTGGTCTGAGGTAAGGGTCCAGTTTCATTCTTCTGGTTGCAGCTATCCAGATGTCCCAGTACCATTTGTTGAAGAGATTATTCTTTGCTGATTGAAGTGTTTTGGCTGCCTTTTTGAAAATCAATTGGCAACGGAAGTGTGTGTTTATCTCTGGACTCTCAATTCTATTCTCTTGATCTACATGTCTATCCTTGTACTAGTACCACACTGTCTTGATTATCATTGCTTTGTAGTAAATTTTGAATTTGGGATGTGTGTCTCCTACTTGGTTCTTTTTAAAGGATTGTTTTGGATATTCTATATCCCTTGCAATTCCATGTGAATTTTATAATCAGGTTGTTGATATCAATGAAGAAGTCAGATAGAATTCTGATGGGAATCTGTACAATAATTTAGAGTATTGCCATCTTAGTGTTAAGTTGTCTGATTCATAAACATTAATGTTGTTTCACTTATTTAGGTCTTTAATTTCTTTCAGAAATGTTCTCTAGGTTTTACAGTGTAGTTTTGTATTGCTTGTTAAAAATTATTCCTAAGTATTGTATTCTTCTAGATGCTATCATGAATGGAATCTCCTTAATTTTTATTTTAAAATTGTTCATTACAAGTATATACAAATACAATTGACTTTTGTATGTTGACTTTGAATCCTGCAACTTTGTTGAACTGTTAACTAGTTCTAATATTTTTAAGTGGATTTCTTAAGATATTCTGTCTATAAGATCATCTCATCTGCAAATAGTTTTGTTTTTGCCTTTCCAACCCAGATACCTGTTTTTCATTTCCTTGCCAAGTCACTCTGGCTAGAACTTCCAGTACAATGTTGAATAGAAGTGATGAAAGTGGATATCCTCATTTTGTTCTTGATCCTGGAGGGAATGTATCCAGCTTTCATCATTAAGTATGATGCTAACTGTAGATATTTTTGTAGATGACTTTTATTGAGGTTGAGGAAATTCCTTTCTAGTTTGTTGGATGTTTTTTTAATCATCTTGAATTTTGTCAAATGCTTTTTCTGTGTCTGTTGAGATGACCCTGTGATTTTTAGTCTATTTATATGATGTACTATTTAGTTGATGTATTACTTAGATGCTGAACTAACCTTGACTTCCTGGTATAAATCTCACTTTGGTCATAGTATATAATTCTTTCTCTATGTTGCTAGTTTCAGTTTGCCAGTACTTTGTTGAGGATTAATGCATGCATATCCACAAGAGGTATTGGTGAGTAGTTGTCTTGTCTTTTGATGTCTTTGTCTGGTTTTCTTAACAGTGTAATAATGATATCACGAAGTGAGTTGGGAAGTGTTCTCTCCTTTTACAATTTTTGGAAGAGTTTGTAACGAATTATAAAGAATTATTTACTCTATAAATGTTTGGTAGAATTCAGTGGCAAAGCCGTCCGGGCCTGGGATTTCCTTTGTGGGTATTTTTTTTTCATTGCTAATTTAATCTCTTTACATGTTACAGGTATATTCAGATTGTTTATTTCTTCCTGAGACAGTTTCAGTAGTTTGTGTATTCTGGAAATTTTTCCATCCATTTCCTCTAAGTTATCTAATTTATTGGTGTACAACTGCTCATAATATTCCTTTATAATATATTTTTTAATGTTTGTAGAGTCATAGTACAGTAAGCTTCCTACATACAAACAAGTTCTGTTCCAAGAGCATGTTCAGAAGTCCCACTTGTTTATAATTCCAACAAAGCTAGCCCAGGTTGCTCTACTAACACAATCAGCTGTATAGTTCTATACTGTAATAGGTTTATAATCCTTTTCACACAAATAGTACATAAAAAACAAACAGAAATAAAGAAAACATGTTTAATCTTACAGTATAATACCTTGAAAAGCACAGTAGTACAGCACATCAGCTGGCACACAGGGGCTGATATCGAGTGAAGAGGCAAGAAGAGTTACTGACTGGAGGAGAGAGAGGAGGTGGGAGATGGTAGAGCTGAAGGATCATCAGCAATAGGAGATGGCGGGCAAGCTGCAATTTGACATCAGGCATGAGCCTGATGTTGATGGCATAGGTTCTGGTTCCTTGCTGGATTCAATTCTATCTACTCCCTTGAAAAAAATGATCCAGTGATGTCTGGGTAGTAGCTCTTTTCTTCCCATCACAGATGACAGATTGCATTCTGAATGGCTGCCACAACCTTCGTGTTCCATTCTACATTCAAGTCCCGTGCCTCAAAAAACTTGCAGTGCTGCCTAAAAGAAAGGAAATCTCCCTGTCTTTTCCTGCTTTGTGAATCTCTTCAGTTCTTTAGTTACTTCTTCTTGTTGCTCCACTCTCTCAATTATTTTCTCTTTTGTTTCCATTGTTATCACTTGATGCTTCTTAGCAGTGCCAGCTACATCACCGCTACTTTTACACTTGCTTCTGGACATCCTGGGCTTGAAATGCAAGATACTGTACTACTGTGCTCTACATAGCACTGTACGATAAAGTATACAAAAACACACGAGCTTGTGGAGTATGCATATGCTTGACAGTTTTTGCCAGACATATGAACTAACTTATGTGCTTGTATATGGAAATGCATGTTTGCATCTTTGAAAGTTTGCAACTTGAAGGTTTGTATGTCAGGGACTTACTGTAATGTCCCCTTGTTCATTTCTCACTCTAGTAATTTGAGTCTTCTCTCTTTTTTCTGTTGGTCATTGTAGCTAAGACTTGTGAATTTTGTTGATCTTTTCAAAGAACCAGATTTTTTCATAAATTTTTTTTCTGTTTTTTTCTGTTCTGTATTTCATTGACTTTCCCCTTCATGTTTTTTGTATCTTTCCTTCTTCTTGCTCTAAGGTTACTTTGCTCTTCTTTTTCCTGTCTTAAGGTGGAAGATTAGGTTATTGATTTGAGATTTTTTTTCTTTTATATATTTCCCTCTAAGCACTGCTTTTGCTGCTTCCCATAAGTTTTGATGTCTGCTGCTTTCTTTTTCTTTCATCTCAATGTATCATTTGATTTCCTTTAACTCATTGCTTATTTAGGAATGTCTTTTATAATTTACACATATTTGAGAGTTTCTCCCATTTTTTGCTCTTTATTTCTACATTCATTTCATTGTGGTTGGAAAAAATACTTTGTATTATTTATATTCTTTTATATTTTTTAAGGTTTGTTTTATGGTCTAGCATATGGTCTATCCTAGACAACGTTCCACATGCTCTTCAGAAGAATGTATATTCTGTTGTTGAGTGGAGTGTTTTAAAGATGTTTGTTAGGTTAGTTAGTTTATGGCGTTACTCAGATCTTCCCTTTCCTTGTTGATATTCTATCTAGTTGTTCTATCCATTATTGGAAGTAGGATATTGAAGCCTCAAAATACTATTGTAAAATTGTCTATTTCTACCTTTATTTCTGTCAGTTTTTTTCCTTCATGTATTTTGATGCCCTGTTATTAGGTACATATGTGTTTATAATTGTTATGTTTCCTGATGTATTGACACCTTTTTTCATTATGAAATGTCTCTCTTTATCTTTAGTGACAGTCTTCATTTAGAGTCTACTTTGTCTGAGATTAGTATAGATTTCCAGCTCCGCTTTCTTGTGGTTGCTGTTTGCATGATATGTTTTACCCATTCTTTTCTTTTCAATATATTTGTATCTTTGAATCTGAAATGTGTCTCAGGTGCAAAATTTTTTTATTTTATGTAGTCATATTTATCAATCTTTTCTTTTATAACATATGTATTTTTGAATCATAGTAATAAAATCTTTACCTACACTCAGATTGTAAAGGAATTCACCTACATTTCCTTTTAGTACTGGTATGGTTTTAGTTTTTCTATTTATATCTTTGATCCTTTTGGAAATTATTCTTGTATTTGGTGTGTTAAAATTGTTAGCTGCAACACTTGTCAGAAAGTCCCTTTTTGCCTCAGTGATTTCAGAGACCACCTTTATTATATACACAATTTCCAAATGTGGCTGCATCTATATCTGAACTTTTTTTACTTCTATATCTATTGATATACCCATACCACTGTTTTAATTAAACTTTCAAGAATAGCTGGAAAAACATTGAGGAATAAAAGCCTCTACCTTACTTCCCCATTGAGGCTTTTCTTTCTCAATGTTTTCCTGCCAATTCTTGAAAGTTTATTTTTCCATCTGAACTTTAGTATCAATTTGTCTAGCTCCACAAAATTTCACTGAACTTATAAATTAGCTTAGGGAGAAGTGATATCCTAACAATATTGACTTGTCCCACCTAAGATCTACTTACATCTTCTCATTTGTCCAAAAATACTTTGTGTTTAAAAAAGTTTCCTCATAGTGGTTTTGTACATCTCTTACTAAGTCTATTCCTACTTACTTTATCTTGTTGTTGCTATTGTAAATGAGGTTTTTCTCTCTGGAATTGATTTCTGAATGTTGATTTTGTATTCTGCTACTCTTTTTATGGGCTTCCCTGGTGGCTCAGAGGTTAAAGCATCTGCCTGCAATGTGGGAGACCTGGGTTCAATCCCTGGGTTGGGAAGATCCCCTGGAGAAGGAAATGGCAACCCACTCCAGTATTCTTGCCTGGAGAATCCCATGGACGGAGGAGCCTGGTGGGCTACAGTCCATGGGGTTGGAAAGAGTCAGACACGACTGAGTGACTTAACTTACTTAATCTTCTTTTGGGGGGAAATAAGTCATTAATGTGGTTTTAAGCATATTTTCATGAGATTCATGTATGTAGATGCCTGTAGTTCTAGTTTATTAATTTTAACTACTATACTCTATTTTCCACTGTATGAATATATCAGAGTATATATTATCAGAGTATAGACATATTAATATATCTATGTGGGTGAACATTTAGATTGTTTACTGTTTGTCAAAATTGCCAAGTAGTTTCTGAAAGTGGTTATATCAGTTTTCACTCCCATCTGTAGTGATGACTCCTTGTTGCTTCACAGTTCTGCCAGCATAACTTTTTTTTTTAAACAGTAAAATTTTTTTTAAGACCCAATTTTATTTATTTATTTGTTTGGTTGTTTTAACTCTTTGGCTGCATGGCATGTGGGATCTTATTTCCACGACCAGGAAGTGAACCCATGGCCCCTGCATTGGAAGTGCAGAGTCTTAACCACTGGACCATCAGGAAAGTTCCCAGCATTAGCTATTGTCTGTCCTTAAATTTGGTCAGTCTGATGGATAGCAAGTGGTGGAGTAGTGTGGCTTTACATGGCTATTCTTAAGTTTTTGGTTCTAAATTCTGAGCCAGATGATCTCTCCCACAAGGACAGTCTCCATGGGCTGTACACCTGTGTGTCTGCTTCCTTTCTATGCCCTCCTCTCACTAAGAAGTGTTTGGCTGCTGCTCAGAATTGGAAACTGTGATTTCTCTTTCATAACCCCCTGAGAGGGAAAGGCACTTCTATAACAATTAAATGTGTCCTTTATTAGAAGAGGAATACTCAGCCATTAGTCAAGCCTCCTAGTGGAATTTTTTGCTCAGTTACCTGCATTTATAATTGCTATATAATTATCAACAATCATCACTAATAGAGTAGCAACTTGTACCTAGCACTTTGCTAGGCTCTGTATATGGTTTGGTGATGAATTAGACCCAGTTCTCACCCTCTAGGGGCTTGTAACCTAACTGGAAAAGAAAACACTTACATTGGAAGATGCCATGAGGTGACACCAATGACACCCTGTGAGGATGTTATGTGTCAGGTCACTGATGCAGACAGAAAGGTCTACATAAAAATGAATGTAAAAAGAAAAGGGCATATCTCTTGCTTCATATTGTATTACAAATTCAGGAGGAAGAGCTGTCATTGTTTTTTGTTCTTTTAGACAGGCTAAGTTCATCCTAATAAAAAGGTATACACCATTTAAAATACTTCCTTTTTCTTTCTAATGCGCACAATCACCAGCAACTTAAATTTCACCTTTGAAGCAAGTTTTGTTACCTCCAGTGGGCAGATCTAGGATGAGCCTTATTCCTAGGTGTGCATATCTTAGGATTCTGCATCATGAGATCTGGTGGCTGGTTCAACTGTGACCTTGCACCAGGTGTGTCATCCTTGTTTCTTGTGACCAGATTGCTGGCTCTGTGCTTCTTCTCCCCACACTAGAGTTTATGCCGAGCTCCTAATACCTCCAAGACTGAAGCCTTGCCTCCATCTCTGTAGCCCTCCTGATAGCAGTGCTCCTCCATTCCTTTTGGTGTCAGAAGCCCTGACACCTCTCCTGGGCTTCTCAATGCCAAGTCCCCCCAAACCCGGAGTCTGGGTCTTGCCTCAATTAGCTATTTCCTCCTTCTGCTGCTAGACAAAACTGGAGTGATGATGAGGGTCTGGTCACAGCTTGGGGGTAGGAAGTTTGCATGCTCAATAACATGCCACCTCATCCATTTTACACAAGAGTGACATCCTTTCAGAGTTAGAAACCTCTCTCTGCATCTCCTGGTCCTCTTGTGGCCAACAGCACACCCTCCAGGCAACTGGGCAGCATGGCAGGTGTAGATTTGGCTTCTGCCAAGCAGTGCTCTCAGGGGAGGCCAGCTGGCTTGTGCAGACATTTTGTCTGTAGCTGTGACCTTAGCAGATCTACCTGCTCACCTACCAAGCAAACTGACCAGGACTCATGCTAGTTGGTTTGTTCACGTTTTCATTTGTTGATTCACCAATCATGCATGTGTTAAACCCTTATTGTGGGCTTCACAGAATGTTCTACAATTACTCTGTCAGCCACACACATGCAAAGAGCCTCCCAACCCTCTCTCTTTACCCCATGGAGCACTGGGTGTCTCTGAGCCTCTGAGAGCTGTCAACTTATTGCCAGAACTTTACCTGTCTTCTAGCCTTGTGTTAGTCAACCTGAACCCTGCACAGGGCAGGGTCTTGACTCTTGAAAACCATGTGGTTCTGTTGAGAAGCAAATCAAGCCAGTAATGGATCAAGGCATATTGAATGAACAGGGCACCTCTGCTCTCATGGTTTGGATGAGAAAGGCTTAAATTGTTTAGGGTTTACTGAGGGCTGGAGTGGCTTAGGACCACTTCCTAAAAGTTAAGCTGAGCCCTAAAGGATGAGTAGACTTTAGACAGAATCTAGGAAAAGGCTTAACTCTTGAGAGTAACTTGAATTGCACAATGGGTTCTAGAGACGTTGAAGAGACCAGCTTGATGCTCTGTTAGCTGTTTCAAATGTCACATCCTTGGGACCTCCTACTTGACCAGATTAGCACTTGGGACCTTTGTATAAGAGGTTGTCCTGGAGTGGCCACTGCTGGGCAGAACCAGCTGTGGTTAACTCTCTATCCTGGGCAGGGTCTGGAGGTGGCATAGCCTAACCCTAGGCTGCCCATGACACAGAAAATAGCCTTCAACCACTAGTCAAGTCTCCCATCCTTCTCCTGTGTGACTGCTGTTTGAACATTTTAATTCTTTTTTTGTTGTTCTTAAAGCTGTAGGGTAATTACCCTTGTCCTTAATAATTGCATTAGTTTCCTTGATGAGCAGAGATGCTCCAGAGTCTGTGCTGTTAAAAAGAGGTTAGGATTAAGGTTTTCAACCTGCTGCTGGTGTGAGAGGCTATCTCCATGCCAATTACCATCTCCTTGATAGGATTAGTCACTGTGTTAATTGCTACTCAGAAAAACTGCCAAGTTTGTTGTTTTAGACTTTGGCTTTTAAAATATTGCAGATGTCATCTCAAATGCAAATTGTATTTGGTATTAGAGATAACTGTTGATCTATTAACACTTTGGGGTTGATTTGTATCTGAGGCTGTAGGAGATAGAGGAGCCGTGCCCTTGGATGATTAATTGCGTCTTTGATGGTGGTTCCAGCGCTGGGAGGGGGAGGCAGCTGTCAGGCCTGTTCCTTGGCACTCTCTCTGAGAGAACTCAGGGCTCTGTCAGCAGCAATCTGTTGGAACTGGCCAGAGTAACGTGTGAAACAACCTCGGTCTTCAACCCAAGAGCCTTGCCCATCTACTCTGCAGGTCATCCTGCCTGGTTAGCTTCTGGTTCATACCTCGAGTGCCGTGTCTCTTCAGGGTCTATCACATGGACACAGCAGCTCTCAATCTTTAGAGGTTTTCAAGTCGGTGGCATCTTGCCATTTTGGACCAGGAGAGACAAGTTAGACTTAGAGAATAACCTACATTATCTAGCATTTTCTTTCTCTTTTATATTTTAAAAGCTTTTACATTTCGAAATAATTCCAACATTTCAGAAAAGTTGCAGGAATAGTACAAAGAAATACCATATGCCTTTCACCTAGATTCCCCAGTTGTTACCAGGCTATCATTTCTGCTTTGTCACTCTCTCTGTGCGTGTATGCCTGTGAATTTTTTCTGAGCCGTTTGAAAGTAGGTTCCAGACACGATGCCCCATTACTCCTAAGCACTTCGGTGTGTATTTCCTAAGAATTAGGGTGTTCTCTTGCATAACTCAGTACAATGATCAAAATCAGGAAAATAGCCCTGATGCAATGCCATTATCCAATCTACAGGCTCTTTCCTGTAACCAATTACATCCCAATAAAGTCCTTTATAGCACAACATAATCATCGTCATCACCATCATCATCATAGTCACCATCATCTGGTGTAAGAGCCAGTCTAACATCTCACATATTTGGTTCCCACGTCTCTCTCCCTTTTCAAAATCATCTCATTTATTTATGGCTGGCTAGGTCTTTTTTGCAGTGCGGGCTTTCTCTAGTTGCAGAGAGTGGAGGCTAGTCTTCATTGCAGTACACGGGCTTCTCATTATGGAGCATGAGCTCTAGAGTGCATGGGCTTCAGTGGCTGCAGTGTGTGGGCTCAGCAGTTGTGATTCTTGGGCTCTGGAGCACAGGCTCAACAGTAGCGGTGCACAGGCTTAGAGACTCGGTAGCCTGTGGGATCTTCTGGGATCAGGGATCAAACCTGTGTCTCCTGCACTGGCAGGCAGACTCTTTACCACTGAGGCACCAGGGAAGCCCTCCATGACTCTTTAATATCCACGAATCTGGAATAGTTCCTCGGTCTTTCTTTGTCTTTCATGACCTTGGCCTCGTTTTTAAGAGTACAGGCCAGTTATTTTGAAGAATGTCCTTTCATTTGGCTCGCCTGGCGTTTCTTCATGACTAGGTTCAAGACATGCATTTCAGGCAGGAAGACCACAGAAGTCATGTGGGGTCCTTTCAACGTGTTTTACTAAGAGGTCCACGGTACCGGCTGTCCTATTCCTGGAGCTGTTAACACTGATTGTTGCCTAAGATGGTATCTGCTACATTTCTCAGTGTAAAGTTATTTCACCCCCTTTGTAATTGATTCACATTTTGTGAGGAAATAGTTTAGGTCTATGTGAATATCTTGTTTTTCGTTAAACTTTTACCCACTTGTTTTGGCATCCATTGATAATTCTTGTCTGAATTATTATAATATTTGCCAGATGGTGGGTTTTTTTTTTTCTAAATTTATTTATTGCTTAGTTCTTTCTACTGTATTGAAGAGCTTCTGCTTTCTTACATTTATTTTTTTACTCATTTATTTATACCCATGTGTACTCATGTATTCCCATTTTACTCAATGGGTTACATTGACTGAGTTATATTCAATGGGTTATATATTGGTTCAATGGTTTATAATCCGGTTATTTCAATGGTTAAATTGTCACAGCTTTGGCCAGTGGGAGTACCTTCCACGTGGCTGCTCTGTCCTTTTGACAAATCCCCATGATATTTTTTTATAGCATGTTATTTTGAAAAATTTCAAACATACAGAAAATTAATGGATATTTTGTGAACATCCATATGCTTATCACCTAGATTCTTTAACATTTTAGCAGGCTTTACCTTAGTGTAGTGACTTGTATACCTTCCAGAAATTCATCTTATTTTTTAATTGCATTTCCTAGTAAGCTGTAGGCATCCTTAAACACTGGGCAGACATGATATTGTCTATTGATATATATTTTTTACAGCTCTTTTATTAGGTAAAATTTACATGCAGTGTGATATACACATATTGTGTACCCTTTGATACGTTTTGACAAACGTGTTCACCACATAACTCAAACTCACGTCAAGATATGAAGCACTGTCACATCACCCCCAAGAAAATTAATTCATGTTCCTTTCCAATCAGTCCTTGTCCCCATCTTCCTTATGAGCAGCCACAGTTCTGATTTTGTTCCTACCATAAATTAGTTTTGCCTATTTTAGAATTTCATATAAATGGAACATGTACATCATGTATTCTCCTGTGTAAGAATTATTCTCATCATTATGATGTTGAGATTTGTACGTGTCATTGATTATATCAGTCATTCATTCATTCCATCAATTTTCGAGCATTTCCTCACTTTCTGGTACAACAAACTGTTCCAAGGTTGCCTTGTACTGTCCTCCCACTAGTCCTGGGCTCTCTCTTGAAGGAGCCCTGGCTTCTTTCAGTAGAGAATGGTTTCTGGATTTTAGGTGTATTCGTTGCTACTGGTATCATTGCTTCTAGGTGTTCGCTCTTTTGATAGAAAGAACTAAGAAACATGTGTGTGAGTATACACTCAAATACACAAACATACACATACACATACATGTTAACTATTTCTACACATATACACTCGTACATGTATGTGTGAAACCATGCATTTGTAATGACACCAATTCCAATCCAATACCTTAGGTTCATTCTGGCCTTTAATCTTTCCATATATGGAACTTCCTTCAACAAAGGAGAAATTTTCTCGAATACATTATTTTCCAAGTCCCAAAATACACATAAAGTAGTTAAGTAAGAGTTAACCCACACCATGGAAGAAAACAAACCTACTAACTAGAGTTCAAAATTGGTTTATAGCACTTTTGGGCTTTAGTCTGAAGTCAAACAGGAGATCTTCTGTTTAAATTTATTCAGATTAATCTTTCTCTCCCCACTCCCATTCACTCTGCTTATGTTATTCTTGGAAAAAAGAGTTAGGTTCTTTTGTTTTTATTCCACTTTAGGGTCCCACCCCATCTTTGTTGATTTCTTTTTAGTATATAAAAGATTCCTATGTTGCAAAAGTCAAAACAATGCGAAATGGGTAGACTCAGAGAAGTGTTAACCAATCATTATTTTCACTTTATCTGTCCTGACTTTCTTTTGCTAATATTTTATTAGTTTCTCCTTTTCCCCCCTTACACAAAAGAGAGATACTTCTTTGTATCTTTAAAATAGTTTATTTTAAAAGTTAATTTCTAGTTTTACTACATTGTGATCAGAAAACATTCTTTGAAACATTTCTAGTTTATGAGTTGTTATTCAGTTGCTCAGTTATGTCTCTTTGTGACCCTATGGACTGCAGCATGCCAGGCTTCCCTGTTTTTCACCATCTCCCAGAGCTTGCTCAAACTCTTATCCATTGAGTCGGTGATGCCATCCAACCATCTCCTCCTCTGTTGCCCCCTTCTCCTGCCCTCAACCTTTCTCAGCATCAAGGTCGACATGCTGATTATTTGTCACCCAATACATGATCAATTTCTGTGGATAATCTATGTGTGCTTAATAAGAAGTTGTGATCTCTAATATTAGGTATCTAAATATCTCCATATGATTGCTTTACTGATTATGTTTTCTAGACTTTGTATCTTTACCTACATTTTTGCCTACCTGATCTCTTTTGTGCGAAAAGTGGTGTGTTAGAGTGTTCTATTATTAGTGTGTTTCCATCTGTTTTTTCTTTCATCTCCTACAGTTTCTACTAATAAAGGTAGTATTAGTCTTTCTTTGTGCACTGATAGTCGTTCCCATTATATTTTCATCGTGAAATCTGAATTTTTTTCTTTTTAGTATTGAAATATGTTTGCCACATTTAGGCTTCTTTTTCCCCTTGAATTCTACATATTTGACTTGTATATCAAGATTGCAATACTTGCATTGCTATTGTTCCTATTTGCCTGATGTATCTTTGCCTAACTCTTTATTTTCAGCCTTTCCAAATCCCTTTTTAAAAGTGTGCCTCTTGTAAGTGATATATGGTTGAATTGTGTTTTTTAAGCCAAATCAAAAATCTATTTCTTTTCATAGGGGAGTTAAGCCTGTTCACAATCACTTATATGTCCAATATTTATATGACTGACAAGCTTGGTCTTAACATTTTCATAATATTTTATGAATAATACATTTTATGTTCTATTTGTTGTACTTCTTTCTCTACATGACACATTTTCTTTGCTCACTTATTATTTAATTTCTTTTGATATGTAGAAAGCTTCCATTTTTGTTCTACTGGCTACCTTTGTATTGACACTTACTAGCTTAAAATCGTTTAAAGTCCCGTATAAGCTTACTACCTGCTTTGTCAGTTGCATATGGAATCCCTTAACTTGCTATACAGTCATCATTGTACGAAGTGTATATATTATATAAAATTCCCTGTACCACCATGATTGAGTTTATTCTGTTTTTGTCTTTCTTTTGTTGCCTGCCATTTCATAGTTGTATTATTTTCACTTTGACCAAACATGTAAAATGTGTACGTTATTCTTCTCTCTATACTCCCCTATTTAATTTAGGCCTATAATTAAATATATAAAAAATTCCCTGTAAATCTGTTTGCAAAGAGTCCCTGTTATCTCCTGGCTGGCTGAAGTTAATTCTCTGTAGATGTCTTAAGAAGGGCTGGCTCATGGGTACCTTATTCCCTGAGTTCTTATGTGTTTAAAACCACTTTTTCCCCTATGACTTTGATTTTAGAAGACCTGCTTTGCTGGATATAAACTTTTCGATTCACACCTTCTTACTTTGAGTTTCATGAGAACGCTGCTCCATCACTGCTCTGCTTTGTAGGTTGCTGTTGAGAAGCCTAATGACAGTCTAAATCTCTTGCCCTTGTAAGTTATTTGATCTTTTGGTTTGCAGGCTGTGAGGATATTTTCTCAAATGCTTCTTTGAGGTTTTTAATTCCATTTGCAGTGTTATGTTTCCGTTTTTTTTTTCCCTTCCGCTTTATGGTTGTATGGTTCCTTCTGCTTTGTGGAGTAATTTTCATCAGCTGAAATATTTGGATTCTCGTTTTCGTCTTCCTTCTCTGAGCAGCCTTTATATAGATGAAGATGCTCCCACCTCTGTATTTCACAGGTCGAGTGGTTCATGTGATTTTTAGTTCAAGTGCCCCCTCTTCTGTCAGTGTAGCGGAGTGCAGTTTCTTTAATGGTTGACTTTTGGTGGGGGGAGGGGAGTGAAGAAGAGTGTGTCCTTGGATATATTTTATTATTTTGGTTTTGCAGGTTTGTAAATGTCAGTTTCTTGCTTTCTCTCCCTTTACTGCACACTTCCTGGATGGTGCCCACCCCTCGTTTCTCTCCTGCCCATGCCCACCTTTAAACTCTCCCCTCCCTTTAAACCTATTGAACCCTGGTCAATGTTCTGCATTCTTTTTCCAGTTTTTCTTTTTTCCCACTTAAGTTATACTTTCTCTTTCTCCAGGTGCTTGTGGTTTATTCCCAAGCCCTCCACTGTCTGCTCCTCTCTTCTCGTGGTTTTGGGACCCTTTCCCACCCCTTGTAGCGGTGAGCATGTGCTTAGTCGTGTCCAGCTCTTTGGGACCCTGTGGACTGTAGCCCTGCCTTGTCCTTGGCATTCACCAGGCAAGAATACTGAAGTGGGTTGTCACTTCCTCCTCCAGGGGATCTTCCCAACCCAGGGATCGAGCCCACATCTCCTGCGTCTCCTGCATTGGCAGGCAGATTTTTTACCACTGAGCCATCTGGGAAGCCCTTCCTACCCCTTAGCTCTCTACAAAGATTTTGGGTGGGAATTCAAGAAATCGCTTTACTGGAAATGGGGAAGATGGATGTCTATCTTTCTATTTAGAGATAATTTGGCATTATAATGTTTCTGTCTTCTAGTTGTGCTAAAGTTGTGGCTTGTGTATTGTTTTATTTATTAACTTTGTTGATCTCTTGTTTGGGTGGATCCTGTTGGGGGGGGGGAGGTTTAGGTTTCTGTGACCACCACTGCCTTAGCTACCGAGAAGACCCCTATAGAGCATTTAAAAAAATTTTATATATTTGGCTGCAATGGGTCTTAGTTGCGGTACTTAGGAAATTCAGCCTTCACTGTGACATGTAGGATCTTTAGTTCTGGTAGATGGAATCTAGTTCCCTGACCAGGGATGGAAACCCAAGCCCCCTGCATTGGGAGCATGGAATCTTAGCCTCTAGATCACCAGGGAAGAGCTGCCTGTAGAGCATCCTGAGAGATTGTGCAGTTACATCAATTTCAAGTTTATAGCAAACACTGTCATCCACAGTGTTGATTGTACACAAATGAATCTTGTGGACATCTTTGAAAAGGTGTGCTTGCTTAAGACGACTGAGTGTCTCCCCTGGAAGATCACCCACATCTCATCTGCTTGGCCAGCCTTTTCTCATATTTCAGTGCAATATTGGAGAGTTGTCAGTTTCTGCATTTGCTGGGAAGGTTGGAACGGATGAAGCTGTTACTGCTGGTGGCACATGGGAGAGAGCAGTGCTGTTCTGTTGCTAGAGTGTGATCTAGTGTATGCACAACTGCAGGTCTTTATTTTTTGGCTGCACTGTGTGACTTACGGGATCTTAGTTCACTGACCAGGGATCAGAACTGTGCCCCCTACAGTGGAAGCTCAGAGTCCTAACCACTGGACCACCAGGGAATTCCCATGTCTGCAGGTCTTTGTCAAGAAGGGGCTGCTCCCCATCCAAGCATATTTTTTACAGAATTTTCACAAAGGGTCCAAAATCTGAGTTGGATTCTGCCTTCCATGGCTGGGGAAGTGGCCTAGTGCCCAGCACTTAACAGGGGCCTAAGAATGTTAGTGGAAGGAATGAATCGACCATCTTTGTTCTGAAAATAGACCACCTATGACTTGTTATAGTAGGAAAACTGAGGCCCCTGGAAAGATAGGGAGAGTTTGTCAGGGATCTGTTTTCAGTCCCAGACGAGCAACAGAGAGAGGCAGAGCACACTGGGAAATTCTGTTCATACACCCACCCTTTGCAGGAACCTCAGCTCTGCTGAGGGGACAGCCGGGTCACTGCCTTGGCCTCCTGCCAGCATGTGGGTCCTGCCCCACTCCCCCCATTCCCTCTGGGTCATGCCCTCCTTCTAGGCACAGGAGTACTCACTCACAGGATCGCTGGAGACCCTCTGAAGGGTTTGGTCACTTGATGTCCCTAAGATGCTGCTCATCTGCTCTGTTGTCTGTGGGCTCCAGTAAAAGGGGCCATGTCAGCTCTGTGACTTCCGACCCTCTGGAGGAGGAACAGTGCTCAGACAGACTCTGAAAGGATGTCACATAGTCTGAGCTGCCCTGGCATCCTAAGGGGCATCTGCACCAGGCGGGAGAGGGTCCCGTGCATTCTCACATCAGCTCATAGGCAGTGGGTCAAGGGTTGGTGTCCCTGCATCCAGACAGAACCCTCCACTCTGGCACCCCCATTTCAGTTTGGGGTTGAAGCCCTTGAAAGGTCCCTGTGTGCCCGGACAAGGGGAACATGGTCAGGAGCTGTAGGACACAGGAAGGGGCAGGCTTCAGTCACAACAGCCTGTTCCCACCCTCAGACGGGACCAGGTGGGCTCCCCCACCTCTCCGTAGTGGCGTCTTGTGGATGCTGGCCGGGAATCTTTCCTGCCAGGTGGGAGGGCCAGAGGCAGGAGGCCCTGGAAGCCCACTGGGCACTGGCCCTGATGAACAGCGTGGTGTCCTCAGAATCTGTCATGTGGACATACAGGCCACCCCAGGAGGTCAGGTGCCAGGCGAGATGCTCTGGGTGATGGGCAGACCTTGAGACCCCACGTGTTTTTCTCCCAGAGCCCCACTGTTTTACCTTTAGACAGCACTGTCATTCATGGTGTTCATTTACTTGTTCATTCATTCATTCATTCACACTTTCAGTGACTCTTGCATTCTTCTCCCTTGTGCCCCAAACCACTGGCTCTGGAGAACCAAAGACAGACTCAGAGCCCTTGTCTTCAGGGAGCTTTGAAGAGCAGTGTGGCTCATGGGGACTCACAGTGTGTGACCCTTTGAAGGAGGAAGTCTGCTCAGAATCAAGCCTGGTCCATTTTTACAAATAATTGTATTTATTTCTTTATTTTTGGCTGTGCTGGGTCTTGGCTGCTTTCTCTAGTTGTGACAGGTGGGCTGCTCATTACAGTGGCTTCTCTGTTGCGGAGCACAGGCTCTAGGGCTCACGGACTTCAGTCGTTGTGACTCATGGGCTTGATAGTTGTGGTTCCCTGGCTCCAGAGTACAGGCTCAATAGCTGTGGCACATGGGCTTAGTTGCTCCCCAGCATACGAACATCAGGGATGAACCCATGTCTCCCGCAATGGCAGGCACATCTTTGCCACTGAGCCACCAGGGAAACCCAAACCTGTTCAGTTTTGTTAAACTGAAAATTTTGCAGATTTCTTCGACTGTGGGCTCCCTTCTTCCTTCCACTGTGATGGGCAGAGTGTGGACACACCGTACAATGCCTGCCAGGTCTGCTGAACAGGGCCGCATGGGGTTATGGGCGAGAGCATGGACTTGTATCCTGAGAGATCTGGGTTAGAATCCCGGCTCTGCTACCCATAGCTGTAGGATTGGGGTCACCTGAACCTCGCTAGGTTTTAATTTTCTCATAAGTGGTGTGAGGATAATAATTCTTACTCCAGTGGGAGAATTAAATAGGTAAAGAAATTGGCAAGTTTTACCCTGTGGTCAGAAGGGATAGTAACTGCCATGTGGTATCTCTTCCTCCTCCCGAAGTATACGCCCGCATGCACGCATGTGCGCACACACACAGACACACGCACACGCACACAAAGTGATAAACCTGGCCTGGGAGACAGCAGTGGCTCTGCCTTCTAAAAGTTGTCTGAACTGCTGGCTCTCCAGATTGGGGATGGGGTGGGGACTCTGGGTTATTGAATGGCTTTGTTACCAGACGTGATATGCAGGGTTCTTATAATGTCAGTTAGATCTGGGAAATGGACCAACCATGACTTCCAGTTAAATGAGACACCTCAGGGCTATCAGCTAAATAGACGATGCTTTTGAGAGAATCCTTGAGTGTTGTGTCAAGGGCTGGTACCTGGGGAGGCTGATGCTGCATCTCCTGGGCTGGCTCCTTGGGGGCCTCTGGCTGTAAGGAAGCCTGGTGTCTAGTGTCCTTGTGAGGGGGACGGAGATCTGATCTGTATGGATCACTTGGTCCTTCCTGGGCTCTGCTCTCTTTCATCCCCTCCCATTCCCTTTCCGGAGAAGGCAATGGCACCCCACTCCAGTACTCTTGCCTGGAAAATCTCATGGACAGAGGAGCCTGGTAGACTGCAGTCCATGGGGTCGCTAACAGTCACACACGACTGAGGTACTTCACTTTCACTTTTCACTTTCATGCAATGGAGAAGGAAATGGCAACCCACTCCAGTGTTCTTGCCTGGAGAATCCCAGGGACGGTGGAGCCTGGTGGGCTGCCGTCTATGGGGTTGCACAGAATCAGACACAACTGAAGCAACTTAGCAGCAGCAGCAGCAGCATTCCCTTTTTGTCTTCTTGTTTCCTGACTCTGGCAACTATAGAATGTTACTTAGGAAAGTTACATTACCTCTCTAGGACACCCCACTCCATTCCCCACCATGACTTAGTGGCTGTGCCTGGGGAGAGCGGGAGCTTGTGTTTTTGTAGACTGGAGGGGGTCATGCATCCTGGGCCCCCCTGGAGAACTCTGACTCCTTGTCTCTGTTCTGAGGGGCACGACTGCGATGCCAGCAACTTCATCTCTGCCCACTGCAGAGATTCCTACGGGTACCTCTTTCTTCATAGCACTGTCCCATGCTGGGCCAGGAAATGCCGTTTGGTCTTCCAGCCATTGTGGAGGGAGCTCATGTCAGCAGATGGTCTCCATCCTGGCTCCACTGCATGTGGGCTCTGCAGTTGAGCAGGCTGATCTGCAGGACCTGGTTTCCTTCCCCACATGGGTGAAACCCCTGCCTGGAGAGGATGCAACACGATGCTCATAAGTTGCCCAGCACACTGTCTGGCACAGAGGAAGCCAAATTGTTTGCTTTCTTAAGATCTGGGAGACAGTTCCTTCTAGATCTTACCAATACCCTCACTTCTGCCTACCCTTGCTGGCCACCATCTCAGTACATTTTATCATGGGGTACAGCTTAGACTTTTTTCTTGCCTTTACTTACCTTTTCATCCATCCATCATCCCATCTTCCTATCCATCCGTCATCCATCCACCCACCCATCTATCCTTTGTCCATCTGCCCACCCATCCTCCAACCCCTTCACCTATTTATCCATATATCTGTACATCCATCTCCATCCATCATACATTTATCCATCCATCATCCATCCATTTATTTACCCATCCATTCATGATCTACTCACCCACCCATCCATCATCCATCTACCCACCCACCCTCCAACCTTTCCACCTATCTATTCATCCATTCACCCATATGTCCATCCATTCCTTGTTTTATTCATCTAATAATGATTTATTGGACATTCCCTTTATTTATATGTCAGGTTATGAGAAGCAAAACAGATTCTCTACCTTTCCCAAGCTTATAGTCCCCCAGAGGATAGAAACAATTTAACAGGGGTGTGTGTGTGTCTGTATGTATTGGGTGGTGGGTGCCAGGCAGGGAGAGTAAGGACTGCTTGGGAAATGCATGGCAGGGTCACCAAACATGGTCCAGGAGGATCAGGAAGACTTCATGGAGGAAGTGACTCTTACCTCCTTGACCACGTATAAACAACTTGGGGACAGGGGTTGTGCGTTTTAGTGTCATCAACAGGCAGTCAATGGAGTGCCTACTACTTCTATGAGGTCCTAGGGTTACAAAGAGGGGCGAAGATACAAAATAAACAGTAATGCAAAGCAATGGTTAATAAGTGCTTGTTCAATGAATCCATGGGTGAATGTGCCTTTGCCAGGCTTATATTTGCTAAGAAATGCTCTCAGCACATGCTCAATCTGTGACTCCCCATGAGTAAGAAGCTTAGAAGAGCTCACCTGAGTTTTCACTTGGTTCATGAATATGCAAGCAAGCTTCCTTTTAATCTCAAATATTATTTTATTAGATGTATTTTAATTTATTCATTAGACCTGTCTTTCACTTGGATCAATGAGAAATTTAACTAAGGCATCATTCCATCTTCAGTGTGGTCAGTAAAGGGTAGACAGCTAGTCCAGCAGGTGATGTCCTGAGTGAAAAATTCCTGAAGACCTTGATCAGCCCTGATGACCAGAGAGATGCTGGGCTTATTATGACCACAGAATAGCCATGATTACAACCACTAACATGGCCCATTGTGATGTAGAGTGGCATATGTGACCCCCTGATGTATGCCATATGCCATAAAGCCAGAGAGCCCAGAGCATCCTTGAATGTCTCCTGGGGGGACAGAGGCTGACTCCCTGCAGGTGAGGTCTGACTGAGATCTCGCCAGCATCATTTTATTAGCAGGAATGACTGTGGCTTAGCTGGAAATGTAATAGCTGCTCAAGGTCAGACTGTAAGCCAGAGCGGAGGTACTTGGTGAGCTTGCCACTGGATGGCCTAGCTTTGCACCAGTCTGCAGGCCTCTCCCAGCTGGCAGGGGTGTCGCAGGGGGCGGCTCACCTTCCACCCAGTGGCAAAGGGAGGAACCGGGAGCTGCCGAGTTCTGGCAGCTGTGTTCACACTCCCAACAAGGTCCATGGTGCAGGCTTTCTAAAGCATTGCCACTTACTAAAATTAACCCTAAAGGAAATCTACCATGTAATGGTTTTCATCATGACATATTATCATCATATCAGATGGTGGTACATAGCAGCACAAAATTTGAGAGCTCGCCTGTCCCCTCTCCGCCTTCTGCTCTGGTGGGGTCCAGATGCCTCCTGAAGCAGGTTGGAGGCACGGATGGATGGTTCCTCTCTCCTGGTATTGGGTGACTTGTCAAGGGCAAAGTTCTAGGGCTGGTGAGGCACCCCTGGGGTCATGGGTGTGGGAATATTCAGCGGATGCACCTCTGCTGGTTTAGCTGCCCGGGTTCCTACCGCTCCCCCAAGTCATCGGGATGGATTGATGGAACCCTGCCCACCAGACCGCAGCTTCATTTGCTGCCCTCCACACAGGCTGCTACTGTGACGAGCCTCGCTTCACGAGGTGCCTCTCCAGCCGCCCACAGCCAGCAGAGTGGCAGAAAGTGCTTCCCTCTTCGTGACCCACAAAGAGTTTGAGGACAGTCTAGAAGTGTCAGGAGGGAGCCAAAGGGTGCCAGCTGGTGGGGGGATGGGACGTGCCATAATGGTGCAAATTCTCACTAATGGTCAGATGTTTTATTCTCCCACATAGCCCCCTCCTTTCCCATCACTCTTCCCTGCCAACCAAAAATATCCTGGGAGCTTCTCTGACTAGCTGTAGGAATTAGCATCTAATGTACTGGATTTCTGAAGTTTGGAACTTCTCTTCCAGGGATTCTAGCCACGCAGGAGGAGTGTCGAGGTTTGTACCCCAGTGCGATGTGCCAGGTGGCCCCAGAGAAACACAGAGGATCCCCAGGACAGTTAGCATGGTTTCTGGAGTTCACTTCTCTGCCTTGGTCTCCTCTCCAGAGAAGGTCATAATCCCAGAGGCATAGACTTAGTGGGCCCTGAGCCTCCCCAGTGCAAAAGTGGACTCTTTGCAGCCCCATCAGCCAGGTTACTTTGTCCTCCTGGAGTTGTTGGGGTCACAAAAGAGTCTGACAGGACTTAGTGACTAAACAACAATAAACAAGTCCTGTAAAACATTTTTCAGCTTCCCTGGTGGCTCAGTGATAAAGAATCCTGCCAGTGCAGGAGACATGGGTTTGATACCTGGGTCAGGTAGGTCCCCTGGAGAAGGAAATGGCAACCCACTCCAGTATTCTTTACCTGGGAAATCCCATGGACAGAGGAGCCTGGCAAAGTACAGTCTATAGGGTCACGAAAGAGTCAGACACAACTTAGCAACTAAACAACAATAATTGTATCCTATTCCATTATATCAATATACTGTGACTCATTCGCCAAAGCAATTCAGTGAAGCGATTTGTAGGTGGTTCCCACTTTCTCCATCAGAAACTAGGCTGTGGTGAGTATCACTGTTTGTGTAGCTGTCCACCCCAATTGGTAGGACCAGCCTCCATCCTTTTTTGTTTGTTTTTTTGGCCATACCAGGTATCTTGTGGGATCTTAGTTCCCTGACCAGGGACCAAACCCAGGTCCCTGCAGTGAAAGTGCAGAGCCCTAACCACCGGACTTCCAGGGAATTCCCTCCCGATCCTTTTATGAGCAGCTGTTGTTGTTCAGTCACTCAGTCATGCCCAACTCTTTGTGACCCCATGGACTGCAGCACTCCAGGCTTCCCATCCCTCACTATCTCCTGAAGTTTGCTCAGACTCATGTTTACTGAATCAATGACGCCATCCAACCATCTCATCCTCTGTTGTCCCTTTCTCCTCTTGCCTTCAATCTTTCCCAACATCAAGGTCTTTTCCAATGAGCTGGCTTTCCGCATCAGGTGGCCAAAGTATTGGAGCTTCAGCTTCATCAGTCCTTCCAATGAATATTCAAGGTTGATTTCCTTTAGGATTTACTGGTTTGATCTACTAGCAGTCCAAGGGACTCTAAAGAGTCTTCTCCAGCACCACAGTTTGAAAGCATCAGTTCTTCGGCGCTCAGCCTTCTTTATAGTCCAACTCCAGCTGGTTAAATGACTGTTTAGTAAATAAGAGATCCTGGGTTTATATCCCAGGGATACTTGGTACAGTTGAGTATGGTGTAAGCAGTTGACATGGCACTAATTTGCTTTTGGGAACCCATCCCTTTGTAAATGTTAAGTTGCTTACATGTGGGCCAATGTTTCTGGAACTTTCTCAGCTTCCTAAAATGGGGATAATGATTTGCTAGAAGCATCGTGAGGAGTTCTCTCTTGCACCAACAGGGTTATATGCTGCCTGCGGACAGGGACTGCTGTTTCTTTCTGAGCCAAATCTAACCCTGCCCCTCCGCCATAAGTCCTTGCCCAGTGTCCTGCGCTTGGTGGACTCCAAGGGTGACTGCTGCCTGCCAGGTGAGAAGGACCCAAGTTAGGAGCCCCAGGCTAGAGGACTCCATGCCGTGAGCTGCCTTAAGGTCATCTCTGGGCCTTTTACCTCATTCTCTCAGCCACCTACCTCCCCTGGCAGTGAAACATCGTTTTCTAGTAAATGATGTGTCTGACATTTACCAAATCTTTATGTGACAATTTGGAAGGAACCAGTTGCATTGAACAGCCTTATTAATATTGCAGTGAGGTGATTAGGGGGACATCATGGCCATTGGACCATAGGGCTCTGATTTACGAGCTCGGAAGAGAGGAAGCGAGAGGTCTCTATTGACCAAAACACCTTCAGCACAATTCAGGTTATAATGAATGAAAGTCAAGGATTTTCCAGATGGTGCAGCCCTGCAACTCGAGGGTGGGGCTGAGTGCTCTCTGAAAGTGTGGACAGCATGTTTCCATTGGGGAGTGTGTCCCTGGAGGTGGGGGAACTTAGCACCCAGGGCACTTAATGCCTCCCGGGTTGGGGGCAAGATAGAGGACAGCTTTTCCTAGTCTCCAGTGGTTTGGTTCGTATTGTGAGTCTCTGTGAAATTGTAACCATCTTCCAAGGGAAATGGCATAGGACAGTGATCAAAGCATGTTCCTGGAGTGAGACCCACCTACACCGGAATCCTGGTGTCACTCGTACCTGGCTAGAGGACTTGGGCAAATTTTCTAACCGCTGTGAGCCTCAGGCCTCTGACCATGAAGATGAGTGATGGTATTACTTCCTGCCCAGAGTCATTACATGAATCAAATGGGTGCATGCATGTCACACACAGTTTCCGAAGCTCACTTAGTGCTCAGGACTTGTTGCCTCTCTCTTTTTTTAAAAAAACCATTTATTTATTTGGCTGTGCTGGGTCTTAGTTGTGGCCTGTGGGATATAGTTCCCTGTCAAGGGATTGAACCTCGAGTTGTTATTAATCCTCCTGCATTGGGAGCCTGGAGTCTCAGCCACTGGACCACCAGGGAAGTCCCCTCACTGGGGTTGGAGCAGTCCCTACAAGTCACTGCTGCTCTCAGCCCTGGTCGGGAACCCATCAGAGATCTTTCTGAAGACCTTCCATAGTTAAGACACTGCTAGGTCCATAGAAGACCACTCCCCAAATGGATATGGTTTTCACCCAAGGGTTTGCAGCCTTCTGGGGAGGCAGATGCGTGGAACCCACTGGAATAAAAACCAAGGGCCAGTGCAGGGAGGGCTGGGGTTGAGGGACCCTGTGTTTTGGTAGGGTCGAGGTGCCACATTTAATCTCACGCTGGGGAGGGAGGTGGTGGCAGCGTTAGAGATGGGCCTCCAAGAACCAAACAGGATTCTGCACTCTGGCCTGGGGAGGAGGAAAGGGACTTTGGGCTAAGGCGACACACTGCTCAGAGACGTGGAGGCCTGAGGTGATGACCTGGGGGCCACTGGGGCTTAAGGCCACGTGTGAAAAAGGGTGGCCAAGTGGGCTGAGCCCAGATAGCAGAGGGCTGTGGATGCCAAGCTAAGGAACTCTCTGGTGCCAGGGGCGCTGAAAGAGTGTGACTCAGTGCGTCTCTGCGCATGTCCCCGAGTGTGGGGAGCCTCACCCTGGAGGAGGCCATGTTGAGACTCTCGGTGTCCGGGGGCGGAGGGGATAGGTGAGGGGTGGGAGGTGAGGGCAGGGGTCGGCACTCTGGCTGTCTGACCCACCCATCATAGCGTCACTGCCCTGTTTGTGCCACCGTCACCAGCTGAAAGCCTGACACTTGCACGGGAGGACTTTCTCAAGTCTGTAGAAACTTGTAAGACATGGCCCATGTTCTCAAGGAACCAGAAGGCAACTGCCCATGAGGCAGGGCCTGCAGGGGCGAAGTGAGGACCAGAGTAGGGGTTGAGGTCCAGTGGGTGCAGGTAGAGAAGAGGAGGGGCAGGGAGGGAGGCAGTCTGTGTCTGGAGGGGAGGAGACCCCGTGCACAGATGGCAGGGAATCAGTTTATATCTCCCTGAGAATCCAGCTGCTCAATGGGAGAGAATTGCCCCCTTTCTCTTGTTAGAAAACAGTATATGTTCATTGTGGGAAACTGGGAACCCAGGTGGGTAAAAAGTCCCTGGGGCCACAGAGAACCACTGAGGAAAATGTGGAGCCTGGGACTCATTCTTACTCGTATCCAAATATTCCCTTTAGGGGTTTTGAAAGGCTGATTTGAGTCCAAAGAAAGGCCCCTTGGGCCCCTGGTGGAGAATTCCCTGAGGTTCTTTAACTTCAGGGACGAAGTGTCAGTGTCCCTGGGAAACATGGCCCCTGTGCAGCCGAGTCAAGGGGCTGAGGTGTGGCCACCAGCTCTGGCCCGGTGCTCTCTGCCTGGTTTCTCTGGCCCCAAGGCTCCCAGCATCCCACCATGCCCCTAGGGCCTCATCCCATCCCCAGACCACCCCCACCTCCCCGCAGCCCTCCCCAGGTTGACCCTTTCCTGTGAAAAAACTCCTCCTCTGTTGTCTCCTGCCATCTGGAACATCCCTCTGCCTTTCTCTGCCTCATCACCCCTCCATCTGCACCAAAGGTCACTTCCCTGATTCTGTTATTAATCCGGCTGCATTTGCGGGGGTTTTTGTCTTATGTTGGAAAAAAACCAAAAAATCATTGTTCAGGTCATGACAGAGGTAATGGCTGCAAGTCCTGGCCTTGGAGGTGATCACTCCAGCTTTTCTGCCTGGGACCCAGTGAGGAGTCGGGCAGAGAGGGTCATCACTTCGGGGCTCGGGCGCTGGGCAGCTGAGATGGTTTCGGGGTGCACCTGCAGCTCCTGGGCACCAGGCCAGCTAGGCAGGAGAACCGTGCCCACGGCTTCCCTGAGAGCCGAGGGCGTAGGCCATCAGAGCCTGTCCTGCTGTGGGCGGATGACATGTTTCCTGCTCCAGGGTCCCCCCTCCTGAGCTCAGAATGACCCAGCTCCATGCCCACTGCCAGCGGGAGCCATCAGCAGTAGGAGTGAGAGGTACCCTCATGCGCCCAGGAGGGATATGGTGGGCAGAATAGGAGCTGTCGCTGGGTCCCCAGGCGTTTGTATGCAAAAGAAGGCAGATTTGTCCACCTGGGAGGGGGCTCCTAACTCAGGGAACATTTGAGTCTGTGCCCTGAATGAGAGTCCCCCACTGATGTCCCTCCTGTGTGGAGCAGGAGGTCTTGTTTCAGGCCCTTAGGGATCCGCCCAGGCAGCGTCTTTGCCCTGTGATGTGGTTTGAAGATGGGAAGAAGCCAGATGCTGTCCAGGCCAGGTCTGGAGAGGAAGGGCGGGCAGGAGAGAGAGGACAGCTGGCTGGCTGGGGGTGGGGGCGGGGAAGCATATCTGGCAGGGAGGAGTGCAGCCATACTCAGCTGTGGGGTTTCCAGTCAAAGCCTGTGGGGTCCCAGAATCCTGAGGTGGGGGTGGGGAGGCAGTGTTCGCTCTCCCACCCCACCCTGCTCTGCAGGGAGGGAGGGAGCTGAGTTTAGGCTCCACTTGGCAGCTCCATGACCTTGAGTCACTGAGACATGGCTTCCTCCTCTGAGAAATGGGGGACTAAGAGCAGAGGCCTTTTGGGGGTGGTGCAGGTGGAAGGAGAAGAACCCTGTGAGCTCAAACAAAGCGAGCGGGGTCCCCTCATGAGGCTACAGGAGCCGGGACAGCTCAGCTGCCTGGTGTTGTGCTGGGGCTGCACACGGTGCTGGTGGAGGACGTGGCAGGGGTCCGGCATTGTGGGGAGACACCCCCCTCATGGGTGGGGGCCTGTGGAAGGACCCCCAGGCAGAGGATCTCTCCTTGACGCAGAGCCCCTGGCCCTTTGCACAGGCCTGCGGGCTGAGGTTGACTGCTCTGCTGGGGCAGACAGTGTGGTTGACTCCAGGCTCTATTCAAGGTGGAAGGGCCCCTGGACCCCCAAGGCCTGGCTGTGCCTGTGCGGGACTGCAAGGTCAGCCTGAGCAGGGCTTCCAGTCACCTCAGCCAGGAGGAGTCAACATCTGCCTCCAGAAGCTGCCGTCCATCTGATCTGACTACCCTGTTCACGTTAGAACCAGAAGCCTGATTTTCTCCAGATTGCATTTTTCTGTTTCTCACTAAAGGTTGAAAACAAAAAGTTCCTAGGCAGAACAGTTCTATTTCAATGCCCAGAATTCCTATCTTGGGTTATTTTCTTGACATGCTTATCTGTTATGAGTTTTTTACCGATGGATTTCCTCACTAGACTGTAAGCTCCCTGAGGACCAGAGCGTGCCTGTCTGTGCCGTGCTGCACCCCCAGGGCCAACAGTGATGCCGCAGGAAAGGTGTGCTGAGCCGATGGAGAGACCGATGTTTGCGGTGACTTCTTTGGGTCAGCTGGAAGGTGGTCCCGGCTACTGTTCACGCAAGCTCCTCCCTTGGCAGTGTCTTCTCTCTGCCCCTTTCTCTTAATAGTTATGGATTATGGGAAAGACGAACAAAGCCCATTAAGAGGTTCCCCTACATTTGATTTGAGGAAGTTTTCATCAGAAGGGCTCCATTTATTGGTCTTTAGCGTATAGCTGTATTCCCTTCTCACAAAATGAATATTGCCTTGTCTCCTTGAGAAAAATTGATTTCAACCAGGAAGGAGAATAGCAAACTCCCTCCTCCCCCTTTTCTTCTTCTTCTTCTTCTTTTTTTTTTCCTCCCACTGAGACAGAATTTATCTCTTAGGTAGGTGGGGGGGCGGTGGGGGGGGAACGAATAATTGGACCAGAAGCTAATTCCCAGAGATTCATTGTCTCGGAAGCTCCCGCCAGAACGTGGGAAGCTTGCCTTGAATTGCATGCTAATGATAAATGACAACTCTAACAGACCATCACATTGAGATGTTCGGTCCTTCCTGCTAGGAGCTGACACATTAATTTTCTCTCAGATTTACATTGGATTATTAATAAAATATCGGTGTTGGAAAATGACAGTAGGGGTCTGTGGAAGTGCCCGGCTCTATTTAGGGCCAAATGAGAGGTCGGTGGGGTCAAACTTGACCCAGACACCCGGTGGCATTTGAACGATGATGCCCTTTTTTGCTCCTCCGGGCTCACCTCCCAAACCTGGGTTGCAGCCAGAGGCAGGAATGGAAGGTCTGCTTTCTTTCGGATAATATTGAGTCCACAGATGGGGAGGTCATTCATTCTCTCTCTCTCACCTTTTTCTCTTTGCTTCCTCAGTGGCCAAACACTTTAAACCGAAGTGATGCTTTCTGCATGTTCTGTTTTCAAGAGAAGAGAGAGGATTTCCTTTGTTCCAGCCGCTGAGTTGCTTGATTACCTCACTCGTTGAGCATTTACGGAGTGTTTGCTGTTTACAAGATTTTATGTTGGGGGAGGAGGTATAAGAACAAGACAACCTGGGTGAGGCAGACATGTCACGTCTAAAGTCACCCCACTCTTGGCTTTTTAAAAATTTTTTGGTTGTGCTGGGTCTTCGTTGCTGGTCGGGCTTTTCTTTAGATGCCATGAGCAGGGGCTGTTCTCTAGTTGAGATGCTTGGGCTTCTCACTGCAGTGGTTCCTCTTGTTGTGGAGGACAGGCTCTAGGCACATGGTCTTCAGTAGTTGTGGTACACAGGCTTAGCTCCCCAGCACGTGGGAATCTTCCCGGATCAGGGATGGAACCCATGACTCTTGCATTGGCAGGCAGATTCTTTACCACTGAGCCATCAGGGAAGCCCACTCTGCTTTAAAACCTTCCCATCCCCCTGAAGGTCAAGTTCAGAATTTTTAGAGGAGTGGGGGCTGCAGACTGGAGGGCACAACCCCCTGTCCCAACCTAGCCAAGACCCTCCTGGTATACCCTTTTCTGTACCCTCTACTTTTTCTTCCTTGCATTTACCAACGTGTGTGTAGTCATTGATGTCGCCTTGTGTTGCGTGTCAGTGAAGTGAAGTGAAAGTGAAAGTTGCTCAGTTGCGTGTCATGCCTGCCTTAAAACCCAGACTCCTCACTTCTCCTTTATGGCAGGTAACACAGTCGTTACCTGGGTAACCTGTGTCTTTCATCATGCTTAGGACAAAATCCAGCCTCGCTCAGTACCCCTCATCCAGGCCCACCCTGCTCTCTGGCCTCCTCTTCTGCCTGCATGCCCCCACTACTTGCTGCTGCCCTCTGGTCATGCCCCAGGAGTATCGATGGGGCCCCCATCTTATTATCTTCTTTATGAGAAAGCTCTTTCCTGGGGAGCTTCCACAGGTGAGCCCTTGCCTTCTTCTAGGCTTCTGTTCAGGTGTTCTGTCCTGGGAGAGGTGTCCCCGGGTGGCTGTCACCCATCACTGCCAGGATGCGCTCACTGGTGCCCCCGTCCCTCCCCTCACCCCAGCGTGGGCTCCTGCAGCCCCAGTGCTTCTTGCTCCTCCACCCGCAGGTTCTTCCCCCCTGCCCCCCGCCCCACCCCGAGCTTTACAAAGGTGGGGCTTTGGACCCCTCTATTCTTGCCAGTACTTAGATTGGCCTTCCGCAAATGCCTGGGCCATGATAGCTGCTCAGTAAATATTAGTTGAATAAATCACCAAATGTCACAAGAAAATTTCATGCTGAGTGCCTTGGGAGCTTTAGACATGAAACCATCAGTGAGTCCCTGCAGACCTGCTCTGGAGCGATTCCTAGTCATGACCGTCCCCTGGTCCAGGCAGCCCTTTCTCTTTCGTGACCTCCAGCCACCATTGAAATGTGCAGCTCTGTGGTTAGCAGCCTGCATGTGGACATCCTTGGGAAAGCCACCAGCTTTGCTGCTGATGGAAGCTTGAGCTGCCCCCTCCTGCTTTTGGCCCTCCAGGAGGACTGTGGGCCCTGGAGAAGAGGGCCTGGGGGCTATCCGCCAGGGGGAGACCCTGCGCAGGGCCGTAGAGGGCAGGCCTCCACGTGGTCCTGCACATGGCTGACCATGCCCCTACTGGGGTCATCTCTGCCTTTATTCAGAAAAGTGACAGCAATGCCAAGGGGTCCTCCAGCTGGCTGTGGGAGCGACTTCTGGGATCAACTCATCGAAGCCAGCACAGGCAGGCGCAGCAGGCATGCCGGCGTGGCTCGCGGGGGGCTCTCAGGCATATGAATCTCCCCAGCCGTTTGTCCCCTGATAAGAAAGCCTCTTTTATGATTTTCAATTTGCCCTTATTCTGATGAAAAGGAGCCAGGGTTGGACCGCCCAAGACGGAGCTAATCAAATAAAGCAAATTGGTGTTACCTTCTCCTCGTCCTTATTATTTCTATGGCTCCAGCTGGAATTTATTATGAAAAGCAATTGGTTTTCATATCTGGCAGATTGCAGCCCAGGCCGGGCCTGACAGCCCTTTCTTCCTGATCGTTCCATAAATAGCCCAGAGTGGCCAGACTGGGGCAGGGGAGGGGAGGACACAGGCTGTTCCCCACCCGCTCCCTTGCTCCTGATCCCCCAAATTGTGAAGACCCTATAAACAAGGCAGAAGAAGAGGCCGGGTTGAAAGGTAATAAGCCAGTCCCTTCCCGTGAGACTTGAGCTGTCGCCATGGAGTCTCGGGGTTCCGTTTGGCGTCCCGTCAACCTTGCTATGCTCTCGCCATCAATTACCACTCTCGCTGGGTTTGTGTGCGAGTGAGATAAGCAGGGGAGACATTCCTTTTCCAGATTTCTTTCCTCCCCTTGCAACAAAAGGAAGAACTATAGGAACAATTTAAATCAAGCTCAAATGATCCTTTCTTTGTATGAAGCGTTTGAATGGTTCCCGGGGGGTTCTGAAAATGCCCTGGCTCGTTGCTGCTAGAGAAGGAGAGTGGGTCCCTGGGATGTGCTGGGGATTCAGAGCAAGATGCTGGGAAGGGGTGCAGTGAGTGGCTTGCTGGTTCTGCCCATATGAGCTGTGTGACCTTGGGAAAGTTAATTCCTTTCGCTGTGCCTCAGACCTTCTCACCTGGAAAATGAGGGTAACAATACCTACCCACGAAAGTGGTTGTGGGATTAGGTTGAGAAATGGGTGTAAAGGGCTTTCCCCTGTGTCTGACACACCGTAAACAGAGCCTCTTGTTGTCATAGTAATTGTTGCCATGCTTATTATTGACATTTTGGACCAGGCTGTGTACTTGTAATGGTGCATCTAAATCAGGTCGTTCTGTGTCGGGAAGATCAGGAAGAAAGGTGTGGGTACATAAATATGTGAGCTGCAATTAGGGGTGGCATTTCTCATTTCCTAACTGCCCACAGGAACGGAGATTTAGCACTGTTTCAGGAGTAGCAGCCGTGGCTCCCGGACACTGCATTTGCGCCTTGTCACAGGGGCCTGTTTTACATTTGGGGTCAGGGCCGGGAGTCCATTAGAGCTGCATGGGCAGCATTTTCCTATAGCCAGTCCCTGCCGTGTGCCTCACTGTGGCAGGGATGTGACCAAAGGCAAGGACAAGAACAGAAGAGTCTGCCCGGGGCTTGGGTTCCAGCCGGACACAGGGAAGTTCTTTGGAGATGCTTACTGTTTTAGAAGTCACCCAGATATTGTTCGTATAGTCAAGGCTATGGTCTTTCCAGTAGTCATGTATGGATGTGAGAGCTGGACCATAGGAAGGCTGAGCACAGAAGAATGATGCTTTCAAACTGGGGTGCTGGAGTAGACTCTTGAGAGTCCCTTGGGTAGTAAGGAGATCAAACCAGAAATCTTAAAGGAAATCAACCTTGAACACTCATTGGAAGGAATGATGCTGAAGCTGAAGCTCCAGTACTTTGGCTGTGTGTGCTGTGCTTAGTCATTCAGTCATGTCTGACTCTTTGCAAACCCATGGACTGCCACCTGCCAGGCTCCTCTGTCCTCCAGTCAAGATTACTGGAATATTGTAAAGTAATTAGCCTCCAGTGAAATTTTTTTTTTTTAAAAAGGTGAAAAAATAAAAAGAATACTGGAGTGGTTTGCCAGGCCCTCCTTCAGGGGATCTTCCCAACCCAGGGATTGAACCCTTGCCTCTTATGTCTCCCGCATTGGCAGGCAGGTTCATTACCACTAGGGCCACCTGGGAAGCCCAAGTCTCCTGCAGGGAACCCTGCAAAAGGGAGCCGAGTTTATTATCATCAGGAGTCATGAAGAATATGTATTCTATGGCCTGCAGCATGCTGGGCAGCTTGTATATGTTGTGTCTACTTCGACAGAGAGATCAGGTAATTTGTTCAAGGTCACACAGCTCATCAGGAACTGAGTCAAGACTTAAGATGTTACCAAGGGTTTGCTCTAAATCCCATCAGCATCTTCTTTTTAAAAACTCCTTATTATGGAAAATTTCAAATATCTGCAAATGTGGAAAGACTAGTATAATCAATTCCATATACTTATCACCCACTTTCAACTGTGGGAGACAGCAGACGACCAGTCTTGTCTCATCCACACACACACACCTCACCATGCATATTATTTTGAAGCACACTTTATTTTAGACTGTGTAATTTCATCAGTGAATATTACAGTATATATCTCTAATACATATAGGCATCTCTCTGTCTCTGTCTCTCTCTCTATATAAATGTGTGTGTATATAGCTCAGTCATGTCCGACTCTTTGCTACTCCATGGACTGCAGCCCAGTAGGCTTCTCTGTCCATGGGATTTTCCAGGCAAGAATATTGGAGTGGGTTGCCATTTCCTTCTCCAGGGGATCTTTATGGCTCAGGGGTCGAACACACGTCTCTTGCATCTCCTGCAAGAGATGCAGTTGGAGTCTTTATCTGAGCCACCTGGGAAGCCCTGATGTATATGCGCATTTGCACAGTTGCTCAGTCATGGCTGACTCTTTGTGACCCCATGGACTGTAGCCCATAAAGTTCCTTTGTCCATGGTATTTGCCAGGCAAGAACACTGGAGTGGGCTGCCATTTCCTTCTCTAGTATCTGAACATGATCACCTTAAAATTACTTCTACACTACAATTGTCTCTCTAAACATTCGTAATAATTCTAAACATCATTAAGTATCCAATCATTGTTCAAAATTCCAATTTTGCAAAAATACCCCATCCTTTTTTTTCAAAGTTTGACTCGGTATCCAAGTAAGATTTATACGTTGTGACTGGTTGATTTATCTCTTTGTCTCTTTTACTCTATATGTTCCTACTTCCTCCACTCTACTCTTTTTGTCACTGAATTTGTTGAAGAAGTCAGGTCATTTGTCCTATAGAGTTTCCTACAGTCTGGATTTTGCTGTCTATATTCCCAAGGTGTCCTTTTTACTGTGTTTATCTGCCATCTGTACAGCTGATAAAATGGGAGTTAGTTTAGGAGATCAGAATAATTTCAAGCTTCTTCTTTTTCTTTTTGATACAGCAAAATGTTCTTCCACTGGGGACACACACTATCTGATTGTCTTTGTTTTGTGATATCAGTCACTGTTGATAACCCATTAATTCATTGTTGTTGTTGTTCAGTCACTAAGTTGTGTCTGGCTCTTTGCAACCCCATGGACTTTAGCACAGCAGGCTCCTCTGTCTTCTACTATCTCTCAGAGTTTGCTCAAATTCATGCCCATTAAATGGTGGTGGTGCTATCTAACCATCTCATCCTCTGCTGCCTCTTTCTCCTTCTGCCTTTAATCTTTCCCAGAACCAGGATCTTTTCCAATGAGTTGGTTCTTCATGTCAGGTGGCCAAACTATTGGAGCTTCAGCTTCAGCAACAATCCTTCCAACGAATATTCAGGGTTGATTTCCTTTCAGGTCAGTTTAGCTCAGTCATGTCCGACTCTTTGCAATCCCATGAACTGCAGCACACCAGGCTTCCCTGTCCATTACCAACTCCTGGAGCATACTCAAACTCATGTCCATCGAATTGGTGATGCCATCAAACAATCTCATCCTCTGTCATCACCTTCTCCTACTACCTTCAAACTTTCCCAGCATCAGAGTCTTTTCTAATGAGTCAGTTCTTGGCATCAAGTGGCCAAAATGTTGGAGTTTCAGCTTCAACATCAGCCCTTCCAGTGAACACTCAGGACTGATTTCCTTTAGGATGGACTGGTAGGATCTCCTTGCAGTCCAAGGGACTCTCAAGAATCTTCTCCAACACCACAGTTCAAAAGCATCAATTCTTTGGCACTCAGCTTTCTTTATAGTCCAACTCTCACATCCATACACGACTACTGGAAAAACCATAGACCTCAGAAGATGAACCTTTGTTGGCAAAGTAATGTCTCTGCTTTTTAATATGCTGTCTAGGTTGGTCATAATTTTTCTTCCAAGGAGTAAGCATCTCTTTATTTCATGGCTGCAGTCACCATCTGCAGTGATTTTGGAGCCCCCAAAAATAAAGTCTGTCACTGTTTCCACTGTTTCTCCATCTATTTGCCATGAAGTGATGGGAGCAGATGCCATGATCATAGTTTTCTGAATGTTGAGGTTTAAGACAGCTTTTTCACTCTCCTCTTTCACTTTCATCAAGAGGCTCTTTAGTTCTTCTTCACTTTTGCCATAAGGAGGTTATTGATATTTCTCCCAGCAATTTTAGCATCCTCCAATAATCAGTTAGTTTTGTGCTTGTGTGCTTTAAGATCATATATGAACTTGTGGATTTAAATATATTTAAGAGGTTTTAATCCATTGGAGTTACTACTGTTATTGATGTTCAAATTGTCTCATCTTTTGTCAGTGGGAGCCTCTTCAAGTTGGTTCTTGACCAACTTGAGTCCTTTTTGCTTGATTTTTAAGTCTTTGATATAGTTTAAATTATACTTAACAGTGAAACAATATTTTCCCTCTAAGATGAAGAATAAAACAAGAGTGTTTATTCTTACCACTTCTATTTAGCATTGTACTGGAGGTTCTAGCCAGTGCAATAAGGCAAGAAAAATGAATTGAAGCTCTCTAGAATAGAAAAGAAGAGTGAAACAATATTTATTCACAAATGACTTTATTATATATGTAGACTATCTACAGGAATCTACAAAAAGTTCCTAGCACTAATAAATAAGTTTAGAAGGTCATTGGATACAAGATCAATATACAAAAATCAATTGTATTTCTATACAATGAAATGAGCAATCCAAAAATGAAATTAAGAAAGCAATTCCATTCACAGTAGCATCCAAAAGAATAGAGTACTTAGATTAATTTACAGAGTGTAAAACCTGTACTACAAAGTCTTACAGAGAGGCATTAAAGATTTATGTAAATGGAAAGACAGTCTCTGTTCTGTGATTGGAAGCAATTAGAATAGTCAATATTGTGAAGATGGCACTTATTTCCAAACTGATTTCAAGATTGAACGCAACCACTATAAAAATTCCTGTGGGCTTGTGTGTTGTTGTTGCAGAAATTGTCAAATGAATCTTTTTTTAAAAATTGAAGTATAGGTAATGTATAATAATATATATAAATGTATATAATAGTATATAAATTACAGATGTTCAATATAGTGATTCACAACTTTTAAAAGTTATACTCCATTTGGAATTATTATAAAAGTTTGAATATTCCATGTGTTGTACAGTGTATCCCTGTAACTTGTTTTATATGTAATGGTTTGTATCTCTCATTCCTCGCCCCTATATTGCCTTTTGCCCCTTCCCTCTTCCCACTGGTAACCACTAAAAGTTGTTCTCTGTATCTGTGAGTCTGCTTTTTTTTTAATTGTATTCAATAGTTTGTTGTATTTTCTAGATTTGATGTATAAGTGATATCATACAGTATTTGTCTTTGTGATATTTCACTTAGTATAATGCTTCGCAAGTCCATGCATGTTGCTGCAAATGGCAAAACTTCATTCTTTTTGTGACTGATATATATATGATATATATGTTTGTGATATATATTTATATGTATCAGTCAACATCTTTTTAATGTATTCATCTGTGATGGGCACTTAGGTTGCTTCCCTATCTTGACTATTGTAAATAATACTGCTATGAACATTGAGGTTCATGTATCTTTCTGAATTAGTATTTTTATTTTCTATTAGTTATATACCCAGGAGTGGAATTGCTGGGTTATACAGTAGTTCTATTTTTGGTATTTTGAGAAATCTCCATACTGTTTTCCACTGTGGCTGCATCAGTTTGCATTCCCACCAAGAGTATACGAGGGTTCCCTTTTTCCACATCCTTGCCACTGTTTGTTATTTGTGTTCTTTGTGATGATGATTGTTCTTACTCATGTGACTTGCTATCTCATTGTGGCTTTGATTTGCATTTCCCTTATGATTAGTGATATTGAGATCTTTTCATGTGCCCATTGCCCATCTGCATTTCTTCTTTGGAAAAATATCTATTCAGGTCATCTGCCCATTTTTAAATTGGGTTTTTTGATTTTTTGATGTTGAGTTGCATGCGCTATTTCTATTTGCTGGATATTAACCCTTTATTGGCCATATAATTTGCAAATATTTTTTACTCTAAGTCCTCCAGCTTTGTTCTTATTTTTCAAAAAAATTTTAGCTATTTTAGGCTTGTTGTATTTCTGTATATATTTTAAGATTTCTTTTCATTAACAAAATGGAAAGAAAAAAACTAATCTTAAAATGTATACAGTAATATTAAGGACCTAGAATAGCTGAAAGAATTTTGAGAAATAAGAACAAAGTTTGAGGACTATACCCTGACTTTAAAACTTACTATATAGTTGCAACAATGAAGACATTATAGTATTGACATAAAAATAAAAAGTAGAGTAGAATATGAAGTCCAGAAATAAAACCTTATGTTTATGGTCAATTTATTTTCAACAAAGGTACAAAAGCAATTCAGTGGGGGAAAAGAGAGCCCTTAAAAAAAGAAAGAAAACAAACAGTACTGGGACAATTGAATATGCATGTGCCCCAAACCAGTTTAGGCCTTTACCTCACACTGTACACAAAAATGAACTCAAACACATCATTGACTTTAACGTAAGAAGTAAAAGTATGAAACTCTTAGAGGAAAATGCAAAAGAAGGTTTTTGTAACCTTGGGTTAGGCAAAACATTCTTAGGTGTGACACTAAAGTAAAAATGTTAGTTGCTCAGTCTTGTCTGACTCTTTGTGACCCCAAGGACTATAACCTGCCAGGCTCCTCTGTCCATGGGATTTCCCAGGCAAGAATACTGGAGTGGGTAGCCATTCCCTTCTCCAGGGGATCTTCCTGACCCAGGGATCAAACCCAGGTCTCTTGCATTGCAGGCAGATTCTTTACTGTCTGAACCACCGAGGAAACCCCATGACATTAAAAGCATGATTCATACAAGAAAAAATTGATAAGTTGGACTCCATAAAAATTGAAACCCTTTGCTCCTTAAAAGAAACAATTTTTAAAAAGAAGAATCATAGATTGGGAGAAAATATTTGCAAATCACATATCTGATGAAGGACTTGTAACTAGATTTTATGTAAATAACCCTTACAACTCAAAAAGAAGAAGACAAACAACTAAATTAAAAATGGGCAAAGGATTCAAATAGACATTTTATCAAAGAAATTACATGAATTGCTAATAAGGACATGAAAAGATGCTCAACATCATTAGTCATTAGGGAAATGCAAATTAAAACCCTACCACACACCCACTAGGATGGCTACAATCCAAAAGACAGACAATGCCAACTGTTGGGGAGGGTAGGGAGACTTTGCAACTCTCATATGTTTCTCATGGGAATGTAAAATTGTGCAATCGCTTTGGAAAACAGTCTGGCAGCTTTATTTTTATGTGATCAGATATACCTTTCACACATTGTTACTAGATTTTTTGAAATCATGTTTAGGAAAGTTTTTTAACTTAAAGTTTTCTAACCCACTTTCAGGTTAGAGAAATTCACCTGCATTTTCTTCTGGAGTTAGGTATGGTTATATTTATTGCATTTAAATCTCTGGTCCATTTGGAACTTATGCCACTGTAAGGTGTGAAGGATCCATTCAGTTTTATCTTTTTCCACATGCCAACATCACTTATTAAAAAGTCAGTCTCCCTCCCCCACTGACTTGAGATGCCTCCTTTATTATACATTAAATGTGTGTGTATAAGTGAGACTATTTCTGGAGTTTCTATTCTGTTCTGTTGGCTATTTATTTGTATGATGATTCCATACTTTTTAAAATATAGAGGCTTTACAGAATGTGTTAATAGCTGTTAGGACGGGCCTCTAAAGCTTAGTCCTCCTTATTGAAGTTTTTCCGGCTGTCTTTGGTGTTTCTTTCCCCTCCTGATGAATTTGATAATACATTTTTCTAGACACAGAAAAAGTACTCTGTTAGGATTCTTGTTTCCATTATATTACATTGATAAATTAACTTTGGGAAGATTGACATTTTTATGATCCTCACGCTTCCTAACCAAGAACATGTTACTCTTCTTCATTTATTGAAAACTACTTTTGTGTCTTTTTGATATTTATAGTTTTTCTCCTTAGGTTTTGGGAATTTCTTATTAAATGTATGCCTAGGTATTTAATTTTCTTTTTCTCTCAATTAATGCAGTCTTCCGACATTCCTTCCGTCTTGTGTGTGTGTACACATGTGGGTATGTGGATCTGACACACACACACACATATAAGCTATTATATAAGCACATATCTATTTTACAGATGATGTATCTTAATTTTACACCTACTTCTTTACTTTGATGATCTGCAGTAGTTTTTCCATTGATCTCATAATCTTTTTACTATATTGCACAGAGCGTTATTGGCTTTGCTAACTATTAGTTTCTTAGATTAAAATGTTTCTTTCTTAATTTAATTTTATTTTTCATTAGAGAATAATTACTTTATGATATTGTGATGGTTTCTGCCATGCAGCAACATGACTCAGCCATAGGTATGCATATGTCCCCTCCCTCTTAAACCTCCCTCCCACCTCCCACCCCTCTAGGTTGTCACAGAGCACGGCCTTTGCCTGAGTCACACAGCCAAATCCCCCTGGCGATCTACTTTACATACAGTAATGTATATGTTTCAGTTCTGCTCTCTCAAATCATCCCATCTTCTGTCTCCGCCACTGTGTCCACAAGTTCGTTCTCTATGTCTGCATCTCTGTTGCTGCCCTTTAGATAGGTTACCCGATTGAAAGGTTTCTTGCCTAGAAACCTCCTTAGTGAGAATGAAGCTCCTGGATGTTCACCTTTCTTCTTCTAATGTTCCCCTCCCTGCTGCCATGGAGGACTTGGATTGTTTTTCCGAGACTCTCTTAGACTGTCACTGCTAGTTCAGTTTCTCTCAGTTGGGGCTCCTGAAACAAGGATTTCAGTACAGGCAGTTTATTTGACAGGTGGTCCCAGGAAACACTGGAGGAGGAGTCTGAACATGAGAGAGGAAGGGGAGGCATAAAAAAAAAAGTACTTTTCCCCAGCAAGTCACCATCATGGGCGACTGGAGCTTATAAGGAGGTCTGGATGGCTTCCATATTATTCCACCCAGACAGGAAGTGAGGAAGCCTGGAAGGAAACTACCAAGTCCTCATCTGCTGGATGAAGGGTGCTTTCAGGGCATCAGGATTCCCCCAGCCAGGAGGGCAGAACTAGGATTCAAACCTGGCCTGGTAGTCTATGCCTCAGAGGAAGCTCTGGAGTCACAGTGATTCCAAGTGACTTCTGCTCGGTCACCTTCTGGCTAGAAAGAGTTGATTTCCTCATCTTTATGTTGGGGATGGTGATAGTAGCTACTTCATAGGGTTGCCATGAGGATGAAAAAAATGACATGGATAAAGAAGTATATGTAGATACAGATACAGACATAGACATAGATTCAGATACAGACGTAGGTGTAGACATAGATATAGGTATAGATGTAGACAGGGATGGAGAGACAGATGTGGCTATAGACATGGATACAGATGCAGATATAAGAGATGGCTACCGACTCCAGTATTCTTGCCTGGAAAATTCCATGGGACCTAGAGCCTGGTGGGCTACGGTCCACAGGGTTGCAAAGAGTTGGACACTGCTGAGTGACTTGAGCACAGATGTAGTTGTAGATGTAGAAATAGAAGCAAACCTAGACCACACATGGCGTGCTCCCCCTAGAGCTGCTGCTCACTGGGAGCTGGTAACATAAAAGAAAACACCGATTTTTCTGTGCATCTTCCTTGCAGTTGCATCACCCTCTGTCCTCAAGTCCATTCCCACTTCTTTGCTCCTCTCAAGTGGGTGCTCCCTTTTAGGCAGAAATGAAACTTACTCAAGTTCTCCCTTGATGGGGCCCCTCTCATGGGGTCTAGCCCACCTCTCCTTCCCCCCAGAGTAGTGCCCCAGCCTCCACTCCTTCCTCAGATCTTCCCCTCTGCTCTTTTTCACTCCTGAGTGTTCTCTGGCAGGCAGGGCAGCCCCACTCCCTTTGCATTGAGGGGGAACATGGGCCCCACTGCAGCCCCGTGGCTTTCCCTCTCTGTCCTCAGGACCTGTGAACTGTGGGCGGAGGGACTTTCCCCATCATGCAGAGCAGAGCAAGTTCTAATAAAATCAGAGTGGTGGATTAAACACTATTAGGTTGCTCATTATTGCGAGTTAAAATGATGATTCCATTTATTAAGGCCATTTAAGTTGGACACTTAGGTTCCCTGTGGGATTATATCCTGCCAGAAGTGTCAGATGACAGGGCCCCTTGCCCTCCCAGAAAGCAAAGGGTGGGTCACCAGAAGAAGGCAGATTTCCTCAGTGGGTGCTATTGTGGTTCTGACTGAGGACATGATGGTATCCGCGGATGCCCACTCTCTCTGGGTCATACCATTTATGATCTGGGGACAGTTGGCCTGAAGACACTGCAGAGGGTCAGTGACCATGTTTAGGACGACCAAGAGGAACAGAACAAATCACGAATCCTGTCTCAGCTCATGAGAAGCTGATAGGGTTAATGTCACATCTTCTCCAATAGATGAGTTTTCTGGGATGGAGGGGGTCCCTGCAACACTCTTGTGGGTCTCTTTGTTCTTCTTTGGAGGGGACAAGACAAGCAGCACCCGTCTATTTGATGGGATGTCTTCTTTGCTTATTCCCTGGGAAGTGGGTAAGTACAGCTTTTAGACTTCAGGGTCCGTCTAATGGGTCTTTTAGGGAGCCAGCTCTCTGAAGATGAGAACAGGGCTGCAGTGGAAAGGGCCTGGCACAGTGGGGCCCGGATTCCAGCTTCCCTGCCATTCAGAAATGAAAGAGAACTGTAAGGTTTTCAATACAGACTGGTAAGAGCAAGACAGATATCATCAGCTGACAGGTTGTGACAAGCATGCTGAGCTGTTTCCAGATTGTTTTAGTCGGCGCAGACTTAAAGGAGGAAACCAACACTGACACAAACCAATTGCACGGTGATCAGCAAACAACGAAGTGCTGGGAGTCACTGTGGAAAGTCTGTAATTTCCAATGGAATCACTGGTTAGTCATCACCTTGCTGCTGAATGACACCACCCCGCTGGGTGGGAACTACAATTAGCCGCTGTCACCCTAGAGTGACTTTTTTCTTCCCTATAGACAATGGAATTGTAAGAGATCAATAGTCAGTGGTCTGTGCCCAATTGTGAAATGGCCCATAGTTCAAAGGAAAAGAAAAGAATGGGATGGAGGCTTTTGCCCTGGGCCCCAGGGAAGCCTGGTTGCAAACTTCCTCACCTCTACTGCAGCAGAGAAACAGCAGCCAGCTTGCATCAGAAGGAATCTATCTAAGAGAAACAGAATCCTGGGCACAGAGAACAGACTGGTGGTTGCCAAGGGGGAGGGGGTTGGGGGAGGGATGGAGTGTGAGGTTGGAGTTAGCAGATGTAAGCTTTTATATATAGAGTGAATAAACAAGATCCTACTATATAGCACAGGAAACTCTACTCAATATCCTATGACAAACCATAATGGCAAAGAGTATTTTTAAAAATGTATGCATGCATGTTCAGTCACATCTGACTTTGTGAGACTCCATGGATTGTAGCCCACCAGGCTCCTCTGTCCATGGCATTCTCCAGGCAGGAATACTGGAGTAGGTTACCATGCCCTCCTCCAGGGATCTTCCTGCATCTCTTACATCTCCTGCATTGCAGATGGATTCTTTACCCATTGAGCCACCATGGAAGCCCCCCAAAATGTATGTGTGTTTGTATATATACACACATACATATATGTTGTTGTTCAGTCACTAAGTTCTGTCCGATTCTGCAACCCCATGGACTACAGCACGCCAAGCTTTCCTGTCCTTCACTGTCTCCTGGAGTTTGCTCAGATTCATGGCCATTGAGTTGGTGATGCTATCTCACCATCTCATCCTCTGCCACCCTCTTCTCCTTTTGCCTTCAATCTTTCCTAGCATCAGGGTATATGTATGTATACTTAAATCATTTTTCTGTGCAGCAGAAATTAGCACAACATTGCAAATCAACTGTACTTCAATAAAAAATATATTGATTAAAAAAAAAAAAAGACTTCCCTGGTAGTTCAGTGGTTAAGACTCCATGCTTTCACTGCAGGGGGTGTGGGTTCAATCCTTGGTCAGGGAACTAAGATCCAGCATTCCACATCTTGCAGCTAAGGTGTAAAAATTAAGTTAAATAAAAAAAAAAAAGAGGAAAGCCCTTGCTTTGCCCTGTTTGTGTCAGGAGCTGTCTCACACTGGCTAGGAGGGAGCTAGAAGGTCTGTGTGGTCCCCTGGGTGCTCAGCTCACTGGCCTTTCCTTTCTCTGTGCTGAGCCTTCAGGTGGAGAGGGATACTGAGCTGACCAGGGTGGGTGTACTGTGTGCTGTAGCTTTCAGGGGCATCTTCCTTTTGAAGGATGTTCCAGGCTACAGCTATTGGAACTTTATTCTGGAAGGTTTGCCACAACACCTGCCCTCAGCTGCCAGGAGAGTTTAGTTCTTTGTTTCCTTGATGTCCCCAAACTAAAATACGTCAAGGTGATGGCTATGAGGGGTTTCCCTGGTGGCTCGGATGGTAAAGAATCTGCTTATAATGCAAGAGACCCGGGTTCGAACCCTGGGTTTGGAAGATCCCCTGAAGAAAAAAATGGCAACTTACTCCAGTATTCTTGCCTGGGAAATCCCATGGACAGAGGAGCCTGGGGGGACAGGACTGAGTGACTAACACTTTTCACTTTCTTCATGGCTATGAGGATGAGAGTAAACATCCTTTGCTTTCTGTGGTTGACACTTGAGGTCTTTCAGGAAAATTCTCTTTGTTCTTTGTAAAGGGCACAGAGAACAGCCCTCCTGCTCTTGGCATGAGCATGTGGGTAACTATTTTTCTGACTTACTATGGTCGTGGACAGAATAGACAGATTACCTGGCGGTGCTGAGCCCTTTGACAGCTGAAGCCCAAATGGGAAAAAATCAGGTACTTAGCTTGCTTGGGAAGAAGTGCTGTAGGGCTCTTCCCCATCCAGTAGGAATCTAAATGCAGGCAATGAATCAGAGCATCTGGCCTCGGCGTCTAGTTCTTCCACTGGTCTGCGTTTAACATAGTCATCTAGTGTCTGCGTTAAACTTATTTATTTCCTAATGTAGGGTGATGGATTAAAAGATGTGCAGAAAATCTTTCCACAAGAGATAAGATATTGCAGGCTGCGACAACACCCCCGGCTCTTTTTTGCTTTCTCTCTTTTTCCTGCTTTTCAGGGCAGAGCTCAGGCCCCCACATCGTATATCCTGATTAGACGGTGGATATTACTAAGGGGATGTTTTTTAAGCCTATCATTGACACATTTAATTCATTAGGTACCAAATCCACAAGCAAATTTTGGCTGGCCGTAAAACACGGTTAATCCAGGGAGCTGCAATAAAAGGTGAAAAATTATGTTTCAGCAAATGTGGAATATTGCTTTTCTGTAGAGACTTTTACTGGTCTATGATATCTTTCTTCATAAATTTTTTTCTTGCTTGGTTCTCTTGGTAACTTAACCATTTGTTGTTTCCAGACCCCAGAATGGCTCCATGATTCTCTACAACAGGAAGAAAGTGAAATACAGGAAAGATGGGTATTGCTGGAAAAAGAGGAAAGATGGCAAAACGACCAGAGAGGACCACATGAAACTGAAGGTCCAGGGAGTGGAGGTAAAGAACAGAAAAGCTCTCTTGCTTCACGAATGTCATTTCCAGGCTGCAAGAGGATGGAATTGCTCTGGGGTCATTTGATGCCAGGCCCCTGTTGTTCAAAGGCATTTTTGTTTGCCAAGACCCCATTTGTTGTTTCTCTTTTTTCCTACCTTCTTACCCTAATAGTCTCCATTTACAATTTCCGTGAAATCAGATTTAACTAAGGTGTTTCTGATTCTTGAGAGTCCTTGGCATATACATTGGGATCTGCAAGGTTCCTGCAGATCCCAAGGAGCCACTGGTGCTTTGAGAGTTTGTGAGAGAACAGGGAGCTGTGTGTGGCATCTTCCTCTCCAGGTGGTGCTCAGTTGAGCGGGTCCCCTGGGAACCGGTGGTCCCCAACCAAAACCTGGCTTCCCTCCCTCTACTGACAGACCCTTCTGTTTCCCTCTGAGTGTTGCAGCCTCAGGGAGCTTGCAGGTGTTGCAGATCATTAGATGGGCTAGCAGGTGTGTCGCAGGGCTGGGGCAGAGGTTGGCGCTGCAGAGGGCATCTCGGAATGTTATGCCAACTTCAGTTTGGGGCCTGCGGGAGAACAGGGTACGGTCTGGTTTCCTTGGTATCGTCCTGACCCCGCGTGCTCTCACCCTTAGGGAGCCACGGAGACATTCCCCTGGTTCCTCTTTTCCATTGTTTGAGGGGCCGAGCCACATGTCATAGCAGGAGGGAGAGAACTTGAATCATGGTGCGTCCTGGCCTGCAAGTTAGTGAGAGCACCCTCTTTGCTTTTCTTGCTGGTCCTCGTAAAGGATCTTCCCTGGGAGTCTGGCAGCTCCTGTCTTGGACCAGGACCAGAAGCTGGCCGTGATCCACCTGGGATTTCACAGTGGCCAGAAAGGGGCCTCCCGGAGTCCACTGGCACTTTGGGTCCTCCAGGGTATCAGGATTGATGGCTGGGACCCACTCGAGTTCTACGGCTCACCCTCCACACTGATGCTCTTTGTGACGCACTTTGTCATTACGACTTCTTCTATATTAATCATGTGCTTTTATGGCTGTTAAAAATAGCATCCAATGGCTTTTATTATATTGCCCCACAGAGAGAGATAACTTTTGTTTTATGCTTTTGCATTTTTTTAAAAACACCTAATAACAATGCTTTATGATGATGAACAAAGAAAAAGCTACGGTAGGAGAAACCCCAGTTCCCTCTGTTCTCCTGGGTTCATTGCTTGCACAGCCAGGAAAAAGCAACTGTAGAGAACATTCAAATGCAGATTACCTCAACAGGCTGCTCCAGACCCAACCCCTGGACTGTGGCTGGTGATTGTGGAAACAGATTAGCCATTGTTATGGGGATCAGAGGAAGGCGGGGTTTTGCTCTGATCGCCCCTGATGAAGGGGTAGGTAAAAAGTGACAAGTGTGGGTGGAGCCCCTAATAAAGGGCCACCCAGGCTGTGGGAATTCACAGCCAAACGGTGGCCCTCAGCCCCTGTGCCCATGGGCATCTGGTAGATTTCATCTCTATGCTATGTAACTCTGGAACTTCCGGTTGTAAGTATTAATAACAGTGGGGTGGGATTCTGGCTTGGCAGCAGCCAAAGCTCAGGGGGGAAAAAAGCCCCAGTGTTCATTTTCTTCCTTCCTGTTGTAAATTAGAATCGTCACTGGATGGAATCAGAATGATTTATGGGTATTTTTAGGCCACATTTATGTTTGGAGTTATTTGTGGCTCCCTTTCCTGCAGGCTAATATGTAGACATGGTGGGGAAGTGGATTGGACCCTCAGACCACCGAGGAAAGGGATGGATGGACAAGGTGGTGGCGGGTTTCCATGACTTTCCGGGCATGAGTGGCGGTGGGGAGGTAGTGATGGGAGGCAGGCTTGGAGGAGTCTTGGCAGCATCACAAGGGGGTATGTTTTCAGGTTCTTGGAGAGTGAGGCCCCACAGTGAGACCCCACAGTGAGAGTGAGGCTCTCACCCAGTGAGATGTGGTGGCTGATGCCAGTGAGTTTGGGGAGCTGTCCCATTGAGTCGATCAGCAAACACCTACCTGTGGCCCTACCCTGTGCAGGGAGGGCCCTGTGGTGTCCACTGAGGAAACAGGAGTAGTGTTCTGGGTCCCAAGAACTCACCTTCAAATTGAGGAGGTAGCCATATACGTGCCTAAAAGTCACTAACAGTGCTGAGCAGTATGGAAGGCTGAGCTTTAAAGAGGCATGTTCTGGGGGTTCAGAGTGGCCTGTGATAATCAGAGAAGCTTCCTGGGTGAGAAGAAGCTTCCTATAAGCGAAGATCTTACAGTTGGGTGGAACTGTATGTCATAATTTCCATAGTGTTTCCTGGCTTACCTTTCTCATTTAGTCATGTGATTCTGAGAGTCCTTCATCCCTTTGAACTGTTCTGGAGTATTCAACTAAGGAGCATTTGAGACCCTCCTTGGTGGGTGGATTTTGGATTCTTTCCAGTTTTCCAACATTATGATGTTTGGGTTAATGTTACGATCCTTGCCTGCTTGTGCAAGACTTGGCATTGCTGGGTGTAGGGTCTGAGAATTTTCAGTCTTAGTTGCTCAGTCATGTCTGACTCTTTGCAACCCCATGGACTGTAGCATGCCAGGGTCCTCTGTCCATGGGATTTTTCCAGACAAGAATACTGGAGTGGGTTGCCATTTCCTCCTCTAGGGGATCTTCCTGACCCAGGGATCGAACCCACATCTCTTGCATCTCCTGCATTGGCAGGTGGGTTCCCAGTGCCACCTGGGAAGCCCCTCAGTCTTACTGGATATGGCCAAATTGCTCCTGAGTGGTTGTGCCAACCTCCCTCCCACCACACTGAGAATGACCATTTCTTCTGTGCCTCTCATGTGCTGCTAGGTGAAAGAAGGTACCCCGTTCAGTGTGAATTGGAGTTGTTCTCAGTTACTTGTGGGGATGAGCTCGTTCATTCTGGTGTTCATGGAAGTCCTCTGCTGCGGATTGTCTACCCTGGGTAGGATTTGTAAACAGTCCCAAAGGAAGGCTTCTCTGGCAAGACAAGTCCCACTTCTCAGTGGCATTTCTCCTGCCTTTGTTCTGAGCTAGACCAGTAACTGAAGCCCAGTGGTCCTTCTGGGGACAGTAGGCAGGTGGTCCTTTGCACCTGGGAAACTGCCGTGTGAACACAGGTGGGTTTTGAATCTCACAAGGGGAGGGACTTCCCAGTTTGGACCCTTCTTCCTTCTTCAGTCCTCCTTGGTGGCTCAGATGGTAAACCTGCCTGCAATGCCTACGACCCAGGTTCGATCCCTGGGTTGGGAAGATCCCTTGGAGAAGGAAATGGCACTCCACTCCAGTATTCTTGCCTGGAGAATTCCATGGACAGAGGTGCCTGGTGGGCTACAGTCCATGGAGTCACAAAGAGTCGGACAGGACTGAGCAACTAACACTTTCACTTTCTTCTTCATTGGATTCAATCCAGTGGTTTCTGTTGACTGAGTACCTATATCATGCCAGACATGGTGCCCGCCAGCTACCCCTACTGCTGGGTGAGGCAGACAGCCCTGCCTGGGTCTTGGGACTGTGATTTTTCTACCACCCGCCCAGTTTCCTCTCTTCGAGGGCATGATAAAGATATTTGGATCCACCGTTTAACACATCACTTGCTGTAAGCCTTCCCTCAGGCCAGGAAAACTTCCAGCCCTGTTCACGGAACTGCTTGAGGCCTGGCTGCTTTTGTTCTCAGAGGCTGGGGCCCTCGGCACAGACAGCAACTCAGAGGCACATTGATTTTCTCATCCTGGCCCAGGATGGGGGCAGCTGCTTTGGAGGCTGTTGAGCTCTAAGGTCCGTGATTAGTTGTCTTGTCTGTAAGCCAAGGAGAAGCCAGCTCGATAAGGTTTCTAGGGATGACAGAGGTTGGCAGGGAGGAAAAAAGAAGGTGGTTGTGGTGTCAATGTTTCATGAGATGAAATCTCAGCAGGCCTGAAACGGGTCCTGCTCACCAGGTAGATTGATGCCTGCTTACCTGGGGCCTGGGTAGGGGAGACGAGCTGTTTTTGGCAGGGAAGTGGGGGGTATTCCTGGAGAGCAGAGAGGTACATCTTGTGACCCCGTGCCCCTGGGATTGCCACAGGGGCTGGGATGCGCTGGGTGAAGTCAGCCCAGGGAGATGTTCTTCAAGCTGATCTAGAAGAGCACTTTTCAAGTTCACGGTGCTCTTCTCTGGCTGTCTTCACCCGTGCCTGCACACCTCTCTCCTGAAAGTGCCCAGTGTCTCAGAATCCAGGCTGTCGACCTCCCAACACCCTCACTGCTGGGGTCCCATCACTCAGGGATCCCCAGCCTCCGGGATCTAATGTCTGATGATCTGAGGCGGAGCTGATGTAATAAGAGTAGAAATAAAGTACACAATAAGTATAATGTTCTTGAATCATCCCCAAACCATCCCCACCCTACTCCCCGGTCTGTGGAAACATTATCTTCCACAAAACTGGCCCCTGGTGCCGAAAAAGTTTGGGGACCACTGTCATAACAGGAGCCACCCCTGGCTGCAGGCTAATGAATCTCCTATATGCCTGGCATGCTATCTCACTCAACCCTTCTCAAAACATCCATGCCAGATACATACTGTTACACCCATTTCATAGGTGAAGCGATGGCGCCTTGAGAGGGCTTCCTTGCTCCACATCCCACCCTGAATCAGCGTGGAGCTGGGACTTGAGCCAAGGCCTGCCTGGCTCTACAGTGTGAGCACTTGCCCTCGGCACTCTGGTGGGGTTTCGGGTCAAGTCCAGCACACACCCTTTGTTCATCAGCCTGCTGTCGAATACTTTCTACCCACTATCACTGGGGAAGGTACTGAAGATGTGGTAATGTCATCAAGAACACTCCCCATCTCGTGGAGACAAAAAAAAAAAAAATCAAGCTCACAACTGGGGGTTCCTGAGGGCTGGGATAGGAGGACACATAGGTGTCTAAGGCAGACTTGGTCTTAAGACATAGACACAGGGCACTAGGCGCTGGAGGAGCCAGACAGTGGCAAGGTAGGGATGGGGAGTATCAGTGGACAGAGACAGAGGCTGTTGAAAAATAGCTAAGATGATTTAAAGCAACAGATGCCCAGACTTACAACGTGTCAGCGTCTCTTCCAGCCCTTTGCACACCAAACGCTCACCCCATGGGGACAAGACTCTCTCTGCTCTGGTCACAAAGTTTTCCTTGTCATAGACATCCTGCCTTTAGAACCAATGGGTTGTTGACTTGAACCAGAGGTTGTTGATTTGACCGTGGGTAGCATGGACAAACACATCCTTCCTCCCAAGCCTGTTCCGAGGTGGAAAGGAACCCCCTCGTCTGGATCATCTGCCCTGCAGAAAGGCCCGCCATTGCCTCTGATTGGAATTTTCAGTTGTAAAGAGAGAGTTTTGTTTTGCTGACCTGTTTGTGCTGCCTGAAAGAATGAAAAACTGCTTTGACTTCTCAACTGAACGCCTGAAAGTTCAATGCCCCATCTGGAACGTGGCAGCGGTAGGCAAGGTTAGGTTTTTGGACTTGGCCTTATTAGAAGTGAGGTTCTTTACTTGGACACTTAGGCCACATATTAAGAAGGAACAAAAAAGGCACCTCTTTTAAAAGTAGGAGCAATATTGTAGTTACCGCATTAGGAATTAGCAGGGCATGAAATAACTGTCTGCCTTGTGGCGATGCCAGATCATTTCAGCTCTGCTTGCAGCAATAAGATAAATAGGTATCTTGCTTGCAGCTGATGGGAAATATTTAAAATAGTCAGCCACAAACATGTATGGTGCCCAAATCAGGTTTGGGAAATGGCAATGAATAGATAAGGAGGAAGTGAGTTGACTGATGAAACAGCTGAGGGGCAGAAGCTCAGGAAGGGGCAAATGAGTCTGTGTTGGCACTCTGTGCTTTTAAAAAGAATGCAGATTTTTTCTTGCCTTCTGTAAATGATCGTGTGGCTTTGGTCTGTGGATGTATTATGTCATCCCATTCCTCTTCAGACTTGCCATGAGCCCACTGGTCTACATTGTATAAAGAGTTCCTTGCTCAAAACCTCTTTTTTCCACGTCTGCCAGCCTTGTATTAATAACTTCTGAACCTTCCAGGGTATCTTCTCTGATCTTCTACAGCCAGAAGAAATTATCCTGTTTTTGATTGCTATAGTGCTCCACCTGCGCCTCCCTTGAGGAAGTGTTCTCTGTGAGTCTATATGAGTTCTGTCCAGTTTAATAAACATATATTATTTTCTAGATTGGGCTTCCCTGGTGACTCGGTGGTAGAGAATTTACCTGCCAATGCAGGAGACACAGGTTTGACCCCTGGGTCAGGAAGATCCCCTGGAGAAGGAAATGGCAACCTGCTTCAGTATTCTTGCTGTGAAAAATCCCATGGACAGAGGAGTCTGATGGGGTCCATGGGGTCTCAAAGAGTGGGACACAGCTTAGTGACTAAACAACACAGATTTTCTAGATACTTAACACCGTTATCTGGTGTCTAGATACCAGGTGATTCGAAGAGGATAGAGACAGGCAAGTAAGACAGAGGATCCTACTGGGGAACCTTCAGAAACTTGAAACTGTCATTTTAGTATGGTATGTTGATTGTTGTGATGGAGAAATGGTTTGGGGACAAACTTGTTTCTCTATCTGAGGAGAGGTTCTCCTCAGTCACCCACAGAAACTTGTTCTAAGCAGGGGGATCTGCTGAAGGACCACCCGCCTTCACAGGTACCCCCTCCTCTGAGCCTCGCCCCAGCCCTGCCATTCAGTCACAGCAGGTATTTTTATCCTTGCTGGTCACATGTCTGAGAATTGAACTCAGATCTTGGGGATGTCCAGTCTCGTCCACCCTTCCCATCTGATTCTGAGAGATGTGATCAAGGTGTCTGGTCTTATGACTGTCTCCAGTTCAGGGAGCCAGTCCTTTTTTTTTTCTTTTGAAGATTTATTTATTTACATATGGGTGTTCTGGGTCTTCATTGCTGCAGACAGACTTTCTCTAGTTGCAGTACAAGGGCTTCTTATTGCAGTGGCTTCTCTTGTTGCAGAGCATAAGCTATAGGGCATGTCGGTTTCAGCAGTTGCAGCTCATGGGCTTAGTTGTCTTGTGGCATGTTGGATCTTCCCAGACCAGGGATTGAACCCGTGTCTCCTGACTTGGCAGATGGATTCTTTACCACTGAGCCACCAGGGAAGCCCCGGGAGCCAGTCTGTTAAATGGCAGCTGGGAGAGTCTCCCGCAGTTCTCTTTTGACTTTCAATCATCCGAATTTTTGTGCCACATTCTGCTGGCACGCTTACACATTAAACTTAATTTCCTGTTACCTGGGTGTGTGTTGGTGGAATCAATTCAGGAACACAAATCCATAGTCCCTCCTTAATTTCTAATTACTTAGCATCCCTGGTGGCACGTCTCTACCCAATTCATATAATTAAATTTTTAACTAATAAATAACATAAGCCAGCTACATTTTGAAGGGGCCAGAGCACCCTTTCTGTTCACAGTCCACCAGCTCATGAAGGCCTGGCCAGGGTGCTGGTTCTACTTCTCTTCTTGGGGCTCCCTTGCCCCTGACCACAGCCAGCCGATGATGCAACAGCAAGGATGTTATGCGTCATTTAGTGAATATCTATTGAATACTTGCTCCTGTACCCAGCACTTGACAAGTACCATCTTATTCAGTGACTTGGCAGCTTGCCTACCCAGTGTGGGTAGGTACTGCCATGATCCTCTTTGTGTTTATGTATTCATGGCTCTCCTGGGTCTTTGTTGTCATGTGTGGGCTTTCTCTTGTTGTGGCAAGTAGGGGCTGCTTTTTGTTGCGGTCCATGGGCGTCTTGTTGTGATGGCATCCCTTGTTGCAGAGCACAGGCTCTAGCGAGCGCAGGCTCAGTAGTTGTAGCACATGGGTTTAGTTGCCCTGTAGCACATGGAATGTTCCGGGACCAGGGGTTGAGCCTGTGACTCTTGCATTGGCATGCAGATTCTTAAAACCATTGGAGCACTAGGGAAGTCCCATGATCTTCATTTTTGACAAAGTAATTAATTTTCTGGAGGTAAATAAATGGGGGTTTCCCAGGTGATAGAGTGGTAAAGAATCCCCTTGCCAATTCAGGAGACATGGGCTCAATTCCTGGGTCTGGACAATCCCCTAGAGTAGGAAACAGCAACCCATTCCCGTATTCTTGCCTGGAGAATTCCATGCGGAGAGGAGCCTGGCAGGCTACAGTCCATGGAGTCACAGAGTCGGACATGACTGAGCAACTGAGCACACAAAGAAATGTATCCAAGGATACACTAGCTGGTTAATATCAGAGTCAAGATACCATACCCTACCAGGTCTGTCTGGGAAATTGTCTTTCAAATTCCCAGTTTCCTCATCACTATACCTCATTGACTTCCAAAGTACCTGGATCCCCAGAAGATGTGTTTTTGGTCCACAGAATCCTGGGAATGAAAACATTAACATATAGCACTGAGCACAAAAGCCTGGGTCAAAGTCAAGACTGGGGATCAGGAAAGCCTTTTGGAGAAGTGATGGCCCCCTTTTTGGTCACTGGTCAGCCCTTCCTCGTAACTCCAACCAGTCAAGGGAAAAGAGTTCTTACCTCACTGAGCCTCCAGCCCAGGAGCCTGGCTCTGTCAGGCCACCACGGGCTGCAGAAGACCTGGATGTCATCCACTTCTGAGGTTGGGAGTTTGTCCTCAACACTCTGAATACCCTGCATGACCTGTCTTAGCTCTGGTTTCAGCCAAGTCTTTTAGGAGCTTCTTATATTTCCATGTTATGTTAATCTGCTCCTGGGATGAACTGCCCATTTCCATTACTCCTGAAGCTACAGGATATTCTCACCATGGTGATAAAGGTCTGTGTGCTCACTCTCCCCATGTAGGGTTGCCAGATTTAGTGTGCATGCATGCACACACACACACACACATACACACACATGCACACACCCATACACATACATGAGATATAGATGCTCAGTCCCATTTGAACTTGAGTTAAACAAGAATAGATTTTTTAGTGCAAGAATGGTCCTCAAAATATTTGGGACATACTTATACTAAAGCTTTTTACTAATAGTTTGTTTATCTTTGGTTGTGTTGAGTCTTCTTTGCTGTGCTCGGGCCTTCTCCAGTTGCAGTGAGCAGGGGCTACTCTATTGCAGTGCACGGGTTACTGATTGTGGTGGCTTTTCTTGTGGATCATGGGCTCTAGGGCACTTGGGCTTCAGGAGTTTGTGGCTTCCCTCCCAGGCTCTAGAGTGCAGGCTCAATAGTTGTGGCACATGGGCTAAGATGGCATGTGGATCTTCCAGGACCAGGGATCAAACTTGTGGCCTCTGCACTGGCAGGCAGATTCCCATCCACTGTATCACCAGGAAAGTCTCTTATACTGAAAAGTTATCTGGTGCATCTCTGAAGCTCACATGTAGTCCTGTATTTTGTCTGGCTACCCTCTCACCATCAGAGCAGTTTCCTGGGTGTCTTTGCAGACAGAGATTTGGCTGCTTGGGTATCGGTCTCATTGAAGACTTGAAGAATTGGGTTGGTTTCTCTCCAGACACATCATCAATACAGGAACCAGAAAAACAAGGACAGATACTGGCCCTGGCTTAGGAAAGAAGAACTTCCTGGCAGTTAGTTAGCTGATGAACCCACATGCTGCCAGGCTGGGGCCCTTCCTGCACTCTCTGAGAAGTGAGTCCTAGGTGCCTCCTCTCCCAGGAGGTCTGCGGAAGCCTGAGTTCCGTGCCCTTATAGACCACTGCCTGGAGGAAGGCAGGCCTCCTGCCAGCAGTGTTTAGAAAGCAACTTGTTAGTGAAGGAGGTGCCAGGAAGATTTTGAAGGAACACGTTTATAGTTTTTGCCTTCCTCATATCTCTGGTAGATGACAACATGTAAAATATTTTGCAATTCCCTTTTTAAACTTGATTGCAGCCTTATTGAACTAGAAAGTCCCCGAGAAGGTGGAGCTGCAGAATGCCATCTTGGTATGCCGAGCTTGTATTTAATTATTATCATAACAGTCCCTTAATATCATTGCAGATTAGCCCACAAGGACATGAATGGAAATTTTAGCATATTCAATTACAACAGAAACCCTTGAATACCACTGTCAAAATTCACCCAGGGCCTCCCTCTGTTTTGGCCTCCACGTTCGGCAGGCACAAAGTTAGATGTTACCCAGGCCACACAGCCTTGATTTGTAAGCATTATTTATGGCCTCATCTGGAGGCTGGGGGTGCCTTTTAAGAACATGATATATATCCTAACTGCTACCCACCTCAGTAAATGACCAGATTTGGTTGTTTGCGTTGGGTAAAGGATATCTCTGGCCTTCGCTTGACTGAATAGTAAATTATTGATCTTCTGCACATCTTTCAATTCCCTCACATTGCTGGGCAAATTTACTTCTGTCATCGGTGACTGTGGCTTGTCTCCAGTGGGGCCGTGCTCTTGGTGCTCAGAGAGCATGAATCACCAGCCTTGTCCTAGAAGAGTCATACCTGGCCCCCCTTTAGTTGAAACCATCAAGGGGAAGAAGGTATGTGGCTTGCAGAGTAATCGGGCCCCCATTGCTCTCTCTGCCCACTTCCCACAGGCCAGCAAAAACCATGGGGAAATAAAGATGAGGTGAAGGACTTTTGTGCTCCCTGGAGTGGGGCAAGAGAAGCATTACTGCGTAAATGAGAAACAGAGAAGCTCTTCACACGGCTTACGCAGTGGAGGGTGGAGGCCGCTTCGATGGTGGCTGGCTCTGGTTGCCTGGTTTCTCGTGTGTGTTTGTTGGAGTTTGTGGCTGCTAAGCTGCTCTACACTTGCCCTCCCTGGACTCAAGGTTAGAAACATAAAGCAGGCAATTTCACAAAAGAGCCCCTTTCTGTTCTGGAGTTTTTCTTCCAGACAGATGAAATGTCCTTGCACTTCCTCTTTGTTCTTCTTAATTCTAACACCTCGTAGTGCTGTGTGCCCTTCAGGGTTTGCCTTTCCATCTTGTTGCAAAAAACTCCTGCAAAGGCCAACACCAGCAGAGACACCTATGTTTTCACGTGGCTGTTTGCTCCCACGTGTGGTCCATTGGTCAGCAATATCAGCCCACTTGGAGCCCTTTAGAAGGGTAGAATTTCAGGTCCTGCCCCAAGTTCTGTTGAATCTAAATCTGCCTTTGGTATGATAAAATATCCACCTGTCAATGCAGGAGACAAAAGAGATGCAGGTTCCATCTCTGGGTGGGGAAGATCCCCTGGAGAAGGGAATGGCAACCCACTCCAATATTCTTGTCTGGGGAATCCCATGGACGGAGTAGCCTGGCTGGGTACCGTCCATAGGGTTGCACAGAGTCAGACATGGCTGAAGTGACTTAGCATGCATGCACGAACCCCCTACCCACCATGATTCAGAGGCGTGTGGATTTGGAAAAAGATTGACATGTGCCATCCTCTTGCTGTTGGTGGGATCCTCCCTTGGTGACTCAGTCCTAGGCAGGTAGTTTTAAAAATCTTATCTTAAGAAAAATGTCCAAAGGAAGATTTTACAAGTTCATCTGGTAATTCATTACTTGACTCTAAGCATCCTTTATAGATATCTCACTGAATAGGCTCTGATGTTTGAGCCTATTAGATCTTATTCTGCCCTTGGCCATTACGTGGGTAGGACAGCGAATCTCTGGACACAGGGCACACAGAGAGGCTGCCGATGACTGCGAAGCAGCCCTGACCTCTCTCCTCCAGGTGAAGCAGCCCATTCTTGCACCGATCCAATGTCCCCCCTGTAGTCCAGGGCTTGGCATGGTACCTGGTACACAGTTGGTGCTCAGTAAACACTTTTGGAATGAATGGATAACATGAATGCATTTCTTTTGTGAAAAGCTGGACAGTACAGGAATTCCCTGCTTTTCAAAAGTTCAATTTATGCTGCATCACTTTTATGAAAGACCTACGTTAGCACCTGTTTTCACTAGCCGAGAGAAATCCAGACCATTTTCACTTTTAGGAAAAAAGGCAAAAATAGCATTCAGCATTGGTTTTGCAGATACCATTGTAGAGAAAGCTGTACCCTGAGTGATGGGAGTGCCGCCACCAAGCTCCTTCCCCCAGAACCACATACAGCTTCTCAGGATTCAGCTGCCAGAGCTGTGACCTGGGTCTGAGCACCTGTGCTTTATCTCCATTTATTTTGTGTCTTTGTTAGCTAGATGTGTCCTAAGGTAATTGCTTCTTTGCTTTACACTGTTTCAACTTACAAAAGGTTTCATAGAAATAGGTTCCTTTAGGATAGCATGGAAACCTGTAAATAGTTTTGGTTTTGCAGTTTAGAGGTCTCCATGGCAACTATTGTAACGTGAAAGCAGCCGTAGGTTACATAGTTAAGGAATGGATGTGACTGTGTTCCAATAAGACTTTATCTATAAAGGCATGCTGAGGGCCGGATTTGGACTGTGGATGAACTTCACAGACTTCTGTTCAAGGTTACAGCAGCAGATTCTGGAAGAAATAGGAGGGGCTGTGGACACTTGTGAGAGATGGGCGAGGAATGATGAAGGACTTGCCACATATCCTCTTACAGACTTAAATTCGATCACTGGTGCATCCTACGATTCATGTTTGCTACCTGATGGTATTCATGGTTCAGTTCAGTAGCTCAGTCTTGTCCGACTTTTTGCGACCCCACGGACTGTGGCATACCAGGTTTCCCCGTCCATCACCAACTCCTTGAGCTTGCTCAAACTAATGTCCATTGAGTTGGTGATGCTGTCCAACCATCTCATCCTCTATCGTCCCCTTCTCCTCCCGCCTTCGGTCTTTCCCAGCATCAGGGTCTTTTCCAATGAGTCAGTTCTTTGCATCGGGTGGCCAAAGTATTGGAGTTTCAGCTTCAACATCAACCCTTCCAATGAATATTCGGGACTGATTTCCTTTAGGATTAACTGGTTTGATCTCTTTGCAGTCCAAGGGACTCTCAAGAGTCTTCTCCAATACCACAGTTCAAAAGCATTAATTCTTCAGCACTCAGCTTTCTTTATAGTCCAACTCTCACATCCATACATGACTACTGGAAAAGCCATAGTTTGACTAGATGGACCTTCATCAGCAAACTAATGTCTCTGCTACTTGGCTTATAATTCTGCAAGTAATTAACACTTTTCTGCACAACATGCCAGCATTGTTAGTTGTATTTGTCTTGGTGAAACTAGGGTCTCTCCTTTCTCCTGACATTTATTGACAATTCCACGTATTTCATGTGACATAGGATAATTGTCCTCCATCTAAAGAAACTAGGAAGAGCGTCCTGCAAAGCAGAGCTTGAGGTGAAAACTGGGAACCAGTCCTGTCTCTCCCATGAGCCCAAGGCTTTGCTCCATGGTACTGCTGAGACGGTGGGCAAGTCCCGGTGATGTGCTCAGAGATCCCTTGTCCAGGGACAGCTGAGTCAAAGGTGTGTGGCCTTGCTGAGACCAGGTGGGTTAGAGGAAGGATCTCACAGAAGAGGGAAAGGCGCTACTGCCTGTATCCTTGGGCTTGAAGTGCCTTGAAAGCAGCCTGCACGTGTTTGATGTGCCAACATGCCCCTGGAACAGAGGCCGTGGGGAGGGTGCAAATGCTGTTTGTCCGTGTTTAAGTGTTTACATGACAGCACGAGAAAACCGGGCTCTTTCTCTTTCATCTCAACTGCCACGATTTACGTCCAGGTTTCTGATGGATGCGAGAGGGAGACATTTATTACAAAAGCGTAAGAAATGTTGACTCTTCCCGAATTGATTATCTAGAATTTATTTTATTAAATATTCGAGGTGGCATGTGATAAACGGAACCACTGCTGGTTTGCAGCCTAATGATTCATGTATCCGCGGAGGTGATAAGGAAATCAGAGACTCGGTTTGCCATTTCAGGGAAAGAATATGGATTATTATTAAATCCGGAATGGGCCTCCTGAGAAGGCTTCCTTAAGGGAACACACGTATCAATAATTTCTTCTTCGTACAAGAATCCTAATGTTTCACTTACGGAAACATAAATTCTAACCAAGTGGCTGTGTTTTTTCCCCCTCCCTTTGCTTCCTTCCATCCTTTCCTTATGGATGATCTGCTTTTATTCCTCAGTGTCTAGAGTTTACAATCCTTTAATCTCCGCATCTTTGTCGTCCCACTTCTAATTCTTTTTTTAAAGTAATATTTATTTATTTGGCTGCATCCGGTCTTAGTTGTGGCACGTGGGATCTTTTGTTGGGCATGCAGATTCTCCACTTGTAGCTCTTAGGATCAGTAGCTCTGAGCCATGTAGCATCTTAGTCCCCCAACCAGGATCGAACCTGTGTCCCCTGCATTGCAAGGCAGATACTTAATCACTGGACCAACAGGGAAGTCCCTCCATTTCTCATTCTTAATGCTGAAAAGCTCAGCTGAGGTCTAAGTATTCTAGCACACAAGATGCTAGTGGAGACCAGGGTACTGCCCCCTTTGCTTGAAATTTCCTCAATGGTTTGATAAATCTTGGAGGGGACTATGGATGCCTATGAGACCTCAGAGCTCCAATGGAATTTAGGATGCTACCCTGACCCTGTTCTTGCAGAAGCTATGGGGCAGCCAGGCTTATCTGGTGGGCTGCCTCTGTGCAGAGGACAGCAGGTGGGAAGCCCTGGGACTCCGCCCCTTCTCAGGTGACAGGGAGCCAGGGGGGATTAGCAGGCACTGCTGAAGGCGGCGTAGGTGTGACCGTCCAGCCGCCAGTGCAGGACCGACCAGGCAGAAGGAGCTCCCAAGTGACGCGTAGCAAGGATGACAAATCTGCCTGCCTTATGGTGACATTTCAAAGGTATTAGCATTGTCTGATAGCTTGAGTTTCAGAATACTCCATGACCTCTTTCTCTTTCCAAAATAATAGACAGATGGTTAAATACCGTAATCTTTTCCATAGGAGACTGTGGGAGATGAAATTGGGAAACCCCAAGACACTCGTCTTTCCCTGCTTCCTTCTGAGCACTGCAGTGCAGCTGAAACACACATTTAGCACTTTCTTTGGTGTGACGCCCCGACTCTGAAATTTTATTTAACCTCCCTCATTTTGCTGTGTGTTTTTATACATGGAATTAGACCTAATTGTCAGTGTGATGCCATATTAGGTTCAGTTTCCCCAAAGAATCCACCTTGAACTGCTCAGCAGTTATTTCTCACAAACAGGATCTGCTTGACTTTCCACTGGACTAATCAGTCCAGGAGGAAAGGAGCTTGTTGCTGACCTTTAATTCCTTAATTGCTGGGAAATAGTTGAAAGAGACTTAAATACTAGCCCCCACCTAAGGGTAGGTATAATGAGGCTTCCTTGGGCTCTTTACAGCAGGGCAGGGTTGGGTTGCTCTGCTCTCATCTTATTCTCTGGCCCTGGAGCCTACATCCCCAGGGCTACTCTGAAGACGGTGGTTTGGAGGATGCTCTGGATTCCCTGTCTGCGGATCAGCTTCTATCTCCCCAGCACCGAGCACTGTGGGGACTCAGTTTATATTTCCCAAACAACGGAGGTGAACGTGGAGGGAGCTAACCCATCAATTTCAGGTTCCCAATGGGGGCGGTGGTCTGCCTGGTGATTGATCTGAGCCCAACATTCCCACAGAGTGTGGGTTAAGTGTGGCAGCCTCCTGCCGTCTTGAAGAACCGTCACATTTGCCTTTTCCCCAGAGGCGGTTAAGTAAATCCCATGCAAGTAGGGGATGATGGATGCTTTCACACTTTGCGTGCTAAGTCACTTCAGTTGTATCTGACTCTGCATCCCCATGGACTGTAGCCCGTCAGGCTCCTCTGTCTGTGGGATTCTCCAAGCAAGAATACTAGAGTGTGTTGCCTTGCCCTCCTCCAGGGGATCTTCCCAACACAGGGATTGAACCTGTGTGTCATATGTCTCCTGCACTGGCAGACGGGTTCTTTACCACGAGCTCCACCTGGGAAGCCCATGCAAGTTGCCCCCCTCCCAAATGAATGAATGAACACCTTCAGACATAATATAAAATGTTTGGAAACGTGAAGCAGCATGGCATTTTGGCCATACATGTACATTTTTTTTCCTTTCACAACACCTGGCAATAAAAATTTTTGGGCTAAATACCAGATGAGCATGTGCCTCATTATGTATAGTAACTTTGTCTATAACTTTTTTAAGCCCTCCAGATGGAAGCCCGGGATAAATGTGGAGAGCTGGAGAAGGGAAATGAAAATAAATGCACTAAGAAATAAAGAATCTGTTTTTTATACTTTCTTTTGCAAATAGTGTTTGCAATGACATATTGTGAATGGACTGAATTATAACAAAAACAGGAATGAAACAGAGCCTGGGGGTAGGAAGAGCAATTGTTACACTTACTTTAACTGATATAATGCAAAGGAACGCTTTTTACACTCAATTAGTTTGCACATTGTGTTGGACACAAACCAGAATGTAGAACATTTTTGGGTTTTGTTTTTACATGATTAAGGGAGATGAGATGAAATAAATTCAGTAAATTACCCTCCATTCCTTTTTGGGCTGTGATGCTTTTGCTTTGTTTTCCCCTGCCCCTGGTACTGAATGAGTGGGAGGATGGGCAGTGGGGGTAGCAGGTACCCCGACCTCTGTTCCCAAACAAGACAGTCCTTCCAAAGATCAATGGGTTTTCAATAAAGTTCTTGCCTCTTCCTTAGGGCCATCTTTTGCTGCATAAACAAGGTTACGAATTAGAGCTATTTACATTTGGTATTTGATTGTATTTTGTGCTTTGACTATCAGAAAAAGGCTAGCAAGTGTGATAGAGGCTAACAGATGTTAGCAAGCATTTAGGCAACGAAAGTATTTCCAAGGCTGCATATTTCAAGATCCTTGTTTAATTTATTTTGCTTAATTATCCTTCCTTGCATTTTTAATGCTCCTAATATGATAATATTAAGAATTGCAGGGTGTGATTATGTACTGCTGATTACAATATATGCGAGATGTAAGGGGAGATGTGGGTGGATGCTGGCAACAGTTGGACTTGGGGGACCCGGCCCTGTGTCTTCCTGAGGGCAGGTCTGTCTCCTGCAACTGGGGTCTGGGGAGGGACTGGGTCTTTTCTGCAAATGATGTAGAAAGGGTTTCTCAAACTTTAATGTGCATACAAGTCCCCGGGGAATACTGATTCCGTTGGTCTTGGTGGGGCCTCGAGATGCTGCATTCAGAGCAAGCTCCCAGGTGGTGCTGATGCTGCTGGTCATAAATCGTAGTTTGAATAGCGATGATGGGAAGATGTCAAGCAATGAAAATGACATCAGCTGTATCCCACAGGCTGCCGAAAAACTGGTACCCCCTGCTAGTTGAAAATACCTGCTGACAGAGCCATGCCCAGGCCTCAGGGCAGTTTCCTCTGGGCACAAAAGCTGTGGTCAAGGGCCCTGATCTGACTCCTATCTTTTCAAAAGCTCATCCTTGGCTTTATACATGCAAAAGGAAAGTCACACCTGCAGTGAACTCAGTGATTCTGTGTTTTATATTCAAAACCACAAATACTAATAAGGAAACAATGGGAGAAACCTGTTAGGTATAATATCCAATTATAATTATTTTTACTCCAAAAGGCACGTCAAATAAATAATGCAGTTTATGTTACTTCTAGAAAATGCAGCAGCATTACTTAATTTACATAAATTATACAACTCATTATCTTTGTTTATAAAAAGCCTTAGCAATATTTTGGCTTATGGATCTAAAAGGGGCAAAAAAAAAAAAAAATTGCCAGATTTCAGTTCAGTGTAATTTTCCTTTCCCGCACAGTCACCTTTTTATTTATTTACAGAAAGAGCGTCTGTTTGACAGATCCCCTTAGGATTACTGCCCTTTCCTCATGATGAATGGAATGCATTAAGTCTGACTTTTGTTTATAAAAAGCAAATAAATACAAGTGAATTAATCCAAGTATTTGGAGGGAGCCCCGAGCAGCAGTGTGGCTTCCTCTGCTGGGTTTGCCTGATTACCGACATGGCACCCACACCTGCAGGGCAGGAAGCGGGGCTGCGCAGACCAGGGAGCTGGGCTTTCAAGGCTCTTTCTTGTTTTCTCTGTCGGTACCTTCTCAGGCAGCTTGGGTTGGGTGCCAGATTTGCCACCTGTGAGCAACTGGACTTTTCCTGGTGCCTGGTCCTAACCAGGCACGTTGTCACCCCTGAGCACCTGGACTCTCCCCAAGCACCAGTTGTCCCAACTGCAACATGCTAGATGTATTAAACACACATTGCGTTTCTGAGATGTAGCATGAAAAAAAAAAGTCATGTTAAATAACCCATTCCTGTTTCTATTGATTACATGTTGAAATTATGTTTTAAATATATTGGCCAAATAAAATACATCATTAAAATTAGCTTCACCAGTTTCTTTTTACTGCTTTACCATTACTACTAGGAAATTTAAAATGTGGCTTATACTGTATCTCTGCTGGGTAGTGTTAGGACTATCCTGTGCTAATCAAGAGGCTGGGCCCTCGATGACTGTTAATAAGCATGCTCATTGTTTAGACTCTGCTTCTGTTCTTCTTCCAGCCCCACAGCAGGCTCAGCCTCATAAACAGGAACTTAGGAGGCGATGCAGTAGGGAGGGTAGGTCTTGTCTGATGGTGTGGCTGGGGATTGGAGGGGCATGTGGGAGAAAATACAAGAAAACTGAGCTCTTTTCTTTCAGTGGTGCTTGGCTGATGCTTCTAGCTTAAATATTAAAGCCTTTGCCCATGGGTGGAGGAGCCCAGCTCCCACGCTGTTTCAGAGTGGAAACTGGTGAATCTAAACTTCCCTCTTGCTCATGCAGACCCATCAGAAGGGCAAGAGAAAAGGCCTGCCCCATGGCAGGGCTGCAGAATGGACACATGCTTACCAGCGGAGGGAAGGATGGATATTGTTTCACTCATGGGGACACCGGGGCTCTGCCAGGCACCAGGGTGGGTGGCCTTTTGGCATCAGTGTGTTCAGACTATAACCTCATGCTGGCCAGTCTTCTGGCTGACGCCTCTGTGGGGTTCACCACAGATGGAGCCTGAGACCCTAAATCCCAGGTACTCTCCTACCGGGTCCAAGTGAAGCTCTTTGCTTTCCTAGCATTTGGAAGATTAGACACAAAGTGATTTTGGTCACTTATTAGTTGTTGATTAATTGCATAATTCTTCCATCCATCCATCTATCCATCCAAGAAACATTATGATAAACCTGCTATGCCAGGCCCTTGGCTGGGCATTGGAGACACAGTGGTGTAGAAATCATGTACATTTTCTGCCCTCTTGAAGCCCCCAACTTAGTGGGGTTGGGACATACATGGTGGGGGTAAGTGGTAAGTACCTCAGAACCCCCCTGGCAAGGGGTGAGGGTGACAAACAAGTGCTGAGGGTGAAAAACCCCAGATAAAGGCAAGACCCTGGCCTTTGGGGTCAGCTCAGCGGTAAAGAATCTGCCTGCAATGCAGGAGACACAAGTTTGATCCCTGTGCTGGGAAGATCACCTGGAGAAGGGCATGGCAACCCACTCTAGTATTCTTGCCTGGAGAATCCCCTGAACAGAGGAGCCTGGTGGGCTATGGTCCATAGGGTTGCAAAGAGTTGGACATGACTGAAGCGACTGAGCATGTGTGCGTGCCTCACCTTCGGTAGTCCAGGGGCCAAAATGAATCAGGAGCAGTCAACCCATGACTTTCAGCATGGAGGGCCATTGCTGTGAAGAGCTGGGCAGGGCGTTCTCAGATGGAACAGCATGATGCCCAAAGGCTGGAAAGGACCTTGGTTTTCTCTGACAGAAGACCTGTGTGCTTGGGGAGTGGTGGACAGGGAGAGGGTGGTGCCAGGTGTGGCTAGTGGGGCCTGGAGCCAGGTTGTATGGAGGTTCAGCTGCGGTAAGAATTCTGGATTCTTTTCTAAGAACCATAAGAGGCCACTCATGGGATTTTAGGAGGGTCTGGGAGGCAGCGGGGGAAGTCTTGTTGGGTGTCTTGGCCCTGGGCCGAGGGATGCCGGGTGTGTCACTTAATCCCTTGGGGGTTGGTCTCTTCATCTACAAAATGGACAGGCTGAGGGAGGGGGAGGAAGTTGGCCCAAACCTTCTCCAAATAGGAAGTTTCTGTTCTTCTTCAAATTGCTGTGACTCAGAGAGCTCGGTCTTTCCCCATCTTGAAGTCGAGTGACCTTTGTGTCCCCAGGACTGATTCTGGATGACTTGTCGACATTTCCATCAGCTTCCATGTCTGAGAGTCCTTTGGCTTCATAAGATACAAGAAGACAGAGTGATCCCTGACTTTGCATCAGAATCACCGTGGGCTGCCAAGGTTCTCATTTGTCATCTGGGATGGGACCTGGGCATTTGTAATTTTTAAAAGCTTCCCAGGTGATTGACTCCACATATCAGCCTGTTTGGAGATCCAGTGAGGATTGGGCCTCTAAGAGGGGACAAAGATGGTCCCTATGGCCAGATGCCTAAGATGGACAAGGTCTCCTGGGACCACCCCCTCCTGTGTTCAAATATCTAGACCTACTATCAGATCAAGGGTCTTAGTTCAGAAATCATATTCACATCACTTTATACAAAGGGAATCTGATGCAACCCACAGAATAAATAAATCCGTGGTGGACTAAGGATTTTTTGTCTCACACTGGCAAGTTATTTGCTGAGAGGGCATAGGAATAGGTTTTCAGGAGTGCTGCTAATGAGGATTTGGGATTTAGAGGTTATGACCCAGCCAGTGAGGAGCATTTCTGATACATCTGCCTCCCCGCTCCCCTCCCCAACATGAGTAAGCCAGCCGAGTGTCTGTAAAATGTTTAAGAACCCAAGGATGGAGCCAAGTGGCAATCTATTTCCTCTTGTTCATCTCTAAAAATACCCAGAGACCTCTAATGGAAATGATAAAGATTAATAGCAAACTTCCCACCTCAACAAAACCAACTATAACCCTGGACAAAAAATGTGAAACAATGGTTGTCAAACACTGGAAAATAGACAGTGCAGGACTGGGATACCTGAGGGGACTATACAGATAAGAACTCTGGCTTTCTGGATGGAGCCATTTCCAGTAGCATGGGGATGGGAGTGGGTGAACAAGCAAAATATGGTGGTCTAGCTGAGTTAAGGAGATGGACCTCAGAGCTTGGGAGGTCAAGGGAACTGGAATTTGTAAAACAGAGTACTGGAAAGAGGAGAGATAAACAGAGAAAGAGGTCAGAAATCTGCATAGTAGGTCCCCCTGTCTTTGGCTAAATATTAAGCTGAGTGTGTATAAGGTGAAGCTCTGTGAGGTTGGTCCACAAACAACCACTGGAAGCTGGAAGCTAAAAATTCTCAAAGCTCATACAGAACTGGGAAATGTTCACTTTTGGAAGAGGCTGTGTGAAGAGATGTTATTGAACACTTGGGGCCTTCAATAGAAACCCCAGAGGCTCACAACTTAATAATAGGGCTTAGGCTCTCCCAGGAGTAAAGACTGCTCTAGATGCACCCCAGCAAAGCATAAAACCAAACTTCAAAACGAACAGGTTGACCTGCATGTAATGCAAGTGCCTTACATAAGAAAAGTCAATATTCTTTAAAGTCAGACAGCAAAATACACACTCATCCCCAATGCCCTGCGTTTGATCAAAAATTATTAAACAGGTTAGGAAATATGACCCATGTTCAGGATAAAAATCAATGGAAATGAAACCTCAAGTAGTGCAAATATGGAATTAGGAGACAAGGAGTTTATTTTTTCTAATATTTACTTATTTGGCTATATCAGGTCTTAGTTGTGGCATGCAGGCTCTCTAGTGGTCGTGTGTAGGCCCATTAGTTGTGGCATATGGGCTTAGTCGCTCTGTGTCATATGGGATCTTACTTCCCCGACCAGGGATCGAACCCAAGTCTCCTGCATTGAAAGGTGGATTCTTAACCACTGGAGCACCAGGGAATTCTCCAGATGACAAAAACTTTAAAACAGTTATTGTAAATATCCTCAGTGATTTAAAGGACAAGATGAACAGTGTGCGGAGAGAACCACAAGACAGAAAAAAGAACTGAGTAGAATTTTTAGAATTGGAAAATACAATATCTAAAGTGAAAGTTCATCAGATGAGTGTATTAGCTAAATACTGATGTATTAAAAATTGCCACAAACATAGCAACTTAAAATGACAGGTTGATTCTTAGTTTCTGAGGATTGAGACTCTAGAAGTGATTCAGCTGAATCTGCTGTATCAGGGTCTCTCATAGGCTGCAATCAATGCACCAGTCAGGGCTGAGGTCTTATCTGGAGGCTCAGCTGAGGAGGGTCAACTTCTGTTTTTAACATTGAAGTTGATTTACAATGTTGTGTTAAATACCGCTGTACAGCAAAGTGATTCCATTTTGTATGCGTATTTTAAACACATTTTGGTTTAAAATATTCTTTTCCATCCTGGTTTATCCTAGGATAATGAATATGGTTCTGTATGCTATACAATAGGACCTTGTGTATCCGTTCTGTATATAACAGCTTACGTCTTTTAACCCCAGCCTCCCTCTTCATCCCTCCCCTAGTCTTCTCTCCCTTGGTAACCACCAGTCTGTTCTCTATGTCTATGATTCTGTTTCTGTTTCCTAGATAGATTCATTTGTTTCCTAATTTAGATTCCACATAAAAATGATATCATATGGTATTTGTCTTTCTCTTTCTGACATACTTCACTTAATATGATAATCTCTAGTTGCATTCATGTTGTTGCAAATGGCATTATTTCATTGTGTATATGTACCTCATCTTCTTTATCCATTCATTTGTTTTTGGAGACTTAACACTTAGGTTATTTCCATGTCTTGGCTATTATGAATAGTGCTTCTGTGAACACAGAGGTGCATGTATCTTCTTGATTTATAGTTTTGTGAAGATATATGCCCGGGTATTGGACACAACTGAGCGACTGAACTGAACTGAACTGAACTGATGCCCAGGTGTAGGACTGCTGGATCATATAGTAATTCTATTTTTAGTTTTCTGAGGAATCTCCATACTGTTTTCCACATAGGCTGCACCAATTTACATTCCTGTCAACAGTGTGGAAGGGTTCCCTTTTCAAGGAGGATCTACATGTACCCATCTTAGGTGATGTAACAATTCAGTTCCTTGGTGGATGATGGACTGAGGGCTTCAGTTTCTAACTGGCTTTTAGCCAGAGGCCACCTTCAGTTCTTTGCCATTTGGGCCTCTCAAAAACAGAAGCTTGTTTCTGCCAAAGGATGTGAGCTGAAAAGACAATAGAGAGAGTTTACTAGAAAGACAGGAGTCACCGCCTATGGTAATCTAATCATAGGAGTGACTTCGCATCCCTTTTGATGTATCTGTTTGATTAGAAGCAAATTACTAACATGCCCACAAAGAGGAGATGGGGATTATACAAGGGGATGGATAACAGGAAGTTGAGGTTGTTGGGACCATTTTAGAGTCTAGTTATCACAATGGGCTTAATAGTAGATTAGACGCAGTAGAAAAAAGGTCAGTGAACCTGAATATATACCAGTAGAAACTTTTCAAACTAAAGCATCAGAAAAGAAAGAGTAAGAGAAAAATAAAAGAGACTCAGTGAACAATACCAAGTGGAGACCCAGACCATGGTTGGGGGAGGGCCAGGGTCAGAAGGAAATATATGAAGGAACAAAGGCCAGGGTTTTCCCAAATTTAATGAAAACTATAAAAATCACAGGTCCAATAAGTTTAATGAACTTGAACTTGAAATAGATAAATATAAATAAAAGCACTCTGAGAAGTATTATAATCAAATTGCTAAAAACCAGCAACAAAGAGGAAATCTTTTAATTAGGCAGAGGAAAAAGACACATCACAAAATTAAGAGCTTTTACTGATTTCTCATGATAAACATGGCAAGTAGAAGACAAAACATCTTTAAATTGCTAAAAAAAATAAACCCTCAAGCAAGAATTCTATATTCAATAAGCATATTATTCAAAATGAAGGTGAAATGAAAACCTTTTTAGACAAAAATGCAAAATATATTAAAGAAAGTTCTTCAGGCTGAAGGAAAATGTTAGTAGATGAAAACTCATATTTATACAAAGGAATAAAGAGCACTAGGAGTGATAAATATGTAGGTAGATATAAAATACTCTCCTTCTTGTTTTTAAAATTTTCTTTAAAAATAATTGACCACAACCTAGAAAGCTCTTGTTCTTAATGGCTATATCAAGAAAAGAAGGAAGATCTTAAATAATGATCTAAGTTTCCACCTCAGAAAGTTAGAAGAAGAAAGGCAAACTAACACCAAAGTGTGCAGAAAGAAGGAAGTAATAAAGATCAACTTAAATGAAATAGAGAATAAAAGAATAATAGAGAAAATTGATGACCCTAAAAGTTGTTTCTTGCAAATGATCAACAAGTGATGTACCTTTCTCTGACCTGACAGAGAGATGATAGACAAATGGATAGATAGAGAGATATAGGTGATAGACAGTGATAGATAGATAGATAGACAGATAGATACATAGAAGGAAGACCTAAGTAACTAAAATCAAGAATAAAAGAGGAAACATCACTACTGACTTTATAGAAATAAAAAGGATTATAAAGGAGTACGATGAACAAGTGTATGCCAACAAATAGATAACTAGGATGAAATGGACAAATTCCTAGAAAGAATCAATTACTGTAATTGACTCAAGAAATAGAAAATCTGAATAGAGAAGGAAAGATAGCAGTTTAAAAATCTTCTGACAAAGAAAGGCCAAGGGTCAGAGAGATTTGTTGGTGAGTGCAAAAAAACATTTAAAAAATAGTTAACATAAATCACTGACAACATATTCCAGGAGGCAGAAGAGGAGGGAGCACTTCAAAGCACTTCCGTTGTATCTCATTGCACTAGCAATAAACAGTTTGAAAATCAAATAAGAACACAATTTCAGTTATAATAACATCAAGAAGAATAAAATACTTAGTAATACAATTTTAACAAGAAGTACAAAACTTATAAACTATGTTGTTGAAAGAAATTGAAGAAGTTCTAGATGAATGGAAAGACATCCCTTGCTGATGGGTCAGAAGACTTAATATTAAGATGGCAATAGTCCCCCAACTGATGGACAGATTCAATGCAATCCATATCAAAATCTCAGCTGACTTCTCTGCAGAAATAGATAAGCTGAACATAAAGATAATTTGGGGATGCAAGGGACCTAGAAGAGTCAAAATAATTTTGAAAAAGAAGAACAAAGTTCGAAGACTCAAAAATTTTAATTGCTTACTTACATTAATATAAAGCTACAGTTATCACGATAGTGCAGTACTGGCAATAAAGATAGATATATGGATCAATGTGGTGAAAGAAGAGAGTGAAAAAGCTGGTTTAAAACTCAATATTGAAAAAAATCTAAGTTCATGGCATCCAGTCTCATCACTTCTTGGCAAATAGAAGGGGGAAAAGTAGAAGCAGTAACAGATTTTATTACAAATACTTTTTATTTGTAATACTTTGGCCACCTGATGTAAAGAGCTGACTCATTGGAAAAGATGCTGGTGCTGGGAAAGATTGAAGGCAAAAGGAGAAGGGGGTGGCAGAGGATGAGATGGCTAGATAGCATTACTGACTCATTGGACATGAATTTGAACAAACTCTGGGAGACAGTGGAGGACAGAGGAGCCTGTTGTGCTGCAGTCTGTGGGGTTTCAAAGAGTCAGCCATAACTAAGCAACTGAACAACAACAATAGATCAATGAAGTAAAATTGAGTTCAGAAATGAACCTCAATATTTATGGTCAACTGATTTTCTCCAAAGGGGCCAAGACAATACTACCAGGATAGAATAGTCTTTTTAGCAAGGGGTTCTAGGACAACTGGATAAACAACATGCATAAAAGAGAATTTAGGGCCCTGCCTTATATCATACACAAAAATTAACTCAAAGTAGAGCACAGAGCTAAATATAAGAGCTAAAAATATAATTCTTAGAAGAAGATAGAAATGAATCTTAGTAATTTTAGGCTGTGGAATGATTTATTTTGTGCTACCAAAAGCACAGCTGATTAAAAAGAAGACTGAGAGGCTGGACTTCACTGAGATTAAAAGTTTTTGTTCTTCAAAAGATGCCGTCAAGACAAAACCCACTACAATATTGTAAAGTAATTAGCCTCCAACTAATTAAAAAAAAAAAAAAAAAAAGATGCTGTCAAGAAAGTCAAAACGTGACCTACAGCCTAGGAGAAAACATTTTCAAATTATAGAACTCATGAAAGACCTGTGTCTAAAATGTATAAAGACTTCTTTTAACTTAATAATAAAAAGAAAAATAGTTAAAATGGACAAAGAATTTGAATAGAAATTTCCCTCAAGAAGATATATGCATGTACAATAAGCACATGGAAATGTGTTTAAGAATATTAATCATCAGGGATGTCAAAACCACAGTGAGATACCACTTCACACTCTCTAAGATAGCCATAATTTTTTTAAAAAGACAGATAATAATAAGTGTTGGCACAGATGCAGAGAAATTGAAATGCTCATACATTGCTGATGGGGTTGTAAAATAGTGCTGCCACTATAGATAGCAGTTTATCAGTTCCTCAAATGTTAAACATAGAATTACTATATGACCCAAAAATTTCACTCCTAGATATGTATATACCCAAGAGAAATAAAAACACATGTTTATGGAAAAACTTGTTCATAGATGTTCACAGCAGTATTATTCATAATAGCCATTACGTAGAAGCAACTCAAATGTTGATTGACTGAAGAACTGATAAATGAAATGTGGTATATTCATACAAGGAAATGGTAACAAAAAGGAATGAGGTACCAATACATACTACAGTAAAGATAAACTGCTAAGCATTATTCTAAGTGAAAGAAACCAGTCACAAAAGACCACACATTATATGATACAGTTTATATGAAATGCCCAGAATAGGGCAGTCTATAGAGGCAAAAAGTAGATTGCTAGCTGCCTAGGGCTGAAGGGGTGTATTTTGAATGGATAATGACAGCTACTGGGAATACAGTTTCTTCTGGGGATGATAAAAATATTCCAGAATTAGATTATGGTGTCTGTTGCAGAAGGCTGTAAAGATACTAAAAATGTTGAATGCACGCTTTAATTGGGTGAACTGTATGATGTGTGAACTATATATCAATACGATGACTGAGAGGGGAGGGAGGCCCAAGAGAAGGGGGAATATACATTTAGCTGATTCACTTTGGTGTACAGTAGAAACTAGCACAACAGTATAAAGCAACTACACCCCAATTTTTTAAAAAAGATGATTGTCTAAAGCAAAAGTAATTCTTATGTGCTAAGTAGCTTCATTGGTGTCCAACTCTTTGTGACCCTATGGACCGTAGCCTGCCAGGTTCCTCTGTCCGTGGGATTCTCTAGGCAAGCATACTGGAGAATTTGTCCATTTCTCTTTTCAGTTCTGCCATGCCCTACTCCAGGGGATCTTCCCTATCCAGGGATCAAGCCCACATCTCTTATGTCTTCTGCATTGGCAGACGTGTTCTTTACCACTAGCACCACCTGGGAAGCCCCCCAAATAATAATATATAAGAGCAAAATGTATGACAACAGTTCAGTTCAGTCTCTCAGTTGTATCTGATTCTTTGTGACCCCGTGGACTGCAGCATGCCTGGTTTCCCTGTCCGTCACCAACTCCCAGAGCTTGCTCAAACTCCAGTACAACAGTACTGCGAAGGAAAGCATGGGGGACATGGAAGTATATTGTTGAAAGGTTTTGCATTATTGATGAAGTGCTATAATTATTTGAAGATAGAATACTATGACTAAAAATACATACTGTAAATCCTAGTTGTTGTTCAGTCACTAAGTCCTGTCCAGTTCTTTTCAACCCCATGGGCTGTAACACACCAGGCTCCTCTATCCTCCCCTGCCTCCCGAAGTTTGCTCAAATTCATGTCCATTGAGTATAACCATCTCATCCTTTGCCACTCTTTTATCCTTTTGCCTTCAATCTTTCCCAGCATCAGGGTCTTTTCCAATGAGTCAGCTCTTGGCATCAGGTGGCCAAACTATCCGAGAACAACCACTAAAAGCTAAGAGAAATGGTCAGCAAACCAATAGTGGAGATAAAGTGGAATATGCAAAAAAAAAAAAAAAAAGTCAAGAAAAAGAGGAAAATGAAACAGGACAAATAGAAAACAAGTAGCTATATAATAGAGATAACCCAATTATATAAATAATTACATTAACCATAATTGACTAAAACAGTTCAGTGAAAAGTTAGAGGTTATATGACTGGACAAAAAAAGCAAAACTTAACTATAAGCTATCTATAAGAAACACTCTTTAATAATAAAGGCACAGAAAACTTATAAGTAAAAAGATAGAAAAAAGATATAGTGTGCAAGCGCTAACCATAAGACAATGAAAACGATTATATTTTCAAGCAAAGTAGACTTCAGGACAAAGAAAATCACTAAAAATCAAGGCGAGACTTTTCATAATAGAAGGTTAGTCCATCAGGAAGACATAACAGTTCTAAATGTGTGTATACCTAATTACATAGCTTCAAAATACATGCCAAAGTGACAGAACTGAAAGGAGAAGTGGATAAATTCACAATTATAGTGGAACACATTAATATTCCTTTCTCAGTACGGAATAAAACAGACAGAAAATCAGTAAAGACATGGAAAACTTGAATAACACTATCTACCAACTTGATCTTATTGACATTTTGAAACAAAATAACAATAGAAAAATACACCTTTTCAACTGCACCTAGAACAGTTACTAATCTAGACCTTGAGACTAGAAAACAAGTCTCAGTTTCATTAAACTTAAAATGTTATTGTTTCTCTGACAGTAATTTAGATTTAGTAATTTGGATTAATTCAGAATTTCAGTTAATGTTTGGAAATTAACATGCTTCTTAGTGTAAAGCTCTAAAAATCACAAAGGAAACGAAAAAATATTTTTAAATGAATGAAATGAAAACATAACAAAATTTGTGTGATGCTGCTGAAGCAAACCATAGAAGAAAATTTACAGTTTTAAATGCTTTCATTAATTGCTATGTGATATTTACATTTAAAATCAATAAATGTAATTCATATCAACAAAGGTTTAAAAATGATCTAAGCTTTCACATTAAGAAACTCAGAAAAAGCAGAGCCAATGAAAACCAAAGTAGAAAAAAGTGATAGTAAAGATAAATGTGAAATCAATGAAACAATGAATGGAAAAACAATTTGTAAATGGCCAAACAAAAGCTGGCTCTCTGCACAGATCAATAAAATGATAAACCTATAATTAGTTGGATTGAGAAACAAATGAGAGAAAACACAAAATATTGTAAATAAAAAAGGAGGCATCACTACAGATGCTACATGCTTTAAAGGTAAAATAAGAAGGCACTATGAACAGCAATAAGTTTGGCAATTTAGATGAAATGGACAATTTTCTTGAAAGACAAGTATGATTAAAATTTATACAACAACAATAGAAAATCTGAATAGCTTTATATTTATTAAATTGAGTTTATAATTAAAAATCTTTCCATAAAGAAGACTATTTCATAGTGAATTCTATTAAGCATTTAAGAACACAGATACTGCTCATCTTACCAAACATTTTCAGAAAATATAGGATGATGGAACACTTCTGTTAACTTTATGAGACCAGTATTGTCTGACAAAAAAAACTAGACAAAGATATTACAAGAAAAGAAAACCACAGACCAATATCTCATAAACATAGATGTACAAATCCTTAATAGACTGTTAGCAAATTGAATGCAGTTGTATGTAAAAATGATAATACACAGTGATCAATGGGGTCAATTGCTGGTATGCAGGTTTGGTTTAACATTTGAAGATCAATCAGTATAATTCAGCATGTTAACATAAAAAATGATAATAACCAAAGTATTGAAGCTTCAGCATCAGCATCAGTCCTTCCAATGAATATTCAGGGTTGATTTCCTTAAGTATTGACTGGTTTGATCTCCTTGCAGTCCAAGGGATTCTCAAGAGTCTTTTCCAATACCACAATTTGAAAGCATCTATTCTTTGGCACTCAGCCTTCTTTATGGTCCAGCTCTCACATCCATTCATGACCACTGGAAAAAGCATAGCTAGTCTGATGAAGAGGAGACAGATTTCATTACTCAATTGTGTGAAAGGAACTATTACTAGGGCTGTAAAGGAAAAGTAGAGAAATGCTAAGATCTTAGATCAGGAGGATCTGATCTGATCTGAAAATCAGGGAAGAAGTGATGTATCACTGAGATTGGCAGTGGGAGGGCAATGAGAAGGGGGAATGCATTCCTGCAGAGAGAGTGCCTGTGCAAAGGCCCTGAGGCATGAGGAAGGATGAGAGGTCAGGCTTGAAGGCCACTTAGTACACATGGAGTACAGAGTACAAAGGGGCTGTGTTAAGGCCTTTAGAATTTAGCATTGGAGCAGTGGGGGCCACTGATATGTTTTACATGAGTGGCATTGCTGCTGCTGCTGCTGCTAAGTCACTTCAGTTGTGTCCGACTCTGTGCGACCCCATAGATGGCAGCCATTATTGTTTTTTTAAAAAAAATTTTTGATGATGCCGCATTACATGTGGGATCCTAATTCTTCCACCAGGGACCAAACCCTAGCCCCCTGCACTGGAAGCTCAATGCCTTTATCACTGGCTAAGTCACTTCAGTCATATTCGACTCTTTGTGACCCTATGAACTGTAGCCTGCCAGGCTCCTCTGTCCATTAGATTCTTCAGGCAAGAATACTGGAGTGGGTTGCCATTTCCTCCTCCAAGTATCTTCCTGACCCAGGGATCAAACCCACATCTCTTGTGTCTCCTGCATTGATTTCCAGGGAAGTCCTCATTTTATTGTTTTAAGAAACATCACTTTGGCTGCTATATAGAGGATTGACTGGGGCAGAATGAGGCTTCACATCAGAGGGACTTCTCTTTTAGTTGTTCAAAACAGGTGGTCTGGCTCCTGCTCTTTTCCTTTCTTCTTTTTCTGTTTTGCTTCGTTTCTTCTCCCTTCTGTTTTACCATTCTGGGCCCCGGCTTCAGAACTGAGAGGCTACAGATGGCTTGGGTCTTAGAGCAGAGAAACCAGGGGACTGGCGGCCCCGAAAGCTGTCACATGCCACACAAGTCATCCTTCCAGAGCCGCAGCTACCTTCCCGGCAGAATGTCAAGCAGCTGGGTACGCAGAGCAGCTGCTCGGAGAGGCTCTGAGCATTGTCAGAACACCATAAACAAAACGATCAGGTTTCTGCAGAGATAACCTCCTGGCCTCCACCCCCGCCCTTCCCCTGCTGCGGGCCAGGCTTTCTCTTCCAGCATCTGTTTTTGGTACTTCCAAAACCCTCGATGTGGGGCTCTGGGATGCTGTGGAGCCTGCAGGCTAAAATGTCCGGCCAAGGTAGGAGCAGGAATCGCTGTGTCTGTTCTCGGGAACAAGAGGAGGCTGAACCACAGCCTCTGTTACTGACGCAGGGCCCCAGCTCAGAGAGAAAGGACTTGCCCAGTGGTCTCCTTATCATCCCAGAGCCCCCCAGGTAGGAAGGGAGGGCAGGAAGTACCCTCCGTGACACGTCAGGCAGGCCCAGAGGGGAGAATGTGCCCTGCATCAGAGAAGGAGCCCTTGGTTGCTGCAGAAACCTCACTCACAGCACCTGCCAAGGCCACTCAGCCATCTTTGGACGCCTTTATTCCTGTAAATGTCAGAAATGCCTGGCCTTAAAAAAAAAACAAAAAAACCCCATGACCATGAATGATCTTCCTAGCCTCATGCATAGACAAGCCTCTTGCCCACCTGGGTGCCTGGCCTCATGCTAATTTCATCTGCCCCGTCTGACTGGCAGGTCACTGGAAGCCGTCTGGTTTTCTGAATGGCCCCCACCAGGAAGAAAATGGAAGGATTCATCTAAATAGCTTCCCCTTGGTTCACCTGAGGGATGCTGGAAAGATTCCAAGTCTCCCTACTTTTATAAGACCCTCCTATCCTAAGGATAAAAGTACTGGGGACAGCGAAGACTGACTTTACGAGGGGGCTTCTAGGGCTTCCTTGGTGGCTCAGTGGTAGAGAATCCACCTGCCAATGTAGGAGACGGGGGTTCAATCCCCATTCTGGGCAGATCCCACATGTTCAGAAGCAACTAAGCCTGTGCATCATAACTGTTGATCCTGTGCAACAAGAGACGCCACCACAGTAAGAAGCCCATGCACTGCAAATGGAGCTTAGTCCCCACTCGCTGCCACTAGAGAGTAGTTCCTTCTCACTGCAACTAGAGAAAGGCCCTCCTAGCAACAAAGACCCAGCATAGCTAAAAACAAATAAATAAAATTATTTTAAAAGGGGCTTCTGCAGAAGCAGCCTGTCTCTGGACACTTGGTGGGAGAACACAGAGGGCAGGTGGGCTCGGGGTGCCAGGCAGGCATGGAGGAGAGGGGTTAAGGGCAAGCTCTTCTCAGGGAGGCAGCATCTTAGTTGTCAGGTGGCACAAGTTTGCAGTAACTGCTCAGGTAATAGCTTTGTAATTGACTGCGTCACCTTCTTCCAGTTTAATAAATAGCAGGAATAAAAGCAACCTGCATGTGGTGGGATTGTAATTCAAATTCCACTGACTACAGCTGCATATTTTTCATTTAGTATGGAAAGGCTATTTCTGTGTAAATGATTTCAGAAGGTTCTCCATGGGCTAATGACATTAGCATCTGGATAGATTGGAATTGTCTGAATAATTGATACAACAATGGCATGGTACATCTTGGAGAAAGAAATTGGCACTGTAACTTGTACGCTTTTTTTATTATTATTAAAGTGAAATGAGGAGATGACTGCTAAACAAAAACAATTATTTGTAAGCAAGAATCCAAAACGTGACCTGTTTGTTTTGGCTTAAAGAGCCGAATTCTCCACAAACACAGAATTAATGATTCCTTTGATGAACTTTCCAGTGAAAAATTATCCGTGCTGGCAAACATGGAGATATTCTCTTCTCACGTCTCCCCATCAGTTGTTTTTCCACCTGGACACAGGTCTCCTCTGTTTTTAGCCCCTTGCTGGCAGCTGAAATTATATTAAAGGCATTAGTTCAGTTTTTAAAACACAGACGTGAAACTTTTAAATTTATAACTAGGCAGAATATTAATCTTGCAAACCTATTGAGGAATCTCTTTAAAAAATGGCCTTCTGGGCTTCAAGGTTGTAGATATATATTTAATAAATTGAAGTGCTTCCAGTTAATGTATCAAAGGCCTGGTCCGCCACACTGAGAAAATAACTGTTGGAGAAACAAGGGTAAAACCTTTTTCCTGGGTAAGTAAATGCCCTGAAAAATTGGATTCCGTTCCCTTGAGTACAAATACCTGTGAATTAAATATTCCAGCAAAGAGAAGTCAAAGCAGAAAAGTAGGAAAACAATCAAAAACTTGAAAATGAGAGTCTTCTTAAGTGAAAGAATTAATCATGCCAAATTAGAAAAAGTATTAAAATAGTTTTAGATTAATGCAGACTGTGAATATCAATATAATTGCAGCAGCTTAATTTGGCATAAAAAGCGTCTAATGAAATATTTTAATATCACTGTCCATTCAGTTTACCAGCTTGAATTTCATGGAGTATTAAGTGACTTTTAAATTGTCATTGCAAAGTCTTCTAAATGCATATAGTTTTTGTTATTGTTGTTTATGGAAAGAGTAAGAGAAATGTGTGTGTGTGTGTTTGATGAGTCTACATTCAAATTCCTACTTTGTAGGACAGACGAGAAGCAGTCCTTCTTGCCAGTGGTGCCAGGAATCAGCATTTCTCCAGGTCAGGAGCTCTCTGTGTTTTCCCAAGAAACTGTTGCAGGAAGGGGGACCCCTTCCAGGGCCCAAAACTGGGCTCTTGTCTAACACTCAGAGATGAATTGTCCAAGGAGACACATGTGCTGACAAAGCAAGAGATTTTATTGGGAAAGGGCGCCTGGGCTGAGAACAGTAAGGTAAGGGGACCCAGGAGAACTGTTCTGCCACATGGCTCACGGTCTCGGGTTTTATGGTGATGGGATTAGTTTCCTGGTTGTCTTTAGCCAGTCGTTCTGACTCAGAGCCCTTCCTGGTGGCACACGCCTTGTTCAGCCAAGATGGATGCCAGCGAGAAGGATTCTGGGAGGTGGTTGAACATGTGGTGTCTCTTTTTGAACTCTTCCGGTTGGTGGTGGCTTATTAGTTCCATGTTCCTTACCAGGACTGCCTGTGGTAAAACAGCTCATGCAAATAGTTACTGGCCAAGGGTGGGCAGTTTCAGTCAGTGTGCTTCCTCTAACAAAATGATCAGTTTAACAAGAAACAGGGCAGTTCCAGTGGAGATTCTAGGAGCAGAGAGACCTTAGGGACATCCCGGTTAACCCTTCACTATGCAATCGAGGCAAACAGTTGACCCATTATTACACAAAGGGACTTTTCAGGAGGCTTATTCCTTGTGAATTTTCTGGCTCACCTAGGGCAATAAAGAAGGAAATGGCAACCCACTCCAGTACTCTTGCCTGGAAAATCCCATGGATGGAGGAGCCTGGTAGGCTACAGTCCATGGAGTAGTGAAGAGTCGGACATGACTGAGCAACTTCACTTTCACTTTTCACTATCATGCATTGGAGAAGGAAATGGCAACCCACTCCAGCATTCTTGCCTGGAGAATCTCAGGGCTGGAGTAGCCTGGTGGGCTGCCGTCTATGGGGTCGTACAGGGTCGGACATGACTAAAGTGACCTAGCAGCAGCAGCAGGACAATAAAAGCACCTGCACTCTGGAGAGGAACTTCAGATGGTTGTTGTCCAGAGCACTTTGCAAGGATCCTGTGGTCCCGAGCCCCTTCACCTCCTGACACAGCAGATTTTCTGGCTCTCCATTCCTCTGAGGCTGCTCTGCACATCCCATTGCTCTTGCCCTTGTGCCCAATCCAACCTTCTTTCGCCCCCATAAAACCTCCTCCTGGCTCCCCCTGACTCCTGCCTCTCTGATACTTGCCCTCAGATCAGAACCACTAGGCTGGTGGTTCAGCAGTCTCCATTCTGCTCAGTGGAAGACTGATCGTTCCTCAGCCCACATGCATTCTCAGCAGCTTTTATCTTTTAGTGTGTTTCTCTGCCCATGCCGCATGGCATTCGGGATCTTAGTTCCTGGATGAGGGATCGAACACACGTCCCTGGATCGGAAGTGTGAAGTCCCAACCACTGGACCCTCAGCCATTTTTTTTTTTCGTTTAGAGATTGTACAATTTAATTTTCTTCAGGTTTTGAAACAATTAGCTATATTTCTAGGTGTGCATGTGCTAAGTTGCTTCAGTCATGTCCGATTCTCTGAGAGCCCATGGACTGTAGACCACCAGACTCCTCTGTCCATGGGATTCTCCCAGCAAGAATATTGGAGTGGGTTTCCATGCCCTCCTCCAGGGGATCTTCCCGACCCAGGGATAGAACCATGTCTCTTATGTCTCCTGCTTTGGCAGGTGGGTTCTTTACTGCTAGTGCCACCTGGGAAGCCCCATGTGTCCAGATCCAAGAAATACTCTTTTTGTATGTAATCTTAAACATCTGCTTCATAAGCATTTCTGATAGTCATTTTCTGTCTTTCCCAGAAACTATGAATCATTACAAATATATTTCTCTTAGATACAGAATCAGACATGCTGTAAATTGGGAATTCTTTGGGGTTGTTTCCTTCTTTAAGAATTATGGCTAGCCCTCAGCCACCTTTGATAACAGTTCATCCTGCCCTCCTTGAACCTCCTTTTCCTTTTCGTCCTTGACCCAGAGATCTGAGGCTTGGTGATCTCTATCTCACCACTCCTCTTTGTTAACGTTTGGCCTCAGCCTTGAGAGTGACTCTACTCAAAGGCTTAGTAAAGAAGGAGGCACAGGAAAGGAAGATTGGGCTGACACATAGGTATCCTGGGTACAGAGAGGTTTGATTCTGTTGTCTTGGGCTGTAGTGAACAGGTGAAGATTTTGAACAGGACAGAAATAAGACATATGTCCATGAGATTTACAGGTGATGATATTCATTACCACAGTATTGATAACAGAGGGAGTTTGGAAAAGCCTAAATTTCTGACAAGGAACCAGTTAAATAAATCAGGGTGCTCAAATATTTGTTGAATAGATGATTATGTAGAAGAGTATAAGAAGAGCAAAAAAGAAAGTAAATCATCTCTAATTCTATCCCCCAACATCACTTTTAATGTTTGTGTGTTTATCTCTTCCCTACCCTCCACACAAGGTACACTGCATACACTGACATCCAGACGCTACTAGACATTCTATAGCTTTTCTACTTGCTACTGTGTTGTAAGTGGCTTCTAGTATCCTTGAATACATTTTGCAATTCTGAGTTGTTCTGGGGTACAGGGCTTCTCCAGGTCTGGACAGAGACCTTCCCTTCCTGATATCCACTTGCTCCGAGGCCATGTCATCCATGCCTACCCCTCCATCAGTACCTGCCAATAGGTGGGTGACCTGAACTTCTCTATCCCGCCCCCCTCTCCAGACCTCTTCTTTGGGCTCCAGGTGGTTAGTCAACTACTCCCTTGACTTCTCCTGTTAGACTCAGCAGGTTGAGACCGGACTCATGACCTTCATCTTCACATGCCTATATTTCAGGGAAAGGCAGCACCATCCACCCAGTTATGCAAACCAAGAACCAGAGACGTTCTTGACACATTAATCTCTGTCAGTCCGTGATCCAGATAAACTCCAATCCATTTACCTCCTGAAGCTCAATCCACCATCCCCTTGGCCATCACACTGCCCAAGCTGCCTGGACTTAGCATCATCATTCCGAGCAGTCCACCTGGGTCTGTTCTCACCCCCAACCCATCCTCCATATTAAAATTCTTTCAACAGTGCAAGCCCCTTGGGTCCCTTGTCAGTTCTTGGGTCCCTCGTCAGTCCCCTCAGAAGGGGACATAGAACTATCTGGTTGGAAATGGGGACTCTGGAGTGAGCTTGCTTGGGGTTGAGTCCTTGTTCCCTCTCTGTGTTGTAGTTTTCTTGTCTTCTGTGAGGATTGGGTGAACCTATCACAGTCTGCGGTCCTAGGTCAGCCCTGGGAAGGCTGATAAAAAGGCTACTTCAGCATTTTCTGTTATTATCTGTGAAATAACAGATTGTATTTCTGGGGTTATAGCAAATAACTCACATGTCAACATGGGCAAAATGCTTACAGGCATGCTATAAGGGCTGTAGAGTAAGCCTTTGGTTGCTGTTGGCAGTTGTTATGGTCCTTCCAGCCTCATCCTATGCCATATACTGCTGCTATCCCCATGATATACATGCTTCTTGAGTACCTTGTGCTCACCAATGCCTGCCCGTCAAAGGACCTTTGCACACATTCTTCTTCCTGCCTGGAACACTCCCTCTCCTCTTCTCCTAATTATGTATTCTCAGGTCTTGGCTTAATGCTACCTCCAGGTCTCACTGATCAGGCCACACCTCCCTGATGTTAGGTCCTTCTTCCTAGAGAATCTGTAGAACTTGTCCAAAGAGGGGTGACTTGGTGAGTGGAGCTCAGCTTTCCAGTCCCACGTGTGGCTGAAAGACATAACTCTAGTAGGTCTCTTGCAATCAGATTATTCCTTGAGGCTCCCCCACAGTGTCCTGATGACTCACCATCCTAAGACTCCTTATGGCCAGGTGGTCCCAGTGGCCATGAGTCCCAGAGAGGCGGTGTCTAGCCTGAGTTGGACATAGAGAGTCATGTGAGCACCTGGCAACTCACTTCCAGGTTGCCCCTGCCCCCATCAGCCAAGCTGCTGATGAGAAAATGGATTGTGAGAATCCTCAGGGCCAATTTCCTGTTCTTTGTTTTCTTTTAATTTAAAAGAAGACAGATGGAACCTTGTCAGGTAAATACATCCCTGAGGGGAGAATGTGGAGTAACTTTCCGGCCGAGTCTGTGATTCACACCAAGTTCATGGTGCATAATGGTGACACATACTTGGGAAGCTCTGTGATGTGTGGGCTGACCCCAACTCTGGTGTCACCTCTGCAGGAGCCTTCTAGCTGGTGGTTTTACTGACTTGTGACTCCAGGACCGTCCATGTTTCTCTCCAAGCAGGTCCTGTCTTAGTGCTACTCCTGCCCATCTTGTGGCAGCCCTTCTACATGGACCCAAAGGCTTCTTTTTCTTTCTGAAATACAGATCACAAATTCTACAGTTTATGAAGAGCTGAGCTCTTTTATTTGGTGCAAGGGAACTCTCTAATCTAAACATCACAGGAAGGGAAACCAGCACTCAGGTGAACCAATGGCCAGATCTGCCTCATCTCTTTTTACTAAACCAGAGATTCACAGGCCTCCTTCTGCAGTGAAAGCAGGGTCCCGAAAGGATCAGGCAGTCCCACAATGACACTTGGCGACTACAGCACCTGGCAGCTATGGCAATTGTGCATCCTCAGTTCGCAGCCCCACTGCTGGCTGAGGTCCCTACCATGCAGGACTGGAACCAGTAGGAGACTCATGTGCAGGTGACCATGTACATTTCTAAATCTCTTAAAAATTCACAGGCCACACGTGTCCTCTATTCACAGCATAAAGGCCAGGAAAGAGCTGTTCTTCTCTCATGTGTTCTCGAAAGTGGCTCTTTCTGATGCTTCCACTGCCGTGCTGATGGAGCCACCACCATTCTGATGGAGCCTCCTGCATCCCAAGCCTTGTACCAGGCTGAGGACCAATGCCACCTGGTCTCTGCCCTCAGGGCACCTGCAGCCTGAGTGATTAGGGGACGGTGATTCTTGGGAGGGGAGGGGAGACTCCTAGAGAGACCAGCAGTCTAGAGTCAGGCTCTCAAGTCTCAAAGTTTGTTAGGCTCAGAGTGGGAAGGGTCTTTTCTGTTGTTCAGTCACCCAGTCTATTTCAACTCTTTGCTGGAGTCACTGCAGCATGCTAGGCCTCCCTTTCTCTCACCATCTCTTGGAGTTTGCCCAAGTTTATGTCCATTGAGTCAGTGATGCCATCCAACCATTTCATCCTCTGTTGTCCCCTTCTCCTCTTCCCCTCAGTCTTTCCAAACATCAGGGTCTTTTCCAAAGAATTAGGTCTTTGCATCAGGTGGCCAAAGTATTGGAGCTTCAGTATCAGTCCTTCCAATGAGTGTTCAGGGTTGATTGCCGGTAGGATTGACTGATTTGATCTCACTGTCCAAGGGGAAGGGTGTTAAGTGACCCCAAAAGTTTCTGTCTAACAGTCTACAAGTTAGAGATTTGAGGGGCTCTTGGGGCTAAGTGGAAAGAAGATAGAGTGAAAGACTCATACTCAAGAGCAGTGAGACCTCAGGTGAGTTAAATGGACTTCCTGAGCGTCACCTTACTCCTTTGGTTCTAAGGGCAGAAGTGTACTCAGGACTTCAGGTTGTGGGTATAGAGTTCAGCCCAGGGTTTTTCAATGAATTGGCCTTCAGTGACTAGAAGCTGGAGCTGCTACTCCTATTCTCATTTCTATAAGTGTCCAGGACAATTGTGATTGTCACTGTGAGACCTACTCCATGTGTATAAGTTCAGTCCATCTGATTCTACCTAGCTGAGATCAGCCTGCCCTGAAAAACAGCAGCTGTGGGGCAGGGAAAATTAGAGAGTGAGGGGAAAGTACGTTGTTTTAATCATGAAAAACTTGGGAAGGAGAACAGGCTTGGGGGAGGGGGATGCTCCAGATGAGGACTGGAAGCAGCTGGAGCAAAGTGAGCAGTTCCTGAGAGGGCAAGAGCACTTGTGTGTCTGCAGAATGCATGTTGATGTGAGAAGGGTTAGACATGACATCAGTCTTCATTTGTTTTAGGACTCCAGCTTGGTCTTATCTCATTGCGATGGTGCAGACATGGGGCATGGTAGTCATCTGGGAGCAAAGATCTCTGAGCAGGCCTGGGTTCATGAGATTTCTAAGGTGTGTGTACCAAACTGTTTTTGGGACTGGCTTGGGAAATTCTGACCAAGGTCCTCCACCTTCCTTTATCCCTCCTCCTTCGTCATCACCATAGTTAATATTTTTTCATGTTGTATTGGTCAGGATAGTTGAGACTTGGCCGTGTAACAAATAAACCCTGCAATACCAGTGGCTGAATATGAGTTTACTTCTCATTCACACTCAACCCTGGTACAGCAGATACCTCTTCAGAGTGGTTCTCCTCCAGCTGGTGACTCAGGGATCCCTATCCTTCCTTTGCATGGCTCTAACATCTCATAGGCTTTCTTTCACAGCTCTGAGGACAGGGAAGGGAGAAGGAGCTAGGACCAGAAGTGGTATACATCACTTTTAGCCTCATTTTATTGGGCAGAGCTTAGTCATGTGGCCAGTCTAAGTGCAAGGGAGGGTGGAAAATGTAGTCTTTCTTGGCTCAGGGGAAGGAAATGACCTTGATGGATGTCTGGCAAGTCTCTACCACATTTGTATTATCTTGCTTCCTTTTCCAAAGAAGCCCATGGATTTGGTGCCACTATTATTCCTATTTGTAAGAGAGAAATATGTAGTACAGACGGGTTACCTGACCTCTGCCGGTAAGTGGTAGAGCCAGGCTTCAGGAACAGGAATCATAGCTCTCAGGTCCACACTCAGACAAGCCCACATGAAGACCTTCACACCCAGAGTGCTTTCCAACACAAAACAGTTGCTTTTTGTCCAAAACACTCAGAGCACTTTACCTCTAGTTTATTTTACATTATGATTACCTGCCCCCTGCAAAACCTGTATGCAGGTCAAGAAACAATAGTTAGAACTGGATATGGAACAATGGACTGGTTCCAAATTGGGAAAGGAGTATGTCAAGGCTGAATACTGGCACCTGGCTTATTTAACTTATATGCAGAGTACATCATGCGAAATGCCATGCTGGATAAAGCACAAACTGGAATCAAGTTTGCCGAGAGAAATATCAATAACCTCAGATATGCAGATGACACCACCCTTATGGCAGAAAGCAAAGAGGAACTAAAGAACCCCTTGGTGAAGGTGAAAGAGGAGAGTGAAAAAACTGGCTTAAAATTCAACATTCAAAAAACTAAGATCATGGCATCTGGTCCCATCACTTCATGGCAAATATATGGGGAAACAATGGAAACAGTGAGAGACTTTATTTTCTTGGGGTCCAAAATCACTGCAGATGGTGAGTGCAGCCATGAAATTAAAAGACATTTGCTCCTTGGAAGAAAAGTTGTGACAAACCTAGACAGAGTATTAAAAAGCAGAGACGTTGCTTTGTCGATGAAGATCCGTCTAGTCAAAGCTCTGGTTTTTCCAGTAGTCGTGTATGGGTGTGAGAATTGTACCATCAAGAAGATTAAGCACTGAAGAATTGTTGCTTTTGAACTGTGGTGTTGGAGAAGACTCTTGAGAGTCCCTTGGACTGTAAGGAGATCAAATCAGTCAATCCTAAAGGAAATCAATCCTGAATATTCATTAGAAGAACTGTTGCTCAAACTGAAGCTACAATACTTTGGCCACCTGATGTGAAGCACTGACTCATTGGGAAAGACCCTGATGCTGGGAAAGATTGAAGGCAGGAGGAGAAGGGGATGACAGAGGATGAGATGGTTGGATGGCATCACCAACTCAATGAAAATGGGTTTGAGAAAGCTCCGGGAGATGGTGAAGGACAGGGAAACCTGGCATGCTGTAGTCCATGGGGTTGCAAACAGTTGGATATGACTGAGCGACTGGACAACAATATGACCGAACAACAATGAGTATTCAATCTATCTTCTCTATTTGACTTTAAGATTCAGAATCAGTGTTGGATATGCATCTCTGCAATGTCCTTAGCGAACACTAGCTGAATGGAGTGCCTATGGTGTGGGTCGTTAAGTCAATAGAGAGTTTGGGGTTGTGAGCAGGGAAGGGTGGGGCAGGACAAGAAGCAAGAAGACTTCGGGTGAAGATCCAGAGGAAGGGCAGTGTGCCAGATGCAGGAAAGCCAAGGGCAAAGCCAGGGTTGGGCAAGGGGAGGTGGTTCATTGTGTTGCATGCAGCAGAATCAGGGAGGGGAGGAATATCGGGGGAGAACAGTAACCAAGAAGTTATTGGTGCCCTTCGAGAACACAGCACATGATGGACAGAAGCCAGAGTGCCAGGGATTGGGTGGAGAGGGGTGGGAGGTGGAGCCCGTTGGTACAGACTCCTCTTCTCAGACATCTGGTATTAACAGAAGAGATGGAGAAGTATCAAAAGAATCAAAGTCAAGGTGATGTCTTCTGTGTGTGTCTGTGTGAGGGAACATGAGTAGAGGGGACAAAAGTGAAGGTTTAAGGGGAAGGACTGGTTTTGAGAGCCAGTCCCAGAGGATGCAAGGAAGCAAGAGGTTAAGATCAGAGGTGGGGGACTTCCCTGGTGGTCCAGTGGTTAAGAATCTGCCTTGCAATGTAAAGGGCGTGGGTTCCATCCCTGTTCAAGGAGCTACGATCCCACATGGCTCAGAGCAACTAAGCCTGCATGCTGCAATTAGAGACTCCACGCACCACAATAAAATATCCCACAATGGGTACTGAAGATTCCAATGCTGCCAAATAAATAAACAAATATTTTTCAAAACGGTCAGAGGTGAAGGGTTGACCTTGGAGAGGAAAGGACAACCTTTTCTCTGAGACAGGTGAAAGAGAGGAATATGGACTCAGATCCCTCATCCATGAAAGGAGGGTACTTCTCCCTGTACCCCTCACAGTTACCATGGGTGTAAAGGGAAGTGTTAGTCTCTCTGTCCTGTCTGACTCTTTGAGACCCCGTGGACTGTAGCCCACCAGGCTCCTCTGTCCATGGGATTCTCCAGGCAAGAATACTGAATTGGGTTGCCAGGGGATCTTCCCAACCCAGGGATTGAGCCCAGATCTCCTGCATTGCAGGTGGATTCTTTATTGTTTGAGCCATTAGGGTGTCTGGGGTTAAATAATATCTCCCCTGCCCCTCAGTCGGGAAGCTCAGAATGTGACCTTATCTGGGAACAGGACCTTTGCAGATGTAACTGATCAAGTCAAGATGAATTTGTACTAGCTTAGGGAGGCTCTTATTCAGTGACTGGTGTCCTTATAAGAAGAGGGAGGTTTGGACACCAACACTGGGAAGGAAACCACATGAAGACAGACACAGAGATGGGCCCTGCCAGCACCTTGCTCTTGGTCTGGCCTCCTGAGCTGTGGGTGGATACATTTCTTTTGCTCTAAGTCCCCACCTTACCTCAGCTTGCAGTCATTTGTACAGCGCCCCCAGGGAGTTAATATAGTGGCAGACACATGAGATGCCGAGATGCCTTTGAAAGTAGCGGGAAATGTACACTTGCCATGAAATGTGTGGTGTTTTCATCAAAGTCACCATAAAAGGCAAAGTCAGGCAGCGCTGCACCGAGGCGAGTTGTGGATGGGAGGGAAATCAGAGAGCCCACCTTCGAAAATGCTTTCCCTCAACTTGGCGGTTTCCTTCTGCATTAAATGCAGACTCTCTGGATTTAGGTGATTTAATAAAGCATTTTTTCCCCCCTTCTTGGTTGCTTTCAGCTTCGGTAGATGCAGTTCATCTGCTTCACTTTTACATTTTGAAGGCACTGTGGGATAGGGCTCCTGTTACTGCACTTCCCCTGCCTTTCTTCTGGGAGGGTAACTGGGGTGTGTGGCTTTCCTAAGAAACAACCCTGGCCTCTGTCAATCCTTTCTGTATTTCCAGATGGAAGTGTTGAAACTTGCTTCATCAAGGTACTGACTGCCTAAATCTTCTAGCTTGTATTAAGAAAGATTTTAACTGTTTTCTCCACATTCAAACTGCTGCTGTCTTCAGCTTATATTTTCTTGAGCAATGAAAATCCTTCTCATCCATTTTCTGTCATCCTCGTCATCATCATCACCGTCTTTCTTTCCACTGTTGCATCAGTTCCGGGGGGGACAGTGGCTCTCACTTGTCCTTCCCAATTGAAGAGAGCAGAGGAATCAAAGTCCCAATCACTGGGAAACCCACAATATTTTCTCAGTTTGTGCCTTTGCCTGCATGTTCCCTGAGGCTCCTTCGGTCTTGACTATTCTGGAATTTCTCCTGATGTGGAGTTGAGGCAAGGGCCTCAAGGTGAAATGATTCTCAAAGGCAGGATGGGAACCGACTCCTGCCTCTCGGGTGCTGAGTGCACAGTACGGGCTCTCATGTTCTCCTGAGTCTGCTATAACCATGGACTTGTGCTGGGCCACGGAAGATGCTGGAAGCTGTATGCAATGCCAGGTCTAGTTTCTTCATGGTGCACCCACTGAAAGCTCCAGATGGGCCTTTGCTCCAGGAACTGACGCAGTGCCCCATGACTGGGAGAGGTGGAGACTCGAACCGGTAGAGAGACACAGGGTAGGCTGCCCTTTGGCACAACTACCCTTGTGCCGCAGTGGGGACTCTCGGGAGACCTGTGTCCGATGGAATGCTGCTACGGTAAGGAGGACGTGAGCTGTGGAACCAATCTGAGACAGCTCTGCCACGGAGGAATTGTGCAGCCACAGTGGGCCTCTCTGAACCTCAGTATCCTCATCTAAAATAGAATTAATACTGTGTAACTCCTAGGAGTTGTTGAAGGAAGGTGTCTGTTAGATGCCTCCTCCTAGTAGGCTGATGGTTCCTTTAAGTTCACCCTCCTTCCACGCCTAGTGAATGGTCTACTTGTCTTGTAGCCCAAGTTATTTCCTGGTGATGAATTAGCGGCTGTTGGCAGGATGCTCCCTGGGGTTATTTCAGCTGCCTGAACAGCTCCAGCCTGCCTTGGGCTTTATGCTTCACTCTTCTGTGCTGGCAGAAGTGGAAGAACAGAGAACTTAGCCCAGGAACAGTGACCAGGGTAGACAGGGGAGCCAGCCTGGATCTGCTCCATTGGCGGGTAATGCTAATTCATCAGACATTTTTGGTCGTCACCCAAATTTGGCTTCTTAGTTGGAATTCTAGAGGCGCATTTCCAACAACTGTCTGGAAACAGAAAGTGGTGCAGGGAAGAAAACCAGATGCCAGCTTCCCCCGCTGTTTGGACTGGGCTCTGTAAATGGAAACATCTGAGAACACCATCCAAGGGCACACACGCCCATCTCAAAGCTGGTGGGTGCATCGCAGGGAGGATGGATAGCCTGCACATACTCTGACGTTTATATTGAATATTTTAGTTTGCAGAAATTTGAAATTAAATCTACTTTCCACCAACACTATGAAAAATCCATTTATAGAAACCAAATCAAATTGGAGATCTAAGGACTGGTGGCCAGAAATGAAATATTTTAAAAATAAAATATATGGAGATTAAATTGCTGAAGCTGTGGCTTGTTCGGAGGCTTCCTGGGATGTGAGCTGGAGGCAAAGTTTATTGGACAGCCTTCTCTGGGGACCAATTCTGAATGACTCACATGCTAGTGGTTTGTAAAGGAGGGGGAAAAGTTATTTGAAAGAACTTGTTTAGCAGGCAGGGCCAATATTCTGTGTTTTCTGGAAGCCACCTTGGTTTTGAACTCTGGTGAATGTGCGTCTCTTTCGATCTTTCTGGGAAGCTTGAATACACTGGAGAGGCTGGGGTGCTGTTAAAAAGCCCAACCTCTGCTATCCCAGCCTGGCCATCCACTCTAAGGACTTCACTGTCTTCTGAAAGATGATACCTCATGGTACTGCTTCTTTCTTGGGTCAGTCTAGATGCCAGGTCCCCAACTCTGTACTCAGGGGCAAGATGCTCATATTCCCTGATAGATCCCAACTGATCCTTGATTGAAATCCTTCTGAGTTAAACCCCTTCCAACCCTTACAAATCACTGAGGGCTACTGTTCCTTCCGCATCCTGTTAGGGGCCCCTACAGCCTGGTGTGCATTTGCTGGCTCAGGAAACTCAGTCACTCTGCCTAAATGAGTTGGCATGATTGCCATCCTGCCCACAGCTCCCTTCCAGAGGACTCCCAGTTCAAAGTCAAGTGATTTCTGCAGCTCTGCTTCCCTCTGGGAGCTGCACAGGAGTTCCTGCAGAGCACCGGCCTACCCCAGCCCCATCCTCCATCCCCACATAGACATCCATCCCTACTGGAAAGCCAGTCTTTGACCTGTTTTCCTGGGAATCCTAGGGAAGAACCACCCTAGGAAGCAGCAAACACTTGGCCGTGGGGTCCAACTGGGTTGCTGGGCGTTCTAAAGCCCAACTGATTTCCACAGTCATTCTTCTGCTGCACCTCATGTATTGGCTACTTTCCAGTAGATCTGGGAAGGCCTGGGCTGGAGAAGCTGGGGGTGGGGTGGGGGGTGGGGGTGCTGGTAAAGGGTGGAGAACACAGGCGCAGCTTGTCGCAGTGACCAGAGGCCTCTAGTTCCAGGAGCTGCCGCTGAGACCTGCTGCAACCCGGATGACATGTGCTGGCCAGCAGCCGGCCCGAGAGAACCATCCCTGCCTGCACCTGGAGGCCATTCCTGGGCCAGCGTTTCTCTGGCTCTCACTGTGAGCAGAGCCCATTTGGTCGTTTATCAGGCGAGATGGGAGTCACGATGAGCCGATTTATAGAGCAGACAGAAGGCTGTGGCTGAAGGCCCAGGTCATTCTGTGATCCACGCACATCTTCCTGTTTGGGTTTGTCTGTCATCTGCTTTCTCACCATCCACCAGGAAATTTATCTATCACTACAGCTTTCATAATGCAGTGGTCTGCTTTCATCTGTTATAACAAAATGCTCAATGCTGTTGAAGCGGGGGTGGAGGTGGGGGTTGGAAATGGATCACATCCCACTTAGGACTCTGGATGGAGCACTTCAGACATGGATTACCCCAGCTTATTGCCTCAAGGTATTGGGGCTTCCCCTGGGGATGAGGACAGGAATACGATCAGGTCTTCTGTCCAACAGCGGCTCTAATGTTGCTGTCCCAGGTCCTGAGCTCTGTCGTGCCTCCCACCCTTCTTTCTTTTTAAAACTTTATTCTTTAATCAGAGGAAAATTGCTTTACAAAGTTGTATTGGTTTCTGCCATACATATCCCCTCCCTCTTGAGCCTCCCTGTCCCCCTAGGTCATCACAGAGTGCAGGCTGGGCTCCCTGTATTATACGGCAACTTCTCACCACCTATCTGTTTTACACACCGTATTGTATATGTGTCCATACTACTTTCTCCATTCGTCCCACTTGCTCCTTCCCGCACTGTGTCCACTGGTCCATTCTCTATATCTGTGTCTCCATTCCTTCCCTGCAAATAGGTTCATCTTTCTCCAAAAACTCAGAAACACCCTTGGGGCCTCTTTAGAGGTAGTTGCAGGAGATTTTGATAGTATTGAGTATTTGGCAGTTGTAATCCTTTTTTTCCGCTCCATGCCAGCAGGCTCATGCTTCCCACGTGTTAAAGCCTGCAAAGATACCATCAGCAGGCATTGCCCAGGGGAAACGGCTGAGCCCCAAGCCCAAAGTATTCCAGGCTTCTATCATCTCTGTACAGAGGGTACCAGTTTTAATCCCGGGTGCTTGTCACAGGAGGTGCCTGAGCATATCACTGCTAAACAAGCTTTCCCTAGAAGTGCAAATGACTGGGGTGCTCAGGAGCGGGCAGGGGAGGCAGGTGGAGGCGAGCTCAGGTGGTGGGGTCTTCCTTGTGTGTGTGTGGATGGGGCTGTGTTCTTCAACCTGGTTTCACCCCTGGGGGGGTTATACCATCGACCACCTGCTGATTGTAGGCATTTGGGGCTACAGTGAGTTTCTCCTGGGAGCAGCAAGAAGGGAAGCTCAACAGATCTCATAAATCATTGTGAAACTGCAGAGATGTGCAGTCACCTTAAAGGACAGTGGTCTCAGGCCCTCAGAACTGGATTGCACCTGATGGTAGGTGTCCATGGGACAAGAGAGCTTGTCAGAGGAACAGGCAGTCTTGGCCAGCAGCCAGCTCATGCATAGTCCATGGTGAGACCAGCCCCATAGAGAAAGGGCTGCCTTGACCTTGTCTGCCCACAGCCCACCTGTTCTCCTTTGCTCTCCCTAAGAGAATGCTCTAAATCATACAACTTTCTGGTCCCTGGAGTAGTGATTTCTTGTCAGACGTTAATAAGCAGGTATTTCATTTTATCCCTGTGCCTTGTGAAGCTGGTTAAAGGGAAGACAGCCTCTCTCCAACTCTGCCATCACACTTGTAGGTGAGGACCTGGGTAAAGTCCCTGGGCAGCGACTCTTAAGAGTCCTTTCCCTAATGGCCTCTGAGACCAAGGCCCTTGGTCACAGGTTTGCCCCATAACTTCTCTCCACACTTGACCTGGTCTCCAAGGTCATTCTGGTGTCAACTTTCCTCTACTCACACCCCACCCGCCTCCTCCTGGCTGCCTGGCCAATCAGCGTATGTGGGTGGGGCACGGGCCAATCATCGTGTGTGGGCGTGGCATGGCCTGGACTCACAGTCAGCCTTCAGGTGTCAAAGCACCAGCTTCAGTATTTACCCATCCTGTGACCACGAGCAGCTGTTTAACTCCTATCTGCATTGTTTTTCTGTCTGTAAAATGGGGATCGTAGTGGCACCTACCTCTCCGGAGGTTGGAGGTTTACACATGTGGGGCAGCACGTGCCCAGCACTTGCACATGGCTGATGCCAGTGGCTCAGTGTCACCAGAGGACCTGTGCATCTCCATGTAAAATCTTTCTGTCAGCGGTCCAGGACTGAAAACTAAACCCCTCTACACGTTTTCATGAGCTGACTTTTTCCTTTAAACCAAACTGTAACTCCTTCAGGGGATGGTTTGCTCCATGTTTCTTTCCGGTCTGCACCATGGTGCCTGGCAGAGTTCTGATCCACGCTGGCTGATTGAATGGCTAGTGGTACTGTGAATCAGGGGTGTAGATTAAGAATTCTTTTCCAAATTACTTCCAGGTGTTTGTCATTTCAACATCGCACAGTCACACAGGAAAAGGCCCACTGTGTGATCACTGTGTGATATTTATTCATCTATTCAACAAATATTTATTGAGTGCTTGCCATGGCACAGTTCTAGTTCCTGGGGATTCAGAAATGAAACAGATAGTATCCGTGCCCTTGTGTAGCTTACTGGCAGCAGGGGAGACAGGTAAGGGACAGAAACAATCCAGGAGGTGACCAGTGCCTCAAAGAAGGCAGGGTATATTAGTTACATACTGTGTGTGTGCTCAGTCGTGTCCCAACTCTTTGCAACCCTATGGACTGTAGCCCACCAGTCTCCTCTACCTATGGAATTTTTCAGGCAACAATATTGGAGTAGGTTTCTGTTTTCTACTCCAGGGGATCTTCCTGACCCAGGGATTGAAGCTGTGTCTCTTGCATCTCCTGCATCGGCAGGTAGATTCTTTAACACTGTGCCACCTGGGAAGCCCCATTAGTTATCTACCTCTGTGTAACCAATTACTCCAAAACTCAGTGACTTACAACAGCCACATTTACTGCCTAACCATTTATGTGGGCTGGTAATCCAGGCACGGTTTAGCTGGGTCCTTCAGCTCAGGGTCCCTCTCAAGGCTGCAGTCCAGGTGACAGCCAGGGCTGTGGTCATCTCAGCTGGGCCCAAATCTTCTGAGCTCACTCATGTGGTTATTGGGAGGATTCAATTTCTCATGATCTGTTGAACTGAGGGTTTCAGTTCTTCACTAGTTGTTTTCTGAATGCCACCTTCACTAGTTGTTTTCTGCCATGTGGACCTCCCTGCTTCATCAGAGCAAGTGAGAAGAGTCACAGGGAGTGAGTCTTTTAGGACCCTTGACTCAGAGTCTTTTGTACCAGTCTTCTGAGTGAGGTAGGTACTATAGGAACTCCACTTTACTGATGGAAAATGAGCCCAACAGAGATTAAGTATTTTGCCCAAGGTTATGCAGCTAGTGGGGCTTCCCTGGTAGCTCAGATGGTAAAGAATCTGCTTGCAATGCAGGAGACCTGGGTTTGATCCCTGGGTTGGGACGATCCCTTGGAGAAGGGAATGGCTACCTACTCCAGTATTCTTGCCTGGAGAATTCCATGGACAGAAGAGCCTGGCAGGCTACAGTCCATGGGGTCACAAAGAGTCAGACACAACTGAACAACTAGCACTTTCACTTCATGCAGCTTGTGAGTGGCAAGTCAAGTGTTTGGCCTCATGCTGATTGACTTCAGTGTCCATGCCTCTGTCTATCTCATTACACTATTGCTCCACTTTTCAGTATTCCAGATAAGAGAAGATGGTGGCTCAGTTACTTTAGCAGCAGTGGAGGTGATGAAAGTGAGCTGACAGCGGATACATTTTGAAGATATTGTTGGTAGAACTTGTGGATAACTCGAATGTGTGATAAAGGGGGAAAAAATCCATGAAGATGATTCCCAGGTTGCAGACTAAGCAACTGCATAAAGGATGGTGCCATTAGCAGACATAGAGAATCATAAGAGAGGAGAGGGCTTGGGGTAGAAAATTAGGACATATGTTTCAACCATATTAAATGCAACATCCAAGTGAGGATATTGAGTAAGCTTTTGATGGTATGATCTGAATTTCAGGGGAGCAGTCAGACCAGAGATACAGACTTTTGTAAGCATCAGCCATGGATGACCACTCAGAGAAGGAGTACAAAGGAAAGAAAATGTCCAAAGACTGAAACCCTATGACGTCTAAAACATTTGGTAGTCTGGAAGAAATGGGGAGAGCCAGCAGAGGAAAAGGGGACAAAGGGACCCAAGAGAGAGGAGAACCAGGAAAGTATGATGACCTGGATGCAAAGTGAAGAGGAACTTTGAAGAGGAAGTGGTTAGCTGTGCCAGATGCCTGATAGGATTATGGTTTGGACCAGGATGGAGGACCAATGGGAAAAGAAACTACAAAACTATATTCAGAAAGATCCTAATTTTGTTAAAGCAATTTCTCTCCCCCCTATAAAAAGCTCTTTTTGATTATGATTATTAAGTCTGTAGACCAGTTTCAACCCATTCCAGTATTCTTACCTGGAAAATCCCATGGATGGTGGAACCTGGTAGGCTACAGTCCATGGGGTCGCAAAGAGTTGGACATGACTGAGCAATTTCATTTTCACTTTCAGACCAGTTTCAATCTATGAACATGGTATACTCTAGATATTATGGAACTTACGTTGTAGGGAGTCTGGATTGTGTTGTTTCCTGTAAAGCATATTGATTTTTGTTCTGACAGATGACTTGGTTCTACTCTTTTGTTAGGGTTGGTCTGTTTTGGTTTTGCACCTAGTTAAAGGTTCTGCCACTTATGCAAGTGGGTGGTCCTTCCTCTTAAGCCTGGGCTTTCTGGAGTCTTCAGTGAATGTTGCAGGTACCCCGTGACAGTTCTCACATCTGGTTGGTTCATAATTCAAGGTCCCCACAGCCCTGCATGACCTCCAGTACCACTGTTTAGCTTTCAGTGCTATAGTATCTATTAATAGAATCTTGCCCTGCTTATGGGCAGCTCTGCCCTCAACTTGGTACCCCTCCCACCCAGGAACCTCCAAGCAGATTTCCTTCTATACAGCTCGCTTCTCTCCAGGGTTCAGACCTACAAGTTCTGTCTGCTTCAGCAGTCCCAAACTCTGATTTTCACCTTTGCTGATTAGGTTGGCTGCCGTGCTGAGCTAGGACCCTACCTCCCTGTGTAATGGTCCAGAAATCCGGCTGATGTAGGGCTCACCTCGTGTGTTCTGTTTCATAGGATCACAGTCCTGAACTGCCTGTCATCCAGTGCCTGCAAAGAGTAGCCTCAGATATTTTCATCGAGTTTTATGTTTGTTTCCAGAGGGAGGGCAGTCCAGCATCAGTCACTTCATCGTGGCTGGAAGCCAAGTCACTTTGATTTAATGTTTACCGTTTCCTCCCATCCCCTGCACCAGATCATCACCCTTATCAGGGACAGTTCTGTATGTGTCTGTAGTGTGATGCAGAACCGTCCTTTTCATTGAAATAAAATCAACTCAGACATTTTGGAATCCAAAATAAACAAAGACCATTGTAAAGACGTCGTGGTTGCACTTTTAGGCTGGTGTCTGTAGGGAACTTACAGGGGAGGGTTCTCAAGGAAGACTCAATGAGATGTGGTTGGACAGAGAGCTCCAGGGCTGAGGAATGGGTGGGCTTCCTTTGGGGGAGGTCCACAGCAAGAGTCAGGGAAACATGGCAGGGGTCTTGAGCATAGCTGTGGGGGCTAAATTCCTTCTTGGCCTTCCCCAGAGATGCATGGTCCCCTCACCCCGGGATGCTCATATGCAACACAGCCCCCCTCTTCCTTGTAGCAAAGATGCTTTCTGCTCTACAAAGGGCCATAGACAGGTTCTGCCCAGGGCTCCTGGGGTTGCCAGGAATGGATTTTTTCAGCCTGAGAGGCAGTTTTCTCTGCCTTTTAATTGAAATGGGACGGGTAACTCTGTCTGAGAAAGTGCATGCCACCCTCTCTCCTGGGAGTCTGTTCACACAGGTACCTTTTTTCATCTACAGGTTCAGAATTCCTCTCACTTGCTACAGAGGAAATTCTAGAGCATTGTTCCCAAATGGCCCTGGAGTACCAAAAGTCTGTTGTATATTTTATCACTTCTGAGGAATCTTTTATAGATGTATCAATACATTCTATGTGTTCATGCTAAGTTGCTTCAGTTGTGTTCAACTCTTTGTGACCCTATGGACTTTAGCCCACCAGGCTTCTCTGTCCATGGGATTCTCCAGTCAAGAATACTGAAGTGGGTTGCCATTTTCTCCTCTAGGGGATCTTCCTGACCCAGGGGTTGAACTTGCATCTCTTATGTCTCCTGCACCAGCTTGTATGTTCTTTACCACTAGTACCACCTAATAGGTGCTGAGTTGTTTATCTGGCAAACTTTTATTAAGCACCTGTGATATGCCAAGCATTGTGCTAGGTTCTGCAGCCAGCAAATCCTTGACTGAGGGCCTCAAAAATGTACTCAGGGACCATCTCAGAGAGATGGGTGAGTCTGGACTCATGTGTTGAGATGGGAACACCAAAGCATGCAAAATAGGCACTCCTGAGCTGTTAGCATTCCCTTATTCTCCACGGCCAACCAGGTTCAGGGTGTCTGGATGCACAGCTGGCTCCTTCTTTCTCCAGCGGTGTCCTAAGGAGGTCACTTGCTTTAAGGAAGGGGCTACTGTAATAGATCAAGCCAGTCAGTCTTAAGGGAGATCAATCCTGATATTCACTGGAAGGACTGATGCTGAAGCTGAAGCTCCAGTATTTTAGTCATCTGATGCAAACAAATAACTCATTGGAAAAGTCCCTGATGCCAGGAAAGATTGAGGGCAGAAGGAGAAGGGGAACTGAGAGGATGAGATGGCTGGATGGCATCACTGATGCAATGAACATGAACTTGGGCAAACTCCAGGAGATGCTGAGGGACAGGGAGGCCTGGCGTGTTGTAGTCCATGGGGTCAAAAAGAGTTGGACACAACTGGGCAACTGAACAACAACAGTACTGTGGTAGAGTCAGATGTCTCAGGTTTGCATCTTGCCTCTCTCTACGAACTTGCTGTCTGACCTTAAGAAGTACTGTCCCCTTTCTGGGCTGGGTTTCCCATCTTCAAAATATCTGAAAATTCTATTTCACAATATGGACTGGGGTTTCCCTGCTGGCTCAGTGGTAAAGAATCTGTCTGCCAATGCAGGAGTCATGGGTTCAATCCCTGGGCTGGGAAGATCCCGTATGCCTTGGAGCAACTAAACCTGTGTACCACAACCACAGCTACTGAAGCCCGGGTGCCCTGAAGCCTGTGCTCTGAGACAAGAGAAGCCACTGCAATGAGATGCCCACTCACCACAACTAAATACTGTCCTGATTGTGCCCCTGATCACTGCAACTGAAGAAAAGCCCTTGCAGCAACAAAGACCCAGTACAGCCATAAATAAATAAGTAAAATTATTTTTAAAAATTAAAGAAAAAATGAGCTAGAGGTATAAAGACGTGGATCTTTACCCAGCTCACTATGTGTTTATGGATTGGTCATTAAGAAGACCAATCGTAAAACTATTCTTCATAGCAAAAGGTGTATGAAGCCATGACTTGATTTCTTTATATTAAAGGCACTTTTTACATCCACATATTATTAAAATCATCTCAGTGTCTGAGCAAGAGCTTCAGACTTGGCCCTGTGACAGCGTCATCAGCAGTCTCCCCGATCACGACAATCCTACATGTGACTCATAGGGACTAAGGCAGAGGGAGAGGGTGGGGGCTCTGGCCCGCCCCACTAATTCCTGCTTTCTCTGGAATTCTCCACTTGTTTATAGTCTGGGCAACTTGCCTCCTGCTGCTGATGACTCAGACTCGGAGAGCATCCAGGCTGCCTGGCAGCCAGCGGCTCCCCTGGGTCGGAAGCTGGCCTTTGTGTCCTAGTCTCCTGGACCCTTCAAATGAAGCCCTGCATCTCCTTCCCCTTCCCATCACCTTCAGGTGGCACTGCCCCAACCCCACTCGTGTCATTAAGAACATCCATGCCAAGGACCCCGAGAGGTTCCAACCCCACCCTGGGATAGGATTTCCCACTCCTCTTAGGGGTTTGTTGTGTTTTGCTTTGAAATGTGAGTTTATTTCTGATCAGGGGCAGATGCCAATTTAATGGGGTGTTAAGCCAGTACAATTAGGGGTCTTGTATAAATTCAAGATAATGAAGATAGAATTAGGCTTGGCATCTTGAAAGGGGCCTGTCCATGCAACACTGGGCTGGGGGGTGGTGGGGACATCCTGGAACTTCGGTGCTAGGTGCTTCATGGTAAACATGCCATGATTCTGACTCACTTCAGAGCAGCTATAACTGCTTCCTGCACCTTTTGTAGATTATAATTTAGGAATAAGTAATTTCTTACTTATTTACTTAGGAATAAGTAAGAGAACTGCTTGCTGTATTGTTATGTGAGAATTCAGCACCCGCTGCAGAATTTAGGTGTGAGATAGTATTCTTTTTTAAACAAATTTCCTTCACATAAAAGCAACAGACTGAATGTCCAGTCAGAGATGCCCTTCTGAAAACAGTGGCATTAGAGAGACTCACTCAGAACACGTCCTTTTCCTTCTTCCGAGGCTGCTCCAGCCCTCCCAGAGCTCCATCCACTCCCCGCTTCTTTCTTCCCTTCTCCTCCTGCCCCACCCCTGCACGTGCTGCCAGCTCAGCAGACCCCCTTCCACGTCTCACACATCACACCCAACACCAATGTCTTAACTACAGTCATTGTTTACAAAATTGTCCAGAAACAGATTGAAGCAGAAAACGGAAAGATTGTCAGTCATCAACGGGGCAGTAAGGGGGAGCGAATTCAAGTTCTGTTGTCGGCTGGCGACATTTTCCAACTCTCGTGGTATAAAGTGATTCCAGAACAACTTTATTTGAATAGTCTGTGTTGCACTCAAAGTAAATATTAATTCCATTATGCCATAAACTTTTATTTATCATGACAGCGAGTCATAAAGTTCTCTTACTAGAATATAGCTTCTAAATTGCATATCATAGATGAGATACAGCGCTCACATTGGATGCGAGCAGCAATTACCCACCATCCTTTATACAACTCGGTATTAAATGTGCTTTCTAAGTATGAGGCACAGTCTCAGCTGATGCAGAAAATCTTCTGTGGCCGTTATCCAGGCGCCCAGAAATATGAGCAGAAGACGACAGAGAAGTCACAGCGGGCAGGGCCCAGGCAGGAGGATCAAAGGGCACGGAGTCACCAGCAGTAATTCACTCAAGCATTCTTTGCATATTATGAGTCTGACTTTTTAAATTACATAAATTGCTCATTAGAAGTGCCTTGTAATTGCCTTACTCTGTGGTATTGTGAGAAGTGTAGGTTTTAATTATTCTTTTTTGATTTGTAGTGTGGTTTGACTTGTTCAAGGGTGATGGTTTGAAAATACGATCTGCTTTAATTGTACTAAGTGAAAGTAGATGAATCTGTTTAATAAATCCCTTGACTTTGTGATTGGGGGGTACAAGGGGGTCTTATGGTTTCTCAGCCCTTGTCAGTAATCATAGTGCTTTTGCCAGGTGGCACCTGGAGTGAATCCCTCTCAGCCTGGACAGGCAGAACTTTGAGTGCTGCCCGAAAACCTGGGGACCTGAGCAGAGCCTGGCAGTGCTTAGGCTACAGATGGATGTAATGACATCTGCCTGAAGTCCCCTCTCCTCTTCCCCACAGTATAGATGTTGTTTCTGTTGTTGCTGAGTTGCTAAGTCATGTCTGACTCTTGTGAGCCCATGGACTAGAGGACCAGTCTCCTCTGTCCATGGGATTCCCAGGCAAGAAAACTGGAGTGGGTTGCCATTTCCTTCTCCAGGCGATCTTCCTGACCCAGGGACCAAACCTGCATCTTCTGCCTTGGCAGGTGGATTCTTTACCACTGAGCCACCCAGGAAGTCGGTATAGATAGGACAGGAAAAGCCAAAGCTCTTCATCATCTTTGGAGGACAGGGCAGGGCAGAGACGATGGGTGCTGGGGGCAGGAGGGATGCTCCTGGGGTGTCTGCTGCAAAGCTTCCTCTCCCTTTTTCACTGCCGCTCAGCCATTTCTTACCTCCTGCAGCATCAGACCCCCGCCTTCCCAGCCCTGCCCAGGGCTGAGCTGTTCTGAGCTCCATGATGGGGCTGGGCTGCAGGCTTTCCTGGCCCCTGGGCCTCGCCCCATGTCACCCAATGCCTAGAACTGATGATCTGTGAGACCAGAGCCATGGCTTCCGGGGTAAACTTCCAGGACCAGCTCTGGCTCATCTGCAGCCGCTGATGAATAAAAACTCAATTAGGACGCTGGTCCTTGAAAGGCAGCTATTTCAGGACTCACTTTTGGAAAGGCAGGGGATTTCTTTTTCCAAGATAAAATTATGCATTTGTCAATACAGCGATAGCATCGACCGCTTTCTCTTGGGGGTCTCTCGCCTTAATTATTCTCCATCAGAAAGCTTTTCTTTTTGAAGCCGGCTGGCAGTGGGCTCCCATGCATCTGGCTCATCTAGGGATGCCTCTGACTCCCTCTTGAATTTTCCCTCAGGTTTCCTTTTTGGAGCAGCTCGCCTCCCACTGACAGTAGAGGGGACAGCCTTTGTGAGTCTAGGAGCGTTTTGTCACAAAGACCCTAGCCCGTTTACCTCCCCCTTTTCGTCACCTGTTTTATGAATGTGGCATTCTGTTCCCAGGCCAGATTTCCGTGATGTGAAAAATACACTAAATATGGGCTGCCACAGTAACTGTCATTAACCAACCACTAGTTGTGCCTTTATAAATTTTTACACACCGCTAAATTATAAATATGCAATGCTGAGAGTAATGAAATATGCGCCTCTAATATCTGCAGTTTTAAGATTTGTAATTCTGCATGCACATGCTATAAATTGGGAGGAGCTGGGGAACTTCACAGTTCCATAGTGCTTCCTAGTTAGAGTGCAGGTTGGGCTTCTCTCCTGGGAGGCCCTCGTGAGGATCTTTCCTCCAAGGGGAGTCCTGCAGGGAGCACCTCTCAGGTGCTGGGCTGTCCTGGTTGGGAGCTCTTCCTTTGTTTGTCATTCACATGGATTCTATAAACAAAGGTTCAATAGCATATGCTGTGTTTCCAAACTGTGCTAGGCTGGAAATCCACGGCTGACTGGGATTTTGAAAACTTGCATGGCCTGTTCGAAGAGATGGACAGATTACCAGGTAATGGCAGTGCAAGGGATGAGACCCAGGGAGAAGGGTACCCAGGAGCTGTGCAGGGTCTAAGGATGATTTTTTAAAAGTCTGTCTCATTTTCCTCATCTGTGAAGGGGAGTGGGGTGTATCCCTGCCTCCCTCTTGGTGCTGTTGGGGACATTCTGTGCGTAAAAGCATTAATTTAGAGCAGTGCCTGGCACAAATTAAGCTTGCAGTAAATGTTAACTATTATAACCACACTCATTATTACTTGATTTCTTGCTGTCTAATGCCCAAAATTAATAGCTGAGATCATGGAAAGAGTGTTTTCTTTCTTGGTTGAAGAGCATGGCCTTCAGCACTGCAAGGTTTGAATGAAAGAGACATTGTATTTAGAGACATTGTATTTTCTCTGTAACATGAAAGTATTTTCATTTTTTTTTTTTTTTTGCAGCTTGGAAATTTAAAGAAATATTTAAAATAATTATAAAGAGAAATAACTTATTTTTCATGTTTTATCTTATAAAATTTTCTGTTGAAGAAGTGACTTTTCCCATTGTCTTTGTTTTGATCTCAAAAGTCATTTATTATAAAAATGTTATCAGTACAAAAATGTGCAGATAGTAAATATCCTCCCTAAATCTGGGGAACACTCACACATTTTCACACACCCTCAAAAAGTATCATTTTGAACCAGCAAAATACTGTGAACCTTAAATCAGCACAAATACATGTATTTTAACAGCTATACAGTAGTTCTTTGCAAGGACTTAACCTACTATTGGAAAAGACCCTGATGCTGGGAAAGAATAAAGACAAAAGAAGAAAGGACTGGCAGAGGAAGAGATGGTTAGACAGTGTCACTGACTCAATGGACATGAATTTGAACAAATTCTAGGAGATAGTAAGACTTCCCTGGTAGCTCAGCTGGTAAAGAATCTACCTGCAATGCAGGAGAGCTGGGCTCAGTCCTTGGGTTGGGAAGATTCCCCTGGAGAAGGGAAAGGCTACCCAATCCAGTATTCTGGCTGGAGAAAATCATGGACTGTATAGTCCACGGGGTTGCAAAGAGTTGGACACAACTGAGGACTTCCACTTTCCCTGGGAGGTAGTGAAGGACAGGGGAGCCTGGCATGCTGCAGTCCATGGGGTTGCAAAGAATCAGACATGACTTAGCCACTGAACAACCATGAACTACTATTGGGTAATTGTGTTGTTTCCAGATTTTTTCTATCCATATTTCTATGATTATTCTTGAGCAGTTTTTATGTACTTAGGATAAGTTTCTAGAACTGGTATTGTGGGATAGAGGACTTTCATATTTTAAAATTGTCATGTATTTTTAAAATATAAATCATACAAACTTTGAAGGGGTAATACAAGATAAAGAACTGAAAAGGTAGAAAAACTATACAGTAAAAAGGAAAGCTCCCTCTCCCACTTCCCCTTTATCCAATCAGCTCCCCAGAGGCCAACATGTTGCCATTTCTCATGGATCCTTCCAGTGATGGACACTTTTTCCTTTCTTTTCTCTTGTGCAATGTAGCATACTTCATACATTTGTATCTTACTTTTTCAATGTAACACTATAACTTGTGGACTTTTTTCTATTAGTACATACAAAGCTGCCTCATTCTTAATAAGTAGCTTTACTGAGCAGCTACTATATGCCTCAGCATCATTGTAGGTGCCAAAGACAGAGTAGATCTTTTTGATGGATTCTGGAGAGGAGACATGGACAATAACTGATGAAAAATATATCTGTATAGTAAGTCAGATGGTGGTGTGCACCATTAAGAAAAACAAAGCAGAAACAACAAAGGTTGTTATTCAGTTGCTCAGTCGTGTCCAACTCTTTGTAACACGATGGCCTGCTGCATGCCAGTCTTCCTGTCCTTCACTATCTCCTAGAGTTTGCTCAAACTCATGTCCATTGAGTTGATGATGCCATCCAATCATTTCATCCTCTGTCATCCCCTTCTCCTCCTGCCCTCAATCTTTCCCAGCATCCGGGTCTTTTCCAATGGGACGGCTGTTTGCATCACGTGGCCAAAGTATTGGAGCTTCAGCTTAAGCATCAGTTCTTCCAATGAATATTCAGAGTTGACTTCCTTTAGGATTGACTGATTTGATCTCCTTGATGTCCAAGGAAGTGGGTGCAATGTTAAATTGGGAGACCAGGAAAGACCCACTGAGAAAGTGATAGATAAGCAAAGAACTAGTGGAGCACGAAAGTCCCTATGGAATTCCAGGAGAGAAGTTTTCCTTTAAGACAGCAAAGAAAAGGCTTGAGTTGGGATCTGGTAGTCAACAGAATGAATGTACCACACTTAATTTAATCAACACTCTGCTGATGGATAAATGCTGAATTAAATTACATTCCAAGCAACATCATATGAAAGTGTCTGTTTCCTTACATTCTTACCCAAGCATTAAACTATCATACTATTTTATTCATGTGGTCTGGCATATAAAAGTAGTTATCTTACAGTCCTATTTTGCATTTATCTTATTATTAAGAAAGTTGAAAAAAAAAAAAAGAAAGTTGAACATATTTTCTTTTTCTATTAACTGTGTATTCACATATTAGTAAAATTTTGTATTAGATAGTTGGTCTTTTTCTTCTCAGTTAGGAGCTCTTTATATATTACAGAAATTAGCCCCTTTTCTGTAATATGTATCTTAAGTAATTCCTGAGTTTTTATTTGATTAAAAAACTTTTTATTTTACCAGTTCAAAAAACATTTAAGTAGCCCAATGTATTAGTCTTTTCTTTTATGACTTTCAATGTGTATGGCATAGTGGAAAATTCCTTTTTTACTCTAAAATTATAAAAAACTTATTCTAGACCTTTAATGGTTTCATTTTATTCCTAATTTAAATCATTCATTAATTTGAAATTTATTGATGTAGAGGAAGTGAAGTCAGTATACATTTTTTTCTTCCCCAGAGAGATACTCAAGTGTTCTCAAACTATTTATTGAATAAATCTGCTTTTTAACCTGTTGATGAGGATGTCCTCTAGTTGTTTCATCGCTAAGTTGTGTCCGACTCTTTTATGACCCCATGGACTGTAGCCTGCAAGGTTCCTATGCCCATGGGATTTCCCAGGCAAGAATATTGGAGTGGGTTGACATTTCCTTCTCCAGGGAAACTTCCCGACCCAGTGACTGAACCCACGTCTCCTCCATTGCAGGTGGGTTCTTTACCACTGAGCCACCAGGGAAGCTCATGTCTTCTCTCTGCCATATGTTAAATTTCCAATTGTATTTGAATCTATTTGAGGATGGTCTATACTTTTCCAATGATTTGTCAGTTTACTTGTGTTTCACTGATATACTCCAAATTATTGCAGTTATATGATGCATTTTCATGTTCATAGAGCAAGTCTACCTTTATTACTCATACTTTTCAGAATGTTCTTGACAATATTGGTTGTTTATTTTTCTATTGAGCTTTAGCATGAGATACCAGACCTAAAAGCAAGTCCTGGTTGGTATTTTGACTATAGTCACACTTTCACCCCACCCTGAATCCCTGACTCCATGCCATAGTTTTGCCTTTTACACAATGGAATCATACCGTATGGAATCATACCATATGGAATCATACCGTATGGAATCATACCATATGGAATCATACCGTATGGAACCTTTGAGACTGGCTTCTTTCATTCTGCTTAATGTCTTATGATTCATCCAAGTTGTTATGCTCAATAGAATTCCACTGTGTGGGTGAACCACCATTGTTTACCCATTCACTGAATAAATTCGTGTTTGGTGACTATGAACAGAGCTGTTACAAACTTTTGTGTATACGTTTTTGTGTAAACGTGAGTTTTTATTTCTCTAGGATAATTACTTAGGAATGAGATTGTTGTCTCATATCATAGATGTTTGATGCATTTTATAAGAAACATAAACCATTCTTACTGTTTGGGGTTTTTAATTTTTTTTCATTTTTTAGTTATTCTACTAGATGTGTGTTGGTATTTCACTGTAGCTTTAATGTGTGTTTCTCTACTGGCTAATGATGTTAAAGACTTTTCATGTGCTTATTTGCCATTTGTGTATCCTCTCTAATGATGCTTATGTTCAAGTTTGTTGCCCATTTTAAATTATGTTTTTGAGTAATAAATGTGACTTGCCAATTTTTTTTACCAGTTTGTTGCTGGACTTTTCATTATCCTGAGAGTGCCTTTCACAGAACAAAAGTTTTGAAATTTCAGTGAAATCCAATTTTTCATTTTGTAGGTGCATCTTACTTTTGGTGTTTTGTCTAGAAAATATTTGCCTACTCTCAGGTCACAATTATTTCCCCACTATATTCCTTTCTCAATATTGTATGATTTTATATATTTCATTTAGATTATGGCCCATTTTGAGTTAATTTTTTTTTTTTAATTTTTATTTTTTTTTTCCCCAGTGGGTTTTGTCATACATTGATATGCATCAGCCATGGATTTACATGTATTCCCAATCCCGATCCCCCCTCCCACCTCCCTCTCCACCAGATTCCTCTGGGTCTTCCCAGTGCACCAGGCCGGAGCACTTGTCTCATGCATCCCACCTGGGCTGGTGATCTGTTTCACCCTAGATAGTATACATGCTGTTCTTTTGAAATATCCCACCCTCACATTCTCCCACAAAGTTCAAAAGTCTGTTCTGTATTTCTGTGTCTCTTGAGTTAATTTTTATATGAAGGTTTAGGTCAAGGTCCCCCCGCCCTTACTTTTTTTCATATAGTTAACCAATTGTTGCAACACCATTTGTTGAAAAAGCTATCCCTTCTCCACTGAATTGCCTTTGCACCTTTATCAAAATTAATTAATGTCTATTTCTGGACTGTATATTTTGTCCTTTAATTGATATGCCTATCTTTCCTCCAATACCACACTGTCTCCATTCCTGTAATAAGTCTTTAAATTGTGTAATTAGATTTCTCCAGTGTGATTTTTCTTTTCCAAAATTGTTTTCGTATTCTAGTTCTTTGCCATTTGATATACATTTATGAATCAGCTTATCTATAGCTACAAAAATTCCTGCTGGATTTTTGATTGATATTGCAGTAAATCTAAACATCCCTTTGGGGAGAATTTAAATCTTTACAATGTTCAGTCTTCTGATCCATGACTGTGATGTATATCTCCATTTATTTAGGTCTGCTTTGATTTCTTTCCCCAGTGTTTTGCAGTTTTCAGTATACAGGTCCTGTAAAAATTTGTTAAGTATTTCAATTTTTTGGAATACTGGAATTCTAAATGGTATTTAAGAATTTTTTTTGGGGGGGGGGATTTCCAATTCTTCATTGCTAGTGTATAGGAATATGATTGATTTTTATGTGTTGTCCTTGTGCGTGTGACCTTGCTAAGCTCATGTGAGAGCTAAGAGCTAAGAGCTATGTAGACAATCATGTTGTATGAAAATAGTGACAGTTTTACTTCTTCCTTTCCAATTTATATGACTTTTTAATTTCTTTTTCTTGCCTTCTTGCAATGGCTAAGACTTCCATATAATGCTGAATAGGTGTTGTGAGAGTTTTGTGTTTTTACTTGTCTTAGGGAGAAAGCTTTCAGTTTTTCACCACTAAGTATGATGTTAGTTGTAGGTTTTTATAAATGCCTTTCATCAGGAAGAGGAAGTTTCCTTATATTCCTATTTTGCTGAGACTTCTTTTCACGAATGAATGTTGAATTTTCTCAAGTGCTATTCCTGCATCAATTGGTATCATCATATGGTTTTTCTTTTTTTAACTGTTTATATGGTAGAGTACATTGATTTATCAATATAGAACCAACTTTATATTCCCAGGATAAAATTCATTTGGTTATGGTATATTATCCTTTATACATATTGCTGAATTTGACTTGCTAATATTCTATTGAGGATTTTTGCCTTTATGAAAAACTATATTGATTTGTAGTTTTCTTTGTTGTACTATCTCTGCCTTGTTTTGGAATCAAGGTGATGCTAGTCTCATAATGTAAATTGAGGAGTGGTCTCTCCTTTTCTCTTTTACAGAGAAAGATTTGGTAGAATCAATATTATTTCATCTTTTATTTGGTAGAATTTGCCAGCAAAGCCATCTAGGTCTGCAGAATTATTTTCAGAAGGTTTTTAAACTACTAATTCAATTTATTTAGTATTTAGTTATAGAACAATTCAGGTTATCTGTCTCTTTTTTCATTCCTGATATGTTTTTTTTTTTTTTTCTTTCTTGTCAGGTTTGTAAGAGGCTTGTTATTTTTATTTATCTTTCAATAAACCAGTTTTTGCTCTCATTGATTTTCTCTGTTATTTTTCTGTTTTCAATTTCATTTGCAATTCTTGCTTATATTTATTATCTCCCTCGTTTGGCCCTGTTGTTGTTTAGTCACTAAACCTACTTTGGTTAATTTGTTCTGACTTTTCTAGTTTCTTGAGGTAGAGGCTTGTATTATTGATTTGAGAATTTTTTCTACTAAATGGATTTATTTAATGCTATGAATTTCTCTTTAAGTACTGCTTTAGCTTCATCATACAGATTTTGATATGCTGTAATGTAACTTTATTTAATTGAAAATATTTTCTAATTCCTTTTGAGACTTTCTCTGGATGCACCTATGGATTCTCCTATGGATTATTTAGAACAGTTTTTTTTTTTTTTAAACTTTCAAGCATTAGAGATATTTCCTTTATGGTCCTGTTATGATTTTTGGTTTAAATCCATTACCATCAGGGAACATACTTTATTTCAGTACATTTACTTTTTAAGGTTTGTTTTATGATCCAGCATATGGTCTTTATTGGTGAATATTCCTTGTGTATTTAAAAAGAATGTATATTCTGCTCTTTTTGGGTGAAATACTCTCTAAATTTCAATTAGATTCAATTGGTTGATATGTTATTCAGTCTTTATTAGTGTCCTTGTCAATCTTCTATCTACTCATTCCTTTTATTAGTGAAAGAAAATTATTGATTTCTCCAATTGCAATTGTCAGTTTGTCTTCTTTCCCCTTCAGTTCTTTCAAGTTTTGCTTCATATATTTTGAAGCTCTGTTGTTGGAGATTGTTATGTCTTCTTGGTGAACTGATCCTTTATCATTATGTAATGTTCCTCTTTATCCCTAATAATTTTCTTGGCTCTGAAGTCTACTTTTTCTAATAGTAATAAAGCCAATCAAGCTTTCTTTTGTCTAGTGTTTACATGGTGTATCTTCTTTCATTCTTTAAATTTTAATCTGCCCATGCCATTATAACTGAGGTGAGCTTTTTGTAAACAGTATATAGTTGGGTCATATTTTTTATTATCTGTTTTGAAAAACCTCTTATCTTTTAATTTGTGCACTTAAGCAATTTATATTTAATATACTTATTGATGTGTTTTATTATTTGTTTTTTATTTGTTTTTATGTTTTTATCCTTTTGTTTTCACTTGCCTCTCTTCTTTTGTGTTATTTAAAACTTTTTGTGTTCTATTTTATCTGTTGTATTATTTAATACATCTCTTTTTACAGTTTTTAGCAGTTGCTCTATGGATTACAATATACATTTTAAAACTTTTTTAGAATCAATCTATTATAATCAATATTTTACCATTTCAAGTAGACTAAAGAATTTCTGCCACTATTAGGTCCCTTTTCTCCTAAATTTATACTTTAGACTTTTAATACATTGCAAGTATATACATTGAAAATCTCTAGAGAGTGTTACAATTTTTGCTTTCAACCGTCAAAAGATTTTTAAAGAACTCAAGAGGAAAATAAGCTTTTATATTTACCCAGATGTTTACCATTTCTGATGCTCTTCCTTCAGTACCGACGTTCCAATTTTCCTTCTGGTATGTAATTTCCCTTCTATCTGAAGAACTTCTTTTAGCAATTTTTAAAAGCAGGTCTTCTGGCAGCTAATTATCTTATTTTCCTTCATTTGATATTGAGTTTATTTCTCCTTAATTCCTGATGAGTCTTTTTTGCTGTTTATAGAATCTTGGGTTGATTGTTCTTCTTTAATCACCTAAAAAATGTTAGTTCACTTCTTTTTGGCCTCCATGACTTCTGATGAGAAATCTGGAGTCATTTAAATTTCTATTTCCGGTAACAAGGGTCCGCAACATTTTTCTGTGTAGGACCAGATATTAAATATATTTTGGCTTTGCCGGCCATATGGCTTTGTCACAACTACTTAAACTCTGCCATAGTGACACTAAAGCAATTATAGATAATACATAAAGGCATAGTTATGGTTATATTTCAATGAAACTTTATTTACCAAAACATATAGTGAGCCAGATTTGGCCCATGACCATAGTTTGTTGATCTCTGCCCTATAAGTAATGTCATTTTCCTTTTGCCACTTTTAAGATTTTTTTTCTTTGTCTTCAGTTTTCAGCAGTTTGATTATGATGTGTCTGATTGTGAATTCTTGGATTTATCCTGTTTGTAGTTCATTCAACTTCTCAAACCCATGGGAAGTTTTCACCCATTATTTATATACATATGAACTTACCAGGTGGCACTAATGGTAAAGAACCCACCTGCCAATGCAGGAAACATAAGAGACACAGGTTCGATCCCTGGGTTGGGAAGATCCTCTGGAGAAGGAAATGGCAACCCACTCCAGTATTCTTGTCTGGAGGATCCCATGGACAGAGGAGCCTGGTGGGCTACAGTTCATAGGATTGCAAAGAGTTGGACACAACTGAGACAACTTAGCACACACACACACCCATACCCACACTCACACACACACTCATACCCACACTCACACACACACATATCAATATATATCCCCCTTCCCCCACCCCTCAACGGCCCTGACACTACAATCTTTCTCATCGCCTTGCAAAACTCCAGTGACACAAAAGACAGAACTTTTGTATTGTCCAATAGTTCCCCAAGGTTCTGTTTTTTGTTTTGTTTTTCAGTCTTTTTCATCTCTGTCTTCTAGATTAGATAATTCCAATTGTTCTATTTTTAAGGTCACTTAGCTCTTTTTTTTGTAGGCTCCATTTTGCTACTTAACCCACCAAATGAGTTTTCTATTTGGGTTGTTACTTTCCAGTTCTAAAATTTCCATTTATTTCTTCTTTATAATCTCAACTTACTTTCTGGCATTTTCTATGCTTCTATTTATTTTCAGAGTGTTTACCCTTACCTTTTGGAATAACTTTATAACAGCAGTGAGGTCTTTGTCAGGTAATTTCATCATCTATGTATCTTTCCCTATAAAAGTTGAAATTTTTCTAGTTCTTACTGTACCAGTCAATTTTAGATTATATTCTGTATATTTCAACTATTATAGTATGAGACTCTGGGTTTTGTCCAAATCCCAAGGGGAATATTGGATATTGTTGCTTTAGAAGACAATTGGCATAGTTGGATTCAAGCTATAATTTCCAACCATATTTTATGAGATGTGATTTCATTATTAATTCTGTTTCAAAGACTTTGTTTCCTACCAGGAGCTGTCCTGTGTGTGGAGAGTGGCCAGTCTAACTCAAAATCTTTGGCATCCTATTTAGGATCAGATCCATATATACTCAGCTTAGGGATGAGTCTAGGAATTCATGAACAGCCTAATGGGATTCTCCCTCTCGACCATCTTCCTGGGCTTCTCCTTTTCAGTCCTCTGGCCAGAAATCTGGGGCTTTACTAACCTTGCTCTGTTGTGCAGATCCAGTGACCGTCCACATCAAGGGACAGCCATAGGTCAGAGGGAGAGAGACAGCACCAGAGGTTTGGCTCAGATCTTCCTACTGGTGATGCAGCGTCTTTCCTCATGGTTCCAGGCACTTGAGGGCCCTGGTGTTGCTGCCATCACCCCCTTAGAATTGCCAGGGCATTGGGATAGAAGGGAACAGAAAAAAGAGTGGGGGCATTTCCTTTATTTTCTCTGAGTATCAGGAGCCCCCTTTGCCTCCTTGAGCTACAGCTAGATAGCGTCTCCTGAGCTCTCTTTACACATGCTGGTGCCACTTTCTCAGTTGTGTTGAGTCCAGGCTCAAGGAAAGATGGTGATTCATAGGTGCTTCTGTTGTACTTCTAATTCTTATTCTTTTCCCCCAGTCTGTCTGCTGCTCTTTCCTTTTCAGAGTCCTCAAATTGCTATCTAGCATCTCTCTGGGTTTTATACCGTCTTTGTGTGGTCACTCTATCTCGCCCAGAACCAGAACTAATTCCATTCACCTTTGCTCGTTTTCCAACAGGTTTGCTCTCCTTTGGTCTGTTTCAAATATGATTCATGTCTTTAAAAGCTTTATATTGTTTTCCTACTTCTTTCCTGTGTTTTTGTTTTACCTCCCTTTGATGCCATGTTATGTCTTTCCTGAGTTTTTGTATCCCTGCTTTGAGTTTTCATTTTGAAGAGACATTTATTTTATTAATCTTCTGAGCTCATGATAATGCTTTCCAACATTTTTAGTGGCTCCATGGCATTTTTCTGGTGAGTGTTCTAAATCCATGTATTTCTATTTTGCTTCTACTTTTTTCTGTATTGTTATACTCTTTTGACTTTTTTCTTTCTTGTTATTTTAGTCTTTCTTGGAGGGAATTTCCTTAAGGGGATGATCTGTGACACTGTTTCTGGCTAGCAGGAATTTTCCCTGAATCACAGTCAAGGTCCTTATCACAGGGAATTGAATATTTCCATGAACTTTTACTTCTCCCCAGCCAATAGAAATAAGAAGCTTTAGGGATGCTGCCAATTCAATCTCTTCTATCCTCTTCTCTGACCTCCTCCCACATGCAGCTCTCTGGACCAGCCTTGAATCCTGGCAGTTCTCTGATGCCAGTCTATGTATCCTGTTTTCTTTGTCTCAGACATAAGCACGTTGGTTTTGCACCTTAGGGCATGTGCTTTCTGCTGTGATGAATTAAACTCTGCAGGCTTTTCCTGGTCTGCCATTGAGGACATCCTCTTTAAGCATCTTCCCCTAACCCTATCGGCCCTTCTTGCATTGGGTAGCCCTTCCTCAGACACTATTATAGGAGAGTGGAGATCTTTTCTAGATACCAAGTTTAGAGTTTGGATTTCTCTTGTTCTCCATAAGATTTGAGAGTGATTTCCTAGAAGAGGAGATAGCATCATATTTACTCTACATTATTATAACTAGAGTTTGGGTAGGCTCATTTTCATACACATTATCAAAGTATGTATAAAATTCTGATACACATTATCAAATTACCCTCAGGAGTCTTAGAGTTTGTAGAGTTTTTAAATAAATTTTACTTAATGTGTTAGGGAAGTATGAAGAGGTATGTGGGGAAACAGTAAATATGAAAAAGCAGGAAGACAGGCTGGAAAGGTGAGCTACTTAGCTGTAGGCATCTGTCATCCTTGGGTAGGCAGTTAAGAAGCAGGTGTACATCTGTGCTGAGTTGCTTCAGTTGTGTCTGACTCTTTGCAACCCTATGGACTGTAGCCCACCACGCTCCTCTGTCCATGGGGATTCTCCAGGCAAAAATACTGGTGTGGGTTGCCATGGCCTCCTCCAGGGGATATTCCTGACCTAGGGATTGAACCCCCATCTCTTACTGAAGCAGGTTCTTTACCACCAGTGCCATTTGGGAAGCCCCTAGGAAGCAGGGCAGAGGGTCATATGAAGGCAAAGAGAGCTGTTAGAGACAATAAATAATCACTTAAAGTATTCCATGTGCTGAAGGAATTTTTGTGTCAGGAATCTAAACTCCCATTCAGGGCAGGCTGGGCAACTAACCCCAATAATCTTGAGAGGGGATTATTTGCAAGGACAGGTAACTTGTTCCCTTGGAAGGGATCCATTCTTGAGCTGGATAATGCAGATCCTGGCATATGCCTTTCAGTTACTTGGTGCTGTTCTAGTTGGGAGCCCCATGAATCTGTTCCTCTCCACACGTATGGCAGCTGTTCCCGTACCGGAAGGCAGATGCTCCATGGAAGGTTTTCACAACAGCAGCTCTCTCTGGAGAGAATGGCAGACCCTGGTACTGCTTGGACAGAACCCTGTCTGGGCCAAAGACTACAGCCCCCAGTCCCAGACAGGGACCTGGGAGGCTGGTTTGCCCACAGGAGTAGCTTGTGTTCGTGTCACTGTCTGGCCCACAACCGTGGTTTATGATGCTGTCCATGGTTCTGAATCATGGTTTGTGGCGCTGTCCATGGTTTTCAATGACAATTTCCAGATAAGGTGTAGTTGTTTCTTTTAATCATGGAACCCAGGTATCTTTAAGGTGTTTGCTTCCAATAATGCTTAACAAAATGAATCATTAGGCTGTAAGTGAAGTGCAAAGAGAAGAGTGAGAGTTGTGCTTTTAAATGATCGTAGAACAAATAGAATCCTGACTTAGGCTTCACAATTCAGGTAACTGATATACTTGCAAAGAGCCAACTCATTGAAAAGGACCTTGATGCTAGGAAAGACTGAAGGCAAAAAGAGAAGAGGGTGGCAGAGGATGGGATGGTTAGATAACATCACTGACTCAATGGACATGAATTTGAGCAGATTCAGGGAGATAGTGAAGGACAGTGGAGCCTGGCTTGCTGTAGTCCATGGGGTCACAAAGAGTCGGACCTAACTTAGTGACTGAACAAACAACAACAGTGTTCCATTGACAAATCTTTCACATTTCTGACAGTTATTTATTTCTCCCTCTGGAACATAACTAATTCTACCCCATCCCCAATTCTATGCCTATCAGGCTGAGTTACAGTCAGACCCCCAGAAGGCCTAAAGTATTTTGTTGTACCTCTGAGATCTGACCCCCAGGGAACTTTCTAAGTCTCAGAGAGCATCCCCAGGTTTTAATAATCCTGAGATTCTCTCTTGCTGAAGGTCAGACATGACCTTGAGACATCTATAAGAGGAATTATTAGATTCTGAGAAAGAGAGGCCAACGGTGAGGGTGTTGGAGGGATTTTGGACCTGCAGGTCAGTGATGGGTGTCATCAGGTACAATGAGTGAATAAGAAGATGCTCAAAGTTTCAATGTCATTGCTGCCTCTCTTGGAAAGCAATAAGTAGTGGTTGACTTACAGAGCAGCATGGAGGCCAAAGTTCATGTTGGATTTACCTACATACCCCAGGATTTTGAGCCACCCAAGGTGGCAACATTCAGGACTTGGAGCTGCAGACACCTTATCTCTGCTGTCAGCTCAGGACTCTTGTCTGGCTGTGAACAATTAAATGAGATAATACCTGTGAAGTATTTAGCATAAGGTCTAATACACAGAATGTACTCAATAAGTGGTACCTATTATTGTTACTTTGGTTATTATTACTTACACGTTTTATAGAGCCCTTATGAGATGGCTTTACTATTACTTCTAAATACTGGCAACAGTTTTGTTCATTCATTCAGTCACAGACCTTTATATTTCAGGCATTCTGCTAGGCTTGTGGGTGTAGAACTGAAAGGCATGGCCCCTTGTTCTTAAGGAACTCACAACTGGGCACATAACTGACAAACTTGTAACAAGATAACTGTAAAGAAGGGCCTGTGTTCCAGGAGAGTTGGGGGAAAGCTGTTCTCAGGCTTCCTGGGGGAATCAGGGAAATTCTCAGAGAAAGTGGCTTCTCACATGAGACTCAAGGTACAGTAAGGGTTACCTCCAAATAACTGAGGGAGCAGCCATGTGTGAAAGAGTATCACTTGCTCATTGTATGCTGTGCAAGGCTCTGACCCTGAAAGATTCTGTGGTGTCACTGGGGTTCAGAAATGTGGTGACCAAGACGTGACTCTGTTCCTGGAACTGATCATGCATACTTCCCCTTCTTTCTGGGGACTGAGCCTATGGAAAGGGAAGGGCCCTTTTGCCTGGGAGCCCAGGTAAGAAAGGTTTGTGACTGAGAAAGGATAACAGAAAGCCTGCAAGAGGAGAAAGAGGGCCAAGGTGGGTGGGTTCTGAGGATGCGTTTGACCCTTAAAGGTAACCTCAAGATGGCTGCCCACTGTGTTCTCCCCAGCTCTTAGCCTGGGGCCTAGAACCTCAGAGATGCTGAGGGCAGCTGTTGACTGTGCATGTTGAAAGAATGAATAACCTCAGACTTGTCTGTGTGACTTTGAGGAACTTACTTAACCTCTCTGTAGCAGCTTATGCTGCTGCTGCTGCTGCTAAGTCGCTTCAGTCGTGTCCGACTCTGTGTGACCCCATAGACGGCAGCCCACCAGGCTCCTCTGTCCCTGGGATTCTCCAGGCAAGAATACTGGAGTGGGTTGCCATTTCTTTCTCCAATGCATGCATGCACGCTAAGTTGCTTCAGTCATGTCTGACTCAGTACGACCCTATGGACAGCAGTCCACCAGGCTCCTCTGTCCATGGGATTCTCTAGGCAAGAACACTGGAGTGGGTTGCCATTTCCTTCTCTCATAGCAGCCTATACTCATCTGCGAAATGGAATGACAGTATCATCGGGAGTTAGATGAATGAATTTGTTCAGTTGCTAAGTCGTGTCCAACTCTGCAACCCTATGAACTGCAGCATGTTAGACTCCCCTGTCCTTCACTATCTCCTGGAGTTTACTCAAACTCAATGTTGATTGAGTCAGTGATGCCATCCAACCATCTCATCCTCTGTTGCCCCCTTCTCCTCTAGCTCGCAATCTTTCCCAGCATCAGGGTCTTTTCCAATGAGTCAGCTCTGTGCATCAGGTGGCCAAAGTATTGGAGCCTCAGCTTCAGCATCACTCCTTCCAAGGCATATTCAGGATTGATTTCCTTTAGGTTTGACTGGTTTGATCTCTTTGCTGTCCAAGGGACTCTCAAGAGTCTTCTCCAACACCACAGTTCAAAAGCATCAGTTTTTCGACACTCAGACTTGTTTATGGTCCAGCTCTCACATCTGTACATGACTACTGGAAAAGCCGTAGCTTTGTCTGTATGGATCTTTGTCAGAGTGGTTGCTATTTCCTTCTCTAGGAAATCTTCCCAACCCAGGGACTGAACCCATGTCTCCTGTGTCCTCTGCATTGTAGGCAGATTCTTTACCTGCTGCCATTGGGGAAGCCAAAATGAGTGAATACACCTAAGCAGTCAAGAGTGTTGCCTGACACAAAGTAAAAACAGTTATAGGTTTACTCACATTGCTAGCTAACCGACTGCCCAATCAGAGGGATTTTAAAATGAGCTGGAAACAACTTTTTGCTGATGTGTCTTCATCATGCTTGGAGGCTTTCAAACACAGGAGGTGGAGGAGATGGCAAAGGCCTGGAAGGCATTGAGCTGAGTGACATTCATAGGGCAGATGTCTTATCTGAGCCCATGCTCTTGGTTAGTGGCAAACTGGCTGGGTCCCTCACCTGGGTGGTCCACCAGTGTGCCCGGAATAGAGAACAACATTGGGCAACTGAACAGAGAGACAGCAGCAGCAGGTTTCATGACCCTTTTGTGGGTATTTATGAGAGATACTGATTTTGCTTATAAAAGAACACAGTGTGACCAGAACTTAAGTATCATAGGGTTGTCTCTATCCCTCCTTGTTTTGGGCACATTTCTTGACCCTTATAAAGCCCCAGGGAGAGGCCAGTGCTTTGCTCATAGGGGCCATTCCTAGCAAAGGCCCTGCTGGCTAGTGAGCCTGTTGTGTGTGGGAAGAAGCCCATAGGGTGGGAAGGTGTGTGGAGCTGGCATATCTGAAAGGAAGAAGAAAAAGGTCTACTACAGGGCTTCCCTGGTGGTCCAGTGGTTAAGAATCTGCCTAGCAATGCAAGGAACACTGGTTCAATCCCTGGTCCAGGAAGATCCCATATGCCACTGGGCAACTAGCCCGGGCGCTGCTATCACTGAGCCTGTGCTTTAGAGCCGGTGCTTCTTAACAAGAGAAGCCCATGCACCAAACTAGAGAGTGGCCCCTGCTTGGCGCAACTAGAGAAAGACCGCATGCAGCAATGAAGACAGCACAGCCAAGAACAAATAAAGAAATAAATATTTTTTAAAAAAGGGATCTACAATGGAACAGAATAGAAAGCCCAGAGATAAATCCACGAACCTATGGACACCTTATCTTTGACAAAGGAGGCAAGGATATACAATGGAAAAAAGACAACCTCTTTAACAAGTGGTGCTGGGAAAACTGGTCAACCACTTGTAAAAGAATGAAACTAGAACACTTTCTAACACCATACACAAAAATAAACTCAAAATGGATTAAAGATCTAAATGTAAGACCAGAAACTATAAAACTCCTAGAGGAGAACATATAGGCAAAACACTCTCCGACATAAATCACAGCGGGATCCTCTATGACCCACCTCCCAGAATATTGTAAATAAAAGCAAAAATAAACAAATGGGACCTAATTAAACTTAACAGCTTTTGCACAACAAAGGAAACTATAAGCAAGGTGAAAAGACAGCCCTCAGATTGGGAGAAAATAATAGCAAACGAAGCAACAGACAAAGGATTAATCTCAAAAATATACAAGCAACTCCTGCAGCTCAATTCCAGAAAAATAAATGACCCAATCAAAAAATGGGCCAAAGAACTAAACAGACATTTCTCCAAAGAAGACATACAGATGGCTAACAAACACATGGAAAGATGCTCAACATCACTCATTATCAGAGAAATGCAAATCAAAACCACAATGAGGTACCATTACACGCCAGTCAGGATGGCTGCTATCCAAAAGTCTACAAGCAATAAATGCTGGAGAGGGTGTGGAGAAAAGGGAACCCTCTTACACTGTTGGTGGGAATGCAAACTAGTACAGCCGCTATGGAGAACAGTGTGGAGATTCCTTAAAAAACTGGAAATAGAACTGCCATATGACCCAGCAATCCCACTTCTGGGCATACACACTGAGGAAACCAGATCTGAAAGAGACACGTGCACCCCAATGTTCATCGCAGCACTGTTTATAATAGCCACGACATGGAAGCAACCTAGATGCCCATCAGCAGACGAATGGATAAGGAAGCTGTGGTACATATACACCATGGAATATTACTCAGCCATTAAAAAGAATTCATTTGAATCAGTTCTAATGAGATGGATGAAACTGGAGCCCATTATACAGAGTGAAGTAAGCCAGAAAGATAAAGACCAATACAGTATACTAACACATATATATGGAATTTAGAAAGATGGTAATGATAACCCTATATGCAAAACAGAAAAAGAGACACAGATGTGCAGAACAGACTTTTGGACTCTGTGGGAGAAGGCGAGGGTGGAATGTTTTGAGAGATCAGCATCAAAACATGTATATTATCTATGGTGAAACAGATCACCAGCCCAGGTTGGATGCATGAGACAAGTGCTCGGGCCTGGTGCACTCGGAAGACCCAGAGGGATCGGGTAGAGAGGGAGGTGGGAGGGGGGATCGGGATGGGGAATACATGTAAATCCATGGCTGATTCATGTCAATGCATGACAAAAACCAGTACAATATTGTAAAGTAATTAGCCTCCAACTAATAAAAATAAATGGAAAAAATTAAAAAGAATAAAAAAGGGATCTACTGCAAAGTCGATGTCAGAGCCCCCGTGTTCCCAGACAGTGCTAGGGGTGGCCATTCCTGCTCAGAATTTACTTCTGCTCTAAGAGCAGGCTGTGTTCCTCCCAGTGAGGCAGAAATTGCGTGGCATCGACACAGGAAAGCACAGTTCAGTACCAGGGGCACACGTAGCTTCCTGGCTTCTCCCTGTTGAGTGGGTCAGTCCAGGCTCCACCGGAGGATGTGAACTTGGTCAGTGCAACTGGGCTTGGAGTCTGTCCTCTGGGTCGTTTGTATATATATACTGAATGAAACACCACATTGGGCAAAGTTAATGGAGGGGGAAGGGCAGTGAGTTTCACTTCCATTTTGGGAGAATATTTATGAGAGACACTTACCTTGGTTAAAGAAAAATGTAGTGTGACCAGAGATAAGTATTATTGATTTTTCTCCTCCATTTTGGTATTAAATGAATCACAGCTCCTACGAGCTCTGACTGTATTAATGGGGTTTCTTCGATGACTACTCAGCCGAGGGAGCCACCAAATTGGAATTCCATGGGAGAGGATTATTGGATGTGACAAATCGGAGCAGAGGAGTGTTTTTCTTGAGCTATTTTGGGGGAATTACATAAAATGTTGTAAAAAAGGAGAACCCTTCTCTTCTGCAGCCCAGATCTTTTCTATTGTCATTCAGTGGGCCCACCGACTACCAGTGAAAGCCAGCCCTTGGGTGCAGTGTGTCTTATTACCTGCTGTATCCCTCGGTCCTAGCACAGTCCCCAGCATGTGCAGGTATTCCTTGAATGAATACATGGGTGGATGGGTGAATAGGGATTGGTGAAGAAGAGCGTGGTAGGGAAAACTAGGAAAAGATGAAGGCAGCATGGAGTCATGTGTGCTGGATGGGTAGAAATGAACAGTTGAAGAACCTCAAAGACCTTATTGCATTGCAGGGAATGTTGATTCATTAAATTAGTTAAAGAAGTCTGGGGTTTCCTTCTTATACCAAGTAAATTTCCTGTCCTCATGGAATCTGCCTTTTAGTGGGGAAGGTAGACATTGGACAGTTATACAATTAATTACTTAAGTGCAATTGTGGTGTGCACTTCAAAAGAGAGGTTATAAAAACATGAGGACCTAATGTTGTACAGTGATGATAGAAAATTTATCTGAGGAAGTGACATTTACATGGAGACCTGAAAGAAGAGTGAGTATTGGGTAGTAAAGAAGGAAAATATGATGGGAATACACATACATTTGTTCATTCATTTATTCATTTATTCATTCAGCAAATAATTATTGAGTACCCATTATGTTCCAGGTGCATGTTCCAAGTGCTGGGGAAATTCATTAGTAAGTAAAATAAGGTCCTTGCCCTAAATGATCTTAGAGTATTAAGTTTTGTACATCTTTTGTTAGTTTTCTTCTCAGAGAGTCAGTGTTTCTGATTCTACACTAAATCTTATCTTGCACAATTTATCTTTTGTATTTTATTTGCTAATATAGAGAAGGGGCTTCCCTGGTTGCTCAGATGGTAAAGTGTCTGCCTGCAACGCAGGAGACCTGGCTTTGATCCCTGGGTTGGGAAGATCCCCTGGAGAAGGGAATGGCAAGTGCTCCAGTATTCTTGTCTGGAGAATCCCATGGACACAGGAGCCTGGCAGGCTATAGTCTCTTGGGTCACAGAGAGTGGGACATGACTGAGTGGCTAACACTTTCACTTTCAATATAGAGATAGTCAATTCATTCTTGTATTTTGACTTTGTATCCAGTATCCTTGGTAAATTCTTATATTCAATCTAATAGCTAATCTAAATATTTTGTATTTCTACATATATAATCATGTCATCTGGAAATAATGAATGTTTTATTTCCTCCTTTATGATCTTTATATCTTTGATTTCTTTTTCTTCTCTTATTACACTGGCTAAGACCTCCAGTACAATATCAAATAGAAATGATGGTGTGGACATCTATGTCTTGCTCATAACATCAGAAGGAAAACTTCCAATAAGTCATCTTTAGTTGTAGTATTTGCTTTAAGGTTTTGATATGCACTTTGTTTTAATCAGATTAAGGGAATTATCTTCTATTGCCAGTTTGCTCAGTTTTTTATTTTTGTAAATGAATATTGCTGTCAGTTCTATGTGGATGAAAACTTATTCTGATCTTTTTGAGATAGAATAGAGCACAGTCATCAAATCAATCAGCCTGTGACATGTATCTGAGGCTGTATTAAAATCTGGAAAGGACCTCTAGGAAAAACATCTGGCATGGTGGCTGTGGATTGGTGAGGCTGCCACTCAACTGAGTTTGCAGTAGTCAACATTCATCCTTGAGGATCCATCCATTTTCTGTAAGACCTACACTGGTGAATTAAGTGATGACATAACTGGGACCACCACCCTTGCTTCCTTTAGATCTTTAGAGATCACAGTCACCTCTGCCATTCCCCTCGGATGCGATATTGTTCTTGGCTCTCCACCTTAGCGAGCGTGAGGAGGGGAGTAATTTCAGAGATTTCAGAGATTTGGTTACCCCTCATTGTACCTCAGAGACCATGGACCCAATGTGGGGCTGTGCCAACAGCCAAGTAGATTAATCCTAATTATACATTTGAGGATGGAGAAAACGATCATCCAGTGGATCCACAGACCCAGCAGACCCACTGTAAGTGGATTTTAGGCAGGAATCCATTTATTACCCAGCTTCTACTCTAACAGGGGGATGACAGTGACACTCAAATCCCTTTGAACCTCATGTCCATTCCAACGTACCTGCTTCTCTGCCCTTTCAGCTCTTCCTCTGCCATTGGCCAGGGCAATCCTGGCATTTAAACTTCTCTCTTTGCATAATTTTAGGAGCCATCCCAGTAGAGAGTTTAAAACATCTCCTCAGATTTTTGTTAGAGAGCCCCTCATCTCTGTGATGTGTTCTTCACTGTTCCACTTATGGCCAGGCCCCCTTCACCAGGCACCCTCAGAATCCATCCCCCAAGCCTTTTCTCCTTCCTGCCAGAGCTTGTTGGCTGGAACTTGCAGCTCCTTTGGGGTGCCATCTCTCCTTTCCTATCAGGCCAGCACATGCCTTCTGAGTTATACTGTTATGTAACCCAAGTTGTCCACCCAATATTTAGTTGGGAATGTGGGAACATTTCTTGCATTGAGGTCTCTACATTATTTCCTAGGATGGGAGGTGGAGGTGGGTGCGTTTTTCCTAGGGAGGAGGGGACCATTCTGCAGGTTTGGGAGATTTCAGGTTGTTTTGGAGAATCTTTGGAGGCGTCTACCCAGATGTCTCATTCCACATGCCAGAGATTTCCAAATTTCCCAGCTTGGTGCCTGGCCCTGGTCTCGCAGGCATGCATTGGTGACTATGTGTCAATAAAACTTTACTTACAGACACAGGTGACCACCTGCAGGCATTTGTTTGCCTGTCCCAGCTGCAGAGCATCAGAGGGAACAGGCCTGTGGTCCCATCACTGCAAATATACCACTCTGACGCTGCTCAGGGATGCAAATGGTGGAGCTCCTTTCTGTTTCTTTTTGAGTCACTCTCTGTTATTTGCATTTTTCTAGCGTTTCTTCCGTTTATCCTGCATTTTCAAACTAGGTGGCATAAAAGCCTTTATAACATTCTCCTATGTCTTTAATCCTTGTTTCATCTGTACTTTGTGCCTGTTTTGTTCCTAAGATCATTTAAATGTGGCTTCCCTCTCTTTCTCTTGATAAAAAATTGCCGGAGGTTTGTCAATATTAGATTTTTCAAAGAATCAACTTCTAACTTCATTGATCCTCTCTGTTGTATGTTTGTTTTCTACTTCATAAATTTCAGCTCCAGTCTGTTTTCTTTTGCTCACTTCATTCCTCCCACCCTCTTTCTTTTTCTTTCTTCCTCCCTTCCTTCCTTTTTCTTTCCTTCTACTCTTTGTGTTGATTCCATTTTTCTCTTTCTTTTTACTTTAAAATATTTTTTTCTATTATTCAACTCATTATTTTCCACCCCTTATTCAATTTTAAAAAACATATACTTTTTTTCCCTCAAAGTGATGTTCTGGGCACACCCACAAGTTTCATCAGAGCATTTCCTGAACTGTCACTTAGTTCTATATATTCTCTGATTTTCACTTTTATTTCTTCTGTTGGACTCATGGCTTGTCTGAATTATTTTAAGGTTTCCAAATATATAATCCAGGCAAGACACGAGGAAGAGGGTGGTGAAGACTTCCATAATAGAAATCCTAAAACACTCTCCAGATATCCACAGGTTTGTTCCTGTATCTCCTTTAGATCTTTGCCCCAAGTTCACCTTCTCGAGACTAGAATCTTCCTCTTGAATATTTCATTGCTATGTAGTGAGCCTCTTTACCTCTAGGAATGCTTTTGGCTTTAAAGTCTATTTCATCTATTTTCTGCTTGGTATATCTCTTTCCATCTCTTTACCTTAAACATTTTATTTCCTTACATTTTAGTATGCAAGGATTAAATAGCATATAACAAGACTATCTTTGATCCAGGCTGACACTCTCTTCTTTTAACTTATGAACTGAGTCTGTTTGTATTGGCTGTGATTATTGATCAGTTTGAATTCATTTTTGCCATCTGTTGTTGTTGTTCAGTTACTAAGTCATGTCCGACTCTTTGCAACCCCATGAATTGCAGCATGCCAGGCTTCCCTGTCCTTCACTATCTCCCAGATTTTGCTCAGACTCATGTCCATTGAGTCAATGGTGCTATCTAGCCATCTCATCCTCTGTTGCCCATCTAGTACTTTCCATCTGTTCTGGGTTTTTGTGTGCGATTCTTTTTCTCCCTCTTTTCTTGCCATATTTTCCATTGATCGAGCTATGTGTTTTTCACTTTTTCATTAAAAAAAAATATCTATGGTTTAGAAGTTGTCTCCTTTATTTATTTTTATTAAATGGTTACCTTAGAAATTTAGACATAGATATTTAACTTAGCAGAATCTAAAGTTAATCACTAGTTTGACCATCCTTCAAACAATAAAAGAAACAACACAAGGAACTTGACCATGACCAACTCCCACCAAGGCCCTCCTCATCCAACACATTTGTTCAGCATCTATAAAAATGCTGATTGTATCTTGATTTTTAATATCCCACAAAATAGAAATTGACACCATAATTTTCACAGTTAGTATTTCTACAGATATTTATTGAACACAATGTGTCAGACACTGTTCTAGGAACTTGGGACACATATTGAGTGGAGTAGACAAAGGTCTCCACCTTCATGGACATTATATTCTAGCTGGAGGGGTCACAGAGTCTAAGCAATAAACATACTCCATAAGTAAATGTTATGTTAGAGGTAACTAGTATGAGAAAATGATAGAACAGGATAGGGGAGTCCAGGAATGCAGATTTCTGTGGGTAATCAAGGCTGGCCTCAGTGAGGGTTGAGGTCTGGGGCTGGAGGGAGTGTGGAGGGAGCCACATCCACCTGGCGGAGGGACATGGATGGGGAGGGACAGCTGTGCAGAGTCTTAAAGTGGGAGCGTGCTTGGCATGGGGCTTCCCTGGTGGCTCAGCAGTAAAGAATCTGCCTGCAATGAAGGAGACATGGGTTCTGTCCCTGGGTCAGGAAGATCCCCCAGAGGAGGGTATGGCAACCCACTCTAGTATTCTTGCCTAGAGAATCCCATGGACAAAGGTGCCTGGTGGGCTACAATCCATATGGTCACAAAGAGTCAGATATGACTGAAGGGATTTAGTATGCATGCACACATGTGCTTGGCATGTTCAAAGTGGCAAGGAAGCCAGTGTGACCGGGGCAGAGTGAGTGAGGTCATGAGAGCAGAGAGGAAGCAGAGAGCCAGGCCCCAGAAAGCCTGTAGGCAGTGTACTGTAAGGGCTTTGTCTCCTTCGCACCTGGGCACAATGGAGAGCTGCTTGAGGGCTTTGAATATAATAGCAGCAGGTTTGCCTTATACTTGATTTCCACCACTGTGTTGAGACAGACTGCAGGAGGAGAAAGAAGGATCAACAAGGTATCTTAATTTCAGCTGCTATAATAAAACGCCATAGCCTGGGTGGATTTTAAACAACAGACATTTATATCTTGTAGTTCTGGGGGCTAGAAGTTCAAGAGCAGGATGTCATCCTGGCTGGATTCTGGTGAGAATCCTCTTGCAGATGCAGACTGATGACTTCTTGTTGTACCATAATAAGGTAGAAATAGAGTGAGAGAGATCTCTGAGATTCCTTTTATAAGGACACTAATCCCATTCACAAGGGCTCCACCCTCATGACCCACTCATTGCCCAAGGGCACTAACTCCTATCACCATCACCTAGAGACTTAAGATTTCAACATGTGAAGGGGGTGAGGGACATAAACATTCATCCCATTGCAAGAGGGGACTAGTTAGGAAACTAATGTAGTAATTGAGGCAAGATATAATAGTGACTTGGGTTAGGGTATAGCCAGGGAAATGGTGATAAAGGGTTCAATACTGAGTGTAATCTGAAGGTGGCACAAATAGATTTCCTCAAGTATCAGGTGTGGGGTAGAATCAAGCATGTTTCTGAGTGTTCTTGTCCTGAGCAGCTGGAAGAATGGAGCGGCCATCAACCAAGGTGGGGAAGCTGTAGGAAGAGCAGGTTTGGGGAGGGAGGAAGAGTAGGAATTCTGCCTCAGGCATGCTGAATTTGAGGTGTCTCAATGCTCAGATAGGCAGTAGGATACACAAGTTTAGAGTTTCAGAGGTAGAGCCAGGTTTCATGGGTTTGACCCTTATGCATTTAAAAGAGACTTCTTTAAGGAAGAAGATGAAAATTACCTAAAGATCACATACAAAAGAGGTTCAAAAGCTTTAGCTCCACTAGCTCATAGAGAGCTACCTTTGGGAAAGTTTCAGGGAAAGTACATGCTAGAAATAAGAATGTGTATGTATTAGCACAGGGGTGGTATTTCTTGTCATTAGATTGGATATATTCAAGTCTTAACCTTGACACCTGTGAATGTGACCTTATTTGAAAATGGGACCTTTGCAGATGTAATCAAGTTAAGATGAGGTCATATTGAATTGTGGAGGGGCATAAAGCCAATATTGTTGTACCTGTCAAAAAACGGAAAATTAGATACTGACACATAGTGGAGGAAGGCGTGAAATGATGGAGACAGAGATTGGAATGATGCAGTTTCAAGCCAAAGAAAATCAAGAATTGCCAGCAAACACCAGAATCTGGGAAGCAACAAAGAAGGGTTCTCCCTTAAGTCTTTAGAGAGAGCATGGCCCTGCCAACACCTTCACTTCAGATTTGTAGTTTCCAGAACCATGAAACCAACCTGGGAAATTAACACAATGAGGGAGGGAGTGAGGAAGAAAAACACCAGAATCAGGCCTGAGGTTCATCAGGGAAAGATGAGATGTAGGAGAGCAGGTGGAGAAGATGTGACCATGGGGTGGGAAGGGATCCTGAGAAGGGCAGTGTTATGATGGCAAGTGAACCAAAAATATCAAGGAGGAAGGGGTGAAATGCCATCTCCAGGTCATATTCCAGAAGGACCAAGCCCTGACCATTGGACTCAGCCCAGAGGAGGTCACAGTCAAGAATGACCTTGGTGGAATATTGATGGTGATGGTCTTTTTGGAGTTGGTTTACCTGATGGCTTAGACAGTAAAGGATCTGCCTGCAATGCAGGAGACCTGGGTTTGATCCCTGGGTTTGGAAGATCACCTAGAGAAGGGAATGGCTACCCATTGCTTGGAGAATCCCATGGACAGAGGAGTCTGGCAGGCTACAGTCCATGGGATTGCAAAGAGTTGGACATGACTGAGTGACTAACAGTTTCACTTTTTAAAAGAGAGGCCAGGAGGAGAGAACTGGGAGGCAGAAAGTGAAGGTGGTGTTTTTAGGGATAACTACAGAGGAAAGCAAAAGCATGAGAAGGTAGCTGTCAGAGACATAGGGACAAGATTTTTTTAATGGAAGAAAGAATGGCATGTTTGGTTACAAGTGGAAATGATCTGGTAGAGACTAAAATATTGATAATATAGGAGATGAAGGGGAGAACTTCAGAGGCATGTCCTTGATCTGGTGAAGAGGAGCAGAGCTTGTATATGGGATAAGGAACCTCAGTTTCACCGCTTCCTTTCTCACCACTTGTTCTCATGTCTCAGACCTTCCTTCTGGGATCACTTCCCTCTTTCTGAAGTACATCCTTGAGAAGCTTCCTTAATGGAGTCTTGTTGGTAGTGAACTCCCTCAGGTTTGTTTTTGTTTTTTTTCTGTTGCTGAATATCTTCATTTCATCCTCCTTCTTGAAAGACTGTTTTTTGGACGTATAGTCTTCAGTTGGCAGTTATTTTCTCTCAGCACATGAAAATCTTAGTCAGTGTCTCCTGAGACTTATTGTTGCAGTTGAGAAATCAGCTGTCCATCTAATTGTCATTTCTCTTTTCCTGACTGCACTTGAGATAGTCTCTTTATCTTTGCTTTCTGTGTTTTCACTACGATGTATCAGGCAAGGCTTTGTTTTTGCATTTTCTGATTGGGATTCACAGGTTCAACAGGCTTCTTGAACCTGTGGATGACTGGATGACTTTCAGAACCTCTGAGTTCTAAAAAATTCTCAGACAAGCTCAGTTTTTCCTGCTGGATTGTCCTCACTCCCTCTCAAATGCAAACCATGTTTATTTTTCCACATTTTAACCTACAGTTCATTTTTTTCAAACATTTTCCACATCTATTGGTCTTCTTAGTAATATCAAATGATATTCTCTCTTTGACTGTCTAATATTACATTGAATTTGAAAATTTTAAGGCTTGTATTTTTGTTTGAAGGAGTTCAGTCCACCTTTTTCTTCAAATTTGCCTAGTCAGTTTTCAGATTCACTTGTTCTCCCCTCATAATTTTATTCCTCTCCCTGTCTTTCCTTAAATAGATTAAAGTAATTTTATATGACTGTTTTTGATCATTCCAATACCTGAGTCTTTCAGTTCTGATTCTTAACTTTTTTTCCGTGCTAGTTCTTACTTACAGAGAATTCTTTCCTCTTGTGCTTGGTGATTTTTTCTTATGACCTCGTGCTCTAAAAGCTGCACCACAGATAAAATAAAAATGCTTTAACTCCAATTAATGCATCTCCATCCTTTCTGAATTTGCCCTTAAAAATCCAAGGAGTGTGATTATCCCCTATAATCTAAGCTGCAGATGTGTTAAATCAAACAAGTCAAAGTAACATCTTGAATAAATTCCTAAACTCTAAATTAATAACTTAATGCAATTTCTAATTATGTTGGGATTTTTAAATCTCATTCCCCAGATGAACATAAATTGTGACTAAATATTGTCTAAATAATTAAATTTAATATTTTTAATAATAATGACATTGCAGTTATGTTCATAATTAATCATTACCCCCTTCCTGTAAAACCTGTTTCATTTTAAATCAAACTTAGAACTAAGAGATTTTCAGATTGCTTTTTAAAACGTTGCCACTTTAAGATGCTAAATTGTCACACCTTTGAGCAATAAAGTTCTGCTTTCAGACTTTAATTTTCTCAGTTGGAAAACTCCTTCAGTATTTCTCTCAGGGTTAATCGCTCTAGAATCACAAACCTGAGAGATGAAGGGGCTTAGAGGTCCATCCCTCCCTGAAAACCAAACATCCAGAAAGTCTCACTTAAACACCTCATATTCATGGAGTGGTATTGGGAAGCTGCAGGGAATCCCTTTAGTGACAGAAGTGATCCACTGTCTTTTCTATGTGTATCCTCAAATTCATTGCTACTGAAGGTTTATAATGCCAAGGCTTGCAAAAATGTCACTTTAATAGACAATGAAATGAAATCTCATTTAATGATCATTTCAACATGAAGACAAACCTTATTATGAAAGCACACACACCTGGTAAAAATATAGTACCAAAGGATAGGTAATAAAAATTGTCTCTCTCACCACTTCCCCCAGACCCATGCTCAGAGATAACAGGCATCATAATTGGCTTTTAGGTTACTGATGGGAGTGTCCCAGCCCTCCCCTCCTCTCTACCCCAACCCTTTTCTTCTGGCTTCTAGTCAGGGAACAGACTTGGAGATTGGACTGCTGGTCAAGCAGTTCAGCTTTGGGCCATTCCTGCAGGATGGAAAGGAGAGAACTTTGGGCAGGCTGTACACTTACTATTTGTCAGGTGCAGGGCTGAAGCTCTGCTCATGAGATCTTCTCTACTCCTCAGAGTGTTACCCAACCAGACATGGGTCTGCTTGCCTGTGTGCAGTAAAGTCAATCCACTGACACCAGGCTGTGGTGAAGGAAGGTACAGCATTTATTGCAGGGCACCAAGCAAGAAGAATGGGCAGTTCATGTTCAAAAGACCCAACCCCGCTCACAGCTTTCAGGGAAGGAGTTTTAAAGGCAGTTTGAGGGAGGGGGCTGCAGGGCATGTGATCAGCTCAGGCATAATTCTCAGATTGGTTGGCATCAAGGTGAAGTTTAAAGTGTCATCGGTTGTCTAGTTTCAACCAGTCTAGGCTATATGTTCTTGGGGTCTGAAGCTTTCATCTGATGGGGGTCTGCTTCCTAAAAAAACAACATAGGAAGATGTGTCAAGCCTTTATCCATATCTTTAGGGGAACTGGAAGTTTGGTGATTCTGCTATGTGGCAGAATTATAGTCTAAATTGTTACCAGTTCCCCAGCAGAACAGCTGTTTTTTGTTTCTACATCTTCACATTTACTAACCATTAACTCTTTTTTTTTTTTTACAATTAACAAAAGTTCTATTTTAAAAACTTGTAATTCAATATAATTAATTCCTATACTTGGAAATATACAAAAATACGTATGACTAAAATTATATTTTAAACAGAAAACCATGAATGATATTTCATGGTTTAATTTTGGTGACTATTTTTTTCAACTGTTAAGCAACAGTTTACCAACATTTAATCATTAACTCTTGAGCCAGTCTTTTGAGATTCAAGGGAGGTCTTAGAGACTAAAGCAAAAGCCTTTTTAGTTCAGATAACAGGGACTCAGGCACTTGATTATGGGTTCATTATCCCCTTTGCTACTCCTTAATCTTGAGGGAATGTGCTTGAGGTTCAGGAAAATAAAGGGTGTAAAGTTTCGGGTAGAGAGGTTCAACCATAAACTCAGCAGAGGAACTCAGTTTTAGGGGGAACTCGGTTTTGAGAGCAGCTCCCAGAAGTAGACGTATTTTCCCCATTTTATAGTGAAGTGACCAAGGATCTAAGCCACCAAATGGCCAGCCCACAGCCACAAGGGCAGTGGTAATAGGAACAAACCCAGGGTACCCTTGTCCCTACCATGCTGGTGGGAGGAGGCCTCGTGTAAAGCGAACTCTGCAAAAGAGGCCAGTTCCTTCCCTACTTGAAGCTCCCTCTGTCCCTTGGCATTCTCTGCCTTGGCTGCAAGGTGAAGTATGAGCTGTTTTCTGAGGCTCCTCTGGTCCCAGATGTGAATGGAGACTGGGGGTGAAACCAGTAGTACCTGCATGAGCCAAAGTGACCCCAACAGGATTCGAGCATGTTTCTTTGTTGAATCAGATCTTTCCTTGCAAATTCAAGATGACCTCAGCCTCACACACCTGAATTCTAAATGAGGACATTACTCAGCATGAGTGAATATGCAGTAGAAAGTGTAAAGCAATTATTCAATCACATTTACTTGTACTAATTGGCTGTTAAGCTATAAGAGAAAAATATTACATGCTGAGAGGCTTCCTTATGGCCATTCTCTCTCTTTAATGTAGGGATTGTCTGTGCAGACCAGCATGGCCAAGCAGGGGTTATGTTCGTCCCCTTAGCCAGAGGTTGGGGGGAGAGGTGTCATGGCAACAGGTGCCCACCAGAGGCAGGAGTGGGTTTGGGAGGCAGAGCGTATTTGGCTCACGAGGTCAGAGTTAAAATTCAGCGAGGTCTCCCACTCTGGCTGTGCCCATTCAGCCAGCTCCCCCCAACCCCTGACAGCAGCAGTCGTCCTGTCCTCAGACAACTCTCAGGAGCCCTTCATACTCTTAGATTCAATGAGGACCTCAGAGAGCTTTTGATTATGTGTGTATTGCATCTATCAATAGTCACTGTCTTTGAATTAAAACTGGAGGAATTAAGAATACACAGCATCACATGTTCCACGAGCTGTCAGAGTGACCTCATCATCACACTATACAGCTTTTGAAAAACACTGCTGCCCACTGGAGAGGGCCTGAAGTGGGAGCTGCTAGTCTTAGGGACATTACAGGGACAGTGTGGGTGCCCAGGCCACACTTTGAGAACCTCTGTATTAGGCACACCCCTGAGAACCAGCCAGAGGGAGCTGACTACGTCCCTGGCAAGACCAGAGGCGACCTTATGCCATGGTCAATGTCTCCTTGGCCTGCTGCCTCTTTGGCTGTTTTGCTGTCAACAGCCTGGACAGGTGGCCATCAAAGGCTGTTGTATGCACAGTATTCCCGTCCCCAGTCTACCTTCTTTGCTTGTTTGCCTGTTTCCTTGGAGCTTTTTGGAGCTCTCCAACAGGAAGCACATTATGAGTTATTTGGGATTCATGATCTAGATTCCTGTCCCTGACTCATTTGTGCAGGAAGTCTGGCTTTCCCCACGTTGTCAACATCCCTATATAACTGAATCCCCATAACTCAACCCCTGTAAATCCATCCTTGCTACACGGTTCGAGGAAGATCCTGGGATAGCACTTTGTGGTTGCTGCATGAACTACAAATAGAAATGCAATGAAAGGTCCTGGAGTGGGAACTGCTGGTCTGGGGCCTCAAAGGCTGCGGGGGGGCCCACTCTTGCCTATCATTCCTAGTTCACTGTCAGGAGGCTCTCATAAAGAAGCCCGCCAGGACTGGGAACACATGTTTATTTTATGAATGACTTCAGGGAGAGAGGAAAAAAAAAATCATCCAGAATGTCATCCAGGAGGCTGTGTTCTTTTTATTATGTTTTGTCGGTAAACAAAAAAAATTGCCACATTTAATACTTACACTGGTCCTGTGGGATTTCTCTGACTAATGTAAAATGACAGTTGTCGCAACATTCTATATAAATACAAGTCTGTTTGCGGGAGCCTGTTCTATTTTTAATGTAAACCACACCTAACTTGCTCTGAAGGATGGTACCCTTGGAATTTAGAGTCCTGTCTGTTATCTCTTCATGGTCCTGGATTCTTTTAGGAGCAGCCTGGAAGAAAAACTAAAGGCAACCCAAACTTTGTAGTTTAATGTGAGAATTATTCACCTAATTTTCCCGCAGCTATTGTGTGCCTTAATTTATTGTTGTGCGGAGCTGCGAGACGACGTGGTTAATGAGTGACACAGTGCACTTGGTGAGCCTATCTATAATTTAGGAGGCTGCTGATGGTCTTAGAGCTGTCTGCAGCCTGAGCAAAGCAGGCAGTAAAAATAAAGAATATACTCACAGATTATATAAATATGCACAGATCCGTGGATACATGCACACACGATATCTATTAGCAGCCGGTTGCCCCCTTGACATCAAGGGACATGAACTTACCCTTTCATAGTGAACAGGGAAAGCTGACATAGGGTTTTGTAAGTTTACAGCAGACTCCGTGGATGGCCCTTTGGAGGACCGTGAGCTTATGGAGAGTTGGGGGCAGCCAGGAGATTCCATCAAAGGGAGTAAGCACAGTGACCTTGACACCCTACCCACTCTCTTTTCTCAGCCATTTCTCCTATGCCCATTTGAAATGCTGCTGGCAACAGGATGCCCCTTAATCACAGCAGTGGGCAACCTACAGCTAATTAGCTTTCCAGAGCTGAACCAATAGGAGACTTGGGGATGGCACCCTTCGCAGTTTTCAGACAGAAATGGCAACCATGTGTCAGAACTTGACTCTGAACGGGATGACGAGCTTCCCCGATGAGCCTGGGCTCTCGGCAGTTACCACTGAGCCGTGGAAATTGGCATCAGTCGAATCCACTTGTCCTTCCTGTCAATGAGGAAAAGACCATGGGTGATTACAGAGGTGCACCTTCATTCAAGGTCACACCTGGAACAAAAAGCGTCCTGAGTGGGTGCAGATAGAACACACTCTTCTTTCCGCTCTGAAATTCCCTTTTCATGAGGGATTACCAGGCAGAGGTCCTTATTTTACCAGTGAGAAATGGCATGGGGCTCCTGCCACGTGCAGCTTCTTTGTGTTTGATGCAGACGGACAGCCTGTGAAGTGAAAAGTCTAGGCTGGCATCTTTGCAGGGGTTCTTGACAGCCCCCCGACACCATACTGCAGATTTTCCAATAAATACGTCAAGTCTCTGTGTACCTCTATGGAGCGGAGAGCACTGCATATTTACATACTGTGTACTAGGTTTAAAAATCAACTTTAGATTTGCTTTGCCTTTTGCAATCTCTTGAATAAAGCATTTTTGTAGCCTACTCAAAATCCTCTCTCTGTGTTTACATTTTAATGGGCATTCCAGTGAAATGGAGGATTTTTTTTTTTTTATAACTTACATTTATCAGGAGAGGAGGTGGGGATGGAAACAGCCAAATGGCGGGGCTGCCTTCTCTCTAGCCCACCCGCTTCTCTCTTCATCAGTGGGTTACAGCCTCATGTAAGTGAAGCGTGCCATTAAGCAGAAGGAGGAGAAAAAAAATATACATCCCTGTGAGGTTGCAGGATTTTAAAATAGTAATTTAGGGTCTCAAACATCACTGAAAGAAACGAGCGTGTGTAAGGAGAACATGAAATCTCACTGGCCAGTGTGGAAGGCCACACCTGTTTTATTTAATGAGGTACCGTGTAAGAACTGTCCTTACCGAGGGGATTTCCCTAGTGGTCCAGTGGCTAAGACTCCACACTCCCAATGCAGGGGGCTCAGGTTCGATCCCTGGTCAGGGAACTAGTCCCACATGCCACAACTAAGAGTTTGAATGCTGCAACTAAAGAACCTGTGTGCCCACCTAAGACCCAGTGCAGCTGAATAAATAAATAAATAAATATTTTTAAAAAGAATCATCCTTACCGAAAAGAAAGGAAAAAAACAAAATAAAATACAGGGCCGAGAAGCCTCTTGACTGTTTCCTTGGGGCCCATGCTCTTGGCAAGAGATTTGGAAGTGACCTCAACAACGTGGGGGCATTTTAGGGACAGATTTAGTTTCTGTGACTGCTTTAAGGAAGTGGCAACCCACTCAAGTATTCTTGCTTGGGAAATCCCATAGACAGAGGAGCCTGGTGGGCTACCAACCCTGGGGTCACAAGAGTTAGACAGAACTGAGCGACTGAACAACAACATGTAAGGGAAACCCTTCTTGGATCTTGGGGCACAGAAGGTACTTTCTGGATGCAATAGGTTCTTTCAGATGTGGAGACAGAATTTCTGCTTATCCCAGCATCTCACTAATATTAAGATTCTCTTGTACAAAGGGCCCCCTTATCACAGTGGATCATACAGTTTAATAAAATCAGGCCAAGGCAGCTTCCAGGGCTTTGCATCAGTGGAACTGCCAATGTCTTAATCTTCCCCTGGGGATGTCTCTCTTTTTTTCCTCCCCTGACATTCCCGGGAGATCCCCAATTAAAGCTACAGAGGCGGTTTAAAAGTACACTCACCAGATGTTAGTTTAAAATGACCTATAACTGGCAGCAGAGATAGAAGAGGCTAAGCGTGTCTGAGGCCTCCCGTGGCTTTTCCTCGGCTGTCATCCGGTATGCAAATGAAGCCCAGCAGACCCTCCAAGCCAGCCCCACCAAGCCATAAAACCAACTGCTTTGAAAGCAATGCATCAGTAATTCTCATCACCTGGCATCTGGAGTTTGGGACTCTCGCTTCTAACTAGAACATGTCATAGCGTGACTTAGGAGGAAGCTCGGATTTTGTACTCTGCCGACAGTTTAGACTGATGAGTCTGCTTGCTGAAGCTCATACAGCTCCCTTTAGGACAAACCATTTTTCAAGCCGAATCCAGGCCTGAGATGCACCTGCCATGATTCGACTGGACCCGGGCCCTGTGAACAAGAAGGCACATCAAGTGTCTGAAACACAAGAGATCACCAACAGGGAGGTGGGGGGCAAGTCAGACCGAAGGCCACCCTTCTGGGGTTCCGTTTTGATTTTTTTGCTGTGAAAGTTCCCAGTAAGTTGGAAGTGATTTAGATCTCAGACTCTTAGTGCAGTCCTGGTGTGCCCTGCAGAACTAAGGGCTGGGAACTCATGTCTTTGGAAACAGAAGCCTTCTCTTCTTTTGCAGAGAACTGAAATTTATAGGCAGCATGTTCCTATCGGCGTATTTATCAAAGTAAACATGTAGGTTAAATCACAGTTTACCCAGCAGCCACCTGTCAGTTCCTTGGGACGCCCACAGTCCCCGAGATGCCCATCAGAACAGCTGAGTGCTTTCAGCTCTGCTCATCACCAGCCTGATGCCCCTGAGCTGGGCTCCAGCCTGCAGCTTCCTGATGCTCTGGATAAAAAGATGACCCTGCACCTGAGAGTCATAAACATCTCACGTTGGAGGCGTGGGGGTGGGGTTGGAAACCAAGGCTGGGCTTTCACATGGAGGCAGAGAGAAGCCAGTGTTTGGATTCAGAGAGATGGCAACTCACACTACGTGTGTGTCCTACAGGGCAGGGAGGGGGGGACCTGGCAGGCGGATTCGGGGCACAGGAATTCTGCCAGTCAGGGGAGGTAGACGTGTTCACAGATAATGCAGAAAACGAGACCTCTGCCACCTTGGCATTTTAGAGGCAGACATAGGTTTGTGTAGTGAGTAAAATGTGGTTAAATAAGATTAATCTATCTGTGGTGGAAAAGCGCACCTGTAAGGCAGATTGAGCATCTCAAAGGCATAATTATTTATCAAATTAATTTTAATGTAACCACTGACTCACTGACTCCAATAACTAGGCTTTCCTGCCCAAGAAGCAGCCCTGTTCTGGACACCTGGGATGTTTGTTCATTCATTGTCCCACAGGGACACAAAACAACAAAGGCCTAGGTTGGTCGTCTGGAGGAGACACTCCCAGCATCTGCCTGGCTGTTGCCAACCTGGATGTGTGTTGGGAGGGGTTACTTGGGATGGTTCAGTTCACTGGAGAGGGTGAGCGAAGCTGACCTGCCATGAAGCCCCAGGTGGGACTGAGCAGCTCTGCTAGCTGGCAGCCTGGGGCTGGAGCAGGAGTGTGTGTGTGTGTGTGTGTGTGTGTGCCCAGGAGAGAGAAGGTGTGTGTGTGTATGTGTGTGTGTGTGTGTGTACAGGAGAGAGAGAGAGGGTGTGTGTATACAGGAGAGAGTGTGTGTGCATGTGTGTGTGTGCACCAGAGGCCTGGGCCATCCACAAAGCCCAGGGCTGCCTAGTGGGACTCTGACATGGACACCTGGCGTGGGGGAACCAACCTAGTTAGAACGAGCACATGAGCCCAGAAATGGTTAGTTAATTCCCAGGCACAGGGATTGTTATGTAAACTACTTGGGAACGCTAAAGAGGTACAGAAAGTTTTATTGAAAAGTGACCAGCAGAGCAATTGAGGTGGACACGGCCAGGGCAAGGTCCCCCCATGGGTAGCCTTGAATGATCATGGTTGGTGATCACCATATTTCATGGCCCGAGAAAGGAAGGGTGGCTGGGAGTGAACCATCCAGGCTCAATGCTGGGCTTGGTCCACAGAGCCCCTGGAGCAGGTCCTTCTCTCATCCATCCTTCTGTGTCCTGAGGAAATGGAAGCCACCTTTCACATCTTGCTCCGAGTGATAGCTCCCAGGGCCCATTCGGGAAGAAAACGCATGGCAGTGGCAGGGCCCAGAGGCCATATTTCTGTTTGGTTTATGTCTTTGAAGCCACAGAAGCAGCAGCCAATTCATAATGAACACAGTTTCTGAGGATTTGACTCTCTGAGTGGTTGCTTACACAGGCTATGATAGATCATTGATTGGACTGTTGGCAAGTCCATAGTCATGCTGCTGTTCCTGGAGGCCTGGCCTGGAGCCGGCTGCCCGATGCCTGTGAGGGATGGACGCCAAGGGCCTGTGTCCTCTCTGCAGCCTTTAACCAGGTGTGCACTCTGACTACCACATGGCCCCCTTCTTTTGCAAGGGGGTAAAAAGGACTTGCAGGGCTTCCCAGGAGGTGCTAGTGGTAAAGGCCAATGTGGGTTTGATCCTTGAGTCGGGAAGATCTACTGGAGGAGGAAATGGCAACCCACTCCAACATTCTTGCCTGGAGAATCCCATGGACAGGGGATCCTGGTGGACTATGGTACATGGGGTCACAGAGAATCAGACACGACCGAGTGACTGAGGACACACACACCTGTGTGTGTGTGTGTCTTTCTGGTTCTGCTCCTCTGGGGAACCTGGACCAGTATATGGATGATGGTGTCCCCTCCTCCAGAGTTTTGGGGTTCCGCTCCTGACCCTCCTGCGTTTTGACCCTCCCAGCCCCCAGCCTGGAGTTAGGACCTGGAAGGAAGGACTTAGAAGTACAAGAGCACACTCCCTCCGGTGGAAGCAACTGCATGCCAGCGACCACATGACTTACACATTCACACCAGGTGATGAGGGATGACGCCTACTCATAGGGACCCGAAGTGCCTCACAAAGGCACCAGGCACATGCCTAAGCCTTTTATGTAAAGAACCCTGTGTGCACAGTGATGGGCTCAGTATGCTGACCTATTGTTCCTCCATTTATTTGAAGCTTTATTGAGCACTTATCAGGTCCTGACACTCTTCCAAGCATTGGGGATAGTGGACCAGACCAAATCCTCATGGGATTTACACAACAGAAGACACCCAATAAACAATACATGTGTTGTTTATTTTGCGGGTAGATGTAAATGCCACGAGAAAAAAAATGTAGAACAAAAAGATGGCTCCGTAGTGGTGATGGTTGCAAACAATGTGACTGTACTTAACGCCACTGGATGGCACACTTAGAATGGGTAAGAGGACACATTTCACATTAGCCATATTCTGGCACAATTTTAAACAAAATTTTAAAGTGTTCTAAAATTTATTGTTAGATGGGGAAACAATGGAAATAGTGACAGATTTTATTTTCTTGGGCTGCAAAATCACTGCACACGGTGACGGCAACCTTGAAATTAAAAGATGCTTGCTCCTTGGAAGAAAAGCTATGACAAACCTAGACAGCATATTAAAAAGCAGAGACATTACTTTGCCAACAAAGGTTCATCTAGTCAAAGCTATGGTTTTTCCAGTAGCCATGTATGGATGTGAGAGTTGGACCATCAAGAATGCTGAGCACTGAAGAATTGATGCTTTTGAACTCTGGTGTTGGAGGAGACTCTTGAGAACCCCTTGGACTGCAAGGAGATCAAACCAGTCCATCCTAAAGGAAATCAGTCCTGAATATTCATTGGAAGGACTCTGCTGAAGCTGAAGCTCCAATACTCTGGCCACCTGATGTGAAGAAGTGACTTATTTGAAAAGATCCTGATGTTAGGAAAGATTGAAGGCAAGAGGAGAAGGGGACAACAGAGACTGAGGTGGTTGGATAACATCACCGACTCGATGGACTTGAGTTTGAGCAAGCTCCAGAAGTTGGCGATGGACGGGAAAGCCTGGCATGCTGCAGTCCATGGGGTCGCAAAGAGTCGACACGACTGAGCAACTGAACTGAACTGAGAATGTATTGTACTGATGGCTGCACAAGTTTATAAATAAACCTAAACCACTGAATTGTGGGTTTAAATTGGATGGATTGAATGGTCTTTGAGCTATATCTCAATAAAGTTGTTTTTGAAAAAAGAGTGATAGTCAGATGAGGGTGGATTATTTCAGAACAGTGGGCAGGGAAGAACAATCTAAGAAGGCGAACTTTGGTGGAAATAACTGTCTCGCGGAGGTCGATGCCCTGCCCACAGTGGCAGGTCTAAGATGTAAACCCAGGCCTGCCACCTCTAGAGATCGGACTGCTCTGTTTGCCCATTCTGAGTTTTGTTTGTTTTTCCTCTTTTCCAAGCCCTTTCATGCTGATCATCTCACTCTGCTCTGTTCCAGGCATCCTCGTTTTCTGTCTCTTTTCCAGCAGACAGAGTGAGAAGCAGATGTTCAGGGCTTGACCCAAGTCCCACTGTCAGTGCCAGGGACCCACGCAATATTGTCCCGGGTGTCAGCAGACTTGTTCTGCAAAGGGCCAGTGAGGCAGTATTTTAGACTTTGCAGGCGGTATGAGCTCTGTGGCAACCCCTCAACTTTGCTGTTATGGCACAAAAGCAACCATAGAATTGAAAACACACAGAGGTGGCTGTGTTCCAATAAAACTTTATTTACAAAAACAGGCAGCAGGCTGGATTTGACCCAAGGACCATAGTTTGCCAACTCTTGCTCTAGCTTGTCATTTTCTCTTCTCTGGAAGGACTGCCTGTTAAGGAAGAAGGGAGTCTCTCCCCCTTAAACGTGTGTCCAGGAGAAGGCATTTGAAGTGCTCCAACCTGCTGAATTTCCCCAGGGCAACAGGATGAAGGAGGAATATACACATAGAAATATCTCTGCACAGAGGCCAAGGCTAAGGGAAGGCCCAGGAAGTAGCCCTTTATGGATGGTTGCTTTCTTCCATAGACAGCCCATGAGATGTCATCCATCCATCCATACATTCATCTATACATATATACAAGTATACACACAGGCATTCTCCCATCCATCCATCCATCCATCCATCCACACATGTCTCCATCTGTCTGCACTACCTCATTCTCAAACATTTTCAGCTCCTGGTCTGCACCTGGCCGTGAATTAGGCCCTCAGGCTTCAGTGGAGAACAGGACAGAGTCCCTGCTCTCAAGGAGCTCCCACTACAAACAATCCCAAGCATAGTCTATAAACCCAGGGAGTGGATGATAAAGATAAGGCATGGAGCAGCCTGAACGGTTCACCCTGGGATCACTTCCTTCTCAGACCATACTGAGTCCGGCTCTTATCAGCAGTCCCTCGCATTCTTTCAGGACCCCAGCTCCTCAACCCTAAATGGTCTCTGAGGTAGAAGTTTTCCCATAGGACTGTAGGCCAGCCTGCCCACTGAGCTCTGGATCTCTGTCCCGGGCAGGTCGAGGCCTGCCTTTCAGTCATGCAGGGCCCTCAGGAGCCCTGTGATCTGGAGTGGGAAGAGAGCCGGTCCCCAAGGACACACAGGTGGTGCTGAGGAGTGTCTGGCTGTTGGGAGGGAGGTGGGGTCATGAGGAAGGGAAGCAATGTCACCTCTCTCCTCCCCTCACAGAAATGGGGGACCAGCCCATGTGTGCTGAGCAGAGTGGGACCCCCTCCAGGAGGTGGGGAGCAGCTGTCATCATGTCCAGTGAAATGAAAATATCTCCTTTCTCTTTGTCATCTAGGAGCAAACAAAGTAGGTCGGGGTTGTTTTGGGTATGACAGCTAGGGTGAGTCCTTGTGAGGGGCGCCCATGGCTCCCCTGAATTGAGCTTTCGCCCAATTTGGAGCTGGCTCCCCTGCCAACGACAGTGAAAGCGTTTGCCAGCCTGGGTTTCCCGGCTGCCACCCGCCTAATGTCGGCGTGATTGTTCTGCCATAAACATCATCTGTGTGTGTGTTATCTTCAGACAGGCTGGGCCCGGCCGCTTGGCCAAGGTCCAGGGCTTCTCTCTTCCCCAGAAACCCAGAATCGTGGCTGTCTCATCTCCATGGTAGAAATGAGATGAGGCATTCACACCCTGGGTGGGAAGCGGAATTAAATTTTAGAAGGCACTGCGGAGCTGACTGCCCACTGTGAGGGGAGAGGGGGGTGGCCAGCCTGGGTGTCGTCTGGTACCCTCGTGCTGGGTGGAAGGGCAGATCATAGGAGCGATGATGCTGAATGGTACTGGGAAGCACTGGGTTGAGCATGTGTTTGCCCTGTCCTCCTGAACTGTCACCTGCCTCATTTTATCTTCACACTAAGTCTATGAGATAGGTTGTCGTCAACTGTTTTACAAAAGCAGAAACTGGAGTGCATGGCAGTTCCCTCTCTGGAAGCCAGGTGTGTAGAGTCCTATGTCTGCTCTCTGAGGGCTGTCCAAGACACCTTGGTGCCTTCTCTGGAGTGGCTGCAGGTCTTAGACGGCCTAGACGGAGGGCAGCCACTGCTGCCAGGTAACCTCCGAGTCCTCCAGGCCCCATGGTCTGTCCAGAGACAGCGAAGCGGATGCAAAGCCCAGGGGGGCCTGGGGTGGGAAGCATACTCCCTCCACCCTCCCAGCACGAACTCACCTGACTGCTCCTCTTGCAGTTCCAGAGTTCCTGGTGAACCATCTGGGGGTCAAGGTGGCAGGATTCAAGTTCTTTCCTTGCTAACCCATGACCTGCATGGGAACTGACTCAAAACCTGCTCAGGCTGCGGAGAGGAGGTGGGGACAGAGGGCTCAGAGGTCTGGGATGGGGAGAGATTGACTCATGGTACTTGCAGAAGGTGCCCATCATAACAGAGAAGACTGTTCCTGCCCCTGAACTCCTAAAGTCCTACAGCACTTAGGATCCTAGAATGCAGGGCTGGAACCTCTTTGTTGTTGTTCTGCAGTTGCTCAGTTGTGTCCAACTCTTTGCGACCCCATGGACTGCAACACGCCAGGCTTCCCTGCCCCTCACCATCTCCTGGAGTTTGCTCAGACTCATGTCCATTGAGTTGGTGATGCCATCTTTAGGAAACATAATTCGGCTTCTGTATTGGAAATAGGAAGTGGTTCAGGGGGAGGATGGTGTCCAAATGCCACCATAGGTCCCTGGAGGGCCTCACCTGGAACTCAGGGGCTGAAGACAAAGGCTGGCTCAAGCCTGAGTGTCCCTTGTCCTGGCTGTCACCTCCCTAGTGGTTTCCCATCAACCACGCCTGTCTTCTGAGAGGTATTTTCCCCTGGGCCCATCAGTCAGACGCTGTCTCCTTGCTCCTGTGAAGGCCTGAAGTCCCCTTTGCTCTGCGGGCACTGGTTCTCCTCCTTGCAGCTCACAGCTGGGCCCTGGGCCCCTTCTCCCTGCCCCCAAGCGCTGCTAAAATACTATCCTGTGGATAGGAAATGAAAAGGGTACAACCTCATTTCTTCAAAGATCGCCCAGAGGTATAATAAACCCCCAAACTTTCCTTTCAGGAATCATCTTTTCTAAGTCTTATCTTTCTGTGTTAAGTGGTAAGCACACAATTGTGAAATAAAACTGAAAGCTTGGGGATGCCAAGTGACTTGAGGTGTTTGGGGGAATGCTGCCTTTTATGGTGGCACGTTTCCTAGGCTCAGCCTTCCTCTACTGTGGGGTACGTGGCACCTAGAGTTGGTTGATGACACATCATGCTCTATCAGCTAAAGCTGGAGCCCTCTGCCTGGGTCATCTTGGCCATCCTCCTGAGGTCTTGTAGAACTAGGGCCTTGGTTATCTGTCCAGTGAGGGGTTTGCTTTTAAATCAGGAATTCAAGTAAACATAGTCTTAGTTCACAACAGACCATTATTGTTTGGGTTCCCGAGTTGGTTTCACTTTTACAACAATGAATGCAGCTCCCTTTGTGCTCCTTGGGGATGCACCATCCTTCCCTGACTCTCCGTCTTCCGGAGATCATCACAGTCCTGAATTCATGCTTAAATCTCCTTCCCTGTTATTCCTGTCATCACTTCTACATGTGTCCCTAAATAATATGTCATTTGGATTCACCTGTTTTTGAACATCATGTCACTGAGACCCATTTATGTTGGTGTGTAGCCAGAGTCAACTCTTTTTCACAGCTGCATAATATTCCACAGTTGTATTCCACAATTGTAGTCTCTGCTACAAATCACTTAACCCTTCTCTTGCCTGTGGTCATTTAGTTGTTGCTAGGTTTTTGCTTTTCATACTGTTCATGGGGTTCTTCAGGCAAAAATCACTAGAATGGTTTGCCATTCCCTTTTCCAGTGGACCACATTTTGTTCATTGGAAGAACTGATGCTAGTGCTGAAGCTCCAATACTTTGGCCACCTGGTGTGAAGAGCCGACTCATTGGAAAAGACCTTGAGGCTGGGAAAGATTGAGGGCAGGAGAAGAAGGGAGCAACAGAGGATGAGATGGTTGGATGGCATGACCCAATGGACATGAATTTGAGCAAACTCCAAGAGATGGTGAAGGACAGGGAAGCCTGGCGTGCTGCAGTCCAGGGGCTTACAAAGTGTCGGACATGACTTAGCAACTGAACAACAACAACAGGTTTTTGCTCTTATAAACAGCACTGCTCAGAGTCACTGTGTGTGTCTATGTGTCTCCTGGTGGTTACTTAATTGGGAGTTTCTCCCAGGAGTGGGCCATGCTGGGTGACCACTTATCTACTGCTGTGACACATACTACCTATCATGAATGCCTTTCACAGGGCCCATAGCGGGTGGCTGGAGTGATTGGGGCCACAACACTGAAGCTGTCCTGGCACCTCTCCCCTTAGTGGAGCCCAGGACTTCTCCATGCAGTCTTTTCACCTCGTCCCTCCCAGCATGGCAACTTGGGCTCCCCAAGTGAGTTTTTCCAGATGCCAGGTTGAAGCTGCTGGCTTCTATGGTCAACCCAAACCCAAAGTCTCAGAACTCAAATAGGAGTCTCACTCCCATCCCATTGTGTGGGTAAAGATGGTCACTAGGGGCAGAGCAGATTGAAGGGCAGAGGAATAGCATCTCAACTCTCCGAGGAGTAGCAAAGCACTCGTCTTGACTAGATCCCATGCAACAGGTGGCTCCTCATCTTTACAAGCTAACCTAACAGATCACATCATTGACAGCTCCTGCCCCATGCTGGCCATTTACAAATGATTCCCAAGCTCATCACGCTCTGCAGACCTTGTCAGGGTCTCACTGGTGTCAGCAGAGTGGATACCAGCTGAGATCTGGTGCTGGTCTGATCTGCATTTCTGATCATGAGAAAAGTGAGACAGATGTTTCCTCCTAAAGTTATCAGCCACATGTTTCCCCTCTTTCCTGTTCAAGTCCTTTGTCCATTTTTCTACTTGGTTGTCTCTTTGTTGTTGGAAGAATTCTTTGTATTTAATGGATGCTTATCCTTTGTCCTTTTTATGTATTGCAAATATCTTTTATTTTCCTGTTTGTAGCTTCTCTGTTTCTTCAAGATGTCTTTTGATGAACAGAAGTTCTTACTTCTAATATGGCAGATTTATCAATATTTTATTTTACAGTTAGCATGTTTTAATCTTCTTTAAGAAAAAAAATCCTTCCCTGTCTCAAAGTCAGATGGATGTTCATCACCACTTTTCTTAAAGTTTTGACATTAACAGTTTAATTCTGAATCTATCTGGAGTTGATTTCCTTTTTATTTTTTTCACTTTGGGGAAAACCAATGTTGCTAACTCCTTTCCCAAAATCTGCTGTGCTATTTCTGATGCATCAACAATGGTAGATACATCCTGAGAGCTCACTCAAAAAAGCTTCTAGTTTTATGAGTGATTTGGTTTTTAAATCTTCCCTGGTGAAGCTTCCCAGGTTGCTCAGTTGGTAAGGAATCTGTCTGCAATGCAGGAGACCACCTGAAGCACAGGATACCTGGGTTCAATCCCTGAGTTGGGAAGATCCCCTGGAGAAGGAAATGGCAACCCACCCCAGTATTCTTGCTTGGAAAATCCCATGGACAGAGGAGCCTGGCAGGCTACAGTCCATGGGGTCACAAGAGTCAGTGACTTAGTGACTTAAAACCACCACCATCACCACATAAACTGGGCTTCCCAGGTGGCACTAGTGGTTAAAAAAAAAAAAGAAAACCCGCCTTCCATTGCAGGAGACATAAGAGAAACGGGTTCAATCCCTGAGTTGGGAAGATCCCCTGGAGGAGATTATGGAAACCCAGTCTAGTATTCTTGCCTGGAAAATCCCATGGACAGAGAAGTCTGGTGGGCTACAGTCTATAGGGTCACAAAGAGTCAGACCTGACTAAAGTGACTTAGCATCCATGCGTGCACCATATGACCCAGCAATCCTGAGCATATACCTGGAGAAAACCATCATTCCAAAAGATACATGCACCCCATTATTTATTGCAGTACTGTTTACAATAGCCAGGACACAGAAGTAATCTAAATGTCCACTGACAGATGAATGGATAAAGAAGATGTGGCACATACATACAATGGAATGTTACTCAGTTATAAGAGGAACAAACTGTGCCATCCACAATGACGTGGATGAACCCAGAGCTGGTCATGCAGACTGAAGGAGTAAGTCTGCAAGAGAAAAACAAGCATCATATATTAATGCATACATGTGTGATATAGAAAAATAGTACAGATGATCTTATTTGCAAAGCAGAAATAGAGACACAGATGTAGAAAACAAATGTATGGACACCAAGTGGGGGAAAAGGAGGCTGGGATGAATTGGGAGATTGGACATGACATACCTACACTACTGTGTATGAAATATTCATCGATAACTAATGAAAACCTGCCTGGAAAATTCCATGGACAGAGTTGCCTGGCGGGCTATGGTCCATGGGGTGGCAAAGAGTTGGACACGACTGAGCCCACCCACAACAGAGCACGGGGAACTTTGCTCAGTGCTCTGTGGTAACCTAAATGGGAAGGAAATCCCAAAAGGGAGATATATGTGTACAAACTGCTGATTCACTTTATTACACAGCAGAACCTATTAATAACACAACATTGTTAAGCAACTATACTCCAGTAAAAATTAAAAGCAAACAAAATCTTACAAATAATTCTAGGGGAAAAATAGCAACAACAAAAACAGTGACTTGGTTGAGGCCAAGTCATACCCACGGGAACACTGATTTTTAAACTCCATGCCTCACTGTCCACACCTCCCTCACTCTTTGATGGACCAAGAGGGTAGGGTGAACCATGCGGTCTCCCAGTCTGACTGCTTGGCTCAAACTCACACCCAGACTGAGTGAACTGCTTGGACTCCCCATCCCCACTGTGAAGATTCAGGCTAGTTCGTTTTGTCTGGGGTCTGTCATGTGATAAGTGCTTAATGCCTGGGAGCTGTCATCTCTAGTCTGACTTTTTTTTTTTTTTAAATTAGCATCTCTGTCTCTCTATTTAAATCGTGTCCTGTCCTAAATGCTGCTGCTGCTGCCGCCTCCATTCCATCAAGTCTTGTCTGACTCTTTGCAACCCCATGGACTGTAGCCCGCCAGGATCCTCTGTTCAAGGGATTTCCCAGGCAAAAATGCTGGAGTGGGTTGCCATTTCCTTCCCCATCTAGTCTGATTTTTTTACACGGGGGCTCCAGTAAGTCATTCTGGCTGAAACGTTGTAACTGACCTAGCTGCCTCCTGCTCCCAAACAGGTGTGAACAATCGCGCCACATCTGTGAAGAGGCAGAGATGGGGAGTGAGAAACAACAGGATCGCTGAATCCTGAGCAGGTGTTTCAGGTGTGCGGAGAGGGTCGGTCTCCCACTTGTAGTCAGCTTTGGTTCATCCCTCAAAGCCAGAGAACCCAGGGACCCGGCCGGCTGACAATTGCATTTGGGGGTGAAGCTGAAGAAGGGCTGGCTGCAGTAGTAATGTGGGGCTGGCTTTAGTGGGGTAGTGGTGTTAGGGCTTGAAAGCCCCTGGGGTGAGTCAGTCCATCTCTTGCCCAGGAGTCAGAACATTCTTCCTTGGAAACTGGAAACTGAGAAGAGAAACGGGTCCCCAAGTTCTGGATCTGGTGCCCCTTCACCTCTGCCCGCTGTGTGACCTTCAACAGGTCACTCTCCATCTCTGATCTCCAGGTTCTTCTCCTTAGAATGGAGGGGCCATCAGTGGCCTGGACAGTCTCTCAGTGTCCTCCTCTTGATGGTCTCTGGATCTACAACGGAGGCAAGTGTTTGATGATACCAACCTGTCTCACACTGAGGAATTGAAAGCAGAGCAAGAAAAGCCCAATAATTCACTTTAAATGTAAGCAGCTGAGGGCTTGCCTCTTAATTGGGTAAGCTTCAAAAGATAATGGCACACCTCCATATTTTTAAAAATCACTGGCCTGACCACCCAAGGAGGTGGGTGGATGTGAAAAGATGGGTTCAGCCAACAGGATTTTCTCCCTTCAGAATTATAACAATCATCATGTATTAGTTTGAAAATCTGGAGTATTTTGTTTTACTTCTTATTTCTTTCTAACTTTACCGAGGTATAATTTACAAACAAACATGGTATATATTTATGGCATGCAACATGATTTGATACGCATATTATGAAGTGATTACCACAATCAATTTAATTAGCACATGCAACACTTCACATACTTACATTTTCTTTTTATGATGAAGAAACTTAAGCTCTGATGGCAAAGTTCAAGTATACAGCCAAATATTAGCTATGGTCACCACGTTGTTCATTTGGTCTCCAGAATGCGTTCATCTTATAACTGAAAGTTTGTACCCTTGAACCCACATCACCCCATTTCCGCCACTTGAAATATTTTTCTCTATTTCTTTCTCCTGTGTTTAAATTTACTTTTTAATTGGAGGAAAATCACTTTACCACATTGTGTTGGTCTCTGCTGTACATATCCCCTTCCTGTTGAGCCTCCCTCCCTTCCCCCCAGCCCACCCCTCTATGTCATCACAGAGCATCAGGCTGGGCTCCCTGTGTCATATAGCAACTTCTTACTGGCTGTTTTACACCTGATGTATATTATATATGTACATGGATATACGTGTGTGTGTGTGTGTGTGTGTGTGTGTGTATATGTTGATGCTACTTGCTATTTTTTAATGAATTTGCGTGAAAGAGGAGGGCAAGTTAGGCTGGAGCCTCTGAAATGGAGGTAGGCTCAGTGCCAGGAGGAGGCTCATCCTCCCAGCCCTCAGGGCTGGGCAAGAGGCGGCCTCTCAGAGCTCTGACACCCGAAGGGCACTGATTGTTCACTTGAAGGCTCTGGTACTCCGGCAGGTACCCAGGCCCCTTCACCTTAGGAGGCCGGGCTCCTGACCCCCAGATTTTCTCGGGAGCCCCATGGGGCCGAGCCAGGCCACTGAGAGTCCGTGTCCTGATTCCACCCACCGGCTGTCACGCTCTGGAGCCCAGAGTGAATCGGGCAGACGGCATAGATGCGTTTGTCCTCCGTCTCTGCGGGGTGACCTGTCCTGAGCCGCTCAGCTGTTCAGAAACGGTCTCAGATCCCACAGGCTCCTCTCCAACTGCGAGATGCTAAAGAGATCCTGAGCTATTTATGGCAGGAAGCATTCAGCCACCTCCTCCTCATGCTGTGTGAGTCACGGTCCTCGGAGAGGACAGTGGCCAGAGGTTCTAAGAAACCTAAGAACAGTTTCGGGATTCGTCCCCTAGTCCCTGGCCTGTCCCCATTTCGCCTTCTCCATAGAAATCGACAGAGAGGCCTGGTCCGTTTCATCAAGAAGGGGTTTTGAGGCTCAGCCCCCGTTTTCTACAGTGAGACTGAGCTCCACTGAAGGGACTGATTCACCAAGGTCACAGAGTGGGTGGTGGCCTGGCAGATCCAGAGCCAGGTCACCTGAGGCCTCTCCTGTCACACCCAGCCCCAGGTCATGACCTTCAGTTACGTTTTCTTTCTTTCTTTTTTTTTTTTTGAAGTGTTCTCCTTTTTGTTGCAAGGAGCTGGGATTGGCTCAGACCAACTTGTGTTAGTTTCCGTAACAAATAAACCACAAACCGGGTGGTTTAAAACAATATAAAGATTATTCATTTGAAGCTCAGGAGCCAGCTGAGCTTCAAATGAAGGTGTGCTTTCATTAGGGTGTGGGAAGGGTTGGTTCCTTCCAGAAGCTTTGAAGGAGGCTCTGTCCCTGGCTTCTTCTGGTGGCTGCCAGTGATCCTTAGCTTGTGGGTGCATCACCCCAGCCTCTGCCTCCATCTTCACTTGCCTCCTCTGTCTCTCAGAAGGACAGTCTCATTGGACTTGGGGACCTTCCTAGTCCAGTATGACATCATCTTCACCCCTTACTAGGTCTGCAAGGGCCCGGTTCCCAAATAAGTTCACAGTCAACAGGTTCTAAGAGTCAGGTAGTGGATGGATCTTTTTCAATCCAATCACCTGAGGAGGAGTGTGGTTTGACAGACGGGTGGAGGGTAGACCTCGCAGCAAAGCCGGGCCATGGGCAGCCCCAGAGAGGGGCCGGCAGGGATCTGTGCTGTGATGCTCTGTGATGTTCAGCTCTCTGTGTCTCTGAGTCTCTGCCTTGCTTGGCAGGCTTGCTTCTCTTTTCACTGCCAGTCAGCTTCTACATTCTCTCGTATTTCTCTCCGTGACATCTGCTTCCCCTTCCCCATCACTTGTCTTGATTTCTCATCACCTCATTTCAGCTCTTCCTACCTCGATCTAAGCAACTTCTGTATTCCAGTATCTGCTGCTAATCACTTCCTCCTTATACCTTTTCCCACTCTTAATCCATAAGCAGGGAAGTCCTATTGGCTGCACCCATCTTTTTCTCCTCTGCAAGTGACCCCACCCTAGCCAGCCAGCCAACCTGAAGTGTGTTGTCATGGGGTTGTGCGTCAACCTTTGATCCAACTGCAGGATGGAGCAGTGATACCAAGTGCGCACTTCCTCCTCACCTCCTGGGAGGGTCAGGAGTGTTGCAGGCACGTGGTGGAGGTTAGGACACCCACGAGGGCACAGAGTGACTGCCTGCTCCATGCAGGAGAACTTCAAGGTACCGGAATCCAACCAAGTGTAATTGTCAAGTTGTCAGTTAACTGAAATATTTCCAGTTTTATTCTAGTTTGAGAAGAAAGAGACACAGATAATAGGGACCTGGAAAAAAGCAACCACAGGAGAATGTTCTAGCTTCAGTCCAAGTCTCCCCTAAACTGAAAACAGTGACTTCCAGGGATGCTGTGGTCCTTTAAACATCAAAGAGAGATGGAGCCATGTGCACTGTATCATGACCCTCATTAAGCAGGAAACAGTATCTGTGATTGAGGAAAGAATCTCCAGCAACACTCTTGGGTGCCCATCAAAGCTCCCTACTCCTCATTTCTCAACTCTCCAGGTCTTCTTTGGGCTTTTCTGTACTCCTCTATATCACGATGCTGTTTGCAGTTCTGCCACAGTGAGTCATTTCTTCTTACCTAGTTGTTTAATTCTATCGTTTGTCTGTAAGATTCCGTCCTAGGGAATACAGTGTCCCCAGACTGTGGGCTTAAGATGGCAAATCCGCACTGTGATGTAAACATAAAAGTCATTACCATTCTCCTCGAGTATATGTTAATGACACCACAGAATGGTGATAATTAGATGAAGCATCATTTCACACCATCACCAGTGTGCTTTACATTTATTTATCGCCATTTCTTTCTCCAAAGTCAGCAAAATGGAGACTTGTACAATATCCCAAAGCATCCGATGAGAAAAATATCCTGTGACTGTTAATTACTGTCTTATGAGCCTGCCGATCCCAACATTCACCTCCAGCCTCTTTCCAGAAATCTCCTTCTGTCCCTCCAATCCCAGGACCCCTGGACATGTGCCCTCTGCTCAGCCACTAGGAATGGCTGTGTTTGTCTGCTGCATTTGACTGACAAAGCACCACAACCTGGGCAGCTTAAACAGCAGAAATCTATTTTCTTACAGTCCTGGAGACTAAATCCAGGGTGTCCTGAGGCCTCTCGCCTTGGCTTGTAGATGGCTATCTACTTCCTTAGTCCTTACATGGCCATCCCTCTGTGTGTCTGTATCCTCATCGCATCTTTTTTTTTTTTTTTTTCTATTTGTTGAAATTTTAATTAGGAATTTTCAATTCTTGAGGACAATGTATACTATGAATTTAAAGAGTATTTGTAGCTAGCATGCAGGCATAATGTATGTTCACCTTAGTTACACATTTATATGTATTGTATATACTTTTTTTCATATTCTTTTATGTTATGGTTTATCACAGGATATTGGATATAGTTCCCTGTGTTATACAGTGGGACCTTGTTGTCTCTCCATTCTACATATGATAGTCTGCATCTGCTAACCCCAGCCTCCCACTCCAGCTCTCTCTCATCCCTCTCTCCCTGTTCTCAACGTCTGTCAGTCTGTTTCTGTTTCATAGATGAGTTGGTTTGTGTCATATTTTAGATTCAACATATAAGCGGCATCTTATATTTGCTTTTCTCTGTCTGACCTACTTTACTTAGTATGATAATCTCTAGGTCCATCCATGTTGCTGCAAATGACATTATTTCATTCTTTTTTTAATGGCTGGGTAGTATTTCATTGTGGAGAAGGCAATGACACCCCACTCCAGTACTCTTGCCTGGAAAATCCCATGGACAGAGGAGCCTGGTAGGCTGCAGTCCATGGGGTCGCTAAGAGTCGGACAGGACTGAGCGACTTCACTTTCACTTTTCACTTTCATGCATTGGAGAAGGAAATGGCAACCCACTCCAGTGTTCTTGCCTGGAGAATCCCAGGGACGGGGGAGCCTGGTGGGCTGCCGTCTTTGGGGTCGCACAGAGTCGGACACAACTGAAGTGACTTAGCAGCAGCAGTATTTCATTGTATATATACATATACACCACATCTTCTTTATCCATTCATCTGTCAGTGGACATTTAGGTTATTTCCATGTCTTGGCTATTGTAAATAGTGCTGCTATGAATACAGGGGTGCATGTATCTTTTACAATTATAGTTTTGTTCAGATATATGCCCAGGAGTGGGATTGCTGGATCATATGGCAACTCTATTTTTAATTTTTTGAGGAACCTGTGCACTGTTTTTCATAGTGGCTGTACCAATTTACATTCCCAGCAACAATGCAGGAGAGTTCCCTTTTCTCCACACCCTGCCTAGTGTATGTTACTTATAGATTTTTAAAATAATGGCCATTCTGACTGGTTTGAGGCAGTTCCTCATTGTAGTTTTCATTTGCATTTTGCTAACAATTAGTAACATTGAGCATCTTTTCATGTGCCTGTTGGTCATCTATATTGCCTTTTTTGGAGAAATATGTATTTAGGTCTTCTGCCCATTTTTTGATTGGGTTGTTTGTTTTCTGTTGTTGAATTGTATGAGCTGTTTGTATATTTTGGAAATTAAGCCCATTTTGGTCTCATTATTTGCAAATATTTTCTTGCAGTCCATAGGTTGCCTTTTCATCTTATTTGTGGTTTCCTTTGCTGACAAAAACTTGTAAGTTTGGTTTGGTCCAACTTGCTTATTTTTGCTTATATTTCATAAGAAAACATTGGTGCGCTACTCTTCTCTTCTTAGAGGACATTTGTCATATTGGACTAGGGTATGTATGTGCTCAGTTGTGTCCCCCTCTTTGTGACCCCATGGACTGTAACCCACCAGGTTCCTCTGGAGAATCCACGGGATTTTCCAGGCAAGAATACTGAAGTGAATTACCATTTCCTCTTCTAGGGGATCTTCCTGGCCCAGGGATCAAACCTGAGTCTCCAGCGTCTCCTGCTTGGCAGGCAGATTCTTCACCTCTGCGGCACCTGGGAAGATGTTAGGTTAGGGCCCACTTCCAATGACTTCATTTTACCTTAACTACCTCTTTAAATACGCTACCTCCAAACTCAGACATATTCTATGGCACTAGGGGCTAGGACTTCAACATATAAATTTGCGAGGTGCTCAGTTCAGCCCATAACATGCACCAAATTCCCATGGGCCTGGTGGCAGCCTTTTCTGAGCAAGTGAGATTCTTTACAGAGCTGCCTTTGTCTGTGAGGCATTAAACTTCCTAGCTGTATCTGTAGATGCCATGTAATTGTTGATCACCCACCTCCCCCCATGTCAAAAGTATTCTGGTTTGGATAATACATCCCATGGTCCTTCTTTCGGATGGAGTTGGGAGAGTTCCTCCTTGGAGAGAATCAGATGGTCCACTGCTCAGAGGCACAACAGAGGCCAACTCACTGGGGATTGGGTGCCATGTGTCCACACTTTGTGTCAGGCACTGGTTGGGTGCTAGAATAGATTTGTTTTTCCTTGATCTGAAACACTGGCCAACTAGTGTGTGTGAACTACCGTACCACAACTTTCTGTTGTTGCTGTTCAGTTGCTAAGTCGTGTCTGACTCTTTGCAACCCCACAGACTACAGCATGACAGGCTTCCCTGTCCTTCACTATCTCCTGGATTTGTCTCAGATTCATGTCCACTGAGTTCATGATGCTATCTAATCATCTCACCCTCTGATGCCCCTTACTCTTTTGGCTTTCAATCTTTCCCAGCATCAGAGTCTTTTCCAATGAGTTGGCTCTTCGCATCAGGTGGCCAAAGTATTGGAGCTTCAGCTTTAGGATCAGTTCTTCCAATGAATATTCAGGGTTGATTTCCTTTAGGACGGGTGGGTATGATCTCGTTGCAGTCCAAGGGATTCTCAAGAGTCTTCTCCAGCACCATGATTCGAAAAGCATCAGTTCTTCGGCTCTCAGCCTTCTTTATGGTCTAGCTGTCATATCTGTACATGACTAGTGGAAATACCATCCTTGGAGAACTTTCTAAGCAGTGCATGTAATGCTTAGTTGCTCAGTCATGTCCGATTCTTTTCAACATTTTGGACTGTAGCCCACCAGGCTCCTCTGTCCGTGGGATATTTTTGGACAGCTTTCTAGATGTGTTCCTTTATTATCCATACTGTGACCCTGTGTAGGATGCCTCTTATTATCATTCTTTTGGAAGTAGAAACTTCAATTCAGAGGGGCTGAGTAACTTGCTTAAGGTCACACAGGCTTGCTTGTGGTGGAGTGAGATTGGAACCCAGATCTTTTCAGTTCCAAAGTCTATGACACTTGTCACTGACTCATGAGTAACTTGAGACAGAGCCATGATCCCAGCTGGATTGCCTTGGTTTCCCTTCCTGTAAATGAAACAAAATTGACAGAATCAAGCTAGGGGGCTTGAAATGTTGGTTCTTGCTTTAGTTTCCTGGGGCTGCCTCTGCAGAGTTCCACAAATGTTCCTTAAACAACAGGAACTGATTGTCTCACAGTCCTGGAGGTCAGAAGTCAGAATCAATCAAAGGTTCAGTGGGGTTTGTTCCTTCTGAGGGCCATGGGAAAGTATCTGCTCCAGGCCCCTCCCAGCCTCTGGTGGCCTCGGATCCTTCCTCCTTGGCTTGCAGATGGTGCTGTCCTGGTGTCTTCATGTCATCTTCTCCATGCATGTCTTTGTGTCCTAATTCCCCATTTTATAAAGACACCAGTCATCTTGGATTAATGCCTACTCTGATCACCTTACCCTAACTTGATCATTTGCAAAGACTATATTTCCAAATAAAGTCACATTCATAGGTTAGGGCTGGAAGTTAGGACTTCACCATCTTTCGGGGGATACTGTTCACCCCATAATAGCACCAGGACCTCATCTGTAAAGTCAGCCATAATGAGTCACTATCTTCCCAGCCTTAAAGCATCAGGCCAGCATGCCAGCTCCTATGCAGAACTTGTGAGGGGAGATGGTTCTTCTGGTGGGAGGGAAGAGAGTGGGGTCTCAGCATGGGCCTGCACTGGGATCTAACTCTAGGGTGAGGGCACACCTTTCCAAGTGCCTCCACCGTGGATCCTTCAGAGCCACTCCCTCCTCTTCGGCTGCACCCCTGGCCCTTGGCAAGGCCCCAGCCCAGCCTTCTGGGTGGGGGAGCTCCCTCCTGGGTACGTCCTGCCACCCTCTGTCCTGGCACTTCATGTCCCCTTCTGCCTGTTTCCCCACAACAAGGACAACTTGGCCTAGAAACTGTGGGTGTGGTGACCCACCTGAAGCTGGGAAGGTGCCCAGAGTGGGTGCTAATTGGCGATGCTGTTTCACACCCAGTCCTCCTGAGCCTCCCATGTTCTGAGCCCACAGTCACACACAGTCACATGATTGCCGGCTTGGGGGACACCTGAAATGTTACCTCTTATGGTATTCATTTCACCCTCCCTTGTTTGGGGGAAGATATAAGGTGGGCCGTGTTGGCTCTGTGACGTCACCCACAAGAAGCAGGCAGCTTGGCCTCTGGAAACTTCCTGTAACGAGATGCTCATAACCCCTTGCTCACTGCAGCCTGCTTTTGTGCTGGGAAGTGCCAACTGTCAGAAAATCTCATTTATTTTCTTTGTACTGAGCTGAAATCCGTCTCCCAGGACTGCTAGCTCATATTGAACTGGTGGTATAGAATCATAGAGGGGAGTTTATACAAAGGAAATTCTAAGGATGTGTGGGTGTGCAGGTGTGAATGTGTGGGTCCAGGTGCATATGCATCACACACACACACACACACACACATGTAACTACTGTACAAGGCAGAACCTTCTTAGAGCTGGGGCTGTGTCCCACCATGTCCTGCCCAGGTCCCACTCTCTCTCTTGGGCTGATGGGGAAGGATCACTGCCATTTGAGAATGTGTCTTTTGGCTGTACTGTTCAGACTCTCGGTCTCAGCTGCTCAGTGGGTCCTCCAGGTCTGCCAAGGGCAGGGCTCACCCACTGTGGCTCCTCTCAGAGCCCCCTTGGAGCACTCTGTTAGTATAGACCTCACTGTCCTAGGACACCAGGGACCCATGGGGCTGGGCAGTGAAACCCTGGGACATGACACAGACAGATAAGCGCTTTCTCCGGGAGAGAGTCCAAGTGGCCTCGCACTTTTCTCAGGCACAACCCTCCTGTCTGAAGAATTACTTTCATTCGAGGAGTGTGCAGAGCTGGCAAAGCGTTCTGCCTTCTAATCTCAGCACCAGGCACTCTGGGAGCTGGAAACAGCCAGGTAGAAACTTCTAGCAGAACGAAGACCAGAAATGCCTCCAGGCTCCTGACTCGGCTGAAATGAAGATGGCATGGATGGTGCTGCCCTGGTTCAAAGGTCCACAGCATCTCCCCAAACTCAGAGGTCACCCACCAGTGAGGGAGCCAGTCCAACCATTCAGCAAGAATGTTACAGTGGCCTCTGGTCTGCAGGTCAGTGGTTCGGCCCCGTGGCTGCACCCTGAGGTGGGCTTCTAGGGGAGGCGGGTCAGGTGGGGAGATGAACTTGGAAACTGAGACAGGGGAACGAGTCCATCTTTCATCCAGGGCATCACTCCCTTCTGGGTACATATCCAGCCACGGTGGGTCAGTCAGAGGGCCTTCGAGGAGCAACCATCATTTGGGAAACCTTTTAAATGCCTTTGGAGCTGTGTGTAAGCCCCTGAGGTGTAGGGTAAGATGCAAACACAGTGTATTATTTGGATTGACATTTATGGCATGGATAAGCAGAGCATTGTTACTACCGAATCATGAGCCTCCGACCACAGGGACGGCAGTGCGCTGAGAGCACAGAAGTGCGAGAGGAGTTTTCATACAAAAGAGAACAGAGCGCAGAGCGATGAGCTCCTGGTTTTTAATACTGCTGCTCTAAAGCAGGGAAGCGAAGAGCAGAAAATTGAAACCATCAGAAAAGCGTCAGGTTCCGGGGCAGCCAAGACGGAAGTCAGAGTCGACGCTGATGAAATAAGTGGGCTGGTTCCTCCTTCAAGGATCGCCCCAATTCTGGGAGGGAGGGGAGGAGGAAAGAGGCAGGGAGGAGGAAGGAGGTGGGGGAGGAGGGAGGAAAGGGAGGAGGAAGTTGAGGAGGGAAAGGCCAGGAAGGAGGCGAGAGAAAGATGGAGAAAATCAGAAGAGCCCAAAGTGGAGAAAGGGGGTCAGTGGTCACAGAACTTGGCATTGAATTTTTCTCCCCACTTAGTCCACCCTGAGCTTCCTAGTTGCCTCTGGGGGAGGGGACATGACTTCTGTCATCTCGGTCACAGGGGTCCCGGCTTTTTGGCACCAGGGACCAGTATCATGGAAGATAATTTTTTGACAGATGGTGGGGGGGTGGCTTTGGGATGATTCAAGCACATTACACGTATTGTGCACTTTATTTCTATTATTATTATATCAGGTCCACCTCAGATCATCAGGCATTAGATCCCAGAGCTTAGAGACCCCTGATCTAGGAGGCTTGATGGAGGGTATGCCTTGATACCTCCAAATAAGGATAAATGAGAGGATTTTTCAGGCTGTGGACTCCAAGAAGCAGATGCGCTGTTGACATCGTCAAGTGTTTTTGTCCTGACATCTTCACAAAGCCCTCTGGAGCTTACTCTCTTGTTGAGTCGTTGACGGGGACAGAGTGGCCACGGTAGGGACGATTCCAGGCTCCAGGGGTCATCTGTGGGCCTTGTGTCAGAAGGTGTCTGTCCTGGCCGATTTCCCCTCCAGGGAGACTTCACGGCCATCGGCCAGGGCTCCCCTGCTCAGGGGAGGGATCTGTAGTCAGCTATGATGAGCCACATGTTTTCTGGGCCTCTTGGCCTCAGTCCAGCAGGCCAGTTCCTACTGGGCCCTAAGAGGGCAGCTGGACCTTCTGGTGGGAGGGGCAGTGGGCGGGGTCTCGGCATGGGCCTGCTGTGGGGTCCAACTTGGAAGGGCACTCTGGACCCATCAGAAGTTCCCCCTCCTCGCCGGCTGGACTCAATCTGGTGAGAAAATGCCAGAAAACTGGTGTGAAAAATCTCTTTCTTCTCCAAACAAGCCATCCCACCAAGGCACAGACATTGAGGTCAGAGGGAGCCCTGTCCACCCCCGGGGATTGCCTCAGTAGTCAAGATGGCCAGAGATGTTTATGGAGCGTCTGGAGGTTCAGACACTGGATGAGACACTCAGGGGTCACCACCGGGTGAAAGGGCTGCACACAGAGAGATCAGTGGTCAGGAACCTAGGCAGTCAGCCTGGGTCCTGGTGTGACCTCTCCCAGTGTTTCCCAAGTTATGTAACCTCTCCCAGTGTCACTATCTGTTCATGGGTCTGTTAGGTGAACAGACCCATATTTGGTGCCAAATGCTACCTCTATGCCCTAACCTCCCAATTTATTTCTCCAACTCTGAACTCTCTCCTGAACCCCAGACTCCTGTGTCCAACATCTATTCAGTCTCTTCCTGGGGGTCTAATGACGTGAAGTGAATGTGAAAGTTGCTCAGTCATGTCTGACTCTGCAACCCCATGGACTATACAGTCCATGGAATTCTCCAGGCCAGAATACTAGAGTGGGTAGCTTATTCCTTCTCCAGCGGATCTTCCCGACCCAGGAATCGTACTGGGGTCTCCTGCATTGCAGGTGGATTCTTTACCAACTGAGCTATCACCTCTCTAATTTAACAGCCAAAGTGGAACTCTTTCTAAATATCGACCGAACTCATTCCTTCCAAGTCTTCCTCACCCGCCCACCCATCCATTCTCTCTAAAAACCAAGGAGGCTCCCTGGATTTCTATCTTGCCCCCTTTTCCCATTGAATCACTCAGCTCTGATGACTCTGTCCCTGAATACTGCTCAAGTCCATCCACCTCTTTCCTCCTCAGCAGCAGAAGCTCCCTCCTGAGTTCCCTATGACTCACTTTGTATTCAGCAGTCAATATGTGGATCAAATCATATTTTCCTCCTTAATATTTTCCAGTAGTTCCTCTTAATGGAGCTTTGCAGGTGGCTCAGTGGTGAAGAATTCATCTGCCAATGCAGGAGACGCAGAAGACATGGGTTTGATCCCTGGGTCAGGAAGATCCCCTGGAGAAGGACATGGCAATACTTGATTCAGTGTTCTTGCTTGGAAAATTCCACAGACAGAGGAGCCTGGCAGAATGGAACAGTCAGATGCAACTGAACATGCATGTATGGCTCCTCTTGTGCCTAGAATATAATCCAAGCTCCTTCCTGTGATCTTCCCACCCTTGCTGGGTCAGGCCTGCAGTCCAGCCTCAGCTCACACCAAGCTCCCCTGCTGGTCCTCAGGGTGGCTGTGCTTGACCACACCCCAGGGCCTTTGCACATGCTCTTCCCATTGCCTAGAACACCCTCACTCCAGATGCTGCACAGTTGGCTCCACTCATCCAGGCTAAGCTCAAATGTTCCCTCCTCTTCCCCTGGAGAACTTGGGGGTGGCATCAGTGTTCATGGCCCAGAGACAAAAGCTTTACCCCTCTCCTCACATCCAGAAGGATGGAGAGAACTAAAGCAGAGACTGTGGAATAATGTCAGGGATGCTGTTGGTGGGATGATGGTCTGGGCAGAGGACCTCAGGTGCTCCTTCTGCAGACTTGCTCCTTTGGGCTGGGGTGTTCTCACAGAGTTTTCCTGCTTCCCTATCCTGGGTAGACAGAAGAGGTGGGTGCATGCCCCAGGCAGTTCGCAGGGCCTCTGTGTACTCCACATCTGTTGTTTTTCAGTCACTCAGACATGTGCAACTCTTTGCGACTCCTTGGACTACAGCATGACAGGCTTCCCTGTCTTCCACCATCTCCCAGGGTTTCCTCAAACTCATGTCCACTGAGTCAGGGATGCCATCCAACCATCTCATTCTCTGGCTGCCCTCTTCTCCTCCAGCCCTCAATTTTTCTGAGTATCAGGGTCTTTTCCAGTGAGTTGGCTCTTCGCAACAGGTGGCCAAAGTATTGGAGCTTCAGCATCAGTCCTTCAATGAATATTCAGGGCTGATTTCTTTGAGGATTGGCTGGTTTGATCTCCTTGCAGTCCAAGGGAGTCTCAAGAGTCTTCTCCAGCATCACAGTTCAAAAGCATCAATTCTTCAGTGCTCACCTTTCCATATGGTCCAACTCACATTTGTACATGACTACTGGAAAAACCATAGTTTTGAATATATGGACCTTTGTCGACAAAGTGTCGACTCCGCATCTGGGCACTCACTCGTTGGGAAATTTTCCGATCTGACTCTGGGCTTTGACTGGACTTTGTTCTGGCTCCAGCCTAAGTCATCCACACTGGAAGATCGTGTGTGAGACTTGTGTTTACAGAGTCTCCGAGCCTTTTCTACCTCAAGATGCTTGTGGAGACTACAGATAGTTTGTGGGGTGACTTCTCTTCCTCCTCAAATCCCTAAATCGAGGTGAAGGGGCAGCTCTAAGCCTAGGGGGCCTCCAGCAGGCTGCCTGTCCCTGGGAGTCCCTGTAGCCCACCAGGGCTCAGCTCTGCAGGAACCCAGGCTGCCCGCTTCCCAGTGGCTGCTTTTATAGGGAAGAGATAGGAGGTTGGCTTAGAACCAGGCGTTTGGAGTCATGTAGACCCAGATGCAAATCCTGCCTCTTCCACTTACTGACTGAGTGACTGAGGACAAGTTACTTCTCTGAGCCTCTGTCTCCTGCTCTGTGCTTGAGCCAGTGTAGTGTCTGCCCCTCGGGACTGGACTGAGGATGCGACGGGGCCCCAAGTTCATGTCAGCCAGTGGCTTCTGTGATGGTCCATGCTCAGCAGTCACTGACTTGGTGGCTGCCCTCCCTGCTCACTGCCCCACACGGTCTTCTGCTGGGTCACAGCCAAATCAGATGCTCCCTGGAGTCTTCCATCTGTTCTGGCATCTTCTGGGTCCAATAGTGCAGAGCCTGTTGGTACTTTGGTGGGGTTTTTGGCTCACAGAAGGTTTGGGATAAAACCAAGGGCCCTGTGATGTTGTCTAGCATCATGGCACATCCAGCGGTGGCGGGGGGTGCGGGGGGGCTGGTGCGGATACATCCATGGGTTCCCTCCATCGTGTTCCTTCCTTACCTAACAATGCAGAGAACCCAAGATCCAGGCTCCTTTTTTTAAAAATTTATTTTTGGCTGTGCCGAGTGTTCATTGCTACATGGGCTTTTCTCTAGTTGTGGCAAGGGGATGCCTTCTAGCTGTGGTGTGCAGGCTTCTCATTTCAGCAGCTTCTCCTGGAGCATGGGTACTGGGCATGGGCTCAGTAGTTTCAGCTCCTTGGCTCTAGAGTCCAGGCTCAGTAGTTGTGGCACAGGGGCTTAGTTGCTCCACGGCATGTGGGGATCGTCCTGGACCAGGGATCGAACACGTGTCTCCTGCATTGACAGGTGGAGTCTTTACTTCTGAGCCACCAGGAAAACCCCAGGCTCCCTTCTTAAGCACTGTTGCTTCATTTCTCCAGGGGCCATCCAGGGCTCCTGATGAGAAGGGAGGGTGTGACCTGGTGGAGGGGCAGCCTCAAGGGAGAAGAACTAAGTTGCCCAGACGCTAGGATCTCAAGTCCTGACATTGTCCCTCCCAGCTGGGCAACCTTGAGCCAGTTGCTTAATCTCTTTGGGCCTTAGCTTCTTTGTTTATAAAGTAGGGATAACGATTCCCATCTCAGGGATGTTCATTCTTCCATTTAACAAATGTGAGAGGGATTGTGAGGAGGCTGGGAGGGATGGGTTTATGCAGGGCCCGACTAGGTGGTCCTAAAAATTTCACCGTTTTTCCAAAGGGCTCTGAAAGCCATAGAAGGGTTTTTGGTTTATTGGTTGGTTTTTGTAAATTTTAAACAGGGGACTGTCATTCATTTGTATTTTTAAAAGATTACTCTGGCTCATAGGTGAGGACTAGGTTGGAAATTGTCAGGATGGAGTGAGACGCATGCATAGCAGGTAGCACAGTTTCTGGCTTATGGTATGCATCCAGGAGCACTAGCTCTTTTTTCATTTATTTTTATTAGTTGGAGGCTAATTACTTTACAATATTGTAGTGGTTTTTGTCATACATTGACATGAATCAGCCATGGATTTACATGTATTCCCCATCCCGATCCCCCCTCCCACCTCCCTCTCTACCGGATCCCTCTGGGTCTTCCCAGTGCACCAGGCCCGAGCACTTGTCTCATGCATCCAACCTGGGCTGGTGATCTGTTTCACCCTAGATAATATACATGTTTCGATGTTGTTCTCTTGAAACATCCCACCCTCGCCTTCTCCCACAGAGTCCAAAAGTCTGTTCTGTACATCTGTGTCTCTTTTTCTGTTTTGCATATAGGGATATCATTACCATCTTTCTAAATTCCATATATATGTGTTAGTATACTGTAATGGTCTTTATCTTTCTGGCTTACTTCACTCTTATGAAGTAATAATGGGCTCTTATTATTATGTTCACCATGGCAATGGTTGGACAAGCAGCCAGTCTTCCTAATGAAAGTGATGCGCATCAGCTCCGGAAATCCCATTTCAAAGGACAAGGGTTTCATCTATAGTTGTAAGTCCTTGTGTGCCTTTATCTAGGGGGCTGAGGTCCAGCGATGTGTAATGAAACAGCTGCCAGGTAGGAGGAAGAGAATGTGAGGCTGCTCTGAGGTCAGGGGCTGTGTGTGCCTAGCAGTGGGTGGATGGGGGTCCTAGGCAATCGTGGCTCATTGTGAGGTAGGGAAGCCCATCTTAGGGCTTAGAAAACAAATTGGTTCTTTGCACTTTCATTGAATTTAGATACAGTGAGTTAAGTTTGTTGGTTTCATACAGTCAACCTTAGAGCATTTCGAAGTCCAAGGAAGGGAATTTAGCTCATTGTTGCTGAACACTGAAAAGAGTTTTTAGTGAGAGGTCATGGTTTTCTTCTTGGTGTGATCTTGTCCTGTCCATCCATCTTCTTGTCCTTCCAGCAGAACCTTGGCTGGGAAACCTGCTGGTCTCCCCTGCCACGGTCATCATATGTTTGACCATGTTGGGCTTTGTTCTTTTCTCTTCTTTTCTTCCCTTTTCTCTACTCCTCTTCCTTTCTTTTTAATTCTTTCCTTACTTCTTTCTCCTTCACTTCTTTGCTTCTCCCTTTGTTCTGTCCCTCCCTCTCTCCATCCCTCTGCTTCTCCAAAATAGCTCTAGGTGAAGCCCAGTTTAGAGCCATGAAGACATACTTTCAAATTCCAACTCTGCCACCTGTTAGTTCAGTGACTTTGGGCTGGTTACTTAACACATCCACCCCCCTCAGTTTCCACCCCCAGAAAGTGGGAACAGTAAACAAACCTGCCTCCAGACTGGGCTTGAGGATTCAATGTGAAACACCTGGGCCCTAGAACTTGCTCCGTAAAGGTAAATGTTATTATTTGCCTGCTTGCTAAGTGGCTCAGTTCTGTCTGACTCTTTGTGACCCCATGGACTGTAACACGCCAGGCTCCTCTGTCCACGGGATTCTCCAGGCAAAGAATACCAGAGTGGGTTGCCATGCCCTCCTCCAGGGGATTTTTCTGACCCAGGGATCGAACTTGCATTTCTTACCTCTCCTGCATTGGCAGGTGCGTTCTTTACCATTAGCACAACTCGCTCAGTAAAGGTAAATGTTATTATTTAGAAGTAGCTTTATGGGAGGGGATCCATATGCCATCTCCATTGGCAACCCTTTCTGATGGCCGAACCAAGACTCAGACTTCATTTTGGATGATGGTGGCCTGTTCTCGGTGTGCTGCCAAGGGACACAGCTGCTGGCTGGTCTGCATGGAGAGCCGGCCTGTTGTCCTGCCTTGTTCCAGCCAGAGGGCTCCTCTCCTTCCCTCCCATCCCTGTTTGGTATTCCCACTCTGTCTGCTGGGCTCTGCTGAGTTTGTGCCCCTGTACCTGTCTGTGCAGAGCTCCCTCTGGTTTGGAGAAATCCCTGGGTGGGATTCCATTTAGGGTCGGAGCAGGTGCCTCATCCCCAGACCCCCTCCCCACCTGGGATGGTGGGGGACCATCATCATTCCTGCAAGGCTGTGCATACCCTCAGTATCCTTTTGGTTGGCTGCAGATGGGGCCTGGGGTTTTTAGGGCTGTGCTGAGGCTGTCTGTGTGCTGGGAGCATGAGGGGATCATGAATTTCTTTTCAAAAGGAAGGTCCAAGCCCAGATCTTTGAAAGACGAATGGACACAGAAAACATCACCTTTTCCAGGCTCCTCTGAGTTTGCCTCTTTGCCAGTAAAGAGACAATGGCAAGGCTGTGGTCAGTGGTCCCAGGAAACTAGAAAGTACAAACCCTGGTGCTTTTGTCCTCCAGCAAAGGAGGTCGGATGTCCAGTTGCTTTTCTGTGTCTTCAGCTAAAAACCTTGACTTGATAAATGAGTTGTGACCTTGAAGTAAATTCGCCTATTATCTAGGAGTCATGGAAGCAGATATTAAAAATGGACTTCATTTATTTTATGAGGAGTCGGAGCATGTCAAGCTTCTTGTAATTAGTAATAAACTCATCTCCGCTTGATGACTTTTTACACTGTTTGTATTTTTTATTGATGTGGTCACGCTCAGGTAGCCATCACTGATGGCAGGCTGCTTAGGGTGTGGAGCTGGGTTCTTCCTCCAGGGGCCTCGTGGTCCCTCCGCACCCCACAGCCTCGCCACCCTCCCTCCCTTTGCCTCTGCTGCTCCTTCATCTCTACGCTTGGACTCGCCCCTCCAGACCTGGCTACCTGTGCAGAAATAAATCTTAGGTGCTGGATATAGCTGTATTTTCCTTCCTCCTCCTCCAAGGGAAAGTGATTTGCAGCTTCCTTCTCATGTCAGCCAGCCACCCTCACGTGCAGCGGCAGCCTCACGGTCAGGGGAAGCACTGCTATTTCCAGACTAAACGAGGCCTCAGGGTCTTGTTAACGGGGCTCCTTGCCGTGAACTGCGTTGTTTATGGGCCAGCAGGTCGCCCGACTTTGTCTCCTCAGCCTCTGATTGGCACTGACCATTCTGAAAAGCGATGGAGAGGCTGCAGGCCCCGCGGACCGGCAGACCAGTTGCAGCTCTCGCTGTAAAGTCTCCCCTTCAGCAGCCCGGAAGGCACATAAGGAAGGGGGGAGCCTCCCTTCTAGAAAATTCTGGGAGGCTCATTCTGCTGCAGAGCTTGGGTGGAGCGGGCTTGCCGTGTGTCGGGGGGTGATGGCCGAGAGTTCGTCGGTTCCTGCTCCATCTGTATAGCCCTGTTGTCCCTGGGAGGGACCAGATGATGCCTTTCCAGTGAGATTCTGGAGATACGAAGACGCAGAGACCAGCCAGCCTTTTCCTGACCCTGTGCCCTAAGGATGCTCCCACGACGAGGAGGGGCCCCAGTGGGTACCAGGATTCACAGGCGAGCTGGGCAGCCGATGGCCCCAGGCCCAGGACAGAGAAGACAATTGCTGTCCCCCCAGAAGAGGCTGCCAAGACCCCACTTCTCTCTTGGCCCCCTTGGTACTCCTCACAGTGGACCCAGCGCATCAGGAGGAGGGGGACTCAGGCAGCCCACCCCCCTCTGTGAGTCTTAGAACCATCCCCACTTTCCAGCACATAGTCCCTTTCCTCTGGCAGCCTTCACTTTGAATTCATTTCTCTCTCCCCTGCTCTGCTTTTGCAATTAGTTTTCAGCTCTTTTTGTGGCAAGAAACAGTCTTAATCACTGTCATTTGCAGAGGTATGGTGGTCTGCAGATGGACCCGTGGGCCGTGCTCAAGTGTCTCTTTCAAGCTGCTACAGGAACTCCAGCCGTGCTCTTGGAGTAGAAACTCTGAGAGGGAAGCGAGAAGGCTGTGTGTGAGAGGAGAGAAGATAAAACACCTGCGTTCTTCTGAAGCAGGCTCTGGTGGGATTTTTCAGAGCGAGTGTGTTAGTTTGTTAGAGGGAGGCTGCTGTGACAGAGCAGCACAGACTCTGCAGCTTGGACCACAGAAATCCATCCTCTCCCCCTTCTGGAGTCTGGAAGTCCAGGATGGGGGGTTGTCATGGTTTCTTCCTTCCAGAGTCTTTGAGGGAGAGTCTGGTCCGTGACTGTCTCCTGGCTCCTGGGACTCTGCTGATGGTCCTCAGCATTCCTCACCTTAGGGATGCAGCATCCCCATCTTTGCCTCCATCTTTACAAGACGTCCCCCCGGGTGCATCTCTGAATCCAAACTTCCCCTTTTTTAAAGCACACTGGTTGTCTTGGGTGAGGATCACCCTAATGGATTCATTTTAACTTAACTACCTCCATGAAGACCTTCTCTCCAAGTAAGATCGTGTTCTGAGATACCATAGTTAGGGTTTTAACAAACGGATTTTGGGGATTTCCCTGGTGGTCCAGTGGTTAAGACTCTGCGCTTCTACTGCAAGGATCATGGGTTCAATCCCTGATCTGGGAACTAAGATCCTGCATCCTGCTGAGCCAAAAAATAAAAGTAACACATATTTACAATGCGTTGCCCATTAAAATGTTGAAAAATATGAATTTTCAGGGGGATACAATTCAGTTTGTAACAGCTAAGAAAGGAGAGACACAGTCTGCTGGCCCGGCTGGGGTTCGCCAAAGAAGCGGGTTCCGACGGTGACTCCCGCTAAGAATGTGTCAGAAGGGACCGCTGTGCTGAGGCAGTGGAGTGTGGGACCGAGAAGACAGGCCCCCTAAACCTCAGCTCAAATCTCAGGTCTACTGTTAAATGAGCAAATGATGTCCGTCCAATGATCTCAGTTCTCCAAAGCTCAGTCCCATTTATAGACCGTATGACCGCCCACCTTGGAAGGCTGACCTGGGGTCCAGTGAAATAAACAATGAAGAGTGTCCCTGCACCCACCCTGTGCTGGGAACATGATCAGTGCTCACGGACTGTGCATTGCCCCCCAGACCGCATTCCCCCTGAAGCTCTTCCTTTCTGTCCGGGCCTCTCACCCACGCCCTCGCCCGGCCTGGCAGTGTGTCTGGTCAGTGCCAGCCACACAGGCACACGGATTTGCTGTGAGAGAAGAAAGCCAGAGGCCACCCGCTCTCCTGCCACATCTGCCACCTTCTCATCGCCGGATGCGTCCGCAGCCACTTGGCAGTCAGGGCACAGCACGGCTTGGTTGAAGGGAGTTTACTGCTGAACTTAATAGGGTGCTTTTCTGCAGCACATAAATCTGTCCGCGCTCGGCTGAGGTCTCCGGGCTCTGGGACACCAGCCACTGTTAATGGGACTTGCCCCCCTGGAAAGCAGGGCTGTGGGTGTGAGAGCATTGTTCTGGATGCTTCTTCCTTGAGAAGGGCTATGGCTCACGGGAAGATTTAGTAATAGAAGCTTGCTTTGGCTCTTCAGGTGCTGTCTGCCAGCCTGGCCAAGGGGTTGCCTATGACAGAAAATAGGAGGGATGCTTTTTTTGTTTGGCATTTGTGATCCCTCGGTGTAGCAAGCTGCCACCCTAGGGTTAACAAAAAGGGGTGTGTGTACCACGCTTCTCTCTGAACATACGCTTATTCATTTGCTCCACAAATATCTCCTGAGCCCCTAGCTTGGGCCAAGCCAGTCATCAGTACTGGAGATAGAAAGGGAACAGGGCAGATTTGGTCCCAACGTCATGGAACGTTAAGTCAATCAAAGGGAACTCAGATCAGTATTCTGTAACGACCTAAATGGGGAAAGAATTTGAAAAAGAATAGATACGTGTATGTGTATACCTGGGTCCCTTTGCTGAGCACCTGAGACTAATGCAGCATTGTTAGTCAGTCTGCTGCTGGGCTTCGTCGCTCAGTCGTGTCTGACTCTCTGAGACCCTGTGGACTGTAGCCTGCCAGGCTCCTCTGTCCTTGGGATTCTCCAGGTAAGAATACTAGAGTGGGTTGCCATGCCCTTCTCTGGGGGATCTTCCTGACCCAGGAATCGAACCCCGGTCTCCTGTATTGCAGGCAGATTCTTTACCACTGGGCCACAAGGGAAGCCTGTTAATCAACTCTACTCCATTACAAAATAAAGCATTTTTAAAAAGCCAAGCAGAGAACTTCAGGGTGGAGGTGGTCAGAAAAAGCCTCTCTGGGGAGGTGGCCTTCTGGCTGACTCCTGCTGGGTGGTGAGTCAGAGTGGGCCAGGCTGGAAGGGGAGGCTGCAGAACCTGGGCCCCTGAGGAAACGACTCCTCTTCCTTCAAGGACTTCTGTGATTCTCGTTGTTTACTGCGTAGAAGGAGCCAGAATATACAGGTCCTGTGTACCCAGTCACCTAAATGACTTTTCCACTGGCTTGACTTTTTAAAAAGTCAAGGTGAATCTCATTTCATGCAATAAATATTAACCTGGAAGGTTGGGGCACATTAAACTTTTATACATCACAATCGATTTCTTACATGAGAGAGGACTTGCTATGAGTTAAAGGAGTTGGGGGTGAAAAACTCCCTTGGTGGAAGTCCCCTGGTGCCCCCATTCCTCTGGGTGGCGTCCATGCACAGGAACCATCCTTGGTTCTCCATCCCCTTTTCTCAACATCTGCATCTCTGACTTGATTCCCAGTGGCCTGGGCTGCCCTCAGCCTTGCCTACCCTTTGAGGAGGAGTCTCTGATATCCACCATCTAGGAGCTGGAAAGTGAAAGTGTTAGTCACTTAGTCAAATCTGACTCTTTGTGACCCCATGGACTGTAACCTGCCAGGCTCCTCCATCCTTGGAATTCTCTAGGCAAGAATACTGGAGTGGGTTGCCATTCCCTTCTTTAGGAGATCTTCCCAACCCAGGGATCGAACCTGGGGAATTTAATATACCTAAAATAAATGGGCTACAGTCCATCTATCTTCGAAAACCCAACCATGAAATTTTCTCTGTACGTGGGCAGGGCCAGGTAGCCCATTTGCAAATAGTCACAGTTATTCCCAGATGACTCAGTGTACTCACATGGTCCTGACCTGCTTCCCATTGCAGTCACCTGGGTTTGTAACTTCCACTTTTTCTGTCTTAGCCTTTCAGTCACAGTTGGTGAGTATAGGTAGAGTTGATGGTCTTGGGTGGAGTCAGTGGGTGTGGATGGAGTTGGTGGGTTGAGTTGATGAGTGTGGATAGAGTTGGTGAATTGGGGTTCTTGGAACAAAGGCAATATGTCAGAGTATGACTGGAGGAACCTGACTATTTTCACCAGTCCACTCAGATTATGGAAGCTCTGTCTAGAAGCTGGAGGATTTGGGGAAATTTTGTAATGCAGACATGCCAAGTGGGATACGCATGGGCTGTGTGTGGGTGATCCCACACCCTTGTCTGACCTGAGCGCTAGGTCATTGCAGATGTGGTACTCAGTCATCATATTACTCATGGACATGGGGCACTGTTTTTCTTAGCTCCATCTTTTTGGGTGATTAATATCTTTTTTAATGTTCAGCTGCAGTGAATTCTTAATAAATTATTTTGTAACACATTGAAATCACTTTGTAAGCTTTTCGTTAACACCTTTAAGAGGCCTCCAGCTATAAAATATTACTTTATCATCTTCCCCACGCTGGACATTTGATGTAATGCTCACGTCTCAGGGCTTGTTAATAAATAATGAATGGAGAGATGATCTGGGGGGTGACCTTTTGTAGGACATCATCTGTCAGCCAAACTTCACTTAATCCTTCCTTTTACACCAACTCTTGGCTTGCAGGATATGCATGCAGTTTGCAGACCAGCTGGTTTGATTCCCGCCAGTGAGTGATATTTCTGCAAGAAAGACAGCTAACGTTGGACGTTGCTTGTCTCTGGGATCTTAGGAGGATTTGGGCCCAGTGATAGCAGGTCTGCTTGGGGAACCTGCAGAGCAGGGAGGGGGAAGGCTCTTTGTCTCCTCAAGGTGCTGACCCCAGAGGGGCTCTGTGTGTCTGGATGTGGCAGCCCTGTGGCCAGCCAGCCAGGTGTGGGTGTCTCTCGAAGGAGCATCTGAAGAAGGACCCTCTGCTAAATCTTTCACATCTTGCTAGCCCTCCTCCAAGGCATGGCAAGACAGAGCAGCACAAGGATCCAGATATGTATGGCCAACTCCCAGAGGAGGGTCACAGAACTGTTAAGTCACTGAAGTTTAAAATCAGAAAAAGAAAGAACCCCCAAACCCAAGATGTTTGTTTAGCTTGTCTCCATCAGTTTGCAGAGAGGAACTGAGTTCAGAAAAGCTGAAAGTCTTTCCCCAGGTCACATATGGGGCCTAGCAGATTTTCTGCTTGACTCTTGAACTCTGGCCTCCGTATCCAGACCTCCCCATTATGGGATGGCTCTAGATTCACTTGGGTTGTTTGTAAACAAATGTTTATTAAGTGTAAACAGCATCCTGGGGACCCCGCAGAGAGCAGGGTCCCTGCCCTCCGGGATGATGCCTGTTAAACCGAGCAGCCCACAGTGATCATCACGTCTCCAGCGTGTGCTGTATCAGGGAAGGGAGGGGATTCTGGCAGTTACGGGGGAGGGAGAGTGAGGAAAGGCTTCCCTGAGGGCAGCCTTGAAGTGAGACACAAAGATGATTAGGATGTCCTGGGGGCTGTGGGAGAAGGGTGTCCCTCTGGGTGGTGCACTAAGGCCGCAAAGATGAGGTCCCCTGTCTGTGGCACTTGGATAAGGCCAGGGGACATATTGCACATTGCTTCCGGCATCCGTCAGAGTCCCCAGCACAAAGCAGGGACTCCGCACACATGTTCACGGGGAATGAATGATCCAGCCAGGGAGCCACCTGTCCACTGTGACCTCTCCAACCAGGCAGGTCAAGAGTAGGGGTGGAGGTGGTGATTGGTTCTAGAGTGCATGACCTCTAGGCTCGGTGTGACTGATGATGAAAGACTGAGAGTCATCCCAAAGGGTGACCTTCTCAGGGAGCAGTTGTGACCTCCAGCCGGCCTCACACTTGGCCCTGAAGCCCTGTGAGGACTGACCCTGGGGCTGTGGTCCCCAGAGGTCACACTGCCTTCCTGCCTCTATGAAGAGGTCTTTCTAGCTCCATACATGTGGCTGCCCCTCCCCCAGGTGGGCTTAATGGCCTGAACCTGTAACACCAATTCAGACATCTGAAAATCACCCTAAAAATTATCTCCAGAGTTTTATTTCCTCAAAACCTGAATAGATCACATTTTATTGTTGAATACTGAAATCTCATTACTTTAGGAAGTGCTATTACTAGGCTATTACTTGAAAGGAATTCCTCTCTCCTGTTCTGATTAAAACCTCCTGTTCATATTAAAAAAATAATTTCAGACCTTTCTTTTTTTTTTTTCCCCTATGCTTCTAAATTCTAAATGTGCTGCAAAGTCTCTCTCCTGGGGCCTTGTGCCAGGGTACAGCCTCACCAGGGTAGTCTGGGAGAGCGCGGCCCTGGCTGGGCTGGGGGGCTGGGTCCCCTTCTGGCACTCCTGCATGGTGAGTACTGTGCTATGCTTAGTAGCTTCAGCCACGTCCGGCTCTTTGCGACCCCATGGACTGTAGCCCGCCAGGCTCCTCTGTCCGTGGGGATCCTCTGGGCAAGAATACTTCAGTGGGTTGCCATGCCCTCCTCCAGGGGATCTTCCCAACCCAGGGATCGAACACAGGTCTCCCACATTGCAGGTGGATTCTTTACCATCTGAGCCACCATGGAAGCCCTGCATGGTAAGGATGATCCCCTTTTCTCCCTCTGGCTTGGTTGCTTCATAAGATGGTTATCATGTGCTAAGATTAGACGTGAAATTCTCATTGCAGTTTTGGCTGAAATGGCAGCTCCCTTGTTACTGGTTTGAGCCAACTCTGGGGTCATTTGCCAATAAGACAGTTCTGGGAATTCTAGCCATATATAGTCCAAAGTTTGGCTTTTCCACGGATTGAGGATTTCAGGGGAGCTGGCTCAGTCTCCCAGAGGACGGTCAGGACCCAGGTCAAGGGACTTGTGGAAAGTGCCACCCCTGGGGAAATTTGTCTTTTCCATGGATTTCTTCCACCTATCCAAAGCCTTCCTGCTTCCTGGATCTGAGTCTCGGACCTGGTGGTCATCAGGACTCCACAGGTCTCACAAATTTTCATCACACACTTAGCTGCCAGCGTTCTGTCTCCTCTGGTCTCTCTCTGCGTGCTCACCATGACCCAGGTGGAACAACCCAGCTCAGAAAATGTCTGATGGAGAGCAGTTAACATCAGCACCCAGAAAGCAGCGTGGGTTTGGGAAGGGAGGTGGGCTTAGGACTTGTTAAGGACAGAGGTGATGTTTTTGGTACATCTGGGTCCCCCGGGCTAAAGACATCCTGACCAGTCAATTCCAACACACCTACCTTCGTTCACTGCTTCCCTTTGTTCTTGGCTAAGTCCGCGGATCTAAGCCTTGAGGTATGTTTCCACGTAGATACATAGTCCTAGCGATGCAGCCTGGGGTAGAGACCCCCACCCCCCGCCAGGTCTGCTGGGGATTACGTTGGAGGAAGGAGCTTCCTGACCTTGGCTGGCAGGAGCCTGGTGGGGACCTAGCCCCTTTCACTCCAGGGGCTGCTCCGCCAAGGCCACAGTCTGCCTGGGAGAAAGCTCAGAATAGCTCTGCAGCCCCACCCGTGCACTTGGTTGGGCGCGCACGCAGCTAGAATTCTTTTCTGGACTCTCAGCAGATGGAAATATTTACAACCACCGGGGCCAAGATTTCCCTGCTCCACAGACAACTTGCAGCAGGTGAAGCTGATGCTCTGCTCCTGCTGGGAGCTAATGATAACATTCAACAATCCCTCCCCACCGATGTGTCTTCCGTGGCGTGGCCAGGGATATGTTTATTTCCCCAGGCAAGTCAGCATCTAAACCTTTGCACCTACAGTGAAGGGCTCTCAGAACACAAGCTGGAAGTACCTGAGATGGTCTCCTGCATTGATTCGGACCGGCCAGCCAAGCCACCTCCCCCTCTGAGCTGGGTGAGGGTCAGCACCCTATTTCTGATCCAGCCCATCCGCCTGGGTCTCTGGTCCCCAAATTAATCTGGGATGGAACCTCACAGATGGCTTCCTAGTGATGATGCAAAATCTGACCTTTGCCTCCATCTCCGGGTCCCTTCCCATCCCCTCACCCCACGCTGCCGTCTGCCTTCATCTCTGTGCTTTTCTTTCCTCTTTAAAAAAATCCTGCTGACAGGAGCTTTCTTCCTTGTCATTTTGGAGATCATCAACAAATTCTATAGAGAGGTGACCTCCATTATGAGAAAGAAACGGTTTGTTGGCCGGGACCCAAGCTGAGGAGTTGGAACTCTTTTGACTGGCAAGGTGACATTGTGTGTCGCATCAGCATTCACGGCCAGCGTTCTTCTCCTAGGAGAGTAATTATTTCTTTCAGAGTGAAAGGTCCAATTTGCTGTAAAGAACAGAGCCCCAGGTAAATCGGAAGAGCCGGCTGTAAGCTCCCTTGACATAAAGGAGACCCGACTGCCCCCTGTCCCCAGCCTCCGTCCAGACTCTCCATCATCATGACCACGCCACCAGATTTATTATGTTTATTTGTACTTCCTTCCTGTCATAACACATTCGGGTGGCTGCGCCTGCCTGGGGTGAGGGCTGGCTTGGCTGGTGCAGCCGACTGCCCGGCCGCTGACACGGGTTCTATGCTGTCAGCCTGGCCCGGCTCTGGGTAGAGGATGGGGCGACCCTTTGGAAAAACGTGGGGAGGCCTGAGTGCTCCACACTCTCCTGCTCTTTCCCCAAACCACACGCCCATACACAGCTTTGGGCCATTACAAGGGGGACGAGTGGACCTGGCATACAGCCATGGGCTTAACTCTGCTCTAGACCTCACATCTTGAGCCTCACCCTGACCGAGACCCTGAGCAGACACTTGGCACCCTTGGTCTCAATGGGTCCAGACTGCTGGTCCATAAAAGCAGTCCCATGTGCCCTTTTGATGGATGAGCAAAGTGAGGTTACAGGTGGTGAAGCTTTTCCAAACCCCGCCCCCCGCACTAGGATAGGGGCTCCGTGTGCCCCTGGGGCAGCATTTGTCACCTGTACTGTCTTGGTTTGTCCTCCCCAGTTTCTTCTGGAAGGCTGCCATAGCTCAGCGCCCAACACTGTACCTAGCCCACAGCAGGCATCCCATATGCTCTTGTTCGATGATTGAATGGAAGTGAAGTGAGATGAATTCCTGTCCGCAGCTGCCTAGCTGGTCACCCACACAGTCTGGATTTAAGCCCTGCTGTTCTACCCCAAAGCCCAGGCCACAGACACTGCCCATCCTGACTCCCCATCACACCACCCCTGTCATGCTGAGTTTGACCCCCACACCTCCCCTCCTCTCCCTCCGGTTCAGGGGTTCAGTCAGACCTGGCATGTTTCCTGAGACTAGAGGGGAACAGGTGGAGGCACGGGTACCAGAGGAGACTTGGCCAGGTCCTAGGTTGGGTGAGTTGCTTCCTGCCCCTCCGTCACCCCATCCCAGGGACCTGAGGAGGTAGGGTAGTGACCGTGGTGAGAAGGGTCTGAACTGGACCCTCAGCCCCAGGCCTAGGAGCAGGATGTGTGTGTGTGTGCGCTCAGTCATGTCTAGCTCCTTGCGACCCTATGGACTGTAGCCACTGGGATTCTCCAGGCAAGAACACTGGAGTGGGTTGCCGTTTCCTCCTCCAGGGGATCTTCCTGACCCAGCGATGGAACCCGCATCTGTGTCTCCTGTACTGGCAGGCAGATTATTTACCACTGAGCCACCTGGGAAGCCCAGCAGCAAGATGGGGGACTCCCAGTTGCCACGCTGGTCTGAGTTGCGAGCCATGATGGCATTCAGATGTGGCTGTTCCTGGCCCTATGTCTAAGATTACCTGGCTGGCCGGGGGCAGGACGGAGTTGAGACTTGAATTCTCTCTGCCACACCCCAGTTTCCACGTGTGAGAGTTAGTGAAGACCACCCTCACTTCTACACGTTCTCCCTTCCTCTATAGGCTCTCAACATTGACACCCCCACTCTCCCTCTGCCCCCGTCCATTCATCCTGTTCCCTGTAAGCAGCAGCTGCTCTGAAACCTACCCAGCCCTCTGTTGGGGGCGACAGAACAGGGGGATTGGTTAGGGGATCGGTCTACAGAACAACGGTGTCTTCCTCACCTCCGGCTGCGGCAACAACTTTATTGGGTTTGATGTATATGAAAGAAATAAAACTCAGAAGCCAATTGACTTAAACATGGAACAAATGCAGCTTGGTTATTATGGTGTATGCTAAATTTTAATGGCATTTAGAAAGCGTTTTGTGGGGTAGAAAATAGAAGCAAACCCATCAAACCTCAACTATGCTCTATGTTTTATAGTGCAGAACATTTTTCTGCTACAATCCAAAGACTTTAAAATGTAATAAGGTACATTTGAACCCAAGGGTTTTAAAATAGACGTCAGAAACACGCATATCCAGAAATGGAGGAAAATAATCCATTATGATCCAGGTCGGATTCGAGGCAAGGCACACATTACGGGGAACGCTTTTCACATTTCACGTCCCACAGACTGTTCTTTATCGACACATGTTATTGTGTGAGGATGCACTCCTGGCCAAGTGAGAGGGAAGAGTGGGGTGGGGAAGGAGCCTTCACACTCGGCCTCATTGGACCAGTTACTATTTTTTTTTAATTTAATTTATTTGTTTTTGGCTGCTCTGAGTCTTTGTTTTCTCTAGTTATAGCGAGTGGACTTTTCATTGGGGTGGCTTCTCTTGTTGCAGAGCACAGGCTGTAAAACGTGGGCTCAGTGGTTGTGGCCCACAGGCTTAGTTGCTCCATGGCATGCGGGATCCTCCCGGACAAGGGATTGAACCCATGTCCTCTGCATTGCAAGGCAGATTCTTAACCACTGGACCACCAGGGAAGCCCTGGACCTCTTGCTACTGCTTAATGTGTTTCCTCCTGTGTTTTCAATCACATGGCATACAAATTAATATATCAGTTGAGAAACGATGCCAACCTCCCATTCTTGCTTTGCGTCAAGAATGTATTCCGACCCTTTTGTGCATCTTCGCCATCTGCAGAGTCCTTACTGTCTAATTCCATTTTCCTTGCTCTGAGTCCTGGGGTACCCCACACTCTGTCCCACTCTGCGTTTTGCACCACCCTGTGTTTAGTATCTCTTGGGCTTCATCACCTGTGTGATTGTTTCTATGGCTGAAAAACAGCCAAGATTCTCCAGGAATCAGCCCCATCCTGCTTCTGTTGGCAGGAAAGCAGTTACCTGCAGAAATCTGCACACATCTTCAAAACGCTTCTGAAATGTGAATGTGTTCCTGGGATCTTCGAATCTGAGGGCTGAAGAAATCCTCTAGACTAGTCAGTTCAATGGTTCGACACCGGGTGGGGGATGCGGGAGATTTTGCCCCCTGGGATACTTGGCAATGCCTGGAGACATTTTCAAAGGTCACACCTGGGGTGGGGGTTGGGGCTCCTGGTGTCTAGTGGCACCAAAGATCCAGGAAGGTTTTGTGCCTTTTGCAATCATATAACCAGCCAGTGGTTGAGATGGGTAAGAGCCTCTTGGAAACCCCTGGGTTGTTCCCACATCTCAGCCCTACCTGAGCTGCCAACCTGGGGAAGTCCCGAACTGAGTGGGAACCTCTCTTCTTTAATGGGGGCCCCTACTCTTTCCTGCCCCTCAAGTTCTGCTGCTACTGATGCGGTTTGGCCCCACAGTTCTCTCATGGCTTTTTTCTTTTTATCTATTTATTTGTGCTTCCCTGGTGGCTCAGTGTAAAGAACCCACCTGCAGTGCAAGAGACTCAGGTTCGATCCCTGGGTTGGGAAGGTCCCCTGGAGAAGGCAATGGCAATCCACTCCAATATTCTTAACTGGAGAATTCCATGGACAGAGGAGCCTGGAGGGCTATAGTCCTTGGGGGTCACAAAGAGTCAGACACGACTGAGTGACTGAACAACAACAGTTTATTTATTTGGCTGCATCAGGTTTAGATGTGACAGGCAAGATCTTTAAATGTCATTGTGGCATGCAGGATCTTTAGTTGTGGCATGTGGGATCTAGTTCCCTGACTAGGGATTGAACCTGGACCCCCTGCTGTGGGAGTGCAGAGTCTTAACCACTGGACTACCAGGGGAAATCCCTCTTTCCTGTCTTAAATCCCGCCTGAACTGACCCCTCCCCTGCTTCTCTGGCCCTGCTCCTTTCCACTATTGACGAGGCCATTGCAGGCTCCATAGAGGGCAGCCCAGCACTTTCTGCCAATAAACACAAATCCAGGTAAAAAAGACTGAAAATGATGATTTTTTTTTTTGAGGAGTCCAATGTGGTGTGTTTATGGTATTTGACCTTATTTGTTTAACTAGCATTTAATTTTTTTTCCAAAGATAAATAGCCAGAAGTCTACACCCTGGCCCACCACCTAGCAGCCGTGCATGCCCTTCCTGGGCTGGGTCTACTGTAGACTCACTGCCAAGTGGTAGCAGGCATAACGGGCACATAGTTTGGTGTCTCCTTCTCTTACTTAGCCTTAAAGAGCAACTCTTCTGTGTGTTTCTCAGTCAGCTTCATCGTCATCGGTATTGATAATGATAACAGCCTATAGTCATGGAGCACCCAGGTGCCTCACTCTGTCAGTGCTTTGCACGTGTGAGCTCTTTCAGCGTCCACAGCAGCTGGATGAGGCCATGTGCATGCTTATTACTCCCTGGCATAAGAGTGAAGCTCAAGGGGAGTAAACAAGTGGCTTCAGGTCACAGAGCCAGTTGGCAGCAGGGCCAGAATCTGAACCCAGAACAGCCGTCCAGAGCCTGGCCTCTTAAGTCACCACCCTTGATGACTTCTGGTTTTCAATGGCTACACCTCATGTTTCAAGGAAGCCAGATGTCACTCAAGTGGCCCTGGGCTCTCAAGGTGATTCTGCAATGCCTTGATGGCTTCAGGGCTTTGTAATCAGCCTTGTGTCCCAGATGGACCCTCTGAAGGTTCTTGCTGGCTCCCTCCACCCACACATAGCTAGCAGGAGGAAATGCACTGGGGACTTTTAGTCTAGATCTTCTCAACCTTGGCACAACCAACCTTTGGGACCAGGGGTGTCTTTGTAGTGGAGGCTGTCTGTACATCAAAGGATGATCAGCAGTTTCCCCTGTCCTCCACCTACTAGAGTATTTCTATCCAGTAACAACATCACTTTGCTGACAAAGGTCTGTATAGTAAGAGCTATGGTTTTTCTAGTAGTCATGTATGGATATGAGAGCTGGACCATAAAGAAATCTGAGTGCTGAAGAATTGATGCTTTCAAAGTGTGGTGTTGAAGAAGACTCTTGAGAGTCCCTTGGATGGCAAAATCAAACTAGTCAATCCTAAAGGAAATCAACCCTGAATATTCATTGGAAAGACTGAAGCTGAAGCTTCAATAAATACTTTGGCCACCTGATGCGAAGAGCCAACTCACTGGAAAAGACCTCGATGATGGGAAAGATTGAAGGCAGGAGGAGAAGGGGCCAGCAGAGGATGAGATGATTAGGTAGCCTTACCAACTCAACAGACATGAATTTGAGAAAGCTCCGGGAGATAGCAAAGGACAGAGGAGCCTGGCGTGCTGCAGTCCATGGGGTCACAAAGAGTCAGACACGACTGAGCACCTGAACAGCCATAGCAACTCCCCTCCCTGCCCAAGTCCTGACAACCACGAGTGTCTCCAGCCTTTGTCAAGTGTTCCTGGTTGGGGGCGGGGGGGTTGCAAAATCACTGCAGCTGAGGACCACCAGCATAGCTCAGGTGTAAGGAGACAAGCAGGATGTGCCGGGCAGTGGATTCAGTCCTCCTCATCCCCTGGACCCATGCGTTGGATGAAGTGAGGCCCAGGCATGGATGCTCTGCACAGGCAGCAGGTGGGAGCTCTCGGCCTCCATCCACCCCTCCTCCGGCACCACGGGTGGGGAGTGTTACAGCCAGACTCCGTCAGAGCCCAGCGGAGCCGAGCGAGGAGCCCAGAGACGGCAGGAAACCCCAACAACGATCGCCTGCTTCCAGACAGCTTCACTTTTCTGCCTTGTGGGGAAACTTATAAATTATTTGAAGAGCAATATTAGTCTTTTTGCTTCTGAAAAGGGTTCTGCATCTTTAATAGAGCCTGGTTTTGAAACATAACTCACAGTGTTGTACAAATACCCCATCAGTAGTACAGGGGCTCATTTCATTGTCCTCAGCGCATGGAATCTTCATTATTTGCACTGTTGACAAAGGAGCCATGCCCTTTGTCAGCAGATCCGCACTCCTCCATTTAGCCGAGAGCAATGACTTATTCCTCCCTCACCATTGGACATCCTCAGTTTCCTGGGGGTGATAAAAAACGCTCCTAAAGACAGGATGAACAGGGAGGACTTACTGCTCTGAGCTTGGCAAAGTCCAGAAAACCGGAAGGAGTCCTGACTGGTGGCCCCTGCAAGGGAGATGGCCTCCCAGCTGGCGCTGGCAACCGCAGCCTCAGGTTAGCATGTGGCATTGACAAATTGCTCAGGAAGCAGCCCGGTCCCTGATGGAAAACCACCCATCTCAGTGCAGACGACAAGGGTGCACCTTGTCCAAACTGCTCGCTCCCACGTAGAGATGCAATTCTAACAGAGCCTTCATTCAATACCACTGCTTGGGGCTGGGCCAAGTTGTGAGTGTGTGTGTGTGTGTGTGCGCGCGCGCATGCATGCACACACACACACCAGTACCATGTTTTCTCCATACTAGAAAATTCACAGACTGCTGAGAGAGGGGAAATCAGAGTAATAGCCTCAAACTGGAAATGGAGGAACTTTCACGTTCCACATAAAAAGGAATCGCTGCAGTCCCGGGGCAAACAGGAAAGGAGCTGACAAATCCTGCAGGCATAGAGGGAAGTGGAGGGGGCCGCTGATTTGCTCTCCTGAGCACAGAAGTGATGGTCTCAGCCTCACCTGGTCAGAGGGGGAAGGTTTAAGAAGTCTTTGGGCATTCCCTGGAATAGATGCTCTGCACCTTTTGGTGGAGTGGCTCCAGGTTAACAGGGAGGCTCCTTTAACAGGGACGAACCTAGAGAGTATCATACTGAGTGAAGTCAGACAGAGAAGAACTATCCTATGACATCCCTTGTATGTGGATTCTAAAAAGAAGTGATACAAATGAACTGACTTAAAAAACAGAAACAGACTCACAGACTTAGAGAAGGAACTTATAGTTGCCAGGGGGAAGGATGAGGTGAAGGGATAGTTACAGAGTTTGGGATGGACAGGTACACATGGCTGTATTTAAAATGGATAACCAACAAGAACCTGTTGTATAGCACAGGGAACTCTGGTCAATGTTATGTGGCATCCTGGATGGGAGGGGAGTTTGGGGGAGAATGGACTCATGCGTATGTATGACTGAGTCCCTCGCTGTCCATCTGATACTGTTACAGCATTGTTAACTGGCTATACTCCAATATGAAATAAAAAGTTTTTTTAAAAGAAGGAGGCTTGTTTACAATGAGCCGAGTGGCAGTGGAGGGAGCATGTGGGACCCTGAGTGAAGGATCTGCATAATCGTTAGATGCCAAGATGATGGAGGCCCTAGGAGGAGAAGGGTGCTCTCTGAGCCCACCCACTGCCCCCGATTCATGCTAAATAACTGGCAGGTAGCTGCCAGCCCAGCTGGGTGGACCAGAGACGCAACGCGGTTTCTTTCCTCCAAACCACATGCATCCTCATGTTTTCATAACTATGCAGGGAGGGGCTGCTTGGTAGAGCTGTGTGTTTCTAGAAGTTACTGGAAGATTCTGGAAGCAGAGTTTGTGGCCTGGGTCATTTCCACTGGGGGCACTGAGAGAGCCGAGGTGACCTTCTGTGAGAAGGGGCATTTTGGGGCAGTCAGAGAGGACACCCTTGCAAGCAGGGCCATTGTCCCCAGCCTCCAGAGCCAGCTGGCAAAGGGTCACTCGACCCGGTCCTGGGCCACCCCACCGCCCTCCACCCACCATGGACTGCACCCCCGACTCTGACAGGGCACTGAGCCACCTCACCCAGGATCTCTGGAAGCAGAATCCTTCAAAGAGTAACTGTTACTATGACAACCTGGCTTCAGGCACTCCCTGGTTGCCCCTGGGGGTCTGAGGTGGATGCAGGTAATAAGTGTGTTAGCAGGCAAGGGAAGAACCCAGCCGCAGGGTCTGCACCCGGTGAGGAGGGGTGAGTCTGCCGAGGAGCTCAGCTATCCTGATGCATCTCCCTTCCCCGAGCAGCAGTGGTGGGACCTTTCCTCCACACTTGTCTGGCCCCAGCTCACAGCCCCTCTTGGTGGGGAACCCACATCCCCATGGTTACCCACACCGTAGGACAGTGATAAATAAATACGGGGACCCCAGTTCCAGCCAAGAGATGTGAGACTCAGGTTTGTTTGTGAATTTGAGGATCAGATAGTTCCCCCCGTTATGGTCTTTCCACTGATTAAGGTAAATATCTCTTTTTAAAAAATATTTATTGTTTGTTTAGCTGCTTCGGGTCTTCATTGTGGCATGTGGGGTCATTTTTTGTTGTTGTTGGGGTGAATGCACACTTTAGTCATGATGTCCGGGCTCAGTAGTTGTGGTACGTGGGTTTAGTTGCTTCAAAGCATGTGGGATCTTAGTTCCCCGACCAGGGATTGAACCTACATCCCCTGCATTGGAAGATGGGTTCTTAACCACTGGGCCACCAGGGAAGTCCTTAAGGCAGCTATCTTGCTAGGACCATCTTCCTCTAAGCCCCCCAATGCTAGCAGAGATGGAGTTGAGGGGAGAGGGCCCTGGGAGGATGGAGTTGGGGGGCTGAGGGCAGGGACCACCACTTAGGGCTGTCCTAAGTGGTTCTTTCCTGTGGGAGCTTCTAGGGACTCCCCCCCACTACGGGCTCCTCCACAACTTGGACCAAAGGCCTTGGACCAAAAGGCCTGTGGGTTCTTGGCTTTTCAACTGCTAATGGGGAGGCCAAATAAATATTTTAAGGGCCACCCAAGGGCTCCCTTGGGCCTTGTTTATAAACAGCACCTTGGCCACCTCAGTGTAGAAATGTCTCAAAATGCAGAAGTACGAATAGCAAGAACTATTATTTATTTATTTGATTATGAATTTATTTATTTTTGCTGCTTCCATCACGCAGCTGGGTCTGGGTGTCCCTGGACAGCAAGGGACTTCAGCTCTGGGCGGGCCTGTGTGCTTGTCCGGCATTGACAGCTGCCTGCCTGCTCTTTAGCTAAATGAAAGCCCTGCCCTGCATTCCGTCCTCATTTGCAAGCATAAAGCTAGCTGGTCCCAGGGGCTGAGGAGGGGGCACTTGCTGCTACCACACCTGAGCACCAGACGGGCTGTGCAGTCGACTTGGTAACCGTGGCCCAGTACCTGGAACTAGTCTGCAAAGAGGAGGCATAGAAGGTGCCCCACAGAGAGAGGCAGGCAGTACCATGTTGGGCAACCTGGTCCATCTGAGCCTGTGAGCTCATGGGGCTGCTGAGGGCTGATGGAGACTCTGCTTCATTCCGCCCACCACCTCTGCCCCTGATGGTACTGCCCTGCTAAGAGCTCAAGATGAACAGACCCACTTAATACTCCAGGACAGAGGAGGAAACTACTGCCTCCTTGTGGAGCTAGGATTTGGCTCCAGGTCCATCTGACTGTAGGCACCCTCTGCTGTCCAGACCTGGTACTGTTTTTGCTCTGGAGTCAGAAGCCAGTGTCTGCCCTTCGTTGATTACCTCCTGCCCACGTGAATGAAACTACCTCTCAGATGGGTGCTGCTCCCTGGGGCTGCTTTATCCTGAGTCTAAAGGCTCTTGTGAATGAGATCGCAACTTGGCCCCTGCTGCACGTGCATTCCGAAGAGGGCTCTGCTGTGGCAGCTTGGCACCCCAAGCAAGCCCCTACCTGGGTCCCAGCACGTGGAGAGCCACTCGCCTGGTAGGTTCACAGCAGAGTGTGAGCTGTCCTGGCTCAGTCCCTGCTCTCTTCATCCTCTACTCCAGGAGAGATCCAAAAGTCTCCAAGCATTCATTCATTTGGAAATTTTTTGCTAAGCACTTAGAAAGTGCTGGGGGCTTCCCAGATGGTACAGTGGTAAAGAATCTGCCTGCCAGTTCAGGAGACACAAGAGATGCAGGTCAATCCCTGGGTGGGGAAGATTCCCTGGAGAAGGAAATAGCAACCCACTCCAGTATTCTTGCCAGGAAAATCTCATGGACAGAGGACCCCGACAGGCTACAACCATGGGGTTGTAATGAATCGGACACGACTGGACACGTACAAATGGTCAGAATGATAAAAAGTGCTAAGCACTGGGAATATAGCAGTTAACAAAATCCTGTAATGGAAAGAGAAATGAGAAATGAGTAATAAATGTGTATTTAAGTGCTAAACATTTGGGAATATAGCGTTTAACAAAATCCTCTTAATGGGAAGAGAAACAAATAATAAATGTGTAAAGGCAATACATATGTTAGACAGTGAATGTCCAGATAAGAAATGGAGTTCAGACATGGCTTGATCAAGACTCTGGTCATGTTCTCTTGATCCTTTCAATGTTTCATTCCTCCCTGGGTTTTCTGTAGCCCTGGCTGGCTTATCTTGTATAGTAAGATGGCAGTAGGCTTGTCAGGCCTTATAGATACATACTTCACTGTCCAAAAGAAAAGCAAATCATCGAGCAAAAAGTCCTAGGCTTCATTCTGACTGGATCATTTTAGGCCACCTGACCTCTTGGAACCAATCACTGTGGCTGAAAGGGTGCAATTAATTTAGACTTTATTGCTATTGTTCAGTTGCTAAATCATGTCTGACTCTTTTTGCAATCCCATGGACCACAGCATGCCAGGCTTTCCTGTCCTCCACTATCTTCCATAGTTTCTCAAATTCATGTTCATTGAATCTATGATTCTATCTAACCATCTCATCCTTTACTGCCCCCTTCTCTTTTTGCCTTCAATTTTTCCAGCATCAGGATCTTTTCCAATGAGTCAACTCTTCACATCAGATAGCCAAAATATTGGAGCTTTAGCTTCAATAACAGTCCTGCCCATGAGTATTCAGGATTGATTTCCTTTAGAATTGACTGGTTTGATCTCCTAAGTGTTGACAAACCATGGCCCATGAACCAAATCCAGCCTGCCTCTGTTTTTGTAAATAAAGTTTTATTGAAAAATGACCTTGGCTACCAGTTTATGTATTGTGTATGACTGCAGAATTGAGAAGGTAAATAGAGACTGTATTGCCTACAAAGCTCAAAATATGTGCTAGCTGAGCTTTAACAGGAAAAGTTTGCCAACCACTGGCTTAACCACATCTGAGTCTATCCTGGAAGGTGGTGTTAGAGGAAATTCCACAGCTGTTATGATTGTTACTCAGCAGGGCTTGGGGTGGAATAAATGCTGCAGAGGCATTCAATCTGTTCCCTTTCGCACCCTCTGTTTATTTATTTATTCAGCAAGTGCAGCTTGGTGGGCTTGTGTGGGAATGGCCCCCTTTGCTCTGCCAGAGAGAGCTTGAGTTGGAGAGAGAACAAAGCTGCATTAAATAGTTGGAAGAGCTAAAAGGTGGAAGCAACCAAATGTCCCTTAACTGAAGACTGGACAAATAAATGTGATCTCTCCATATAATGGAACATCATTCACTGATCAAAGGGGAGCGACACATGCTACAGCATGGATGACATCAAGCGTGGGATGCCGATTAAAGAAGCCAGACATAAAAGGTCACATATTACATGATTCTATCTCTACGAAGTATCCAAGACAGGTAAATTCACAGAGACAGAAGGCAGATGGGTGGTGGCTGGGGGCTAGAGGAGGGGTATAGGGAGCACGTGATAGACAGGTATGGGGTTTGTTTTGAGGATGATGAGATTGTCTTGGAACTAGGGAATGCTGATGGTTTTGCAGTATTGCCGGTGTGCTTGTGTGTGTGGGGGGTGGGGGCCCAGTTGCTTCAGTCATGTCCAACTCTTTGCTGACCTATAGCCTGTAGCCCACCAGGCTCCTCTGTCCATGGGGTTCTCTAGGCAAGAACACTGGAGTGGTTGCCAGTGTGCTTAATGTCACTGAATTGTACGCTTCAAAATAGTTAAATTTGGACTTCCCTGCTGGTCCAGTGTTTATGACACCACACTTCCACAGCAGGGGGTGTAGGTTTGATCCCTGGTCAGGGAACTAAGATCCCACATGTTGTGGGTTGCAGCCAAAAGAAAAAAAAAAAGAATTTTATGGTATGTGAATTTGAACTCAATTAAAAAAAAAAAAGACAAAAACAGAGCCCGAATCAGCACTGAACTGGTGGGAAGGATTGTGGCTCTGTAGTTATTCAGAGAGGAAGCCCCGGGGCCAGACTTGGCTCCCTGGCAGAACTCTATTCCCACTTTTCCTGACCTCCTGTCTCTCACGAGTTCCCTGCCAGAGCCGAGTGTGCAGACAGCACTGGCGCCCGACCCACAGAGGTGCTCTGACAGCGGTTTGTGGGTCTTGAGGGGTAGGGGGGGCACCATGGGCAACTTCCTTGCCGGGCTCTTTTTAGCACCCTGGTGGTGAAATGCCACAGTGCATGACGGGGTCTATAAATTTGCCTGCAGGTTTGGCATTTATGTTTGCCACCTTTGTAAAAATATTATTTCCCATTGCTACCTGGTTTTTATAATGTCAATATACTAAGATCTACCTCTCTGCGTTACATTTTATACACAATGCCGCTTTCTTTATACCCTAGAGCACATGTGTTTTTCTAACTTGGCTTTCGGAAATAGTTGGTTTTCAAAGAGATGTCGCAGGAGACTTTCTGTTGGCAGTGAAATAAGTTTTTTTTTTTTTTTTATTGTGCTTGGGATATGATTCTTAATTGAAATTCACCTTTAACATTCAAGTTATATTTTTATTACAATTTGAAGTCCATTGTGAGGGATCATTATCTGCAGAGATTCATTTCCTTTGGGAAGGTTCTTCCTCGATGATGTAATTGAAATTCCGGGAGCCAGGAACAAACACCGGTGTCTCATATTTCGAGCTGGTAGCAGAAAAGTCTGCTAGTGTTGGTGTCCAGGAAAATGTAAAACAAGCGCTTTCTCTCTCTATGGGTTGTCTTCCTTCTGGGTTCTCAGCGGGGAATTCTGGACCACCTCTGAACCTCTCAACCAGTAGAATTCCCTAGGAGAAAAGGCAGAGGCAGTGGCTGTCCAAAGGAGTGGCAGGGTTGAAAGGGGACTTGAACTTCTTTCTGATTCCTCACTTTGATCTTTCAGTTTTCCTGCTTGCCTCTCCTCCCTGCTTCTTCCAGGAAAACATTTCCTGTGTTCTCACTGTTCAAGCCGTACCCCAGCTGTACCCGAGAAAGCCTGTCTGCATCTGTCTGTCTTGTGTTCTCTAGCAGACTTGATGAGGCTGCGGCCAGGCTGAAAAAGGGCCGCCAAAGTGAGCAGGAGGGGAAGGGTGATTCTTAATCAGCAGTCACCACTTCAGGGAAGAAAAAGGCAATTTAATTAATCGCCCGACTCCGGTACTGAGGACCGAGTCTGCAGAAGCTTCTCTAGAGTTGGAGGAAATTATTACAGATTGTACATTCAACTCTTTTTAGGATAAATACCCAAATCCAGACATCATATGTTCTGACATGTCTATTATTTATATGCAAATCTGGCTTTCGTAAAAGGGTTTCTCGAGAGACTGATGGGTTAGTTTTCCTGCAAGCCCAGAAGGTGACTGTCCATCTGCCTGGCACGTCTCTCTCCTTGGGAGTCCTTAAAATAATTCCCAATGAGGTTGAATTTTACCACTCCTGGCCACACATCCACTGGGGTTGCTGAGCTGGAAAAATTTTCCCTCTTTATAGCCTAATTCCATCACACCTAAGTAAGACTTTGGCATAAATACACAATTGGCACAAAGAGTTTGAAGACTCTTTTTGGAGCTGAAATAAGAGACCTCCATTCTAATGCTGGGTGGGGAGGAAGCATTTTGGGCTTAATGAAGACTATCTTTCCTGCCCTCCTTCTTGACGCGGTCATTCTGGATTGCTAAACACAGCTGTTGGGCAGGGAGGGGTGCATGTCTGCAGATTGCAGCAGCAGCCACTAGAGTAATGAGGACAGTGGCTAGTTAGCCTTTATCGAACATTCACTCTGAGCCTGACACTGTGCCAAGGGCTTTGTCCTATTGTCCTGAGGTCCTGGAAGGGTGATGAAGATATGCTACTTTCTAAAGATCATGGTTAAGAAAACATTGCTCTGGAATCAAACAGACCATATTAGTTAAGAGAAGTTCAGCTGCAAGTAACCAAAACTTCAAAACAGCAGTGGCTTAAGTAGGATAGTTTGATTTCCCTGCCTTGAAAAAGTTTGGCTAAGGAACCCAGAGGCAGCATGGCAGCTGGTGGCTGATCAGAGACTCAGGTTCTCATAACCCAGCATCATCATCCTAATACATGGCTTTTACCTCATGGTGCAAGATGGCTGCTTGAGCTCAAGCCATAGTGACTACATTCCAACAGCAAGAAAGGAAAGAACAATAGTTTTTCCTTATCTCCCGTTGACCACAACTCAATTACAACTAGATCTAACTACAGAAGAGGTAGGGAAAGATAGTTTTCATTCTTTAGGGCATCCATATGCCCAACTAAACTTGGGGGTCCCAGTACTCAAGGAAGAAGAGAGTGGGTAAAGGGGTGCAGATATTTGTCTCTGCTATACAGACCTAGATGCAAGGTAGTTGTTTACTTTGGGAAAATTAGGATCTGCCTTCTGAATATTATGCCTTTATCATAAAATTAGGTAAATACTGGTACTTGATAGGGCTGTTAGGAAAAACACACAAGACACTCTACATTGTGCAGACTGTGTTGGTCCAGGTGTAAGCAAGCACTAAAAGGATGGTGAGAATTATCCAGGTGATGATGATGATGAGGGTGACGGTGACATTGAGGAAGAGGAGGAAGATGGTGATGTTGATGGTAGGAGATTATTGAGTTTCCACAGTGTGCCAGCCACTACCACGGGTGCTGGTTGTGCAGAGGGGAACAGAGAGAATCTCTGCCTCTATCCCCCCAGTATAGCAGGGAGTGAACACATCCAACGATGTTCACAAGGCAGAATAAATTCAGTAGATTAGCAAAAGGGATCTGGGATTCAGGGCTGGGCTCATCTGCTCCCCAACTCCCCACATGGGGCCTGGAAAGAGACAAGAGGCATGGAAAGCTGTGGCCTCCTTTTGTGGAAACTTCCATGGGAAGATTTCTATGCAGGACATATGGTCACAGGGGACAATATATTGAAAGGTGGGAATGGATGCATTCAGGGGTTTATAAACTCACTTGCAGCACCATGCATTGCTTCTCATGGAGAGAAAGTGGCCAGTGGCCTCTCTGGTAGAGGTCCTCAGCTGGTGTGAGTCCTGAGTGTCCAGGTCTGTTCCTTCTACACTGTGATGCAGGCCCTTACACTGTGCAATGATCCACACAAGTGAACGCGTGGGCCGTGGAGAGCCTTTTCTGATCCAGTGCTAATTTTTTAGCCAACAAGTAGCTCAACTGCCTGAAATTTCCCTTTAATTCATTCAAAGTTAAAAGGAGTTGGTGCCCATTTAAGCAGCAAGGGCACGCATTAGATAAATCAGTACATCTTTGCCATTTTGTCACTCCTGATTTCTTTGTTAATTTAATTAGGATGGAGATAGTCAAGTCTAGGTGTGCTAAATCACAGACCATAAAGCCCCATCCATCACTGTGGTGTGTGAGCGGGTGCGTGATCGGGAGGGGCACAGTGTGTGGCTTTGGGCGTGTGGCAGGGACCCTGAACTGCTTTCCCTCCAGTTCCCCGCTGCCCTCCAGGAGAGACACACCTGCTTCTCCTCCCCAGACTTTAGACTCCTTTAGCGCAGCTTCTGTCCCCTGCCCCAGGCCTCCAAGGAGGTCTAGGGCCCCCTACTCTCCTGTGGGAGATGCTCCCCTTCTCAAAGCCTTTCTGAAGACTAGCAATCTAAGGTCAAGCCACCTTTTCCAACAGGGCTCTGCCCCTGTGGGGTTCTTACTCCTCAGCACCACTGCCTGCCTCTCCTCCCTTAGAAGTTGCTGTCTTTATCTCTGACTCAGGGCCTGATGGGATGTCCCACCGCACGCCGCCCCCCGCCCCCGGCTCCACCAGGCCCCGTTGCTGTTGTTCAGTCGCTCAGCTGTGTCTGACTCTTTGCTGCCCCATGGACTACAGCACTCCAGTTTTCCCTGTTCTTCATCATCTCCCGGAGCTTGCTCAAACTCATGTCCATTGAGTTGGTGATGCCATCCAACCATCTCATCCTCGGTTGTCCCCTTCTCCTCCTGCCCTCTTCTCCCAGGCCCTAAGTGTATGGCATTCTGGCCAGAAGGCCATTCCATGGGCTCTCAGGATGGGGCAGCCCCCAGGGCACCTGTCAGCCCAGCTCCCTCATTTATGGAGAATGCTTGGCTCAAGGAGAAGTGGCGGGTGCTGAGCACACCCACCAGCACATACCACAGCTCTGGGATGGGAGCCGGGGAATGCTGGCCCTGTCAGCCCCCAGCTGTCTCTGTACCCTCATTGGAGTCCTGAATCCGTCCTGTGGCTCCTAATGCTGCATCCAGAAGGGCTGAGCGGAGCAGGTGGTGCTGAGATCTTTAGAAATACAACTGGTCGCTTTCCAAGCCACAGGGGCATTCTGCTACCCCTGACCCCACCAGTCGATGCCTCTGTCTAGGCATGGTTCATGGGTCTGGCTGGGGATGGACCCAGGACTCCAAGCTGTGAGCCCTGGCTGCACCTCGTGGGCATCAGGCCTCCCGGCTTCATACGGTGCAAATGCCTCCCTGACTGTGGGACTTAGCCCTCCATCCTCGCCTTACTGTTCTCTGGTCCCTGTTGTCTGTTTGCTATTAACAGGACACTTGATTTTAGCTGGACAGCAGCAAGCAATATTTCCAGAACAAATAAAGCTGCATGGACGTTTGCTCTAGGCATTTTACATTTCAACTTGAATATGTTTATTTCAGCCTTGCTGTTTGAATAGCATCTCCGTGGGGATGTCTGGGATGTTTAAATTTCCTGCTCACATGCCAGTACTTGAAGTGATGAGAACCAGGCAGGCTGGGGAGGGTCCTGAGGGGCCACTACATACCCACAAACAGGCAGTGGGAGAAAGTGCCACAGAAAGATGCACCAGACCCCGGGGACATGGGCAGGTGAGGCTACACCACCCTCTGGGAGATCCCTCTCAGGTGCTTGGCTGGGCGATGACCTGGACATCTGCTGAGCTGACATACTCACTCCTCCTATGGGGTTGGCACTCTCAAGGTAACTTTGGGGTGTCCTCTCTACCCCTTCTGCTCCCCCCAAAGCTCAGCTCAGGCTCCACCCTGCCAGCCACTCCATCCCTGTCCTGCCTTCCGGCTCCAAGTGCTTCTGATGGTCTGATTGGAAACTCAAGGCTCAGCTGGGGGTTCTGTACCATCCTGTGCACTATGAGCATCTTTCCATGTGCCCAAGGGGTGCATACGACTCCAGGCACCCCTGGCATCACACCACACCTCCCTTTTTACTGTGAAGAAAGTAAACAATTTACAGACTACAGATTAGGAACATGTATACACTTTTGCTCAGTTCTGTCTGACTCTTTGAGACCAGCTCCTCTGTCCATGGATTTCCAAGACAAGAATACTGGAATGAGTTTCCATTTCCTCCTTCAGGGGATCTTCCCAACCCAGGGATTCAACCTGCATCTCCTGCACTGACAGGCGGCTTCTTTACCACTGAGCCACCTGGGAACCCCCAGATTAGGAACAGTTGAAGTAAAAACTAGTAGTGATCAGGCCTATTCACTGTTCTCTTTATCTTTTTTGTTCTCAGGAAAAGAAAGAAAAATTCATTTCTCGTTCTTTTTCACTGAAACATTGTCTTGCTACCTTTTTGGTTCCCAGTCTCCTTTTGCTGGTGTGTGGCCTCCCAGGTGGCGCTAGTGGTAAAGAATTCTCTTGCCAATGCAGAAGACTCAGGAGACACAAGTTTGATCCCTGGGTTGGGAAGATCTGCTGGAGAAAGAAATGGCAACCCACTGCAGCATTCTTGCCAGGAAAATCCCATGGACAGAGGAGCCTGACAGGCTACAGTCCATGGGGTTGCAAAGAGTTGGACACAACTGAGAGTGTGTGCACACGCGGGTGCGCATGTGCGCGCACGCACACACACACACACACACACACACATACACACACACACACTCTTTTGCTGACATCTCCTGAATGTCCAAGTCCCTGGGGACCCTGCCCTTGTCCTCCTCCCTTCCTTCCCCAGGTCTCTATGTTCTGACCCTGGGGACTCTCACCTGCTCTCGTGACCCCAGGCCCCCACCCCCACCCCGGTCACTGAACACCCTCAGACGAGATCTTCTTAACTCCCATCCCTCAACCCTCGGCCATCACCACCACCAGACTGATTTCTTTTTCTCCCGTAGTGACGGCAGCATCACCATCCTCACAGTCCTGAACCAGGAGCCGTCATCCTCCCCATTTCTCCCCACCCTCACGTTCCAAGTTCAATCCTTATGAAGAATCCTGACTTCTCGTCTCCCAGATGGTCTGGTTCTGCCTAAGCCAGGCCATGCCTCTGGGTTCCATGACTGCAGCGCCCCCTACCAGCAGGCTGGGTCCCAGCACCCTGAACCCTGTAACTGTCACGTCCTCCAGCCTGGGGGGTGCTCCGACTTCCCAAGGCCTCCCGCGCTTCTCTGATCATCTTCAAGCCAGGAAGCAGCGTCCTTCACCCAACGCATACACATAGAAAGCTGCAAAATAGATTTTTAAATGTGCATGTTCTAGAAATGAGAGTGGGAGATTGGACACAGATGGGTAGGAGGTTATGATGGAAAAGGGTTTTGCTTAATCTTGGGATGAAAAATACCCTGATCCTGGCAGAGTCCAGTCAGAAGGAATTTCCAGCAAGATCCGTCTTCCTGCCACCTTGTCTTCAGCACAATTGATCTTTGCTTTTATTGTTTCTCCTCCCTCCTCCTCACTTGGCTTTTTGGCAGATAATGCCTGGAAAGCCCTTTTCTATTGTTGGAACCATTTATGAAGGTGGCCCTCAGAATCCTCGTCGTCTCCTCTCCCAGGACTGCCTCCTCTGTCCCAGGGGACATGTGTCTGTCTTTGTTTGTGACATGGGGCCTTGGAGGGTTCAGCTCCCAGCCCCACCACTAGTCTGGGGCAGGTTGCCACTGGAAAGAGCAGGCTTTTCATCTGGGAAACAGGGGCACAGTCCTTTCCCCGTAAGGCCCTTATGACAGTTCAGTGGGATGACACACGGGAGACGTTTAGCTCTAGCAGGTGTGGGGTGTCACGTTGCTCTGTGGTAATCATTGTCACGGTGAAGGTGAACAGAACTCTCATGTCACAAAATTTGAACGTCCCTGTCATCAGGTTGGAAGGCTTTAGCATCCTCTCTCAGGACTTCCCTGGTGGTGCAGTGATTAAGACACTGCAAGGGGCACGGGTTCGATCCCTGTTCGGGGAACTAAAATCTCGTATGCTGTGTGATGTGGCCAAAAAATTAAAAACAAACGAAAACACCCTTTCTCCTCTTGGAGGGAACGTCCTGGGAGGGATGGTCCTGGGAAGCTGGAAGCAGAGGTGACCCAGCCTTAGTTGGAGGCACTGTCCTGGGGCCCTGGTGCACATCCTGGCCTTGGACTTCCCATTCCAGGGTGCTAGGCCATCAACCTGCCTCTCTGGCCTCCGTGGCCTGGGGACAGCACCTGGCTCCCGCTGAGGATGCACCTGCTGGGGACGCTCTTCTGGTCTCAGCTGGGAGTTCAGCGGAGCGTTTGTTGCTTCCAGTTGGCAGTTCCCCTTTCCTGCCTAGAGAGACCAGGCTGTTGGCTGAGCCAGATGCCCAAAGCAGGACTGGAGGGCCTCAGACCCCTGCACCCGCCCTTTCCTGGTCAGGCAGTGTACCCTGGACCTGGGCTTTTCTGTCTGCCTAGGCCTGCATGTGGGGCCAGGGTGGGGCCAGTGCCAGGCCCGGAGCCACTGGACAGGTGCTCCATGAGTGAAAGGAGGTGGGGGCGGGCCAAATGAAGGACGGGAGGGTTGGGGACTCTATGCGGCTGCTCAGCCCGTGTTGCACACTTCGGCCCCTTGGGGCTTCCCTAGTATGAGATGGTCCTTCAGTCTCCTGAAGAAGAAGCTCTCCCAACCCCAAGCCTCTTCTCCCCCGGCCTATGGCTCCCGGCTCCATCCTTTTCAGCCTGTCCCTTGCGGGTCACTTCCTTTGCTCTGATCTCGGCCTGCATTCCCTCCTGCTGCCCCTGCTGGTTCTCTTTGGGCCCCAGAGGGCTCAGGTGTCCAGATCGTTGCTGTCAGCATATCCAACATGTTCCCTTGGCATCTCTTGTAAGCAGCCAGCTCTTTGACCAGAGTGGGGAGATATCAGAGAGGAGTGGCTCCCAAATACCACCTGACCGGCTGAGCAGGAAGGTTAGGTGTGTGGCTCTACCTGAGTGGCTCTGGCTGAGCACCAGCCCAGCTTCTCTGCCAATTTGCCCTGGATGAGGCTCCAGTGAGACATGTGTGGGCAACTGGTGGGTGGGTAATCAATTTTACTTAGCATGTGTGTGTGTGGTGGGGGTGAGAGCCAGGATGGGAAAACCTGTTCTCCAGGAGGTGACAGAAGCCCCTCACAGTGGTCCAGATAGGAAAGTATGGAATCTAAACACCAGGGAGAGGTTGAGACCAAGGGAAGAGGGGATGCAGGTAGGAGAAACTTGGGGACCTCTCAAGCCTTGGAGGAGAAGACAGGATGCTCAGTCCAGATGGGAGGAGTCAGGGTGGGGTCAGTCGAGGTCAGTTGAGGGGATCCATGTCAGCAGGGGTTTTGCTTTCCAAGTTCAGGGAACTAACTTAGCACACAGGCACTGTTGATCACTATCCACTGTTTCAGCATCTGCATAACTTGTGTAGACTTACCTACTGCCTGGCCGGCAGCCCTGAATTAGGGACTCACTCACCTTTACCTGCCTCTTACCTGTGGTGCAGCTCTGGCAGAGCCAAAAGTCTGAGGATTGTACAGTGCTGGTCCCTTCCCCCATGCACTCTGAGGACTCTGCAGGTGGGCCCCCTAGCCCCACACTCCACACCAGCCTCCTTCTGGCATTCCACCTGCATCCAGGTGGTGGGTGTCACTCCTTGTGTGACACACACCATGGCCATCCATGGAGCCAGCAGCAGGAGCAGGTGCAGCTTTGGGAAGCAGACACCGAGGCTCTGAGAATGACCCTACTCCTCACCAGCCCTGGGACACTGCAGATGGTTTCTCTGGGCCTCAGTTCCCCTCTGTATAAAATGGAAGTGATAATAATGCCTGTATCTGTTGATTACTCTCTAGATGTTGTTTTAATGTGTTTCCAAGTTCTGTTTTAATCAGGCACCGTAGGTCATGCAGACACAGAAATGACTGTGGTAGAGAAGCTTGTACTCTTGGGCACCTCGAATCAGGATGCAGTGCAGGGCCATGTGGGGAAGCACCAGGGCTGGTCAGAAGAAAGGAGCAGGAGGAAAATGTGGACAAGAGCCTTTATTATGGTTTCCACTGGAAGGAATCAGTGAGGCAGGGTAAGCAGGCTCAGGATTGGCCAGTTTGAGTAATTTCAGTGGACTCTGGGTGGAGGACTGTCCAAGCTGTCTGGTGCTGACCCTGGGATGATTAAGGCAAAGGAGTATTGCTTCCTGGAGCCATAGAGAGGAGGTGGTTCTCAGGATGGGCCCTGGACTGATTGGTTTGCATATGAAAGGCACACTCCTGTGCTACACAAGAATTAGCTAGACCTGGAGGGGCAAGTCCCTCCCATGTCAGGTCATCAGGGACCCAGATGCCAGAGCCTCAAGAATACAGAAAATAAGAAAGCACAGTTAACATAGACACCCATCTATGACAAGTTTCTGGCAGGGGCACCACCCTGGTACTGGTGAACACTCAGTACCAAAGAAAGAATGAGGGATGACTGTAAACCAACCCCCACCCCACCCCCACCAAGTTTATAAAGAAAAAGAGCAAATCTTCCTCACAAGCTCCTGTTAGGAATGAGTAGCCTGCAGACTGATGGTGTCATATACTGCAGAGAACCTTTGTCTGGGCTGGGTCTGGGTCAGACATCTCAACACTGCCCGGGCCACCAGGACGGAGTGGCCATTCCTCCCAAGATGGTCACTTCTGGGCTCCCTCATGGGAAGGAGCTGGGTGGCATGTCCAGCTGGTTCCCTGGTGCTGAGGAAAGTTTCCTGCATTCAAGTATCTATATGTTTCATGGAACCCTTTACTCAGAGCACATAGGCACACCTTTAGCTGATCCTTGGCAGTCCCTAAGTTATTTTACTATCCCCTTTATACAGATAAGGAAACTGCTGCTCAGAAAGACCCCTGCCCCAAGTCACATGGCCTGGAAATTCTTGGTCTCCTGCATATCTCAAGAACATACAATAAACCACCCCCCGCTCCCTGTGTTTAGTCCTGAGAGCTTTAGCACATGCATGGAGCCTTGTCATTACCACGACAATCAAGACATAGAGCTTTGGGACTTCCTTGGTGGTCCAGTGGTTAAGAATCTGCCTTCCAATGCAGAGGACATGGGTTCGATCCCTGGTCAGGGAATTAAGATCCCACAAAGGCCTGCAGGCTACAACTACTGAGCCCACAGGCTCCAGAGCACACCACAACTCCAGAGAAGTTGGGCTTCCAGAGAAGACAAAGTGTATCAACTAAGACCCGACATAGGCAAAATAAAATATATTTTGAAAAACAGAAATTCCAAAACCATGATTTTGTACAAAAAAGGCAATTAAGAATCTGGGATTTAAAAAAAAAGAAAGAAATAGAACTTTTTCATCACCTCAAGAAATGTCCCTGGGTCTCAAGCCCTCCCTACATCCCAACCCCTGATGTATTTAAAGTCCCCATAGCATTGCCTCTTCCAGAGCCCCTTATGAAGGAACCATACGGAATGTAGCCGTCTGAGTGTGGCTTCTTCCACTGAGCATAATGATCGTGAGTCTCATGCACGTGGTTGCGTGTATCAACAGTTGATTCCTTTGTTTTATAAGTGGTAGGTAGTCCATGGTACAGATACACAGCAGTTCATTGATCCATTTGCCTATTGAAGGATATCTGAGCAGTTTCAAGCTTGGGGCTATTACAAGTAATGGACTATAAGCATCCATATACAGGTTTTTGTGTAAACATAAGTTTTTATTTCTCTAGGGTAAATTCCTAAGAGTGAAATTGCTGGATCATCTGGTAAATTTGTTTAACTTTCTAAGAAACAGCCAAACTGTTTCCCAAAAAGATTGCCATTTCATGTGTCCATCAGCAGTGTATCAGAATTGTGGTTTCTCCATATCCTTGCCAGCATTTTGTATTGTCATTTTTTGAGTGATTCCAATAGATATTTGGTAGTTAGTATTTCATTGTGATTTTAATTTGTATTTCCCTAATGACCAGTGAAGGGGCTTCCCTGGTTCAGTGATAAAGAATCCTCCTGCCAATGCAAGAGATTGGCTTATATCCCTGGGTCGGGAAGATACCCTGGAGAAGGAAAAGGTAACCCACTCTGGTATTCTTGCCTGGGAAATCCCATGAACAGAGGATCCTGGTGGGTTACAGTCCATGGTAGGTTACAGGTTGCAAAAGAGTCGGACACGACTTAAATGACTAAACAACAACAGTGATTAGTGATGTTGAGCATCTTTTCTTGTGCTTATTGGCCATGCATATACCTACTTGGAGGATGTCTGTTCAGATTATTATTGCCCATTTTTCCATGGGTTGTTTGCTTTCTTATTTTTTTTAACTGTTGAGTTTTGAGAGTTCCTTATACTTTCTAGCTACCAGTCCTTGATCATATATGTGATTTGCAAATAGTTTCTCCTAGTCTGACTTATTTTACTCTTTTAACAGTGTCTTTCAAAGAACAGATGTTCATTCTTATTTTTGATGAAATCAAATTTATCAACTTGTTCTTTTATGAATCATGCTTGTGAAACCTTATTGAAGCTGTCTTTGCCTCACTTGAGATCACAAGAATTTTCTTTGCTTTTACTAGTTTGGGGTTTTATGTCTATGATCTATTTTGCATTAATATTTGTATGCAGTATGAGGTATGGGCCAGAGTTCTTCTTCTTTTTTTTTTTTTGCTTATAGATATCCAGTTTTTCCAGCACCTTTTATTGAAATGATTGTCCTTTCCCCATTGAATTGCCTCTGCACTCTTGTTGAAAATCAATTGACCATATATGGATAGTTCTATTTCTGGACTCTACTTATTGATATCTGTACTTTTGCCAATTCCATGCTGTCTTGATTACTGCGGTTTTATAGTAAGTCTTAAAATTAGGTAGTGTGTGTCTTCCAACTTCATTCTTCTTTTTCAAAATTGCTTCAACAATTCCACTTCCTTTGTGTTTCCATAGAAGTTTTAGAATCAGTTTGTTGATTTCTCCAAAATGAAAATCCTGCTGGGAACTTGATTGAGATTGCATTGAATCTATAGATTTGTTTGGAAAGAATTAGCATCTTAACACTACTGATGTAGTCAGTAGATGTAGAATTGTAGTTCAATTTATCAGCATAGACTATGTCTCCAATGATTTTGGTCTTTTCTGACTTCTTTCACCAGTTTTTTGTAGTTTTCAGCATATAAATCACATATTTTGCTGGGTTTATTCCTAATGTTTGGGTATATTTTTGTTGCTATCATAAATGATACTGATTTTTTACCCATTTCTAGGTGTGCATTGCCTTCATGTAGAAATGTGATTGATTTCTGGTTGTTGTGTATTGAGCTGAGTTCAGTTCTTTCTGGCTCCACGTGCAGTATCCTTGCCCCACACAGGCTGTCTCCTTGGCACCAGGAGCAGAGCCTGGAGCTGAGTCCCTTGGTTATCACTCTGACACCTGACTCTGAGTCACCAGTCTCTGTCTGTAGTTCTCCTCTCTCTAGAACAACGATGGAGCCACCTGCTCCACTATTGTTCCCAGGAGCATTAAAGATGAAGGACTAAGGTGGCAGGGGCCTCAGCTCTTGGGCGTGAGTGGTCTCACATGATTGAGATCAAGTCATTTTCATTTTTTCCTCTAATCCAGCTGTTATTATTTGCATCTCAGAGGGCATAGGTGTGCGGGAGTGAATACAGTTGCCTCCAGCCACTCTCTCAGGCAGGCTTAGACCATGAGGGGGACTCCCTTCTTTGTGCCCGGCCCCCACCCGAAGGCACCCTCTCCATCACCTTTCTCTTCTGCCCATCTGGAGACCCTGGGAGTCCTCCCTCCTCACCATCCACCGCAGCAGGCCTCCTGGCGACAGTTGACTGCTGGTGTTCCATCCTCACTGGTATTGGTGATCCATCCTGTCCTCCAAACCACAGGCATTAGGAGGACATCAGATTCCTTTCTGAGGTCACAGTCCCATCAGCTGCCCTGGTCAGGGTGGGGCCTCAGCTGTGATGAGTGATGCCCTGCCTCTCCTGGGGTTCCCAGCTTCCCCTTCCTCTCCATTTTGTGAGACTTGAAGTAAGCTTGGGAGGATATTTTGCTAGACTGGCAGTGAGCATCAGCGTGAAGAGCATGGGGAGTGAGAACTGGGGGAGCTGGAGTGCTGCTCATGACCTCATTGTTAAAACTGAACAAGAAGTGAAGTCCAGAACCCATCACACCAACCTTGCAAGTGGTCCCACCAGTCGCCCGAGTGACCCCTCACTCAGACGGCACCTTTGCCTGGACCCTGTCAGTAGGAAATGTTTTCAAAGCATCGTCTATCGTGGGAATGAAGTAGGCAAACTAGCATCCATTCATGATTCTTTCATTCACAAAATAGTCCCCGGCACAGAGTAAGTGCTTAGAGAATAAATGAATAGGTGAGTGACCACGTGTTTTGTGCCAGGTACTATGCTAGGTATTGGTGATACTAAAAGGAATGGTAAGTCATATTAATTCTATAGAAGCTCATAACCTAGTGAGGGAGGCAGACACAAAAGTAACTGTGGATAAGCCTAATGGTAGAGATCTCTGCAGGTGGTTGTAGGGAGGATGCTGCTGCTGCTGCTGCTGCTAGGTCGCTTCAGTTGTGTCCGACTCTGTGCAACCCTTTAGATGGCAGCCCACCAGGCTCCGCCGTCCCTGGGATTCTCCAGGCAAGAATACTGGAGTGGGCTGCCATTTCCTTCCTCAATGCATGAAAGTGAAAAGTGAAAGTGAAGTCACTCAGTCGTGTCCAACTCTTCGAGACCCCATGGACTGCAGCCCACCAGGCTCCTCCGTCCATGGGATTTTCCAGGCAAGAGTACTGGAGTGGGTTGCCATTGCCTTGAGGATAGGGGAGAGGAAAGTTCCTCAGGAAGACTTCCTGGAGGAGGTGACACTAGGCCTTTAAGGATGAATGGAAGCTGGTCATGACCCCAAAGCTCTGGTACTACAGTCATCTGGCCAGACCCTTATGCCTCCAGAGGCCTCTGGGTGAGAATGACAGCTCCCAGTCACAAGCAGATGATGACATAAGGGCAGTGGGGGCAAGGCTCCCTGTCACAGTGTTTAGGTCCATGCTGACACCTGGGCTGCAAGTCAAACCCGATGATGATGGTGTCTGCTTCTCTGGTTTAGGAACTAAAGCTCCAGCTTACAAGCCCCATGAGGCTCTTCCTCCCTTCTCCCCATGACCTGGGCACTCTGGGTTCTGCCCCCACAGCCCTAGGCCGCTCCACCATTGACCCCTCCACGCAGGCCTGTTGCCATCTGCCCTAACCATGGTCAGACCTGCCTCCAGACACTGTGCTGACCAGGGCTGCCCCCCATGACCCTGGTCTCCCAGCCTCCCTGGAAGCCTCGGCCACATTCCCTGACCTTCCTGCTGCAGCTCTGCACTGGCTTTTCCAAAGAGAGTCTGGGCAGAACGAACCTGTGGGCACCTTCTGGGCCCAGCCAGGCTGTGAGTCACTAACTCTCTCCTGTCCTGGCCATCAGCAGGCCCTCCAGGCAGACTTTCAAAACCTATCTGAACAAAGCACCGTTTCTAACTCTGCAGCAACAAACTTGCCTCCCCATTAAACCTGGCCTCTCTTGCCAAGTGGTCACAGGGTGTGAGAACTGTCCACCGGACAAGGTTGTTTCCGAGGACCGCACCCTCCCAGGGCCACTCCTCGCCTGGGATATCTGAACTCCTGGCTCTCACCCTGTCTGCAGGTCCTTGGGTGAACACGAGATGGGCTTTCCTGGGATGTCCAGGTAAGGGCAGGACTGCGAGCTGGGCACCCACTCAACCTTGACCCACCAAGGTGGGACTGCTCACCACCAGCCAAGGACAAGCCAAAAATGTCTTCTTGATGCTTTCAATTTAATTTTTTTTAATAATTAATTGTGTTATTTATCTATTGCTAAATATGTATTATTTATTAATAAATAATTTATTGAAATGAATTATTAAATAATTTATTAAATAAATTGTAACTGCTGCCACAAGTTATCAAAAATGTAATGGCTTAAAGCCACACATCCTTACTATCTCAAAGTTGTGGAAGTCGGTTGTCTGATATAGATCTCACTGGGCTAAAACCAAGGTGTGGGCAGGGTGGGAGGCTCTAGAGGAAACTCTTTACCTTCTCCAGCTTCCAGAGGTGCCCACAGTCCTTGGCTTCTAGCCCCTTCCTCCATCCTCACAGCCACCAGTGTTGCATCTCTCTGACCCTTCTCTCCTCAAAGAGGTTTTTTGTTTGTATATTTGTCTGTTGTTTTCAGGGTTTTTTTGGTCTCATCACGTGGTATGTGGGATCTTACGATCCCCAGCCAGGGTTTGAACCTGGGTCCCCTGCAGTGGAAGCACAGAGTCCTATCCTCTGGACCACCAGGGACGTCCCTCTCTAGTTCTTCTTCTGCAGTCACAGCTCCCTCTCACCCCAGTGTGGGAGAGTCTCTGCTTTTAAAGACGCATGAGATTATCTGGGGCCCGCCTGGATGACCTAGGATAACCATCTCATCTCCAGGTTCTTAACTCTGTTCCCATATGCTGAGGCCCTTCTGCTAGGAAGTACATAGTCATGGGTTCCAAGGACTAGGACATGGGCATTTTTAGATGGTCACTGTTCTGCCAGCACATTCACATATTCATATGGCTCAAAATTCAAAGTGATGTTTTGATTTTGATCAAACCTGTATTGATTTTATTGTATTATTCCAACATTTCTGTGTACAGCTGCAAGTATATACTACTTGTGCTCACTCAGTTGGGTCTGATGCTTTGTGGTCCCATGGACTGTCGCCTGCCAGGCTGTCTGCCCATGGAATTTTTCAGGCAAGAATACTGGAGTAGGTTGTCGTTTCTTACTCCAGGGGATCTTCCCAACCCAGGGATGGAACTTGTATCTCTTGTGTCTCCTGCACTGGCAAGCGGGTTCATTACCATTAACGCCACCTGGGAAGCCCATGTATGCTTACTTTCCCACTTTCTTACACTTCTTGCCCATTTATTTATTCACCATGAGGGACCTTTGGTTTATAATGATGAATCCCAGAAAACGTTTTCCACGGCACATAGAGAATTTCCTTGTTCTTTTTTTCCCTTTTAATTCTTTCTAATACAACATAATACTCCAGTGTGTACCGGTACCATAATGTATTATTGTTTCTAATATTTTGCTGCAAGAAACATTACTGCATAGTTCTCTGCATGTGTCATTTTGTACTCTGAATATATCTGAAGAATAAATTCCAGAAACGGGCTTGCTGGGTCAGAGGGTAATGACTCATTTGTAATTTTTCTCTTCAATAATTGCGATTGATCTTGCTAAGTCTTCTATATTTCTATTCTCACATATTTCTGTCTCCTTTATCTATCTTAGACTGAGCAAGAGAATTACAGTCTTCTGTCATTAGTGTGTTTCTACTTTTCCACTCATCTTCTTTAATTTCCGCTTTATTAAGGTTGCTGTTTTTTCAATTTGGCCTCTAACAGTTGTATCTTCACTGGGAATGGCAGCCTTTAACATCATAAAATGTCTCTTTGGCCTCATTTTTTGCTCATTGACCTGACGCCTACCTTATCTGATGTCATCGTTTTGACCTATTTCATCTCACTTCTCCTCAATACATGCTGTGCTCTGGCCCAGTCTGTGGTTCCCCTGGCCCATGGGCACATCCCAGTCCAGTTTCTGAGCCTGTCCTCAGGTTGTTCCTTCTCCTGTTGCTTTTGCTGTGTGGCTCTTACCCTTCTACTTTGCCTCTCCAAAGGGGGCCTGCAATGCTCCCCATAGCACTCTGAGCAATTCCACGTGGATTTAGAGACTGGCTTCCAACATCCCCTGGTATAGATGACCTTTTCTGGTTTCCCAAGTGGATGGTGGGCACCCTGGGGCAGCGACAGCCCTCTGTCTGCTCACCCACGAGGTCGGCCTGCTGCTGGGCATGAAGCTGATGGAGAATGTGAGCTCTCGGATTGGAAGTGCTACAGCGCCATCTGTGTTGTCTGGTTGGGGAAAGTTGTGCTGGAGGGTCTCCAGGGACCCCATCCTGGACTGAGGGCCCTGGCTCCCCACAGGGTCACCCAGGAGTCTTGCTAAGGGTTTCCTATTGGAAATGTAGGGCCACTCTTAGCCACCAGCCCCCCCTCCTCATAGCCTTCCCTTCCATTGGAAAACAATTTAAAACACATTTTGAGAGAGTCCATTCCTGCAGAACAAGGAGATTAATATAAGCAATTTCAGGTCTCTGTAACCAGGCTGGAGTGTGAAGCCTCCCTCCTTAACGATCAGCATAAAATAAAAGTCTTTTTAGTACAATAATAATTTATCCGTTAATTTTACAATTGAGCTGAGGTAAAAATATCCTAAAGATGGGGCAGCACTGAACTTCATCAATTCAGTTCCGTTCAGTCGCTCCGTCGTCTCCGACTCTTTGCAACCTTGTGGACTGTAGCACGCCAGGCTTCCCTGTCCATCACCAACTCCAGGAGCTTGGTCAAACTCATGTCCATCAAGTCGGTGATGCCATCCAACTATCTCATCCTCTGTTGTCCCATTCTCCTGCTGCCTTCAATTTTTCCCAGCATCAGGGTCTTTTCCAGTGAGTCAGTTCTTCTCATCAGGTGGCCAGAGTATTGAAGCTTCAGCTTCGGCATCAGTACTTCCAATGAATATTCAGCACTGATTTCCTTTAGGGCTTCCTTGATAGCTCAGTTGGTAAAGAATCTGCCTGCAATGACTGGTTTGATCTACTTGCAAGGGACTCTCAAGAGTCTTCTCCAACACTACAGTTCAAAAACATCAATTATTCGACGCTCAGCTTTCTTTATGGTCCAACTCTCACATCCATACACGACTACTGGAAAAACCATAGCTTTGACTAGACTGACCTTTGTCGAAAAGTAATGTCTCTGCTTTTTAATATGCTGTCTAGGTTGGTCATAGCTTTTCTTAATTTCATGACTGAAGTCTCTATCTGCAGTGATTTTGGAGCCCAAGAAAATAAAGTCTGTCACTGTTTCCATTGCTTCCCCATCTATTTGCCATGAAGTGATGGGACCAGATACCATGATCTTGGTTTTTTGAATCCTAAGTTTTAAACCAGCTTATTCACTCTCCTCTTTCACTTTCATCAAAAGGCTCTTTAGTTCCTCTTCACTTTCTGGTGGTGTCATCTGCATATATGAGGTTATTGATATTTCTCCAGGCAATCTTGATTCCAGCTTGTGCTTCATCTAGCCTGGCATTTCTCATGATGTACTTTGCATATAAGTTAAGTAAGTAGGGGGATGGTATTCAGCCTTGACATATTCCTTCCCCATTTGGAACCAGTACATTGTTCCATGTCCAGTTCTAACTGTTGCTTCTTGATCAGCATACAGATTTCTTAGGAGGCAGGTAAAATGGTCTAGTATTCCCATCTCTTCAAGAATTTTCCACAGTTTGTCGTGATCCACACAGTCAAAGGCTTTAGCATCGTCAGTAAAGCAGAAGTAGATGTTTTTCTGGAACTCACTTGCTTTTTCTATGATCCAGCGGATGTTGGCAATTTGATCTTTGGTTCTTCTGCTGTTTCTAAATCCAGCTTGAACATCTGGAAGTTCTAGGTTCACGTATTGTTGAAGTCTCACTTGGAGAATTTTGAGCATTACTTTGCTAGTGTGTGAGATCAGTGCAATTGTGCAGTACTGGTACTCACTGCATATATATCTGGTACTCACTGCAGTTGAGAGGTTAGAGTTGCTATTGGGGGTTATTGGCCGTAGCCTTCATGAAGCTTCTGCACCAGCCAGCACCACCTCCTGACTCCACAGTGGAGTCTGATGTCCCTGAAACAGTAGACCTGGGGTCCCCAAGGAGGGCCTCAAAGCTTGATGCCTCACTTACAACAGGCTTTGACCTTGGACGTGTGAGTTCTTTTTGCTGAGCCTCACTTACAGATTATCTAATCTGTAAACGGGGAGAACACTACCGTGGGTGTGTGTGAGGCTTCCATGAACAACAGGACAGAATTAGCCCTGAGCTGGGGGTCTGAGGTGTAACAAGCGTGACTCAAGTTGGGTGAGAACGGGGTGCTGGCTGATATGGCACCTCCCAGCTGTGGGGGCCGGGAGGGAGTGTCTCTCCGTACAAAGCTCCCTGCTGGTGGGGACTGTTTGCAGTTGATAGTGGACTTGACCACCAGCGCTCCTCACCCCAGAACTGCAGTGTGAGGTTTGGCGAGCAGCCAGGACAGAGGTTCAGCTGTCAGGGTGGAGGGTCCTGCCTGAGTGCAGAGCTGGGGCTTCTGCAGCAGAACTGGCTTGGTCGTGCCCATTCCCCCCATGACCTGCAAATCTGGTCCCATCTCCAGATCCCTCTGGACCAGGACGATGGGAAAGGGAACCCCCAGGACATGGTCTATGCAGAGACCTTGGCCATGGAGGGGATGGCCTCGGGAAGCATGACCCAGCATTCATGGTCTCCGAGCCCCAGGCCCCCCCGGCCCCAGAATCTGGCAAGGAAGGAAGAGACTGTAGGGAGCCAATTTGTGCTGCAGTTAACTAGCACTGAGTGTTCCCAGAAGATGGAATGTAAGCCCAGATGCTATTGTGTCTGAGACGCATAGCCAGGAGCAGGGAGGGTGTGAAATATTCTTTTACCGATGGCATTAGGAAGGTGCCCTTGGAGTTGTCAGCAGTGCCCTTGGTTTTGCCTCTTCCCCCCACTTTCCAGTGCCCCCCTCCTGTGTGACCACGCGCTCATGCTCACATGGGGCTGACCCAGGCAGCGCACTGTTGCCCCAGCAACGGCTGCAGTTCTTTGGTGTGTGGACTTTTCAGACAGCTGCACATGACTCTTCTTTGGTTTTATCTCTGAGTTATTTGTGCAGAAACTAGCCCCTCAGCAAGTACACCTGCCTGAGAGTTGGGGGTTTGAGTTGGATTAACCAGGAGGGAGGCACTTGTCATTTCTGAATCTCAGGCTCCAACCAGCTGCCCCTGGAACTTGTTCCCACTTTAAACCCAGCTGGGTTTGTGATGGCACTTGTGAGTGAAAGTCACTCAGTCGTGTCCGACTCTTTGCGACCCCATGGACTATACAGTCCATGGAATTCTCCAGACCAGAATACTGGAGTGGGTAGCCTTTCCCTTCTCCAGGGGATCTTCCCAGCCCAGGGATCGAATCCAGGTCTCCCGCATTGCAGGTGGATTCTTTACCAGCTGAGCCACCAGGGAAGCCCTGTGATGGCACTTGGAAGGCTGTTATTATATGATTGCTAAACACTGATTCACTGAAGACAGATTGGTCGAGCAAACCCTTCTGAACGGATTTTGGTGACTTTGCTGCACAATCACACACATAGGTTTTCAATAATGTGTTCTTGCCTAATTATCATCAAGCACCTGCTGGTAGGGGGGGCTGCTGGGGTAGTAACTCAGGGAGAGGGAACAGATACCTTCAGAGCTGGACTCCGGGGCCACGGGGAGTCTGATGCGGGTGTGTATCTGGCCCAGTGAGGCCCTTGTAGGGCATTAGGGGCAGGAGATGGCCCCCACGGAAGGGAAGGAGCCAGGGCCGTCTTAGTCTACATCCCATTTTGCCTTGGGTTACCTCTGCATTTAGAACAGATGGCCCTACCTCCCAGAGGAGGACTTGTCTTCATCCACAGAGGACCCAGGTGGCATCCAGTGATGACAAGGAGACGGCCGGAGATCCTGGCCCTCACAGAAAGTCAGAATCAGGGCCGTGAGGCTCCTGGGTGACACTCTAGAATCCACTCTGTCCATCCCTGCTCTGCCCAGGAGGCCAGTCAGGGGGCAGAGTTTGGTGCTCCTCTGGGCCATCAGGGTCCCCTTTACACCAGATGATCGCAAGTGGCACAGAGAGAAATCAGAGCAGGTCCGTTCACCCCTCGCTCTCTCTCATCCTGGCTTCTTCTTTCATCAGTGTCTTTATGTTCCGTGCCCCTCAGCCCCTCATGGAAGCATCACAGGAGGCCACTGGGAGGCAGGGAGGGCATGGGGGGAGCCATCATAAGTGGCACCTCTGTCTGGCTAGAATCTCCTCCCGAGACATGGTCCCATGGCCCACTCTCCCTTCCAGTAATGGGCCCGGGTAGGTGCACAGCCAGGGACTTTAGTGTGAGCCCTCAATGGGTAGTAATTAAGTTCCCCCAAGTGCCCACTCGTGGCCTTCTCTCCAAAGAGTGATGATGGCAGCCTGGAGGGAGGAGCTTCATGAGCCCAGTGACTCCACGCTCCCAGCCTTGAGCCACCAAGAGCTGGAGAGGGAGACAGGCCAATGTACTGAGAGGCAGTAGGCTGGAACTACTCTTCATCTCCTGGTATTCCAGGATGGAGAACAGAGGGGAGCAGGAGGGGCCGGTGGGGAAGACGGGCAGCTTGTGTCTGAAAGCTCTGCCTCCAGGGGGAGCCCCCTGTTAGCCCAAGACATCTGGAGATTCCTAGTCTCCCTGTCCTTGCTCAGGAAAGACTGCCATCCCCGCCCCTGTGGTCACCAGTCCACCTCCTGTGACCACCAGCCCCCAGTCCTTCCCCTGCACAGTCTGGGGAAGGACACCCAGGCTTCCCTGGTGGGAAACGACAAGCGTGAGGACCCCACCTGCCGAGGTCCTACCCGTACAGGGTCCCATGTGCTTCCCAGGCTACAGCAATACTGAAGGCTGACGCTGAGTGACCATCACCTGGGCCAGGTGCGTGCTTGACATTCGGTAAGATAGCACTGACCCCTCCCAGCAGCATGTGGGGAGAAGTGATTACTGTCTCCGTGGGAGAAAATAGGCTCAGAGGCTAACTTACCTACCCAAGGTCGTGTGCACCTGCCCAAGGTCATGAAGTCAGAAGTGAAGCATTTTGTCCAGGATGAGATGGGGACACCTCGTTTAGCTTTCAGGTGAGAAATAAATAACTTTTCTTCTCAGAGGGGAACATCTAACTCCCCTGCCCAGGTTTCTCTCCAGAGCACCTGGGGAGGGGCCCCCAAGCATTTTGGTTTCAGTCACATCATAGCATGACATTCTAAGCTCAAGGAACTTTCCCAGCTGGTCTGAGGGCTGAACCTGGACCCGGTCACGAAAAAGCCCAGGAAGGAGCTGATGCTCCGCCTGTGGGAGCTCGGCCGCTGCCTTGGGACAGGGGCTTTGATGGGGAAGGTGACTCAAATCTTCGTGTTTCAACAAAGGGCAGAGGATGTGGCCAGAGCTTTTTATCTCACAGCTTTCTCCTCCTTGAAGGAAAGTACAAAGCATACATTTCAACTGATTTCCAAGTGAACAGGAAATACAGTCAACTTCCTCAGTAAGGTGGAATCGGGTAAGGACAGGATTGAATTGGTACAAGGGCATTTCTAGATCTTCCCAGCCCCCTCTGCATCTCTCCTGCATTCTGGCGGGCCGTGCACTTGAGCTCCAGTCCTGGGTGGGCCTGCATCCACTGCATTTGGTGCCCATGCTCCGGTCACTCAAGGCAGCTCATTGACTTGATGAGAATCACTACCCTTTAAAGAATTGAAAGTGAAAGTGAAGTTGCTCAGTCGTGTCTGACTCCTTGTGACCCCATGGACTGTAGCCTACCAGGATTCTCAGTCCATGGAATTTTCCAGGCAAGAGTACTGGAGTGGGTTGCCATTTCAGGAAATTAAATTAAAGGCCTCAAGTGAAGGAGATTTTATTGATGACAGCGATAATTTTGAAGGCTGAGGCCACCCTTGACAGTAGCTGATCTCGATGGCCTTTGTTTGCTAGGAAGCGCTGGTGAAGAGAGGGAACCTTGATCCATGTTAGGATCCAAATAAGGTCAAGTGAAAAATCATCATAGAATAAGGTCAGCTTTTTGCCATAATTTAGAAAACCAAGTCTGAAGACCTGGGTCTTCCCTCTTGCCCCTCCCTCCCAATAGCATTTGTCATCTCTCAGTCCATCTTGGAGGCTTTGACATTGTCCATCGCCCGGTCTCTTGATTCGCTGCCCTAACTTGGTGACACCACTTTCTCCTGGCCTTGCTCCTACCTCTCCGGTCACTCTTTTTCAGGATCCTTTCTCCTGACTCTTGACAGCAGGTGGGGTGCCCAGAGCTCACTTGCTGCTCCATCTGAAGCCATTCTCCTCAGACTGGGACTTGAACCCATGTACCTGGACTCAAACCTGCCCAAAACCCTAATGCTGCTTGGGACTCCAACCCACAATTTTTAAATTAGGATCACTCTCCACCTGGTGTCTGGACATACTGAGTCTCAGGTTCTTTGTGTCCCGGTGCAGGAGGAATTCAGTGAGAGGAAAGCGATAGGCAAGAAATAGGTTTATTACTATAGGATGCTTGTAAGAGATGCAAGTGGGGGCGACGGAGCTCTGCCCTGAGAATTAAGTGGGTTATGATTTTACAGTCAAAGGACAGGGGCCGGGGAAAAGACCACTGGCTCCAGTAGACGTGAGGCTTACGCACTCAGGCCTCCTTTCTATCAGGCGGGAGAGGGTCTGACCCTGTCAGGTCAAACTAGGGTTGTTGCTGTTTATTCGCTAAGTCGTGCCCAACTCTTTCACAACACCATGGACTGTAGCCCTCTAGGCTCCTCTGTCCATGGGATTTCCAGGCAAGAATACTGGAGTGGGTTGCCATTTCCTTCTCCAGGGGATCTTCCCCACCCACAAATCGAACCAGGGTCTCCTGCATGGCAGGCAGATTCTTTACTGACTGAGCCACCAGGGAAGCCCCAAATATCATAGTGCTTATTCACATCAGTAGAAGGGTGATGGCATTTTTCTTTCACCTAATGGCCTGGGGCATATCTCGTGGCTTTTTTTTTTATGGCTTTCTAGTTAAGAAAGCCTGCTTCATTCTGTGACGTTCCAATAGATGTCTTGAGTGAATGTTAGCTTACAACAGTCTCCCAAAGTTCCCTAGGTTTCCCTCTTTATCTATGGGCCCCTATTGGGACTTCCATAGCTACCTGTATAACTATCGTATCACATGAGCACTCTTCCTGGGGACCTCCTGCCACCCCAGATGTGAAACGCTGTCTCTATGCCGGTGTCTCCCATTTCTATCCTTGCTCAGACCTCTCTCCTGAACATCCCATTGTCCATTTAACTGTCCGCTCCACAGCTGCACTTGGCCTTCTAGTCAAATATCTCAAATGTTGTCTGTCCTGACCCTTCCCTCCGCCACACCTGCTCAGACCCAGCCATTGGTCGGCGGCAACTCCATCCTCCCAGGCGCCGAGGCCAAGCACCTAGGCACCATCTTCGTCTCCTCTCCTCTGCTGCCCTCATCCCCCCTTGTCAGTGAACCTGTTGGTTCTTTATGTCCATGGGTGTCTGAGTCTGGCCACTGTCCTCCTGCACCCTGTCCATCAGTTCTTAACACCAAGCCAGACTGGTCTTCAGGTGCAAGTGGGATCAGGTCACTGCTGGCTCAAAGCCCTGCATTGGCTCCCACGTCATGGTCACCAGTGGCCTCTGCGACCCCACACTCAGAGCTCCGTCTGCAGCCCTCATCCCACAGTCTATAGCACTCACTCCACACCACCCATCAACGTCCGCATTCTTGAAATGCTCTCTTCCCTCTGTTCCCAGGACTCCACGACATCCTGGTTAACCTCTCACCTGCTGGTGGCCCCTTGGAAGTCTCCTTGGCTGGCTTCATGCAGGGCTCCCTTGCTGACCTTCTCACCATTTGCACACACACTCTGGATGAGCTCACTCAGTCTCACGGTTTTCAATGTCACATGTAAGCGTTGACTCCCAGGCCCTTTCCAGGCCTTCGCTTCACCCCTGAAGTCTAGACTCAAACCTGAGTGTGTAATCAACCTCCCCACTGAGAGCTTATGTATCAAGCCTAAACTAGTGCACACTCAGCCCCCAGGCCCCTGCCCACCTCCCACCATGCCTCTTCTTGCAGTTTTCCCTGAAGCAGAAAATGACAACTCCAACTCTCCAGCTGTTTGGCCAAAAACACAGGCATCATATCCTTGACACCTTTCCTCCCTTCCTCTCTGTGTCACCTCTCATCCATCAGCAAATCCCACTGTGCTTCTTTCCTTCCGAGTGTCTCACCCTCAGACTTCTCTCATTCTGGAGCCCTCTCCTGTCGTGTTTCTCTGGTTCATCCCTGCAGCTGCCATTTCCACCACTGGCCCCCCATGGTCTATTTATATCACGGCAGGCATCAGCTCATGTCACTTCTCTGCTCAGAAGTCACAGGATGGCTCTGCAGCTCAGGAGGGCCCACAGCATCACTGTGCCTGCAGGGCCTTCCAGCATTGGGCCCCACCTGCAGACGTGAGTCCCTGGTCTTCTCTGTCCAGCCATGTCCCTCCTTGGGGCTCTCACATTGGCTACTCTGTCCAACTGGAGTACCCAGCTTATTCTTCCCCATCTTCTTCCTTCCGAGGGCTGCTCAGAGGGCCCCTCGGTGGAGGGGCCTCTGTGCCAAATCAGCCCCTGCCCTCCCATCAGCACTGCCCGTCCCCTGCCCTGTCTCTTCTTCTCCATGGCGTTCATTACCTTCTGGATTCTCTTCATCCTCTTGTTTGTTTACTGTCTCCACTACGGTGGAGCTTCCTGAGGTCTGGGCGGGTTTGCTGCATATCCCCAGGGCCTTCAATAGCATGTGGCACTCTGGAGCTACCATAATGAATGAGTGAGTTAAGTACGTGGCTGGGAAGGCATCCCTTTCTCACACCCCACCTTGCATGTGCCCCAAGCCCTTGACCCAGCTTATTTGCAGAGCTCTGTTGACAAACTTCTGCTCACTGTTCAGTCTCCTGGAAATCCATGCATGTTACTGCATGGTCCAAATGTCAACAGTTTTCAGAACCAAATTGGCACAAGCTTTGCGCCTCCTAGCTGGTGGTGTTAGAACATTCCAGGATGAATCAGTCTGCGCAGCAGGGCCTCAGGGCAGGCCCTCAGCCAGGTGGGCAGAGGGGCTTTGGCTACAACCCATGGGTCGGGTCCGAGCGTTGTCCCAGATTTGAGCCTGGAGCACCCTGGGGACTGAGCACCCAGTTCTCTGAGGACTCCTGGGACACTTCCTGGGGAGATCAGGACTCTGTTCACAGGTGCTCCTTGGAGATAAAGGCCCAACTGTTTCTCGCCACCACCTGGGAGAACCATTGGGTTTTTCTTGTTCTCCCCTTGCCTTCATCGGGGGACCCTGAGCACCCCTTAGAATCATGACCTGGTACCCCAAATGCTGCATATGTGCTGGCTGTTTGTAAGCAGAGGGTGTGCACCGTGGCTGAGCCCAGGGACTAGGGCTCTGTGGTCCCACCTCGGGTAAGTCATTTAAAGTCCCTGGGCCTCAAGATCCCAGTCTGTGAACTGGAGACCATGGCAGCCCTGCCTTGGGCCACGGGGAGGATTAATTGGTGTGAAGCCATTGGAAGAGTGATGCAGCACAACCGGGCCCAGCTGCCTGAGTTCATGTTAATCACCACCTTGGTGCCATTAGGCAGGAGGTCCAGGGTGGAGGAGGCTTCCCAGGTGGCCCTTGTGGAAAAGAACCCACCTGGCAGTGCAGGAGACATAAGAGATGCAGGTTTGGTCCCTGGGTTGGGAAGATCCCCTGGAGGAGAACATGGCAACCCACTCCAGTATTCTTGCCTGGAAAATCCCATGGACAGAGGAGCCTGGCTGGCTACAGTCCATAGGGTTGCAAAGAGTTGGGCATGACTGAAGCGACTTAGCACTCACTCCAGGGTGGAGGATAAGAAGTTAAGGACCAGTGAGGCAGAGGGCTGCTCTCCCAGGGATGCGCATCCACAGTCAACTATCACAGTGGACCCCACAGCTTGGGGCAGGTGGGACATGGCCGATCAGGTCCCTCTCCTTGCCGGACGCCTGCTCCTGTGACGGTTTACCCCGTTTCCTCAGCCCTTAGACCAGAGTGTATTTCCTGATACCTTCCTCAGGCCCTGAGACACCTGCAGGCTGCCAAGGGAGCAACGTGCCATGGATCTGAATCCACAGCAGCATAAATGTGCTGAAAGCTGGCACCGCAGATGGGGGCGCGAGGGTGAGCAGGGAGCGAGAGCTCGACAGGTGTGGATGAAGCCCATCCCACCCTGTGCCAGGCTTGTGCTGTGGGCCCTATACTTGGGCAAGGCTCAGTTTCCAAGGCAGCTTGTGTACCCACACAATGCAGGTTCAAGGACGACAGCGAGCCACTCATGAAGAGAGAGTCAGAGGAGGGTCAGAGCTCCAAAGAGGGCCTGGTTCATATGCCTGTTAAGCGCAGCTGCTTGCAGACTGTCTTCCTCGCTTGCGGACAGTCGCCTTCTCGCTGGGTCCTCACACGGAGAAGAGAGAGGGCTCCTGGTCTCACTTCTTAGAAGGGCACTAATATTCCCAGGTGGCTCAGCAGTAAAGAGTCTGCCTGCCAGTGCAGGAGATGCAGGAGATGTGGGTTTGGTCCCTGGGTCGGGAAGATCCCCTGGAGAAGGAAATGGCAACCCACTCCAGTATTCTTGACTGGAAAATCCCATGGACAGAGGAGCCTGGTGGATTACAGTCCATGGGGTCGCAAAGAGTTGGACATGACTGAATGCTCACGCACACATACACACACACACATGCCCATCATTAGGGGACCCACCCTCATGACTTCATCTAAGCTTTCCCAAAGTCCCCACCTCCTAATTACCATCACATTAAGGCTTCAACATGGAAATTTTGGACAGACACAAACATTCAGTCCATAGCCACCTCTAAGGACAGTTGGGAGGATATTTCCACCTAGAGAGCACTGTGGGCATAGCCTTCTGACCTCCTCTGTACATCGACTGGGCTTCTCCTCCCAGCTGCCTGGCAGGACGTAGGTTGCCATGATGAAAATACCTCTTTTAGACAATGGACTAAAAATATTTTAAAATAAATGTTTTAATATCCTCCTTTTATGCATAAGGGAAGTATGGCCTGGAGAAGGTGAGACCAAGGCCAGGCAGCTCACAACCCATGGGGCCAGGCTATCCACACTGCCTGCAGCCCCCGCAGCCAAGCCACAGCCACCAAATCCACAGTGCCAAGCTGGGGACAGACATGCCCTCTGGCTCTCAGAGGCTGGCCAGCGGGTATGAGTGGCCCCCACAAGCTCCATATGGATTTCTGTCTGAAACTGCAATTAACCCTTCTCAGAGGTTGCCCCTCAAGATTACTTTTCAGAGCATAGATGAATGGGAGTGCTTGTTTAAGTGTTTTGGAAATATTTTCTCTATTAATCTCGATCGGAAGCCGATTACTGCCAATAAGGCTAATGAAGACATAGCATGAGTTAGGCAGAGTCTTAGGGAGAAAGAGCCGCAGGGTTGGGCCTGGGCAGGAACCATGCCTACCTAAGTGCTTAGAACCAGGCATGGACGGTGCCGTCTGCACATGCCCAGCCTCTCCTGGCTGTTGTGCTTTGTTGAAATCACCTGGAAGTGTAGCAAAGGAAATGGAAACATTCACACACACCCTCCAGGGGCTACCTCCCACCCCTACTGTCACCATTTTGGGATATTTCCCTCATTCGGTGTTACTATTCTTTTTTAAAATTTTTTTTGTATTGCAGTATAGCTGATTAACAATTTTGTGATAGTTTCAGGGGAACAACGAAGGGACTCTTGTCATATATATACATGTATCCACTCTCCCCCAATCTCCCCTCCCATCTAGGCTGCCACATAACCTTAAGCAGAGTTCCCTGTGCTATACAGAAGGTCTTTGTTGGTTATGCATTTTGAATATAGCAATGTGAACATGTCCATCACAAATTTCCTAACTATCCGTTCCCTACATCTTCCCCCCCTGGCAAGGGCAACTGTAAGTTCATTCTCTAAACCCACAATTCTGTTTCTGTTTTGTAAGTTCATTTGTACTATTTCTTTTTAGAATTCACATGTAAGGGATGTCATATGATGTTTCTCCTTCTCTCTCTGACTTTACTCAGTATGATAGTCTCTAGGTGTATACTTGTTGCTGCCAACAGTGTTATTTCATTCTTTTTAATGGCTGAGTAATATTCTATTGACTTTGTGGACCACATCTTTATCCATTCCTCCCTTGATGGACATTTAGGTTGCTTCCATGTCTTGAATATTGTAAACAGTGCTACTGTGAACAGTGGGGCCTACTGTTCTTATGAGGGCTTCCCAGGTGATGCAGTGGTAAAGAAACCACCTGCCATTTAGGAGACCTGAGTTCAATCACTGGGTCGGGAAGATCCCCTGGAGAAGGAAATGGCAATCAGACACGACTGAGCATGCACACATGTTCTTGTGAGATGATGCCACATATTCAAGTTTATCTCCTGCTTTTGTCAATTAACACAGATTTCATAGTGGTCAAATTCTTTAATCTCTGCTTCTTCCCTATCAATAAAATAAGTCACTATCTTCTTCGTCCACAATTGTTGAATCAATTGTGATAATGGGGGTAGAGATTTATGCCTCTAGGATTTTGTGTACTTTCTTTTTTTCATTCATTCATTCATTGGGCAAATAAATATATAGCGTGTTGGGTGGAGAAAAGTGTTCTGAGTAAAAATGTAGTAGCTGTGGGGGGAGAGAGTCATGGGGATGGGAAATCAAGGGAGTCTGACGCTTTTCATCTGTATCTACCGAGTGAACTACTATTCATCCTTCAAGACCTTGCCTCCTTCCCCCTTGATGGACCTTGAGGGCATCAAGCTGAGAGAAATAAGTTAGAGAAAGACAAATACGTTATGATCTCATTTCAGATGTGGAATCTAGGTGGGGGAAACCAAGCTTTTAGATACAGAGAGGGCTTCCATGGTGGCTCAGTGCTAAGGAATCTGCCTGCAATGCAGGAGAGGCAGGTTCAACCCCTGGGTTTGGAAGATCCCTTGGAGGAGGGAATGACAACCCACTCCAGTATTCTTGCCTGGGAAATTCCAGAGACAGAGGAGCCTGGCGGGCTACAGTCCATAAGGTCAGAAGGAGTTGGATATGACTGAAGTGACTGAGCATGCATGCACAGATACAGAGAGCCGATCAGTGGTTGCCAGAGGTCTGGCGTGGGGGCAGATGAAATGGGCTGAAGGGGTCAGAGGGTACAAATTTCCAGTTATAAAATAAATACGTCCTAGGGATATAATGTACAGCATGGTGGCTATAGTTAACAATACTGCTCTGCATATTTGAAAGTTACTGAGAGAGTAAGTAAATCATTACAAGAAAAAAAAAATTTGTAGCCATGTGTAATGATGGATGTTAACTACACTTATTGTGGTGATAATTTTGCAATATATACAAGTATGGAATCATTATGTTGTACACCTGTAAGTAATATAATGTTTTATGCCATCTACACCTCAATAAAAAAAGGTATTTTATGCAGAAAGATTATAAATGCATAGACATTTTAAAATATTCTCTTAAAGCAATTATTGGTCAAAGAGGAAATTAAAAATATAATTACACAATCTGTAGGAAGTAACAAAAATGAAAATATCTTTAAAATTATAATGTAACTACAATCTACACTGAGGGGTAAAGCTATAATCCTACATCCTTTTGGTAGATGTAAACATTTAATATGGTGAACAAGTAGTGTTGTAACAATAGCTCACGAGGTAGAGAAAGTTAACTTAAATCTTTACCATATGCTAAAATAAATCCTGAATAGATCGAAGAGTTAGTTAAAACTTAAATTATAAAAATATTTAAAAACTATAAATATTGGGCTTCTCAGGTGGCTCAGTGGTAAAGAATCTGCTTGCCAATGCAGGAGATACAAAAGGCACAGGTCCGATCCCTGGGTCAGGAAGATCCCCAGGGGGAGGAAATGGCACCCCACTCCAGTATTCATGGCTGGGAAATCCCATGGACAGAAGAGCCTTGCAGGCTACTGTCCATGGGGTTGCAAAGAGTCAGACACAGCCGAGCTCCTGGGCACACAAAATAAAATAAAAGTAGATGTTTCTCAAATTTCCAGCAGAGCAGCTTACTAAGAATGGAGATGAAACGTATTGATGGATTTGACTATTTAGAAGTCTTAAAGTGTATATTAACCAAAAATATTCAAATGAAAATTTAAAGGAAAATAGAATAGAAATTATGTTAAAATACTTACTAAAAGGAAGACTTTACAAGTAGACAAGAAAAATTAGAGACAGTAGACAAAAAGTGAAAGGAAAATAATTTATTCTTTTGAAAGATCAAGGCACAGGTTCACAGTTACATGCAAAGGTGCATCTTCACTTATAATCAGTGAAAGGTAAATTCTAGCAACAAGTAAATAGCATTTTCTCCCTTAGCATCACGTTAAAGAGACAGAAAAATGAAGTGAAATGAAAACCCAGTGCTGGTGACTGTGATGGGAGAGATTATGCGATGCTATTAAAATTTAACATTACGAGCTGTGCTGTCTAGTTAGCACTCACTGTATGCTCCAGCACGGGGCTATGCCTTTCTGGTGGCGGGGGGGGACTGTTCTCACCTCTGCACCCTCAGTGGGATTTTGGTTGGCTGTTGACGAAGGGACCTGTCCTCTGCAGTGGTGGTTACCTTCTCTTGGATGTTCCTTTCCTCCCTGCAGTGGGGGTGGGGGTGGGAGGGGGGGTGAAAGGTTGGAGGTGCAGGAGGGGGAGGTGGGGCAGTCCCTTGGATACAACCATCTGTGCATAGCAGCTTCTGGATTGAATCAACAAGAAACTTTTAAAAGTCATTTATCATATGAGCATTAATAGAAATTTTCTTGAAAGAAACACAAGTAAGGGCTCTTCGTCCCCTATCTCCCCTGCTCTGTAAATTAAACGACTTTGGCTTTTCATGCTCTCAGCCAGATCTTAGACCCATCTGTTTTGCCTGGTGGGTCATGGTAAGGGATCCCCCATGAAATGGCTTTCTTCCTTTGAATGAGCTAGAAGGGTAAGTGGGGCTTCCCTGCTGGCTCAGGTGGTAAAGCATCTGCCTGCAATGCAGGAGACCGGAGTTTAATCCCCGGGTTGGGAAGATACCCTGGAGAAGGGAATGGCAACCCACTCCAGTATTCTTACCTAGAGAATTCCATGGACAGAGGAGCCTGGCGGACTACAGTCCATGGGGTCGCAAAGAGTCAGACACGACTGAGCGACTAACACACACTTAGGAGGGCAAGTGTGGAGGGAGACTGGGGCTCTGCCAGTCTGGGGAGGGCACTGTGTTATCTCACAGCACTAGCTGAGCAGCCTTGTCCTGGCCAGAAGCTGAGCCTTTAGGTGCAGAAGGTGGGGTGGGGTCAGAACAGGCACCATCAGGCTAGCTGTGCGACAGTTCCTTTCTCATGGGGTAATCCTCTGGGTGGTCCTACACGGCATGGACCACGTTGGAAAAGACCCTGATGCTGGGAAAGATTGAGGGCAGGAGGAGAAGGGGGTGACAAAGGATGAGATGGTTAGATGGCGTCATTGACTCAAACTCATGTAGATGGTGAAGGACAGGGAAGCCTGGCGTGTTGCAGTCTGTGGGGTCACAAACAGTCAGACACAACTGGGCGACTGAACAACAACAACACATCCTTTGGGAGTCATGGCCCAGGATCCTGGGGGGTGCCAGGTGGCTTCAGGGGCCAGGGAAGCATCATGTCTGAAGCATCAGGTTGCAGCTGAGTGACAAGGCAGGATGGCCACAGTGTCAAGCTCCATGCTGTCAGGGGACTCACCTTGGGAAGAAGGCCCCATGCCTGATAAACTGCTCTCCCCTGAAATGAACACAGCACTGCATCAGTCTGCATGTGGCAATAGCTTGCTCCCCAGGATGCTGTGTTCCTGCTCGGGGAGGGAGAGGAGGGAGGCACAGAGGGAGGCAGAGTGGAGATGATTTCAAAGTCACTTCCAAGGGAGCCTGAGAATCAAATCTCAGCCATGAGACCTTAGTGCATGTTTATTTCTGGGAGAACTTGAATGTATTGGAGAATTGAACTTAAGCTATAAACCTGGTCCCCAGGGGGAGAACATGCCCCCCACACATGTCTGCAGAGCTTCAGAGGACCACAGTCCCCAGGCTAAGACACTTTGATCCTGAGACATGGGCTTTGACTGCTGCCCTCATTCAAGAAGGAGGCTTTCTGCTCAAAGATGGTAGGAAGGGCTGCTTCATTCAAAGACGAAGGTACTGGCTGAAGCAGAAATCCACATAGCCGTCCATTCATCCATCCACTTTTGCTGAACAGACCTCTATGCATCCAGCCAAGTGCAAAAGTTGGCAGCAGACAAGAGCTGGCCTCAAGGGTCCAGGGTGGGGGTGGCAGGTTCACGGTTCTGGCAACCACAGGGCATGGCTGGGGGCTCCACTTCCTCACCAGATGACACAGCTGCTGGATCTTCCAGGGAGCCCTGAGGAAGGACAACACAGTCTCCTGGGGTTCTAGGCGGGGCCCTTGGGGCAATGTGGTCTGGATATGGAGATGGTGTCTTGACCCCAGGGAAAGAGGCCCTGGCCTTCTGTGACCCCGAGTCCCTCATCTCTGTGAATCCCAGTTGGGGACTGAAAGACAGACTTTTGAGGGGCTTTTCTGATGCAGGTTCTGTAAGGCCAGGGCCCTTGGGATCTGCCCCATGGCTGTGTCTTGGCAAAAAGTGTCCAGCCATTTGGTTCTTGCAGATGAGGAGAAGGTGTCCTCGGGTGAGCCTGCTGGGGGCCTACGGGTCACGGCATCAAAAGAGCACAGGAGATGTTGAAAGCGCAGGACAGAGAAGGGCTGAGAGCCCATCCCACACCACCCTCCCCTAGGCTCTGAGAGGCCCCCACCTACCCAAGGGCCTCCCTGGGGCTGGCAGGCCCTGCCCACTTCACTCTGTTGGCAGGACGGGGAGCTGACAGTGTCCCATCTCACCTGCTGGCCTCCTTGGTGAGGGCACCAGGGATCCCTGGACTCTAAGGTCCACGGCACCTTGCAGTCTGGTCTCACTGTCCAGCAAGAGGTGCCATAGCATGGCTGCAGGCTCCCCATCTTCTCCTTGCCCTGCACCCCACCCCAGATAGCCTCTGGGTGGAGCAGACAACTTGGGTCAGTCATCAGTGATCAGATTTGGCCTTCTGGTCACCCAACATGCATTTATTTTCCGAGTGCCCTCTGGCTGGGCATGATGCAGGTGTGGGGAAAAAGTCTACAGTGAGGATGGAGCACTCCATGCCCCCAGATGTGTGGGTGAGCTGTGGCCCTGGGGAAACACGGCAGGTGAAGAGGGCTCTCAGCATCTGAAGGTAGTTCTTCCTTCCTCCAGCCCCGCATCCACGCCATCACTAAGGACCATGAGTGGATCACATTTCTAGCCTGACTTTTAAAAAGTTTGAAAAGATGCAGACACCCCCTGCAGGCCTGGCCCTTTAACTGCATCCCCACGTACTCAGGGCTTCCCAGGTGGCTGAAGTGGTAAAGAATCTGCTTGCCAGGGCAGGAGAGGCAAGAGCCACAGGTTTGATCCCTGGATGGGAAAGATATCCTGGAGGAGGAAATGGCAACTCAACCCACTCCAGTATTCTTGCCTGGAGAATCCCATGGATAGAGGAGCCTGGCGGACTACAAGTCCATGGGGTTGCAAAGAGTAGGACACAACTGAACACCCACACCACCACAACCACCAGGTACCCAGGGGCCAGAGAGTGGTGCACAGCCTGAAGTGGTACCCCTTTTGGGGGAATGGGCCCAGGAAGGGGCAGGCTGCCTGGGGGCCATGTTGAGCCCTGTCCTGGTGCTGGTATTAGATGACCAGAAACCATCTTCCCCAAGAACTACCGACCTGGGGTTTCCAGCTTGCAGCCCATTATCTGCTAGATAACTGTATTGATTCAATTGATACTATTTGTTAGATAGAGCAGAGGGCCCTGGATGGGGCCAAGCAAGGCCTGATCTGCATGAGATCATTTCAAAGATTAACTTTAGTGAAAGCTTCAAGGTTTAGCAAATCCATAATTAATCAGCCTGACTCAGAGCTCCTGTAATTGGGGGCTGGTGACAAGTCTGCAAAAAAGGAGAGGCGGTGAAAGGAGTAGAGAAAACTCCTTCGCTCACCACATTTGGGGAGGAGGACCTGAGATTTGAAGAAGGGGGAGTTCTGAGTTGGATCATTTTGTGCTTAGTTTCAGCATATTCACTAGCATTTGACTTATAAATAAGGGCTCTCATAAAGTTGTGAAACCAGAGTTAGAAAGACCTGGGAATCATCCTCCCTGGAGGGAGGTTGAAATGAAATTTGGTCCTTAAATCTGGCCGGTGTTTTTGGTAGTTTATCAGGGTACCTCTAAGGACTTTTTGCTCAGCAGTGGCATTTGGAGCCAAGTTTTCTTTACATTCTTTGTGGTCATCCACTCTTCAGCTGCTCTGGTTGAATCTTCCAGCGGTGGAGTTGCGATTTAGAGGTTTGAAAAGGTGGCGTCCACATCCCCATAGACCAGGAGGGTGCCAGCAGTTCAGGGATAGAAGGTGTCCAGCCAAGAAGAGCAGTTTATTAAGATCCTGAAAATGAGCTTGGCCATCTTTGATAAAAAATTAAAACCAGGATGATGTCAACCTTTTGGCTGCTTCCTGAAGTGAAAGTATTAGTCGCTCAGCTGTGTCTGACTCTTTGCGATCCCATGGACTGTAGCCCATTAGGCTCCTCTGTCCATGGGAATTCAAGTGGCCCACGAATATCAGCAATAGGACCAATATCTGGTCCTATTTGTGTATTGTGAATTCCAACGCACAGAGTCACTAATCTTAAGAGATTAATGCTCTGCTGTTTGGGTTCGGGAAACATGAATGCAATATTTATAAGTTGATTGTGAGTGATCCAAACTCAGTATTTCTATAGCAATGAGTTCAGAAAGACCTTCTCAAGTCCTCACCAATGGTTGTGCTCGCCCGCAGAGCTAAGCTCCAGAAAGGTCTGTAGAGTCTAAATTAGGATGTGAAGATTGAGTCGTGGGCTACACAATAATTCACTTTAAGCTGTATAAACAGTATTTTATTTGGGAATTCATTGAAAGGAAGTTTTGAAGGTCAAAGCCTTCCCAACATTGAGTGCATATGTACTTAGTGTTCAATCTCAGGTCTCTTTTATAATCCTGAGTGGCTTGGCTTCAGACGTATTTTTAGCGAAGGGAAATTGTATGTCAATTTGAGAAAGCCTTCCCCTAGGAGCACCCCTCCCACCCTCTGCGCATGTTCCTTAGCCCAGAGAAGACTGATCATCCCCGCAGACCCTCTGGGAGAGAGCTTATTACTGCCGACCAGCAGGCCCCTCGCACACTGCATGTCTTCTAGGGTCAGACCCTGGGGACAGTTAGCTATGGATTCCAGAGTGTTCTCAAGGCTCCCTGCTGCCCATCACTTCCTTTTGGGGCTGTCCTAAGGCATTCTGGAGATGAGCCTAGGTCTAGAGAAGAGACCCACAGCATTGCATGGGAGGGGCCGTGCTGCCGCCCACCCCGCTAAGGCACAGCCTCTCCTCCCAACTCACTGGGGGCCTGAGATGGTCAACATCAGAGTATTTGGTGTCTGGGGAAGATATCACGTCCCTGGAAGGTTCAGGATAGCATGCAGGTGTGCTGCCTAGGGGAAGGATGGGGCCATTAGCACCCATCAGATGCTGCAGAGTTGCCAGGACATCAACGAAAGTGGTCAGGATGGCCTGGCCCGGGAATGTTGTCCTTGTGCAGTGGAAGGTGGATCCCCAGAGATCAGGACCTTGTCTGGTTTCCTCACCCTCCCAACCTCAGCTCCTAGGCAGTGCCCAGTGTGGAGCATCAGTGCAGACAGTGTTTGTGATATTAATAGATTCTTAGGGTGGGACTCAGGAAGAGGGGAGGAGGCAGAAGTGTGTTTAAGGCAGAGCTCACAACCTCTGGGGCTTTGCCAAGGATCCACCCCCAAACAGGCACTAGGGGGCTCTCATGAAGCTGCCCTACTTGGTTACTTTAGGAGGTGCCCACACAAAGTCAAGTCCAAAGCCCTCCCCGTATAGCACAGGTCGGGGCTTTCTGCAGTGGTGCCCTAGCCTCACTTCCCACCGGGTCTCCGCCCGCCATCCTCCTGAGAATCCTATTCTGAAAAGTCTCAGAACTCTTGGCTGTTCCCCTGCTCTTCCACATTGCCTTTCCCATATTCACCTGGTGAAATTGTATGAGTCCTTCAAAGTCATGTTCAGTTCAGTTGCTCAGTCGTGTCTGACTCTTTGTGACCCCATGGACTGACTGCAGCACAACAGGCTTCCCTGCCCATCACCAACTCCCAGAGCCTGCTCAAACTCATGTCCATCCAGTTGGTGATGCCATCCAACCATCTCATCCTCTGTTGTTCCCTTCTCCTCCTGCCTTCAATCTTTCCCAGCATCAAGGTCTTTTCCAATGAGTCAGTTCTTCTCATCAGGTGGCCAGTTGGAGCTTCAGCTTCAGCATCAGTCTTTCCAATGACTATTCAGGACTGATTTCCTTTACAACTCACTGGTTTGATCTCCTTGCAGTCCAAGGAACTCTCAAGAGTCTTCTCCAACACCACAGTTCAAAAGCATCAATTCTTTAGTGCTCAGCTTTCTTTATGGTCCAACTCTCACATCCATACATGACTACTGGAAAAAACCATAGCTTTGACTAGACAGACCTTTGTCAGCAAAGTAATGTCTCTGCTTTTTAATATGCTAGGTTATCATAGGTCTAGGTTCATCATAGCTTTTCTTCCAAGGAGCAAGCGTCTTTTAATTTCATGGCTGTGGGCACCATTTGCAGTGGTTTGGGAGCCCAAGAAAATAAAGTCTGTCACTGGTTCCGTTGTTTCACCATCTGTTTTCCGTGAAGTGATGGGACCGGATGCCATGATCTTAGTTCTTTGAATGTTGAGTTTTAAGCCATATTCAAGTGCCTCCTTTTCCATGTAGGCTGCCCCCCTCCCCCACCTCTGTGCTGAATCAGAACACTTCCCTTCATTTGTGTCTCCTGATGTATGGTCTTTGTATTTTGATTCAGGGCTGGTTGTCTCTATGTCTGACTCCCTCAGTTGGTCCCACCGCCTGGCACATGGCAGGAAGTCATGGCATTTATTAAATGGGCTTTCCTCTGGTAGCCGACAGTGATGGTTGAAGCCCTCTCAGCCTGTAGTTTATATACACCTAGCACAGAGGCCTCTGGGAAGAAGATTCCTTACCATCCTGAGGCTGGTTGGGCTGCTTTTAGATTTAATGAAAAGCTCTTCCATTTGAGACAGAGTTGTCAGGACTTTGGAACCAGAATGACCTGCATTCCAATTTGAACTTCATACCTACATGTGTGTGAGCTTGAGTAAGTTCTAAACCTCTTTGAACATCAGTTTCCACATTTGGTAAACATGAGAGTGATTCATGTGGTTGTTGTGAGGTTGAAATATGATCATTTATGTAAGGCCCTTCCCATGGTGTGTGGCACGTTATTCAACAAATTGAAACTATTAGCTCAGTTATGATGGTAGTGATGGTGCTGATGATAATGGTGATGGTGGGGGTGATGATGATAACAGTGATTGTCATGGGGATGATGGGGATGGGGATGATGAAAATGATGATGGTCATGGAAATGATGGGGATGGTGATGGGGCATCATGGGGATGGTGCTGATGGGATTGGTGATGATGACAGGGTGGTGATGGTGATGGGGATGATGGGGACGGTGATGAGGATGGGATGGTGATGATGGGAATGGTGATGAGGATGGGATGGTGATGATGGGAATGGTGATGAGGATGGGATGGTGATGATGGGAATGGTGATGAGGATGAGATGGTGATAAGGATGGGATGGTGATGATGATGGGGGTGGTGATGATGGTGATGATGACAATGATGATTGTCATGATGATGATGGGGATGATGGGGTGCTGATGGTGGCAGGGATGATGATAATGATGATTGTCATGGAGATGATGGGGATGGTGATGGGATTGGAGATGCTGGGGATGGTGTTGATGGGATTGGTGATGATGATGGGATGGCGATGTGATGATGATGTTGATGGTCATGATGATGGGGATGGTGATGATAATGAGGGGTTTATTGGTGAAGATGATAAGAAGGATGGAAATGGGGATCATGAGAAGGAGAAGGAGGGAGATGGGGATGGGGATGGTAATGTTTCTGCCATTTTGAGGCTCAGTAAGGTTCTATGTCTTCAGGTCTTTGGGAGCATATCTGATATTTGATCAGTTCCAGGTCCTAACCAGGCACACAGACCACCCTGTCTCTCCTCCCACCCTCTGTGTATTTACCCACAGGAAAAAACTGCTCTTGAAGCCCCCACTTCTGCCCTGTGGGCCAGTCAAGGCACCAGGTAAAATCTTTGCTAAATCCCTGCACTTCCAGGGCCCATCAGCTATTTCCTATTAGAGTTTCATGCATCCCTTTGACATATTTTTATTGTCAGGTTAGAAGAAAATATTCCACTCGTTTGCAACATTCTCATTATATTCCCTTTATAACAATTTCTAAAAGAGAATAAATATAAAATATTTCTGTGTATTGTGGCAATATTTCAGGCTGACTTTAATATGCTGCATGGTTTTTCAACTCACAATTCTTCTAACCTTGTGATGACAGTTAAGAAATCTTCAGGCCTGGGAAAACATGTGGATCAATGAGTTAGTGAAAGCGCAGGACACTTTATGTGGATTCACAGAGAGAAGCTTTCTGCCGACTCAGTCTGTGAGAGTAAACCCTTCCAACCCACGAGGTCTCCTTCCCCTAGGTCGTTTCTGAGAACTCAGAGATGTCCCCTTGGGGACCAGTCAGTAGCTGAGTCCTTGAGGAGTCTGGTCAGGAAGTTTGATTTGGAGGGGGTATGTGGGATGGCCCTGGCTGTCCCCAGAGGGCCATCACAGCCAACCCCAGAGGACCTGGTCATTTTGTCATCCAGATTTCCAGTTTCCACCTGGAGCACATGTCCTCCCACTGTGCCGCAGCTCCCGGCATGTGGCAGGTCTAGGTCCTTGCCTGTTCCCTGAGTAGGCCCGGTGCCATTCTGGGCAGCCCTACTGGGAAAACAGAAGAGGGGCATTCCCACAGGCTCTCCCTGGACAGATGGCCACTTTGGGGGGGGGATGCAAGGCAGGTAGGCCCATTGGTGGTCTCTACCACCCCCCCACCATTGTATCTCTCAGGCTGGTCCTAGCCCAACTGCAGATCAGGACCCTTGTGAGTCCCTAGCCCCTGCACCCTTGTTCAGGGCACCCTCCTGCTCAGAACCCCCCTCCCTGTCCCCCAGGCTGCTCTCGTTCCTCCTGATCTTTGAGATGCAACCCTTTTCTGATACCTGAAGCCCCTGGGGACACCCTGTCCTCACCCACCCCCACTGCCGGCACCACAGGGCAAGTGCCCATGTGCTGGCTGCTCATCTCCCTCCAATGATGGAGTGGATGGTAGGAAGTACCCAGTATGTGGTGAGCACGCAGGCGATTCACAGATGGTGGTCCCTGGGGAATACCTGAGCCCTGAGCCAGACAAAGGCAGTCCTGCTCTTCAAGGTCACATGCAGATGTGGAGAATAGGACCTAAATCTGAGGAAATGATGGACTAGCCTTCATGAAGCAGACCAGAAGCAAGACTGCCCAGTGAGAAATTAGGGGGCTGTGGGCAAAGCTGGGGCCATGAGAATCACTGTTGGATGAGCATGTCCCAGGCCCCAGGAGGATCTCCTCTCTCTTTTCACCCTCACGCTTACCTGGTGAGCTAGTTGTTACATCTATAGTTGAGAAACAGGCCCAGAGAGGCATAGTGACCTCCCCAAGGTCACATAGCCAGGAGCATGGAACCCAGGACTTGAACTATCAACTGGAGTCCCAGGGAGTTCAGTCTGGGTGGTTCTAAAGGTGTTTCCAACATGACCCAGCGGACCAGCAAGGGTGGGAGGAATAAGTCCTGGGGTGGTGGAGGAAGTGGGGCATGCCGACCAGGCCTTTCAGGGAGGATGACCAAGGGCTCTCACCTGGCTGAGGAGGGCTTCCAGTGGGGCCACCAATGCAAGAATGCTGGGGACTGGGGCCATGGCTCTGCCTCTGTCTGGGCTGTGCCTTCAGGTTCAAGAACAGGGCTCGCCCTTTGGTGCTGGGTTAGCCCCAATAACCAGAGCATGGCCCTGGGAAAGGCAGCTGGCACCTTTCCATAAAGCAGCCAACTTCTATTGTCTGCTTTCCACACAGTCAAACAAAATTTGCTGTCCCCTTGTGGCCCTGCATCTCCTGTTATCTCTATCTAGGGCCCTTCTGTCTTCCAGCTTCACCAGGAGAGAATTATTTATGGCCTTGTTTATTTCACTCTCTGCTGGAAATGCCCAGACTGGGCTCTGCCAGGAAGCAGGTAGCGGCTGGGCCAGGTGGGCGGCTCAGACAGGGGTTGCCTCGTGTTGTTTACGGGTTCTGCACCAGGGCCAGTCCCAAGGGGGTCTTCAAACCTGACAGCCCCCAGCCTTGGAGAAATCAGCCCCCCCAGAAGGAAGCAGGCAGACCCCCTCACGGTGAAGTCATGTATTAGCCCCCCAGCTCCCACACTCCCAGAGACCCCAGACTACCTGCCTCCTACCCAAGGGAGGAACTTCCCAGGAAGCAGGCCAGCCTGAGGCTTGTCTCTGACCCAGGCTGGAGGTGGCTGTCAGAAAAGGAGGAACGGGTGCTGGGGGGTGGGGAGGCCACTGGCCCACCTCCACCTTTTGCCTCCTCCAAGCCTCCCTCCTGGCAGCTTGAGCAGGACCATTGCTGAAATGACAAAATCACAGAAATGGAGGATGGATTAGTGGCTGGCAGCGGTTAGGAAGGGGGCGAGTGGCTCAAGAGGGGCCAGGGGGGCAAACCTTGTGGGGATATGAATGTTCTATCTTAACTGTGTCAGGGTCAACACCTGGGGAGGAAGACATGGAGGCTCCTGGTCCCAGGACAGCAGGCAGCCTTGCTGTCAGCCCAGAGGACACAGGTGTGGGTCAGCCCTCCTCAAGGGGAAAGTCCTGGTGCAAGGGGTCGCAGGTCTGTGATCTGGCCTGCTCTCCACCCCCCATGGCTCTCCCCTAGTGTTCCTGCCCTTGGCTGGATCTCTCTCCTTTCCTTTCCAAACAAGAGAAGCCTGCCCTGGACAGTTCTGAGCGTCTGCAGAGCACTCCGCTCTTTCCTCAGGGATCAGCTCGCAGTGGCAGTCATGACCTTGTCTCCCTTCAAAGCACTGTGGGAACGTAGGAGCCATGGGAGCAGGGCTAAGCCCAAACACATGGCCAGACATCTGCCTTCTCGGCTGGCTGGACAGATCCATCCACGTGCAGGCCTGGCTCTCCTAGGGAGGAAAGCACCATTCATTCATCTGGCAAATCCCCGCTGACCCCGCTAGATTCCAGGACCCTCCCAGGCCACTGGGTGTTCTCAGCATGACTGACATTGGCTTGCCTGCCCTAGTGAGCTCAGAGTCTAGCAGAGAGACCGGGCCCAGGCCTTCTTCTCTCTCAGCCACTGGCTCAGGCCAGGATCCTGTCCATCTAAAGCCTGGAATTCCAAAGTTCCAGAATCCCAAATTTGGGACTGCAGAGCCTTTTCCCCTGGGATCCCTCCAGCTGGGTCCTTGCCCTGCAGACATTCAAGAGAGGAATCCTCATCACTGGGGAAGCAGCAGGCCCTGGGCTCTCTGCCCACAGCAACCCCAGCCTGGTGGACATGTGGAGACCTTAGAGCCCAGTCCCTGCCCCAGGGCACATGCTCACCGTGGCTCAAGGGCTGATCCATGGAAGTCAAGGTGGACCCTGCAGAGGGCCCTCTCGATGACCTCCCCAAGGGGCTGGACCCCTCCTTCTGCTCCCTTGGCTTCTGGAAGAGGCTGGAGGAATCCTGCTCACAACATTCAGCTGGGATCCTGGCTGGGCAGGACCCCACGAGAGGCTCTTCCTCAGCCACAAAGTCAGCAGGGAGCAGAGGCAGGAAGTGTCCCAGCCCTGGAGCCTGCCACAGACCCACCGATCTGCAAGCAGGAGGGGAGGCTCTGAGCTTCTTAGCCCATTATTTATCGAGTAGATTCTCTGCTTTGCAGCTGCTGAGACCACAGCCCGGGATGAATACTGATAGGAGGCTTGTCCTCCCTTTGTGCCCCTAGGCCTTGGCCTTCTGGGAGCTCTGGGAGTAGTCAGAGGTGAGAGGGGGCTGGGCCGGGAGAAGAGGATGCCCGAGGCTGGGAAGTCTCCAGGCAGCGCTGTCTTTGGACCAGATGATGTGCTGAGTTGGACACTGATTTCCAGTACACAGGTGTGAGGACCCCCTCTGGTGCCCACCTGGAGGAACCCTGTCAGGACCCCACAGCATCTTGAAGAGGTCTTGAAGCTGTCTCGTGAGCCTGGTGAGGGCTCGGGCTGCAGACTCTTCCTGTCAAACCTGCAGGCTGGTGTCCCCCTGGCCTCCCTTGCCTGCAGATTACAAGGCCCTCCTAGCCAGGCCTGACCCTTTATCCCTGGCTCCCTTGTGCTGGATGTCTGGTCAATTTAATACCTGTTCCTGGGACTTGACCCTCTGCCCACAGGCTGGCAGCATCATGAGGATTTAATTCCAGGACAGACAGTATAGTTTCGATGCTAGTTCTTGTGAACTTGCCAGCCCCCATTTGCAGACCTGGGAAGACCGGGTCTGGGATCCCTGTGGGCAGACAGGGGGCGGGATGCAGCAACGAGCTGAGGGTCTCTCTCAGGTGGGGAATATGGAGACCACAGAGGCTGGACAGGGTGGCTTGAGGCCTTGATGTTTTCATGCAGATCCAATGGGAACACTGGGTCAGCACCTGCATGGAGCAGGTGTCATAGAAGTCCCCTCAGCATCATGCTATGGGCTGGCAGCCTGGCAGGGCTGATGAGAAGGACTCTGTGCTGGGGTCACCGGGCTCAGCCAGCCACCCTGCAGGGCCGCTTGAATCCAGACACCCATTCCTGGGCTGGATCCTGAACCCAGGTCCTCACCTGAACCTCCTCTTGGCCTGGTTTTCAGCCAGAACTGCTACCACCAAGAGTTTGGGCAGGAACATGACGGGGGAAGCCTCAGGGTGCAGGGACCTTGACCTCCACCCCCGCACTGTGTGAGTGAAGGAAGAGAGGGCACCCAGCCTTGAGGAAGCAGAGACTGGGGATTTGCAAGGGGCAGAGCAGATGACGCACTTGGACTGCACTATCCACCTGGGCAAATTGCTTCCACTTTTGCCCTTGGTTTTCCTGCTTGTAGAACAAGGAGGCCTGAAGGAACTCTGAGGCCCCTTGGGATAATCACCTCTAGAATTCCACTAGGCTTTATGGAGGCCCAGCAGGCCAAGCTTAGTGGTGAAGCAGGGAGGCAGCAGTGGGCGTGCCTGCCCGGGGCCTCCACACATGCCGCTTAGACCCCTGAGCCTCAGCCCAGCGCAGGTGAGACCAGGGTCTCTGGACCCCTCCCGTGGGCATCTCAGCCTCTCTATACCCCCAACCTGGGGGAAGGAGGCTTTAAACTAAAGGCATGGGAGCCAAAGCATCCCCCAGTGTTGTTAGGGTGTAGGACCTGGGGACCAATGTGATCCAGATAGTCAGCACAGGAAGCCCTGCCTCCTTGTTCATCCTCACTGGAGCCTGGGAGGCCGGAAGCAAACATCTGGACACACAGAGCCAGGGTGGCCCCAGTGAGAAGGAGGCCTGGCCAGGCCAGACCGTAGCCCGGAGGAGCCCTGTGTGGCCAGGAAAGCCCAGAATGCAGGGTGGATCTGCATCTTGAGGGCTTGATTGATCATGCTGTTCAGAGTGGATATATTTTTTAATAATCTGTTTCTAAAATTAGCCTTTCTCTGTACAGCAGCGATCACAAACAGCCTAGGATGTATCTTTTTTACCTGCCAGTGGTAGATGTTTGTTTTCCTTCAAGAGAGAGCAGAGGGAGGCACTGCCCCTGGGTCCCAGAGCCCGAAAGCTGGGGGTGTCCAACCCCCATCCTCTTGGAGGTCCCGAGCCAGTTGGGACGCAAGGGGCCCGCCCACTGACTCTGAGCTGTCCCTTGGCCCCTCCTCCCGTGGCATGGGGGCGGGTGATGTCACCTCTCTGCATCTTGGTTTCCTCAGCTGTAAAATGCCGTGGTTACAGTTATTTCACAAAGCTCTTTGGGGGTTAAAATAAGTAATAATGTAGAATTTAAACGAGTAGATCCTTAACACATGTACAGAAAGCAATAGCTTCCTCTACCTTTCTTTGCCCTCCGGTGGCTTTGGAAAACTGATTCTGTCTGTTTTACTGCTTCTGTTGGTGCCAGATTTCAAATCCTTCTTTTAACTCACATCCCCTTTGGATGAACATGAGTCTCCCCCTGGGGGCCCCCAGTGCCCCCCGCCCCAACCAAGGTGCTCATCTTCTCTCAGCCTCTGAGTTCCTCTACCAGCCAAGATTTTCTGTTGTTGAATTTTCTTTTTCTGTTGTCTGTGATTCAAAGCAGTAAGATCTTTCCGCATTCTCTATATACAATGGGGGTATAATGTTGAGTTGTTTGTTAAGACCACTCCCCACGTCCAGCGTCTTGATCGGCTCTTGCAAGGTCACGTTCTCTTGACACCTTATCGCAAATCTGCCCGTGAGTGTAAAAGCTGCTGGTGTTACACTAAATGCCTGCTGTGTGCTTGCCCCGTGCTGGGCTAGCCTGAGAACTCAAAAGGGATGTTGGGTCCTCTTAGCCCTCTGTCTGGCGAAGGAGATAGGAGTTAAGGGACGTGAAACAGCGGAGATCAAGGTGCGGGCTATGGGACTGTGCCCACGGATGGGGGTGGAGGCCGAGGGCCTGAAGCTGAGCTTGGAAGAGGGAAGACAAGTGAAAGTTTTAGTCGTTCAGTCATATCTGACTCTCTGCAACTCTGTGGTGTAGGCTGCCAGGCTCCTCTGTCCCTGGGATTCTCCAGACAAGAATAGTGGAGTGGGTTGCCATTTCCTTCTCCGGAGGATCTTCAGGACACAGGGATCGAACCTGGATTTTGTGCATGGCAGGTGGATTCTTTACCATCTGAGCCACCAGGGAAGCCCTGGGAGCTTCCTGGGAGGCGGGGTCATGAGCTGAGCTCTGAAAGGTGGCAGAGTTGGGGTCGGCTGAGAGGAAGGGATAGCTTTGCAGGCAGAGTCATGACCTTGACCAAAGCCTCCAGGCGGGATCCTGACAGGATCCTCTGTCCATGGGGATTCTTCAGGCAAGAATACTGGAGCGGGTTGCCATGTCCTCCTCCAGGGGATCTTCTCAACCCAGGGATCAAAGCTTTGTCTCTTATGTCTCTTGCTTTGGCAGGTGGGTTTTTTTTTTACCACTAGTGCCACCTGGGAAGCCCAGATAAAGGGCAGCCAGTAGCAAAGAATAGGAAACAGATCATGTTCTGGCTTATGTTGTTCATACATTGGATGTTAAGTCCGAGAGATGCTGTACTATGGCTGGCAGTGGCCACCCCCTGCCCCCCACCCCCCACCAACCCACGCATGGTGGCCTGGCCATGCCTGCTCCCCCTGGCTTCTAGAACAAGGTGGGCTCTGCCTGCTGCATCCACCTACTCCTGTCATCCAGCCAAAGGGAAGAGCAGACTCTGAGCAGACTCAGGGCCCAGGCGAGGCCTTGATTCCAGAAGTTTCAGAGGGCTGCTTCATGCCCACATCAGTCAGCAGGCCTCTCTCAAAAGACCCCTCCCCTGGCTCCTGGGGACCTCCCAGGACCTCCCAGTGCTGCCCTCACCCCTCCCGTTTCCATGGAGAAGTGCTGACTGTTTTGTTTCCGCTCTCCCATCACTTTCTGGAATTCATCTACATCAAAGCACAATCCCTTCTGTTCAGCACTCAACAAGGCTGTGGTGATTAAGCACTTAAATTGATTAATCAAATTTCCTGTGATGAGAACTACTGTCATTCATTAATCTGAGCGGGATTATAAATAAGAGATGGCAGATACAGGAGGCAAATGTGTTGACAGATCGATGCGATGGCCTGAATCACAAGTAGACGCCTGCCCCTGAGGAGCTGTAGGCAGCCTGGAGACAGAGTTTCCCTGAAGACAGAATTAGACTCAGATTAAAGAATCTCTGTTTTAATAAAGAGAGATGCAGAGATGAGCGGGCAGCCCCGGGGGTGGGGGAAGGGTGCAGGTTTGCCTACCAATGGATGCTGTGTTCCTGGATGTGACTGGATGTCTGGAATTGCACACCAGTTCAGAATCTGGGTTTTGGAGGAGGACCAGCCTTAGGTTCAAATCCTGCCTTCAGGGACTTTCCTCCAGTGGCAACTCTCTGCTCCCAATGCTGGGGCCCTGGGTTCCATCCCTGGTTGGGGAACTAGATCCCACATGCCACAGCTAATACCCAATGCAACTACATAATATATATTTAAAAACAAATCCTGCCTCCATGGCTCATGCGCTAGGTACTCAGCTAAGATGCTCATCTCCATCTCCCCACTGGTGAGATGTGAATATTAAAGCCGCCTCCCTCATGGGATGGTTATTAAGATTAGATGAAGTGAGATCTGTGAGGCACTTTTCATCCATTCTATAAATATTTATTAAGCACCTACTGTACGCCTGTGTCATGCTTGTATGTAGGGATCTGTGAGGAATCAGTGAGCATGGTCCCCACCCCTCTTGGAGCTAGCATTCCAATGGAGAACAGACATTGATCCTGCTTGACAAGATCCTGGTGCTGGAGAGGGCTGGGAAGAAGCCCAGGGGCTGAGAGCAGACAGGAACCAAAGAGCCTGACCTGCTCCAGGTACAGAGAGACTTGCTAGAAGAAGGAACATTTGGTCTGAGCTCTTAGGAAAGCCTGGGGCTAAGTTGGTATAAAGAGGCGGGGTGGGGGTCAGCTAAAAGACTGTGTAAGAGGGAGAGAAAAGCACAGATGAGGCCCTGACCTGGGAAGGAGTAGGGCATGGATGGGAGCCATTTGGAGGTCAGGGTGGCGAGGAGGCTGGCAGCCCCAGGTGAGGCTGGGAAGTGGGAGCAGTAGCCAGATTCCTCAGGGATTCTGGCCATGTTGAGGAGCCAGGTTTTATGAATCAGCACTGCCTAGGTGGAAGCTTTGATTGTGAGTCACTCAGGGATGGAGAAGGATATCCCCACTGAGGCACAGAAGGGAGAATCCCACCAGCCCAGGCCAGCCCACCACCCCATCTTTCCCAGGTGTCACATTCCCTGCTGACTTTCTGAACCCAGACACACAATGTCGGTCCTTCGTCTTTGAGCACTGCTTCCTGCCTGTGGTTCCTGCCCCTCCGGGATGTTCTCCCTGACTTCTGGTCTTGATGCCAACACAACTTCAGTTTCTAGCTTCAAGTGTACTGCTTCCCCACTCAGATCAAAGCCTCTTCCCCACTCCCCACCCCCTACTGCCATGACAGTCCCACAGAGCACTGCAGCCTCTTGTTCATAACCCAGTCAGAGAGGCAGTTCGCCCCTGATACATGTGTGATGTTCTCCCTGATGCCTGATTCCCTACACATGTGGGGTGTAGGCCCCAGGAGACAGGGACTAGGTCTGTTCTGGTCTCCAGTGCATCCTCATACCCTACATAGGGCCTGACGCAAGGCAAACCTCAGCAAATGCTTGTTGAGTTCACAGATGCTGAATCAAGGTGGCTTAGAAACATCAGAGAGATGGTGATGGCTGTGCCAGAAGACAGTGGGCAGGATAGGGGACCTCTAGCCCTGGGCATCCAGGTCTGCATCTTCTAGGTCTCAGGACTGAGCTCTTGCTTGGCATATGGCTATGCTAAGAGGCTGGCACCTGCTCTTACCTTCCTGCAACCTCCAGTGGGGTGGGGGAGATGAACAAGTCAAGAAATCATTGCAGTGCACTGAGATTAGTGTCGGGTGGCTCAGAGCAGGGGTCAGGGGATGTTCTGGATGGGCCAGTGTCAGGACTGGGTTTTTAGGAGATACGGGAGTTGAGAAATGAATTCTAGGCAAAGGGGTGGCAGCACGAAGCTTCCCCCTGCCCCTCAAGTTCCTGACTTCTTTTCTGTCTATTTTTACTTCCCAACATCCTGTTAAGCCTCTAAGGGTCCCCAGTTACACAGGCCAGAAGCAGGAGGCCCAGCCTCTCACACACACCTCTGCCTGGACACAATGACCAGGAAATGTCATTCTTAGTCTGGTGAGGTTCACACATCGTGATCAACGAATGAGCCATTCAAGCCTGCCCTCCTTCAGACCCCCAGAAAGAAACTGTAAGAGTCTGGTGGGAAGGGAGGGGCAAAGAGGAGAGCAGGGGGAAGCTGGATTCCTCCACTGGAGGTAAACCACTGGTGCTCAGAGAGATTAAAACTATCACTCCTTGTTGAATTGGCCTCTTCCTCTGTTTCACTGAATAATTAAAGGACCTTTATTAAAAGAGTTGCCATCCTAAAGATGTCAGCTCTTCATCTGTCATGTCCTTCCTCTGGAGCTCAGCCTCAGGGCCATGTCCAAGCACCCAGCCATGGATGATTCTTGTCCCAGGACCCGAGATCATCTCAAGCATGGCCTTGGGGACCTACTGTGCGCCCAGTGCTGAAGGAGACACAAACCTCTGGTGGTTCAGACTGGGCCTCTCTGGGTGGTTTCTGCTGGTGACAAGTTGAGCAGGGCTCAAGGGATGTGAAGAGCAAGAGGCAGGAAGGTGTACTTTGCCCAGCCCAGGGTTCCATGTGTCACTCCCTCCAACCCAAGCACTGGGCTGGGCCAGGACAGGTAAGCTGTGCATGCATGCTAAGTCACTTCAGTCGTGTCCACTCTGGGACCCTATGGACTGTAGCCCGCCAGGCTCCTCTGTCCATAGGATTCTCTGGGCAAGAATACTGGAGTGGGTTGCCATGCCCCGCTCCAGGGGAACTTCCTGACCCAGGGATCACACCCGCCACTCTTAAATCTGCATTAGCAGGCTGGTTCTTTACCACTAGCACCACGAATCTGCCCTAATGAAAGCATGTTCCAGCAACCTCTGTAGCACAAAGAGAGGAGTGATTAGGTCTAAGTGTCAGGTGGGAGGGGCATGGATGCCTTCCAGGAGGAAAGAACGTCTGAGTGGGTTTTGAAGGTATGCCCGCATTCACTGGGAACGTGGAGGGGTTTGGTGCAACCTGCACAGTTGGGTCATGGAGGGATGTGTCGCTGACGGAGATCAGAGAAAGGGCTGAGAAGTGAACGGGAAGGAGGTAACCAGAGCCTTCTAGAATGATCTAAGCAGCGAAGACTGCTGCCCTGAGAAGAGACTGCAGAAGTGAGATGCTGGCAGAGCTGGGGGAAGGGAAGCCTGTGGGAGCTGTGGTTGGAGCCAAGTGTGGGGGGGGTGGCAGCAGAGTGTGCCCACCACCCGCAGGGGAGCTGGAGGCTGGGCCGGAGGGGCCTGTAGGGGTGAGTGCCCAGAGCGAATTACCCCAGATAACCCTGGACTGGGGTAGGCCCTTCCCGGATTCAAGGGGTTGGACCCAAGATCCTGCATGATGGACAGATTTAGTTGCCTTTGCACTGTTTGACCCAGGCTGCCTGATGCCAAGGGAACCAGGGAGATGGCGGGGCACTCAGGACTTGGCAAAGACTTGGCTTCAGCAGGCGCATGACCTTCAGTCATACCTACCCTCACGTGAAAGAATCTGGCAGTTGGTTTGAATTTTTTAAGTCTTCCAAGAAGGTCTGAGGTCACCTGCTAAGTGATCAAAATCTCAAATTGCTGATGCTACAGTGGCTAGGAATGAAGGGACCTGAGGTTGGAGGTGTAAACTAGCCAACTATGTTGGCTCCAGTGGGGTGGGAGTCAGGCTATGAATTGAGCAAATATTTAGGAGTCAAGATGCTGTCATAAATGGGGCTCCTGATGTCTGGGTGTCCAAAGATTTGGGTTCACATCCGGGTGAGCCTGGCCCTACCTAGGAGGTCCTACTCTCCTCTGCTGGAAAATGAAGGTGTCAAGCTCATGAGTAGATGATCCCTCAGTACTTTCAACTCCAGACATTTTTCCGACTCCATGCATCTTCCGCCCACCTGCTCACCTTGCTGTCGGCAAGAGTTAAGTTTTAATGAGAAAAGAATTTCTCTCCGGAATATTGAGTATAATTAAAACTCTGCCGTGGGAAAAAAAAATCCTAGCAAACCTCAGAGAGGACTAGAGGAAGTGACAATGTTAAATAGACGTCCCCCATTTCCCTCTCCCTGTGACATGGATTATTAAGTCAGGTTCGAAAAAGTTCCTATTAAATATTTAAATATTGCATTAATTATTCATCATCTCAAAAATTGCTTCCTAACAGATCCTTAGGTAAATATAACAATATTTGATCACAAAAGCTGCATGGCCTGACAGAGGATCAGAAAGGGTGAGAATCTGCCTGGGGCACTGTTCCCACGGGCATGGGGAATCCCGCTTATGGGGAGGAGACTGGGCAAGAAGGACTGAGGCGGGAAGCGCCCTCCAGGGAGGGTCTTGGGTCGGCTGATGGAGTATGCGAGCCTGAGGAGAAATGAAGCGACATCCACAGTCATGATCTCGTAGGATTAGTGGTTCAGGGGAAGCTGAGCCTGGGTTGGTGGGGCTCTCCTCTAGGGGGTGCCTCTGCAGGCTCCAGAGGAACATCTTCCCTCAGAAGGGGCCTCTTCCAGCTGTGGGATCCAGCCGTCCCACCCTGGGAGGTGCTGTGAAAAGAACCTCTGTTAAACTAGTGGCTGGGCTGGAAACACTCCAGGTCCCTTCTGGGAGCTGAGGTGGTGGTGGCGGGGGCGGGGCGGGGGGGGACAGTGTTTCTCTATTTGTCATTGTCTAGTCACTCAGTCCTGTCTGACTCTTTGTGACCCCATGGACTGCAGCACGCCAGGCTTCCCCGTCCATCACCATCTCCCGGAGCTTGCTCAAACTCATATCCATTGAGTCAGTGAAGCCATCCAACCATATCGTCCTCTGTCATCCATAGCTTCCCCAAATTGCCCATGGCCCTGCTCAGAAGTTAAAGTGTCTGCCTGCAATGCGGGAGGCCCCCGGGTTCGATCCCTGGGTTGAGAAGATCCCCTGGAGAAGGAAATGACAACCCACTCCAGTATTCTTGCCTGGGAAATCCCATGGACGGAGGAGCCTGGTGGCTTACAGTCCATGGGGTCACAAAGAATTGGACACAACTGAACAATTTGACTTTCACTTTCCTGCCATTCCTTGAATAGACATCTGGTCTACCAAAGTGGGGTGGGGGAGCAGAAACTTAGTTGCTCAGTCATGTCCGACTTTTTGCGACCATATGGACTGTAGCCCACCAGCCTCCTCTGTCGATGGCGATTCTCCAGGCAAGAATACTGGAATGGGTTGCCGTGCCCTCCTCCAGGGGATCTTCCCAACCCAGAGATCGAACCAGGTCTCCCGCATTGCAGGCAGATTCTTCACCATCTGAGTCACCAGGGAAGACAGCCCCTGGTCTGCCAAAGAGGGATATAAATAGTTCTCTGTGGCCAGCGATTTTTTTAAACTCCCTCCTTTTTTCCTTTCTTAATTCATCTGGCCATGCCGGTCTTAGTTGTGGTGCATGGCATCTTCGTTGCTGCACGTGGGATCTTTTAGTTGCAGCATATGGGATGTTAGTTGTGGCTTTTGGAATCTAATTCCCCAACCAGGGATGGATCCAGGTCTTCCTGCATCGGGAGCGTGGACCACTCTACCATCAAGGAAGTCCCCAGAAGCTGTTTGTCCAGCCTCCCAGGCAAGTGCTGGGGTCTGCAGGGGGCTCTGCAGCAGGCTGACTCAGTCTCAGAGCTCCTGAGCATCGGGCTGGGTCCTCTTATGGCGGGGACCGTCCAAGCCCTGCAGGGCATGTAGCAGCAATCCTGGCATCCCCCACTCCCCAAAGTGCCAGCAGCAACACCAAGTCATGCCCACCTAAAATGGCCCCAGATGCTGCCTGGTGTCCCCGAGGTGGCAAAGCCATCCCTGGTAGGGAACCCTGCTCTGCAAGACAGGCTCTGGGAGAGCTTGTGCTGTGCATGGATGGCTGGGTGCTGAGGGGAGGAGCGGGGAAACTAAGCCAGTCATGGTGGAGGGTGGGCTGTCTTAGGATTTTAAGTGGGAGGGGGTGAGCACCGGATACCGCGCTCACAGTTCCCCACCCAGAGCCTTCCTGAAGGCTTGGGGGCCAAGGGCCTCCACCCCCTTCCTACCCCCTCCCACCCCCACCTCACAGCTACAGAGCCCCTACTGCTTACCAGCAATACCAATGCCCCCCCTTAAGGCCCACATTGAGCCTCCCTCTGCCCCCAGGCCCCCAACCTCCCTGCAGCCCCTCCCCAACCCTGCCTCCTTCCAGCTCCCCCACATCTCCCTTTCCAGAGCTGGGGGCAGGGGGCTGGGCGCCAGGCTATGGGCTGGGGGCCTGGACTCCACTCACCTCCACTCAACGCGCACTGGGAACACAGACCAGTTCCCCTCCCCAGGTCTGGGTCTCAGCTAATAGCAAGGACTCTGCCTGGCCTGGTGGGTGCCAGGGCCCTCTCACCCCTGGGTTCTCTTATCCATCTGAGTGGTTTGGGGGTTCAGACAGCCTCTCCAACCTGAATGTGAGGCACTTGGAGGGCAGAGACCCCATCATCTCCTGCTTCCTGGGTCAAAGGCTGGGGCTGATGCAGGACTCAGTGCCAGGTTTCCGGGGCTGCCCTCTGACCCCAGGCCAGCATCCACAGGGTTGTCGGCTAGAGCAATCCTTCTCCCCCTCCCTCCACACGGGCACTTGGGCTCAGAGAAGCTAGGCTGTTTTCCCAAGGTCACATGTACAAGGAAGCCAGGTTCATACCCAGGCCAGCCTGACTCCAGAACCCATGCTCTCAGTAACAGCTCACCAACTTCCTATGTCACCGAGTCCCCCCGCAGGTGAGCAGATCTCCCCCCGCCCCATCACCTGTGCTATCCTCTTCTCCCTCCCAGCTCACACCAGCTCCAGGTATTTTCAGCATAGAGAATGCAGGTACCCAGGCGTAGGCCTCCCCCACCTCCCCTGCTCCCTCCTCGCCCCCCACCCAGCCCTCACATTCTGGTTGGGGAGGGGCTGCAAGGATGGACAGGCTTCCTTCACCAGCAGCAGGCATGGGGGTGGGGCAGGGGCTCCCTGGAGCAGAATTCAGATATAGGCCTCCTGCTGTAAGCACTCCATCCTCAGCTCCTTATGCCCACAGACAGGAAGGTGTAAGATGCGATGCTCCAGTGGATCGGGAATGTTCTCAAGCCTCCATGTCCTGGAGGAAGGCCCATGTGCTGGGAGAGAGCCTGACCTTGGGGTGGGGCTGACCCGACTGAGGTCCCCAGCAGAGGCGGTGCACTCTGTGTCCAGGGTGGGGATGGGGCCCCTTGGCAGGCCTTTGCCTGCCCTGCTTGCTCTGCCATCTGGGCTGTTTTGCTATTGCATCCACCTATGGATGGAAAATGGCTCAAAGGTAGAGAAGCAAAACATTTCCCCAAAGAAAGCAGTAAGCTGTGTGACTGTTGATCTCAGTGTGGCCTGTCTGGAACCAGGGGGTGGGTGACAACAGTGGGGCCAGAGGCTCAGGGCAATGGCCTGAAGGAAGATGCTGGTTCACCTGGTTTTAAGGAAAACTGTTGAAGAGGCTCTGTCCAGGGGTGTGGGGTCTCTGGATGCCACAGGGCTGCTGAAATGATGGATGCCAGCCTGTATCTCTCATCAGGATGGGACTCGGGCTTCTTAACCTGAAACTGCACCCAAACTGGGAGGGGGGGAGGTGGCCACTGGCGTTTTCCCCAACATGAGACCCCCACCTCTCATCAGGGAAGACAGAAGCAGCAGGAGAGGCAGGCCGGCCCCCCTGGGCTGAGCAAGGATGCAGCCAGTGTGCTCCTAGGACAGGCAAGGCCACCCCCGAGCTCTACCCCTCCACTGCGAGGCCTCTTTCTTCTCCTAGAAAACAGGCCTGAGTAAACGCCGCCTCCTCTCTCAGAGCAGCTTCTGGCTGAGAAAGGCCTCTGACTCCACGCTTTGAAATGGAGAAGTAGCTAAGGGGTGAAACAGGGCAGTGGTCCCAGTTCTGGCCTTGTCAGCACATGACCCGTAAGGCCATGGGTTCTGCCTGGGGAGACGGACTAAGAGTGAAGTCCCACCATTCGGCCCAGCAGCCACTCAGCACCAGCTTTGAGGCTACCCAGCAAGCCCTGGGGCGGAATCCCTGTGAACTTGGACAAGTCCTGGCTCCTCTGAGGCTTGAGCCATCCTCCAAGTGGGATGGATGCTAATTCCCCCCCTTGAGTGTCCATTGTGAGCCAGCTGCAGTGTTACTTGCTCAGGAAACAGTGGCCAGAGACACACAATCCCAGAGAGATGACCTCAGTAGCTGAGCTGAATGCAGAACACAGCAAAGTATGATGTCACACAAGAGTTCTGTTCGCAGCAGCGGCAGCAGGAAGCAAAGCAGGACCCCGAAGCCTCAGCTCTGCCTCGAGTGGAGGAGCATGGTCGGGGAGAGCGGAACCACTGCAGCCCACTGGCCTCGCAGGCAGCACAGATGCAGAGTTGAAGACAGGTGGGATTGAATTAGCCACAGGTGCCTGGGGCTGTGAGTGCCCCCACGCGCTCCCCATCCCCCCCCATTCCCCCAACTGCCTGCAAGATTCAATACTGCCCTGTGCAGGTTAGCAGAATATTGGATTCCAAAGAGTCATATTTTAACGCTGCCGAATAGTTGCAGGCGACAGAAAACCTGTTTCTTTCCCATTTTACACATCCAGGAAATTTGTACCACATGCAGCCTGCATGTCATTACACACTTTAAAATATTGCATTCTCTCTCTCTCAAGCCCGAAGATCCATCAGGAGGCAGGTAGAATGCAGGGCTGGGGGGAGAGCCCCTCCCCCGCCCAAGAGCCCCTCCGTGAGGCCCAGAGGGAGCAGCTAAATGTAGGGCGTCTGCATCTCACAGTAAGAATCCAGCCTGCAGCCCCCACCCCCGGGGAACTTCCCTCCTGAGGCTTCAAGACAATCAGTTATTTCCCCAGATGGGGGAAGCTGGTGAAGGCACTCACGTGCTTGGGAGAAGCAGGTGTAATTACAGAGGTCCTGGCAGGGCAGGGCTTTAATGGATGGAGGATCCACTGCTAGACTTAAGTACACAGCTCTGAGCCCTGAGATCCCCCCGTCTCTGTGCTCAGACTCCTGGTCCGGGGAGATCGTCCTCCTGCCGTGGCCTGTTCAAGGGAGGAGCCAGTCCCAGTCTGCCCCCTGCCCTCCTCTGCCCCCTTCCAGGGCAGAGACGTTTACATAATGTTCTCTTGCAGATTGCACTCCTAGACCCTACAGGGCGGGTTTTCAGAAGGTGGGTTTCCAGGGCTGCAGATCACAGTATGTGGAGCAGCCACGGCTGCCTGGACTGTCCAGAGCAGCTCAGCCCCTGGTTTCCACCGTGCGTGGGCCTCACCAGCACCAGCTGGCCACCCTCCCTGCCGAGGCACTGCCCAAGGGTGTCTGGACCCCACCCCGGAGGTGCCAACAGCAGGATACCCCTCCTTCTCCAAAGCTTAGGCTCCATATCTCCTGAGGGATGTTTCCTCCTCTAGTCCTCTGCCCAAACAGCTTTTCTAGAACATTCAGTGCCAGGATTAGGAGTCATAGAGGAACAGGAGGCCAAACCTCCTTAAGTTTTTCAAAGGGGTGGAAGGCCTCCATGCCTGTCTGCCTTCTCTGTGCAGGCTCCTGGCATGGCTGGTGTAGGGGATTGAGTTTGGGCCGACCCTCAGCCCACAGAGCTCTAGCATAAGGAGTCCCTGCCCCCAGACATCCCATGTTCCTCCCCCGAAACCCTGGTTTCCTCTCAGCCAGGTCCCAACTACAGGCTATTCCAGGTCCCTCTCCTTTACCAGGCCAGGGCAGGCGAAGGATAAGGGGGTGGAGGGTCAGCAGAGGGGATATAGATGGTCACATCACACCCAGGAGGAGGGGACAGCCTCTCTGAGCAGCCGAACCTTTCAGAAAGTGATGGAGAAGAGATGCAGAGAGGCAGGGCAGCTCGACTTCGGGGCTGAGATCCAGATAGCAGGTGCTGGGCAGCCAGCCAGAGAGGGTGGCCCAGCCCCCACCCCAGGACCTGAGCCCCAGAGGCTGGGTCAGCCTTGTCCAGCCCTCCATGGAACCCCTAGCTCTTTGAACAGAGCCCGGCATGCCTAGGTGCTCAGCTAGTGTGTGTCGACTGGACAGGTGCCCTCACAGGTGGGTCGGTCTGTCCTCCATCCTCTGAGGTCCCGGAGCTGAGGCAGTGGCCCTGGGGAAGGGGTGCAGTGGGGTCCCTGCTCCGTGTCTGTGCCTGGGCCACTATTTTAGTTTGTTTTAATTGAGGTGAAGCTCACAGAACTTAGAGTGAACGGGTTTTTAAAATGTATTTATTTTTAATTGGAGGATAATTGCTTTACAATGCTGTGTTGGTTTCTGCCAAACATCAACATGAATCAGCCACAGGTGTACATATCTCTCTTCCCTCTTGAAGCTCTCTCCCACCTCCCACCCCACCCCACCCCTCTAGGTTGTCACAGAGCACCGGGTTTGAGCTCCCTGACATACAGCAAATTCCCACTGGCTATCTATTTTACACCTGGTAATGTGTCTGTTTCAATGCTATTCTATTCGTCCCACCCTCTCCTTCCCCTACTGTGTCCACAAGAATGAACCATTTTTACATGGACAATTCTGAGATACCTACTCCATCCACAGTGTTGTGCGGTCATGGCTTCTGTCTAGTTCCAAAACATCTTCATCGCCCGCAGAGAAACCCCGTACTTGCCCGTGATCACTCCCCAGCCCCCAGCCCCAGCCCCTGGTAAACACCCATCTGCTTTCTGACTCCATGGATTTGCCAGCTCTGGATATTTCCTATAAAAGAAATCATTCGGTCTGTGACCTTTGGGGTCTGGTTCTCTGTCAGAGCACTGTTTCTGAGGCTCACCCAAGCTGTACTGTGTATCACTAGTCATTCCTCTTTATGGCCAAACCACACCCCTTATGTGACTGTGCCACGTCGTGCTTGTCTGTGCATCCATGGATGGCCACGTGACTGTTTCCTGAGGAGCACTGCCATGAGCATGAGTGTATGTGTGCTGGCTTGAGAATCTTTTCCAGTTCCTTGGGCATGTATCTGCGAGCGGAATTGCTAGATTGTATGCTAATTCTACGTTTAGCTTTTTGAGGAACAGGACAGTTTCTTTTTCAAGGTTCCGAGAGATGTTTGAATAGCCTTGCTATCACCTGGCACTGCCAGGCTCTGAGGAAGCAGTGGACACTTCCCATTCAAGGGGCTAGTATGGGGTGGTGGGTGCTGAGAAATGAGACGGAGTAAGTGGGACCCAGACTGCAGTGGGCAGGCAGTGAATGGGCCTTTATCCTGAGGGAGGGTTGGCCACCTCTGGATTCACAGTAGTGAAGGGGCTGAGTCTTACCTGTGGTGCAGGGGCGGGGAGGCTGTGAAGCCAGCCAGGTGAAGAAGTTCACACAGGCAGAGCAGAGGGGCTGACAGGAGGGAGCTGCCAGGTTTGGGGTGGGGTGATGGGTGAGGAAGATTCTGTGGGGCCATTTCCGAGGTGTGCCCTGGGGGTCTGCTGGCCCTGCACTGCCTCTTCCACGCGGTGGTCCCTGATATGAGGGCAGCAGTCTGGCCTTGGCCACCTTGCCCTCCTCCCTCCAGAACAGAAGGCAATGCCTACAGAGCAGACTTACAGGCAGGAGAGGGGGGTTGGCTGTAGGGGCAGAAGCCCCCACCTTATGAGAGAGAAGGAGAGGCAGGCAGGAGTTTTGTCTGCCCTGGGGACTGCTGTGGGATCTTTGCTCCCCCAGGCCTCCCCTGACCATGCAGCCTGCCCCACATAGCCAGGCCCCAGTGAAGGAGTGTATCCTAGCATGTGATCTGTTCCATAAAGGCCAGTCCAGCCCATCTTGAGGAAAACTGGGAATGTCAAGGGAAACCTGGACAGAATCCCAGAGGACCCGACTTTTCCCCCAGCCAACAGGAGGGTCTTAGCACTCATCCCTGTGGGGCAGACTTCTGGCTCCAGGTCTCCGGAGTTCCTGACTCTGGCCCCTCCTTCTTCCATGTCCATTTTGGCCAGTTCTAGGAAGCTCAGCCTCTGCTGCTTATTTTAAAATGAGCCCTGAATATTTGTGGAAGTTGGAGAGAAATGATGAGGGTGATGCCCCCACACACAACCTGAGTGGGGTCTCCATCATGTAGCTGCCCTGAGCTGTCAGGGGCAGCTGAAGGAGAGCCTCTGTGATCCCAGGGAGGAGGGCAGGTGAGATGTTATCTGTGTGGAAGAGCACCCTGAGATGGCAGAAGGAGAGCGTACCTGGGGAAACCGAGGGAACCTGTGTTTACTGAAGACCTCCTATGTGTCCATCACTGCACACACATTGTCATTTAATCCTCATTCAGTCCAACAAGAAGGAAATGGCAACCCACTCCAGTATTCTTGCCTGGAGAATCCCATGGACAGAGCAGTCTGGTGGGCTACAGTTCATAGGGTCACAAAGAGCCAGACACAATGGAGCAACTGAACACACATAGTCCAATAAACCTGCAGGACTGGGGTCATTGTCCATCTGTCTTGTACTAATCAGGACGTTGAGATTCAAAGTCACCCAATCCATCCTGATCCCACCTCCACCCCAGCCCACCCTAGTCATTGTCCTATGACTCCAGACATACAGGTGAGTTTCCAACCCAGGTCTGGCTCCAACACCCATGTCCTCCCCCAGACCATCGGTCCCAAGAAGGATGTGGATCAGATCAAGAAATCAATGCTCAGGGAGACAAGTGGTGTAGGCAATGTTCATAGGCTGCTAAATGCCACCATGGAGTTCTCTAGGCAAGAATACAGGAGTAGGTTACCATTTCCTTCTCCAGACCCTGATCCTGGGAAAGATTGAAGGCAAAAGGAGAAGAGGGTGACAGAGGATGAGATGGTCAGATAGCATCACCAAGTCAATGGACATGAATTTGAGCAAACTCCAGAAGATAGTGGAGGACAGAGGAGCCTGGTGTGCTGCAGTCCATGGGGTCACAAAGAGTCAGACACGACATAGTGATTGAACAACGAATGTCACACTAGGGCAGGGGGCTCCGGGAGGCTCTGAGACCATCTTCAGTTTAGTCAGTTCAGTCACTCAGTAGTGTCTGAGTCTTTGCGGCCCCATGGACTGTGGCATGCCAGGCTTCCCTGTCCTTCACTATCTCTTGGAGCTTGCTCAAACTCCTGTCCATCTAGTTGATGATGCCATTCAACCATCTCATCCTCTGTTGCCCCCTTTTCCTCCTGCCTTCAATCTTTCAAAGCCTCAGGGTCTTTTCCAATGGGTCGGCTCTTTGCATCAGGTGGCCAAAGTATTGGAGCTTCAGATTCAGCATCAGTCCTCTCAATAATTATTCAGGACTGATTTCCTTTAGGATTGACTGGCTTGATCTCCTTGCAGCCCAAGGAACTCTCAGTCATCTTCTCCAATGCTACAGTTCAAAAGTATCGATTCTTCAGCACTTAGCTTTCTTTATGGTCCAACTCTCACATCCATACATGATTACTAGAAAAACCATAGCTTTGACTTGATGGACCTTTGTCGGCAAAGTAATGTCTCTGCTTTTTAATATGCTGACTAGGTTCATCATAGCTTTTCTTCCAAGGAGCAAGCGTCTTTTAATTTCATGGCTGCAGTCACCATCTGCAGTGATTTTGGAGCCCAAGAAAATAAAGTCTGTCACTGTTTCCATTGCTTCCCCATCTATTTGCCATGAAGTGATGGGACTGGATGCCAAGATCTTAGTTTTTTGAATGTTGAGTTTTAAGTCAGCTTTTTCACGCTCCTCTTTCACTTTTATCAAGAGGCTCTTTAGTTCCTCTTCACTTTCTGCCATAAGGGTGGTATCATCTGCATATCTGAGGTTATTGATATTTCTCCAGGCAATCTTGATTCCAGCTTATGCTTCATCTAGCCCAGCATTTCTCACGATGTACTCTGCATATAAATTAAATAAGTAGGGTAACAATATACAATCTTGACGTACTTCTTTCCCAATTTGGAACCAGTCCATTGTTCCATGTCTGGTTCTAACTGTTGCTTCTTGACCTGCCTACAGATTTCTCAGGAAGCAGGTAAGATGGCCTGGTATTCCCATCTCTTTAAGAGTTTTCCACAGTTTGTTGTGATCCACACAGTCAAAGGCTTTAGTGTAGTCAATGAAACAGAAGTGGATGTTTTTCTGGAACTATCTTGCTTTCTTGATGATCCAACGGATGTTGACAATTTGATCTCTCGTTCCTGTGCCTTTTCTAAATCCAGCTGGAACATATGGAAGTTCTCGGTTCATGTACTACTGAAGCCTCACTTGGAGAATTTTGAGCATTACTTTGCTAGTGTGTGAGATGAGTGCAATTGTGTGGTAGTTTGTACATTCTTTGGCACTGGAATGAAAACTGACCTTTTCCAGTCATGTGGCCACAGCTGAGTTTTCAAATTTGCTGGCATATTGAGTGCAGCACTTTCACAGCATCATCTTTTAGGATTTGAAATAGCCTAGCTGGAATTCCATCACCTCCACTAGCTTTGTTCGTAGTGATGCTTCTGCTTACTAAGGCCTACTTGTCTTCACATTCCAGGATGTCTAGCTCTAGGTGAGTGATCACACCATCATGGTTATCTGGGTCATGAAGATCTTTTTTGTACAGTTCTTCTCTGTATTGTTGCCACCTTTTCTTAATATCTTCTGCTTCTGTTAGGTCCATAGACGTCTTCAGCACACTTGTTTCCAGGGGCCAGGGTGTGGTTGAGCTCACCTTGCTTGGTGGGTCCCTCAGCTTCTCGTGGGCCCGACTCCCTGCCCATCCTGGCGGCTCTCTTCGGCCAGATCCAGCCATCGGTGTGATTCTGATTTGTGAGTTTCTGACACCACCCCTGATCCGTCTCCGGATGCTGGGAGCTCCTTGCACAGCTGGGCACTGACCCACTGCCCTCTCTCTCCTGTAGGAATGTTTTGTGAACTTGAGAAAAAATCGGGAAAGGGCCAATTCCCTCTGTCCAGCCCATTAATTCTGCATTCTCAGGCCCGAATTAACCTTGGCAAGGCTTTGAGAGGAGAGAGTAATTCTAACCTTAAAAATCTGCTGATTAAAGCTGGTTTCAGGAATTCGATTCCACTTAATGTCTTGGCAGGGAGCCCAGCCTTGCATTAACATAGCCAGACAGAGTCCTGGCGTTTTCCTCCAGCTTCGTAATAAACAAAACCCCATCGGCTGCTTTACGCAAGAATTCCTTGCCTGGACTCCCTGGCTGTGAGCGGCTGCGTGTGTTGAAGGGAGCCCTGGGTACCAGGATGGTGTCACGGGTGCCTGGATGGGGCGGCGCTGGGAGCTGAGTTCTAGCGGGCTCCAGAGCGAAGCGGTAATTACAGCCAAAGTGCCAGTCCGCGTGTGCTGAGCAGGGCAGTCATCAGAGGGCCAGTCGAGTTCTGGGCACCTCTTAGCCTCTGAATGTCTTCTGGGGGCTATGGGGTGGGCTCCCGGTGGCCTCCCTTCTGAAAACAGGGGACCAAGGCACGCAAGATGAGAAGGGCAAGGCCAGCTACCCGGGAATGCACACGGAAAACTTCCAGCACCATGGATGCAGCCCCTGGCCCCTTACAGAGGCTCAGTGACCCTCCCCTCTAATCAGTCACCACATACCCTAAACCCGGCAAGATCCAGTTATGATGTGTCAGCCTGAACAGGTCGGTGGGCAAGGGGAACACCAGTCAGACCGAGAATTCCTCATGGGAGTTCATTTTTCTCATCAGAGTCCCCACTTGGAGCAGGTGGGGGCCCGTGGGCAATGCAGGGGCTCTGAAACCGCTGGTGGGAAGCAGGGGGCAGGGGAGGGAGGGACAGAGCAGGGGAAGGAGGCCATGATCAGTATACACCACGTTCAAGATCCAGTCCAGCCACCTGGCCGGGCTCCAAGAAACAGGTCTCAGCAATGCACTTTGATGAGAGAGAGGAAATTTCACTTTATTTATTTATTATTTATGCCCAGTACTCTTAGGAAGTATTTGGGATAAAAACAGCCCAGACACAGTGAAACAGGCTAAAAGAACAGGAACTTCAGAGTGGGAAGGTAACCAGATCAGAATATAGAGAGAGAGGGAGAGAGAGAGAGAGGAGGAGGAGAGGGAGAAAGAGACAGACAGGCGTTCCTGCTGCTGCTGGCAGGGTGGGGGGTGCTGCCTGGCACACCCAGTGTGGAGAGAGGTGAATGAACACCCTCGTGGGGGCCCTGGGGACCAGGTGCCAGGAGGGACTTCTGAGACACAGAAATGCCCTGGGTGACCTGGTTTCCCAGAGCAGTTTGACAAATGCTGGGGATGGGGAGAAGGAGAGGAGCCCACAGACCCAGCTCAGGGTCCCCAGGAGAAGGGAAAGTGGGCAGGTGAGAGTGGCCAAATACCTGGACAGACCCCGGCCGAGGCTCTACCCTTGGGGTCACGTATGGGAACAGACGCTGGTAGAGACCACAGAGGGTTAAACCCATGGCCCCCTCCCACCTGCCCTGGTCTCCAGCTGGAGATTCATGACTCAGATCAACTCCTTCCCTAAATCCAAATTTACCTTGTTATCAATTTTTAGCCATTATTCCATTTTATGCCCACTAATTTATTAATCCTGGAACCCCCCAAAAACAATAAAGCTGAAGCTCCAAGCAATTTTATTTATATCTTTAAACATGATTTTTATGCCTTTTTATCTAAAAATTCATTTAATTTTTATCACCCTCCTCACTCATGTCATGGTTAGGCGGCAGCAGCTCAATTTAGATGGGTTCCTCCTGCAAATGCTTAGCCTCCCCCGTGGGAAGGCAGCCCAGGTGAGCGGAGGCAGGTGGGTTTGATGCTGTGCAGTGGCCCCAGGTCAGGACTGTCTCCTCTCCAGCCCCTGGAAAAGGCCAGAAGTGAGGGGACTTCCCAGAACACACAGCATCCCCTCATCCCTTATCTCTGCCCCTCACTTCCTCTTCAGGTTCCTTCATAGCTACTGAAAGGGCCTGTGCTGTGAAGATGGCCTAGAACTTTCCAGAGTGAAAACTGAGCACCTTTCTCCAAGATCCACTGCCTGTGTTTCTTGCCACTCCCCACCCAGACCCAGGGGCCATGAAGCCTGAAGTGGGGGTGGGAGGCACTGCCTCCCTCCTTCCCCCCAGGCTACAGCCCACCTGTCCTCCCCCCAACAGAGCCCCCACCTGGAGGGTCTCCATGGTGCTTTCTTCTTGTCCAAGGTGCCACCCCCCCATCCTATGTGCCCTTCCTCTGAGCTCCCGCCAGTGCAGGTGCCTGGGGTTGGGGGGGGGGGTCTCTCCTGTCTCCAGGGACTAGGGGCTCACAGGCACTTCCTGCAGGACAATGGGGCGAGGTCACACATGTGCTGGGCCTGCCAGGCACTACCCTGTTCTCTCCTGCACGCTGCCCATCTGGGAGGGGTGGCAGTTTGTTGTCCCCACATCAGTTTCTCTCTGCCCCTCAATCCCCCCAGCTCTGAGGACACACTTCTGTGACCCTGGACAAGGTGTTGACATCTCTGAGACCCCATTTGCACATCTGCACACAGGGCTTTGGGTTCTGGGAGGTGCCGTCAGAGATCGTCTTAGGAGAGGCGTGGGGCTGAAGCCCAGTCAATGATGATCTAATATTCCAGGTCTCTCCTGTAACCCAACCCCGGAGGCCGAATCAGACTGCAATCCATTTAGCTCAAACTAATTTTAAAGCAATTCGCTATTTAACAAGTTCGGAGGCCCTGTAGTTTTGCAGGCAGCCTGCGAATTGAATCATTTAGTCTAATCTTAGATTAATACAAACCAAATCCTCTCTCTAAACCACAAGACTGAAGGTCCTGGAGCAAGGGTGCAGGCCAGGCACAGAGCAGACAATATGGAGTGTGGTTTACACGCCCTCCTATTATATGGGAGCCGAGGCCCAGCCCAACCCAGGTGACTTCCGAGTGTGGCCATTACCATATCAGACACTGGAACTGGAAAATTCATCTGCCCTACCTGGAATATTCTGGATGAATGGCCCTGCCTTGTCATTGCTTCAGAGCAGGATGAATTATTCATCTTGGTGGATTTTCCCTTCCCTTCTATTATCTCTTTTTCTTCTGCCACCTTTATATCATGTGTGCATGCTCAGTCACTTCACTCGTGTCTGACTCTCTGCGACCCCATGGACTGTAGCCTGCCAGGCTCCTCTCTCCATGGGATTCTCCTGGCAAGAATGCTGGAGTGGGTTGCCATGCCCTCCTCCAGGGGAAGGGGATGCATGTCTTCTGCATCTCCTGCATTGGCAGGTGAATTCTTTACCCACTGAGTCACCTGGGAAGCCCCTTTACCATGACACATCTTAAATCTATTCATTTTTGTCATGTGGGCATCAGATTCAAGTGTGAGATAAACCAGGCACTTAAAATCTGTTTGTACTCTGATTCCCTTGTGGAGATATTCATCTCCCCAGGGAGAGACAGGCGAGGCCACTGGGGGACCTGAGACCAGGCCACTGAGGAGGCATGTGGGCCACAAGCCTAACCCAGGTCTCGCTCCCACCCCTGCTGGTGGCCTGGCTGCTGGGGGCTAGAGCAGGACTGTTTGCAGAGGAGGTGGCAGGGGCACCCTCATAGGGAGGATTGTTGTCCTTTAGTCGCTCAGTCTCAGTCGTGTCCAACTCTTTTGTGACCTCATGGGCTGTAGCCCACCAGCCTCATCTGTCCATGGAATTTCCCAGGCACGAATACTGAAGTAGGCAGCCATTCCCTTCTCCAGGGGATCTTCCTGACCATGGATCAAACCTGCCTCTCATGCACTGACAGGTGGATTCTTTGCAGCTGAGCCACCTGGGAAACCCCATAAAGACGATTAGAGATGGAGATTTGCTGTAAACACCCTAGTCTGGAGACACAGTAGGTATTATCTCTGTGTTAAAGGAGGCTTTGGTGGGGAGACAGGAGGCAGGGGGAGAAGCTGGGGAGTGAGCTTTTCTGTGTTGAACACAGGGGCTCAGGGATTCACTCACTGTGAGCACCAACCATCAAACATTCCAGCCCCCCAAAGTGGAGCTGCCCCCCAACACCCCAGCCTCCACTTCTTCCCCCAGAGCATAGTTTCTCCAAATCTTGGGTCCAGGGATCCCAGGTTCTAGGGGGCCCCACTGAGCATCTCTGAACTGGGCCCCTGCTCATGTTCTCTGGAACCTCAGGGTCCAATAGAACTTTCCATGATGACGGGGAGCCACTGACTCCTGTGATTACTTGAAATGAGCCTAGTGCCAAGGAACTGGAATTTCTAGTTTCTAGTTTGTTTCATTCTGCGTAATTTGAATTTGAACAAATTCTCCTAACTGTGATGCCCTCCTCTAGAGAGGCCTATCTCGTGATGCCAGGGATGTGCATTCCCACAGTCCACAGAATAAGATTCTGGGCTCAAGTTTCCCCAGAGGAGGATGTCGACAGCAGGCCTTGGCTTTGGGGGTTCCCTGCCTCCTGTGGGAGGGAGCCCCCAAAGAGCAGAATGCAAAGGTCTTGCCCAGAGAAGAAATTTCGTAGGTGATCAAGGCCATGGGGATGAAAAGCAGCTTACCTCTCCAGTCCTGCTCTGACTGCTTTCAGCTGCCTTTACTTTATTTCACTGAATTCTGCTTAGTTCATAAAATGAAGATGTTTGACCAAGAGAAGAAGCCTTGTTCTCAGTGAACACCTGTTACATGCCAGGTCATCCTCCATGCCAAGCACGGTGCCCGAGTGTCTGTTGATCTCACACTTAGGTGATGCATGTCACACTCTGGCCCCCCAAACACTCTTCTACTACTGAGTCCAGTTTGAAAGACAATCAGGTCCTCTGAGCTTCCTGTGGATGATGCTGGGGAGGTGTAATATATTCGGTTGTTGTTGTTGTTGAGTTGCTAAGTCATGTCCGACTCTTTGTGACTGCAGGGACTGCAGCACGCCAGGCTTCCCTGTCCGTCACCAACTCCCAGAGCCTGCTCAAACTCATGTCCATTGAGTTGGTGATGCCATCCAACCATCTCATCCTCTGTCGTCCCCTTCTCCTCCTGCCTTCAATCTTTTCCAGCATCAGGGTCTTTTCAAACGAGTCAGTTCTTCACATAAGGTGGCCAGAGTATTGGAGCTTCAGCTTCAGCAACCGTCCTTCCAATGAACATTCAGGACTGATTTCCTTTAGGATGGACTGATGTGATATTCTTGCAGTCCAAGGGCTCTCAAGAGTCTTCTCCAGTGCCATAGTTTGAAAGCATCAATTCTTCAGTGCTCAGCCTTCTTTATGGTCCAACTAAACTCCATACGTGACTACTAGAAAAGTCATAGCTTTGACTATTTGGCTCCCCGTTGGTAAAATGATGTCTCTTCTTTCTAACACACTGTCTAGGTTTGTCATAGCTTTCCTTCCAAGGAGCAAATGTCTTTTAATTTCATGGCTACAGTCATTTTGGAGCACAAGAAAAGAAAATCTGTCACTGGTTGCACTTTTTCCATTCTATTTGCCATGAAGTGATAGGACTGGATGCCATGATCTTGGTTTTTTGAATGTTGAGTTTCAAGCCAGCTTCTTCACTCTCTCACTCTCATCAAGAGTTCCTCTTCACTTTATGCCAGTAGAGTGGTATCATCTGCATTTCTGAGATTGTTGATGTTTCTCCTGGCAGTCTTGATTCCACCTTGTAATTCTTCCAGCCTGGTATTTTGCATGATATACTCTGCATAAATTAAATAACAGAGGTGACAATATACAGCCTTGTTGTACTCCTTTCCTGATTTTGAACCAGTGCATTGTTCCATGTCCAATTCTAATTGTTGCTTCTTGACCCATATATAGGTTTCTCAGGAGACAAGTGATCTTGTACTCCCATCTCTTTAAGAATTTTCCACAGTCTGTTGTGATCCACACAGTCAAAGGCTTTAGCATAGTCAATGAAGCAGAAGTAGAGGTTTTCCTGGGATTTCCTTGTTGTCTCCATGATCCAATAAATATTTGCAGTCTGATCTCCGGGTCCTCTGCCTCTTCGAAACTGCCAGCTTGTAGATCTGGAAGTTCTCAGTTCACATACTGCTGAAGCCTATCTTGAAGGATTTTGAGCATAACCTTGCTAGTGTGTGAAATGAGTGCAATTGTAGTGCAACAGTAGTTGGAACATTCTTTGACATTGCCTTTCTTTGGGATTGAAATGAAAATTGACCTTTTTTAGGTTTCCACCATGGTTATCTGGGTCATTAAGACCTTTTTTTGTGTGTATTTCTTCTGTGCATTCTTGCCACCTCCTCTTAATCTCTTCTGCTTCTGTTAGGTCCTTACTGTTTCTGTCATTTATCATGCCCATTCTTGCATGAATGTTCCCTTGATATCTCTAGTTTTCTTGAAGAGATCTCAAATCTTTTCAATTCTATTGTTTTCCTCTATTTCTTTGCATTGTTCATTTAAGACAGGTTTCTTATCTCTCCTTACTATTCTCCAGAACCCTGCATTCAGTTGAGTTTATCTTTCCTTTCTCCCTTGTCTTTCACGTCCCTTCTTTCCTCAGCTATTTGTAGAACCTCCTCAAACAACTACTTTGCCTTCTTGCATTTCTTTTTCTTTGGTACGGTTTTGGTCACTGCCTCCTATACAATGTTATGAACCTCCATCCATAGATATTCAGACACTCTACCAGGTCTAATCCCTTGAATCTGTTCATCACCTCCACTGTATAATCATAGGGATTTGATTTAGGTCATACCTGAATGGCCTAGTAGTTTGCCCTACTTTCTTCAATATAAACCTGAATTTTGCAGTACTGAGCTGATGATCTGAGGCACAGTCAGCTCCAGGTCTTGTATTTGCTGACTGTATAGAGCTCCATCTTCAGCTGCAAAAAAACATAATCAATTTGATTTCGGTATTGATCATCTAGTGATGCCCATGTGTAGAGTCGTCTCTTGGGTTGTTGGAAAGGGTGTTTGCTATGACCAGTGCATTCTCTTGAAAACATTCTGTTAGCCTTTGCACTGCTTCATTTTGTACTCCAAGGCCAAACTTGCCCGTTATCCCAGGTATCTCTTGACTTCCTGCTTTTGCATCCCAATCCCCTATAATGAAGAGGACATCTTTTTTGGTGTTAATTCTAGAAGGTCTTGTAGGTCATCATAGAACCGGTCAACTTTAGCTTTTTTGGCATCAGTGGTCGGGGCATAGAGTTGGATTACTCTGATGTTAAAGAGTGGTCTTTACATTTTTTTTTTTTTTTAATGGTTGGGAAAAAATCCAAAGAAGAATGATATTCATGACAGGTGAAAATTATGCAAAATTCAAATTCCAGTGTCCATAAATAAAGTTTGGGGACACATTCATTACCTGTCATCTAAGCTGCTTTTGCCCTCCAGCATATAGCTGAGCAGCAATAGCAGAGACCACCTGACTCACAAGGCTGAGGATATCTACTTCTGGCCCTTTGCAGAAAGTCTGCCAATCCCTGTGATAGGTGAGATGCTGATGGGAACATTGGATGGCAGAGGGGATGTCTAATACCCTGAGACACAGCCCACCTCCCCTGCTGCCCCCTGCCTCCATAGGTGTCATTTCCAGGGATTCCTCCCACTGGCTGTGTCAGGACAGTCTCTGTGGAGGAGGGAGGACCTAAGATGGACTCAGGAGGGGTGGAGTTTGCACAGGAGAGGACGGAGCCCACCCTGGGGTGTGGGGTTGTACGAGGGAACACGTGGACGTGGGAAGCACTGGTTTGGCTTGCGAAAAGTGAGTCAACCGTTCTCTAGAGCAGAAGCCAAGAGTGGAAGAAACCATGGGGGGTGGGAGGGGCTGAGCTCCTGTTGGAAAGAAACAGTTGGAGATGGAGATGGAGAAGCAGCCTTTGAGAGCTGGACAGGAAAGGGGCCCACCCTCCAGTCCCAATGCCCACCAATAAACATCTCACCACCTGAGACATTTTCTTCTTGGTCCACCAAGGCCACTGGATATTGAACCCTGATGGACCCTCTGGCACCTGGGGGACCCCCAGCAGCTGAGTCTGTTGGGGAAAAAAAAATCCCTTTGAGGAGATTTGAGGCTGACACTGCCTTCAGAAACATCCTTTTCCAAAACATATATTTCAAAGTGAAGGGAGTTCTTGTCTGCTATTGGTTTCCCCCTGTGATTGTATCTTTCCTCTTTATTTAAGGAAAAAAAGGAAAAACAGTCTATAGTGTCACACAAGCAATTTTGAATATTTAAGAAAAAAACTCTTCCTTGCTCAACTGTCATGTGAAAGGGAAGCTGTCATACCTTAATTTTTTGAGTATAACTAATTTGAACGTTACTTTCATCTAAAGGGTGATGTTCGCCTGCATTTCCTATAAATAGCTAGTTGTTTTCTCTTTTTCTTTCCTTGTTTTATGTGATGCACATAAACAAGGGGCCCTGTGTGTCCTTTGCTGCAAACACCCCCACACGTGGGTGCACTCATCCCTTGAGCTCACACACACACATAGACGTGCACACTCAGCAGCACCCACCAGCCCCAGATGGAACTCTTCCCCCTCCATCATGTCACAGCCCCCAAATGCAAAACTCACCCCAGGGACCACCCCCAAGGGACCCCCAGAGCCTGATCCAAAAGCACCAGGAGCTGGTACAACACAGATGACTACAGAAAAACTTGATGGCTTTTTTGATTAGTGGTTAAAGGAATGGATTTGATATGCTGTGTGCAATTAATCTATGATTGGCTTGGGGATGACTCTGTCATGCGGACTGAAAATGGGCTGGAAGGCTGCAGCATGAGGACGATGGTGACCATGGGAACTGACCAGGGAGCCTGGACCAGGATGGGGCTGTGGGTGGTTTGGAGTTGCGAGGTGTATAGGCATGCAGTGAGGCGGCCCGGCATGGCATGTACCCGCTGGTCAGAGAATCTGTGAATTCACGCCTTGTCTGCTCCACCTACCTGAGCCAGTAGGCATGGCTCTGTGTTGCCGAAACCAGCTTGAATCGATGGACCCCCTTCCTGGGCATCCCACAACATTCCTATGCTGAGGACATGGAGATTTCTACTGGCAGCCCAGATCCAGAGCTCGGCAACTTTCCGCTTTCTGTGTGTCTTCTCGTGGGGTTCTTACGAGCTCCTCAGAATCTCCAGTAGAAATGTGAAATCAGCCTTCACAGCTACACAGGAGACAGGAAGAGGACGGTGTCCACTTTGCAGCTGGGCTGGATGAGAGCCCTCCCAGCAGGTGGACGGCAGGTCTCCCCCCATGAGCAGGATGCCTTGCTCTGAAATCCATCCCTTGCCAGCCCTAGTTCACTAAGACCAGGCACTGGAAGCCTCCCTCGAGACAGCTGTCCAACACTTGTCAGTTTTCCCTGAAACTGAAGCTTAGTCCCCACCTCTTTTTTTAATAGTATTTATTTATCTGGGTGCACCAAGTCTTAGTTGCAATATGTGAGGTCTTTCAGGTGTGGCATGCAGAATCTAGTTCTCTGACCAGGGTTTGAACCCAAGCCCCCTGCATTGTGAACTCAGAGTCTTAACCACAGGACTGCCAGGGAAGTCCTCACAAGCAGAAATTAAACATGTATTGTCTCTGGGTCTTGCCCTGCACCAGGCTGTCGAGGCCAGTGTTCTGAGGGTACTGTTTGGGGGAACTATGGGCCACCTTCATTTAAAGGTCCTGCCTGCCAGGAGCTCCCTTCCAGGAAATACAGATAGACAAGTCAGCTATGGAGTGACTGGTGTGCTAGGCAGGACAACACTGTCCGGCAGGACTGTCTGATGCCTTCAGGCTTCTTGAGTCCTTGGGGCTCCCTGGGGAGCTTCCTCCCTCGATGCCATTTGACACAGCTGCTCTCATCCAGGGTGCCTCTCTCCCACCTTTCTAAGATCGTGCTTCTCATCTGCAGAGACCAGAGATATCAGATCACCAGGGTGGTTGGAGTAACATCTAAAAATAGACTAACTAGGTTCTGAGTGAGGCCCGGAGGGTTCCTCTGATTAAAATGCATGAGCCTTGATGTAGAAACGGCGATTTTTCTTTTTAACATCACTCTGTTTATTGGATGGTTCTGGATGGTTCAGGGTAGGGGAGGGTGCCCAAGACGGGGTTGCTGGGATGGCTGGGGAGAGGGGCCGTGCTCTCATGGGAGGGAAACACAGTAGGTGTTTGGTAAACTCTTGGTGATTACCTAGCACTTGGTGCAAGGATGCTGCAGACCAACCCAGACAGAACACAGTTAATGAAGGGGCAGATGGTGCTGCAAACGGCCATGTTCTTTTCAAGTTCAAAGAAAAGCGGTGGAAAGAAAAAGAGACAGGTGAAGAGGGGCAGTCGTTGCAAACTCTCTAGAGGATGATCAGTGCAAAAGGAGGCTTTCATTTCAAAGGAAGGGAGAGACTTCTCCCAACAGTTTATGTCTCCCTCCATCCGGCTCATGGCCTGACTGAAAGCAATGAAACTGCCCACAAGGACACGCTGCATCCAAATGAAGGGGCTGATGTAAGTTGCAGGTGGCTTGCTCCTCCACTGCAACCAAACGCTCATAGAACTGTCCAAACATGAGGCTCCTTTGGCAGGAAGGAATGAGCTATCAAAAAAATAGTTTTTTTTTTTTTAAAGAAAGAAACAGTTTATTGAAAACCTGAAAAGTCAGAAAAGAATATTGCCTTCTTAATAATAAATACACATTTTGCGGGCAAGAATTGCAAGGGAATCGTTTAAATTAATTTCCGCTTTGTTTGTTTGGTTTGTACAGGGCTTAAGTCCCAGCTGACAGCAATCTGTAAAAGTTCTAACATATTGGAAATCTGATTTTCTTGCAGCCAGAGTCCCATAGTCCAAAATGATTTCTCTTTCAGCTCTGCTAATCAGACAGGCAGGGCTCAAATGGACTCCTAGTTGAACCAAATTGCACTTGGTCTTTTTGGGGGTGTGAAAAATAACTGATGAAAGCTGTAAATGCAGAGCTGCCGGTCATCGCTCTCTGCAGAGTTGGTGTGGGTGTTGGGGGACTTCGGTGAGAAGGGAGGGGAAGACCTTCCCATCCTTCGTCCTCTGAGGCTCTGTGGCCTGCCTCCTCTTTCTGCCCCTTCTGGAACCCGTGCTTTGGGAAGCGGGGAACTCCAAGGAAAATAGAAGGAGTTCATTCTAATTTGGAATTGGCGACTCCAAAAGAAAAGACAAATTTCCTCCCGCTCGGACTCTGAGAGTTGTTTCAAGAGGGATCTGACTGTTCTCATTAGCTCCTTTTTTTTCAGCCCTGCTGGCAGGCCGGCCCCCACAGCGCCCACTACATGATGTGCTGCCCCTCCCCGGGTCCTGGTCAGCTCACCTGGATCTAAGAGACAAGCTCCATGAGAGCTGATCCTCCTCATGTCCTGTCTCTATGCTGTTCCTGAACTTGAATCCTCACCCACCTTCTTCATCCTGCCTCGAGCTGCTTTTTAAAACCAGATCCATCTGCAAAAGATGCAGGTTGATACTTACAACAAGCACATGTATGAATAGAAAACTAAATAAAAACCAGAAAGTGGGGGGTTTTCACAAGAGGTCTCAGGCTCCAGAGGTTAGCCTGAGGAAGTACTGCCTCCTCCCAGCCCTCTAGCCTTCAAGCTCCTCCCAGCCAGGGTCACCAGGGAGGACTCTCCTTGACCAGGAAAGGTCTGGAAAGTGTGTCTGTTCAGTCCCTCCCTGAACACCACGGGGTCTTAACGCAGACTCTCTGCATGAGCTCCAGGGTAACTCCCAGGGTAACCGCCCTAAAGTGATGGGCATAATGTACACATATGTGCATTCTCCTGGCCCCTGGCTTATCTGGGTTCCCACGTGTCCCCATGACCCCACAAGGGTGAGCACCCCAGCTGTCCATCTGTGTTGCCCACTGGGATGTCCCAACTGTGCTTCTTAGGTGTATACCAGACCTTAGCCTTGGGCCTAGAGCCAGACATGGAGGCACCCACCCCTCGGTTCCCTGGGGTGGTGGCAGCGTGTGTGGCCCTTTCTTGCTCCTTCTCTGTTCTCTGTTCCTCCTTTCCCTCTTTCCAACTGAATTCTCGTTTTTCCTCTCTCCCTAGTGCTTGTACGGCTGCTATGTCCATTCCTCCATCATCCCCACCTTCCACCGGAGGTGCTACTGGCTCCTTCAGGTAGGTGGCTGGGACTGGATTCTTCTTCCGTCTCTGGTACTGGGGAAGGGTCTGCGGAGGGGGCTGAGTCGGGCGGGGCTCCTGCGTGCGGCGGCCTCCGGCGCAGGCGCCCTGGTCAGCTTTCCTTAGGAATGTTGGCGTGTGGCACTGAGGCCAGCTATGCAGTTAGCCCGGTGCAATGATAGGTACCAGGAAAAGGAGAAACTCTGGCGGGGAGAGTCCTTGCCTGCCTCGCGAGGATAAAATCCCTCCAGGTGCTTCCAGGGTACCTCAGTTTCCTCTGAATGAGGACAGGGAAGGCTGGGCACCGTGCCCCTGACTGAGAAAAGCCTTTTGGCTGAAAACCACGTATTTGTTTTCTCACATGGGTTCGTTGTAGTCGGCGGGCGTGTAAAATCGGCTTCCAGAGCCACACCTTTTGCTGTCGGATTGTTTGGGACAGTTGTTGGCAGAGCAGGAGCCCCTGGCTCTGGGGGAAGGGGCTCTGTAATCGATTTGTGATGTCTGCTGTGGAGCAGTGTGGAGAGAGGAGGGAGGAGCCACCCAATCCGGAAGCTCCAAGGGAAGCCTGGCGGATCCTCTGTCCATGGTGCTGATGCACTGCCCTGAGGCCGCCCAGCCTCTGGCCGATTGGTTGTGTTGATGATCTTCTTGCCTAGTAGAAGGTGTTGCTATGTGAGTGGAAGGGTCTAAGGGATCCACCCAGTCAGCCTGGACCTGGGTCCTTTCCAAACCCTGTCCTGTGATTTTCAGCCGCTCTCTGTAGAACCCATTCCTTGGCGGGCCCTGTCTGCATCACCGCAACTTCTTGCTATTGCCTCTGCCCAGGAATTGCTGCCTCTGGTCTTGCCCTCCATAGGTCTTACTTTCTGTGTCCACTTTGGTTCAGCTTAGCCTGGGCCCCAGGGGTTTGGGGAGCTCCTCGACCTGAAGGGTGCACTTGGGAGGGGTCCAGCAGATAGGAAAGCAAGCCCCCCCGCCCCACTGTTCATGGCACGCGTTCTGACAGAAGAGAGTTGCAAATGCCATGGAGTGCAGAAGAGCAGCTGGTTCCAGGAAAGGCAGCCTGAAAGATGTCTGCTAGGCACAGAGCAGCCTCAGCATCCACACCCAGACCCAGCCCTCTGCCCATCAGATCTGCCCTACCTCTGCCAATCAAGCCCCTTGGCTTCAAACACTTCTGTTCTCTTTGGTCCTCAGAAATAACTGTCTGTCGTTCAGTACGTTCATTAATGGGTAGCACCTGAGACTGTCCAAGGGAGGAGGTGCTAATTTGCAGACACAACTTCCTCGACACCTTGACCAGGGTCAGCTTCCCAGGGTCTGTCCCCCTTGGAGGTTGGCATAGTAACACCTGCCTCTGTAATTGCTCAGCCCTGTGTCCTTATGAAAGGGACCTTCAACGTGGTCCTGGGGTGATTCTTTCCAGGTCTTGTAACTAAGAATGGGCCCAAGGCATTTCTCCATCTTGCAAAGGGTCTTCTACACAGCTTCAGGGGTGGGGTGTGGGTTCCTCCTTGAGAGCAGAGATCTGGTGGAGTTGGAATGTGCTTTGTCCCCAGGGTTGCACTATGGCTGCCAGAGAATCACTGTTACCCCAAGCAGCCTCGTGACCTCGTTCCTGGGTCTCCAACCCCAGGTCCCGTGTTGGTGTTTTCCGCTTTCAGGCCCCATCAGAGTACCTTTCAGGCCCCATTAGAGTACCTCTTTCCTCTGCCTGGCCTGGCCACTGCCCTCCTGTTAGTGGAGCATCCATTGAGGAGACGACTTCCTGCCAGCCAGCCCGTCCGGCAGCCCCAGCTGTCTGCTCTCCCAGGCTGCTCCCTCTCCTCCAGGCCCTTCTCTTGCACTCCTGTCTCCACTCCCTCAGGCTTCGATGGCTTTAAAATTTCAGTGGATCTCCTTCCCTCTCCTTCTGTGATCTCAGACATCTCCAAGCAGCCATGATGTCTGAGCCAATTGCTTCCCAAATTGGATTCCAGTCACTCAGGCCCCTGGAGCGGGCTCACTGTTAGACGGGGCTACCCTCGCCTTTCTCCTGGGACCACGAAAGAAGTAGGGGGGGATCCTGCTCCTCTGTCTCAGCCCTCCCCTCCCTGGTGCTCTGGTCCGGGCCACTGTGTGCTGGTCATGTACCTGGGGTGACCCACATGCATCTGGGCTTTGCTACCTTTCAGCTGCCAGGGAACCCGAGTCTCCCCAAAGGCCAGGATCACATGATCTGGTTTCTCCAGGGCTGATCTGAGCCTTCCTCTCCTGGTCCCTGGGGGATTGTCTCTCCACCTTCTCCTCTGCATCCTCAAGCATCATTCTTATTTCTGTAAGCAGGTGACACAGTGAGGATGTACATGGATGTGGGGAGGGGCTCCTGTGCCAGGTCAGTCCCGGGTGGGAGGATGTTAAGGAGCAAAAACCAAAAACAATAGGCATAGTGCAGGGCCCGTGTGGAGCCCCAGAGAAAGTGTGGCAGTTGCCCAGCTCAGGGCAGTTGTTCTGATGCTAATTACACCACCAGGATAATGATGCATGGCCAGGTTTAATTTCTCTGCTATTAAATAGGAAAGAAGCCATGAGACACTGGCTCAGATGGAAATTGGCCCAAGTTTGCCTCTGACACCAATTACCAAGAAAAAGGCTTGGGTGGGAGTGAAGGTGTCAGGGCATTGACGGGATGAGAGCTGAGAAAGGAGGAGCTTGGTGCCAATGTGGCAACAAAGAAGCCAGCAGGTCCCTTAGGGGACCCGTGACATGCTGCTGGCCAATGGTGCCTAGACGGGCCATGCCTCTCACGCCCCACTGCCCAGGCGAGCAGGCTGGCTGGGGTGGGGGCCCCCATCAGAGGAAGGGGGCTTGGAGGACAAGGAAGGAGGGAAGGAGGGCTTCTGGATAAAGAAGAGTTTCCTCTGGGAGCAGCCCCACCCGTCCAGCAGCTGCCGTGCCAGCTGAGTGGCCATCTTCTGCCAGGCAGCCTCTGCGAGATCACTCCGGCCTCTGAGATCCTCAAAGTGACATGGATAATTCCAAGGCCTGTCAGCACTATGGGGATCCCACCCACACAGGCCTGGTTTTCCTCTCCAACCAGACTGTCATCTTTCCGAGGGAGCCCCCTGCCTCCTCCGACTGCCCCGAGTGCCCAGTGCAGATCAAGAGGGGCCAGCACATCCCCCCTGTTACCATGCTCTGCTACCAGGACAGGGGAGGGGCCAGCATGTCAGAGCCTGCATGGCCTGCCCCAGCTAGAAGCAGAGGGTCGGGAGCAGGAGTGAGGGAAGGGTAGGAGTTTCCCTGTGACCTGGCTTCGGGGAGGGTGTGACACCCCCCTCTCTCTCTCCATTGCTGATAAATATTTTATGAGGATGTGAGCCGACAGACACTGAGGAACCGGAGTCCTCCCCTGGAGTGGAGGGCGCGTAAGGTCATCGCCGTGCTCTGCGGGCACCACATGGTCAGCTGCATGGGCAGCATCTCGAGACCCCCAGAAGACCCAAGCTCAGGCCACTTCTCCAGGGCCTTTGGGGGGTTTGCCCTGGGACCTAGAGAAGCCCCTGTGCCCGGCCAGCCCAACCTCTGCTCCTCACATCACCAGCACCACTGAGGGCTCCATGTGTCCCAGCTGGCGAGGCCCTCATAGGCTGCCCCCAGCTTAGCCGCTGCATTTCCTAGATAGATGCTGAGGCCCAGAGAGGTGAGGGTGAGACCCAGGGTCACCCAACTGGTCAGCGATGGAGCCGGGCTGGGATCAGGCCTCCCTGTTCCTTCTTGCTCTGCCTCCCGTGGCCTTGATCATGGTTATTGCTGCAGCCTCCCGGGCCTTGAGTCTTGCTAGGGCCACAGAGGTGTGGCCCCACCTGCTGGCTGGGCCAGACAGCAAGGGGCGTCAACCTCCATCTCTGCCACTGTGGCCTCTCCTATTTGGGAATCTTCCAGTGCTTAGGCTCCAGGCTCCCTGCCTCCTCCTGTGTCCCCCTCCTGGGCCCCACACACCCCCTTCTGTGCTCTCCTCCCCCAGGAGGCCAGGCCCTCACTCCAGGCCAGACTTGCCAGCAGATTCTGTATGGCTCATTTGGAAACTATTTCTGCTTCTAATGAGTGTTTTTCTTTTTGCCCTTGTCCTCTAAAATGCTTAATGAATGTTTTCCGTGCTCAAGTGAAGCAGGGGGTGTGTCCCTGTGTGTCTGCCACCACCATTCATTCTGGGCTGTGCGGCTGTTGAGACCAGCTCACCGGGGCAGAGGCAGCAGGGGCTGCTCCCTAGCCACGTCAGCAGCTCACACCAAGGCCTGCAGGACCCTGGGTGCTGCTGTGCAAATACAGGGACCCTGGGGTTTGGGGGGAACCTTGGGATTGTGGTCTCCTGGACCTCTGAGAAGGGCAGCCATTCGGGTTCCCAGTTCGAGGACACATGGGTTGTAAGCAGGAGCGGGGTTCTAGCTTTGCCCTGACAACCCTGAACATGGCAATCTGGGACCACACAACCAGGCCCCTGGGGACCAACCTCCCACCGGGCAGTGTGTCTGACCCTCACCACCAGCCCCCTGCCCTCCCAGAGACCTGCTCTAGGGCACCCGTCTCTGTCTCCCTGGAGTGCCATTGTCACCTCTTATTGGGAGGCACTAAAACAGCTTTTTTTTTTTACTTTTTATTTTGCATTGTTGTTGTCTAGTTGCTAAGTCATGTCTGACTCTTTGCAACCCCTTGTATTTCAGCATACCAGGGTTCCCTGTCCGTCCCCATCTCACACACATGTTCATTGAGTTGGTGATGCCATTCAACATCATCCTCTGTCACCCCCTTCTCCTCCTGCTCTTAATCTTTCCCAGCATCAGGGTCTTTTCCAAGGAGTCAGCTGTTCATATCAGGTAGCCAAAGTACTGGGGTATAGCCAATTAACAATGCTGTGATAGTTTCAGATGGACAGCGAAGGTCTCAGCCACACATATACATGTATCCATTCTCCCCCAAACTCCCCTTCCATCCAGGCTGCCCCTAACACTGAGCAGAGTTCCCTGTGCTATACAGTAGGTCCTTGTTGGTTATTCATTATAAATATAGCAGTGTGGACATGTCGATCCCAAACTCCCTTCCCCCATTCTTTCCTCCACCCCCAGAAACCATGAGTTCAGTTCTCTAAGTCTGTAAGCAGAGACAGCTTTGAGCACCTGGTCCCAGGCCATGCGGCCAGGGAAAGGGGCACCTGCCTTCACACCCAACCTCGCTGCTTCCTGCCTGAACTTGAGCTTTGCCACCCCAGCCACCACAGAAACAGTGGGTGCAGAGTCATCACAGAGGAGTGCAGGGGTGATGGGGTGAAGCCAGCTCACCGAGGGGGCTCACTGTAGGCTGCCCTGGCCCCCAACCCCCCCCCCCAACCCCTGGAGAAGAGGGAAGCTCCACCTCAGGACTGACTGCCTTCCAGGATGGGGGAGGCCCCCATTCTTGCTCAAGCCCAGGGTCCCCTGAAAAATGCCCATGAGAACCACTTCCCCACCTGCCTGGCAAGACCTGGGGGGTCTAACTGAAGCTCTTAGTCCCTTTGTTGGATTGTGGGCCCCCTGCTGGCCTTTCCCTCTCAGCGTGGTCAATTTCCGTCCACCCCATCCTGATAGCAGAACTGCGGAGGACCCAGAGCGGGGAGCCTGTGAGGAGGGCGTTCCTTCTGCCAGGAGGAGGAGACTCCCAGGGTGGCTGCTGGCAAGGGGCGGGGGCAGTGGCCCGTGGCCCCCCAGGTGAACCAGATCTCTGGAGCTTCACAGGTGGTCAGACAGGGCCCCAGAGAAGGCCCTCTGCTCACAGCACCAGATACAGGCTTGGACCCCTGCGTGTCCCAAGGGAGCCCTGCCTTCCTTCAGAGGGATCCTCCCCACCTCGTGTGGCTCTCACCAGAGCCCTTGGGGCTTCTTCGCCTCTGGACAAGGCCTTCGGGCCCCAAGGGCATCTGGGTAGCACTGCAGGCACCGCCCATGGGCAGGGGGAGCAGGCTGTGGGCCCAGGCTTCCTCTCCCGGCCTGGGACTGGGGCACCTCATGGGGCCAGGGCCATGTCCTGACACCATACCCTTAGGGCCTCAGGGTGTAGCTCTGTCCATCGGCACAGACCTGACTGTGGATGTGAGGGCCTCTCTCTGAGCCCACTGCCTCCAGCTCCCCAGGAAGGGTCTTCCAATCTCACCGCTTCCCTGAAATGGCAAAGCTGGGGTAAGGCAGGGTGGGGGGTGTCAGGCAGGGGGACATGCAGTACGTGCCCCCTGGTCACCTGCGTGTGGCCCAGAGGTCACCCTTTTAGTGCCCGCTCAGAGCACTGAGTGGACAGAGGTTTGGGATGGTGTTCATGTGAACCCCTTAAAATAGTGGGATGGCATCATTAGCTGCTTGATGACACTGTCATTAGTCGGTTTATCTCATTTCTCTGAATCCCAGTTTCCTCATCAGTAAAACAGAACTGAGGATGGTGTGGATTGCTCAGGGCTATTGTGAGAATTCCCTATAAATGAAACACAGAGCATGTGGAAAGGGAGCCCAGCTTCTGGCCCTCAGCAAGTGCTCCATGGATCATGGACAGCTGAACACCAGCAGCTCCAGGTTAGACCTCTGGGGGCATCCTGACACCCCCAGGAAGCTGTGAGACCCCACCTCCCACCACCTCTTCATCTCTCATGGTACACCACACCCCCCACCAAAGTGGGGCTGGTCAGGACAAGCCGGCCAGGGCACCTCTCCTCCTTCCCTCCACTTACTCTGCAGCGACAGCGTTGTCACGGTTATAAATGTCCCTCCCCCTCTCCCAGCCTCAAAGTGACTTGAACTCCATCTGGTGAATGGTCAGCTCTTCTGCAACCCAAGTGCTTCTCCCCTTCCCCCATCGTCGTCTTCAGTCTGTCTGGAAGCGTGGCCCCTCCTTGGACCAGGCCCCACAGCCCTGAGGGTGGCCCTGCAGGTGAGCTGGGTTACCAGACGAGACCAGTGGGGCAGCTGGAAGAAGGTGTTTGCGCTCGCCCCCCCATCCCTAGGCTTATCCTAATGGGGGGACGTCTCCACGTGAGATAAGCTGGGTTCCACCAGGGGGCCACCCCTGAGACGTGGGAATCCATCCCTCTCCCTTTCTTCCTCCTTTTTTCCTTCTTTTCTTTCCTTCTTTCTCTTTCATCTTTTTTTTTTTAATGGAAGATATTATAGCTTCATAAAATGTACTCATGGCTTCTTGCTCAGTAACCGCTTTTATGTTTCATCGGGGTGAAATCGAATCGGTCGGGAAATAAAGCACCCAGAGCCCGCCCTGCACGTGGCCCTTGAACAAGGCCTCGCGGGCTCGCCGCCAAACAAAGCTTTGCTTGAGCTTAGAGAGATGGAGGTGCTGCCGGCAGGCTGACTCTGTCCCAATCAGGGCATTTTGAGCCATGCAGTTCAGGGAACAGAAGCAAATTGGTGCCTGAGAGGTCCCTGGCCCCTGGCCCAGGCCGGCTGGGCCCTCTCTGCTCCATCCTGAAGACCCTGCATGGAGGAAGTGGCAGCTCGGATCAGTGTAGCCCCTGTGTTGCACCCTCTGCCACAAGAGTGGATATGGCAGATGGCATGTGTGGGCTGGGCTGGGGCACAGGGTACAAGACTCAGGGGAACCATAGCCTGGGCACCTGGTGGCCCTCGGCACTTGGTGAGGCCCCAGATCTGGTTTTTGGGTTCTCACAGCTGCCCTAGGAGGAAAGTCAGGACTGGGTGAATTCACCCTGATTTCCTAAGGAAAAGAGGGTCCAGGAGAATATGGACCCCCCCCCCCAAAGACTAGGGAAAGCAGGGCTTGATCCAGGCCCCTTAAAGACACGTGGTCCCAGCCTCCAGAGCTCACAGGCCACAGTGGCCAGGCCAAGGGACACGGGAGGGGCAGGGAGCAAGGATGGGAAGGGAGGTAGCTCACAGTCCTGGAGCTGCTAATCTCTGAGAGTCGGTCCAGATGTCCAGAAGGACAGAAGGGTCTGATGCCTCATGTAGGTCTGCACTCTTGGCCCTCCTTCCCCAACTGACTGAGCTCTCTCCAGTCTACCAGGGACAGAACAGGACAGGGGAGGGAGCTGTCAGGCCTGGAACATTTGAAATCTCCTGTGTGGAGATGTGTGAAAGGCCCTGTGGCATCAAAGTCATTTCTGACCCTGAGTTTATGTGACCTATAAACTCTATTATGACCATAATCAGTGTTGCTGGGAGCCTGTCAATGCGATGAGTCCAGAGAAGGGAGCATAGCATGGGCTGGGTGATCAAGGAGGGCTTCCTGGAGGAGGAGGTGAACTCAAGGGTGGAAGATCGGGGTGGGGATGTTCTTCCATGACCTTTCTGACACATGGCAGACCTGGGCCAGAGTGTACAGCAATAAGGACATGTGGGGGTCCAGATCCATGGGCTAGGCGCAGGGCTGTCTAAGAAAGAGACCTCAGGACAGGTGTCTCAGACCCTGGTGCCTATTAAGTGACTTGGAGGGAGCGTGGGGAGAGAATGTGCCCCGATGTCTGGTTGGACCCAGGAGAAGACAGCAGGAGAGAGGGGGCCAGCCCAGCAGAGGCTTGGAAAGCCTTCCCAGGCTGAAATGAGACCCTTTTATCCTTATCGTGATGGTTATCAGTAATAGTAACAACAGCCATCGTAAGTCAGGGCTGCCATGGCCCACCAAGTGATGGTTGTTGGCAAATTATGGAGATGGGCAAGGTCTGGAAAGAAGCGCAGGGGCTGGGGGTTCTAGGCCAGAGTTCCAGAACGGGTCTGGCGCTGAAGGAGAGGCGAGTGGAGGCAGGAGGCAGGTGGGGCAGAGCAGAGACCCTGCAGACCATGGGATGGGTAATTAGACCGAAGCCCGGGCTTAGAAGCCCGGGAGAGGTTTTTTACCCGCGGAGACAGAAGCAGACATGCAGTAAGTGGTGAAGGCCTTCTGCGGAGGGGAAGGCGCGCGTGGGGATGAATTGTGGTCTCAGACGGATCATCCAGGGAGCCGCTTTCGTGTTCCGGTTTCATTCTAACTAGCAGCTTCCACTTCTTTCTCCATTTAATGTGCCTTGAAGAACGTGATGAGAAGATAAGGTAGACGCTAGGAATTTACGGCGCTATGCAAAAAATTGCTCAATTCCATTAAGATTTCAGGATCTTTGCCAAGGCTGCGCAGCAGAGCCGATATTATTTCCTTCTCAGACATCTTTGCTTGATTGCAATTTACGATGCCAAGGTCTCTGCCTTACCACCTAAAGCCTCCAGAGAAATATGTCCATCCCCCTGCCCAAAGCAGCCATTATCCTCGCTCGGGAAAGTCGCTGGGCATTTTCCAGAAGGTTCCCTCATCCTGGTTCCCTCCTCTGGCATTCCTAGGTGGTTGGTCTTTTCACCTGGTCACCTTGCTGGGGGGGCAACCCAGAAAGTCCCAGTGATCGGGTCTCAGCTGCTTGACCTTCGTTTTGGGAATCATAGCTGTCATAGCTGCCTGTGCTCCTGGGGTCCTCTGGGGAAGCAGAATGCTCTGCCCACACCTTGTGGATATGGAAGGAGGGGGCCTCCTGAGTGTGGGGGAGGCCTTGAGGCTGCTGAACAGGCTTCTCATTGGCTAAATGCTGGGACCCCCACACCCATGGTCCTTCCAGGTCTGAGGTTTGAAATCTGAATTCAGCTCTGCCTTCTACTAGCCACGTGACTCTGGCAAGTCAATTAACCTCTTTGAATCTTAGGTCTTGTCTGTAAAACAGGCATAAAATACCTCCCTGGGGGCTGGAAGAGGGTTGTAGAAATCTTGTGTCAGTCTTGGCCCCAAACAGGGGTGGCTGACCAATGCCTTTGCTCCATTTCCAGTCATTTTTGCTCCAGGGAGTTGGTTGGGTGGGTGTAATTGAGGAGGGGTTCCCTTGAGAAGGTCCCATCCAGACCACCTTTCAAATGAAGAAATACTAGTCTATCAGATGCAACCGTGTGACAGCAAACCCAGCTCCCTCTTTCACTCTGCGATCTCTGCGTGGTTAGTGAGAGGCAGCCTCCACACTGCAGCCCTCCATCTGTTGCAGCCCCTCCCCCCGGACCCCCTTGGCTCCCTGCCCTGCTGGGACTGACCGTCATCTATCCTGGCCCATCCTACAAACCTTCTGTCCTTCCCTTAGAGGACAGGGCTGCCCAGGCCAGACTGGGAGGCAGAGGAAGAATGAAGCTGCCAAAGCTGCAGTTCCTTAGGATGGAAATTATTAATTAGACTTATTATCCAGACCTTGTCAGCCTCTTAATCCTTCCGTCTGCAGAGGGGTTTATGCCTCCATGGTGTGTGTTGTCAGCTTGGCTAAGCGATTGCTTTTAATATAAAGGCAGAACAATGGGTGCTACAGTTTGGTTACTATCTTTATTTATCAAGCCAAACAATTCCTGCTCCCCTTCGACAGAGCATCCTTCAAAGACGGGGAGAAGGCAAAAGCGGCTTAATTTCCCTTCTGGATGGCTTATAATGTGGGCTTTTGTTTAATTATCCATTTCATGTAATCTTCAGCTGACATTCTGTCCTTAATATCCTAATCTTCTTTGGAGCAAAGGGGAAAGTGCTGTTTCCAAAGCAAAAGACAAAAGTTTGCCTCAAGGAAACACTTTCTATTTTGCCTCTGAAAGAACTCAAAGGGCCAAGAATGAAATTCAGATGTAATTTAACAGAGTGAAATGGCAGACGTGAGTCTTTGGTGACAAGCTCCACGTGTGAACGTCAGTGCTTGCTCAGGCCTCTGGAGGCACCCAGCTCGTGCAGTCGGACTGCCTGGGGGTGCTGTAGACTCTGGTCCCCCAACGTGACATCATAGCTGCTTTTACAACCGTTACTATTTCGAGGGCTCCAGGATGCAAGTATTCTCATGTGAGATACATCACACACCCCAGATTCACGACAGATGGTTTTAGCTGGACAGGTATATGTAGATGTGCACAGGTGTACACAGGTGTGCACAGGTATACACACATGTACACAAGTGAACACAGGTGAATATAGGTATAGATAGGTGTGCATAGGCATTCATAGGTAAACAGGTATACACAAATGAACTCAGCCATGCACAGGTACACACAGGTGGGCACAGGTGTGAATATATGTGCACAGAGGTGTGCACAAGTATACACAGGTAAACAGCTATACACAGGTGAACACATATGTGCATAGGTGAATACAAGTGTGCGCAGATGAACACACGTACACAAAGACATTAATGCTCCTCTCACCTCCCCTAGCGGTTCTCCTGCTTTCTTCCCAGGCAAAGGTTCTGGGGGTCCTGAAGGAGACTTACTGCCATCACCCCTAACCCACAGGTGCACAGGACCTCCTGGGAGCTCTTACCTCTCCTTTCTGGACACAGCAGAGTCCTCAGATACGTGTCTGCTCGTCATCGTTTTTTGCCCACCCCCATTCTTTCCTCCTTCAGCTCTCCTCCTCTGTGCAATGGTGGGGCTGTCTCGAGCTCACCTGTGACTTCCGCATTGCAGAACCCAAAGGTCACCTCACTCCATCCTCATTTCATCTGACCTCTAGCAACACTTATGAGGTTGGCCATTCCCTCTTTCTGGAATATTCTCTTTTACTGCTGGCTACCTCCCACACTGCTGGTTCTTTGCAGACCCCACATCTTTTCCTCAAGCCCTAGATCTTGGAATATCCCTGAGCTACCATCTCCTTGGGTCCTCTCACCTGGGTCCACGGCTTCACGTACCAGTTTTACGCTAATGCTCCCATATTTATACCTGTACCCTGATCTCGCCAGCCAGCACCTTACTGTTAATCCAGCCTTCTCTGCACTGTCCCCTCCTGAACTGTTATAAACCCAGCCCTCACCCCTACAGAGTCACCTACGCCTTGCTGGGCCCTGCAGAGCCCCCGTCTGGGGTCCTCCCCTCTCTGACCATCAGCAGAGTAGGCCCCTCTGCCTCAGTCAAGCCCGTGCCTCTGGCATTCACAGCCGAAGGCCTTGGCTGAGCCCGAGTCCATGATCCCCACGGGACATGCCTGACCCAGCTCGCTCCAGCTGAGTCCCCAGAGATCCAGATCATTCTGTGGCCTCTGGAAAGTTAAGAGTGAGAGGTCCTGCCCCAAGGTCTCCTCCGCACCCTCCGGCTCAGCCCTGACCTCTCCTTGCCAGTCCCTCCCTGCCTTCCCCAACCCCTGGACCGAACCCCAGGCTCTCCTATGGCTGCATCCACAGCTGTAGTCTGCTGTGTATCACCCGTGTCTCCTGTCTCCAGAGCAGGCAGCTCCACTGCCCCAGGGGAGAGGGGGGAGGAGGCCGGCCCCTGACAGGCATCACCGAGTGACGGCCCCCGAGATGCTCCCTGATACACCGCTCTCTCTGCTTCCCAGGAGCAGCTGCCATTGGTGGCGGCTGGGGCTTTGGGAGGGGCTGGAGCCAGCCCAGGAACGGCGTGGCACCTCCTCAGCCAACCTCTGCTCCTGCAAAGTTAAGCAGTATGGACAGCACGGGGCAGAGAGTTACAGCAAAGGAAGGGTCCCTGGAGGCTGGGGCTGGGTAGGCTCTGCCATCTCTTGTCAGCATCACCAGCAGGATCTGGGTTGCTGAGACCCTGTGAGGCTTTGGGCAGCCGGGTGGAGAGGGATCCCGGGGAGTAATCCTGATTCTGCAGGAGGGGCTTCTTGGGTACCAGCCAGGCCCCACTCAACTTGGGAGGTTTCAGCTTCATGGGCTGCAGAGCCTGAAAGGCCTCAGAGACCAGCTGGCCCAACTCCTTTGTTTGCAGAGGACAGCTGTCAGAGGGAGGTTGGGAGACTCACCTGGGACACCTCAATTTACAGGAGGAACTGGGCTTGAACCCTGCTTCCCAAAGGCCAGGCCTCTCTTTCTGGGACACCCTTCTACGTGGAGACCACAGGCAACCCACAGCCTTTTAAAATTCCAGGCTGGCTTCCCAGCCACCCCAGCACGCAACTCAGCCGCCAGCCGATGGTGTCTGATCAGAGGATGCAGGCTTACAACAGCAGCCCTAGTCAAGCTTAATTAGATCAAAGACCATTCTGCTGCCAGAAGCAGATCGTGTTTTCAGACCCAGAAACGACATTGGACTGTAACCCCTGTTTGGCATGATGATTGCCTCTTTGGGGAAGAAACACACAAATGCTCCCGTGATTAGTATGGCCAATTGAGAGCTGGCCAGATTTTTGTAGGTGTTGAGACTTTGTTCCATAATGCAGTGGTGTGCTGGTGAATATTTAGCAACCAGGTCTCCTGTGGTGGGGGTGGGGGGTGGAGGGAAGAACAAAAACAAATTCTTGATGGGTTTTTATTTGCCAATTTCCAAGGTGTAAATACTCCCACTCTAGCGGATCTCAGGATTCCAAGTTGATGGCCATTGGTTACAACGTTCTCTTTTTAAAAAATGTTTGTTTGGCTGGGTCTAGTCTTAGTTGCAGCTTGTGGGTTCTTCTTGAATCATGTGGGATCTTTCATGGCAGTGCACAGACTCTCTAGTTTGTGCTGCATGGACTCAGTAGGTACAGTGAGGGGCTTAGTTGCCCCACGGCATGTGGTTCCCCGATCAGGGGTCGAACCCACGTCTGCTGCATTGCAAGGCAGGTTCTTAACCACTGGACTACCAGGGAAACCCTGGTTACAGCGTTCTTGAAAACATAACAAGCAGCTGTCACATCCAGCTCAGCATGCCACTGCTCTGTCACCTCTCTGCAGCACACATGTGGAGACTGGAGCCCACATCCTACATCCCAGGACCTGCTTGGGCCGCCCCAGTCCTTGCCCACATGACGAAGGCCCCTGCCTTGTGGAGTAAAAGGAGGAGGTTCCTGCTTGAGTCTCCATGGGGACAAGTTAGCTTCCCCCATGGCGATCTCTAAGGCTGAATGATGTCTTCTTTGGGCATCTGAGAGCTGCCTCCAGGATGGTCGCTGTCCCCTTTGTATTTGTCACAGCTCCCCAGACCTTCCATGGGATGCCAGCCCCAGACTCCAGGTCACCCTGCCCCACCCCCGTGCTTGGAGTGACTCAGTGGACCTTTCATCAGGGTCATGGCGGTGCCACCCTTGGCTTCCACTTGGATGGTCGGTTCCTCCCCACTAAGGGCTGTCCCTCCCCAGGCACCGTCCTGTTCTCAAGTTCCCCTTGCTTCTCTCCCCGAGGCAGGACCAGGGGCTTCCCTGACCACCTTCCTAGCACACTCAGGTTCTGAGTTCAAATCCCAGCTCTGCCCGTAGTCCTCTGGGGAGTAGCCTAACCTCTCTGTGCCTCAGTTTCCTCACCTGCACAATGGACATGATAATAGTACCTGCCTCAGGCAGTTGTTGGGAGGGGGAAAAAAAGCCCCAACACGTGTGAAGCACTCAGCATGACATGGAGCACATAGTACATGCTCAATGAACAGGAATCCACGGTAGCAATGACTGTGTTCTGACACGTGGCCACCTGTACCTCCTGTGTTCCTCACTTCCTGTAGCAAATGCACAAAAGCCCCTCAGCAATTGCCATCTGTGCTTCAGTCTCCTCAAATTAACATGGAGAGAAGCAGTTGTGGCAACCCAGATGGGACTAGGAAGCCAGCACTTTGGGTGATAAACCTTGACCTGGGGTGGAGCCACTACCCCTCAGCTCGGGGGCCAGCCTAAGCCATATCAGAGCTTTAAAGCAAAATGAGAAGTCAGTGATGATCATCCTGTCTTTATTTAAAGTTTTAGCATTTAGTTCATTGAGAATTTTTGCATTAATTTTTCTTTGGAAAGTTGCATTAAAATAGCATTTGTCTCAGTGATGAGCATTTGGGCACCTACTTAAATTTTAACCCAAGGCACAAGACCAATCCATTGCCTCACCCTAGTTCCAGCCCCACCTGAGATGTCCATTGAGGACCAGCTTGGGCCTGCAAGTATTTCTAATGGGGTGATGCAAAAAAACTCACAAAAAGAAACTACATTCAGATGCCAGCCCATAGCGGGGCCTGGGATACGGTCGGTGTCCAAGCCTTGGCTAAGGGACAAGAAGCAAAGGGCTGTAGAGAAGTCCCAAAGGCTGCACTTTCCAGGATCTTTGGAACCAGGCCCCTAAAGGGGAGATCCCAGACCCTGGCCTGTTCTCGGTCCTGTTAGTTGCCTTACATTGGGGTTCTTTGCTGTGATTCAGCTGGGCTCCTCTCAGTTGTCCACATATCACAGCTCTGCTCGCAGACCTGCCTGGTGGCCTCTGACCTGTTTCCGGGAGCCATGGTCACTTTCTCTCGCCTCCCCTCACCTCCCCCAGGGAGAACAGACCACAGCAGCCTGCCTCTTCTTCTGGGATCTGCCCATCTGCCATCTGATTCACTCTAGACACTCCTGGTCAGTCTGGCCCAGGAGGCTAGAGCCTCTCCACAGGCAGGTCTGGAGCTCCACGGCCACCTGGAGGCTGGGTCCCAATGCTGGGTGCGCTCTTGTTGGCTGGGGTGCAGGCTGGGGCAGCCAGAGTGAGTGCAGACCTTGGTCCCAGCACCCCTCCAAAGAGTTCATATGACCCCCAGCTTCACACTTAAAGCCTCAGGGACCAAAGGGGCCTGGGAGGGTGTGGAACCAGAGGCTGCAATTTGTTTTGTCTACCCAGCCTTTCTGCCCATCTCATCACACGGACATACACACAGCTATACACATAGATATACACACAGAGATGCGTATATATACACACATACACAGATACACACATACTGATGCACAGATACATACACACACACATACACAGAGATATATACCCACATACAAGAGAGATACATATACACACATGTCACAGATACACTTACACACTGATGCACAGGCACACACACACACGCGCACACACATGCACACACACACAACCCCCCTGTGATGGACCAGTGTGCAAACACACCCATAGATACACAAAGATACATATCTTCACAGATACACAGATACCCTCACTGACACACAGATACACAAAGATATACACATTCATATACACACAGAAATATATATATATACACACACATATGCTAGACACACATACACACTGATGCACAGATACACACATGCATATACACACCGAGATACATATAACACACATACACACACACACCCATCCTGGGAAAGACCAGCCTACAGATGCAGAGCCCCGACCTCATCTCCACTAAGGCGGGAAAGGAGGCACCCAGGTCCTGTCTCGAAGACCAAAACGCTCCATGGAATGCGAGTTTTCTCACTGAGGTTTTTATACAGTATTTATTAATACTTAGGCTGTATTTCTCTCAGAAACTGACTCAAAAGCCTGGTATGGGTGGAGGAGGTGTAGGTTGTGAGGGGAACCGTGGGCAAGCACCGAGTGAATGCGACCCCGCCGGGCTTTTGTGTGAACCCAAGTTGACAACAGGCATCACGGCTCCATGGAAGATGGACGTGGCTGCAAGCCAGGTGGACACACCATGCTCCTCCTGCTCTGATCACCTGGGTGGTGGTGGGGAGGGACAGCTTCACCAGCCACGAGGTGCTGATGCCAGCAAAGTGCTCAGAAAGGTCAAAAGCCCACCCAGATTTGCAAAATCAGACCAAGAGACAGGGTGTTACCAACAGGCAATTGATGTGGGGCCCTGGGGAGGAAGAGGCCTGCAGGTGTGGGGGACGCCGATCCCACCTGTGGCTGCAGAGGGTCCTCTGGGGCATCACCACGGCCCCTTACCTGATGCGCGGCTCTCTCCCTCGGGGGTGGTAAAGGAGACAGCCAATAGGAGGCGGGAGGCTTGGGAAGAAAACCCTCCTTCCTTGCCGGCCCCCATGAGCATCTGTGATGGAACCTCACAGAGGAGCCACAGAGTCTGCAGAACTGCTGGGGGAAGACAGGGGAAGTGACAACATACCCCCTTCCTCCTTCCTGACCCTGGGGAGCACAGGACACCCTCTGAGGATGGAAAACAGAGGCCCAGAGGGACTGGACCTGCCCAGAGTCCCAGGGCTCCTCCCCACGGCGGGCCAGGCAAACCCCAGACCCAAGGGCCTGCCTCTGGGTCTGGGGCCCCTTTCCCTGGACAGGCCACCTTGAGCAGGTCACTGAAGTTCTGTGCCTCCTCTTGGGAAGAGGACAGGGAAAGCAAAAGCTGCCAGCTCCTCTCAGGGCCTGCCCGGGATCTCTGCCCTGTAGGGATGGCTTTTGTTTCCCTGAGCAGCTTCCTGCATTGTCCTGCCACAGACCCTACCCCCAGCCTTTCCTGCAGATGCCCTTGATAGAAGCTAGAAAACATTTCCAAGTTGAACGTGGGTTCTCCAGTCTGCAAACCCGACTGTCTAGGGTCTGAGGTCACGTCCCAAGGGGGCTCATGGCCCTTTACCACTGTAGAAGTTTCTCCTCAGCCACCCAGCCCCATGACCTGGGGACACACTTCTTAACCTCTTGGGCCTTTGGTTCCCCTGACTGTAAATGGATGCTAAGAGACTTGTATTGTAGGGACCTTATAAAAATGTCATGAAATCGTCTATACAAAGTTTAGTGCTTGTAAATGTTGGCTTCTCCTTCCGTGTGGCCTTGTGGAAGTCCCTTCCCTTCTCTGCCCACCCTCCTCCCCAGTAGTGGCCCTGGCCTGGGAAGGGACAATGACACCCTCCCATCCCCTAGCCAGGCTCCTATGTGTCCTATTTAGCTCTCCAGATGACATATTATACAGTATGGTCCAGAAGGTCTTAAATAAACCCCCACAGTGGAGGGGTTTTTCATGGGGTTTTTGTGGGGCAGGACAGAGAATCAGCAGATCCACTTCACCATGGGTCACCAAGGCACCTGCTAGGCTCTGAGATCTTGTTTTAAACGCACTAGAAGAATTCATTCCTCAGATATCACTGCTTTGTGCCAAGTGCAGACCCAGGGATGACCAGGCAGAGCGGGTACCCAGCCTTCTGGATGCTTACAGTCCAGAGGGGGCACAGATAGCACACAGGCTCCCGGGGGCCCTAGTGGGAGTCCTTCGGGAAGCAGAGTCACCGTGGATGCATGCACTCTGCTGACAGGGCCTTCCTGTACAGAGACTCTCTGAGTGGAGCCACCCTGTGAGACTGGTATGTTGGCAGGGAACAGCATGCCCCAACTGTCCGACCCTCCACTCCACACTTCCATGCTGAGGGCCCTCGGCTGACATTCCATGATCTAGAAGAGGTGGGGACGTAAACACACACACCTGTGCCTGGTCCCCCGGATAGAAGGGAGGAGGCGTACTGGCGTCATCAGCTTGTTTCCGCTGCTCCGCACATGGGGTGACTTTCAGCAGCTACAAGAGGGCACTTGGGTCCCAGTGGAAGAACTCCATGCTCCCTGCTGGACTGCAGGGCCAGCCTCGCCAGGCATCTGAAAGCAGAGCCCTCCCCCTCTCCACTCAGGAGATGCTCTCTCCTCCCAAAGTGATGCAACATTCTGGTTAATGTCGCAGAGGGCTGCAGAATGAATAACTCTTCCCCCAGACCCAGAATCAGACTCTTTTGATCCTAAATCTGTAGCCGAGTTTCCCTCTCTGGGCTTCCTGACTTCGTATCTGCTTTTTCGGTAGTTTTTGTTTGTTTTGTTTTTCTGACACACATCAACATGAATCAGCCATAGGTATACATAAATCCCCTCCCTCTTAAACCTCCGTCCCCCTCTAGGTTGTCACAGAGCACTGGTTTGAGCTCCCTGTGTTATATAGCAACTTCCTATTAGCTATCTATTTTACATACAGTAATGTGGATGTTTCGATGCTACTGTCTCAATTCATCCCACCCTCTCCTGCCCCCACTGTGTCCATAAGTCTGTTCTCTATATCTGAGTTTCTATTCCTGCTCTGCAAATATATTCATCAGTACCATTTTTCTAGATTCCATATATGTGTGCTAATATACGATGTTTGTTTTCCTCTTTCTGACTTACTTCACTCTGTATAACAAGCTATAGGTTCATCCACCTCATTAGAACTGACTCAAATCCGTTCCTTTTTATGGCTGAGTAATATTCCATTGTATATATATATACCACAGCTTCTGTATCCATTATCTGCCAACGGACATTTAGGCTGCTTCCATGTCTTAGCTATTGTAAATAGTGCTTCAATGAACACTGGGGTACATGTGTCCTTTACAATTATGGTTTTCTCAGGGTATATGCCCAGTAATGGGATTGCTAGCTCATAGATTTCTAGGTTTTTTTTTTTTTTTTAAGGAATCTCCATACTGTTCTCCATAGTGGCTGTAGTTTGAGAGCTTATTTTTTGTAAGAGATGCAGGTAAAATGGGCAATCACTCTGGAAGGAGTCGATCCTCCCAGAGGCACCACAGTTGGCCTCAGTGGAGCCAAAACTGTAATTACCAAGAGCAGTGTTAAAAGCTGCCCCTCCACCTTGTGAGGGGCTGGTGGGACCGGAGGCATAGGCGCCAAAGTGAGTTTCCTGCTGGGTCTGTGCTGTAAGATGCTGTGTGTCCTGCAGGGGCTTCCGATCTAATTGTGAAGATGAAGTCCTGAGCCAGGTCCTTGGAGATGGACGTGGCCTCTGCAGGCACTTCAGGCGGAGGTACCACCCTCTCCCAGGTTGGACACTCTTCCTTGGGAAGACCTAGAGTCCTCCAGGCGAGGTTATGACCCAAAAGTTCTTCAGACCTTCCCGTTTCAGCAGTAAAGACACTTCCTCTTGTGCATGTGTCTCTCGACCCAAACAAGAACAAACCCATAGACTTGGATCCCTTCTACCCCCTAGGCTTTTCTCTGTGAAAGTCATTTACTTTGAAGTTATACATGTTTTGCTTGTTTGTCTGTTTGCAAATAACCTAATGGAAACTCCTTTTCTTTCCAAAACAAAAAGGAGACCACAGCACACTTTCTACCCACACATTTGAAAACCTCCAAGCTTTATGTATTTATTTATTTTTACAGCATTTCTATCTGAGTGGCATCCTGAGAGGTCACCTGTCCACCCCTGCTTTTGTCTGAGCCCTTCCATGCCTGACCCTCCCCAGCAGAGGCAGACTGGCTCCATCCTTCCCATTCATAAAGACATCTTTCAGGAGACTTGTTCAGCTTAAGGGCAAAGGTGAACACCAGCTCTAACTTGGTGCTTTACCAACCTAAGCAAGAGGGGAAGATTGTTTCCAGTACTTTCTGGCAATGGTTGAAAATAGCCCCAAATCCCCCTTGTTTGGGTTGATAGTAGACACAGAGGGAAAATGATCCCTGATGGGTTCAGTTGTTTAAAATAGGACTTGGGTATGCATTGTTTGGTCATTAGTTAACATATCTGGGTGGGGAGAGAGGGAGAGAGCTAAATAATTACAAGCACTTCAGTGATTTTTTTTTTCCTACTGACTAAGGTTAAAATGGATAGTGTTGATCCGTTGCCCAGGCAGTAGGCTTGTTAAAGGAAATGGTATTTAAAATGATTTTTGAGCCAAAGCAATTTGGCTGCTCCAAGGCGTCCTTTATCTTTTGCTTTCAAGAGGATAATAATGTTTAAAAACGAAGTCACTCATACCATTTCCTGTCGGGAAGCCAGCTCGGGTGATGGGCAGCTCTTCCTCGGGGTTTGTTTACCGTCTCCGTGATGAAAAACGCAGGCCTAATGTGCTCCCTTTTGCAAGCTCTCTGTGTTCCAACCAGAAATGGATACTGTGGTCCAACCCTTGTCTTCGGTGGAGTTCTTTGTCCACATTGTTGGTGTTGGACTTTCACCAACTCGGTTTGAGCTTCTGAGCCAGAAGCTGGTAGCAGCCAGCTGGTTCAGGGGAGCGGGCAGAGTGTGGGGTGCTCTCCCACTTGGGTCAAGGACATCTTCTTGCAGACAAGGTAGTGGGTTGCCCACTTGGGAAGGCATGAAGCAGCCTCCTGAGTGGAGGTGTTGCTTATCATCCAAGTGAGATGGACTGGAGCAACCCACTCCCCTTTTATTTATTTATTTTTTTCTTATCAGATTGTACCAGGTATATAGTGGTTTCATTACCAGGTTTCACAGTGGACCCTAAAGGTGTGCCCAAGTTGTAACCCCCAGAACCTGCAAAAGTGACCGTATTTGGAAAAGTGATCTTTGCACGTGTAATTGTGGATTTTTAGATGAGATCACCCTGGGTTTAGAGTGGACCCTTTTTTTTTTGTTTGTGCTCTGTCATATCTAACTCTTTGAGACTCCATGAACTGTAGCCTGTCAGGCTCCTCTGTCCATAGAATTTTCCAGACAAGAATACTGGAGTGGGTTGCCATTCCCTATTCCACCCACTCACTCCCCTTTTAGAGTGAAAGAGGCAGACAGGTCAACCCAGTGAGTGGTAAGTAATGGAAGTTTCCAGAAGGGCCTGCTTTGCCCTGGTCTGGGCCAGGCAGTGTGCACAGAGGCTCAGCCTTTTGTGGTCCTGGGATCCTCAGTTCACAGGAGGAGCCAGTCAAGTGGGATGGAAAGACATTTCCAGGCAAGAAAGTGGAAATAACAACGCCTGCTACTCTGTGCTGGCTTCCCTGGAGGCTCAGTGGTAAAGAATCCACCTGCCAATGCAGGAGACACAGGAGATGCAAGTTTGATCCCTGGGTCGGGAAGATCCCCTGGAGGAGGAAATGGCAACCCACTCCAGTATTCTTGCCTGGGAAATCCAATGGGCAGAGGAGCCTGGTGGGCTACAGTCCATGAGGTCACAGAGTCGGACATGACTTAGCAACTGAACAGCAACAATGAGGACATCAGGATAACCTTACAACAGTTTCATCCCCATTTGGTGAAAAGCACTATAAATGTTTAGCTTTTCCACCTAATCCAAAGGATGTTTGAATAGCGGCCTCACTAATACATTCATTGAGGTTTCATTCATTTGAAATTTGTAAAACTTTGAAGATTACTCTAGTCTAGGGATGGAGTGCTAATGGAAGATGTATTGGGTTGGCCAAAAAGTTCGTTTGGGTTTTGCTATAGGCGCTTATGGGAAAACCTGAAAGAACTTCTTGGCCAACCCAATAGTATCAACTTACAGCCCCCCAAAACTCAGTGTGGAAGCAAGTAGCCTGCAGACACAGGAGAGCAGCCCTTGATGTGTTTCTATGTGGTGAGAAGGGAATGGTAGTCCACTCCAGTACTCTTGCCTGGAGAATCCCATGGACAGAGGAGCCTGGCGGGCTACAGTCCACAAGGCTGCAAGGAGTGGGATACAACTGAGCCTGCACGCACTCCTCAGTGTTGCTTGGTGGTTGGCCCATGGCAACAGACCCACCCACTTTAGGTTCTTTTCTGACCTCCTTTTTATTACCCATCCCCCAGGGATTAAGTTGGGGGCCACTTCATGCCCCAGGTCTGGCCACAGAAGGAGCCTATAAAATGTAAGCATGTGAATCAAGGATGGCTTGGGGAGTCTGGGGTCTTGCTAGGCATGTTTTTTGCTCAACTTTGGGGTCCCTGGCACCTACAGGGCGGGGCACTGCTGAGCCTTCGGCAGGAGCAGATGGGTCCCATTTCCACTTCCCGGGCTGTGCAGTGCGGACCGGCCTCTTTCATCCCATCTCGTAGGGAATGCTTGAACCCCTGCATCCGCAGGCTGAGTGGGGTAATTTAGGATGGCGGCTGCTCCCTTGGTGCATTTTAAACACACTTCCCAGCTCTGTTCATTTTGCCTTTGATGGGGAGGTGGCCTTCTGGGTTTTTCTTTCAAGAGATGCAGATTTAATGGACTGTGATTTTTCTCCAGATCTGCTGTTTAAAAAAAAAAAAGCAGCATTAAAAAAGCAACTCAGAATTTCTATTTGCTCAGGGAAAAAAAAAAAATCTGCTTGCTATTCAGGCCCTAGATTTTCCTGGGAGATTAGTGTACTTGCCTGCCAAGATGTTAGCTAAAGGAAAACACATTTGCTATAGATCAGAAATATTTATCCTTTTCTGGGCAGAAGATCCAAAGAAGAACTTCATCTGAATGTATAGCACCTGGAAATAAGAATGAATTCAATCTCCCAGGCTGCAGGCATCTACCAGAAAGACTGCCTCCCAAGGTGGGGGAAGGGGGACAGTTCAGGAAGTCTCTGGGGACTTGAAACCATGAAGGGGGTCGAGCGAGGCTGCTGGGTTCTGGGAATGTATAGGTCAAGGATCTAGAGTCTCTGGTCCCCAGGCAGGAGCCTGCAGCCACATGGGAAACACAAAGGACAACAGTGAGGGTCCCGGAGCCCAGCAGCCTTGACTGGCAAGCTTTCTTTGTCCTGGACAGAGCGCTGGACCTGCACTGTTTTGTATGCCCTTGGAGCCGGTTGGAGGGCCAAGGATGGCAGGTGACTGAGGCCAATACCACTCCTGTTTCTTAACAAGAGACAAGGAACCCAAGTTTCTGTTGACCCACATGCTGTCACTCCAAAAGAATGGTCCCCATCTTTGAAAACCTTCTTGGAAACTTATTAGACTCTTGTCTGGTTGCTGCAGAGGAGTAAGAGATGCAAACTCATCAATAATTAAAAATCGAATCATTGTTTGCACCCAGACGGCAAGCCTGCATCCTGGTGAGAGACAAAGGACAGAAGAGTGTTTCAGGGCTGACAAGCTGCTATTTAGCAATTTTTCTCCTTTGGCTCTGTTTCTCCTCGATCATTGTTATTAGGGTTCATTTGATTCCTGGGGTTGCCTTCTGGGTTCTTTGCAGGGAGGATCCAGTTCAGGTGGGGAGTGGTGGAAGTGTAGCAATGAATTCCTCAGACATCAGAGTCCCTTCTAAGATGCTTTGTCTTGGCACCCATTTTTCCATTCAGAGAAGTGGTTTGCGTTGACCACCAGCCAGCATCCAGGCTTCCCAGGTGGCAGTCGTGGTAAAGAATCCACCTGCCAATGCAGGAGATGAAAGAAACATGGGTTTGATACCTGGGTGGAGAAGAGCCCCTGGAGGAGGAAATGGCAACCCACTCCAGTATTCTTGCCTGGAGCATCCCATGGACAGATGAGCCTGGTGGGCTACAGTCCGTGGGGCCACAAAGAGTCGGACACGACTGACGAACTGAGCACACACACACCACCAGCATCCACCCTCCTCGGAGTGGCAGGGAGTCCAAGGCTGTCGGACCCTTGACCTCCGGTCTCTCATTTCAAGTGCCAGCTGGGCTGCTGGCATACCAGGGGTAGAAGTAATGCCCTGGGCGCTTTGGCCCCTTCCAGGCCAAGTAGGATCCAGTCCGGAGTCTCGCACCCCGACTGGGTGCGAAGTGAAGATTAGAGTTTTTGTCGGGGAGGTTTCTGCTAACACTTCAGCTTCTGTTAACCCGAAGATCACACTCTTCCACGTGGAACCCCCTAGATCTTGTTCAAACAGAAATACTCTCAGAGCTTCTCAAGGATAACCCAGCCCATGAAAGACTGCAGATTCTGGGAATTTAGAGTAGGGCTGCCTGTTTCACTTATCTATTTTGGTCCTATTCAGAAGTGCCTCCCGGCTATAATTTAATCTCAGGTGGATGAAAGCGTCTTTCTTCTTGCTCAGAACTGTCGAGCCACTTTTCTCTCTCCCCTGGGCCGGGGCCAGCTCTCAGAGCTCCCCTCACCCGCTCCTGGGAGTCAGCGGGAGGCACCCTGTGCAGAACTATCTGGACCCGGAGGGATGGCTCAGAGCAGCGTGGTGGCCTGGTCTTTGCGCGAGGTCAGCTTCATACGGATTGTCTGAATAGACCGGGTCTCCTTTGTACTTGAAAAGCAGCCCATGTGTGGGAAGGCACGCAGGAGAGAGAAAGATGTGTGTGAGCCAGGATCGCTCCTTCTGGGATAGAACTGTATGTGGGACATGCAAGTTTATGTATAAGACTCCAGATGTGGTGGCCTGCAACCAGTTGGGGGTGGGGTGGAGTACATCGATGGTGACCAGGAGCCCATCACTGCCTGCAAGCTCTGACGTGTTTGGGTACTCATACATGCACAGGTGCGTCTGCGTCCCCACGCCGGGACAGGGAATCGTGACTCATTGACTGCAGCATCTGCTCGATACCCTGGTGACTGCCGCTGTGCTGAAATCTCACAGCCACTATAACGTTTCCCTGGGAACTGATCCCCAGCATCTAAGTCAGGCTTGGCTTGTCTGGCGTCGGCCGTAATTACAAAGTGGGTGCTTCAGGAAATGAGGGCAGAGAGAATGCAGCCTGCCCAGCCCGTTGCTTGTGGTCCCCATTAGAGGAAGGCACTTGGGAGGTCATGCCATCCATCCTTCTGTCTCCCAGAGGACTGCGGTCCAGCTTTCCTCCTCCGAGCATGCTGACCCCAAGCACAGTGGGAAGCAGGCTCCTCCTGCCTCAGCCCCTCTCCCATCACCCGCCCTCCATGTGGTCAGGAAGCTCAGCCCAGGAGCCTCTGTCCAGAGAGTTTGGGGAAACACAGATGGGCTCCCTTCCTGGGCTCAGCCTGGGGAAGTAACAAAGTCAAGCCAGGTGCTACCTGCTAGGGACTCAGGACCGGGACAGATAGCCCAGCCCACAAAGGCCACTGTCCTTTCAGTTTCACGGAATGTTAACTCCATCCCCCAAGACAGGCAGAAAGAAAAGTGGCTGCAGTTTCGCCCGAGGCCACTCACCTAAAGGGCTCCTTGAGGGAGGGACCTGTCAGACTGGAATAGCTACTGGCACCCCCGTCCCCCCAAAGATGAAGCCTCTATCAGGCCCACACTACATGCCATCAGCCACAATGCTGCTCACAAGCACCTCCTTGTCCCTGAGGAGGCCTGGGGCCAGGAGACGGTCTCCCCACCCCACTCCCAATCCCCTGAGCCACTTGCCCCATCCTCTCACCAGGGAAGCCTGGATAAGTCACAGCCAGTCCAGAGAACAGGAAAGACAACCCCAATTTGCGTGCCGTCCACACTTGCTGGCATGCTGCCTCGAGCCCACAAATCACCCTCGGTTGGCTTATCCTGGCAAGTTCTCGGTGTGATATTGTACAGTAATCTCCCACTTCGTGCAGACCTTCTGCTTGTGATTCTAATACTTTCCTGAGCTTTATCTCTCTCATTTCCCCCACTGTACCTTATCTCAAGGGACTTATCTCTCTGGGAAGACAACCGCACAAAGTCAGAGTCCAGAAGAGAATTATGAGAGAGCCCATCGAGGAGGGTGGAGGACAACCAGGAATGTAGCTTAATGGGGTGGTTGTTGTTTAGTCGTTCAGTCATGTCTGACTGTTTGCAACCCCATGGACTCCTCTGTTCATGGGATTTCCCAGGGAAGAATACTGGAATGGGTTGCCGTTTACTTCTCCAGGGGATCTTCCCGACCCAGGGATGGAACCCGGGTCTCTTGCCTTGCAGGTGGATTCTTTCCACCTGAGCCACTAGGGTAGAGAGGAAGCCAAGAGTTCCCCCAGTCCCCTTGGGAAGAGAATGGTGGGTTTCATTCTGGGCTGGAGCATGTGGTGCAGCGGTGAGGAGAATTTGCCGGGACAGGTCCAAGTCCGCAGGAGTCTTGAATGTGGGCTGGTAGGATGCTGAGTGGTTTCTATCCCACCCGTTGCCACATGGAAGGAAGGAGCCCACCCCTCTGGAGCCCTACAGGCCCTGGCCAAGGATAAGCCCACACCCAGCCTCTGTGCAAAAAAAAAAAAAAAAATGGCCTTTGAGAAAGTGTGTCCTCTGCCCTTAGGAGGAACATTTGCAGTCAAGTCTGTGCATGGAATTTTTATTCCTCTAATACGGCCGAGGCAGGATTTAGTACACAAGTTCTCCAGAGGAAATGCATTCAATAAAAATTTGATGGGCTCCGGCAGCTCAGCAGAATCTCCTTACGAATTCCAAGTGTTTGTTTGGTCCCTGGTTTGGGCAGGAGCCCAGCTCCAGTCTGCAAATGGCCTCCTTTAGTGGGAGGTCCTTGGAGCAATGACCTGTCCACAGCCCCCCTGCTTCCTTGGGGGGGCACAGGCTGAGAAGGTGGAACCTCTCGGAGGAGGAGCTGAGCCCCAGGCCCTGGGGGCTCTGGGAACCCGGGCTGTTGTAATAAGAGCAGGACACAGGATGCTCCAGGGGGACCTGACGTGTACGAGGACCTGAAGTCAGTGAAGGAACAGAAATGAATCCACTGTGGATCATGGGAAAGTGTAATAAATTTTCATTTATTATCTTTGGACACTTGCTCAGCACTTGGAAAAGGTGTTCCAGGGCTGAAGAGAGGTGTGTGAGCCCTGCTTGGTCTCCCAAGTGTCCCGGTGGGCACCGATGAGCTTAGAGGGAAAATCATGCTGGAAGCTAAGCTTCTGGGTGTGAGGCAGCCCCCATTCACTCCTCTGTTCTAGGCTCTTAGCCCTGCCTGGACAGAGGGCGGGGCCAGGGAGCATCAATGGAGGGAGGAAGGGAATTCCCTGGCGGTCCAGTGCCAAGTACCTGGGTTTGATCCCTGGTGGGGGAAGTAAGGGGCTTTTGAAGTGTCACTAGTGGTAAAGAATTCACTGACCAGTGCGGGAGATGTAGGAGACAGGGGTTTGATCCCTGGACTGGAAGGATTCCCCCGGAGTAAGAAATAGCAACCCGCTCAAGTATTCTTGCCTGGAAAATTCCATGGACAGAGGAGCCTGGCGGGCTAGAGTCCATGAAGTCGCAAAGAGTTGGATACCACTGAGCAACTGAGCACGCATGCACATACAGGGGAACTAAGATCCCACAAGAGCCATGGTGTGGCCAAAGAAAAAAAAGGAGGAAGGAAGGAGGGGGTCCGCCTGTGGGCCCCACAGTATGGGGAAGCCTGCTGGTCACGCTCTGGCTTGTTAGGAAACCCCAGGCCTGACCCCAGTAGCCTTGGCCTTCATCCTGGTAAAATGGTATCCGGTCATTGAAAATGCTCCTAAGTTCTGCTGAACAACAGGGCGGGCCTGGGGACCACGAGTAGAGTCTGCAGCATGGAGGGCCCTCCTGCCTGGGCCCCTCTTACAGAAAATGTCACTGGAGACAGGGCATGGGAGCCAGGGGTGTGCTCACCAAACGGCTCTCAGATCTCAGAACTCAGAGTGATTTTTCTGCAGAGCCCAGCCAGCGTATCCACTGTGTGTACACTGTGTATCAGAGAAAACAGCTGGTCTAGCTAGAGGTCTGGGGAGCCGGCCTGCAAGTCCCTTTGGCCTGGCCCAGGCCAATTCCTCACTCGAAGGGAGGGGAATGGTCATCACCCTCACCCACTGATCTCAGGGGCAGATCATGAGAGCAACACGAGAGGAGGGTGCGGAAATGGGTTCTAATCTCAGATCTGCGTCCACTGGGCAGCCTCCAGGAAGGAACTGGCTTTCTATACTCCATTTATACATCCGGGAACATTCCATTCGAACATGCATGTAAAGACTTGCCCGGAGCTGAGCACAGGGCCAGCCTCCTTCAGGGCTGCTCTGCCTATGGTCATTGTCTATGAGCTATGCTGGATAAGGGACCAAACCCAGAGTCTCAGGCCATCCCAGACTTCATTTTGGGTGCCAAGGAACCATCCCAGCTTTCTCTCTTGTCGAGGTTTCCCCTTTTCGACAGGGTTCAGCAAGGCTTGAGATCACTTAGGTTTTGAGCCCTCAGGTGGTAGGGAGGCCAGCCTGTCCGCACTTGGCTCAGGTTAACCCAGAGGCTAGTGTCACACGAGATGTTCACTGCTGTCCTGGCAACACCTCCTGCGCATGTTCCCCGCAGCTGGCGTCCATCTGGACCTTTTCACATGCCCTCCCCTAAGCCACCTTTGCTTGTACCTACTTGTGTCTCTGGGGACCAAACCACGGAGGGGGCAGACCTGGAGGGAAGGGCTGGGAGGAGGCAGGTAAGCAGGGCAGGAGTAGGCAGCCAGGAAGGAGAAAACCAGGTGATGGTGATGTGAGAGGGGCCTGCAAGAGCCCAGAGGGCTCAAGGATTTCCAGGCGTGGCCAGAGGGGACCTTCTGGGCAACAGAAGACTGCTCCCTACAACCCACGTCTGGCCGTGACTGAGATCCAGTAAACCAGAGAAATAGCCACATCCTAGGACTTCGGGGGCAAAGCACACTGCTGTCGGGGCCCCAGTCGCAGGGAGAACCAGCCTGACTGATGGAGGGGCCCAGGCAGTCTGCTTCCCGGGGGTCCTCACGGCTCTGCTCCCCAGCATCCCACAGCCACAGCTGTCCTAGCCCAGAGAAATCACCAGATGTGGCTCCTGGCTCCCAGCTATGGGGAGCACGCTGACCCCACTGTCCTGCTCCCTTGCTACCTGGGTATAGCCTCTAAGCTCACCAGCGCATGAGGCTCAGCCTTCCCTGTGGCTTCTGGGGGACCCTTGTGAGCAAGACAGTCATGTGTTAGGGAGGAAGGGGACCTAGGACCACACAGTCTTGTCAGACAGCACAGGCCCCACTTTCAGTTTCCTTCAGAAAGTCACCTAGTCTGATGTTCACTCTGGTATGTTTAAAATGGATAACCAACAAGGACTTGCTGTATCGTACAGGGCGCTCTGCTCAACGTTATGTGGCAACCTGGGTGGGAGAGGAGTTTGGGGGAGAATGGATACATGTAAATGTATGGCTGAGTCCCTCTGCTGTCCACCTAAAACCATCACAACTTTGTTAATTGGCTATGTGCTATGCTTAGTCGTTCAGTCTTGTCTGACTCTTTGCGACCCCATGGACTGTAACGCCCCAGGCTTCTCTATCCATGGGATTCTCCAGACAAGAATACTGGAGTGGGTTGCCATGCCCTCCTCCAGGGCACCTTCCCAACCCAAGGGATTGAACCCAGGTCTCCTGCATTGCAGGCAGATTCTATATCCCAATACAAAATAAAAAGTTAAAAAAAACTCCTGCCCTACCACAAGATCACAAATATATTTTATTAAATGTTTTTATTTAAAAAATAAAAATTAATATTCTCGAAACAAAAAGTAGGAATTCACCTGGTCTGTCTGCCAGCTTACTCCAAGACACAGACCCGGGAGGTTCCAGCCTTTCCCGTGTCTGTGTTGGGGCCCCACCCACCTGTGCTACCTACAGGAGCAAAAGAGCTGGGATGCACCAAAGGACGGGCCACATTTCTCCACTAGAGAGGGAGCAAGGTCAAGAACATTCTAGAGCACTGGCCCTTCATCTCTTTGCTGCTCTAGTGCACAGGACAAAGATGCTCCATGGCCAGCAGGAATGTTTGTCCTGGTCACTTTGGAGAGCAGACCAGACTCTGCCAGAGGGCAGGGACATTCCAAACAGTGACTCCAGGGATGTGGGTATCCAGGTCTCACCTGCCTTTCCCCCGGCCCAGACTCAGAATCCCTGGGGGAGTGCTCAGTGTGGTTCAGCCTCCAGCATGGGTATGCACAGGCTCATGCCCGTGTGCACCTCATGGGACATGTGGAGAGAAAATGCACACAAGTGGGAGCACACACTCGGGTGCACACTGCTCGCCTGATGATCCCACACATACATACACATGCACACACTCTTTGCCTCTCCCACACCCTTGCACACTCACACACTCGCCCCACCGTTCCTAGCTCTCTGGGCCCCCCACCCCCTGCTCTGGCTCCAGGGCTCGTCCCTACCCCTCTGGTTTCTCCACTTTTGGGGGGCCAGTCTCCACATAAGGGTGGGGGTGCCTGCAGTTTGCAGAGCAGGATGACGGGGGCACCAGCCCAGCCCCAGGATCTAATCGGAACCATTTGTTCCTCTAAGAAGCAGTTAACTTCACTTCCTTTCCCTCTCTCCTTTGGTGCCTGGAAAACCCCAAACATTCCCAGGAGAGAAAGCCAGCCCTTTATCACCTCGTGGGCTCAGAACACTGCATCGCAGTAATTGAAAGTGGCTTGACTCAAATTGCATTTTCCTAGGAGCCGCGAGAGACACACTCCCAAAAAGGAGGGGGGGGGGGGAGGGGGCGGAGGGAACTTCGAGGCTAGGCACTGAGTTGGCATGCAGTTCTCCACCTCGGAGGCAGAGTGTAAGTCACCAGGGGGCTCCCTGGGGCATCTACACCCAGACAAGGGCAGAACTCTGATGCACTTCCTGCAAAGAACACTGGAGCTCTGAGCCAGCAGGTACACACCCCTCCTAAGAGATGCCCCACCATCTTCCTGGAAAGACTGTTATCTCCCTGCTGGTCACACGGTGGTACCTCTGCCAGCTCACAGCCACCGTTCATGAGTATTGACTGAATGCCGGACCTGCCTCAGGACCTTTGCTCACACGATTCCCGCTCTTGCTTGTTCCTTTGACAAATGGCTACAGCAGCAAGGTTTACTGGGGACACCCCATGTTCTATGTTTCAGACAGGGAGCTCAGCACTTTGCTTGTTATCCCACAAAACCTGCTGGCACCCTTGCATGTATGCTAAGTAGCTTCAGTCGTGTCTGACTCTTTGTGACTCTATGAACCATAGCCCTTGAGGCTCCTCTGTCTGTGGGATTCTCCAAGCAAGAATACTGGAGTGGGGTTCCATGCCCTCCTCCAGGGGATCTTCCCAACCCAGGGATTGAACCCGAATCTCTTATATCTCCTGTATTGGCAGGCAGGTTCTTTACTACTAGTGCCCCTTGGGAAACCCTTACCACGTGGATTACAGGTAGAGGAACTGGAGGAGTGAGGCTCCCCACCCAAGAGCAGGGCAACTCAGCCCATGCTCTGTGCCAGGTCTATTGCTCTCCCGCTCGTAGACCCCCATACTGGCCGTGGTGGCCCCTAGTGAATGCCAGTGGTTTGGGGAGGGGTCTACTTCCCCATCAGAAGAGGCAGCTAGGAATCCCCTGAAAGCTGGATGCAGGATTGGTGTGGTTTGAAAACGCCCCCACAAAGTAACTTTGTTGTTAGTCATAATAGTTACTTTGAAATTCCACATGGAATTAAAGAGGAATAGCAAGAAAACACGTGGGTGGAAATGGGTAGGAAAGGCTGCTTTAGTGTCTTGGTTTTCTCACAAAGCGACTCAGATGACACGTAGGTTCCCCGAGTCATCCCGCGTCCCCAGCACCTGGCACTGAGCCCAGCTCACCGCCATGCCAAGAAAATATTCCTTGAATGGAACTGCTGAATTAAGAAGGAAGGAAGGCTGGAGGGAGGGAGAGAGGGAGACCCAAGAAGAGGGAGTAAGTGGGAATGCCCCAGGATGCCCATCCCTGTCCTTACGAAAGAGGAGGAAATTATACTACTCTGGTTACCTCCAGGGCCCTTGTCTCCATCCTGATTTCTTCCACACATGCAGTTGCTACGTAAGAAGGTGAGGGTCATCAGAGTGCTGGAAAACACATGGAAAGATGGCTATGGCCTGAGACAGGGAGCTAAGTGCTGGTGGGGTGGGGGACATGGGTTGCAGGCTGTCCAGGCCCAGTCTGCAGCCCTCAGTGAGGATGGGCTGGGCTTCCTGCTTCTGGTTCACTGCTGTGGGTCCCTCCCCAGCAGATGGGCAGGAGAGTGGCCCCTGGGAACGAGGCTGGTCCCCAGGGTGTCAGAGCCAAGACCTGGGGGCGATAAGCTGAGTGGGCACAGGGCCTTCTGCCCCCTTTAGAGATAAGCTTGTGTCTCTGGTGGGTAAACAGTTTGCTTGCTCCACCACTGTTTCAGTGTAAAGGACAACACACCTGGAAAACATCTCGAAGACACACATCTTCCGTCAAACCACGTGGTAGACCCTTTCTTCCCTCATCCTCTCTCTCCAATCCTCACACTAAAGACACAGCTGGAAGATGTCCGGAGCAGCATCTGGGCGGATGAAGGAGCCTCAGGCCTCCTCCAGGTCCCTCGGGGATGGAGGCGGGGGTGGGGAGTGCTAGGATTCAGGGTAGAGACCAGAGCCTGTGACACAGGGATGATTTCTGAGCTGTCGGCCTCCGCACACTTCATAGTCCACGGACGCTTGCGCCATTTTTTTCTCCTCCTGGTTTACTCTGCCTCTGGATTACTGTCTGTAAGTTTCAAAATGACCCGGGATCCCTGAGTGGTTTATAAATTAGGGCTGTATGCTGAGAGCACCCAGTAGAGCTGATATATTTCTGGTGGTGTCAGAGTTTCCATTATAAACCCCATTTCTCAGAGGTTTATAACTCGGCCGTAAAAATGCACTGAGGCCCGAGGCCCAGACTGGACCACAAGCGGCTGCCTGGGTCTCCTCCTGGTCTCTGGCAGGGACCGCCATCGGCAAGCCACAGAACAGAAGCTGGGGCATGTGGGTGCAAATCTGATGAGAATATGGGCTCTCCCTACCTCTGCTGCTGCCAGCAAGCTGCCTTCTCCAAACGGTTGCCCATTAAAAATTGTTACCACTTAGCAGGGCCAGGATGCCTCCTGGTGGGAGGGCCACCAATGGGGTAAAGCGCTCCTGCCCACCAGTGAGGGGCTTCCTTGGTGGCTCAGATGGTAAAGAATCCACCTGCAATGCAGGAAACCCGGGTTTTATCCCTGGGTTGGGAAGATCCCCTGAGAAGGGAAAGGCCACCCACTCCAGTATTCTTGCCTGGAGAATTCCATGGACAGAGGAGCCTGGAGGTCTACAGTCCATGGGGTCGTTTTCACTTTCTTTCTTTCCACCAGTGAGTCTCCTGCTCACAGTTTCTGACTGTCATTCTTAAGTCCTTCTGCCCCAAAATATGCCTCCTCCTGGCAATATGGTTCCCTTTGGGCAAGCACACTGACTCAGGGGCCAGACAGACACCTTTCCAACTGATCTTCACACTAGAAAGAGGTGCCACACTTGGTATTACTATCATAGGACCTGAAATAAGGCTCCCAGTTTCATTAAAGTGCTGGTTACTGAGATGCCTGTGTTGGGAAGTGGAAGAATGAAGCCCAGCAGTTCTCAGGCCTGGGGAGCCTGAAAAAGAAATGACAGTTTCTTGACCCCCCTTTCAAACCCCCACCCCAGAATTTACTGGATTGGCCTGGAACTGTTTCATTCAGCAGTTCCCTAGGAGATGACCCAGGCAGGGGCTGGGGAACTGCATAGCCCTGGAGACAAACCCCAACAGGCTTGTGATGGTTCTGGGACCCTGTCTCCCCAGAACCCAGCCATTGCTGGGACTCCTGGGTGCCTGGGACCCTGTGCAGGGACTGTGGCCCAGAGGTTTTCCTGGCCCCTGACCTCACTTTGCAGAGGAAGCCCCTTCTAGGTCTAGGGGCCCCTTCTAGCCTCTTCCAGGAGCCATGGGGATAGAGCACAGACTTGGGGGACTGCTGGGCAGCAGGGAGCCTGCCCTGTTTTCTCCACGCCTTCTGAGGCTCCCAGGATTTCTGATCCAGACTCGAGAATTTCAGGTTTGTCTAGACAATTGAAACCACATCCCTGGCTTTTCCAGCTCAGAGCCTGACTGTTCTTCAGGGTCTCCTGCCTACTCGTAGCTAAGACCTTTCCTCCATAGTGGAGTAGAGAGTGTCCATTACTGATCCATGAAGGTGCTTTTCATTCATTCATTCACTCACGCTCTCATTCATTCATTGCTCAGAAACGAGCACTGAGTACCTGCTCCTGCCAGTCACACCTCTGGGCATTAAGAGTATGCAGAAGACCAGAGCAGACCAAGGGCCCCACGCACCCAGCTTACCCCCCAGCAAGGGTGATGACAGCGAGCAACAAGCATCATCAGTCAGTCATACCACGTGGAGGAGGGACTCAGTGCTGGGGCGAGAACCAGTAAAGCAGAAGGCAGGGGAGACCTGGAGTGTCCCCAAGAGAGGAAGAGTTGTGATTTCAAGGAGAGGGGAGGGAGGCAACTTACTAGTCAGGTTTGCTGTGTAACAGGCAGCCTGGGAATCTCAGAGGCTAAGAACAGGTATTTATTTCTCCCTCCAATCATAGCAGCTTCTGGGGCTCTGCCCCTGCTGAGTGGAAGGTTTGGGCTGTTCCATCTGCCTTGCTCCAGGACCTGGCTTATTGGGAAGTCACTTCTGTCCCGCTGCTTGCAGTGGCCAAAGTGAATCACAGGGTGGAGCCAGCAATGGCAGCAGAAAAATTGGAGCGGGGGAGTGATGGCTGCTGGACAGCATTGTAATCTCCTGAAGGTGACTCCACAGGCCCCGCTGGGGAGGTTTCTCCACGTGGGCAGGTTTCTCCTGGGAGCGGGAAGAAAGGGGCCAGGGGAAGCTGGAAGAGTATCTGGTAAAGAGAACAGACTGTGCCAAGGCGTTGAGTGTTCATGGCGTCTTCATGGAAGGGAGGGTGCTGCAGTGCAGGGGGAGGGGAGGCCCTAGAGGGAGGATGAGAGTGAGATGGGAGTTCTGTGGGTCACGAGTGACTTATATTCCAACACCATCCCACTGCTTATCAGAGGGAGATTGCAGGGGACAATGCTGGAGACCAAGTGGGAGGTGCTTCCGAAGACCACAGTGGTGCCCATGGGGGAGCTGTGTGTGATTAAGAAGCAGTCCAATTCCAAATGGATGCTCAGTGGAGCCATGGGGTCTGCTGACCAGTCAGATGCAGGATGTAGAGAAAGAGAAGCTTCCAGACTGGCTGCAGGGGTCTCACTAGCAACGATGGAGGGTGTAGGGGGCAGGAGAGCCTCCCTAGATATAGTAGAGATGCCTGCAGACATCTGTGTTAGCTTCCTAAGGCTGCTGCACCAAGCATTATAGACCAAGTGGCTCAACAACTGAAAGTTATTGTCTTTCACCTCTGGAGGCTGGAAGACCAAGATCAAGGTGATGGCAGAGTTGGTTCTGTCTGAAGGCTCTGAGGAAGAATCTGGTCCAGGCATCTCTCTCAGCTTCTCATGGTTTGCTGACGATCTCTGGGCTTGTGATGGTCGCCTCCACCTCTGCCTTCATGGTCACGTGGCATCTCCCTGTGTGCACTGGGTCCACATTTCTTTTTTTAAAATTTATTTTATTTTTGGCTGTGCTGGGTCTTTGTTGTTGCACATGAGCTTTCCCTAGTTGCAGCAAGCTTTCTCTAGCTACTCTCTAGTGGTGCTCAGGCTTCTCATTGCAGTGGCTTCTTTTGTTGCAGAGCATGGGCTCAAGGGCTTCAGTAGTTGCGGCTCTTAGGCTCTGGACCACTGGCTCAGTAGTCATGGCACACAGGCTTAGTTGCTCTGCAGCATGTGGGATCTTCCAGGACCAGGGACTGAATCCATATCTCCTGCACTGCAAGGCAGATTCTTAACCACTGGCCCACCAGGGAAGACTTACATTTCCCCTTTTTATAGGGACTCAAGTCATGTTGGATCAGGGGCCACCCTACTCCAGTATGACCTCATCTTAACCTGTTACATCTGTAATGACCCTATTCCCAAGTAAGGTCATGCCATGGACTGAATGATTGTCCATGGACTGAATGAGTGTCCCCCCAAAACTCATATCTTTAAATCCTAACCCCCCATATGATGGTGTTTGGAGGTGGGACCTCTGTGGGTAATTGGTGTTAATGAGATCATGAGGGTGGAGCCCCACAATGGGATTAGTGTCTTTATAGGAAGAGGAGACACAAGATCTCTCTTGGCCATGTGAAACCAGGAAGAGCGCCCTCACCAGGAACCAAGTACTCCTGCCCTTGACCTCAGACTTCCAGTCTCAAGAACTATGAGAAATAAATATCTGTGGTTTAAGCCCCCCAGAGTGTGGTATTTAGTAATAGCATTCCGAGCAGATTAAGACAGTCCCATTCTCAGGTTCTGTGGAAGCAGTAGCGGGAGGGAAGACACCCTCCCTCGGGGGCACCTTGGGCACATATCCAACAGCTGTGGGTCCTAGGGGCTGAGGCTGTTTCACGCGGGACCCTGGGCCTCCCTCTTTGTTAGCTGCCGAGCACACCAGCTGAGATGTATGCCTGAGATTCAAGACAGTCTTGGAGGAAAACCAGAAGGACAAGCTGTCTGTTGATTTCTGCTTGGCCTTAAGAGCCCAGAGGGGTCCTTGAAGGCTCCCTCCACCTGAGATCACATGCCCTTAATGAGCATCGCTTACTCGTGGGCAACTCTCTTTTAGCTCCAGAAGTTCCTTGCTCTTGTGACCTTTGGAGGGTTCCTTCAGATATTAGAAAGAAAGTCATTTAAGGAGCAGCATCTAAAATGCACACTTTGGAGCCAGAAACCCTGATTCTCATCTAGACACTGCTGCTTTCCAGCTGTGTGACTTTGGGGGAGTCACCTAACCTCTCTGGGCCCCCATTTCCTCCTGGAGTTTTGTGTGTGAGTACTAAGCACAGAGGAGCCTAGAGGGTTACAGTCCATGGGGTTGCAAAGAGTCGGACATGACTGAGAGACTCAATAACACAGAGCTATCTTAGGGGCTGAGTGAGAGGTGATCTGACAGCCAGGGGTTGGCACCCGGGTTTAAACCCTGTTGGGCTCTTGCTGGGATCCCAGGCTGTCCCTCTGCAACTGTGACATTGCCTGAGTGCCCCAGCTTATCTTGAAGTGAGAGGCACCAGAGAGCAAGAGGGAAGTCCTGGCCCCAGCAATATCCCAAGCAATTGTTCCTTAGGTCTCTGCTTTGCTGATGCCACGCATGAGCCTCAGACACCTGACTTCACTTTTGCAAGGTCAGATTGGCAAGTCTGCTAAATGACCCCAGGCCCTTGCTCCTCCTTGAGACTTCACAAGCTGGAAGGACAAGAGGTCCCAGTAAGACAGTCTGCTTGATCCCAGCCTCTGAGTCATCAGCCATGTACAGGGATTATGGACCCAGAGGCTCAGACCCAGGGGCTCAGGGTGTTGATGGCCCCTGAGTCTTCACAACGGCCCCTCCCCAGGCCAGCTACTCAATTAGAGAGGGCCAGTCTGCACCAGCCTCCCCTCTGGCCCCTCTCCTGCCTCCCTGCTGAGCAGGAAATGCAGGATGCTTTTGTATGTCTCTACCACTGCACACAAAGTTGCAAGCTCCACCACAGAGGGGGTTTTTGTTTGGAACTTAAAACACTTGCTCAGATTAATGACCAAAAATGTCAGATGTGTCCACAGCTAATTATTCATTAGATGCTTAATTAGTGTGGGATGATCATGACATTTTAATGTTATTAATTTTTACACTGTAATAGGAATTAAATTGTTCTGCTGTCCTGAAGCCTCCTGTTGAAGTCATGCTGCAGAATGGGGGCTAGGAGGAGGAAGGGGCCACGGTGGGAGCCAGTAATCGCCAGGCAGCTCACTGGCCAGAGTCCAGAGCCTGCACGCCCCTCCTGTGACCTGGGAGAAGTGTCCTCCAGCCTGTAATGCAGACTCTTTGGAGTTTGTTGTTGTTCAGTCGCTCAGTCGTGCCCAACTCTTCACAACCCCTGAACAACAGCAAGCCAGGCTTCCTTGTCCTTCACTGTTGGAACTTGCTCAAACTCATGTCCATTGAGTCAGTGATGCCATCCAACCATCACATCCTCTGTCGCCCCTTTCTCCTGCCCTCAGTCTTTCCCAGCAAGTGGACCATTCAAAATGGCTGAGCTGAAGGTAAGAGCAGGTGGATGGGGGGAAGAGTTGACCAAATGGCTCCCCAAGACTCCCTTCTTTTCAGATGTTTCAGAGTTCCTCATTCCTTTACCCTAAGATGGGAAGAAATCAAGACTCTTTTCTGAGAATCTCACATGGAAAGGGAGAGGGACCAAGGCTGTCCCACAGGACTGTCATAGACCTGCTCCCCCGTCCCCAGAATCCAGAGGAAGGGGCCGCAAAGGAGAGCTTGCATATTTTTAGATAAATGAAGGGAACCCTCCTCTATGGTAAAAGGACATTTAGTAATATCTTCTTTGTAAAATGGGTACAGCTCTACTATTCCTTTTTAATTATGAACTCACCCATGCCCATGTTTAAAAACCCAACAATACAGAAAAGTAAAAAGGTAACATAAATCACATGAAATCACACCTTGAATATTTTTAGTGTACAAACTAAAGTTCATAGGCTGTTTTTAGGCACGTAAATATGTGAACTTTTATTTTAAAATATACTTGTATTATTTAGTGCTATCTTGTAACTCTGCTTTTTTTTTTTTTTTCTTTACATAACATTTCATGAGCATCTCTTTGGGCTAATGGATATAGATCTGCATGATCTTTTTTAGTGGCCACATTATATTCCATTCTGCAAATAGACCATAATTTATTTAACCAGTCTCTGGTAGTTGGTCATTTGATAATTTATACTTACTGTTGTTGTTGTCGTTTAGTCACTGAATCATGTCTGACTCTTTGTGATCCTGTGGACTATAGCCTGCCAGGGTCCTCTGTCCATGGGATTCTCCAGGCAAGAATACTGGAGTGGTTACCATTCCCTTCTTCAGGAGATCTTCTCAACCCAAGGATCAAACCCATGTCTCCTGCATTGCAGGTGGATTCTTTACTGCTGAGCCACTGGTATTATTTATAATTATTCATAGCTATTGCCAGGGCTCTTCTGAACATGCCCTGTATGTTGGTCTGGTTATATACTCAGGATAGTTTCCTAGAGATGGAATTGTTGGGTACCAAAGGGACTTCTTTGTAGAAGGGGAAGTTTTGGGTCCACTTCTACCTGGACCTTGGCCAAGTGTTTTGATTTCCCTGAATCTGTTCCCCTACTTGTGAAACAGGTATAATGATGCTGTTCTTCTGAGTCGTGATGAGGATGGTCACACCCAGGACAGAGACTGGCACCTGTAGTTGCTGCTAAAATTGAGCTCCTTTTTTGCAGTCATTATATGCTAACTAAGATCATGGCATCTGGTCCCATCACTTCATGGGAAATAGATGGGGAAACAGTGGAAACAGTGTCAGACTTTATTTTTTGGGGGGCTCCAAAATCACTGCAGATGGTGATTATTGCAGCCATGAAATTAAAAGACACTTACTCCTTGGAAGGAAAGTTCTGACCAACCTGGATAGCATATTCAAAAGCAGAGACATTACTTTGCCAACATGGGTCCGTCTAGTCAAGGCTATGGTTTTTCCAGTAGTCATGTATGGATGTTAAATTTGGACAATGAAGAAAGCTGAGTGCCAAAGAATTAATGCTTTTGAACTGTGGTGTTGGAGAAGACTCTTGAGAGTCCCTTGAACTGCAAGCAGATCCAACCAGTCCATCCTAAAGGAGATTAGTCCTGGGTGTTCATTGGTAGGACTGATGTTGAAGCTGAAACTCCAATACTTTGGCCACCTCATGCGAAGAGTTGACTCATTGGAAAAGACCCTGATGCTGGGAAGGATTGGGGGCAGGAGGAGAAGGGGACGACAGAAGATGACATGGCTGGATGACATCACTGACTCAATGGACATGGGTTTGGGTAGACTCCAGGAGTTGGTGATGGACAGGGAGGCCTGGCGTGCTGCAATTCGTGGGGTCACAAAGAGTCGGACATGACTGAGCAACTGAACTGAACTGAACTGATACGCTAACTTAGTTTACAAAGCACTTCAGTGTATGTTGGGCTTCCCTTGTGGCTCAGATGGTAAAGAATCCACCTGCAGTGCTGGAGACCAGGGTTCAATCCATGGTTCAGGAAGATCCCCTGAAGAAGGAAATGGCAACCCACTCCAGTATTCTTCCCTGGAGAATTCCATGGACAAAGGAGCCTGGTGGGCTACAGTCCATGGGGTTGCAAAGAGTTAGACATGACTGACTAACACATTCTTAGGGTTTATTATCTCTTCTGATCATTATTCCAAAGGGAAGAATAAGTCAAAAGGACATGCCACCTTATGAGGGGCTTCGTTGAATCCCTGGGTGGTTGACTCCGGTTAGCCAATGATGGTGGAGGGGTGATGTATGGGGTCTGTCCTTAAACCTTCAGGTGCTCAGGGCAGCCAACACATGCTTCCATGCCCCTTCTCTGCCCCGACTCCTTGCCTTCAGAGAGAGAAAGATGGTATCCTTTAGTCCTAGAACCTTCTTTCTGATGATGAGACTCACCCCAAAACAGTTAAGGAAGTCCAAGCAGAAGTTTGAGACAAGAGTCTGTAAAAAGAGGTGCTATCGTGGTAGGTGGTGGGCCCCCACAGTGGCCTGGAAGACCCCTCCCACACCCACCTCTGAGCACCTGTGACTCTGGTCTGACCCAGGGACCATCCTGAGGTTGAACCTCTCAGTTACAAAGCTTGAGCAGTAGGGCCTTCCCTGGCCATCCAGTTGCACTTCAATTCAAATGCAGCAGATGCAGGTTTGATCCCTGGTCAGGGGACGAAAGTCCCACATGCCAGGCGGCCAAGAAAACCAACAAAAACAAAGCTTGGGCCATCAACAGGAAGGTCAGATACACAGATTTTCTGGCTGGAGAAGAGGGCAGAGGACGCAGAGAAGCTTCTCTGGGGGGGATAAGAAGGTATTCTGGTAGCCACAGAGAGTCAGGGTATATTTAAGAAGATCCATTAGGGCCTGGGACTCTAGCAATTCCCATGGCTGCTCATAGACTCTGCTTCTTATACAATTTGAAAAAGTACCTGGTAAATTAAAGCTGGCAGTTAGTCCCCAGACCTCTAGAAACTCCTCCAGAGGTGAGGACCTGCCAGAGACTGAGCCACCCCTTTCCTTTTACTTGTCTTTTCTCCTCTCCATGGGCCTCTTCATTCTGGGCGCGGCCCTCATCCTCACCAACTTCATCAGGAGTCCAGTGATGGGCAATGGGGTTGTGAGAGCGGAGGGACCTAGCAGGTAAGGTCCTTCAGGGCAGCATCCTGTGGGTCTGGCACCCCCAGCCTGCCCTGTAGAAGTGCTAGTGAATGGAACATGATGCTGGGTAGCCTGGCGAGTGGGGAGCCTGGTCCCTGTCAACTGCCCTGGAGGAGATGGGCCCTCTGCCCATCCAGAGCAGGTTCTGGAGAAGGACCCACCTGCCTGGCTTAGTGAGGACCGTGTGTCTTACAGCTCCATTGAGTTGACTCTTCCTGAAATGAAATATGTCCATCATTCCCTGCTGCCATCTCTCTAGAAGCCAAATGTCACAGCAGAAATTCATGGTACCCATCACATCCCATGGGCAGAGGGAGCCTGGCGAATACTAATCTCCCTTCTGAGGTCGAATCTGGCAATACCCCCATTAAGTGTTCTGGGGAAAGCTGCCTGTGATGCCTACCAGCCCTGGGTGGGGAGGGGCCAAGAGCAGACCTGCCCCTCCCCCTGCCAGAGGAAGGGGGTCCCCAAGGAAATCTCCCACCTTCCTCCCTGCCCACCCGCCACCCCAGACAGCCTGCTCCAGATAAGGAGAGGGGAGAAAAATGTTCATATGCAGTTGAAGCTGAGATCATAAACAGATGCTGTAATTAGAAGTCTTCTCAGGTCGTCCACAGCTCATTTGCAAGGTGAGGTGCCAGAAATGTCCGGGTGCTGCGAGGCACTCCGTGCTGGCGAGGACTTTGGGGAGGGCGCATCTGTCTTCTTGTGGCCTGGGCAGGCGAGCAGGGGCCGGGGGAGGCAGAAGGGGCAGGCAGGTCCTTCAGTCACGTCCCAGGAAGGGCAACTCTACAGGTGGCTCTCTGGCCCAGCCACACGCCCCTGGGGTTCTCGGCAGAGGGAGTCCCACACACCTGGAGCCCTTGTGCCCAGGGCAGCCTGGAAGCCCCATCACGGAGTGCAGGAGCTCTTCCAGCCAGAGGCAGGCTTCTTTCCGGCTTTGTGAATCTCCCTTCAATGTTCCTCACCTGGGACCTTCCTTGTCCCTGCCTCACTGTACATGGACCTGAGATCTGGATCACCCCCAAGATCTGGGTCACTGATGCTCAAACCTCCATCCCCAGCCTTGAGCCAGCTGAGCTGCAGACCCAGTTTCCACACCTGCTGGACACATCACTTGGGCAGCCCCAACCCTCTACTTTTTCGGGGTGATGCTGAGCTCACCATCCACCCTTCTCCCCTCCCTCCTGACCCCACTCTCACCCCCACCCTGCACCGCTCAAATCTGTCAGTTCTCCATGAAACATTCCCCCAGGCTGTCCCCGCCTCTGTCTGCAGGGCTGTGCCCTCCCCAGCTTTCTCACCCAGCCCTTAGCTGCTGGCATCATCTCCTGCTCATCTCGGGGACATCAGTGTCCTTCAGCCTCCTCTGCTCTACAGCTCACAGTGTCCTCAGTGGTGGTCTGTCCAACACACGCCACTTCATGCCATTCCCCACCCAGCAGTCTACAGAGACCCCTCATCCTGTGGGAGAAAAAGGGACCCCCTGCACAGAGTCCCCGTTGGGGACTCCCACTGCCCCTGGCTGGCACGCCAGCTCTGTTACCAGGAACACCAGGCTCTGGCTTGCAGACCCACCCTGTGGTTCCCCGATCGCAGCTGGCTGCCTCTCAGGCTGCAGCCCCTCACCTGGACCGCCCACCTCCTCTTCTTCCTCTTTCTTTTTTCCCCAAAATCACCTCAAAACGAAAAGCCCACTCTGGTAAGGAGCCCTGAGGCTCCTATGGGGTCCATTGGACCACTGCATCAGAAGCACCAAGGGGTTTATTAGAAATGCAGAATCCTGGCCCTGCCATGGCGCTGTGGGATCAGCCTTTAGAATCCTCCCCACACTCAAGTTCAGAAACCTCTGTCCAGTGCTTTTGCTAGGTGTTAATTGTTTTATTTAGGTGTTAAAATTTTATTTAGGGCCTGGGTGGCATCTTGTCACACCCATTCCTTGTGTCCCAATATCTAATGCAGGCCATGTTTCTTTTTAACCTTCTTTGGGGGCTTATTCTCTCATGCACTGTATTCAACTCTTTACCTACATTAAATCACCTCATTTTTGAATCCATGCAAGAATGTCATGCTGTCGCTTTCTCTGTGTCACAGTTTAGGATACTGAGGTGCTGAGATGTTGAATGACTTGGGTAAATTCACAGCTAGTAAGGTGTGGACCTGGAATTCAAACCAAGTCAGTCTAGTTCCAACTCTGAGCTTGTAACCATTCTTATGGGTTCCCTCCCAGTGCCTGGGATGTACTAGATGATGGATGGTTGGATGGATGGATAGATGGAAGGATGATGAATGGATAATGGATGGATAGACAGATGGATAGATGGAGAGATGGATGGAGGAATGGATTAATGATGGAAGGATGATGGATGGATTATGGATGGATAATGGAAAGATGGATAGATGGAGAGATGGATGGAGGGATGAATAGATGGATGGGTGATGGATGGATGTGTGGATGGATGATGGGTGGATGGGCAGATGGGTGGACAAATTCATGGCAAGACCACTTGCTTGGATGAAGGGACACATGTTTGTATTTAGGAAACATGCGCACCTCCAGCTTTGGCTCTGAGGCTCTGTGCCAAACAACCATTCCCCGCATGATCGCTGTTTTGTGGAGGAGTGTGGAATCAGGCCTCTTGCTCGTTGAGGACACCTCAGTCCCCACTGCTGTCATCCTCTCTGCCCATCACCCTACCTGGTGAGACATGGGCCTCTACAGCACTTCAGCCCCTACAGTGCCCCTCAGCCACATGAGAGTCCACTCAAGGAAACTTCCAGAACAGGTACTCCCTATATTCAAAGGGCATGTGGTCACTGTGTGGGCTGGGGTCAGTCAGCACACCTTGAGCAGTCACAGGCTGACAGCGGCCTCCCTCCTCCGGGCACTCTCCTCTGTATAGTTCTGCTAACGTGGTACCCAGAGCTGGATGGGCGAAATCTAATTCCTGACCAAATGGAAGAACTCGGAGCTGAGCGTTATTCAATTAGTGGACAGGCACCGGGGTGAGGCCTTTCTCAGAAGTGCTGAGTGTGAGCTTCTTGGCTGGGAGGTGGGGTGAGTGGGGCATCGCATGGGTTCCAATCTCATCAAGCCATCAATCACGGGGGTCACAGGGTGACTCGCCACAGGGAGGATGCAGCTGAAAGGGATGCTTCTCCCTGCAGCATGAGAGAAACCCTCTGAGGACCCAATATTTGCCCAGAATAGTAAGGGCATCTCACCAGGCACCATGTCATGGTGCACTGGCTCCTGAGGGTGGCCCTCACCTGGATGATCCCAGCTGTCCTGGGCTCCCACACTGAGGACCCAAAGTTCCATGCAGCCTCTGCATCAAAATGAAAGGGGGATGCAGGTGTCCCACATCTCCAGTTTAAGAAAGGTACCCATCCCTGACTCCCCAGGTGTCCATAGAACCTACCAGAGCATCCTTTTCTGTGATCAGAGCAGCCTATCCTAAACACAGCCTCCGGAGACTGCAAAATCCCCTCCAGACAAAGGCACATGTGCATACACGTGCTCTCTCTCTCTCTCTCTCTCACGCACACGCACACACACACACACACACACGCACACACACACAATTGGTACCTTCCCAGGAATCATATCTGACCAGCCAGCACTTAATATTAGTGACTCCCAAATGCTTGTCGTCAATCCTTTATCTCATGGGATGGAATTCTTATCAGTCCTTGGAGAAATGAGAGAAATACGAAAAATGTGGTGAGCTTTTCATAAGCTAAATGTTCATTTCGAAAAGACCATCTTTTATTCCGAGACTGTGACCTTCCTGCTTTTTTTTTACACTGAAAATGCCCTTTCTCTTATGAAAATATGGCAACAGTAGATGGGGTGATTATTTTTTAATGACTTATTTGGCAAAATTAAAAGGCAACATCCCCAACAGTTCTCTCATCTGTAATTGAAAATTTTTATTGAGAACATTGTAGATTCATAAGCAGTTGTAAGAAATAATACAGAGAGATCCCATTTACCCTTTAGCTAGCTTCCTCCAACAGTAATATTTTGCAAAATGTTAGTACACCACAAGAATAGTAACATTGATACTCACTCAGTGAGTCAGTGACATTGATACAGTGCTCTTGTTTCACTTGTTCTTATTTGCATGCCTGTTTGTGTTTAGTTCTGTACAGTTTTATCATATATATGTATATATATATATATTTGTATAGCCACCACCACAATCAAGATATTGACTAGAAATTCATTCATATTGTTGCATGTATCAATATTAATAGTTCACTCTTTTATACAACTGAGTAATACTCCATTGTGTGGAAGTCCCACTGTTTAGCCATTAATCCACTGAAGGACATGTGGGTGTTCCCATTTGGGAGTCTACAGAGAAGGCTGTTGTTGACATCCCATACAGGATTTTTGTGAACATAACTCTTTATTTCTCTGGGATAAATGACCAAGGGTGTAATCGCTGGGTCATATGGTAGGTGCATCTTTAAATTTATGAGACACTGTTTTCTAGAAGGCCTGTGTGGTTTGATATTCCCCCAGCAGTGTGTGAGGGATCCTCTTTCTCCACTTCCTCACCAGCATTTGAGGTTGTCAGTATTTTTTATTCGAGCCATTCTGATAGGTATGTAGTCATGTCTCATTATGGTTTTAATTTACATTTCTTTGAAGCTAATGATGGTGAACATCTTTTTATGTGCTTACTTACCATCTGTATATCATCTTCACTGAGACGTCTATTCACATCTTTTGCCCATTTTCTAATTGGATTGCTTGATGGCTTTTACTGTTGAATTCTGAAAGTTTCTTTACACAGTCTCGATACTAGAGAATATATTCTAGTTCTTTGTTGAATATGTGGTTTGCAGACATTTCTCCCAGTCTGTAGCTTGCTTTTTTGTCTTCTTTAAAGGGCTTTTGCAAATTAAAAGTTTTTAATTTTGATGAAGTCCAGTTTATCCATTTTTCTCTTTTCTTTGGACCATGCTTTTTAATGTCCCATCTAGAACTATTTGCCCGGCCCTAGATCCTAAATATTTTCTCCTATTTTTTATCTAAAAATTTTGCAGTTTTCCTTTTTATATTTTAATCTGTGATCCATTTTTGTTTAATTTTTTAAATATTTATTTATATGGCTGCACCTGGTCATAGTTGCAGCAGGTGGGATCTTTAGCTGTGGCATGCAAACTCTTAGTTGTAGCATGTGAGGTCTAATTCCCTAATCAGAGATTGAACTGAGGTCCCCTGCATTGGGAGCATAGAGTCTTAACCACTCGACCACCAGGGAAGTCCTATCCTTGGTTAATTTTTGCAGGAGACATGAGGTCTAGGTTCAGGTTTTTTTTTTTTTTTTTTGGTCTATGGATGTCCAATGACTCTAGCATCTTTTGTAGAAAAGATTATTCTTCCTCCAGTGAATTGCTTACATACCTTGTCAAAAATTGGTTGAGCATATTTGTGGGGATATTTCTGGGTTCTATATGGTGTTCAGTTGATCTATGCGTCTAGACCTCCTCCAACATCACTTTCTTAATAAATATATGTATGTATTGTATGTATATAGTTCAGTTCAGTTCAGTCGCTCAGTCATGTCTGACTCTTTGCAACCCTGTGGACTACAGCATGCCAGGCCTCCCTGTCCATCGCCAGCTCCCAGAGCTTACTCAAACACATGTCCATTGAGTTGGTGATGCCATCCAACCATCTCGTCCTCTGTTGTCCCCTTCTCCCCCTGCCTTCAATCTTTCCCAGCATCAGGGTCTTTTCATATGAGTCAGTTCTTCACATGAGGTGGCCAAAATATTAGAGTTTCAGCTTCAGCATTAGTCCTTCCAATGAAACTGATGAAGTGGTTTCTCCTACTTTGTTTTGGCTACTCTACAACCTGTGTCTTTCCATTATGTTATATAATACATTTGTCTATGACTATCTAAAATATCGCTATGATTTTGATAGGAATTGCACTAAACCATTGATAAATTTAGAGAGAATTAACATCTTCACTATACTGAGTCTTCCAACCCATGAACAAGGTATGTCTCTTGATTTATTAGATCTTTTATTTCATTCATCTGCATTTTGTAATTTTCAGCATATGTATCGTGTATGTTTGTGAACTGTATGCTGAAGAACTTAATTTTCTTTGGAGCTATTATAAATGGCACTGTGTTTTTAATTTCAGTCTCCACATTTTCATTATTAGTATGTAGAAATGCAATAGCTGTTTCTGTGTTGATCTTGTAATTTGTGACTTAAATGCACTCAGTTAATGGTTCTAGGGGATTTTTTTGGTAGATTTTGTAGATGCCTTTGTTGTTGTCATTCAGTAGCTCAGTCATGTCTGACTCTTTGTGACCCCATGGACTGCAGCATGCCAGGCTTCTCTGTCCTTCACCATCTCCCTGAGTTTGCTCAAACTCATATTCATTGAGTCGATGATACCATCCAACCATCTCCTGCTCTGTCATCCCCTTCTCCTCCTGCCTTCAATCTTTTCCAGCATCAGGGTCTTTCCCAATGAGTTGGCTCTTTGCCTCAGGTGGCCAAAGTATTGGAGCTTCAGCATCAGTCCTTCCAATGAATATTCAGGGTTTATTTCCTTTAGGATTGGCTGGTTTGATCTCCTTGCTGTCCAAGGGACTCTCAAGAATCTTCTTCAGCACCACTGTTCAAAACAGGATGCTCTCTGTCAACAATCATGTCATCTGAAATAGAGCCAGTTTTATTTCCTCCAGATCAATCCATACGCCTTTTCTTTTTTTCTTGCCTTATTGTGCTTGAACTCGATGTCCTACATTGTGAAAGCAGAAATCCTCTTCTGGGGGAAAACTTTCAGTATAACCATTACATGTTATGTTAGCTGCAGGCTTTTTGTAGATGCTTATCTTCAGTTGAGATAATTTCCTTCTATTCCTGTTGCTGAGAGAGGTCCCTCATTTGTTAAACACGGCTCTCCATATTGTCTGAAACTTTGGGAATCACCATCTTGTACCGTCCACAGTGCTGCACGTCACAGCCATCCTTTCATTCCATCTTCAAGGGTCTACAGTAGCAGGTTAGGGGTCCACGGCTCTGAGCTCAGGTCTTTGATTCTAAATTTCATCTTCTGGGATTTCTCAGGTGGCCCGGTGGTTAAGATTCTGCCTTCCAATGCAGGGGACATAGATTTGATCCCTGGTCAGGGAATTAAGATCCCATATGCCGAAGAGTAACTAAGCCCTTGTGCCACAACTACTGAGCCCATCCACCACCACTAGAAAGTCTGAGCTGCAATGAAATATCCTATATGAGGCAACGAAGAGCCCTTGTGCTGCAGCTAAGACCCCATGCAGCCAAATAAATAAATAAATGTTTTTTTAACAGTCTCATCTTCTACTCCACTCCTTCCACTCTCCTACACTGAGGCTCCTTTTTGGTGTCACGTTCCCAGCAAGAGTCAGAGAAAGGAGCTCTGACAGGCCAGTGCAGGTCATTCACACATTCATGTATTCATCCCTTCATTCATTCAGCGAGCCTGGAGCCCTCCAGACCAGGCCCTGGATATAGAAATAAGGGAACGCACTGTGCCCATGGGAAACTGGGTCTCACACACGAGCTCTGTCTGCACCTCCCCTGCCACTCCCATCCCATTAGGTGTGATTATCTGTCCCCCTGCTCCCCTTGGGGCTGGCCGGGGCTACGGCTCCCCAGCTTTCTCCACTCAACCGTTTTCTTTGTCCAGGAAGCACATGTTCTAAAGAGCCCCGCTGAGCCCACCCTCCCCTGGCTGCCCTCCAGCTGTCTCTCAGCCCCCTCCCGTACCAGAGCCTCCAGCCCATCACAGGCAGAGGACAGACCAACCTCCTCACACCATCCTACCCCCAGGCAGAACACCAGAAGCTTCCGCAGAGCCACGAACGACCCTCCTCCCCACAGCCACAGCCACGGGATGGAACACTATTGATGTCCTCAGTATTTTTTTTTTAATCAAGGTAACAATTTCTCTAAATGCAAGTCTCTTCAATAATAATATTATTATTATCAGTATGGCCTCAGGCAGAGTCTGGCTAAATTGGACAACGGGTGAGTTTATGGTTTTTCAGCATCACAGCCCAGAGCAGCATCACGCCAGCTCCTGGGAGCAGAGGGAGGCTCAGTTTTCCTTGAACAGTCCTGGCTGGGAAGATCCCGGCAGGTATCCAGAGATACCTAGCTATTACTTTCTCATTTGAAGATCTGAGAAGTCAGCCCACCCTCTCCGGGTCCCCATGCTGCCCATCCTTCCCACTTAGGCCTCAGCCCAGCTTGGGTGGCCCTGACAAGCAGCAGCCTGGATCCAGGGCCTCCCTCCACGGGCACTTACAGAGCACCCACCAATTATTGCCCAGGCCTCGGGTGGGGGAGGGACGGAGGCAGGGATGGGGGGAGCTGCTCACAGTCCCAAAGAGGAGGCAAACAGAACAGTGCAGAATGGGTGGCCCCTCCGGCCCACGACCCCACAAGCGCCTCCACCACCCAGACTTGAGAGGCCCAGACTCTGGTAAGAGAAGTAGAGAACTTGCCTCTCCTTGTGTACAAGGTTTGAGTTGTTGTTGTTTAGCTGCTCAGTCCTTTCTGACTCTTTGCAACCCCATGGGCTGTAGTCCACCAGACTCCTCTGTCCATGGGATTTCCCAGGCAAGAATACCTGGAGTGGGGAGCCATTTCCTTCCCAGGGGATCTTCCCGACCCAGGGACGGAACCTGCATCTCCTGCGTTGGCAGGCAGGTTCTTTACCACTGAGCCATGGGGAGAAGCCCCAGGCACAAGATTTAAGGGGATGCAAAAACCCTCAGTGGTCAAGCCAACTGGTAATGTAAAGCAATATTTTTTAAACGTCTTCTCTTTTAATGAAACACCATCCTCGACACTGCACGAGTTACTTTTTGCAGGTAACAGCGGGATTTTTGTTAGTTTTTGCTGTTTTTATTTTATTATTTTTTTGGCCACACCTCAAGGCATATGGGATCTTAGTTCCTCAACCAGGGATCTGACCCGCATCCCCTGTATTGAAAGCATAGAGTCTTAACTGCTGAACCAGCAGGGAAGTCCCAACAATTATTTTTTAAAATCAAAATGAATGCATAAAATCCATGATGAAGAAAATATCAGAAGTTGAAATAAGAACAGGAAGCCCGTGGGAAGACTCCCCAGAGACAGGACATCTTCCCTGCAAATTGAAGGACAGGTGGGACGAAAGATACTCAAAGCAGGGGCTTCTGGGCAAGAGCAGAAAGAATCCAGGTCCTCTGATGGAAAGGGGTTTGTCCCAGCAGGACCTGGTAAGGAAGGCGTAGGGACTCAGGGACAGTGGAGAGCCAGGGTGACTGGGGACGAAGCCCGGGGAGGCTGGCCTGGAGCAGAGGGGACAGCAGAGGAGATGGGACAGGCGCCAGCCTTGCCTCATTCTTTACCCACCAGAGCTCCATGCCATCTGGGGAGACCAGTGTCACGTTTCCATGGGGCCAAGAGTGAGAGGGGCACATGCAGGCAGCCCGGGAGCCTCTCTTTCTGACATAACAGCCGGTCCTTGAGTTTCCATTCGAGGAACAGCCCTGCAGGAGTCAGACCTCTCCTTGTTCCCCTGGTCACCCCTTCTGCACAGTGTAAACCCTCCCAAGGGAGTGGGAGCCTGCCCTGCGTGGACGGGCCTATTGATGGTTCATTCTCCTTATGTCTGTGCTGGGGAGGGTGGACGGAGGGCTATGAGATCACAGGGGTCAGAGTGGCTTTGTTCGGGCTGAATATGGCCTAGGGCATGGTCAGAAATGTCACGAAGTTCTTGCGGGGAGTAGGGATGCTCACCTAGCCGGCGCCTCTGACCTACACACTCGCCCTCATTCTTTTCCCTCTCTCTCTCTTATTGAGGATTTACATATGCTATGAAATGAACTAGAGAAAATTACAAAGGATTCCTTCCCCCCCAGTGATTTCATTAAAGCATATGGCCTTCATGTAACAGGGAAATTCTTAGTCTTGGCCTGATGCAGAGCAAGAGTAGTCTGCCTCATTTAGGCTAAAAGAATAAATAGAATAGGATAGGACTGAAAAACACAAAAAACAGACTCAGATTGTCAGGGCTGAAAGGGAGGGCCCTGCCCCACCCCCAGCCCTTTGGCACTTCTGCCCTATTTCTCTTTGTGGATGACCCTGGCAGGTTTGGATTCAGTCTGACCCCTTTACTTTTCACATGAGGAAACTGAGGCTCAGAGAGAGGCTGCCCTGGGCTTCGCAATGGTCACGGATGATGTTTCAGGCCCTGTCTCCAGCCCCCATGGCTGTGTAAGTTAACACAAGCTGCCTCTGTCTCACCTTCCGTGATGGAGTGGGGGGCGGACATGAGCGTTCAGTGAGGTGACACCTGCGAAGCTCCCAGCCCAGGGCCCAGCGCAGGATCTGTGCTCACACATGGAAGCTTCTAGACCCTTCCTAAACCCACAGCCCATCTCTGAGCCCCATCTCTGGAGATATCCTTGCAAGTCAAAAGAGGGGCCCCATAAGGGGTCCCTCATGGCAGGAGTCTCCAGAGAGAGATAGGACTCCACCCACCCCTATTGGCAACTGGTCCCGGCCAGGACTGGCTCTGGCCAAATAGTTCTTTTCCTGGGATTTGTGAAATTCTGACCTCCTTCTGCTGGCACCTGGGGCCACATGAGACAGGGACTTGGAGGGTAAGAGTAGTGCAGGGTCTGGGAGGGCTTTCCCCCACCCCCTCCCACCAGGGACCTTCTGAGCCTCCAGGTCTGCTGCCTCCAATGGGCTCCGTCTGTGGAGGGATCTCCTGTGATGTACACAGCAGTCACTTGGTGGTGGGGGGGGGGGGGCTGGTCACTACACCCACGTTACAGATAAAGAAACTGTAGGGAAACCACTTGCCTGGGTCACCCAGCAGGTATGTACAGTCACCATTCATAGCCGGTCTGTCTGACCCCAAGACACAAGATGCCTCAAACTTCACCTCTCCTGCTACTTGACCAAGCATTAGAGGACTTGGGGGAGCTGGACAGGGGGAAACCCTCAGGTCATGATTGGAGGCACGAGGCCCTCCCGACCTTCTCAGGAGCCCGGAGAGGTGAACTCCACCCATTCTTCAGAGGGGAAGGGTACCTGTGATTCCCAGGAGTGGGACATGTCTGCAGCCAGCTAGCCAGGCCTGGAAAGATCCAGAATGGGAATACAGTGCCAGTTGACACTTTGCAAGAGAAGGTTGTTGCTGTTCAGTCTCTAAGTCATGTCCAACTCTTTGCAATCCTGTGGACTACAGCATACCAGGCTTCCCTCTCCTTCACCATCTCCCAGAGTTTGCTCAAACTCACGTCCATTGAATGGGTGAAGTCATCAAACCATCTCATACTCTGTCGTCCCCTTCTCCTCCTGCCTTCAATCTTTCCCAGCATCAGGGTCTTTTCCAATGAGTAGGCTCTTCAAATCAGATGGCCAAAGTATTAAGTCTTCAGCTTTGGCATCAGTCCTTCTAATGAATGTTCAGGATTCAAGAGGAGGAGTATGGTTCAGAGTGTCTACAGCTGAAGGCGGAGTTTGTCGGCAGCATGGTCCCACACTCTAGGATGTGGCTTCCTTGCCTGGTCACACCTTATCCGTGTCACATGTCCACTTACTCACTATGCTTTTTTTTCTCTAGCTTTATTATAGTTTTGGCTGTTCTGGGTCTTCGTTGCTGCACATGGGCTTTCTCTAGTTGCAGTAAACGGGGGCTATTCTTCGCTGTGGTGCTCAGGCTTCTCATTGTGGTGGCTTCTCTTGTTGCAGAGCATAGGCTCTAGAACTCAGGCTCAATAGCTGTGGTGCATGGGCTTAGTTGCAGCATATGGGATCTTCTGGGACCAGGAAGTCACAAGGACCAAACCTGTGTCCCCTGCATTGGCAAGTGGATTCTTAACCACCTTCCCTGGGAAGTCCTATTCACTAATCTTAGGGGAGTCGAGTAATTAAAGTCCAGAGGCCACCACGGCATGTAGGACTCCATCTACAGGCTTGATGATGAACAAGGGGGGATGTACACCTGTGTCCCAGCTTCCACTTGCTGGGGACTGCTGGCTCCAGTTCACCTCCTTGGCTGGCCAGTGGTGAGAAGGTAGCTCTGAATGGAGAGGCAGGGATATGCCCCTAACCCCCAGTAAGTTCTGGGTCCTCTGTTCAGGTGAGCATGTTCCAGAAAAAGCGAAACTTGATCTAAAAGAAAGCGGGGGTCACAGTGGTGGGAGAGATTAGAAGGCATGAATTTCTGAGCCAGATAGAGATAGGTGTTAAGCCCACCTGCAGCATTTCCTAGCTGGCTGACCCCAAACAAGCTCCTCAACAGCTCTCATCTCTCGTGCTTTCTCACCTGATAATGGAATGAATGACATCTGTCCCCAAGGTCTGGTGACACTGCCTGAGGCTTCTGTTCATGAAGGTGCCCAGGGAGGGGCTGGCACAGAGCAGGAGTATTTAACAAGGGGGTGCGTGTGCAGGGTGTCTCTCTTCTCTTACCTGACCCCATCTCCAGCCCTGGGTCACTGAGATTTGGATGTTGGTCATCTGAGCACCTATGCCAGGTGACTTTGACACAAGATGGTCATTTATCAGCCATGGCTGAAACCAACATCAGAATAGACCAGGATGAAAGCGAGGTTAAAATCTCCTGATTTCTCAGCTTCCTTAGACTCGATGCCTGCGAGGAAAGGGTCTGTGTGAATTTCCTGTGGCTGCTATAACAGATTACCACCAATCTGGTGGTTTGAAAAATGCACACTTATTATCTTACAGTTCTGGATGCTGGAAGTCCAAAGTCAGTGTTAGCAAGCTGAGGGCAAGGCCATGTTCTTTCTGGCGGCTCTAGGGAACAATCTGATTCCCGGCCTTTTCCAGCTTCTAGAAGCTGCTCACAGTCCCGGTCTTGTGACTTCACATCATTCCAGTCTCTGCTCCTGCTGTCACATTACCTTCACAATTCTGATCCTCCCGCTTCCCTCTTATATGGACCCTCATGACCCCATGGGGCCCCAGGATCGTCTGGGGGAGTCTCACATCTCAAGGGTCTTAATCACATCTGTAAAGCCGCCTTTCCCATGTAAGATCACATATTCCCAGTGCTGAAGATCAGGTCAGGGACCTTGGAGGGGGGGCATTATTTGGTCTACCACTCTACCTGAGTTTCTGAGTGGTCACCTCTCCAAGTCTCCTTACGAAAGAGCTATTAATAGCACTTGGACCACATGTCCTGAGAGTCTCAGACAGTTGTGGGTTTCTCAAATAAAGAGCCACTAGGGATTTCCCTGGTGATCCAGTGGTTAAGACTCTGCATCTCTGACTACAGGAGGCATGGGTTGCCCCTGGTCAGGGAACTAAGATCCTGCATGCCATGAGGTATAGCAAAAAAAAAAAAAAAAAAGCATTAAAATTAATAAAGTTAAAAAATTATATAAAAATCCATTTTCAAAAGTAAAAAAAATTAAATAAAAAGTCTCCCCCCTTAAGTGATGAGGGCTGGAGCCTCAGTGCTCTGGCTCAGTATGGAGACACCTTCTCCTAGTGACTTCCAAGAAGAAGCACCTGGAGACCAGATGAGGTAAATTGTGGGAGGACAGCACCAGCCCATGGCCACTGGAAAGCTCCTTCCACCAGAGATGGCTCTCTGGGTCAATTCACAGCAGCAAGGGCACCTACTTCCTGGAGGAAGTAGAGGTGGAGTGGAGTGGAGTCAGCCACTCACTGGGTTCTGGACATGGACCATTTAAGCATCCTCAGGGCCCCCCTGGAATGAGGATCCTGGCTCTCCTGTCTGCACTCCAGCAGCAGACAAGGCTTGGCTCCAGCCTTACCAGGCCCTGGGCTGGCTGCCTCCAGGAGCTTTGTTTGAATAATTGACTCTATTTGCATCAGTGGGCATCAGACCACTTTCCAACTCATGCAGCTGCTAGGGCCTCTGTTTCCCAGAAACTGGCCTTTCAAACAGAGATTCCGAGTGCCAGGAAAGTCCCCACCCCCAGAGCTATCGTTGGGCTCCACAGGCCTGCCTCCTCCTGCCCCCACCAACAGGCTTTTCCCTTCTGCTCAGAGCGGGGTCCCAGGCCTGCCCTGACTCTGCATCAACCAATTCCAGGCATCATGTCAGCTTGATCGATGATGACCTTGTGTGAATCTCAGAACAAACCCATGAAGGAGGTGTGACTGTTTTCCAAGAATGAAGCTGAAGTTGAAAAAGTTGACCTAACTTGCCAGTTAGTAAGGGGTTGGGATCTGAATGGAGTCATGTTTGTGGCTGAGAGCCATCATCCCTCAGACAATGCATATTTGGGTGGAAGATGGGCAGCCCCAGGTCAGTCTCTGCTGGCCCCACAACACAGAGAAGCTCCCCCTGTTAGCTCCTTGGGATACTGAGATACCTAAACTCACTCTTGGAACAGGGAAGCCATATGGTGTGGTGGGATCTGAGCCAAGGGCATAGCACAGAGCCTGGAGCCTGACCTTGGAGAGGTGACCTGGACAGTGGAAGGTCAAGGGAGGTAGAGAGAAATAGCCTGGTTGACTTGGGGTCATGCCCCTTGGGCATAAAAGTAGCCAGAACACTCATCTAGTCCAGCCCAGGCCATCTCTTAGAAGTCACTGGAAGATGGTGTCTTGACCCAGACAGAGCCAAGGACCTGAAGGCCCAGTTCTGAGCTTATTCCCCAATCAGTTAAAGGGGAGAGAGCATTTACCTGAGAGCCCCATGACTAGCTATGGTTCTGGGACTCCACAAACTTTAGCCTGTGCTTGTTTGTCCCACCCACTCTACTCCAGATCCCTCTTTCTTACTGAAAATAGCCAGAGATTGGGGCAAATAGCAGTGCTGGTGTTCCAGATTCAGCTCCCAGAGGATGGGGAAGCTTTTCAAGGTGCAGACAGCTGGAGCCCTGAGGTGGATTCAGCAAGCCCATGCTCACTGCCTGCTGCAGCACCATCCATTGATCCCACCCCCTAGATAAATGGCCTTCATTTCAATCCCTCTCCCTGAACTATTGCCCTGATGCTCCTGAGTTTCTGCAGCGTGCTGAGCAGGACTGAACTTGAACGTCCCAGAGCCAAGGACAGCTTTTCCAGCTCTAGAGAAAACCTGACCTGGGTCTCCCTGAGTTATCTTGGGGCCAAGGAGAGTGGGCATGGAGCATAGCAGCCCCCAAGCCTCCCAGCTGCTGACACCATGAAACAAGGGTTGCAATCTCAGCCTGGAAGAAGGCTGAGAGGATCTACTTCCTTTGAATTCACAAGGAGACCCATTTGGTTCTTAAGCATTTTTCACATGGTTCCTTTCCCTTTTGGGAAATCAAAAAATAGAAGACAAGGGTCATGGCTTAACCCCCAAGGGAAATGGCTGGAAGATATTTTAACACCTCAATTATATTTTCCATGGCACTGATGATCCAAACTTGTTGATGAAAGTTTAGAAACTTCAGACAAAACAGGCAGGTCTAATTTTAAACTGCAGTAGCCTCAAAACTTGACATTCAAAGGTGACTACAGTTAATATTTCGGTAAAAATCTTCATTCTTAAAGAAAAGTACAAGTAAGAGTCCTTCAGGGACCCAGGGAGCCTGCCTCCTTTCCAAGAGCCCAGGTTACTCAGCTGTGAATCCAGTTTGTATTTGACATCTTGCTGCTGAGTGTCTGTGTGTTTGGACAAGGAGCGTTCATGTCGGTTGTGGCCTGTGCCCTCACAGTGGTCCCAGAAAGAGGCAATGGCACACCCAGTTGACAGATGAGGATGCTGAGGCCTGGAGACTTGCACCAGGTTAGTGAGAAAGTCAGCATTCATATCTAAGAAACCAAAGAGCTGATGGATGGATGGATAGATAGATGGATGGACTAGTGGACGTATGGGTGGGTGGATGGATGGATGGATAGGTGGGTGGATGGATGAAGAAAGATGATTGTACCATTCTTCAGCCTGTAATACTGACAGTATCTGAGAATATGTTCCATAGGCCCTATCCCCCAGCATGGGATAGAAAGAGAACCAGGTTGGTCCCCCTCCCACCTCTACCATGCTTGTAACTAGCAGGGATTTCAGCTCACTGCTTGAAGTCCCAACTTTCTACCAGCTCCTTGTGTCCTGTCCATCTCCAAGGTGCCCTGGGCACAGAACGATGGTGCCTCACAGAGCTTTATGGAGGTCTGAGTAACTCTGGGGGTGGAGAGGACCAGAGGAAGCGTGACTCAGCATGGTTGGAAGTGTGGAGCATGGACAGGCTTACCCAAGGTGACTGAGACCTTGGACATGACTCTACCTGCTTCTCTGTGTGGGGCAACTTTGTCTGATTCCCTCCTCCTCACCCTAGGATCCAGCAGCCCTCCCCTCCATCCTTTGTGAAGGAATAAGGCAGAGAACGTGTGTGTGATGCACGGGGTTCCAGGCAGGATTATGACACCTCATCCTGGCCTCAGCCCCACCCTGACAACACACTTAGCGGCATCCTTTGGAGCAGGTGCCACTATTGTCACCCCTGTTTTACAGATGACAAACCTAGAGCGCAGAGCAAATTAAGTCACTTACCTGACATCACACAGGGAGGAAGTGAAAGAGCTGGGACTGGAACCCTGTTGCTGGGCCCATGTTCTCTGTGCTCTGAGATCCTTCCTCTGTGTAAACGTTTCGAACATTCACGTGTGAGTCCTCCCGGCCTATATGTACAGCCCAGACCTGCTGCTTCTGAGCTGTTGGCCTTAGACAAGGAAGCTTCATTTCTGTACCTGTAAACTGGAGAAAGCAGTCCCTTCATAAAGATAGTGTTAGATTTTTCAGCGGAAGGGTGTAATGTAGAGCTTGGCACACAGCAGGTGTTGGCTCAATGGTGGTTGTGGTCAGGAATGACCCTAGCAGTGAGGTGGATCTCCTGGGCCAGGTGGACTCAGCAGCAATGCCCAGTCCCTAACCGTCACCCCCAACCCCCGCCTCCTGTGACCGTCCGCAGATACTCGGGCACCCAGCACACAGCACGTGCAGGGCCACCTTGGCCTCCCGGGCTGCAGAGGGGCTCCTTCTCACTCTCCTCCCTCCCCGCCACACAGTGAACCAGAGCTTCATGAAAGGAACCGAGGCTAATAACTTAAGAAGTGATTTGTTATTAGTGCAGCATTGATGCGATGAGCTGACCAAAGTGCCTTTCAGCAGATTATTATTAAATATTAAGTCTATTGATTCCATGTGGAGTGGTGTGCCGGTCGGTCCCCAGCAGCTAGGGACGTGCACACATTTCTGAATTTATGGAGACCAAGCCCACTCCAAGGAGCTCTGTGACCTCATGAATGTTACCATCCAATGGACCCCAGGTTCCCCCCAGCAGCACTGGAGGGTCTGAGAAGTTAAGGACATTGTCCAAGGCCATGCAGATGGTGGCAAAACCAGGATTCAGATTTGGGTCTATCTGAGTCAAGTCTCTGGTGCTCTGAAGCTGTGTGCCAGGCATACAGTAGGCACTCATTAAATGTGCACTATCATTTCCTCCTAAATGTAAGCTTTGTATCCACGAGAACAGAACGTGTTTGTCATGTGTTCGTTTTTTAACTCATTGAAGTATCTCCAGCAGAGTCTGAACTCTTAATATGCTCAGGAAGTACTAAGGTGGAAGAACAGTATGAATGAAAGAAGAAAGGGAGGGATGGAGGCTGGGAGCTCTGGTCAAAGTGCCCAGCAAAGAATAGGGGAATCCAAGGGATTCATTGTTTTTCTGCCTTGATGCCACTGTGTGTCTTTCAAAGTCTCTATGTTCTTCAACCTCCCCATGCCTCACTCTTCGCATCTGTACAATGGGATGAGTAATCACAACACCTACGTCCTAGGGTCTCTGGGAGGACTAAATGAGCTAACACATGCAGCCACACTCAGGACAGTGCCAAACAAAATGAGCCTTCCAGCAATGTCAGACATTGTTATTATGCTGCAAACCTGCACAGAAGCTCAAATTTCCAGGGGCCCTCAGGAAACCTTCCCAGAGGAACCACAGGCTCAGATGAGAGATGAGTTCTGGCCCACCAGGACTCCAGAGAGAAAGCAGGCCTGGGAGAGGTATACCCAGGTCCCCAGGGCTGGGGGATCTAGGGAGAGGGGTGGGTCTCGGAAGAGAGAGGCTTGGCTCCAGGGAGAGGGACCAACTGAGTCCCAGAACACAGACTCTGACGCTGGGCATCCTCTGCCTTTCTGTGTTCCTAAAAGTTCTGAAACTGAGCTGCCTCCGAGAGCAAAGAGTTTCTTAGATAAACCTCGAAGAATAAGCAAAGCACTTCCATGCTGAGTCTTCCGTCCACAACACTTCAGGGACTCTGATGGGCTGGGACCCCCTGTGAGCCGATCGGCTGTCCTTGTTCCTCCTTTCTGAGTGTCCATCCAGGGCAGCCACAGAAACTTGGAGCTGGGCATTAGCTTCAGAGTGAGAGGAAAGCTTTTTATTTTTTCAACCTACCTACAAAATGCCCCTAAACTGCTGGCATACTTGTGGCTTCAAACGAAGCTGGTCTCTTAGATGTCTAAAGCCACAAAAGAAATGAAAGCAGTAGGAGGGAGGGGGGGTGAAATGAGTGGAGGAAAAGAGGTCAGGTGACACTGGAAGTAGAGGTTTGGGGATCTTCACTGAGGTGCTGGGGTGACCACTGACCAGGAGCCCTAGACTGCATCCCAAGGGGCCTCCCTCTGGCTCCATGAAGGGGCAGCAAGGGCAACCCCCTCTTCTCCATGCAACTTTGGGATCTTGATGGAAGGTTGTTTTTTTTTTTAATTTAATTAATTAATTAATGTTTGGCTGCCCTGGGTCTTCGTTGCTGTACGCAGGCTTTCCTGGGTTGCATGGAGTAGGGTCTACTCTCTAGTTGCCATGCATGGGCTTCTCATTGCAGTGGCTTCTTTTGTCATAGAGCATGGGCTCTAGAGCATACAGGCTTCAGAGGATGCAGTGGGTGGGCTCAATAGTTGTGGTCCAGGGGCTTAGTTGCCCCACAGCATGTGGAATCTTCCCGGACCAGGGATTGAACGCCTGTCCCCTGCATTGGCAGGCGGAATCTTAACCATTGGACCACCAAGGAAGTCCCCAGAGGGGCTTCTTGACCACCAGTGCCCCCCCCCACCCCCAAAATAGCCTCCCCATCTTCTCAGCTTCTTTCTCAATCCTGCTCAGTTGGTGAGTCTCACCAGTCGGGTATGGAAAACCACAAACAAGCATAGGACTCAGGCATCCCTCATCTTCTCCTGGAGCCCCTGAAGGTGGCACCCTCTTCCCTCCCAGTCCAGCACAGACTGGGTCAGCTGGGTGCACTTGCCCACTGGGGGGTGGATGAGGATGAATAAGATGGAGAAGGAAGAACAGAATGACGGAAGGCCGAAGTAGCTGGTGGGGTGGCAGTGTCAAGGGGGATGAGGTGAAGCTGACCTTGGACCCCAGAAGGGCTGGGGGACCAAAGTGGGCAGCGCTTTGAGAAAGGAAAAGTTTGGAGCTCAAGAGGGTGGGCACAGATGGGAGGTTGAGGATGAATGGTACCGTGTCCACCCGGCTGAGCCCTGAACCAACTGAGAGACAGAGGGAGCTCGACACCCCGTGTTACTCTTGATGGAGCTGCCGTGCCCAGGGGTGGGGGGCAGCAGTGGGCTTCTGACTCAGGGCCCCCAGAATCAGTGGAGAACTTCCCTGGGCTGCCCCACGTGCATTTCAAGGCTTCCTCTGGGCACACCCCTCACCTGGCTCCACTCGGGGTGGGGGTCAGGATGGCCGTGCCCTCTGCAGCAGGGGTGGGAGGGGGACCTGCGTCTCCTGGGTCAAGGGACTCCTTCCTGAGCTTGAGTGAGGGGGGTAAGGGTCACTGTTGTCCTCTGTAATTTCCTCCTCAAGGAAGGAAGCACCAGGAGGGGAGCCAGGGGCCCCCCAGGGGCAGGAACAGCCTAAGACCAGCCTTCTCCCTGTTGTTGAGGCCAGAGAAGGGATGGGGGCTCCTGGACTCTTCAAAGGGGCTGAAAAGTGAGAAACTGCAGATCCCTTGGCCTTTCCAGAGGCCGAGGGGCCAGGCCTCAGGGACCTGGGCCTGGGGCCTGTGCTTAACCCCTGCCCTGTGCCCACCCCCTCACCTCCTTCCTCCCTCACTTACCTGGGCTCCCCTCAGAGCCCTTGGAACCCCGCAGCCACACACAGGCCCCACGGACCCCTCCCCACCATCCATCACCCCCCACACACACCCGGCCCTCTCACAGCCTCCTATCTGCCAATACAAAGCCATACATCTTGGTGTGTGACAAATCACTTTTTAATTGCCTCAAGGAAGAAATCCATTAGTCTTTCCTTTACGTGAGAATCATCATAATATTCCGCAAAGCCTGAGCTGGCTGGAGGCCGAGGCTGGGGGCCGCGGGGCTATTTTTAGTTTGTACCAACATCCTGCTCCAAACATTCATTTTCGACAGAGAGGAATTAAATCTTCCCTGACACCCGGTGCCTTCTCTGCCCACATCAGGAGAGCTCGCTGCAGACCCTGGAGGGGGAGGCCGCCCAGGAAGAGAGGCAGCTTACAATGGTGTATTAATTGTCCAAATAAATTTGTGTCACGTTTCACGCAGGATTCATTTCGCCTAGACAGAGTTGCTGGAAATGGGCAAAGCCCAGTCTGCTTTATGTGTCCCCACGGCAACCCCCGTGGGGTGCCGCCGTCTGCTCCCACCCCTTCTTCGCCCCCCTGCTCGCTCCCTGGGCACCTGCAGCCCCTCCCCATGCTGACCAACACCCTCCATCTCCTCCCGGCAGCATCATCGGGCTCTGACTGCAAAGTGCCAGCAGCTGGCGGGTCACAGCAGTGAGAAGGGGAGTTTCCAGCAGGACCTCCTCCCCCCTCTTCCCTGAGACCCCTAAATGCCACAAGTGGCTGAGCTGGGGGCTTGGGGAGCCTACCTGGGGCTCCAACAGTCCTCAGCTTTAGAGAGAGGTCAGCAGAAAGCATTATTTATGGCCCGTCCTGGGAGTTGCCGCGGGGACACATAAAGCAGATTTGGCTTTGCCCATTACCAGCAACTCTGCCTAGGTTTCAGAAAAGATGAGGAAAGAGAGACATGGAACAGGGGAGGGGCAGACAGAGGATCAAAAAAAGAGGGGAGTAATGCTTGCTGTGGGTTTGTCATATATAACCGCTATGGAGAACAGTGTGGAGATTTCTTAAAAAACTGGAAATAGAACTGCCATATGACCCAGCAATCCCACTTCTGGGCATACACACCGAGGAAACCAGATCTGAAAGAGACACATGCACCCCAATGTTCATCACAGCACTGTTTATGATAGCCAGGACATGGAAGCAACCTAGATGCCCATCAGCAGACAAATGGATAAGGAAGCTGTGGTACATATACACCATGGAATATTACTCAGCCATTAAAAATAATTCATTTGAATCAGTTCTAATGAGATGGATGAAACTGGAGCCCATTATACAGAGTGAAGTAAGCCAGAAAGATAAAGACCAATACAGTATACTAACACATATATATGGAATTTAGAAAGATGGTAACAATAACCCTATATGCAAAACAGAAGAAGAGACACAGATGTACAAAACAGACTTTTGGACTCTGTGGGAGAAGGCGAGGGTGGGATGTTTTGCGAGAACAGCATTGAAACATGTATATTATCTAGGGTGAAACAGATCACCAGCCCAGGTTGGATGCATGAGACAAGTGCTCTGGCCTGGTGCACTGGGAAGACCCAGAGGGATGGGGTGGAGAGGGAGGTGGGAGGGGGGATCGGGATGGGGAATACATGTAAATCCATGGCTGATTCATGTCAATGTATGACAAAAACCAGTACAATATTGTAAAGTAATTAGCCTCCAACTAATAAAAATAAATGGAAAAAAAAAAAGAGGGGAGGGGGCAGGAAAGGAAATTCTATTGGAGAACAGGAGTCAACTGACAGGGTGATGCCTGGGATCACAGGCCAGCCCTTGCTCATACCCTCCAGGCCTTGGAGATGCCAAAACCACCAGTTCACATCAGGGTCAAGGCAGGACTGGGTCTGAATGCAGGAGGAGTTCCCTGAATTTCAGTGAATGAGTGAATGAATGAATGAATGAATGAATGATGACACTGGCTCCAACTGGCTGACACGATTCTTCTGAGGCCAGACATCACCGAGTCCAGACATCAGCCCCTCTAAGGCTCCTCTAAGGTCCCAGGGAGTGGGGGCCCCTCCCCCCACCCACCACTTGCTAGTTTGTAACAGCAGGCTGATTGTCACACATCGGGGGCTATGGGCTCAGGGCCTCTGTGGTCCTAAATTTAGGATCTGAGGGGTTCTGGGCATGGCTCAGTCACCATGGAGAGGTGGGCAGCGCTGCTGTCCCGGGTACAGGTGTGGATGGCAGTCTCTCCTCGGGATGTGCTGTTGATACGAATGTGGGCTTGACCAGAGACAGGGCCGGGGGAACTGACTTCACAGCTTAGACAGACAACCACCTCCTTCTGCTCACCACCTGGGCCCAGGAGCTGACCAACCCCCAGCAGTGGTTCTTTGAGATTGGGAATTGGGGGGGGGGGTATGGGGGGCCAACCCCCAGCACTGGTTCTTTGAGACTGGGAATGGGGGGGGTAATGGGGGGAGCCTTCAGTCAAAGAGACACTTCTCTCCAGGAACCCAGGTACTGCCTGTCTCTGCAGGGCCGGCTCTCATTTCCTCTAGTCATTATTTTTTTAACCAGAACAAAAAGTGCCACACGCTTATTTCTGCCCACGAGACTCAAGGGTCCTGAGATTACAGCTCCACCCGAGGCTAATAACCTTCACTGTAAATCCTTTATTTATAGACTTGGCCCGGAACAACCTCCGCCTGGTGTGACATAAGTGCTGACGGAGGCAGAGGTGGGCTGAGCACCCCTGGCAGCTGGGAGCTGGGGATCCAACCCCGACACTAGGTCTGCGGATTCAGTGACAGGCTGTAAACCCCATGCTCCCTCCCCATGGAGTCTGGATCCCAGGGGGCACATAGTTGGAGATTCTCATGCAAAATAAATTGCAGTGCATTTTCATTAAAAAAAAAAAACAAAACCCTGCATCTGACTCAGCACTTTTCGGATATAGGTGGGGAGACGCTTTGTAGTAAAATCTAAGGACAAGGAGGAGGCTCCAGGCCCTGCAGTTCGCCCCAAAGTTGGGGCCCCAGTGCCCGCCGCCTCTGGCCTTCACTACAGCTCTGGTTTATCTGCTTTCTAGTTCCCCCTCCATCAAAGGCCATTAGGTTCTGGAGATGCCAGGATTAGGATCTGGGCAGGTCTGAGAGTTTCCCAGAGGGCAGGGCTGGGCTGGGGTTGGAGAGACCCGGGACGCAGGCTCCTGGTCCCCCAGGCTGGCTTTTCTCTAGCCACCTGTGTGAAGGGGCCTCTCTGTGGACCACCAGGGCAGAGACGGGGGTGCGATGTGTGAGTGTGTCTCCGGGTGGGTGCTCACAGCATGTGTTGATTTCTGGGCATCAGACACAGGGCTCTTTGTAAATAGCAGGTCTGTCCCAGGCCTTTGACTCTCCAGGAACTGCTCCTCAGCCTGCAGCTTGAAGCCCCAATTCCCCAAAGATCCCCTGAGCTACTCCCAGTGTCCCCAGCAACGCAGGGTCTTGTTCACCCCAGCCCTTGGCACCCCATAGAAGCCCAGGTGGCTCAGTGGTAAAGAACCCGCCTGCCAAAGCAGGAGATGCAGAAGACTCAGGTTCCATCCCCGGGTTGGGAAGATCCCCTGGAGGAAGAAACGGCAACCTGCTCCAGTATTCTTGCCTAGAGAATCCCATGGACAGAGGAGCCTGGTGGGCTACAGTCCATGGGGTCACAAAGAGGTAGACACAGCTGAGTGCCTGAGCACACTTGGCAGCTGCCACCCCCCACCCCATGCTCTCCTCACCTGTCCTCTGCCTGCTGAGTCCTCTTGTATCACCTCAGACACTGCCTTCTCCAGGGAGCTTCCCTGGACTACATCTGGGCCTCGGCTCCTGACTTCCCTCCCTGTGGGCTCACAGCTTGGGAGAGGGTTCTCGTCCAGCCGGGTAAGCATTGCTTAGCAGATGCCCAGGGACACGTCGGGGCGTGGCGGGGAGGGTGACATCTAGCAGCTGCTCCAGGCTGCAGGGGCCCAGGCAGCCCCTCTGCCTCTACCTCCGCCCCACCCCCGGCCTCCAGCAGACTATTGCTGCATTCGGAAGCGGAGGCATATGGCCTAACTTGGAGGGATGCATTGCCCACAGTTTATGGGGCAGAACGTGATTAAACAGAGGGGGCTCCCTGGGCTGTCTTTGCGAGGACACTCTTCCTGTGACCCTTTGCCCATTGGGCAGCAGGCTGGAGCCGGCAGAGCCCCCACCCCTTCGAGTCAGTGAAGTGCCCTCACCCCCAACCTGTGGAAGGAGCTTTGAACCCTAACCCCCTCGGCCTCAGTGGAGAGTGTCCAGCAGACACGTGGAGCCCTTCTGGCTTCCAAGGGTCAGGGGGCCCCTCCCTGGCAGCGCGCAGCACAGCCCTGGCTGCAGAGACCCAGCAGCCCTTTGTCTAAAGGCATCTGCGCCCCCCAGGGCTGCATTCAGGCTTTCCAGCTGGAATGGGTCGGGGCGGGGCCTCAGGGGAGGAAGGATGGAGGGCTGGATGGAACCAGACCCGGGTCAGGGTTGGGGCTGCTGGCCTCCAGCCTGATTTCCCAGGAGGGCCCTCTGGCTGCTGAAGGGCATAAGGACGCAAGAGCTGGAGTCGGATTTTCCCGGAAGCTTTTCAGCCCGTCCCCGTGATGAATCTCTTCCCTTAAAACGAATTTAAATCCTTTGGTCCCAGACAAATAGACGTACTCTCCAGCCCCCTGGAAGAAATGAGATTTTAATTTAGGACGATTTTATTCAGCAAATGCCCCAAAACCATGTACTTTTCAAAGGGAAACTCCAGCTTCAGTGGAGTCTTTGGGGAATTGAAGATTTCTTTTTTTTTCCCCTCTCTTTTTTTTTCCCCCAGCTCAAACTAAGAAGGGAAAGCCTCTTGCTCTCAGAAGAATCTTTTTCTACTTTCTTCTATTGTAGAAGGAAATCCTTCCTCCTTTTTGGTCATCACTGCTCTGTCTCTTTCTTCCCCTCTGTCTTTCAGCGCATTCCTGCCTAATCAGTGTGTTTTGATCAGAGGCAGGTTGACCTTTAAGCTAATGAGGTGTAAGCTTCAGGGGTCCTCATTTGGACATGCAGTGGGGTGCTGGTTCGGCTCTCTGGCAGGAGTGGGGGAGGGGCGGGGCTTGATTCGCGTCATTTGCCGATTTCTATCGTGTAAATACTCCTGTGCATGCGCCGCTCAGTCCTGTCCGACTCTGCAGCCCCCTGGATTGTAGCCCACCAGGCTCCTCCGTCCATGGAACTTTTCAGGTAAGCGTACTGAAGTGGGTTGCCATTTCCTCCTCTAGGGAAACTTTCAGACCCAGGGATAGAACCTGAGTCTCTTATGTCTCTTGCATTGGCAAGTGGATTCTTTATCACTGAACCACCTGGAAAGCCTGTGAATAGTCCCACTGCGGCCTATTTCAAGCTACCAACATGAAGTCACTAAAAACAGAGCTGGGACTGAATCCACGTCATTGGCTCCCTTGTGTCTGTAAAAGCCAACACCAGCACATCATGGTTGCAGGTCCTCTCCAGTTCTGTGTCCTTTTTCTTAACAGAGACCTGTCAAGTTGTATAAACCTCATACCCAACAAGCTGAGTCTGTCCCTAATGATGACGTAGAAGTGGGGTTTCTGAAAGAGGTAATGGTAAGACCTGCTGGTTCCCCAGTGACAACCCTGCACCAGGCTGGGCTCAGGCCTGACAGCATGGAGTTGTTACTGCCAATGAACCCCAACTTTCTACTCTACTTGGGGAGATGGGTTCCCAGGCCTCTAGTTTTTTGAGCCTCCCACAACATATCCAGTATTTTGGTCATCTGATGCAAATAGCTGACTCACTGGAAAAGTCCCTAATGATGGGAAAGATTGAGGGCAGAAGGAGAAGAGGGCATCAGAGGTTGAGATGGCAATGGGCATGAACTTGGACAAACTTTGGGAGATGACGAGGGATAGAGAGGCCTGGTGTGCTGCAGTCCATGGGGTCGCAAAGAGGCGGAGATAACTGGGCCACTGAACAACAGCAACAAAAACATATCCAAGCTCTGAACTACCACCACTTTCCAGCAAGTCCCAGTTAGAGGCGCCTGAATTCTGGGTCCCAGCCTGCCTTAAACTCCCCACCTCCCCACCAGTGATCAGAGCTCATCTTGGAGATCGTGACCCCTAATTTTCAATAGTCTGTACCTGCCCAGACCAGGGTTACAAACGCAGAGACCCCAGGCCTTCCAACATGTTTGGCTGACATAATATTTTATAAAGACTTGAGCCAACGTATAAAGAATTTATTACTCAAGATTTCTGACTTTTCATGAAAAACCAGAAGACCTGGCCTCACTGGCCTGAATCCTCACCTGGCAGCAACCAGCCAGGGTTGCTAAAAAACCACAGCTCCCAAGATGAGGTTCGGCTCATCAGCTCCCCCAGTCCATGCCCCTCCATGGGGCCTCCCCAGCTCGGGCCCAGGGAGCAGTTGCCATTTCTCATGGTGCCTGCACTGTGGTTTTTCTTAGAGAAATATTTCCTCTACCCAGGTCTCTTTCGAAAGTGGGGAATGAAAGATAGAGCAAGCGGGCCGTGTGTTTCATGAGAAATGTGCGCAGCGTATTTCTTTGTGGGAGTGAAGGATACTCCTTTTGGAGCCGCTGCACTGTGCCATTCATGGGGACACGTCCACATCACAGCTTGTGGGAATGGCGCCTCCTGGGATTGTGCCCCGCACAGCCTACACAGCCTGATTTCTGGGTGCTTACTCTGCAAACTGAAACAGTATCAAAATAAGTCTGCATAGGATACCATGGTTCTTGTTCATCTGCTTACATGGCTGAGCAGACCCTCCAAGGCCTTATGGAAATTCTGATAGGGCATGATGAGGGCAGAGCCCAGTGTGACAGCCCCAGTGTGACAGATCCCTGCACAGGCAACATGAGAAAGGCCTGGTAGACAGGTCCCGTATCTGAGAAATACTAGAAGGTAGGCAGAAGTTTGACCTTGGAGCTGAGATTCCAGGCAGGGAACCAAGCAGCCCCCTCTGCTGGGGGCACCCTTACTATCACCTGGGCTGCCTGGCAAACTTCTGTGCCTCCTACGGAACCCAACTAGAATGCTACCTCCTCCAGGAAGGTTACCTTCCTCCTCTAGGAAGGTTACCTCCTCCAGGAATGCTCCCTTCCAGAGAGAGAGCCACACCCTTCTCTGGGCTCCCTCTGTACATGCCCAAAGAACATTGCACATATTATATGCACTGTGATTCTGTTAACATGATCTGATCCATTGTGTGTTGTATGTGCCCCAGTGCCTAGGACAGTGCCTGGTACATTGTTGGGACTCAATGAATAATTATTAATTAAATAAGTGGATGGATGGGTAGGTGGAATGGATGGATGAGTGGATGGATGAATGGGTGGATGGATAGATGGATGGATGGATGGTGAGTGGATGGATGGGTGAATGGGTATCTTGGTAGAATGGATGGAGAACATACAGGAATCCTAGTCCTGGGGACTCATTGAGCCCAACATTAGAACTGGAAGGCAGGCAAGACTTACTTGGAGGGAGTTTAGTTTTAGATGCAGATTTCACCACAAGAGCAGGACTAACCCCCAGTCTTGCCCCTAAATCTCTAAGCTCCTGAGGGTCACTTGTTTCTACCATCCCACTTACCCCCAAACTGCGGCCCCAGCCAAAGGGAGCAGCAGCTGGAAAGGTACCAGTCCTACCTCCCAAGCACCTGCTCTGCTTTCTCGTCCCCTGGCTGTGAGTTCAATAGATTCCCACTTCTCAGGGGCCTGTGTAATTGATGCAGGAAATACTGTACATCTTTGCAGGACAGCTGGATTAGCGCCCTCCACCTGCCTCCCCCCATTTCTCACGGGCACCAGCCTGAACACAGAGGCCTAATTGCTGGCCCTGCCTTGCATGCAGGTGGGAACCATGGACCAGTTGAGGATGAAAAATGCAGTAAGTTAAAGGCTTCTAAGGGATTGTTAAACAGTCAAAAAAAGGTCAAGAAAACTATTGCTAAGAACCAAACACCAAGTGAAACTCCGGTCCTTGATTAATTGACTAAATCATAGAGGCTTTGACCTACCTCTCTGAGGTTTAATGAATTAGTTGATTAGTTGCATTAAGTTGTTTTGCAACCACAAGGAGGGAGCAGGTCATTGGTCTTCAGCTAATGACATGCCCCAGTGGGTTGCTTCCAACAGCCCCGGCGTGTCGGCCTGCAGAGCTGCGGGGTGCTGGGTCCCCCCGCAACATGACTTTCACCCAGAAAGGACATAGAGCTAGGCTGAAGGACAAGGTGGCTTTCCTGCTTTTCCTTCTTCCCCCAGGCTGCTTCTGTTCTTTCTCTCACTTTCCTCCTTCCTTCCTGCTCTTTCTTGATCCTTCCCTTCCACACATTCTCATTGTGACATTTTGGAAATTATTTTCTGACCATTGGCCTCGCTGCATGGGCAAGTCCCCTCTCTTCTCCCCAGCTCAGAGAAGGAAGAACAGGAAAATGATACTTCTAAGTGTGTGTATATACACATCAATGTGAAGTGGGCTCAGAGAAATGAACCATCACCCTTGTCATAGTTACTGATGTGAGCTGGATTTGCTGAGTCAGAGAATGGGAGAGAGGTTGGTGTGATGGGCACCAGGCTTCACTTGGTCAATAAAGCAAATGGGTTTAAGTGCAAATAAACCCAGTTTTCCTAAGTATATTCAAAGAATAAAGGATTATGTGTGCTGTCCAAGGTGCAAAGAATATAAATCTGTTTGCTTGAAATTATTGCAATGTGGTATTGATTACTTAGAGCCTGCCATAGCTTTTTAAGTTATAGTTTACTAAAGGGAAATATGTTTAACAAATACCTCCCCCGGCACCTGCTACTGAAGCACGCGGGGGTCCCCTGGGAGGGGCACATGGTCACGTGCTTGCCCCCCGCCAGGCTCTGCATGCAGGCACGCCCATGTTGGGTCCTGCTCTGTCCTGGGTCTTTCTGGACCCCAAGCAGATGTGTGTGGAAGACCTGGGAATGTCTTTCAGTTTACTCCTTTGTCTCACCAGCGAGATGATGAGCTCGTGCCTCCTCTATGTTCCTCCAGAGCCAAGCATCGTGCCTGGGCAGAGATATTCCATAAATATTGGCTAAAAGTGAACGAATGGTCTTTTATTATTTTACTTTTGTCTTTATTAAAATTTTTTAATTACAAAGCAAACAGTCTCATGATAACAAATGATATGTTATTTTTAAATATTTAAAAATATTTTTCTAATTACAAAAATTAGATATGCTCAGGGTAGAACATTTGTAAGATGTGAAAAGGTATGAAAAAAGATAATAGAAATTGCCTATAAATCGCCTATTAACCCATCACCCAGAGAGAACCCCCATTTGCATGTTGGTTTATTTCCTGACAGTCTTTTTGCTACAGTCACATGTATGAAATATTTTTTTTCCAAAATCGATAATATGATATAGATGCTGTTGAATGTTTTGTATTTTTTTTTCACTTGGCATTAGATCAACAGTATTTTCTCCTTTCATTCAGCATTCTTCAAAACACGATTTTTAATGGCTCTATAATATTCCTTCTTACAGGCATACTGAAATTTATTTAGTCATTTCCTGTTGTTGGATGTTTATTCTGTTGTCAGTGTTCAGCATTAGAGATAATACTCTGGTCAACACAGTTATTCATAAATCTTTCATCCCATCTCTGGGTATTACAAAAGATCAAGTTCTTAAAGCAATAGCCCATGGAGGTTGTTACTACAGGAGCCAATTCAAGCGTATGCAGTCACGTGGGGCCCATTGCTTGGTTTAAGGTTCTGCTGTGGCATTCTTGAATATCTTAATTTTTTAACAAGTGACTCCACGTTTTCATTTTGCACTGGGCCCCACAAATTATGTAGCCAGTCCTGATTATGTAGCATTCTTCCCTGCTGGCACAGAAAAACCAGGGCTGCCTCTACCTGTTTCACTCTTGGGAAAACATGCCCAGATCTGCTGACTCTGAGAATTGCCATACAAAGAGGATTTTCCAGGACTTCCCAAGTAGCAAAGTAGTAAAGAATCTGCCTACCAATGCAGGAGACACAAGAGACACGGGTTCGATCCCTGGGTCAGGAAGATCCCCTGGAGTAGGAAATGGCAACCCACTGCAGGATTCTTGCCTGGAAAATCCCAGGGACAGAGGAGCCTAGCAGGCTACAGTCCCTGGAGTTTCAAAGAGTCAGACACGATTGAGCACTCGCAAATACACACAAGACACAAGGACTTTCCACAGAGCTGAGGTTTATCTTTCAAATCCCAAAATGTGCACATTATTGGCATCATCTGTTTCATTTTAGCTTGCTAAAATTTGAACCATAAGTTGCTAATGCAATAATTTGTGTTGGAGGAATTTCTAAACTGTCCTTTTTTTTTTTTTTAACATTTTTAAAACAATCACCAGTTAACTAAAAAATTGTAAGTACAGTGGAAAGAAACTTTTTCTGAACCATCTGAAAGTCACTGATCTGATGCCCCATTACTCTGAAATGCTTTTGTGTGTGTTTTCTTCAAACAAGAGCATTCTCCTACATAACCTTTGCAGAGCTCTCAAAATCGGGTGACTGACATTGCTGCATCACTACCACCTAATCTTTAGTGTTGTTGTTCAGTCTCCAAGTTTTGTCCAACTCTTTCCAAACCCATGGACTGCAGCACACCAGGCTCCCCTGTCCTTCACTATCTCCCAGAGTTTCCTCCTGGATTCATGTCCTTTGAGTCAGTGATGCTATCTAACCATCTCATCCTCTGCTACCCCCTTTCCCTTTTACATTCAATCTTTCCCAGCATCAAGGTCTTTTCCAGAGTCAGCTCTTCATATCAGGTGGCCAATGATTGGAGCTTCAGCTTCAGCATCAGTCCTTCCAATGAATATTCAGGGTTGATTTGCTTTAGGATTGACTGGTTTGATCTCCTTGCTGTCCAAGAGATTCTCAAGAGTCTCCTCCAGCACGACAATTTGAAAGCATCAATTCTTTGGCACTCAGCCATCTTTACAGTCCAACTCTCATATCCATACATGACTACTAGAAAAGCCGTAGCTTTGACTATATAGACCTTTGTCAGCAAAATGAAGTCTCTGCTTTTCAATACATTGTCTTGGTTTGTCATAGTGTTCCTTCCAAAGAGCAAAATAAGTTTTACCAATTGTCCCAATAATATCAGCATCATGTGTCATATTTAGTCGTCATGTCCCTCAGTCTGGAGCAGTTCTTCATTCTGTCCTTGACTTCTATGATGTTACCATTATTGAAAAGTACAGACTTGTTATTTCATAGACTTCTCTCTTTGGGTTTGTCTGATGTTTTCTCATGATTAGATTCAGGTTGTACATCTTTGGCAGAAATCTCACAGAAACAATGCTAACATCTGTTAGGTGGTGCAGAATTTCAATTCTGGTGATGATCACTCAGATTGCCCCATTAAGGTGGCTCCTGCAAGGATTCTCCACTGTGAAGTTACTCTTTTTCCTATTGCAGTTAATCAGTGTTTTGTCAGGAAATACATTAAGACCACATAAATATACTATTCCTCATCAAATGTTGAGAATATTCAGTTATTTGTTTATAATTGTACTGACTCATCATTTTACTACTCCATGGGTTATAATCCATTACTGTCATTATTTATTTTGATGCCTAAATGGTCTCAGATTTGGTTGGTGGGTGCCCATTCAAGCTGGCTTTAGTGTCATTTCTTATAAGACTATCATTCTTTTTTTTCTGATTGAAATATAGTTGATGTACAATATCCTGTAAGTTAAAATCATCATTTTTTGACCACTTTTTTGCTATGTGAACAAGATGTTCTAGGCACATTTTGTACTTTCCTGGGATCAGCCATCTGTCCAATGAAGCTTTGATCCTCTTAGTGAAAGGTGGTATTTAGAAGCCAAGATCTGAGTGTGAGTGCACTCATGGTTATTGGGAGGTCACTGCTGGATAGAGCTGAGGAATATATGCATCATATATACATGTGTTGGACTTTTCTGGTGCCTCAGTGGTAAAGAATCTGCCTGCAATGCAGGAGACCTGGGTTCGATCCCTAGATTGGGAAGATCCCCTGGAGAAGGGAACAGCAACCCACTCCAGTATTCTTGCCTGGAAAATCCCATGGACAGATGAGCCTGCTGGGCTATAGTCCATGGGTCGCAAAAGAGTCTGACACAAGTTAGTGACTAAACAATAATATAAATGTGTTTGTGTGTATGGATGGATGGATAGATATAGGTATAAATATAGATATAGACATATACACTTGTTGTTGTTGTTAAGTCACTAAGTCATGTCCAACTCTTTTGTAGCCCCATGGACTGTAGCCCACTAGGTGCCACTTGGGGGTTGAGTTCCCAGGCAAGAATAATGGAGTGGATCGCCATTTCCTTCTCCAGGAGATCTTCCCAATCCAGGGATCACACCTGTGTCTCCTGCATTAACAGGCAGACTCTTTTTTACTGTGCCACCTGGGAAGCCCATAGACATAGATGTATAGATATAAACATAGATATAGATACGGATACAGATATGGATACAATTTGTATCTTATTTCTACATACAGAGGTAGATATTTTGAAAACCATTAGCTTACTCCAATATACCCAGTTTCAGTTTACCTACAGAGCATTCATTCTTACTCTCTCCCTTTCCGTATTTGTAACTATCTTCTCCAATAGTAAGAAAACTGTCTCCCATGATCCTTAAATATGATTACACATTTGATCAATCTCCTCATATGTAATGAATCTCACATCTCTGCCACCATCTCCTCTCCCACGTGGATACCCTCCTCTCCTATCAATATGCCCTTAATGTTGTTGTGAGGATTCTGAAGCTCACGAGAAAAATCTCCAGGCTTGGACGAAAGAGTAATGTGATTGATTAGCAATGTCTGCCATGGACAGAGGACCAGGAAGTATGGGATGACCTGCCATGCATATGCTACCCCTGAATTATGATAATCAATAGGAGCATGCATATTGATCAGCTGGCCATAGAATTTTGAGAAAAATAGTAATTCACAATTATAATTAATATAAATTAATAATTACACTGCAGACATCAGTGCTGCAGTCCATGGGGTTGCAGAGTCAGACACGACTTAGCGACTGAACAACAACAATAAGCAGGCATCAACCAGGTCATCTGGTCATCCTGTTGGCCACTGGGAAAGCATGTTCTAGGTCTGCTCTTGTGACTTTTGACCTTCTTTGTCAGGGTCATACTCATAGCTCTATAGTTCCCACTATGGCTCCATCGAAAGTTTCATTCTGGCTTTTCCCACCTGGCTTCTCCCACCTGGTCCTTCCCATCTGACCCCTCCCACTGGCCCCTCCCACCTGAGCCCTCCCATCGGCCCTCTCCCTCCCAGGCCCAGCAGCTGGGTTCATAGCTACATAGCTGTTGGCTCAGCCAGGAGGATGCTGACTCTTCCTGCTCCCTGCCCATGAGGCATCTCCATTGGTTCCTTCAGAAGGATGCTGGAGGGAGGAAAATGTCTTCCCACTAGAGGAGCCACAGGGCGGAGCATCCCCAGCTCGTCTGTGATTGTTCTTCAGTTCCTGATTGGAACCGCCATGAAGACTGTGCCCAGCATTGCACTGAAGGTTCACAGGAGGAACAGGACTGACCTGGAAAGTCAGGTCAAGCAGGGCAACATGGGGTATAGTTAGCGCTGGCTCTCGCAGACCCCTCCTCTTCAGCCCTCCCTGAGTCTCCCTCACCCACATTGGAAGAGGAGAAGGTTTGAAAAGGGGAAGAGGAGGTTACCATGTTCTGAGGCCAAGCCAGGCTCTGGAAGCTGGACCGAGGCAGCAAGACATGTGCACGTGTGTGTATGTCTGTGCACGCACCTGCACATGTGCCTGCATGGGTGTCTGTGGGGGTCAGGGAAGGGGACACCCACCTGGCTCCCCGACTCCCAGACCCTCATTCAGTCCCTCAACATTTGCAACAGGATTTGCACGAAGCTGCATTGAGCATCCTTCCCCGCACCTGTGGGGTGGACCCTCAGCTGGGCTCCCAGTAGCCCCTCCCTACTCGGAGGACTCTGGTTCAGGAAGCTTTTGACACACAGGGAGGGATTTGAAGCTTCCTGACTCCCCTGTGCCTTGCCTGGCACTGGGCCCCTGTTGCCAGAAGGGCTCCCGAATCTCTGATTCCAGCTGGCTGGTCCCTTCTCGGGGGCAGAGACCACATCCCAGGCACCCCTGCAGACCCAAAGGCCGCAGCTCAGAGCCAAGCACAGGAAACCCTGAGGAGGGAGCGTGGCATGGTCCTGGGACCCTGTGTAGATCGGGCCAGGTGCCAGGCTGTGCACTTCTCAAATCTTCTCATTTAATCCTCACCAGGGTCCCGAAGCTGGCCCGTATAATCCTCTTTTGTGCATGAGGGAAGAGAAGCTCAGAGAGGTTTGTTGACTTGCCAGCAGTCACCCAGCCCAGAGATGGTGGAACTGGGGTGTAAATCCTGACCCCAGGGCATGCCAACCTCCTTCAAGACCACAGAAGGATGGGCCTAACTCTTAGCAAGTGGCCTTCCCAAGGTCATCTAGTCCCCTGTGTGTTCCTGGCCTAGCTCTGGAGCCCAGGGAGCATCTCTGGACCCTTGCCCCCTGCTTCCTATGACAGGACCCTTTACCCCTGACCTCACTCAGCCAGGGAGGGCCAGGAGGAAGGAGGCTGGGAAGAGATCTAGAAGCTTGCCTTCCTGGCCCGGCCACTCAGAGCCCCATCCACTGGGGTGGCCATCCGTGCAGGTTCAGCAAGTTCGCATTTAACAGAAAGTTGCTGAGCTCTGCCCTCTGCGTCCTCCAGGGTGACCCCCCACGGAAGCACAGAGGGGCCAGGAGGTGATGATCTACCGAACAGAGAGACAGCTCGAGGACCTCTGGGTCTGCGGGCATCAGCAGTAACTGAGCAGGAAGTCTTCATGATAAACTTGCACCTCCCAGCTCGTAAGGCTGGAGGAACCTCAAGGGGTCCCCACAGTCTAGCTGGCTTTCAGAGAGGCGGAACTCTGGTCCAGAACAGGGCCCGGCCTGCAGGAAGTACATGGAATGAATGGACAGATGAACGAGTGAGTGGAGAGTGAATCCAGGTCCCTGGCAGATGAGGAGAGCAGACTGGTGGTGAGGGAGGGATGTGACCAAGTCAGCCCTTTGGAGGCAGTGCAGCATCCATTCACGGTGGCCACAGATCCTTCTGGAGAGCTGCTGTGAGCCAGGCCACCGCTCCCCCGAGAAGTCCACAGAGCAGTGGTAGAGCTCGTGCTGGTCTGCGCTTGCCACCCTCTGACCCTCTCTGGGTCTCCCTAACCCGGCACAGAGCCTGGCTTAGAACAGGCTCTCCATAAATCTCCTGGAAGCCCACATGGGGGATGGAGTGGGGTGCTGAAAGAAGCAAGAGAAACTTCTTCCTTGGTTTAAGCCCCAGGAAAGGGAAAGACCAGAAGTCACTCGACAAAGTGCCAGAACCCCCAGGACAGGGACCTCCAAGAAGAGACACTCCCTGCAGTGGGGGGCTGGGCGTGGGGTTCAGAGGGCAGAGCACTGCTGTGACTGTGACTGAGAGCCGGGTCTGAGCAAGTGCTGGGGAGGAAGGGCTGAACCCAGACATCGCTGTGAATCCGTGTGAGCCCTGAGACCAGCACGACTCGCCCAGTGCACCATCTGGGGAAGTGTGTCCCTTGCTGGGCACGCAGCGATGGGTTCTTCACACCGGCACCCTGGTGTGTGCTGTCCTTAGTGCTGCAGGGAGGAGGGAAGGAGAGACATGAGTGTGGGGGACGGATGCCCTGGGGCTGGAAGCCAAATCTTACCCTGGTAGAAGGAAGGGCCAGGAGTCACAGTTGGTTCATTTCAACCCCGCAGAAGGAGATGGTGTCGCCCTTGCTGGCCTGGGGCTCAGGAATTTTTAGAAAGGTCCACCCTCCTTCCATCCCCCCACATCACTCACTCTTTAAGTCAGTGATTCGACAGCTTTTGTGGAGACCTGTTACATACAAAAGGAGAAAAGGGCAGAAGAGGATGAGATGGTTAGGTAGCATCACTGACTCAATGGACTTGAGTTTGCGCAAACTCCAGGAGATAGTGAAGGACAGGGAAGCCTGGCATGCTGCAGTCCATGGGGTCACCAAGAGTGGGACATGGCTTACTGATGGAACAACAATTATGTGTCAGACACTGAGAGGAGCCTGGTGGGCTACGGTCCATGGGGTCTCAGAGTCAGACATGACTGAGTACACTGTTCTAGGTGCTGAGAGTGCAGATGTGAGCAGGATGGACACAGCTGCCCTCAGGGAGTTTCTGGTCATGAGAAGTGAGAGGATGCCATGAAGAAGAAGCACAGAGCCCAACAGTCTCTTCAGATGGCTTTCAGCCCCACATTCCAGGTGCCACCTGGAAGGTGACATGGTTCTTCCACATCTTCTAAACCACCTGCCTTAAGCTCAGAGATGACTAATCTACTGCCTGCCCCCTTCCCCTCCCAAGCCCAGGGCAGACATTACTAATCGATCACAGCACTGTTTCCTGCTCTACCTGCCTGCATGTGGGCTCAAAATCCTCAAGCTGGCCCTGCAGCTGGCAGGCTGGCCAATAACATGGAAGTGATCAGGCCTCCCTGCTCCATCCCCTCCTGTCACTGCCTCCAGCCTACTGGCCTCTGGCCCTCTGCTTTCTCCAATCTTCAGCTGCACATGAACACCCAGTACACATTCCTCCAAAGGGCTCGCTCCTTGGAAGCCCCTTTTGACCCCAAGTTGGGGCTGTCCTCCTCCCCAGGACTTAAGCTTCCTTGACCTTCCAGAGTTTCCCCCACTCTTGGGATCCCTTTCCTTGGCTTGCTCCATCCCCCCTGAAAGGAGCCAAACCTCTTTAAAGGCAGAATCCAAACCCAGCTGACTCCCCCAGCCAGATGGTGGGGCCCACATCTGAGAGCTGAGTTTTTCAGACTTTGTGTTCCAGCAATCTGCTAATGGAGGCGAGAAGGAGGCTCACAGAGTTATCAGCTGCCTCTGTCAACATTGGGTAATGAGGTGCGAAAGCTGGCACCACGCAATAAACTGTGAGCCTGCAGACATTTCCAGGCACCTGCAGCCATGGGGCCCTCCGGCGAAAGGGGTGGTGCCTGGCAGCCCCTGTGAGGCCCTCAGAGAGGTGGGGTCTGTTCTGGGGACTGGATTGGCATGCATCTTTGAAAATCTATTTATGGGACCCACGGAAAGTTCCCTTATTTAGAACTGGAGGAAACTGACAGCTTGGATTGACAGAAACCTCCCCCCAAAGCAAAGGAGCATGTGTTTCCATTTTTGAAGTGATGCTTTTCTTGGGGTTCACCTGAGGAGTACCCAGGAGAGTAGCTGGGACTGGAACCCAATCCCAAGCCTCCACTCCATCCCCTTCCACAGGGTCAGCTGGACTCCTCGTCCCCTATCCACCTGCAATCTTCTCTGCCTTCTTGTTCCTTCTTGAGACCAGAGGTTGGACCCTCCTGCAGGCCCACTGTCTCCTCAATGCCCCGGGCAGATGGTATCAGGGTCCCAACTCAACAGTCAAGCTCCTGGCATGAGTCTCCCCAAACCAGGCCTAAACCCCAGAAGGTACCCATGCCACGCCCTCTCTCTCTGTCCTTCATCAACTCACCATCAAGTCTGTCCATATTGTCTTCCGAACAACTCAAACCCAACACTGGTGCCCGCCCACTGCTAACCCCCACCACAATCCTTCTGATTTAACACATAGGCTTTATCATTATTCCAGTGAGGTGGGGCCAACAGATCTGGAGATGACTGCTACTGAAAAGCTGGTTGGTGACTCACAGGTCCCCAAGCCAGAGGGGAGGACACAGAACAGGGAGGTGCCCCAGGGAGGCAGAGGGAGGGAGGGAAGGTGGGCAGGACATTTATTGTGTTTTCCGTGGGCTTCCCTGGTGGCTCAGTGATAAAGAATCTGTCTGCAATACAGGAGACTTGTGCTCAATCCCTGGGTGAGGAAGACCCCCTGGAGAAGGGAATGGCAACCCACTCCAGTATTCTTGCCAGGGAAATTCCATGGACAGAGTGGGATACAGTCCATGGGGCCCCAAAAGGGTCAGACATGACTGAGTGACAACACTTTCGCTTTATTCCCAAGTGACACTAGTGGTAAAGAATCCACCTGCAATGCAGGAGACCTGGGTTCGATTCCTTTTTCAGGAAGATCCCCTGGAGTAAGAAATGACAACCTACTCCAGTATGCTTGCCGGAGAATCCCATGGACAGAGGAGCCTGGCAGGCTACAGTCCAGGGGATTGCAGAGTCAGATACAACTGAGCATCTGAACAATGGGCAATGGGTGGGAAGGAACAGCCAAGGCAAAGAAAACTGGTTTAGTGTTGGCTAGTTTGAAAGATTTCAGTGGGTCCTGGAACTAGGGCTGTTCCTCGTTGTCTGGTACCAGTCTCAGGTGATTAAGGCAGGAGGATAGTGGCTAGAGTGAGAGCCTGATAGAGGAGGAGGTGAGGGGCTCTGCAGGGGTTGGTTTGCATATAAAAGCGCATGGGGGCTAGTCTTCTAACAGCTCTGGGAACTAGCTGTAAGGAGTGATCTCTCCAGGGTCAGGGAGACCCCAGATGTCAAAGCATCAGAAATTCCATTTTTTCTTTTCTTTTTTTTTTTTTTTTTTACTTTTTGGCTATGCCACGTGATATTTCATGTGGGGTCTTAGTTCTCCCAAACAAGGATCGATCCTACACCCCCTGCAGTGGAAGTGTGGAGCCTTAACCACTGGACTACCCAGAAAGTCCCACATCAGAAATTCATAAAATGAAAAGGCATGTTTAATCATATGCCTTCCCCTGGACCCTTGCCCAGTTCTGGTCCTCCGAAACTCCTCTCCATTCAACAGCCAACAATGAAAAATAAAAAACACTCATCTGGTCATTTCATACAGGAATACACACGTGCACACACACCCTTGCTGATTAAAAATCTTCCCTCTAAGTCTGAAGACCACCACGTCCCTTCGTGTTGTCTAGTTCCAGTGGGAACCATATGCCCCCTCCTTCCTCTCCAGACAGCCTGGTTTCTTGCAGGTCCTCAAATGTGCTCCACAGAAACATGTTCCACCTGCCTGGTCACTCACCCCTACCACTCTGCCTGCTCACACCTGCTCACACCTGCTCGGTCATCCAGTCTCTGGAGGAGGATGCTCACAGAAGCAAGTTTCTCTCTCTCAGCACGGTCCTTTGCTGGTGTGAGCCCCAGATTGGAAGCATCTCCCCACAAGGCTGCACTCACCTGGGGACCCCAGCATCTCTGATGAGACACAGCTCACAGCAGACACTCTGTGGTTGTTTGCAAAGGGATTTCTAAACATCTTGGCAACTATAAGGGAGGGAGAGGTGGTGGAGATTCTTGCTTACCCCTATTCTTCAGATGAACGGATGGTGTCTTGGGAGCTTCAATGGCTTCAGATCACACAGAGCTAGAAGGGGACCAAGCCAGCACTCCAAGTGAGGTTGCTGATACCCTTTGGGGGGACAATCAAGGCCCAGCCCCCAGGAGACTTAGCCAGCACTGAACGCACCTCCCAGGCTCCTGTATTCTATTTTGGGCAAGAGAACTGGCATTGGCAAGTTGGACGGTGGGGAAGGTCTGACGGGGGAGGGGCTTTCCCCCTGCTGAAGCTGGCTAGGGGTGTATTAGTATCTTTGAGCTGCTGTAACAAAATGCCACACACTGAGAGGCTTAAACAACAGAAATTGATTGTCTCACAGTCTGGAGGCTAAAGTCCAAGCATAAGGTCAGCAGGGCTCTGCTCCCTCCGAAGACTTCTTTCAGCTTTCGACAGCTACAGGAATTCCCTGGCTTGTAGATATATCATGTCCATCTCTGCCTCTGTGGACACATGGCCTTCTCCCTGTGTGTCTGTGTTTGCGCCCAGGTTTCCTTCCCCTTATGAGGACAGCCAGGTGGCACTAGTGGTAAAGAACTCACCTGCCAATGGGGGAGATGTAAGAGACGTGGGTTTGATCCCTGGGTCAGGAAGATCCCCTAGAGAAGGAAATGGCAGCCCACTCCAGTATTCTTGCCTGAAGAATCCCATGGACAGAGGAGCCTGTTTGGCTACAGTCCATGGGGTCACAAAGAGCTGGACACAACTGAAGCAACTTAGCCATATAAGGACACCAGTCGTACTGATGTAGGGTGTTCAGTCACTCAGTCATGTCTGACTCTTTGCAACCCCATGGACTGTAGCCCACCAGGCTCCTCTGTCCATGGGATTTCCCAGGAAAGAAGTGGAGTGGTTTGTCATTTTCTTCTCCAGGGTGTCTTCCTGACCCAGCAATCAAACCTGTGTCTCCTGAATTAGCAGGCAGATTCTTTACCTCTGAGCCAATAGGGAAGCCCCACTGGATGAGGGCCCACCCTAATTCACTATCACATCATCTCAGTTTTAACTAATTAGAGCTCCGAAGACCCTATTTCCAAATAAGGTCATATCCTATGGTTCTGGGTGGACATAAATTTGAGGCAGGGGGAGGGTAGATACAACTCAAGCCAACCCTGGGGATTTTCTCCCCCTAAATCCTGTCTCCTGAGTGTACCCCAAGACCTGGGACACTGAATGGCCTTGACCTGGACTCCATCAGATCCTACTATGTCCAAACTGGGAATGATCTCACAGAAAAGGCCCGGGCTGAGAGTCCAGAGGCCTGGCAAGCTGCAGGACCAGTTCTCTCCCACTTCCACCCACCCCTGGACCCTCAATTCCTTGATGCACAGAGAGACTTGGAACATGTGTTTTCCCAGCTATTATTCAGCTTTGCAAAATTGAAGGCAAAAGGAGAAGGGGGCAACAGAGGATGAGATGGTAAGATAGCATCACTGACTCAATGGACATGAATTGGAGCAAACTCTGGAAGATAGTGAAGGACAGAAGAGCCTGGCATGCTGCAGTCCATGGGGTCGAAAAGAGTCGGATGCGACTTAGCGACTGAACAACAACACTAATTCAGCTGTGACGTTCTAGATCCAGAATGTTCCAGAGTCTCTTTCTTTATAGGTCTTTGTCTTTTAGTAAAAACACAAATGAAAGATATCATTGTCATTGCTTTTTAAAATGATTGGTGCAGTAATACACATGGAGAGATGGGAGAACTCAGGGGGGAGACCTGGTCCATCGCTCATCATGGTTGCTTTCAGGGAGTGCTTGCCACCTACTATGTACCACACATCTCTTGAGCACCTACTATGTGCGACACATGTACTGAGCACCTACTGTGTGCCATACATCTCTTGAGCACCTACTTGTGCCAGACTCTGGTCTGGATGGGGGTGGGAGGGAACAGCTGAATGAGGTCACACTGCCACCTGCCCTCGGGGAGCTTGCAGCCTCAGATCCTGATGTCATTATGGTGGAAGTAGTAGTCTAGGGTCCCAGTGAGGGCCTTTTTTATCTGTGAGCTTCTGAAAGGAGGAAACAGAACCTAGGCGAAACCGTCTGGGGCTGCCATGGAGGTGGTGGTGGTGGAGCGGAGAGCCTGCTTAGCCCCCGCTGAGCAGTTTCTCCCCTGTAGAGATGCAGTATCGGGGGGCCTCCAGCTCTCTGACTCTCCCTCCTTCTCCCTGTCTTTTGGGAATTCTTGAGACAAAGTGATAACCCACCGCCCCCTGTCCCCTGCTTGCAACTCAGACCCCCTCCAGGCCCCTCAGGCTCCAGCAACCTTTTATCTCCCATTTCAGGGGCCCTGTCTGCCCAGCCCCAAACCCCTGGGCTGCGTGGGCCTGTGCTGGGCCTGATCTCTATCTCTGGGCATAGTCCAATGCCTCCAGGCAGGGTGGGATTAACTCCTGGAATAACCAGCAGGTCCTTAGGACATGGCAGGAAGAGGGGACCAAGGCCCTGGGGATTAACAGGGGGACAGGCAGGAGCCCCTGTATGGGCCTCTCCACAGAGAGGGCCTGAGGGCCTGGGGACCAGCCCTTCCCCCTGCCCCTCAGAGTAGGAGACCCCGCAAGGTCTCGATAGCTGCTCCTGGGCCAGAACAGAGAAGGGGACTCTGTTCCTTCCTCGGGGAGAGTCATCAGAATGTGTTCAGGGACCCCCACCCTTGTTCCTTCTGAAGTGGCCCGTGCGGCCTTAATGCACCAGGCTGAGGGTCAGGGAACACAGTCGCTGGGACGGGAAGGGAAGCCCCAGCTCCAGGACCTGTAGGGATGCAGAGGAGAAGCAGGGGGCCCAAGGGTCACTGAGCCCACCCCACCCTACATCTTTGGGCCAGCCCCCTCTGCAGTGAATGCCCGTCCTCCACTGTGGCAGGAGGCCGTCGGGACAGGAAAAGGATTCGGCAGCTGTAGTCATTAAGATAAAAGTCGCGGTAATGACTCGAGTGTTATTTAGTTCTGATATCTTAATTTAATTGGATTTTTTTTAATTAAGAAAAAGACCCATAATCCTGTAAGCACTGGGCTGGGGCTGCCTGGTCGGAAGTTAACCTTTAAGAGCTGAGCCCAGAACCCCCGTCCCTCCTGCCTGAGGTCAGGGTGACTGCGGGAAGAAGGACACAGGAGCCTGGGGTCTGAGCCGGGAAGGAAGCTGGGGGCCGCTCAGAAAGAAAGGTCAAGGTTCTCGGTGTGTCTGCAGCTCAGGAAAGAGGAGGTCGCAGGTGCTAATGGCGCCATCTGCACCCCCCCACCGGGAGTCTGCCCCCCAGGAGGCCAAACGTGGGCACCACCAACCACCACACTGCGATGGGCCCTGAGCGGCCAATGTGGAGTGCCATTCTCCACCCCGGACATGAGCCTCCTGCCTGCTTCCCGTCGCCCCCAGCTCAGTCCTTCTCAAGGTCACAGCAGCTTCGGAGCTCGGGGCTGCACCCAGGGGAGAGGGACCTGCAGGGCGTCCCTCCTGCGTCCGGGCCCTCAGTGGCCAGCCGTGGCCTCCCCCGCTCCCCCTACTGCCCTCCCCTGCCGGGCTCTGGAAGCCAGAGGCCGCTTGGTGACGGTGATTGATGGTTTACCAATAGGAGTGGAATGAAGTTTTAATAGTCTCAGATTAAAGGATCAGAGAGCAGAGGGAGGCAGGGAGCCCGGCTGCCTGCACTCATATTTTTGCACAGAGAAAAGCTGGAGCTGCCCGGAAGGGGCGGTTAAAGCCACAGACCAGTGTGGTGGGGGTCGGAGCTAGAGGGTTCCTATGACATCAGGTGGGCAAGCCCGCCTCTGTCACAGGGCGGGTGTAGGATGGCCACAGTCCCTTGGGGTCCAGAGCAAAGCTCTGTGAACTCGGGGTCCTGGCTGAAGTGTGAGCAGCCCCACCCTGGGTTTAGACTGAGCCTCCAGCCTCTGGGACATAAAGGGACAGACAGGGTCTCGAGGCTTGGCTGGAGGAAAGCTCTAGAAGGAAGCACAGCTGAACATGCAGCGAGTTTGGGAACATGGCAAGGGTCTTGGGTGAGAGGTCAGTTCTCACTTGTTATGGCCATACATGATGTTTTCATCCTTCTGGGGATTCTACGTAAGAGAAAAATGGTGTTGTTGTGCGGTCACTAAGTAGTGTCTGACCCCGTGGACAGCAGCACACCAGGCTTCCCTGTCCTCCACTATCTCCCAGAGTTTGCTCAAGGTCATGTCCGTTGAGTCAGTGATGCCATCCAACCATCTCATCCTTTGCCGCCCTCTTCTCCTTTTGCCTTTGATCTTTCCCAGCAAAGATAAGCATGTACTCCCTCCACAGTCCTGGTGAATCTAGGAGACCAAGGCCAGGGTGCAGTTGACTCCAAGTAAGGGTTTGAGGTCCAGTGGCTGGAGGGTGACGCTCCCCTTCCCTCTGTGGGGTTAAGGTCCGCACCTGGGATCCTGTAGCCCCAAAGCAGGGGGGCGGAGGGGGGCTGGGTGTCTGCACCATATCCTCCAGCCCCATACCCCTCATGTGCCCTGAGACAGGGTGCTGGGCATATCACAGGGTGAGCAGAAGCCCCCTGCAGCCTGGTCTCCGGCGCTGAGCCCATGATAAGGGGAGGGAAAAAGAAGTACAGGTCACTGTGGGCATTCAGGCAGGGAGCCCAGGACATGAGATACCCCTGCTCCCCCCTTTCTGTGAATCAGCCAGTGGATGATACCCACTGGTCTGTGTCTCCATCAGGCCCTGAGCAGACACTGCCATGATGTCTGGCCATGATGAAGGCCAGACCTCCGAAACCAGCCACTAGGGCTCTCTGGACACATGTGGTCAGGCTGGCCCAGCTGGCCCAAGTGTCATCAGCAGGATCGTGACCTGATAGATCATGTTTTAGGGTCACAGGGTTAGGTATGCACCGCAGCTGGCTCAAGACCCAGTGTCAGCCACCTTGGTAATCATTAACTCGTGGATGAAATGACCTCAGATAGCTCCTCGGCCTCTCGGGGCCCTCAGCTAGAGGTCAGGAGAGAATGAATGGGACCTGGGCTGTGACCCTCAGCAAGGCATTTCATCTTTTGACAGGGTCCTCATCTTTGTGCTCCCCTATGAGACCAGGCACATCTCAGACACAGCTGGGTGCTGGTTTGGGGGAGCTGGGTGGGTGGGTAAGGGCTTCCCTCCCCCACCCTTGCCTCCAGGCAGGTGGGGCCCAGCCGGGTCCCATCAGCAGCATCTGGTTAGCAATCACCTCAGGGCCCTGCCGTGTGCTCAGCCTCCAGAGCTGAGGTCAGCACCCTTGGAGGAGCCTCCAGAGGCCCCTTTTGGGGTGATGGAGAGACAGAGGGACGGCAGGGGCCCCAGCAGGGCAGAAGGCCTCCTCTTGGGAATCACTTGGCACCAGAGGACGCTGGGCTCCCAGTCCCTGCAGGACATCACCAATGGCAGGAACATGGTCTGCCTCTGACAGCAGGGCCCCTCCATCAGGCCCAGAGAGGGGCTGCCTCGTGGGGGGCAGTGAGACAGCAGCCCCACTGGCACAGAGCATTCCGGAAAGCGGAGCTGACTGCCAGGTGTTAGCTTGGCATGCAGGGCCCACGGATGCTGCTGCCTGACAGAGACCACCCACTGCCTTCCCAGGACCCCCAGGCCACAGTCCTAGAATGACTCCTGCCTACCGCCCAGGGCAGAAGTGGCTTGTGGGTCAGAGAGAACAAACGCAAGACCCGCTCGCACCCCGGCCTGGCACCCCGGCTTGCAGCCCGGCCTGGCCCAGCCCAACAGCCCCCACCTTCCTTGGCTCTGTTGCTTCCCTGTCCCCCCTGTGCCGTGTGCTGGCTCAGAAGGGTCTCTGGAGGCAGACCCTAGGAAGGGCGTTTAGATTACCCCCATCAAAGGGTCAGGGTTTCCCTGGTGGCTCAGATGGTAAAGAATCTGCCTGCAATACAGGAGACCCAGGTTCAATCCCTGGTTCAGGAAGATCCCCTGGAGGAGGGAATGGCCACCCACTTGAGTATTCTTGTCTGGAGAATCCCATGAACAGAGGACCCTGATGGGCTACTAATCCCGTGGGGTCACAAAGAGACGGACACGACTGAGTGACTACACAACATCAAAGGGTCATGGCCGAGATGATGACTCAGAAAGGGGGCTCAGAGGACGCCTTTGTGCCCCAGGAAAAGCCACCTGAGGTCACCCTGCCCACCCCACACCTGCCTGCCTCTGGATTCACTTCCAAGCTAAGAGGAGCGGGTCACAGCCACCCTGCCCTGAGGTCCACACACCCCAGGCTTTCTGGTTCCCCCAAACCTGCTATTGTAACCAAAAAAAAAAAAAAACCTTGAAGGAATGTGCATTAGACAACTGTTACTCAGCGTATTTTATGGTGTTTTGCCTCAGTTTGAATATGTAAAAGCACTAAGCTGTTTAATTCAACGCTTTCCTGCACAGTTTGGAGGCATAACTCAGTTTGATACCAGCGGCTGGTAGCAGCAGCCTGGAAGGGCCGAGGCAGTTTGGGTAATTTAAGCTTAGTTTGCCAGCGATGCTGGGACTTCTTCCTCCCTCTCTGCCTTGTTCACCCCCGTGGCTGCAACTGCTCCCCCCTCCTCCCCCCCCTGCTCCCTCTGCTCCGACCCCCCTCCCGCCCCCCTGCCTGCAGCTCCCGAACCCCCTTGACAGGTTGTCGTAACTCCGGCTGTCATGCTACCCGCGCTTCCCAGAAGTGTTATCTCCTCTTTTTCGGAGACGTCACCCACTGCCGTTGGAAGCGATACCGGAGCTGTTGGACGATGTTGCTCAGATGGCTTATCTGAGTCAGGCTGGCACCCAGGCTCTCATGGATCAGGGCAGGTGTTTCCCGCAGCTGCCGTTAACCCTCTCGAGGCCGGCCAGCTGCCCTCCTGGTTCTTGTCTCCTGGCCCCAAACGTCTGCATGAGGCAGCGGCTGGTCCTTTCCTTCCAAGCCCACTTACCCACAGGCTGCAAAGCTCCACCTTCCGCATCGCCCCAATGCCTCTGGGTCCATGCTCGGCTGGAGTTCAGGGGCTGCCCACCCTGCTGGGCTCACATCCTGATTTGGCCTGAGGCTGGCAGGCCCATCACAGACACATTTCCTGGGTGCCCCCACCACTGTCCTGCTGTGACCTTTGAATATGCCCCATCTCCCCCATACACACTCCACTGTGACCTCAGTCCTGAGTTACAGTGTCTGGGTCACCCCACCCAGCTGGGCTCACCCGGTCACTTCCCCTTCTGGGCTTTTCCTTGAATATGGGGACCTGTGAGGGGAGCTGATGGCCACCGAGTCCAGCCAGACCCAGCAGGCTACTGAGCCCACATGAGGGTCTGTCTTGGGGCCTTCCACTCGGCTGCTAGAAATGAAGCTGTTTTCAACGTGGCCCCGGTCCTTACCCAGGAGCAGAGGAGGGAGTGGATTCAGGGGGCTGGGCTGTGCCCCCAGAAGCCTATTCTGGGTGACAGTCAGGACTGAAGCTGGCAGGTGGCAAGATCCAGGAGGCAGCACCCTCGTCACATATAGGGGAGCCTACCCAAGCTGTTCAAGGGAGTTTTGTCTTCCCCACGTAGAGTTCCGAGCTCCTGGCCTGGGTTTAGCTTAGACCTCCATCCTGAGACTGGACGGCAGCCAGTGCACTGTCTAGGCCGAATCACCAGAGTTGAAGGGAAGGCCATGCTACTCACGCATGGGGATACCCCAGCACCGGGAACCGTGTATCTCATTAGGCTCATTGGGGAGATTGAGGCATAGAGAGATTCAGGGACCTGCCTGATGTCACAGCTGTGACAACTGGGGGCTCATTCAGCCACTCAACAAACATTTATTGGGTGCCTACTGGGTACCTACGCTGAGGTAAAGCAGACCACTTGCCCCATGGAACTGACATGCCAGAGGAAGAGACTTCTGTCATGGTGGGCGCCAGGGACAGAGAAGAGCAGGCCAGGCAGGCAGTGCGTCTGGACGGAGGCGTTAAGTTACATCACTGGTCTGTAAGGTCCCTTTCAGTATTCGGGCTTCCCTGATGGCTCAGACGGTAAAGAATCCACCTGCCAATGAAGGAGACCTGGGTTCAATCCCTGGGTTGGTAAGATCCCCTGGAGAAGGGAATGGCTACCCACTCCTCCTTGCCTGGAAAAATCCCATGGACAGAGGAGCCTGGTGAGCTACACACAGTCCAAAGAGTAGGACATGATTGAGTGATTAACACCTTCAGTGTTCAGTGTTCAGTGTTTTGAATCCAAATAAGGAGGATCAGATAGAAGTTAAATCCTATTCCATGGAAAGGTCTTCTACCTGATGGGCCATGTGGGCAGCCAGTGGGCCCCAGAGGCTTCTCAGGGTGGCCAGGCCCCATCTCCCTCTCTGAGCATCGTCCTCCCTCTAGTCCTCCCAGCTCCTCCTGGAGAGGGGAGCCCCGGCCTCGACAGGGCCACCCTCATCACCTCCAGCCAGACCAGCTTCCAAGGCAAGAGATGCTGTGCATGCATGCTAAGTCGCTTTAGTCATGTCCAACTCTGTGCGACCTTGTGGACTATAGCCCACCAGGCTCCTCTGTCCATGGGATTCTCCAGGCAAGAATACTGGAGTGGACTGCCCTAATGGTCCCTTCCCTGGAGATGGCACCCTGAGGGGATCATAGTCCCTGCCGTGGCATTTAGGGACAGTTAGAGTCCAGGGAGGGACAGCTGCCTTAGGTTTTAGGGGTTTCCATTCTGCAGTTGACAGTGAACTCTGTGAAACTGATAAGAGAGGACAGCATCTTCCCCTGGCAGGCGGTGGAGAGCTCTTTATTCACACACTCCTTAAGACTCCCAGCCGCTGTTAGAGAGCATCCTCCTTTGCCTGTTTCCTGGGACGGCCCCGCGTGCCAAACAGAGGACAGAGCAGATACCCGGGTCACAGGGATGTGTGTTCACACGCATGTGTGTGTGCACCTGGGCCTGTGTGTGTGGTCTCCACCTCGCACGGTCATCCAAAGCTACTGCCCTCCGTGTCTCTGGGGGAGCAAGATCTCAGGAACCGAGGTGGAGCAGGGGAGTCTTGGAATGTTCATGGAGCAAAGGAGGAGGGGAGAGGAAGGGTGAGGGACAGTAAGGGAAGAATTGGGAAAGGAAGCAGAGGAGAGACAACGAACAGAGAAAAAATGATGTGAAAAGGACAGAGACAGAGAGAAAGACGGGGAGAGAGAGAAATGGAGAAAGAGAAAGGCTGGGGAGGTGTCAGAGTTGTGAGTTGAGTTTTATTTGGCGCAAAATGAAGACTGTGGCCCGGGAAACAGCCTCTTAGAGAGGCTGATGGGGGGGTGGTGTCAGTGTCTGTGTGATTTTGATGAAGGGGAGCGTGCAGTCAGGCACACATTTTGGCATATGCTTATTGCTAATCACAAGGAGCAGATGTCACCATAAATAATTTTAGTGCTTTGTTAAGTATGAGAAGATGCAAGAAATTAGGTTCATCCAATTTTCTCCCAAGAATATCTAACTATTCAAAAGCCCATTCTGCCAGTTTTTCCCAGAGCCCAGAGCACCCCATCCCTGATCTCCACCCTGAACACCTTCCAGGGAGTGTTGAAGGGCAGTGACTGCAGTGACCGGTGACTTCATTCTTATAAAACCAGATGACAAGGGGGCATCTATGTAGTTGGCTGGGGCCCACCACCCACATATAGGGAGCTCCTTGAGGCAGAAGGCAGGTCCATCCTTCTGTCTGAGTTCGCTTCTCACAGTACCATACAGAGTGGGCTCAGGACAGGCTTTGGGACAACAGGAGTGAGGCCCTGGGGAAGGGGGAAGGGGCCGATGAGGGCCATGGGAACCCTTTCTTAGACAACCTGGTTCCTAGACCATCTCTTGGAATGAGAGGCCAGGAGCAGAGGGCTGGGCTGGGGTCCACGCTGGGGGCCTGGAGCTGCCCCAATAGGTGCCCAGCTCTGCACAAAAACTGCCATTGTGATGGGGACAGGGCAGCAGAGCCTGGGACCCAGCTCCCCCTTGTCTGGCTGGGACCCCAGGAGAACCATGTTCTGCCACTGTCGGGACCTCAGCCACCATGTGAAGCTCCACTGGTGTTTTCTGGGGCTTAGTTTGTCCCTGTAATCCCTTTTAAAAGAAAAATGGAGGTTTTCCTGTATCTCGTGCTCCCTGGAAGCTGGAGACAAGGCCTCTGGGAGGAACTGGCTGGGCCCCTGTGTGACCCCAGGCCCTTGCTGCCCCTCTCTGGGCCTTTCCCTCCATTTACAAACCTTAAAGGATCAATTCTACCTCCCGAGGCTGCTGGGAGAGTAATTAAGGTTACTTCTAAGTATGTAAAGTGGTCTTTGGAGACAGGCCTAGTGTAAATAAGGTTGGTTTTATTATTAATAGTAAACATTTCTTAAACACCCACCGAGTTCCAGGCAGCACACAGAATACCAAAGAGACCCCCGCCCAGCTCCTGCCAAACTTCCCGCTGGCCTCATCTACCTCCCTCTCTCCCCATGGTTGAGAGCACAGCCTAAGCCGCACACAGGCAGGCCCAGCTTCAGAAAGATCTTGCATTCATGGCTCCGCACACCTGGTTAAACCAATGTGACACCCAGACCTCAGCCCAGCCAGGCTGCAGAGACCCCACAGGAGCTCCAGGTCCCTGGGCTGTGTCGCACTTAGTAAGTCTCCTGCCCTCTCTGGGCCTCGGCCCCCTGATCTCCACAAGGGGAGAAGGTGGGACGCCCACTCATGACCTCCCAGAGCCAGGGGGCCATGTTCGAGGCTAGGGAGCTGGTGAGACCGGTTCAAGCCCCAAATCTGTGTGGTTGGTACTGGGAGCACTTCACACGCTCAGACCTTACCCGGACAGATTTCCTAAGGCTCCTCTCGCTCACACGGACCTGGTGCCGGGGATGTTAAAGTGGGCCTTGTCCCCAAGGACCTTGCATGTGATGGGAAAGACTGAAAACATGTGGGCAACCACAGACCCATGAAAACAGGGGTTCGTGGGGTTTCCTGTGTGTCATTCAGTACCCAAGACAGGGTCTGGGACAGAGAAGACTCTGAGCAAACAGCTGTTAGTGAGTAAATGAGGTCGGCCTAGAAGCCATGTGATGGGGGCCACGAGAACACAGAATAAGGGGCGGGGGGGAGGGGTGGGCAGATCAACTTTCAGTAGTGTGGTCACAGAGGCCCTCTGAGGAGGTGACCTTCAGGTGACTGATGGAGGAGGAGGAGCCAGCCAGTGCTGACCGAGGAAGGACACACACGCTGAAAGCACCAGGGGACGTGCTGTGAGGTCGGGAGGGCCGTGCCTTCCCGAAACTGATGGTCATGACCGCAGAGGAAGTGGCTGGAGTGAAAATGGGGGACAGCAAGCCTAGCTCATAAGGAGGGTCTGCAGGACTGTGGGCAGAGTGAGAAGGACAGGTGGGGGCGTCACCTTCAGAAAGGCTTGGCTGCTCCAAGGCTGGGGAATCTTCCCAGACCAGGGATCAAACCTGCATCTCCTGCATTGGCAGGCAGACTCTTCACTACTGAGCCACCAGGGAACCCCCTAATCCTTTTAACTGAGTGGAGAAGTTTCTAAAACCGTGTGTCTAGCTCTCTACCTTATTAAAAAGAGTGTATCAATTGAAAATGGCTTTCGCTTTGGTAACTAGGGGTCCTGTGAGGCCTCAGAGCCACCTGCTGAGACCTTGGGCAGGAGAACAGAGCTCCCTGAGGGTTCCAAGGCTCCCTGCAGGCCCACGTGACCCTCACTCTGCCTCCTTCCTCTGCTTCAATCCTGAAGTCCATGCAGGAGAGCTTCTCATGTTGATCTTTGGTGGGATATAACCCTCCTTCACAGACCTTCCACATTCCATGGCAAGTCATTTACACTCTAGTATGAATTAGGGTTCTTTGGGAGAGGGTTGGAAGAACTTAGTATTCAGGGTCTGGGAGAGTAGAGAGAGGCAGCACAGAGAAGGGGAAGCTGGGGGTGAACCCTTGCTGGTATGTGCATGTGCTGAGGGCTAGTCCAGGGTGCTGGCTGTTACCAGCAAGGGTGTGAGTTTGGTTGCATGGGGCCTCAGCCAGGACCCTGAAAATTGTTCTGCAACCAGTTTTTAATTAGAGAGATGTGTTTCATTCCATTAAACTTTGTCCTCAGGGTGGAAGGTGAGGGCACCTTGAGGATGGGTTAATCCAGTCTGAGTTCTGAGCCTGGCACTGTCCCATTCACCAAGGCCAAGGTCCTTATGGGCTGGCTCCTGCTGGGTCAGTATGGACCCTGCCTGGGACCCCGCTTCCCTAAGCCTGGTCATTGGCGGGTTGATGGGTGGTACTTCGTCTCACCACCAACCCCAAGCCAGGGAAGAAAACCAGTGTCATGGCGAGGAAGCTGCAGGGAGTCACAGGAAGGAGAGAGCTTCAGAGTCAGAAAAGAGAGTTCAATCCTGGCTCCCCGTGAAGTTAGGGAGGTCCCTTAACCTCTCTGAGCCTCAGTTTCCTCAAATGAAAAACAGTAGTAGTGATTCTTTTTATTTTTTAATTTTTTGGCCATGTGGCATGTGGGATCTTAGATCCCTGACCAGGGATCAAACCCATGGCCCCTGCAGTGGAAGCTTGGAGTCTTAACCACTGGACCACCAGGGAAATCCCAGGGACAGTCATCCTAAACTCACTAGATGTGTCTCAGTCAGCAGAGGTGGCATAACAAGACACCATCGACAGGGCAGCTTAAACCATGAAATTTTATTTTCTCACAGCTCTGGAGGCTGAAAGTCCCAGATTAAGGTCCAGCAGGATCCTTTTGTTTTGTTTAAAACAACAGAAACGTTTCTGAATTCACAAAGCCGGAAGTCTGAAATCAAGGTGTCACCAGGGTTGGTTCCTTCTACAAGCTCTCTGGGAGGATCCACCCCAGGCCTCTCCCAGCATCTGATGGCTCCTGGCATCCTTAGCATCACTTGGCTGGTCCCCACATCTCTCTAGTCTCCACCTCCATCTTCACAAGGCCTTCTCCCTGTGCATGCGTGCATGCTCAGTCACTCAGTTATGTCCAACTCTTTTGCAGCCCCATGCACTATAGCCCACCAGGCTACTCTGTCCAAGGGATTTCCCAGGCAGGAACACTGGAGTGGGTTCCGCCTCCAGGGAGTCTTCCTGACCTAGGAATCAAACCCATGTCTCCTGCATTGCAGGCAGATTCTTTACCATTGAGCTACCTGGGAAGCCCCAATCCAGAATGCCTTAACTCATTATTTCTGCCAAGACCCTATTTCCAAATAAGGTCACTTGGAGGTGCCAGAAAGACGTGACTATCACGGGACCACTATTCAACCTGACACTCCAGTTCAGTGGTGATGTTAGCATCCAGTTAGGTGAGACCCTGGGGAGGAGGAAGGCTGAAAGGAATTGCTTTAGAGAAGGAATGTGCACCTGCAAGGCAGGTGCTGCCCGAAGGATGGGAAACCATGTGGCTCCCAGCGCCATCAGTGGATAAGCCACTGATGTGGTCTCTGCCCCCATCCCCACAGCCTGGGAGCCCCTCCAGGAAGCAGGAGAGTCCACCTAGGCCAGGGCCAGGTCTGACCACTGCCAGGGACCAGGGAGGGCTCGGGGCGCTAGTGTAAGTGCCCACCCAGGAGGCAGCAGCAGGTCCTCCAGGTGATGACAGGAGAGGAGACAGTGCCACCCACAGAGGGCTGTAAGCTGGTCCCATATACCTTCTAAGCAGACTTCCCGGTGTCATGAATTACACCAGTGCAGTGTCTGAACGGAACTACAGGGAGCGGCAGCCCCCCTCCTCCCTGGGGCATTTGGCAAGAGAGCTGTGGCGTTGGGGATAGGCAGGCCTCCTGTGCACAGACCAGCATGTGCGTGGGATGCTCCCTCGTGGCTGAGCGGAAAAACTAATTACCCAGGGGGTTGACTTGAGCCAGTCATTTTGCCAATGAAGCTCTGATAGCTTTTGCTGGGCATGGCCCAATCGATGTGCCTCTATTTTTAACTCTGGGATCAGCAGGGTCATTTTCCAGAGAGGGAGGGCTGTTTACTCAGCTCCCTTTCCCCACGGATGAGTCTCCCTGGCCAGCTCTGCCCTCCATGAGCTACAGTGCAGCCACCATCCTGGGGAAGGTCACTGGATGTTCAGGGGTCGGCAGAAAGAGTTCTGGGGTCAACTTGGCTGAGTCGGCGCCAGAGCTCCAGGCTCCCCACTCCAACCAGCTTGGTGTCCAGCTTCCATTGCCATTTCCGAGACACAGGCCCACCAACTCTTGGCTTCCTCTGAGGCCTGGGCTTAGGGGCCCTGGGGAAGAACGTAGGTATAGATCCAGCCTTAATAATGATGCCAACAGCTCTTATGTGATGCTCCCTGGCTGCTGCTTCATGTGTATCCCTTACCTCCCCCACCCGGCAGGACTCTGCCTCTCTGTGCCTCTGTGTCCTCATCTGTATAATGGGCTCATAGTGCTGTCTCAAAAGGCACGGAAGAGCACAGAAATAACTTGCCTGGAGGGTTGGGCTCCATTCCTGGTGGTTGTTAGATGCTCAGTGCTCTGCTATGTGCTAAGTTGCCAGTCGTGTCCAACTCTCTGCGACATTTTGGAATGTAGCCCACCAGGCTCCTCTGTCCATGGGATTCTCCAGGCAAGAATGCTGGAGTGTGTTGCCATGCCCCACTTCAGGGGATCTTCCCAATCCAAGGATTGAACTTACGTGTCAGTAAGTGTGAGTTTTCTTTTGGTTATGCTTTGCCGAGCCTCACAACCCCGGGAGCGGGGGATCAAGCCCAAGGTGGCCTGACTCAGTGTTGGGCTGAGCCTCTGCACTTAACTCCTCCATTTCACGCTGCCTCAGACACCTGCCTATTCCTGGTGCATCAGAATCACACCCACGGAACAGACAGGTCGGGCGGCAGGTCAGAACCCATTGCAAGAGCTTGAGCTCCTTGCTAGGCTTAGTCCCTCCTGCTTATCTCAGGCAAGATCCAACTTACAGGACATGGATCTGGAGTTTGCAGATGGCCTGTCATGTGTAGAACACCAGTCCAGGAGGAAGGAACTCAGCCTGACTCTGCCCAAAGTGGTCATGTGATCTTGGGCCGGTCACCTCCCCTTCCAAGGCTTCCATTTCCACCCCAGGAAAATGATGGTAAAGAGGGTTTGGTGCTTTTAGTAACATTTGTCAAGGGAGAGTCTGAGTTCTAGCTCAGAGAAGAGTGCTGTGATCGATTAGCAATGTCCGGCATGGAGTAGGCAGGGGAAGAGGAGGTGCACTTGCCAAAGTGTTTGTCATAACCATTCTCCATGATTGCTAAGGGATCCTGCCAGGTCATGCCTCCCTGAGTACTTCAGGGAGGAAAATGGAAGGGGAGAAAGCTCAAGGCAGTGGAGCAGGGGGATGGGCCTGACTTCAGGGAGGCTCAGCCCTGGGGCACCAGGGACATTAGCACCTCAGCATGCAGAGTGGGGCTGTGTTACGGAGAGTAAGCCAAGTTGGCACCGCAGTTTAGAGGAGCAGCACTAGGGAGCCAGCGATAATCCTTGAGAGAGGGCATCACAGCATGAAAGCCACATTTTAGAGAGACTTGTGTAGGGAGGTAGGCTCCCACCTGGGCAGGCAGTTAGAGGGTTAAGGGCTCATCAGTGCAAATACTGGGTATTTGCCAATGAGGCCCCCATTTGTCACTCTGAGAATAGGGGCTGGGGCTGAATTTAAGCAGGCAGCAGCCCCAGGACTGATCAACGTGAAGGATCCACAGGGCTGCTTCTGTGTCCTTAGAGGCCTAGAGGAGATGGTCTTCAGATCCCCATCACCTCTGGCTGTCCAGGCCTCCCAAGATGCTCTAGATGCACCCAGGTGTGTTGAGTGAGGCTGAAGGTTCCAACTCCCCACCCACCACCCCCAGTGGTGTTTATTATTTAAGATTTACAGCTTTGAAGAGAAGCCCCAATCTTTCTTAGCCTATACTCAGGCTTCACCAGCCAGCTGCCCACCACCACCCACAACCATAGCCCAAAGGGATGCCTGCAAGGACAGGCATCACACCTCAGCTCCTGGTCACCAAGAGACCAGGGCGCCCCCTAACTGTCAGTCATGGCACAGGGGACAGCTGCTCTAGCCAGTCTCACTGCTGGCCTCCCTTCCTTGTTCTAACAGCAGATATAGATTCAGGATTTTGTTTGGAATATGAGCTGCATTTTTTTTTTTTAAGCATCAGATTTCCTTCCTAACTGGAAATGCTTCTGGTGGTATAAAAACAAGTTGATATTCCTTACACCCACAGAAGTCTGCATTGTTTTAAAATACTCTCATGAGGTGTAAAACAAAGGTCAACAGACTTTCTTAAAGGGTCTGATAGTAGGTATTTCCTGCCTCTTGATCTCTCACAGCTACTCTGGTCTATGTTGTAGCAGGAAAGCCAACCATAGACAATGTGCACCTGGATGGGCTGGCCGTGTTCCAATAAAACTTTATTTACAAAAACAAGTAGTGGGCTGGATTCAGCACATAGGCTGTAGTTTGCCAACCCATGATCTAGATCATCATCTTCAAGTGATGTATTTCAAAATATAAATAACAGTCACAGTTATTTGTTGTCCCACAAAAACAGGGTTCCATGACCAGGTGACTTTGGGAAACACTGGATAAATCAAATTTGACAGGTTTTCCCAGAAACAAGCTAATATCACATCAAGAATCCCCAAGTGGGGTAAGAAGTCTGCTTCCCAAACTTATCTCATTTTGGAAGCCTTGTTTCCAGTTGGATCTGATAACTTTTTCATCTTCCTACACACACCCGTTATTTCTCTCTTGAGGCAGTTAAGGAGAAGTCCCTGGAGGATTCAAGGTGGTCACAGACAGGTCATCTCCAGGTCCCGGACCTGTAGGAGGGGGTGATGAAGGGCCTGCATCATGGCCTAGCTACAGAGTCGTTTGCTTCGGTGATTCCCAACTCCCCATTTCACAGGGAGAACCAGAGCCCTGGGTCCTCCGAGGAGCCGGGGAGTGCCTGGAGCCTGCCTCCCCACATCCAAAGCCCCAGGCTCTCCCAGTGAACTCTCTGGGAAGGCGCCTTGCCCCGTGACCTGTGGTCCCACAGTCACTGCCAGGAAAGGCTGCCCACCTGTCCTCAGCCTCACTGATGAGGCGTCCAACACACGGACTCGGGACCCAAGCTTCCCCCGCTTCCATGGCCACAGATGGCCACGCCCCCCAGGAAATGGGGCTGAGGCACTCAGACCATCCCCTTGGTGGGGGCTCTCCCATTGCCTCCCCTACCCCACCCTGGAGCATGGGCAGCAGGTTTAGCCCAATCTCCTTCAGAGAGTGCAGAGCTTTAGGTTCAATGAAGAAGGAACCAGGAGAAAGGGCCAAACTCTGCCATCAAGGGGCCAGCTTGAGACCTGGGTGCGGGCTGGGGAGGGGAGTGTCCAGGAAGTGGCCGAGGGGTGACTGGGCATACGCTGGGGGCACCTGGGCTGACCACAGCTCCCAGGACAGGACAGGGCCGCTGGCCTGAGTCTTTGGGCCCTCAGTCTGGTGATGTGACTCACAGCCCTCTTCTGACCTGGAGAAGCTAGCACAGCCTCCAGAAAGAATGAAGTTCAAGGCCGTCAGGACGTAATAGCAGTCACAGTGGGGGCATCGGGGCCTGGACATCACAGAGTGTGCCCCATAGCCTCACGGCACAGTTACTTCCTGCTGCTGGGGACCCGGAGATGAGGGATGGAGAGCTGAGGAGTTTTCCACACTCAGCGGCAGCACTAGATCTCGGTGCTAGCTGGTTCCACTCCAAAGCCCATTTTCTTAAATTTTTGACAGCGCTCTGGAGAAAGATGGGCTTCGTTTTCATCTCTGGCCCTGGTGCAGAGGGGTTGTGGCAACAAGTAGAGGCATGTACTGTGAGAGGCAGCAAGACCCTAAGCCTTGGGCTGCATAGCTAAATCCAGCCGGGGTTGACTTCCGAGCCAGGCCCAGGGCTGGGATCTGGGAGAGACGAGACTGCCCTGGCCTTCAGGGGCTCACAGTCCAAGAGAGGAGGCAGATGTGTGAACTGAGGTAGCAAGAGAATTTTCCGGTGGACGTATGTCGGTTCCAGCAGGGGCTGTGGGGGGAGTGTCAGCTGGAAGTGACATCTGGGTGGGACCCTGGGAGCTTGGGGGGTGGGACAAGTGGAAAAGAGAGAGGAGCCTTCCAGAGAGGGATGGGGGAGGAGCAAGGCAGCAGAGGGGCTGGCAGGAGCTGACCTCCAGGCGTGGGCAGCTTGGTGGGGTCACATGGGCATCATGGCCTATCTGGAACATGGCAGACACCCTGGAGGCCACAGAAACATGTGGCTGTCCTCTGGGGGCCAGGTGGCAGATAGGACACACACACGTGGAGCCTCCTGCCTGGGTCACACAGCCCGGCCTGCTGGTGAGTCACAGTTTTGGGAATCACATGGGATTCCGGTGGACCTCAGAAGGCCCAGGTGGGGGGACATGTAGGAAGGGAACAGTGTGACCAGAAACAGAATGAAGGGAGGAGAAGTTCAGGAGGAGGAGGTGGGGAGGTTGGGGGCTCAGGCCACAAGGGGAACCGGGATCCAGGCAGAGGGATTGGGGTTTCATTTCCTGATCCCATTTTCAGCCTCATTCATCATGGACCCAGCAACCTCCAAAGTGGGCCTGGGTGCTGGGCCTGGGTGGATGGAGACAGACTCATACCATCTTTAGGACAGTTGTGTCGGGGCGATGCTGTCACTCATGCCCACTGCACCTGGGCCTGAGGGCTGACCTCGTGCCAGGCACTGGGCAAAACCCCTCATGTGCTTTGTCTCCCTGGATTAGGCGGCTGGTTGGAGGCGAACTTGGCATTCGGCTCTGTGCGGTGGGAGAGCCTGGGTCTCCCCTCCCCAACCAAAAGGTGCCCAAGCCCAGCGTCCATCACAAGCCTCAGTCACAGTGGCGCTCAGTGACATATAGTGGGAAGAGCTGTGCCCTGACTGTGACCTCAGGAACCCACATAACCCTGCCAAGCCTCAGTTTCTTCACCTGTAAAATGGGGATAATAAAGGAAGCTATCTCAAAAGGTCCTTGAGAAAGTGGGATGATGTGCTGCTGCTGCTGCTAAGTCACTTCAGTCGTGTCTGACTCTGTGCGACCCCATAGATGGCAGCCCACCAGGCTCCCCCATCCCTGGGATTCTCCAGGCAAGAACACTGGAGTGGGTTGCCATTTCCTTCTCCAATGCATGAAAGTGAAATGTGAAAGTGAAGTCGCTCAGTCGTGTCTGACTCTTAGCGACCCCATGGACTGCAGCCGACCAGGCTCTTCCGTCCTTGAGATTTTCCAGGCAAGAGTACTGGAGTGGGGTGCCATTGCCTTCTCCGAGGGATGATGTGCGGTGCTTATAAAATACAATACAGAAGGTAGTTCTCAATGCCTCAGTGGGCAGGGTGCTGGGGAGCCATGGGAGGTGTGGGAGCAGAAAGCAGGGACCTAGGGGAGGCAGCTGGCTGTGTTTCCATATGCAGGACTGAGGGAGGAGGCACCCTGGCAGGACTGGCTGGGCTGAGGTTTCTGGGCCCAGGAAAAAGCAGCCTCCCTTCTTGTTTCTCTGTGGTACCCTGGCAGCCCAGAAGGTTCAGAGGCGGGTTGCCTGGGTGTTGTTGGTACCACTGGTCCACTGGGGGCTCTGGGTCTGCCCAACCTGCCCACCCATGGGGGCTCCCCCCTTCCCCCTGCTGGGTGCCATGAGGACAAAAAATGAGTTTGAAGGGCTTTCTCCTGGAAGCAGCCCGCATCCTTGGCTCCAACTGGCTTCGGCTCTAAGAATATAAGTTAGTTTGTCGTTCTAATATGGCTCAAACCCCAGCAACTTTTGGAGCGTTTATGGCTGCCTCCAAGAGCCCGCAGTAATGTTCTTTGAATTGCTAAGCAACGCAGCCCGCTCTCTCACATGGAGAAAATTGAAACATTGATTTATCTATTTGTTTTGCAACTAGCACCAGCGGCTTCATTACTCCGTTCCCTGGGGACACCCTCCCACATAAAAATTCACTCTTTTTACCTAGGAAGGGGCAGCGATGGGTTTTTAATTTGGAGAAAGTACAGAAACAATGGCCGGGCTAGGAGCCAGAAAACAAGAGGCAAGGAGGACCAAAGGCAGGTGTTAAAAGAGCCTCAGGGAGGATTCTTCATCCTCCACCAGACCATGGGTCAGTTTCTCAGAGATGGGACAGCCCCAACGTGGCTGCAGCCCCTCAGGGAAGAGCCTCCCATCGACCCTGCACCCTGGGTGTGGCTCCCAGTCTCCCTGGACCTTGGCCTCCTAGCAACTCCAGCCGGGGATTCTGTCCACATCCTTGACAAGTACACCTGCCAGCAGGCTTCTTCTCGGTCACATGAGCTCTCAGTTCCTGGATGCTTTCTCCTAGAAAACCAAGGGCATCGTTCATTGCTTCTGTGATTCTCAGTGATAGGAGGAGAGGTGGCTGTGATCCCCTCAAACTGGAGCACCTGCTCTAGGAGTCTGATTCCAGAGAAAGTGGAGCCCTGCTTTGCTGGGAACTGGCGACTCCCATAAATGACAACCCACGCGGCAGCTGCTCAGCCAAAGAATAAACTGCCTCCTGTCGATCTGCCAGAAACTCTCTGTCCTTCTGATAACGCAGTGCTTTAGCTGGTACCCTGACTTCCTAAATCCCCTCCCCATCCAACTCCTGAGGGCCTCGCCACCTTGACCTTTGCCAGCCCCTGCTCTGCACCCTTGCATGTGGCCATGCATGACTCTTCTATGGTTATCTGCATCATGTTTGGGCTGCGGATACATTGGGGATTGATCCAGCTATGACTGTCAGAAAACCTAAACTTAGGCTCAGTGTATCAAGGTTCATTTCTCTCTGTAAATAGAAGTGGTTGAGGAGCTAGGATGGTAGTTCCACAATTCCAGGGCACCTAGACTTCTATCCTGTTGCTCTGGTATTCACTCCATTATTCATTCATTCTTGTCCAATATGGCTGCTCTAACTTCAGCCATCATGCCTGCATCCCAGGCACAGCTCCTCCCTTTAAGAACACTTCCCAGAACTTGCACACGCCCCTTTCACTTACATCTCATTGGCTACCTTCCATCTGCCCACCCCTCTACATTTATTATCACCTTCTTGCCAAACCCCTATATGCTGGATGTCAATGAGCCCCACTCAGACCCTGAGCACACACTCCCCAGAACCTTCCAGAGGAAATCAGCTAAGCAGGAATCTGAAGGCAAAACTGGGGATCAAGCAGATCCTTAGTGGAGAGTGGCTGGGCTTTATTTGCAGCAGGAGGTCTGGCTGCTTCTGAAGAGGATCCTTTCCCAATCCTCTCATCGCCCTGGGGAACAAGGAACTCAATTCCACATCATGTGGGAATACATGTGAGAAGGTAGAAGTAAAATAGGAGCCCTGGATAAAAGGCGACCTTCCTTGAAGAGTGAAAGGGCTGCTGTTAATAAAACATGAAGACTAAAATTGGGACTGTCCTGGGAGAACCAAGAATATTGGCCTCCCTGTGTGGACATGAAATAAGGGAGACTGAGGATGCCAGAAACACCAGGGTGTGCTGGGGGGCATTGGTCTGGGGCTCTGAGCTCTGCAGAGCAGGTGGGACCAACAGTGGGGCTACTGGATTTCGTCTCAATGGAAGGAAGGTCTTTTTGACTGTTAGAACTGTCCTCTGGTAGACTGGAGGGAATGAGCTCCCCGCCACTGAGAGTAATCAAATAAAGAAAGAACTATCACTGGAAAGAGATGTGTATGGGACCCAGAAACCTATCCCACCTCCTGTGAACTCCCATGAGCACTTTTTAGCAGAGTACAAGCCAAAGACCAAGGCTTATCAAGGATCCCCATCCCTGACCCTTCCTCGCCCTTAATCTTGCCCATGATCACATTCTGAGCATCATCTGGAGGCTCTGTCCCCTCACAGGTCAGCCCTGGTCCACAAGGCCCTTCCAACCCCCACACCTGTGTCAGGTACACAAGAAAATAAAGGAAGTTCAACTCCATACAGTGAATGAGTGTCTAGTCATTCATAAGGCATCATCTCCCAAGATGTGGGCAAAGATCATTGTCCCATCTCTAAGGATGGAGAATCCAAGGTCAACAATGTCCAGACCTCCTAGTGGTAGTGGGGTCAGGTGAAGGATCTGGGCAGCTGCTCTGGGGCCCACACCTTCGGGATACATTTTCATCCCTGGAGATGAGCCAGGATGGAGGGTAGGGTGTGCACTGTGTTCTTCCTAGGGGGCACCTGAAGGGCATTCTGATGAACCCATGGGTTGAGGACCACAGGAGCCTGCTGTGGGAACCATAGAATCCTTTAAGTCTTTCAACCGTTATTTATTAAGTGCCAGCCCTGAGATAGACTCTAGGTGCTGTGGATACAGCAGAGAACAGAACTAGCACAATTTCTGCCCTTGTGGAATTTACATTCCAAGTAAGTAAACAAACCAGTAGAGAGAGGTGCAGAATCCATCACCTGAAACTCTGAGGATCAGATGTACTTCAGCCAGTGGTCCCCAACTATGGTGATATGGTTCAGAGGGTAAAGAATCCACCTGCAGTGCAAGAGACGCAGGAGACGTGGGTTCGATCCCGGGGTTGGGAATATCCCCTGGAGGAGGAAATGGCAACCCACTCCGGTATTCTTGCCTGGAAAAGTACATGGACAGAGGAGCCTGGCGGGTTATAGTCCATAGGGTCACAAAGAGTCAGACTCAACTGAGAGCAACATCTAGCGATATCTGTGGTGGTCACAGCTCTGAGAGGAAGGCATGCTGATGGCATCTAATGGGTGGAGGCCAGGGATGCCGCTCAACTCCCTACACTGCACAGGGCAGCTCCCAGAGCAAAGAACTGTGGGGTGCACCACACCAACAGCACCCAGGTTTAGCAGCCTGGTTTGGGCATTCAGACTTTGCACTTGAGAAACGTGCTGTGGTGCATAGACCATATATTATCGTATGTCCCCAGCGGGGTGTGGAGTAACTCCCCGTAATCAAAAGCATTAATATTTCTGCAGGAAAATACATGAATATTCACGCTAAGAGGGATGAACCACGACTATAAATATCTTCATATCTGTCCAGATCCTGTTTTGCCACCAAATGAGCTATGAACAAAGCTCTTGGTTTGCAGAGCCTTATGGACTTTGGAATTGGAATGTGGGCCTGTAATGTCATTTCAGATAGTGATAAATGCTATAATGAAAACAAAGGAAGGTGAGGAGGGAGGAATGCAGGGTTTTAGAGAGAGTAGCCAGGAAGGGGTCTTGGTGGAGATGATTTCTGAGCAGAGACCTGCAAGAAGCAGAGGGGATGGGCCATGAGTCCCAGCAGAAAGAAGAGCATGTGCAAAGGTCCTGAGGCAGGAGTGAACTTGGAGTGTTTGACACTCCAACAGCCAGGAGGCTTATGCACCTCCATAGGACATGCCAGAAAGAGACAAGTGGGCAGGGGGACTGCAGAGGTGACCAGGGAACAGATGGGCCCAGCCTAGAGCTGATCAAAGACTTGGGGCTCTGAGGTCAGTAAGGAGAGAGGCCAGTGGATTGGGATCCAGAGGCCAATGGGGTTGGGATCGTGTTGGCTGTGGAGTGGAGAATGGGCTATGGGGATGCAAGAGCAGGTGCCCTTAAGAGACAAAGAAGGCAAAGAGGAACACTGAGGGGCCCGGGTTCATGCATCCTGAGAGCTCACGCTGAGAAGTAAAGGGAAGCAGGTCAGTGTTGAAGCTCAGACAAGCTACAAGACCCAGCTCTGGGGCCCTAATCCACCATGAGCCTCCTGCCTCCAGGCCTTTGCTCAAGTCAGCCCCCATCCTCCCTGCCACACCTCCCTGTCCCACTCCTCCCCCGATGGAACTACCTCTGTGAGTGACACAGTGGCTCTGATATCAGAAGGCTCTGAGCCTTCATTCTGCATCTCCCAGTACCCCAGCCACTGCTCCTCAGAGGTGCTCACAGAGACAAGGATGGAGTTTAACCTGAGAAGTCCTCAAGACATTTGGTAGAGGCAAGGTGGTCAGGGCAGTTCTCAGGGAGGCGACGGGCCCTGGAGCAAAGGAGCCAAAATGACAGAGGGGTTTAGAAGAGTGAAGGGAGCATCTGGGAAGGTGCTCGCTTCTCGCCGAGGTCCTTTTCCGCCCCAGGCATCTTAATGTCCATCCCTTGGCCCTAGGGTACCCCCCATTGCCCCCCTCATGGCCGACTGCCCCCTGCAGCTACATCTTAGGCCCAAGTGGCAGGTGTCAGTAACTTGTGTTTCAGCAGAGCCAGTGGTGACTGTGGACACACTCTGAAGATAAAACCCTAGATGCTAAGGAAACATCCTTGGTCCAAATACCAGTTCCTCCCCTTTACCAGAGAAGGAGCTTTATTTGGACTCCCAGGGCCTGAGATGAAGCCCACACAGCCCCGTGGGCCAAGGGCTCCAATCACCCTCTGGGCCGGAGTTCTGAAGCCAAAAACACGGTGACACCTCTTATTATTCAGTCACTCAGTCGCGTCCGACTCTGCGACCCCACGGACTGCAGCACACGCCAGGCTTCCCTGTCCTTCACCGTCTCCCAGAGTGTGCTCAAACTCCCTGGGTGACCACCCTGGGAGCTTTCAAACCAGCACCACAGTCTACCCCTACCAACGACCTGAAAACCCAGGTGCAGGGCACTGACAGGGTGTTTCCTAAAACCCCACATGGAGGGGATCTGGCAGCAGCCCCCACCCCAGCTGCCCCTCGCCAGTTCCTGTGTGCCCTGAAGCCCACCTCCCAGGAAGCTCTGCCCTGGTCTCAGAGCAGAAACACCTGAAAGGAGAGAAGGCTGCCCTCTGGGCCACACCGGGCGGGCACTGCCTCCTCAGGGGTGTTCCCTCGATACTCACAGCCTTCCAGGTGGGGTATCAATAACCAGAGACGTTGCAGAGAAGGCAACATGGGCTCAGAGGGGCTCCAAGTCATGGCCGGTGGACACTGAACCAGGAGCAAGTCCCCTGCTGGCACTGTCTACCTGGTGCCAGGGGCGGGGTGGGGGTACAACAGTGGTGCCAATTGGGGCTGCCTCCACCCTGTGTTGGGGGATGGGACCGCATCACCCACAGGGGCTGGGTGACCAAGGTGGGCAGGTTTTCCCGGAACAGGAGCCCGTGGTGCCCCTGAACTCCCCCCATTGCAGCTCACCTTCCTGTGACACCTGCATACAGCTCCCTAAGGACCCCTCCATGTAGGCACTACCAGCTCCCCTGGCAGAGAGAAATGTAAATGCAGGAATGGTACACATGTGTGCACCTCTTCAACCCTCACCCCCCAGGATCAAGTGAGAGGGAAGAGGCAGAAGCAGGGGAGGGGAGCCTCACGGGGCCCGCTCACCTTTCCTGGGCTTCTGGAGCTGCAGCCTGCCTGCTGAGCTGAGTCCATCCCACGCCCAGCCTGACTCCTGCAGGCAGTCCCGCTGGGCCCAGCAGAGCCCTGGGACTCAGGAGGAAGCCCCCACCCACCCAGCTCCCCGCTTCCGGACAGGGTGGATCGTCCCTCCCTGAGGCTCTCTGCCTGAGGATCTATCTAAATCCAATTACTCCAGGCGTGGGGTGCGCATCTGCGGGGAGGGAGCTGCTCACCCTCAGCTCTAACCGCCCGTGATTTCAGAGCTGAATATCTTTCAGAGTTATTTAAGAGGTTCTTCCCTTTTTTCCCATTTTGATGATATGTTTCTAAATTATACATTAAACTTATCAGGGTGAGTAATACCTCACAGCTTCCACGTGTCAGACCTAATGTGACTGCTTCGGCTGCCGCTCCATGTTTACATGGTTGAGGGGGAAACGCTCCTTTCAGACCCATTTATCTTCACATTAAGTGTTTAGAGATGAAAACCTCAGACAGGTCCCAGACACCTGGCCTCCCCGAGCATTCGGCTTCTGCAAGAACCTCTTCTCTTTCTGCAGGCACGGCCAGGGTTTTGTCCCAGGCTGGTAGGGACCTGGAGGCGTCCCCTCCCCCAGAGGAGGGTCGTCGGGACCAGAGAGGCCCCCAGAAGCAGCTGAGCCAGAAGGTCAGGCTCAGAGATGTGAAATGTTTCATGTTCCTGGGAGAAACACAAAATGCACCCACACTTTCCCTCCTCCCTCGGTCCAGGAAACAGCAGCTCCTGAGGACAGATCCTTGCTCCCCCATCATGCCTCTCTCTTTTCATTCATTCATTTATTCATTCATGCATGCCAGCATGCAGCCATTCAAACATGCAAGCACTTGTGGCCTGCCTCCACTGTGCTAGGTAGGCCTAGGCTAGCCTACCGGAAGCCCAGGATGCTGCCCGAGGCCCTAGGGCATTCTGGGAGTATCCCCTGGTATTAGGACCCAATAAAAAGGCACAGGCTCAACCTACACAGCCCCATCTGGGGCTCTATTGGGGGACCTTCCTGTCCCCTGAGCCAGGAGAAGCCTCACCCTAAAAGTGAAAGTGTTAGTCACTCAGTCGTGTCTGACTGTTTGTGACCCCATGGATCCAGCAGGCTCCTCTGTCCATGGGATTCTCCATTCCCTTCTCCAGGGGATCTTCCCCACCCAGGGATCGAACCCTGGTTTCCTGCATTGCAGGCAAATTCTTTACCATCTGAGCCAACAGGGAAGCCCAAGGGGACACTGTGGCTGCCTGGGCCTCACCCTAGACAAGCCCTGAATCAACCCCCGGGGCCATGAGGCTGAGCAGGGTGGACCGGCCTGGCAGCCCACCCCAGTGCTGCTACCCTGTAGCGCCCCCAGCTGGCACAGTCCTGCAAGAGCATCCAGCCTCTACCAGGTTGGGGGACAGGGGTCTCTGTCGGGTTTGAGCCTTCAGCTCTGCAGCACAGAAGGAAAAGGAAGAGCTGCCAGAGGCTTCATAATCTTCCCAGCTTCCAGAGTTTGGTGCTGGAACTACACTAGTGGCTCTGCATGGTCATTCTACCTAACCCCACCACTGCTTATGCAACCTGCACTTTATAGCTGACATCGAGGGGCTGGAACCCAAGGTCACCTGGCAGAGCAAGGGCGAGGGCTGGGAGCTGAGCACGAACTGGCCCCAACTATGTGGTTCATGCCCCTCGGGAGCCCCAGGGTCCACAGCAAGCTTGACCAGATGGGCCACTGGCCCCTGCTGCTGTGACCTGGGCACTCCCCTGGCCTCGCCACTGGGTGCTGCCCCCAGAGCAGGGCTGACAGCCTCCAGGCAGGAGATTCACCCAAAGGGAAGTGACAGGGCAATTTATCATCTCAATAAACTCACGTAAGGCACACTCTGTCTTCCCATAATGAAATGGGGATGCGATCCCCCCGTGTTATTGGGCACCAGGGCAACTCGGCATCAGCCGCTTATTATTTTCTGCCACTATCAGGGAAGACTGATCGTGCTTGGATAAGTGCAGCTTAAAATTGAAAACCAAGCAATTTACCTTCAATCGCTTCTCAGAATTTTGTGCAGCCAGAGACAGTTAAGGAGAAATAGACTCCCTTTCCATTTTAAGTGCTTTCCATTAACATTTGTTTCCTGCCTGAGACTGGGGTTTGGATGGGGTGCGGGGAGGGTTTGTTGGTGGAGAGGGTATCTCCCACTCACTTCTGTGGGCCAAGGAAACCTGCCTTCGGGTGCCTCTTTCTTGAGGGATGACAGGGTTAAGAGTGTTGGGGTCACCTCCCTTCCTCCTGGCAAAACTGCCTCCTGCATTTTTTTTTTTTTTTTTTTTTGCCTCCTGCATTTTTTCTGCCCATCCTTGGGTCACTGGCTCGGTCAGCCAGCGGAGATGGAGACCCAGTCCCGCCCCCCGGTGTAGCCGAGAGGTGCTCTGAAAGGGGCTCTGGACCTCCCACCACCTTGGCAGGGCTCCTCGCATCCCTCCACACTGAGAGGCACGTGTTCTCCAGGCTTGGGACATTTCTGTCTTGTTTCCCACAAAGGAGCAGAGTTCGTCTTTGGGTTGCTTGGGAATGAGGAAAAGACAGACTTTGATGGGTGCAGAGTCAGTGCTCCTGGGTTTGACAGTGGGGAGTTGTCTGTGACACGTTCTGTTGTCGTCCCGAGGCCAGACCCCTGGTATCCTTGTGCTGGCGATGGTTCTCTCCACCCAGCTCGCAGACACCCTGCCAGCCTCTGCCGCTCAGCACCTACAGGGCTAGTCTCACGAGGTTTGCTCAGAATTCTAGAAAAGAAATATCTGCTCTTCAACTTTCTGGATAGTCCAGCAGTTAAGACTTCATGCTTCCATTGCAGGAAGCACAGGTTCAATCCCTGGTCGGAAAAGTTCCTCATGCTGCACGGTGGGGCCCAAAAAAGAAATCTCTGTCTTGTGTTGTCGACAGCGGGAAAGTAGGCAAGGTCTCAGGACAGACGCCAGAGCCCTGGCTTGGCTTCTCCTTCCATCTGGGGAATAAGAGGAGCGATTTCTGGGATGTAAATGGACCTCTGCTTGTGGATTTCATAGTTCTCTCCTGAGGCTCCCCCGTCAGTCAATGCGGCAAGATAAACTGTTGTGATAGTCTGACACCGGGCGCGGCTCCAGCCCCGGCCTCCTCCTGTTTGATCAGCCTCCCTTGCGCTGACTGCAGGAGGCCCGGCTGTGTGCGGATGGGATTTGCCAGCCCTCTGCACACCTCGCCAGCGGCATCACGCCAAACCTGCTCTGGAAACAGGACTGGGTTTGGACTCTTGTCCTGGGGCATCTCCACCTTGAACCCAGAGGTCCCTATTCACCTGTGCAGACCATCCTAGGGCTCCCGTCTTCCTGGGGTGGGGATGGGGTGTTCTCTGGAACAGAAGCCGCCACCACTGGGGACCGGGGCACCTCTGGGAGGACGCGTACACAGCTGGGCATCATCCAGCCTGATCAGGGCGCAGCTCTTTCTTTTAATTAATTGTTTTTGGCTGTGCTGGGTCTTCGTTGTTGCACTTGGACTTTCTCTATTTGTGGTGAGTGGGGACCACTCTCTAGCTGCGGTGCGCAGGCTTCTCGTGGCAGTGGCTTCTCGTTGCAGAGCATGGGCTCTAGGCACACAGCCTTCAGTAGTCGTGGAACATGGGCTTAGTCGCTATGTGGCTGGTGGGATTCTCCCAGACCAGGGATCGAACCTGTGTCCCCTACCTTGGCAGGTGGACTTTTAACCACTGGACCACCAGGGAAGTCCCCAGGGCCCATCTTGAGCCCCTTACTTGGGAGCAGTGAGTTGAGCGGAAGGATAGTTCCAGGCAGAAAGAGCAAAGTATTCCATAGGGGCAGAATAGGGACTTAGGCACAGGCGGGGGGGGGGGGGGGGTGCAGTTTGGATGGATGCTGGGTCCACCCCATCTCCCTGTATAACCCTGGTTCTAGGAAATTAAGAGCAGTGGAGACCAGGACCACTGCAGCAGCCCTCTGGACCGGCATCTCTGCACAATGGACCGTGACTTGGGCCCATTCAACCTTGGAGGTGGTTTATGAGGCTATGGCTAGAGGTGACCCTCACACACTGGCCGCACTTGGATTGGACCACTAGCAGTCACCCTAGTTTCCTGCTTCCTCCCCTTCAACTGGTCAGGGTCCGGGTCAGGGTTAGGTTGGATGGGTTTGGAGAGGACCCAGAGGAGTCCTGAAATGCAGCCCTGGTCACTCTCTGGTCCTGCTTTTGAAGTGGCTGGCACCTTTGCACACCCATAGTGACCAGACACAGGGCTCAGACTCTGGAAGTGCTGGGGAAAAGACCAGAGGAGGGTTGGTTTTCACTGTATTGATGGCTTAGCACACAATCCCAGGACTCTCCCAAGGACCTGTCTGGGAATCAAGGTCACTAGAGGCAGACTTGAAGCTTTTTATGTATTTCTATATTTGCTCTTGTTCCTGTCATACATACTGTTGTTCAGTTGCTAAGTCGTGTCCAACTCTTTACGACCCTGTGGACTGCAGCATGCCAGGCTTCCCTGTTCTTCACTGTCTCCCGGAGCTTGCTCAAACTCATGTCCATCGAGTTGGTGATGCCACCCAACCATCTCGTCCTCGATCGTCCCCGTCTCTTCCTGCCTTTAATCTTTCCCAGCATCAGGGTTTTTTCCAACGAGTCACACATACTAGACATACAGAAAATTGCACAAAATGAAAATGAACAGCTGGATAAATAACAATAAAGTATGTGACTAAGCCTAGGACCAGAGAAGGAACATAAACCCCAGTTAGTTCTGAGACTTGTCCACAGTGGAAAGGGTAACCTGCAGCTAGATTTCAACCTCAAGGCTGAACTGTTTCTGGGCAGTCCTGGGCCAGTGCAGGAAGTCCTGTTCCCACCATGGATTCTTCCCCCTTCCTGGTGGCTGAGAGGAAGGACTGCTCCAAAGATGACAGGATTCAAGTGAGATTAATTTGTTATTTTAGACCTTTGGAAAGTGCAGCGGCAAAGAAACGGAGTCCCTGGATCGTAAGGAAGTTCAGATCAATTAAAACAATTTACTTTGCTGCTAATGATTTCAGACCACTGTAATTTATTGGTAAGTAAATGACTTCAAAATCGCATTCCTTGCGTGGCTGCACAGAGGGAATTTTAACAAGTTCTTGGATAAATTAAGTCTGGAATTTGTTAACAGACTGTTATTGTAAAACATTTAAAGTAGGCCTTTCACACAGCTCCAAGGCCTCCAAGTTTCCAGACACAATTAAAACTTCTAATCAGTTCTTCATTGTTTGAGGCAGTCGAATGGTGGGAGAGGGCTGCTGACAGCAGGTGGGAAACCCTGGGCCCAGCAGTGATGTCCAAGGGAGCAATGCGTGCGTGCGTGCTGAGTCCCTTCAGTCGTGTCCAACTCTTCGCCACCCTATGGATCATAGCCCTCCAGCCTCCTCTGTCCAAGGGATCAGAGGCCACTGGAATCCCTCCTGTGATATCTGCTCTCACGGAGAAATGCAGATTACTACGCTGGCCAAAATGCGCCCTGCATGGCTGGGCTTCCACCTGCCCCTGTTACATCTGCAGTTTCTCTGCCTGTGGTCCAAGTTGCAGCCCCATTGGCTCTGGCACAGGCTCAGCAGCAGCCATGGTCCTCCTTGGTTACCTCTGTCTTGCTCACAGATCCCCTGCAGCACATCCCCTGGGCTCTGCTGTCCCCAGGACCTTACAGTGGACAGGGCCTGCCCGCCTCCTAACAGGAGCATCAATATTGCACTGCATTGGTGACGGCTACAACATGAGACTTGGGTGGCATCCCATTGGAATGGGGCAGAACCCCCTCCAGAGATGGGGACTGCTCCTGGTGCCCAAAGCAGAGATGCTTAAGGATATAGGACCAAGCAGGTGAGAGGCCTGGCTACCTGTGAGCATCCCACCAGTGGAGAATGGACAGTGGGTATGCAGGCATTTCAGTGTGGACCGCCTTTGGGAGCTCTGAGTCCGATCAGAAGGGTTCTAGTCTGTGCATTTTATGTAGGGCCTAGAGAGCCCTCCTTGAGGCCAGCCAGCATTCCCTGGGGCCTTTTCCTTGGAAAATGAGGATTCTCCATGACTTCTTCTCTTCCTAGGAGGTGGTAGAGTAACCCGGAAGAATGTTCCAGGCAGAGGGAACAATCAGTCAATGCAAAGTCACCTGGGCTGGGAAGAAGGAAAAAGAAAGAAAGCAGGAGCAGGACAGTGAATATGGGGGAGGGGCGGGGGGGGGCGCAGGGAGTCGAGGACGACCAGGAAGGAGGGCAGGGTGTGGATTTCACTTCAGCCAAAGCCTTGGAAGCATTGAAAACGGGGCAGTGACAGGCCCTGCTGATGTATTTTAAAGGCTTCTTCTATCTGGTAAGAGCTAAATGGTTGTTTGTAGAGAAGCCAAGGTGAAGGCAAATAAGAAGACAAGATGGAAGAGACAGGCAGCATCCTGAGAGGTGAGAGGATGACCAGGCGAACCAGAGCGGGAGCTGTGGGGAAGGGAGAAGGGATGAGGTCTGGGATCTGTTTTGAGGTGTTGTTCAGTTGCTAAGTCATGTCTGACTCTTCGCAACCCCATGGACTGCAGCATGCCCTGTCCTTCACTATCTCCTGAAGTCTGCTCAAGCTCACATCCATTGAGTCAATGATGCTGTCCAACCATCTCATTCTCTGGCACCTCCTTCTCTTCCTGCCCTCAATCTTTCCCAGCATCAGGGTTTCGAGGTGAGGTTGGCAATACTTGCCAAAGGCTTGCACATGAGGATAAGGTAAAGAGAGGAATCAGATGGACTCAGGGCTGAAGAGCCAGGTGAGTGGTGGTGCCAGATGCTCAGAAGAGAAGACCAAGGTGGGCTCCCAAGGACCACGTTGGCCGTATTTTGATCACGGTGGCAGTGGTTGCCCTGCCAGCCATGCTGTCTTAGTCTGCCCAGGCTACCCTCACAGGGCACCACAGAAAGGGCAGCTTATGCAGCAGTCATTTATCACTCTCAGTTCTGGAGGCTGGATGTCCAAGATCAAGGAGCCACCTGCTTCCTGGTTCACAGAGGGCTGTCTCCTGCCTGTGTCCTAAGGGGGCCATGGCGGAGAAAGCAAGAGAGAGCCCTCTGGCCTCACCTTCTTCTAAGGGCATTAATCCCATCACGGGCCCCACCCTCAAGACCTCATCTAGCCCTAGTCACCTCCCAGAGGCCCCACTTCCTAACACCATCACACTGGGAGTTGGGGCTTCAACATAGGGATTTCGGGGAGACACAGACCTTCAGTCCACACTTATCAAATAGGCAGGGATGCTGTGGGTTTGGGGCTTCCCTGGTGGCCCAGTGGTATAGAATCTGCCTGCCAATGCAGGAGATGCAGGTTTGATCCCTGGATCGGGAAGATTCTCTGGAGTAGGAGGTGGCAACCCACTCCAGTATTCTTGCCTGAAGAATCCTGTGGATGGAGGAGGCTGGCAGGCTACAGTCCATGAGGTCGCAAAGATTCAGACACAACTGTACAAGTGGGCCCACGCACACGCACACTGTGGGTTTGGAATTGGGTGATAACGTCAGAATCTGAGTCCAGATTAGGAATTAGAGTCAAGGGTCAGTGTGTGAAGGTCAGCCAGAAAGAAAAGAATGGGGCAGAGACTGAGGCTGAGAGTTCCCAACATTTAGGGATGACAGGAGGGGGAGAAGGAGGAGGAGAGGATAGCTGGAGAGAACGGACGGCTGTGGGTTCCATAAGCCAAGAAGAGAGCCCTTCAGGAAGGAGGCCCATGGGGTCCACGTGTGTCTCTTAAGTAAGGAGGTGCTTCCACGAGGCTCCCAGATCATTGCTCTGAGCAATGCGAGCTCTTGTGTTCCAGATCAGATGGGATCAGGTTTTAGATTATTTGAAGCCAGTTGGCAAACTCTTTTAGAGCCGACCGCAGACTACATTTTAGTAATTTTCATAGTATTTTTGGCAGCCCTGGAGACGCCAAGGCAAGGCAGAGAATCTTTTAATGGAGCATTGAAGAGCAGTTTTTAAAAATACCTTTTAGAAAGCTATTTAAATCCTCCCGTCTGTAGCAAAATGAATGTATAAACTTAGTGCCTTCCTTTGGCTCTTCTTAAAACAAAGAAGGTGGGTGGCTGCTTCTTCCCTCAGTTCTGCTGAATCTAGAGGCTGGTTCTCATTTGGCGTCATGGAGCCTGGACATTTCCAAGGATGCCCTGTGCAGGAAGAGCTCCAAACACTTTCCACCATGAAGACATTTAATCTTCCCAGCAATCCCATGAGGGGGAATCAGTGATATATGTTCCCCCATTTGAGAGATGGGAAAACTGAGGCCCAGACTGGTTAAGAAGAAGCTGAGCAGGTTTAGCAACTATTGTTTCTGTTGTTCAGCTCCCAGGAGCCAGCGGGCGGGGCAGGGGAAGTTGATGCAGGAGGGCTTGTGGAGTCCACATAGGCTGGTGGCCTGTCTGTCCCACCTGCCGAAATCCAAGACAGAGCTGGAGGGGCGGGCCTGTCCTGTCGCAGCCAAGCTGTGTGACTGAGGTCTGGGTGAAGGCCAGTTCAGAGAGAATGACTCCATGCCAGGTGCCACCTGGATCTTGGGAACAAGGGATCATCTCTTGTTTGATTTAGAACAAACCTTGACAGCTGCTAGGGCCCTTGACCCAGAATATTCCTGTATCTCCCTACCCCTCGTGCCTGCTCATACCACGTGTGTGTCGTGGGCTGACCCTCAGGATCCGTGTCCACTTGCAGCTCTGCTCCAGGACTGCCCTCGCCTGGGCCATGCACAGCCTGCTCCCAAACATGCTAGGTGCTCACTCTTCAGATGAGCAGTGAGGGCCTGGCTTCCCAGGATCACTTGGCATTTTAGATTTTATTTCCCCCCACCCACCCCCACCAAGGCCTCAATGTGTGGGAGAGAGTGACGAGGTGACAGCCCTTGGCAACTCCTAACAAGAACTGATGTCCCTGGGGGCCGGCTATGTCCCCCTAGGCACCTGGGAGCCCAGGCTTTCTTCCTTGTGGTCATCTCCTCCCTTCTTTATTATTAATTAATTAATGTATTTATTTCTTTATTTATGGCTGCACTGGGTCTTTGTTGCTGTGTGCAGGCTTTCTCTAAGTGTGGCAAGCAGGGGCTACTCTTCATTGCAGTGTGCAGGCTTCTCATCATGGTGGCTCTCCTGTTGCAGGGTACAGGCTCTAGGCTCACGGGCTTAAGTACTTGTGGCATGTGTACTTAGTCGTTGCAGTCAGGCTCTAGAGGGCAAGCTTAGTAGTTGTGGTGCACAGGCTTAGTTACCCCATGGCACGTGGACTTCCCGGACTAGAGATGGAACCCATGTCTCCTGCATTGGCAGGCAGATCCTTAACCACTGGACCACCAGGGAAGTCCCATCTTCTCCCTCTTTATTGCCCTGCGATCCTGGCCTGCTTATTTCTAACACCACCTATCTGCTCCCAACAAATACCAGTACCAGAATCCATCAAATGGGTCGGGGCCTCAGACAATGCTGGGTTCAAGTCTGGTCTATAGCTACCAACTGCCCTTGACCTTGGGCAAGATGCTTGACCTCTCCGAGCTTCCATTTCCTCTGCTCCCAAATGGGAGCAATGACACACCTGCCTCCTAGGACTGGCATGAGGACAGGTGGTGATGAGGATGAAGAGTTAGCTCTGTGTCCAGCAGAGTGAGTGCTCAGCAAGTAGCCAGAAGCACCATGATTTCCTCTTAACTATTGACTGGTTGATTAGTTGCTAAGAAAGGCAATGCCAAAGAATGCTCAAACTACCGCATAATTGCACTCATCTCACATGCTAGTAAAGTAATGCTCAAAATTCTCCAAGCCAGGTTTCAGCAATATGTGGACCAAGAACTTCCAGATGTTCAAGCTGGTTTTAAAAAAAGACAGAGGAACCAGAGATCAAATTGCCAATATCCACTGGATCATCGAAAAAGCAAGAGAGTTCGAGAAAAACATCTACTTATGCTTTATTGACTACGCCAAGGCCTTCGACTGTGTGGATCACAATAAAGTGTGGAAAATTCTGAAAGAGATGGGAATACCAGACCACCTGACCTGCCTCTTGAGAAACCTGTATGCAGGTCAGGATGCAACAGTTAGAACTGGACATGGAACAACAGACTGGTTCCAAATAGGAAAAGGAGTACATCAAGGCTGTATATTGTCACCCTGCTTATTTAATTTATATGCAGAGTACATCATGAGAAATGCTGGGCTGGAAGAAGCACAAGCTGGAATCAAGATTGCCGGGAGAAATATCAATAACCTCAGATATGCAGATGACACCACCCTTATGGCAGAAAGTGAAGAGGAACTAAAAAGCCTCTTGATGTAAGTGAAAGAGGAGAGTGAAAAAGTTGGCTTAAAGCTCAACATTCAGAAAACTAAGATCATGGCATCTGGTCCCATTACCTCATGGGAAATAGATGGGGAGACAGTGGAAACAGTGTCACACTTTATTTTTGGGGGCTCCAAAATCACTGCAGATGGTGATTGCAGCCATGAAATTAAAAGACGCTTACTCCTTGGAAGGAAAGTTATGACCAACCTAGATAGCACATTAAAAAGCAGAGACATTACTTTGCCAACAAAGGTCCATCTAGTCAAAGCTATGGTTTTTCCAGTGGTCATGTATGGATGTGAGAGTTGGACTGTGAAGAAGGCTGAGCGCCAAAAAATTGATGTTTTTGAACTATGGTGTTGGAGAAGATTCTTGAGAGTCCCTTGGACTGCAAGGAGATCCAACCAGTCCATTCTAAAGGAGATAAGTCCTGGGTGTTCATTGGAAGGACTGATGCTGAAGGTGAAACTCCAGTACTTTGGCCACCTCATGGGAAGAGTTGACTCATTGGAAAAGACCCTAATGCTGGGAAGGATTGGGGGCAGGAGGAGAAGGGGACGACAGAGGAGGAGGTGGCTGAGTGGCATCACCGACTCGATGGGCATGAGTTTGAGTAAACTCCGGGAGTTAGTGATGGACTGGGAGGCCTGGCATGCTCACTGTGATTCATGGGGTCGCAAAGAGTCAGACACGACTGAGCGACTGAACTGAACTGAACTGTGGTCCCAAGTGCAGCCCAGGAAAGAAGAGAGATCCTGGACTAAACGGGGAAACTTCTGAGCTTTTGATGGAGTCAGTGGGGTATGGTACGAGTCTCCTCCTGGGTGGATGGGTCCTCTAGAGAAACAGTATATATATATATGGGGAGAGAGATTTATCTTAAAAAATAAAGACTCAGCTATACAGAACGAACGTATGGATACCAAGGGGGAAGAAGGGGATAGGATGAATTGGGAGGTTGGGATTGACTCATATACATGACTGATACTATGTATAAAACAGATAACTAATGAGGACCTGCTGTAGAGTACAAGGAACTCTACTCAGTGCTCTATGGTGACCTGAATGGGAAGGAAATCCAAAAAAGAGGGGTTGTAAGTATATGTATAGCTGATTCACTTTGCTGTACAGTAGAAGCTAACATATTACAAAGCAACTATACTCCAATAAAAAAATTTTTTAAAAGAAATTGTCTCACATGATTGTGGGGCTGGCAATCTAAATTCCACAGGACAAACCAGCAGGCTGGAGACCTCAGGAAGAGTTGATATGCCTATCTTGAATCTAAAGGCAACTGGAGGCAGAATTCTTCCTTCCCTTGGGATGTGGGCTCAGTCATGTCCAACTCTTTGCAACCCCATAGACTAGCCTGCCAGGCTCCTCTGTCCATGGGATTTTCCAGGCAAGAATACTGGAGTGGGTTGCCACTTTCCTCTTGAGGAATGTTCCTGACCCAGGGATCAAACCAGCATCTCTTGCATCTCCTGCACTGGTAGGCAGATTCTTTACCACTGCGCCACCTGGTCATTTTCTCTTAAGGCCTTCAGCTGGTTGGATGAGGCCTACTCACATCATGAAGGCTGATCTGCCTACCCAAAGTAACTAAAAAATACATTCATCATGATGTCTCGACAGGTGTTTGACCAAATAATTATGTCCCATGGAATGGACGAGTTATGCATGATATTAACCACCCCGGGGGACGGGGGAGGGGGGGTAAGAGCCAAGTGCCCTTGGCTGTCCTCTACCAACACTGTGTTCTCTTGGGCATGGTGGCCCTCCATCTGCCTGGTCTGCCTCTCTCCCACCCCTGACCTCCCACCCTCAGGGGTAGCTTGTGCCTGGACTTCAGCAAAGGATAGGCACTGCATCAGAATTCCAGTGTCCTCTGAGTCATATAACTCAAGCAAAGCCCTTGGGCAGAGAGTAAGGAGGTTGTCCTGGATGGTCTGGGAGAAGAGAGGCCAGTGTTGTGATAGGAGCATAGACAGGCCCCCAGCCTTGATCCTGAAGCAAGATCCCACCCAGGTCCAAATCCCTAGCCCCTCCTGCCAGGCTGCAGCTCACAGGTGCCTCTGGGGGGCTCTAAGGAAGCAGGAAAAGTGATGCCAGAGGTCAATGTCTACCACACCGCCTCCCCACCCAGGAGTGATTGGAAAAGGGTCTGAGACCCAACAGCTGCCACCCAAGACAAGTCACAGACCAGGAAGTGGTTCCTTTATGATGGAACTTGGACACCGGCAATGCCTGACGCTTTCACAATAGAAGGTCAGATCAATTCTCTTGCTTTTATCTTTTCTTGAGGCTCAGCATGATGAAAAGTGGCCTATATCTGCGGCTGATAAATAACCAGAAACTTGCTATATCTGCTTTCATTTGATTTTCTTGAACAATTACCACCAGTGTGCCTCACATTCAGAGGCTGAGATTTTAAGTGGCTGAAAGAACTTCCCAGCTGAGCCTGCCAGGGACTCATTTGAAATGTTCTTTGGTGTGTCGGAAAGCAACCAGACATGATCTACAAAGGAGATGGGAAGAGAATGTTTGTGTTAATGGCATAAACATTTCCCCCTTCCTGGTGATGAGAATGCCCCTTAAACTGCAGGAGACTTTATCCTGCCAGACCCTCTGAGCTGAAGAGTCACTCCCTGGGCTTAAGCCTGGCTTGACCATAACCAGTGAAGACTGGCTGTAGACCAGATAATGCCCAACACCATTTTTTTGTGTTGAGCTTGAAGAGAATAGTTTCTAAACCAGGAGTCATCAAAGAAGGTTGTTCAGGGTGAGAAGGGGTCTGGAGTCCTCAGAACCAATGGGGAGGAAACTGAGAACATTGAGCAACAAAAGCCTTAGATGCTGTTTTCATTCCTTTATTATAGTGAAAATGAAAACAGTGACAGATTTTATTTTCTCGGGCTTCAAAATCACTGTGGATGGTGACTGCAGCCACTAAATTAAAAGACGCTTGCTCTTTGGAAGAAAAGCTATCACAAACCTAGAGAGCGCATTAAAAAGCAGAGACTTCACTTTGCCAACAAAGGTCCATATAGTCAAAGTTATGGTTTTTCTAGTAGTCATGTACGGATGTGACAGCTGGATCATAAAGAAGACTGAGGACCAAAGAACTGATGCTTTTGAATTGTGGTTCTGGAGGAGACTCCTGCGAGTCCCTTGGATAGCAAGCAGATCAAACCAGTCAATCTTAAAGGAAATCAACCCTGAATATTCATTGGAAAGACTGATGCTGAAGCTGAAGCTCCAATCCTTTAGCCACCTGATGCAAAGAGCCAACTCATTGGAAAAGACCATGACGCTGGGAAAGATTGAGGGCAGGAGGAGAAGAGGGTGACAGAGGATAAGATGGTTGGATGGCATCACTGACTCAATGGACATGAGTTTGAGCAAACTGTGGGAGATAGTGAGGGACAGGGAAGCCTGCTGTGCTGTAGTCCATGGAGTCGCAGAGTTGAACATCACTTAGTGAGTGAACAACAACATTTCTAACAAACATTTCTAGCAAGAGGCTACATTGTAATTCTGCCTCAGCACTACGAGTGTAAGCTCCTTGAGGCCAGAGACTGCATCTTTCAATACCCAGAGTGGTAGCAGCATTTCCTCAATGCATGTCAAATGGAAGAAAGGATGAATGGGTGAATGATTGGTTGGACAAATGGATGGATGGATGAATATACAGGTAGATGAACGGGTAGGTGGATGGATAGAAGAGGGTTGGGTGACTAGGTAGATAGGCAGGTAGATGTGAAAATAGATAGGTGAGGGTATGGATGGATGGGAGGGTGAATATGTGGGTTGATGGATGGATAGAGGGGTAGGTGGATGGATGGATAGATGGATCAGTAAGTAGTTGGGTAGATAGATGGACACATGGGAAGATAATAGATAAATGTATAGATGGAAAGGAAATTGGATGGATGAGTAGATGGATGAGTGAGTGAGTGGTGGATAGATGGATGGATGGATGAATGTGTGGATGGATGAGTGACATGAATCTTCTTCAGATCTTTGAAGGACTCTCATATCTCAAGGCATAGAGTTCCTATTCTGTGTGGATGTGAAAGACAAAATCATTCCAGACTCTTTAAGGAAGGAGATTTGGCCTCATTATAAAAGAACTTTCTAATGATAATGATTCCAAGTGCTTTGGGTGGAACCTTATGAGTGTGTGAGGGAGCAAGTGTGTGTGAGGGAGCAAGCCCCTGTCCCTGATGAAGCAGAGGAGCCTGCCGGGTGGAGTCGAAGGTGTCTATGCTCATTGGAGGCAGGGTTGGATGACCCCAGGGGGCCTTCCCAGCTCTGAGCTGTCATGATCCCTCTTAGGACCAAGTCCTCAGCTAGATCAAAGCATCAATTCTTCTAGGTCAGGCTGTGACCCTCGCAGGGGGACCTGTGCAATACCTGGTGCTCACCTGGAATAAGCCTGGTCAAAGGGGATCTGTAAAGAGAAGAGAAAGCCCACGATGGCCAAGCGTGAGCCTGGTCCTGAGAGAGGTGAGGTGAGGAGACAATTGGGGAGGCAAGGAGAGGCAGCCAGGAAAATCCTTGCAGAAATGCTGGGAAGAGAGCCGGGGCTGAGCCTCCTGGACCTTCCTCTGGGGGATTCTCAGGGCCCAAGGAACTCTTTTCTGGGAGCAAGTACCCCCCTCCCCTCATGAAATCCAGGGCCCAAAGGAGCAGAAGACAGCCTGGGGACAGGACTGGATGACCAGGGAGGGTGGAGGGCCAAGGGCTGGCAGCAGGGAAGGGAGCCAGTAGGGTCCCCTCTGGCCCTTTTTCTCTTTAGAAAACCTAATTGCCTGTAGCATTCAGTCTGACCATCAATTTGATCTGTGCTCAAGGGTACAGCTGAGGTTCACCTTGTTCTGCTTAAATAATGCAGGTAGTGAAGCTATTGACAAACTGTCATCTGCTAGAAAGTGGCTTCGACACGGCCAGAGGCCTGGGAGAGCCCCCGGGGCCTTGGCCCGAGCTGGTCCAGCCAGGTGCTTGCACAGCCTTCAGGCAGAGGCCAGACCCTTTCCTGATCCAAGGTGGATGGACAGGCACTTGAGGCCTCCCTGGCTTTTTCCAAAAGGATGGTCTTTTGGGAAATCCTAAGAGAGAGCAAAGGCAGGGGCTGCCTGACTAAGAGGCTGGCGTTTTGTGTTGGCAGGGAGGCTGGCAGCGCAGCCTGGGACCTGCAGGGCCGCGAGCCACAGTGACTGGGAACCGGGGGCCACGCTGAGTCATTTCCTGGACGAGGATGCTCTGTGCCCTCCCCAGCCCTGCCCGCTACCCGCCGCCTCCTGGCCTGGGGAGCCGCCAGACAAAGGCTTGGTGATGAGTCTGCTGCTCTTCCCTGAGCCTAGCTTGGATTTTTTTTTTTTTTTAATGTTTAAAAATTCCCCACAGCGTGGCAGGTGCCCGGCTGCCGGGTGACCCCATCGGCTGTTCTGTCATCAGACATCATGTTTACCCGTCAGACACTGTTTTCCTGACACTCAACACTCAAAATAATGATCTCGTTGGAGCCTCTTCATGAATGATTCATGAGGCTCCGATCAACTTTGGGTGTTAACGGAAAATCAAAGCCCTTGTGCACGGGAGCCGAGTGGCAGTGGGAAGGGCGTCTGGGCTCTGGCCTCCGAGCTCCTCGGGGATGTTCAGGGCTCTCCCTGCAGCCCCAGTCCAGCTTGCCGCCCACCAAGCCGAGTGCAAACAGGGAGAAGAGCGGGGTTCTAAACACCTCATTCATGTTTAATAAGCACGGGTCAAGTAAAGCGAATTCACAGCCAGCTATTGAGTTCCGGGGATACACAGGAACCAGCCTGATCTGACATATTTAGCCAAGACCTCCCCTGGCCTTGGTTTCCCCTGTAGGATTAAAGCAGGAGACCACAGTTAGATCCCTAGTATCTCAAATCTTCTCTTTTCTGCGGTTCAAAAGTGATGAGGAGCAGCCCCTCCCAGGGAGCCTGTCAGCAGTGGCCATGGGGAGCAGAGAGTCAGACCCTGACCCCAGGGAGAGGAGGTGCACGCAGCCAGGAGGCTGCACCAGCCGGGAGTGGAGTTTGAGGTCGGGTGCGGGTTGTTACCCTTTGCCCAGTATCCTTGCAGAGAATGTCAGAGCTCCGGCCCTCAGTTTCCACTGGACCTCCACCACTGACAGCCTCTGTGACCTTGAGCAGGTCGCTTGCTTCTCCAAGTTTCCCTTCCTGCCTGTGAAGCCAGATGAGGCAGCTCCCCGACAGGGCGGCCGTGAACATGAGTGAGCTCATGGGGGTACAATTCCTGGTGCATGGGAACAGCCAAAACATGGTAGCTATTATTATTCACTATGGCAACCCACTCCAGTATTCTTGCCTGGGAAATCCCATGGATGGGGAGCCTGGTGGGCTACAGTCCAGGGGACTGTTCACACCTAGGGGTTCACACTGAGTCGGACACGACTGAGCACCCAGGCACATGACATGACTTACCTCACCTATTCTTTTCTTTTCTGGGCTGTAAAACGAGAGGGTTAAGCTAGGTGGTCCCCAAGCCTTCTTTGCCCTGCTCTCAACTCAGGCCTCTGCCTTTCTGGGAGTGGATTCCAAGAGCTGCTTCTGGCTGCTGAGCAAGTTCATGGGGACATTTCTTGACAAACACTGGGATGGGGACCCCTCGGGGGCAGGGGATGAGGTGCAGACTCAGCCCCACCCTCCAAGAGTGTGAAGTGCAGAGAACAGTTGTGTGTGCACACACATGTACATAGCACACATATACACATGCATGCACGGGCATATGTGTGCACGGGTGTGAATAGACACACATATGCATACACACATGAAAGTGCACACACACATGTTATGGACAGGCGTGTGTGCGCATATGTGTAAACATGCATATGGCGCACACATGCAGGCATACATGCAAGGCGTGCTATGCATATACATGAACACGCGCACGGCACACCCATGCACATGTATGTACACACATGAAAGTGAACATATACACAGTATACTCATGCACAGATGCATGCATGCACAGACATATATGTGCAGTGTGTGAGCACACAGCACACTCATGCATACATATATGCACACATATGAAAGTGCACGTGTACACAGTGCACCCATGTACACACATATGCATGCACAGACATGCATGGGCACTCTTGTGCACACGTGTGAACAGAAAAGCACACAGTATACACATGGACACTCACACACACAACAGCATCAACAGACAAGGTGAGGACTCTTGGATGCCTACAGAGCTAGTTCAGTGCAGAGACTGTAAAGTCAGGGGCTCCAAGAAGGCAACAGCCCTGGGCTCTCTTTACTGCCCACCTCCCCATCTGCCTTTCTCACAGTCAGCTCCCTCAGGAGGGTGGGGCTGCCACTCATGAACACGTGGTGCCAGAAACCCACTTCATGCTTAACAAATATGGGTCAAATGAAGGGAATTTATAGCTAGCTATTGAGTTCTGGGGACACACAGTGAACCAGGCTGATCCGACGTAATTAGCCAAGCCCTCCCACCAGCCTTGGCATGGGAATAAGGCAGGAGACCAGCCGGTTAGATCCCTTATACCTTAAACACTCCGTTTTCTGCGGTTCTAAAGTGATGAGGTGCAGCCCCTCCCAGGGAGCCTGTCAGCAGTGTCATAGGCAGCAAAGGGTCAAACCCTGACCCCAAGGACAGGAGGCACACGCAGCCAGAGAAACTGCACTCTCCAGAGCTGACCTCTGCCCCCGGAAGCAGGATTCAAGCCCAGCTGTAGGTTTTCGCTTTCTCCCTAAAATGATCACGAGCAAGATGTGAGAAGTGCCAGGGCCTGAGCCTGATCGGGGTGAACCTGAACGAGCAGGAGGCTGGCTGTGCCCGACAGGGAATGTGACAGGAGGTCCAGGGTGGCCCACCACGGATGGGTCCAAATCACAAGCAAGAGTCTTACAAAAACTGTATGCAGTTGAAACTGCTCTGGCCTCACCTGTCAGGTGCCTTTCTTTCCCCAGAGGTGCCTGGGCACCCGGGCAGAGCCAGGACTGCTGTTGCCTCCGGTTGCCCCTCACCTGCACCCCTACCCCCAGGGCCATCCCTGGTGTGGCTGCCTGGTCCTCGCGGCTCTGTGCTTCCCCCAGCTCCACCTCAGTCTCTGACAGTGCCAGCCCGTGTTGCTTGGAGCTCGCTGAGGGGGCACTGGAGGGAAGCTGGACAGGCGTGGCCATCCTGACGTTTCTAGAGCCCAGAGTCCAAGCCAGGCCAGTGCTCAAAGGGCTGGAGCCATCCTGCTGGGACTTAAGGGGGCTATGACTGCCCTTTGTCACTTAATAAGGCATTTCAAAGACAAGGTTCAGGTGGAGTATGAGGCAGTGGAAGAGACTTGTGGGAAGCAAAGATTCCCAGCCCCACACCCCCTTCTCTGTCCAAGAGCCCTCTTGTACCCTGGATGTTCTTTTCCTCCAAACACCTGCACATTCTTTGTTGATCACACCAGTCTCATCACCTCCCTCCAAGTGTGTGTTTCCTGAAGGTGGAGGCCCAGATGGGAAATCTTTATGTCCCTCCCTCATGACATCAGCAGGTGCCCAACCAGTCCCATGACCCACGGCTTAAAAGACCTGGGAGAGAGGGAGCTGGGAGCCATCCAGCAATAATGTCTAACCCATGGATAACCCGGGAGTTGGGTGTGAACTCTAGTTCTGGCCATGCAACTAGCTTTTCCCCTTGGAACTGGAATGCAGAGCCAAGCCCCTGCATCCTAGCTGATGCCCTAATGAAGTCCTGTCCTTCACCCACTCATTTAGTGAAGACCTACTGTGTGCCCAGCACTGCGCTGTGCTGGACAGGCCAGGAGGGAAGAGAGTCCTAAACCATGGTTGCAGGCTGGAAGATGATCGGTGTGGCTGCCCCCGAAGCACCCAGACCAGCACAGGAGCCAAGAAAACCAGAGTCAGGGTCTTGAGAACCGGCAGTGGTTCAACAGGCCCCTAAGGAAAGGATGCACAGAGGTGCAGAAACAGCAGGCATCCCCTTCAGAGTCTGCGGAAGCATGTATGATATGGTCCTTGCCCACAAGGAGGTGATGACAAATTGAGGACAAGTTAAATAGGATGAGAGTTAAGAGCCATTGCCAAGTGGGGAACAGGAGTTGTGACATGGCAAAGCACATGATTAGGTGCTGGGTGAATCGCACCGACTACACTGGCTCTCCATGGGATGAGAGTAGTAGGCAGCAGGGGCAGGCTGGACTCAGGGGGTGGGCAGGCAGAAAAGCTATGATAGCAGGAGAAATGGCCTTGTGAGCAAAAGGCCAAGGCCAGGAAGTTCAGGCTGCATCAGGGAGCGGTGTGTCTAGAGCAGATGAGTTGTGGTGCAAGCTGTTTGAGGGGGTCCTTTCAGGCCCTGAGCCAGTCAAGCTTCTCCCCACCCCCCCAGAGGGCCTCAGGGGCTCATCCTGCATCCCTAACCGTGCCCCCTACTTCACAACTCTGTGTCTCGTTCCAGCCCCAGCCACCTATTTATGCCCATCTTCTCCTACTCACACAAAACCAGACCCCAGAGACAAACAGGGAGACATAAAAAGGAGAAAAGATGAAGATTCATTGATGCCAGAACTGACTCTATTCTGGAAAATTGAAATATTTTGTACATAATGACAACAGAGGCCCTGCACGACCTTCCCGGAATAACTTCCCAGATATATGACAGCGACAACAGCCACCCCTTTGGCTCTGACAGGCCGAAGGCTCCCCAAAGCCACCACTTAAAAAATGCCTCCCATGTTATTAACATTCCTCACTCTGAGATGTTTATGGCTCGTCACTGTTATCAACAGTAACAAATTTCCAGAACCTATAAGTGACACCAGCCCCAGAGACAGCCTGGAACAATCAGCCATCAGCCTTCCCAACCCTGGCTAGACCATGAACGCCGTCATATCAGGCTTATCTGATGGGGCCCCCCTGACACTGTGAGGCTCCCACCCTCCTCACTCACCTTGAACCCTAGGAAAACTGGGGCAGCTGCATTCACTTCCCCTTGGTTGTCAGGCACTTTTGATGCTGCTGGGCAGGGGAGGGAGGAACATATGCTTCAGAGGCCCTGTGAGGGGGTCTTGTATTCAGGATCTGGGCTCTGAGCCAGGTCAGGTGTTACATATCCTGACTGCTACTGCCTTTCTGCTGCCTGGCCCCTAGTCTTCACACCTACAAAGATCAGACGCTCTTCCTCATTCATTCATTCATTCACTTATTCATCCATCCACACAGCAACTCGTTTTCTGAAATGTTACAATGCTGCATGAATGTCATTGCCACATCCATAATGTGGTCCATGGACTTCCCATCCTGAGCAATACCAGGCAGAGGGGCAGCCTCGGGACATGGAATGTCAGAGACTGCAGCACTCTGGTCCTCCAGGAGCAGCTCAAGGAAGCTGGCCACTCATAGGACACATGCGCAAAGCAGACCTCATACCCCCTCTCAAGTCCTTCAGGAGCTGATGCTAAAAACTGCCTTCGGAGACAGACAGGAAGTAGATGGGGAGCTTGGGCTTTGTAGTCGGCTATCTGGGTGTGGATGTGACCAAACAGTACCTAGCTATCATCTTCTGAACATCAGTTTTTGTAGCTGTGAAGTGGGACTAAAGCATCCTCAGAGTTGTTGAGAAGGCTGGATGAAATAATGCCTGTCAAGGATACCGCATATGTCTTATGTATGCATGCTCAGTCATTCAGTTGTGTCCGATTCTTTGCAACACCATGGACTGTAGCCCACCAGACTCCTTTGTCCATGGGATTCTCCAGGCAAAAATATTGGAATGGGTTGCCATTTCCTACTTCAGGGGATCTTCCTGACCCAGGAATCAAACCCAAGTCCCTTGCATCTCTTGCATTGGCATTCAAGCTCTTTACCACTTGCACCACCTGGGAATCCCACAACACATGTCTTAGCCCAAAGTAAATGCTCAGTAGACAAAGACTCACTGCTGATTTTATGGATTTTTCTCCTTCTGCTTTGGACTTTAATTCTCCTAAAAAAGCAGGCACTCCTGTGAGGGGTTTGAGTGACACCTCTGTTTGGAGAGACTGTTTGATGGGAGGAGAGATGACAGATCACTTTGGGAAAGTGGATAAGGCACAGAGAGGCAGGTGGCTGTTAAAGGGGATGGCTAGCATTGCCACCTCATGGTCTTGTCCAACCTGCCCAGTTTGGCCACTATGAATGACCTCTAGCCAGTCTAACACACCCCCAACCTCAGTTTCTCCATTTGCCAAGCCAGCCTCCTCAGCCTCCCATTCCTATTTGTGGGATGTTTGAAACAGGTTTGCTGGGGAAAAAAATCTAATGAGTTAATGAATGCACGAGGGCTTTGAAAATACCCAGTGTTTTGTAAATGTAAGAGATTATTATTCCCATTTACCACCCTTTTAAAAGGATGTTTTCCCTCAATTCAGCCAAATTTAACTTGGATGATGAAGAGCCAAGCCTGGGCGTCCCCAGCTATAATTTTCCCTCTTCCTTGTGCCTCCGATTATTAAAACACAAAAGCTCCCATTGCCGAGAGACACCAAAACAGAAGCACATTAGAGGCACGATGGCACGGATGGAATTCAAAGTGATATTTCAAGCAGGGCGTTCTGTGTATATAAACCTTTAGAGCACTCGCATGTCAGCAGAACTTTGAAATTAAAATCACTCCTTTTTTTCATACATTTCTCACTCGGTTATTGAGCCTGTGTCTTGGGATAGTAGGAGTTTAGAAACCACTTGGGGGTTACTTTATATTATAGTGTTAGGAATGCTAAGAGATAAGGTAAGTAAGCTTCCTGAAGGCTCCAGGCCAAGGCCAAGTCTGTTAAAAGAACAGCGGCCAGAAGTTCTGTCCGTGGTGCTGAAAAAGAAGGCCGGCCGGCAGACTGGGATGGAAGGGCTTCTAAGGGAGGGCTCCTTCTCCAGGGCACACCGCTGTTGCTGCCCAGATTCCTAAAGGAAGGCAGAGGTCTGGAGGAGGCCAAGGCCCCTGAAGTGGTGGAGGTGGGGCACTAACAGAGACAGAAGCATGAAGGGGAGGAGGATGGATCCACCAGACTGACAGCTGTGGTGGGAATAAGAGAGAGGTGAGTGCAGAGCTGGAGGAACTGGAAAATAAAGTAATAAAATAGAGAGAGATACCCAGTGACAGCAGGGAGATAAATGGAGCAAGTTATACAGTGGGCTCATTTTTGTGCAAATATTTGGGGCTCTATAAAATAAGGCTGTTTATTATAAATCTGTCTCCCAAAAAAGTCCTGCCATCCCACAGGTGTCAGCTGCAGTGAAATTTCACCTCTAAGACATGGAGGACTGAGCTCTCGAGGTACATGTGGCTGCAACTGCTCTTTCTGTTTTATAAACAGCCCTTCCCACAAGGAACTGAGGCTGTTAGGAGCCAAGAGAAGGAGCCAGGAATGATATCCAGGCCTCCTGTGGGCTCAGTTATGAGCTGTTTTGGTGACCTTGACCTTCTTATCCAGCCAGGAGGCTGCTGGGTCACAGTGCCATGACCTGGAATCCAGGAGACCAAGTTACATAGGTCATGAGGGCCCACTCTTGGCTGGAGGGTCTCTCAATCCTGGCTTTAAATATCAGTAAGACTTGTCTATAGGACCCTCTCCACCTCCAATGGGGGAGGAGGTGATGGCACAAAAGTGTAGAAGCAGAGTCAGGTGAAGCAGGAAGAAAACTTCAGGGCTTATCAACAGCCACTTTTTGGACTGAAGTTGCTCAAGGCAATCCTTTCTGGAACCAAGGAAAGGTGAGAAGATTTCAAAAGCTTGGGGAGTTTCCTGGAGGGACCTGAGTGTACCCTCTGGTTCTCAGACTAGCATATCAGCAGAGTAAATAAGGCCTCAAAGCTGACCAGTACTCAGATCTTGGGGTAGCATCTTCCCCCACTAATCAGACACTCCAATACCCAGGGCACCCAGGCAAGGGATGAATGTCCCGCTGGTAGGGCTCATCCTGAAGATGTTGGTCAATGCACATGCACATGCACGCGCACACACACACACACACACACTATTTAAGGTGTCCAAGACACTGTTTCCAGAGGACCAGAATCTATGTTCCTCACACAGATTTGCTGTTAGATCTGAAGTCTTCTCAAATGTGAAATCATCCAACAAGTGGAGAGTCCAGAGTCTCAACCATTCACATGTTTATCATGGGAGCCAAACCAGTCAGAGCAAAATGAGACTGCTCTGGGTTCTATGACTGGTACCTCTAGCATGAAACTGTCATCAAAAGCAGGTTCTCTAACTTCTTTGAGCCCATTTCCTAAGCCTTTAAGAGAAGCCAATCATCATAACAGGGCCTGATAGGGTTCTTGTGTAGATTCAAGACAGAAAGGCTTATATAGCCTATAGCCCCAGGCCTGACATAGATAAACATTTACTTTTATTAGCATTGGCCAGGCAGGGACTCAGCCCTACCCCGTGCTATAGACTAGGTACTCCTGAATTATTCAGGTGAACTTGAGGCTGCTTCCAAAAGGCAGTGCTTGCCCAGCAACCAGGCATTTTTCCACTGCAGCCATCAGCTCTAGTATCCGTTACCGTTGTCTCGGCTAACCTTGATCTCATCAGACTATGTGGCTGATGCATCATCTGTCTCCTGCTTCTGGACCCTGTGGACAGAGGCTCCCTCTTCTATTTCCATGCCTGTAGTGCCTGGCACAGAGTCACTCAAGAAAGTGTTACCTGAGTGATAAATAAGAAGACAGCATCTCAGTCCAAGCTGCTTCTGCAACTTGTGCTAAGCCTGAGCAGACCTCACCCCAAGAGAATAATGTTCTAAGAGAGGGCAGCCCTCTTCTCCCAGTTCTGTGGGCCCCTCTCATCTTGCTCTGTGTGTGGCTCCAGACCTGCAACTCTGCACCTTTGGAAGTGCTGTCCTACTTTCTCCATGGCCAGGGACTCTGCCCTGGGAACTGGCTGAGTGCCTTTCATGTTTCCCTCATTTTCAAGGCTTTGACTGGAAATTTGGCTTCTCATGGTTGATCCCAGTTGGTTCTGATGATATTTTATAGTGTCTTCCTAATTTACTGCCTTTTTATGACTATAGTAAAAGGCCACACGTCAGGGAACACCATCAAACAGGAAGAAGCGTCCCCTCTCCTTGTCAGCTCAAGTTGAGCATTGTAATTTACAGGGAAACCTTGTGGCTTAGGGTGTTTACCTCCTGTGGAACCAGTTTCCTCTCCCATTATGAGAATGAGATAATTAAAATACTTCCCTGTTCCTTTGATATGGAATTAGGTTTGCTCAGCCCAATTGCAAGTGCCAGTTTGAAAGCTGTTATGTTATGTGGATTTCAATTTAGAGCCATCTATTTCAAAGGGTTTTTTTTTTTTTTTTAAATTTTCTCTTTGCCTACCCTGGATTAGAAATCAGGAAGGTAAATCGGGATTCATTGAAATTTGGTTAGGATATTTCCATCTCGAGCTGATGCAAATAGGGGTTGCAGATTTTGGGGAGGCTGGGGCTGAGGAATAAGCTGAGGCCATGCACATCCCCCCACAAGGAGCAGGCTTCCCAGTTTGCCTGATGACAACAAAAGCATGAGGAGGTGGGGCTGGAGATCTGGTAGTTTAGGGGGAAAGCCATGATCCAGCTTCTCTCCTCCACTGAGCCTTCTACCATCTCTTCCAAATGATTCCATGGCAAGGTATTCCTTCCCTAGGGATATCACCCCAGCTCAAACTGGCTTAATCAGTAGAGAATTTGATGCTTTACAAGGAAGCTCAAAGGGAAGACAGGCTGAGGCTGTTTAGAGCCTTGGCCATGACACCAAGGACCCAGGTCCTTTCCAAATCTTCACTCAACCATCTTTAATGGTGGCTTCAATCTCCTGCTAGGAGCAAGGTGACTACAGCAAGCCAAAGTTTACATTGGCACCCAAGCCATGTTGGAAAAAGAAGAGGTGGGATCTCCTGCAGCACCTGCCAGTGAGAAACTCTCTCCTAGAAGCCCTCACACTTCTGTTGCCTTGTTAGCCAGAACTGGGTCATATACTCATTCCTAAGTAATTCCCATTGATGTGGGGGGTGGGCAGAAAATCACTTGGCCAGTTGGGCCCACCTCTCCCCCACTTACCCCTCTCCCCAGACTCATGGCTACGTGGAGGGGGTTGGATTTTGGTGGAGAATAAATGCTGGTAGGTAACCCCTCAGTGTCCACCACCTAACACTCCTATTAAATGCTGAACACAAAGAAATGTATATGTAAGAAACCAAAAATAAGACTAAAAATGAACCCCCAAAACAGACCAGAAGCAGCCCTAGCACTGTTAAGGACAGACTGACTCTTCCCCATCCCTCTTGGAGTCTTGAATGCTGACCAACATGGTTACCTGGAGAGTGAGTTGGACCTGGGCCCATTGTGTAGCCCAGTGATTCTTAACCAGGGCCGATTTTGCTCCCCAGGGGCCATTTGGCAATGTCTGCAGACATTTTTGGTTGTCACTATTCTGAGATGCACTGGCATTTAGTATTAGAGAACAGAGATGCTTCTAAATATCTTCCAATGCATAGGACAGCTTTCCATAACAAAGAATCATACAGTCCCAAATGTCTACAGTTGTGAGATTGAAAAACCATGTTTAAGCCTGGCTTGCAACCAGGATATTCCCATGATGCTTTGCTCCCTGTGGGAGGGGAGAAAGGAAAATGGCTTCCTAATTAGAAGTGATGGGAAGCTGGAAGACAGAACTAGCCATCACCCCTCTTTCTCCTTCTCCCACAGAGCTTTCTTTGAATTCTGGCAAAAAGAGCATATATTTGACTCAGCTTAGTTTCATATGAGTGTCTCCCTGGGAGACTTAAACATCTGAAGGGTAGACACCTGTTTAGCATTCCTGTATCAGTTCCAGCACTCACATAGTAGGTACTCCACAAATGTGGCTTCGAAGGAGGGAGAAAAAGGAGAAGAGAGAAGGGGTGGGAGGAAAGGTCTGGGACTGAGTAAAGAAGATGATTTACAGCCAAGGCCCTCAAGGCAAACCTTGACTGGGGCTGAGATCAGCTGATGCTCAGCTAGGGAACAAAGACATTCAATGGCTGGTCAGGGAGATTCAAAGGTTCTGCTTGAGAAATTGAACCTGACCGTTCAGACCGAACCAAAGAGTCCCTTGACAAGAGAAGGTGGGAAGGAGAGATGAGAAGGTGGGGAGGTCAGAAGAGGCAGCCCGAGGACAGTTGCAAGATGAATGGGGCCAGAGAAGGTGGAGCGGGAGGAGAGAGAAAGAGCTGGGGAAAGGTCAGAGCCAGAAATGGAAACTGTCAAAGTTCCATCTCATCACAGGAAGAGCAGGGCCAGCAGAGAAGGTGAAAATCCACAGGAGGCAGTGAAGCCCTGATTGGGACTGGAGGATGAGAGAGCAGGGCGAAGGCCAAGCAAGGGAAAGAGGGGTGGCCAGAGGGAGGTGATCCCGAGGAGTGCAGCCACTGGTCCAAGAGCAACCAAGGGCTCTGGGAAGACCACCCTGGTGGGCACCAGAGAGCCCCAGGGCCCTTCCACTTCAGAATGACAGGCTGCAGCTGGAATATCTTGTCACTGTCACCTGTCAGCATCAGCAAAATTTTCACCAGGTGCTACAGTCTCAGATGCCAGGAATTTTCACTCCAGAGACTCTTGCTAAGCCCAGTGCCAGCCTGAGAAGGTGACAAAGGAGACTGCACATCACACTTTGGTGCCAATCTCCAATATTAAAATTGCTGGAAGTCCTGGTCCACCTTGTCCTGGCAATGCTGCTTCACAAAGATACTCCCCTCAAAGTTAACAAGAAACTAAGAAATTAATCTCCTGTCAGTTGCCTCTGCCCAGCAGTGACAGCTCAAACCTCTCCATCACTGGGAGTGTATTTAAATGGCAAAGGAATTGGGGATGGGGTAGGGTGTCCAGTGCTATGCTGGCCTTGCTGGAGGTTTGTTGGAAAAGGGAGGGGAAAGTCCATGCAGTTCAGACCAGGGCGGGAATGCCAGCAACACAACTGGCCGTGATGGGACCCTTGCTTCTTTGATTTTTTTCACTTGGTTTGTTGCAAAATTCTAGGCTTCAACTCAACTCCGCCACATCTTGGCTTCCCAGCCAACCCCCTCCACCTCTAGAGAGAATACAGCTAAGGACAAAACATGGCATCTTTTGCAGGGTGACCTCATGCGACATTGGAGTCACATCAAACTTATGGTTTTACAGAAATGACGGTCAGATAGGGAGTTATTTGCCTCCAAAGTCACTATAAAGTTGACCAGGCTCTTTCAGTCCCTGGCCCTAGAGGTAGAGGGGGCAGAAGGGCAGAGAGTGGTTTCTTTGTGATTCATCAATCAGTGACTGAGTGGCTACTACTTGCTGGGAATGGTGTTGGGGGTCCTTTTTAATTTTCTCCTTGGATCCTCACAATCACCCTGTCAGGTGTCTTATATGTGAAGGATATAAGACTAAGAAGGGTTGAATAACTTGCCCAAGATCACACAGCATTTCCAGTGGCCCTTGTGGGGTTTGAGCCAAGGCCTGGTTTCAAGTCCAAGTTTTTTCCATCTCCTGGCTGTTGGCAAGATAACAGATTGGTACGCTTTTTCTATCTAATAGTAATTCCAAAGTTAGTTTCTGTTGTTGTTCAGTTACTAAGTCATGTCCGACTCTTTGCAGCCCCATGAGCTGCAGCATGCCAGGCTTCCCTGTCCTTCACTATCTCCCACAGTTTGCTCAAACTCATGTCCATTGAATTGGTTATGCCATCCACCCATCTCATTCTCTGTCATCCCCTTCTCCTCCTGCCCTCAATCTTTCCCAGCATCAGGGTCTTTTCCAATGAGTCGGCAGTTCACATCAGGTGGCCAAAGTGTTGGAGCTTCAGCTTCAGCATCAGTCCTTCCAGTGAATATTCAGGGTTGATTTCCTTTAGGATGGACTGGTTTGATCTTGCTGTGCAAGGGATTCCCACTACTGAAAACTACTGACTTAACTACAACCCTTTTTTTTTTTTTACGTCTTCATTCAACAAATAGCCAATAAAATGTTCTCTTTTTTTTTTTTTCCAGAACAAGCCTTGAACAAGGTAGATTTTCTTAGTAATGGGTAAAATTGTATGTTTGTCTCTGCAGCATCTTGCCTGCCCATATGAGTCTTTCCTGGTGATTTGATGTCAAAATGTGCAGGCTTTCCTTCCGCTGAGAGACTGACTCTTAAGTTCCAGGTGGAAGCTCATCCAACATCAATGTTCCTGAACTGTGTTGCTTATTTAACAAATACTAACCAAACCCAGGGGGCTTCCCTGGTGGCTCAGCTGGTAAAGAAATTGCCTGTAATGCAGGAGACCCAGGTTCAATCCCTGGGTTGGGAAGATCTCCTAGAGAAGGGAATGGCAACCCACTCCAGTATTCTTGCCTGGAGAATTTCATGGACAGAGGACCCTGACAGTCTACAGTCCAGGGGGTCGCAGAGTCGGACACGACTGAGCGACTAGCACCAGCACTAGGACTAACCGAGCCCAGCTCTGGGCCAGGCTGCAGCTGGACGTGGGGTAGATGCAGCGGCCCCATCATGGAAGGTAGCCCTCACCAGCCCCAAAGCTCAGCCTTCGGCCTGAACCTCCATTTCATCTTTTCAAAGCCTTTTTTCCTGAATGTCCCTGAGCTGCCCCAGGCTCTTTCTTTCACACTTCCGTGGGCTGAACCCTTGTTTCCCCAGAACTTCCCATGGCTGGATTCTTACCATTTCAAACTCAGCTCAAGGTCACCTCCTCAGTTCCTTGGTCAAATGCACTCACCCACCTTCACCCATTACCGGTTCTTTTTATGCTCATAGCACCTGAAAGTGAAAGTCACTCAGTTGTGTCCGACTCTTTGCAATCCTATGGACTATACAGTCCATGGAATTTTCCAGGCCAGAATACTGGAGTGGGTAGCCGTTCCCTTCTCCAGGGGATCTTCCCAACCCAAGGATCAAACTCAGGTCTCCTGCATTGCAGGCAGATTCTTTACCAGCTGAGCCACAAGGAAGCCCAAGAATATTGGAGTGGATAGCCCATCCCTTCTCCAGCAGATCTTCCCAACCCAGGAATTGAACTGGGTTCTCCTTCATTGCACATGGATTCTTTATCAACTGAGATATCAGGGAAGCCCCTCATAGCATAGCATCTGGCAGTATTCAAAGCACCTCTTCTTTTCTACTTTAGCTACACTGGGTCTTTGTGGGTTTTCTGTAGTTGTGGAACGAGGTCTCTCTAATTGTGGCCCATGGGCTTAGTTGCCTCACAGCATGTGGGATCTTAGTTCCCTGATGAGGGATTGAACCCATGTCCCCTGCATTGGAAGGCAGATTCTTAACCTCCAGACCACCAGGTAAGTCCCAGCACCTCCTCAAGTATTTCTAGTTTGCCTTTCCCAAGATTTTCAAGAGCAAGACACTTAGACTTGTTTACCACAGACTCCAAACCTGGACCAGCCCCGGTACATCATAGCTCTCATTAAGTACATGTGTATGATATGTGTTGAATGAATGAATGAACAAATGAGCACCCTTTGGAGTGAGCACTGCATTCTTCTTCACGCTGTAGAGGAGGCAACAGTCCCTTTAAGGGGCGAGGAGTCCTCCCCTAGAGCACTCACTGAGGGGTGGGGGAGTGGGACCCCTCATCTCAAGATAACTGGAGAGAAAGCTTTGCATCCTTTCTCCTATGCAGCAAGGGGGCACGCAGAAAATGCTTTAAAAAAAAAAAGGGGGGGGACCTTGCTCCAGTGAGGTGAAAATCCTCCATCACAAGAGTTACTATTTCAACTTTTGCCTTTTTGCTTCCCCTTCCCATCAGCTTTCCCCAAAAGGAGCTGTGGGCTCAATTTACCTACAACCACAGAATTAACTTCCCAGGAGGCACTAGTGGTAAAGAATCTGCCTGCCAGTGCAGGAGATGTAAGAGACGTGGGTTCAACCCCTCGGTCAGGAAGATCCCCTGGAGGAAGGCAGGGCAACCCACTCCAGTACTCTTGCCTGGAGAATTCCCATGGACAGAGGGGCCTGGTGGGCTACAGTCCATGGGGTCGCAGAGAGTCAGACACAGCTGAAGCGACTTAGCACACACAGAATTAACTGCCATCCCTGGTAGCCAACTCCTCTTAATGGCTCCATGGCAACATCAGTTCGCAAATGCCAGCAAGTGTTTTTCTAAAGGGACTCTCTCCTTACACAAAATAGAACATTTTGAGCGAAATTTAAACAGTTTTTGAACAGCGCTGCTCTGATTTCTTCACACTTCGCAAACGCTTTCTTTGCAAACATGGGTGTCCCAGTTACCCTGGGCTGGCGCCAAGGCCCTCGGCCCGGCGTCTGTCTTCTCAGCTTCAAGCAGCCATGAGTCCTGAAAACAAACAAGGAGAGCTGTGAGCCTCACAACTGAGGTGTGTGTGCGTGTGTGTGTGTGTGTTTGGTGTGTGGCATATGTGTGTGTGATAAGTGTATATATGTTTGTGGTGGGAGGTGTGTGTATGTATGGGGTGTGTGGCATGTGTATGTGTGTGATCTGTGTATATATGTGTGTGATGTGTGTGGATGGGCAGTGTGTGTATATGTGTGATGTGTGTGGTGTGTGTGTGGTGTTTATGTGGTATGTGGCATGTGTGTGTGATATGTGTATATATGTGTGTGGTGTATGTGGATGGGAGGTATATGTATATGTGTGTGTGTGTGTGGTATGTGTGTGTATGTGTGTGGTGTGTATGTGGTGTGTGTGTGGTATTTGTGTGGTGTGTGGCATATGTGTGTGTATGTGTGGTGGGAGGTGTATGTATGTATGGGCTGTGTGTGTGGTATGTGGCATGTATGTGTGTATATGTGCGATATGTGTATGTGTGTGATATGTGTATATATGTGTGTGATATGTATGAATGGGTGCTATATGTATGTGGGTGGTGTGTGTGGTGTAGGGCATGTGTATGTGTGTGATATGTGTATATATGTGTGTGGTGTGTGTGGATGGGAGGTGTGTGTATGTGTGTGGTGTGTGTGTGGTATGTGGCATATGTGTGTGTATGTGTGTGATATGTGTATATATGTGTGTGGTGTGTGTGCATGGGAGGTGGGTGTATGTGTGTGGTGTGTGTGTGGTATGTGGCATATGTGTGTGTATGTGTGTGATATGTGTATATATGTGTGTGGTGTGTGTGCATGGGAGGTGTGTGTATCAGTGTGGTGTGTGTGGTGTGTGGCATATGTGTGTGTATGTGTGTGATATGTGTATATATGTGTGTGGTGTGTGTGCATGGGAGGTGGGTGTATGGGTATGGTGTGTGTGTGGTGTGTGTGTGGTGTTTTTGTGGTGTGTGATATGTGTATATATGTGTGTGATATGTGTGGATGGGTGATATATATATGTGGGTGGTGTGTGTGGATGGGAGATGTGTGTATGTGTGTGGTGTGTGTGTGCTGTGGGGCATATGTATGTATGTGTATGTGTGTGGTGTGTGTGGATGGGAGGTGTGTATATGGGTATGGTGTGTGTGTGTGGTATTTGTGTGGTGTGTGATATGTGTATATATGTGTGTGATATGTGTGGATGGGTGCTATACATATGTGGGTGGTATGTGTGGATGGGAGGTGTGTGTATGTGTGTGGTGTGTGGCATATGTGTGTATATATGTGTGATGTGTGTATATATGTGTGTGGTGTGTGTGGATGGGAGGTGTGTGTATGGGTGTGGTATGTGTGGTGTGTGGCATATGTGTGTATATATGTGTGATGTGTGTATATATGTGTGTGGTGTGTGTGGATGGGAGGTGTGTGTATGGGTGTGGTATGTGTGGTGTGTGGCATATGTGTGTATATATGTGTGATGTGTGTATATATGTGTGTGGTGTGTGGATGGGAGGGGTGTGTGATATGTGTATATATGTGTGTGGTATGTGTGGATGGGAGGTGTGTGTATGGGTGTGGTGTGTGTGGTGTGTGGCATATGTGTGTATATGTGTGTGATATGTGTATATATGTGTGTGGTGTGTGTGCATGGGAGGTGTGTGTGGATGGGAGGGGTGTGTGTGTGTGGTGGGGTGCGTCTATCTGTGTGTGGTGTGTGTGACCCACCAGCTGACATCCTTGCTCTCCTCCAAAGGCACAGCATCCCTGCCTGTGCCTGTCCAGGCTGTGCACACCCTTCACCAACACCCCCAGGGCAGAAGAGGCCACCAGCCCCTGATTCAGCCAACACTTGTTGGTCACCTACCAAGGAATGGATTTCCTTCTATCATAGACTTCACTCTCGGGAAGCCTGGAGTTTGTTTATCTTTTAAACTGCAGTTTAGTTGATGCACAATATTATATAAGTTCCCGGTGTACAATATAGTGATTCACAGTTTTTAAAGATTACACTTCATTTATAGTCATATTTCCTGTGCTGTATGATATATCCTCCTAGCTTATTTATTTTATATGTAGTAGCTTGTACCACTTAACCCCCTCCCCCTATCTTCCCCCCTCCCCCCTCCACTGGTATCCACTAGAGTGCTCTCTTTATCTGTGGGTCTGTTTCTCTTTTGTTACAGTCACTAGTTGGTTGAATATTTTTAGATTCTGCATCTGAGTGATAACACACAGTATTTGTCTTCCTCTGGCCGACATTTCACTGAGCACAGCACCCTCCAAGCCCACCGTGTTGCTGCAGATGAGCCTGGTGTCTGGAGAGGGGCGTGGACTCGGCGCACGGTCAGTGCGGTGGAGGGGACTCGAGAGGACCCTGCAGGAGGCACCGGGGGCTGACCTGGGCGTCCAAGGAGAGTACAGATGATTTTGGTTGGGAGGATAAAGGGAAGCTTCAAGGACAAGGTGGCATCTGAGCGGGGTCTCGACAAGCAGGTGGAACGGGGACTTGCCGAGTTGGGTGGAAGATTCCAGGTCAAATGCAGATGTTTTTGGTCGGGAGGATAAAGGGAAGCTTCGAAGACAAGGTGGCATCTGAGCGGGGTCTCGACAAGCAGGTGGAACGGGGACTTGCCGAGCTGGGTGGAAGGTTCCAGGCCCTGGGACAGGGTGGGCAGAGCAGGTGGGCAGAGTGGGCTGAGTGGCCCCGAGGACTGAGCTGGGGGTCTGAGGGCGGTACTCAAGGGGGCGTAGATGAAAGGCAGACCTGGCCCACCGTGAGGACTTTGTCATCAGGAGTGAGCTGTATTCACAGGAAATGAGGCACCAGGGAAGCTTAGCAGCCAGTGGACTCACCACCAGAGCTGGGGTGAGGGGAGAGGGCTCTGGGAGGCAAATGAGAGGGGCTGGCTTTCAGGCAGAGAGACCCGCAGGAGGGCTGGGCCAGGTTGCATGGCTAAGGCTGTGAGGACCAGACTGGGGCCGTGGCCTCGGGGACAGAGAGAAGAGCCTCAGCGGTCCCAAGTTTCCACCCTCCTGCTCTGCTGGTGTCACGGTGCTGTAGCCTTGGGCACCGTGGGGGCCATGGTGCCCCCCCATCATTCTGAGGCTCCCCAGTCCCTTGGCTCCGTTCCGCTTCCACTCACAGATGCCTGGAGACCCCAGAGGAAGCTAGGGGAGGCCATCTGGGGAGGTCCTCAGGCCCCTGTGGGCCATAACCCTCTGCCCCAAGGGCACCTTTGACATTTGCCAGGACGGGGAATGATTCCAGGAATTGTCAGAGTTGGTGAGCTAGGGGGGGCCAGCACTGGGCAACCCAGCCTCTTGGCTGCAGTCGGTGGTTTCAGGACTCAGTGAGCAGGTCTTGATTGGTGTTGGGACCCAGGATGTTGAGCCCTGCCAGTTTAGGGGACCGTCGGCATTGCCCCCAGGGCACCAGCTCTGGGGAAGGTGGGCCCCGCCACAGCAGCTCTGCAGAGGGGGCGGCCCCCAGTTTGCCTGTGTCGTTTATAAGGCAGGTCCCATTATTACCCAGGGAGGCTTACAGGTTATATCAGTGAGCTCCAGGAGCCACTGGAGAAAGAAAGGAGATAAAGAAGGATTTCCAAAGAAAATAACACAAAGAAAAACTCAAATTTCAAATCCAAGCCTGGCCCCGCCGTGGCTCTGTTAACCCCCAGTCACTCTTTCAAGGCATAAACTGTTGAATGCCACAATTACTTCAGTGATTACACTTTATCTTGTCCTACCAAGGTATTAAGGAGAAACTGGGGAACACATAAAAAAAAAAAACATACAGCTCAATTTAATCATGATTCCTTCTAAGACAATTGCTGGCATCTCACCATTACAGTTGCCAGAGCATAAAAGTCCTACAGATGCTGTGTGGGCCAGGCACAAGTCATCCTCTGCTGCCTCCACAGCCAGCCTATTTGTCAGTCAAGGGAGAGCCTTGGGGTTTATGTCTTTATTAGGATTTAGTAGGGGGGCTTCCCTGGTGGCTCAGCAGTAAAGAATCTGCCTGCAATGCAGAAGACACAAGAGACGCAGGTTTGATTCCTGGATTGGGAAGAGCCCCTGGAAGAGGGCATGGCACCTCACTCCAGTATTCTTGCCTGGAGAATCCTATGGACAGAGGAGACTGGTGGGCTTCAGTCCATAGGGTCACAAAGAATCGGACACGACTGAAGTGACAGCACAGGGACACACAGGGTTTAGTGGAGGGGCTCCTGAGGTGCACCCTCAGAATAGGGGGAGGGTGGCCCAGGTCTCAGCCTCCCAGAATTTCCTGCTTGGAGCACCTGCCCCACCATTGCTCCCACCAGGAAGAAGATGGTGAACAAAAAGCACAAGCTCTCAAGAGTAAGCCCAGGACCCTGTTCTGGCCACTGAGGATCTTGGGAGCCTATTCACAGTCAAGGTTGCCGAGGAGGGCAGTGGCCGGGAAGCCAGTCTCATTGTGAGTGCCATGTGGGTGAACAGACCAGCTCAGGCCTTCTGCACATCCTCTCTGTGAAGCCAGGGTGGTATGACTGTTGGTTTCAGATGGTTCTAAAGCCACAGGAAGGGGCAGAGCAGGATGCCAGCAGAGGTGCTGGAGGGGCTGTGTCCTCACTGGGAGATACGAGACAAGCAATAGCCTCCTTGGCTCAGTTTTCTCAACTGGAAGCGGAAAGGGGTGAAGCAGTTGGCCTGGATGATCCCCAAGTTTCCTCTCACCTGTGTCATTCTCTGCTCCAAGAGGAATATGCAGACAAGTTCAGTTCAAATCCTGTGATTTGCCTGATCCTTGAGGATCTCTCCTGCACAAATTAAAATATGTAAAGCATCCAGATGTCTTGATGAAGAATTAATGCTTTCGAACTGTGGTGTTGGTGAAGACTCTTAAGAGTCCCTTGGACTGCAAGGAGACAAAACCAGTCCATCCTAAAGGAAATCAACCCTGAATATTCTTTGGAAGGACTGATGCTGAAGCTGAAACTCCAATACTTTGGCCACCTGATGCAAAGAGCCAACTCGTTGGAAAAGACCCTGATGCTGGGAAAGATCGAGGGCAGGAGGAGAAGGGGGTGACAGAGGATGAGATTGTTGGATGGCATCACCGACTCAATGGACATTGAGATAGTGAAGGACCGGGAAGCCTGGGGTGCTGCAGTCCATGTGGTCGCGAAGAGTTGGAAATGATTGAGCAACTGAACCATAACCAGATGAGGAGGTAACTGGTGATCGTTAGGGAAGAGACTGAAAGACCTGAGTTCCTCAAGGACCTGCCAATCATCTGACACCTGTATCATCTAGCTGAGGACCAGAAATGACTGTAGAGGCCCAGGAGAATCCCACACACCAGGGGATGTGGCTAGATAAGGGTGAGGTAGATATCTCTTTAAATTCATGGACATTTAAATTACAATTTTTTGTTCAAGAAATGTGGTTTTGTTTCTTTCCAGCACTTGGAAGATAGCCAAGAATTGTCTCAGTGATCCTGTTGTCTGGACAGGAATAACCAGTTTTAGCTCATTTAGACCCTCCGATGGCTTGAGCATCCACTGGGGACAAAGATGCTTCTTCAGTGTTTGAAGAGAATATCTTGACTTTGCCTAGATGGGCTCCTGCCTAAGAATTACACTTCCCAAATAAGCAATGTCTGGATCAATTTGGTTTTGTTCCATATGTAAGCCCTCAAAAGATCTTAGGGAGACATTATCTGTAGCAATATTGTGAGACAAAGTAACACAGGTTCAAGAAGTCAGTTGTGAGAATACTTGGCAATGTTGAAGGTTTACTATGCGTCAGTCACTGTTCAAAAGCTTTATCTCATTTAGTTGTCACAACAGCTTTGTGGAGGAGGTATTATTATTTTATAGGTGAGAAAACTGAGGCTCTGAGATGTGTTTGCCTAATGCTCATGTCGGGGAAGCAGCAGAACCCAGACTCAAACCCAGGCAGTGGTCTCCAGAGCACAAATCTGGACCACCCTACCTCACCATCACTTTTAGCATCAGACAGACCTGGTAGGGGCAGGGGGTGGTAGGCTACTTAATTATCCCTTCATTTTCTTTGTGTGTAAAGTACAAATGATGTACCCAGTCCTACCTCCTGAGGGTTCAATGTACTAAGAGCTGTGAAACACTCAGCACCCAGCACTGGAACATACAGGTGCTGAATAACTGGTAGCTCTTGGTAACCATGGTGATGGTGGTTGTTGTGGTAACCAGAGGACAGACTTAGTAAAAGGAAGACATATGGTCTGTTTTGGAGTTAGGGCTCTCGGTTGATGAAACAGAAAAATTCAGCTTGAACTGGCTCCAGACAAGAGGAAATTTGGGCACTCAAGTTCCTGAACAGTCTGGAGGTGGGCTGGCTTCAGGCACATTTGGATCCAGGGACTCGGTCACTGGCATGGAGACTTATGGTCTCCTTCTTTTGGCTGTGTCTCTTCTATATGTCTTCTTTCTTGAACTCTATGTATTGGCAAGAGGTGGCTTCCAGGAGCTCTAGGCTTCCTCATCCCAGGTTCATGTCTGGTGGGAAAGAGTATCATCTCTGCCCCACCCCCGCAACCCCCTGACCCAGGGACTCCTTCCAAGTCCAGGGATTATCTCTGATTGCCTCTGGTTGGGACTCATGGCCAATCACTGTGGCCCAGAGAATGCAGGGCTCTGATTGCACAGTCTGAATCACATGCTCTGACCCTGGACTCAGTTGGGAAGAGATGATTGGTTCCCTAAAGAACACTTGGATACTCTTACCATGAGAACACCACATGTACCAGAGTCATATCCAGCTCTGCCTCCCATTAGCCCAGTGGCAGATCACATCAGTCAGAGGGGGCTCATGTGACTGGTGGGTCTGGTGGCAATGCTCAGCTTCCTCCAGAGCTGGTGTGAGGAGCCAACGGACAGGAAAGGCTCCAGAGCATCTCAGTCACTCTGGAGACTCCTGGATGACTGTTTGAGGTCATTGTCATCTGATGGGATTGGCAGTGTGCTCAGTCATGTCTCACTCTTCGTGATCCTATGGACTGTAGCCCACCAGGCTCCTCTGTCCATGGAATTTTCCAAGAATACTGGAGTAGGTCACCATTTCCTTCTCCAGGGGATCTTTCCAACCCAGAGACCAAACTCAAGTCTTCTGTATTGGCAGGCAGATTTTTTACCACTGAGCCACCTGGGAAGCCCCCTAATGAGGTTGACTCGCTGCCTAATGGGGCAGGATTCTGAGCACACTCATCAGCCCTGGGAGTACAGCTAATGTGCCATCCTTAGAGCAGGAGGGTCAGGGAGGGGACAGCAGTGGGCTTGGTTTCCAGCCTCCCAGGAGGCCGCCGTGAGTCTAAGACACAGGCAGTTTCTTTGAAGCTGGTGGGGAAGGGTGGGTTCATGTGGCCCATGGATTTGGCTCCTGGGGGTGGAGAGGAGGTCAGAGGAGCAGGGGCTACAGCCCGCTGACAGCTGATCACCCCATGCCTAGCTGCCCCACCCTCCATCCTGCTGGGCCAGGGCTGCTCACCCTGAGCTCAATCCCATCCCTCAAGCTCCATGTCCCAGTGAAAGGGCCAGGGCTTTTTACCCCAGGGTGGTTGCAGCAAGCCTTGCAGTGATTTCTAATAACTCAAAAATGAATTCAAGGTGACATCAGATGACAAACAGGAGACAGAAATGTAATCGCATCCAGACTCAGGCTCTGCCAGACCCCGGTGTCCAGTCCAGTGCCTGGCAAACAGGAAACAGCAGGCAGTAAACACCCCAGCTGACACTTCCAGCCTGGATCCGTCCCTCCTGAGGTGGGGGGTGGGTAGGGGATGGGAGACACCGAGTATCTTGGTACCTCCAAGAGAGAGATGACCCCCAATCTCCTGCCCTCCTTCTGTAACACCTTACGGATCAGCCATCCAGGAACTAATGTCGCCCGTTTTTTTAAAAAAAACTATTTCATATTATTTGCCCATGTCTCCCTGGAGATAATGAGTCTCCTACATTAACTGCCCGCTGTGCAGAGTTTGCGCTTAAATTGCCTCCCTGAGCTCCGGGGGGGACCCATATTCTTAGTATTCGGGAATCTGGAGAGGAAAAACATGCCTTCACCTTCTTCTCCTTTCTCTGACCTGAAATGTGACCTGAGTCACATTTCCTCTCAGCAATTTTGTCTTTCTGGCCAGAAAAATCCTTATCTTGTTTTCACCATGGCCGCCCACGCCTCCACAAGGGAGCTGCCCCTGGCCCCCGCACTCACTGCCCCAGGTCAAGGTTTGTGATGAAGAGCCCTTGTGTCAGGCTGTCCGGGCTTGGGTCTTCCTGGTCCCAGCCATGACTCTGGACACCGGCTTCCAGAAACCCCAGGTGTCTTCCTGAGTGGACAGGCCCATCAGCATCCACAGGAATTTGTGTTATTCTTTTTTTTCCTTTAATTTCATTCTTCCTAGCATCCTTTTATAAAATTTTTTATTTATTTATGGCTGCGCTGGGTCTTTGTTGCTGCAGGAAGTCTTCTCTGGCTGTGAGCAGGGGCTTCTCATTGCAGTGGCTTCTCTCGTGGAGCACGGGCTCTGGACCACAGGCTCAGTAGTTGTGGCACATGGGCTTAGTTGCTCCGAGGCATGTAGAATCTTCCAGGACCAGGGATTGAACCCATGTCCCATGCATTGGCACGCCTTAACCACTGGACCACTAGGGAAGTCCTGAACCCTCTTTTCTGACTCCCAGGCTCTCCCCTCTCTGTGACTCCCTGTGGCCTTCCCACCATGACATTGGTTTTCCCTCCTGGCCTGGGGATAGCAGTGAGCAGAGGCACAGCCCATCAAACCCACCCATGACCGAGTGTGGAGAAGCGGGGTTCCAGGAAGGGTCCGGGCTGACCCAGCAGGAGCCAGCCTGCCAGAGCCTTGGCCTTGGTGAACAGGGCAGGGCCAGGCTCAGAGCCCAGACTGGATTAACCCATCCTCAAGGTGCCCCTACCTTCCACCCTCAGGACAAAGTTTAACGGCACAAAATGTATGCATGCTCAGTCACTTCAGTTGTATTGGACTCTTTACAACCCCATGGACTGTAGCCCACCGGATTCTCCAAGCAAGAATACCGGAATGGGTTGCCATTTCCTTCTCCAAGGGATCTTCCTGACCCAGGGATCGAACCTGAGTCTCTTATGTCTCCTGCAGTGGCAGGTGGGTTTTTTTACCACTAGTGCCTCCTGGGAAGCCCAATGGCACAAAATGCATCTCTTTAATTAAAAACTAGTTTCAAACAGCTTCCAGGGCCCTGCACTTCCCCCACACTGGGTACCATCTGTCACTTTGCACCCACTAAACAAGTCCTCTCACGACCGATCACAAATGACGCAGCGCTTCGTCACCCAGGACAGTTTAGCATCTTCTGCAAACGTGGAGATGTTATTGGGAATTTCTTCCCCCAAATCATAATGATTTTAAGTAAGACATGGCCTGGTCCTGAGCCAGCATGAATCTCCTAGCTTCCATTTGTCCATCCAGAAACGTGCCCACACTTCCCACCCCACAGGTGTGGTGGGGCCTCGAGGTCCACCTGCACAGTTAAAACCTCCTCCCAGCGGCATCCTCCAGGATTGCTTGACCTTCCAGGGGCCTTTGGATAGAACCTGCTTAGAGGCTTCCACAAAGTCTGGAGCAGCAGCATCCTTTGAGCCAGGCATCTTTATCTTCCCAGGCTGAGCAACGCATTCTCCACTTCAGTGTCCCTGGGTGGTCAGGACGGCACCAGGTGCGATTTCCCACAATTTGTGTGTTTTCCCTACATCACCTGTGGGTGAAAGAGGACCGAGCAGGCCATCCCCTAAGCTGGCAGGGTTCCTGGAAGCCCACACCAGGTGGAAATTGTTTAACTGTATTCCCATGACTGGAAAATTCTGGTAATTGTGTAACAGAGGCAGCAGCAGCCGCAGCACTCAGCAGTTACCCAGGGTTTTTCATCTTTAGACCACTTTACCCACATTAACTAATTAAGTCTCCCAGCCTCCCTCCAAAGCAGGGATGGGCTGCAGGCCCCCGACTCCCTCTGGTGCACGTGTGGGCTTAATGAGGGCTGCCTGGCCGAGGGGCCGCGGGAGCTCCCCCACGGCTACTAGCCTCTTTTCCCTGCTTGGAGCAGGAGGTGAGGCTCCATATGAGCCCCCCAAGCATCTCTAGGTCCCCACACTGCTGAGCACTGGCAGAGGAGCAAGGAGGTTCTCTGTGTCCCCTGCCCCCTGGGACTGCAGCAGGGCATCTGGTACCCAGCTGGGGATGTGGGCCTGGCTCCCTGGAAGCCCGCAACTGACAGCTGATTTTGCCTTTTACTAGGGACCCCCGGGGCACCTCTTTCATATCCCTCTCTGGCTCCTTTCTTTCTCTTCTGGCTTCTTCAACAGGCCCCCAACTCTGGGGACCTGCTTCTGTCCCCCGCCCAGTTGCCATGTGCTCAGCTCCAGGTGTCCCCAACCTCCCCCTCAACTCTACAGCCCTGCCTGACCACATAGGGTGATCTGACCACCACAGGTCCTTGACGCTGAGACAGGGGCTTTGCCGCCTTGGCCATGCCCCGTGGAGCCACAGCCACCCCACCCCACCCCCACTTCCCAGCAGCTCCCAGCGCCCCACGGACCCAGCCAGGCTCCCTGGATCTGTTTATGCTCTGGTATAGCACCATCTTCATTGTGGCTGCTCAGGGCATCGAGGCTGGGCCCGCAGCCCTCCACCTGCTGTCCGGCAAGCTCCCTTAGAGCCCCAGGGCCCCCGTGGAGGGGAGGTGATACTGGCATGGAGCTCAGGGCTGGGTTGAATCACGGAGTCCTGAGCATGAGCATCTGCAGCCCTCAAACACATAACAATGGCACCTGTTTCTGTGGATTGTTGAAGGCAGTGAATAAAGAGACCTTCATGGGGTTTGAAGGTATGGCCCACACATCGCTGACACTCAGAAAGCAATCTTTGCAAATAGAGGTGTCCATTGGGAGGTGCATTCTGGGGGTACAGGCATGGTCCTGCCCCCCCAGAAGCACCCAGCACACCTCCAGAGATGGTGGTAAAGTGTGGACTCAGTCAAGGGAACACCTGGGTTTCCCTAGGTAGGGAAAAGACAATAAGGAGGGCCTGGCAGGCTGCAGGGGCCAACAGGCCCCTGGAGACCTAATGGGGACCATGGTCCCACCCCATACCTTTATCCAGGGCAGTGGACAGGTGCCAGGCCGCCAAGAGCAGCTGGAGCCCATGCAAGAGGATTTCTCTCTGCTTTGCAGTGTGGTGACACCCCTGGCCCTGAGCTGCCTGGTATCATCATTTATTCCTTCTCTAATAAATCCTGCCCTTCTTTCTGCCGGCTTTGCACTCCTGTTTTATGGGCGCCTCGCTTCGTTCAAGAAGCAACCAGGTATGGGGAAGTCTCTGCCTCTGATGGTCAGAGGGCTCTCAGAATCTGCTCGGACGACAAATGCAACCACCGAATGGACTCGCGAACACTGCAGACTTGCTCTCTGCCTCCCCGCTCCTCCCAGGCCAGTGGCGCTCAGTCCCGGCCCCCACCCCCTCCCCCTAGCCCTAGTGGGGAGGTGTGTGGCCACTATTACACGCTATTATGACTTTCTGGGTAATGTATACATTTTCACCATCACACGGCCTCTCTCCTTCATTTTTCATGAGAACTGGCACGAGATTAATGACCGAGCCACTGAAGAAACGGCACGCCATGCCACCCTGATTTATTGAACACTTAGCGTTGATGAAGCTGCAAACAAGAGTCAAACAGATGTTGCAGCTGCATTTTTCTTTATCAAAACCAACAGCTTTTTGCATTTTTAACCACTGCTTGCACCACCGTCCTGCTTCCTCCGCAGAAAGGGGAGCCGTCTCCCGCTTCCCAGCCGGAGGCTAGGAGCCCAGGCTGGGGCTGCAGGACCCACGGCATCCAGGCACCTGGGGCCCACCACTGGCTGAGGCCAGGAGGATATGAGCTCCCGAAGGTTCTCACTCCAGGCCACTTGGGTCTCTGGTGAAATTGCACTGCTTTCCGCCAATTCCAGGGCCTGAACCACAAACCCTGGAGCGGCCCTGATCTATAGGAGGCACAGGGCTCCATTTCCCCCTGCAAACTGGAAGGCGTCCCCACCTGTATCTCAAACCAGTAACAGATCACAAATGCCCGTTCTAATCAGCTGTGGGTCAGGCCCCTCCTGAGCCCCTTACCTGCCTCGCCTCCCTGCCAACAAGGTTAAGACCACTTGTACACGCATCTCCTCCAGCCTAAGGAGCAGGTACAAGGGCTCAGCCGGCTCAAGTGTTTGTCCTTGATGCATGCTTCTGCACCCTAGCCCTCAGCAGTCAGAGCCAAGAAGTCTCAGGAGCCATGGGCATCACCTCAAGGTTGGAAGTCAGAGCTCTCCAGGGGCGAGCTTGGCATCCCCAACCCCCAGTCTTTGCGCCACCCCCACCCACTGGCTGCCACTACCCTTGCTTCTCACATCTCTGTTGAGCACCTTGGTCTATTTCCTTTTCTCTCTCCTTCTCCCACTCTACCTTCACCTCTTCTTCCTGCCCCATGAGGTCCAGCCCTCCAGGCCTGCATTCCCCCTGGCTGCCACCTCCCTGGCTTCTCATATCTCTGTTGAGCACCTTGGTCTATTTCCTTTTCTCTTTCCTTCTCCCACACTGCCTCCGCCTCCCTTTCCAGCTTCAGCCCTGGCCTGAGGTCCAGCCCTCCAGGCCTGCATTCTGCCATGTTCTGGGGAACTGAGTTCAGTTCTCCCTCATGGGGGCTGTGCTTAAAGGACCTGTGGGGGCGAACAGAGAAACACCTGGCAGCCGTCCCCCACCTGATGCTCTCCTGGGCTGCTGCACCCAGCTCGCCCCGGCCACCAGGGTCTGGGGATCTCTCCTGTTGGCAGCAAGAGCTACTGCAAGTTAACTTAGATCACTGATGCCACGTTTGGCACCCGGCCACCCCCTCTACTGCTGCCCCAGCCACTAACACCCCACTAGAGCATTAACCCTCATGGAAGAGCAGGATGACGGGTACTTTGTTTTTCACAACAGTCTCCCCTCCTGAAGTTCCCATCACCTGTAATTAAGATTAAATCTACTTCCCCCTACCAGTCCAATGCCCTTCTCCTGCCTGCCTCTCCCCCACCTGCTTAGCCTGAGAGCAGGGAACCCACCCCAGTCCCATGTCTGCCCATGTCTACCCCAGCAGCCCGAAGTACCCAGGTCAGGAAAGACGGCTGTGGTCATAGATGCCAGGAAAGGGGCATTCTGGAGAGGAGAGGGCTGTGGGGACAGTGCACCCAACTGGTCAGCTTTCCTTAGAAACCTGGTGGTCACTGTAAGCAGTTCAAATGCCTGGTGAGCCTCAGGCCGGGCCAGGGATGGGCCCCAGGGGGAAGGTACCCAGAAACTACAGAGGGCCCCTGACTTCCAGTACCAACAAATGGTGCTTTCCCTTGACTTTGAACTCTATCAGTGGTTCCCAAACTGTGTTCCAGGAAACGCTTGGGTCCCAAGAGGTGGTCGGGTGCATGGTCAAATAAGCTTGGAAATCCTGCCCGCACAAGGCCCTCCCAGAGATCCTCCTAGGCAGGGTATCCCCAAGGTTCTGACAAGTCCTGCAGCTAAGGAGCCGATTTCACTTTAGCCCCGCATGCTTTCTGCGGAACATTCTCACAACCCCTCCTGGGCCAGCTTCCATTTGTCCCCCAGCTCAGGTGAAAGACTCTGACTAGGAAAGATGCCTTAGGGGACAAGCCCTAACTCGGCCCCAGGAGACCCTCTTCCACCAGCTCTAGCCCACAGTTATCTGGCCAGCAGGCCCAGCCTACAGCCTGGAACTAGGCCTATAGCAAACCCAAACCTCTCATTTCCAGTAAAACTTGAGGAAGAGCTGAGTTGAGGACCAGCTGAAGGGAGACCAGGAGAAGGGAGACCAGAGCCCCGCACCACCCCCTTCCCCAGCAGGGCCTGGGCTCTGGGGGCGGCTGAGCGGCCCCCACCCTCGGCACCCAGCAGGTGGACAGAGCCCCCCTCTGGGCTCTGGGAGCCCACCCTGAACAGGATGGAGGCCGGCCACCGGAGTTCTCGCTTCCAGGTGGGAAAACAGGCCAAACCCAGCTGTGACTGCTCAGAAATATGAACTGGGGTGGGTGCCACAGTAAGGAAAATAAAGGATGAGAAGGCAGGAGGGCCCCAGGCAGGGGCAGGGAGGCACCATGCGTGTCTGGGGGCATCTCTGAATACAGTGTCCAAGAGGAGGGGACATTGAGACTCAGGTGGCAAGGAGCACATCAGTCAGAGAGAACAGCTCAGGAAAGAATGAAGGCAGCAGGAGCAGGGTGGACCCCGGGGAGCATGAGTGACTGGAAAGGAAAACAGATAGTGGGTCCCCGTGACCAAGTCAGAAGGGTGGGGTTCATTCTCGGGCCAGGGAGCTGGTGCCGGAATCCTAGGGTCCACCAGCTAGTGTCAGAAGAGGGATGGGGAGGAGAAGAGGGAGGAAGTGGGGAGATGCAGGCGGAGGGTCCATGTGGCAGGGGGTGGGGCTCCGACTGGGTGGTCTTCAGAGTGTGGGGCCGAGTGAGGGGGTGGGCAGGCTTACTTGGGGATGGAGAATTGATGGAACTTGGTGATGGGTGGGTTGGAGGGAGAGACAGAGAGGAGAAAGGCTTTAACTGGGGCCACTGCGGGGAGGTGGTGCCATTCGTCATCAGGTGAAGCCGGGGTGGACCAGGTGTGGGGAAGGCAGCCATAAGGCTGGGTCACATGAGTTGGGGGCATTCCGAGGCCCCTCGATGGGCAATGGGACAGGTGAGCTGGGAGCAGAGCAGGGAGGTGGGCTGGAGGGGGAAATAAAGGCTTCCTCGGAACATGGCAGGCAGAAGGCCGTGAAGCTGGAGGAGGGCGGTAAGGGGGCCAGGAGACAAAGACCCCGCTGCGAGACCTGAGGAGGAAGGGACAAGACAGCCGTAAGAGGAAAATCAGGACAGATGGACGATCAGTGGAGAAGGTGTGTGTTGTAAGTGGGTAAACTGCCTGTTAGAAGCTTGCTCTGGTTATTCTCTCCAGAAAAACACCGGGGTTCTGCTTGGTTTGGGGTTTGGTGGCAACTAGTAGTTAGATGATTAGGATCTTCCAGGATGGGACTTTGAACCTCACAAAGGCCCCATCACAGCCCCTGCAACAGAAGAATGGGGCTCTGTCTACTCATAGGTAAAGAGCTCAAAAGAGCGGAAGGGGGTCTCCTAGTTCATGGCTCAGCCCAGAAAGTTCTGGAATTTCTTTGAGAATTTCTTTACTGGAGTATAGTTGATGTACAATGTTGTGTTAGTTTCAGGTATATAGCAAAGTGAATCAGTTGTACATACACATATATCCACTCATTTTTAGCTTCTTTCCCCATATAGGCCATTACAGAGTTATTGAATAGAGTTCCCTGTGCTATAACATAGGTTCTTATTGTGTATGTGTATATTAGTTGCTCAGTCATGTCCAACTTTTTGTGAGACCATGGACTGTAGCTCGCCAGGCTTATTAGTTATCTACATTTGTTGTTGTTGTTCAGTCACTAAGTCATATGTGACCCTATGAACTGCAGCACACCATGTTTCCCTGCCCTTCACCATCTCCAGGAGTTTGCTTAAACTCATGTCCATTGAGTCAGGGATGCCATCCAACCATCTCATCCTCTATCGTCCCCTCCTCCTCCTGCCTTCAATCTTTTCCAGCATCAGGGTCTTTTCCAATGAGTTGGCTCTTCACATCAGGTGGCCACAGGATTGGAGCCATCTGCATAGTAACGTGTATATGTCAGTCCCAATCTCCCAATTTATCTCTCCCCCTTCTGATGCCCTGGTAACCATAATTTTGTTTTCTACATCTGTACCTCTATTTTTGTTTTGTAGGTAAGTTCATTCATACCCTTATTTTTTTAGATTCCACATATAAGTGATATCATATGCTATTTGTCTTTCTCTGTCTGACTTATTTCATTCAGTATGAGAATCTCTATGTCCATTCATGTTGCTGCAAATGGCATTATTTCATTCTTTTTTATGGCTGAGTGATATACCACTGTATATATGTACCACATCTTCTTTATCCATTGCTCTGTGGATGGACACTTATGTTACTTCCTCGTCTTGACTATTGTGAATAGTGCTGCTATGAACCTCAAGGCGCATGTATCTTCAAGTTATAGTTTTCTCTGGATATATGCCCAGGAGTGGGATTGCAGGATCATATAGTGGCTCTATTTTTAGTTTTTTTAAGGAACATCCATACTGTGAGATTTCTCTGAGATTTTCTCTTAACCTCAGCTTTCCCTCCACAGCCACCCCATCGAGCTCCCCCAGGCCTTTAACAGCAGAAAAGCCTCCTGGACACTCAGGGAGGTCATTTCAAAGGCCACTCTCACCTTGCCGGGTCGGCCTGTAGCATCTTCATGGAAATTCCGTATCCCAGAGCAGAGCCTCTGGATGAGAACTCAGACCTGCAAGGTCTGACCTGGGTGGTAAATCCTGGGGAACCCTCAGAGGATGTCTGCTTGGGGTGGGGACAGGAAGATGAAGGCAGGCTGGCTTCACAACGGTCTAGGACCGAGAGTCTGGGTGGGTCTGGTGGGGTGTGTCCTCGTTCGTGTCCCCTGGAGCCAGCCTGCCCCACCCGGCTGGCAGCTCCCAACTCGTTCAGGATCTGACACTGTTATGAGCTCCCCCATGAAACTGAAGCATTGGAGCGCTACGCCTAATATATTTTTCTGCCAGAAACACCCAATAAAATGTACAACTAATGAATAAAATCGCAGCGTTGCCAAGAAGTGATGTGTGCCCCCAATTTCCAAAAATACCTCAATCACTCTGTGTCTTAAAACCGGCCTTAAGCCAGGAAGTCATTACTTAAAATTCAACTCAGGAGTTTCAGCTGCGGGAACTCCAGGCCCTGGGATGGAATTTGTGTTAAAGATATAAACCATGACGTAGCCTGCTTCTGCCTTTCCTAATCCCAAACCCAGCCTCCTTGCAGCCGTCAGGGACTGAGGCTATCAAGGCCACCAAGAAGCATAAGGCCTAGAATGGAGGCACCTAGGAAGGAGATGTACGTGTTGGGTGTATTGAAAGGGGCTGTGGTGGATCTTGAGTCCCTACGTCACTGGCAGCAGGCAGAGCATCCACAGACCACTGGATGTGTGAACTCCTAAAATGCAGTGTTGATGTACCTTGGGCATTCTTCGGGGCTGGGAGTAGAGAAGCCACGGGTGTGCATGCTTACTCGTTCAGTCGTGTCCAACTCTTTGTGATCTCTGGACTGTAACCCACCAGGGTCCTCTGTCCATGGGTTCTCCAGGCAAGAATACTGCAGTCCCTGCAGTCCCTTCTCCCGGGGACCTTCCTGGCCCAGGGATGGAACCTGGGTCTCCTGCATTAGCAGGCAGATTCTTTACCCCTGAGCCAACTGGGAAGCCCCAGCCTTCATCAGATTCTCAGGGGCCTTAGACCCAAAAAAGGTTAAGAACCAGCCTTGCCTTTAGCTTTCTATGAACACCCCATGCTCAGAGTAGCTGCCCTGCCCTTCAAAGACACTGAAAACTAAAGCCAGGTGTCAGCTGAACACAAGTCTGGGACGAGTAAGAACAGAATATCCAAAGTCAGCCTCATGCAATTCTACAAACATGAAATGAGCAGCAGGCATTGTCCAACACAGTGATAGCTCCCAGGCATTGTCCCTGTTGTTGAGCAGATAAAGAGGCACACAGACTATTAAGACACAAAGCAAATCTCCACCTTGGCTGTGGTGGAAGTACAGAGGGTGAGGTGTCCAGAAGGGCTTCCTGGAGGAGGAGGTAAGCCTTGTGCCTGTCCTCATAGGGTAGGTGGAAGCTAGTTATGCAGACATGGAGTGGGACCCGGAAGGAAGGGATGGGGCTTCCTGAGTTAGGACAGTCCAAGTGCCACAGGGCAGGAACTCAAGTTCTGGGAGTTTTGATGCAAGGTGAGGGTTGCCCTTTGCTCCCCAGGCCCCCACCTGCCCGCCCACCCACCACCACGCCCTCCCACAGCTTTTCCAAGCACCCAGGACGTGCTCAGTGGGGCAGTGGGGCAGGAAGTTGTGGGCCTTTCATCTCTCAGACATCTGGCATCCTGGCTTCCTCCCTGCAGGGCCGGGCTCCTGCTCCTGGGGCTGGGATCAGAGGAAGCCCTGGGGTCCCTGTGTCCCTTTGATCTTTACTGTGTCTCGCTCAGCGGCTGGCGCTGCTGTCTGGCCAGGCACAGGCTCAGGCAGGCGCTCCCAGCCTGGGAAGGCCAGCGTGCTTGTTGGTAGGAAGGACGCAGGGCTGGGACGCGGGTGTATGGCTCCTCCCCTTCTGGACTACCCCATCCAGGCCAGGAGCATGGCAGATCTAGCCAGCCCACCTGCCTCGTGGGTATATTGCAAGGATGAAGTATAACAGGAAATGGGAAAGCAGTTAGACCGGGCAAAGAGAGGCCACCAAATCTCAGCAGGACTTGAAAGCAGAGTCAGAACCTTGGCTTCCAGCCCTGTTTTCTGTCCGTTGCCAGGCACACAGTTTTGGGCACACAACTTCGCTGGGCTTCAGGGTCCTCACTGTAGACAGGGGTGCCCTGCCCTGCCCAGCCTGCCTTCCCGGCTTGCACAGCCACCAAATGAGATAATGGATGGAAAGTGCTTTGAGAAGAAGAAAGTGCAGTGCCGATGTCAGGGATTATCATTATTATTAAGAAGCATGATTACTGCAATCTAGAAACGCCGCCATTAACAAGAAGCTCCTGTTCGTGTTGATTTAATTTCCTGGTTAACTGAGCGTTGGCCAGAAAAAAACTCTGCATTTCAACCCTTATTGAAAATCTTTTAAAATGATGCCAGTGTACCTTCCTGCAACGGTCGTGGTGTCGTCTTGAGTCTTTATTTATTAACACATCGATTGAGTCACAGAGTCATGTATTACTCTTGCTCTGATCAGATGCAAAAAGGTGATGGCAGACTTAAGCTACTCTATGATGGGGGTCTTTATACCTACCCACCCAGGACTCCTCTTGTTGGGTATTAGAATGGAAAAGTTGAAGAGATGGATCTAGGAACTAACAGAGGATGGGGTCTTCCAAGTGACTTTTCTATAGCTTCCTGCTGTACTTAATATATTATCATATGTTTCTTGATGCTTCAAGAAATACTTTCTGGGACTTCCCTGATGGTCCAGTGGTAAAGACTGCACTTCCACTGCAGGGGACTTAGGTTCTATCACCGGTTGGGGAGCTAAGATCCTGTGTGCCACACAACATGGCCAAAAAAAGAAAGGAAAGCAAAGAAATACTTTCTGATTGGGGTAGGAGTCCTTTCTGGGTTTATTCAGTGACGTGGCTGCTTTCTCTTAACAACCTTATCAGGCCCAACGTGGTGCAATGAACAGCTTGGCCTTCTGGGATGGGGGGTCATTGAAAGCCACAGAGGGGCCTATGGTCTTTGCAGTGTAGCTGCTGCCCCCACAAAGGCCCCCTTGGCAAGTAGCTACCAGAGCTGGTGATGGGCAGAGAGCAATGGAGGGCACTTTGAGTTGGATCTGATGGGAAGAGGCTGACCTACCTCAATAAAACCATTTGAGGACAAAACTGTGTCTTCAGCATCTTCACGGAGAGAGTTCCTTCCACTCATAAGATCCAGGGATTTCGGAGGAGGAGTTTCCAAAGACTCTGAGTGACAGCTGCTTCCTGGGTGATGCTTGTGCAGGGAGACCACAGGCTGAGGGGCAGAGGGGTATCCAACTCTTAGAAGCGGGTGCCTTGGACTTCCCCAGTGGCCCAGTGGTTAAGATACCATGCTTCCACTGCAGGGGGCATGGGTTCGATCCCCAGTGGGGCAAGTTCCACGTGCCACACAGGATGGCAAAAAAAAAAATGATGCTTATGTGTTAAGTTCCAGGAACTCCATTTCCCCTGAAGGAGGGTGGTGGTGATGCCCATGTGGGGGGAGTCCAGAGAGCTGCGATGGGGAAATGCATGTAGAGCACAGAACAGAGGCCGGTGCTGCTGGGCAGCTGTGGGCACAGGTCCTAGATGTGGGGCTGGAGATACGTTTACCTCATAGGTGTTCCTTAACTACATCTTCCCAGGTGACACAGTGGTAAAAAAAATCCACCTGCCAATGCAGGAGATGGGGATTCCATCCCTGGGTTGGGGAAGATTCCCTGCAGGAGGAAATGGCAACCCACTCCAGTATTCTTGCTTGAAAAATTCCATGGACAGGGGAGCCTGGCGGGCTACAGTCCATGGGGTCCTGAAGAGTCAGACACAACTGAGCCACTGAGCATGCACGTGTGGTCTTTAGTTATGCATGAACCTGCTCACATGCAGATCAGTGGGTCTCAACTCAGGGCAATTTTGGTGCCCCAAGGGGCAATGGGCAAAATCTGGAGATTTGAGGAAGGAGGCAGTGCTTCATGGCCTCCGGCAGGTGATCTCCAGGGGCACTACTGGTGGGCATCCTGCATTTCGCAGGGCAGCCCCCACAACAGAGAATGAGCTGGTTTAATGGTGAGGGGTGCCCAGGTTGAGAAGGCCCGGCATGGGGCCTGCTGGCGTGACCTTGGGCGGGGCGGCCTTGGGCGGGCTCCCAGCCACCCTCACGCTGCCAAGTGTCTCTGCTCTCCCCCAGAACCCCGACATCGTCCTGGTGCACTACCTGAACGTGCCGGCCATCGAGGACTGCGGCAAGCCCTGCGGCCCCATCCTCTGCTCCATCAACACTGACAAGAAGGAGTGGGCGAAATGGACAAAGGAGGAGCTCATTGGGCAGCTGAAGCCCATGTGTGAGTAGGCGTGGCCAGCCAGCCAGGGCGCACTGGGGCCCGGCCAGCATCACCCCGACAGGGCCAGCGGTCCTCCGTGGAGTGGAGACCCAGGTGTGGGAGACCCATTCTGCTTAGGTGACAGTGAACTCAGCATTTACAAGGACCCCGCCCAGCCTGCAGTCCTTGTGGGGGGACTCCCTAAGCCACAGCCAGGGCCAGGATGTCAGACTGCATTACAAATGAGAAAGGGGGTTCCAGAGCCCAAAACCTATAGCGAGGAGCAGAGCTGGGAGTGCCCCGACCGCTGTCTTGGAGGCTGCAGACAGGATCGTGGTGGCAGTCCAGGGAGGGAGAGGCCCATGGGCTGAGGACGGGCTGGCTGCCTTCTGGCTTCGGCCCATCTGCTCCTGGGCACGGGGCCTGCCCTGCTCCCAGACGCGGTGACACACAGACGGTGGGAGCTGAGCTGGATTTCATTTTGTCAGCGGAGTGATGCTTTCGGGAGCATCTGTCAGGTGCAGATCAGTGAATGCAAAACACCAAGTGTGTCCAGATAGCCGGGACGCGGCCGGTGTCTCGTTTCCACGGGCAGCCGCTGGGGGCTCTCAGCGGCCTCTCCTGCTGCCCGCATGGCAGGGCTCAGGGAAAGCAGACCCGAGGGCAGCTGCCCAGCGCACAGGGCCCTGGGTTCTGGAACACTGATCTCTCGAGGCTCAGGGCAAAGACCAGTCATGATACGGGACCTAACTGAGCTGGTCAAGGGGGTCCTGAGAACCTGTGCACCCTTGGAAGTGGAGCTGTGGGGAAGAAGCATGTAGAGAGAGCTGGTGAAATGTCCTTTCCTGGGGACAGTATTGGGTCACTGGGTGTCTGAGCCACGGCCAGGTGGCACCTGCAGTGACCAGCTCACCCAAAGAAGCCCTCAGTACTCAGATGAGGATGGCCCCTGCCCCCACCAGCCACAGAGAATGGTGAGGGTGGAGTCAGGAAGGACAGCATTCTATGCAGGGAAAGTGTGAAAGTGTTAGTCGCTCAGTCGTGTCCGACTCTTTGTGACCCCCATGGACTGTAGCCCACCAGGCTCCTCTGCCCATGGAATTCTCCAGGCAAGACTACTGGAGTGGGTTGCCATCCCTTCTCCAGGGGATCTTCTCAACCCAGGGGTCAAACCCTGGTCTCCTGCATTGCAGGTGGATTCTTTACCATCTGAGTTACCAGGGAAGCCTCTATATAGGGAAGTAGACACCAGTAGGCCAATGGGCTAGCCCCCTCAGGGGCTCGACCCCAAGACTGAGGTTGCCCCATGCTCTCCTCCTGGACCCGAGGTGAGGGTCTGGCCAGCCTGCCCTTGCTGCTGCCACCAGGAACTAAAGCCAGGAAGCCCAGGGTCTTCCAGGCTCGGGTTATGTCCCGTGGAACCCTCCTGAGCGGTAACTCAGACCAGACCCATCGTGTTAAAGCCATCTGGTGCCCTCAGGACGGAGCACAAGCTCCTAGGTGTGCCCACAGCTTGTCCACCCTCAGGTCCCAAGCTGCTGCCCCCGCCCTCCTGGGCTCCCAGCCAAGGGTCCCTCCATAGGAACTGCGGTCTCTCAACCCTCCTCTGCCTGGCTCTCCTCTACCCTCACCTGCTCACCTATCTCCTCCTTCCATCTCAGCCCAAACAGTGCCTCTTCCATTGACCATCCCAGACCACCCAGGTGGGACCTCACAGCCCCACCACCCTGAGCCTCCTGAGACCTCTCAGGGAGATACCAGACTGAAGCCAGTCTCCCACAGTTAACTGGAAGGGGCCACACGAGCCTCTGCAAAGCTCTGCAGAGTACCTGGAAACTTGGGAGACATCCCAGCTCATTCCCATGGGTACTTCCTGTCTGCTGTTCTTCGGGGTCCCCCACTGTACTGGCACATGCAAGGCTCTCTCTAATATCTGTGGGGTGCTGAATGAGTGTGACTGGACGCAGCTTGATCCACTGCCCACAGGGACCTGAGGGACCTGACAAAGAACCCAGCGGCCAGGCCCTGGGAGCCAGAGCTGCCCAGTGGCACCCTCCACAGCCAGGCCGGGCAGGGTGGAGAGTGAGGTAATGGTGCCAGGGGTCCCACTCTGAGCTCTGCCCACCCACCCCTTCCATTCAGTGGTGTCTAAATGTGTAGGGCTTGCCTTTGGCCTTGGGTTTCCTCCCCAGGGCTGCCCACACTTTCTCTTTGGCAGAGCCTTGGCTGGGCAGCAGCAAGGACTCAGATAACCTTGGGCACTGGCGCCACCCAGTCAGGCTAGTTGAGTGAGAGCTGGGCATTCAGGAGTGGGGTGTGCTGGTTCCGTGACTGCTCCACTGTGTGACCTCAAGCCCATCACCCACCCTTACTGCACCCCAGTTCCCTTTCTGTAAAGTGAGAGAAAGAGTCCAGTGTTCTCTCTACCAAGTCCAGCATCACCCAGCCAGCTCCGCGGGGCTGGGCTTGGCTCCTGGGTTTCTGCAGACCCAGGTCCAAGGTGTTGAGGCCACTATTTCATCCCATGTCCTGGGAGGTTCCAGAGACCGAGTTAGCCAGAGATTAGCCAAGGGGTTGTTCCCAAGGAAAGAGACACCTTTCGAGGTGGTCACCATGGTCAGAGGCTCCAGCCTGGGCCCTCCCAGTGTATCTCACACACACACAGAGGGCCCTTTCCTGTAAGTCACTCCATCACCCCAGTTCCTTCCCCCATTCTCTTGTTTGAGCTGCTTCCTTCTCTCCTCATTGTCTCTACCTCCTCACAACATCCCCCATCCTCAGAAGGGGCCCTTCCCCAGAAAAGTCACCCTCACCCACAGGAGCCCGATAGGAGTGCATATCCCCACAGCAGGGGAGGGGGTTAAGCCATGAACTCCAGGGGCTGGAAACCAGACCTCGGTCCAACTCTGATACCTAACTGGAGGGAACTGTGAACGCCTTTTCAAAAGTCTGCAGTGCATCTTGGAAATCAGGTTAAACCACAACAAACTCCCCATAAGTCTAATCACACTTGGCTCTGTGGTGTCCGGGGTTGGGAGCAGCACGGTGCAGTCACTCAGGGGGTATATATCTGTGTGCCTGCCTGCGTGCGTGCGTGTGTGTGTGGCTCTGGTTACACATGCACAACCTGGAAACACGGCCCAGGAAATATGGCTCCAATAAAAGCTTTAGATGCCGATCGGGCTTGGAGCACACACACAGGGCACCAGCTCCCCGTGTTCGGGGAAAGCAGAGGTGTGTGCTGTGAGCCAGGAAGGCATCAGATTTGGTTCCAGAATCCAGCATGCCACCCAACGCCGGAGCCAAACACATTAGCTTCATCACATTTTCACATAAATCACATTCCTTCAAAGACTTCACAGTTTGATTTCCTGATGTTTCCAAATTTCCCTGCCCTACAGCAGAGCTGTCAGTGGTTTAATCAAAATGTTGTGCTTATCGGGGGTGAAGTGAAACTGCTCCTCAGCCTCTGCCTCACCTGTTGAATATGGGTGGGAGGATCTCACAGACCCCAGCTTCTGTGCCAGACTGACTCCAAGAACTCCACATTGACTCTTGCAGTGATGACCTTTTGTCGCACGGGGACTTTCCTTCAGTTTGCAAACTGAAAGATGCCTCCTCCAGATTTAAAAAACAGAGAGAGAGAGAGAGAAAATATTCAGATATCTGATAGGAATTCCCAGTACGTTTCCAAGGATGCTTTCTGTCTTTTCCAATCCCTACAGCAGTATTTAGAATATGGGTCCTGCTTCTGTGATGAAGACAAAAGAAACAGTGGCTTAAATCTTATTTCTTTTTCACAGAGCAATTCAGGGTTGATAGGGCAGCCTCACAGGGACAGGAATCAGATCAGCCACCCTGGCTTTTTCCAGCTGGTTGCTCTGCCATTCCTAGGGTATTGCCATCTTTCACGTGGCTCCATGATAGCTGCTCCAGCTCCTGCCATCATAACTGCATTCCAACCAGTGGGAAAAGAAGAAGATAAGTTGGAGAGCAACTTTCTTAACTTTAAAGACAGGGACCAGAAGTGGCATACAATGCTTCCACTCACATGTCATTGGCTAGAATTCAGTGGTAGAGTCACCCCCTCATTGGCAAGGGAGTCTGGGAAGTGAAGTCTTTTCTAAGTACTAACATCCTCACTTCCTCTGGGAATAAGGTTCTCAGTTCTGTACTGAGTCCTTCAGTACAGCCAGGGTGCCTCTTGTAAGGCCTCAGCTGAGGACGGCTTTGCTCAGCTCAACTCAAGGCCTGAGGATGGCTGCCCTGGGTTCTGTCTGTCTGAGGGTTAGAGTTTTTAGAACTCAAGTGAACATGATCTAAAAGTCAGCAGGTCTCATCCTGCAGACTCCAGGGTCTGTTGCAGTGCAGCTGATCTGAGAGAGCACCCGCTTTGGCCCCCACACTGCCATAATCCAAGCGGGGCTGGGCAGGTGGGGTCGGCTCCTTCTAGGTCAACCTTAAGTGGGAACAATGACGGGTCAGATGAGCCCTGCGCCTCAGTCCCGCCAGCCTGGCAGGAAACTTGCTCAGTGATCCTTGGCTGGCCCAGACCCTCCAGCCTCAGGAAGCCAGATGGAGCCGCTTCCCTTGGAGTGGACCCTCACCTCTGAGCGCCATGGCATTCTGCCCTGCCCCATTCCTTGGCAGCCTGGGAGGGGATAGGCATGCCAGTCGCTTCCCAGCTAGCAGGTGGCAAGGTTGTTCCATCCAGAGTGAGGGATAAAGGCAGGAGCTCTAAGCTTTGTTCTCAGCCCTGCCCCCAGCTATCCCCACTCAGGGCTCCTCTTGCAGCACCCTAGCTGGCCACGTAGCCCTGCATTACCCAGCAACCTTCGGCCTTCCCACAGGCCTGCCTGGCTCCAGAGGCCATCTGGAAGCCCCACCAGCCACCTCTGGGCTTGGCTGTGCTCCCACTGCCTTCCTGGAGCCCCTCTGTCATTGCCCAGGGGTTCCCAGGTCTCAGTAGCACTGGGTGGGCAAAACAGGAGCACCCACGCAGATGTCCACACACTGCTGAGTGCACAGGTGCACACACAGCTGCCCTCACCACCCACAGGTACACACTCAGGGACACGCTCGTGAGGCAGCAGGGGCAGTGCTTGGTTTTCTAGTCCTTCCAGCCACACGGTTTTCTCCACGAGCCTTCCATCACCACCACCACCACCACCTTGCCTCTAGGGCTGGAAACAAAGACCTCCAGCCCTCAGGGGGAGATACCAGCACCATCTGGGCCAGAGCGAGCACATGACCATCCCACCTCCACCCCCTGAAAGTGGGTGAGGCAGCAGTGAGGGTGAGGGGAGGATGTGCAGAAGGACAGACCTGGGGCTGGAGGTGGATCCTGCCCTGCTCCTCCCCTGACAGCGAGGGACCTTGCACAGGTCACCCCAGCTCGGAGCAGCACTGTCCTCCTCAGGGCAGGAAGGGCCATGGCCTCTACCCTGCAGCCCCATGGCCATCAAACCACAACGTGGACGCAAAGAATGTAGGCATCAGTGCTGCATCCAGAGGAGGAAGCCTATCCCTTTTCCTGAAGACCCAGGATAAGGGTGAGTGCTCAGCACTCAACCCCTGCTAAGCCTTCTGTAAGACCAGCTGATGGTCCCTCAGGGACTCCTGCACCACCAACACCAGTCCAGAACAGGCTTCTAGAACCTCTGCCCTGAGCCCAACCCTGGGGGGAAAGCTGCCCGGGGGAAACGCCGAGGCCCTGCCATCAGGAAGGCAAATCCAAGAGGTTGGACCAGCTGAGGAGGCCGAAGCAGAGTCGACGGTTCTGCCTTCAAGTACCCAGACGTTCAGAGAACCTGGGGCAGGGACAGTCAGGAAGCTTCCTGTCACCCAGCCTGGATGAACACGTGGGATGGGCAGGAGGCAGGGAGGCTGGGTGGGACAGCACAAAGGAGGAAACAAACAGCGCACATGGGTGTGATACTGAGGTGATGTCACGCTTGAGGCTTTAAGGGCACATTAAGTATGAAGTGACAGAAAGCATGCAGAGTCTGAGGTGACAGTGGTCATGTGAGCATAAAGGTAGGAGGCCATGTTAAGGATGGGGATAGAGGCCTGTTGAGTATGAGGTAGTAAAGGTCATGCTCAATGAAGAGGAGGCAGAAGTAACATTGAGTATAAGGGAGTGAAGGACACGTTGAGGAAGTCATGTTGAGTGTGAGGGAGAAAGTTATGTCAAGAATGAAGTGATAAAGTCCATGTTGACAGTAGGATTGGAGGCCATGGTGAGTGTGGAGAGGGGTGGAGGCCATGTTGGCAGTGAGGGTGGAGGCCATGTTAGCAGTGAGGGTGAAGGCCATGATGAGTGTGGAGAGGGGTAGAGACCATGTTGGCAGTGAGGGTGGAGGCCGTGTTGGTAGTGAGAGTGGAGACCATGTTGGCAGTGAGAATGGAGGCCATGTTAAGTGTGGAGAGGGTGGAGGCCACCCATATTCAGTGTAAGGAGTGGAAGCCATGTTGAGTGTAGGTGGGCAGAGGCCATGTCAAGTATTAAGTGATGGAAGACCATTTTGATAGTGGGTGGAGCCCATGTTGAGTGTGGAAAGGGGTGGAGGCCATGTTGGCAGTGAGGGTGGAGGCCATGTTGATAGTGAGGGTGCAGGCCATGGTGAGTGTGGAGAGGGTAGAGACCACGTTAAGTGTGGAGAGGGTGGAGACCATGTTGGCAGTGAGAATGGAGGCCATGTTGAGTGTGGAGAGAGTGGAGGCCATCCATATTCAGTGTAGGGAGTGGAAGTCATGTTGAGTGTAAGTGGGCAGAGGCCATGTCAAGTATTAGGTGATGGAAGACCATTTTGATAGTGGCTGGAGCCCATGTTGAGTGTGGAGAGGAGTGGAGGCCATGTTGTGTGTAGAGAGAGGTGGAGGCCATGTTGGCATTGAGGGTGGAGGCCATGTTGAGTGTGCAGATCAAATAAGCCCTCCTAGCTGTCCACAATCAATCCTCAATTACCCCCAACACCTTTGGTCCCTGGGCACCTTCAGCCTGTTGGGGTCTCCAGGAGCCAGGGTATCAGCCCCTCACATGCATTCCTAGCCTCTGTGCAGCGGTGAGGCCAGGACAGCAGGCCACAAGGACCCAGCAAAGGTAGGCAGTTGGAGACAGGAACCCCCGTGCTGAGATGGGGCTGCTGCATCAGAGACTGGAAAGAACAGAAGCTAGTCCTCAGGGGCCTCTACCAGGAGCTCCTTGCCCTGCAGGTTAAACCAACAGTGAACTTCCTGGGTCTTCAGAGCCCCCACCCTTTCCTCCCTCTGCCCAGGGAGACCTCACTGCTGTAACACCAACCCTCGGGTTGTATAGTCAAGGCGTCTGTTGTTTTCTCATCATTTTCCAGACAAAGACCAAAGACCCAGTAAGAGGGGTGGTGTTTATTTGTTTTGCTTTTTTGCTTAGATTGTAATCCTGGTGATTATAGAACATCAGGAAGTAAAATCAACAAAGGCTTTCATTTCTGGGCCCCCACAGCAAACCGGTTCTTGGTCGACTAGCGCCACCTGGTGGCCTGCAGCAGCACAGCAGCTCGGATGCAAGCTCTCTGGAGGAGCCCTGCTCCCCAGCCTGGGGCAGGCAGGGGCCATGATGCACCCGTGCCGTGGACCCGGTGTCGGGGACCTGCTCTGTGGGTTGGGGTGAGGCTGGAACAATGGGGCTCAGGGGAGCTATACTTCCCTCCCTCTCAACCCCCAACCCCACCACCCTATCCCTGCCAGTCTTCTGTGGCCCATAGAGCTTGGGCACAGACATTGTCTCAGTGCTAGGAACAGTGGTCCCCATCAGAACCTCTGGGGCAGGTTGCTGGAAGGCTGACTCCTGTACCCCACCCCCACCCCTGCCCCCAAGACATTCTAATTCCTCAGGTCAGGACTGGGCCCTGGGAACATTTATTTTCTAAGGAGCAAGATTCTCCTGCTTCTTGCAAGATTCCAGTCTAACACAGTTTCTGGTAAGAGGCCAGCCAAGGAGCTCTGCCATGGAGATCAGGGTCGGCCCCTTGGTGGAGCCACAGGCCTCCTTGAGCATCAACTGTTTCTCAGATTCAGGTAGAAGGGAGGCTCCAGGGAATGCTGCTCTCAAACTTGCACAAAGAACATGGTGTATCATTTCTGGCTATTTTAGGACCCCGTGATGTCTTTAAAGACTCTAGGTTAAGACATGGTACCTACATAAGGAGTTTCCTTGAGTTGAAAATTAGATGTTATGACCAAGAACATAATGGGGTCTTGCCAAACACTTATGAACTTGAAGTCATTCTGAAACTGTTAGATGGTGTTTCAGGGGGCTCCAAAGAGCTCCAATCCTTTATGTCTCAGCACAGAAAGAATTCAGTGAGAGGCAAAGTGATAGATAAGAAGTGACTTATTAGAATAGAACTCTCATGAGGCTTACAAGCAGGCAGGCAAGAGGGAGCTACCCTAAAAACTTACTGGTCTGCAGTTTTATAATCAAAGGAAAAGTGGGGAGGGAGAGACGATGAAGACCACCTTCTTCCTCGTTTTTGAGTACACATCAAGCTCCTCCTCCAGGTTGGGCAGGAGAGTTTTCTTGTCCGCACACCATCAAGCCAGACAGCATGACACTATGGAAAAATTATTTCAGGTCTCAGTACAATGAGGGTCTTTACTGTGAAATGTCATCTTTCCACAAATTATTGTTTTTTATGTGGGCAGAGAACATATCCTAGGGGTCATTAACTTACTGAGCTTACTGGGCAGGATGTGGGTCTCAGGCCACCATTGTTTTATTGTTTGGGGGGGCAAGTTTCCTCCTTCTGCTGCATGAATTTTATTGCTAAGCAACCCTGCTTGGTCTTATGGGTAAGCAAACCTGTTTTCTTGAGTGATCATTAACTTACAGGGGTCTCTCATACTTTTTTCTCTTCTTATAATTCCCTAGTAGAGTTAACTGTTTAGTGACCTGCTTTGTCCTTTTACTAGGTCCCTATTGATGAGAAACCCTGGGATACCATAAAGAGGAGCACATCTGTGTCCCCTTGCGGGGCCCGGGGCCCAGGACCTAGGCTCTGTCCTAAGTGCAGAGGCATTCATCCGTGCACAGAGCCTGCAAGACCCAGAGGCTCTTCCCCCTCCCTGCCTGTGTTGGCTGGATTTAGAGTTACTGGGGGAGCGGTTCAAAGGTTCACAGAGGGAATGGTTCAGTGCAGCAGAACCAGGGGAGGATGAGCCTGGCAGACTACAGTCCATGGGGTCACCAAGAGTCAGACATGACTGAGAAACTAAACACACACACACAAATAAATATATAGATATCATCACCAACTCAGTGGATTTGAGCAAACTCCAGGAGATAGTGAAGGACAGAGGAGCCTGGTGTGCTGTTGTCCGAGGGGTCACAAAGACTAAGACACAGCTAAGTGACTGAACAACAATAGATATAGTTACATAAATATGTATATGTGTGTGTATTTCATTCTTTTGCATTACAGATTATTACAAAATACTGAGTAAATTGTGCTATTACACATAGCAGTATGTATATGTTAATCCCCAAACTCCTAATTTATCCTTCCCTTTGGTAACCATGGGCTTCCCAGGTGGCTCAGTGGAAAGGATCCACCTGCCAATGCAGGAGACACAAGTTTGATCCCTGGGTAGGGAAGATCCCCTGGAGAAGGAAATGGCAACCCGTGGTATTCTTGCCTGGGAAATTCCATGGACAGAGCAGCCTGGTGGGCTACAGTCCATGGGGTTGCAAAAGAGTCGGGTACAACTTAACAACTAAAGAACAACTGGTAACCATAAGTTTGTTTTCTGTGTCTGTGAATCTCTGTTTTGTAAATAAGTTCATTTGTATCTTTTCTTTTTAAGATTCCACAGATAAGCTATGCCATATGATATTTGTCTTTCTCTGTCTGGCTTACTTCACTTAATAGGATAGGCTGATTTTAAAACGGGCTTACTTTCTTCTTCTGCTCTGCTGGGAGGATCCAGGTGGTTTTGCAAATATGCCTTTCTCCCTCAGGCTAAATTTTATTTAGCTGATTTCGCCCCCAACCCGGAGCACTAAGAGAAATGGCTCTTTTGATTTCCTGTCTCTCCCTGGCTACTTGCCTTTCAAGGCCACTTGGGCGCCATGCACCCCCTGCTTCTACAGAATTCCCCCAATTCCAAATCCGCCACCCACTGATTCCATAAGCTTTGATGGGGGCCTCTCTGTGGTGGTGTTGGGGGGTGCCTGACTGCCTTCTAGAACTGACACAGCCCTGCTCTAGGTGGGGGGTGATTTTGTTCAACTTAGAATTTGTTGCCAGCATTTTAGTCCCCAGATTTGCAGCTTCTCTTTGAAGATCGAAGGTTCTGGCCCACATTGTTAAGAGCCAGGGGCAGCTACCCCTTTTCTAGGGTGCCTGCCTCCCTGCAGGCACCATGTCTGGGCACACGGAGGAGGCGTCTGAGCCCAGGGTCTCCCAAAAGAAAGATGGAAACCATACAGAACGCCACCTGGTCCTTGCCCCCACTGCTAGTGGCCTGGAGGGGCTGGTGGACGGCCAGTCCCTCCCACCACCTCTGCCCCTGGGCAGAGCCTGGGACAAGATGGTGCAGTTGAGCCCAAAAGAAAAGAAGATTCAGGGCCCACATGGTTCCCTGGTGAAGAAGAAAATCTCAAGCTTCCTCTCCCCTTGCCAAATAGGGTTTCCATTGGATATCACTAGACAATCAGAGAACCTCAAGGGCATTCACGCTGTCACTATAGCACAAAGAATTCCCTGTCTCGGCAACAATGCCACTTAGCAAGTCAGGAGATTCTCCGAGCCTTGAATTGCTCCACGATGCATATCCTTGGCCCAGTTAGCGGAGCCAGCGCAGAAACACTCAGCCAAGGCCACTTTTTAATGTTGCAGAGCCCCTAGGAGATTGCCTGTGAGGTCAAGTGCAGATATAGAGGAAGCCCCATTCCCCACCGTGGCCTGAATCTCCTGCTGTGATGCCTGAGCAACCCAAACCAGCTCCCTACCCCCCACCCAAGGTCCCTCCCACCTGGAAAAAGTCCCCAGACCCTCTGCCTTTCTCTGGACTTGTTCACTGTCAGAACACAGCCTATGCCTCCTGGTAGAAAGTGGTAAAAGCTTGGGGGGGCGGATCTTGTGCCCCATGTCCCCAAACATTCAGAACCAGGAATTACAAACTCACTTGGGACACAGCCCATGTGTCCCCACACACATATGCCATCCAGTCCCTGCCCTGCTCAGCCTCCACACCTCTCAAGATGAGATTTCTGAAAATGTCCTCAGGACCCATAGGAGAATGAGAATTGAGGGTGAGATGGGCAAATTGAATCGTATGTGGGTGTCTGGATACGAGCAGTTAAATCTAATGAAAATTTTATCCAGTTGAACCAAGAAATCAGAAGCTGGGCCTTTATTCCTGTCAACAAGAGTACAGTGAAAATTAAACCAACGCGGCTGCCATTTCCCATTGACCTTGTTGCCATAGAGACAGCCTTCTAGTGTCAACAACTGGGAGGCATCTGAACGGGCTCATTCAAGCCCTGAGAGACACGTGGGGGCCCCTCTCCCACCCACCTCTGTCACGTGGTTCTTCTGTGGGATGACCACTTTTCTGGGTTGCCTGGGAGCCTCCAGGGGACACCATTGTCCAGACAAATTATCACAGTGCCCATTTTGGTCTCCAAGGTGACCTGTTAGGACAGCAGTTAAATGGTCGCCTCTGGGGGTCTTTATAGAGAGTTGAGCCCCTGGGCGGGAATTGAATGAGCCCAGGTTGATGGCGGCCAGGAGAAAGGTCCTCCTCATGAGCCTCTATCAAGAGGTGAGAGAATTTTCTTTGTCATCAACATGCCACTTGTCACCTGCTCACCATAGCACCAAGCAATCTCCTCCTATGTAAAGAAGGCCAAATATCCATCCCAGCAGGTGCCATCTTTGCTGTTGCCGTGGCGACCCAAGCTCCAGTTATCCTTCCGGAAGTTACTGCCCCACAGAGCAAAGGTGGGCAGGCAGCTGCTCTCCCCGGGTCAGAGTGCCACTGTGGGGTGAGGGGACTTCCAGAGTACTTCTCTAATTCTTTTCCAAGGTGTTCCGGGCATGACATTTCAGAGCAGAAACGGTCACCTCACTCAGGGCCATCAACCCGGTCCTGCTCAGACCTCCTGTGGATGCCACCCAATCAGAATGTGGGGTGTGGGGGCCTGTTTTTGTCTTCAAGTCTCGTGGGGAACAGAGACGTGTCATCAGGTGAACCCATGAAAGGCACTGACTTTACAGACAATAAAACTGAGGCCAAGAGGAATCAAAGATCTGCCCAAGATCACATACATGTGAGGAAAAGAGCTGCAGCCACTGGGGCCCACGACCCCCTGGCCAGCGTGGTCCTGCCGACCTGCATCCCACAGGTTCTGGACGTTCCTGAATTCCAGACCTTCCTTTGTGTACAACTGGCTGGGCACTGAGCTCACAGGCTTTCCTGGCCCTTCAGGAAATTTCCACCACTGCCCAGGGTCCCCACAGTGAGAAGAAATGTTTGAGACTTCTGCAGACAACCAAGACGGCTACCCCTGGACCCTTACCCCTATCCGCCACCCCCTCCTGTGACTCCAGGGATCCCTTCTCCACCCCACCCCACCCCCAGTGACTAGAAATCCAAGCAAGGAGACAAATCCTGCCCCCATAAATCCCACATTTTCCAGAAAGAGTTCGGGCTCCCTGTCTTTCATAGAAATTTCCCTGAAACTCATCAACAAAGATCAGTATAGTCAAAGCTGTGGTTTTTTCCAAGTAGTCCTGTACAGATGTGAGAGCTGGACCATAAAGAAGGCTGAGCGCTGAAGAATTGATGCATTTGAACTGTGGTGCTGGAGAAGATTGTTGAGAGTCCCTTGGACAGCAAGCAGATCAAACCAGTTAATCCTACAGGAAATCAGCCCTGAATATTCATTGGAAGGACTGATAACTGAAGTTGAAGCTCCCATACTTTGGCCACCTGATGCAAAGAGCTGACTCATTGGAAAAGACCCTGATGCTGGGAAAGAATGAGGGCAGGATGAGAAGGAGACGACAGAGGATGAGATGGTCAGATGGCATCACTGACTCGATGGACATGAGTTTGAGCAAGCTCTGGGAGATGGTGAAGGACAGAGAAGCCTGGCGTGCTTCTGTCCACAGGGTTGCAAAGAGTCAGACGTGACTTAGCGACTGTGCAGCAACATTCCAGTGGGCTGCGATGAACGAGGCCAGGCACCCCTCCAGGAGCCCCAGCCGTCTAGGTCCTGGTGCTGAGATGTTCTCCTTGCACGGGCTCCCTCCCTCTCTTCCAAGAGCAGGTGCATAGCAGGCCCTGCCTCCTGCTTCCTGCCCCGCCCCTGGGAGCCCAAGGCAGGCTTCCTCTGTCCTGGTCTGAGTGACACAGTCAGCTCTGGGCTGCACATTCCCACCCTGCTGCCCACCTGGCCTGGTCCCAGGTGAGGATGATCTTGAAGGAAGAGCCAGAGGTTTTAGAATTCTGTCCTCTCCCCACCACCAGCCCACTGGCCCTTCTGAGAAAACCAGCCCCCTCCAGAGTCAGAGAGGGCAGGAGACAGCAGGGTGGGCAGTGGGAGGACAGCACCTGGCCCAGCCTCAGGGGCAGTCTGGGTTTCCTGCACACTCACCAGCCCCCAGGAAATCCGAACCCATCTCTCTAGGAAGTGAAGCCAGTGGAAGGAACCCCTGACCTTCTGATAGGCATTGCCATCCCTTCTCCACCCATATTGAACCATCCAGCCATTCCTCGGTCTGGGAGGGATGCAGGCTGGGAAGACCCATGGGAGGCAGATGGCCCAGCAGACCACTACAACCCCTCCCCACTCCCACTTATCTGCTCTATGACCTTGAGCAAGTGACATAACTTTCTTGAGTCTTGATTCTCATGTTAATAACATGGGACAATAATGCTGCCTCAAAGGTCATTGAGAGATGAGAGATGTAATCTCTAGACCAATGAGCCTCAAATTCCCAGCATCAATTTCCCTAAATGATAGAACACAGATCTGAGGCCCGCCGCCCCCCACCCTCCCCCCGCCGCCGAATGTCTGATTCATCATTAGGCTAGCGAGGAGATGTGCATTCTGACATATTTCCAAGTGATTATACCGTGACTCGGACCACACTTTGAGAACCACTGCCCAGTGCCCTGTCCACAGTAGATGCTCAATTCAGGGTAGATATTATTGTGATTTATTTCTTTTTATAATGGCATTAATGCAGAAAGAACCTAGCAAATTGCTTGGCAAGTAGTGTAAGTTCAGTAAACATTTTTGTTGTTGTTGTTGTTATTGAGATGTGAGCTGTGCTTCCAGTTCATTGGGAGAATTAATGAATGGATAAAACAAAAAGGGAGCAGTGCTGGAGAGGGTATGAGTGACTGAGAAACTGCCCATTCGTTCACCCACTCCACCCATGTTCACTGTTTTTTTATGATGGGGGGCTCCAGAATCACTGCAATGGTGACTACAGCCATGAAATTTAAAGACACTTGCTCCTTGGAAGAAAAGCTATGACAAACCTAGATAGCATATTAAAAAGCAGAGATTTTACTTTGCCGACAAAGGTCCATCTAGTCAAAGCTATGGTTTTTTCCAGTAGTCAGGTATGGATGTGAGAGTTGGACTATAAAGAAAGCTAAACACCAAAGAATTGATGCTTTTGAACTGTGGTGTTGGAGAAGACTCTTGAGAGTCCCTTGGACTGCAAGGAGATCAAACCAGTCAATCCTAAAAGAAATCAGTCCTGAATATTCATTGGAAGGACTGATGCTGAAGGTGAAACTCCAATACTTTGGCCACCTGATTCGAAGAACTAACTCATTGGAAAAGACCCTGATGCTGAAAAGATTGAAAGCAAGAGGAAAAGGGAACAACAGAGGATGAAATGGCTAGATGGCATTACCAACTCGATGGACATGAGTTTGAGCAGGCTCCAGGAGCTGGTGATGGACGGGGAAACCTGGCGTCCTGCAGTCCATGGAGTCACAAAGAGTCGGACACAACTGAGTGACTGACTGAACTGATGTTCACTGAGCATCTTCTATGTGCCAGGAATCATTCAAAGCATGGGGAATAGAGCAGGTCCCTTCAACAACATCCTGTCGCCATGACTCAGACTCTGGCTGTAGTGGGGACTAGAGCTGGAGTAACCAGGAGGGCCTTCAGGGGGAGGTGACACTTGAGTTGGCATGTGCTGGATGGAAGAGTAAGATTTAGATGTTCATGGACAGATGATTGGATAAAGAAGCTGTGGTACATATATACAATAGAATATTAGTCATAAAAAAGAATGCATTGGAGTCAGTTCCAGTGAGGTGGATAAACCTAGAGCTACAGAGTAAAGGAAGTCAGAAAAAGAAAAACATATAATGTATATTAATGGATATATATAGAATCTAGAAAGATGGTACTGATGAACCTATTTGCAAGGCAGCAGTGGAGACATAGAACAGACTTGTGGACACAGGGGGAGAAGAAGAGGGTGGGAAGAATTGAGAGGGTAGCATTGAAACATACACTACCATGTGTAAAATAGATAGCTGGTGGGAATTTCCTATATGACTCAGGGAGCTCAAACCCAGTGCTCTGTGACAACCTAGACGGATGGAATGACCGATTCATGGTGATGTATGGCAGAAACTACCACAGTATTGTAAAGCAATTTTGTTGTTGTTCAGTCACTAAGTCTTGTCCGACTCTTTGTGACCCCATGGACTGCAGCATGGCAGGCTTCCCTGTCCTTCACTATCTCCCGGAGTTTGTTCAAATTCATATCCATTTAGTTGGTGAGGCTATCTAACCATCTATCCTCCAATTAAAAATCAGTAAATTTTTAGAAAGTGGAAAAAAAAAAAAAAGTCTGCAGCAAAAGTGAGGTCAAAAGCTCAGCCTCTGGGTGCCAGTGCCAAATCCAATCTCAGAGACAGTTTTGTGTAAAGTAAAAAAGAATAGCTTTTTTGCTTTGCCAGGCAAAGGGGGCACAGTGGGCTCCTGTCCTGTAAAGCTGTGTATCCTCACCCAGGAGGATCTGGTGAGGAGTCTTATAGCATTGATTCAAGGGTGGGGTTGCTGACAAGAACAGGCTGTGCGCAGGGTCTGTGTGGGCCCTCCAGTCTGCTCTCGGGTGATCTTCTTGATGAATTCCTCTGATTTCTCTCCTCTGGTCTCAGGTGATTCCTTGGCTGTTCCTCCCTTGATTAGCAACTGTTTGAATCTGCCCTTTGGGACTCATGGAAGGTCATGGAGACTGGAGTCTGCTCCCTTACAAACAAGGAGCGGGGAACAGAGGGGAACCCAGGAGCCCCACAGGGTCCTGCTCGGTCTCAAAGGGAGGCGTTCCAAAAAGATCTCAGGGCCCCTCAAATGTATACACCCTATGTGTGCAGCAGAAAGGGCAGGGTGGATCTCTCCTGGCTCGTAGAGCTCTAGCCAGGGAGACTGGGGAGAGGGAGGCCTGAGCCCTGATGGCATACGGGCATGCACAGTCGATCGGTTGTGTCCGACTCTTTGCCACCCCATGGACTGTGCCCTTCCGGGCTTCTCTGTCCATGGGATTTCCCAGGCAAGAATACTGGAGTGAGTTGCCATTTCCTCCTCCAGGGGATCTTCCCAACCCAGGGGATGAAAGCTGCATCTCCTGCAGCTTCTGTATTGGCAGGCGGCTTCTCTACCACCAAGCCACCTGGGAAGCCCAAGCCCTGATGGAAACTATTAATGTATTAATTGGTCATCTGCCATAACAGAGCGCCACAGCCTGGGCAGCTTGAGCCATAGAAATTTATTTCTCACATTCTGGAGGCTAGAAGTCCAAGGGCAAGGTGTGGGCAGGGCTGGTCTCCAGTGAGACCCCTCCCCTCAGCTGACAGAAGGCCGCCTTCTCACTGTGTCCTCACATGACTTCTGTGTGCCCACTCCCAATGTCTCTTCCTCTTCTTATAAGGACACCAGTCCCATTGGACTAGGATCCACCCTCGGGACCTCATTTAACCTTAATTAACTCCTGAAAGGCCCTATCTCCAAATATACTCAAATTGGAGGTCATGGTTTCAAAATTAAGAATTTGGGGATACACATTTCTGTCCACAACAGGGTGACAGACAGCTCAGTGTGGGGTCAAGTTAAGCCTGCCTGGCCAAAGCTCTCCACCACCACCCCCCCAAAATTGGAAAGGAGCAGACATAACCCTTGTCTATCAGCCAGTCCCTGGCAGGAGCGGGGTTGGGGGGCGGGGCATAACCCCCGCATCTTCCCCAGCCCTGCCTCCAGATCTCAATTACACTCTTCCTGCCAGTTGGCCACCTCTCGGGTGAATTGCTCATCAGAAGATACCCTCCAGAGCCTGGCGCCATGCTGTTGTCATTGATTTCATTTTGATTATTCAGATTAGTGTTCCCACAGCTGCCTGGCTGCAGGAGGTCGTTAGGGTGAGCCTTGTCGAAAGGCCAGGTCAGTGCTGTCAGTTCACAGACCAGTCCTCCCACCGGGCCTGCTGTAGGCCGCCCGGCAGAGCCAGTGTGGGGTTCCCTGGGCAGCAGCAAGACTGTGGGCAGAGCTGCAGGAGTGCCGTGCCGCGCCCCACTTTCTGCTGGCCAGCGTGGCCCTCTGGCCACTTTCTGTCCTGTGCAGACCTGTGAGGAATCACCCACACCCACCTTCCCCATCTCTGGTACCTCTCCACCCTAGCCTTCCTGGGCACATCACCTGAGCATCCAGGGAGTATCACCCAGGCCTCCTCGTGTATGAGGGTCTATAGAGGCCCCCCTCTGCCTGGAATTCGGCAGGAAACACTCAGCCTCCTCCTCCACCCCAGGCAGGGCTGCCAACTGTGGTCTGGGAATCAGGACCCCTGAGCCCTCCAGAGAGCAGACGGGACAAGGTGGCCCAGAGCCACCAGGAGGTGACTTGGGGGGCAGGGGGAATTCCCTCTTCTCTTTCTGTGCCTCCCACCCCAGGTCATGACCTTACCTTTCACCAACTGTACTTTCAATGCAGTTTCCCTTCTGCTGCTTTTATGAAGGGGGAGGGGCGGTGGAGGGGGAGGGGCCGGAGCACGTGTATTAACCTTTCTTCCGCAGAGCTCTCTTTTCCCCATAGAAATCTCCTTTCCCGCTGATTCATTACGTGTCGGGAAGCGGAGCGTGACATGTTAAAAGCCGTCTTGATAGTATTTGATATTCAGTACTAACAGCTCACCACCTCCAAGGAGGGGGGTTTTCTCCCCACCCCCACCGGAGTGGGAGGGAGACAATTTGCATATTGGATGTGCTAAGACAGTAGGCAATTTGCATTAAGCATCCAGAAATTCTCTGCTTGCAATCTGTCACCCTTCACTGGGTTTTCATTTTATAACCTTCACAACATAAGGAGACAAGCAAGAGGCAGAGAGAACTCGGGAGCCACACCCTCATGGGGAGCAGAGGAGACTGGTCTGAGTGACAGTTGTCAGCACAGGGGGTCCTGGTCAGAAATGCCAGAACATTCCAGCAAAGATGACGGCCCATCTGGGGATTAGCAAAGCCGCCCAACCCCAGGACCTCAGAGCTTTGGGTGGGGAATTGCCAAGTGGCCAGATGCCAGGAGGGGGTTGCCTGAGCTCAGCTCATCTCCGCAGAGATTCAAGTTCAGACTCATGGAAGGTTTTCCCTGAGAACAGCTGGTCTGGCTTTGCAATGAGCACCTGCTCCAAGCGCCCCCAAAGGGAGACACACCGCAATGAGCTCTGGAGATGTTTCTGGTCCCACGCTTGCAGAACCTGCAGGCTCTGGGTCTAGGACAGAGCTCTGTGACTGTCGTCCTGACTGCAAGGGAGGAACTCCTACAGGGCTTTAGAAACAAGCCTGGGCACCCCCTCTAGAACGCCCACGCTGGGGCAGGGAACGGACAGCTGAAAGGCCATCTGTGTGTACAACGGTTCAAGGGAAGGGGTCCTGAGTCCTGCCCTCTGGCCCCCACCCTACCCCCCAGCTTCTGTTTTCTCATCTATAAACTGAGGATTCTGGAAAAGGTCCTGAGTCAAAGGAGATCCTGGACATGGGTATCAGGCCCTGACCTCAATTCCCACCTGAGCCAGGCCCCTTCCACTATGATCCATTTTCCATAGTGGATTTCCAGGCAGAGGTTATTTGAGAAAAGCACTCCAAGACTATGATGGGGTTTGCAAACCCCCAGCCTGGGCTGTGCCTTCCAGCAGCCAGGCAGGAGGGCCTGAGTCAGCAGGAGCTCGAACCTCCTGGGCTGCTGGAGAATTTCCCAGGGGATCCCCAGGGGAGATACCATCCACCTGCGGAAAGGTGTGCTGTAAATCCCCGACCCCTGAACATCACCATCACAAAGGGTTCTGAACAGGCACCCATGGCTTCAAACCCAGGCAGCTGAGCTAGCTTGGAGCAGAAGCCACGCAGCCAGCACCCTGTCTGGATGACCCATCACAATTCAGGACCCGCCCGGCACAGGGCCATGGCCCCAGTGCTGTTGAAGGTGCAGGAGCAGAGGAGCCAGAGGCTCATCAGAATGGAGTGGACAAGGATGCTGGACAAACACCCGGGACAGGTGCACACAGGGAAAAAGCGCTGGTCCCGAGGGAGTCCCGGCGGATCACAACACTCACACACGGGATTTCTTTGAAAAACCACTCAAGTTCTACCTGAAGGCGCTGACGAGCAGCAGTGAGATGGACGGCACCATGGAGTTCTCCCTGCCCGTTCCAAGGCTGAGCGACCTGTGGATGTCCCGGCCTGTTCCCCTAGCATCAGCCGACCCGCAGGGCAGGGCCAGCATTCTGTGTTGTGTGTTGCCACCACTGCATCGCCGTTAACGCTGATGACAACAGCTACTCTTGGTGGGGACCACACAGAATGCCAAGCAGGAGATTGGGGTTTCCCCCAGGCAGCCCTGTGAGGTGGCTACTCTTGTAATCCCATTTTGCAGATGAGGAAACTGAGGCTCAGAGAAGTTTAGTGACTTGCCCAAATTCACACTGCAAGTAAAGACCACAGCCTGAGGTCCAATCCAGGTCTGAATCCAATCCAGCTCCCACCTGCTCTGTGTTAGTCGCTTAGTCGTGTCTGACTCTTTGTGACCCCATGGACTGTAACCCACCAGGCTCCTCTGTCCAGGGAATTCTCCAGGCAAGAAGACTGGAGTGGGTTGCATTTTCTACTCCAGGGGATCTTCCCGACCCAGGGATCAAACCCAGGTCTCCCGTATTGCGGGCAGATTTTTTACCATCTGTGTCACCAGGGAAGTTACCTGCTGTGTAGACTTTCCCTGTGTTTCCTTATGCCCCTCACAAAGCAAAGGAAGGCTTTGCAAGCTGTGACAGTGCTTTGCCTGGAGTTCACGTGAGACCAGCTTAACCAATGGAGAAGGGAAACTGTTCTTGTCTGGCAAAGCCCCTGGTCTCTCCCTACTCTGACCCTGTGCCCTGATGCCCTGCTCCTCCTCCCAGACTACCAGCTCCCACCATCACCCCTTCAGAGGGACCTGGGTCCCTCCTGCAACCCCCAGCACCAGCCCCAACCCTGGGGCTGTGAATTCACTGCCTCCGGGCCCAGGCCCCCCGGAGCCACCAGAGAGAGCTGGACTGCCATGTGCCCAGCGGGCTCAGCCGCCTCTCGGCCGGGTCTGCTCCAGCTGGGAAAGGACAGCAGGGCAAGCGGGCATGAAGCTCAGTCAGTCCACACACTCAGCCAGGCAGGTTGTTTCGTTTAGACCTCCAGCCCCGTCCTGCCAGGCAGGTGGGGAGCCCACCCTCAGCCATCCCGGGCCCCCACTCCAACACCAGGGACAGCAGCGGTCCAGGGTAGAGGAGGGCGGAGCTAAAACTCCAGGGCGGTCATCCAGGTGGCCGGTCATCATCAGTGGGCACCCACTGTCCAGGCTGTGTGGGCCCTTCGGTCCAGCCCCTTCTCCCCCAGCCCAATCTGCGGCCCCTTGAGGCTGAAAAGTCTGGTGAGAGCAGGAAGCTGGAGTGCCCCTTCGGCCAGGGTTGGCCGTCCATCCTGCTGGGAGCTGGACCCCCAGCCAACATCTCTCCTCCACGTCTCCACAGCCTGCACTCTGGGGAGGTCCCTCAGCCTCCTGGACCTCTCCTTCCCCACGCTTGCTCTCTGTCCCCTCACTCCACGACCCCTTGAAGAACCACCAGATGCACTTGAGCTTTGCAAAAAAACAAAGCAACTCTCTGGGCCATCCCTCCCCCGCGCGAGGCACCACAGGAAGCAAGAATGCGAGATAGGGCAGGGGGCAGGGGTGGGGGGCACAGAGCTCCCCAGGGGAGGGGCTGTGATGGGGCAGCCTGGCCCTCCCCTCTCCTCCCTCCCTTCTCCCCTCCTACGGGCATCGCTTTGTGGTGCTTGGAGTCAGCCTGCCAACAGAAAGTGGGCCGCGCTCCGGGGAGGGCTCAGGCCCCATCCCTCCCCGGACCTCCCCCAGGCACAGGTGGCCTCTGACCTCACCCCCGCCTCACCCGCCTCTCTCCCCACAGTCCACGGCATCAAGTGGACGTGCAGCAATGGGAACAGCAGCTCGGGCTTCTCCGTGGAGCAGCTGGTGCAGCAGATCCTCGACAGCCACCAGACCAAGCCGCCGCCGCGGACTCACAACTGCCTCTGCACCGGCAGCCTGGGTGAGCCGGGCCACCGGCGGGCATGTGGGCAAGGGGTGCTACCAGGTAGCAGGTGTGACGTCTGGGAGGGGAGGGGGTCAGCCATGAGCAGGCCACAGCACGCAGGGCAACCCTCCTTCATCCTGCCTGGCTAGGCTGGTGAGGCTGGTGAGGCTGGTGGGGCTGGTGAGGCTGGCGGGGCTGGTGGGGCTGGTGGGGCTGGTGGGGTTGACGAGGTGATGAGGCTGATGGGGTTGATGAAGCTGGTGGGGCTGGTGGGACTGGGGGCGAGGTTGGCAGGGCAGCCCCCTTTGGGCAGGAGAGAACAGTCTCCAGATAAACACCTCCTTCTGGGAATGTGAGCAGCACAGTCAGGAGTGCGCGGGGTCGGGCCACCGTGCACAACCACCTGCCCCAGGTGCCTTCCAGGCCCCAGGATCTCAGGCATCAGAGGCAGGAGCCCAGGTCCCCGGGGCATTGGGCCAACAGAGGCTTTTCCAGGGAGTCAGCCTTGAGTGAGTAGGACCGCTCAAGCTAAGCCTCTCACTTTCACCTCTGCCTCCTCCAAGAACACAGTGTCCTGCACCCCCATCTCGAGTGTCTGTGCTTCTGATAATGGTATTTGCTCTTTGAAATGTAGTTCTTCACTCCCTAGCTGCCTTAATTAGCTATTTCCATTAGAGGGTCATGCTGCTTCTTCGAGAACTCTTCATGCATTTAGGAATCTTAGTGAGGCTGGAATAAGATCAGGGGAGAATCCACCCTTTCATCAAAAGCAGAGTCACCCTTATCAGATGGAATGAAAATTACACAGGAGTGGAGGCCTGGAGGTAGAGCCCTGAGTGCAGCTTGCTCAGAAATGCTCAGAGCCCGAGGCTCTTTCTTTTCTGCCACTCAACTGAGAGCTAGGGCTCCGTCCTTGCTCAGGTCTTAGAGAGATCTCACCCTACAAAGAGCCAAGGACAGGCTCAGGCTAGCTAAACAGGCAGTGGTGGCCCCAAAAACCTTTCTGCCTCTGGAGTGAAGTCTAGAACCCTCTTTGGTCCTGGGGCCTAAGAGCTAGTCCAGGGAGAGTTCATTGCTTTCCACCTCCTTCCCAGTCACCCCACCCTACCCCGCCAAACACACACACACCATCAACCTCTGGCTTTCAATCCCAGAGGGGCTTGCTGCGCAGTCATGGAACATTTAGTGGGACGGGGGAGGGCCCCGGTCAGCATCCCAGACTGAGCCCCTCTGGCCAGCAAGGCCCAGTTCAGTGAGTGAATGCTTCCGAGGGTGGGAAGGATTTTCCGAGAGGATGACATTCTTCCCAGCCCCTCCTTCCCGACCACCCATGCACTGGGGTGCTTCAATTACTATTTGAAAAGACCATTTGGGACAAAGAGTCCAGGTCGGGAAGATGGTTACAGAGGGCATGTGAGAACCCAGGTGGGGTAAGTTGGCCCGACACCCTGAGGGTCTGTCCCATGCCAGCCTCGAGGACAGGGTGGGGCGAAGGGCCTGCCTGGACTCCCAGGCTGGGCTCTGCCTGACCCCAGCGCTCAGGGACGGGGCCCCCTGCAGCCCTTGCTCTGACTCTCTGGTGCGTGTGCATGTATGTGTTCCCGTGTGTGTGTGTGTGTGTGCGTGTGTGCTGTGCTTGCAATCTCCGCAGGAGCGGGCAGCAGCGTGCACCACAAGTGTAACAGTGCCAAACACCGCATCATCTCGCCGAAGGTGGAGCCGCGGGCGGGGGGGTACGGGGGCCACGCGGAGGTGCAGCACAATGACGTGTCAGAGGGCAAACAGGAGCACAGCCACCACGGCAAGGGTTCGAGTCGAGAGAAGAGGAACGGCAAGGTGGCCAAGCCCGTGCTGCTGCATCAGAACAGCACGGAGGTCTCCTCCACCAACCAGGTGGAGGTCCCCGACACCACCCAGAGCTCCCCCGTGTCCATCAGCAGCGGGCTCAACAGCGACCCGGACATGGTGGACAGCCCCGTGGTCACGGGCGTGTCCAGCATGGCAGTGGCGTCCGTGATGGGGAGTTTGTCCCAGAGCGCCACGGTGTTCATGTCCGAGGTCACCAACGAGGCCGTGTACACCATGTCCCCCACCGCCGGCCCCAACCACCACCTCCTCTCGCCCGACGCCTCTCAGGGCCTCGTCCTGGCCGTGAGTTCCGACGGCCACAAGTTCGCCTTCCCCACCACGGGCAGCTCGGAGAGCCTGTCCATGCTGCCCACCAACGTGTCCGAAGAGCTCGTCCTCTCCACCACCCTCGACGGGGGCCGGAAGATTCCAGAAACCACCATGAACTTTGACCCCGATTGTTTCCTCAATAACCCAAAGCAGGGCCAGACGTATGGGGGCGGAGGCCTGAAAGCCGAGATGGTCAGCACCAACGTCCGGCACTCGCCACCTGTGGAGAGGGGCTTCGGCTTCACCACCGTCCTGACCAAGGAGATCAAGACCGAGGACACCTCCTTTGAGCAGCAGATGGCCAAAGAAGCCTACTCCTCGTCCGCGGCGGCTGCAGCGTCCAGCTCCCTCACCCTGACCGCCGGCTCCAGCCTCCTGCCGTCGGGTGGCGGCCTGAGCCCCAGCACCACGCTGGAGCAAATGGACTTCAGTGCAATAGACTCCAACAAGGACTACACGTCCAGCTTCAGCCAGACGGGCCACAGCCCCCACGTCCACCAGACCCCTTCCCCGAGCTTCTTCCTGCAGGATGCCAGCAAGCCCCTCCCCATCGAGCAGAACGCCCACAGCAGCTTGAGTGACTCTGGGGGCGCCTTTGTGATGCCCACGGTGAAAACGGAGGCCTCGTCACAGACCAGCTCCTGCAGCGGCCACGTGGAGACGCGGATCGAGTCCACATCCTCCCTCCACCTCATGCAGTTTCAGGCCAATTTCCAGGCCATGGCGACGGAAGGGGAGGTCACCATGGAGACCTCACAGGTGGCTGAAGGGGGTGAGGGCCTGATCAAGTCCGGGGAGCTGCAGGCCTGTAGCTCTGAGCACTACCTGCAGCCAGAGCCCACCGGGGTGATCCGTAGTGCCGGGGGCGTCCCCCTCCTCCCGGGAAATGTGGTGCAGGGGCTCTACCCCGTGGCCCAGCCCGGCCTTGGCAACGCCTCCAACATGGAGCTCAGCCTGGACCACTTTGACATCTCCTTCAGCAACCAGTTCTCCGACCTGATCAATGACTTCATCTCCGTGGAGGGGGGCAGCGGCACCATCTACGGGCACCAGCTGGTGTCGGGGGATGGCACAGCGCTCTCGCAGTCGGAGGACGGGGCCCGCGCCCCCTTCACCCAGGCTGAGATGTGCATCCCTTGCTGTAGCCCCCAGCAGGGGGGCCTGCAGCTGAGCAGCGCCGAGGGCGGGGCCGGCACCATGGCCTACATGCACGTCGCTGAGGTGGTCTCGGCCGCCTCGGCCTCGGGCACCCTGGGGATGCTGCAGCAGAGCGGACGGGTGTTCATGGTGACCGACTACTCCCCAGAGTGGTCTTACCCGGAGGTAAGCTGCTGCTGCCGTCACCACCCCTCACCTGCCCTACCTGCCCACTTGCCTCACCTGCCCACCTGTTTCACCTGCCTACCTCCCCACCTACCTCACCTGTCATGCCTGCCTCACCTGCCAACCTCCCCACCTGCCTCACCTGCCCCACCTGCCTCACTACCTGCCCACCTGCCAGCATGTAGCAAGAGATGCTTGTCTGTATGTGGCTGCCCTCCCCTTGAAGTTTTGGGCAGTGCAGACCAAGTCCCCTACCTCTGTCCCCATGGCACTAGAAATACCCCCACCTCTCTCAAGGAGTGTTCTCAGTTCTCACAGGAGCAGGAGTCTCCTCCGAGGCCAGGTGGCCCTCCCAGCTGGGCCAGGATCAGTGTTGGCTGTCACCACTGTCACTGGCTGATGTGTTAAGATTGCATCCATGTTTTGCTTTGCTTTTTTGGAAAAAGCATCCTAGGGCTGCTGGAAAACCATTTGAAAATCCACCATCACCACCACAGACCATCTGTATCCATTGCTTTTGATTTGTTTCACAAAACAAAACAAATTCCCATCAAATTGTGAGGGCGGGTACAGTTTCTGAAGAGTCATCTGTGAGATCTGGGGGTATATCCAGCCTCAACAAGATCAAAGGCATGTTACAAGACTCAGGCTCTCCTGCCTATGGCCTCATCCCCCTCCTTGGGTCTATCCTTGGTTCCTGGGGGGCTGAGATCTGATGTTGAGAATCACTGCTCCAAAGCCCAGGACCACAGGAAACCCAGGTCTTCCAGGTTGGTGCAGGTAGTGAAGGAAGGAACCTTTGCTGTTCCTGTGAAGTAGAATGGCATAGGAAAGGGACAGAATGGCCCGAGCCTTCCCTAACCCCCTGCTGCCCACTAGGCCATGCCCCTGCCCCGTCCCAGGCCACCTGCCAGGTGCTTGGGGAGCAGCACCTTGGGGCCCAGATCGGCACTTTCTCCCCAGGCTGCAGGCGGCTGCCCACAGCTCCCTTGGCTCCACTGACAAGTTGCCTAGTTGCGGGGCAGGGACTGCTACCAGGACACCAAAGGAAGGGCGATCCTAAAAGACCCTGAAGCTCAAAGGGTACCAAAAGGCAGTGATACACACCCCAAAAAATATCTTCCAGCACAGGCAGGGCAGGGATGCTGGCTAAACAGACCCAGGCACTGGTAGGGGCTCCCTGGTTGATGCTCACACTGGGACAGAGCTAACGGGGTTCCTGAGAAATGAAACTCTCCTGAGAGCCCATCTCTGCTTCTGAGGCTCCCCCAGGCCCTGGTGGAGGGGCCAGTGATGCCCAGAGTGAAGGACACATCTCAAGGGTCCACTTCTGGGTGTCAATCCTGGCTCTGCTGTGACTTTCCCTCCCTGTGACTCGGTTTCCTCACCTATCAGGTGGAGGTGATAACAGTGCCTGCCTCGGGGTGAGGCGAGGTGCCAGAAGGGCTTGGTAAAGTCTTTGGTCCACAGCAAGTAATCAGTAGTTCATTATCATGTTATTGGTTATTACTCTGTGGACCTCGCAGCTAAAGGCCCAGGCTCCTCTCCGTGTCCTCCTGCCGTGGCCGTGGCCGTGGCAGAGGCTGCTCACTGTGCACGAATGTCCCCGGCTCTCAGATGCTACGTCAGCCCAGGTAGTGACCCCACCTTGGGACAGGAGCTTCCCAGAGATACAGCAGGTATCAGAGCAGCTCTGGGTCCACAGGCAACAGGCGCTTCAAAGCTCAGGTGTCCAGAGGTGGCTCCCCTATGTGGTGAGGAGCACAGGGCTGGGAGCGCACAATCCAAATTCAAATCCTGTCCCCTGTTGGCTGGCCGGTGGTGACTTCAGCCAAGGTAGCTTGCTTTCCCGTCTTCCTCACTGGGGTGTTGTCAGGACTCAATGAATAGCTCCACAAGTGCCTACCTCTTCCGCCCACATTCATGGGCACCCCGCCATGGGCCCCCCCATCCCCACGGTCGCTCTAAGACTCTGCAAGATTCTGACTCAATTTGCCCTTGGTGTGGCTCAGTGTGATCCTGTCCCTCTGGAGAGATAGGTCAGCTCAGCCCAGCAGCTGCCCCCCCGCCGCCCCCACGGGGCTTAAGCCTGCAATTCAGAGAAGCCAAGAGGGAGCCCTGGGACTGGGGTGTGGGGAGGTCAGAGCTGGGAGTTGGGGTGCTGCCTCCCTGAGCCTGACTCTGAAACCTGCTTTCCGGGCCTCAGTGTCCTGCTGAGCAGGGTGGCCTCAAGGCCCAAGTCCACAGCCTTGGGATCTGGTCCTCAGGATGCTCTGAGTCTCCCTGGAGCCCAAGGAAGCGAAGGTTTTTACCCCTGCGCTCGGCCTGTGAGCTGACTACACATCCCAAGGCCCTGGGACCTGTGGGCACTGGTCAGGGGCCCTTGGCTAGCCTGGCCCTCTCCTTCCAACATCCAAGCGCGGGCCTGCGGATCCCTGAACTATATCTCGGAGAAGGTCAGTTCAGCAGCTCGCCACGAGAGGGCGGCACGGGAACAGGAAAGGAATGATGGCCCGGGTGCCTGGTCTCCTGCATTGCAGGCAGATTCTTTACTGTCAGGAGGGAGCAGCCAGCCTACTTCTGCAGAAGCTCTCGCTGCTTCCAGCTACCCAGAAACAAAAGCAGCTCAGACTCAATTTGATTTGGGAAATGGGCAGATGCCACCCAGCCAGGCGCTTTGGAGCCCGATTTGGTGGCCTGGGGAGGCCTCTTGCAGAGGCCCCAGTGGGTCTGCAGCCACTTCCTCCCCCCTGCCCGGTCCAGCAGCAGGAACTGGCCCTCCTGGGTTCTCCTGCAGGAGACAGCATCTTCCCCACTGTCCCCCTTCCCCATTCCCATCACAGCCCCCCCATCAGCTAGCAGGGTTCCCCTCGCCCTCACCCCTTCACCAGGAAGAAGCCCACTTCCACCTGTCAGGAGCACCATTCTAGCCAGGCTCTGCCAAGCTTGTGGAGGGCTCTGCAGCAAGACGTAGGCCTGGGGATGCTTCCCCGTCTGTAAATATGAGGTCAGTGGCTCAGTGTCCTCACCCAGCTCTAAAATTTGAGGGTGTCTAGGCACCCACTTCACAGGGATGCTAAGGCTAGGGCTATCTTGCTGTCTCTTCCTGGAGTGTCCCTCCGCCTGTCCACAGGTTGCTCCCGTTTCCCCTCTGCTGTGTCCACCTGTTCACCTAACACACACACACACACACACACACACACTGATGTTCCCCCAGGCCTCCAGGACCCTCCCTAGGTGCATCAGAAGTCCAGGGCCTTTATCTCAGGGCTCCAGGGGCACAGAGACTGCAGGTAGCATGTGTTGCTGTCTCTCCTCCCCCAAGCCCTTTTGCGTCATCTCCCTCCACTGACGCTCCTGCCGCACCAGGCACAGGAGTCTGCAATTAGAGCTATCAGGTGCCCGCGTCACAGTGGTTCAGCCCAGCCAGGCCAGTGTTGCCATGGAAACCCCCTCCTGAACGGGATGGATGCTGAGCCCCTCCCGCGGCAGTTTCCATGGAGAAGGGCCTGATGTTCTCCAGTCATCTCTGCAATCCTTTGTTCCTCACAGCAGCCCTGGCTTCATGCTAGCAGCTACTGATTGGGGTTATTGTTTTGTTTTTTTTTTTAATTTTTCCTTTTTTCTCACAGAGTAACTGTCTGTGGCCTCTTGAAGCCACTGCACTTCCTCTACCCAGGATCCAGGGACCACTGTACCCTGAACTGGTCTCAGGTGCTCCAAGGCACCCCACAGTTAGGTTCTCCCGAGTCATGTGGCACAACTCCCAGCCAGGCACCCACGCCCAGCCCCAGGAACCCATGGATGTGGCCCCAGCCCTGCCAGGCTGACAGAACTCCAAAACTCTCCTTGGGGCCATATGTCAGAACCAAAGACTGTTAAGGCCAGAGCATGCCTAGAGTTCAAATGCCACCCAGAGAGGGCGGGCCACTTGCCTGAGGACACACAGCTACTGGAGGGCAGGGGTGGGCCTCCTGCTTTTGGCTCTTGGTCCTGAGATCTCTCTACCGCCCTCTAAACTTTGGTTGTCTAGCAGGAAGCTGATTTTCCTAGCCATTCCAGGCAGAGGAAGGAAGGCCCCTCTAAGAGCACATGGAAAATGCCTTCCAGTCTCAGAGAGCCCCTTGCAATCTGGGAGAGCCTGTTCCAAGGGGAATCTCCTTTCTGTGCTGGCCCATGGGGGGCCCACCTCTCGGCCTCTCATTACGGACACCCAAGGCCAGTCCTGCTCCAGTCCTTTCCAGGAACCTTGTGGGGAGCCTCCAAAGTAAGTGCTGTGTTGAGGCTGGGGGCATGGATGGGCCAGTGCCAAGGACAGGTCACCCAAGAACGGGTCAGTGAGCAGGAGAGAGTGTCTCACTGGCATTAGGAGCAGCAGGAGAGCTGGGGTCTGGGCTCTGGCCTGGAGAAGTGAGGCGTTTCTCACCCGCCCTCCACCACCCTGGTCTCCAGCAGGTGCGACTCTTGACTTTTCCTGCCTGGACACTAGGTGGTGCCCTCCATGCCGTCCTGGGCAGCTCTTGGCCCCTTGCTGAGCAAGGAGGCTGGAGCCTGCGTTGGCCCACCCTAGGAGAGCCAGGGGAGCCCTAGAGGCCAGCCACCTCACCCTCTGCACCCCCAGGGCAAGCCTCCCCGACTCAGTGACCGCAGTCTGAGCCCTGAGTGGGGCACCTACACCATCACCATGCTGCCCCCATCAGGCAGGACAGGGTGCTATTAATCATAAAGCTCGGACAGTAAAACAGGACTGCCCAGGGGACCAAGACATGAGGCCACCCGTGTGCTGTGTGTCTGCCCTGGCTGGTTCCAGCAGGTGGTCAGGGAGTGCTGATTCCTTTCCTGCGCCCTCCTGTGCCTGGGCGCCTCTGGGGCCCTCTCCCCTTGAGCTAAGCAAGGTCATCTGAGCCACCCTCCTCCATCCCCCTTCCTCCCTCCCCCTGCCCAACCCTCGCCTTGTGAGGGCAGCTGTAGCCCAGCCCTGCTACATCAGGGCCTGCGTGTACGATGTGCACACAGTCAGGGGGCAGCAGGTCATGCGGGCAACACAGACAAGTGCCCTCCGTGGCTCAGCCCAGAGTCAGGAGGCCATGCACAGTCTCACCTAATCCCCAGCCCCCAACAGGAAGCCCCCATCCAGCCCAGAGCGACCTCTGGGCCCCTCCCATTCGGAGTGCTCCTGCCAATGTTCTGTTTTGCTGTCTTTCCCATCGCCATCTTCATCCATCTCCCTGGCTCTCCCCACCACACCCTGGGCATCCTGGGTCTCCCCTCATCCTCGCCACCACCATGTCCACTCCCTGGAGGGCCACTGAGATGCCCAGGCCTGTTTCCACAGCTCAGAGTTCCCGCAATCTGTCCACAAGCAAATGAAAGAGAACGCCCCCTCCCTCCCCTCCACTACCTTCCACAGGTCCCCCATGGCCAGTTTCTCAGCTGCATCCTGAGGGGAAAGGTTTGACAAACTGTGCTCCCTTCTGGCTCGGAGAAGGCAATGGCACCCCACTCCAGTACTCTTGCCTGGAAAATTCCATGGACGGAGGAGCCTGGTAGGCTGCAGTCCATGGGGTCACGAAGAGTCGGACACGACTGAGCGACTTCACTTTCACTGTTCACTTTCATGCATTGGAGAAGGAAATGGCAACCCACTCCAGTGTTCCTGTCTGAAGAATCCCAGGGACGGTGGAGCCTGGTGGGCTGCCGTCTAGGGGGTCGCACAGAGTCAGACATGACCGAAGTGACTTAGCAGCAGCAGCAGCTCCCTTCTGGCTAGAGCTGAAAGTTCCACTTCTGGGAGGGGATCAGGGGTCAGAACTGCCATCCCCCTGCAGGATGCCAGCTGAGAAAGGCAAAGGGCGTCTTGGGGCCCCTGGCACACCAGGGGGAGGAGAACTGGGTCCCTTCTCCCTGACGCAGTCCTGAGACAGTGGTTCTCAAATGTGGGGTTTATATGGATCCCAAACTCCGTAACTATCCCTTCCCCCCATTCATCCCCCCTGGTAACCATTGGTCAGATCTCTAAGTCTGTGAGTCTGTTTCTGTTTTATAAATAAGCTCATTTGTATCATTTAAAATGGATAACGAACAAGGTCTTATTATACAGCACAGGGAACTCTGCTCTGTCATGTGGCGGCCTAATGGGAGGGGAGTTTGGGGGAGAAGGGATGTATGTATATGTATGGCTGAGTCCCTTTGCCTGAAACTATCACAACATTGTTAATCAGCTATACCCCAACACAAAACAAAAGTTTAAAAACAAATTAAGTAGGGCTTATGGGGATGGGGAGCCTGCATGTTCCACAAGCATGTGGGCTGGGGGTGTGGACCACCATCTGAGCGGTGCAGCCATGGAGGCCCGTGTCCCTCTGTGGCTGACCCCCTCCCCCTGCTGGCCTCTGTTCCCTCCAGGGAGGAGTGAAGGTTCTCATCACAGGCCCTTGGCAAGAAGCCAGCAATAATTACAGCTGCCTGTTCGACCAGATCTCAGTGCCTGCGTCCTTGATTCAGCCCGGCGTGCTGCGTTGCTACTGCCCAGGTGAGAGAGAAGGCCGCCTGTCTGCAGAGGCCATGGGGCCCCGGAGCACTGGGCTCTGGGTCAGCCGGGGGAGGAGGGCGACCTGGGGCAAGTTGTGGCATTTCTCTGGACCTCAGTTTCCTGCGCTATGAAGGAGTGAGTCCCAGATCAGCTATTAGAACGTCAATGAGACGGGGGCACAGGTGAGGTTGGCTGGGTTTTGAAGAGACCTTGATGGAGGACTATTTAGTCAACCCGCGAGCCAGGTGGCACGCCCAGGACTGGCCGCAGCGGGAAGCTCTAACCACTCTCCTCCACCTGAAGGGTGATGGGAGCTGGTGAGAGCATGGTAGGTGGAGGGGTCCAGACAGGAGCTACCTCTGGGGTTGGGGCCACACCGCAGCCCTCTCCCATGGCCCAAGCCAAGCAGAAGTCACAAGAACAAGAGCCCAGGCCATCCGGTCCACAGGGCCAGTCCCCTGGGACACAGAGCAGGTCCGAGAGGGATGGAGAAGACCCAGCAGGCCACGCGGGAGGGGGCGTCAAACTGAGAATAATCCGCACAAACTCCTTTTACACATTGGTGATTCCAGCTGCCCCGTGGCCAGAGGTACAGGCACGTGGTTTCCTTCCATTCTGGGGGGACAGTGCCCCCCCCACCCCGTGTGCTCTTCCGACGGCTCTGACCTTCCTCTTGCTCTGGCGGGGCTCATCATCGTCCACGTAGCTTGGTGTCCCTGTCTGGTCAACTTGCCCTTGACCTCCGGTCATCACTGCCTCCCCACTGGCCTGTGGGCTCCAGGAGGTCAGGGTCTGTGTCTTTTTTGGTCACCATGTGTCCCCCGGGGCTCGAAAAGTGCCTGGCATGTCACAGAAAGGGGGTGGATATCTACTCGAATCTGCTCATAATTTTCTGTTCCCTGGGCTGGTGCTGACGTGACCCCTCCACCTGCCCTTCACAGATACCATTTGTCCCAGGGATGACCTGTCCGGCTGGCCCAGATGACAGACAGAGAGGCAGAGGAGGAGGTGGGTGGTGAGGGTGAAGAGTCCCACTCCATGTCATCTGAAGCCACGGTGACTACAAAAGCGGAGAGAGAGAGAGAAAGAGAGAGCTCCCTGTGGAGCTAGGGGTGGGGGGAAGAGAAGTGAGGGCGGGGGTCCCCAAGTCAGGAGTATAACTGGTCGGTGCCAGGGGCCTGGTTCACCTGGGGTGATCCAGCTTGAACCTCCGGCCACCCTAGATGTCTGCCTCGCCCCCACCATGCCCCCAACCTGGGGCTCCCAAGCTGACATGGAACATTCTTGTCTCTCCATCTCCCCACATAGCCCATCAGAGCAGAAAGCCTGGCTTCAGGGCTGGGCTCACCGGCTCAGCTTCCACTTGAATACAGCAACCTCTTCACCACAAACACCCAGGGAGCCAGGGCTGCTGCCCCTGGCGGCCTCCCCTGCTGGCCCTGCCCCCACCGGCAGCCTGGCTGGCTCCCACTCGGTCCTGCTGCTCCCAGACTCCCAGCAGCCCTCCTGGGGCTGGAACACAGCCATCTGGATGTCAGCCAGCCTGGGCCAGCCTATCACAGCTCGGGGCGGCTTGTCGCTAATGCAGCCCCCAACTTCTGCTGGCGAGGGAGGGGGAGGGGGCAGCGTGTTATTAACCTACCCACTTATCACCTGCTGCTGGAACGGCACTGGCCCGACCTATAAATAGATACCACTTCCTGTACCTGGTTCTTGCCTGGCTGAGGACCCAGACCTTGCCTGTCCTGAGTTATCTGACCCCTCCGAAAAAAAAATAAAAAAAGACCGGCCTTTGTGTGCCCTCTGGATGGTGTCCCAGGCCAGGACCTGGCAAACCCCGAGCGCTGGAGCAGTCACATCAGGCATCCCAGATCAGCCAGTTACCATGTGGTGGCTTGAGCCCTGGGGTTGACCTCTTGAGCCCCCTCTTTTGCATCTCTAAAAACCACCGACCAGATGGCAGAGGGGCTGAGAGGAGGGCAGGTTCAGGAAGTTTCAGGCTCACAGGCTCAATTCATGAAGCTTCTCATGAGTGAGGCCTTGCTCTTTCTGTCCTCAGCAGCAGGTAGGGGACTGGGGAGAGGGGTCCATGGCTGTTTAGGTCTCAGCAGGCAGTTCTTCTGGACCCAGAGCATCTCTGGGTCCCCAGAGCAGGCAGCTTGCAGGAGAGTCTGCCTAGGCCACTATGTCTCCCAGTGGCTCAGGCTCCCCTAGCATCCTGCATCTTGGACCCAGGGAGGCTCAGGTAGCCTGAGAGCCAGGGGACCTGCCCTGTTCTACCCCTGACCACAAAGAGGGGGATCCTGTTTAGACATCCCTCTTTTGAGGCCTAAATGGAAACATGTCACTCTGTAAAACAGCCCTGGTTTTTGCACTCATTCATTCATCAAGCAGTTTGCCAGGAACTGGTAGGTACCTGGAATGGAGGCCAAGACCCAGCCCCTAACCCTGACCTTGACCCCAAGGAACTCTCAGTCAGAAAGGAGTCGGTCATGCAAACAAGCTGCACCCTGGCTTGGGGGATGATGCTGATTGCTTGGACACCTCTGCCCTGGGTCTCCCAAAGGCTCAGGGAAATTGCAACTGATCTTAAAGGAAGGACACTTGAAAGGAGAACCAAACTGGCCTTGCTGACAAGAAGGCCTCAGAGGCTTGTGAGCACAAGCCAGGCCACCTGAGGAACTAGAATGGGAGAAGGGGGCACAGGGGGTGCAAATTGCCCCCACCCACCGGCCTGGTGCATGTGCCAGGCAACACGGATGGAGAGACTTGACCCTGACCAAGAACACTGTTCTTCTGGTCAGCTCCCCCTCCATCACTGGCTGCAGAAGACACAGGCATAGAAACCCTCCTGCAAGTTCCAGGAATGTTCCAAGGTCACAAGGGAGACAACCAAGCCAGGCCACTGAGCCGAAGTGAAGCAGCAGTGAAAGAGGACTTGAGACTTAGGAAGGGCAACCCAGGCTCAGAAGAAGATGAAGGACTCCCCTCCCAGCCAACCCCCGCTGCCAACAACAAGAAGACTTTGTTTTGGGACTTTCAGACAGCCCCATGCTGGAGTCCTTGGAATCAGTCACTTCAGTTCAGTCCCTCAGTCGTGTCCAACTCCTTGTGACTCCATGGACTGCAGCACACCAGGCTTCCCTGTCCATCACCAACTTCTAGAGCTTGCTCAAACTCATGTCCATGATGCCATCCAACCATCTCGTCCTCTGTCATCCCCTTCTCTTCCTGCCTTCAATCTTTCCCAGCATCAGGGTCTTTTCCAATGAGTCAGTTCTTCCCATCAGGTGGCCAAAGTACTGGAGCTTCAGTTTCAGTATCTGTCCTTCCAATGAGTATTCAGGGTTGATTTCCTTTAGGATTGACTGGTTTGATCTCCTTGCAGTCCAAGGGACTCTCAAGAATCTTCTCCAACACCACAGTTCAAAGGCATCAATTCTTTGGCGCTCTCTCCTGGTGTCCTTGGAGGCACCAAAGGCAAAATGAAGTTCAAAATGAGATGAGCAGGGCCTCCCTCAGTGGTAAAGACTCTGCCTGCCAATGTAGGAGACTTGGTTCAATCCCTGATCCTGGAAGATTCCACATGCCAAGGAGCAAATAAGCCCGTACACCACAACTACTGAGCCTGTGTTCTTGGGCCCGGGAGCCACAACTACTGAAGCTTGAGTGCTGCAACTACTGAAATCCTCACACTTAGAGCCCGTAGTCTGCAATAAGAAAAGTCACCGCAGTGAGAAGTCCACCCATCGCAACAAAGAGAAGCCCCCTCTCACCACAACTAGAAAAAGCCCACAAAGTAATGAAGACCCAGCACAGCCAAAAAAACAAAACAGAACAAAAAACCGTGTTCCCCCTGCATATCTTCTTTCCTCCCATCATTTAAAAAAAAAAAAGAAGAAGATGAGTGAGTGCACTGTGTTTTTAAGCAATTCATTCAACAAACACCTATTGAGAGACTGTAACAGTCCAGGCACTGACCTTGACCCTGGACATAAAGAGGAGATCAGAACAGACCAGAGCTCATCTCTCCTGGAACTTACATTCTACTTCAGGAGACAAAAAAAAAAAAACAAGGAAACAAAGCAATAGCCAGGGTAACTGGAGAAAATGATACCAGGACACTAGAATATGATAATGCATTAAGAGAAGTTCCTTTGGACAGACTGATGAGGGAAGGCCTCCCATAGGCTGGGACATTAGGCTGGAACCTGAATAATGAGATGCACCCAGTCCCGGGAAGAGTTGGAGAAAAGCCTCCAGGCTGTGGGCAAAGGAAGTGCAAAGGCCCTGAGGCAGGAACAGGTTGGGTAAGTCGAAGAAATACAAAGGTGGGAGACAGCTAGGGTAGAGAAGATGGCAGGGTCCAAATCATGTCCCACCTTCTGAGTCACAAGAAGGAGTCTGATTTGGTTTTATCTGCAATGGAAGCCACTCATTTTAAGTGGGGAGTGGCCTGATCTAAATTATGTCTTTGAAAGATGATTTGGGGTGGGGAGTTTCTTGGCAGTCTAATGGTTAAGAATCCACATTGAAATGCAGGGGATGTTGCTTCAAGCCCTGGTCGGGGAACTAAGATCCCACGTGCTGTAGGGCAACTAAGCCTGCGAGCTGCAACTACTGAGGCTGTGAGCCACAGAGAGTCCACATGCTGCAACAAAAGATTCCTCATGACGCAACGCAGATGCCTGTGCCACAACTGAGACCCAATGCTGCCAAACAAAGAACAAAAAACCCTTTTTTAAAAAAAATCAAAGATTATTCTGGGTGTGTGGAAGAATGGATTGTAGGGGGATAGAAGGAAGCAGAGAAACCACAGGAAGCAGCAGAGGGGTAATCCTTCCCAACTTAAGGAGGAGGGCTCTCCCGGGGAACACACTCCCACCTGTGTCCTTTGGAGGCTCCCGAGTGTGGCCCCCCAACACCATCCCAGCAGGGACAGGTGGGTCTCAGGTGTGCTGAGGATGCCCTGGGCAGGAGGCTAATGCAGGAGTCCAGGCATCTGGGCAGGAAGAAGTGATGGCAGCCTGGGCTGGCATGGTGGCTGTTGAGATGGAGAGAAGTCAGTGGACCCAGGACACTAATGGACTGAACGCAGGGGAAGGAAAGAATCCAAGTACCCTGAGTGATGGGCCTGTGTGCGTGGGACCGCTGGGCTGAGACCCAGGAGATGGTGACAGGTGCTCTCTGTTGCATCTCTCTGGGGACAGACAGGGCACCTTTGGATCTGCCACCATTCCAATGTCACTGCAGGCTGTGCATGTGCCAGGAGATGGAGGAAGATGAGCAGCGGAGGGGGAGGGCCTTCCAGCTGGAACATCTGGTGCAGGGAATCCTTGAACTCCCCAGGGCCAGCAAGGCGTGCTCAGAGGAGCAGAGCTGGAGGGTTCAGACGGATGAGCACTGACGCCCCGCCCTTCTGTTGGTGAACCAGGCAAATCACCAGGGAAGGTGACTACGAGCTCGGAGGTCTGCCCCGTGGACGTAGTTGGAACCTGGACTTGGCTGGGGCTCCCTGCCCAGGCAGGCACAGCAGGAGGTCCTGCAGGACACTGCCCCCCACCCACCCACCCACCACAGAGCCAGCTTGTGACCCGGATCTGAGGAGCCACACCAGGGCAGAAAGCACAGGGGGGACAATAAGACTGCGGGTCATCCTAGGGCAATGACTTCCTGAAGACCCACTCTGGGGACAATGATGTAACACCTCCACCTGGGATGGAGAGCTGTCACAAGTGGATGAGTTGGTTTTCCCACGGGAAGTGAGCCTACACCACCCGTCCTCCCAGGGAAGCCAGAGCCTTCCTTTGCCCCCGGGAGCAGCTGACTTGGACAGCTTCCTCCAAGCTAAGCTTCGGAAAACCAAGAGCCCAAACAGTAACACGATCCCTGGGTGCGTCCTCCCTGGAAACCTGTCCTGGGGAGGCCCCAATCGCTGCTTCCAGACAAGCAGGGCAGAGAGCACAGAACCCTGTTGTCTCCCAGTGGAGGTGGGGGGACGAGGCCTGGAGGGGCGGAGCAGCCCACAGAGCCCCACCGGCCCCCAAGACTTCAACAGCAGCCTCTCCCCCAGAAACAAAGCAGGTCTCTGCCCGAGGCCGGGAGACAGTGAGAATGTCCCATGCATTACTCAACCAGAAGTTTTCACTGGGCCCTGTACTGGGGTCAGAACAGCTGCTGAGGCCCATAAGGGCCTGTCTTTCCAAAGTTTCATGTCCAGGCATTGATAGGGAGGCACAAGCTTCCTGCCAGCCCCCAGCCCAGCCCCCACTGGACTCAGAGTAACAGGCACAGACGAAGCCCTTGCCTCTATTAGGGAGGCAGAACTTCTGAAAATACAAGGCAGGCCATGCTAAGTGAGTCAGGACATGCTTGCAGGAAAGGACCAAACAGAAATGAGCACAAAGGAACCCAAAGGAAATGCTGGACCTGAACCCAACCTCTCCCCCCAGGATGGACTGGAGGGGGAGGACTCAGTCAGCCATGCGGTGGAGTGGAGGACCGTTCATTCATCCATTCACTAATTCATTCAACAAATCTGTACTGAGCTCCCAGTCCCTGTCCTCCCGACAGGGCAGGGGAGCAAACAGGCAATGACAAACTAGAGTGATCAAGGGGCAATGGCTGAGTGCAGCCCCCAGAAAAGCCTTCTAGTAGAAGCAGCACTGCATTTTGGCCTCGAGGAATGAGCAGGCCCAGACAGGGCTAATCCATGAGGAACAGAGGGAAGCGGCTCCTCCAGGCCCTGGGGTGGTACACAAGGTGGGGGGGGGAGGGGTCCGTGCCCCGCCCCCACCCCTGCCCTGACTGGTCTTTCTTTTGCTTTCAGCCCATGACACTGGTCTTGTGACCCTACAAGTTGCCTTCAACAACCAGATCATCTCCAACTCGGTGGTGTTTGAGTACAAAGCTCGGGCCCTGCCCACACTCCCGTCCTCCCAGCACGACTGGCTGTCACTGGACGGTAAGAAGGGCATTCGGGTCACCTTGCCAAGCCCCAAGGGAAAGGGACACCTGGGAACCCTGAGCACAAGGCGTGAGAAAGGAGGAAGCACCCAGGTGTCCTGACTTCTGCTTGGGGCCCAAGTCTCACCTGGTGAGACTCACCTTAATCTCAGCATTTCCCTGGGACACAATGAGTCTGTGAGCTTGGGCCCAGGGCCTACCAGGGGATCTGAGCAGCCAGACAAACCCCCAAGTTGCTGAGCCTCTCTCAACAGCCCCGGAGCAGCCAGGTCCAAGCATCCTCTACCGCCCCACCACCACCGACCCAGGGCAGTTCCTGGAAGCAGAGGGGCTCCTGGAGGCCATCGCCAAGCCCTGAGCCTCTCAGAGGTGAGGCCAGGGGAAGGCAGCCCATGGTGGGCTTCTTTCTGATTCCAAGGCTGGACTTCGGGGCTGTGTGCCCAGTGCTTCTGCCTTTTAGAGCCCATAAGCCAAACCTTCTTATGGAAACTCTTCCCCACCCATCACTCCTGCATCTAGGCTATTTTTACTTTGGCTTCTGCCCTGTATAGGCTTCCCAAGTGGCACAGTGGTAAAGAACCCGCCTGCCAATGCAGGAGATGCAGGTTCGATCCCTGGGTCGGGAAGATCCCCTGGAGTAGGAAAGGGCAACTCATTCCAGTATTCTTGCCTGAAAAACTCCATGGACAGAGGAGCCTGGCGGGCTACAGTCCATGGGGCTGCAAAAGAGTTTGATATGACTGAGCGATTGAGCTCGCACGGTCCTGTAGGGCATCTGACACAAGCCCAGGATCACCTTCAGGGCTGAGGGTGGAGGGCCAGGGAGCCCCCGGTGGCTCCAAGGGAGGAGGCTGGATATGACGGCCGAGGCTGCTTCTCTAGGAGCAGCTGCCTTGCTCCACAGGGGTGGCGGGGGGTTAAGGAGGAGGGCGCTAAGGTCAGAGACTGCCCTTCCATGCCTGGACATGCCCAAGGGAAGCTCCGAAATTGGCTGGAGGGCTGAGCTGATGGTCTTCTCTGGACAGAGACAGAATGGGAAGAATGACCGAACCTGCCCTTCGTATCAGGGCAGCTGCAGAGGTACCCGTCTGTGGGATCCCTTGCTGGAGACCATGCCAACTCAAGGTGTTAGGTCTCAGCTAAGCTCACCCAGGACCTTCTGTAGGGTCAGTTCCTTAAGCTCCCCTCCCCCATCCACAGCAGCCCTTTGCCTTCTCCCCTCTCAGACCTCCACTTGCTGCTGGCCACTGGAGGATCTCTGGGCATGGGTACATGCCTTGGCAGCCTTCCTGAGCCACCCAGGGTGTAAACCTCAGCCTCATCACAGCCCTGGCCCCAGAAGGGACAGGGTGCCTGGCAGCCACCCCAGCCACTGAACCCTCTGAGCTGTTCCCAGAGGTGGCTTTGGGTCAGCAGGCATCTGCGCCTGGCAGTGGCTGCCTGGGAGCACCAGGCTGGCCTTGGCAGCCACCCTGGCCACGGCCACAGCCAGCCAGATGACCCGCAGGATGTAACGGAGAAGGGCAGGGTGACCAGGGGCTCCCGTTCAGGAAATCCGGTTTCAGTTTTGCAGAACAAATGGGAAAGGAAACAGGGAACTCTGCAGAGCCCTGGCTCTCCCTCAGTGACCAGGTCACCTCCAGGGTGACTGAAGGATGCTGGGACCAGTCAGTGTGGGACCCGCCTGGGAGATGGAGCACTTCCGAGAGCCAAGTCCAGCCAGGCAGTGCCTCACCTTGGAAGCACAGGAAATATCAGCTGCCCCCTGCCTCCCAGGGGGAAAGACAGAGAGCCAGCTATCCAGGAGGGTGCCTGCAGGGGAAGATGCTATGACAGGAACCATGGGGAAGGGAAGCCACCTTAACTGCTCCATGAGAAGCACACTCCTGAGTCCTCGGCCAAGCTGGACACTGCTCCTCAGCAGCCCCCTCTGCAGGGACTTGGAGCTCTGACCTCCCTAGGCCTCCGGTTGAAATAAACATCCCCCAGCCCCTGGCAGAATACACAGGAGAGATGACAGGAGGTGGGGCAGGGATAAGGCAGGACCACCCCCAGACAGAGAATAGATGGGGACCTGGAAGGACCCCGTGAATCTCCTTCCCTTTAGGCTTGACCAGGCATCCTTTCAATAGTGGGAGGCGAAAGGGGTCCAGAGCACAGGAACCACGAGACCCCCCCCCCCCCATCCTGCCAGGGTAGAGGAGTAAAGCGTCCTTCTCCTAGTTCTCCACCCCCTCAATGAATGTAAGTGACTAAGCCACCCTCATTTATCCAGCCCGATAAATAATAACGAGGGCGGGGGTCGGGGGTCAGCCACAGCGCCCGGGGCATAATCCTCTCAGTGCAGAAAGGACGGCTGGGACAGCCCAGAGGGTGGGGGTCCCCGGTGCTCTGGCCAACCCTGTGACCCGGCGGTGGAGAAGTGTGTCGCAGACGATGCCGCAGCGGCCAGGCTGTGTGAAGCCTTCCTTTCGGCTCCCCTCCCCTCGGGTTCCGCAGCTCCTCGGCTCAGCCCCTCCCGCCCCCACGGTTACCGGGCAAATTCTGTTAGAGCCGCGGGGACGTGCGGGCGCGCGCGCTGCGGCGACAGGGAGGGGCGGCGGCGGAAAGGGAAGAGGCGCGGGGACCGCAGCGCCTGGCAAACTGGGGCGCGGCTGCGTGCACACACACGGGCGCACACACACGCATGCACACACGCACGCTTGCACACCCGGCGCAGCTGCAATGCAGTGGCCCTGCGCGAAGCGGCGGGCAAGCTGCGCCCGCCCCCGCCCCGCGGACTGCGGCACCGCTCGGCCCTGGCCCGCTGCGGGGAGAGAGCGGGGACGCGCGGCCAGGGCTGCGCGCTCCCGTGCCGGCGGCCGCCTCCGGAGGCGCGCGTTTCTGGACCCAGCCCCCGCCCCACGTCAGTTGCCCTGCTCGCGATCCCGGGGGCGCTCTTTGCCCCTCCCCCATCCCAGAGAGGGAGAGTTGTTTGGGAAGAAAATTTCTGCTTTCGTTTGTTTAAAATATCGATTTGCTTGCCAAACTGAAGACTGGGTGGGGGACGCGGACAAGGAATCCGCACGCGCAGCGGCCGCAGCTGGGGCGCAGCCTTTGTCTGAGCAGCCAGAGCGAGTGGGAGGCGATCGTCCCCGCAGGGGGTCATCTGCGCAGGGGCTCCGCGTCCCCCAAATCTCAGCTGGACACTGCCATCCAAGCGGAGACCGCGCATGGAAACGGGGGAGGGGGAGAACCGGGAAGAGCCGCAGCCGCAGGCATCTACCGGCTCCAGGCCGACTTTGGGGAGCGCAGCCCCTGGGGTCGCGGGTGCTGCATCGCTTCCCCCAGACCTAGGGGCCTCCACCCCCCAACTCCCGCCCCGCACTGTGAGCTCTAGAGGGGGCACAGGTCCTGTGTGCCTGGCCCCCCTGCCTAGAACAGGCTGGCAGATTGCGGGCCACAGTTCCTATCTGTCTTAGGGATGATTGCGTGAATGAATGAAGTGCCACGGGAAACATCAAGAGAGCTACATCCAGCGCGGTGCTCAGGAAGGCTTCGCGGAGGAAGTGACTCTTCCGTTGAGACCTCCAGCTTGAGCAGGCAGCCAGGCTGGGAGGAATGGGAAAGAGCGGAGGGTGGGGAGCAGCAAGGATCCCAGGAGGTGCAACAGTCGCTTCCTTTACCCAAGGCGCTCAGGGAGCTACCAGTTTCACCGTTTCCTCTCCCAGAGATTCAGACTCAGAGCAAATTTCCACAGGTTGCTTGCCCCAGGACCCCAGGGTGTTCTGGGGCGGGCCAGCCGTGCATTTGGGGAGCAATGGGACCTCTTCCAGACTAGAGGCAGTCAAGCAGCCAGTTTACCCTGGAGACCATTTCGGGAAGGCCTCTGGGAAGTGTCACTCCTGCCTGCCTCGGGTCCAGTGTAGACAGCCAAGGCTCTGCTGAGTGTGGGGAGGAGGTGCTGTATGTTTAGATGGCCTCAGCTAGGCCTGTGTTTGCAAAAAGCATAAACCCAGGTGGCTTGATCCTGCAGCTCTAGAACCGAGGGGATGGGGCTCACATCTGGTCAAGGACCCTGGGACACCTTTAAGTAACCCCGTCCCTGGAATTTCGAGGTGCTGGTTCTCTCCTCTGCAACCAGCTGATGCTCCCCAAGGCCCTGGCCCCACCCCCACCTGCTGGGCCCCTCTCCAAACCCCACTAAGCAGCTTATTCTTAGACTCTATTTTCAATTGTCTCTGGGTGGCTGAGCCTCCTGCCCTGGTGAGAGGATTGAAGGGAGGCGTGGATGCAGCTTTCTTGGGTTCAGCCGGCCAGCCATCTGGGCAGGTCTCCTGCTGACCTTCAGTAGGGGAAGGACCTTGTCATCTGAGGCAGAGCGGTGAGCAGTAGCTCTCATTTCATCCCCTAGGGGCCTGCTTCGGGGGCAGGGCAGACACCCTGGCAACTTGTGGTCCAGGTCACCAGGCCCAGTAAGCATACCCAGTAAGCCAGCCTCTGGGGCAGCCGGGCTCCGGATTAGAAGTGTGGAAGATGGGAGCCTTGCCCCTCTGTAAGGAGGTGGAGAGAAGAAAAAGCAGGATTTGGTCTCCCTGTTTGGCCTTCTGTGACCAAACCTTCACTGTTATTAGATAGAAGGTGTGTAGCTGGGATGGTCCCCAGCTCTGTCCACCTCCCCTCACCTCCCAGCCACCTGTCCCTGGCCTGTGGCCATGCTCCTGCCAGCCTCTCCCCTGCTGGCTGGTTTCTAATAGCAGCCTCCACCCACCAGGAGTGGAAGACCACACTCTGACCCTGAGGTCAGAGGCACAGCCCAGTGGCAACAGGAGGGGCCATTCCAGCTGTGAGACTGGCCCCAGGAAGCTTCTGGATGCTTCCTGCCCCCATGGGGACATTCCAGGGCTCTCTGATGTGTGTACCTTGCTGGCTCCTCCTGGCCTGGCTCCCTCCCTCCTGCAGGTTCCCCAGCCCACCTCCCAGCCACCCTCCTCTGGGCCTATTGCGTGAGAAACCAGCAACAAGGGAGAACATCCACAGAGCTTATCAGAAAATGCATCACTTCTACCAGATGATGGGGGGCAGGGGAGGAGCACAGGGTAAGTAATCTAGTTGAAACTAATTTGAAAGGCCACTGTTTTTTACTAAAACAAAGGTTTGTTTCATGGAGTAGAATACAAAATTCAGGAGAGTCTCTCAGATCAGACATAGAGCATCTGTGAATGGTCTTGACTTCGGACAGTGCCTGAATTACAGTCTGAGTTGGTGCCCGAGGGGGGTCCATGCCCTCCTCCTCTGGGAGCACTCTGCACAAACTTCGGAGGCTTGGACACAGGGGTCTGCTCTGTAAGTAAGAAGAAGCATTGCCTGGAATCTTCTGGCATTCACCTACACTGGGGTCTGGGGCGTGCCAACGTGGTTAGCTCTCGGGTCTCTGGGTGTTTCTTTGCACAGCAGAGACCTAAGAGATAAGATGGCAGTGGCAGAAAAAAGCTGTACTTGGGTCTTGAAGCTCAGTGGCCAGAAGGACCTCTGGTCTGAGCTGCAGCTCAGCCAGGGCCTCGCTCCCTCCTCCTCATCAGTGTTCTGTCCTTTGTGGGGTCCGCGCCATTACAGACTGGGGTGGGTGTCAATCCTTAGCCCTCCTTAGGCAGAAACCAAGGGGCCCGGTACTCAGATGCCCCCAGGGGATGTGATCTCCCGTGGTTTACAGCCCGGGCCACACCGAATGGATCTGTGTAGAGCTCTCTGTGTAGCAGGGATGGGTCACCTTGGGGCTGGGCCGCAGCCGCCTCCCTGCAGCAGTGACGAATGGTGCCCTGCAGAGAACCGGCAAGCCCAGCATCTGCAGAGGCTAGGGAGGCAGTCTCTGCATCCTTGTCCTGGCTGCTGGGGCAGGAAGCAGAGTAAAACCCATGGGGGAAGCCCTGGAGCTCAGGCAGACGTGGCCACTCTCACAGGGTCAGCTTCCCAGCCACCTGGGGGAGGGAGGTGGCGGGGCATAGGTGGCTCATCCTGAGGCCTGAAGGTGGGAGGTTCGACTCCTGACGACCAACATCAACCAACTCATCCTTGACCGTTGCATGAGGTTCTCACTGATACCATAACAAATGGCCACAGACTTGGGGACTTAAAGTACAAACATAGTTTCTTGAATTCTAGAGGCTGGAAGTTCAAAATCAAGGTGTCAGCAGGGCCACACTCCCTGAAGGCTGTAGGGGAGAATCCTTCTTACCTCTTCCAGCTTCTGGTGACCACCAATGATCCTTGGTGCTCTTTGGCTGGTAGCAACATAACTCTAATCACTGCCTCCATCATCAGATGGCATCTTCTTTCTCTGTATCTGTGTCTCTATTTTCTCCTTTTACAAGGACACCCATTTTTGGATTAGGGCCCCACCCAATCCAGTGAAGTTGTCTTAACTAGTTGGATCTGTAATTAACTAATTCGCTATTGTTTAGTAGCTAAGTCATGTCCGAGACTGTGACCCCATGGACTGCAGCCCATCAGGCTCTGTCCACGGGATTTCCCAGGCAAGAATACTGGAGTGGGTTGCCATTTCCTTCTCCAGGGGAACTTCCTGACCCAAGGATCAAACCTGCATCTCCTGCATTGGCAGGGAGATTCTCTACCACTGAGCTACCTAGGAAGCCCAGCAGCACCTTGACTCAGCCCCAAATATTCTTGCACATCCTAATCAGGCTTCTGGCCTCTCATCTTGCCTCCTTCCACAAAGGTCATTCGTTCTTGCCTTGCCAGGCACTGCTCGGACTCCAGGGGCCCTTTCTTTTCCTGGAGTTTACATTTAGAGGAGGGAGAAAGATAATGAACACACACAGAGGAAATGTCAGAGCACTTACAACGGGTGGCCGCCTGGTAGAGGGCGGCCAGGGTGGCTGCTTGAGGTTAGGAGCCAGCAGAGGCCCCTCTGGGAGGATGCTGTGACAGGAAGGAGCCAGCTAGGCTGAGATCCTGGAAAGGACATCCCAGGTAGAGGGAACCACAGGAACAAAGTCACCTGGTGAGCTGGGGGACTTGAGGGGGCTGTGCTTTTAAGCAGAGTAAGGGGAGGCACAGCAGAAGGAGAAGGGACCCGGCCTGGGAGAGGGGCGGCCACCAGCCAAGGCAGGGAGCTGGGGCTTTATCCTGAGGACAGCGGGGTGGGGTAGGGGAGTTATAAGCAGGTGAGGGGACACACTCAGTTCTGTTTTCAGGATCCCTGCTGCCCCCAGCTGTCGTCTGGAGCATGAATTGTGACTCCACCCACAGGGAATCCACCCCAGATGCTCTGCATCTACGCAGGCGAGGGATAAGGGTGGTGCCAGTAAGGCTGGATGGTAAGTCACAGGAAACACAGTTTGGAGATATTTTGAGGGTAGAGCCAAGGACCCTGCTGATGATTTGAACATAGAGGATGAGAAGGAGAAGGATGTGTGTTGCCTAGATTTGGAGCTTAAACAACAGGGGTTGGGGACTCAGGGAATCACTTCCTGAGCTGGAGGAGTTTGCAGAAGCAGTGAAGTGGGAGAGAGGGGACTCTCGAGCAGGTTTTGGTCATGTTATGTTTGACAGGCTGTTAGAGTCACCAGGCAAACCATTGGGTTTGAAAGTCTGCAGGCCAGGGAAGGGTCCAGAATGGAGATAAACTTTAGATGTCATCTGCTCAGCAACAGAGTTTAAAGTCATAGGTCTGGGTGCAGGCAGTGAAAGTTGCTCAGCTGTGTTCGACTCTTTGCAACCCCATGGACTATACAGTCCGTGGAATTCTCCGGCCAGAATACTGGAGTGGGTAGCCTTTCCCTTCTCCAGGGGATCTTCCCAACCCAGGCATTGAACCCAGGTCTCACACATTGCAGGCAGATTCTTTACCAGCTGAGTCACAATGGAAGCCTGGGTCTGGGTGTGGTTGGCCATGAAGGAGGGCAGATAAAGGACAAGAGAGGGCATAGGGCCAAACATGGGCACCCCCAGTATTCTTTTTCTTTTTTTTTTTTTTGCTGCTAGGCATTTGGGATCTAATTCCCTAACCAGAGATCGAACCCACTCCCCTGTATTGGAAGTGAGGAGTCTTAACCAGTGGACATCCAAGGAAGTCCATCCTGCAGTAATTGGATGTCAAGTGGAAAAGCTGCTAGCAAAGGGGCTGAAAAGAAGCACCCAGCAAGGCAGGAGGAAAACAGGGAGCATGTGACCATAGGGAGACCAGGAGAAGAGGGTGTTTCAAGAAAAGAGAAGTGGAAGCCTGTCAATGCCAAGAGTAGGGGAGCAGGGTATTCCAGGCTGAGCAAACCACATACAGAAAGACCCCAAGGCAGGAGGGAGCTCCTTGAGTTTACAGAACCCAGAAAAGTGGCTGAAAACTCCCAGAGCCTGTCTCTGAGCTCGGAGCCCTGGCCTTTCCCAGGCTGGGACAGGACAGGACAAACCTGGCCCAGGAGACCTTGTGCCTCTACCCTCCTCGTGCTGCAAGAGAAAAGACCCTGGGCCCTGCCTTTCCTGTCTGGCCCTCTGGTGTTGGCCCAGCAAACCAGCACACAGGTCTGTGGTCCCTGGGGATGTCTTCCGGACTCAGGGAGGCATGCACACCTGCTCGAGTCCCAGGGACTGACTCCCTCCCAGTCACTCTCCACTGGGGTGTGGGAATGAAGGCAAATCCCAAGGCAGGAACAGAATGAGACTCATGTCCAACTGGCGTGTGGATGTCAGACCCGGTGGAGACGCCTCTTTGCCCCCATCACTTGTGGCTGGAATGCAGGAATCCTGTAGGTGGGCCCAATGGCTGCCCCTCAGGCCTGCTCAGGCAGCAATACCCTCACTCCTAAATCCATTACATCAGGCTCCTGTTATCAAACCACATCATTTGGACATGGGTCAGCTCTCCTCCAGAGGGCCTAAACTCAAAGAAAGACCTCTTGGTAAAGCTGGGATCCCAGAAAGACCAGCAGGCCTGGGGATATGGCCAGTTCGGGCCAGGGTTTTTCAGGCTTCCTTGGCCTTTCCTGGGATCCGGCTCCCAGAATGAACCTCCCTGGGAAAGACTAGAGGTGCTGATCTGCTGACTCAGCAGTAGGAACCAGGGTCCTGAGATGGGGCGGCCCAGGACAGCATCCGTCAGCAAAGAGAAGGAGCTGGGTGTGGAGTGGGTGCTGGTGCGGCCTCTGGGAGGAAGCCAGGTCCTGGAGTCCAGGAGCTGAGTGAGATGAGACCCCAGCCTCCCCCACGAGCCTTCCAGCTCCTCACAGGACTGAAAAGGCAAAATGGCCTCTGGCTGGGGCCCCATGTAAGGCTTCTCTTTTTAAAAACTCCTAAAAATACACGTTTCTGATCCCTTCCAAGCAGCCCAGTGACAGACCTTGTCTCCTGCCTCTGTGAAAACAGGACTTTCAGAATAGTCTGACAGGCTGGAGACCAGCTTTCTCCATTGCCAACATGCTCCACTCGTGAACTCAAAGTCCTTGTTTGAGGGGAAAAAAGGGATAGGCAGGCATGTGTCAGATGTTCTGTATTTAATAAGGGGAGAGATTTTTAAAAATCCGTGGCAGAGTGGACACACCAAAAACAGAATCTTCGAGAGACAGAACTTGAAATAAGCAGCTGTCACATCCTCCAACCTCCTCATCCTCGTGGAAGGAATCTGGGCCTGCAGAAGAGCAGTGATTGGCCACAAATCACTGTTGAATCAGGACAGACATCCTCCTGACTCTAGATCAGTGGGCCTGGCTTCCCCCACCCACTTCCCCTTCTCCATCCCACAGCCAGACTCAGACTCCAGGAGCTGCGATACAGGGCAGGTGAGAAACCAGCTGGCCAAGGCCCTGGGCCAGTTCCACCGGCAGAGGAACTCCAAGTTCCTCTCAGGGCTCCCGAGTGTCCTTTCTCCTGTCCGGGTCTGAGATGGGTCCTCACCCCATTTGGTGGTGCTGCTGATGTCTTGTGTCACACCAGAGGCACCAAAGCTGCATCCCTGGGTTTTGAGACGTGAAGGAGAACTGACAGACCTCTGAGCCACGTGATTATCTCTTTTAGCAAAACCTGCCTCTTGGCACAGAGCTGTCCAGCCAGGGGTTATGGTAGCTGACATCCAGCCAGGGGTTACTGTAGCTGACATCCATGTGCCACCAACTGCCAGGCCTTATCCATGAAGCGTTTACGTGTACTAACTCACTCAGACTTCCCAACGACCTATGAAGTTTCCCTGGAGAAGGAAATGGCAACCCACTCCAGTATTCTTGCCTGGAGAATCCCACGGACTGAGGAACCTGGCGGGCTACTGTCCATTGGGTCACAAAGAGATGGACATAACTTAGTCACTAAAGAACAAAACAACAAAGTCCCCATCATATAGATGGGGACTTAGACATGCAGTGAGCACGTGATGCAGAAAGAATCATACACAGGTGGTTTGACCCCATCCATCTGCTCTTTTTTTTTTTTGGATCAACCCTCCTTTTATTTTTTATTTTTTTAACTTTATTTTGTATTGGAGTAGAGCCAGTTATGGGGCTTCCCAGGTGGTGCTAGTGGTAAAGAACTCACCTACCAATGTAGCAGACATAAGAGACCTGGATTCCATCCCTGGGTCAGGAAGATCCCCTGGAGAAGGAAATGGCAACCCACGCTAGTATTCTTGCATGGAGAATCCCATGGACAGAGGAGCCTGGTGGGCTACAGTCCACGGAGTCGCAGACTTGGACATGACTGAAGCAACTTAGCATACACTCAGTCGATTAATAATGTTGTGATAGTTTCAGGTGCACAACAAAAGCAAAGGGACTCAGCCATACATATACAAGTATCCATTCTCCCCCAAACTCCCCTCCCATCCAGGCTGCCACATAACATTGAGCAGAGTTCCCTGAGCTGTACAGTAGATCCTTCTTGGTTATCTGTTTTAAATATAGCAGTGCATATACGTGGCTCTCAACCCACCCATCTGCTCTTGACCTCATCACAATGGGAGTCTTCCTCTGGCCTCTTCTCCCTGCTGTAATTGTGCTGCATCTGCCAGAGGCCTGCAAAGCTAGAAACATCCTTTGTTCCTGCTTCTTTCTTCCCCATGATCCCCTCTCTACCAAGCCAAGAAGTTTGTAAGTGAAGACCTTTAAAACCCACAGGGCTTCCTCCTCCCATTTTCCGTTTCTTTGCCATTTTTATATTGCAGGCCTTGAGCATCACATCCCTGGGGCTGGAGCCTCCCCATTGGGAGGACTCCATTCCTGCTGCCACTTTCTCCACCACCACACCCATCCATGCTGCATCTCACTGATGTTTTCAGAAAAGATTGCCAGGCACCTGCTGTGTGCCAGGCGTGGTGCAAGGTGCTGTCCCCTGGAAGGGAAAGACCTGAAAACTGGTGACTGTAGCCCAGTGTCGCATGACGAGTCAGAGACGGAGGCAGGGCTGCCAGCAGCACCTGTGGGGAGGGGCGTGGCCACCTGGGAAGGTCAGGGTCAATCTGACCCCAGCACCCTTCCTAAGCTGACTTCAGCCTGTCTTTCTTGCCTCATCTTCCGCTCTCCCACCTCTGCCCCTGCACAAGGCTCTCCCCTCTTCTCTACCAAAATACCCAGACTTCCCCAAACATACTGTACTGTTTCTCACTTCTGGGCCTTCACACATGCTCTTCCCTCTGGCCCCTCAGGGTTTTTTCCCCTGTGGTCACTTTAAAGAACTCTGGCTCTATTGAAAATTTCTACTCTAAGGCCTGTCTGCTCTGCAGGCTGACTTCCCCTCCCCTTCCCCCCCTCCCCGCCACTCAGGACGCCTTCTTTTTATTTGGCTTTCCCACTACCGTTTGTAAATTCCTCCCCTAGCAATTCTTTTTTTGTTATCATTTATTCACTAACTGGTGCTGGAACCCCCCACTGGATGCCAGATACTGGGCCAGGGCTGGAATCGGAACAACGGAATGGTTGAACAAGAGTAGATGAGGTCCCTGTGATGAAAAAAGTCAGAACTGACCACCAAGCCTGTGCGCAAGCAAGTCTGTGGGGAATTTGTGATGGAGGGTTAAGAGGAGATGTGTGTGGGTGGGGGGACTTCTTGAAGAAGTCACCCTTGAACTGAGATCTGAGGGAGGGACAGAAATTAACTCCATGAAGAGGGAGGGAAAAGCTCAGGGAACAGACAGCCCTGTGGTGGGAAGGAGCTTTGTAGGAAGCATGTGAGGGCTGTGGAGGTGGAGAGGGAGTGGGGATCAGACCAGACAGGTTAGAGGGACCCCCAGGTACCAGCCAGGATGAGAAGTACTGGCTTTATCCCCAAGGAGAGGAAAGCCAGGGAGGGTTGGAGGGGCAGAGACATGACCAAGTTTGCATTTTGAAAAGTGCTGTTGGCTGTTGGATGGAGAATGGATTGAAGGAGGGCCAGAGCAGGTGAGGGTAGACCAGTGAATCCTCCAGGTTTGAGATGATGCTGGACTTGGTGGTTCTGGAAAGAAGGGGGCAGTCAAGAGTGATTCAGGAGGTAGCATCAGTAGGACTTATAGATTGGTTAGGTAAGGGGGCTCCATGTTATTCACCCTGGAGGAAGACCTGTCATGAGTTGGGCTGAGTTTGCAGGGCCTTCTCCATGGGAGAAGTCAATAGCAAGTAAGTGGACTTAGGATCCATAGCTCAGAGAAGCATGTGGGCAAGGGATGTCTGTGACATGTCTGCATGGAGGTAGCATGGAAAGAAGTGGGTCAAGGGGTGTGGATGAAATTGACAAAGGGGAGAATCTAGCTGAGTCCTAAGGCCAAGGGTTTTTATCTTAATTATAAGCTTGCCCCAAGAGGCCATGAACACAGTACCTGCTCAATAAGTATTTCTTCAAGGGATAGATGGATAGATGGATGAGTGAATGGATGGATGGGTGAGTGGATGGATGAGTGAATGGATGGGTGGATAGATGGATGGATGGATGGGCAGGTGGATGGATAGATGGGTCGGTGGACAGCCAGTGATGTCTTTGTGACCATTGTCCTCATTGCTGACTGACTGAAGCTTTAGGCTGCATGGCCCCTGATGTCAAAAGCAGTTGTGGCAGGTACCATCAACTGACCAGGCACCATCAACCCCTTTTGGGTCTCTCCATCACTGGACAAGCTTCAGGCAAAAAAACTAAGACAAGAATGCAGATGCTTGACCTTTATTAAATGTGTCCTTGAGGCTGCCTTCAGAGCTTTTATGGGGCCACTTAGTGAGAATGGAGAATTCACTGCTCAGCTCCCTGGAGTTGGAAAAGAGAAAAAGTAAATTTCCTCCCCGAGCTACTCAGACCCAGCTCCCCTCTGGACCTCAGAGAGGATGGGACTTCCCAACAGGTCCCTGGCAAGTCATCACATGGTGTGTCACAGTTCTGGGGTCTGGAGGAGAGCCTCATCTGACCCCTTGTGACTTCCTCATTGTCTGACTCAGCCCCACCTTAGCCTTGTCAGTGAATGAATGAGTGAATGAATGAGTGGTAGGTGGGTAGCAGAGTTGGGGGCCATGAAAACCTGCCTATCCACACTCATTCCCATGGAATTCAGCACACCAAAATGCTCTGGTATGATAGTGACAGCCGTTCCAGTGAGGCCCCATGCCAATAGCTTCATGTTCATGTTGGAGCATGTTCAAGCTCCTGTTGAGGCCTCATAACACCCACCTCCTCTGGCACTTATGGCCCCACTTTCTTAGGTAGGCACCTCACCCCTCAACCAGGTCATAAACCACATTGGAAGAAGCAGTTTTGGCAGAAGGCAACCTGTACACCTGCCCATTGTCACTGGTACCTGCTGAGTCCCAGCCATCTGAAGGGCACTCTCCTGGATTCAGGGCCTTATGGGTCAACTGGGCATGCCCCTGCTTCCAGGAGGGCATGGCCCAGGACATGAGGCAAGCCAGACAGGACAGTTGGTGTGACGAATGCCCCATAGGGGCAGGTTCTGAGTATTAGGTGAGCATGTACAAGGGTCTGGGAGTCCCTCTGTGTTCCATCAGGAAGAGAATGCACTTGACAGGGGCTGACCATGAAAACGATGTTTGTTCATAGAAATGCCCTTCATAGGTAGAAAGAATGTGCAAAGAGTTGGTCAACTCACAATCCATGCTTGGTTTTAATCATTGACAGGACTCATAGAGCTCCTGAAAGCTGTTATATTCACAAGCCCCCCCAGGTCAGTAGGTGTGCAATACGATATTGCGGAAGATTGATGAAATAGCTCCAGAAAGAATGAAGAAGCTGGGCCAAAGCAGAAACGACAGTTGTGGGTGTGTCTGGTGGTGAAAGTAAACTCTGATGCTCTAAAGAACAATATTGCATAGGAATCTGGATCAAGGTAAATTGGAAGTGGTCAACAGATGGCAAGAGTGAACACTGACATTTTAGGAATCAGTGAACTTAAATGGACTGGAATGGGTGATTTTAATTCAGATGACCATTATATCTACTGCTGTAGGCAAGAATCTCTTAGAAGAAATGGAGTAGTCCTCATAGTCAACAAAAGAATCCGAAATGCAAAGAATCTGAAATACTTGGGTACAATCTCAAAAATGTCAGAATGATCTCAATTTGTTTCCAAGGCAAACCACTCAATATCACAGTAATCCAAGTCTATGTCCCAACCATTGATGCCGAAGAAGCTGAAGTTATACTCATGCTGCTGCTGCTGCCAAGTCGCTTCAGTCGTGTCCGACTCTGTGCGACCCCATAGACGGCAGCCCACCAGGCTCTGCCATCTCTGGGATTCTCCAGGCAAGAACACTGGAGTGGGTTGCCATTTCCTTCTCCAATGCATGAAAGTGAAAAGGGAAAGTGAAGTCGCTCAGTCGTGTCCGACTTCTAGCGACCCCACAGACTGCAGCCCACCAGGCTCCTCTGTCCATGGGATTTTCCAGGCAAGAGGACTGGAGTGGGTTGCCATTGCCTTCTCCAAGTTATACTCATAGTTACAGTTAATTGCATTAAGAGGACCCAGATGGAAATGAGCCACGAGAAGAAGTGTGCAGGGTGGGGTCCAAGAGGGCACCAAACATCCAGCTTCCCCTGTCTTCTCCCATGGAGTCATAGTCAGCATTAATGTCCCTGGATCAACGTATGACAGTGTTCATGGAGAATCACCAATCAGGGAAGCTCCCCTGGGTCTTGGTGTCCAGAGTTTTTACTGGGGCTCCATCACATAGTATTGGAGCTCCATCACAAAGCTCCAATACTTTGGCCACTGATGCAAAGAACATCACTGGAAAATACCGATGCTGGGAAAGATTGAAGACAGGAGGAAAAGGGGGCAACAGAGGATGAGATGGTTAGATGGCATCATCGGCTCAATGGACATGAGTTTGAGCAAACTGTGGGAGACAGGGAAGGACAGGGAAGCTGGGTGTGCTGCAGGCCATGGGGTTGCAAAGAGTCAGACATGACTGAGTGACTGAAGAACAGTTACACAGGTGTGAGCAACTGCCCATGTGGCTGATCTCAGCTTGAGTCTCCAGTCTCTCCTGAGTTGGTTGATACCATGTGACTGAAAGCTTTTACCCTAAATCACATAGTTGATCCTTCTAGCCTGGCCAGCCCCAACCCCACAACTATCCAGTATAACTAGCTCTTACCTTAAATCATATTATAGGACTATCCAGTGACTCAGGCAAACTAAGCCACTCCCAGCTGATGTGGCGTTCCAAGGGCATGGAGCTCACCTCCCAGAAGGCAAGGACAAAAAAAAAGCCAGTCTTCTCTTCAGTCAAGGTTAAAATCTCTACTGTGCAGAACTGCACCTCCCCTCCTCTGCCCCTACCTGGTTCTTGCCTGTCTCCCCTGCTCCTCACCCCAGCAGACCAATTCCTTTCTGCTGTTCTTGTTGAGAGGAGAAATGCTGTGTGTCTGCCATGGTTTTTGCTGTTGTTTTTAAAGTGTCGCCCACATGCAGATCTTGTGTAGCACTCAGCAAGTCTTTCGGCCCAAAGAACACATTTTATTATGAAAAATGGTTTGGGCGACTACTTTGTCTTCTGCAGAGAATACTGTGCAAAGCTCAAGATTTCCTGGGCAGGGATGTGAAATTCACTAGATTGCAGATCCATCCACTTAAATGTGAAATCAAATGAGAAATTTTAAGAGCCTTTGACAGCTAAGGTTATTATTCTGACATATTATCTCAATTACCTCCTTAAATTACTCACCTGTGCCATGGCCCGTGATGCTCTGTAAATGAACCTTCAACCCGTCTCCATTCTGCAGACAGCAACCCCCACCCCCCGCTCCAGCACTGTTCTCTCCTCACTAAAGTGTTCTGGTGGCTCCATTTGCTGCTGAAGGGTTATGAGCGGCTCCATTTGGAGCTGCTGCCCAGTCAACTCCCTCCTCTACGCTCTCCCCATCTCCCTCTCCCGTACTGGGGGCTGGGAGCCCCCTCACCAGTGCCCCCTCCTCCAACAATGCTCCTTTCCTCCCCCAACACTGACAGAAATGGATCTGACCTTGCAAATGGATCTGACAACCTGAGTGTAGACAGGAATCTCAGAGCTGGGGTGGGGGCCTGGGCAAAGATCATCCCTGCTCAATAATTCACCGTTAAGAGAAAAGGAAGACATGGATGCAGCGTTCAGCCGTTCTCTATGATGTTAACAATTCAGTGAGATTCCAAGACATAAAAAATGCATTGATGCTCTAATTTTATAAGCTTGATGATGTTTATTATGACATCAGAGGCCTGGCCAGGGCCCCTGGGAAATAAGCTAAAGCCAGGGACACTCTGAGCAGGGCCTTCCCAGAAATGCTATAGACATGGCCCTATGAGGTTGGGCCTGGTGCATTCAAAGCCCCCAGTGCCCTGGAACTTGGAGATGGCTGGTGCATTTCTCACGAGGCTTTCCTGGTGGCTCAGATGGTCAAGAATCTGCCTGCAATGCAGACCTGGATTCAGTCTTTGGGTCAGGAAGGTCCCCTGGAGAAGGAAATGGCTGTCCACTCCAGCATTCTTACCCGGAGAATTCCACGGATCGAGGAGCCTGGCGGGGCAGTCCATAGGGTTGCAAAGAGTCGGACACAACTGAACGACTAACATTTTCACTTCACTTTTTTGGAAAAGTGGCAGGAAAATAGAAAACTCAGAGCAGAGAGCAGTCATGCAGCAGGACATGTGAACCTCCAGGTCCTCTGATTGCGCTCACAGACATCATTTCTTCCCCAGCATCCTCAGGTTTGATTCCCAGTAAGAAGGTGAAGAGGAGCTCGTTTTATATCTGCTGAAAGGCCCTGACATTAAGTTACTTGAAAGCCAGTTAAAGCGTGGAGGATCTTTGGGTGGGGCTGCATTTCTCAGGAAAGCATCCCAGGGGATTTCACTTTGATGTGGATGGTACTTCTCAGGCCCATGGGCAGCAGGGCCAAACCAGGGGCTGCTGACTCAGCATCAATGGTCCAGAAGCTGGTGAGGTGCAGGCCTGCGTGGGGTCATGGCCACACTGTGAGGAACCAACCAGGGTGTCAAAGAGAGACCAGCCTGGGGGGTCGGGGGGGCAACACATGTGTGTGTAACACATCTGTGCTTTTCCTTGGCCGCTGTTTTTGTTTTTCTCAGCAGCAACGTTTAGCACCTAAGGTGTCTAAAACTTCCTGAGTTCACTGTGTCAGCTCTGCTTCTCCAAGATTGTTGTAGCTTAAAATGCACCCACCTCTCATTGTGCTTTCCCTTTTGATAGCCTTTTCTTCTTTTCGGTAACACAGAACATGATTTGACAAGCCTCCACTAGTGACCTCGGTAATGATCTGTTATTTGTAGGAAGCTGCTTGTTGCTTCTCTAAACGGGGGACTTCCCAGCTCCTGTTACCACTGATGCCGAAGTTTCAGGGTTTGGTCACAGCAGTTGTCAGGATGGTGATTTCAAAGTGGTCTTCAGTGTAGACACCCAGTCTTTTGACTCTGTTGTCACCTTCAAGAGAATATGCTCATTTCTCTTTAATCAGATTATCACATTTAAAAAAAATGAATAGTATCTTGTTCATCAAAAAAAAAGTACAACACAGCAGTTTTAATAAATGTATTTTGAGTGTGCCTTTTGGGTAAACACTCCTATTCTTCTTTTTAAAAATATTTATTTATTATTTGGCTGTGTTGGGTCTTAGTTGTGACATACAGGATCTTTGTTGCATTATGCTGGATCTTTCATTGCAGGACAGGCTCAGTTGCCCTAAGGAATGTGGGATCTTACTTCCCTGACCAGGGATCGAACCTGTGTCTCCTGCACTGCAAGCCAGACTGTTAATTAATCACTGACCCACCAGGGAAGTCCTGACATACGTGTTCTTCATTGTGACTCCACTGGGCAGTAGGGTGCATGGCAGAGAGGCCATCTGCAGCCTGGAAAGTGCCTGTGATGCTCTCGAGACCCCGAAGCCTGGAACTTCCCAAGATCCTCCCTGGAAAGATCCACTGGGGGTGGGGTTGGAACCTGACTTGGCAAGGGTGGCCTTGAACATGGTTGTGTTGTTCAGTCACTAAGTCATGTCAGACTCTTTGCAGCCCCAAGGGCTGGAGCCCGCCAGGCTCCCCTATCCTTCACTATCTTCTGGTGTCTACTCAAATTCACGTCCATTGAGTTGGTGATGCTATCTAACCATCTCATTCCCATAGAATTCTGCACTTGAAGGTCTATAATCCCTCAGCCAGGTAAAGAGATGCATGGATAGGTGAGGAGCTGAACTTAGAAGACAAAGATGGTCTTAGTCAGTTTGTCTTTGTTACTGCCCGGTGACAAAGTACCACAGACCTAACAGCTGAAATAACAGACATTTATTTTTTCACAGTTCTGCAGGCTAGAAATTTGAGGTCAAGGCGTGAGCAGGTTTGGTTCCTCTTGAGTCCTCTCTCCGTATCTTGCTATATGACTTCGTCTTGCTGTATCCTCACATGGCCTTTCTCAGTGTGCTCACCCCTGCTGTCTCTTTGGGTGTCCAGATTTCCTCTTTGTGTAAAGACACAGTCACTTTGGGTTAGGCTTCACCCTAACAGCCTCATTTTCATCTAATCACTTTTTTAAAGGCCCTGATTCCAAACCCTACAGTAGCAATCTGAAGTCCTGAGAATCAGGGCTTCAATCCATGGATTTGGTGGGGGGAGGGGGAGGGGGAAGACACCACTCAGCCCGTGAAAGAGCCATTCTCCAAAATTGAGATATCCTGCATGAAGAGGATTTCATCCCTGCCATGAGAGCTTTGCCAAGGCCCCAGGCCTGCCCTCTGAGACCCCATGGAGGGCCTGACACTCAGACCCCCAGGCCAGGGGCTTCAGCTGGAGTTTTGCTGGCTTGTGCTTGAGTTTTATGGCTCCCTTGGCCAAGATATGGACTAGTCAAGTCACCTTGCCCTGTTGTTTAGCTACAACAAGGAGCTAACACCTTTTGGGCACCAGGCTTCGAGCTTACCCTGGGATGCAGCTCCTGTAATCATCCCTGTTTTATAGATTAAGACACTGAAGCTTACAGAAGAGAGCCTTTCCAAAGTGTCAGAGCTGGAAACCCTGCCCAGCCCTTCTGCCTCCTGCGTTGAGCACTCACCACTTGGCTACTCTGTCTTCTAGGGGTTTTAGGGTTCTGGATTAAAATAAAGCCCAGGCACAGACTGGCCTGGCTGGCCCTGCTTAGAGGGTCCTCAGGCCAGACATGACCCTGTCTCCTTGAGTGTGTCTGCTGTGTGCCATCCAGACTCCTGGCACCAAAGGGTGGTGTTAACAAGTGCAGCTTCAGGAAGTGAGCTGGGGAAGGAAGGGGCAGTGGCCCTGCCAGCCAAGCCGCCAAGCCTATCCTTTGGTCAAAGAGGGGCCCTTCACCTGCTTGTACTGTCATGGAAGCTGTTTCTCTAGTTTCCATGTGAGGCCAAGCAGAGAGCTCCAGCTCTGGAGTGTGGAAGCTCGGGGCCTCTGCTGCTCACTAGTGCACAGTCCAGGGCAAGTTACTCAACCCGTTGTGCCTCAGTTTCTTCCTCTGTAAAACTGTGGTAATAAGAACACCCACTGTACAAACTTGGTGTGAGGATGAAAGGAATTAACATGTGTAAAGAATGGAGTTGGTACCCAGTAAATATTATCTTGATGATGATGGTGGTGGTGATGGTGATGGTGGTGATGATGATAGTGATGATGATGGTGGTGATGGCAGTTCCCATCTCAAGAGGAAGAACCAGGTCTCTCCCCTCCCCAGGTGGCACCTGCTCATTGAGCTGTCTTCACTCTCTGTCCATGGAGGCTGCACCTCCTTGTCCATGAGGACCATTTCACCCAGAGACCTAGAGCACATGGGACCTTGGTGAGGTAGAAGGCCTGGGTGGAACCATGAGCCACGCTGGCGTGGGTTAAGGGGTCTGGGTCCTCTTGCCTCACTTCTTCCTAAATGACTACAAAATAGGATTTGGTTAGAGGTCCCTCTCCTCCATCTGTGTGTGACTCTTAGCTGTGCCTTAGGCTTTCAGGCCAGTCACCCTCACACACCAACTGTGCACTCCAGCTCGTTTTAATAACAGAGGTAGTAAACTGTGGTGGGAAAGAATCTGCCACAACAAAAGACCCTGGAGCATATCATGAAGACCATCACAGTCCCAGTCCTGGCCTTGGTCCTCATCCCGAAGCCCACACTGGGTGTCCTGTCCCTGGGCTCCCACTTTACATTCATTATCCAATTTCATCCTCTCCCTGCTTCCAAGAGATGTTTCATCCCCATTTTCCTGACAAGGAAGCTGAATCTCTCCAGGTGACTTGTTCTATGTCACACAGCTCAGGGCTGCACATAGTAAAGCCCACTGAATGGGTGCTTTATCACTGCATGTTATCACTTCCTGAGTGTACGTCGGATTATCCATTTTTTGACTATACCGCTGAGCACATCTCTGCATGCCCCCCACTCTGATAGGAGACTAGCCATTCTGTTTATCATCTGGCACATGTATCATCCTGGGGCTGGGTGGAGAGGGATTATATATTATCCATATATAACTATGGATGGGTCTGTATAAGCCACCAAGGAGAATGCGTGAAGGTGGTTTCTTTCACCCAACTTCTTTGGAGTCTCTTCCTGCATCACAGTCCTTAAGAGAGACTTCCAAGCTCCTAGGCTGATGGCTAATGAACGTCTTCCTCCTTCTAGATTAGCGCTGACAGCCTTCCTGGGCTAATACCGATCGTGGCAGCATGGTTTGCCCAGGTAGCAAACATCTTCTCTCCTACAACTGTCCCCTACAGTAATCTAATGCTGTGTAACTAACGACCGCAAAGCTGAGTGGCTCAAAACAGCAAGCATGCTTGCGTCAGTGCCCTCCATGCTGTGGGCTGCCTGGGTGCACACAAGCAGCTGCATTCACGGGACTGGTCATTTCAAATCCAATAGTCCCTGCGGTCGAAGCTCAGGGGCCCTTGCTCTGTCAGGTTCTGCTGGACCTGCCAGGACCCCATCTGCATGGCTTTAGATCTCATTTTGCAGAAGAGGAAACTGAGGCACAGGAAGAGCAAGGAGCTTGGCACACAGGTACTTAGTGGTTAGGCAGGAACCAGAATCCAGGCTGCCTTCCCCCACCCCAGCGCCTCCCTCCTATGGAAGGTTCAGGGGCCTGACCAGGACACTGGCAACTCAGCTGAAGTGTTTACTGTTCTCTGAAAGCCCGCCTTCACCTCTGAATCACTCAACCATTTGATGGAGAACCCTGGTCTATAAGGGACTTCTCCAGGAGGAACCCCAAGTTCAGGACACAGTTCTCTCTAGGATCCCTAGCTGTCTAGGAGGCAGTCAAAGCAAGTGGGAACTGGATGTACTCACCCCTGGTCTTTCCACAATCCTTCAGAAGCACAATTAGAAATGAACCCTCTTCTGAGGTCCTCCTCGGAGGCCCCTGGGGGGGGGGTCTTCCTCATGGTGTTAAGCGCCTCTCCTGTGTCTGTTTTGTCTCCTCACTGAGCAGTCACCTGGCCCAGCCTCTCTATCCACATTCTCCGTCACCACCATATCCCACTGAGGGCTGGATATGGGGACTCGGTGAGCAGGAGGGGACCCACTGACCGAGGGTCAGCCATCAGACCCTCCTGACCTCAGTTTTCCTTTTTCCATCACTTGGTCTTCTCTTCTAAAGTTAATCCATTGATTCTTTTTATGCTTCATTCTTTTTCTCTTCCTTTTATTGTGTTTGTGTTTTACAACTCTTTGTTGTTCAGTCACTAAGTTATATCCAACTCTTTGCAACCCCATAGACTGCAGCACGCCAGACTTCCCTGTCCTTCACTATCTGCCAGAGTTTGCTCAAACTCATGTCCATTGAGTCACTGATGACATCCAACCACCTCATCCTCTGCTGCTCCCTTCTCCTCTTGCCCTCAATCTTTCCAGCATCAGGGTCTTTCCCAATGAATTGGCTCTGCTGAGATATAATTAACATACTGTATAATTCACCCACTTAAGGTGTACGATTCAAAGTTTTAGACTATTCATTGGGTTGTACAGTCATTACCACTACTCAATTTTTGAAATCATTCATTCCTCCAAAAATAAACCCCTTTACTCATAACAGTCCTGTCCCACTGCCCCTAGGCTCCTTCCCCCACGCCCCCACCCTCCCCACTGCTTAAGGCAACTATTCATCTACTTCCAAATTTCTATAAACCTCCCTATTCTAGAGTCATATCATTTGAACTGGCTTCTTTCAACTCAGCATAGTGTCTTCAAGGTCCATCCTTGTTGGAGCAGGTGTCAGTTCTGGCTTCTTTCACCTAGCCATTTGTTTTTCTCCTTTGGAGAAATATCTATTCAGATCCTTTGCCCATTTTTTTAAAAAATTAGGCTTTCTTTTTATTCTTGAGTTGTAAGAACTCTTTTTATATTTTATATAGAATTTCCTTATCACATATATGATTTACAAATATTTTCCCCATTCAGTGAATTGTCTTTTCAGTTTATTTTTTTCACCTTCGTGATGGTGTCTTTTGAAGCACAAATGTTTTTAATTTTTATGAAGCCCAATTTATTTATTGATTTATTTTTGGTTGTCCAGGCATATGATGCCATAGCTGAGAAGCCATTGCCAAATTCAAAAGACTGGGAGATTTACCTCTACATTTTCTTCTGAGAATTTTGTAGTTTGGTCCTTACATGTAACTCTTTGATCCATTTTGAGTTGATTTTTACATATGGGGTGAGGTAGGAGCCCAACTTCATTCTTTTATATGGGGACATCCAATTGCCCCAGACCTATTTGTTGAAAAGACATACAGGGCTTTCTTTCTTCATTGAATTATTTTGTCACTCTTGCCCATGGTTTCTAAAAATACTTTTTTATTTCTTAAGGCCTTAAAGATGCACTGATTATGCATCTTGTACTTATTTTTAAGTGGTCACTTATTTTGGAAAGACACCTATTTGATTATTTTTATTAGAAGTTGATATGTACAGAAACATATTTGATTTCTTATGTGATAGGAGAGGTGAGGTTATGCTGCAGTAACAGACAACCCAAGGTAAAGTGATTTATTTCTCTCTCATGCTCAAATTCAATGCCAATTGGTAAGAAGAGCCCCAATCACCCTGGTCACTCGGGTACCTGACCCAGTAGTTTACCTCTTGACATAAACAAGCTCTCACAGCTGCCAGGGCTGAAGAAAAGAATGTCATGAACAGGTCCTGGTTCTTAGAACTTTCCCAGACTGCTTTCTTAACAGGAATCTAAATGATGGCGGGAGTTTTCAGGTACTTGGGAGAACCATCAGAGGGGCAGGATGAGTGCAGGTTTGAAACTTGAAACCCAGATCTCCTGCTTACCATCGATATGACTTTAGGCAAGTTATCTAACTCCTTGCAGTCTCATTTCCCCCTCTCTGGACAATATCCAACTTGCAGGAGAAACAGCAGCAGTGTATGTGAGTGAGTAGTGTAATAGCAGGTAGATGTCAGGCACCCAACAAACTGTAGTTCCCTTTATCCTCAGCTGCAGCAGCAAGTTCCCCTTTGGTTCCTCCTGAAACCCTCAGCAGAGGTTAGGTTTCTGCTTAAACAACTTATTGACCAGAGACATGTTAATAAATCTTTTGTTACTTGGACATTATTGACCAGAGACATTTCAATATTCACTTACATAACAAATCATCGGTCACAGGTGTTAATTTCTATAAAAAGCCCCTGGTCAATAAAATGTTAAAAAAGAAAGAATACTGAAGCAAAAATATAATGTGTTAAGATGCAACAACCGCATTGGTCTGGATGCTGCCAAGTGAACTGATCACTGAGCAAAGATTTCTTCTTCACTATTTAAAAAACCGACTCAGGTAAACTCCAGGTTTACTCCAGGTAAACTCAGGTAAGCCCCATAAAAACCGAGTGGAAGAATTTGTTTGAAGCGCAGGCCTGTCTTACCCTGTCATTTCCTAACCTGGAACAGAGGAACATGAATACCCTGTGGGTACTTGGATGCAGTATGCTGCCCAAGCTCCTAGCTTGCTCTGGAAGCATCCAGCTCACCCTACTCCCCACCTCCCAGCTTTGCCTGCCTTCCAGGCAGGGGCCCATGGAGGACACTTGCTCTGGTGACCTCTACCCTGAGACAGAGATTTAGAGGGGAAGGAGAGGGGGAGATCTTCCAGGAAGTGGGTGGCCCCAGCAGAGGAAAGTAAGAGGACTTTCCTAGTGTAGAAATGTCACCTCGGGCTGCCTGAAAGAGAGCTCCAGGCTGCTGTCCCTGACTCTGACACCAGGGCACAGCCAATGTCCTGAAGCATCCACAGCCATAGATACTTGGATACATGGGTACTTGGATAACATTTCTTTCATGCCAAGTGGACACGGGCTGCTGCAGGAAGGGTGAAGGGTCATGGCAGGCAGTGGGGATGGCCAGGTCTGAACCAGAGCTGAACTTCCATCTTTTTAAAAGCAAATCCAAGGAGGGCGGGAAGTAAAAACCAACTTCCCCACATGAAAGATAGAAAAGACTAGAGGCGTTCTCTTTAGTTGGTGTCCAGGTAGCTGAACCTGGACCCAACATCCTGAGTTCCCTGCACTGTCAAGTATAAAGGCAGGTGTTGCCCCTTGTGATCCCACCTCCCCAGTTGGTCTCTGTTGCTCCCAGTTCACTCAGAGCAATTCAACACCTATTAGCAGGGTCCTTCCAGTATGCATGATGCTGTGCAAGGTGCCAGGATAAGCTGAGATTCCATTCCTGTTGTCAAGGAGATTAGCAGTGTCTCTTTCTTAGCTAGTAATAACTAACTTTTAAAAATACTTATTATCAGGAAGACCCCCTGGAGTAGCCAGAAACTCAGAAGCCCCCTCTCCTTCCAGTCACTATCCACCACCCCAAGATGTTCTAATAGCATCTAGAGAGCTAAATTTTAATAAGTATACCTTAAGTGCCAGGCACTGATATAAGTATCTTACATCTACCAGCTCATCTAATTCTCACCCGCAGATAGGAAGGCACAGTTAGCAAGCAGGAAAATCTAACTAACACTGTCCCCAGCTACTACCCTTACATTGCCTCCCCTGGAAACAAATAGAACCTGCTCACCCTGTGCTGAAATACTGATGCATAACAATGATCCTGGGGCTGCTCTGTGGAGAGCAGCCTGGGGATCTGAGTCAGGCCTTAATGGATAAGAATGCACCTAGCAGATAAAGGGGAGAATGTGCATAAGCACAGTTGAGAAGTACAGGGGTCCAGTGTGGTGACAGTAGGGGGCAGGTGAGGAAGTATGGGATAGCAGTATGAAGGACTTGTTGGAGCAGGACTGTGAGTGCTCAAGAGTGTTCTGAGTTTGCCGGGGAGGTGAGGCACCCGCTGGGGTTTAGTCAGTGGTCAGCCCCCAAGAGTGAGGCCATAATCCACTTGCTAGCATTCCTGGTTCAGAGGCGTGGCACAGGATGGAGCCATCCCACCCACCCCCCAAAAGATGTCCTGGCTTGGTCCCTAAAGGAGAACTCTGTTTTGGCAGTATAGTCTTGAGGGTTGTGCAAAATTCTCTGGCTGTTTTTGTGTGTGTTTTTGCTGCTGTTTAGTCACTAAGTCGTCTCCGACTCTTTGGGACTCCATGGACAGTAGCCCACTAGGCTTCTTTGTCCCTGGGATTCTCCAGGCAAGAATACTGGAGCGGGTTGCCATCTCCTTCTCCAGAGATCTTCCCGACCCAGGGATCGAACACAGATCCCCTGCATTGGCTGGCAGATTCTTTTCCGCTGATCCACCAGGGAAGCCCACACAGTCTCGAGGGTTGTGCAATTTTCTCTGGTTGTTTTCGTGTGTGTTTGGGTAGGCTCTGAAAAAACAGACTCCGCCCCCATCTTTTGCGACTCTTTTTAACCCAGATGGCAGAGAGGAGACATAACCAGTTTTTAAGATAATTAAGAATATGAAGAAAAAAGGAGAAGATGGGCTCATCATAAACCTGCGTGGGTCAAGCACTTTCTCTGTGCAAGGCCGTGGGTGGGGTTAACTTAAATGAAAGCAGAAGGGGTGGTGCTATCCATCTGAGATGCCTGGGAAGGCTGCTTGGAAACGTGAATCTTGACTGAGAGGTGTGACTTGGGCTTGAGGCGGGAAGCGAGAGGATATTATGCAGAAGTATCCAAGTGAGAAAGCCGAAGCCAGAACTTTTGGACACCAGGGTTAGAGTCGAGGGATGGGCGGAGGCCCTGGAACTCCAGCTAAGGAGGTCGGGCACTGCGCCACCGAAATGGGCGTCTCGGATGCTCCTGAACTCCCACGGGAGCCGTCCTGCACCGGCCCCGCCCTGGTCGACGACCCGAGCCCCTCTGCACTGCGGCTCGGGGACCCGCCCAGTGTCCCGGAGGCCTCCTGAGCGCCGTCCCGCGTCCGCAGCCGTCGGCCGCGCCCCTCCTTCGCGCCCAGCCCTCCGCGCTCCCCTGCTCGCGGCGCAGCGCCGGCTCCTCCCGGGGCTGCATTGCAGACGCCGCCGCCGCAGGGTGCGCCGGGGATGCGCTGGGAGCCCGGGCACGCAAGGCCACTGGGTGCGGGGCTTCCGGGCGGACCCGACGGCGCCCCGGGGCCCGGAGTCGGCGGCCGGGTGCAGGGCGGCTCGGTGAGCAGGGAACACGCAGCCCTAGCGCCCCCGCTGCGCGGCACGGGCCCCCGTGGCCGTGGGCCCGGGGCAGCGGGCGCGGCCGTCGGGCTCGGAGTCGTCCCTGCCCTCGAGTGGACCTCGGCCACTCGGCTGGCGGGTCTCCTGGAACCTGGGCTGGGGGTGCCCGGCGGCTTCGCGAAGAGTCGTGGCGCGCCTGGAGCCGCGGGGCCGCGCTCCGCCCGCACCCTCCGGGCCGGGCCCGCCGCCGTCCAGCGCGGCGCCGCGCGGCTCGGGCGCAGTTCCGGCGCAGTCCCCGCGCCGAGCGGCTCCGCGCCCCACACCTGCCTCTGCCCGGCTCCGGGTGACGTGGCGCTCTTCGATTGGCCCTCGCGGCCAGCAGGGCGGGGCCGAGGCCGGTGAGCTCACCGCCGCGCCCCGCCATTGGCCCGGGCGGTGCACTCGGGCTGTGGCGGGGAGACAACGGTACCCGGAGCCCGAGTCGTTCCAGCTGCGGCGTGTGGAGCTGAGCGGGTCGGGGCAGGGCTGGGCTGTCGGGCCGGGCCGGGCGGGGCCGCGCGGGAGGAGGAAGACAGAGGCGGCTCGGCGCCAGCCCGACGGAGCGTTGGCCGTGCTTACCAAGTCCGAGTGAGTGTGCGTGCGGTCGAGGGGAGAGTCGGCCTGGCGCGTGCGGGGCGAGGGCGGCGGCCGACGGGGGCGCGCGGGGCGGCCCGGCGCGCGGGGGCGGGGCCGGGGGCGGGCGCGCGCGCGCGCCCGGGGCGTGGGGAGCACCCGTGCTCGCGGCGGGGGCGCGCGTGTTTACGCGGAGTTGGGGGGAGGGAGCGTGTCGGAGGAGCGGGTGCGAGGACACGCGCGCTTGTGGAGGCGCGGGGGAAGGGCGTGGGAGGGGCGCGCGTGTTCACGGGAGGGAGGAGTGTGTTTGGACGGCGGGTGCGCGTGGGGGCCAGCGAGAGTGTTTACGGGGCGAGCGTGCGGGAGGGGGTGTTTGGATGAGCATGCGGGGCGTGTGTGGATGGAGCAAGGGGGAGGGCGTGCGCATGTTTGCGGGGCGGGGGTGCAAACACGGGTGTTTACGGAGTGAGTGGGAGGGTGGAGGGGGCGCGCGAGCTGATGGAGAGAGCGCAGGGGCCTGGTGTGTTTTGACGCGTGAGTGCGCGTGGGTCCCGGCGTGTTTACCGAGTGTGTCTGGGTGGGGTGGGCCCACGCGTGTTCGTGGGGGCGCGTGGGGATGAGGGAGGGACGAGTCCGGGAGAGCGCGCACGTGTGGCGGGGAGGTGGGGGGCGCGGGCGTGGGTGTGCGGACACAAGTGTGCGCGCGAGCCAGTGGGAGTGTTTGGGTGAGTGGCGGCCTGGCGACGCGCGTGCGGGGAGTGGCCGCGTCGGGGGAGCGCGGGCGCGAGCGCCCGTGGGCCGCCGGCTGGTTTTTGTTTGCGAATCGCGTCTGGGCGGCGGGCTTTTCGGATGGAGTGCTCGCTCCCGCGACCGGGAGCGGGGAGAGGGGCAGTACCGCCTGGCTCTCGCCCCCAGCGCTTCTGCGGATCCGGCGGTTGGAGGCTGCCTTTTGCTAGCAGGCCAATGGAGTGAATGAACGTTTTATTAATCTGTGCGTAGAACACGGCGGGGAAAGTTGGTTGAGTTCAGAACCCAAAGATTTGGAAGAACTTCCTGAGAGCTTTGCTTACTTGCAGACCAAGGACGGGAGAGGTTCCTTGACCCTGTCTTCCACCAGCCAGGCTCAGCGTAACCTTCTTGCATTTATAAGATCTCTCCTGCTTTGGTCGCCTTGGTATTTGCACAATGTCAGAGGCGGCCCTGGTGGTTTTCAAACGTTTGGGGCCGTTTTTCAATCTTTAGATTTGTGCAGGCATCAAATATCTGAAAACATAATACCCTTGCAAATTATCTTCTCAATTAGTGGCTTCACCAGGGAACGATGGCAGCTTTAAAGCCCGTTTTGTATTTTGTGCACCGTTTCTTATTATGATTACTGTTGGTAAATCTGAAGTACCTAATTGGCAAAACAGATGCAATAAACAGAAGAGCTTTCAGATATGAAGTGCCTCGTCTGTTTGTTTGCTTGAATGCATTGTATTTCTTCCACCAGTGGGGCCAAAGTTTTATCACACATAATAAAATGGCTGGTTCATGTAAAGGAGTCCTTTTCTTTCGCGGTCTGAAGGAGCTTTTCAGAGTTTCTGTACAGAATCTGTGTCATACGAACTATTGCTTGAGAACCTGATTAAAAGAAATATATTAAGCAGTATCACTTTTCATGGTGTTTGTTTATAGAAAGATATTTCTTATTTTAAGACCCAAATCAGATGATAGCAAAGAAGCTTGTGTGTGTGTGTTAGTCACTCAGTCGTGTCCGACTCTTTGTGAGCCCATGGACTGTAGCCCGCCAGGCTCCTCTGTCCATGGGATTCTCCAGGCAAGAATACTGGAGTGGGTTGCCATTCCCTTCTCCAGCAAATAAACTTATGTTTCTCTTTTTCTTAGTTTTAGATTTCAGGAATACAACGATGTTTAATGTTCTAGAAACAACATTTGCTTACAGGGTATGCATTTCCCAAATTAATTCAGGTAGGTGAAAACAAGCAGAGGACTGCCTCGAATTCCTAAGGGACCTGGACCCAGGCATCCTAATTATGTTCCAAATAACCCAAGTGGAAGCTCAGTATTTAGTGCAGTAGTTAATAACAACATCGTATCACTTAAGGATTCTTACTAACTCTTGTGCTTTTGTGGTAAACATGTAGAGATCCCTTATTATTTTCTTCAGTCTTCTGTGGAGGGCTCTGCTGGGCCTTCCTGCCTGTTACGGCAGCTGGCCCCATTGCAGGACATTCATGTTGGGCTGTCCTAGAAAACATTGGGTAATGGGTGGAACTGAAAATTTTTTACTTCACCAGAGAAAGATGGTGACGTTAAAGAATCAGTTGACCTTGAAAGTTTCCTGTGAGAAAGGTGTGAAGCATGTATTGATGGCCAAAATTCCAGTGCTCGGCTCGGCTTGTGATCCTGTACATTCTGGCACTGCCGGAAATGTACTTTTCAGTTATCGAGAATTGTCTTTGGAAACCATCATAATTTTTCTGATGTTTTCTGCCTCGCTGTTGTGAACTTCTGACATTGCAGAGCTCTGCTTGTAGGCTGCCTGTTTTAAATGTTTAAGGGAAATTTTATTTTTATATTTTATTTTCATATTTATATTTCTTTAAGACTCAACTTTGGGTTTCACCCAGAAGGGTCAATAAAGACCATTCCGTTAAAGTTACCACCATTCTCCCGCCAGTGCAGTGGTTTTCGGAAAGTCCTTTCTTCTTCCTTAGTGGTATCCACTACCCCACCCCTTTCACAAATGTTTTTGTGTGGCTGCCATATCTTCTTACACTTAAAAGGGTTTGCTCTCTGACTTAAAGTGGGTTAGTATTTGTATCCCATCGATCTTTTAGACAGAAGGCTCTCAGAGTGGTGCCAAGTGTTCATTGTTAAATATCAACCGTGGACTACCTCAGCTGAATATTTGAGTGTTTATTGCAGTTATATATTCCTTTGCCAGAAAGCTTTTGGCATCCACATGTGATGTAGTTTATTTGCATACACCTCACCTTTTTTTTAAAAAAAAAAGAGGGTTAAGGGAGCTTACGTGCTGCGATTCATGGGGTCGCAAAGAGTCGGACATGACTGAACTGAACTGAAGGGAGCTTACACGACTTAGTGACTGAACAACAAGGGAGGTTACAGAGATACATATTATGTAGTGAAAATAGGTAAAATAAAGAGGGAGTAGGCAAAGGAAAGAAGGGTCCAGGGAAGTGAGTTGGGGACACTAATGAAGATAGGAAGGGATCTCCTTTCCATAAAGTCTTCCACACCTTCTAGAGGCATGCCGTGTACTGCCTTCTAAGCTCTCTGGCCATTGTAGAAGTGACACAGGCTTAATTTTCTCTTTATTACCTCTCACTTGTCATTTGTTGTTCAGTCGCTCTGTCATATCTGACTCTTTGTGACCTCATGGACTGCAGCATGCCAGGCTCCCCTGTGCTTCACTATCTCCCAGAGTTTGCTCAAACTCATGTCCATTGAGTTGGTGATGCTGTCCAGTCATCTCATCCTCACATGCCATTCGTTTTCTTATATTTCATGGAAGTTCTGACAGCCATTGCTGAACTTTGTTGGTGAGAAAAGTCTAAACGAGGTCCATTGAATCAATTAAAGATTGCAGGTTAATATCAGTCACTTTGAACATTTAGGAAGTGCCTGGGAACCTGCTGGGTTACCCCTCACCTGAGGACGTTGGCGCTCCTGATCGTGAAAGCCACGGTGAGGGGCTTTACCCTGCCTAAGTGGGTTACCCTGAAGTCAAATGACTGGCTTTTCTGTGTTACAAGTGCCTCCAAATGTATTAAATGAACATTTATCAACTACCAAAATGAACCAGTCTATTTTTTTTACCTTCCTTCTTCTGACCTTCCCCACCCCCCAAACCTGATCCCCCACTCTGTTCCCCCCAGCGCCTCCCCCTTCCCCCAGCAGCTACTCAGCATGAACCCTTTGAAATTCTTCCTCCTTATTCTCTGAGCCCAACTCACACATGATCTCATTAATGAACCCTTTACCCTCAGCTCCCAGATTAGACTAGTGGCTGTTTGCAGGACAGGCTAGTGCTGAAGCTGTGTCTTCCCCTACTGACCCTAGCATCATGCGACCTGGGAGGTGGGCTTTCATAAATACTGGTCGTTGACCACAAAATTGTATGCCTGGTGTTACTCCTCAGGTAGAGTGAGAAGAACGTAAGAGGAATTTTCTGAAACAAACATGACTCTGATCCTATTTCGTGCATTCAGTTCAGTCTTGCCTGCTGGTAATTCAGACCCAAGCTCCACAGGGTCTCCCATTCAGGTTCATTCACCTTCCCTAGTGGATTTGGGTTTCCATTTAAGTGGTCGTGAAGTGGCTGTAAAAGTTTTGGCCCGTGCCAATGTTAAATAGCAGGGTCTAACACCTGAGTCATCTTTGGGGCTCTCATAAGATTGGCCAAAACTTGCTGAAACGTGCATAGGTAACAGCTGTTTGCTTGAAAATAATATGGTAAGATGAATACTTGGTTTTTGTTTTAGCTTACTTCTCAGTAAATGAGAAATCCTAGGTAACTCACCTTATAGCCCTGGATCAGTGCCTCACCTGTTTTCTAAGCCTATTAGTAGTGGTTCAGGAAATTAACTTAGTGGTCACTATCATTAGTTATTAAAATCAGAATGCATTGCATGTAGTATGGTTAGTATGTTTGCGGAGTCTTTGTTTCAGAGGGGTGTGTGTGTGCACGTGCACGTATTGAGCTCTTTCTTTTTGTGGGCCACAGCCAAAACCTGTTGAAAGCCCCTGGATTAGATCATTCATAATTGTCTTTAAATCTCAGTGTCTTCCCAGTTGGCGCTAGTGGTAAAGAACCTACCTCCCTGTGCAGGAGACATAGAGATACAAGTTCAGTCCCTGGAGGGGGGGACCTGGCAACCCACTCCAGTATTCTTGCCTGGAGAATCCCATGGACAGAGGAGCCTGGCAGGCTACAGTCCACAGGGTTGCAAAGAGTCAGACATAAACTGAAGTGACTTAGCAGCAGCAGCAACAGCAGTTTTGTAGTGATTCTCTTTTGTGGGATGTGTCTGTTGTTATGACTGTCAGTTTGGCAGTAGGTTAAGGCCTGATAGAGTTAAAATACTTCTGTAAGTATTTAATTCAACAGCAGAAGGTGTCTAGCTAGGCAGGAGCTTAGTGTACCTTTCTCTGTTTTTCTGATTTATTTGGGTAATCAGAATGTTTCAAATGAGAATGACAGCTTATTTCTGCCAAAATTTGTCCCATGTTTAATAGGGATCTTTGAGTGATTCTTAGGTACTGTCACTAAGGTCTCTTTAATGAAACTGATTTTTTTTTTTTTGGTAAGTGAAAGTAGAACTTTTCCAGGATTTATTTAGTGGAAAGATCCACATTTCAGTTGGTGGATTCACCTCAGGCCCCCCTTTTAGCCTTAGGTGACAGAACTCCAACTAGCTTATATTTAAAAAAAAAAAAAAGCAATTTATGGCTCTCATGAAGTCCAGTTTGGAGTTGTCTTCAGGTACAACTGCTTCCAGATGCTCAAGTGATGTCGTTAGGAACCTGTCTGTCCCTCTCTTGGCTCTCTTCTCCTCTCTGTTGATTTTCTTCTCAGGCAGAAGTTCCCGAAGCCGTAGCACGATGGCCCTCTCAAGCTCCAGGCTTATATTTTGCCAGTTTAGCAGATATTTCTGGGAAGATGGCACTTCTTTCCCAGGACTTCCAGGAAATGTTCTGTTACTGGCTCACCTTGACTCCTTTGTCCAGTCACTTGAATAAGGAGGGGTGGTACCCTCATTACGAGACCTGACTCACCCACCCCTGGAGACAAGAATTGGAGTTAGAACCACCTGAACGGAGGAGAAGCAGAGAGTCATGGCCAGTGTCCAGGGAAGGGATGCTGAGCGGGCATACTGCGCTGCTCTTCGCCGTTGAGTCTCATATTCTCTGAGAAAGCACCCTTCCTTCTGAAACTGCAGAAGCTTACAACAAGCCTTATTCCATACTCCCATTTTCATGGTCCCATTTTAACTGAAGACTCCCCAGAATCATCACCTTTCAGTAGGCTTTTAAATGGGTACTGACTAACATTCCCTAAGATCATTTTCAGAAAATAGGATTCAGGTCCTTAATATTGCACTCTGTGGTTTGGATTAATCCACTAAAGATTTCCTTAAATACGCTTTTGTCTTTTCTAGTGAAAGAAACCACACATTCCATTCTAACCAAAATCGATGCCTCTGGCATTTGTGTGTGCATGTGAAAGATGTTTTATCTAACAGTGTAAAAAATAGGAAGGGCCCATTCTAAAGTTGATGATATTCTAAAAGCTTATAGGTAAATTGAGTAATATTTCCCAGACAAACAGTGCAGTAAATGGTGGGTAGATTCCCAGGCTAGACTGAGAACAAAAACCTTTTGAATCCATAATAGATACTCAGAATTTGCAGAAGAAAAATTTAAAAAAATGTGTGTGCATGCATATACCTGTATAAACTGTAAAACATTGAACTACCTAATCTACATACTATATATACATAGCCTACACTTACATGTTCCAAAACAAATGGAAAAATGAACTGCACATTGGAATATTAAATGAAGCTTCTTGAATAATAATAAATGTATACATAAAAGAATTTCAGTCAATGGAAACTTATTGGTGAAGATTCTTAATTTACTGGTGGAACCCTAAATGATTCTCGGAAATTACAAACTCCAGCTATCTAACTTTTTAGAGGAATAAACCCAGAGAAAGTAAATAATTTCAGTTTCTTGATAATCCTAACAATATTATTATCCATGATTTTCAGTTCAGTTCATATCTGACTCTTTGCGATCCCATGGACTGCAGCACACCAGGCTTCCCTGTCCATCACCAACTCCTGGAGCTTGCTCAAACTCATGTCCATCGAGTCGGTGATGCCACCCAACCACCTCATCCTCTGTTGTCCCCTTCTCCTCCTGCCTTCGATCTTTCCCAGCATCAAGGTGTTTTTCCAGTGAGTCAGTTCTTCGAATCAGGTAACCAAAGTATTGGAGCTTCAGCTTCAGCATCAATCCTTCCAATGAATATTCAGGATGGATTTCCTTTAGAAGTGACTGGTTTGATCTCCTTGCAGTCCAAGGGACTCTCAAGAGTCTTCTCCAACACCACAGTTCAAAAGCATCAATTCTTTGGCAATCCATGATCATTACAGTCATATTTTTATTCTTAAATTGAACAAAAGAGAGAATGACAGAAATCCTTCTGCTGTATCTCCAAGAGTTAGAACAATGAAAAGGGAAGGAAAATGTGGCTGAAGAGGTAGTTCGGTGTGTCAGAGGTTGTCTGAGGAAGAATTGACTGAACCACAAGCAGTGAGAGGAGGAGCCTCCTAAGAAGGAAGACCAGAGACAGTGGGAAGAGATGTGGGGTCAAGCAGCTTCCCACACTAGTTCCTGGGTGACATTCGCCATTAACCTACATGACCTTGCTGGGATTTGTGGTAGGTTAAAGTGGACCAGGAGCTTCCTCACTCAGAGACTGTCTGTATCAAGGTATCCTTTAGGACTAGTTTTAGTTCCTAAACTCTTTTGTTGGAATTACTTATAAGACATGCATATAAGATGCTCCCCACCACAAAAAAAAGATCAGATAAGTGTTAGGAGACACGCCTGCCATTAGCTCTCCACCAGCAGTTTATAGTGCACAGTATTAGCACAATAACTTCCCTGGTGGTTCAGGGGTAAAGAAGCCACCTGCTATTGCAGGACACGCAAGAGACATGGGTTTCACCCCGTGGTCAGGATGATCCCCTGGAGGAGGAAATGACAACACACTCCAGTTTTCTTGCCTAGAGAATCCCATGGACAGAGGAGCCTGGTGGGCTACAGTCTATGGGGTCACAAAGAGTTGGACATGACTGAAGCCGCTTAGCATGCACACACGCATTGCCTTTATTGCAAGGATGTTGAGGTCTGTTAAATCAGGGATCCCCCACGCCCCTGCCCTGGGCCATGGACCAACTTCAGTCTGTGACCTGTTAGAACCCGACTGCACAGCAGAAGTTGAGCAGCGGGCAAGCGAGCAAAGCTTCCTCTGTATTTATAGCTGCCCCCCGTCATTCATATTACTGCCTGAGCTCCACCTCCTGTCGGATCAGCAGTGGCATTAGATTCTCCTAGGAGCTCAAACCCTAGTCGGAGCTGTGCATTCGAGGGACCTAGGTTGTGTGCTCCTTCTGAGAGTCATCCTGAGATCATCCCTCTATCCTATCCATGGAAACATTTCTCCCTGGTTCCCAAAACGTTTGGGGACCACTGCATTATGTCACAGCCTTTCTTATTAGTATCTTCTCTCAGCGCTCAGTACCCAGAAGAGCCATGCTGTCCACAGCAATTGACAGTGATCCTGATCTTGATCTTGCTTCCCTTTTTTTGCTTTGTTTGCTAAGTTCAGCCAAAATTGAGGCTCACAGTTAACCATGTTAGAGGATATTTAGTGTGTATTTTCTGTATAACAGCTTTATGTGAGCTTTAGTTTACTCTTTTCATGAATCTCCATTTTCCCTAATCTCTTGTTAAGCATAAGTGTTTTTATCAGTCATCTCAAAGAGACATACCTGGATCCAGGTTAAGTGAGGAGGGAGGGAGTTAGAGAGGTTCGGGTGGGGGAGATAGGTGAAGGCAGGGAAGGGAGACCAGGGAAAGGGAAGAAAAAGAAAGGGGGGGCCATGTCAGGGATTTCTGATGGGTGTGTAGCAGGGTTAGCTCCCACTGCACTTTGAGTTGGTTATTCACCTTTTGTTCCATCATTAACTGCTCCCTGAACCTTTAGACCAGCTATACTTAGAGTGGGATGATTTTTGTTGTTGTTTAGTTGCTAAGTTGTATCCAACTCTTTGTGACCCCATGGACTGTAGCCCAACAGGCTCTACTGTCCATGGGATTTCCCAAGGCAAGAAGATTGGAATGGGCTGCCATGCCCTCCTCCAGGGGATCTTCCTGCACCAGGAATCAAACTCAAGTCTCCTGCATGGCAGGCAGATTCTTTATCTCTGAGCCACCAGAGAACCCCTGTAGGATGATTAAAGAAGCCCCATTTGGAGACGTCCACGAGGATAGCAAGATAACCCAACAACTGTTACATCCCCCCGCCGTCAAGTTGCATCCCCGTTTAGTGAAAAGCACTATAAGGTTTTTAGCTTTTTCACTTAATCCAAGGGATATTTGAATAGTGGCCTCACTAATACAGTCATTGAGGCCTCACTCATTTGGAATTTGTAAAAATTTGAAGGTGACTCGAATCTAGGGATGGAGTGCTAATGGAAGATGTATTGGGTTGGCCAAAAAGTTTGTTTGGGTTTTTCTGTACGTGCTTATGGGAAAACCAAAAAGAACTTCTTGGCCAACCCAGTAATATCAAATAGTATCAGCATCCCCCCCCCAACTCAAAAAGTGTGGAAGCGAGTCGCCTGCAGACACAGGAGAGCAGCCCTTGATGTGTTTCTAAGCAATGAGAAAGGAATGGCAACTCACTCCAGTATTCTCGCCTGGAGAATCTTGTGGACAGAGGAGCCTGGCAGGCTACCCCAGTCCATGGGGTCCCAAAGAGTCGGACACAGCTAAGAAACTTAACACTTTCACTTACTTTCACTTTTTTTCTCGAGCCAGGACACAAAATGGCCCTCACAGGGATCACAACAGTGCTGAATAAAGGAGCTTACTGGTTAAAATTTTTCTATGGGTCTGGTGGTTCCCTTGGAGAAGTATTTTACTTTGGAATAAAATGGTTAAAGTGGTATAACTTTGATCTTTAAAACTATTTCTCTGTCAGAAAGACCTATGATAAATTGTAAAACAGTATCTTTAGATCATTTTATCTGTTTTGACCTTTTAAAAAAAATACATCCAGTATTTTAAAGCAGTATAGCTATTTCTTTTAAAATATAGACATTTCAGTCAATTGATTTGAAAAGGACCTCTTCGTCTGTATTTATCCCAGGGTTTTACAGAATCTTATGGCATTGTAGAAAAAAAGTAACTGTAGTTAGTACACTTTTGAGTTCTCTGTAGAATCCAGAGTTTAAAAAAATGTGTATTTGTGGAACATCATGGACTTAAACTCTCTCACAAGGTCGCAGGACAGCTTGGGAACATCAGCATTCCTACAGTTTGCCCCGGGAGAAAGCTTTGCGGTGGCAGCTCTAAGCAATGTGTGGGGAGTGAGCTGGAAAGAGCGAGAGGCTTCTTTCAACTAGAATCCCGAATGCACAGCGCACTGAAAATCACCAGAAACTCAGGGCAAACATCTCTTGTGATTAGCAGTGTTCTCTAGAAGCAGCCAGGACTTTTTAAAAAACAAAAACAAAAACTTTTGCCCCAGGTACCTTGTAACACTTCTCATTTGCAGAGTTTTCCTTTTTATTGCTCATTTGACTTTTCCCCCCATCGTCTCTGTCCCCCAGCCTTGTCGTGGAGCACTGCTGCTAAGGCAGAAGCGTTAGTATGTGTCTGGCTCAGTTTGGTGTTTTCACATGCCGGTCCCCAACCTGTTTGATGCGATTAGGGAAGAGAGAAAGGAAGGAACTGCTTTTCATAACCTGGCTGGAGGAAAGTCACCTGGAAATGATGACAGGAAACAAATATTTTGTCCTACGCAATCTCCCTTACCTTGTCCTGCTTGAAATTCACTCTTTCTATTTTGAACAGAGGAAATTAAGTCTCTTGTGCAGTAAATGTTTATTTAGGGCCGACTGTGTGCCAGGCCTCAGGGAGATGAGTGAGCAGAGTTAAGGCAGGTGCTGGCCCCATAGAACTGTCGAGGTCTCTCTTCATCGCCCTCCGTTTCCATCCGGATGAGGTTCTGGAAATGAAGGCACACGTCTCATTTGGTTTTTGTGTCCCTCGTGGCCACCACGACAGCTTGAGTCCACCCCTCGGACCCTGACACGCCAGCACTAGGCAGTGGAGGCCCAGCAAGGGTATGCACTTGACATTCGAAGCAGGAGTCTGTCCTGGCCCCGATTCCCCATCCTTCTTCCCTGAGGACTCGGAGCAGTTTTTTTGGTACAGCTGGGCACCCCAGGACAACCTGCTGGCAGTTAATTAAATGGATGCTCGCCCCTTGACAATTCCCATGTGTTTTGTACAAGTTCCCGTCTTGGCAGTTGTGGTTCTTATATGCAGGGTTTTCCTTTACCACCTCATCTGGGCGAGACATTTAAAGTTCAGCACTCACTCACATCCTGACATCTTTTCCCTCTAAAGGCCCCATTATGGTAATGGTTACCGGGGGCGGGACGAAGGGGGGAGGTAGATGGGGGAGAAAGGATAGTTAGGGAGTTTGAAATCGACATGTCCACACTGCTATATTTAAAATGAATAACACAGGAAACTCTGCTCTGTGTTATGTGGCAGCTGGATGGGGAGGGGAGTTTGGCGGAGAATGGATACATGTGTACGTGTGGCTGAGTCGCTTTGCTGTCCACCGGAAACCATCACGGCATTGTTAATCAGCTCTACTCCAATACAAAATAAAAGGTTAAAAATTTTGCCTAGTGGTTACCTCTGAAGTTTAACATAATTTTAAGACATGTATTAGGAAAGAAATATCAGCCTTAACTTTTTAATAAACTGCATTTTATAATTGGAAAAAAAATATCCCATTGGTGTCAGTGGTTTCCTCCATCGCTCCATCCATTTCTAGAATGTCTCAATCTGTATGTATCGTGTGTGTGTAGTGTATATAGCAGTAGTTCTCATTTTCATTGAAATTGTTGAGGCCGTGGCCTCCAAGTGTGGTGCTTTGGGGGACATTAGCAAGCCTCCTCTTTTGTAGATTTGATGAAGGTAGGTGGCAAGTCTGTCAGAGTTCCCATCTCCTTTGCTCTCATGCTCATTAGCTGCAGTTCTGCGGCCTTGAACTGCAGTTGCTTTGCTATTTGATTGACAGTGAGGTTGGCTCCTGCGTAATCCGGGTGCTCTTACACTCTGGATGCCGTGTCATGATCCAGCTGAGCTCCTTGGGTTCCACTGAGCCTTTATGTGCTTAGAGGATAGAGGCTGGGCCTCTTTGCTCGCCTTGCACTGAAAGATTTCAAAGGAGAAATCCTTATAGGTTGACTTTGCACTGCTCATAAGTTCGTCTCATCGCTCTTCATCAGCTTAAAGGGTTTTTTCCCTGTTGCACCTGAGACTCTGACTTTGTGAGCAGTATGAACCATAGACCAGAAAGAAATCTGAATCCCCCATCCCGGCCAGTGAAGACGGTCTTAAGAAGGCTTGCTGACGTCCGTTTCTGGCGTCTTGGTCCATAGAGTTGGGGAGTTGTGAAGAAGTGGAGGAAGGCAGTTTTTCCTAAGGCTAAATTTAGCCGTTGCTTTGGAAAATCAGAGTGGTACAGCTTGTGCCTTATCTCCAGGCGGGCCTCACCCTCTCCCCTGCACTTGGATGTCTTCAACAGCTCTCCTGGGAGGAGCTGCTCTGGGCACTCTGGCCGCCCCTCGATTCTGGGAAGGAATTAAGCGACCTCGTGTTTCCCGTCCTTCTGAGGTCCTCTGCAAAATGCAGGCGGCTTCCTCAGCGACAGTTACAGTTCTCTACAGAAATAGCCGGAGTCATGCCTCCTTATGCTTCAGCAGCCCTTCCTGCCAGCATGGCCAAGGGCTGGCCACGGAACAGGAGACACGGCCTCTGGTCCTCGGTCCAAATAGCAACCGGAGGGCACATGTGCGCCAGAGCCACAAATAACGTGTTTTAAAATAGCAGATGGTATTTGATGATCGCGCCTTCATTCATTTACCTGCCAAGGCAAAACTTTCTCTCCTGCTCTGGCAGCGAGACCAGCGGTGGCCCAGGTCGAGCAGTTGTCATAACAAGCTCTCGGGGTTGCAGATGTTATTCATTTGTTGATTTTCAGGCTGTGCAAATCCTTGCCCACTTTCTGAGGGTGTTCTCAAAAATACCTCTTTGGTCTCACAGTAAAAATGTCCCGTTTCTCCAACAGCTGAACCTGTTAAGCACTTGTGTAACTACCTAGAGGCAGTCCTTTCATCAAGGTGTGCTGCCAGGCACCACGATCCAAATACTTCATTTCCCTGGGGAAAGTGGGATTACCTGAAAGGTGAGGATCAGTATTGATAACGGGAATTTCAGTGGATAAAGAAAAGTGACATTGCCATGAAATCCTGGCTTGCGTCTGTGGAGAAGTCAGGTCTTCCTCAGCTTTTCTGCCAGAGTCTTGTACCAACACATGCACTTACGTAACTTTCTTACCTGAGCCCCGCGGAAAGGGCAGCCACCCAGGTAGACGCCTCGAGCTTTCTCATGTGCTTGCACGACAGCTCCACTGGGCTTCAGTCATTTTGAATGCTCTTTCTCTCCCTGGGAATAAGGGATAAAATGGGCTAGTGGGTATAAAGCCCCCTGGAGCCTACTGTGGAGAATAGAGGTCACTTGGAGCCCTTGTTCCAGAGTTTGGCTGACCTCATCCATCAGTTGGCTTCTGAAGGAGCTTAAATTAGAACATGATATTCCTTCCCGCCGACAGGGTTTACCCACTCTGGATCTGGTACCAAGGGTACAAGACTTGCAGAAAGCTCGCTCTGGAAGAGATGACACATGTGAGAAAGTACCTGTAGGGACTTCCCTGGCGGTCCAGTGGTTCGGCATCTGCCTTGCCATGCAGAGGACGCAAGTTCAGTCCCTGAGCCGGGAGGATTCCACATGCCACAGAGCAACTAAGCCTCTGTGCCACAACTGCTGGGTCTGTGTGCTGCAGCTGCTGAAGCCCACAAGCCTGGAGCCCATGCTCTGCAATGAGGAAAGCCGCCACAATAAGAAGCCCTTGAACTGCAACTAGAGAGTGGCCCCCGCTTGCTGCAGCTAGAGAAAGACCCAGTGCAGCCGTAAATAGTTTTTTAAATTCTTTAAATTAAATTAATTTAAAAAACTAAAATTATTTTTTTTTAGAAAAACTTAAAAGAGAAAGAAGAATTTGCCGTGTAGTGCCTGGGACTTGGGTTCAGTCTCTGGTCGGGTAACTAAGATCACACATGTCTTGGGGCAACTCAGCCACATGAAGTAATAGAAGATCCCGAGTACCTGACTAAGACCCGATGTGGCCAGATAAATAAAGAACGACAGGTTCATTTGCTGAGTGCTCTCAGGACACAGAGCAGGACATGGAGGCTTGCTGGGTAGACTAGGAAGTGGGTTCAGAGTCTAACCTGTGCTCAGGTCCCTGTGCTGATGCTCATGACCTTGGGTAAATAACACATTTTCATAGCCTCAGCTTCCCCATCTGTTAAAGGGAGAGGAAAACCAGAGTTGTTTCCAGGACTACAAATAAAACTTGTGGAATGCCTAGCCCATGTGATGCTCAGTGATAGCTACGAATAATAAATCTGAAAGGATGTTTGAGCCACACTCTAAAAAATAAGAAGGTCGCCAAGTGGATATGGAGAAAGATGGGCATCACCCCAAGACCCCAAAGCATATGACATTCCTGGTCGCTTTGGAGACCAGTGAGCATGAGAGGACCCCTTAAACAGTTACCCAAGGTTGTCAGCAAAGACCCAATTCCTGCCAAACACCTTTTTATTTTGTGGGTCACAGGGGAGGGATTCAAGTTTTTTTTTAAACCAGATTATCTGATATAAAGTCAGAAATTGCTTCATGTTTTATTGCTCAATGTGAAAATCCATTCGGTTCCCAGATTTAAAGTGAGTAGTACAAAATCTGTAGGTGACAGTAGGTGTGGCTGAACCCCGAGAGCCTGAGTCTGGGTAGTTGTTGGTTCCTGACACAGCCAGTTCCTTTCATTAGATGCCCAAACACTTGGGATTCTTCACTTCGACAGCAGCAAATCATAAACCTAAACTTGGAGCATACTGTGGGTATCTGACTTTATGAAATTTTTGTGTGTATGTGTTTAAAACTTTGGTATTGTTTAGAAATTTTAGGTAAATGTTAATTGATGGTGGTGTAATTGCTAAGTCATGTCTGACTCTTGCGACCCCCTGGATTGTAGCCCACCAGGCCCCTCTGTCCATGGAATTCTCTAGGCAGGCATAGTGGAGTGGGTTTCCATTTCCTCCTTCGGGGGATCTTCCTGACCCAGGGATTGAACCCGGGTCTCCTGCATTGCACACAGATTCTTTACCATCTGAGCCACCTGGGAAGCCCCAATAATAATTCAGACTTAAGAGAATCTGACCACTTTTTTAAAAGTTCACTTTGTTTCATCATCCTCATAGGCAACAATAAGATAAACAGTGATATTCTCATTTTACGGATGAGAAAATTGAGATGCAAAGTGATCGTAATTTTTCTAGAGTCACACGGTGACAGGATTAAACCTGTAGCCCTTCTCTCTACTCCAGTGTTGTTCTACTCTTTCATCGCTGCTTAGTCTAGAAATGCTGCTTCTGCTAAAACAAGCAAACAAAAAAACAGGTTGAACAGGCTCATAAAGAGGCTTGGGATGAATCGTGAGCCAGACTGGCTACAAAGCCATCAGCATCATTTATCTTTCATCTGGGGTACAGGTTGGTGGGTGCACGTGTCTTGAATGTGGTGGGAAGGAATTGCTGCATGGCAGTCGAACCATCTCATCCCCTGAAGCCATCCAAGTAAATAAACTGCTTTAGAAAAAAGCAGGAGACAAAAACACACCTGGGAAGACATCCCACTGAGAGAGGAGAGAGCAATGAAGAGGTAAGGTTTGGTGAGGTTGAGAAAGGAGTGCCTGATCAGTTGCAGGAAGCAGGGCAAGGAGGTGTATTTTAAATCGTTTTCAAGTGTTGTCAGGTGTGAATTGGCCGTGTGCTTGAGAAGATGTGCAGCTGATGCCGTTGGAGCCCGTGTGGAGGGACCTGCCATGACGTGTGTGCATGCATGCACAGTTGCTTCAGCTGTAGCCGACTCTCTGCGACCCCATGGACTGTAGCCTGCCAGGCTCCTCTGTCCATGGGATTCTCCAGGCCAGGATATTGGAGTGGGCTGCCATGTCCTTCTCTGGGGGATCTTCCCAACCCAGGGATCAAACCCACGGCTCCTGCAGAGCAGACAGATTCTTTACCGCTAAGCCACTGGCTATCCCTGCATGATGTACAGGAGGTGACATTTCGTGTGTCCACCTTGGATGGGAACCTGTGTCTCCGCTGGAGCAGATAGTCCTGGGGTCTTTCTTTAACAAACACTGGGCAGAGAGTTCATTCTTGTGGAGGGAGGATGGAGTCCTAGAGCAGCAGTCCTCAAGATATGGTCCCAAACCAGAGCATTGCCTGAGAACTTACTTGAAATGCAACATCTGGGCTCACCTAAGCCTACCAACACCAACAACCAGGGGCTTCCATGGTGACTCAGTGGTAAAGAATGCACCTGCCAACGCAGGAGACACAGGTTCGGTCCCTGATGGGGAAAGATCCCACATGTCACAGAGCGACTAAGCCCATGCCCCACAACTGTTGAACCTGTGCCCCAGAGCTTGGGAGCCACAACTGTTGAGCCCATGTTCCACAATTACTGAAGCCCAAGTGGCGGCTTAGAGCCCATGCATCACAAGCAAGAGTAGCCACTGATTTCCACAGCTAGAGAAAAGCCCACGTAACACGTAACAACAAAGATACAGCAGAGCCAAAAATAAATAAATGTTTTAGAAACCCAACACCAAAAAATACTGGGCATTGGGCCCACCAAGAAGCCCTCCAGGTGATTCTGTTGCCTGCAGACACCCAAGAACCACTGGGCTGAGCAGAAGCACACACCCCTGGAGGCTCACATGCTCCAGGAAATGTGCGCTCTCGGCTTGCTCTCCATGCAGCCGGGGTCTCCGGAGGGAGCAGTCTGATCACTTCACTCAGACTGTCCCAAGGACAGGGGGCTTGCAACCCCTCAGAACTGAATCACCATTGGCTTTGTTTGAAACATCATGGATGAGACTGGGGCAAACAGTCATCAGCCCCCTCCATCCGCACATTGTTCTCTCCTCCCTGCCTGCATACTGCATTAATTCAACAACTCAGGTGCTTTCAGGCTACGGAAATTATTTGTTGGTCAACAAAAAAAGACAGGGATCTCTTCACTAAGGCATCCCCCAGTACCTGGTACCCAGTCAGTTCAGTTCAGTTCAGTCGCTCAGTCGTGTCCGACTCTTTGCAACCCCATGAACTGCAGCACGCCAGGCCTCCCTGTCCATCACCAACTCGCGGAGTTTACCCAAGCTCATGTCCATTGAGTCGGTGATGCCATCCAACCATCTCATCCTCTGTCGTCCCCTTCTCCTGCCTTCAATCTTTTCCAGCATCAGGGTTGTTTCCAATGAGTCACTTCTTCACATCAGGTGGCCAAAGTGTTGGAGTTTCAGCTTCAGCATCAGTCCTTCCAATGAATATTCAGGACTGATTTCCTTTAGGATGGACTGGTTGGATCTCCTTGCAGTCCAAGGGACCCTCAAGAGTCTTCTCCAACACCACAGCTCAAAAGCATCAATTCTTCAGCGCTCAGATTTCTTTATAGTCCAACTCTCATATCCATACATGACTACTGGAAAAACCATAGCTTTGACTAGATGGACCTTTGTTGGCAAAATAATGTCTCTGCTTTTTAATATGCTGTCTAGGTTGTTCATAACTTTTCTTCCAAGGAGCAAGCATCTTTTAATTTCATGGTACCCAGTAGGTGCTCCATAAATATTTGCACATGAATAAGTGGATCTATGACTAGTTTTTTTTTTTGTTGTTGTTTTTTTTTTTCAAATGACTTAGATTTAATCATCGGAAGCAAACTAAATGGAAAGCTTACAATAGAGAAGAATTACATGTCAGTGCCTTTTGCAAACTGAGCTGGGACAGAAAGAGACTGGGGCTGCCCCTCAACCTGATCCCTTCCAAACAAAGTTATCCACAGTGTCCCTGGCAGTCTGGCTCAGGGAAGGGGGAGACTCTGTTGGCTCTGTGCGTTGAGGTTGCCTTGTCCACTGCTCACTCCTGGCCAGCATCAGGAGCTCCACCCTGCCGGCTCTGGTCGTCACCCTTCTTTTTGTGGCCTGAGACGATGTCATCAATCCGCAGCAGCAGAACTGCCGTCTCTACTGCTGTCTTATACGTTTGCAGCTTCACAGCCAATGGTTCCCAGATGCCCAGTTCTTTCATGTCCACCAAAGTGCCTGTCTCACCATTTACACCCCAAGTTTCACAGTTCTCCTGGGTATGCTTGGCCCGAAGGGAGGTAAGTAGACGGATGGTGCTGGCTCCACAGTTCTGGATAAGGGTGCGAGGGATGACCTCTAGGGCTTGAGCAACAGCCCGATATGGCCACTGTTCCACACCAGTCATGGCTTTGGATTTTTCTGTCAAGGCATGAGCCACAGCCATCTCAGAAGCCCCACCCCCTGGCACCAGCTGAGGGTCCAGAAGAACATTGCGGCACACTTGCATGGCGTCCTGGAGGTTGCGTTCTACTTCCGAGAGAATCTCTTTGCTGGCCCCACGGAGAAGAACTGTGCAGGCCTTGGGGTCTTTGCATTCAGTGATGAATGTAAAGTACTCATCTCCAATTTTCTTGATTTCCAACAGGCCTGCCCCTGTTCCAACATCCTCTTCTCTCAGTTCCTCTGGCCGGCTGACTATCCGGGCCCCACAGGCTCTAGCAATGCGATTATTATCTGTCTTCCGGACTCTGCGGATGGCTGTGATATTTGCTCGCATGAGGTAGTGCTGAGCTAAATCAGAGATGCCCTTCTCTGTGATGACCACATCTGGCTTCAGCTGGATAATGTCCTCACAGAGCTGCTGAATGTACTCTTCTTCCATTTGGAGAATTCGGGTGAAGTCTTCCTCTCGTGTGATCTCAATGTCAGTCTGGCTCTCTCCTTTCTTATATTCCAGAGAAGAATCCAGCAACACAATGCGAGGGTTCTTGATATAGCGTCGCATTCGTGGATGGGTCACATCCTTGTTAATCATGACTCCACGTAAAACACACGAGTCTTCAATGATGCCCCCAGGTATCTTTTCTACCCTTGCATATTTCTTGATGTCAATCTCTTTCCGGCCATTCTCCTCAAACTGTACAGTTTTGACAGCATCCAGAGCAATGTTGCAAGCCAAAGACGACCACCGACTGATTACTTTGGTAGTAATGGAGCTGTTGATGATGTTCAGCATCGTATCTCGGTTACTGGTGTCGACAGGGATACTTATTTTCTTAAGGGTGCTGATCATATCATCCAATGCCTTGCGGTAAGCACTGATCACCACTGTTGGGTGCATCTGCTGCTCCAGGAAGTGCTCAGCCACAGACAGCATCTCCCCAGCAAGAATAATTACTGATGTGGTCCCATCTCCAACCTCTTCATCCTGTGTCCGGCTAATTTCAATCATAGACTTGGCCGCTGGATGCTGTACTTGAATCTCTCGAAGAATGGCATTGCCATCATTGGTCATCACAATGCCTCCCATGGGGTCCAAAAGCATCTTCATCATAGACTTGGGTCCCAAACATGTTCGGATGATATCTGCGATAGTCTTGGCAGCATTGATGTTTCCAGATTGAACTTTTCTTCCAGATTCACGCTTTGTGTTCTGGCTAAGCACGAGCACCGGACGATGACCCATCATGGCGGCGCGATGCAGAGCCGGGTACCCAAAGCTGGGGGAACCGGCAGAACCTTCTGGAGCTATGACTAGTTTTTAATCAGAAGTCTTTTGCTTCTAAGTAATTATATTACCTTTATCCAATAATACACAATTAAGATATATATGCTTGCTTTTTGGAAGGAAAGCTATGACAAACCTAGATAGCATATTAAGGAGATCTATGACAAACCTAGATAGCATATTAAGAAGCAGAGACATCATTTTGCTGACAGAGGTCCGTATAGGCAAAGCTATGGTTTTTCCAGTAGTCATGTATGGATATGAGAGTTGGATCATAAAGAAGGCTGAGTGCTGAAGAATTGATGCTTTCAATTTGTGGTTCTGGAGAAGACTCTTGAGAGTTGCTAGGACTGCAAGGATTTCAAACCAGTCAAAATCAACCCTGAATATTCACAGGAAATACTGATGCTGAAGCTCCAATATTTTGGCCACCTGATGTGAAGAGCCAACTCATTGGAAAAGATCCTGATGCTGGGAAAGATTGAACACAGGAGGAGAACAGGGCAACAGAGGATAAGATGGTTGGATGGTATCACCAACTCAGTGGTCATGAGTTTGAGCAAACTCTGGGAGACAGTGAAGGACAGGAAAGCCTGGCATGCTGCAGTCCATGTGGTCCAGAGAGGCAGACACAACTGAATGACTAGCCAACAACAGCAACACAATTATCATGAGAGATAGTTCTGAATTTGCTGAGTATCTTACAATAAAGGTTTAACTAATAAAGCTATAAAGCCAAAACTAGCATCATGTTGTTGCTTTTGACTTGCCAGTCATGGAGAGGTGTAGACCATCATCTTAAGATGATGAAGGAAGTGTGATCTGATTCCTGGTCTGTGGGGTACCATGGTCCTGATGCTCCAGGATGCCAGCTCAGTTGTTTCTTGTTTTAATCATCACCACCTCCCCCATTTGGAGTCAGTAGGCTCAGCGATGCCCTTCTGCATGATACAGTTTTCTTAAGAGATAAATAACTGCTTCTGAGTATCTTCACTAAGTGCTTCTTTGAACAGCTTGATAATATGAGAGCTGACTCACAGTCCATTGTGGGGCCGGCACTGCACACACAGTCTGGGAGCAGGAGCCAGTGACCCCTGGGGCAGCCAGGGCACAGGTGACTTAGTGTTTTTCCCCCGACCTTAATATATTTTTCTTTTTCAAAATTTAAACTTTATTTTTACTGGGTTTTAGCTGATTAACAATGTTGTGATAGTTTCAGTTGAACAGGGAAGGGATTCAGCGTACATGTATCCATTCTCCCCCAAACTGTGCTATACAATAGGTTCTTGTTGGTTATCCATTTTGAATATAGCAGTGTGTGCATGACCATCCCAAACTCCCTAACTATCCTTTCCCTCCAGCAACCATAAGTTGGTATTTTTCTAAGTCTGCAGGTCTTTCTGTTTTGTAAGTTCATTTGTATAATTTCTTTTTAGGTTCCACATATCAGAGATGTCGAATGATACTTCTCTGTCTGACTTACTTCACTCAGTATGATATTCTCTAGGTCCATCCATGTTGCTCCAAATGGCATTACTTCATTCTTTTTAATGGCTGAGAAAAATATTCCGTTGTATATATGTACCACATCTTTATGCATTCCTCTGTTGATGGACATTTAGTTTGCGTCCAGGTCTTGGTTATTGTAAACAGCGGTGCGGTTAACACTGGAGTGCGTGTATCCTTTCGAATCGTGTTTTTCCCTGGACCCGTGCCCAGGAGTGGGAGTGCGGGGTCATTCAGTTTTGACAGGCAGCTGCGTTGGCAGGGACTTGGACAGGGGTGGGCTGGGGGCGCAAACCAGGGCATCTGCACGGTCACCAGTGCAGCTGAAACAGAACCACCTCGACAGGCAGAGCGCAGCCACGTGGCGTGCCCTTCTCCCTGCTGGCATGACATGGCATGTTAATCTTGGCCACCGCGCTCCAGACCAGTGCAAACCAAGCTCCAAAAGAAGCGAGAAGATTCTAAACATATACTCAAGAGACAAGATTTGCAGGCCGGCAGAAGAAACCATCAGGACATTTAAGCTGGTTCGGCAGTCTGCGTGAGGCTCTCTGCATGCGTTCAGAGTTGGGTGGTTATCTGGCTGGCAGAATCAGGAAGAAGCAAGGAGAGTTTAAAAACATACCTGAAGGATAGTTGCTGCTCTGCTTGAGCTCACGTTCTTTTAAAAGGTAAAATTCTTTGTCTTCTGTTGGCTTCAGATGGAGGAGTGCTGCATTCTGCAAAATTTCCATTTTCTAGTGGAGAAGGCATAGAGAAAGGGTTCTGGGACCAGCTCGGAAATTTCCCATCAGTGATCCCAGGATGACGAGCCATGTCCCGTGCATCACAAGCAGATATTCATTCAGGGTTGAGCCCCCGTCTGTGACCATGCCACTGAGATGCTTAGAGGGGTCTCAGAGTTTGTCAGTCTGTATGAAATTGGGGGGAAAGATGTCACCTTTCTCTTTTAAAGAGGAAGACTTTTCCTTTGGTGGTATTCCTGGAAATAGCTTACTGAGAAAATAATACCACGGTTCTTGCAAAGCAGTCTTCCTTGTCCTGCTTCTGTGGTTTAGGAAAGTGAGATCAATTTGACATTAAGTATTGAAAACTTGCCCCTGAAACAGGTGCTTACTACCTTTTGACTTTGAGAAAAAAGTTCTGTTCCCTGGGGTAAGATCAGCTAACTCTTGTGCGTCTTCTCTTCCCATGACTTTCCCTTCCTGACTTTAGCACCCGGTAGCCAAGCTCTGAGTCATGGAGACCGATAGATAAAGTGTCTTCTCATACCTCAGTCGTGCTTCCCAGGTGGCTGAGTAGTAAAGAACCCGCCTGCCAATGCAGGAGACCTAGGAGACATGGGTTCAATCCCTGGGTTGGGAAGATCCCCTGGAGTAGAAGATGGCAACTCACTCCAGTATTCTTGCCTGGAAAGTCCCATGAGCAGAGGAACCTGGCAGGCTACAGTCCGTGGGGTCACAGAGAGTCAGATGCTATTTGCATGCATGGATGCCTCAGTATCTTGGTCTGTAAGATGAGGACGGCAGACCAGACTCACCTGATGGTCACGAGGGTTCACGGGTCAATGTTTTAAAGTTATTTCATGGGTGACTAGTGCACGGAGTGTTCCCTCTGCCCTTTTCTGTTGCGCTGGGTCTTCGTTGCTGCAGGGGCTTTTCTCTAGATGCGGTGTGCAGGCTTCTCATTGCTGTGTTTTTTCTCGTGGTGGAGCCCGGGCTCCTGGACTCATGGGTTTCAGTGGTCGCAGCACTCAGCTTCAGTCATTGTGGGGCACAGGCTTAGTTGTGGAGCAGTACTGTTTACTCCCTGGTGTCAGGACTTATAATCTGGATGACAAGGGAGGCTGATAAAAGATGTCTTCTCCAAGATACTCCTTTTCATGATTCAGATGGCTGTGTTTTGAAAATAGTGCCTCCATTAGCAATTCGAGTGACAGCTACATTGTTACAGCAGGTTGATCAATTTCCCAAGATATTTTATTCCCTTGCCACAAGATGATGCTGATGGCTGGCACCCTTGTCTGGGACTTAACCATGTCCTGAGCATTTACAAATCTGTTAATTCATTAAATTCTCTCAGCAACCCTTGGAGATAAGGACCGTTACTATTTAAGAGTTAAGGAAACTGAGGCACCAAAGAGTTGGTTTAGAGTTATACAACTATCATATGGCACAGCCAGGTTCTAACTGTTTCCTGCCTGGTCCTTCCTCACCTCTCCAACTTCATCTTCTACTGGCCTCTCTGGTGTGGACCAGTCGAATGGCTTCTGCTCCTTGAACATTCTGCCTCAGGGCTTTGCGTAACTCTTACCTAATCCCAGCTGTCATATGTGTGTGTGTTTGCAGCTAGAGCCTGGATCAGAAAATAAATTTTTTTTTTCAGTGTTTGGGTAAAACAGATATGACTTTAACATATATATGTAATACATGTAACTATATGTGTGTGGGTTTGTGTATATTCTTCTTTCTCACAGTGATCGCTTGCTTTCTTATTTTTAAATGAAGAACTTGAGCTTTTTTTTTAAATTTTATTTATTTATTTGGCTGTTTGGGTCCTCGCTGCGGCACGAGGGATCTTCATTGCACCATGCAGGATATTTCAGTGCAATGCAAGGGCCCTCTAGTTGTGGCATACAGGCCCGGTTGATCCACAGTAGGTGGGACCTTAGTTCCCGATCAGGGATTGAACCAGCATCCCCTGCATTGCCAGGCAAATCCTTAACCACTGGACCACAATGGAAGTCCCAACGATTGCTTTCTTCTACCGATTTAAATTGTGTTCATTTCATTTGTTTGCTCTAGGGGCCTGTCCACCAGATCTCTCTTCAGGGTTTCCACTGGGGAATTTGACAAAGAAATGGGGTCCCAGAGTCTGAAACCAGAACCTTGACAGAAAGGGGTTTTCTGTTCCTTTCGTTGGTTGAGAACTTGGACCGTGTTAGCGGTACGGTCTTGTGTGAGGTGTCAGGGTCACTACCAGCCTGGACAAACCCCGGTGATCGGGTTGAGTCAGTGACCGTCTCAGATGTCCATCCTACAGGCTGGACTGGGCCACGGATTAATGCCCCTTCTTTCGGAACACAGCCTCACCCTTCCTTGTTCTGCCCTAGATAACCAGTTCAGGATGTCCATCCTGGAGCGGCTGGAGCAGATGGAGAGGAGGATGGCAGAGATGACCGGGTCGCAGCAGCACAAGCAGGGGAGCGGCGGAGGCAGCAGCGGCGGGGGCACGGGGAGCAGCAACGGAGGCGGCCAGGCCCAGGTGAGTCCTGGAGGACCGCCGCCTTCCCGACGTTCCGCGCTGCACTGGGGAGCGAGGCAGGCGGCCACAAGCCGCTTCTCTTCTGCTGGCGTGCTTCCTGGATGAGGCGAAAGGCAGGGCCGGGTGCTTGTAGTCCTTGTGCTTCTGGGTAGTTAAGTCTGTTCAACAGGGAAGAAGCCTTGGACTGCGGGCCTTCTCAGTTGTTCACCTTCCTAAGCTTTAAATCACCTACTGATCTCAGAAGTCACTGCAGTTACCTGCCAGCAGGAGGGAGGGCATCCAGCGACAGGACAGAGGCCAAACGATGACTCAGATCTGCTGGGCTCAGAGTCCAGTTAGAACCTATTTTGTATCTTGTGTTCTATCTCTATCTTAAGTATAAATAGAAACCGTAATTGAATTCAGTAATTCATAAGACTTTTATAAACTCCGGGAGTTCAATCGGAACAGGGCGCAGAGAAACTGTGTTTGTGCTTTTTCAGTAGAGAACAATAGAACAACGTTATACATTCTGTCACTGTCACAGATGCTTTTTTCATCAATTCCATGAGGGATGAATTAGTGTTGTCAGGTACAGGGAAATCACCAAATACTAGAGTCCTGGTAGTCTTCAGAGTTTTATATCAATTTCTTGTAGGAGCTTCATTTTGGGAGAGTCTGCTAGGTAGACATTTTTTTTTCCCAGGAGACTCTAGAATAAAGGTAGAGGGACCGATGGGGTTTATCACCTTCCCCAATGAGTCATTACCTAATTCTCCTTCTTTCCCTTCAAGATGATGATTTTCCCTGAACGCTCACATTTTTAAGTGAACATTTTGAGTTTTATGAGACTTGTAATGTCAAAGTGTTAGTAATATTTTTAGTAATAGATGAAAACAAAGCATAAGGTACCACCACCCTCCCAAAAATATCAACCTTTTTTGGAAAATTTTCTTATTTCTCACCTGTCTTCAGAAATCAATGGATAAGGAAAGACTTGGCACAAAGTAAAATATTAAGGCTTCTTGTCCACCTGATACAACTGTTTTATAAAAAGAAGTAAACATTGTTTACTATGTATCTCATGGCTAAAATAAGAGAGTCCCACAAAGCCCTTTTTCTTTCACTGGCAAAGGCTACAGAAAGGGACTGGAGTGTAATGTCCATTGTATAGATCAGTTGTTTGGCCCCTGGCCTGTTATTTGATCCCATATTAACTGCTACTGAATACTCTTTCATCAGTTTAAGTTGGCGTCAAGGAATATCTCTCCACTTTATGTGATAGAGATGTAGCTGGTCTTGTTAATGCAAAAAAAAAAAAAAAATTCCTTTTGTTCCTTACCTGGTGACTTCCACGTGCCCCGAATGCGTCTGCCTGGTATATACAGAGCAGCCCTGCCTCGGTCTTTTGAGTCAAGGCCATTCTGCAGCAGGTCAGGGTTGCCTGACTACATTCCTCTAACATGTCATGACATTTCTAGTGAGGGTGACATTATAGCTGTTTTCTGGGTATTTAAAAAATTTTTTACAGGCGTCTGTTTTCCACATTAAAAAAAAACAAACGGTGAGGAACAACAGTATTTCATGGGGTTCGTTACTGGACAAAATAACTTAAAATAATGACCAGAGACAGGACCTCCCTGGTGGTCCAGTGGTTAAGACTTCACCTTCCACTGCAGGGGGTGCAGGTTTGATCCCTGGTCAAGAAACTAAGATCCCACATGCCTCTCGGCCAAAAAACCAAAACAGTAAAACAGAAGCAACATTGAAACAAATTCAATAAAGACTTAAATAGTCCACATCAAAAAAAAATCTTTAAAAAACACCAGAAATTAGAATTGGATCAGAGTGCCATTTGTTTGGGAGAGAAGTTGTGAAACATAAAATTGTCACAGAGGGGATATATATATATGTATATATAAAAACATACAGATGATTCACTTTGCAGTACAGCAGAAGCTAATGCCACATTGTAAAACAATAAAATATACCCCAATAAAATATACACCCCAATAAAAAATTTTTAAAAAGAAAATATTATAGACAAATACAGATGGTATTTGAGGCTAGTAAAATGTCATTTGTTTAGATGCTGGGGATTCTGAATAAAATTTCATTAAAAAAAAAAAAACCTATCACAGAGACTCAGATAAACTGTTGAGGTTACTAACTTTGATTTTATTTTTCTTCTTGTACAACTTCCCTACAACAAAGAGAAGAAAGCCAGGTGGCTAAAATGAGTGAATTTCTCTTTCCCATGTGCCTCTGTTGTTGTTAGTACTGTAATAACACTTGAATTTGGAAGTCTCTAATGCCTTCCCCAGTCTCTTTTTTGCTTTCTATAAAGGACTGGATTATTCCTGGATTTTTTTAATTTATTTTTTCAATTGAGCTATAGTTGACATATAACATCATATTAGTTTCAGGTGTGCAACAAAATGATTAAGCATTTGTGTACATTGCCAGATGATCACCATGATAAGCCTAGTTAACTTCTGTCATCACACTTATAATTTTTTTCCTTGTGATGAGAACCTTTAAGATATGCTGTGTTAGCAACTTTCAAATATGTAGTTCAGTGTTATGTACTTTAGCTGCCATACTGTACATGACATCCCCAGGACTTATTCATTTGATAACTGAAAGTTTGCATCTTTTGACTCCTTCACTATTTTTCCCACCTCCTACCCTGCACCTCTGCATGTAACTATTAGTCTGTTCTCAGGATCCATGAAGTCAAGAAGGCTTTCTGTGTATGTGTGTTTGGTTTTTGTTTAAGATTCCACATATAAGTGACATACATTATATACCTGTCTTTCTCTCTGACTTATTTCACTGAATGCCTGTAAGGTCCATCCATGCAGTTGCAAATATATCATTGGATATTTTAAAGTTCTTCTTTAGGGAGAAAAATCCCCAAGTGACAGTTCTTCTCCAGAAGGAGCTGGGGAGTCAGTGGTCCAGGCAGCACCCCCTTAACCCCACTTCCCTAGAAGCATTAAGAAAGTTACCTGCTTCGCTTTCCTCTGCCGGTTTCCTGTCTACAGTGTTTAATTACATCACCCGAGAGGCTAGGCCACATTTTTGTTTGTTGTTTCATAGTATATGCTTTCCCTGACTGGATCAGCACGGAGTTCACAATCACACTGTCAGCTGCAGTAACAGACTCTGATGCCCGTAGAGTTGTGGAAGATTCCTGTGTGCCTGGCTGTGGGTGTACCGCTAAGCTGGGCTCAGCATGTTCTGTTTCCCTTTCATGATGTCTCCTTATCTTCAGTTCTATGCTTCCTGTTTTCAGTTGCTAATCACAAAGAGTTTCTCCCCCCTCTGGCATCTGAAGGCTGACATGGTGGTGGGCCTTTGGGCCTCCAGTCATCGGAACACATGCTGTCTCATTGCAGTGCGCGTCCGGCCCCGGGACGCTGGGCAGCTGCTTCGAGAGCCGCGTGGTTGTCGTGTGTGAGAAGATGATGAGCCGAGCCTGCTGGGCAAAGTCCAAGCATCTGATCCACTCAAAGACTTTCCGTGGGATGACCCTCCTCCACCTGGCCGCTGCCCAGGGTTACGCTACCCTCATCCAGACCCTCATCAAGTGGCGGTAAGGCCGGTGTCCTCCTCACCCATCAGGAGGCACTTCTCTTAGTGTGTCCACTAGTGGACGGAAATCTGGCCATTCAGGGAGGATGGGATCCTCACAGCAAAGGAGTCTCTCTGAGGACAGTTCCACAAAGTTCTGTGAACTTCTGCCCAAGAAGTACTGAGCGAGATGCTAAAGTAAACTTTGGACTTTTCATTTCCTCCTGGCTCCTGGCAGAACAGAGCATCCAAACCACCTAGGAAACCCGGGACTTTGTTTCTTCCCATCAGGAATGTTGGCTGCCCGCTTTGGTTTCATCTCTGTGGGTTTTATAATGTTGTGGTATTTTTTAACTTTGATTCTCTGTGCAGTAACCTGTGATGCTCTCTGTTCCAGCACAAAGCATGCAGACAGCATTGACTTGGAACTGGAGGTCGACCCCTTGAATGTGGACCACTTCTCCTGTACTCCTCTGGTAAGAAATGGGTTCATTTGTTCCCCAAACTGTTCTTCTGGGCTGGCATAGGGATATGCCTGGCTCCCTTTGTGTTCACCCTTGTTAATACATGACATATATCGGAGCCACTTTGTAACGGAAATGTTTTATGGCACCGTTGAGATTGCTGCCAAGGACCAATTTGTCAATTGGCAGCAGTGGCAGAAGTCAAATAGGATTTTTTTTTTTAACTCATATTGAGGAAGTGCATTCTCTCTCTGTTTTTTTAGATGTGGGCGTGTGCTCTCGGGCACTTGGAAGCAGCTGTCGTGCTGTACAAGTGGGACCGTCGGGCCATCTCTATTCCAGACTCTCTAGGAAGGCTGCCTTTGGGAATTGCCAGGTCGCGGGGTCACGTGAAGTTAGCAGAGTGTCTGGAGCACCTGCAGAGGGATGAGCAGGCTCAGCTGGGACAGAACCCCAGAGTTCACTGTCCTTCAGGCGACGAGCCCAGCACGGAGAGCTGGGTGAGCCAGTGGCACAGCGAAGCCATCAACTCCCCAGAAATACCCAAAGGGGTCACTGTCATCGCAAGTACCAACCCAGGTGAGAGTCCTAAATGGTGACATCTCAGCACTTGGCGGATTCCCCTTTTGTTGTCATGCCCCTACCCTCGGAAAAGGCTGTAGGATGTTCACGTACATTTAAGGGTTTGGGGTTTTCTTTTCAGTGTTTCTAGTTTTCCTTTTAGCTGTTAGAATGCCCAGTGCTTCCCCCAACCCTGTTCGCCCATCCCACCCCTAAAACTGTGGGGAAAAAAAAAACTATGTTAATGTGAGAAAGAACTACAAATTTTGGAGGAGGATTATTTGAATACAGTATATACTGCTGGGGAATAAGTAAACGTTAGGTATGCGTCTTGAGTTCTGGCTTTGCACTCTGTGTCTCTCAGGCATAGAGAACGTGTTAATTCTTTAGCATTCCTCACTGTACCATCTGTCCTGACTGTCCTTTCTACTGTACTTTTCAGAGCTGAGAAGACCTCGGTCTGAACCCTCTAATTACTACAGCAGTGAGAGCCACAAAGATTATCCAGCTCCCAAAAAGCATAAATTGAACCCCGAGTACTTCCAGGCAAGGCAGGAGAAGCTGCTGTCCACTGCACTGAGTCTGGAACAGCCAAATATCAGGAAGCAAAGCCCTAGTTCTAAGCAGCCTGTCCCCGAGACAATCAGCCCCAGTGAAGGATTGAGGGACTACAGCCGGGAGATCTCCCCTCCCACTCCAGAGACTGCAGGATTCCTCCACGCCTCTGCATCCCAGCCGGTAGTAAAATGGAACCCCAAAGATCTTTACATTGGTGTGTCTACAGTACAGGTGACTGGAAATCCGAAGGGGACCAGTGTAGGCAAGGATGCAACACCTTCACAGGTGCGTCCACGGGAACCCATGAGTGTCTTGATGATGGCTAACAGAGAGGTGGTGAACGCTGAGCTGGGGTCTTACCGTGATGGCACAGAGGGTGAGGAGTGCCCACAGGCCGTGGATGACATACAGGTGAGCGTGGAGAAGGTAAGCTTGCAGGGGCTGGCCCGTCCACCCGCACTTCCTTGATCTTTACTGCCAGTTTCCTAGAGGTCTTGTTATTTTCTCACCAGTGACTGATTCAAAGTCTGGGCTTATGTATAAGACTAGTGGACTGTCTTCTTCATTTGGGCCACTCATGAATCAAACATTCTGAACTGGGCCTGAAAACCAGGGACTGAAATATGCTTATTAGAAATGTCAAGTTAGTAGATAGTGTTAAAACAGGCTCAGGGTTTCTAAGTCACTTAAAGGGGGGGGTAGAAATTTTGGCTCACTTGGGAAAAATTCAGAAATTGGTAATAAGGAAAAAAAGCAACAACAAAAATAATACTCTGAAACGTAATATTATAGGAATATGTTCAAACATGAGTCATTCCCACTCTGGAAACTGTTAATTCTATTAAAAGATTCTCAGACTGGATAAAAAGAAAAGGAAGCAAAGTATATTATATACTATTTGTAAAAGACAGAATTAAAATGAAGCAGAAAGGATGAAAATGAAGTGACAGGTGAAGATGTAACAGGCAGAAGAGTATAAAAAGAAAAAAGACAAAAAGTATAATTAAGGCAAATATTACATATATACAATTTATCAAAAAGATATGACCATAATGAACCATTGTGCACCTAACAACGTAGTTTCTAAATATTAAAGCAAATAAATACAAAGAAATGTGGTACCAGAACCACAATCATAGTATGACACTAACGCAACTATCTCAAAAGTTGTCAGCTGAGGTACATGTGAAGAGAAAATGAAAAAAATTGACAATACAATTAGAAAGTTTGATTTAGTATATATACTTAATATATGATTGTATAATTATGTAGATGTTTGAATACACATGGTAAATATACATATCATTGTTCTGAGGTATCCAAGCGCATTTGTGAAAACTGCTCATATATTAGAACCCAAGGGGAATTTTAATAAAATTCCAATGTCATTTGAATAAAAAGCCCTAAAGTCATTTAAATTTCATTGCCTTTTGTAGGTGTCACACTAAGAAATCATCTACTTGGTATCTCAGAGTATTGCACTTACAATGTTAAGGTGTTCTTATACTAACCCAGTTTTATGAAATAGAGAATTTGGGAGAGGAGTGATTACAGATAGTTATAACCTTTAGTCTCCAGAAATTCCACTTTTTAATATTTTCATGGGAAAAGAATCAAGGTAGGACTTACTTCCTCCTGTTTGAGTCACCAATCAAGACGGTCAATGTAGGAGGAGAAGAAAAGCTGTGATATTTTTTCCCTAAATGTTTTCATTTGTATTCCTGTTACAATTCTTTGTTGACAATATCGAAAATTACCCAAGATAAGTATTTTTTAACAGTTTTATTGGGGTATAACTTACACACCATAAATTCATTTATTTTAAGTGTTCAACATAATGAATGTTTGTGAGTTTGCACAAAATTCACAGTCATCTCAAAAGTCCCGTTTAGAACACTTCCTTCTCCCCACAGAAGTTCCCTGTGCCCCTTTGTGGTCAACCTCTGCCCCCATTCCAGCCCTATGGATCTGATTTCCCTCCCCTAGAATTTTGCTTCTTGAAATGTTATATAAATAGAATCATAAACCGTTACATTCTGTGTCTGGCTTCTTTCAGTCAGCATAATATTTGTGACGTTCACGCATATTGTAAGATAAGCATTTAATCATCTTTGTATAGATCATTTCTGAACATTTTCAGTTCACTTAAAAACTGCTGTATTTCAACTTCCAATTTCAAGAGATGTGCAAGAAAACTTAAAACCAAGCTCGTATCTCTGATTCTAATCGAATAGATCTACTTTAGACTCATTGTGAGGATTCCTAAATGTATCTGTTAGGAATTTATTTTGGGATGCTTGTGTCAGCAGCCTGACTCCAGTGGCTTAATAAGAATGTGATTTCTTTTTCTTGTACAAGTCCAGAGGTTTGGTGACTCAGTAATGCCATCAGGGACCTGGATTTTTTTTTTTTTCCTGTTCTTTTTGGCTTTTCTCTTCACTCCTGTTGCTTTATGATCATAATGTGACTTCTTGAGCTCGGCTGAGGTCAGAGCAGGAGAAGAGGGGCGGAGCTAGGTGCATCGGGCACCTTTCACCGGGAAAAGCACAAGCTCTGCCTACATATCTCCCAGCAGACTTGTGTATAGTCTCCCTGTCCAGAGGCTGGTCACAGATCCCCGCCTTGGTGCAGGAAGGTGGGAAACAGAAGAGGATCAGGACGGGTGGCTTATCTTAGTCACCAGCTGTCCCCTGGGCTTTGGCTCTTTGCTGCTCTCTACAAAACTAGGGTTCCCTGGGCAGGACAAAGTGAGGGGGGTGAGCGTAGTGGTCAGGTGGGAACACACTCCAGTATTCTTGCCTGGGAAATCCCATGGACAGAGAAGCCTGGAGGGCTGCAGTCCATGGGAGTCACAAAGAGTCAGACACGATTCAGCAGCTAAACAACAAGTGGTCAGGTAACCAGCCATATCACTATAATTACATGACCACGTCCTCTAGAACTGCCCAGGCCTTAGTATCCTTAATCAGTTGATCCTAGCTGAGTGTAGAAAGTAGGCATAAGCCAGATATTCTCAAAGACTTAAGGTTTTGGACTGAGCTGATTTTTGGAGATCCTCAGATCTGGGATTTCAGCACATGTGAGTGAATCATGTAAAACCTTTAGGTAATTTCAGAGGGCACTGGACTGACATGTAAGCTCACCCTCCTTCACTTCTCTTTCCCAGGTAGGGGGTGGGAGGTAGGCCTGGCTGGCTTCTAGGGCCCCATCCTAACCTGAGTGCTCTGTGACCTCCGGGTTCCAGGTGAACATGATGACCTTGGCAGAACACATCATTGAAGCCACACCTGAGCGGATCAAGCAGGAGAACTTTGTGCCCATGGAGTCCCCGGCGTTGGAAAGGACAGACGCGGCCACCATTAGCAGTACCATGAGCTGGCTGGCCGGTTACCTGGCTGACGTAGACCATCTGCCAAATGCTGCCCAGATCAGGTCAGTAAAGTCCATGGGCCTCTCCCCAGGGCAAGTTCCTGGATTTACCTGGAGGCGCAGGAGACCCATTGGATCTGAGGAGATCTGGGTAGTGGATGCCCTTATCAAGGAAGGAAGGAAGCATTGGATGGATTCCATTGCCTCTTTCAAGGACCTCTCTCTTCCTCACCTCTGCTGTGATTTTTCTTGCCACGGCAGAGTGTAACGTGTCATAGCATGTTCTCCCCAGTTCAACCGAAGCTTCACGTTGGATAGTGGACTTACTGGGTTTAGTACTTAGCCCAGTACTGAACTCATAACAGGTGCTCAGCATGAAGTTACTAATTGAAGGACACCCGGAGTCTCCTTAGCATCTCTCTGGACTGAGTAGAGGTGTATCCTTCATGATCCACAGTGGGTACCATCTTGTCTCTTTGACCAGTGTGTGATGAATCCTGCAGACCAATCACCAGCCTCTCTCCCTCATGTCTTCTTTTGTTTCAGAAGTGCATATAATGAGCCTCTCACCCCTTCTTCTAATACCAGCCTGAGCCCTGTAGGCTCACCAGTCAGTGAAATAACTTTTGAGAAGCCCAGCCTTCCCTCTGCAGCAGACTGGTCTGAGTTCCTGAGTGCATCCACCAGTGAGAAGGTGGAGAATGAATTTGCTCAGCTGACCCTGTCTGATCACGAACAGAGAGAGCTCTACGAGGCGGCCAGGCTTGTCCAGACAGCTTTCCGGAAATACAAGGTAAAAGACAACAAGAGTCCTAGGAACTTCCCTGGTGATCCAGTGGTTAAGACTCTATCCTAATCACTGCAGAGGGGCGAGGGTTCAAATCCCTGGTCAGGGAACTAAGATCTCACATGCTTTGCAGCCAAAAATAAAGAACTTCTTAAAAAAAAACAAAAAACAAAAAAACAGACAACAGAGTCCTCTTGTGATCAGGGAAAAGTCAGACTCATTCAAACTAAAATATATGCCATTTCTTTTTATTTCTGAGTTTATAATTTGAAATAAAGATTCTACAATTAGGTCACATGAGATTATTAAGAATTGTCAGAAACTTTAGTGGAATAAAACTAACCAGTAATGCGATGGTTATTACCATCTGAACTTACTGTCAGAGTAATAATAGATATCCATTATTTAGTTAATACAAAGTTGACATCGCTGCCACAAGGAATGTATGACCTGGAGTGAGGGTTTCTGGCTGGAGGCCTGGAGACTGATTGTTGGCTGCCCATGAACTCCTAAAATTTTATGGTGAAGTGTCTGTATGTGTGTTTTTGGTGGGCAAGGTCCAGAGCCTTCCACAGTTTCTCAGAGGAGTCTTTGACCTCCCTGGACATGAGTCTGAGCAAAATCTGAGAGATAGTGAAGGACAGGGAAGCCTAGCATGCTGTAGTCCATCATGCTGCAAAGTCAAACATGTCTTAGCAACTAAGCAACAACAAGAGGGAGGTGTTATAAGCCATCAGTCTTTGACCCAGAAGTAGAGGACTTAGTGTTGTCTTAGGAAGGACAGAGCAGAGCAACAACTTATAAAGACAAATAGCACAATACCTAGTTCTTTAAATCCTTCGACTGTTGTTTAATCCTCCTAACATCCAAATATGATAGTTCTGTTTAGAAGCCAGAATAGTCAGAAGGTATTCTGTAAATTCATTTTTCTTAATTTATCCTGACATTAGCTTGTCATATTTTGGTAAACCTCAGGTCTCAGTTCTGAGACAGTCAATGAAATGAGTGGTCATTCCATTGAGGTCATGGGAAAGCTGCATTTCTTATACTGTATCATTTTTTCTTTTCTTGCCTTGCTTTCCCCTGAAGGGCCGACCCTTACGGGAGCAGCAGGAAGTGGCGGCAGCTGTCATTCAGCGTTGTTACAGAAAATATAAACAGGTGAGCCAGCTTGTGAATGTGTCCTACCCACACAGCATCCTAACAGGCATGGGGAGTCCTGTGTGATGTTTGGCCGAGAGCACGGCATCCGATGCCTGACCCAAAGACTGGCTTCGAGTCATCTTGGTTAAAGACTGGAGGAAAATGTTCCAAAAGAGGGAAAAAAAGGAAAAACAAACAAAAAAACTGTCTGCAGCTACTGCCACAAAATAATTTTTGTTTGGACTGTTGACCTCTTAGTGGTATCACTTCCTGCAATGTTGGTCTGATATTGGGTCTGAAGTGAGACTCTGTGTGAGTCATTTTGCCTATAAGCTCATTAGTAATTAAAGAGCTTGAGGAGGTTTGGTATGGTGATGGGAGAAGGTAAATGCTGGTTGTTATCATTGACCTTGAATCATACACATCACATAACCTTCAGCCACTTTTCCTTTTTGGCTTCTTCTTACCCAGTGTAAAATGAAGAATTGTAAAAAAATCTTTGAAAATGGAAAGAAGCCCAGAATATCTTACACTGAGCATTCCTTAGTTAAGCGTTGTAAGAGGAGCACCTGAATTACTCTTTCGTTCAGTATTACTGCTTGTGAAATGACCTGCAGGGTCACAGAGCTCCCATCAGACAGGAAGGGAATTGTTCAGAGAACGCCTAATATACCTTAGATCTTTCAGACTCATCATTTCATTTTCTCCTTACAAAAATATCTGAAGTAAACAATTTTATTTCCATTTGGCAGGTGAAGAAGCTGAGACTCAGAGAGATTAAGTAAACATTAGACCTTTCTAACCACCTAGATAGTGATATTAAAAAGTGCCGAATTGCGTTTTGACTGGTTCATACAGTAAAGTTCAGTCCTATTAGTAGAGCCATTTTTTAGGTTGTGCTTTTGGTAGATCTTACACTTTTGTTTAAGGAATAATAAATGCTGAGGTAGATACCAGCCACACAGAATATCAGGATTCTGTTCTATTATTTCCAGGATTTGTTTGATGCCTCATGTGGATTGCCACTTTCTCAGGTTTCTCTAGGATTAAGCCTTAATTGTGAAGGGAAAGGGGGGAGTGTCTTCAGCTTATAGCCAGTTGAGTTCATGATCCCAGAAAATGAAGGTTTATTGTGTAAACGCTGACACCACAGTCCCTGTTGGGAACCATCCTGGCTTTTGTTTGGCGAGAGGACTTCTTTTTAGCAAGAGCGATACTCAGAATCAGAGTTTCAAGTCTTTGATTACAGCAGGAGTTGATTCCAAAATGTGAGTTTGTTAGTTGTGTTTTTTTTTAATCTCCACCCAAAGAAGTGTTGGCTACAACCAGAAAGATGGAAGGCATTTTAAAAAAAATACTGGCAAATATAAGACAAGTATTTTGGAAGATGAAAGGTATGAATATAGTCAGATTGCCTTTTTTTCTTTCTTTCTTTGGTTGGGCATTTCATTGGTTCTGATTCTGGTTTTTCATTTCCTTCTATTCAGCAATCTAACATTAATCTTGTATTTTCTGTTTCTCCCCCAAGCTGACATGGATAGCCTTGAAGGTAATGACACATCCTAGTCCTCTCACAAACCATTCCACCAGAGTCACAAACCTCACACCCATCACCAACCACAAGAAGGGGCCATTAGGATGGCACGGTCATTCAGTAGGCATATCCCCCCCCTCACCCAGCCACCTCACCACAGCACATCTATCCTCTGGGGACCACGTGGTTATGCTGTTGGAGTGGGTTTCAGCAAGCAGTCTTTGGACATTTTCTTGGCCAGTGTCCCATCTAAGCAATCCATCCAAGATAATTACTGTGAACCCAGTGAGCCACCGAGGAAATTTACCTGCTTCCCATTGTGCTGCGCTGTGTCTGCAAGGTTCTGACCATGCAGAGCATGCAGGCCAAGGTCATGGAGACACTGTGGGATGCAGCGCCCTTGTCTTGAAAGACTTTGGGCCAGATGAAAATGTCAAGTGGATCAGATAAGACTCAAGAGGGTTCTTGCAGCAGGGCCCTATGCCTGGAACCTTTTGAGAAGTCAGTTTTTGCCCCTCACTCTACCTCCTACACGCAGAGAGAGACTTAGCTTAGGCACAGGGGTGTTCTGAGGAGCACTTGTCCCTCTCATGGTAAGTTGGCTTCTTGTGAGCAGAGCCCTCGCTTGTGACTTCTGGTCCCTGGAGCCAGAGTCTAAGTGGTTAGCAATCTGGACAGAGCCTCTGCTAACATCTGCAGAACTCTGCGTTTTTCGTGCCTGGCAGGGAAGAGGACTCATTCTCCCTGAGCATGCCTTCGTGCCTCACTTTCCATCTCTGTGGCAGGCTGGCCGGAGGGCGCAGGGACTGGCTCCTAAGTGGTCCCCGGCTCTGGGGCCACCTTCCAGGTTTCATGCTTTACCCCTGTGTTGGTCTGACGAGCATTAATCTTTTGCAGGTTAAAGTGGCTTAAAGGTGTCAGCGTTTCATGATAAGCCTTGTATTTGGGACCTTGTAACTCAGAAATATGTCGTGTGGAACTGCTAGTTAGAAGTCAGATGCTGCCTGCTAAGTGGATTTGTGTTTGGCAGGAATTGGGAAGCATCCAAAAAGGATTAATTAAAAATGTTTCCAAATCGGATAGGAAATATTCATCTTCAACATGTAAAGTTTTACTTCCTGGAACTTCCCTGGTGGTCCAGAGATTAAGACTCCACACTGCTAATGCAGGGGGCACGGGTTCAATCACTGGTTGGGAACTAAGATCCCACCTGCCAAGCAGCTTTGGCCAAAGCAAAAAACAAACAAACAAAATCATTAAATTTTAATTCCTAAATATGTTTTTTCAACTCAGATGTCTCAATTTACTGCTGTTAAAACTTTTTTGCAAGAAGGGTAAGCAGTTTTGATATTTGAGGTGGGGGAAAACACATTTAAAGCAGTGCATTGTCTGAAGGCGACTCTTAAAGTAACATTTTGCCTTTTGGAAAGGTAGGTGGAAAGAAGCCTCATTTGCCTGTTTTATGATGAAAACCAGAACAGAACACGAAAAGAAAGAGAAAAGTAGTTTTCCTTCTTGCCGTCCTCACCCGGGCGGCTCGGAGGACAGCCCACCTGTGTGGCTCCCCTTGTTACTGCTCTGCTTCTCCTTGTGCCCCTACAGTATGCACTTTACAAAAAGATGACCCAGGCTGCCATCCTGATCCAGAGCAAATTCCGGAGTTACTATGAACAAAAAAAATTCCAGCAGAGCCGGCGTGCCGCTGTGCTGATCCAGAAGTTCTACCGGAGTTATAAGAAGTGTGGCAAGAGACGGCAGGCGCGCCGGACAGCAGTCATCGTACAGCAGAAGCTCAGGTGGGTGGAGATCGGGTGGCAGCCAGGAGAAGCCCGACTCGGGCAAAAGAGCAGCCCCTTGCAGATGTGCGGGTCTGTCTGCACAGGGAGCAAAGCATCCTTCAGTGATTTCCTCCCAGAGCAGTCTAGAGGCTGTGTTACCGTAGTTACACCTGTGCCCTTTGCCCAGTTTGGTCCATTTAGCTCCTTCTGTCTCTCTCCACTCCCCGCCCAATCATTCTGATGTCCCATCAGGTTTTAATTTGTATCAGAACCTGCAAGGACCACAGTTCCTACTCAGAAAGGTGGCACCCTAATATAGTCAACTGGGGCCGCCCAGGTGGCGCAGTAGTAAAGAACCTGCCTGCCAGTGCAGGAGACAAAAGAGATGTGGGTTCGATCCCTGGGTCAGAAAGATCTCCTGGGGGAGGAAATGACAACCCTCTCTAGTATTCCTGCCTGGAGAATCCCATGGACAGAGGAGCCTGGCGGGCTGCAGTCCAGGGGTCGCATAGAGTTGGACAGGACTTAGCACACAGTGCGCGGGTGACACGAGACCCAAGACCTTGGAAAAGTAAGTAGAGCTGAGCTATTCCATTTTGTAGAGAGTCATAAAGAGTTTTAGCACTAGAAAATACAGTGACCAAAGTTTAGAAAACAGTAGCCCAGGGACTTCCTGGTGGTCCAGTAGTTAAAAACTTCACCTTCCAATGCAGGGGGTATGGGTTCGATTCCCTGGTGAGAGAGCTAAGATCCCACATGCCTTGCAGCCAAAAAAAAAAAAAAAAAAAAACCCATAAAGTAGAAGCAGTAGGGGTAACCAGTTCAATTTGTTGTTGTTCAGTCGCTAAGTTGTGTCCTACTCTTTGCGACTCCATGGCCTGCAGCCCACCCGGCTCCTCTGTCTTTCACTGTCTCTCAGAGTTTGCTCAGGTTCATGCCCATTGAGTTGGTGATGCTATCCTCTGCTGCCCCCTTCTCCTTTTGCCTTCAATCTTTCCTAGCGCCAGTGTCTTTTCCAATGAGTCAGCTCTTAGGTTCTTTATTGAACAAATTCAATAAAGAATTTAAAAATGGTCCACATAAAAAAAAAAAAAAGTCTTAAAATAATAGCCCAAAGAGAGAATGAATGTCTTAACTGAGAACAGCCCAAACACAGGCAAATGAGTGTCTGTCTAATTCCATTTTCAACAAATCGAGCTTATAAAGACTTGAGGAGTAGTAACAGGATATCTTATTTTCAGTCCTTCCGTTGTCTCCCTTTGAGTGGTGAAAGCATTTGTACTCCCCTCATTCCATCTCTCCCAGTGATGCTCAGACTCAAATCAGTGAGACAGGCTTGTGCTGTTGGATTTGCTACATGAACTGTTGGGTTAAAAGTTCTCTCGCACCACTGACTTGCTTTTAGCTTTCACACACGGAACTTCACAGCACCGTTCTCGTGACAGTAATTCATATTCTGGCTTTTTCAGGAGCAGTTTGCTAACCAAAAAGCAGGACCAGGCTGCTCGAAAAATAATGAGGTTTCTACGCCGTTGTCGCCACAGGTACATTTACCCTCATTTTGACATTTTCGTCATCTAGAAGAATGAAATCACCCACATTGCCTTAACCACTCATAAACTCCTAGGTGAAGCTAACCAACCCCTCGCCCCACAAATAATCAGGCTAAAATGACACCAGGATAACAGAACTCTTTATCTAGGGACAGAGTCGTGAGAACCCTGCTCTCTGTTCCAGACGATGCTGTGTGTGTATTGAGTCACAGGGATCGTGCCAGTGTTTTTCTGTTTTGGTTCGAGGAGAACTTAGCTGACTAGCTTTTCATTCCAGATTTTTCTTCAGCAGTGTGCTCTTCACTCTAAACCCTTACTGTGCTAATGTGTGTCCAAACAGAAAAGACAAAAGTTTCTCTTCTGAAGGAAAGGATGGGAAATCACTAGTACCAAGTTTTCTGATGTAGTTTCCACTGGATAACTTGTGCCCTCTGCTGGTGGTGTCAGGCCTAACACCCTCCATCAACCGATCAATTCCCAGTATTCTGTGACGGGAAACAGGAGAGGTGGTTGGAAGGAAACTGGGCAAGAAAGGACAGGCACCTTGAGAGCTAAACCTTTCGCTCTGTTTTCCCGAGCTTGAGATGCCTTGGTGAAGACTGGGTCCTTGACTCAGATTTCAGGGGCCGGTGAACCGCGTGTTTGTTTTCTTTACATGGGTTAATGTTCTGTCCTCACTTCTGTGACACTGGCCGTCTGAGCTGTGTTCAGACGACTCTCCACATGGTTTTGTTGTTTTTCCATCCATCAGGAGCCATGCAGTTCACAGACCCAAACTTGAAAGCAAGCTCTTTAATGTCTGATTTCTTCCCATTTAATTGTACCCAGAGCCCAAGCTTTCTGGGTGTAGTGTGACTCCTCAGAGGTTTCACTTTAGTGTTTTTCCTCCTCAAATTGTCTGCTTGCTAACTTTGGCAATATTTTAACTCTGAAACTTACTAGGGGTTAATGGGCTACTTGTGTGCACGTTTACTTATATTAACAAAATAATTTGTTTATATGAACACGGAAGGGAAAGTGGACAGAGCTACACATGCACAGTAATAATTAAAAGGAACATTCTTTAGGATATATACAGTGCTCTCTAGCCAGGATTGCTGCCAGGGCAGCTGAGGCACTTTTACCATATTCCTCTGCAGTCCTTTTGCTCTCCACCTGCGGTGATGGGGGTTCTCCCCATGATTAGCTAAGTGATGAGACATCCCATATCAATGCTCTGAAATAGCAAGTCTTGTTAGAAAATGCATATAAAAATATGGGGCAGGACCAGGACATAATGAAAGGAATTCTCCAGGCCTTACCAAAATCAGTCTCTTCCTTATGATTTAGTCACACCTGCCTTAGAGGACTTGCAGCCAAATCAAGGAGTTGCTCTTCCTTTGGTGACAATACCAGGGCCTTCCCTGTGCCTTTTCCATGCGTGTTCACAGTCTTCTCCCTTCTCCCTCTTCCTCCCACAAAACAAAAAGCCCAGGAGGATTCTCCCCAGCACCACTGAGTCTGTGGTTAACACTCTCCCAGCAGATTTGATCTTCAAGAAAAACCCCCTCAACATTGCTCTTCCTTAAGCCACATCAGACAAATATGTTCTCAAGTTGAATTCTCCTTGGTTCTTCTGTATCCTCGAACTTTGAAAATATCCATACGTAATGCCTCTTGGGCTTCCAGTTGGTTCAGGGGTAAACAGTCCTCCTGCCAATGCAGTAGATGCGGGTTCGCTTTCTGGGTCGGGAAGATCCCCTGGAGGAGGACATGGCTACCCACTCCAGTATTCGTGCCTGGAGAATCCCTTGGACGGAGGAGCCTCGTGGGCTACACGGGGTCGCAAAGACTAGGACACGACTGAGCTACTGAACAACTAATGCCTCCTTGGTGAATGTGAGCAAAGCTGCTCAATACAGTCCTATTTTCTTCTTCTTTTTTTTGGCCTCAACCTACTGTGTTTTCATTGGGTGAACTGAGAGGGTAAGAACTTATAAATGCCCAAAAGTCTGCTTCATATAGGAGCCTGGGTGAAGGAATGGTTTCACTCATGTTTTTAAGAGTTCTCCTTTTTCAGACTGGTAGAGAAGCATTTCATGAGGATTTTGTCTTTCTTCAGCCTTTATTTTTTTTTTACCAGGAATAACCTCATGAAGCTAAGAAGAAGATTTGTTATGAAGAAAGTATCAGATTCTGGGTCTGAATTTCTGTTCAGTATTTGGGATTAAACAATGACCTCTCTTGGCTCTTTTTTTTTTTTTTTTTCACTTGCCCCTTGATATTCCAGATGTTAGAAAAAATGTACAGGCAAATTGGAGTAACCTTTGTCTACTAGGCATGGTCAGTATTCACTTTCCATGCCTATATAGTCAATGAAGGAACTTGAAGAAATCCTAAAAATCTATCCTGGAAGTTTGAACTCACTTCCCCTAGAATAAGTGTCACTTTGTTGCTGTTCCATCCAGGATATTGAATATTATCTTAAGAGAGACTATCATCTGTATTGTCCCTTAGAAGCATTAAAACAGGAAATCTCCTATGATGCCCTCTCAGAAAAGGTAGGTAGGAAGTGGCATTGGGAGTCAGCAAGTGTCCCATTTCTTAAGGATTTTACCAAGTCATGTGACCTCAACATTTTTAGACCGAAAAATAAATTGGTGACTTTCCTACATGCTCATTTCACATCTCCCACCACCACTCTCCTTTTCTTTCTTTCCAGAAAAAAAAAGGAACTACTTTATAGTCTTTTTTTGGTTGTTGTTGAAATAAAGCTATTTATAAGATTTCTGTTGTGACCCTCACATGCTAATAGCTCTTTGGTGTTGTTTTACTGTCTAAAGCCCCCTGGTGGACCATAGGCTGTACAAAAGGGTGAGTGTAGCTGCCTGCTAGCCAGTTTATCTTTACCTTCCATTTTCAATATTTTGCTTTTTGCTTGCTTGCATGGGGCTGCAGCCTAGGTATGCCAGTAAAGTTTCACATCCATTTCGAATGAAATAAAATAAAAACTAACCCTGACTACTAACACTGCTACTTTATACAACAGGAGAACAGTCACATACAGACATACATAGATGCATGAGCAGGTGAAAGGCCCTGAAGCCACTCTAGCACTTGGTGGGAGAAGCCTTCCGTATGAAAAAGGTGGCTGGTGGGACACGTTTAAATCTAAACAAGGCTGCACTAGAAGGAAATCCTTAAGCAAGTGGTAATTGGTGATGAAAATAATCTACATGAAATTCAACTACTTCTGTGTGGAAATTTCTAAAGCAAGAAGGCTTGCTAGGTGATACTGACGTTTTTCTTTTAACTCATCTGTTTCCTATTTAGAGTTACATAGTTTCATTTTCTAACTCTTCCTTTCCTAGTGCTAGGAGGTAAGTCAATACCTAGAGCCAAGCCAGTACCCAGAGCTGTGCTTCCTGAACCGGCCCAGTACGTTCATTATCCAAAAGGGAGTGAACCCAACTTCCAACTTTAATGACAGTGCTGAAGAAAGACAGGGTGGTGTGAAGTGTCTGAAACCTGTACATTCTGTATTACGGTCCCGAGTGGATGTTCCAAGAAAATGTGTGTTTTAAAGAAATGAAGCGGTAGTTCAGTGGACCGTGTGAGTGTCAGTGAGATTTTTAGAATCTGATGCTGATTTGTAAGTATGCACAGACATGACTGTAACAAGTCTTTGCTGTTATTGTTCAGTCACTAAATCATGTCCAACTCTTTGTGATCCCATGAACTGCAGCATGCCAGGCTTCCCTGTCCTTTACTGTCTCCTGGAGTTTGCTCAAACACATCTTAAGTTATAATAAAGGATGTAGCGGGCAGAAAACTGTTTTTTAAAAGCCAGAAATTGAATTCACTAAAATCAGACTTGAATTTAGGTTAACTAGACAACTTTTGTCCTAGAGATAGTCTTAAGATGCATTTAAAAATCTAACATGGCAGAAAAATAAAGTAAAATAAAACATGGCAGTTACCTCTATCAACTCAACTACATCCAACATCCTCCCTTCTTACCTTATGCTAACACTGTATTTAATCACTTACAAGATTTCTGAGAAAAGATCATGCTTCAGAAATTCCCAAACTTCTAATGTCTTTGGAGATGTTCTTTCCCATATAACCACATTTGTGTTGATGCTAATATTTATTCATTATATTTTAATCCAAACATTCAAAGGCCTTTTAATTAAAAGGCCAGGTAATAAATGTCTGTTGCAATATAGCAGTTCCCCTTATCCATGGGGGACACATGCCACGACCCCGATGGATGCCTAGTGGATGGGTAGTACCAGACCCTAAACATACATACATATATATGCTAGGTTTTCGCCTATACTGACAGGCAGTTCACATATGCAGCATGGGTGTGCTGGACAAAAGGGTGATCCACGTCCCAGGCAGGACCAAGATTTTACCACGCTACTCAGACAGCACACAATTTAAAACTCATGAATTGTTTATTTCTGGAGTTTTCCACTTAATATTTTCAGACCACAGTTGACCTGTGGCAGCTAAAACCTTGGAAAGCAAAACCACAGATAAGGAGAGGATCACTGTATCTAGTTCCGCCATCGAAGCATCAGAACAGCCACAGACAGTCCCATCAGTGGAGAGTCGTGGCTGTATTCCAATAAAACTTTATTACACACATTTGCATTGGGCTGGATTTGGTCCACAGACTGTAGTTTGCTGACCTAGGGTGACAGGAGAATTGAGTTTTTATACATTCTTCCTAAATCAAGATCCCAGGTGGCTCAGTGGTAAAGAATCTTCCTGCCAATGCAGGAGACTTGGGTTCAGTCCCTGGGTCAGGAAGATCCCCTGGAAAAGTAAATGGTGACCCATTCCAGTATTCTTGCCTGGAGAGTCCCATGTTCAGAGGAACCTGGCAGGCTATAGTCCATGGGGTCACGAAGAGTTGGACACAACTGGATAACTAATATATATATATATATATATATTTATATATATATTAGTTATCCCTGTAAAAAGTTGACACTGAAGGAGAAATTAGTTTTTAAAAATGTAAAGCAGCTACATGCCATTGTAAATTTAACTAGTCAGAGCTCTCTAGAATTAGGCAGCTGCTTACAGTTGAATTATTTCAGGTCCCACATGATGGAGCTGGCTCAGAGATTTGAGCAGATTTCTCTGTGTTTGAAATACAAGAGGAAAATGGGACACAAATCTCCATTTCTCTCTTTTTCTATTCCCTTTCACTCTCTGCATACATAGATAATATCTCTTTCCATTAAAAAAAGAAAAAAAAAAAAACTCCCAAGAGAACAGATGCATGCCCTAGTATTCAATTTAATTATAAGTGATAGTATCTTGCATGTTCTGTGCAATTTATATAGTTCGCTGCAAGGATCCAACAGTTTAGTAAAAGCAGTTGCTTGTGCACTTTGGAAGCTTGTTAGGGTCTGGTATGTTAATGATCCTTTTTAAGAGTACATTTTCTAGAAGTGCTTTTCCATGCCAACCAGAGTCCCCACCTTCATTTCCTGAACGCCTGTTGCATTCTGCTGTGAGTTCCTAAAACTCCTCCTCATGCATGAAAACTTGGAATTTCATAATACCCCCATCCCTCTCAAGTCTTAGGGGGCTGGAGAGAGAGGAACTGAGAAGCTTTCAGGTTCCCTCCAACATGGTTATTTTTCTCTGATGTATGAATTCCCAGGTGACTCAGTGGTAAAGAAACTGCCTGCAATGCAGGAGACGCAGGTTCAATCCCTGGGTCAGGAACATCCCCAGGAGAAGGAAATGGTGAACTACTCCAGTATTCTTGCCTGAGAAATCCCATGGACAGAGGAGCCTGGTGGGCTACAGTCCATGGGGTCACAAAAGAGTCTGACAGGACTGAGCAACTAAACAAGTTCGTTCCCTTGAACCGAGGAACAGCTTATCTGTGTCTTGTCTAATTCCCAGTAGGATCTTGTGTCCTCTCTGTCCACTGGAGAAGTCGGATGGCCCTTCCTCTGAGTCCCTGGATTAAAGTGGCCCGTGGGAGGCAGGGCTTTCTCTGAGGAGGATTTATATTCCTGGAATTTATGTCAAAGAAGATAATGTACTTACTAATGTATAAAGTAGACCATAGTTAAGGCATTTAAGGTTTACATATTCAGAGATAATAATTTGAAAAGTGAAAGAATGAAATTTCATGGTATAGTGTATATAAAAGGCAATTTGACCCCAACTCCTAATTTAATGAAGGAGAAAGATAATATAAAGGGAAGTGATGTCAGCCATCAGAATTGGGAGCCAGTAGGCTAATTCCAGCAGCTGAGCAATCAGAAAATACCCATTCAAATTATCAGTCTTGGGGAAAGCTAAGAAAAAGCACCAAATGGTCTTCACTGAATCTAGCTCATTTTCACTTAAGTCTTTCCTCCAGACTTCACCCCTAATTTATCCAGTAATTTAAAATGGAGTCATCCAAATCCTAATGCCGTCAGAGGAATTTGTTTTGTCTTGGACACAATAACTATCTATTTGAGAAAGCATTAAACACAGACATTTGAGTCAACAGTTTTAATTATTATTTTCCTAGTTCTTTGAGGTGTGATACAACTTCAGTAAATGGCTGAAGGATTGCTAAGCTTGAAGAAATTTTTTAGTGCACATGCTGAAAATCTGCATTCCAGTTGGATTTTGAGTGTCTCGAACAGGGTGTTATTCAGTGTTACAGCAGAAAACCAGGATGCTTCAGATGAAAAAGAAGATAGAAAACAGCTGAATTACCTAACAGGTTTATTCTCAAGGTATTGAGACTAAAATAGAAATTGCCTTAGACAAATTTCTTCTTTCCCTGATGAGATCAGATTTCTGCAAGAGAGCCTTATAACCTGTTATAGTCCCTGCAGGTATTGTAATCAGCAGGACTCCCGGTATTGAAATAACTAATTTCTTATAAATTGCTGGCCTAGCTACCCATGTTGGATAAAGGTGGGTGAAACCATGCAACTGGAAGGAAAAGAGCCCTGGTTGGAGGAAGAAGAAATAACACTTTCTGATCACAGATTTTTAAACAACAGGTTTTCTATTTGACAGCTGAGTTTCCAAACACTTAACCAGATGCTGCTAGTTATCTTGGTAAGTAGCGTTGACAGCACAGATTCTTGAGAGCAGTCGAGCCAAATATCTGCAGTGGGTCGCTAGCAAGTTCTGCAGGTCACACATAGACTTGTGTGTGGTTCTCTCCACTTTCGTCCAAAGGGCAGCTCTCTAACAATGCCTGCGAGTGAGCTGTTTAATTGAGGAAAGGAACAGAGTCTGTCAGCAACTCGGATGTCTCACTTCTCTAGTTAAACATGGCGTTAGGTGAATTTCCAAGTGGCCCAGTCGGCTCAGGGAGGAGTGAGAGATGAAGGTGGGACGTGGCATCTCATTAAAATCTCTAAAGTAATTCTGTCTTACTTGCCTCTTTTAGGAAATGAATCTTTTGGGAACACAGTGGTGTGTGTTACATTGCAGACAACATGCTCTGTGTTGTTCTTATTGGGCCTCTCTGTCTTTTTCATTTTGCAATCCAAATGAGGTATCCGGAAAATGGCAAGACCTTTCTTTTCCTAAACCCCCCCACGAGCTATTGCAGCTCTCAGAACAACAGGTAACTAAGCAGAAAGCCGCCTCTGGCTGCCCTGTACATTTCTGACGTCCAGCATTGCAAGAATATACCTGCCAAGATCCACTGACTCATGACACATTTCCCTGGCTGAGCATCACAAGTAGATGTAATGAAGCCGCTTTGCCTAATGCTTTACCCATGGAGCCATTGTTTGCTACGAGTTTCTGAAGCAGGCCTACTTCATTTATCCATAAATGATCATGGGACGTCTGATGGACAGAAACCCCGTGGGCTTCTGCTGGCTTTCAATGCTGTTGCTTTTCTTCCTCACTTCAGTGCATTACAGTGCAACGCGGTTTGGGTTGAGACTGAAGCAATACCCTAAAGTGATTATTTTCAGCCTAGAATGTTTGGGGGGTAATCTCAGGGTTGTCTTTAATTTTAATAGCTGGATGGTCACAGGCCAAAGTCTTACTCTTCTAATTACTGTATAAGTCCAAGCCAGTAACACGAGGACCATTTCCCAAGTTATGGGTGCAAAGTTCAGATATGTGATCCTGGCAGCTCTCCTTAGAGTAGCAATCTCCTTGTACCTGCAGAAGCTACAGTTTCTATTTGTATGGTTGTATTCACAATCTCAAGGAAGACTGCTTTGCCTGTCTTCCATGCAAGGGAATTCAGAAGTAAGTATAATTATCACAGGCCTTGTTTTTTTAACATGGACATTATTAGATTCTTTTCTTTCCTCAACCTGAATGAGTCTAACACCTGTAATTCTTCAAGAGAACACAAAACTTAGTAACCCTTAGTTGAGTTTGTGTAACATAATGTAACCAAAGGTTATTGGACATCTGTATTTTCAGTTCTGTAGACGTGATGACTTGGACATCTGTACTGACAGTTCTGTAGACGTGATGACTTTGACATCTGTATTCTCAGTTCTGTAGATGTGGTGACTTGGACATCTGTATTCTCAGTTCTGTAGATGGGGCAACTTGGATGTCTGTATTCTCAGTTCTGTATGTGATGACTTGGGCATCTGTATTCTCATTTATGTAGATGTGGTGACTTGGACATCTGTATTCTCAGTTCTGTAGATATGGTGACTTGGACATCTGTATTCTCAGTTCTGTAGATGGGGTAACTTGAATGTCTCTATTCTCAGTTCTGTATGTGATGACTTGGGCATCTGTATTCTCATTTATGTAGACATGATGACTTGGGCATCTGTATTCTCAATTCTGTAGATGGGGTAACTTGGATATCTGTATACTCAGTTCTGTATGTGATGACTAGGATATCTGTATTCTCAGTTCTGTAGATGGGGCAACTTGGATGTCTGTATTCTCAGTTCTGTATGTGATGACTTGGGCATCTGTATTCTCATTTATGTAGATGTGACGACTTGGACATCTGTATTCTTAATTCTGTAGATGTGGTGACTTGGGCATCTGTATTCTCAGTTCTGTAGACGTGATGACTTGGACATCTGTATTGTCAGTTTTGTAGATGTGATGACTTGAGCATCTGTATTCTCAGTTCCGTAGACGTGACGACTTGGACATCTGTATTCTCAGTTCTTCTGTATTTGTGGTGACATGGACATCTGTATTCTCAGTTCTGTAGATGGGGTAACTTGGATGTCTGTATTCTCAGTTCTGTATGTGATGACTTGGTCATCTGTATTCTCAGTTCTATAGACGTGATGACTTGAATAGCTGTATTCTCAGTTCTGTATGTGATGACTTGGGCATCTGTATTCTCATTTATGTAGATGTGGTGACTTGGACATCTGTATTCTTAATTCTGTAGATGTGGTGACTTGGACATCTGTATTCTCAGTTCTTTATGTGATGACTTGGGCATCTGTATTCTCAGTTCTTTATGTGATGACTTGGGCATCTGTATTCTCAGTTCTGTAGATGTGACTTGGACATCTGTGTTCTCAGTTCTGTAATGTGATGACTTGGGCATCTGTATTCTCAGTTCTGTAGACATGGTGACTTGGACATCTGTATTCTCAGTTCTTTATGTGATGACTTGGGCATCTGTATTCTCAGTTCTGTAGATGTGACTTGGGCATATGTGTTCTCAGTTCTATAGATGTGATGACTTGGGCATCTGTATTCTCAGTTCCGTAGACATGGTGACTTGGACATCTGTATTCTCAGTTCTGTAGATGTGGTGACTTGGGCATGTGTTTTCTCAGTTCTATAAATGTGGTGACTTGCATATCTGTATTCTCAGTTCTGTAGCCGTGATGACTACAGTTACTGAAATTTCAAGTATACTTCCAATTTCAAAAATTCTGCTCTACATTTGCCAAGTTTTCACACTAAAAAGAAGCTCACAATATAGGCAGGATCAATAAAACTAGCTCCATCAATTGATTTTTGTTTTGGTCTATAAAAATGATCTTTTTCCCCTCCACTGAATTTTTCAGTTGTTCTTTAATGTCATGTAACTACAATATTTGTAAGACACAGTAGTTGTAACTGATGGACAGAAAAATATAAGTCTTTTTTATAAAATGACAAGCAGAGATCATTATTATGAAGGAAACACATACTCATTGTAGTACATTCTGGAAATACAAATAAGCAAGGGATATCACCCAGAGATAATAATTGTTATTGTACATCCTTTGCATGGTAGAAGTATTTTCAATTAACCTGTGCCTTTTAGTTCACGTCTTGAATGAGTGAGACAAGGCAGACACAAATTTCTGTGACTATTTGAAATACTCCGGTTTGAAACATCTAACTCTTAGAATTTATTAAAAATCCTCGCATCAGAAGTTGTTCTCATTCATTTCAGTGGATATAAGTGTTTTCTGTTTTTCTTTGGGAATCAGCCTAACATTCAAACATACTTTATCCAATTGACATTTGATTTAAAGCAAAACAAAACAAAAAATTAGGCACCACTGTCTTACCCTAATAACCTACCCTTGAGTCACATAAACCTCCATTTATGATCTCAGTAGAGCAGACTGTAAAAGCCAATTCCAGGGGTATGTTAGCAATCAATATGCTCAAGAAATTGGAGAATGAGGCTAATAGTCCTCGGCTGCCCTGATTCTTAGACCCATTCTTTTACGTTTCAGATCTGCTTCAGATCCATGTGTACGTTTTACATGGAGCTATTTTTTCACTCTAAAACACTGTAATAAAATCAACACATGGTTTTATAAAGGATGGCATCTTAGAATTGAGAAAAGGGAATTGTCATCAGTTTCAACCTCATGCCACAGGAAATTTCTAAATGCGTGTTTTCTGTACAGACTTTTGGAAAAGACAAGAATTGTGTTTAAAAATTTATTTTTTGTTGCTGTTGCCCTGAGATACTGTTTGAGGCATCAGAGTGGAGGAGTGAAGCCAGATAAATCTGGCTTCAAGTCACCATTCTGCCATTTGTTAACCTTCTTGCCTTTCATACAACACTCCTTCTGCCATTTGTTAACTATTATGTATAATTTTGGGTAGGCTGCTCAATTCTGCAAATCTCAGTTCTCCATATACAAATTGGAGAAGATGGTGAGGTTGTGAGGACTAAATAAGGTAACACACACAAAGGAACCCATCAAGCTATTGGAACATGCATTCTCTTCCTTTTTTGCTAATTTCTCCTTTAACAACTTCCTTTTAAAAAATGCCTTTGCCATTTAATTCGTTTTGATGTTTTGTATTTATAATGCGAGCAGACTGTGAAAACTGTACTGTGAAACTAAAAACTAAATTCTCCACCGGAATTCAGTAGTTCGGAAAGCCTAGAAAATATATCTGGAAATAGGAATGTCTCATTTTTCCTAAGTTGATAATTGTGGTCATTCTGTGTGTGGACATGCAACTCTCTTTAACTTAATGGTGTGTGAAGCCAGCACTAGTTTTATAGCACCATATTTACATTGTAACTTTAAAAACTTAGTTGACACTTTAATTAGCTCAAAAAGAAACTAGCAAAAAAAAAAAAAAGCGGCAGAAACAAATGTGACCATTTTAACTTAAAAAAGTTTGCAGTATACCCACATGACCGACTGATTACAGATTTTTGGTATGAACATTTGTTATAAAACATTTCTGGTCTATAATTCACGTCCCTTTTTAGTTCATCCCAATGATGAACTTAAGATTTGTAAAGTGGGACTTCCCTGGTGGTCCAGTGATAAAGGACCCAAGCCTGACTCTGCACTTGATTGCAGGGAACCTCAGTTCGATCCCTGGTCAGGAAGCCTGGATCCCACATGTTGGGCGGCGTGGCCAAAAAATAAAAATATAAAAATAAAAACTTGAACACTTTACTTAAAAAGAAAAGATTTGTAAAGCCTTCCTGTTCCCACTCGAGAGACATGGTGAAGGGAGATCTTTGTGTTTATGCTCTCAGGTTTTGAATTCAGAGCTCTTTCAATCCTAGACGTCTCACCAGTGATGGAGTTTCTGTTGCACATTTGTGAATGAGTTCTGTGCTAGTGCAGAAGTCAGGGGTCGTATCTGAAGTAGCATGCACATTGCGGTAATTCAGCAAGGAGGTCTGCACAAGGCCGGGTACATTGCATGCCCAGAAGGAAAGGTGGCATCGGTGCATGCCTTGCATTCTTCCAGCCAGAGGACTGTTAGTATAGATATTGCATGTTTAAAAATTGAACACAGAATATGGCATGTTTCAATTTTTAAAAAGCCATTTATTTATCAAGTATGCATGTCCAAAATTAGGGACCTATAATGATGTGCATTTTTGTACTGCAGTATGACCCACAGTACCCCAAAATTTAATGATCCATAATGTACTTAATCGTAAAGTTCAAGTGATACCTGGATGCAGTTGTGAATACAGCAGGGTATTCTAAGTGTACCTGTTAAGAAAGAAGGCTTTCATAGTTTCAAAGATATACTGTTTGAGCAAACTGGGCTTGGTATATTTAGTAAATAAATCAGACAAAGAAGTACATTTTCAAACATTATAATTCTTTTTGGTGATGATAAAATGACAAAGCTTTTTTTCTGAAAGAGAGCATCTTCTCTTTGAAGAGGTCATATATCAACTTGACAGAATACTCAGAAATGATTCTGCTTGGAGGTGGTAAATATAATTTTTTTTTAATCGCTATTATAGCACACGTGCCATTTCATTGAATGCCAACCTCAGTAGAGCCATAACTTATTACTGGTTTTTCAAACTGTTTTCTTTCCACTCCAGTGTTCTCTAGAAAGGGAACTGACAGTCACCTTAAAATAAAATTTAAACTTATCCATATAACTTGAGATAACAGGAGAGGCCCTTCTCTTAGAGAATGAGAAAACGGTATTTGGGAATTAGCTCTGCACAGGACCATATTGGGAAAACAAATCAAATTTTTTTTCTTGTCATACTATTGAGGTAGAATGTATGTGTCTAGAGAAACTGCCGCTTCTGTGTGGCTAAGATCATCCTCTCACACCCATTTTTAGTAAACAAATGTTACCACATGGCATACAGTGCTGCCAGAAATCTATGACTTAACACAGCGCACACTGACTTCAGAAGTTAGATCCTAAAGTCACACTTGCCTTTGACCAATCCAGTAGTCAGGCAAGCTCTTAGTTATCTGACAATAAAGAGAAATATATTCTTTAGCTTAGAACCTCTTTCCCAGGTCCCCATTTGCATCAGGTGGCCATATTCATTCAAAAGCCAAGGCAAATTTTTATATTAAAAAATTTCAACTGAAAGCAGTCATCAACAAATAATTTGCTGTGAACTTTCCCTGACTCTATTTATAGCAACTTAAATTTGTTTACCACAACACATTTGATAAACAGAATGAAGTACCTTATTGGTATTGCACCCTGGTGCTGTCTACCCAGGGGCAAGGTGGGGCGGCGGGGGGGCGGTGCAGGGAAGTGACCCAAACATCTTTCAAAGCTACAATGTGGAATGGGAGGAAAGTAAGCAATTCTGAAAATCAGAAAGACTGAATAATACCTGGGCAAAATAAGAGTTGTGCAGGGGAGCCCATCAGGTTCAAGATAGCTCAGGATCTTGATTCTGTGAGCAAAGCAAGAACTCATGCCCTAGAAATATCAAAAGCTAATGAACAAATGTGTGTGCAGTCTCCCTAGCTTGCATCCTGTGGAATCACAGGGCATTCATGGGGGTCGACCAGGCTGAAAAGAGTTATTTGATCAATTAACTTTGTCTAGAAGGAGCACGTTATTGTTAGACTTGATTTAATGCTTTCAACTTTGGTTTTGCTTTATGTTTAGAGCTCTTGATATAGAGGAGAGTTTCAGGAAGGCTGCAGTCTTCCTCTTGAATATTTTCCCCAGCAATTTCACAGGAGTTTCCTTAGCCATCAGTCCTCAGAAGGGTTTTTGTCTTGGCTTTTCACTTCCTGGGGAAATGGCCACACCCTTTCCTTTATCTGGTGACAATTTCACTCTATAGTTATCACCTGGTATTTTGTTTTGTTTCTCTTCCAGAGTGAAAGAATTGAAAAAGGCCAAGGAACTTGAAGACATACAACAGCATCCCTTAGCAATGTGACACTGCTTTTCAGACTGTTTTCATTTCTGTTTTTAGCAGAGACATGCAACAACACGCACATGCACACACACACACACACATACACACACATAATCCCTCTGCAGTTTTGGGGAGATCAGCTGCAGGATTTTAACAGGAATGTTTTGGTCATTGCATTTGCACTTTCATGGACAACTTTTAATTTGATCAGCAAGACATCTTGGAACTCAATCTTCTGTTGGATCATGGGCAAACAAGACACCACGAGGAATTGAAAGAGGCTTTCCTCCTCTTAGGAAGAAGCCGTCTTCCTTCTCACATAGGGCTGTATTCAAACATCGTGTGGAACTGTACAAATATTTATACCAAAAATATAGATAAGAAAAGGTGGGGATGCACTAGCAACGAAGAGAATGCTGTTCCTGCACCTGTCGGTTATTTCCAAGAAGCTGAATTTTTGGGATTGATTCTCAGTGGAGGGCTTAGATCTTACAAATCTTTATTGGGTCCGTGTGTTCTCATTTCCTTCACTGTGTTTATTTGATCTTAATTTGTTTGTCTGTTTGCGTTTCAATCTCTACAGCACACTTAATGCAACTTTTAAAAATCTGCAGGTTTTTAGTGTTTTGTGGAAGTTTGCAGAGGGGGCGGGTGCGTGGTACACGGGTAATGCATGGGAAGTGATGAGGAACAGCGTACAGTTTAAATTTATTTTCTTGTCCCCACCACCTCCCAAGAACCTGCGAGGAGAGTCATCATCTTATCCCTTTTCTCATGTTCAGCACTTTAATTTTTTTGCCTTACTTTCTTGTGCAATGAGAATTACTTAGAGAGTTGGTAAAGCATGTAGCTTTTTTTAGTAGCCTTGGAAACTGTAGTCGTTCTAAGGAATCATGAACCTTGCCTGGACATTTGCCACCTAAAAGATCAGTGTGGTGCTGCGTTCTGGCCAGTAAATTCCATATTTTTGGCTATATCTCATCCAACCTGAGCAGTTTCTGTGTATATATAGAAGGTAGAAATGGAAAGTGAGAAAATATTTGAAAGGGATTATATTAATTGCTAAATATTTTATTCACAAAGGTCAATAACATGGCAAGATAAAATTATTTGTATAGTTTTGTCTGAATGAGCGAGAAAAAAAATTGTGGATGTATTGTTTGTATATATTGTATATATTAAAACAGAGATATGTGCATGAAATCAAGAAAAAAGAAATGAAAAAAGCAAAGCATTAGTGGCTATGGTCTGTAAAATGAAAAAAAAACTTTATTTCACTATAAGAGTACTTTATTTTAAATGTTCTTTAGAAGAACATTTTGCTAAAGCATGACTAAACTGCAAAAAAAAAAAAAAAAAGAGCTACTGTATTAAGACTTAGGAAAAAAGGCAGAGTAACATTACTTAAAAAAGGATATGTTTACATTTAATTTTGGCTACCAGGAGTTTATTTTATTTTATTTAAAAGATTTTTTTGCCAATGGTGCCAAGTAATGTGAATGCTGATATTGCTTAAGAAAATTAAGTTACTTTTGCTAAACAGATAATCATTAAGATGAATCAGTATATAGCTTAACACCATCCACTCACTCCAACAAAGAACACGTAGAATGGTCAAAACATGACAAAAGAAATAGGATGAAAAATAGAAAAATATCTCACGTTTTCATATCTCCTGCTGGAAATCAGAAAATGTAATGAAAATTGCACACAAAGTAACTACAAATTAAAAGGATGCAAACTGGTCTCGTAGGAATGTCATGGTATATTACTATTTCCACATAATGAGGAGCCAAAGAAATCTGATGCTTTTTAACAATTCAACTACTAATGTTAAATTGAGAGAATCAAGTTCGCACTTGCTGATGCCAGTTTAAAATTCCCAGGTTAAGTTTCAGGATCAGTTGGTGTAAAGCTGAGAGAATAGTTTTGGTATTTTTTTTTTCCCTTGGTTCTGGCTGCCAACTGTAAGTGAAAACTCAAGGCTTGTTGTGAAGCCTAAAAATATTCACAAATCAGCTTTTAAACTGGTGTCTTAGAAGGAAGGTAGATACAAAAAGTTGTGGTAACAACTGGGGTCAGTGCTCTTGGTGCCTTTTCTATAATTGTACTTGTTTTTTAATTACTTCCTTTCACTGCCAACCTCGAATTACTGTACAGTATATGTCTTACTGCTTGTGATCAGCTTTGACAACGGTGACAGCCCCACAGCTAGCAGCCACCTGTACATTTGTAAACTGACCTGACTCAATTTTGTTTTTAAATGTGTGGGTTTTGTTGCAACTGTTGCAGTTCCCCCAAATACCCATTATTTTCCCACAATTTGACCTACAGGAGGACACTGAGTAATTTACAAACACACAATTGCATTCATCAATGGGAAGAGAATGTGAAAGCCAGCTCTTTCAGAATATCCTTCAGTAATACTGAATTTAGGTACGTTTATTCCATTGTGGTACAAATAGCCGATCTTTTGACAGGAGTAATGACCTCAGTGGATTTGCTTTAACCCTCACTTTCTTTTTTTTAAATGTCTCACATGCTACATTATTAGCTGAGTAAGCTAGATAATCTGGAAGATAAAAGATTGACATAGAGTTAGGAGCGTTCTTACGGAGAGGATAGAAGTAGGTTCAAAACCTACCAGTGTCATCTACCAGTACAACTGTGAATCCCAGGTGAGGTACAAATGCACTTCCACTGAAATGAAACATTTTTGACCGCTTTTTCTTGGTTGTGAATCTTAATTTCGAATATAAGATGATAGGTAAGCGCAGCTTTCTTGGATAATCTGAATTCCCAAGTGCCAGGAGTAGGATTTCATTATAAAATTAATAGCTAATCTTATTCTGTCTCCTGATGATTTAATTGCTACACTTGTTACCCATTTGAAATCAGCTGTACTGTGTGAACGAAATCGAGACAATAACTCGAACCCCTCTCTGGCTGCACGGTCGCTTATGGCAGTTCCACACAGTAGTTGGCGCCCAATGGGGGGTCCCTGAGACTTGCATGTAAAACTAGTCTAGATGTCTTCTTTTTTGTAAGTTTTATTTTTGTAATTGTGCATGTAAAGCATCATTGAATCAATGGATCTGTTGAAGAACTCAGCTGCTGGAAACCATGCAAAATGTTTTGAATTGCCCTTAAAATATGGAAAATGTTTTCTGAATGCTTTATATTCTTTCTGCTGTAAATTAAAAATGAAGAAAATTTCCCCATACTATGTGTGTGTTGTTTTAACTTCATCTGATACTGAAATCCAAGGTGATCAGCAGGTTTTAAACCTTACAAAATCATTTCAAATAGTTCCTTCTTGATGCAGTGTTTTGACATGGAATGCTGCATAGTTTCAGGTCTGTCCAGGAAAGAGAACATTTCTTGATAGAGCCACTGTTCCTAGAACACTTGCTTGTCCACTGTTGGATTCAAGGAGGATCTCAACTTTAGATTATGTGTATATTATATCTATCAATATTCACTGTCCTTGAGTTATTGATATACCTTCTCAGGCACCTCTCAGCCTAAGTGTACCTATGGGAAAGATAAAAGTATGGATCGAAATTCACCTTTTCAGTTAAAATCCTCTGATGTTTTTAAAAATGCACCTTTCAGCTGACTAAGCCCAGCCTTCTTTCCTGGAACTCTGGCATCAGTCTCCTTCCCTTTCACTGCAGAAACTCAATTCCCTGGTGGTGCCTCTTCCCTCTAAACCATTCTGGAGCTGCTGTCGACAAGTTTTGCATGATAGATCTTCCAGTTTCATGAAGCCTCAGTGATTTCCAGAGCCCACCGCACTGAAGTGACATTTTCCTTTGTTTATTTTCACTCTCAACTCAAGTCTTATTTTCATCTGTGCCCCAACCTGCACCCTCTGGTTGGTCTGTTCAAACCGTGTCCAGGTCCACTGTTTCTTGGTTCATGATTTGTTCCTCCCATGCCTGGAAACTTCTCTCGTTACCTACTTAACCCAATCCGAATTTCACCTCTGTGACACTCTCTTTCTTATTCTAACATACAATAACATTTTCTTTTTCAAATCCCATTTAGAGTTGGAAAAGACAGTTTGATGTTATTTTTTTCATTTCTCATCTATTCTTCCAGTTGACCTACTGGTGTTCTGTTTAACGCTGCAGTTGACTTTGCTGGTGGGAACGCTTTTAGTACAACTGAAATTCCTTGTACAGTAAAGCACTACATTCAGATTTGTGCCTCAGCCTCAACCGGAAATTCAGAAGTTGAGGACCTGTAAAGGTATAAAGTACAGTCCCTGATATCAAGAATTCCATGAAGAGATTATATTAATAATAAGGTCTGTGCAATAACAGATATTTGTGTTACAAATGAACACACGAAAAGGAAACCTAACCCAATCAACGCCTGTAACAAATACTACGAATGAACCTCCTCTCCCATTTTAACAAGTTTCTTGGAAAATGTGGTGTCTCCAGGACCACTGGGTTAATGTGGAACTTTAAGCAGAAACCCAAGGGCTGTCTCCAATGCTGTCACAGTCAGAGGAATAACTCCCGGGCCCAGAACAACGTCAAACGCCCACACCGTCATTTATCCCCGTGGTGCCTTTTCACGTGCCCCAGGTCAGCACTGCCGCGGGCACCGACAGCCAGCAGTCGCCCAGCAACCCGACGCAGCGCTCTGTGGGGGGAGCCGCCCTAACACACCCCGCCCCCTTCCGGCGCGACCCTCGCGGCCTCGCGCGTCCCGCCCACCCCGTCAGCCCCTCCCGGTGACGTCATCGCCCCTGCGCCGCCGGCGCCCCGCCCAAGTCCCCGGCCCCCGGTCCCGCAGTGTCAGTCAGCCGATCCTGAGACGCTAGCTCCCTCCGCCGCCAAAATGTGAGTGACAGGACGCGACGCGGAGGGCCCTCGGGCCTGGGGAACCGCGGCCCACGCCTGGGACCCCCGCCCGGCCCGATTCCCGCCTGCCGCCCCTCAGAAGCGGGTGCTCTCCGCGCGGCTGTGCGCGGGGGCTCCCAAGGCCTAGGGGTGGGCGGCGGCCCCCGGGGGTGCGAGCTGCAAACGGGCCAGGTCGGCACTGCGGCGCCGCCGGCCGCGCTGGAGGGCCCCGCGGCCGTCGGGCGGACGCGGAAGGGGTGAGGGTGGGGCGGCCGGGGTTTCCCAGAGGTAGGGAGAATTCCACCGCCACCCCTGCTTCGTCTCCGACCCCCTTCCCCTTCTTCCCCTCCTTGTCCCCCAAGTTCACTGAGGGGTGCTATGACCACTGCCCTCGTCCTGGAGCGCCTGCTCCTCGCCTGGTGTTTGGCTGGACTCCGGAAGTTGCAAGGGGAAGAAGGACCTCCGCCCTGTCTTGAAGCACCTGTGGTCTGAGAGGACTCAGGCGCAGAACTGTGGGCCTTCTCCTTTCAAACAGAAGCATTCTTGTAGTGGCCCTTGAAAACAGGAATTACCCCTGGTAACATTTCAGAGAACGCTAAGGGTCAGAAATCACAAGGACCGCCTCAAACTGCTCGTCGCTCACCTGCAGAGGAGAAAGGAATGGGTGCTTTCCCACGGTTCCTCCCGGAACTAGGGACACCCTTCCTCTGGAGGGTTCCTGATTGAGGCTGCTGTGCCAGCTGATCGCAGGGGTTAAAATCTGGATCCGTAGAATTATACAGAACCTGGTCTAAACACAGGCTCCAGTGCAGCCGGTGGTGTCGACTTTCTAAACCTTACTTTAGTTTTGTGTAAAATGAGGTTAATAGTAGTAGTGTCCCCCTCAAAGAGTTTTGAGGACTAAATGAGAAAATGCTTGCAGCAAATGCATAGTACATGACCCTTTACTGTTACCTATCAGACAATAAACTCTGAGGGCCTGGCGGGGTCTGCTGCATCCCTGACCTTTGACGCATGGTAGGTATAAAATAACTGTCTATTGAATCAATGAATCAGTGGGTGTTATAGGAAAGACACAGGGAAGAGACCTCTCTAAGACACAGGAAGGATCTTCAGGAGAAGGCAAGGCTGTAGGCAAGACTGTATATAGGTATTTCTGAAAAATCAAAAGTATTGCCAACCAGGTCATGGAAGCACTTAGGACTTCCAAGCCAGAGTGCTCAAAAAAGATCTGTCTGGGGGAAAAGTAAAGCATTCAATGAGGATTTTAAAAGAAGTATCTATCTGGTAATGATAACCCTATATGCAAAACAGAAAAAGAGACACAGATGTACAGAACAGACTTTTGGACTCTGGTGGGAGAAGGCGAGGGTGGGATGTTCCGAGAGAACAGCATCGAAACATGTATATTATCTATGGTGAAAAAGATCACCAGCCCAGGTTGGGTGCATGAGACAAGTGCTCTGGCCTGGTGCACTGGGAACACCCAGAGGGATCGGGTAGAGAGGGAGGTGGGAGGGGGGATCGGGATGGGGAATACATGTAAATCCATGGCTGATTCATGTCAATGTATGACAAAAACCACTACAATATTGTAAAGTAATTAGCTTCCAACTAATAAAAATAAATGAAAATAAAAGAAGTATCTTTCAAGAGAGGGAGCCTTGCTTCATCTTATCTTTGCCACTCACACTGCCCCCACTCCCTGTATCCTAGTGTTCCTGACTCTTTTTCTCTAAGTGAGTCTATTTCTCTGTACTGGAAAAAGGGTGTTCTGTAATTGTTCACCACTCTGAAGAACTGTCTTCAGTTCACGGAGAATCCCGTGGACTCAGGAGCCTGGTGGGCTACAGTCCATGGGGTCAGAGAGTCAGACACCACTGAATGACTAACACTTTGACTTTCATGTGAGGATCAGATGCTTCAGTGATACAAAGGAGAACCTATTAAACCTTCACTTTAGACCTCGGTCACTTTTAACATGTGGGTGAATCTTTGAAATTTTAGAGGAATTAGAAGAGATGTCTTTAGAACCTTTGTTCACTGCTGCAGAAAGGATGTTCATTTTCAGCTTTAGTTCTGAAATTTCTAATACTGAGAGTCCTGGAAAATATCCACATACTTAACAGAAATGTGTTTGGAATCCTAGCTTACTCTTGCCTGTCTTTACATGTTTCAGGACTACAAGTGCACCGGCAGGTTCAAGCGCTGCCGCTGGCAGTAGTAGAAGACTTCAGCAGACACAAAATCAAGTGGATGAGGTATTGCTCTGAAATGTTGAAAACCTGAATTACAAGCCAACATGAGAACACTCTGGCAATAGTTCTGTTTTGGAAAAGTATCATAGAAGTGTGAACGTAAAGTAAATTTGGACTATCCTAACTGTAACAAAAATCTGACCCCTACTGTTTTGGGAGCCCTTTTCTAAGCTTCTGAGAAGTCACATCCTCCTGGTTTCAGGCCTGTTTTCCTTAAACCAAATCACACACCTAAAGTACAGGCTCTTCTCCCTGAGGACATTCCTCCCAAGAATCACTTGGTGATGTATATTTTGCCACAATAAGTTAAACATTAGAGAAGAAAAAAGAAATGCTTTATAAAATAATAAAATTTTAAGGATGAGGTCTATAGGTTGCAGAAGCTATATAGGTTGCAGAATTTTTCATCAGGATGCTTTTTACCAGTTACCCAGCCCAGCAAATCTCTGTCGATTGCCATCCAGTGCTGTGCAGGAGGTGGGTGCTGGCAAACTGCTCTAACCCAGCAGATCTGTGTTTGTGGAAATGTCAGGTTCGGAGGCCCTCAGAGCATCTTTTCTTTTGCCCTCTACATGCAGACCTACAATGGAAGACTATTTGAGAAATTCAGGCTCGTATTTCCTTAGTCCTAAAAGCCATCATAGCTGAGCAAGGCTGTCTTGGTCTTTCTGCATTTACCTGTCTTAAAAAGCAGAGTTAAACTAATGTTAGATCCCGTTGTTAAATCTTATGGCAATATTTTGGTCCGATGGTTTTGTTTATGAACTAAATTCTGAATTTTTTACATTTTCATGCTAAGAAACCCATTCTAATTCCATCTTCCGTGAAACTTCTATTTACTTATGAACTCAAATTGGGTCCTTTTCCTTTTTTTACATTTTTTTAAATTAATTTATTTTTTATTGAAGGATAACTGCTTTGCAGAATTTTGTTGTTTTCTGTCAAACCTCAACATGAATTAGCCAAAGGTATACACATATCCCGGGAGGGGATACCAAGGGGATCCCCTTGGTACTTTTTCTTTACCAGAGAGTTTTGTTTTTAACTGAAGTGGAAATTTGCATAATAGCTGCCTTAGAGTGTGTAATTCATGCCATGTGATGTATTCACAATGTGGAAATTTGCATAATAATAGACATGCTTAATAGCCGCCTTAGACTGTGTAATTCAGTGGCCTGTGGTGTGTTCACAATGCCCTGCGGCCATGCCTTTTGTCTAGCTCCAGTTTCTTCATCACCCCTGAAGAACACCTTGTAGGCATTTAGTAATCACTGCCCATTTCCTCTTCCTCCAGAGTGGTAGCCTCTAATTGACTTTCTGTTTCTATGGTTTTGCCTGTGCTGGATATATCATATAAAAGGGATAATACAATGCGTGGCCTTTGTGTCAGGCTTCTTGAACTTAGCATCTTTTGTTCGACATTCATCCCTCTTGTAGCGTCCATCAGTACAGCATTCCTTTTTGTAGCTGCATAGTATTCCACTGCAGATGGATACCTCAGTTTATCCATTCATCTGTTGGTAGATTTTTGAGTTGTTTTCCCCTTTTGGCTGTTATGAATCATGTTACTATAAACATTTGCACTTGAGCTTCTATGTGGACATTTATTTTCATTTCTCTTGGTTATGTATCTAAGGGCTTCCCTGGTGGCTCAGTGGTAAAGAATCTGCCTGCAATGGAGGAGATAACCTGCAATTCAGGAGATGCAGTTTCGATCCTTCAGTAGGGAAGATCCCCTAGAGAAGGAAATGGCAACCAACTCCAGTATTCTTGCCTGGGAAGTTCATGGATGGAGGAGCCTGGTGACCTACAGTCCATGGGCTCACAAGAGTCTACATGACTTAGTGACTAAACCACCACCATAGAAATGCTATATTTAACTTTTTGAGGAACTGTCGCACTTTTCCACAGTGGCTACACTATTTTGCCTTTCCACTAGCCATGTCCAAGAGTTCCTATTTTTCCACATTATCACCAACACTTGTTATTTTCTACTATTTTGGTTATAGCCATCCTGAACTGATCCTAATGAGTAGGGATTAGTAACTCTTTGTGGTTTTAATTTGCATTTCCTAGTGATCAGAGATGCTGAATATCTTCTCGTGTGGTTGTTGGCTGTTTGTATAAATTCTTTGTAGAAATGTCTGTTCAAGACCATCACCAGTTTTTTAAATGGGTAGTGTGTTTTTAATGTTGGTTGATAAAGAGTTCCTTATGTATTCTGGGTGTTAAATCTTTGTCAGATATATGATTTGCAAATATTTTCTGCCATTCTGTGGATTGGCTTTTCATATCCCTGACAATGTCTTTTGAAGCACAAAAGACTTTAATTTTTATGAAATTCAGAATATCTGGTTTTTTTCCTTGTTGCTCTCGCTTTTGGGGTCAAATCCACAGCCAAACACAAAGTTGTAAAGAGTTATGTTTTCTTCTAAGAGTTTTATAGTTTTCAGCTCTATGTTTGGGTCATTGATCCATTTTGAGTTAATTTGTGCACGTGAGGTAAGGTAAGGGTCCAACTTCATTCTTTCACATGTGGCTATCTAAGCACCAAGTTTGGAAACTCAAAAGTATGACTCCTCCAATTTTGTTTTTCTTCTTCAATATTGTGTCGAGTGTTCAAGGCCCTTTGGAATTCCATATGAATTTGAGGACTAGTTTTTACATTTAGGCAAAAAAAAAAGCCATTGGAATTTTGATAGAGATTGAATTGAATCTATACATGTGTACATCACTAGGGGGAGTTTTGCCGTCTTAACACTGTTAATTAAGTCTTTCAACCTATGAAAGTGAGATGTCTTCCCATTTCATTAGGTCTAATTCCTTTTGTCAGTGTTTTGTAGTTTTCAGCATGCAAGTCTTTGGCCTCCTTGGTTGAATTTATCCCGGGGTATTTTATTTTTGGGGGTGCTATTGTATGGAATTGTTTTCTTAATTTCCCTTTCATTGCTAGTTATGGAAGCACACTAATTTATGGCTGTTGATCTTGTACCCTAAAACTACAGAGTTTGTTTACTAACTCTAGTAGGGATTTTTGGTAGATTCTTTGGGATTTTCTGTACATGGAATCATCTGCAAACAGAGATCATTTTACTTCTTTTCTAATTTGAAAGGAAAGTGAAAGTTGCTCAGTCGTTTACGACTTTTTGCGACCCCATGGACTATACAGTTCATGTAATTCTCCAGGCCAGAATACTGGGGTGTGTAGCCATTCCCTTCTCCAAGGGATCTTCCCAACCCAGGAATCGAACCCAGGTCACCTGCATTGCACACAGATTCTTTACCAGCTGAGCCACCAGGAAGCTTTTCTAATTTGGATGCCTTTTAATTTCTTTTTCCTACCTGGCCAGAGCTTCCAGTACAGTGTTGAACAGCAGTAGTGAAGGTGGGCCTCCTTGTCTTTCACAATTGAGCATGGATGTTAACTGTTTGTTTTCCACAGATACCCTGTAACATGTTAAGGAAGTTCCCTTCTATCCTAATTGGCTGAGTGTTTTTATCGTGAAACAGTCAACCCTTTTTTCGTTTGTTTTAATGAAAGTTTGACTCAAAAGCGTAAAGAGCTGACAGGAAAAAAAAAAAAAAAAGCCAGTACACTTCATTGAGGAGTTGCGTTTTCCCTTCCTTTCCTTGTACCTGAATGTGACCATATTCTTCAGGTGGTGGACATCATGAGAGTCAATGTGGATAAAGTGTTGGAAAGAGACCAGAAGCTCTCTGAGTTGGATGACCGTGCAGATGCGCTGCAGGCAGGAGCCTCCCAATTTGAAACAAGTGCTGCCAAGTTGAAGAGAAAATACTGGTGGAAGAATTGCAAGGTACTTCGCCTTTAACTGGTCTTTATATCAAGTCACCGTCTTGTCTCAAGGGGGTAGACAAAGGCTACAAATACTGGACTTTCATGAGCCTTAGAGGTAAATCTGACTTCCCACGCAGAAATTTGCATTGACTTTGAATCTAAAACTCTGACTACATATCGTTTTTCTGCCCCCACAATTGAGAATGCTCCATGCTTTGTGGCTGACCTTCAGAAGTTTGTAGAACCAGGCAGGTCCAGAATCAGTCACAAACAGCAGCCCCTTCCAACCCTGCACACAGACTGACAGGAGAGGGCTGGAACAGGAAGTTCAGTTTGCACGCAGGTGCAGATGGCTCCAGGGTAAAAGGAAAGAGGTGCTGGAGAGCTGCAGCATGCTCCACAGAAAAGCAGGAAGCACCACATGAGGAGCAGGGCCCAAAGTGGACCGCAGTCACATCCCTTCCTGGGTTGGAAGAGTGACACTTTCTGATACCTGGCACAGGCTCAATCCATGTATCCACAGACATGCCTATCTAGGGACCATAAATCATTTGAACGTGTTATAAAAAAGCAGATAGGTGAGCGTCAGCACCTATCTGAACATTAATAAGAACATTAAGTTTAGGCCTTAATAATTATGACTATTTGGGATGGGTGGGCACTTTAACTTCTTCTGTGACTAGAATGACACTAAATGATACTCTTCAGTTGGCACATTAATCTCTGGATTTGAATGTGAAGTGGACGTATATTTGGTTACAGATGTGGGCGATAGGAATCAGCGTTGTGGTCATCATCATCATTATCATCATCGGTGAGTTCTCCTGCTCCAAACTCATTGCAGAAAGTCTTGTCTGTTCACATTTGACTCCATGTACAAGAGCTCAGAATAAAAGTTCCCTTGGAGATGTTAATGTATCCCAAAGGTTTTCCTTTTCGTTAGTTAAGTGTTGTAAATACTTGAGTGCTGAATCTGAGATTTTCAATATAAACATTATCCTGATCCATAAGTTTGATCTCTGAATATACTTTCATCAGATATTTCCTTTCATGAGAAATAGTTCAGCCTAGTGATGAAGAGCATGGACTACTTCTGATCACTCTACTTTACAGTCCAGCTATGTGGCCTTCAACAAGTAATTTCATATCTCTGAACCTCAATTTCCTCATTTATAAAATGGGGACAATAATACTACTACCTACCTCATATGTTTATTATGAGGACAAAGCTGTTAATATATAAAATGTGCTTAGAATGGTGCCTGGCATATAATAATAATAATAGTTATATAAAGAAACATATATACACCCATACTATCATTAACACTATTATTATAACCATTACTACTACTGTAGACAGTATCGGAACAGCCCATTGCCATTAGTAGCCCAGTACATGAGAACTATTTAAAGAAACATGTCTTGGATCCTTTCTTCAGCAGCCTCCTCTAATCTTCCACAAGATGTAGAGAAACCACTAGTAGGAAATCGGCCGGAAATTGAATTTCTGTTCACACTTAGACTGTGTAGTGTTTGGTGTTTATTCTGTGTTTGCACTGAAAGACTAAACAGCTATTCTCCCCGCTCCCCCCTCCTTTTTTTAATCTTCTCTGCTTACTAGTGTGGAGTATCTCTTCCTGAAGAACCAGTGAAACTCCAGCCGGCTGTTCAAGAAACCTCTTCAAGACTTTTGATTTAGAACCTGCTATATTATCAAGCTTGCCTACTGTTCTATCTAAAATGATTATTTTTCTGTTAGTGACTGTAAAGTTTGTTTCCTAGATGTGCCTTTGTTTTGTAATATGCACTCCAAACTAGAAGCGTGGTCAGCCCAGCCTCCGTTTTGCACAGTGCCTTTTCAGATTTACAAGTGGGCTGATGGAGAGGACTTCTTCAGTTGCAGAGTGTTATAACCTAGCAGTAATGTTGTCTGGTTAATTGCCATTGACTGCAGTTAAGGAAATTTGTTCCAAGTTAACTGTCCTCATCATATGACATTACCCTCATTTTAAACCTCTGGGTAATCAGATTCCAATTTGTGCCTTCCAGAAAGAACACTACTGCCTAACACAAATCTGTGACAATAACAGGCTGTGCCTTATTTTGCTCTTTTTCTGATTCCCTATAGCAGAACTCTCTACTGTTTATAGACACTACTGACTCCTTTGCTGTATTTTAAAATAAGATACTGGTAAAGAGTTTTTGCTCTTACATTAGATATGAAGATGTTTACTTTCTTGTTACTGTTATGTATCACTTGCTAAAAATATTGTTTTAATCAGAAATAATAACTTCTTTAAAACATTTTTATAGAACAATGGCTGTGACCAAAGTTTCTATCTTGCCAAAAAGTTAAATCCCAGTCAGACATCAAGTTTGTTCCTGACAGGTAAATTCAGAAAAGTGACCAGTGGAACTCAAGGTGCCCTTCAGAATTAAACTTGTAATGTTGTGTGTGAACCTCTGACATCCTGGCAGGCCTTTCTTGCCCTTGAAAGGCTGTAGATCTTGCAACTGCCCTTCCAATCTAGCATTTTTCCTGATGTTTACAGAGGATTTGAGCTCAATACTGACCGTCTCCTACCTGTGGGCAGCATTTTACTCAGCAGTTTGCAGATTATCAACTGTAAGCTCCAGTATGTTTCTAATAATTATGTGAGCAGCAGTTGTGTAGCCTTCACTTGAGACCATCTGTAGACGGGTCATTTTCTGGTCCAGTCCCCATGGACCACAGCTTCGTGGAGTTTGTTTCCAATTGTGATCCATATTCCACTCCCTAAATCTGTCTTGTAAATTTCACTTTCTACTAGGCATTGGTCAGGGTAGATGACCCTCTTCCCAGGGCACAGCTAACAAGACATTTTCTTTGATGTCACAGAGTTTCTGCATGAGATGCTGCTTTGGGTAGAGGTGTTGTCAACTGAGAAACTTTTGTTGTGTATGTGAGACTTTGGACACCAGGGTGTGTGGCTTAAGGTCAAGAAGTCAGGTAGGAATGAAAACAGGCGAGGAGGCACCGAGGGGGGAAGAAGTCTTAGCACGCTGGGGCTCACCATGACCAGAATGTTCACGAAAGTCTCGTTCACATGCTACTTGGTGACGTACAAAGCGACAGCAGTTAAGGTGCATCAGGACCCGGGTTCCACTTCTTTAACATCTGCTCCCCTGACGTCAGTGCAATGGTATGAAGTTGAAGACGTGCCTTGCGGTGTGCCCTGCTGGGAGAAGGGGACAGCCGTCAGTGTCTGGACAGTGGCCCACCCTCGTCTCAGGTCTCTGCCAGGTCTGACTCTGCAGCTTTGGTGCTTGGTCCCGTGTAACCCACTGGCTGCTGCGTTAACCCAGGAATACCCCACCTGTATCTGTGTGTTTAGCTGGGAACTCACCTGCTATAATAAACTGAATAAAGTGTTTATAAACATAACTCTGGTGCCTGTGTCCCTGATAGAGGAGTAGCGCGTGGTCCAAGTCCTGAGAAACGGCGTTCCCTACTGCTCACCCCCCTCCCTTATAGACCCTGACTTCACTTCCTCATTGCCTGAGGACCCTGATGTCCTCACACCCCACTCCCTGTGTAAAAAAGTGCTCTTCAGCTGAGGAGATGTTGGGGAACTGGCTTCCTTATAGTCACTGAAACACTTAGGATTTGGCTTTTGAGTTTCTTAAATAGATGGTCTTTCAGAAATGAGTTGTGCAGAGCTGGCCAATATGTGTTGGATCAGACAGCTGCCCATGTGGGACGTGGGGAAGTTGACCCAGGTGGGGGATAGGTATCTCCAAGCTGTGTCTCTTGTTTTCATTCGGCATATCTCTTTCCCCTTGAATATACTTCCACACTTATTCTACAACCCCTACAGAACAATATAATATGGGTGGAAGGTGACTTGCTTATGTTTACAATGAAATGCCAGTTTTCAGTAGAATCCAGTGAAAAAGAGGTTGACTTCTTTCCATTGCCTCAGGTAGATGGTGACTGCATTTCTTGTCTGACAGGCAGTCATGTCCCTGGAAAAGCACTGAGAATTCTGCCTTTTGTTCAGGACCTTGAGAGAGTGAAATACATATGAACCCTTGGTATCATTTTCAAGATTTTAAAGGAAAATCTACCATAAATGGGCTCCTGTTTCACTGCTTATCCCTTAAATGTCAAGGTTCCTTACAGTGGGTCCTCAGCCAACTTCTCTTTTCATTCTACTTAACCACCTGCCTCCAGGCAATCTTTCTGCTCTTGATCTCTCCATTCATGAATCTGCTGATGATTCCTGGCCTATTGGATAGAAGCCTCTCAGACTCAGTGTTCACCAGACAAGGAAACCCCTCCTTCCTCACCCTCTTCCTGTCATTAACTGTCTGTTGCAGAGAAGGGCCCCATCACCCACCCAGGGGTCACTCCAGACACATCTGCTGGACTTGCTGGTATTTTTGGTCACCATCTGTCATCACTCAATGTGCTGGAAGTGTGCTGTGTAACAGACACCCCCGAAATCGCAATGGCTTCAAGTTTTTTCCTCGCTTGTGCTCTGTGTCTGATGCCAGTCAGCAGGAAGGCGCTATCATCAGCTCCTGCAGATGGGGTGGGGAACTTCCTGTAAACATTCGTTTTAGTTTATCACTGCAGAAGGAACGAACCATCAGGAATTGTGCACTGGCTCTCAAAGCCCCCATCTGGATATGGAGCCAGCAGCTCTGCTCACTTTGATTGACCAAAGTGACTTAGCTGACCGTGGCTCACCTCAGAGGTAGCAGGGAGTCCTACCTGTCACCCAAATGAGAAGTGGAATCTCTATGATCATCTTCCTCTGTGTTGACATTTCAGTCAAAGAATGTGGGCAGATTCCCCTGTTTTGTTCAGTCAGTTGTGTCCGATTTTGTGGCCCCATGGACTGCAGCATGCCAGGCTTCCCTGTCCTTCACTGTCTTCCAGAGTTTATTCAAACTCATCTCCCTTGAGTTGATGATGCCATCCAACCATCTAGTCTGAGTTGTGTCCCCTACACAATAAGTCTACATTTGCATCACAAATGAAATGTTTTTTAAAGTATAGTAGTTTTTTCATTGGTTTTGAATGAGGATTAATTATTTGCTTTAAAATTGATCAGGCTGCTTAGCTCATTTAAAAAATAAGCAAACTTACTTCCAACTGAGCTGCTTTTCATAGTAGCAGAAAATTCAGCCTGTAAAACTAGAATTTACTAAATAAACCAATTATGGTATAGTTATTAATAGGAAGTATTTTTTCCCCCTCATCCTTTAAATAGCTAAGTGTATTTAGAAATCTATTTGGCTCTATACCGCCACACGGACAATCCCCTGTTGGCAAAAGTGCCTGCCTCTGGGCAACGCTGTGGATTCCCAACCTCAGGAAGGACTTCTCTCCAGCCATTGCCTCTTATCTGCAGCTCTTCCTTTGTGTGTCATTCACCTCCTACTGGATCACGCCATCACTTAATAGTGATCCCTGCATCCCTGCCTCCAATCAACAAATGCTTGTCTATAGCTCTTCACGGCAAAATTCCTCTGTCTTCCTGTAGTCACCGTCAGACATCCTCTTTTTCTTCAGTCCACACCACTGAGGCATCTGTAACCAAGGTCATCGTCTTGGTGAAGGCCAACAGGAAATCCTCTGCCTTTGTCTCACTCTGCTTGTCACCAGCATTTGATACAGTTGCCAGCTGTCTCCTTGAAATGCTTCATTATGGAGCTTCCAGGACCCCACACTCCTGGCTCTTTTAGCCTTATCTATGGCTCCTTATTCTTTGCCTGACCTTATCTCCCTATGCCCTGAAGCTTGGCCTTTGGCCTTTCTCTGTCTGCACTCTGTAACTGACACCATTTCACCCACCACTGTGAACGCCAGAGGCTCTGATGACTCCCTTAAATGTAAGCTGTATCTCCACCCCTGGTTTCTCCCCTAAACTCCCAGCTGGCAAATCCAATTGCCTACCTGACCACTCCGCTTGGATGTATGACACACATCTCAAACGTGGTGTGTAGAAAACAATTCTCTGTTCTCCATTAAAACCTGCAATCCCCAGACTTGCATTGCATAAATATTTGCTGAATAAATGCAGTTTAACAAAACAGGGCTTCAGAGGAGAGTGAACATCATTTGAAAAAATAAGGTGGTTTATCTAATACCCAGGGTTCCCAGGTGATGCTAATGGTAAAGAATCTGCCTGCCCATGCAGGAGCCAGAGGAGACGGTGGGTCATCCCTGGGTGGAGAAGATACCCTGGAAAAGTGGCAACCCACTCCAGGATTCTTGCCGGGATAATCCCAAGGACAGAGGAGCCTGGAGGGCTACAGTCCATGGGGTCGCAGAGTCAGACACTACTGAGTCACTGTACATGCACACATGCATTCAATACCTAATATGACCTGCCACATTCCGCTTTACCCTCCTCTTTTATGCACAATTGCTTCAATTCATCCAACCAATACTGAAGATTTCTGTACCAGGCACTGGAGACGCGCAGAATCTCTGCACAGCACCTTCCACTTCAGGTAAGTCGAGACACAATTAAAAAGAGCCCTCCGTGTTTTTTAAAAGGCTTCTCTACACTTCCTCAGTGAAGGCAATGGCAACCCACTCCAGCACTCTTGCCTGGAAAATCCCATGGACGGAGGAGCCTGGTAGGCTGCAGTCCATGGGGTCGCTAAGAGTCAGACACCGCTGTGCGACCTCACTTTCACTTTTCACTTTCATGGATTGGAGAAGGAAATGGCAACCCATTCCAGTGTTTTTGCTTGGAGAATCCCAGGGACGGGGGAGCCTGGTGGGCTGCCGTCTATGGGGTCACACAGAGTCGGACATGACTGAAGTGACTTAGCAGCAGCAGCTACACTTCCTTTCCAAAATAGTGTCTTTTACAGACACTTGTCTTTCTCCAGTTGCTAAATGAAATCTTTAACTTTAGGAAGACGAGAGAAATGTTTCAAGTTGTGAGAATTCCACTTCTGAAAACCAGGTTTGATCTTCCCAGCTCACTTAGTGTTGGCAGGAGTGAGAGCAAGAAGGTCATTAACAAAGATGGAAACTCGAGAAGACACAAGGAAAGCGCTGCGCTAGGACGTCCAGCGCCCTCCTCCGGATGCCCAACCCGCCGGCTACACTCTCCCGGACACCTGCTGGCGCTCTCTGGAGCAGTTGCCAGTCACTTGGAGGCTTGGTCGACCCCGCCCACCCTGCGGCTTGGGGCCCGCCCCCTCGTGATTGGTGGCTCCGGTGCCCTATCACTGCCGCGCTCGCTCCAGCGGCCCCCGTGGCCCATCCCCCGACGCCGTAAGGGGGCGGGGACCAGGGCCTCCTCAGGGTCCCTCCGCCCCCTGCCTACGCGCCGACCAGTAGGATTGGTCATGCGCAGTCCTCAGGCCGAATCCCCGGCGTTACGTAACGGACTCTGAGGCCTTTGCCCTTCGCTCCCTCGCCTCCGCTTATGTAACCCGGACGCCCCGGCGCGGACCCCGCCCCCGGGCCAATGGGGACCCCTAGAGCTGGCGGAGGCGGACAATCGCGGGCCCAGGGGGCGGAGCCGTGTCACGTGGCGCGCGGGGTGGGCGTGGTGCCGGCGGTAGCCTGGCACGCGGCGGGCCTCGAGACCGCGCGGGGTCGGGTCCGCTGGGTGAGCAGCGCTGGCGACGGCGGGTGAGTGCTCGGCCCGGGTGGCGTGGGCTCGGAGCCCGCCGGCCGCGGTCGCCCCAAGCCTGTCCTGCGCTGTGAGAACTTTGTGCTTCAAGTGGCTCCTTGCTCCATCCTGTTCTTGGGTGCGCGGCGATTATTGGGGCTGCCGGGGCCGCGGTCTCCCCCAGGGCTGCCCACCCCAGGAGCCACAGCCGGGCTTCCGGAATCAAATTGTGTTTCTGTTGACACTTGTCACTTTTATTTCCATCCTCCCCCTCCAGGGTGGATCTTCGGTGGGCGGAGACATCCAAAATTGCAGGGAAGTACTGGGGAGAAAAGTGCCCCCGTAGGAGCAGGGTTAGTAATTGCCCGCTAATGATGACTGACATCTCTAAGGCGATGGCATGGACCACAATGAGAAATACGGTTCGGTCGCCGATTGCAAAGTAGCAAAGAGCAGGCGATTGACTGAGGGCTGCTGTGCGAAGATGGATCCCGGTGAAGATGTAGAAAGGTCTGGTGGTAAATCTCAGAACCCCAGGGGGAATCAGCGTCATGAACTTGAAGGACCACAGGCCAGTGGTCCTGAGGCCCCCGGGAATGATGCTGCTGAGCTCTGGAGGCAGAAATGCGAGCTGCGGAGCAAATTCGTGCAGACCAGCAACAGGTGACATGACCTGATGTGTTTGTTGTTCTTTGCTGGGTCAGTAGAAGGGAAAGACGGGCTTCCATCTTTTTGCATTTTGTTTGTAAGCCTAGGAAAAAAGTTTACCGGGAGTCTCCAGCAGCTTGGAATGAAATACCTTGGAGACACTGAAGGAAATTAACTATATAAGTAGGTTAAAAGTGGTAAGGGAATTGCTGACTCTAGGCTGAAGTGGGACTCAAACAGTAGAAAAGGTTTGATGTTTACCAATTTCTTGACCTGTCATTCCCCACATGTAAAAAGGGGATGATAAATCTGTGAACTGAATGAGCTGATTCATGTTAAGTGCTCAGAAAGCAGGCCTGGCCCGAAATACACTGTTCAGTGAAAGTTGACCTATTGTAATCCAAAGTGTGAATTTAGAATTTTTTTTATCTTACAGTGAACAGCAAGATCGAAACAGAGTTTCTGAAGAACTTATAATGGTTGTCCAAGAAATGAAAAAATACTTCCCATCGGAAAGACATGGTAAACCAAGCACACTGGATGCCCTTAACTATGCCCTTCGCTGTGTACACAGTGTACAAGGTAAATGGGCTACCCTGAAAATACAGTCTTGCACATACATCACTGCTCATGAATGGCAGCCAGGCCAGAAGCATTGTTGCTTGGTTTTAGGCACAGAAATGTTTTGAGTTTTTTATGCTGTTCTGTGTGAGATGAGTAAATCTACACTGATGCCACTGGCATCTTAGTTTTTCAAATTAGCACTGTGTGCATGCACTTCAGTCGTGTCTGACTCTTTGCGACCCCTGGCGCCTCTGCCAGGCGCCTCTGTCCATGGGATTCTCTAGGCAAGAATACTGGACTGGGTTGCCACGCCCATCTCCAGGGGATCTTCCCAACCCAGGCATCGAATCTGCGTCTCCTGCTTGGCAGGTGGATTCTTTAGCACTGGGAAGCCCTATTTGTGTAGTAGTTTAGTATTTTTGTTGCAGTATTTTGCATTTTTATTTCTATTTCGGGAGAGTAAGAGTTTGGCATAACCACATTTTGGAAATTCACTTTTTAAAGGAATATTGTCTTCTATGATTATTGAGGGGAAAATACATTTGCATTTCCCTGTCATAGACATACTTTTAAAATTCAGTCATGTCATGTCAGGAATTTACCAAATTAAAATGCAATGGTTGTAAACACTTTTTCTTTTGACAATTTTCTTCTCAAGGGATTTTAAAAGTGCACATTCTGTAGCACAAACCTCTGTGGTTTCATAGATGATATATAATTCCTGAATACTGGAGTAATGTTTCTGCCATACAAATCCCCTCTGTGTATACTGAGAATTTTTGGTTTCAGTACCTTGTTTTGGTACTTTAAATTTATCTCGTTCCCTATGAACCAGAACATGCCAGATTCATAAATTCAAAATCTTAGGTTTATACAACTGTTAGTGTTTTAGGTGAAAGAAAAAACTGATCTTTCAAGGAAAATATTCTGAGGTGCCCTTATCCTAAAAAAATTAGCCAACTTTAATCGTGTTGAAAATGACTTCCTAAAGATATTGTTGTGAAACAGCCTACCTATCTATTTTCCTGTGTTTCTTAGCAAACAGTGAGTCTTTCCACATTCGCAGTCAGAACGGAGCACCTCAAGCTGATGTGACCTTGTGCAGTCTGGAGGAGCTGGCCACTATTGCTTCAGAGCACACTTCCAAAAACACAGTAAGAATTCACCAGTTTTGCCATATCAGCCAGGGTGGTTTTTCCTAGGGACCTTATCTTGATGTAGAGTCTTAAAAGTGACAACTGAACATTTCCGTAACCACAGTTTGAGGTAAACAACTGGAGAAAACTGCTAATGAGGCATCTCAAGTTTCTCCTGTCTTTGACAAAGAAAACATCTGAAAACAGGAAGCAGCACATGAGTGTTAGTTGGCTTTGCTTTGGTTCTGGGGTGCCTCTCTCTCCTTAGCATCCCTGAGTTCTCCCAAATTAAGAAGAAGATAAAAGCAACACTGCAGAGTAATTTCCTGCATCGTATTCTAATCTCCAAATGTTGATTTCTATTTATATCAATCTTAGTTCCAATACCTACTACTCCAGGTTGTAACAACTGGATTTTATAAAGCAGGTAAGTTGAGATGATGTAATCTTTTATAAAATTGTGAAAGAGTTATTTAGTATTTATCTTTTCATATGGACAGAATAATTGGGGTTCATGTTTTGCTGACATGATGGGGATTACTTAATTTATGTGTAGTGCGTGCATGCTAAGTCACTTCAGTCGTGTCCGACTCTTTGTGACCCCATGGACTGTAGCCCACCAGGCTCCTCTATCCATGGGGATCTCCAGTCAAGAATGCTGGAGTGGACTGCCATGCCCTCCTCCAGGGAATCTTCCTGATCCAGGGACTGAACCTGCATCTCTTATGTCTCCTGCATTGGCCGTCAGGTTCTTTACCACTGGCACTATCTGGGAAGCCCAATTTTTGTGTAGACCTCAACATAATCAGTCCTGAATATTCATTGGAAGGACCAATGCTGAAACTCCAATACTTTGGCCACCTGATGTGAAGAACCGACTCACTGGAGAAGACCCTGATTCTGAGAAAGATTGAGGGCAGGAGGAAAAGGGGACAACAGAGGATGAGATGGTTGGATGGCATCACCGAGTAGATGGAACAAGAGTTTGAACAAGCTCCGGGAGTTGGTGATGGACAGGGAAGCCTGGCATGCTGCAGTCCATGGGGTTGCAAAGAGTCGGACACAACTGAGCGACTGAACTGAACAACATAATTGTAACTTAAAGATTTTATGATATTGGAGCACGAGATATCCCTAATGTTACGTGCTTGTTTTGCTACTAATAACTAGTGTGTTTATAGTATTGTAGTAAGTGCTAAGGAGATTTAAGAAAAAAAGCTTTAGAAAAACATTTTCCTTTTAAGATCTTCAAATTAACACTAGAGAGGAAAACATACGCCAGTGCTAGCCAATACAAACCGTGGCTGATTATAAGCAGACTATGTTTATGTCTAATGGAATGAATTAGAGAAATGATTCTTATGAGGTATGTCAAAGACACCATCTTGGAGCAAGTAAATCTAAAGCTTGATCTCGAAGCCTAGATATGCACAGGCGAAGGGAAGACCGTCCTGTTAGGTGTATAGCACAGTTTGCGAAGAAGAAGGAATCAAGTGAACACAGTATATAGTGTGAAAGGGAAACTGTTAGTCACTCTCAGTGGTGTCCAACTCTTTCTGGCCCCATGGACTGTAGCCCGCCAGGATCCTCTGCCCATGGAATTCTCCAGGCAAGAACACTGGAGTGGGTTGCCATTCCTTTCTCCAAGGGATCTTCCTGACCCAAGGATCGAACCCAGGTCTCCTGCATTGCAGGCAAACTCTTTACCGTCTGAGCCACCAGGGATTCACTGTTTAATAGGTATAGAATGAGCTGGTGTATCGTTTGGCAGAACTTACTTCAGAAGGAAAAATGCAGGTTTTACAGTGGTAACTAGGAAGTATGTTGGAGAATTTTGTTACCTTTGCCAGATGCATGTGTGTGTGCGTTTTAAGTTATTGATCATAGTAGACATCTAGATGAAATTTATTCAGGAAATGTTGCTAGTCATAATTCAACACTGTGCATTTATTTTGAATGTTTTTCATAGGATACCTTTGTGGCAGTGTTTTCATTTCTCTCTGGAAGGTTAGTGCATGTTTCTGAGCAGGCGCCTTCGATCCTGAACTGTAAGAAAGAGTTCTTGGAGTCTTGTCATTTTGTTGAACTGCTTGCCCCCCAAGACATGAGGGTGTTCTACATGCACACTGCCCAGGCTCAGCTTCCGTTCTGGAATAAATGGACACAAAGAGGTAATGGGACCAATACTCAGATGTTTATCTCACCTGGTTAAGATCAGTTTCATTCTACCAGAAATAGTACACAAGTGAATGCATTATTCAGAATATGCAAATTGTATGGTTTTTCTTATTTAGTTTTAAAAGGCAAAGTGTGATGAAAATCGCATTTTAAATGCTTATAATGACATAAAGTTCCAATAAATTTGCTTTCATTTAGTCAACTTGATTTCACAGATTATATGCTACAAATATGGTTTGATTACAGCATGCTATATAGCAGATTTGGAGAAGGAAATGGCAACCCACTCCAGTATCCTTGCCTGGAGAATCCCATGGACGGAGGAGCCTGGTGGGCTACATTAGTCCATGGGTCGCAAAGAGTCAGACACGACTGAGCGACTTCACTTCACTATATAGCAGGTTAATTGCTACAAAGGCTCTGTTTCCTTCATGTGAATACAATTCAATGTTTTTCCTCTTACACTGACTTCATTATCTCTCTCTCTAGAGATAAGCTTTTCAAAGTTAGATCCCTTTCCAGTTTTTCTTCTTAAAAGCTATGACTCCCATCATTTTGTTTTCCTTCGGAAATGCTGCTTTGCCTGAACTGGGGGGTGGGGGATGGATTTCTCCTCGCAGTTTTCTTTGTGATCTTCTGTCCCATGTCATCTTCCATGCATTCATTCATCCTTTCTCTGTTAGTTCAATCACTCAGTCATGTCTGACTCTCTGCAACCCCATGGACTGCAGCACGCCAGGCTTCCCTGTCCTTCACTGTCTCCCAGAGCTTGCTCAAACTTATGTCCATCAAGTCAGTGATGCCATCCAGCCATCTCATCCTGTGTTCTCCCCTTCTCCTCCTGCCTTGAGTCTTTCCCAACATCAGGGTCTTTTCCAGTGAGTCAGTTAGTTGCCCAAAGTATTAGGGCTTTAGCTGCACATTAGTTTTTGAATGTTGAGTTTTAAGCCAACTTTTTCACTCTCCTCTCAAGAGGCTCTTCAGTTCCTCTTCGCTTTCTGCCATAAGGGTGGTCTCATCTGCATATCTGAGGTTATAGGCACTTCTCCCAGCAGTCTTGATTCCAGCTTGTGCTTCATCCAGCCCAGCATTTCACATGATGTATTCTGCATATAACTTAAATAAGCAGGGTGACAATATACATCCTTGATGTACTCCTTTCCCAATTTGGAACCAATCCGTTGTTCTATATCTGGTTCTAACTGTTGCTTCTTGATCTGCATACAGATTTCTCAGGAGGGAGGTAAGTTCAGTGCAGTCGCTCAGTCATGTCTGACTCTCTGTGACCCCATGGACTGCAACACGCCAGGCCTCCCTGTCCATCACCAGTTCCCAGAGCTTGTTCAAGCTTATGTCCATCAAGTCGGTGATGCCATCCAACCATCTCATCCTCTGTTGTCCCCTTCTCCTCCTGCCCTCAGTCTTTTCCAGCATCAGGGTCTTTTCCAATGAGTCAGTTCTTTGCATTAGGTGGTCAAAGTATTGGAGTTTCAGCTTCAGCATCAGTCCTTCCAGTGAATATTCAGGACTGATTTCCTTTAGGATCAACTGGTTTGATCTTGCAGTCCAAGGGACTCTCAAGAGGCAGGTAAGGTGGTCTGGAATTCCCATCTCTTGAAGAATTTTCCACAGTTTTTTGTGATCCACACAGTCAAAGGCTTTGGTGTAGTCAATAAAGCAGAAGTAGATGTTTTTTTTTTGGAACTGACAGAAATCCTTTCCATGAAAAGTTTCATGAAAAGTCACCCTTTACATCATATTTCATACTTTTCATGAAACATCTTTTAAAGATTTTAGTATAGATCAGCTTTCTTTTTGATCCCAAACCCTTTTCTCTCATTTTGATTATTTTATTATGGTAAAAAAAACACATTCACAAAATTTACCATCGTAAAAGCTGACTCATTAGGAAAGACCCTGATGCTGGGAAAGATTGAAGTCAGGAGGAGAAGCGGGTGGCAGAGGATGAGATGGTTGGATGGCATCACTGACTTGATGGACATGAGTTTGAACAAACTCCAGGAGATGGTAAAGGACAGGGAAGCCTGGCATGCTGCAGTCAGTGGAGTTGCAGAGTCGGACATGACTTAACAACTGAACAACAGCCGTTTTTGAGTGTATGGTTCAGCAGCATGAAGTCCGTTCACAATGTTATAAAGTGGATCCCCAGAACTTCATCCTGCAGATCCAGATTTCTGTACTTTTTCTGGTTTTCAATCCACTGCCCAGCCCAGTGAAGTCAGTCTTACAGGCTTCTTTCTTTAACCACAGACCCTCTCTCTGTCCTCTGTAGAAGCTTTGGAAAAGACACCTGTCACCCCTGCGTTTCTTCCAGCTCCTTCTTTCCTGTTTTGTTGTTGTTGTTCAGTCACTCAGTCATGTCTAAGTCTTTGTTACTACATGGACTGCGGCATGCCAGGCTTCCCTGTACTTCACCATATCCCGGAGTTTGCTCAAACTGATGTCCACTGAGTCATTGATGCCATCCAACCATGTCATCCTCTGTCGTCCCCTTCTTCTCCTGCCTTCAATCTTTCCCAGCATCAGGATCTTTTCCAATGAGTCAGCTCTTCACATCAGGTGCCCAAAGTATTGGAGCTTCAGCATCAGTCCTTCCAGTGACTATTCAGGACTGATCTCCTTTAGGATGGACTGGTTGGATCTCCTTGCAGTCCAAGGGACTCTCAAGAGTCTTCTCCAACACCATAGTTCAAACTCATCAGTTCTTCAGCCCTCAGCTTCTTTATGGTCCAACTCTCACATCCATACATGACTACTGGAAAAACCATAACTTGGATTAAATAGACCTTTGTGGGCAAAGTGATGTCTCTGCTTTTTAATATGCTCTCTGGATTTGTCATAGCTTTCCTTCTTTCCTGTTCCCATCATTCAAAAACACTAATTTCATTTTTATTCCTCTTTCCTAAATATGTGTTGTCAAACTTTAACTGTCCACGTTTGTTTCTCTGCTTTTGTTTGTCATGTATTCATCCCAGGGATGTTTATGCAGCCGTCTCTGTGGGCCAAGAGCTGTTCTAGGTGCTGAGGTACAGCTGTGAACAGAACAGACACTTGGGACTGCTCACCAGCTCTTTCTCACTTACCCTTCAGTATTGCCCTACAGTCTCTGATTTTTTCACCTTCTTATCTTTGCTAATTACTTAATATTTCCCCTACTTGCGAAAACATACTAGTCTCTGAAGTTGTTGTCTTTCAGACCTAAACGTTAACTTGCTCCATAAAGATGGTGTCTATCTCATTCACTCCTGACACTGTACTTTTGCCTTAGGAACCCCAATGCCAGGGTCCAGCCCCAGCAGGATCCAGGGGAACCCTCAGGATGAACGGCATCGGCGAGGAAAAGAGAGAGAGAGAGAGAGAGACCAGACCAGGATATGCAGCAGAGTCTGGCAGTTGCTTTATTTTTCACCGTAGCCTTTATACCCTAAGTTGGTACATTTCTAAGGGGCAGATAAGCATACAGACTTAGTTTAACATTCCATTAGCTTGTCCTTCACGAAACCAGGTGTGCTCTGTATATTTTTTGTTTATGAGAGTCTTTTCCCATAGATTTTTTGTACATTATCTTCTGGCCTTGAGGTTAGCAGAAAACAGAAAAGTGGCAGTCTCATGGTACAGCAGGTTGCAACATAATAGAAATACAATCCTATTAACATAAAAGTCAGTCTTTTTGCAGAAGTTCTCAGCTAAATTTATCTAAAAAGTTTAGCACACAAAGACTCTGCGGCTCTGGTAAGGGAGCCCCTGTTTAGCACTCCTGGTTAAAATTAACAATTATCTTACTGTTTTTACACTAGAGCTAAACTCTTATTTTTCTAGATCTCCAACTATATTAACAATAGTTTCCACTGCACAACATCAGCACGTTAACATCAATCAAACGTTGATCTGATAACCACTTTTTAAAACAATATTTTTTGTATTCTCTAATAGGGCTTCCTCACCCCCCAAAGGGCTCTGTGCCTATTAGGGCCTTTTTTATGGTTAATCTCTATGTATAATATCTTTTGGCTTTCAGGCCTGTTGACAATTTATGGCTTGCACCTGGTGCAACTTTAAGCAACTTCAGTAGCTGACCCTGTCTTTTTTGTGGTTAATCTATTTTCTTTCTATTAGGTGTCATCTCCATGGGAACTAGATAGGATTACATTTTTACAGAACAGAAATGCAAAGGATTGCAAAAATAGCAGATATGGCATAAAACAGGCTCTTAGTCTAAAAGTTAACTACCTGCAAGAAGTCACCAGCTAATCTCTATCTAAACTATTTTCTATTAGGCACATTTGTGGCTATAATATCTGTGGAGCTTTTCTCACCCCGCGGAGGGACCTATGCTTAATAGTTTCTTTTGTTAGCGTACTGTGCTTAGGATGTTTAGAACAATCATGAGTATTTTTTGCAATGAGAGCACACATTTATCAAACAAGCCAGAATGCCAGCAAAAGGGTTTGAATTGAAGCATTTCCTTCATCCCTGGCCCCTTCATAGGGTACCAGTGTCCGGGAGATTCATTAATTAGGGTTTTAAGTTGGTCTTTATTCAATGAAAGAGGAGCAGGAGGGCTCTCGGCAGGCAACACAGGAATCCACAGCAGGGCAAAAAAGAACAACAGCAGAAAAGGGGGGAGGATACAGGGTGGGTTAGAGGCCGAGGCCAACCTGGAAGATCCCTTATATCCTGGATGGCCTTGCCTGTCAGGTTTTTTCCTCATGACCTCGTCATGGATGGGGTCCCAGACGGCCTTGCCTGTCCAGTATTTTCTTCATGACCTCATCATGGGCAGGATCTCCCATAATGGCTCCTGGCACCCCAAGGATCCAGACTCTCCCCAAGAGCCGTTTTTTAGCCCCCACACTGTTCCTGGCTTATGCACGTGTTAACCTCCTGTTCCTTCCTTTGAGTTCAGAGACCATTAAGAGGACATAGGAAGCTGTATAAACTCAGTGGTTGTCAAGTCTGGCCCAGTGTTAGAGCACGTTTCCACTTAGATTTGTCATACAGACCTCTGAGAAGGAGCTGACCACTTTTTCTTTAGAACACAGCTTCAGCAACAAGAACTTGCACACTCCAGTCCAGGTGTGGAAGTGACCGTGGGCGCCCATCTACTGTTTGAGATCCCATAGGCTGACTCTCTGTATTTGAGAACTCCTGGGGAATGCAGCTGAATTCAGATGCCTGATGTATAAATAAAGGCAAGTTCACCTTACAGTAGAGTTGCAGTGTTTTTTATGTGCAAGGAATTTTAAGCTCAGAATCTGAAGGTCTGAGTTTCAAATTGAATTATGTCCCTTCATGAGCCTTGGACTCTTTGAAAGTCCTTTGGGCTACAAGGAAATCAAACCAGTCAACCCTAAAGGAAATCAGTCCTGAGTGTTCACTGGAAGGACTGATGCTGAAGCTGAAGCTCCAATACTTTGGCCACCTGATGCGAAGAGCCAACTCACTGGAAAAGACCCTGATCTTGGGGAAGATTGAGGGCAGAAGGAGAAGGGGGTGACAGAGGATGAGATGGTTGGATGGCATCACCGACTCAATGGACATGAGTTTGAGCAAGCTGTGGGAGATGGTGAAGGACAGGGAAGCCTGGCATGCTGCAGTTCATGGGGTCATAAAGAGACATGACCTAGCGACCAGACACGTGAACCTTGGAGGCCACCTGGCTTCTCATCGTAAAATGAGAATCTTAGTTTCTGATGTGCCTGTTAATACAGGGTTGCTGAGAGGACCTAGCAGTAAAGTGGGTAAGTGAAGCCCTGGGGATGTTTGGAGCATCCATGGCATAAAGGCTTATCTTTACTGCTGTCATCTATTGAGTGGTTACTGGTTGTCAGGATCCCTTCTTGATGCTTTAGTGGAGTAACCCAGTTAACCTTCACATCTCCGGTGGACCGACACAGTAACTGTGTTGATTTGGGTCTGCTTAGAAGCAGGGTACTTATGATTATGGAGTAGAGGTTGAGAGGAGCCCTCAACCTGCATTACGGGCCTGGCCGGAAGGAGCAAGGGCAAAGGAGGGCTAGGGGCAGGAGCTTGGGCTGCAGCGCAGCTTAGAGAGAGCTGGGCCAGGCACCCAAAGGGGGTCCAAGCTCCACATGCTGGAGGATCCTGGCATCTGGATGGAGTGGTCCTATCTCAGAGCCCCTCAGTGCATGGGCTGGTGGTTGGGTGTCAGGTCCCCCATAGTCAAGAGCTGAGCCATTTCTGAGCTGCCACAGTCACAGAGGTGCCAATGTCGCACTGCCTGTCAGTATGGAGCTGGCCTTCACCTTGACAACGTGAATCCAGCGCCCCTTTGACAGCTCGGTTGCTGGGACCACACCTTAAAGCAGGAAACCTTGCCCCAGACAAAGCCGAGCACTTGAAAGTGGCCCCATGGGATGGCTCACATCTGAGCCTGGCTCCCATCTGATCTGAAAGTCAGATCAGAAAACTAAGGATGTTTTTGAAACATCCTTCTCTTGCCTTAATTCCTCCATGATTTATATGAGCCTTGAGTGAAACAGTTTTTATGTTGCAACAACAGGACATCTTAGAGAAATGAATTTCTTTACCTTATTTTTCCACTTCTTTTTCTCACTGTGCTCAGTTGTGACTGACTCTTTGTGTCGCTTTTAACTTGCCCACCAGGTTCCTCTGTTCATGGAATTCTCTAGGCAGGAATACTGGAGTGGACATGTGGACATTTGAGACATTCCCTTCTCCAGGGGATCTTCCAAACCCAGGGATAGAATCCACATCTTTTGTGTCTCCTGCATCACAGGCAGATTCTTTTCCTCTGAGCCATCAGTGCAGCTCACTTTGTCAAGTTCTTTCATTTATTTCTCATGGATATTCTGTAAGAACTTCTGGTTTCAGAATTCTGGGACTGCAACTGTTATAGTTTCATGAGTTATGATCGTTTGGTCATCGGTCCATTTACTTTTAAACTGAAGGTTTTTTAAAAGTCATAAACATTTTTCTTGATTGTTCAGAAGTCCAGTTTCTGACTCTTGCTAATGATCTTTCCCTCAGGGATATAAATGCCTGGGCTATATTTGGTGTTTTGGGTCTTTAGAATTATTGTAAATGCTCCTTCAGTGTATTTTTAAAAAACATTTCCTTGGTTTCTATAACTGGGGACTGTTCACTCCAGTGAACAAATGTTCAAGATATATAATTAGGGAGATGTACCAGACAAAAGTAATCAGCAGTACTTGAGCATAGATTCAGTTTCCTACTGTGTCCTAAGAAAGGCAAATTTAAAGGTTTCTGATTTATCTCCTTATAAATCAGTAAAATAAATGCAAAAGTTTATAAAACTGAAGCAGAATCTTTGGCATAAGAGTTGTGAGGAAAAACTTTCTTTCCATTGTTTTGGGTCCTCATTGTGGCTCAAAGGCTCTCTAGTCCAGAGCACAGGCTCTAGCGCACGTGGGCTCAGTAGTTGCAGCGAGTGGAATCTTAGTTCCCTGACCAGGGACCCAACCTGACTCCTCTGCATTGGAAGCCGGATTCTCAGCCCCTGCATCACCAGGGAAGTCCCGAGAAAACGTTATTAATGACACTGAACTGGTACCGTTTTCTGGAACTTGGTTTGCCAACATATTATGAGAGTCATGAAATGATCATACTGTTTAGGTACACAGCTCTGGGAAATTTATCCAAGGAAAGAAAATACAATGAAAAAAAATGTACTATATATCCTACACCCAAAAGTTCTATGTAGTCTAAATTCCAAGTTTTTGAGACATGTCCACAATATTACCATGGCATGGAATATCACCAGCAAAATGCTTGTGTCAAAGGATGACTATGTTGATGTTTAAAGCAGTGAGTGCGGACAGGTGTAGTAACAGAGACAGAACTGCAGGAGATGACAGGGAAAGGCCGTCGTCAGTGGCTCTCAGGGCCTCTCCTGAGGACTGCTGACCAGCAGGAAAGCCCTGGGTGGATCCTGGATGGGATGAGATCTTGGTAAAGGGGAGGGGAGTCCTATTTTAAGAGTAGCTCTCTCTCTTCAAAGAGTGCCCTGTTTGGCTAGTGATGGTTTGAGGAGGAGCCACCCAGGGCAGGACACTGATGGGTGTCTTTGTTTCCAGTGGCCTCACAGTATGAATTGGCACCGATGAAGTCCTTCTTCTGCAGGATCGGGTGAGTATGGGGGCTCCTGAGGCCAGGAGCAGTGGGTTAGGCTCTGATTATATTTTAATTTTTTTCTTGATGTATAGCTCATCCCTGGGTTGGGAAGATCCCCTGGAGTAGGAAATGGCAACCCACTCCAGTATTCTTGCCTGGAGAATCTCAAGAGGAGCCTAGTTGGCTACATACAATCCATGGCATCACAGAGTCGGACATGAGCAAGCACATGAAAAGACAAGAACTGATTTACAGTATTTCAGATGTACAGCAAAGTGATTCAGTTATATATACGCATACTAAGTCACTTCAGTTGTGTCAGACTCTGCGACCCTGTGGACTGTAGCCCTCCAGGCTCCTCCATCCATGGGATTCTCCAGGCAAGGATAACTGGAGTGGGTTGCCATGCCCTCCTCTAGGGGATCCTCCTGACCCAGGGACCAAACTCATGTCTCTTAGATCTCCTGCATTGGCAGGTGAGTTCTTTACCACTAGTGCTACCATTCACATGTGCATGCTAGGGCTAAGTCGCTCCAGTCGGGTTTGACTTTTTGCGACCCTAAGGACTGTAGCCTGCCAGGCTCCTCTGTCCATGGGGTTCTCCAGGCAAGAATACTGGAGTGGGTTGCCATGCCTTCCTTCAGGGATCTTCCCCACCCAAGGATCCAACCCCCATCTCTTGTGTCTCCTGCCTTAGCAGGTGGTTTCTTTACCACTAGCACCACTATTCACATATATATTCTTTTTCAGATTCTTTTTCATTACTGGTTATTACAGGATAATTGAATATAGTTCCTTGTGCTGTGTAGGAGGTCTTTGTTGTTCATCTATTTGATATATATAGTTGTCTGTATCTGTTAATCCCTAATTCCAAGTTTACCCCTCTGATTTTATTTAGCACTTGATTCTTCTGTATTCAGCTAGGTCTTCCGTGGATACAAAAGACAAGACCTGGTTCTTGCTACAAGAAGTTCTTATATTTTGACTGAGAAGATGCATGTACCTGTGAGAAAAGTAGATAGTAATGCAGTAGGAGAAAAGACAGGAAAGATCACTCAGATCTGAAGCCCACTGTTGTCTGGGGCTTTTTTGGTTTTGTTTGGTTTTTGTTTTTCAGTCACATTTAAAATTAATTTTTGCAAATTTGAATAACCTTAAAGCAAGATAGGTATATTTATGAGAAGACTTAAAGACTTCCCTAGTGACTCAGCTGGTAAAGAATCTGCCTGCAATGTGGGAGACCCAGGTTCGATCCCTAGGTTGGGAAGATCTCCTGGAGAAGGGAACGGCTACCCCACTCCAGGATTCTGGCCTGGAGAATTCCATGGACTGTATAGTCTGTGGGGTCGCAAAGAGTCAGACATGACTGAGTGACTTTCACTAAAAGGTCCAGAGATAGAGAACTAGAAAAGAAATCAGAAGTTTAATTGTAATTGATTTCTGGTAGAATTTATTAGTGATTTTTTTTCCTCCTTTTAAGTTTACTATGACATGTTAATGTTTGTTGTTGTTTGATCGCTCAGTCGTGTCCGACTCTTTTGCCACCCCAGCCCACCAGCTCTTCTGTCTGTAGGATTTCACAGGCAAGAATACTGGGGTGGGTTGCCATTTCCTCCTGCAGGGGATCTTCCCTTCCCAGGGATCAAACCTGTGTCTCCTGCATTGGCAGGCAGATTCTTTACCACTGAGCCACTGGGAGAGCCCTTCATAGTAAAAGAAAAAAACATTTTTAAATGACATTGCAATCACCAACATTAGTGTTGAAGTTACTATTAATAAATGGCCTTGATATTTAGAGAAGAGAAGTCCTTGTGATAGATGATTCAGACATTCCATGGACTTGGGGGGACCTGAGCTGATAGTATTCGAATGTTTGGGGTGGGATACCCTGGAATGGTACAGGGGAGAAGGCCCGTGCCGGTTCCTCTTGTCACTCGCAGGTGAGTCGTTCGTGAAGATCTGAGAGCAGCGCCTGCCAGATAGTAAGCGCTGTAGGTGTTTGTTACTCTAGTAGGTACTAGGACCAAAACTAAGTTCTGCCTTCATGGACTTAGTGTTCTGTAGGGATGGGGGCTAATAGTAAACAACCGTGTAAGCATACATGTGTCAGTTGTAGTAAGTTCCATGTAGAACAGTGAGCTGAGTAAGGGAGTTCTGGGCAGTGGAGAGGTTGCCAGTGTATTCACGGTGGTCAAGGAACTCTTCTCTAGTTAGAAGCCTAACTGACCAGAGCCCTGAAGGAGGTGAGGAAGCAGCGTGTTTGAGAGACGACGTCCCGGGCGAGTACAGAGGCCCTGGGCAGAGCACGCCTGGCTCTGGGGAGGAAGGGGACAGGAAGGGTGGAGAAGACAAGGAAGCAGGGGCAGAGACCACAGGACACTCTGACTCCTGGGTGAAACGTTTCGTTCAGGGTAGCCACTTGATTATTTTTAAAACTCCGGGGATTTTCAAAATAATATAAAAACTAGTGCAATGAACTGATAGGTACTGCATTTTCCATGAATAACCATGGCCAGGCCTGTGTCATCTGTTCCACCACCTCATGCCCCCTCTCCTCAGCTCTCTTATCCTTTCCTTCATGGTTATTTCAGAGTCTTGTCCTAACAGTAAGGTTCTTGTCAAGCCTCCAGGTGTTCCTGTCGTTCCTCTGTGGCCGGCAGGAGCTGCTGGTTAACTAGGCTGAGGAAGTTAGCTCCTGGCCCGATGAGAGTCCCCGTTGGTTTTGACACTTCCTTTGTGGCAGACTTGTCATCCCAGGCTCAGCAGAGGTGGTTGCTCCCCAGATTCAGGTCCTCGGGCAGTGCTGCTACAGGGTCACAACTAGGTCTGTCCTTTGAACAAGAATGTAGAAAGGAAGGGGTGCCTGGGGGCTGGCTTGGGGGCACTGGTCCCAGGGGACCCTGTTATGTGATGCTTGGTTTAGACACATGAAATGAGATGGACGGCTGTGCCTGTCTCTCTTCCCAGCAGGAGTGGACAGTCATGCTGGAATCAGTGACCAGTTCACACTCAGAGTGATGAGCCAGGTCTCCAGAAAACCTCTTACTCATCGAATAACAAATCATTGCCCTTGGGTACTAAACATTAAAACTAACATTTCCCTTCTTTTAAAAATAAATCTGTTTAACACTACTATGTTTACAATGGATAACCAAGAAGGTCCTACTGTCTAGCACAGGGAGCTCTGCTCAATGTGATGTGGCCGCCTGGGTGGGAGGGGAGTTTGGGGAAGAATGGATACATGTGTATGTATGGCCAAGTCCCTTTGCTGCTCACCTGAAACTGTCTGTCACAACACTGTTAATCAGCTATCCCCGACTACAAAACAAGAAGTTTTAAAAAGTTAATAAATACGTTTAGATGTTTTAGACTTGGACATGTCTCCCTTGAAAATTACTGAACATTTTCCCTGGTCTTGTTTCACCTTGGACTAAGTGGCCCTTCATGACCAGCACTAACCGCTCTATCCTTCTTCAGCGGAGGTGAAGCTGGGGAGCCGCAGCGGCCTTACTGCCCATTCCGGATCACTCCCTACTTGATTCGTATGCATAGCTCGGCCCTCGCGGAGGCTGAACCCTGCTGTCTCTTGCTGGTGGAAAAGATGCACTCGGGTTACCAAGGTAAGCCGGGAGCATCTGCATTCAGCTCAGACGTGATGCATCCGTGCGTCAGAAAGGAGCCCATGAAAGCCCGCCTCTTCCCTGATCCCATTCTGCCTGACGTCTGTCTGCTGGCCTTGACTTCCGGTGCTGGTGTCTCCTTCAAGGAAGCAGGGCCCCCAGGTCCAAGCATAGACTTGCCCACAGATACACAGACTTCCTATCCTTTCTCTGCTGGTTACCATCCTGTGGTCTTTCGCTTCTGTCTTGTGTGACATAGGAGCACTGAAACTGTTGCACAGAGAAGTCACAAGAATGAGTTAGGTTTTTTAAGTGTTTTGAAAGCCGCCTCCCCCCTGCCGCCCGCCGCCAAGTAAACAGCATAGTTTGTTTTCTGATGGTGTAACTACATTGCTAAATTCACATATCAGTATAGAAGCAGCTTCCATTCATTATATTTTGAAATTACAGTCAATTCTGCTTGTAACATGACACATGCTTTTTTGGAATTTATCATTCCTGTGCAAAAAAAATTCACGCAAATCACAGGGCTTAGGGAAAAATGAGTTTAGGGGCACAACACTCAATACATTAAAATTTTAAAATATTTAAAATTTAAAAATAAAAAAATTTAAAAATTTAAAATTTAAAATAAGCACAAAATAAGATGGTAACACATAAGATGGTAAACACATAAAAGGGTAACACAGTGTTACATAATAAATGACTAAGAAATGCACAAATGTTACAATAAATGCAGCTCTTCACTGTGGAAAAGCCTTGCAGTTTGCTGTGGACACAGGTGTTGCACAGGCCGCAGCTCCTGCCTTACTATGAGTGCTGGAATGGAAGTCATCTGAAATCAGACGGAGAATTCCATCACCAGGTTGGACAGGCATGGCTCAAGGCACACCTGGTGCACAGAGGCAGCAGCTAGATATTTCATGTGTGTGCATGTTTCTCTGTGTTCCTAAATGACTCCATTCAACTAGGTGCTGTTTTCTACATTCACCTTGTGTTCCTTAAAAATGAAATCGTGCCTAAGCAAATGCAGATTGCATCATGCCCAAATCATCCCCTAATGTTTGACCACTGCATTTTCCAAGAGGGCTATAGCAGAACTGACCACGCCAACTTTATTACAGATTAAAAATGTCCATGTTGTACTGACATCTTGATAGCTTACAGTGAGCGATGTCAGATTTGTGATCTCCAAAGAAGATTTTGCTTCAGGATCAGGGACCAGGCTTGATCACCCAAGAATGTTTGTGTAGCAGAAGCTTTGTTACAGGGAAAAGGACAGAGAAAGCTTCTGACATGGACATCAGAAGGCGACAGAGTGCTCCACTAGCGAGTCTTACCAATGCCTTAAATACTTTTACCAGACCCACTCCCACAACATACCTCTTAAATTAATAAGATCAGAACAATAGAAAGGTCTTACCAGACCCACTCACACAATCTTAAGAAAACATACATATAAGATAACAAGATTAGTCAGAAGGTGCTTGTTAAGAAGGTGGAACATGTCCTGGAGCAAGATACATTGTTGTTATATAATCATTAGTACTCTGCATATAAGTTAAATAAGCAGGGTGACAATATACAGCCTTGATTTCTTTTCCTATTTGGAACCAGTCTGTTGTTCCATGTCCAGTTCTAACTGTTGCCTCCTGACCTGCATACAGGTTTCTCAAGAGGCAGGTCAGGTGGTCTGGTGTTCCCATCGCTTTCAGAATTTTCCACACTTTATTGTGATCCACACAGTCAAAGGCTTTGGCATAGTCAAGAAAGCAGAAATAGATGTTTTTCTGGAACTCTCTTGCTTTTTTGATGATACAACGGATGTTGGCAATTTGAGCTCTGGTTCCTCTGCCTTTTCTAAATCCAGCTTGAACATCTGAAAGTTTACAGTTCACGTATTGCTGAAGCATGGCTTGGAGAATTTTGAGCATTACTTTACTAGCATGTGAGATGAGTGCAACTGTGCGGTAGTTTGAGCATTCTTTGGTATTATTGCCTTTCTTTGGGATTGGAATGAAAACTGACCTTTTCCAGGCCCGTGGCCACTGCTGAGTTTTCCAAATTTGCTTACATATTGAGTGCAGCACTTTCACAGCATCATCTTTCAGGATTTGAAATAGCTCAACTGGAATTCCATCACCTCCACTAGCTTTGTTCTTAGTGATGCTTCCTAAGGCCCACTTGACTTCACATTCCAGGATGTCTGGCTCTAGGTGAGTGATCACACCATTGTGATTATCTGGGTCGTGAAGATCTTTTTTGTACAGTTCTTCTGTGTATTCTTGCCACCTCTTCTTAATATCTTCTGCTTCTCTTAGGCCCATACCATTTCTTTATTGAGCCCATCTTTGCATGAAATGTTCCCTTGGTATCTCTAATTTTCTTGAAGAGATCTCTAGTCTTTCCCATTCTATTATTTTCCTCTATTTCTCTGCATTGATAGCTGAGGAAGGCTTTCTTATCTCTCCTTGCTATTCTTTGGAACTCTGCATTCAGATGCTTATATCTTTCCTTTTCTCCTTTGCTTTTTGCTTCTCTTCTTTTCACAGCTATCTGTAAGGCCTCCTCAGACAGCCGTTTTGCCTTTTTGCGTTTGTTTTTCTTGGGGATGATTTTGCTCCCTGTCTCCTGTACAATGTCATGAACCTCCACCCATAGTTCATCAGGCACTTTGTCTATCAGATCTAGTCTGTTAAATCTATTTCTCACTTCCACTCTATAATCATAAGGGATTTGATTTAGGTCATACCTAAATGGTCTAGTGGTTTTCCCCACTTTCTTCCTTTTAAGTCTGAATTTGGCAATAAGGAGTTCATGATCTGAGCCACAGCCAGCTTCCGGTTTTGTTTTTTTCTGACTGTATAGAACTTCTCCATTTTTCGCTGCAAAGAATATAATCAATCTGATTTCCGTGTTGGCCATCCGGTGATGTCCATGTGTAGAGTCTTCTCCTGTGCTGTTGGAAGAGGGTGTTTGCTATGACCAGTGCGTTCTCTTGACAGAACTCTTTTAGCCTTTGCCCTGCTTCATTCTGTACTCCAAGGCCAAATTGGCCTATTACCCTAGGTGTTTCTTGACTTCCTACTTCTGCATTCCAGTCCCCTGTAACGAAAAGGACATCTTTTTTGGGTGTTAGTTCTAAAAGGTCTTGTAGGTCTTCATAGAACTGTTCAACATCATCTTCTTTAGCATTAATGGTCAGGGCATAGACTTGGATTACCATGATACTGAATGGTTTGCCTTGGAAGTGAACAGAGATCATTCTGTCGTTTTTGAGATTCCATCCAAGTACTGCATTTTGGACTCTTTTGTTGACTATGATGGCCACTCCATTTCTTCTAAGGGAGTAGATATAATGCCCACAGTAGTAGATATAATGGTCATCTGAGTTAAATTCACCCATTCCAGTCCATCTTAGTTTGCTGATTTCTAGAATGTCGACATTCACTCTTGCCACCTCCTGTTTGACCACTTCCAATTTGCCTTGATTCATGGACCTAACATTCCAGGTTCCTATGCAATATTGCTCTTTACAGCATCGGACCTTGCTTCTATCACCAGTCACAAGCACAACTGGGTGTCGTTTTTGCTTTGGCTCCATCTCTTCATTCTTTCTGGAGTTATTTCTCCACTGATCTTCAGTAGCATATTGGGCACCTACCTTCCTGGGGAGTTCATCGTTCAGTGTCCTATCTTTTTGCCTTTTCATACTGTTCATGGGGTTCTCAAGGCAAGAATACTGAAGTGGTTTGCCATTCCCTTCTCCAGTGGACCACATTTTGCAACCTCTAAGTATAATGAAACATTTCCATCCTGGATTCTAAATTATTCTGGGTTTCATTGTTGGATTAGTTGGGATGAATAAACTATTCAATGTACACAGACTTGCTCTGTATTTAACTTGAGTAGGTATTACTTTTTAAAAATTTATTTATTGTTTTGGGCTGCGCTGGGTCTCTGTTGCCGTGAGGGCTTCCTATGGTTGTGCCAAGCGGGCCTCCTCTCTAGTTGCTGTGCGAGGGCTTCTCATTCTGGTGGCTTCTCTTGCTACAGAGCACAGGCTCTCGGTGAACGGGCTTCAGTAGTTGTAGCACATGGGCTAGGTCTCAAGGGAGGGTTCAGTAGTTATGGCTCCTGGGTTTAGTTGCTCCGAAGCATGTGGGCTGTTCCTGGACCAGAGGTTAAACCCATGTCCCCTGAACTATAAGGCAAATTCGCAACCACTGGGCCACCAGAGAATCCCATAGGTTTTACCTTTTGACCTAATTAAAATGTAGTTAATAATGAAAATTATTAGATTTGGCTACTCAAAGGCCTGCCCTTTAGGTGAGATTTCTGTCGTATCATGTAGAGTTTGTTGCCTTTTTAATATGTTAGGTGGATAATTAATTAGATATTTGTCTCTAAAACGAGTCTTTCTCTTCTTCACAGACCCTCGAATCCCAGCAGATAAACGAATTTTTACCACAACACATACTCCTGGTTGTGTTTTTCTTGAAATAGATGAAAGGTAAGTACTTCTTTAAGCCTAAAAGAAATTTGTTTTGGAAAATAAATTAAAACTTTATGTTTAATATACATCTACATAATGACATCTACCCGTTTGCCCATTTGATGTTTGTCAGTTTGAATTTCGTATTGTCTAAAATTTTAATGTATCTTGCTTGTTATACTTCTAAGATTTACAAGTTATCATATTTGATTTTAAAGCTTTAGGTAAGTCAGAAATTATTTTTATGTACTGCCCAAGAGGACAGTGAACCTTGGACACATTGTATATCAGTGTTAGTCCTCCAGTCGTGTCCAACTCTTTGCAATCTCATGGACTATATATAGCCCACCAGGCTCCTCTGTCCATGAGATTCTCCAGGCAAGAATATTGGAATGAGTAGCCATTCCCTTCTCCTGGGGATCTTCTCGACCCAGGGATCCGAGCTGTGTCTCCTGCATTGTATTTACCATCTGCGGCCCCAGGGAAGCCCACATGGTATATAATTATGGTCAAAATGAGCCCTAGACTCTGGCCTCTGAGCCTTGTGCACATATATTGCTTGCTGTAGGCAAGTGCTTCCCAGTTTATGATGAATTTTTATTAGTCTGAAGTGAAGGGGGAAAGGAGCAAGAAAAATAAGGCAGGTTTCTTTTTTTGTAAAGCTAAGTTTATTTAATTTAAAGAATTGTTACTTGTTTTGAACGTATGTCCTATCTACTTTTTTTAGTTATTAAAATAGTCTTTGTTATTTAACAGGTAGTGATAGTAGATAATCATCATTGTTTATTGTTGTTTTTTTATACCTTTATTTGGGAAAATGAAACATTGTTATCCTCTGATCATATCCTTCATCTTCCCCCACACTTGTGCAAAAATTTTACTTTGTGAAATCTGAAAATCTGAGAACTAATACATCAATCCTATTATAGGTGAGCATAAAGCAAAAATGTAAAAAAACCTGACACAGTTATGATAGGTATTAATTTTGGTTTTTAAAATTTTTTAACATCTAGGAAATTCCCTGGCGATCCAGTGGTTAGGACTCGGCATTTCCACTGCTGAGAGCCTGGATTCAATCTCTGATCAGGAAACTAAGATCCCACAAACTGTGCATTGAGGCCAAAAAAAAGAAAGCTTTAAAAAAAGTTGTTTTAACATCTGGAAATGGATTTATTACCCATTTATTACCATTTAGTTATCATGAAACTAAACAGTAATCGGAGAAGGCAATGGCAACCCACTCCAGTACTCTTGGCTGGAAAATCCCATGGGCAGAGGAGCCTGGTGGGCTGCAGTCCATGGGGTCGCTAAGAGTTGGACACAACTGAGCGACTTCACTTTCACTTTTCACTTCCATGCATTGGAGAAGGAAATGGCAGCCCACTCCAATGTTCTTGCCTGGGGAATCCCAGGGATGGGGGAGCCTGGTGGGCTGCCATCTATGGGGTCGCACAGAGTCGGACACGACTGAAGCAGACTTGGCAGCAGCAGCAGCAGCAAACAGTAATAGTGAGTTACTTTGTATAATTTAATCTGTACAAGGTAAGAAAATTTAGCTAAAGATATTCTGAAAATAGCTTAAGTTTACTGCATTAGAAAGTATGGTTAGGAATCCAGGCTTGCACTGTAGGGGGTGTGGATTCAGTCCCTGGTTGAGAAACTTAAGATGCTGAATATCATGAGGGTGTGACAAAAAATAACAAAGATTATATATACATGAGCTTCCTGGTGGCTCAGACAGTAAAGCATCTGCCTGCAATGCCAAAGACCTGGGTTTGATCCTTGGGTCAGGAAGATCCCCTGGAGAAGGAAATGGCAACCTACTCCCATGGAAAATGGAAATGGAAGGAGGGAAATGGAAAATCCCATCGACAGAGGAGCCTGGCAGGCTACAGTCCATGGGGTTGCAAAGAGTTGGACACGACTGAGCGACTTCGCTTTCTTTCTTTCTTTCTTTCTTTCTTATATATACATGAGAAAAAGAAAGTATTTGTGAATTTATACACATAGAAAATGTTTACAGAGTCAGTTTTTTCCTAAATCATCTTGAATGTCTGGTCATTAGAATTTTCTTATGAGCATTTATCCTACAAATGTCTTTGTGACTGGTCCTCTTTTTGATACTACTGTTTGGGAGACACTGTTTTTGTATACTTTTAAATACTCTGTATAAATTTATAGCCTGCTTTCTTCATTTAACATGATAAGCATTTCTCTATGTTATAATATGATCTTTGTAGACTTTTTAAAAGGCAGTGCAATTGAGGGCCTCAAGAGACCTCTGAAAAAGTGAAAAATGTTAGTTGCTCAGTCATGTCTGACTCTTTGTGACCCCATGGATTGTAGCCCACCACTTCTCTGTCCATGGGAATTCTCCAGGCAAGAATATCAGAATGGGTTGCCATTCCCTTCTTCAGGGGATCTTCCCAACCCAGGGATCAAACCCAGTTCTGCTGCATTGCAGACGGGTTCTTTACCATCTGAGCCACCAGGGAAGCCCTCTGAGACCTCTATGGAACTTGTGAAAAGTATAGACTCCTAGTCTCACCCCAGAAACGCTGATTTAGGAAGCAGTGAGCCTGCAAATCTGGCTTTTGGAAGTTTGGTAGGTGATTTTGAAGCAACACCTCCGGTGACCAACGCTTCTTAGATTGTGTTAACCCTTTCTGCACAGTATAGGCACTCAGGTTGCTTGCAGCTTTTATAAATGCTGTACTGAACATCTCTGCATACCTTTTCTTCGTATTTAGAGTTTATCTGAAAAGTACTGTTGAAAGTGCGTAAGGTACAACAGTCACTTGCTGCGAGTGACACGCTGCCTGTGCTGTGTCTGTGCTCAGGGCCGTGCCTTTCCTGGGTTACCTGCCTCAGGACCTGATCGGGACATCCATCCTAGCGTACCTGCACCCGGGAGATCGCTCTCTGATGCTTGCCGTGCACCAAAAAGGTAAGCACCTGCTTCTTTACAGGAGGACATTTTTTTTTTTCCCCACTGATCTTCTTAAATTTTTTGTTTCATTTCTCACTAGAGCTTCTCTCAAGCACCAATATCATTAGAAGTGCTCAGTCACTCCGTCCTGTGCAGCTGCCTGGACTGTAGCCCACCCCCATGGAATTTTCCAGGCAGGAATGCTGGAGTGGGTTGCCATTTCCTCCCCCAGGGGATCTTCCCGACCCAGGAATCGAACCCATCTCTTGTGCATTGGCAAGCAGTGCCACTAGTGCCACAAGTGCCACCTGGGAAGCCCCTTAATCATCAGAGTGTTGCCTTTAATCAAGAAAACAGTGTGCTGAAACTATTGAAACAATATTTTTTTCTATTTTGATATTTTAAAACATTTACAAATAAGTGCCTTAAGAGAGGCATTTGTAACAAACATTCATGTTAAATAACTTCTGTCTTATTGTTTTATGTAGTCTTGAAGTATGCCGGCCATCCTCCCTTTGAACACCTGCCCATTAGATTTTGTTCTCAAAATGGGGATTACATCATACTGGACTCCAGTTGGTCCAGCTTCGTGAACCCATGGAGCCGGAAGGTTTCTTTCATCATCGGTCGCCATAAAGTTCGAACGTAAGTCAATCAGTTTTCATATTTTCTAAAAAATGTTTTTTCAAATAACATTCTCAGGCCTGTTGACTCCCCTTTGAATCAGTTGACACAAGAGCAGGTTTTTGACAGTTTCTGGAAGACAGTTTGGCCTTTAAATATTAAGAGCTTTGTAATAGTTCTACTTCCTTGGCCTAGTAACTCTATTATGGGAGTATTCTAAAGAAGTAAGTCTAAATACAGAGAGCTTTGTAAAGAAAAGACAGATTCTGCAATGTTATTTAATTGTAATAGCTTGTTATTGTTGTTGTTCAATGGCTAAGTCATGTCCGACGCTTCTTGATCCCATGGACGCACACCAGGCTTTCCTGTCCTTCACTGTCTCCTGGAGTTTACTCAAACTCTTGTCCACTGAGTTGATGATGCTGTCTAATCATCTCATCCTCTGCTTTCCCCTTCTCTTTCAGTGTTTCCTAGCATCAGCATCTTTTCCAGTGAGTCAGCTCTTTGCATCAGGTGGCCAAAGTACTGGAGCTTCAGCTTCAGCATCACTCCTTCCAATGAATATTCAGGGTTGATTTCCTTTAGGATTGACTAATAATAGCTTAAATGTCATCATTAAGAAGTTCTGAAATATTTCTTTGACATGTTATTATATTGATCCAATGAAAATTTTTATAGAAAGTATGTATCATGGGAAATTGACATATTAGATGATGGGAAAAGCAGCCTGCAGAATTTTTATACAGCCTAATTATGTTTAAAACAAACACTATGAAATAGGAAAAATAAGATTAGAAAGAAATAAAATGTAAATTTTGATTATGTTTGGATAGTGGATTTGGAGTAAGCAGGTTTTTCCCCCTTTTTTTCCTTTTCTCAATTTTTTCATTCTCTTTAGTGAGCATATAAGAATTTTTTTCTCTTTTTTCTCTTTTCTTCTACTGTCAAATTCCACTTATTTGTCTCAATTTTGTTACGTCTTTATTTTTTAAAAATAGATTCTTTCGTATTTATTTGCCTGCCAGCACGGCTAATTCACGCCTGCTTGATTACTGTTTCTTGTCCGTGTAACAACCTTACAAATCGATCCCAAGCAACCTGGACCATTGTTCTTACAGTCTGATATCCTGTTGGTCCCTGGGCTTTGTGGTCCATATAAAATTGACCTATAGGTTTCTCAGCCAGCGCATAAGTTTCCCTTTGATGTCTGTTTCTATTAGGAATGGGAATTATACCTAACTCTTCAGTATTAAATTGAATAAAGTGGGGAAAACCACTAGACCATTCAGGTATGACCTAAATCAAATCCCTTATGATTGTACAGTGGAGGTGAGAAATAGATTTAACAGACTAGATCTGATAGACAGAGTGCTGGAGAACTATGGACCAAGGTTCATGACATTGTACAGGAGACAGGGATCAAGACCATCCCCAAGAAAAGAAATGCAAAAAGGTAAAATGGCTGTCTGAGGAGGCCTTACAGATAGCTGTGAAAAGAAGAGTAGTGAAAAGCAAAGGAGAAAAGGAAAGATATAAGCATCTGAATGCAGAGTTCCAAAGAATAGCAAGGAGAGATAAGAAAGCCTTCCTCAGCTATCAATGCAGAGAAATAGAGGAAAACAATAGAATGGGAAAGACTAGAGATCTCTTCAAGAAAATTAGAGATACCAAGGGAACATTTCATGCAAAGATGGGCTCAATAAAGAAATGGTATGGACCTAAGAGAAGCAGAAGATATTAAGAAGAGGTGGCAAGAATACACAGAAGAACTGTACAAAAAAGATCTTCACGACCCAGATAATCACAATGGTGTGATCACTCACCTAGAGCCAGACATTCTGGAATGTGAAGTCAAGTGGGCCTTAGGAAGCATCACTACGAACAAAGCTAGTGGAGGTGATGGAATTCCAGTTGAGCTATTTCAAATCCTGAAAGATGATGCTGTGAAAGTGCTGCACTCAATATGTAAGCAATATGTCAGTTTTTTGAAAACTCAGCAGTGGCCACGGGCCTGGAAAAGGTCAGTTTTCATTCCAATCCCAAAGAAAGGCAATCCCAAAGAATGCCCAAACTATCGCACAGTTGCACTCATCTCACATGCTAGTAAAGTAATGCTCAAAATTCTCCCAGCCATGCTTCAGCAATACGTGAACCGTGAACTTCCAGATGTTCAAGCTGGATTTAGAAAAGGCAGAGGAACCAGAGCTCAAATTGCCAACATCCGCTGTATCATCAGAGAAGCAAGAGAGTTCCAGAAAAACATCTATTTCTGCCTTCTTGACTATGCCAAAGCCTTTGACTGTGTTTACCACAATAAAGTGTGGAAAATTCTGAAAGCGATGGGAACACCAGACCACCTGACCTGCCTCTTGAGAAACCTGTATGCAGGTCAGGAAACAACAGTTAGAACTGGACATGGAACAACAGACTGGTTCCAAATAGGAAAAGGAGTCAAGGCTGTGTATTATCACCCTGCTTATTTAACTTATATGCACAGTACATCATGAGAAACGCTGGGCCGGGTGAAGCCCAAGCTGGAATCAAGATTGCCAGGAGAAATATCAATAACCTCAGATATGCAGATGACACCACCCTTATGGCAGAAAGTGAAGAAGAACTAAAGAGCCTCTTGATGAAAGTGAAAGAGGAGAGTGAAAAAGTTGGCTTAAAGCTCAACATTCAGAAAACGAAGATCATGGCATCCTGTCCCATCACTTCATGGGAAATAGATGGGGAAACAGTGGAAACAGTGGCTGACTTTATTTTGGGGGGCTCCGAAATCACTGCAGATGGTGATTGCAGCCGTGAAATTAAAAGATGCTTACTCCTTGAAAGGAAAGTTATGACTGATCTAGACAGCATATTAAAAAGCAGAGACATTACTTTGCCAACAAAGGTCCGTCTGGTCAAGGCTATGGTTTTTCCAGTAGTCATGTATGGATATGAGAGTTGGACGGTGAAGAAAGCTGAGCACCAAAAAATTGATGCTTTTGAACTGTGGTGTTGGAGAAGACTCTTGAGAGTCCCTTGGACTGCAAGAAGATCCAATCAGTCCATGCTAAAGGAGATCAGTCCTGGGTGTTCATTGTAAGGACTGATGTTGAGCCTGAAACTCCAGTACTTTGGCCACCTGATGCGAAGAGCTGACTAATTTGAAAAGACCCTGATGCTGGGAGGGATTGAGGGCAGGAGGAGAAGGGGACGACAGATGAGATGGTTGAGTTGGTGATGCTGTCTAATAATCTCATCCTTTGCTGTCCCCTTCTCCTTTTGCCTTCAATCTTTCCCAGCATCAGCGTCATTTCCAATGTGTTGGCTCTTTGCCTCACATGGCCAAAATATTGGGTTGCTAAGAATTGGACATGACTTAGTGGCTGAACAAGAACAACAGCAGCAGTATAATACCGAAGTTCAGTTCAATCGCTCAGTCATGTCCGACTCTTTGTGACCCCATGAACCGCAGCACGCCAGGCCTCCCTGTCCCTCACCAACTCCCGGAGTTTACCCAGTCTCATGTCCATTGGGTCAGTGATGCCATCCAATCATCTCATCTCAGTCCAAGGGACTCTCAAGAGTCTTCTCCAACACCACAGTTTGAAAGTGTCAGTTCAAAAACACTCAGCCTTCCTTACGGTCTAACTCTCACATCTGTACATGACCACTGGAAAAACCATAGGTTGATAAATTATCTTTGTATTTTTTAATGCAACTTTGTAGACATAAGCATAAAACTAAGAACAGTAGATCTCCCAGTCACTTATTTTATCCTGTGTTAATATTGTGATGGAGTGATGCTGGGCCATGGTGAGATAGGCCTCAGGTTGTTCTGACCTGACTGTGCTCTAGGGTTCAGCCTCTCAGCACAGTGAGTCCGCAGCCTTAGTGGAAGTCAGGGCTCCCTGCAGCCCTGACTCATGAGGCTGATTTGAGGTAGAAGACTAATCTGATAATTAAGGTAGCTAATATGATTGCCAAGGAAGAGCTGTTCATGTTGATCAGCCGAATAGGGAAACCTGTTGGGAAATGAAGATAAAATTGGATGGTTGCTTAGAATATAGGAAACCCCACTTCCTCTGATGAGATGTCCATCTTGGTGTCTGTTGACTGGTGTGAGTACCTCCCCATCAGCACCAGAGGAGGGTGCTAGATTTATTCTCCAACTCTCCTTTCCATTCTTTGATTTAAAAGTGTGTGGAATAGGGGCTTTCAATGGCTAATAAGTCAAAAATCTCTCTTGGTACATGTCACATTGCGCTTGAAAATATGTGAGTTATTTTCAAATATCTTTTGATACCGATTTCTAGCATAGTTCCACAGTGATAAGAGAAGAGACTCTGTAGGATTTCAGGACCTTTAGACCATGAAATTTTTGCACCTTGTTTTACATCCCTGGATATGTTCCAGTGTCTCCTAGTTTAGACTCTATGGGAGCTTGAATATAATTTGGATCCTATTGTTGTATGAAAATCGTATAAACCTTAGTTATGTTCAGTTGGTTCACGTGCTTCTCAGGTTTACTATATCCTTTTACTTCTCTGTATATTCATTCTGCTAATTTTTGAGAGTTTGATATTGAGTGTATGTGTGTTAGTCACTGAGTTGTGCCTCTTTGTGACCCCATGGACTATAGGTTTCCAGGCTCCTCAGTCCATGAAACTCTTCAGGCAAGAATATTGGAGTGGGTAGCCATTTCCTTCTCCAGGGGATCTTCCCAACCCAGGAATCGAACCCAGGTTTCCTGCATTGTAGGTGGGTTCTTTACCATCTGAGCCACCAGGGAAACCCTTTGATATTGAAACCCCAACTAAAAATTTTCATTTTCTACTTTAAAAAATAATTTATATATATATATAGTGGGGCTATATGTAACTCTCCTCTATTTTCCAAGTCTTCTGTAAATATCATACTTTCATAATTTTAAAAAAGGAAAGAGAAAAAATTACTTTAAAAATATATATATATGGAGTAGGGACTTCCCTGGTGGTCCAGTGGTTAAAAATTCAAGTTCCATTGCAGGGGGTGCAGGTGTGATCCCCAGTTGGGTAGCTAAGACCCTACATACCTTGAGGCTAAAAAGCCAACACATAAAACAGAAACAATATTGTAACAAATTCAATAAAGACGTTAAAAATGGCCCACATCAAAAAAAAATCTTAAAAATCTGTAGAATAAATGGACATATTAGTACTTACAGTGTTTTCAGTGTTTTTTAAAGATTCTACCAATATTTGCGTCTCCACACGCAGGATTATGTGAGGGAAAGCATTTAGAGTCTAGTAGGTATTAACCTCTCACAGAATAATAATTATCTGTTGCGTTTGTATAGTTACTTTAATGCGTTTATTCCTTCAGTAAGTATTTATGGAGTACCTGCTGAGTCAGGCGTTGTGCTGGACCCTAAGGATGAGGTTGTAAACAGAGCAGACGTTCTCTTTGCCTCCGTGTAGCCCAGCGCGCACGGGAAAAAGAAACGGTGCTGTGACCCGTGAGTAGAGTTTTGGAAAGGTGACAGTTGAGTGGGAGGGGGGCTGTGAGAGTGTTCAGTGAGGGACCCTAACCTTAATCTCTCTTCGATATTAAGCAGCTCTCTGGGGAGGAAGGCTAGGTGCCTTCACACATTACCTCTCACATTACAGAAAAAAAAAATCCACATTCGGTGAAACAGAGTCACTTTCTCAGCCATCTCTGAGGGAGGAAGTTGCAAAGAGGAGGCGAAAACCAAGTTTCCTTCCTTAGCCGTCAGCCAATTTCCTGACGAGTACTGCAGCCAACTCTTCATGCTGAGTTGATAGCATTTGTTGAAGGTGCTGTCTCTCTTGCCTCCACGTGAATAATTTTTTTTTGGCCGAGTGATGCAGTTTGTGGTATCTCAGTTCGTCTTAGTTCCTTACATGTGCATGCTCAGTTGTGTCTGGCTCTTGGCGATCCTATGGACTGTAGCCCGCCAGGCTCCTCTGTCCATGGGATTCTCCAGGCAAGAATACTGGAGTGGGTTGCCATTCCCTTCTCCAGGGGATCTTCCCAACCAAGGGATCAAACCTGAATCTCGTGCATCTCCTTCATTGCAGGCAGATTTTTTACCACTGATCCACCAAGGAAGCCTTTGTTCCTTGACCAGGGATTAAACCTGAACCCTTGGCAGTGAAAGTTCTGAGTCCTGATGGCTAGACCACCAGGGAATCCTTTCATGTAAATCCTTTGAGTGATGTAATTGGTGATTAAATGTACAACTCAGTTTTGTAGGAAGGGTCTACACTGGGAATATCCCAGTCTCGTTACATAAAGCCGGACGTCCTATTTTCACTCAGACTTGGACTTGACCAGCAGCGCAGACACCTCTGGATGACACTCAGGCTCATGACACTTGGGACAGGAGGAGGGGAATATTGTGGAGCACTTGGAGTGGCGCTCACATATTGTGAGAGTTTAGAAAATGTGGCTTATTCTTTTCTTTTCCCCCCATTTATTTTTATTAGTTGGAGGCTAATTACTTTACAATATTGTAGTGGTTTTTGCCATACATTGACATGAATCAGCCATGGATTTACATGTGTTCCCCATCCTGAACCCCCCTCCCACCTCCCTCCCCATCCCATCCCTCTGGGTCATCCCAGTGCACCAGCCCCGAGCACTTGTCGCATGCATCCAACCTGGACTGGAGATCTGTTTCACACTTGATAATATACTGACAATGACTCAGGACCCTCTACGCGACAGGAAGTAGCCTTGCTTCACGACGTACATCAAGAATAAGCCACATAGAAAATGTCATTGTCAGTTCCTTTGTTGCTATTCAGCTAGTAGATTTCAGATGCTCTAGAATTTGAATATAAAGAAGGCTGAAGGTTCTGTGACAGCCACATGTTCACCATGAGGATGGGAGCAGAGTCATCTTTATTACATAGCCAAGTGATTAGATACATTAAGCATTGAATGTTGTCTCACAAACTTAAGGTCTTAAAATTTCTTAGAAAAAAAAGTGAAAAGTGAAATTGTTAGTTACTCAGTCGTGTCTGACTCTTTGCAACTCCATGGACTGTAGCCCACCAGGCTCCTCTGGTCAGGGGATTCTCCAGGCAAGAATACTGGAGTGTGTTGCCCTTTCCTCCCCCAAGGGATCTTCCTGACCCAGGGATCAAATCCAGGTCTCTTTCGTTGAAGGCAGATTTTTACTGTCTGAACCACCAAGGAAGCCCTCAGTTTCAGAACCAGTAGGTTACTCAGTTCATGTTAAATTTTGAGACCAGTAGTTGTTGAACATGCTTTAGTAGCTGAGGAGGTTACTTGTCACTGTTTTAAATTTATACAGATACAGTGCTGAGATGATTATGGGAAGATCAGAGCTATGAAGAGACTAAACTAAAAACTGTTAACATCTCCCTTGTTTCTTAGGATTTTCTCTGCTTCCATAAACAGAATATGAACTTCATATTTTCTGTATTTGGAGTTGAAAAGTTGCTTTGTAAAGACATAGCTTTATTGTTTGACTATTCTATTAAAGATCACTTTAGACTTCATTATGAATGAATCTTAAATTGCTTGACTCAGTCTTTCCCTTGGCATTTTGTAGGAGTCCACTAAACAAGGATGTTTTTGCCACCAGAGTAAAAAAGATGAGCAGTGATGACAAAGACATCACAGAAATACAAGAACAAATTCAGAAACTTCTCTTACAGGTAAAGTGAGAGATTTTTTAAAAAACAAACACAAAATTCTCATAGTTGTGTTTAATTTTAACATTCAGTGTTAGTAAAGTCATTTCACAGAAATAAACTGCAAGCCTTACCCTCTACATTTCAGAAATTTTTGTCTTCCTCTTTTTGTTTTTAAGTTAAATTTCATTAATCTTGTTTTCCTTTATCTGTGTTAAATACACACGACATTTTTGTAAGAACCCTTTTGAGGACAGCGTACTGAGTCACAGGAAGCAATTAGACAAAGAAGTTATTTCTAAATTAGAGAATTCTTGTCTTTCAAATGCTGCCAGTGTTTTAGCTTTGTTATTCTTTGAAATAATTAATTTTAAAGGGGGGGGAGGGGTGGCGGATCTCAGTATCTCTAATCATTATGAGGCAAAAGTATGAAAAAACTATTACCTGTTGAAAACAAGTACCAAAATGATTTCTACTAGAGATTCAATCAATAAACTTGATGAGTATTTACTGATAGTGAAAGAGGAAAGGAGCAGGGTGCCCTGACTGGACTGACTCCATTTTTAAAAGAAAAGGAGCTCCATCTTACAGTCTCGGCGAACTTTTGGACTGTATATCTAGGAGGCCATGAAGATAAAATACCAGCAGCCGAATAGGCCTCCCGGGCGGATAAAAATCAGACCAGGCAGACCCTGTACCTAGACCTCCCAGAGCCAGAAGAAATGCAATGTCCACTATGTAATCAATCACTATCTGTAATCTTAATAATATCTATTGCTGTTGGCTAAGTTGTATGTCCAGATAGCTTTAGAATGTGAATTTATGGCTATAACCTGATTGTATCTTTTAATAACATTGTCCAGAGTGGGTTTTAAAGAATCTGGGCATGTGGGCTTGGGTACCTACACTTTGGATATAAACGGTTGTCACAAAAATCGGTCAGGGTCCCTGGGTCAAGAGGAAACTCTGCCTCGGACCCGCCAATGTAATGAACCGCACTCCACGATTCACGCTGTCCTTCTGAGTGAGTTTGCTTCCCGGAGCGTTTGGCTACAACAGTGGTATCGCTAAAACTGTTGGTCAGTAATTTTCAAAATGTCGTTGATAAAATCTCTGTTATTCAGTTGCTAAGTTGTGTCCGACTCTTTGCAACCCCATGGACTATAGCACACCAGGCTTCCATGTCATTCACTGTCTCCCAGAGTTTTCTCAAACTCATGTCCATTGAGTTGATGAAGCTATCCAGCCATCTCTAGGGTTCATGAAGTATCTGTTAGGTTTGGAGAGATAGTATGGTATATATTGGTATTTTGTTTGTTCTACCTGTTTTAAACTCAGCATCAAGAGCTAGAGTTTATTTTCATGTTTTGTTAAATTTACTAACTACAGTTTTTAAAAAAATCGTTGGTCTCTAAATACCCACCTAGACTAGAAAAATAAATTCTGCCCTTGAGAATTACTGAGATGAGAGAGAAATGTCCTCTATGTCAGCATCACCCTTCACACACCGCCCTTAGGATTCCAAAAATTTTCACCTTAATTTAGTGATTACTGCAGGTGAGCTCAAAGGCAGGTAATGCAGATCTCCCCTCTAACTTGCCATGTAACCCATGGCTACATGGGTCCCCCTCTCTCTCGCAGCCTATTCACGGGAGCATGTCCAGCGGCTACGGGAGCCTGGGGAGCAGCAGGTCACAGGAGCCTCAGGTCAGCCTCGTGTCCTCCAGTGAGTCCAGCAGGCACGGCATGGATGAGGTGCCAAAGGCACCGGTGAGCAGACACGCATGTGCTTCCAAGCACATGTCCTTTTCTCCATGTATTGTTACCCATGACGTCTTAGCGCCTGTTCTTTACCTTGATGTTTGTGGCTTCTCAATATATGCTCTTAACTTGAAGACCTGATTTGGTCATAGACCTTCTGATCCACTTTGGTTTGGGAAAAATGTCTGTAAAAAGAAAACAGCACCTTTAAGAAGGTGTCATTTGGGCTACTTGTATATTTTCTAAAAATTAGCCTGGTGACTTCCCTGGCGGTCCAGTGGTTAAGACTCAGCACTTTCACTGCAGAGGGCATGGGTTCAATCCCTGGTTTGGGAACTAAGGTCCCACATGCCACAGGGTGCAGCCAAAAGAATAAATAAATAAAATTAAATTAAAATAAAAACTAGCATGTTGTGGACAGGTTGATGCAAAGCCTTGTCGGCACCCGTGTGCTGTGGCTCAGTGGAAGAATGAACTGATGCTGTTATGGTGATTTCAGTCATTCTGTCCTCAGAGAACCAAAGGTTACATGTATTTGGTTTATGTATCTCTTGATGCACATTGTTATAATCTTTGAAACGTTGTTCATCACTCTTTTCCCTAAGTTGACTTTGCAGCAGATCTGTGCCAGTGTGAACAAGATCAAGAATCTAGGTCAGCAGCTCTGCATCAAGTCGAGGCCCAAGTCAGCAAACAGGCCCGTGTCGGGAGCCCGCTCAGGACGGCCTGGGGGTGAGTCATCAGGGCAGCTCTCCGCTCTCAAGAAGCCAGGACCCCTGGGTGTCGCTATTCAGGTTTACATACCCAGATGACAGAAGTAACAGTAACCATAATAATGACAGCAGCAGCAGATACTATCCTGAAAGCTACATGGTGTTAGAATGTAGTCACAGAAATACTTCTACTAAAGAACTGATGTTTCTGCTAATTCCAGCTAATTTGTTGATTTCCTCTATATGTTGTTGAGTCTCTAAGTCACATCTGACTCTTTGTGGCCTCATGGACTGGTGATGCCACCCAACCATCTTGTCTTCTCTCATCCTCTTCTTCCCCTGCCATCAATCTTTACCAGTATCAGGGTCTTTTCCAGTGAGTTGTCTCTTTAACCAGGTGTCCAAAGTACTGGAGCTTCAGCTTCAACATCAGTCCTTACAGTGAATACTCGGGGTTGATTTCCTTTAAGATTAACTGGTTTGATCTCCTTGCAGTCCAAGGGACTCTCCAGCACCACAGTTCCTCTGTATGAGCAATTTATAAACAAAACTTGTTAATTGTAGAATGCATTTCAGATAATCAAATATTATTAGAATGATAATCCCTTCCTGTCATTTCAAACAAATGGAGAATGTCAGCGACCTAAATTGAACGGAAAACTTGGTCTTTTTCTTGCTTATATGCTTTTCTTTTCTCAATACGAGGTAAGGAACATTTCAGAATTGGATCAGTCATGATAGTTGACATTATTTTGAGAAGTTAGTCTGTATGCATTATAGGCCCACTGGAGAAGGGAATGGCAAACCACTTCAGTATTCTTGCCTTGAGAACCCCATGAACAGTATGAAAAGGCAAAAAGATCGGACACTGAAAGATGAACTCCCCAGAAAGGTAGGTGCCCAATATGCTACTGGAGAACAGTGGTGAAATAACTCCAGAAAGAATGAAGAGATGGAGCCAAAGCAAAAACAGCACCCAGTTGTGCTTGTGACTGGTGATAGAAGCAAGGTCCAATGCTGTAATATTGCATAGGAATCTGGAATGTTAGGTCCATGAATCAAGGCAAATTGGAAGTGGTCAAACAGGAGATGGCAAGAGTGAATGTTGACATTCTAGAAATCAGCAAACTAAGATGGACTGGAATGGGTGAATTTAACTCAGATGACCATTATATCTATTACTGTGGGCAGGAATCCCTTAGAAGAAATGGAGTGGCCATCATAGTCAACAAAAGAGTCCAAAATGCAGTACTTGGATGGAATCTCAAAAACGACAGAATGATCTCTGTTCACTTCCAAGGCAAACCATTCAGTATCATGGTAATCCAAGTCTGTGCCCTGACCATTGATGCTGAAGAAGCTGAAGTTGAACGTTTCTATGAAGACCTACAAGACTTTTTAGAACTAACACCCAAAAAAGATGTCCTTTTCATTATAGGGGACTGGAATGCAGAAGTAGGAAGTCAGGAAACACCTAGGGTAACAGGCAAATTTGGCCTTGGAGTACAGAATGAAGCAGGGCAAAGGCTGATAGGGTTTTGCCAAGAGAATGCACTGGTCATAGCAAACACCCTCTTCCAACAACACAGGAGAAGACTCTACACATGGACATCATCAGATGGCCAACACCGAAATCAGATTGATTATATTCTTTGCAGCCAGAGGTGGAGAAACTCTATGCAGTCAGCAGAAATAAGACTGGGAGCTGACTGTGGCTCAGCTCATGAACTCCTTATTGCCAAATTCAGACTTAAATTGAAGAAAGTGGGGGAAACCACTAGACCATTTAGGTATGACCTAAATCAAATCCCTTATGATTATAGAGTGGAAGTGAGAAATAGATTTAACAGACTAGATCTGATAGAGTGCCTGATGAACTATGGACGGAGGTTCGTGATATTGTACAGGAGACAGGGAGCAAGATCATCCCCAAGAAAAACAAATGCAAAAAGGCAAAATGGCTGTCTGAGGAGGCCTTACAAATAGCTGTGAAAAGAAGAGAAGCGGAAAAACAAAGGAGAAAGGGAAAGATATAAGCATCTGAATGCAGAGGTCCAAAGAAAAGCAAGGAGAGATAAGAAAGCCTTCCTCAGCGATCAATGCAAAGAAATAGAGGAAAACAATAGAATGGAAAAGACTAGAGACATCTTCAAGAAAATTAGAGATACCAAGGGAACATTTCACGCTAAAGATGGGCTCAATAAAGGACAGAAATGGTATGGACCTAACAGAAGCAGAAGATATTAAGAAGACATGGCAAGAATACACAGAAGAACTGTACAAAAAAGATCTTCGTGACCCAGATAACCGTGATGGTATGATCACTCACCTAGAGCCAGACATCCTGGAATGTGAAGTCAAGTGGGCCTTAGGAAGCATCACTACGAACAAACCTAGTGGAAATGATGAAACTCCACTTGAGCTATTTAAAATCCTAAAAGATGAAGCTGTGAAAGTGCTGCACTCAATATGTCAGCAAATTTGGAAAACTCAGCAGTGGCCACGGGCCTGGAAAAGGTCAGTTTTCATTCCAATCCCAAAGAAAGGCAATACGAAAGAATGCTCAAACTACTGCACAACTACACTCATCTCACATGCTAGTAAAGTAATGCTCAAAATTCTCCAAGCCATGCTTCAGCAATACGTGAACCATGAACTTCCAGATGTTCAAGCTGATTTTAGAAAAGGCAGAGGAACCTGAGATCAAATTGCCAACATCTGCTGGCTCATCGAAAAAGCAAGAGTTCCAGAAAAACCTCTATTTCTGCTTTCTTGACTATGCCAAAGCCTTTGACTGTGTGGATCACAAGAAAGTGTGGAAAATTCTGAAAGTCAGTCCACCTGACCTGCCTCTTAAGAAATCTGTATGCATGTCAGGAAGCAACAGTTAGAACTGGACATGGAACAACAGACTGGTTCCAAATAGGAAAAGGAGTATGTCAAGGCTGTATATTGTCACCCTGCTTATTTAACTTATATGCAGAGTATATCATGAGAAATGCTGGGCTGGGTGAAACACAAGCTGGAATCAAGATTGCCAGGAGAAATATCGATAACCTCAGATATGCAGATGACACTACCTTTATAGCAGAAAGTCAAGAGGAACTAAAGAGCCTCTTGATGAAAGTGAAAGAGGAGAGTGGAAAAGTTGGCTTAAAGCTCAACATTCAGAAAACGAAGATCATGGCATCCTGTCCCATCACTTCATGGCAAATAGATGGGGAAACAGTGGCTGACTTTATTTTGGGGGGCTCCGAAATCACTGCAGATGGTGATTACAGCCATGAAATTAAAAGATGCTTATTCCATGGAAGGAAAGTTATGACCAACCTAGACAGCATATTAAAAAGCAGAGACATTACTTTGTCAACAGAGGTATGTCTAGTCAGTTCAGTTCGGTTCAGTCACTCAGTCGTGTCTGACTCTTTGTGACCTCATGAATCGCAGCACACCAGGCCTCCCTGTCCATCACCAGCTCCCCGAGTTTACTCAAACTCATGCCCATTGAGTTGGTGATGCCATCCAGCCATCTCATCCTCTGTTGTCCCCTTCTCCTCCTGCCTCTAATCCCTCCCAGCATCAGGGTCTTTTCCAGGGAGTCAACTCTTCACATGAGGTGGCCAAAGTACTGGAGTTTCAGCTTCAGCATCAGTCCTTCCAATGAACACCAAGGACTGATCTCCTTTAGGATGGACTGGTTGGATCTCCTTGCAGTCCAAGGGACTCTCAAGAGTCTTCGCCAACACCACAGTTCAAAAGCATCAATTTTTCGGTGCTCAGCTTTCTTCACAATCCAACTCTCATATCCATACATGACCACTGGAAAAACCACAGCCTTGACCAGACGGTCCTTTGTTGGCAAAGCCGTCTAGTCAAGGCTATGGTTTTCCAGTAGTCATGTATGGATGTGAAAGTTGGAGTATAAAGAAATCTTAGTCCCAAAGAATTGATGCTTTTTAACTGTGGTGTTGGAGAAGACTCTTGAGAGTCCCTTGGACTGCAAGGAGATCCAACCAGTCCATCCTAAAGGAGATCAGTCCTGCGTGTTCATTAGTAGGACTGATGTTGAAGCTGAGACTCCGATACTTTGGCCCTCTGATGTGAAGAGCTGACTCATTGGAAAAGACCCTGATGCTGGGAAAGATTGAGGGCAGGAGGAGAAGGGGACGACAGAGGATGAGATGGTTGGATGGCTTCACCAATCAATGGACATGAGTTTGGGTGAACTCTGGGAGTTAGTGATGGACAGGGAGGCCTGGCATGCTGCGGTTCATGGGATCACAGAGATTTGGACATGACTGAGCGACTGAACTGAAATTGATATATCTGTATCTTCACACACACACACACACATGAGCTTACCTGGTGGCTCAGATGGTAAAGAATCTGGGATACCTGGATTTGACCCTGGGTTGGAAAGATCCCCTGGAGAAGGGAACAGCTACCCACTCCAGTATTCTGGCCTGGAGAATTCCATGGACGGAAGAGCCTGTCAGGCTACAGTCCATGTGGTCGCAAAAAGTCAGATACAACTGAGTGACTTTCACTTCACTTCACTTCACTTCACATATGTATAAGTTTCATAACTTCTTAACTTATGTTAAGTTTTCTCTTTTAATTTCTTTTAATTTTTCTCCCCAAATATTAATATAATGTTGGAAGCTATTGTAGATTTTGGTCACCTAAATGTAATTGATGATCTCTACCATTGTCAAATGGGTGTTTTACACAGTAGGGTGAAATTTCTGATCTAAAGTCAGTAATAATATAGTAGCTGTGTTTTTTTGGGACTTGACATGATTTCCACGGCAAAATATCAAACTGTGGCTCCTACAGGTGGTATCACTGAGAGTCCATAGGATGTCCTCTGGATACGGAAAGTCCTGTACTTTAGGTTTTTGTACTTTTTCTTCACCTTGACAGAAGGTTTCATGTTCTGTTTGTTTCTTTTGCTGTAGATGTAAGGGCACAAGATAGAAATGACAACTTTTTTTGTCGCTTGACATCGTCAGATCTCCTCCACAGAAGGATTTATCTTAAATACCTTTCTTGGTCTTCATCATTATCCCATGTCCTGGTAGAGAAAATTCTTTGGGGGAGATTTTAAATCTAAAATCCCTAAATGTTTTCTTCATTGTCTGATCCAGTCAGTGCTACCTGCTGCTGCCTTGACCTCTGATCTCATGTTCATGGGATTTTTGTGTCCTGACCTCTGGAATTTCTTCTCAGAGTAGAAATTCTTTCTAAGCTCCTGTTTTATCCAGTTTCTTATTATCTACCATTGGTCTGGCAATACCACCAGTACTGTTGTTTGAAGCTATATATCTAAGCAGAAATCAGTACTTCGTTCACCATCTTCTAGAATTTAAGCTATAGCTAACTCTGTGTACTTATGCTGCTTTTAGAAACTTATATTTTCTAACATGTGTTATATTTAGTGAGCACACATGGGATGTGACTGGGGGAAAATCTGTTGCCATTTGGACTAACCTCGGAGAACTGATATTACTTGGGCATCTTGATTTTATTAACCTTTTAAGACCTACAAGTTTAAAGACCTAGTAAAAAAAAATCTTTATTACTCAAGAGAACAGAGATACAACTTAAAGATGGAAAATGTTATAATTTAAGTATAGAAATTGAGTAGAGACATACACCAGTGAAAAGGAAAATACTAAGTGGTTGTTGTATAAATGTTTTATATACAGGGTGCTACAGCACACAAGAGCACAGGGTTGTAAGTATACATGTTTACCCTTCTTATAAAGGCAGGTCATGTTTTAGAAAAGAATAAGAAAGAATAATAGGGCATCCAGGTGGCACAATGGTAAAGAATCCATTTGCCCATGCAGGAGACACAAGAGACATGTGTTCAATCCCTGGGAGAAGGAAGGTCCCCTGGGGAAGGAAATGGCAATCTACCCTACCATTCTTGCCTGGGAAACCGCATGGACAGGTGAGCCTGGCAGGCTACAGTCCATGGGGTCGCAAAGAGTCAGACACAACTGAGCACTCACACACGCTTAAGAAGGGAAACTTTTAAGTGTATTATGGCAGGACAAGGAACAACAGAGACATGTACAGTCCCTTCATCATCTGTTCATACTGATTGATAACCTGCTGCCAGAGAAGTAATTGGGGAAATTAGGGAAAATTGAATGTTCCGCTGCAAGGGTAACACAAAGCCCAGGTGGAAGATGACTCATGAACTGAACTAATTCATTCCAAACTTAACAAGGAAAAAGCCCAGACAGGCATTAAGTTCATGATCTTTCTTGAACCTGAACCCATCAGAGTGCTGAGGGTACAGGACAGCCAGCAGGCCTATAATCTGAGGAGAGGCACATGCTTACATGAAGTGAAGTAAGTGCTGCATCCTGTAACTGACTGAATCTTGTCACCTGCAAGAGACGGACCTTCTCTGAGGCACAGTGCAAAGGGCAGCCCAGAACCTGAAAGTGGGGCAGACGTTGGAAAAGAAGAGCTCTCAGGAGACCAGCCCCCACCTGGAGCAGGGTGACACTGGGGGGAGCCGAAAGCTATCACACACTGAGTGACATCATAGCAACAGTAGGCTTTTAGCCTGGCCTAGAGCTTAATTAGATCGACTCTGATGTACTGGAAGGGAAGCCATGCCCAGTCCTTGCTGTCTGATATAATATGTTCAGTTCTCAGCAAATTATGAAACATACAAAAAGCAAGGGAAAAAACCTCCTAAGAGACAAAACTGTCATCGGAACAAGAGTCAGGCAGGACACAGACATTGGGAATAACTGAATAATGAATACAGTCTCCAAAGGATAAGGTAGGCAACATGCAAAGCCACATAAGGAATCACAGCATAGAGAGGCGACATAAAAGAAAGAATCAGTGCAAATGCTAGCAACGCTGGAGGTGAGTGAATGCCATTGATGGGTACTCAACTAAGAAGAGAATCAATGAACTTGAAGGTGGATGAATAAAAATGACACAAGCTGAAACAGAAAGAGAACAGGACATACAGGGTAGAATATCTTAAGAATTTAGGTGTACTTCCTTGGCTGCCCAGTGGTTGAGATGCCATGACTCTGGTGCACCGGGTGTGGGTTCAATCCCTGATTGAGGAACTAAGATCCTGCATGCCATGTGGCTCAGCTGGAAAAAAAAAAAAAGAATTTGAGGACAGGATTAAATGGTCTAGTAGGAGTAATTGGAATCCCAGAAAGAATAGTTGAAATAATGACTGAGATTTCCCACATTCAAAAAACATCAAGTAGCATAAATACCAAAAAAAAAAAAAAAATCACAAAATAAAAATGCTTGGGCATATCAAACTAAAATAAAACCAAGAGAATATATTGAAGGTAACCAAAAGAAGAAAGATTATAAATAGAGAAAGAAGGATAAGAATAAGAATTACAGTATACATTTCTTCAGAAACCATGAATATTAAAAAGACAGTAAAATCTTCAAAGGAGAAAACCATAAATGCAGAATTATACACCTAGTGGGAACTATCTTTCGGAAATGTAGATATAAAGATTTTTCTCAAAAAAAAGCTACGGGAATTTACTGCCAGCAGTAAATTTGTTCTTTTACAAATCCTAAAGGAATTTGTAAAGGTAGAAGGAATATGATGCTAGACATAAAACTTGAATCTACACAAACCAATGAAGAGCACTGGAAATGGAATAAATTAAGATGAAATACCAAGGGCTTCCCTGGTAGCTCAAATGGCTAAGAATCTGCCTGCGATGCAGGAGACCCAGGTTCAATCCCTGTGTCAGGATGATCCCCTGGAGAAGGGAATGGCTGCCCACTCTAGCATTTTTGCCTGGAGAAGTCCATGGACGGAGGAGCCTGGCTGGTTACAGTCCATAGGGTCACAAAGAGTCAGATATGACTGAGTGACTAATACTTATGCACTTAAGATAAAATACATTTTATTTTTTTAGTTACTCTAAAAGATAACTGACTAAAACAAAAAGAATATTTTGCATTTATAATGTGTGTAAAAAATACTGCAAAGAACAGGAGCTAGGTATTGGGAATATATTGTTGTAAAATTCCTTCCAGATTTTATTATTTGGAGTATATTGATGAGATAGAAACTGACTTCTTACAATATGTATGTAAACTTCAGGATAATTATTAGTAAAAACTTTTAAAGAAGTATAAATAATGTCAGTAGACTTGGTAAAATGTAATTTAAAACACTTAACCAAGTGAGACCAAAAAGGAAGAAAAAAGAAACAAACCAAAAAACCCAGATGGAACAAATGGAAAACAACTAGCAAGAGGTATGGCAAAAACCATCACAATATTGTAATTATCCTCCAGCTAAAATTTTTAAAAAGGGGTACATTTTAATCCAACAGCATTGATCACATCAAATGTGAATGATCTCAATATACCAGTGAAAAGACAAATTGTCAAATTGGATGGAAAAGCAAGATGCAACTGTATATTGTAAACAAAACCTATTTTGAATATTAAAAGCATAGGATAAAAGTAAAAGGTTAGAAAAGATGTGCCATGCTAACAGGAGTCAAAAGAAAACTGGAAAGCCCTGTACTAAGTAGGTCAGACACAGTAACAAGCCTTTAGAACAAGGCTTTCAGAGCGATACTGCATAAAGACTAAGGGATTGATTCTCTGAGAACATAAAACAAGCCTGTTGATGCAGCTAACACCAGAGCTTCAAAATATGTAATATGAAGCAAAAATTGATAAAACCTTCAAGGAGAAATAAACAAATCCACAGCTATAGTTGGAGACCACAGCATATCGAAACCACAATGAAATGTCACCTCACACCCGTCAGAATGGCCACCATCAAAAGGACAAGAAATAATAAGTGTTGGTGAGGACCTGGAAGAAAGGGAACCCCATTATGCTATTGATGGAAATGTAAATTGGTGCAGCCACTGTGGAAAAAAGTATGGCGTTTCCTCAAAAAATTAAAAATGAAACTACCATATAATCCAGCAGTCTCATTTATGAGTATTTATCTAAAGAAAACGAAAAACTAATTTAAAAAGATACATGCATCACTATGTTCATTGCAGAATTATTTCCAATAACCAAGACATTGAAACAACCAAAGTGTGCATCCGTGGATGAATGGATAAAGGAACTGGTATAAATAGAGAATGGAATACTATTTAGCCATAAAAAGAATGAAATTCTTCCCTTGTGACAGCAAAAGGACTTTAGGAGAACTGTGCTGTGTGAAATAAGAAAGACACATGGCATATGGTTTCACTTATATGTGGAATCTAGAAATAAACAACAGCAAAAAAGCTCACAGATACAGAGAATAAATTGGTGGTTGGATAAGGCTCCTCTGTTGGCTGCTGCTTCTCTACAGAAGGTTCTTCTGTGCTCCAGCCTGTGGTCTTTTTTTCTCTCTCTACACCTCTGCTATCCGATTTGGTAACCACTAGCCACATTTTGCAATTTTAATACAAATAAATTACAAATAAATAAAACGTAAAATGTAGTTCCTCTTTTGCTGTAACCACACTTCAAGTGCTTGGTTGCTGGATGTGGTATTAGTGGCTACCAGGTTGGACAGTATAGATAAAAGACAATTCTTCATCATAGAATGTTCTGTTGAATACCAATTCAGCACAGGCAGTGCCATGCACTTTCTGTCACCACACATAAGAACGCACTGTGTCTGTCACCCCCTGCTTAGTGATACCAGGATCCATCAGTTGTACATGCAGTAACATTGTAAAAGTCCCCATCAGCCTTTCATCTTTCACCTGTTTGTTCCTTGATCTTTGCCTGAAACATTTGTTTCACTCCTTTTTAAAAAGGTACATATGCAATTGTTCATGTAATTGTTCTGTGTGGTATCTTTCTATATCTGCTTATTTAGATCTGAGCTCATTTTTAATAGCTGTATAATATTGAGCATGTCTATTCTAAAGTACCATATATCTATCCTAAAATATCATGATTTAATTTTGCTAAATAAGTACATATTCTCAAGAATATATTTTTAATTGGACATCCTTTCATTCTATTTCAGATGAGCAGAAGACCTGCTCTTCCTTCCAGACAGTGAAAAATAATAGCATATACACTGAGCCCTGTGAGGATTTGAGAAAGGATCAGCATAGCCCATCCTATCAGCAGATAAACTGTATTGATAGTGTTATCAGGTATGAGACACAAATTTTGATAACATGTTAGTTTTTCCAGAAGTGTGTGTTGTCACTATGGAGCCTTTGTATCATTTTTAATAGCTGTTGTCTTGATTTTTCACCAGCTTATTGTCTTGATTTTTCACTATATATCAGTAGATACATGCTACCTACAATTCATAATAAATTGAACAGTTCAGGGGATCCTGAAAGTTAGAAGATGCTTCCCTTCTTTGAATATAGTTGAGAAGACAAGACCTGTGCTCATAAGAATTAAGTTGTATCGCTTCTCAGCCTTTTGGCTAAGATCAAGTGTAGTATCTGTTCTTATCAGTTTAATATCTGATACGTCCTCTATCCGAGGACAATATATTAAATGGATTTTTGGAGCTGGGAGTTGGAATAGGAGCTTGCTCCGTCCACTCCACGCATCGACCTGGTATTGCAGTACTTCCAGGAACGGTGCACCCCCCTTGGGGGAAACAAAAAAAAAAAAAACAAACAAAAAAAAGAATTAAGTTGTGAAAATCAGTGCAAGATCATAGTAAGGGAATATATAAGAATCCCTTGATGGGGGCCCAGATGGTCAGGGAAGACTTCACCCAAGAAGACAATGAAATACCCCAAACAGAAATGGCATAAGGAAAGCAGAGAGGTGAGAGGTGACCACGTTTGAGGCAGGTAGGAATACATGGCCGAATTATTAATATACAGGTACCTGAAGAGCTACCACATCCCAGCTTTGAAGAGGAAGTGTATCTCCTCTGCAAATACAACTTCCTCATCCTCAGAAGAGGACAGACAAAGCCACAGAGCAGATGACGTCCAGGCACTGCAAGGTGAGAGGGGTGTCTTCCATAGTTAGATCAAGAGAGCCACCCCTCTCTGTTTCTCTTTTGTCTTTTTTTTTTTTTAAGCATTTTAAATAATTTATTTGTTTTATTACTTTAGAGTGCACTGTGTCTTCATTGTACATGCGGGCTTTCTCTAGTTATGGCGAGTAGGGGCTTCTCTTTGTTGCAGTGCAGTGGCTTCTCTTGTTGCACAACACAGGCTCTAGGCACTTTGGCTTCAGTAGTTGGAGCTCATGGGCTCTAGAGCTCGCAGGCTCAGTAGTTGTGGCCCGCAGGCTTAGTTGCTCTGCGGCATGTGGGATCTTCCCAGACCAGGGATCGAACCCGTGTCCCCTGCGGTAGGTGGATTCTTAACCACTGAGCCACCAGGGAAGCCCTGTTTTTCTTTCTTCTTTTGCCTTTAATTATTTCATTGTAATCACAAACAATCCTAGTTTCATATTGCCTCTACATAGCCAATAGGTTTTAACCTATCGGTTATAAATGTCTGTAAACTGTCCAGGTTTGTAATATGAATTTCCTGTTGGGAATTTTTCTTTCCACTATTACATCACCAGCTGTTTCCCAGATCTCAGCTGTACCTGCATCAGAAATTCCCACTAATGGACAGTCCACAGACGCTGAAGGAGGAGCTCCATGGACCCTGAGCACAGCGACTCTGAGCCTGGACACAAGCCAGTGCAGCTCCAGCAGTGTCCTTGTCGACATCCCGCCACCAGACTCAGGTACCACAGTAGCTTTTACTTTAGAATACACTCATCGTTAAATACAACCATCGTAAGAACAAGTCTTTAATACCATTTACTTAGTAAAGATGTTTAAGATGGATATTTTTTCTCTGGTAAAGTATTTTTGGAAATATCATCACGTTTATAACGGTCAACATATTTTGAACTGTATCTGCTAGATATGTCATTTGCCAGTCAACTCTTCTGACACATGTGAAGCACCTAGGATGGTACCTGGTATGTAGTAGTAAGCCATCAATTAGTCTTCACCATTATTAATGCAATTATTGTTGGGACTGCCTTGGGTCACTTTGTTGCTGACCTTGAAAGAGTGTGTTCATTTTGAACTTGGACTGTAGTGGTGACTAGGTGGATTATACATATAAACACATTCAAAGTTTTGTACTGGTCTGATAAATGAGGAGTGTATGTTTGAAGCTGTCTTCCTTTAACATAGTGACTTAGTAAATTATTCTGATGTCTCCTTTTTATTCCATTTTGCTCTCACCTGTCCTTTTGACTTTTGCTTTCTTCATAAGGATTTGGTAGGTGAGGAAATGGTGATAAACATGTTCAGTCAGGTTTTCAGATTGTGCCTAACTTATCTTTGCTGGTCTTCAGTGGAATGTAAGTGAACATGTGCTGAGCTGTTACTGTATACCATCCCCTGCCCTTAGTTCTTCATATAAATTAATTCTCTTAATCCTCATGCCACCCTTTGAGATGGAGAGCATTATATTGACAAGTGGACTGTGGATGGTGGGAAAAGACCAGAGAAAGACACAGCTATTGTGAGATTAGTTTATTTCTGTATATTTTTCTATTATTTCTAATTAGCCACAGGTAGACTTTCATTGAAATTGAACTAGTTCTTCAGGATGAGAGCAGATGCATATCTTTTAGTGTACATATTCTTAATGCTTCGGATACCTATGTGGGCATGGAGCAGTCAGTGACACAGTCAGTCCATGCAAGGTGGGGTCTTGCCTGAAACAGAAACCTCTTTTTTTGACTATGCCACTAGATTTCATATATTTTGGTCTTATGTTAATACTACTTTGAAAGAATTCATACTAAAATCTGTATGCTTTCATTTAAGGAATAAGGAATATTTACTGATAAGCATTTCTCCTGATCTTACACCAGTCTTAGCATCTGCAAGTCTACCTCTTTATTCTAAGGAGAGAAAACAGAATCAGAGCCCAGATGGTCTTGAGCTGCATCTGTCTTTTTCTTTCTGGGAAGCCCATATTCCTGGGGTTTACACCCTATTCTGATGATGAGTTGGGTTTGAGGACCATGCCATAACTAACACCCAGTGCAGCCAAATTTTAAAAAATGAAGCAGAAGAAAGGAAATAATAAAGATCAGAGTAAAAATCTTTTAAGTAGAAAACAGAAAAATAATAGAGAAAAACAATAAAATTTTAAGCTGATTCTTTGCAAAGAGCAATGAAATTGATCAAACTCTAGTAGTAAGACTGATCAGGGGAAAAAAAGGGAAGATATAAGTTATCAATTTCAGAAATGATAGAGGAAACATCCCTAGAGATCCTATCATCACTAGATATCAAAAGAATAACAGCAGAACATTATAAATAAGTTTTCCCAATAAACTTGACAACTTAGACAAAATTGACCAATTGTTTGAGAGATACATACTAAAATCACTCAAGAGGTAGGAAGCCTGAATAGCCTCATATCTATTTAAAAAACTGAATTTGTTGATAAAAACTTGTCCAACAAGAAAACTCCAAGCCCAGATGGTTTTACTAGTAAGTTTGAGCAAACATTTAAGGAAAAAATAATATCAGTTCTGTAGTTCCCTGATCAGGGATTGACCCAGGCCTCTTGCATTGGGCGTGCAGAGTCTTAACCACTGGACCACCAGGGAAATCCTTGCTTACTTTTGTTTTACCTTACTCTTGTTTTTTGAGTTTCTTAAGATGGAAGCTGAAGTCATTGATTTCAGACATTTTTCTTCCTTAGTGGATTTGAGTATAAACTTTCCTTTTACCCTCAGCTGCATTTCACTCATTTTGATGTATTTTGTTTCATTTTCATCGTGTTCAAATGCTGCCTAATATTCCTTTTAATATTTTCTTTGAAATCTTTTATATTTTCATGTGTAAACTCCAATACTTTGGCCACCTCATGCAAAAAGTTGACTAATTGGAAAAGACCCTGATGCTGGGAGGGATTGGGGGCAGGAGGAGAAGGGGACGACAGAGGATGAGATGGCTGGATGGCATCACTGACTCGATGGGCGTGAGTTTGAGTAAACTCCAGGAGTTGGTGATGGACAGGGAGGCCTGGCGTGCTGCAATTCATGGGGTCACAAAGAGTCAAACACGACTGAGCGACTGAACTGAACTGATATATCATCATATATTATTTAGCAAACATTTAGAGATTTTCCATACTTCTTTATTGATTTCTAATATAATCCCATTGTGGTCAGAGAAAATACAAAACTTGAACTCTTGAATTTATTGAGACTTGTTTTATGGTCTATAATATGGTCTATCTTGGTAAATGTTCTGTCTTCACTTGAAAAGGATGTTTATTTTGCCTCTGTTGGGTTGAATATTCTATCAGTGTATAAACTAGGTCAGGTTGGTTGATAGTTTGTTCAATTATTCTCTGTCCACTGATTTTCTGAATACTTGTTGTACCTCAGAAGGGTGTTGAAGCCTCTGGCCATAATTGTGGGTTTGTCTATTTCTCATTGCTGTTTTATTGGTTTTCACTTGGTGCATTTTGAAGCTGTCTTAATTTGTGCATGTTGTTGTTGTTCAGTCACTAAGCTCTGTCTGACTCTTTGCTATGCTATCCCATGAACTGCAGCACACCAGGCTTCCCTGTCCTCCACCGTCTCCCAGAGTTTGCTTAAACTCATGTCCATTGGGTCAGTGATACCATCCAACCATCTCATCCTCTGTCACCCTATTCTCCTGCCCTCGTTCTTTCCCAGCATCAGGGTCTCGTTTAGAATTGTTTTGTCCTTTTGATTAATTGATCCTTTTATCATTGTGAAATGACTTTCTTTATCCCTTGTATTTTCTTTCTTCTAAAATATACTTTGTCTATATTAATATTTTCACTCTAGCTTTTTTTTTTATTAATCTTATATCTTTTTCTAATCTTTTACTTTTAACCTATGTATGTCTTGGTATTTAAAGTGGTGTTTATTTTAGTTGTTGCTTTAGAGTTTATGGTGTATGCATTTAATTTTTCACAGTCTGTCTTCTAGAGATATTATACCGATTCATGTATAAAAAACTTAAAATACTATACTTCCATTTACCCACCTTGGTCTTTGTCTGTTGGCATATATTTCTACATGTGTTAGAAATCCCACCCTATGTTGTTATTATTTTTATGTAATTATTATCTTTTAAAAAAATTTAAGTGTTTTTCCCTGAACTCATCTCTCAGTGTTTTTCATTCCTTTATGTAGATTTATCTGGTATCATTCTTCTTCTGCCTAAGGCATTCCTTTTATATCTCTTGTAGTATAAGTCTACCAGTAATGAATCCTTTACATTTTTGTACATCTGAAAGTGTCTATTTCACGTTCATGTTTTAAACACATTTTAACAAATCATAGAATTCTAGGGTGACAGTGTTTATCTTTGAGTACCTTAAGGATGCTGTTCTACTGAATCCTCATTTGCATTGTTTCTGACAGGAAGTCTCCTATCATCTGTATTGTTTGCATATATACTCAACTTCTGGCTGCATGTAAGATTTTCTCCTCATCATTGATTCGACAGCCTGATTTTGATGTTCCAGGATGTAGTGTTCTTCATGTTTTTTGTACTTGGAGTTTATTTGGCTTCTTGGATTTTTAGGTTTATTGTTTCCATCAAATTGAAAAAACTCCTTCCCTTATTTTTAAAATATTTTTTCTGTTTCCCTTTTTCTGGGACTCAAGTTATATGTATGTAGGCTGCTTGAAGTTGTGTCCCAGTCCACTGATGCTCTGTTCATTCACACTTTTTCATTTTTTTAGGTTTTTGTTTCATTTTGGGACAGTCTCCATTGCTGTGTCTTCAGTTTCACTAGTGTTTTCTATTGTAAAATCTGTCATTATTTCCATTCAGTACCTTTTCCATCTCACATATTATAGTTTTCATTTCTAGAAGTTCTATTTGAGTCTTTTTAATATCTTCCATGTCTTTATATAGCATATTTAAAATATCTTGCCTGTGACTGTATGAAATACAGTATAACTGTTAATGTTCTATCTTCCAGTTCTAATTCTCTCCCAGCCCAGGGTTGGTTTCACATGATTAATTTTTCTCCTTTTTGTGAGTGTATTTTCCTGCTTCTTTGCATGCCAAGTAGTCTTTGATAGGATAGCAGGTACTGTGAATGGGTGCTGAATATTCCTATTAACATTGTTGAGCTTTATTCTGGGACTCAGTTTAGCTTCATGGAAACAGATGGATCTTCTCAGGCTTTGCTTTTAAAATTGCTTAGGCGGGTAGGACCCAGGGCTAAGGCAGGCCCCGGCCCCCCTACCTCCCGCCTCAGTGGCGGGGGGCGTGGCGTGGCAGGGGCGTGGTGGGGCGTGGCAGGGGCGGGGCGGGGAGTGGCTGGGCGGTGCCGGCGCAGCAGACGATGCCACTTCCAGTTACAACACAGGGATCACAGCAAACTCAGCCGCCACAGAAGCACTATGGCATTACTTCTCCCTTCAGCTTAGCAGCCCCCAAGGAGACTGACTGCCTACTCACACAGAAGCTAGTGGAGACTCTGAAGCCCTTTGGGGTTTTTGAAGAGGAAGAGGAAATGCAGCGCAGGATCTTAATTTTGGGAAAATTAAATAACCTGGTAAAAGAGTGGATACGAGAAATCAGTGAAAGCGAGAATCTTCCACAATCTGTAATTGAAAATGTTGGTGGGAAAATGTTTACATTTGGCTCTTATAGATCAGGAGTACATACAAAAGGTGCTGATACTGATGCATTGTGTGTTGTACCAAGACATGTTGGTCAAAGTGATTTTTTCACCTCGTTCTATGATAAGTTGAAATTACAGGAAGAAGTAAAAGATTTAAGAGCTGTTGAAGAGGCATTTGTACCAGTTATCAAACTGTGTTTTGATGGGATAGAGATTGATATTTTGTTTGCAAGATTAGCACTGCAGACTATTCCAGAAGACTTGGACTTAACAGCTGACAGTCTGCTTAAAAATTTAGATATAAGATGTATAAGAAGTCTTAACAGTTGCAGGGTAACCGATGAAATTTTACATCTAGTACCAAACATTGACAACTTCAGGTTAACCCTGAGAGCTATCAAACTGTGGGCCAAACGCCACAACATCTATTCCAATATATTAGGTTTCCTCGGTGGTGTTTCCTGCGCTATGCTAGTAGCAAGAACTTGCCAGCTTTATCCAAATGCGATAGCATTAACTCTTGTACAGAAATTTTTCTTGGTATTTTCTAAATGGTATGTGTTTAGATTATATTAAAATAAAATTGATTGTAGAAACAAAAATAAAATTGCTTAGACAGGAACAGAGCAGTGTAGGGAGGTCTAATTCTTCTCTACTACTGAGGCAAGACCCTTAAGAGTATTCTACTCAGTGCATATGGGTTATGAGATCTTTTAGTCTGGCTGATGGGACCGAGCCCTGTTCTCCACCTGCTGTGAGCTTCAGTCTGATCCTTTCAGGTGATTTTTTTTCCTCATATGAATGAACTGCTGAGGACTTGGGGGTTCTCTGCAGATGTCTGGAGGCCTCTCTGTGTGGCTGTCCTCTCCACTCATCTTCCTGAGATCCAGCCACTGTCACCTCCCCAGACTCTCAGCTCTGTCTCTGCCCTCAGGGAGCCCACCTTATTCCTCGCTCTCAAGGCAGTAGCTGGGCAGGCCTGAGGCTCACCTTGTTTTCAATCCCTTAGGATGTTTTGTGTCTTAGAAATTATTGTTTCACATATTTTGTCCCTTCCTAGTTATTTCAGCATAGAGGGTCAGTCCAATCCCTGTTCCTCCATCTTGGCCAAAATCTAAAGTCCTCTGTCCGGTGTGTTGACTTAGACCAATCAGAGCCCGTTTCTGGAAGTGGAGTGGGACCAAGCCTACCCACACAGGAGAGGAGAGGGGGAATGGAGGCTGGGAGGACCCACCAGTGTGTGCTGTAAAATCTTTTGTACCTGGAAGAAGTAATGTTTAGAAGCAACCCAGCATTTGTCTGCAGGTGGTTATGGGCATCCCTGTGGCTCACCAGTAAAGAATCCACCTGCCAGTGCAGGAGACCTGGGTTTGATCCCTGGGTTGGGAAGATCCCCTGGAGAAGGAAATGGCAACCCACTCCAGTATTCTTGCCTCGGGAATCCTATGGACAGAGGAGGCTGGCAGGCCACAGTCCATGGGGTCTCAAAAAGTCAGACACAACTTAGCAACTAAACACCAACAGACTGTTACTTTAATAAGCAGTGGTATATAAATAAAAGGGGCTTCCCAGATGGCGCTAGTGGTAAGGGAACTGCCTGCTGATACAGGAGACATAAGAGATGTGGGTTCAGTCCCTGGGTTAGGAAGATCCCCTGGAGTAGGACATGGCAACCCACTCTGGTATTCTTGCCTGGAGAAGCCTATGGACAGAGGAGCCTGGTGGGCTACAGTCCATGGAGTCGCAAAGAGTCAGACACAACTGAAGCAACTTAGCATGCGGCATGCATGCACATAAAGTGGAATCCTGTGTGATGTACTAATAAAAGGGATATTGTTAAATGAAAAATTTGCAGGTTAGTGTACAAGATTATATGCCTTTTGGGTAAAAATGAGGAAGAGGGATAAGAATCTATATCTGTACTTATTTATAGATGCTTAAAGAAAGTAGATAAATAAGCAAATAAAGGGTTTTCTGTGGGGAGAATAAATGAGAACTAGGCAAGTGTTAAAAAGGGTTGGGGGGAAGCTACTAAATGTCTAACACATGTTGATTTTTGAACCCATATTTATATTACTATTAAAAGATTAATCCAGAGACAATAATTTTTCAAAGAATTTATGGAGATAAAAAATATTTACAATGAAAGCAGGATCTAAATAATGTGTGCACATTGAGCATTACAACTCTAAAATGTATGTAAGTAAGTAAGTGAAAGTCACTCACTTGTGTCCAGCTTTTTGTGACCCCATGGACTGTACAGTCCATGAAATTCTCCAGGCCAGATTATTGGAGTGGGTAGCCATTCCCTTTTTCAGGGGTTCTTTCCAATACAGGGATCAAACCCAGGTCTCCCACATTGCAGACAGATTCTTTACCAGCTGAGCCACAAGGGAAGCCCAAAATGTATATATAAGTATGCAAAGAGTATAAAACAAGGCCGGAAAATAAAAAGGTACCTGCTAGATTGATGGAGGTTTTATGTTCCAACCATTGTAATGATTGTAAAAATTTACTGAAAGGCAGTTAAATTAGTGAAAGTAAATAAATGCAAAATAACCAGTTGGAGTTAAAATTCAATCTGTCTTCTTCCACTTCAGTGGAATTGACTCCAGCAGAGCACATATCGCTGGTGTGTGAGCCCTGGACGCTCAGCACACACCCAGCTCCACTGGCCGCAGAAGCGTTTAGACACTCAGGGCTCACAAAGGCTGTGCTGTCAGCCCACACACAGAAGGAAGAGCAGAGCCATGTAGATAAATTCCGGGAGAAGATTCTGTCGTCACCCTATAACTCCTATCTTCAGCAGGAAAGCAGAAGCAAAGCTAAATATTTGTATGTTCAAGGTAGTTAAATTTTAAAAAATATATTCCACATAAACCTAGGAAAATGGTACTGATGAACCTATTTGCAGGGCAGGAATACGGAGGAAGACGTAGAGAACAGACTTGTGGACGTGGGACGGAGGAAGGAAGGGAGAGACAAGCTGAGAGAGCAGCACTGAAACATGTCCGTGACCATGTGTGAGATAGACAGCTGGTGGGAGGCTGCCGTATCACAGGGCGCTCAGCCCAGTGCTCTGTGACAGCCCAGAGGGGTGGGAGGGGGTTCAGGAAGGAGGGGTATACATATACTCATGTTCTACAGCAGATACCAAGGCAACATTGTAAAGCAGTTATCCTCTAATTATAAATAAATTAAATATATATATATATATATATATTTTCCATTTATCAACAGAGTTATCAAGGTTAGGAATCATACATGAGTCCTGGAAGATGTGGAATGAAGTGTAGGAGGTTTGCTTGTAAGAAAATGACTGAGAGATGCTGAAATGGGGTTTACTTTATAGCAACAGCTTGTATCCAGGATCTCGTTCATCTTTCTAGATCTACTTTCTGTCATTCCTTTAGTGGACATGGTTATTATTGACCAATGTTTATTCCTTGTAATGTGCTTACAACTACCTGTCAATGGAGTCCTTCTGTTCTGGGTTAGTTTTCTGTAACTCATCTTCCTCTTTATCCTGCAGGATGTTCTGCTTCCAGGCTGACACGATCAGCTGGTTGCAAGAAGGGGAAACACAAGCGTAAGAAGCCTCTTGTGTGGTTGGACGGCAGGAGCACCAAGGATCACTTCTGTCCCCACCAGGATGGACAGCCCTGGTGCCCCTCCTCCACCTCCTGTCCCCATGCCTCTGGCCCCTTGCTCCCAGCTGCAGTGATGGTTCCCAGCTCAGCCCCTTGCCTCATCCCTGCTCCTCCCCTCCCAGCCACGACCTCCCTTGGCAGAGAACATGAAGTCTTGGTAACTGTACTGCCAAGGCTGCCTGAGCCACCCTTGCCTAGCAGCCTGCAGTATTTCCCAGCTCTGCCTTCTGCTCACTTTAACACTTTTATGAACATCTTCCTGCATGACCCCTCTCTCTCTCCCCTCTCGTCATCGTCATTCTCCCCATATCCCTTCTTGGGAGCAGCACCCTCTTCGGAAATACTCTCTTCGATATCAGCAGAGGCTCCAAACCCAGGCCCACCATCTTCAACCATCAACCCAAGGAGCAGAAAGGAGAAGTGGGAGACACAGAATGAAGGATGCCCCCTCATTAACTCAGGGAGCAGCTCCCTGCTCCAGCTTGACCTCCTGCAAGGGGACAGGCCCCGATCCTGTGCATCCCCAGAAACTGTGTGTGTAAGTGATGCTAACTTCCAACACACAAGTGAGAAAGTAACTATGCGCCCTCTTATTAAAATTAAGGTTTTTGTGCCAAAGCTCAAAATGAATGGCCTAGTCTGCATTACAGCTAAGGGTAACCTTCATTACAGCTGAGGTTAAGACTTTGTTCTACAGAAACACATGGTATTCCCTCCTGACTCCATTTAAAAAGCTGCAGTGAAAGAATTTTCTATGTCCTGAATTCTTACCTACTTTGCTAGGTTTTCCCCCAAGTGCTATCTTTCAAACTTTATTTGTGAACTGGATTTTCCCTCTGCTTTAAAATTTGATATCTAGGTATTAAACTTAAATGTTCATTGCCTAGAAAAAATATGTTCTCTTACAACTGGGGTTATGGGCTGTTTAGGAGCAAGCCATACTGACAAGACATAAATTTAACAGTTTTACTTTTTCAGACATAACTGTGGGATAGCGGGTCTGTATGGGGAGAGCTCCTTTCTGTCATTATTTATCAGTAAAGTAGGCAGTTTATAGTTTTATACTGATACATATCAATTTTATATGAAAAATTTTTGTCACTTTTCTTTAACTTTTCATCTCTTTATGTAAAAAGGCCTTCTCAGATTTATTTGTCAGTTTAAACTTCGGGGTAAGACTTTCCTATATTTAGATATAGGATCTAAGACAAGCATAAGTATTTTCACTAAGGTTTTCTTCAGTCCTCCCTTCAAGGTATAACCATTTTTAACAAATGTTCAGAATCTGATGATCTAGATCAAGAATCAGGGATCTTCCTGAGTCAGGGATTGAACCCGGGTCTTCTGCATTGCGGGCAGATTCTTTACTATCTGTGACACCACAGTAGCCCTGGAATGTGCTCAGAAAGCAGTAGTGAACTTCGCTGGTGGTCAAGGGGCTAAGATTCCATGCTTCTAGTTCAGGAGGTCTGAGTTCGATCCTTGGTCAGTGAACTAGAACCCACATGCTGCAACCAAGAGTTTGCATGCCTCAGCTAAAGAACCTGCATGCCTCAACCTGCCACAACTAAGACCCAGTACAGCCTTATATATATATATATATATTTATATATACGTATATATATATATACACACACACACAAGCCATATCTTTAACATTATATGCAGAGGAACCTTGGCCACATTCTTGGGGACAGGCTAAAAATGTTTTACTTCTCAGTTATGTATGGACATGTGCTTTTTTTTTCTGTTTAACGTGAAGTTGAAGATCTGCCAGTTATTCTGTAATATGATGCTTGAGATGCTCAGTCTCTTTCCTTGTGTTCTTACTTTCCAGCAGGGTATCAGTGGCAGCGGTGGGACTAAGATAGATGGTTTTACTACCAAGAAACCATCCACAGCATCACTGCACTCGGTGTCTCCACCGGGAACGGGCTCTGCAGCATCAGGTAGTGGCTCAAAGTGACACATTCTTCATACCCCGTGGTCAGGAGATCACTGCCTAATGGACTTTCAGGTGTTGGCCCTGGCGTGAATGTATTTTTTTTTCTTTCTGTAAGCTGTATTGGGGTATATTTATATACAATAAATTCACCACATTTAGGGGCACAGAATAGGAATTCTGACAAGGATTTATGGCAGTATAACCACCACCACAGTCACCGTACAGAATGTTTCCATCATCTGGAAACATTCTTTGATTCATTGCAGTCAGAGCCCGTCCCTGATCCTCTGGCTCTTGGCAGGCACTGATCCACTGTCACTTTAACACTGCTCTTGCTGTAATTTCACATAGATTGAATCATCCAGTGTGCAGTCTTTTGTGTCAGGGTTCTCTTGAGTTAGCAGAGAGCTGTTGAGATTCATTCATATTGTGCATATCAGTAATTTGCTCCTTTTTATTGCTGAGTGGAATTGCATTGGATGAATAGCCATTCACCAGTTGATGGTTTATTCAGTTGTTTCCAGTTTGGGGCTATTAAGAATAACACTGCTGTGAACATGTAAGTGTGAGTCTTTTTGTGGACATATGTTGTCATTTTTCTTGGTTAAATACCTAGGAATGAAATTGCTAGGTCACATGGTAAGTTTATGGTTAACTTTATAAGAAACTGCAGACTGATTTCCAAAGTGGCTGTACCATTTGCATCACTGTCAGCCACATATAAAAACTCCAATTTACAACACATCCTGGCCAACACAGGACATTGTCCATCATTTAAATTTTAGCCATTCAAGTAGATGTGTACTGAAAGCTCATTGTGGTTTTAGTTTTCATCTGACTGTTGATTCATGGTGTTGGCTGTCTTCTTGTCTACTTATTTTCCATCCAGATATGTTCATCTGTTGCCCGTTTGTGGGGGGCATGCTAGTTTTTTTACTGAGTAGTAAGATTTCAATGTGTATTCTGGATACAAGTCTGTTATCAAACACTCATTTTTCTTCCCTGTGTGTGGCTTGCCTTTCTATTCAGTTTTTTATCTTTATCTTCACTTTGAAGAGCAAATGTTTTGATGAAGTTCAGTTCATCAACTTTTCCTTTTATAGGTTGTGCTTTTTGTGTCCTTTTTAAAGAAGTTCATGCCTAACTTGAAGTCACTAAGATGGTCTCCTGTTTTCTCTTGGAATTTTTACAGGTTAAGCTTTTATAGCTAAGTCTGTAGTCCATTTTTAGTTACTTTTTATGTGTGAGGTGAGCTCACCTCCTTCCACAGGCAAACTAAAATTGCAGCTGTTTCCAGAACACCTATCAATGAAAAAGATCAGAACCTACATCTTCTATTGGACTTCCCTGGTGGTCTAGTGGTGAAGAATCAATCCACCTGCCAATGTATGGGACACAGGTTCAATCCCTGGTGCAGGAAGGTTCCACATGCCGCGGGGCAACTGAATCCGGGAGCCACAACTATTGAGCCTATGCTCTAGAGCCTGTGAGCTGCTACGCCTGAGCTCTGCAACAAGAGGAGCCTCTGCAATGAGAAGCCTGTGCACCATGACTAGAGAGTAGCCCCCACTGTCCACAACTAGAGAAAGCCCGCACGCAGCAGTGAAGACCAAGTGCAGCCAAAAATAATTTTTCAAAAAAAATCTTCTGCAACTAATGATATAAAGACGGAGCCATGAGAAGGGTAGGTGGTGGGGGGTCACAGTTTAGTCAAGACCCATAGTCCCCAGTGGGTGACCCATGAATGAAAGAGTAATCACAATTGCAAGGCTGTCCCTAATGAGCATGGGGTCTGATCCCCATGTTGGTCCCTGCAGCCTGGGCATCCTTCTCCAGGAAGATGAGCTCTCAGAATGTTTGACTTTGAAGCCCAGCAGGGCTTACTTTGGGGAGAGTCAGAGGGGTGTGCACTCTTAAAAGGTGCACACAGACTCTCACATGGACCTAGGGCAGAAGCAATAATCTGAAAGGAGCCTGGGTCAGATCCACAGGCTGAAGTTGGACAGTCCCCTAGGAAGCCATTCCCTTCTCTAGGGGATCTTCCTGACCCAGGGATCAAACCTGGGTTTCCTGCATTGTTGGCAGATCCTTTATAGTCTGAGCCACCGGGAAGCCCCCCAGGGAGGCAGGAGCCAGTTAATGGAAGCTCACCCTCAAGGATGTAAGCCCTGGTAGCAGCCAGTTGGGGGCACTCTTTCTACCACATGGACTCCCGTGCTGGCTAGCGCCATTTTGGAATCTTCCCTTTAGCTTATTCGCCTCCAAACCCAGCCTCACCCATATCCACTGGCCTTAGGCACTGGTGCTGGGACATTTCAGGCCAAGCAACTAACTGGGCAGGGACATAGCCCCACCCAAGAGCAGACAGGCTGCCTTAAGACCCCTGAGTCCACACCTTCCCCTGGACATGACTCTGCCCACCAGGGGGCCAAGGGCCAGGCCCCACACACTTATGTGCAGACCCTAGACCTGGGACACCCAGGACCCTATACACAGAGACCCTGGGATCTAGCTCCTCCCACCAGCAGCAGGCACCAGACCCAGAATCTCCTGCCTCAGCCACCAGCAAGCCTGCACTAGCTGCAGGCCCAGCCTCACCCACCAGCAGACAAGTACCAGTGCAGGAAAGAGACAGTCCTGCAGCCTGTGGACCTAGCTCTCACGTGAGCAGGCCAGCACCAACATCAGGACCAGCTGGGCCCTGGCCCTGTCCACCAGAAGGCCACCCTGGACCCGCACCCAGCTGTGTCAGGTACCAGCCCCACCCACTGGCAGTATGACATCAGCTCTGGGACCTCTGGGTCCTGCAGCCAGACTCCAGGACACATCTCTGCCTGCCAGCGGGCTGGCGGGATCTCCCGGACATTGACTTCACCCACCAGTGAGTCAGCACCCACCCCAGTGCACCCATCTCAGCCCCTGGGTGCTGCCCCCAGGTGCCTTGTGGTCCTTGCAGCCTCCACAAAAGACAAGGCCTAGGAACCAACCAGAAGGGTATAACCAAGCCTACTAGACCACCCATGGTAGCTAGCCTACCACAACAGAAGGGTCCCAGCAGCTCGCTTAGGGGTCACTCCTAGAGCAAGCATACAGCTCTAATGACCAGAGGGGAGTACACTTCTGAGACATTGGGACATCTCCTACAAAAGGCCACCTCTCCAAGATCAGGAAACATAACCAACCTACATAGACATGAAAACCGCAGTTTCGGCAAAATGAGGCAACATAGAAACATGCTCCAAGCAAAGGAACAAGATTTAAACCCCAGAAGAGCTAAGTGAAGTGGAGATAGTCAATCTACCCAAGAAAAAGTTCAAGGTAATGATTGTAAAGATGATCAGAGAACAGGAAGAAGAATGGATAAACAGAAAAATTACAAGTTTTTAACAAAGAATTAGAAAATATAAAGAACAACCAAACAAAGATGAAGAATACAATAACTGAAATGAAAAACACACTAGAAGAAATCAATAGTAAACTAAATGATACAGGGGACTAGACCAGTGAGGTGGAAGACAGAGTAGTAGTGGTAATCACTGAAGCTGAATAGAAAACAGAATAAAAAGATGTAAGGACAGTTTGAGACATCTGAGACAACTCCCAGGCATACTAATATTCACATTATAATGGTTCCAGGGGGAAAAGGGAGAGAAAAAGGATTAGAGAATATACTTGAGGACATAATAGATGAAAATAGCCCATTTTAACCTAGTCCCAGGTTACTGGGAAAGGAAACATATACAAGTCCAGGAAGAAAAGAATCCCAAACAGAATCTACCTAAAGAGAACCACACCGAGGTACATTGCAATTAAAATGGCAAAAATTAATGATAAATAGAGAATATAAAGAAATAATAGCTGGGGACTTCCCAAACGTGGGAGAGGAACTAGATATATTAATAAAAGTCCATGAAGCTAAGAGAATACCTAATTACTTCAATGCAAAAATACTTTCTTTTCCAAGACACATTATATTAAAACTGTCAAAAGTCAATGGCAAAGAATTTTAAGGGCAACCAATGGGCAAAGGATAATAGCCTACAAAGGAACCCCCATTTGGCTATCAGCAGTTTTCGCAACAGAAACTCTGTAGGCCAAGAGGAAGTGGAATGACATTCTCAAGATACTGAAATAAAAGAACTGTCAGCCAAGAATATCCAGCAAAGCTATCCTTCAGGTATGAAAGAGAAATACTTTCCCAGACAAACAAGAGTTGAGGAAGTTTATCACCACTAGACCTGCCTTACAAGAAATGTTCAAAGAAGCTCTTCTGCCTGAAATGAAAAGGCCAAAGTATGCAAAACCTTGAGTGAGGTATAAATAGAATCAGAAAATCCCAACTCAGTCAGAATAGATTTTTAGACCCACTGTTGGAGCATAAAAGTTAAAAGGAAGGAAAGCAGTAAAAACAACTAAAGGTACTTCAGTTTGGTAACAGACTCATAACATGAAGGGGGATCATTTAAGACAACTAGAACATGAAAGGGGAAGAGGAAAAGGACAGACCTGTATAGGTAAGTGAAGATAAGATGCTATCAGCATACAAAGGGCTATTTTATTTATGAGGCATTTTATGCAAACCTCATGGTAATCACAAAACATAAATCCAGAGCAGAAATCTGAAACCAAAAAAAAAAGAGGAAATTGAGAAAAGCATTATAGAAAACCACCAAACCAAAATGGCAGACAGAAACACAAGGAAAAAGAAACAATGGGGGAGGAGAGCACAGAGAAAACAAAAGATTAAAAGGCAGTACTAAATCTCCACTTGCCAATAATCACCATAAGAGTAAATGAATTTGTCAATCAAATGACACAGCGTGGTTGGAGTATTGCAAAGCAAAATTCAACTATATGCTGCCTCCAAGAGACCTGTCTCAGCTCAACAGAAAAACAGATGCAAAAGAAAGGATGGAAAATGGTACTCCAAGCAGATGGCACCCAAAAGAAAGTTGTGTGGCCATACTTGTATCGGACAAAGTAGACGTCAAGCCAAAAAAAGATAATGAGAGACAAAGATGGATGTTATATAATGATAAAGGGGATGAGTCATCAGGAAGACATAACAGTTATTAATATTTATGCACCTAGCATAAGAGCACTGTTTGTGACCCCATGGACTGTAGCCCACCAGGCTTCTCTGTCCATGGGATTCTCCAGGCAAGATTACTGGAGTGGACGGGCATTTCCTTCTCCAGGGGATCTTCCCAACCCAGGGATCGAACCTGGGTTTCCTGCATTGCAGGCATATTCTTTACCATTTGAGCTACCAGGGGGACTTTAAAACTCCACTTACATCAATATATAGATCATCCAGACAGCAAGGATGTGTTGATGGGTGTGTGTGGTCAATTCAAATGCAGTAGAATACACATTTTTCTCAAGTCCATATAGAACTTTCTCAGGGATAGTTCACATGTTGGGACACAAAACAAGTCACAAGGCATTAAAGAAGATGGAAATCATATCATGTCTTTTTCCCCCAATTACAGTGGTAGGAAAGTAGAAATTAACTATGAGAAGAAAGCTGAAAAACTCACAAATATGTGGAGACTGAGGTGGTTCAGTAGGTAAAGAATGTACCTGCAATGCAGGAGATGCTAGCAGAGACAGGTTTGATCCCTGGGTCCGAAGATCCTCTGGAGGAGGAAATGGCAACCCACTCCAGTGTTCTTGCCTGGAAAATCCCATGGACAGAGGAGCCTGGTGGGCTACAGTTCATAGGGTTGCAAAGAGACACAGCTGAGTGACTCGAGCACAAACATATGATACTGAACAAATATTGAGTCAAGAAATCAAAGGAGACATTAAAAATTACCTGAAGACAAGTGAAAATATAACATTTCAAAACCTATGGGATGCAGGAAAAAAAAATACTAAGAGGACAGTTTATAGCAATCCAAGCCTACCTCAGGAAACAAGAAAAATATCAAACAGTCTAACTTTACACCCAAAAGAACTAGAAAAAGAAGAGTAAATGAAGCCCAAAGTCAGTAGGAGGAAGGACACAAAGATCAGAGTGGGAAGAAATGAAATTGAGATAAAATTAACAAACCTTTAGCTAGGCTCACTAAGAAGAAAAAATGACAAAGCTCTGATAAGTAAAACCAGAGGTGAAAGAGGAGAAATACAGTGATACTACAGAAATACAAAGGATTAGATGAGAATATTATGAACAGCTATATGCCAATTACCTGGACAGCCTAGAAGAAATGGAGAAATTCTTAGAATCGTATAACCTGCTAGGACTAAATCATGAAGAGATGGTAACCCACTACCATCAGACCAGTCAAATAGACCAGTCACTAGTAAAGAGAATAAAACAGTCATCGAAGATGTTCCAAAAAACAGAAGTCAAGGACCAGACAACTTCTCAGGTGAATTCTATGCCAAGCATTCAAAGAAGGTTTAATACGTCTACTTTTCAAACTCTTCCAAAGAATTGAAGAGGGGGAAACACTTTCCAGCTCATTTTACGAGGTTGTCATTACCTGATGCCAAAACCAGACAAGGACAGCACACACACACAAAGAAAGTTACAGACCAGTTATCTCTGATGAACATTAACCCTCAAGCGTGAAAGTCACTCAGTCATGTCTCACTCTTTGTGACCCCATGGACATACATGGAATTCTCCAGACCAGAATACTGGAGTGGGTAGCCTTTTCCTTCTCCAGGGGATCTTCCCAACCCAGGGATCTAACCCAGATCTCCTGCACTGCAGGCAGATTCTTTACCAGCTGAGCCACATATTAGCAAATACATTTAAAGGATCATACATTATGATCACTCCAGTATTCTTGCCTGGAGAACCCCATGGACAGAGGAGCCTGGTGGGCTACAGTCTGTGGGGTAGCAAGAATCAGACATGACTTAGTGACTAAACCACCACCACCACCACATTATGGCCAAGTGGGATTTATTCCAGGGAAGGAAAGATGTTTCAACATCCATAGATCAATCAGGGTGAAATAATGTGGCTAACAGGATGAAGGATAAAACTCATCTCAATAGATGTGGTAAAAGCATTTGACAGGATTCAACATCTGTGATTTTAAAAACTCTATAAAATTGGTATAGAAGGAACATGAAAGTGAAAGTGTTAGTCACTCAGTCACACCAGTTCTTTGCGACCCCATGGACTGTAGCCCTCCAGGCTCCTCTGTCCATGGAATTCTCCAGGCAAGAATGCTGAAATGTGTAGCCATTCCCTCTCCAGGAGATTTTCCCAACTCAGGAATCAAACCTGGGTCTCCTGCATTACAGGCAGATTCTTTACCATTTCAGCCACCAGGGAAGTCCCAAAGTTCCATTTTCTCTCCATTGTTGACTTCTCAGCTATTCTTTTTTTTTTTTTATCTTTTTTTCCTTTTTAAAAAAATTATTTAGTCATTGCTGTAGGATTTATACATATGTCTTCTACTTATCACAGTTTATACTGTTATTTCACTTTTTGTCTTAGAACTTCCATTTCGTCCTCTTGTCTTTTGTGCTAAGTAAAATGTGTCATTCATTTTACTTCAACATGTATTACAAGTCCCACAGTAAAAATGTTGCTGTTTTTGGCTTTAAATAATTACCTTTCAAAGAGATTTTCTTCTAATGAGGAAAAATGTCTTACATATTTATCCATACACTTATTTTTTAAAAATTATGTACTTCGTTTTGTTTTAATTGTTCCAAAGTCAATGAGAAGGACCTGGAAGGATTAGATGCAGGACAGGGAAGGAATGATCTGTGAGGCTCCATAGCCACTGTAAAGGCATGGGCCTTGGCACGGATGGATGGCTTCTCTGTTTTAATAGGAGGGCAATGAAGAGAGAATGCACATATGAGCAAATTTGTGTTTGGCATCAGGGTAATGAATTTCATTTCTCATGGCTTCCTTTTCTTTCCTTGTAAGTGAGACTGAGGAAGGAATAGAGGATCAGAAGATAATCCTGCTGGAAATAGATGGTGCACTGACCGGAGAACTGTGCCAGGATTACAGGCTTTCTGATGGTCCTTTCGTGATGACGAATTTACTGCAAAACCGATGTACCCTGTTCCATGTGACTTTCTCTATGCTTTTGGCAACTTGGGTTCAGATAAGAATGGAATAAGAAAGTGGCTTTATCAGAGTTGACGTTTTGATATTGTGGGAAATTAAAGGGAAGAAGACTCAGGTATGGCAGAGTGTTACTGAATGATAGGCTTTGTTTGGGCTCTAGGCAGAATGACTAAAGCTCTGTTCCAGATGTGCAGTTGGAACAGTTGAACAAGCAAGGGAGAAAGAGGAGCTGAGACGCTGGGACTTTGGAGGCGTGGCTGAGATGCGGCAGTTACAGGTGATGATGAGAAGGGCGCTGTGACCTTGAGGAGTGGATAGTTCAGGAAGACTGAGGAGATCTTGGAAAGATGGAGGAATGGGAAGGCTGAGGTGACCTGGGATGACGCTGGGCTGGGTGGTGAAGGACACTACCAGTTAGTCGCCCAGGCCTTTGAAGAACGAGCACCAGCGTGGCAGGTCAGCCCCTGGCAGATATGTTCTAATTTGGCTTTCTTTGTTGTTGTTGATTTTTGATAGGAAGCAGTGGCAGCTGTATAAACTTTGCTTCTAGTGATTATTCTTCAGAAATCTCTCAAAATGGGCAGCAATCTCAGGACGTACAGAAAAAAGAAACATTTCCTAAGTTAGCTGAAGAGTCCATCTGGAGAATGATAAAGCAGACACCTGACTGCATTCTAATGACGTATCAGGTGCCTGAGAGGTAAGAAGCATGTTGGAAGACCCACCTTTATATAAGTGTTCTGTGGTTTCTTGTGTTTTTTAATACCAAGTGATTTTAGCATTTTTATACATATCCTCAGAGGTATGTATTTTCAAATTCATTGATTTGAAGTCAAATGGTGAATGATTTCTTAAAACAATGGTTGTGGTGGAAGTGGATGCAAATGTTATATGTCATAAGGTGAAAACAAAGAGAGGCAGTGCTTTCCAAGATGGCTCACAGGTACATTAACTATTTTTAGAGTCTGGACTTTATTTTTCTCATTCTAAAAGAAGAGCTAAAGGAAACCTTTCTTCCATATGACTCATTAAAACTCTATGCAGGTGTTTTCCATCAAGAAAAAGAGGTCTAGCTTTACCAACTTGACAAAGAAATGAGTCAGTTTTTTTTTTTTTCAGTGTGAGATATGAAATCATACTTTAATGAGAGATTTGAAGTATGTTGCAAACCAAAATGAAGTGTTGGTCTTGGATGACAAGATAAGAACCCTGTGCCTTATTTAGGACTGTGAAGCTTTTGTTTGTCTGCTTTTTTGTTTTCAGGGTTAAAGAAGTTGTACTGAAAGAAGACCTAGAGAAGCTGGAAAGCATGAGACGGCAGCAGCCACAGTTTTCTCTAGGGCAGAGGGAGGAGATAGCCAACGTGCATTCCTGGATTCGGCGCCGGACGATCCCTCAGGAAACAGACACCCAGGTGAGCACAGTAATAACAGCTGCCGTGTGCTGATGGCTTTGTGGCAGCCAGTGTTCTGGGCTCTGGCTGGACCCCTGTCCCTTGGTTTCTGCAGGGGATTGGTTTCAGGACTCCTGGCGGCTTCCAAAATCCACGAATGTTCAAGCCCCTCATGTGAACAGCATAGTATGTGCATGTAACCTGTGCACATCCTCCTTGAGGCTTCCCTGGTGGTTCAGACAGTAAAGAATCCCCCTGCAGTGCAGGAGATCTGAGTTCAATCCCTGGGTCTGGAAGATCCCCTAGAGAAGGGAATGGCTACCCACTCCTGTATTCTTGCCTGGAGAATTCCATGGACAGAGGAGCCTGGTGGGCTGCAGTTCCTGGGGTCACAGAGAGTCAAACACAACTGATCGACAAACACTTTCACTTTACTTCACTATGCAATCCTCCCATACATCCTAAATCATCTGCAGATTACTTATAATACCTAATCCACTGTGCTGCTGCTGCTGCTAAGTCACTTCAGTTGTGTCCGACTCTGTGAGACCCCATAGACAGCAACCCACCAGGCTCCCCCATCCCTGGGATTCTCCAGGCAAGAACACTGGAGTGGGTTGCCATTTCCTTCTCCAATGAATGAAAGTGAAAAGCGAAAGAGAATTCGCTCAGTTGTGTCTAACCCTTAGCGACCCATGGACTGCAGCTCACCAGACTCCTCCGTCCATGGGATTTTCCAAGCAAAAGTACTGGAGTGGGTTGCCATTGCCTTCTCTGTAATCCAGTGTAAATGCTGTTTAAATAGTTGTAAATTCAATGTGCATGCTATGTAAATAGTTGCCAGTGCATGGCAAATTCAAGTTGTGCCTTATAGAACTTTTTGGAATTTTCATCCCCAAATGTTTTGGATCTGTGGTTGCTTGAATCTGTGGATGTGGAGCGTGCAGATACAGAAGGCCCACCATGCATTGCATTATTCCACTGGAAACCTTACTTCTCACAGTTTCCTCTGTGGGAGGTGTTATTACCCCGACTTTACCAATAGCAACAAAGTGAGGCCTTGTGTATTATGGATCAAATTTCAGTCCACGGTAAGGATGTGAAACCCTTGAGTGCTGACTGGACTATGTCGTTTTGTGTAAGGATGCGAACATCCATAGATTTTCACAGCCTCAGGGCTCTGGAGCCAAGCCCCCTGCACAAACTGAGACACAACCATGTAAGTTCACACAGTTCATCGGACTTTAAATACAGGTCTTTCTGACTCCAAGTGGTTTTTTCTCTCACCAGTTGGAATGTTATGGGCGAATTAGGAATAAAGACACCTGGTTTGATCCATGCTTGTCTGGAGAGGAGAGTATAAGATTTGCATGTCAAATACACATGCACGTTTGAAAAGAGTTCAAACTCAAGATGTTAGATTTCATGCCAGAGGTAGGATTTCTGTGGGTAAAATATATGAAGAATGAGCCCCAGAACAATTCAAGAAAAAGTATTTAAATGATTATCGCCATTTACCTTCTAATAATGAAGAATGAAGTATAATAGGTAGTCTTATGAAATAAATATAGTTAAATTAAATAAATTAGTTAAATAAATATAGTATAAATAAATAATAGATAGTCTTATTAAATAAATTATGTGGGGGAATTAGACATAGGTTGCTAGGCCAGCATTTTACTGATTTTAGAACTTTGCAGATGACTTGACATCAACTAACCTACCTACTCTTGTCCCCCTTTGGAGGGCTGTGTCACCTGCGGACACAGAGACTCAGCTGGTGATGCTGCAGACCCCATGGTCCAGATCCAGCAGAAGCAGCAGCCAAGTGACTCTGAAGAAGGACCTGCACTGCCTCTCCAGACCTGCTGGACTGCTCCTCCTCCCTGTGATTCTCTCTGAACCCTTGCAGCTTAAGTGACCAAGAAGCTGTCCTTGAATGTTAAGGCTTTCCCTTCTTGATTTTTTAGCAGACATCATTTTCCTGAAGCAGACATTGTATATAGACTCTTTCACTCCTCTTTTTTCCCAATGTATTTAAACTGTCGAATAGACTCTTTTTCTAGTTTATTAGCTGTCCTTTAATGAGACTGGATGGCCTCTAAAGAGGTATGTATACAGCCAAGCTTCATTTCAGGTGTCACCCCAAATAAATTGTAATTAGGAGTATGGCAAGAAAAAACCCAAACGTTAGCCTCATTGGTTTTGTTCTATTGTTAGGTGAATCATTTCCTCCCCCACCAGTAGAGACTTGAAGAAATCCCCCCTGGAGGTCATGTACCTCTCCTGACAGTCTCCATAACCGTGTTGCCCTCTCCTCGTCTTCACACGGTAACACGTGCCTCCACAGTTAAGCTCCAACATTCCAGAGTTCTCACAACACAGGTCACTCCAGCATTTACCAGTATGAAAACATATTGCTCATTGGTATCCTGGAAATTCCTAGTTTTTAGGGTTGAACTTTGATGTTCATTCTTGTAGATGCTTTTCCTTTTTGATTTTCTGCCTTCCATTGAAATCCTGGAAGTCTTTTTAAACATAGATCAGCTTGGGCTTCCCTGGTGGCTCAGTGGTAAAGAATTCACCTGCCAGTGCAGGAGACACGGGTTTGATCCCTGATCCAGGAAGATCCCATATGCTGTGGAGCGGCTAAGCTCATGTGCCACAGCTATTGAGCCTGTGCCCTAGAGCCCGGGAGCCACAGCTACTGAAGTCCACAGGCCCTAGAGCCTGTGCTGCACACCAAGAGAAGCCAGCGCAGTGAGAAGCGCGTGCACCGCAGCTGGAGAGTAGCCCCCACTCACCACGACTAGGGAAGAGCCCATGCCACAACCAAGACCCAACACAGCCATGAGTAAATAAATACATTAAAAAAAAAAATAGATCAGCTTACAGTGGGCTTATTCCTTGAAGGGTGTAAATTAGCTTTTGCATGTGTAATGTTAAAAACAGAAGAGCTTCTAGCTTAACCAGCTTCTGACTCATCTCCTTTTACATTTTTAAATAATGATTGTGAACGTTTTTAAAGTTATGTAAGTTCTTATGCGCGTGTGTTTAAATGTTGTCCTATCAAAACTAACAATTCACTCTTTTTTAACCAATTTAAGGTCCCTCCATCCCTGCCAGAAGTCTGATGGCCACTGTCTTCTGTTTGCCCCTAAATAAAGGGGAGTGTTGCCCTTAAGTAGGGGTGAGGGGTTGCTGGGAGGACCCTCCCAGCGAGGGTGCCAAGTCTGCCACAAATCAGGGCTTCCTGGGCCCTCTGTAGTCATTCTCCTGAGTACCACATGAGTTGTTCACTTGATAAGTGAGCCCTCTTCCTAGAGAGTTGATGATTCCTTCTCAAACCTGAAATGGTGTGCAATTCACACCCGTGCAGGTCAGAACCAGGAATAGAAGAAAATGAAGACCCCAGTAACCTTTCCTCGTTTAAATAACACGCAACAAATTAACTTACTTTTCTTCTTTTGTTGTTGTGTGTTTTAGGAAAATGCTTCTTCCTTTCAAGTTTTATAGCTTTTTATAAAATGCATCCTGATCATAATCAGGAGAACTGACCTTTCTATCCACGATGCTGCTGGACCCTGACCTGAGACTGAAGCCCACAGCTTAGATTTACTTTCTAAAGTAGAACAGTTAGCCCTTGGTATCTGCAGGGGGTTGGTTCCAGGACACCCTGCAGATACTAAAATCCGTGGACACTTAACTCCCTTCTATAACAGGAAGGTTCGCCAGCCCTCTGTACCCGTGGGTTCTGCATCCAGAGTTCTCTACCCTCCCCAATTCTTCCCACCTCAATCACAGGGGCTGACTGTAGTTTCCAGAAGGTACTTCTTTCTCCAACTGTCAGAATCACTTTGAAACAATGACTGTGACTTTTCTAGAATTTTCTCACTTGAAGCTGTTCCATGCCCATATTCCTGTCTTAGGCTTAGAGAACTCTTCTGTTCTGCTCCATCTTGATTGTTAAATGATCTCTGAAGCCCTCATTGCTTTGGTCAAGTTGTGTGATATTTTTGCCCTTGGTGAAAAATCAATTTTTAAACAGTGAACCAGCCTGGATATTGTCATGGATAGAATCATTGCAGCCTTCTATGCTGATGACCATTTAAACCTGTTTAAATCAGAAATGACACGGAGCAGTCAGAGGACCATTCTGCATCTCCGTAAGCACTTTTTAAACATGATCTTCTCTAGTACAAGCCCTCTTTTAGATTTCTTTCTGGATGTTTGTTTTATTGACAGTTAACTATTTCTTTGCCTTACTATACATTTAGGCTCAACTTAAAATTGGTGCTTGTTATAAGCAGATCTGTAAAACCAGTTATAGTTTTGGTGTTTTGGTAAATAGCTGAGCTGGTGTATTTAGAAATGACCATGATGCTTCTGCTTCTGGGGATGAGCAAAGAAGGCTCAACAGTGCCAGCTTCTCCCCACCACCGGGGCTCCACCCAACTGTAAACCAACGTTCAAGTTTAGTAACTTTTTGTATTGATGCCTATAGAAACCGGTAATAAAAATGTGTACTACAGGTTTCCATGTTTACATGAATGTTACCAAAAGGCTGTGTTTTCTTGGATAAGAGGTCAGAATTTATGAACAACAGATGCTGTGTGAATGGAATCATTTTACAATTAAGTGCAACTTCATCATAACTCAAAAGGTAAATTTAATCCAAATGGAAATTTTGTATCAGCTAAGTTTATCTTTGTGTGGATTTCCCTGTTTTTAATGGTTATTAATATTTTAATCAGGTATCTTTTTTAAACAAAAACAATAAACAGTGTACATGTAAAACTTGAGAAATTTTTTGCACTGCATGAATAAACCTTTGCCCCGATACATAAATCACTTATATCACTGAGAAGTATTTATCATTGAAAAGTATTTCCTGAGATTGAGACACACTGCAGGGTGCTCACTTTAGGGTCATTCTGCACCCATGTCTGTGTCATCACTGCGTCCAAGCTCCTTCTCAATGACAGCATGGCACTCAGTCCTCCCTTAAGAACTGGGCTTTCACTATCTCCTGGAGTTTGCTCAAACTCATGTCCATCGAGTCAGTGATGCCATCCAACCATCTCATCCTCTGTCACCCACTTCCCCTCCTGCTGTCAATCTTTCGCAGCATCAGGGTCTTTTCCGGTGAGTCGGCTGTTTGCGTCAGTGAGTCGGCTGTTTGCATCAGGTAGCCAAAGTATTGGTGCTTCATCTTCAGCATCAGTCTTTCCAATGAATATTCAGGGTTGATTTCCTTTAGGGTTGACTGGTTTGATCTCCTTGCTGTCCAAGGGACTCTCAAGAGTCTTCTCCAGCACTGCAGTTCAAAAACATGGGTTCTTTGGCACTCAGTCTTCTTGATGGTCCAACTCTCACATCCATACATGACTACTGGAAAGCCATAGCTTTCACTACATGGACTTGGAGCAAAGTGATGTCTCTGCTTTTTAATACACTATCAAGGTTTGTCATAGCTTTCCTTCCAAGGAGCACGTATCTTAATTTCATGGCTGTAGTCACTGTCCGCAGTGTTTTGGAGCCCAATAAAAGAAAATCCCTCACTGCTTCCACTTTTTCCCCTTCTACTTGCCGTGAAGTGATGAGACTAAATGACATGATCTTAGTTTTTTGAATGTTGAGCTTTAAGCCAGCTTTTTCACTCTCCTCTTTCATCCTTATCAAGAGGCTCTTTAGTTTCTCTTCACTTTCTGCCATTAGAGTGGTATCATCTGCATATCGGGGGTTGTTGATCTTTCTCCCAGCAATCTTGGTTCCAGCTTGTGATTCATTGAGCCCAGCATTTCACATGATGTACTCTGCATATAAGTTAAATAAGCAGGGTGACAATATTACAGCCTTGACATTCTCCTTTCCCAATTTTGAACCAGTCTGTTGTTCCATGTCCAGTTCTAACTGTTGCTTTTTGACAGGTTCTCAGCAGACAGGTAAGGTGGTTTGGTAGTCCTATCTCTAATAATTTTTCATAATTTGTTGTGATCCACACAGTCAAAGGCTTTAGCATAGGCAGTGAAGCAGAAGTAGATGTTTTTCTGGAATCCCTTTGCTTCCTCTTTCATCCAACAGGTGTTGGCAATTTGATCTCTGGTTCCTCTATTTTTTCTGAATCCAGCTTGTACATCTGGAAGTTCTTGGTTCACATACTGCTGACACCTAGCTTGAAAGACTTTGAGCATTACCTTGCTAGCATGTGAAATGAATGCAATTGTATTTTAATGCCTAATTTATAAAATTTAGCTATCAAAGTTACTCTTTCAGATTCTGTAGCGTGAACCTGTGTTTCACAAAATCTGACTGTGGAACCTGGCAGCAACAGTCTCAGAATTAAAATATGAATCTGGATCCTGAAGCCAACAGGATTCGTTAAACATCACCCCTTTCAAACCACCTGCACCTCCAGTCACGAGAAAACAACCCAGGAAGGGAAGAGAGCTCAGTGTTGATGGAGTGTGTGCTCTGCCCACAGGGACTGTTCTAGTGCTTCCCTGTGAATTATCTCATTTAATGTTCGCAACCATTCATGAAATATGTAGTGTCACTGCTCACATTTGATGGAGAAGAACACGGGGGTGGTGGGGGTTGGATGACCTGCTTGAGGGCTCACAGCTGTGTGGTCACAGGGACCTGACTCCAGAGCCCTGGCAGTAAGAGCAGTCACCGTGTGTCTGTCACAAAACAGGAGGGGTTTCGGGTTCTACTGCAATAATGAAATCCACCCTGACCTCTTCCTGGCATCATAAATGTTTTGTAGCCTGTGGTGCTAGAGTCCTGTGTTAGGGGATTGAATTCAGTTGAACTTCAGCATCAAGCGATGCTACAGCATCCTCCCAGCCAGCATGGTCTGAGATGACACATCCATCCTTCAAGTTGAAAACAACCTGCCATACTGATATGTTCTTGATGCCTTAAATAAGGAAAGGGAAGATTTATCAGACCTTCATTCTAAAGAGATACTGGAAGACTGTTGACAAGATCAGTACCGATTATGTGGCTATTTGGCACAGACCTGACCCTTCATTCCTTGTGAGTTGGGGGTGTGGTTGGCAGAGCAGAGAATGGGAACCCCAGTTTCCGAGGAGAAGCACTCCTGCCATGGGCATCGGCCATTCAGTTCTCATGCTCCGTACTCTATACAGAGATGAGCTACATCACTATATTAAGAGGATATAACGTATTAAGAGGATAAGTTAGTATCTGCACACACACACATGGTTTTAAAATTTTAGTAAATCAGGCTATTTCTTCCATTCCACAATTTAAATCCCACCTCCACTTTCTTCTCTAAAGAACAGATTATGAAGGTATTTTTTCCAGTATTGTTATCCTTGAGCTCACAGCAACTGAGATCGAACAGATTTCAGTGTTCAGAGATTAAAGTTTTCACCTGTTCAATACTCAGGCCAGCTAAGGAGAGGGGATTTGAGCGTGTGGACATTTTCCATCAGAAACTAAGGAGAATTCAGATGGTTTCCATCCTTGTCCTTCAGCATCCTTCACTGTAGAGCTTTTTCCAAGCTTAGATACGGATTTTTTTTAAAGTAATAACTTACATTGTTATTTGTAAGGGTTGAGAGGACATCATTGCTAAGATAATGTAGTTTAAATGATTTGCAGTTTTACTATTTTAAGTAAAATTTACAGTTATGACTTTTTCTTCTTAGTATTTGCTTCTGTTCATTTAATCATTTACTTTTAAACTTTTGGATAACTCTTTAAGGATTAATTGATAGAAAGAAAAAAATATAGGGGCTTCCCTGGTGGCTCAGTGGTAAAGAATCCACCTGCCAATGCAGGGGACATGGGGTTGATCCCTGATCCAGGAAGATCCCTGATACCACGGAGAAGCTAAGGCTGTGAGCCACAATCACTGAACCTGTGCTCTGGAGCCCAGGAGCCGCAACTGAAGCCTGAGTGCCCCAGAGTCCGTGCTCTGCAACAAGAGAAGCCACCGCAATGACAAGCCTGTGCAGCACAACTAGAGAGGAACCCCGCTCACGTCAACTAGAGAAAAGCCTGCACGGCAACGGAGATCCAGAACAGCCAAAAATAAAGAAAATTATTTTAAAAAAGAAAAAGTACAGATTTTCAGGGTACTTTTTTTGTTTGTTTGTTTTTCAGGATATGTTTTTAAATAAAACAACCACTCATAATATCTGCAAAACATAGAGGATTTATTTTCCAAATAATAATGAACAGCGTTTAGCTTGCCTAGTTTTTCATCTATACTGCTTTCAAATCAAGCATTTTTATTTTACATTTTCTCAGGTGGTCGTCTTGGAGGTGACTAGTAGATGGTCATTTTGCTTCAGACACAGTATTTCCAGAAGCATTCAGAGGAAAGTCCACGTTTCTTAGATTGCTTCCTGATTCTGGACAAAAGGTCACTCAGGAAAAGCTTAGGATCTTGCCCAGAGAAAGCCTGAAATTAAAAAAGTAGGTTATCAGTTAATTGAGTACTACACACACACACACACACACACACACACACAAGAACCTTACTCAGGAACAGGACCTTTAAAAGGGCTGTCTTGCTGTTTCATGGGATAGAGTTGCAGTTAGCACCCTGCATGTAGACTCTGAAAGGTCTCCTTGTGCCCGACCTGTGGTCCATCCAGTCTATTTAGCCTTGTGATTGCCTTGAATTTTCCTAAACCTTCATTGACCTGTTTCTATTTCATCTCTCAGTAACATGTTCTGCACATTTAATGTCTTCTGTGTAAATCAGGTCTTTTATTTGTCTTGAAATTAACTTTAATCATGGACCTTTAGTTTTCTTTTTACTCTAGGATTTTATGAGCATCTCTACTAATTACCTTTATGATTTTAGAGTCTTTCACCATAATCTTTCTATTCAGAAGAATATAAATATCCAAATGATAACTTTTAATGTAATAGAAGCCACACCCTCCCCTTCTATGTGGTCTACCCCACCTGGGAACCTCAGGCACTGTATGCCATCTTTAGAACTGAGGGCTTTCAGGGTATATTTTTACAAGGAGGTTAGTGGGCACTACACCAGAAGAAGATGTTTCTGGTCAAAATAATTGGGAAATTCTTGACTAAAATTTTAAATATGTTTATCTCATTTCCTGGAGGCTTTATACACAAAGAATTGCCAGGACAGGAGAGGAGTTAGAACGCAGGGCAGCCCTGTAGGCTGGCTCTATGGGACTGATATTCACAGAAAATCCTTTGGTGGTTTAGTCGCTAAGTTGTGTCTGATTCTTGCGACCCCATAGACTGTAACCTGCCAGGATCCTCTACCCACTGGATTCTCCAGGCAAGAATACTGAAGTGGGTTGCCATTTTCTTCTCCAGGGAATCTTCCTGACCCAGGAATCAAACCCAGGTCTCCTGTATTGCAGGCAGATTCTTTACCAAAAGAGCTACAGGAAAATTCAAAGGACCTTGCAGAAAATCCTTTAGGAAACACTAATTTAGCTTGGGGCTTTCTAGGTGGGGCAAGTGGTAAAAAATTCACTTGCCAGTACAGGAAACCCAAGTGATGCAGGTTTGATCCTTAGGTCAGGAAGATTCCCTGGAAAAGGAAATGGTACCCCACTCCAGTATTCTTGCCTGGAAATCCCATGGACAGATGAACCTGGCGGGCTACAGTTCATGGGATTCCAAAGAGTCAGAAATGACTGAACGACTGAGCTCAGTTTAGTTTGAGGGGTTGATAATGATCAAAACAGATTTCTCTTTTAGCGGTTAAGGTCCTCCATTAATTGTGCACCATTTCTAACCATTTAATATATTCATTAATCATGTCCTACTGTAGTCTGTCTTCTACACCCAAAATTATCTCCTTCATATTCTCCTTTACCACACATATTCCCTCTCGGTGTTTTGACCATGTCTTTCTTCCATTTAGATATTATATGACAGTGCTTTTCAAACTTTACTGTGCATACAAACCACGTGGGGACGTCCTGTTAAGATGCAGATTTTGATTCAGTAGGTTCTGGGGGGTGGGGTGAGTCTGCATTTCTCACAAGCTTCCATGTGACATGAGTACTGCTGGTCCTTGGACCCAGTGAAGATAATCAATGACACAGCACAAGTGGACAACAATATTCACAAAACCTATGCCAGACCAAAGACTTCTCCCAGATGGTATAAACCACAACTCAATAAGCCGGCAACCCAAATAAAAGAATAATCAAAATGAACAGATTCTTCACATGAGAAGTTATTCTATTCAGGCTGCTAATTAGGACTTGAAAAAAAAACAGCATCATTAGTTATAAGAGAAATGCAAATTAAAATCACAATTAGATGCAACTACATACCCACCACAACTCCTGCAATCAAAAAGATTGATAATTCCAAGTGTTGCAAAGATATAGAGCATGGGCCTCTCATATAAGGGACTGGAATGTAAAATGGTACAATCTCTTGGGAAAACAACTTGAGACTTTCTTATGAGGTCAAACATGTACTACCCTATGCAAGAGGGCTTTCCGGGCGGCGCTAGTGGTAAATAATCCACCTGCCAGTGCAGGAAGACTCAAGAGACTCTGGTTCAATCCCTGGGTTGGGAAGATTCCCTGGAGGAGGAAATCGCAACTCCTTCCAGTATTCTTGCCTGGAGAATTTCATGGACAGAGGAGCCTGGTGGGCTGCAGTTGATGGGGTCGCACAGAGTCAACATAACTGAGCAGCTGAGCACAAACTACGCAATACAGAAATCCCTGTCCGAGGTGTATACCTATGTGACATGAGAACATACATTCAACAGACACTTGTATACGAGTGTTCACAGCTGTTAATAACTGTAAATAACCCAGATATCTGTCAACAGGAGCCTGGCTAGATAAACTGTGCCACATCACACAATAAATTTCCCTGGTGGCTCAGAGGGTAAAGAATCCACCTGCAATGCAGGAGACTCGGGTTCAATCCCTGGGTCAGGAAGATCCCCTGGAGGAGGAAATGGCAACCTCCTCCAGTATTTTGGCCTAGAAAATTCCATGAACAGAGGAACCTGGTGGGCTACAGTCTATGGGATTGCAGAGTCAGCCACGACTGAGACAACATCACACGATGGACTGCCATTCAGCAATGCAAAGGAACTACTGATAAAGACAAGGCGGATGAATCTCAAAAACTTTATGTGGAGTGAAATAAGCCAGACCTAGAAGAGTACCTGTTGCATGATTCCACTTAAATGAAGTTCTAGGACAGGTAAAAACAGATCCGTGGCATCAAAAAACAGGTGTCCTTATAGTTGATTCTGCTGTTGTACGGCAGAAACCAACACAACACTGTAAAGCAGTTATCCTCCAATTAAAAACAAATGTTAAAAACAGGAATTTGACCAAGAGATTAGTTTTTAAAACAAAACAAAAAAGAGTTCTGTGGGAGATGGAGGATTGACTTAGGGAGACAAGGGAACTTCTGGGGGCTATGACACTGTTCTGTATCTTGATCAAGGCAATGGTTACATGGATACATACATTGGTCTAAACTCATCAAACTGTACACTTAAAATGGGCACATTTCAGGGTCTTCCCTGGTGGTCCAGTGGCTAAGACTCCATGCTCCCAATGCAGGGGGCCCAGGTTTGATCCCTGGTCAGGGAACCAAATTCCACATGCCACAACTAAGAGTTTGCATGCCGAAACTAAAGATTCTACATGCTGCTACCAAGGCCCAACACAACTAAATAAATAAATAAAATAAAGTATTGTAAAAAAGAAACTGACATGCAGAATGGGGCCACCAGAAACCACTTAGATCCAGCTTAAGAAAATAAAGTGTATTTGGAAGTCACAGGGTAGCTTCCAGAATGAGAAAGAACTTTGCAATAGCAGGAAGCAGAATCCCCCTGGGTGGGGGATGGTGGGAAAGCTGGGCTTTTGCTGAGCTCCCTTATAGGAGAGGGTCCAGGACAGTTATTCTCAAAAGAGAGACAGACATCTGTGGCCTCAACAGACATCCCAAATGGAGTATATTATAGCAAGAGTAAAAATGTATTTGTACCCATGAAACTTGTTTCAGAGATATACCCTAAGGAAATAATAAAACAGAAACAAACAATTACCTTGAGTGTGAAAGAGATTAAACCAAAGGTTGCAAACTCAAGTGCATCTAGGAATCAAGACGTGATCATGTAGATGAGTGATGCTGGCTTGGAGAATGACTACAGGGAGTGGTGGTATCTGTAACAAAGTGGAGAACATGTGTTCTCTCTAAAGGAGGGTGGACTGCAGCTGCTAGGGGCCAAGCTTGAATGTTATAAATCTGATTTTAAGGGTTATCCATGATTTCCCCTTGGCAACTAAAAATCTTTAAAAAAAAAAAATCAAAAACTACAACAAAATCCTAGCTAATGCTAGGACTTTTGTTTGCTTTTTTAAAACAAACATCCACAGCATAACTCAACCTGTTGTTGTTCAGTCACTAAGTTGTGTCCGACTCTTTTGCAACCCCATGGACTATAGCCCTTCCAGGCTTCTCTGGGAGCCATAGGATCTCCCAGGTAAGAAGACTGGAGCAGGTTGCCATTTCCTCTTCCAGGTGATCTTCTTGACCCAGGAATTGAATCCACTTCTCCTGCATTGGCAGGTGGGTTCTCTACCACTGAGCCACCAGGGAAGCCCCATAACTCAACCTACATGCCCCCATTCCTGGCCCAAATGCCCAACACAAGCGACTGAATTAGTAGCTGAAAGAGGTTATAAACATGAGATTTTAGTAATCATTAAAATAGTAACTAAAAGATTATAGGACTTGGGCAATACAATAATATTGTTGTTCAGTCACTCAGTTGTGTCCGACTCTTTGTTATCCCATGAACTGCAGCATGCCAGGCTTCCCTGTCCATCACCAACTCCTGGAGCTTGATCAAACTCATGTCCGTTGAGTAGGTGATGCCATCCAACCATTTCATCTGTCATCCCCTTCTCCTCCTGCCTTCAATCTTTCCCAGCAATCGGGGTCTTTTCCAATGAGTCAGTTCTTTGCATCAGGTAGCCAAAGTATTGGAGCTACAGCTTCAGCATCAGTCCTTCTAATGAATATTCAGGACTGATTCCTTTAGGATTGACTGGTTTGATCTCCTTGCAGTCCAAGGGACTTTCAAGAGTCTTCTCCAACACCCCAGTTCAAAAGCATCAATTCTTTGGTGTTCAGCTTTCTTTATGGTCCAACTCTCACATCCATACATGGCTACTGGAAAAACCAAAGCTTTGACTAGAGAGACCTTTGTCGGCCAAGTAATGTCTCTGCTTTTTAATATGCTGTCTAGGTTTGTGGGCTTCCCTTGTCGCTCAGCTGGTAAAGAATCCACCTGCAATATGGGAGACCTGGGTTTGATCCCTGGGTTGGGAAGATCCCCTGGAGAAGGGAAAGCTTACCCACTCCAGTATTCTGGCCTAGAGAATTCCATGGACTGTATAGTTCATGGGGTCACAAAGAGTCAGACATGACAGCCTCTGAGTCTAGGTTTGTCACAACTTTTTCTTCCAAGGAGCAAGCGTCTTTTAATTTCGTGGCTGCAGTCACCATCTGCAGTGATTTTGGAGCCCAGGAAAATAAAGTCTGTCACTGTTTCCACAGTTTCCCCATCTACTTGCCATGAAGTGATGGGACAGGATGCCATGATCTTCAGTTTTTGAATGTTGAGTTTTAAGCCAGCTTTTTCACTCTCCTCTTTCACCTTCATCAAGAGGCTCTTTAGTTCTTCACTTTCTGTCATAAGGGTGGTGTTATCTGTATATATGAAGTTATTGATATTTCTCCTGACAATCTTAATTCCAGCTTTTGCTTCATCCAGCTTGACATTTTGCATGATGTACTCTGCCTATAAGTTAAATAAGCAGGGTGACAAAATACAGCCTTGATGTTCTCCTTTCCCAGTTTAAAGAATTAGAATATCAGATGATTGACACTATGTAAAAAAGGTGACTCTGGATAAGAACTGTTATGTATATAAAAATATATAATATAAAATTGAAAATAGTTGTGTGAGGATAAAGATTTTTTTCTTTTCTTAAAATGCTATTTTGCACATAGATGTAAAAAAATATATAAAAAGTATATATAGTATATATGTATTACATAGTATATATGTATTACACAGTATATATGTATGATGTGTGTGCATACATGCATGTGTGTGTATATGTAGGAACTCATGAAGTAAATTCCTTCCGAGAGATGAGAAGCATGCAAGCTGAGACTAGGGGCTTGTTGGCACCCCTTGAGGGCTTTTAGAGAGGGGGAAACACCAGACTGTTCCTCTCCTCTGTGGAAGAGGCTGTCTGCCAAGTTTGTCATTCTCTGGTGACTCAGGGGTACTTCTGACAGTTATTAGTGATGATTTTTACAGCCTGGCCTAATTGAGTTACTACTCAAGCTTAAGCTTAAAAGAAAATTAGCCTCTTTCCTTCAACAGACTGTCAATGACAATGTCACCTTGTCCCAGAAATGTCCTAAGCACGCCACTCAGTCCTAACAGTCCCTGTGCTAGGCATCACAATTTCACATTCATGAACACGTGTGAACAACGACCACCTTTCATAACCCATGTTATTGTTGTTGTTCAGTTGCTAAGTCATGTCTGACTCTTTGTGACCCCATGGACTGCAGCACACCAGGCTCCCCTGTCCTTCATTATCTCCCGGAGCTTGCTCAAACTCATGTCCATCGAGTCAGTGAAACCATCCAACCATCTTATCCTTTGTCACTCCCTTCTCCTCCTGCCCTCAATCTTTCCCAGTATCAGGGTCTTTTCCAATGAGTCAGCTCTTCACATCAAGTGGCCAAAATATTGGAGCTTTAGCTTCAGCATCAGTCCTTCCAATGAATATTCAGGGTTGATTTCCTTTAGTATTGACTGGTTTGATCATCACCAGTGGGACGCCTTCTATTAGTTGCAAATCCCCTTTATTAACCAGAAGGATGTTGCTTTTGTGTCACATAGAAGCGAACAGTTAATAGGACATGTTTTGGGTGACTTGGACCCATAGAGCACAAAGTCAAAAACCTCCTTTTAATCCTTGTCTTGAAGCTGATCTAAGTTCACCATCTCTGCTCCTTCTTTACCTTTTTATCATGTGAGCAGAACTTCTGAATGTAGCATTTATAGTGATTGTCCCCGGTTGTGAGAGCTCAATGAGGAGAAATTGATGGGAAGTGACTTTGCCAGAAGTTTCAAGCCTGTTCAGTTCTTTCTTGGCGATGACTAACTCCTAATTTAGGATGATCCAATAGGAATGTGCTTGTGCCCTTCAAATACTGCTATATCATGCTGCTTTTTAGGCCGACGTTGGTTTGTGGAAGTTTAGAATCAGACATCCATCTGAAGTTTCAGATGTCATGGGGTCCACTCTTATTTCTATTTATGTACAAATCATAGGTCAGGACTTGCCTGGTTGTCCAGCAGTTATGGCATGCTTTCAATGCAGGAGCATGGACTCAATCCCTGGTTGGGGAACTAAAATCCTATATGCCTCGAGGTACAGCCAAATAATAACAATAAAAACAGCAAGAAAAAGTTAAAACATTGTGTCATATGCTCAGAGATAGATTAATTTTATTCTAATTAAAATTCTATATTTACCCTCATCTATGTTAGTTGTAGGTTTAATTTGTATCTCTGACTCAGTGGACATGTGTTTGATCAAAGTCCAGGAGATAGTGAAGGACAGGGAAGTCTGATGTGCTGCAGTCCATGGGGTTGCAGAGTCAGACATGATTTAGTGACTGACCAACAGCAACAACAATTTATATTCCCAGGTGGCATGGAGGTAAAAAAACATGCCAATGCAGGAGATACAAGAGATACAGGTTCTGTCCCTGGATGGGGAAATCTCCTGGAGGAGGAAATGGCAAAACATTCCAGCATTCTTGCCTGTTAAAAGAAAAAAAATCCTGTGTACAGAGGAACCGGTCAGGCTATAGTCCATGGGGCCACAAAGAGTAGGGCACAGCTGAGCAACTGAGCACACATGCATGCATGCAACCATTTCTTGTGAACAGTTACTGAATGCCTCCCTTGTCAATTCCACAACAACAATAAACGGTGGGAATCAAAGGCCTCCCAGGAGAATCAGGAGGGCTTTGCAGGAGAGGTGAGCAAGGTACGGGTGAGAGACCAGCCTAAACCAGGGCCTAGAGGGTGTGCCTCACATGTTTGCAAACCCTGGGCACAGCTAGCAAAGACCAGAGAGATCAACAGGACTGGATCACATCCCCGCGTCAATAAATGTGGATTATCCTTTAGTAATCCTGATAGCTCAGTTGGTAAAAAATCCTCCTGCAATGCAGGAGACCCCGGTTCGATTCCTGGGTTGGGAAGATCTGCTGGAGAAGGGATAGGCTACTCACTCTAGTATTCTTGGTCTTCCTTTGTTGCTCAACTGGTAAAGAATCCACCTGCAATGTGGGAGACCTGGGTTCAATTCCTGGGTTAGGAAGATGCCCTGGAGAAGGGAACGGTTACCCACTCCAGTATTCTGGCCTAGAGAATTCCATGGACTGTATAACCCATGGGGTCACAAAGAGTCAGATATGACTAAGTGACTTTCATTTCACTTCACTTTAATAACCATGAGGACACAATGAGGGCTTTAAACAAGGGAGTCATGCCATTCCCTTGTTCATTCAACAATATTTATTGAACACCTAGGATGTGCCAGGTGCTGGTCAAGATATTGGTGTTATAAAAATAAACAAAGCCTCAGTTTACACCAGGTGATGACAAGTGTCATGAAGAAGGATGTACGCTTTGGAGGGTGATGTTGACTATATACAGATGTACTCTGTACAGGGGGTCAGCATAGAAGGCATGAGCTGCATGTCATTTGGCCATCTGAGAAGAAGAATGTTCCAGGCCATGGGAATAGCAAGGGCAAAGGCCCTGGGGGTAGGACTGGGCTACGCCTGTTTGAGCCACATGCAGGAATTCAGTGTGGCTCAAGCAGAGTGGTCAAGGGGGAGAAAGTGGGAGCTGAGGACAGAAAGATGGTAGAAGGACAGATCTAGGCTCTTAAAGACTTGCTGTTTTAAAGTGAGTGAAAGTGTTTAGTCTTCAGCTGTGTCCTACTGCTTGCAACCCCATGGACGGTAGCTTGCCAGGCTGCTCTGTCCATGGGATTCTCCAGGCAAGAATACTGGAGTGGTAGCCATTCCCTTCTCTGGGGATCTTCCCAACCCAGGGATCAAATCTCGGTCTCCTGCATTGCAAGCTCTTGCAGTTTTACCATCTGAGCCACCAGGGAAGTCCCCCTTAAAGTGAGTAGAACAGGAAATTCATTTGGAGCAAAAATATGGCACAATGTAATTACTTTATTTATTTGGCTGCATCGGGTCTTAGTGGCAGCACACAGGCAGGGTCTTTGTTGCATCATGCGAGACCTTCTGAGGCGGTGCTCTGATTCTTTAGTTGTGGCAGGTAGATTTATTTGCTCAGCCACATGTGGAATCTTAGTTCCCCGACTAAGGACTGAACCCTCATCTCCTGCATTGCAAGGTGGATTCTTAACCACAGTACCACCAGGGAAGTCCCTGTGAATTACTTTTTAAAAGGCTTACTCTGGCCACTGTGTGGGGAGGAGACTGCAAGGGGGACAGGGTAAAAGTGGTGTGGGGACCACTCAGTAGAGATGGGAACTAGGGATGGTGAGAAAGAACAGACTCTGCAACTATTTTGAAGGAAGAGCCAACGAGACTTGCTGGTGAAGTGGAGGTGAGAGGATACGTCGAGGATGACCCCAAAGTTATTGGCCTGACAACCTGGAAGGGTGACATCACCTGCAATTAAAATGCAGGAGCAGGTCTGCAGGGGATGTCCAGAGTGATTTGGATATGTTAATTTGAGGGTACTTCTTAGACTCCCAGAGAAGAGGACAGGAGGGTGTCTGGATGCACGTGGGGTCCAGGAGGAGGACCTGGGCTGCAGGTAAAATATGGGGGTCATCAGATGGTATCTAAAGGCATCAGGTGCATGAATCACCAAGGAAGTGAAGATGGAGAAAAGAGAGGAGGGTGCAGGGCCAGGAGCCCCACGGGGAGACTGGAGGAGCTAGCAGAGGGTCCACAGGGGGCAGGGGGAGTGAGGGAGAAGAGATCAAGGAAGAGGCCTGACGAAGTCAGCGTTTCTAGAAGGAGGGAGGGATAGACCACATCAAAGACTGCGGATGAGGAATGACTAGGGGATCCAGGGAGCAACACAGATCTAACAATTTTGACTGGAGCAGTTTTGGTGGCTTGGAGGGTTGAAACGACAATAGGAATAGGTTCAAGTGAGAATGAGGGGAAAGAAGCAGAGACCATGAATGAGGAGCTCTTTATCTTGCTGTGTGTGTGTGGAGCAGAGGGGGTGGGGGCGGGGCGGGCAGAGAAACAGCAGCAGCAGCCAATGAGTCCCCAAGGTCAGGAGACAAATGGTTAGAGAAGGGCGGTGTCACAGGGGGCCTTCTTAGTGACTATGACCTCACATGGTGTCTTCATATGGTGACCTAGGCTGCAAAGCAGAGTGCCTGGTGTGTGACCACTGCCCCATCCCACCTCTACTGGCCACACAAAGCCCCCTTCCTGGGGAACAGGATAGAATCAGGAGGACCCATGGGCACAACTGTGCACAGCTTGCAGCAGGTGTGAGTGTGGAGAACTTTTGACAGCAAGAAGAGTTGTTCAGGTCTTGGTGGTAAGCAGCCAGTTCTGGACTTCAGGCTTCCCTTGGATGTCACTCACCCAAATACTGGTTTATTTTTTTTAAAAAAACACAAAAACTCCATTCTGAGAAAAGTCTTTACAATGGCTCAGTGGGCCATCCCTCCTCTCCCATGGTCCTCTGCCTTGCTCACTGTCCTCCAGGAAGGCTTCTACCTCAGGGACTTGGCACTGGCTGCTCCCTCTGCCTGAAATGCTCACCCCAGATATCTACATGGCCAACTCATTCATCAAGGTTGAGTCTCTGGGACTTCCCTGGTGGCCCAGTTGTTAAGTACTCACCTTGCAAAGCAAGGGATGTGAGTTTGATCCTTGGTTGGGGAACTAAGATTCCACATGAAGAAACTGGGACCCCACACAGCCAAATAAATTTTCTTTTTTAAAAAATAGAGGACTTCCCTGGTAGCTCAGTGGATAAGAATTTGCCTACCAATGCCAGGGACATGGGTTCCATCCCTGATCCAGGAAGATCCCACATGCAACTAAGCCCATGCACCACAACTATTGAGCCTGCGCCCTAGAGCTGGGGAACCACAACTACTGAACCCGTGTGTCCTAGAGCCTGTGCTCCACAACAAGAAAAACCACCACAGTGAGAAACCCGCACTCTGCAACTAGAGCAGCCCCTGTTCGCTACAACTAGAGAAAAGCCTGTGCAGCAATGAAGACCCAGCCCAGCCAAAAATAAACAGAATAATAACAGCTCTTTAAAAAAGAGAGAGAGCATTTTTTTTTGAAACAAAAAAGAAAATAGTTCCTATGCCTGATTGAAAAGATATTATTTTAAAAATTTGGACTTCTCTAGTGGTCCAGAGGTTGAGAATCGGCCTGCCAGTGCAGGGAACATGGGTTCAATCTCTAGTCCATGGGAAGATTCCACACGCCACAGGGCAACTAAGCCCGTGGGCCACGATCACTGAGCCCCCCATCTAGAGGCCATGAGCTGCAACTACTGAGGCTTTGAACCTTAACTAGACAGTAACCCTGCTTGCTGCAACTAGAGAAAACCTGTGCACAACAAAACCAACTGCAGCCAAAAAAAAAAAAGCAACTTTGCATCTGCTCATGGGTCCTGCCTGACAATCTTTGTTTAAAATGAAACCCTGCCCTTTCCTCCCCCTGTATCACCTATCCCCTTACCCAGGCTCTTTAATGTGTTTTCACTAATCATATCTTATTTACTTATTCTATTTATTAGCAATATTATGAAGGCAAGGACTCTGTTTTGCTCACCAATGTATCCCAAGTCCCTAGAACAGAGGCTTTCACACACACACTGGATCTCAAACACAATTTGCTGAATGAGTGAATTTTTGGAAATCCTTTCACTTGGTGCATGAGTTCTGTGTTTATTATCCCAGCTGAAGCTTATCGTCTCAGTCATTTGTTACTGTGCAAGATATCACCCCAAAATTTAACAGCTTAAGACAACACCATTTTATTGGCTCCTGAGTATGGGGGTCAGCAATTTGGACTGCATTGTTCACAGAGGGTGAGGAGTCTGCTGGTGTTGTTCTGGTCACTCACATTGCCCTAGCTTCTAAGAGGACCTCATATACCTGGCTGGGGGCTGGTACTGGCTGGCAGCCAGGGCTCCCTCTCCACCTGCTCATCCGCCTGGTCCTGAAGCCTTCACACAGTGTCTCAGGGCAGTGTGAGGTGTTTCAGGGTAGCACAAGGGCAAGAGTGAAAGCTTTGGGGCTCTTGAGACCGCAACCTGACTTGGAAGCCCTCAAGGTAACTTACACCAAATTCGTTTCATCTAAGCCTAGCCAGCCTACCTTCAAAGGGTCCTGTAATAGTTTGCTGGGGTGTTTACACAACAGAAATGTATTGTTTCACAGTCCTGGAGGCTGGAAGTTCAAGACCAAGTTGTCCACAGAGATGCTTATGTCTGAGGCCTCCCTCCTTGGTGTGTGTAGATGTCCACCTTCTCCCTGTGTCTTCACAAGGTCTTTCCTCTGTGTGGGTCTGTATCCTGATCTCTTCTTGTAAGGACACACATCCCACTGGATTCAAACCCACCCATATGACCTCATTTAACCTTAACCATCTCTGTAAAGACTCTGGCTCCAAATACATCACATTCTAAGGTCCTCGGTTTAGGACTTCAACTTATAAATCAGGAGGGGGGGGCAGGAAGGTGGTACACAATTCAACCTGTAACAAGAGCAGAGAGAAACCCCACTTTTCAGGAGAGGAACTATTGCAAACTACCCACTTACTGCACTGGCCACCGTCCGCTTGCCCAATGTAGAAGACATCTGTCTCCAGAGCCCTTCTCAGCTCAGAGTGAACAGGAAATAAGATGTGAGGCTGGTTTGGAAGTGCTTCCATTCAGCCCCCCAGCAGGAATTTCTGGAGCACCAGGAGCAAAGGAACAGAATCAGAAAGCCAAATGCTTGTGGGATAGGGCTCTCAGGAGAAAGCCCACTCCTTCCCTTTCAAGGGAGGCTCCAGCCCGCTCCTAATCTGGTTTTCCCCCAACTCTTGGGACCACCTCCCACAACATGAGCTACTTAGAACCGACCTCTGGATGGACACCGTCCTGTGTCTCTACAGTTTCTTCTTTGCTCATGATGCTCTTTGCCTTGTAGACATCAAACTTATTCCTAAGACCCAGCCTGAAGGCCCCCTGTGCTTGCTTCCCCCCTCCAGGAGCCCATGGGAAAAAGAAGTATCAAGTAATGTACTCAACTGTGACATGAACACTTGTGCCCCTCAAATCCATATGTTGAAGCCCTAACCTCCAAGGTGATGGTGTTGGGAGGTGGGACCTTTGGGGGAGGTGATTAGGTCATGAGAATGGAGCTCTCATGAATGCAACTAGTGCCCTTCTGAAAAGAAACACGAGAGAGATGATATCTCTCTACCATGTAAGGACACAGCAAGAAGGTGGCCGCCTGCAAATCAGGAAAAGAGCCCTCATCTGAACCTGGCCAAACTGACATCCTTCTTAAATTTCCAGCCTCCAGAATTGTAAGTAAGCATCTGTTGTTTAAACAACCCAGTCCAGGGCATCCTAGACGTGTATGGAAGGTATTGGTCAACGATGCCAGGCACCTGCCAGAGCTTTCATGTGTCATCCCATTGAATCCCACAGATCATCTTCATCTTCAGGGCTGACCACAGTGCCAGACACAGAATCAGAGTTCTGGCAGCAATGATCAGATGAAGTTCAAAACACATCATCAATTCCTGTTGTGAAAAAATGGGGAGACCCTCAAAATATGAAGAACTTAACACAAGTGGATATTGGTTGATTATAGGAAAGATTTATTGAATCATAGCCAGGAAAAAAATTTAGAAGAGAAATTAGCACAAAATAACCCAGCTGTCCAAAATTTTGCTTCTTCCCAGTACAATAGCTTCCACGATCTGAAAACAAACTTATAGACCTGCCAACTAGTCTCCTAAGAGTAGTCTTCCTCATGCTTTTTTGTGTTCAGTGGGTTTATTAACAAAGCGGTCTTCCAGACTGGGGCTTCCCCAATGGCTGAGTGGTAAAGAATCTGCCTGCAATGCAGGAATTGCGGGTTTGCTCCCTGGATCCGGAAGATCCCTTGGAGGAGGGCATGACAACTCACTCCAGTATTCCTGCCAGGAGAATTCCATGGACAGAGGAGCCTGGTGGGCTACAGTCCATGAGGTCACAAAGAGTTGGACACAACTGGAGTGACTGCACATGCATGCATGCTTCTGACTGAGCATCACCCAATGTGTACCCATCTCTACTTTGACAGCAGACTGAGTATGTTAATACCCTCAACTGATTTACTGCAGATGGGGAGCTGCTTCTCCCTTGTGGGTACACATTTTATCAAGCCCAGGAATGAACCCCATCCAGTTGCAGGAGGATTATATTGAACTTTGTACATCTAATTTCCAGACTCAGAGGAAGCAATCTTACATTATTCCACCAGTATCTGTTGAGGCAGCATGTGAGTGGCTGGCTCCTTCATGGGAGTATGGACATTACTCTGGGGGAAGCCAGGGCCTAGCCAGACCAGCAGAGTCCCTGAGCTTGGGGACAAGCCTCCCAGTGACAGTCAGCAGGCCCACATCTCTAACAGACTAGGGAAGCTTGGCACTTTCTCTATAAGAGGGATAATAAAAACAATGCCAAGGTTTATGCTGGTGTCCCAGGCTCTGTGCATTGTGGGCAGCACATGACCAGGTGTCCAGGAAGGAGGTACAGAGCCACAGTGACACTCCTGCTTTTCAGATAATGGAAGTGGGACTGCCCAAGTTCCCAACTGGTCAGCACTGTGCCTATCATGGGAACCCAGATCTGGCTGAGCTGGTTCTCTGTATGTGACACCTCTCGAATGTCCCACTCCTGACATTGCTGGAAGGTGGGGAGTATGTGGAGAATCTCTTTCTAGGGGAACCCTGGGCCTCAGGGGTCCATCCACTGCAGAGTACCAAAGAGAACTGGCTTAATGGAATTGCACCAGTATGACTTGCCCACCCCTTCCCTGCAACGGGGGTGACCACATGAGAAAATGGCTATATTCCCAATGACAAGAGCACAATTCAACAGGCCTAGACGTTTTTGTAAAGTACTTTGAAAAACAAGTCCATGCGTCTGTCTGAAAAATGATGAATTTCTGTGGGACCTTCTGGGCAGTGACAGATGGGCTGGTGCTTCTCTTTGGGGCATCATTTTTCTAGCAGAGATGTCCATCTCCATCCTGTGACCTAGAAAACCATTTCTCAAAGAAGGATGAGCTGCCAAAGTTATGACACTCTGGGTCTGGATTTAATCCACTAGGGCATGCGTCACGCCCCGCAAGTGATGGCGGAAGAGGAAGGGTGATGGATAAATATCCGCTCTATTTATTGATTTGATTCATCCAATTACACAAGAAGCTCATTTCAGAGAGGTTCAGGAGAATGACTCAAGTGTCACCTGAATGATGCCCAAAGGGCTTCCGCCAGCATTTTTGTCATATTTCTGATATTAGAGGAGAATTTCAGCTAGAGAATATTAATCACGACTGAGAGCAGGGTGTGAAGTTGAACAGAAATGAAAAGTTCAGAAAAGATTCAGAGATGATGGGTTGATGAAGAGAATTGGTGTTAAAATGAGCTGGGTCAACTGGGTGACTTTATTTAATGATTATTATTTTTACTTTCCATCCTTAACTCACATATAACGGAAGGCTGGCTATACTGTTGATACTTCCATTGCATTTCAAATCAAATCATTAAAACCAAATTTTGTACAAGTCCTCAGAATCCCTGATTCACAGGGGTACTGGATTTTTCAGTCAAGAAAGCCCTCTTGTTCCCTGGAACAGTAACTAAACTTTGATCTCCAAAGTTCTTCTTGTGTTTCCTGGAGGCTTTTTCTGAGATGAGAGAATTTAGCTTATCCAGGTCTTCCAGTGTAAAGACGGTAGGGAGTGGGGGCGAGGAGAGGATCTCTCAAGTTTCAAAAACCACAGAATATTGAACTATTGTATCAGTTCAAATAATTTCCTTTTGATTGCTTCTTGACTGTCAATGTCTTCTTTTAAACAACCAACAAGAACACACCTGCAGCCAGAAAACAGGTTATTTTAATTGTTCCATAGAACCCTACATCATGAGAAACAAGAGGAATTAGAAAGGACTTTAAGGATTTGACTTGGGTGATGAGGAGGTGGTGTCCAAGGAATCAAGGCTTGAGCGGGGTTGGATGCTGTCAGGAAGCAGTGATGAATTTGTACTTTGATATCTTACTAATTCTTTTACTTATTTATTTTTGGCTGCACTGGGTCTTCAGTGCTAGGTGCAGGCTTTCTCTAGTTGCAGCAAGCAGAGGCTACTCTTCCTCGTGGTTCAGAGGCTTCTCATTGTGGTGGCTTCTCTTGTGGAGCACTGGCTTTACGGCGTTCAGGTTTCAGTAGTTGTGGTGCACAGGCTTAGTTGCTCCGAGGTGTGTGAGATCTTCCCAGACTAGGGATTGAACTGCTGTCCCCTGCATTGGAAGGTGGATTCTTATCCACTGTACCACTGGGGAAGCAGATGTTTTATTAATTCTCATCCAGAAGATTGGGAGACTAACTTATAACTGGAAAAGCAGCAGCCATCTATTATGTTAGTCAGGATAAGAGACATCAGACCATTTTTGTGGTTCCTATAATATTCCTGCTTTTGTCTGAGGAGATGTGACTTTGGAGTGCTCTTGTTTTTGCCTTGGTCCAGCATGGACACAGGGTACCCTTGTCTGATGGTGTCCCATGAAATCATCAATGTTCAGTGGAAGAACACCAATGCCCAGCTGTGAGGGCCAGGCTACCCCATGGTCCATTTCTTCCTGCCATTCATCCATGTACTCATTTCATTCAACATGTAATATGGTTGCTCTCTCTATGATGGACACTCAATGGTTTACAAGCAGGAATGCATTTCAACAAAGGCTGCCTTAGGACCTTCCCTCTCCTCCTGTGCCCCTCACCCCATGATGGCTTTTCTCCACAGCCCTCCAACAGGGTTTATTTAGTGTCTGTAAGCTCCATAAAAAGGCAGGCTGTCAATTTTGTTCATTCCTGTAGTCTCACTGCCTGGAACACAGCAGGTGCTCAATAAATATTTGTTGGCCATTAGTTAAAGCACATATTTGTATGATAAAGACATGACTGACCAAAACACACCTATTTTTTTTCCTAATGGTATGCTCCACTGATCCTTGGGGCCACTCTTCAAAAGACAATTAGGATATGACCCAGCAATCGCACTCCTAGGCATATACCCTGAGGAAACCAAAATTGAAAAAGACACATGTATCCCAATGTTCATTGCAGCTCTAGTTACAATAGCTAGGACATGGAAGCAACCTAGATGTCCATGGACACATGAATGAATAAAGAAGTTGTGGTACATATACACAATGGAATATTAGTCATAAAAAGGAACACATTTGAGTCAGTTCTAATGAGATGGATGAACCTAGAGCCTATTATACTGAGTGAAGTAAGTCAGAAAGAGAAAAATAAATATCATATACTAATACATATATGTGGAATCTAGAAAGGTGGTACCGATGAATTTATTTGCATGGCAGCATGGAGAAAAGACTGATGGACCTGGGGGAGGGGGAGGAGAGGGTGAGATATATGGGGAGTAACTTGGAAACTTACATTGCTGCATGTAAAACAGACAGCCAAGGGGAATGTGCTGTGTGATGCAGAGAACTCAAACAGGGGCTCTGTATCAACCTGGAGGGGTGGGGTGGGGTGGGAGATGGGAGGGAGGCTCAAGAGGGAGGGACATGTGTACACCTACGGCCGATTCATGCTGATATTTGACAGAAAACAACAAAATTCTATAAACAGTTATCCTTCAATTAAAAATAAATAAAATTTTAAAAAAGACAATTAGGAATAGTTGCCATCCACCATCCATCCACCCATCAAACCATCAAACCATATACACTTCAACCATCAATCCACCCACCTACCCATAATCAGCTGAGCTATTTCAAATCCTGAAAGATGATGCTGTGAAAGTGCTGCACTCAATATGCCAGCAAATTTGGAAAACTCAGCAGTGGCCACAGCACTGGAAAAGGTCAGTTTTCATTCCAATCCCAAAGAATGCTCAAACTATCGCACAATTGCACTCGTCTCACATGCTAGTAAAGTAATGCTCAAAATTCTCCAAGCCAGGCTTTAGCAATACATGAACCATGAACTTCCAGATGTTCAAGCTGGCTTTAGAAAAGGCAGAGGAACCAGAGATCAAATTGCCAATATCCACTGGATCATCAAAAAAGCAAGAGAGTGCCAGAAAAACATCTATTTCTGCTTTATTGACTATGCCAAAGCCTTCGACTGCCTGGATCACAATAAAGTGTGGAAAATTCTTCAAGAGATGGGAATACCAGACCACCTGACCTGCCTCTTGAGAAACCTGTATGCAGGTCAGGAAGCAACAGTTAGAACTGGACATGGAACAACAGACTGGTTCCAAATAGGAAAAGGAGTATGTCAAGGCTGTGTATTGTCACCCTGCTTATTTAACTTAGATGCAGAGTATATCATGAGAAACGCTGGGCTGGATGAAGCACAAGCTGGAATCGAGATTGCCGGGAGAAATATCAATAACCTCAGATATGCTGATGACACCACCCTTATGGCAGAAAGTGAAGAGGAACCAAAAAGCCTCTTGATGAAAGCGAAAGATGAGAGTGAAAGAGTTGGCTTAAAGCTCAACATTCAGAAAACTAAGATCATGGCGTCTGGTCCCATCACCTCATAGGAAATAGATGGGGAAACAGTGGAAACAGTGGCTGACTTTATTTTTTTGGGCTCCAAAATCACTGCAGATGGTGATTGCAGCCATGAAATTAAAAGACGCTTACTCCTTGGAAGGAAAGTTATGACCAACCTAGATAGCATATTAAAAAGCAGAGACATTACTTTGCCAACAAAGGTCTGTCTGGTCAAGGCTATGGTTTTTCCAGTGGTCATGTATGGATGTGAGAGTTGGATTGTGAAGAAAGCCTAGCACAGAAAAATTGATGCTTTTGAACTATGGTGTTGGAGAAGATTCTTGAGAGTCCCTTGTACTGCAAGGAGATCCAACCAGTCCATCCTAAAGGAGATCAGTTCTGGGTATTCATTGGAAGGACTGATGCTGAAGCTGAAACTCCAGTACTTTGGCCACCTCATGCAAAGAGTTGACTCATTGGAAAAGACCCTAATGCTGGGAAAGATTGAGGGCAGGAAGAGAAGGGGATGACAGAGGATGAGATGGCTGGATGGCATCACTGACTCGATGGGCATGGGGTTGGGTAGACTCCGGGAGTTGGGGATGGACAGGGAGGCCTTGTGTGCTGCGATTCAGGGGGTCGCAAAGAGTCGGACATGACTGAGTGACTGAACTGACTGACCCATAATCTATCCATTCATTTACCCACCCATTCATCTACTCACCCATCTATCTGCTAT